>NC_090922.1:925900254-928400254 GCF_040938575.1 Ambystoma mexicanum
CCTGCTCAGCTGCCACCTTTCAGAGATAATCGCTCCAGTCTTCACCCTGGCTAGCGGTGTGCTATATAGTAGTTTGACCCATTTGAGGTACCCCGGCCCAATGCTGTAGCTGGTTAAGGCTCCCATCAACCAGGGCCATTTTACATAGTCAAAGGCTTTTATTGATTCTAGTGAGACTATTGCGATCGCCCTCAAGTCTTTTTTTGTGTGCTCTATAACCCAGTGAAGTCTCCTGAAGTTATCGCATATGCTCCTGCGCGGCACGTAGCCTGTTTGTTCCGGGTGTATTAGTTTATCAATAATCCGTTTCATTCTGTTTGCCAGCACTGCTGTAAGGATTTTGCTATCCTGATTTAACATTGACAGTGGTCTGAACGCTCACAATCTATGCCTAGCTTATTGAGTTTGGGGAGTTGGATAATGATCACTTCTCTCATGGATTCTGGTAGCCGTCCTTTCTCATAAGCCTCGTTTAGCATATCTAACAGCGGGGGTAGCACCTCTTTTGTATATGTTTTATAAAACTCACTGGGGAGTCCATCAGCCCCTGGAGTCTTACTGGTGGGTTGTTCTGTTACCACCTCCCCCAATTCTTATTCGTGGCAGGCCTATGTCTTCCAGTGTATCCTTTATCTCCCTAACGTCACTCCCGTCCCTATCTTCATACTGTGTGCTATAGTAGTTTAGGAATTCTCGATTTACCCCCTCTTGGGTGTCAATCAATTGCCCCTCCATTCCCTGTATTACTCTGATCGTGGTTCTAGGGAGCTCTCTTTTATACAAATGCATATATCAAAGTAAATGCTAACATGTAGGACTTGCCAGTAATACTAGCGCAATGCTATTCACCCAGGCATGCACATCATTTAATTATTGGATAGGATCAGTATTAATAACCCTATACTACTCCAATTAGGTCTTATTACTATTTCATTCACGAACTAATAAGGCGCTTAGAATCTCAACATAACGTTCGGTGCACTCTCAATTAAAAAAAATATATATAATTGGTACTCTATCGACATAAAAACAATGAATCCTTTTTGAAACTTTGTAAATGTTGTGGAACCATTCAATTGCAATATAAGTATTAACAATTTAGGATTATGATCGTCGACACCGCTACTTACCAGTCAGTCAGGCATCACACATTATTTACTGTGTGAAGTACCATCCTATAGCATGGCCACTGCCTTACACACTGTACCAGTGCAGGTAACATCAAAGACGGACTTTCGGTAGTCTGTCACTATGGCAACCATTGTTCACATTAACTAGGGAGAGGACGCGTAATGGCGCCCCCTCGAGACAAGGACTCGAGCGATTAAATGCAGTAAAGAAGCCTGAAGGTAAGTGACCGTCGGGAAAGTGTAGTTTGATCTCAAAATAGTATAATGGACTGTGGTATTGATGGAACGCTGCGCAACCGTGTGCGCGCAACCACAGTTACGCTAAGAATGTACTTTCATTAACACATGGTTATCCAGTGTCAATAGACATATTTTCTATGCGTACCTCGTTTAAGATATTTGTCCAATGCCTTACCACAGATGGATCGTTGCTTAACTGTGCGCGCAGAGAAACAGTTACTTAAAAATGCATTATCATCAGCACATGGTTACCCCATGTTAAAACACATGTTTTCTAAGTAAACCTTGATTCAGACAATTGTGTAATACTTTACCACAGACGGGAGGATCACATTTGAAATGTATTACTTAGAATTAAAAGGAGGAGGAAACTATAGAGTAATGCCTGACGTACTGCACTAGTCTAACAAATATTCGAGACTCAAGATGACAATTGATGTATTTACTTTCTCAAGGGATCTAATCCGAGTAAAGAGGAGCAGAGACATTTCTTAACCTATCAGGGGCATATAAGAAAATAAGGTAACATGGAACTACTTACCTATTTCCTGGAAATCTTTCCGTGAACATTCAATAAGCATCAAGCCAACAAACTAAACAATACCTTTGTCTGTTTCTTGTTCCCTATCATCCTTCCCATTACCAACCCCATTTTTGTCTGGTTTTTGTTTTTTCATTATTTGTTTTGACTTGCAATCGTGTATATACCTTTCCTCTTGTTCACCATGTATTTGCAAAATGGGAACATCATTTGTATTTATATATTTTTTGCTGTTAATGTTGGAATATGTCTTGCGACATCCTTAACATTTGTTAAGTCTAATCAAGCAGCCCTGATATGAAAAAGGTCTCAAGGGAGACTGAAACACGTGTCATCAGGAAGGAACTTTTCTATATATATTAAATCACTTTGCAACACGGGGCACAGTCTCAATTCTTGGTTTTTTCTTCATACTTACCTGTTCATGTGGTCTTCCCTTGGCTAAACCACAAACCCACTGAGACGCAACCTATTGCACTTAACAGATTTGACAAAGGAATACAGATAGCACTGGAATAAACATGTCGCCATGTTAGACCAGACCTCGATAGCCAAAAACCTCTGAAACTCTTTTACACAACCATGCCAGCATCCTTCCTGGTTTGTCTCCACTCGCATGGTGCCTTTCTACATATTTCCTATAATTCAGGTTGCATAGTCTATCCCAGTGTTCTGCACATTCTTGTTGCAGTTGGCTTATAAGGCTGGCATCACCCTCCGTGCAGCCCCCCCGACTCTGGGCTATCTCTAGCTTGTTTTTGGCTACCTTTAGTGCCCTTAGTATACCTCCTTGCAATCCTTTGGATTTGCACATTGCAATCCCTCTTACCACCACCTTAAAGGCTTCCCATAGGTTGCCGGTCGATTCTACACTCCTAGTGTTATTCTCAAAGTAATGTACAATCTCCTCTCTCAGGTCCTCCCCGAACATTATGTCCTTCAGCGCTGCAGCTTTGAGTCGCCAGGTTGGAATGCTGGCTCTGTATTCTACTAATGTTGTTTCTGCTATTACCTCCTGCGCGACAAACATGTAATCTAGCCTTGTATACAGATTCTGTGGGGCTGAATAGTGTGAATATTGCTTCTCTTGTGGGTGACGTGCCCTCCATAGATCCTCCAGTCGAAACTCTGTTAACAAGGTCTGAAGGGCTCTAGCAGCAGGGGTAGGTCTGTCTTGTCTGTTATCTGATCTGTCCACATTCGGGTGCAATGTACAATTAAAGTCCCCCCCCCCCTACCCGCCCCCACCTCCCCCCCCGGGATCACTGTCCCGTTTAGATCAATGGACAGTTTCTTATATAGGGCCCTGAAATTTGTCACAGTATCTTGATTGGCGGCGTACGTGTTAACAATACATACTTCTTTATTTTCCACCAGCCCCCCTCAGTATCACCATCCTCCCATCTGCTTCAACTGTGGATTGTAGCAACTGAAATGGGGCATGTAGTGCTACCCAGATGATCACCCCTCTGGCATAGGTCGAATATGTTGCTCCAACAAGGGTCCCTCTCCACTTTTTCCGAACCTTCTCTAGTTTGTCTTTTGTGAGGTGGGTCTCCTGTATTAGGGCTATGTCTATTTTTGCCTTCTCAGATGCATCATGACCTTATTCCTTTTTAGGTAGCTATTCAGCCCCCTGACATTCCAAGAAATTACTTTGAGGTCCCCCATTTTCCAGCCAATTCCCGTCCCCACCTTGCCCCTTCTTGACTTCCCCCTTAGGCGCTAACGCTCGCGTATGTAAGCTCTTTCCCCAACTTAAACTACCCTTAACCATTACCCACTCAACTTCCCCAACACCCTTCCCTCCCCCCTCCCTTCCTTGCCCCAACTTAGTCTCCAACCCCCTACTGTTCCTCCCCCCCTCCCAACTGTTGCCCAGCTGCATCCCTGGATCTCAGGCACCCCCGCATCTAGCCCTTTTCTGGCAATTGCCTGTACTCAAGGCTCAGCAGGGAGATATCGCCCTAGTGGCGCTCCTACTACTCTATCTGCCGGGGGTAGGTTGTCTCCATCCTGTGACTCCTATTTTAATCATCAAGCTAAGCGCGCTTATCGCTACCCATTTTACTTTATGCAATTTATATTCCAGTCCAACGAGTCCAAGTGTTACATGTTACAATCCCTCAATGCTATCATTTAAAGCTGTGCCTATTGTTATCCCTTTCTACTGTCTGCCCCGGACACCCTCACACCTCACTGTTTCTTGCGTGGCACTTAATCACTTATCGTGTTCATCTCGATCTTGCTCCTCTTCCCGCTCTGGGCAGCCATGCGCGTCCAACCATGTCACCACGAAGTGTGCTTTGCCTTTGTGTAAAATCTTGAGCTTTGCGGGATACAAGACCATGTATTTGAATCCGGCTGTGCGCAGTCTCCTTTTTATCGCTATATAGCTATAGCGCTGTCTCTGCACCAGCATAGTGTAATTAGGGTATGTGGTGATGGTCGCTGATGCCCTTGTTATCGTCCCTCCTTTCCAGAAGAATTCCAAAATCATCTCCCTATCCCTGTAGTTAAGGATCTTTGCTATGATTGCACGGGGGGTGCTCCGGGCTGCAGCCTCCTCATCAGGGCCCTGTGCGCACGTTCATTTGCGAACCCTTGGGAGAGCTTGCTAGCTCCTATTTCCTGGATAATCATGTTCTCCACATAGTCCGTGGGGTCCTGGCCTTCTTCCCCCTCTGGTAGGCTGACCACGTGTATGTTGTTGTGTCTCACTCGTCCCGAGGCGGTCCACCGTGCCTGCTGTGTGTGTCATGCACTATCATGCAATGATGGTCATTGATCCCGTATCTGGCCTTGCTCGCTGGGACAAGGTGGCAGCGCGCCAGTGTAGCACAGTTTAAGTAGTGACTTTGTCAGTCTGCTGTGGTTTGGCGGGGCCTCCAATGCCCTGTTGTGGTCACTGTCTATCTTCGGCGGACCACTATTTGCCCTTCTCCTTGGCAGTGGGTGCTTGTCTTCTTATCCCGAAGGGCTGTTCTTTGTGTCCCTCTGCTAGCAATGAGGTGCGCTCGGCACAGCTAGGCCTCTTATTTCCTGCCCCTTTCTCAACTTCCAAAGTTTTGCCACCCTTCATGCAGCGTGTCTCTGGCCCCCCTTTCGTTTCCCAGTAATCTGCTCACTCCGTTCTCCGCTTTGGGAGTGTTTGGTTTGTTTGCTGACAGGGGGGAGGGGGTGGGGACACGGTAGTGGCGCTCCGCTGCGCTCCTCATGGGATTGTGCTCTATCAGCGCATCAATAATGTGGGCTTTACCCTGCCAGCAAGCTTGTCACTGGCACCCTAGTTCCGGGGTGCGCGGCCCCGGTTGCCAGTAACCTCTTCCCTCCAGCTCCTCTCCTGCTGCCGCGGACGCCCGCACTTCAATCCGGCACACGGATGGTCTGCCGCTGACCCCCCGCCCCCTCCGCACCCTCCGGCTCCTCGGTTTTGCAGTTCTCTGCTATTTCACGGTGGGCCTGCGATCCCTCCACGTCCGGGCTCACCGTACCTTGTCCGTGCCTTGGAGCGGAGGGAGTATTGCTTCAGTGCACACACAGGTGCACCGGGACCTCGTACCGCTGCCGCCGAACCTCTGGCACACCAGGGCTGGTGACTCGAGACAATTGAGTCCCCGGGCGTCCCTGTTCTGGTCCGCGTCATCCTCCTTCTGCTGCGGCTGCTTCACACGAAGGGTGCCAGCTGTGCGGCCCTCGCCGGCACCCGCTCCAGCTTCGGCGTCTCTTGTTCTTTCTTCAGTCACAGGCCAGCTCGGGACACCCGCAGAGAGCAACAATGTTGCATAACTTCATCAGTTTCTTCACAACTCTTGTATAGCCTCGTGCATCATAGGCTCCATGTATTCATACGGCATCAGTGGCATTTTCAAGTTGGATTTCTAGCTTAAAGTCAGCGAACTTCGTCGGATTAATGTGCGGATCCACAGAGCTCTCCCAGAGAGAAGCCTAGTCCATGGCTGACATAGTTGATAAGTGTCCATAGCAAGCTTCTGCTGGTACCACTTGCCTGTTACCTCAATGGCGATGTTTCGTCTTGCAGGAACGGGTATGCCCAAACGGCTTGATGCTGTTGAGCGTTATTTTGGCCTCATTATATGGGGCGCATATCTTTTGTTTGGACATTGTTTGTTTATTGTTTGCTTGTTAGGTGCTTATACAGCAAATTCATTCTATTTGAAAGCACCCACAGGGTAACAGGGAGGCAACATGGGATTGCAATACAATTAAAATATACAAAAACATACAGTGGAGGAAGGGACACCCAAACCTACTATGCCTTGTGAGTATTCAGAACGTGCAAGTGCTGCAAAGAAGAGGGCAGTGGGGTAGGCGATGAGATGTCCATGCTCGAGGGTGAGCCACAGATAAGTGCACAGTATTGTAAGTGCAATGCGGCCAGGAGCCACTCTGGGTGGAAAAGTGTGAATCTCCAGTGTTGAGGGTGTGCCGAGGCAACTGCTGAGGTCGGCAGAAGCTGGGGAGATTGGGAGTGAGTGGCAAGGGTCCCAGAAGATGCATAATGGTCCAGGACACCAATCACAGCAACTGTGAGATTAGCAGAGGAGAGAAGAAGGGAAGGAGGGGGAAAAAAGGAAGATCTTGAGGTGCTTTCGGAACTTAAGAATGTCCTGCTCAAGACGCAGAGGGAGGGGGAGGCTGTTGCATAGGAGGGATCCAGCTGATGAAAGCTAACGACCTCCTGCTCTCTGTTTGGCAAAAAGCTTTACACACAGGGAGTTGGTGCCAGAGGAACGTAGAGGTCTAGAAGGAGAGTATTTTGTAAGAGAGAGTTACAGACATTGTGGTCCCCAGCACCATACAGCCTTGTGGATGATGCAGAGGGATTTGACTTTGATCCGTGCAGCAACCAGGAGCCATTGGAGACTTTTTAGCGCAGGAGAGATGCGGTCCCTGGGCTTATTGCCATTATATGACATTATATGATATGGCATTTATAGTGCCTATACACAAGTGTTTCAAGGCGAGACGAGGCAACGGAGGGGGAACAGAGGGAGGATAGACACAGCAATCTTATTAGGCCAGGTATCATTCAGATCGTGCAAGTGCAGGGGAAGGGGAAAAGTGGAAAAGTGCAGGCAGGGAAAGGGGAGGGGACAGTGCAGTACATGGGATAAATAGAATAAATAAAGCAATAGTAAACGTGCGGCCAGCTGGTGGCAAGTGCAAGGGTAAGTGCAGACATCAGGTGTCAAGTGCTGGTAGGGATCTGTAGGGATACGTAAAACAGTCCCCAAGTGCGGGGTTGCCAGGGAGGCAGCGCAGGTTTGCAACTGGTGGGGGAGGGGACCTGGGCCCGAGATCAGAGGGTAGCCAGGTAACGAGTGCAGTTTCAGCCAGGAGTTCAGCAGGGTAGAGGAGGAGAGAAAGCTGAAGCAAAGAGGAAGGTTTTGAGGTGCTTCCGGATCCAGAGATGGTTCTCCTCAAGTTTCAGGGAGGCAGGGAAGCGGTTCCAGAGGGAGGCCCGTGCCGAAGAAAGAGATCTACCACCAACTCGTTGCTTGGAGAAGCGACTGACCCTGAGGGAGTTGGAGGCGAATGAATGAAGAGCTCGAGAAGGAAGATTTTGAGGAAGAGAGAGTTGAAGGTATTGAGGCCCCAGGTCCCAGAAGGCCTTGTGGACAATGCAGAGGGTTTTGAACTTAATTAATCCTCACAGCCACCTGGCGCCAGTGCACAGATTTCAGTCCTGGAGAGATACAATCCCTGGGCTTGAGGCTAAAGACAAGTCTTGCAATCCTGTTCTGGATGAGTTGCAGAGGGCGGAGAGTAGAAGCAGGCAGATTTAGAAAGAGGCTGTTGCAATAGTCCAGCCTAGAGAGAACCAGAGCGCTGGAGACAGTGAGTTTCTGGAGGAAGGAGAGGAAAGGAAGAATACCTCTGAGGAGGTACAGCTGGTAGTGTGACTTCTTAGAGACTTCATAGATGTGAGGCGAGAAGGAGAGTGTGGAGTCGAAGATGACCCCAAGGTTTTTAGCCTCGCAGATGGGAGCAGGAAGAGGGCCAAGAGAGGCCGGCCAGAGAGTGACAGGAAAGGAGGGACCGGGTGTGCCGATGAGGAGATTCTCAGTCTTATTGGCATTAAGGCTGAGATCATTGGTGACACAACACTCCTGGATAGCAGACAGTCAGTCAGAGATGAGAGAAGGAGAAGAAGTGCCAGGTATTGGTTGAACAGTCAGGGAGAGAGTTTAGACCCCTGGGGAACACCACAAGTAGAGATAGAGGAGAGGAAGGACCCAAGTTCGACCTGGGAGGGTCGATCAGAGAGAAAAGAAGTCAGGTACGTCAGAGCCTGACCGGTGATAACCAGGTTATCACAGAGATGGTTGAGCAGGATGGCATGGTTGACCATGTCAAAGGCAGAAGAGAGATAGAGTCAGACGAGGACACAGGGGGTCTTGGAATCAAGGTTGGAGAGCATGTCTTCACGGATGTTCAAGAGAGCAGTTTCTATGCTTCTGGCAGCTCTGAAGCCAGTCTGATGGTCATAAAAACAACCAACAGATTCAGTATGAAGATTAAGCTGGGGTACGGCCAGCTTTTCCAGGAGTTTGCCCAGGAAAGGAGTGATGGAGATTGGGCGATAGTTAGCCGGGCAGGACGGGTCGGCAGAGGGTTTCTTAAGAAGAGGGTGCACAAGGGAGTGCTTCAGGGGGATGGGAAGACTCCAGTGGCAGAGGAGTGATTGCAGAAATTGGCCAGAGCAGGAGCCAGAGATTCAATGTGGCCCTTGATTGTTTTGGAGGAACAGGGATGAACCTGTTTTGATGAGATTTTCAAAGATCGGACTTGTCTAGAAACCTTGTCTGGGGAGAAAAGGGGAAAGGCAGAGAAGGAGGGAGGAGAAGTGGCCGAAGAAGGGCCAGAGGAAGAGCAGGGAGTAGTGGGAGGAGGGGGAGAGGAGGAGAGAGAGGACAGGATGTCCTGAGTTTTAGAGATGAAATGAGAATCCAGAGCCGTGCAGAGGGCCTAGGAGGGGACAGGCGAGGTAGAGACTGCAGCAGGATTGGCCAGTTCCTTGGAGATTTTAAGGAGTTTGGCCGAGTTGTTAGATGCCGCAGAGACATGGGCTTGGATGTGAGCTCTCTTCTTGGTGCGGACCGAGAGCTGGTATTGCCTTTAGAGCAGGCGGCAGGCCAATTTGTCAGAGGATGTACCAGAAGCACGCCATTTGCTCTCAGCTACCCTGCACTTGCGTTTGAGGGAGACGAAGTCCGAGTCGTACCAAGAGTTGCACATGGCTTTGGACTTCAAGCGGATCATCATGACAGGGGCAAGAACATCGAGAGTATCAGAGATTGCAGAGTGGAGCATGGAAAGGACTGTGTCATGGTGTGAGTCAGCCAAAAGGGGAGAGTGGGGTGAGAAGGTGGCAGCGAAAGCCTCAACTGACACACTCTTCATTGGTCGGATAACTGAGAAGGTGGGTGGCAGTGCTGGAGTTGGCTTTGCCTGAGGGGTAGAGAGGGTGAGCTGGGAGGAAAGGAGAAAGAGATCACCCCAGGAGAGAGGAGTGGTGAGAGAGATAGAAAGGGGAAAGTCTGAACCGATCAGAACATATAGAGTGTGCCATGCAGAGTGAGTTCGGCCAGAGGGGAAGAATAGAGAGTGAGAGCGATTTGCAGAAGTTGGGAAAGTGTCCAGAGGTAGGACAGGAAGCATCCAGCTGGATGTTAACATCGCCTAGAAGGAGGAGTTGAGTGGTCGAGACCAGGAGGGAAGAGGAGAGGTCTGCCCATTCACAGAGGAAGGAGGAGATCTGACCAGGTGGCTGATAGATAGTAGCCACAGTAAGGGAATGGCTAGGAGAGAGAGCCTGCAGTCGAGGCATTCGAAAGAGGAGTAGGCCTGCGTAGGAATGACAGAGGCAGGAGTCCACTCGGGAAGATCAGGGCTACACCCCCTCCGGAATGGTTGAACCTGGGCAAGGAGAGTGTCAAAGCTCGTGACCGAGCTGGCCATGAACCGAGGACATCAAGGTCAAGCTCCTCCAGGAGGCGGCAGATGTCAGAGGAGTGTTTGACAACTGAGCTAGAGTTTAGAGTGGCAATATGGAGAAGGTTGCCGTCCTTGAAAGACTTCCGGGCAGGGGTACAAATCAGAGGTACTCCCTCCGGAGGTGTAGAAGAGTCCCAAGGGGGGCATAGGAGGAAGGAGTTGAAGGCAAGGTAGCCAAGGAGGAGACAGCAGGGGGAGGCAAGGAAGCCGTGGTGGGAAGAGAGGGGACAGCAAACGAAAGGAAGGAAATTGATGTGGCGCGGGAAGCGTCTATCAAAGAGGAGAAGATTGACCTGAACTGTACCATTCAGGTAAACATTTATGATGAACTTTGAGGAGTGGAAGGAGGCCAGGAGGGCCTCCCACCGGGTGCCACCATTAATGGGAGAAGAAGAGAGAGGAGAAAGCAGAGAGACCATATGAGGAGTCCATAGGTCTGGCGAGGGAACGACAAAGAGGATTTTCCTAGAGGAGGCACTGGTATAGGTGACAGCGATAGGGAGGCTTGGGGTGCAGACCAGGAAGTCCTTTTTAAACTTTTTCCTACCAGATTTAGTGAGGAGAGCAGGATAGTCGACAGAGAAGCAGTTAGAAAAGATAGGAGAGACAGCGAGCATCATAGAGTAGGTGGGGAGAGGAGAGAATAGGAAGGGAGCGATCTATGGGGTAGGGGCGAGGAGAACACTAGTGAAGGACGCAGGGAGGGCGCTAGCAAACGAGACAGGGAGAGACGAGACAATCGTTGACAATTGGACAAGACGACAAGCGCTCAGACAAAGTTAGAAGTTTGCTAAGTAAACCACAGAACGGCACTACTTTCACAATGTCGTTTAGATACTGGAGAAACACACACCTAATTCTGAGAGGCCTAGGTTTCACAATGCAATTTTAAATACTTTACAATGCAGTTTTTAAATACCAGAGACATGTGTATCCTGGCTCTGCATGCTTTGAACCAAAGAGTCCTCCTGTATCACCTTGGGCTCTACGTTCCTCCATTGAGGAGATTCAAATGTAATAACAAAGCCCTCTGCATCTCGAGCTACTGAATCCAGCGGCCTTACTAATGCCAAATTAAAGGCCAGTCCACTAGTCTGGGCTAGATTGCTGAAGGGCATCTTTGACCAAATTGTGGAGTCCAGAAGCTTCCCAGAGTCCTGGAAAAGTTCCATCATTGTTCCCATCTTTAAACGTGGTGATCGCTTAGCAGCTTCTAACTACAGTCCGATTTTACTTTTGGATGCGGACGGGAAAATATTTGTGGGGCTTGTCTTAAGGGACCTTGAAGTCTGGGCCAAAGAAAGCACGATTATTTCTAAATTCCAAACGGGATTTAGAAAGGGTCTTTCCACCTCGTTAAGTGGCTTAGTCTTGAGCTGTGTCGCTGCGGGATGTTTTGTGAAGGATGGGAAACCTCTGTTCGGAGCTTGGGTTGATTTAACCCAGGCATTTGATAACATTAATAGAGGCAGGATTTGGGAAAAGCTGAAAAGTTGGGGCATGCCGGACAGCTTGCTGGCAATTTTGATCGAATTACATCAGAACTCTACACTTAGTGTCAGATTGTCCAAATCTGGGGATCTATCTAAAAAAATCAAGATAAATAGAGGTGTTCGGCAGGGTTGTTTAGTTGCCCCTTTTCTTTTTAGCCTGTTCCTGGCTGACTTCTTTGATTGGCTTCAAGGTCTATTTTTGGCGAGCCCCAAATTAGGAACAACAAAGATAGTAGGGCTAGCCTATGCAGATGACATTGCCATCTTTGATTATACACAAATAGGTTTGCAGTGTCTCTTAAATGCTCTTGCAGAGTATGCTAAGGTAAACCAATTAATGATAAACCCCTAAAATCTAGTATTGTAATCTTCAAACGACCTCAGAAAAAGTTAAAGCCCTTTATTTGGCAACTGGACAACCAAGTTGTGCCAATTTCAAACGAGATTACGTAGTTGGGCTCTAAAGTCTGTGTGTTTCCAACTAAAAGGTCTGTCATTCACGATTTGGACATCAAGATTCTGAATTTGGGGTCGCAGATGATCAAAATGTATTATACATTTTGTAGGTTCTCTATTTCTCCTCTTATTCAATACTATGTGGGAAAAGTAGTTCCCTCCTTAGTATTTGGCATGGAATGTAACATCCAGAGCTTTGTCATTGATTGGCAGAAACTGGAATCTAAGGTCTGGAAGAGAACCCTTAATCTGCCTAATTCAGTCCATAAGGTCTCTGTGTGTTATGAACTGGTCCTGACATCCCTTTTGGCGTGGATGGAATGGAGGTGGACTTCAGCATATAGATTTATTCTCGTCCCCCCATCCCTATCCCTCTGTGAGGATATGGCAGTTCAGTTAGAGAAGGGAGATAATCGGTTCCTGAATGCCATAAGGGAGAAATATATAGAGATTCTCACCATCATGGACACTGATGCAGATACTCTGTTGCATAATCCGCTAAAAACTAAAGAGAGCATCAAAAAAGGGGACTGGATTATAACGATTAAGCAAATGTGATCTCTAAAGCTTTCCTTGTCTATTTCTATGTGTGATAAACCTAGATCTTTTTATGGCAATGTATCTGAGAAGGTCACCAGATCCTAGTGTTAGAACTGACTTCCTCGGACTTGGGTTAAATATTTTGCCAGCACTAGAAATCCTATATGTGAGAGATGGGGAAGACTCTCCATCTGACATCTGCCAGGGATGTGAGCTGGAACTTAAGCACTCGATCCAACATGTTTTGATTGAATGTCCGGATACCTGGGCTATAAGGGCCTTTCGATTGAGTAGATTTGTTCATAATACTAACTCCTTGGAATCCCCCTGGTTTTGGGAAAGACTAGTTTCAGGTAATGAGGTCTTCCTCACAACAGAAGTGGTAAATCTTCTGAGGACTTTGGAACTCACGGATAACACTGGTTGTGCACTATTTGAATGTAAGCCAAAGGACTGATAGAAGAGGTGCGGTAAAATGCTAAAGGCTTTGTGCTCTCTCTTTTCAGAGCAGATACAACTCATGCATAACTTGTAATTGATCAGGATCTGTTTCTCAAGTTTTTATTTGAATGATGTTTTTGCATGATATTGTTTTATATGATTTGTTTTAGTTCCTGTAATTTTTATAATTTACTGCTGTTCTAAATGTATTGTAAGTGTTTTGTTTGATTGTCTTCGTGTAAAACGTCAGAATTGGTTTTGGCTAATGCACGTTAAATAAATAAAAAATAAAAAAATACCGGAGGAAACACACCTAAGTCTGAGAGTCTGCAATGTGGCAGGGTTGGCAGGATAAAGAGCAGGCTTTATTCCTAACCCCCAACACTCCACCCCTACTAGTCGCTGCTGGTTGACATCTGGCCACTAGCTTCCCCTGCTGACACCTGCAGACATTGTCAGGAGCCGCCCTTTGCCTGGGGACCCTTAGTTGCAGGGGCTGCTGGGCAGAGGGTTGCCCTGGCAAGGTTAAGATTAGCAATACAACCTATCAGGGGAAAGGGAGGGTTGGGAGGCGGGCACTACAACCGGGAAGTACGGGAGGCCCTAAGTGGCCAAGAGGAGAAGCACAGAGCGTGCTAAGTTGTAAAACACACCAACACAAGTAATGCCAAACAAAACAGCTTACAAAGGCTCAGAGAGCTCTTACCCCAAGGGATGCAGCGTTAGAGTGGCTGCGAGGACATAGACCGAGGGATAGACTCTGTTCCAACAGAGGGCCTCATGCCCAATCACAGCGTGGATGGGAGGGCTGGGAGGCGGGCACTGCAACCATGAAGTACAGGAGGCCCTGAGCGGCCACGAGCAGAAGCACCGAGCATGCTAAGTTGTAAAACACACCAACACAAGTAATGCCAAACAAAACAGCTTACAAAGGCTCAGAGATCTCCTACCCAAAGGAATGCAGCGTTGGAGTCTTGCTGGATAAGTCTTGCTGCTCTATTCTAAATTAGCTGAAGGGGTCACAAAGTGGAATAAGGTAGATTGAGGAAGAGGCTGTTGCAGTAGTCAAGCCTAGAGAGAACCAGGGCTCGGGAAACATTGAGCTTCTGGGGGAAAGTGAGAAAAGAGAGAATTCCTTTGAGAAGGAAGCGTTGAAAGTGGGACTTCTTGGCAATGTCCTGAGTGTGAGGTAGAAAGGAGAGAGAGGAGTGAAAGATGAATACAATGTTTCTGGCTTCAGAAGAAGGAGCAGGGGGAGAGCCCAAGGTGGGAGGCCAGAGAAGGGAAGAAGGAGGGGCCAAGGTTCCTAATCAGAAGGATCTCAGTTTTGCTGGCATTGAGACAGAGATTGTTGGAAGTGCACTACTCCTGGATGGCAGATGGGCAGTCTGGGATGAAGTAAGGTGCGAGTGAGTCAGCAGGAAGTCTGAAAAAGAGTTGTGCGTAATCTGCATAACACTGGAAGTTGGGGGAGAAGGAGGAGATGAGGAGTGCCAGCTGAGCAAGGTAAATGTTAAAGAACCAGAGAGAGAGGATAGGTCCCTGTGGAACACCACGGGTGGAGAACGAAGTAGGAGAGGAGAAGGTGCCCAAGATGACTTGGGAAGAGCGGTGAGTTAGGAAAGAGTACAGCCATTCCAGTGCCTGTCTCAAGATACCCAGGGTATCATGAAGCCTTTGTATGAGGATGGAATGGTTGACCGTGTCGAAGGCAGAGGAGAGATCAAGTAGGATGAGGACAGCAGGCGAGTTGGAGTCCAGGGATGTGAGCAGTTGTTCACGGGTGTTCAGAAGAGCAGTTTCTGTGCCTCTCTATGGTCAGAATACAGATTGATGATCATGGAGACCACGACAAGTTCAGTGTGCGAGTTGAGTTGCAGTAATGCCAGCTTCTCCAGCAGTTTACCCAGGAAGGGGGTGATTGCAATAGGGTGGTAGTTGGATGGACAGATAGGGTCTGCTGAAGGTTTTTTCAGGAGCGAGTGCACAAGGGAGTGCTTGAGGGATGAGGGGAAAGAACCTGCAGCGAAAGAGTGGTTGCAGAAATCAGCGAGTGCGGGGGCAAGAGAGACAATGTTGTCCTAGATGGTTCCGGACGAGCAGGGGGGATCCTGTTTGGAAGAAGCCTTCATAGAGCGGACAACTCTGGTAACTTCTTCAGGTGTGAAGGAGGAGAAGGTGGAGGGAGGAGGGTGAGTGGCCAAGGGAGGCAAGGGGGTGTGGGAAGGGTTTGGCTGGTGAGTAACAAGGGTGTTCAGGATGAACTGAGTTTTGGTGGCAAAGTGAGTGGCCAGTGCGTTGCAGAGGGCCTGTGAGGGAAGAGGAGAGGAGGAGACTGCTGAAGGGTTGGCTAGCTCCATGCAGATTTTAAAAAGTTCAGCGCTGTTATTGGATGCACCAGATACCTGTGCCTGAATGTGGGCCCTTTTCTTGGCATGGATGGAGAGTCTGTATTGCCTTTGGCGCAGACGGCAGGCCAGTGAACCTGTTGTTTGCCACTTCTGTTCCGCTGCTCTGCACCTTCGTTTCAGGGCTGCACATTCGGAGTCATACTAGGTGTTACGCTTAGAGGTGGGTTTCAGGCGGATCCTCATGACTGGAGCAAGGATGTCAAGAGTATTGGTGATGGCTGGCTGAGTGAAGGTTGCTGAGAACAGAGTCAGTGGTAGTCTGTGGTGGGGCAAAAGAAGATGATGGTAGAAGCAAAGGCAGCAGCGGACAATTTTTTCATCAGGCGGATGTTCGAGAATGAGGTTGGCAGGGCTTTTGAGGATGCGGTAGGACGGCTGAAGGGACCCAGGTGGGAGGAGAGGAAAGAATTGTGTGACCGGAGGGGGAGCGGGAGAGAGGTCTGAGTTGTTGATGGTGTGTCCAGCCGAGTGGGTAGGACCGAAGGTGAGAATGGAGAGGGAAAGAGAGCGCAGATGTCAACGAAATGAGTGGATGCTGAGGCAGGGGAGTCTAATTGGATATTGAAGTCACCCAAGAGGAGGAGGTTGGAGGTAGTTGAAAAGTAAGGAATAGCAGAAATCAGCCCATTCGGAGAGGAACAGGGTGGTAGCGCCTGGAGGCTGGTAAATTGTAGCAATAGAGTGGACAAGGGAGAGATGACCAACTTGCACAACAGGCTCTCAAAGGAAGAATAGAATTTGGTGGGTATGATAAAAGAAGGAACCCACTCAGGGTAGATTAAGGAGGGCACACCGCCAGCACAGTGAGGTTGAGGCTTGGAAATGATCTTGAAGCCGTCAGGGAGGAGGGAGTCAAAAGCAGTGACTGAGCGGCATTGAACCAAGTCTCGTGAGAGCAAGAATGTGTAGGTCAGTGTCTTCAAGAAGAAGGCAGATATCGGCAGTGTGTTTGTTGGCTGAGCAGGTGTTAAGAGTCGCCGGGTGGAGGAGGTCTTTGCTTTTGAAGGTTTTCTGAGGAGGAGTACAGGGGCGTGGTACTCCGGCCGGAGGGGGATCGACAGTGAGAGTGGTGGGGGGGAGAGTCAGCAGAAGGAAGGTTGAGGACCCTGAACCAGGATAGTGCCAGTGTGGTAGACATTAACAATGCAACAGGAGGATGAGAAGCCAGCCAAGAGGACTTCTCACTTGGTGCCACCATTAATGGGAGAGGAAGTGAAAGAGGAGAGAGTAAAGATGAGACGAGGAGTCCATAGATCTGGAGAGGGGAGAGAGAAAAGGATATCCGTGAAGACCTCTCTGGAGGTTGGGCTGACGTAAGTGTCTGCGATGGTAAGACCAGGGTTTGCACGCAGGTTGTCTTTTATTTTTTTTGTGTGCTTTTTCATTCCAGATGGTGAGTGCCATTAGGGTGGCAGAGGGAAGTTGAAAGGAGAAGGGTGACTGCACTGCACAGGTCTGGCCTAATCTCACAAGTGGCCTGGTAGTAAGAAGGCAGAACAAAAGCAATGCAATTTGAGTGGGAAAAATGCAGTGACATTAGGGTGCAGGATGTTAAAGAACACACACCCAATTTTGAAAATCAAAACAGGGCACAGAATGCAATGCAGCAGTGGGGTGCAAGATGTTAAAGCACACACACCCAAATTCGAAAATCAAAAAGAGGCACAGAATGCAGTGAAGCCAGGAAGAGGTAGTACATATGATCCGGGGGAGGCAGACTGAAGAGGTCATAGTTATGGTTCAAGGAAGCAGTTTATAAGTTCAGACATCACTCACAGGTCGAGGTGCAAGGGCCCAAGTTTGTGTAGCAGCCAGCTGCATCATGTGACTGTCTCATTGTTTGCAGGGTTGTGGAAGGTGGGAGCCTTCTGGCCCTACTTGACCCAGACAGGGCCTCAGTGGTGGGCCTTGGGTAGGTGACCGGCTTCCCTGATTGGCCTAAAGGCAACCATCAGGCCAATCAGTGGCCAGATCCCATGTGATGGTGGGGTGGAGGGACAAAGAGGCTGCTGTCTACCATCTTGGAGCAGAGTAAAGCTCCACGCGGAACAGTAGCCTGGTTGGTTGTTATTGTTTGGTTGTTGGCATCTGGGATACTAAGAGGGGGTTGGGTTGGGGTGACAGGCGGGAGGGCTGTATGCATAGGGCCTGTTTCTATGCGTGGCGACCTTGGTAGGTGGGAGATGGCTGCTGGTGGTGGACTGTGGGAGACATTTGGTCTTGGGTGCCTGGTATGGATGGCAGGTGGGTTCATATGCTACCTGGATGGCAATGATTAGGATATTGACCTGGAATGTCAGGGGGATAGGCCCCTACCTACGCAGGAACTGGGTGCTGTTCTACTTAAGCAGGAAAATAATATCAATTGCATTACTACAGGTGAAGCACATGCTTCCTGCAGAACAAGAGAGAGGTGTGGTCAGGTGGGGTAGGAGGGTTTGCCGGGGGATGGGCTATGGGTCCACATACTCGCAGTTGCCATAGGGGCTTTGGTGTGGATAAATACTGCTGTTCCCTTTCGGCTCCTTGATTCGGACGAAGCGGGCAGATGTGTTATAGTACATGGATGTGTGGAACATCAAGAGGTGTATATACAGTGAACTCATGTTGCTCTAATCATGCGATTCCTGCTTTCCTTCACCCCCTGGCCAGTAGACTGGCTCGATCGAGGAATGCCTTGTTCCTCTGGGGGGGCGAATGTAATTGCACTAGGGATCCTGCCCTGCATATGTCAGAATCTGCACAGAATAGGTTGTCGCCAGCCTCGGCGGCTCTTAATGCTATACTAACTGACCATCATCCGGGAGGTTCTGGACAACTTTGCCAGGCTATACGGTATCTCCTTTAGCAGACAGAAATTGTGTCTCTTCCTCTTGGTGGGACTGCGTTGATGCTACACCCGAGACCTACATGATCTGGGGCTGCTGTGGGAGGTGCATACATTTAAGTACTTGGGTATACATATCGCACACACACCAGAACGTATGCACACAACGAACACAGTCAAGGCGATGGATGAGGTAAAATGATCCTTGACATTTTGGGGTAGACTGCCACTGTCATTAATGGTCCAGATAGCGTTGGTAAAAATGATAGTACTGCCACGCCTACTCTATCCCTTTGTGAATGTGCATTGCTACATTGCAGCTGGCTTTTTCCACCACTTGGACACTATGCTCAGGGGATTCCTTTGGGGGACACAGCAGACAGAAAATAGCCTTGAATACCCTGTGTATGGCATATAAGGACGGGAATGTGCAGCTACCTCGGCTGGAGCTCTATTACCTTGCTGCACAACTTTAATATGTTGGTGGCTGGCTTTCTAATGATCCAACAACGGAATCTAAATTCCTGCATGACGTGCTATGCCCCGTAGTGCTCAAGGAGGACCTGTAGGTCGTGGACCTCTGTATGGGCCGAACAGCGCTCCTGGTTAGACTTGGACGACAGGTGTGGGAGAGAGATTGGTGAGGATATTGAAGCTATGCAACCCGTATTCACTGCATGTCCCTATGACGGCAGATGCATGTTCGGAGTTGGGTGCCAGGAGGTGGAATGAGTTTGGGCTCACTACATGGGGGATATGTACAGGGATGGGGTTTTCCGGGATCTTGTTGATTTGGTATGAACGGAGGGACTTCCCATAGGCCAGTTCTTGCGATATCTGAAGCTTGCGACGGTTGCGAAGCAAATGTGGACAGACTGCTGCGCTGGACAGAGCCTGCTGCACTGTTTACGCTGATGTATGAGTTGGAAGATGGCTGGCAGCCGGTGTCCCGGTTATATCCCGGTTATATAGCTGCTTGTTGAGTGCAATAAATGTGAGGAGCACGAGATTGAAAGTGCAGTGGGAAGCTGATTTGGGCCAGGAGCTGAGCGACACTCAATGGGACAATGCATTATGCTTTCTCAAAAGAGTTTCCTGTAATGCAAGGTTTCGTCTTATCCAGCGTAACTTGCTTCACAGAACGTACATAACACCCAGCCGAGTGGCCAGATTTCATCCTACGGTGCCACCTATTTGCCAGTGGTGTGGCACTTACGGCACAGACATCATTCATAAGTTTTGGCAGTGCGTGCAGGTGCGTGCTTTCTGGCACTAGATAGCATGTGTTAAGGCTGGGGTCACCTAATATCAGGGGGATCTGGAAGAATGCTTGTTGGGCACTTACCCCAGACAGGACAAATATAGGTATGTGTTCAAATTCATGACCTGGCATGTGTTTTAGCTAAAAGACTAATAGCAATGTCATGGAAGCGAAGGGTAGGACCACAATATCACTTATGATGTAGTGACTTTAGGTTATGGAGTGCAGCAGAGACAACAGCTTGGTATAAAACCTGAGAGAAGGTTTCCGGGAGCCCCCTGAGAATGTTGACGTGTGAAATGCACTCCTTCATGCGATGTACAGCTCGTCGTATGATAAGCCCCATTGAACCCCTGGGTATTACTTTCTTTAAACGCATGACCTAATGGGGTCATATTAGAAAGTGACCGTTGCAATGAAACAGAGACCTCAGGTGATCAAGCTGCCTTTACCCCTATCGGTACCCCCAGGAGGTGACACACTGCTGACACATACCAGCTCCTGCCCTGTTAAATGTGGAAGATAATGCGGGATGCCTTGTTTTCTTTTCTGTTCCCTTTTCTGTTCACTGTTGTATTTTTGTGGTGCTTCTTTCCATATTGATTGGTACGGTTTGTTTAATTGGTAATAAGATTTGTGGATTTGAATGAGAATACATATTACTAATAAACAATTTAAAAATAAATCGATTGCGATGTTATCAAATGCTTGATCTGTTGGTAAGTGAAGAAATCTGGTCTACTCAGACCCAAATCTTGGCAGCATTCCAGAAATTATTTGAATCTCTGCCCCTCAAACAGATCTCTGATCCCCTTCAAACCTCCTTCTATCCATCTTTTGAATCTTTTGTAGTCCATTCCTGGAAGAAAGGCTGGGTTCCTGAATATCTGCATTTGTGGCAACGGCCATGGGGAAAGTGCATACTTCCTGCTCGTCTTATCCCATATCGCCAGTGTACGTTTCGTTATTGGGTTCTCCCTCAATCCCTTCGGCCTATCCCCCTTTTACATCCATGGTATTTTCCACATATTCTCCCTCTTTGTTGCTTAGCTCTGTATAGTATACTTTTCTTTATCCGCAGGTGTTTTTTTTTGCTTTCCAGATAAACTGCATAATGTCCCCCAGAATTCCCTTTAGAACTTTTCCTGCTAGTTGGAGCGGCATTGCTTGAAACGTGTATAGGAGCCTAGGGAGTATATTCATCTTTATTATCACTATTCTGCCAAACCGCGACACAATAGTCCCTTCCATCTGGTAAGATCCTTTTTAATCTGAACTAGTAGGGGCGTGTAGTTTGCCCCATATATCTGTTGTAATCTTGGGTTCAGGTTTATTCCTAAGTACCTATCTGATCCCTTTCCCAACGGAATGATGTCTCATTGTTAATTTGTTCAGTTTCCTCTTGTTTCACTGATAAATTCAGCATCTCTGACTTTGCAGCATTCACTGTGAACACCGATACTCGTGAGAAATCTTCTGTCTCTCTCATTATTCCCTTCCTGCGATTGATTGGGGTTTGTCACTATCAGCATCATGTTAACTGCAAAGAGTCCTATCTTATGATGATAGTTAGCCCACTTAAACCCCTGTATCTCCTGACTCCCTCTTATTCTATGTGCAAATGACTCCATAACCAGAGCAAATAATAAGGGAGACAAGGGACACCCTTGGTTGGTCCCCCCACATATTGGGAATGCCTACGTCAGCCTCCCGTTCACTTTGACTCTGGCTTCCGGAACTCTATAGTTTGCCTGTGTCATACTCAGGAAGGTCGGTCCCATCCCCATCACCTCAAGCACCTTGTGCATATAGGTCCAATTTACGTGATCGAACATCTTCTCAGCATCTAATGTCAATAAATGTGTAGGCTCCCTGTCACCCTTTCTAGATACCTTGTCTATTATATGTAGTACCCTCCCTATATTGACAAATGCTTTCCTCTCCTGGATAAACCCTGATTGGTCTTGACAAATGAACACTGGTAGAGCCCCCTCCAATATAGAAGCTTATATTCTAGTATGTAGCTTTGCATCTAACTTTGCATCTATATTGATAAGAGCAATTGGTCTGTTAGAGCTCAGTTGTTTCAAACCCCCCCCCCCCCCGTCTTCAGAATAAGTGTTAAGTGAGCCATCTCCATTGGAGATGCTATTTTACCTTGTGCTCTAAATCCCTGAACAGCTCTACTAAGTACGGCTCAGTTCCTGGCTAAATGTTTTATTAAACACAGCCATGATGCCACTGGCTCCTGGACTCTTATGAAGGTTGAATCTACCTATTGCCCTCTGCACTTTATCGGGGCTTCTAAAAGCTCTGCCTGCTCTTTGGGTATTCTCGTCTCTCTCCACACTGCCAAATACTACTCCTGTTCCCTTGGATCGCAAGGCTCCTCTCTATATAAATTAGCAAAACAATTGTTATCCCTCTCCTTTTACACCTCTCTGTCGTGATCACTCACTTCATTGCATCTTTGAACCCTTTTATAAAATATTTTTGCTCCTTGATTTTGAGCTGTCTCGCTAGTATTGTTGCCGTTTTATTTCCATGTTTATCGAAGGTCTGCCTGCTCTGTAATGGGGTACTCTCCACCAACCTATTTATCAGCTGTTTCTGCTGCCCTTTCGCATGTGCCAGCTTCTTGGCGTCTTTGTTCTATCTTGACTCTTTAGGGGCTGTTTCTAGGATATGTATTTCCTTCTCCGACTCTTGCTCTTCCCTTCCACTGGCTTCCCTCAATTCTTTTGATATTCCTATCAGGAAGTTCCTGAGATATAAATTGAGTCCATCTCACCTCATCCTTTCATTCTTCCCTTGCTTCTTCTCTGGCCTCAGGTATTTATCTCCCCGTCCATTAGGTTCCTCGTCCCCTTATCCCTGAGCCTCCAACCCTGCTCTTCTCTCCTTACTCTTCCCTCTTCCCATTCTGAAGTAACCGGCCCATGATCCGAGGTCTTGATTGCGCCTATATCAGCTACATGTAGCACCATAACCACCCTGTGTTGCTAGCACATAATCTATCCTAGAGTAGGATCTGTGCAAATGGGAGTAAAATGTGTAGTCCTTTTCCCGGGGGTGCAGCAACCTCCATGTGTCCGTTAGTCCTAATTCTTCTAGTTTCCCCTTTAGCAATCTAGACATTGCCCCTGTGGAGTAGTCACTTACTCCCCCTGGGCTGTCCTTGCAGGGCTCAGCCACCAGATTAAGATCCCCAGCTACTACCCATTCTCCTTCCCTGAACCTCTCCATTTCTCAGAGAAACTCCCCCATAAATGATTCCTGTCCCTGGTTAGGCAGGTGCACTGTTTCTAATGTGTATTTTTGACCGTCGATCATCCCATTCAAGATAACATATCTTCCTTCTGAGTCCCTTTATTAACTATCCCCTCCTCTAATTTTAGAGATTTGTGTATGAGGATTGCAACCACAGCATGTTTGTGTACTCGAACTGGACTGGGTACTCCATATTCCCTAGTCTCCCTGGATCCTCCTTCAGCTGTGTTTCTTGAAGGCACACTATCTGTGCCACGCACTTATCAATTGCTCTAATTATGCTTGCCCTCTTGTTGGGGGTATTCAGTCCCCTGATATTCCATAACTCTAACCCAAGTATTGCCCTACTGGAAAATAAGTCTTCCCTTACAACTTCCCCTTATTTGGATCCGCTCTTTTTCCCACCCTCCTGGTGATGGTTGCTGTTATTCATGAGCATTTCTTTTAGACCTGTTCCCCTGAATGTAATACTTGAAATCCCTGGAGTTCCTTCCAGGTTCTCAGCGTGTCCCCCATACACCATCCCGTGAACCTGCGCCGACTAAGGCTCCCTCCCCCTCTATCTTATTTGCTTCCGCTCTTTTCATGTTACCTTTGTTTGTCTCCCTTCCTCCCTATTGGTACTATCTGTGCACCTCAACCGCTTGCACCCCCGCCATTTAGGTCGCTCCTCTCCCAAGCTCCCCATCCCTTCAGTCACTCCTGGAACCAAGACCAATGCCTTGGGTCTTCTTTCTGCTTTTCATGGACCATCAGTCTTTAACATGCGGCATCCATTTCTGTGGTCCAACATCCCCTCATTCCCCTTCCATCGCTCTTGCGACTTGGGTTCTCATTTCTAAGATCTTCACTCCCTCCTCCACCGTAGCTATGATCCTTTCTTCATTGACCACATGAAGCAGGTACGTCTGGTACAGCCATCGATATTTCAGCTTCAGCCTGGTAAGCTCCTCAGTAATGTTTTTGACTGTTCTCCGTTTACCCACTGTGGCTTGTGCCAGGTCATCAAAGAGCATAACCTCACTCCCCTGACTTGTCTCTTTCCTCCTCTTCTGGCTGCTCCCATAATCCTTGCTTTGTCCTTAAATTTGTACATCTTCACTAATATATCTCGCAAGCAGCATTCCGGCTCATTGCTCCTCTACCCTACTCGATGCACTTTCTCCATTTACAGCCGCCGGTTTTCCTCTCCCTCCAGCACTTCTGCAAATAACTCTCCAATGCACTCCTCCAGATCGATGTCCTGTGTCCCTTTCTTTAAGTTCTTTTTCCTGATGTTGTCTCTTCTAGATCTATTTTTCAGATCATCACATTTCTCTACCAGGAGCAGTATCGTTTTAGCCATCCGTTGCATCTGTTGCTTTGGATCGGCATCGCCTCTCCCAGCCCGTCAGCTGTTCCTTAATTTCACAGACTCGTCCCCCAACTCGTCAGTGTCTTTCCTGTTACCTGCTATAGCCATTGACAAGGTCTCCTTGATGTTGACCTTCGCTTTAACCAGCTCGGTTATGTCATTTTTTAAAAGTGCTCAGTGCGGCATCCAGCTCCTCTCTCGTGAGCTGCATTTAATCACTTTGCTTCTCTGTCTGCATCAGGAGTCTCGGCGTTGTCCGCATCACAACTTTGCTCCACTCTCCGCCTCCCTGTGTCTTGCTCCTGCTTGCCTGGAATGTCTTCTTTGTGCCCATTTACATCTTACGTAGCCCTTTAGGTGCCTCGGGGTCCTTATCAGAACTAGCTGCTGTAACCTATTAAAGGGGCCCTGGTCACCTTTTGCCCGCCATTTGTGATGTCTTTATGCAGTCCTCTTATTATTGCACTGGTTACTGTCTTACCTGGGACGTTCACGACCACTGGTACAGGGTATTCTACTTACATGCTCCTCTGATGCCGGTGTTCCCTGCTCCCGATGCCATTGTCGCACTCGTTACTCTGCGTGGTTCCAGGCTGGCCCTTCGTCTCCTCTTGGCCAGTCTGCTCCCTCACTCTCTGGGCCTGTTTTCCGATGGTATGCCTGCTCCTTATTCGCCTACCTGAGGGTGCAGGTCTCCAGCCTCTCTCCCAACGAGCTAAAGGACCAATGGAGTCCTCCCTCGCCTCACTTCCTCCCTGCTAAGGAGCCTCCTCAACCTCACCCCCCTGGGGCCTCAGGACTGCTGGAGTCCTCTGTCCTCTCATCTCCTTACCATTTCGGGGTCTCCTCTGGTCCACTTCCGCAGCCACCCAAGGCCCTCTGAATCCTCTTCTGTGCTACGCTCAACTGATGGGCCTCAACACCTTGGCAGGAGATGTCCCTATTCACCTACTTCATCCGGCGCCAAGGCCACCTTCTTCACGTTTCATTGACCGCAAGCGCACCACTCTTGGCTGCCCTCAGTCTTCTTTTGTCTTTCTCGCACTCCTCCTCTGCTGGCACTTCTCAGAACCCTCTGTTTTCTAGAGTGCCTGCACCAGCCGCATCAACTGCTCCTGAGCCCCTGCTCAATGGTCTCTTTACCCGCCTCCATGCGTTATGCTGTTCTCTTGGTTGGCGCTTGTCTGGGCCTCCTCGACTGGGACTCCTCCACTTTCCCCCACTCTAGTCTTCCTCGCTGGGGTTTATGCCGATTCGATCCTCTGCTTCTCGTCTCATGGGAGCCTTCTCCTTCGATAGTTTTTGGCAAACTGTTAATGAAAGATTTGTTCGAGAAGGGGGCCCTCGCCTCCCACATATGCTCAGTTGACCATCTTGGACACTCCCCACCAACTGTCTCTTTCTAGAGTGCATTGCCCTCTCTGCTTGGAACCTGCACAGTTCTGGTCGTGGCCTTCCTACCTCCTGGATTTGCATCTGAGTGGTGTTTATGCCGAGCAGGCCTACTTAAATCAGTCTGTTGTTGTGCCCAATACCTATCACTGCTGCTGGCCCAAGATATGGGCTCTTCATCTGGCTGTCATCCCCGCAGTTGTTCCCTCAGGCCACTTCCTCCCAAGGATTGGACCCCTACTGGAGCGCAACTGCATCTGTGCTCTCCTGCCAAGGCAGACATCCCTCCAGCCCTATGTGGGCATATGATGATGTCCTGATCCTTTTCCTGGGATACCAGCTCCTATGATCTGGGACACCATCTTCATCCGGATCACTGCAGTCCACAGCTTTAATTCCTCTGGTGTATAGTCACACACATGGTGGACACTCCACCTGATGAGATGCTGACGGTACACTCACACTTCCATGCTCCACCATGTGTGGGAGAGTGGTCTCAAGCCCAAGAATTACCTGAGCCGCCACTGCCATCTCAGCAGCATTGGACTAGGGGCTTCACTACTCTCTGCGCTCCCTGAGAGCAATTTAAGTGAGGGTCAAGTTGCCACACACAGTGTATTTTAGCCTGTCGCTGCCCTTGTCCTCTCGTGCAAAAAGAGGAGGAACACTGTCACTGCCCTCCTCCTGATGAAAAACAAACTAGCGTGAGTCCACAGTGATCCTCAGACAGTGACCAAAACCTGACAGCAGGGATGCCATGCTCATTTATCCTCACAAAATTCCAAATAACCACCTCTCCAAGCGGCTATACTCTGGCTAGGTAATCCGCCCTTCAAGTAGGTCAACATTGGATTACATTGACACAATTGCATTTAATTGAAATTAATTCTGACAATAAACCATAACTGGGTTCAGTGTTTTCTCAGTGAAACGTAATTGATAGCTCCACTTTAAAAGGCTTTATTATGCTACGGTTACACTCATCTTCATTTCTTTGGGCTACACACTTTATGGCGTTAGTTTGTGAAGTGGTTAGGACATGAGTCTTTGATTAGGGAGCAGTTTGTGAGAGCCTTGTTGGAATACCACCTTCTTCAAACCCTTTTTGAATTTGCCTTGTGTTTATTTTCTTTTCTTTTTGTTTACTTATTGATTCATGAAGTAAAAGCATACTGAAGGAAGTATGAGCTGAAAGCTGACTCATGAGAATGCATTAGCACTCATCTGTGCTGGAGAATCAATTTCTCTTGTGGAGAGGTAGAACCAGTGCTTGGTGACTGTAAGGAACTCATGGTGGCAATAGTAAAGACAAACACAAGTGATCACAGTTCACAGGTGTTTATTAAACTGTAGATGCAGGTTGGAAAAACACCTAATCTAAGCCTAACCCTAAATCTAAGATAGGAGCAAGCTACCACCATCAAATAATAGGCCTTTCTAGTGGCATTTTGTCAAATAAAAGGGCCTATACTAAGAAGAAACGATTGCCAATCCTTACGCTAAATGCAAACAAAGAGTGTGGAATAGGGTTCACAGGAAAGAAAGAAGTGTTCACAAATAATAAGTCGGGATGTGGTAGTCGGGCCTCCCTTCCCCACATTTTGAGCACGGGACAAGGTAGGACTCTGAGCACAGCACACATTCGAGCTTTCCCAGCACAAGCTAACAGTTCAGCTCTCAGCTTATCAGGGCCTTCAGTGGTTAAGTCTCTTTTCTACACAAAAGTCTCTTGCCTCCGAGGACCTGATGTCTTAAACAAAATAATAAACAAAAGTTCCTTTCTGCTTGCACGTTGAGTGATACCTTTTCACCCAAGGATCTCCCTGTTTCGGGCTCAGACCCTCCTCGAATGTCTGCTTCCCTCTGTCGGGGTCTTTTTAAACAGTTCACTGTGGATAGCCCTATGCCGGGTTCATTCTTGTCAACACATTATGCATTGGGACTTAAGACTTCGCCCCCTTTTATCAGCATCCCTCGGTCCGGTTCACTCTTGCCAACTTTATGATATGGGTTTCGCTTCCCTTAGCTTCACAACCATCTGTCGGTTAAAGGCATTCGACTGTACAGAGGATTTTACTAGACCTCTGTATGACCTCTTTTACCACCATCTCGCATTTCTCCCAAGGCCTTCTGGTTACGGTAGTTCAACAACAGGGTAATCGCCCAGAGTTTCCTGAGTGAGCACCCATGTGGTGCTATACTCTTCTATGCTGGCTTTTCCCTTGCGTATCAACAGTTCTTTGTACTTTCTTTAATCAGCCGCTTGCTACTTTCCTTCAACACAGTTCGGTTTCGTATCGACTCTCCCCTCGACTCACCGGCTGTGATGAACCGCCTTGCTTATCTGGTCTCTGGAGTCAAGGTCAGTACCATGGGGCCAAGCGTCTCTTCCCGGCTTGGTTGTCAGCGGAGGAGGACACTGTTTACCATTGACATCTGCTCCAACACACGCTGGCTATTGTTTGCGGTCTTACGATTCTTTCTGCTGAGGTTTCACAGGCCTTGGTTGGAAAGGGCAAGGTCACTTCTCCTTGGCACCCTCTCGATTTGCACCGTTATTCTCCTCCTCTTGAACTGCTGTGCTTAGTTAGCTCTCTCGTCGTGCGGTCTGCCTTGCTCATATAGTGCTCTCGTGCTCCACCTTTTATCCCTGTGGGGGAAGGGAAAGGGCCGTCGGGTGTGTGTGATTCTCGTCAATTGCCTGACTTTGCTTAACTCTGGTGATGGGACATGTCAGGTAAATGGCTTTGTTGTTTGTCCGTCGTCTTTCGTGATGTGCGGAAGTGTTCATGTCGGAAAAGGGAGGGGTAGAGTGTTAGTCTATCCTACAGGGTAGGCTGGGGAAAAGGTATAATAAGAGTGGGGATACCGCGTCTCACCTGTCGGTGTCCCACTTCCACTTCCCAAGGACCCCCCATCCGGATGATCTTCCCTCACTGGTCCACCGCCAGGAACTGGACCCAATAGCAATGGCTGTGCCCTGGCCACCTGGATGACAGATCCCCGGGGCTAGTCGAGAAGACACTTTCAGGTTTCTCAGTGACCCTATGTAACAATGCAAGCCGAGCATGGGTTCAAAGCCCCTTGACATCAAACACCACTTTTTAGTTCCCAGCCCGCAATAACACTTTATTTATGCTGCTGTCTTATTTAATTTCTTTATTTTTAATGTATTTTCTTTTTATCAGCTGAACTGTGTTGCTTTTGCAGCAAAACCCTAAATATGGTCAAGTATAAACCGACAGTGACACATTCAGTTCGTCAATGAAAATTTCATATGCTAATTCTAACATTTGGGCGAAGTCTCGTGCGAGCAGAGGGTTGCTGGGGTTGGACCAACGGAGGAATGCTGGGCAGTAATGATATTCTGCTAATTTGTGTGTTGTGTCTGATACACTATGTATATGTGTACTTTCCCCAAACTGTATCTTGACATCCCTATCATGTATATGTGCAAGAGTGCGTCTACAATACTTTTCTCATGGCTCAGAATCTGTGGCCTATATCTATACTATTGACATGTTCCTTCTTGTGGCTTCTAAACTCATAACTCAAACCATATCCTCAGGTAGATGTCTTTGTTTTCTTCTGCAGATCTCAAAGTAAAAGAACAATCGGTAGAAAATCTGATGAAGTGAGTCCACTATTTTTCTTTTGGCCTGCTGCAATTTGTATCCATTGCTGAAGTGATAGGCGAAATATTTTAACATTATTATAGTAGTTAGTACTAATCTTGATGATACAAAATTCAAAATGAATGGTGACTTATAGAGAATTTGGGTTTTTTCCCAACTAGGTCATATCCTTGTATGCAGCTTTTTCCCTGCATGTGCCATAACATGGAATTCATGATGTTGTTTTTTCCCTTACAATTGTGTAAAGGTGTCTCTTGCTTATATGCACCAGCTACTACCATAACAATCTCTTGGTGCCATGTCTTGCCCTAAGAGGGTATTATGCCCACTACTGGGGTTTATGTTGCGGTATTAACTTATAAATGTACTATTTATATTGAGAAGTAGTCACCCAAATAAAAACATTGGCCCTCATTACGATACTGGCGCTAAACCATGGCGCTATTAGCACCATGGTTGGTGCCGGTATCATAACGAGTCTGCCAATGTTTAATGGGGAATTACGACCCCATTCCAAGTTTGGTGGGGCGGTAATTCCCCATTGAACATTGGCCCTTCCCCATTCCCATTTTTGCCCCATAGGGCTCAATGGGACTGGTGAAGGTGACAAGTACGGTACCGCAAATTGCGGTATCGTACTTAGCACCAAGGTCCCTTTGCGGGTCCCTACTTTAACGGCAGGTCTAGACCAGCTGTTCAGGTCGGGTCCCGCAAAGGGACCTCGTAGTAAGGCGCTAAGTGTTTAACGGCGCTGCAGCCTTTTACAACGCCGTTAAACACTTAGCACCAGGGTCCTAATGAGGCCCATTGAAGTGCTTAAACTTTTTTCCATATTTTCTTTTAATGAATAAGTTGTCTGTGAGTGTATTTGTTATTGTGTTACATACATTTAAACTGATATAAAGATTTTTGCATCACATGCTCAAGCGCTGAAATCATTTGTTAGACACACGCGGTATTATCATTCGCCAAACATTGCTATGATCTACTGTGATATGTGAAGGGTCAGAAATGAGAGGCAGACATGAGGAAGGGGGCGCTGCTGTGCATCAAGATGGGCGCTTAGAAGAAGAGCTCCTCTCCGGCGAAAAATCCTGTTTAAAAACACCCTGCATTCGAACCCACCTCCCCCGAACCACAAAAACTGCGGAGCTGACGACAGTGGGCATACCGGCACCTCTGACTGAAAGAGCGGGCGAAAATGGTTGCTGTATGCCCAAATACAGCTGGGGCTGCAGACGAAAAGCTCTGGGCCGCCCCGCAGATCCAGAAGATACTACGTGGGAGCCGTGGCCGCGTGCAGGCCTCTCTGGGGGCGGAGTCAGCCTAGCAGACGGCGCGAGCCGAGGGCGAATACGCCACAGGCGCAGGGTGACACCGGACAGAGGAGGTGAAGATTGAGGTGAAATTCATCCGGTAGGAGCAGTGCTCCCCCATACCCCCCTTCGCAGTCCTCCGGCGGGCCATACGCACGCGTCCTGACCCATCTCCCATGTCCCCTGCGCTCGCCGGAGCTTCTGTGATCGCACTGGCCCTCAAAGCACAGAAAGGGTCGCCTCCCTGGCCAGCGGACGGCCGCGGAGGCCGCAACATACCTGGCCTAATCCCATTCCACCGGACCAACTGCAGGCTGGCACAGCACAATTAAACAACATACACATGCGTAATTCTCTCCCAAGAAGCATACCGGGACAGAAATTAAAATAACCCCTCCTGTATGAGTATAACTGGCAGCAAAGGCAGATAATTGGGCTGGTGGGGACAACAAGAACCCAGTATACCTTGGAGGAACACGGGCGGACACTGCGTGCACAACGGCCGCCTGCCGTGGAGACTCAGACCACTTGGGCGCAAAACGCCCTCACGTCTCACCCTGAGGCAACGGAGAGGATACCACCCAACTGGGCCCGTGTGTGAAATAAGAGTACCAGGCCCTGACAAAATGTTACATAGCGGGGTCCCAGTGTACTCGGACACAACCACAATACTCCCTCTGCACAACGCTCCCAAAGAAGCAGGAAAACTTCTATCCGTAAAGCCCACCGGCAGGTGCTGTTTGAAAATATAACTGCCACACTTTACCCCCACGCCTGGAAGGCAAAATATCCTTTATACACCAAAAAAACCCTAACAGTGCGAGGATACGTGGGAGGATACTGTTCACTCTGGAGAGTGGTGGCAGGCCACGCCAACCGAACCTGTAACTCCTGCCAAGACCAATTAAAATAGTCAACTCTGGGCTAAACAACTGACCTTGTAGGCAAAACCAAGCGGGACACTTCGCCCTGTGGGGGCAGCTGAGGAGGGTTCTGTTGCCAACCATTGCAGAATAAAGCGGCAAGAAGGAGATAAGAACCACAATCCTGATATAGCTGGCCTCGAGATCACTCTGTAGTCCAATCAGCACCTGCAAAGCCCTACATCTCGCTGCAAACAAACTCGAACCTGACCACACATCTCTCTCCACCATCCCTACTAGGTCGAATGAAACAAAGACCCCTGTGATGCCTGGAAAGAATGTAGTCAAAAGCAGGAAAACTGGACCAATGGACTCCTTCACGAATTCACAAACATCCTCCGAAATCCAGGCTTCACCATCAGAAGCCTCATCCTCAGCCGCAGAGGACTCGAAATTCGACCAGCTCCTCCACGGTGCAAAACGGATTCCTTACGATCAACGTCAAATTAGACGACATTGTCTCAACAATAGGCTCCATCAACGCTCGGGTGGACAAAGAAAGTGCCAGGATTACAGACGCTGAGAACAGGATTAGTGCGAACGAGGACTCAATGCATCAAAACACTCATGACATTGCACTCCTGAAAGGGGAAATGAATAAGCTCCGAGATCAGTGTGAGGACCTGGAGTCGAGATCGAGAAGGAATAACATACGTATTGTTGGCCTTTCAGAATCCTTTTGTAAAGGTCCCATGGAGTCTCAAATCGAAACCCTCTTGAAGTCCCTCCTTGGCGAAGAATCATTCTCCCCACAATTTTTGGTTGAACGAGCACACCGTACCCTTGCTCCTCCACCCAATCCAGGGGCCCCTCCCTGTACGATCATTGTCAGACTGCTGAACTATAGAGACAGGGACTCTGTCCTGAAACTAGGAAGGGTAAAGGGGCCCCTAAAATATGAAAATGACAACATCCATATATATCCCGATTTCTCAGCGGGAGCCCAAACTCATAGACGATCCTACGAGTCCATCAAGTGTCAGCTGCGATTGAGACGGGTCCCGTACGCTCTGCTGTTGCCTGCAAAACTACGCATTGAGGCACGGCGGCCGGGCGCACTTCTTCGAGTCTCCCACGGCAGCGCTGGCATACGTGGAGGCCTCAATCTCTCTTCCTCCCGGAGGATAGGAACTTGATCAAAATGGCCTGCAACAACCAGTATAACTCTCAAAATGCCCTATAATCGATCACAGCTCTACCCTACTCCTCTGGTCATACTCACGTATTTGAAGTGGTAGAAAGGGGTTCCACAGTTCACTAACATTAAATGAAGCTGAATGAGATGCGCTCTAACAGGAAAGCGGTATCGCAGCACTCGTCCCTTCCTCGGGTGAAACCACAAGTTTGAAAGAAGTTGGGGCCGATGATGTGGGTGGGGGTGGATATAGACAACATGGGACTGTTTCGCTGTTCAAGAACATTGTTACTCCCTTCGAAAGCCCCAGTTGGGCTTCAGGAGGAAAGGTTAATCGGTTTGAGGTAAAAAATGCAATCACTGAATCACGCGCCGATCCCCTCAAAGGACTTTCCACCCCCACAAGACTCAATTGGTACCCATCACAATGGCGCAAAAAGCAAAACCACCTGCTGGGTTAAAACTCAAAATGCTCACCTGGAATATCCGTGGACTTAATAACAGGGCGAAGGCCAGCAAAGTAGGGGCATATATCAACAGACACCGCCCACACATTGCCATGCTCCAAGAAACGCATGCTTTACGAGAAACCAACGAAAATATATTATGGCAATGGGGCAATAATAGACACTATACTGAATACTCATCCCAGAATAGAGGTGTCCTTACGCTAATACACCCCTCGCTGGGGTTTTCCACTGAAAAAAGCAAGAGAGACCCACTGGGCAGATATGTCATGGTATGGGGTGCGGTGGCAGGTGAGAAACTGGTACTGGTCAATACCTATGGCCCGAACGTGATGACCCGGAATACTATGTCCATCTCCTCGATGAAATTGGTCCTACGCTAGACACATGGGTACTGTGGGGGAGGACTTCAATACTATCCTTGACGTCTCATTAGACAGGTCCTCGAGTAAACAAAGGAACCTCACCAAAGGGGCCACCATTATACACCAGGCCCTAGAGGAATTGGCCCTGACTGACGCATGGAGAGGAATACATCCAACTGATAGACAGTACACATTCTACTCTTCAGTGCATGATACAGAATCCACAATAGATTATTGGTTCATCGCCTCCCCTCTGATCAATGCAATAGAACACTGCGAAATCCTTCCCTGTACACTCTCGGATCACTCTCCGGTCACAATCGAGGTATCGTTACACAGAATAAAGCGACCAACCCAGCGATGGAGAATGCCCATAAATATATTAAAAGACCCGAACATTGTAGAATCCCTGCATGTCGATATGGAGGAATTCTTCCAATTGAATAAAGGATCAGGAAGCAAATGGTCCACCATATGGGAAACATTCAAGGTCTGGGTGAGGGGCAACTTAATTTCTAGAACCACCGGACTCCTCAAGTCCGTCAGAACAGAATTAGATAGAACAGAAGCACACCTGAAAACACTCGAAACCAACTACACTGCAACACACTTCAATGACTTAGCAATTAAAGAACAGCAATACATGGCTGCACCAATCAGAGCCCGCAGATACAGAGAGGGCAATAGAGCAGGACACCATCTGACTCACCTATTACAGAATATACACAACCACTCCCCAATCACAAGCATCTTGACAAACGAGGGAATTGCAGTACATGGGGAAGAAGACATCAATGCTGAATTTGCTGACTACTATAACAATTTATATGCCAACCACAAAACACGCACGCAGGAAGACATAAAAAAATACTTGAGCAAGTTTGACTTTCCCAGACTCTCGTTAGAAGATAGTTCGGTCCTTGAACAGCAGATCACTAGTGAAGAGATCGCCGAAGCAATGAAATCACTAGCAGCGGGCAAAACTCCAGGACCAGATGGCCTGAGTTCTGAACTCTATAAAACATACTCCACAATACTTGCCCCGATACTAAACCTAGTATGGGAGGAAGCCATGAGCTCTGGCTCACTCCCTGACACAATGACTGATGCAGTCATAACGGTACTATTGAAACCTAGACGCCCTGCGCATGAGCCCTGCTCCTACCGCCCACTCTCCCTGATTAACACATACGCTAAAATATACATATAAGTACTTGCTACCAGACTGTTGCCCAAAATGACCACCCTAATACATCCTGACCAGTGCGGCTTCATCCCAATGAGGTCCACAGCTTTAAACCTATGTAGACTATTTAGCATCATGGCACAGATCAAACCGGGAGTCCAAGAGGTGGCTGTATCATTAGACGCTGAGAAAGCGTTCGACTCAGTTTCATGGACATACATGTTTGAAGTCCTTAACAAATTCGGATTTGGCCCATACTTTAAACAGTGCGTCAGATTGCTCTACACCACACCCAACGCTAAGGTCCTAACAAATTGCATGCTATCCAGTCACTTCACTCTACACAGGGGCACTAGACAGGGGTGTCCATTTTCCCCCATCCTTTTCACCCTCACGATTCAACCGGTGGCGGCTGCGATCAGACTGGAACAAGAACTCAGGGGCATAAAGATGGCCGGCGCCTATCAATCCATATCAATATATGCGGATGACGCATTATTGTACATTTGTGAATCAGAAACAAATCTAGCCCCAATACTGACAGTGATAGAAGACTTCACTGCACACTCAGGCTACAAAATTAACACCACTAAGTCTGACATTTTTCCGCTGACACAGGCCACTATCTGTCCGACACATACGTATGGCTTGAGATGGGCCCCCAACCATATCAGATACTTGGGAATCCTGGTGTCCAAAGACAAAATCTCCCTATATATAGATAACTACGAATCCACACTACAGACTATCTATGCCAAACTCCAAATTTGGACTAGACTTCCCATATCACTCGCTGGCCGAGTTGCAGTGCTCAAAATGGTAGTGCTCCCCAAACTCTTGTATATCTTCAGTAATGACCCAATATGGCCAGGCAAACCCTTCTTGGAATACCTACGCTCCATGGCGACCACCTTCATATGGAACGGCAGCGTTAATAGGCTGAAATGGGACAAACTCGTGGAACCCTATGAAACGGGGGGCTTCGCCGCACCCGACTTCGAACTGTATTATCAAGTGGCGCAGGCACAATGTGCTAAATTTTGGCAGGACCCTACTGAAAGTGCACCACATGTCCCCATTGAACGGCACTCGGTCCGTCCATCAGACCTAAGAGCCATAATTTTCACAAAATCTCATAGAGACGAATGTAAATTTGACCCTGCATCTTGCACAATCGTGGCATGGGCCGCAATCAGCAAACGGCTTCACATTGACACACCCTATGATTAGGGGTGTCACGGTATTAGTTTTATGACGGTACGATAACCTTCTTGCCAAATGACAGTATATCATGGTTATCGCGGTATAGCAAGTGGCGTTAACTAATCTTAACAAATATTTTCTAAAAGGTCATAAATTGACAGATTTATCATCACAAACAAAACCAGGCACCCAGGGCCAGAATTGGGCTTTTCAACATACTTTCCACTGAAATGCCTTGCTTCCACCAAACACAAACACATGTGTGGAGAGGAGGAGGGGGGGCTGCTGCAACTGGCAAAGCAAACTGAATAGCTTTTCTTAAGTGGTCATTTAGTCTCTCTCTCTCTCTCTCTCTCTCTCTCTCTCTCTCTCTCTCTCTCTCTTTCCCCTTTCCCCTTTCCCCTTTCCCCTTTCCCCTTTCTCCCCCCTTCCCCCCATTACAGTGCAGGCCAAAAGGTGTTCAGTACTCACGGACATGTTACCCTTTGGTATGGCAACAGGGAATACCCACAGAGATGAGTGAATTTCGCAGTGTGACTTATTATATGTAAATTCAATGATAGAACCAGGGAAATCCCCCATTGCCATATGTTTAGAGAACATTATCCATTATAAATATATAAACCCCAAAGTAAACCCTTTTCCTTCTTGGCACTGTATCTATTCTTCCTATTGCTAACATATTGATTTTGTGTCAGGCACGTGTGGTTTATGGAATGGCATTAAAAACGGCTCCAACTGAAACTACTTGGCAGACGGCACATCCAACAGTGCAAGACCAAGACTGCGCAGCACTTGCTTACTGCAGCCTTTCCAAATCAGATTGAAAAGCACACTTTACGGTATGAACGGTATAAACAATGTGACGGTTATTATTGTTCAATTAAGTGGTTCACTGTATCTTTAACGGTATACCGTTACATCCCTACCTATGATTCACAAGCCCCGTTATGGAACTTTCCAGGCATTAAGCCAACATACGACATTAGCATACAGAAGGCCTGGCTCCCGGAATACGAGTTCGTAACCCCACAGGATTTTGCAGACACAGTAGGGAGGAACCAACGTGTCACCCTGCAATACCACTGTATGAAGGCAGCATTCAAGAAACAATGGCCAACATTCCCACTAGAACCGCCCGAACACCCATGTTATCAATCATTGTATTCACAAATAGGTACAGGGGTGTCCATACTACACAACATAGTTCAAACACACACAAAATCGTCTAACAACATCAAGGCCTCATGGGAAAAAGACATAGGTGCAACAATAGAAGAAGGGACATGGTCCAGGTACTGTCTCCTTACTAAGAAAGTATCGCTGAATGCAGGCCTAAAACTCATACAGTTCAAAATATTGAATAAACTTCATTACACCCCAATCAGAATGGCGAAATTCCATAAATCCGTATCCGGAAACTACCCAAAATGTAACAACCCCTGTGCAGATGCATTTCACATGTACTGGGTCTGCCCCTTGATAGCCGGATTCTGGCGTGAAGTGACGAGCATCTTAGAAGATATAACACAAATCTCAGCACAGCTCAAACCTCAAAAATACCTCTTCGGCGATATAGGGAAAACCCCAGAAAAAACACAGGAGATTGTTTAACGTAGCCTGTGCAGCAGCCAGGAAGTGTATCCTTCAACACTGGAAGAGTAGCCATGCCCCACGCGCAGATCAATTCCTTAGAACCTTAACATACATTAATGAATGTGAGGAAACTTATATAGGAATGGTATCCCCACCTTGCAGACCGAAAGACATTTGGACTCTGTTTAGAACGTAACTGGGCGCTACCCCACCGGACACAGAGAACTCTGATAGCGAATGAACTCATAACAAAGCCCATCAATCTGTAACCGCAGTAGAACTAAAATGATGTAAACATGTGAATGTGTATGTTCCTGGATGCACTGGGGTAGGGAGAGGGGAGAATCTTCATTGAAAAGTATATGTATTTAGATGTAAGAGGGTAACTGAAGCATATGTGATGTGATATGCAAACCAAAAATAAAGTTTAAAAAAAAAGAAATGAGAGGCAGACACAAAGTTGTACTTTTTTTAACATCACACATTTTATTAAATCAAAAGAGTTTGATAAAGGCCTTTTTTATCCCTATCCTAAAGAGTTTCCCTAAAGCTTGTCATCAAAATTATATAAACAGTCCTTGTGTCCAAAAAATATCTGACCCGCACACTTAAACAATTAAAAGGTGGAAGGTAAATGTTCTGAATTTTACTTAATGAAAAGTATATAGAAAAACAAGTATTACATTTCAACAAATAATCCTTGAATCCAGGAGGGGGTTCCCTTCCCCTGGATTATTTCAGGTAGGATAACCAAAGTGTTCTCTAATGTCTGAGTCCTTAAGAGTAGCTGGAACGCTCCTTTCATAAATCACTTTCTTAAGGATGGCAAACCGTGTCCTTTTCCAAACAATTATCTCTTGGCTTGTGGCAATGCTTATTCCAATTTCCCCCAAGTTGATATTTCATATAATGAGACATTTACAATTTTCTGCCTTTCAACATCTTCATTAACCTCTCTTGGCTTGAGCAATGGTTACTCCAATTTCCCCCAAATTGATATTTCATATAAGGAGATTTGAACAATCCTTGCCTTTCCAATCTATTTGGTCGGTATTCAAATTGACTATTCAATTGTTCGTTAATTTGCAAGCATGTCACGGGACTCCCAACTTCTCTGCCAACTCACTGGTGTAACGTGTGGCTGTGCCAAAGTTCTTACTATAGGAAGGCTTCCCCGGTCGTGCAGACTCTCATTTGGTTCCCGCTTCGGCTTCCCAATGCTTCGCTGATAGAAAGCAGGGCAGCCCCACAAGACCATGTCTCTTGAAGCCCTCGCAGCAGACTTCTTTGCAGCAGTTCTCCCGCTGCTCTCTCACCGGTTTCCCATTCATCTGTTGAAGCAGGCCTCTAGGCATGGCTCTTCTCTGCATCTCTCCTGCTGTTGGTCACGCTTCACGCTTCGCCTGCTCTGCAGCTCTCCTCTCCTTTTCTCCATTGAAGTTCGTCATCAGGTTTAAATGCCCCACACAGCTGATTACCAGTCTGACAACTAGTCTGCATGTTGAATTTGATGTTCCTTTCATTCCACATTGACTCCTTCCTCCTCGTCTCAATACTTGAGGCTTTATGGAAGTTGGAGTCCCTAGGAGTTTCAAACCTTTTAATGTTATATTGTTTTACATTTGTGTTTAAATCAGAAACATTAGAGACAATTATTATGTTGGTGTTGTACACATACGAAGTGTGAATGGCATCAGTTTGGCAGTATGCCATCAACATGATAGCGACTGTGTTTTCAGAAGGAAGGGAAGAATACTGTAGCCTTTCTGGTGGAGTCATCACTTCCTCCCGATATTCGTCCCCTCCCACATGATCCTACCTCATAATACCACCCCTAGGGTCAGGATCAAGTAGCGGCTGCCGTCCCCTGGCAATGTGGGAGTAGATCATCACTGGGGAATCAGTGATGACTCATGTAAGAAAGGCATGGTATCAACAGTAAGACAGACACAAGTGACCACAGTTCAGTGGTGTTTATTGAACTTTTTAAAAAAAGATTTGAAACCTCATATCTAATCCTAAATCTACAGATGGGAGCAAGCTACGGCCATCAAATAATAATAACGCAGTTTTAGTGGTGTCTTGTCAAAATAAAAGGGCCTATATTAATAAACTTATTGCCAATCTTAACTCTAAATACAAATAGTGTAGGGAAACAATGTTACGAAAAAGAAAGAAATGTTCACAAAATGATATGTTAGGATGTCAGTATGTCAGGCCGTTGGCCTCCCTTCCCCACGTTTTCAGCACAGGACAAAGCGCTACACTCGAGCTTAGCACAATCTCTGATTTCTCTAGCATGCGGATACAGTTCAATCATTAGCATCAGGGCCTTCCGTGCCCAAGTCTTTGTCTTTCAAAGTCTCTTATTTGTAGAATACCTTGGAGTGCAAAATAATATTTAAAGTTTGCTTCTCTTTCAGGCTTACACAATTGAAATGGGATAGCCTTCCCCAACCTTCTTACTTCCTGATTTAGTTTGCTTTTACTCTCTGAGACATTCAAAACTCTATGGCTTTGCTTTAATCCCATACATGACCACTCCGAAACTGCTGTATTCTGGTACTTGTATTTCTTACGATCAATTACTTTTACTTTAGGGACTTCGCTTTCATTTTACAGAAACTTCCGATATCGTGTTCACTCACACAGGGTCACTCTGTTACTTTGGCTCTTATTATCTTTCTGGTATCACTTTCTCGGATGATTCACGGTTCACTCCGGATCCCCTCAGCCAGGCTGAGATCATAACACAATGTTCAATTAGTCTCCCTCTGCCAGGGCTCAGACCAATTTCAATTCAACTCAAACTTGCTTTAACAAAAAGCTCTCTGATGATTTCCCTCCGCTGGGCTTGGACCAACTTCATTTATTTTGTTTTTTTAACTTTCATCTTCCTTTTTGGGTTCGGGCCACTTGCCCGCTTTACTTGGTGCCTTCCCTCACGCTCGCCCGAGTCTCTCTCTCTCTCTCTCTCTCTCTCTCTCTCTCTCTCTCTCTCTCTCTCTCTCTCTCTCTCTTTTGATCAGACTCACCTGGCAGCCTTGCGAGGTCAGCGGCTCCGTCCTTTGGCGTGGGGATGAGGTCAGGGTCTCGCCACCTGCCCCTCTACATCCTTGGGGTCGGCACTGGTCCCAAGGGAACAAGCAGTTGTCCAGACCTCAAAAGCAAGGTCTTGGCTGCCTGAATCCAACCTGCAGGAGGCACAGCTCCTGTGACACGCTGCAGCTCTTCCTTCATACTGGGCCAGCATCGCCGTACGCTGTCCTCTTTTGGATTCACCTGAAAGCTCCTGGCCTCTTGGTGTCTGAGCTCCAGGCAATCTTCACAGCTTGCTTTTGGTGTTTGGTATTTGAAGAGGGATCCTCTGCCCATCTCAGCCTTGCAGCCTCCCTCTCGCGCTCCCAACCGCATCTGACCTTTCTATATCAGCAGCCTCCCTTTTTACACCTGTGTGAGGTTAATGGGCAGCAGGTGTGTGATTAGGGTTCGGTCCGCTTGACCTTGCCTGACTTCATTAAGGAGACAGCTTGCTGTCAGAGTGTTGTATTCTGTCTTCTGTGTCTTAGTGGGTTTTTCGCTGATAATCCTCCTCCCTCCAGGTTGCCTCTTCTTTTCAGTATTATGTGAAAATGGGGGCGGGTGAGATGGTGTGTGTTCGAAAATACCCCAAAAATACAGAGGGGTTGTTTGGTTGTGTATTACGTGTAAGAGGGTATACCATGTCTCGCCTAGGGTATTCCCATGAGAATGACCCCGGACTCCCCTATCCAGCAGATTCTCGTGCACTGTTCCACCCCCTGGGTTTGGATCCAAAGGCGATGGCGGTGCCCTGGCCACCCGAATAGAGGATTCTCGGGGTCTAAATGTGGGAATACCCCTAGGTTTCCCACACTCCGCAGGAATCATCACAGGTAGTTTCACTATATGCCACTTATTACTATCAAATAGGTGTTGCCGTCGCAGCCCTAGGTACTCCCTGCCTCCATCCAATGCACCGTTGTTATTGAGTTGAACTTAGCTTCACGAAGCAACAGATCGCTTTACAATCATAGGGAGGAAGAAAATTATGAAGGAAGCAGAGAATCAGGGAGCGGGAAGCTACAAGGTAGGGGAAGGGTGGGGGGGGGGGATTGGGAGCAAGGAATCTACAAGCAACCAGGGGATGAAAGAGTGAAGATCAGATCATCCAGTCTCGGGTATGGTGGGGTGTGTGGAGCATTTGTGGACCTATGTATTAGGGAGAAGCCATTCCTTAAAGAGGAGGGTCTTGAACTCCTTCATGAACTGTTGAAAGCAAGGGGGTATGTTTGATGTTGACAGGGAGTAGGTTCCAGAGTCTTGGGCGTAGTCAGAGAAGGGTCTGTCTACTGGCTCTTTCCTTCCTGCACCGGCGCAGTTCAAGTCTGTACCGGTCCTTACATTTGGTGGATTTTAGGCCTCTGGAGATGGTGGTATTCCCAGTCAGCAGACTGTTGCCACCTTTCTATGTGCCCAGTTAGCAGAGTGTTGGCAGATTCTGCCTTGCCCATTTCGCACATTAAGCCCATATTTCATCACACACAGTTAGCATAGTAAGACTGGATTCACTACATCACTCTTGTCCGGGAGGATAGCATAGGGGCAGCGTATTTGTCTTGGAATAAAGACAACGCTGAGCAGCACAGTTTTGAAACCTAGTCCTGCGCTTAGAAGCTGGACTCCAGCATGGATCGCGATATATAAGAACCCAATTTAGTTTTTTTTAGCACAGGAAGTACAGATTTTATCATGATCAGTTAGTGCAGCAATGTCCGTTTCCATTACACGAAGCATGAAAGTACCAGATACCATTAAGTCTAGTTACTAATGTGAGGTGTAAGGAAGGCATGGTATCAAAGTAAGACAAACACAAGTGATCACAGTTCAAGGGTGTTTTTTTTTTAAACCTTTATTTTTCGCTGTTGAATACAACACATTTCAAGTCAAAAGAAACAAAGAAAAACATTCAAATAGCAAGCACACCAGCATCGGCACTTTAGTAACATAGCATTGCATTGACGCTGTTATATGACTGAAGCTCTATTTTTTACTGTTATGCAGTATCCCCCCTTAGATTATTTTTTAATTATTTATTTTTTTAGCTCCATTTGGAGGGTGTTATCTAGAGGCTCTGGTTACAGTTACTATGCAAGTCTATGGGGAGTCTTCCGATTCCTCCATTTGATTGTTCCCCAGGTAAGAATGCAGTGGTGCCCAGATGTCCTTCGGTCTACCGGTATGGGCAATACTGTACACAAATCGTTCTTCCATGTCTTGTACATAAAGTAAGTTTCGTAGCCATATCTCTACCGTAGGAGCGGCCTTGGACTTCCATAGTTGTAATTTGTTTCCTTTCGCTACTGCCCCCGCCACTGCCACTAATCTCTGGAGTTTTACAGATGCTTTTCCAATATCGCCCAGGAGATGGGGATCTGTAATCCCGTGATGTCGCTTACAGCTGTGGCTCGCCAGAAGGATTTGATTGGGGGGCATTCCCAGTACATGTGTATAGAGTCTGCTTTATCGTTGCCACATTTGGGACAAACCGTTAGGGTTTCTGGGTCATACGTAGAGATCTCTTTGGGAGTTATATGTAAGTGGTTTCGAATTTTAAACTGAATTAATCTGAGGTTTGAGTTCATGGATATCTCTCTGGTGTATTGGCAGTATCTAGACCATTGGGCATCTTCTATGTCGATATGCAGGTCCCCTTCCCATTTACTTTTTTTGCGTTCCCGGTTGGGGTGTGTTTCTGGGTCGCTTTGTACAAGCTCGATACCGAGCCGGTGAATCCCTCTGGGGATAGTACTGTTGTAATGAACTCGTGGGTCCAGAGGGAAGGATGGCCATTTCTTTTTGCATGCAGCTTTTATTCTATAGTATTGTAGTGTAGTGACAAGCCCTTTCCCCACTTTGTTATGCACTATGTCTAGTTTTGCGAAATAACCCTCCGGGAATAGGTCTCCTATTTTCATTTCCTTTTCCGGGTCCCACTTGCGCTGCATGGCTGTGCCAAATGTTGGTTCTAGGTCAGGATGATGCCATAGGGGGGGTGTGGCCAATATGGGTTGTCGCATCCGATCTGGTGAATAACGCCATCCAGGAACGGATTGTGGAGCTAACGGGGTCTATTTCTTTTATATTTCCCTTCCTGTTTGTGTACAGCATGGTCCGAATATCTGCCGGGGCTACAGCAAATTTCTAGGCACGCACATGAGCATGATTTTCAGCCGTTTCCCCCTTAGTATTTTGCGAAGTGCGCCTGTGCTGCATGGAAGTATAACATGAAGTCAGGGGACATCAGTCCCCCGGTTTCATAACGCTCACAGAGCCTAGGCCATTGTAGTCTCATGGATTTCCCGGCCCAAACAAAATTGGGCGCTAGTTTTTGAAGCCTCTGAAAGAAGTCCCTACCCGGCCAAATGGGTATCCCACAGGACATGTATAATAATTTGGGTACCGCCACCATCTTGAGCAGGGCCAATCGACCGTACATGGACATCGGCATCCTGCCCCACACTGCGAGTTTGTGCTCTAGCAGTTTCAGGTAACGGCTCGTAATTATTGGTATACAGGGTCTGTATGTCAGTGGACATTATTATTCCCAGGTACCGTGCTGATGTAGGGGACCATTTAAACGCCTCAGTGGCCGGAGTTTGCTCTGTGGTTGGCGTAAGGGGAATTATTTCTGATTTTACCTGGTTGATTTTGTACCCGGAGTACTGGAGAATGTGTCTATTTCCTGCATTATTGGTGGAAAATGTACCTCCGGGTGCCTGATGTACACCATTGTGTCGTCTGCGTATAACGACAGTAATTGGGGGTCCCCTCTAATTCGAATGCCCCTCCATGTGTGTTCATGCCTGACCTTAGCGGCCATGCCCTCTATTGTCAGCGCGAAGATGAGGGGAGATAGCGGGCAGCCCTGGCGGGTGCCCCTGCCTAGTTCAAAGCGAGGGGACAGCGTGTTATTAGTCCTGACACTAGCCACTGGTTGATTATGAAACATGCGGATATAGCTCTTGAAGACTGGCCCAAATCCCAATGTGTCTAGTATAGCAAACATATATTGCCATGATACAGAATCAAACGCTTTATCAGCGTCAAGCGTAATTGCGGCAGCTTTGGCTTTAGGGTCTAATTGAGATGTAATTGTGAAGAACCTCCTCAGGTTCAGTGTTGTCGAACGAGTGGGAATAAACCCTGTCTGATCTGTGTGAATTAGCTTGTTCATGTGCGGGAGCAGTCGATTGGCCACTGCCTTTGCGAAGACCTTCGTGTCAGAGTTTATCAGTGAAAGTGGGTGGTATGATGCTGGGTCCTGCAGGGGTTTTTGTGGTTTGAGGAGGACAGTTATAATTGCTTCCCTCATGGTGGTGGGAAGTCTTCCCCGTTCCAGCGAATCCTCCCAAATCTCTAATAGTCTTGGGGCAAGCTCAGATTTAAATGCCTTGTAAAAGTCAAGCCGGATGCCGTCCGACCCGGGGGCTTTGCCTGCATGCAGGTCTGAGATGGCTTGTTCAATTTCTTCAGCTGTCAATGGGTGGTCAAGCATCGATCTTCTTTTTTAAAAAAAAAAATGTAAACAATTTTATTGGTTTTATTCAACAAACAAAAAGAAAAACAACAACTCAAACCAAACTTAGTGTGTACATAATGTCCGTTTTAGGCAGAAACCTGTGCAGTTCCCTTAGGGACCACTGCAAAAGATTTAAGACTATAGGTGTTTGGCAGTAAACCCATTTGGTAGCAGTCTGTACCACACAGATTCACTTGGTAGCTGTGGCTGAGCAGTCAGACTTCCCTCAAGAAGAGTTAGGCAGTATGCAGAGTATACACAATAGGTACAGAGACACAGTAGCACAAACAAACACTGACCGGAGCTTTGGTGTAAAAAGTATATCATTATTTTTTTAAAAACACACTTGTGATTTACACTAGCAAAAACGAGTTAGTAAATTCAGCACACAGTCACTATCATATATATGCAACCCTAGTCACTTATTAGACAAGTCTTAGTGAGAAACACCACTTATTTTCAGACAGAGGTGAGCGCTTAACATAAGATGACACTCTAATAAGTTGTAAAGAAAGGGAGGGGAAAAAGGCAGAGTTAAGGAAGCACACAAGTTTCAATACTTTTACAAAGAACCACAGTAAGGCAGGATAGGCAGAGTTCTACTGGAGAGCAAGGAAGTCAATTGCAAGGCCCACTCTTGGAGAGAGCAAGCAGAAGGGGGTCCAGGTTCACACAGTGGGCTTATGCCCAAAGAGTCTTGTAGATAGTTCGCACAAAAAGGATGAAATTAAAGTCAGGCAAAGTTAGCTAGGTTGTCCCAGGCTAGCCCAGGTTAGAAAGTCGAGGCTTTACGGTCACCCCGAAAGATCTGTCGCAAGGGAAGCCAGGCGGGACACAGTACCTTAAGTGTGAAGGAAGCTCCAGCTGGGGCAATTGTTCCTGGCAGCAGGTGCAAGTCGGTTTTTCGTCCAGAGGAAGAAGAGGTCTCGCCGTGGAGGAAAGATGAAGGTCGTTGCACTGCCAGGGAAGAAACCAGCCGCGGAGTTCTCCGGGTTAAAAGGTACTACCCTTCTCTTCGCGGTAGTGGTAAACCGTGGTATTCCGGTTGCCGGGGTGCTTGGCACGGGCAAGGCGGCCACGAGATACTCCAGGAAGGTGAAAAGAAGGCAAAACTGGTTATCCCCACCAGTCAAAGGAAGAAGACTCTCCGGACTGGAGATCTCCTCTGTCATCAGGAAAAGTGGTGAGACGGTTCAGCAGGGCTCCACCGGTGGTGTCGTCGTTGCAGGTCGGCTCAGCTTCTTCCTCCTCGGATTCTTAGGTCCTGTGGCGACTTCTGAAGTTCCAGTCCCCAAAGCCCTGCTTTTATGCAGCACACCCCCATTCACTCAGCCTAGCTGTCAATCAAACATGCTAAGTGGTGAGCCGGCCGGCTCACCACTTGGGCCAATCGCACAAGAGTGCGACTTGAGTTACCAAGGTAACTCAGTCCGGGGTGCCTAAACCCCCTCCTACACCCCCTGTGGTACCCAGACAGAGTGGCACCACTTTTGGAGGCTTCTGTGGAGAAGCCTGCCAAAAAAGTGGAACAAAGGGCTCGACTTGGGTTGGAGTCATAGAAGAGAACACAAACGCCATTTTAGAATCGAGTTCTGGCAAAAAATACCAACCGGTGAATTAATATTAAATAAATAAACCTGCGCTATGTTCGAGGCTATAAGAATTAAATAATTAAAGTTGGTAGCCTCGAACAATGGGAAAATCCCATAGAGATATATTCGTGGTCGAATATAAAAAGTAGTATCCACTGCCACCAGCCAAAACTCGATCAGGGGGGACGGAGACGTGCCCCCTCGAAGAACAGACCCCGGGGCAATCGAATTGCCCCGACCAGTACGTCCACAATATGATGGTTTGTACTGGTTTCTGTTCATAATTTGGGACTAGTAAAGCCAATGGTGACTTTACATGCCCTTGGAGACAGTAGTCAGTCCCAGTGTATGGAGTCTGTTTGGGGGTCGCTACGACACCCCTGGGTTACGGCACGGATGGTGCTGTGTAACCCACATACCTAAAACACATGAAGCCCTATGGGGTAAAGGACCCCATAGCCCATAAAACACATTCAAAGTCAAAAGAACACCTCAAATCATGTCTAAGAGTGGGAGAAAAAGAGTCTCACTCTTAGCATGAGAATAAATAAACCCCAAAAATCCAGCAAAGCTGCTGGGGGACTCACTAGGTTTGGGAAATTAGCCTTTACAGAGAATTCTTCCTAACACTCAGTCACAAATAAACATACATTGCTGTATTCAAGCCCACTATATCTCCCCTTCCCTCCCCTCTCCCCAGCCTACTCCCCCTCATTTCCAGTCTCTATCTCTTGCGGTGGGGATCCCTCTTCGACAGAACACATTGGATCTCTATCACTGGGTCCATCATGCGAAGGCCCAAATAATTCAGCTATCAGTTGCCTTCAACCCAGTAGGGTTCTGGCTTCTTCTATTTCGCCTTTACACACTTCCTGCCATCCCACAGTTTCTGCCTCTGCCCACTTCTGTAAATCCCTCCACCACGTTTCCATATTTGGTCTATAACATGCCTTCCAACCCATCGCAATCCTTCTCTTTGCTAGGACATATGCCAGATCTTTCAGTTTGCTCACATGTTTAAGCTCACATGGTCTGGGGAATCCTCCTATCAAACAAGCCCATGTGGTACTAATCTTTGGAGTTTTACAGATGCTTTTCCAATATCGCCCAGGAGATGGGGATCTGTAATCCCGTGATGTCGCTTACAGCTGTGGCTCGCCAGAAGGATTTGATTGGGGGGCATTCCCAGTACATGTGTATAGAGTCTGCTTTATCGTTGCCACATTTGGGACAAACCGTTAGGGTTTCTGGGTCATACGTAGAGATCTCTTTGGGAGTTATATGTAAGTGGTTTCGAATTTTAAACTGAATTAATCTGAGGTTTGAGTTCATGGATATCTCTCTGGTGTATTGGCAGTATCTAGACCATTGGGCATCTTCTATGTCGATATGCAGGTCCCCTTCCCATTTACTTTTTTTGCGTTCCCGGTTGGGGTGTGTTTCTGGGTCGCTTTGTACAAGCTCGATACCGAGCCGGTGAATCCCTCTGGGGATAGTACTGTTGTAATGAACTCGTGGGTCCAGAGGGAAGGATGGCCATTTCTTTTTACATGCAGCTTTTATTCTATAGTATTGTAGTGTAGTGACAAGCCCTTTCCCCACTTTGTTATGCACTATGTCTAGTTTTGCGAAATAACCCTCCGGGAATAGGTCTCCTATTTTCATTTCCTTTTCCGGGTCCCACTTGCGCTGCATGGCTGTGTCAAATGTTGGTTCTAGGTCAGGATGATGCCATAGGGGGGGTGTGGCCAATATGGGTTGTCGCATCCGATCTGGTGAATAACGCCATCCAGGAACGGATTGTGGAGCTAACGGGGTCTATTTCTTTTATATTTCCCTTCCTGTTTGTGTACAGCATGGTCCGAATATCTGCCGGGGCTACAGCAAATTTCTAGGCACGCACATGAGCATGATTTTCAGCCGTTTCCCCCTTAGTATTTTGCGAAGTGCGCCTGTGCTGCATGGAAGTATAACATGAAGTCAGGGGACATCAGTCCCCCGGTTTCATAACGCTCACAGAGCCTAGGCCATTGTAGTCTCATGGATTTCCCGGCCCAAACAAAATTGGGCGCTAGTTTTTGAAGCCTCTGAAAGAAGTCCCTACCCGGCCAAATGGGTATCCCACAGGACATGTATAATAATTTGGGTACCGCCACCATCTTGAGCAGGGCCAATCGACCGTACATGGACATCGGCATCCTGCCCCACACTGCGAGTTTGTGCTCTAGCAGTTTCAGGTAACGGCTCGTAATTATTGGTATACAGGGTCTGTATGTCAGTGGACATTATTATTCCCAGGTACCGTGCTGATGTAGGGGACCATTTAAACGCCTCAGTGGCCGGAGTTTACTCTGTGGTTGGCGTAAGGGGAATTATTTCTGATTTTACCTGGTTGATTTTGTACCCGGAGTACTGGAGAATGTGTCTATTTCCTGCATTATTGGTGGCAAATGTACCTCCGGGTGCCTGATGTACACCATTGTGTCGTCTGCGTATAACGACAGTAATTGGGGGTCCCCTCTAATTCGAATGCCCCTCCATGTGTGTTCATGCCTGACCTTAGCGGCCATGCCCTCTATTGTCAGCGCGAAGATGAGGGGAGATAGCGGGCAGCCCTGGCGGGTGCCCCTGCCTAGTTCAAAGCGAGGGGACAGCGTGTTATTAGTCCTGACACTAGCCACTGGTTGATTATGAAACATGCGGATATAGCTCTTGAAGACTGGCCCAAATCCCAATGTGTCTAGTATAGCAAACATATATTGCCATGATACAGAATCAAACGCTTTATCAGCGTCAAGCGTAATTGCGGCAGCTTTGGCTTTAGGGTCTAATTGAGATGTAATTGTGAAGAACCTCCTCAGGTTCAGTGTTGTTGAACGAGTGGGAATAAACCCTGTCTGATCTGTGTGAATTAGCTTGTTCATGTGCGGGAGCAGTCGATTGGCCACTGCCTTTGCGAAGACCTTCGTGTCAGAGTTTATCAGTGAAAGTGGGTGGTATGATGCTGGGTCCTGCAGGGGTTTTTGTGGTTTGAGGAGGACAGTTATAATTGCTTCCCTCATGGTGGTGGGAAGTCTTCCCCGTTCCAGCGAATCCTCCCAAATCTCTAATAGTCTTGGGGCAAGCTCAGATTTAAATGCCTTGTAAAAGTCAAGCCGGATGCCGTCCGACCCGGGGGCTTTGCCTGCATGCAGGTCTGAGATGGCTTGTTCAATTTCTTCAGCTGTCAATGGGTGGTCAAGCATCGATCTTCTTTTTTAAAAAAAAAAATGTAAACAATTTTATTGGTTTTATTCAACAAACAAAAAGAAAAACAACAACTCAAACCAAACTTAGTGTGTACATAATGTCCGTTTTAGGCAGAAACCTGTGCAGTTCCCTTAGGGACCACTGCAAAAGATTTAAGACTATAGGTGTTTGGCAGTAAACCCATTTGGTAGCAGTCTGTACCACACAGATTCACTTGGTAGCTGTGGCTGAGCAGTCAGACTTCCCTCAAGAAGAGTTAGGCAGTATGCAGAGTATACACAATAGGTACAGAGACACAGTAGCACAAACAAACACTGACCGGAGCTTTGGTGTAAAAAGTATATCATTATTTTTTTAAAAACACACTTGTGATTTACACTAGCAAAAACGAGTTAGTAAATTCAGCACACAGTCACTATCATATATATGCAACCCTAGTCACTTATTAGACAAGTCTTAGTGAGAAACACCACTTATTTTCAGACAGAGGTGAGCGCTTAACATAAGATGACACTCTAATAAGTTGTAAAGAAAGGGAGGGGAAAAAGGCAGAGTTAAGGAAGCACACAAGTTTCAATACTTTTACAAAGAACCACAGTAAGGCAGGATAGGCAGAGTTCTACTGGAGAGCAAGGAAGTCAATTGCAAGGCCCACTCTTGGAGAGAGCAAGCAGAAGGGGGTCCAGGTTCACACAGTGGGCTTATGCCCAAAGAGTCTTGTAGATAGTTCGCACAAAAAGGATGAAATTAAAGTCAGGCAAAGTTAGCTAGGTTGTCCCAGGCTAGCCCAGGTTAGAAAGTCGAGGCTTTACGGTCACCCCGAAAGATCTGTCGCAAGGGAAGCCAGGCGGGACACAGTACCTTAAGTGTGAAGGAAGCTCCAGCTGGGGCAATTGTTCCTGGCAGCAGGTGCAAGTCGGTTTTTCGTCCAGAGGAAGAAGAGGTCTCGCCGTGGAGGAAAGATGAAGGTCGTTGCACTGCCAGGGAAGAAACCAGCCGCGGAGTTCTCCGGGTTAAAAGGTACTACCCTTCTCTTCGCGGTAGTGGTAAACCGTGGTATTCCGGTTGCCGGGGTGCTTGGCACGGGCAAGGCGGCCACGAGATACTCCAGGAAGGTGAAAAGAAGGCAAAACTGGTTATCCCCACCAGTCAAAGGAAGAAGACTCTCCGGACTGGAGATCTCCTCTATCATCAGGAAAAGTGGTGAGACGGTTCAGCAGGGCTCCACCGGTGGTGTCGTCGTTGCAGGTCGGCTCAGCTTCTTCCTCCTCGGATTCTTAGGTCCTGTGGCGACTTCTGAAGTTCCAGTCCCCAAAGCCCTGCTTTTATGCAGCACACCCCCATTCACTCAGCCTAGCTGTCAATCAAACATGCTAAGTGGTGAGCCGGCCGGCTCACCACTTGGGCCAATCGCACAAGAGTGCGACTTGAGTTACCAAGGTAACTCAGTCCGGGGTGCCTAAACCCCCTCCTACACCCCCTGTGGTACCCAGACAGAGTGGCACCACTTTTGGAGGCTTCTGTGGAGAAGCCTGCCAAAAAAGTGGAACAAAGGGCTCGACTTGGGTTGGAGTCATAGAAGAGAACACAAACGCCATTTTAGAATCGAGTTCTGGCAAAAAATACCAACCGGTGAATTAATATTAAATAAATAAACCTGCGCTATGTTCGAGGCTATAAGAATTAAATAATTAAAGTTGGTAGCCTCGAACAATGGGAAAATCCCATAGAGATATATTCGTGGTCGAATATAAAAAGTAGTATCCACTGCCACCAGCCAAAACTCGATCAGGGGGGACGGAGACGTGCCCCCTCGAAGAACAGACCCCGGGGCAATCGAATTGCCCCGACCAGTACGTCCACAATATGATGGTTTGTACTGGTTTCTGTTCATAATTTGGGACTAGTAAAGCCAATGGTGACTTTACATGCCCTTGGAGACAGTAGTCAGTCCCAGTGTATGGAGTCTGTTTGGGGGTCGCTACGACACCCCTGGGTTACGGCACGGATGGTGCTGTGTAACCCACATACCTAAAACACATGAAGCCCTATGGGGTAAAGGACCCCATAGCCCATAAAACACATTCAAAGTCAAAAGAACACCTCAAATCATGTCTAAGAGTGGGAGAAAAAGAGTCTCACTCTTAGCAGGAGAATAAATAAACCCCAAAAATCCAGCAAAGCTGCTGGGGGACTCACTAGGTTTGGGAAATTAGCCTTTACAGAGAATTCTTCCTAACACTCAGTCACAAATAAACATACATTGCTGTATTCAAGCCCACTATATCTCCCCTTCCCTCCCCCCTCCCCAGCCTACTCCCCCTCATTTCCAGTCTCTATCTCTTGCGGTGGGGATCCCTCTTCGACAGAACACATTGGATCTCTATCACTGGGTCCATCATGCGAAGGCCCAAATAATTCAGCTATCAGTTGCCTTCAACCCAGTAGGGTTCTGGCTTCTTCTATTTCGCCTTTACACACTTCCTGCCATCCCACAGTTTCTGCCTCTGCCCACTTCTGTAAATCCCTCCACCACGTTTCCATATTTGGTCTATAACATGCCTTCCAACCCATCGCAATCCTTCTCTTTGCTAGGACATATGCCAGATCTTTCAGTTTGCTCACATGTTTAAGCTCACATGGTCTGGGGAATCCTCCTATCAAACAAGCCCATGTGGTATCCACCTTCATATGGATCCCTTTGTCTTCCATCTTCTGTGCTATTTCTCCCCAGTATCTCTCTATCAGTGGGCACGCCCAAAACGTATGCACCATTCCTGCATTTTCTTCATTACATTTAGGGCACACTTGACATCCGGCGTTTTTGAATTTTGCTATCTTTTGGGGCGTCAGGTATGCCCTGTGAGTTATATACAATTGTATCTGCTGTAACGTAGCATTTCTCTATACTTTTTTATGATATCCCTGTGCTCTCTCCCACATCCCATCACTCATCGGGGCCCCCACTTCTTCTTCCCAGTCCAGTCTGAGTTGCACCACCTCCTTACCCGCTTTGGACATTATCATCTCATATAATCTGGATGTTTCGTGTCCCCATTCTGCTGTGTCGTATATCGTATCTATAATGGCGTCCGGTTCCTCCGCCAGTGCCACTTCAGACCAGGTGTCTTTAATACGTTGCATCACGGCATGATACGTAATATATTGCCCCGCATGCAACCCCATTAGTTCCACCAACTCCCCCAATTCCAGTATCTTCCCCTCCTGCCACACATCCCCCATCGTTGCTATCCCAACCGGTTCCCAGTGCTTCCTAGTCATTAACCTTAGTTGCTTTTCTGTTCCCACCACTGTGACCAAGGGGATCTGTGGGGAGCACAGGGATGGCTGTTCCATTAACTGGCACGCTCTTCGCCACATCTCCCATCCAAGGCTCACCATTAAACCCCGGGCGGCCTTCCAACTCCGATTTAGACAGCCATATCATCTCTTGTAGAAAGTATGGGGCGCAGTCCGTCTGCAACAGCTGGTGTTCTAAGGTAGGCTTGTCAGAGAGCCATTTAGCTACGTATTGTAATTGGCTCGCTACATAATAGACTTCCCAGTTTGATAATTTAATGCCCCCTTTCTCGTATGGATTTTGTAATTTCCACAGTGCTACCCTGTTCCTCATCCCATGCCATAAGAATTCCCTGCATATGCCACCCAGCCTAGCAAAGAATTTCCTGGATATTGAGTATGGAATGTTCGCGAAGCACTGCAACAATCTGGGCAGCGCCACCATCTTGAGCATCGCCCCTCGTCATTGCCAAGGGGAGCTTCACCCAAAACTTCATGCTATTCTCCAGTTTAACTGTTCTCTCTGTGTTATGCCTACGTTCAGCTTCTACCATATGATATATATCTACTCCAAGATATCTAAATGTGTCAACCTCCCACGGTATCTGTAGAATCGGCAAATGCTCTAACCGGAGCCCTCTATACCTACCCAATGGGAACGTGCAGGACTTTCGTGGGTTCACAGCTTTGCCTGATAGTTCTGCAAACCTCTCCATCACTTCTAATACATACTGGAGGTTCTCTTCTGGGTAGCGCAAATACAATAACATATCATCTGCATACCATGAGATTAGATGTGGCATCTCCCCAACGACAATACCTATTGCATCATATTGCTGCCTTAAATAAATCGCCAGGGGTTGTAAGGCTAAGATGTACAGCATGGGGGACCATGAGCATCCCTGTCTGGTACCCCTACAGAGTTGTCATCTTTCAGAGACTACAGCCCCTTTCTTCACTCTAGCAAGTGGTGCGCTGTATAACAGTTTGACCCATTTGAGATATCCTGGTCCCATACCATAATTTGCTATGGCCGCAGTTAGCCAGGGCCATTTGACCAAGTCAAATGCCTTGATCGCGTCTAACGATACTATCGCCGTCTCGCCTGCATCTCCGTCAGCATGTTCAATAACTCGGTGGAGTCACCTAAGGTTATTTGAGATATTTCTGTTCGGACATATCCTGTTTGATCAGGATGTATTAACTTATTAATGACCATCTTCAGTCTATTTGCCAAGACCGCTGTTAGAATTTTGCTGTCTTGGTTTATCATCGACAAGGGCCTGTAACAGCCACAGTCGCTACCAGGCTTATTGGGTTTGGGAAGTGGTATAATGACCGCTTCACGTAAAGATTCCGGCAATTGCCCAGCTTCATATGCTTTGTTAAGCCTCTCCAGCAGCGGGGGGAGGGGGGGGGGGAGTACCTCTGTTTTATATGCTTTATAGAATTCGCTTGGCAGTCCATCAGTTCCCGGGGTTTTGCACGTGGGCAGCTGCCTCACTACCTCTTCTAATTCCTCTAGGGTGATTGGGGCATCTAGCTCCTCCTTCTCCTCTGCACTGATCTGGGGTAGTCCAATATCTCTGAATGCCTCTCTTATCTCTTCACTGTTGCTTCCTGCCTCATCTCCATACAGGCGTCTATAATACTCCGCAAATTCCTGATTAACCCCCTCTTGCGTGTCTGCCATGCTCCCGTCTTCTTTCACTATCATTCTAATTGGGGGCCTAAGGGTCTCGTTTTTATATAGCCATGCCAGGACTCTCCCCGGTTTGTCCCCTTCTGCGTGTTGTCTCTATATACTTTTTATAGTTGAGGTTGCATAGTCTTTCCCATTATACAGTACATTTCTGTTGCAGGCCAAGTACCATTTCCTTGTCTTCCTTGGTATTACTACCCCTTTCCGACACCCTTTCTGGCTCCTTTTCAGCTTCCTGCAGTTCGGTCAGGATCCCATTGTGCAGTTCCCTAGACTTGGCTATGGCAATCACCCTCACCACCACCTTGAAGGCTTCCCAGAGTGTGCCCGCTGTCTTAACACTGCCAGTGTTTATCTCAAAATAAGGTATTATTTCCTCTCGCATATCCTCCCTGAATACGTTGTCTTTCAGCGCTTCTGCATGCAAACGCCATGTGGGTATCCTTCCACTCGAGGGTCGGTATTGCCACACTAACATCAGTGGCGAGTGGTCTGAGAGGACCCTTGCTTTGTATTCCGGATGTGTTATTTCAGCCATTAGCTCATGTGTGACAAACACATAGTCTAGTCTAGTGTATAGGCCCTGAGGGGCCGCATAGTGTGAATACTGTCTATCCTGTGGATGGCGTGACCTCCACACATCATCTAGCCTAAAATGTGCCAATAATGACTGCAATGTCTTTGCGGCCGGAGTGGGCCTATCTTACTTGGTGTCTGATCTATCTATTTTGGGGTTTAACACACAATTAAAATCATCCCCACCCCCATAGCACAGCCTCCCCCACGCTACCACTGAATTTACCATACAGGGTTCTAAAGTACGCAGCCGTGTCCTGATTCGGGGCATAAGTATTTACAATACATATCTCTCTATTTTCCACTAGCCCTTTCATAACCACCATCTTGCCGTCCGACTCCGCTGCCGAATGCAACAGCTGGAACGGGACATGTGGGGCCACCCATGTAATTACCCCTCTTGCATAGGCTGAGTATGCTGCTCCTACTACCGTCCCTTTCCACTTCTTCCGTAGCACTTCCAGTTTATCCTGAGTCAGATGAGTTTCTTGCAACAAGGCTATGTCCACTTTCTGCCTGCGCAGGTACATCATAACCTTGTTTCTTTTCAAATAGCTGTTGAGCCCCCTGACATTCCAAGTGACTATCTTAAGGTCTCCCATGGTTCATATCGTTTTTCCCGGGGTGTAGGCTCGCATCCCAACTGTACCCACTCGCCAACTACAACAAACCACTGCACACCCCCTTACAGTCCCCCCTCCCTCCCTAACTTCGACCCCAACTCCAACAAATGCCCAGCTCCATCCCTGGATCTCAGGCCCTCTCGTGTTTGGTTCTGCCCTAAAAAGCCCAGGCCCAGTACCCAGCAGGATGTCACCGGACTACCAGTGACCTAACTAAACTTCTCATTATGGGGTTGTGAGGTCATGCTCAATGAAACTCCTATAATAATATCAAGGTTTCCAGTGCCACCGGATCGTACTTGTAACGGTAGCTCCAAGCCTACTTCCCCACCAGTTATATGCAGTGCTATATTCGAGTCCCATTGTCATAAACTGCAGCACATAGGGTGCTCCATACACATATTACTTATCTCCGCCTTCATTTTCCGGGACATCCGGTTCTTGGGGGCAGCCCTGCGCGTCCAACCATCCCATGGCGTCCTCTGGGGTGTCAAAAAACCAAATTCTGCTTTTGTGGAATACCTTTTAGTTTCACTGGGTAGAGCAACATGTACTTATGTCCTGCTTCTCGCAATCTTCTTTTCACATACCCAAAGTTCATGCGGCTGCGCTGTACTTGCAGGGTATAATCCGGGTATGCCGTTAGATTCGCTGTCCCCATGTGAATCGTGCCACCCTTCCGAAAGTGTTCGAGGATCTTTTCTTTTCTCGGTCTCTGTAGTTTAGGATCTTAGCGATCACTGGCCTCGGGGGGGGGGGGGGGGAAGGGTTTCCCGGTGGCGGTTTCCTCGTCAGAGTCCTGTGCGCCCTCTCTACCGCGAACCCCTGAGACAGGGCTCCCCCAGTTATCTCCTGCAGTAGCATGGACACAATGTATTCCATGGGGTTCGTTCCTTCAGCACCTTCTGGCAATCCGACAATGCGAATATTGTTTCTTCGAGCACGTCCCTCTGCCTCCTCTGCCCTATTTTCCAGGTTGCCTACCCATTTCACTAGGGCGTGAAGTTCCGATTTATGAGCCGCGCGGGCCGCCGTGTTTGGGGCCACCTCTTTTTCCAGGTCCCCCGTGCGCTCAGCCAGAGACCTTATGTCTTGCCGGAGAAGGTTTACGTCGTCCTGCACTGCTCCGACTTTGAGCTCTAGTGCAACTTTCAGTTCACTCATTGCCAGGCCCAGTTTAGTCTCCCAGGCCACTTTTAAATCTGCTATCGCTGCAAGAATCTCCTTATTGCCCATTGTTTCTGAGCCCCCATCGGGGGTCTTGTCCTTCTTCCTGGCCCCTTCAGCGCCTGGTGGCGTTTTAGCAAAGTCATCCAGTGTGGGCTGTTTGCCTTTTTGTCTGTCGGGTTTGTTAGACATCTTGCTGCATCAGGGACAAGTGGGCCGACCACATACTGCCCTCTTTTTAGGTGTGCCAAGCTGCCCAAAATGTCGGAGCCTAGCCCAATCGTGTCAGGGATGTCTTCCAGCTTCTTATCCTATTTCTCAAGTGGACTGTGTCCTCCTACGCAATCATGTGGGTGCATTCCTTCCTCACGGGTCACAGGATCCTGCCTCAGTCAACCCGGATCCCAGGCGTTCCGCCTGGTACTGGTGTGGATCTACAAGCTTGCGTACTGCCGCTACGTGTATCTTTTATTGTAGGGAACTCTCCGTATTGCCCGATGTGCTGACCGGCACCATCCGTATCACTTTGTGGCATCCCTGTCTACATCCCATGTAGGCCGCTTTGATTTATTGCACATAGCGTTCTGTGCTGGCACCAGCCTATGCGACCTTGGGTGCGTCCCCCCACGGTGCGTTCTTCCTCACTTGCCGGAGTCTTGATGCGGCTCTGCATCCGCTTTTTTTCCTCACTGTCCCTGCGAACCGAGGCCCTATGTCCAGGCGCCCTCTGCACTCCTCTGCCATCAGATTGCCCCACGGGCCTTGTGTCCCATGACCATTCTGCCGCCGACTCTGCTGCACCGTGCGCCTTCTCAGGGCTCAGTTCCTCAGCTTGTTCCCGTACGCCCGCTTCATGTGCCGCCGCTGTGCGGATGCCTCCATGTATATGCCGGGTTCATTCCCCCCCCAGCACCTCCCCCCCACCCCCCGCAGCTCGGCTTCGCTTCCTTATTTTGGGCCACCAATGTCCGGTCCTGCTTCCTCGCAGGCCCAGCACCCGCTGCCAGCTCCTTTTCAAGTTCTCGGCGGGTCCCGTTACTGCCGAGCTATGCGTGCGCTAGCACCATGGCATGCGCGTCTTCGGCAGCCGCTGTAAACAGCTGTTCTCATCTGCACGCGAGACTCGTCGACGGTCCGTTCGGCCCACTACCATCTCATCCACTCTCAAGCATCCAGGTCCATCCGAGCCCGTGTCTTAACGCAGGGTGTCTCAATCCATTGCAGCATCCAGCTGAGCTCGTGCCTTGTTACTGTTGCGATGCCATCGCGTAGCCGAATAATTCCTTTGTTCTCGCCTCCATTTTGTATTGTACTTCTCCTCCGGCTCTCGCAACTTTCAGAACATGCATAACTTTGTATCAGCGCATCCCGTGGGCACCAAAAGTTCAGCGAGTGCGTCCTCTGCATTCATAAGCAAGCATGTTAATTTTCAATACTAATAGGCATCCATGTATGCACTATTTAAAAGGATCATCGCAGGATCGCACAAGCTCCTCTGGAACACGTCCTCTTACATAGCTGTCGTAGCCACGCCCCCCCAGTCTCGATCTTTCATCTTCCCCCAACGTCGGTAATGGGAACGAGTCCATGTATGCTAGGAGGTTTGCCTGGGAAACTGCATCTGTGTATAAATTGGAATAAAATCACCGGAAGACTTTGTTTATTGCATGTGGTGCTGACTGTACGTTGCCATCCTTGTCCTCGATGGTGGTGATATAACTTGGACCTTGTTCGGATCTGATTAGGTTAGCCATCGTTTTACTTGCCTTATTCCCTTCGCCGTACTTGCATGCCCTTATGGGTTGAGACATATAGAGGACTTCTTGTTCTGCAAGCTTTTTGAATTCCTCCAGCCGTTCTTGTAACTTTTGTAAATGCTCCGTATCAGAGGGCCTGAGTTGTCGGGCTTCTAAGTCCTTCACTTCCCGTTCCACCCCGGATACATTTTCTCTTATGTCCCTCAGGGTGTCTCTCACACCGAGCCCATGGTCTGCACTGTGCCCATGTTGCATTCGAAGAACTCCTCTATCTCTATTCTCAGTGGTTCTCTCACGGATTTGTCCTTTAGCATGTCCTTTGGCATGCGCCATACATGGGTGGTGCATTCCGTGTTTTTGGGTGTCATTCTCAGGAGAACCGGGGAGTGGTCAGATAATGTCCGTGGTAGAATTGTGCATTGTTCCTTCGAGGGGATTGTGTCGTATTCCACATCTTTGACAGGTAATTACCACTGCTGTGCTGCTTCGGAAACTTTTTCAGCGTAGGCGTCCTGCGTCAATGACGTCGATACGCTCCCTCGAGGACCTCCTCCCATGGTCGACGTCACTGGATGTTATTAGTAGAACGCATGACGCCTGTAGCCTCAGTTCCATTTTTTCCTCGAACGTGTTCGCTTCGAAATCTTGGCGTGCCTCGGTTCTCTCTTGTGAATCAGTTCTTCGAATATCGATGTGTTAGTACGAGAATATGTCTTAATCTTCTGCTACCCCGAAGTCGGGCTTCAAGAAGTGTGGAGACTGCAGTTCCAAGATGTCTTGACAGACCCGCACGACGTCTGCCTTTGGTGCCCCGGCGAGAGCCACGCCACGGATGACTGCGACGAATGCCATTCTTTGACGACAAAGCCCTTGCGGGAGCGGAAGAAGCTGCTGCCGGCCGGTAGGGTTTCCAAGCCCCGTAAGTCGGAAGTCCGCTGGACTTTCGACCGACGACTCGAGGGGCGACTCTCCGCGTCGGCGTAAGTCCAGGGGGTCTCGTTCCAGGAGTGGGTCCCGCCATTCCTTGGCCTCTTCGAGGCATGCACGGAAGTGCTGTCATCGGTCGCCTTCCCCGTCCTCATCTGAGGACTCTGCCAGACGGCGGGTTGCTTGTCCCACCTAGCATTCATCTCCGGAGGAATGGGACACCTTCCGTAAGGAGATGATGGCGATTTTTGAGTTGCAGGGCACCATTCTGACCGCGCCTTCGAAAGAAGCCGGCAAGGAATGCTCTAGGGCCACCGATCACACGCCTTCGGGCTCGGGCGGTCGGTGCGATCACCGGGACCCTTCGAGGTCCCGGTCGGACAAAGAGGATCGCCATTGTGCCCGCTCCAGGTCCCGGTCCTCGATGCCGTCAAGATCATTGGAGCCTGTGAGGCCTTCGAAGAAGGCATTGACGCCATCGGCACCATGTCCGAAGGACACGCTTGGGGCTCCGGCCTCGAAGCCGCTGTCGAAGTCGTCAGCGCCTCGGTCGATGCCAATCCCATCGACGCCTTTGGAGGAGTTTTTGCCGGAGGTACCCCGGAGAGCTGTAGAAGCTCATGGGAAGGCGCTCAGCAAGTCTGTGCGGCCTATTCTCGACCCATACTCTGTTCCTCCTCTCAGGGTGGACTTGTTCCAACCCTTGGAGTACATTTCAGAGGTTGAAGAAGGGTCTGAGGATGAGGTGCCTCCTGAGGTTCCCGATGACTTGTTGTCTGGACATAGCCAGCTGGAAGACCTGCGTCAGTCTTTGCACGACGCCAGTGGTCTTAATACCTCCCCGGAGGTTGAATTTGGCAGGCCTGAGCCTGGTACGCATGCTGAATCTTCGTACAAGCGCCTCATGTTGACGGTGACTGAGTATTCGGGGTGGTCTGCTCCACCTGTGGATTTTCTGCAGGATGGCCTGACAGATATCTTTGACCAAGGTCCACCCATTGACCCGGTGTTGCCATTTCACAATGCCTTACAAAGAAGGGTGGCAGCGGCTTGGACTGCACCGGAGAGTCTCCCGACAGTGAACAAGTCTTTGCGGAAAAAATACCGTCCAGCCCGAGGTGACCCCTGCTTCTTGTCCACACACCCTGCTCCGGAGAGTTTGGTGGTGCAGGCGGCTACGGCCCAGCAAAGCAGGCGGCGTACCCTACGATCCCTCCCGATAGGGACGACAAACGCTTTGATGGTTGGGCGAAGTAGGTATTTTCTTCTGGGGGTATGGCTTTAAAGGCAGGCAACTCCGTTTGTGCCCTTGCAAGATTCACGCACACTGTGTGGAATTGTGTGTCGTTGGCGGCTGAACATATTCCCAAAGGGGAGGAACGGGATGGTTTTCATGCCCTCGTTCAGGATGGCAAGGATGCCATGTGTGAGTCCGTTCAGTTGGGTCTGGATGTGGCAGACTGTGTCAGCCAGTCCATGGCGGCGAGCACCGTGATGCGCAGGTTTGCGTGGTTGCAGAAGTCGGGATTTGCTCCTCATGTACAGTCCCGGCTTCTCAACATGCCCTTTGATGGTGTCCATCTTTTTGGCAGCGAGGCTAACGAGAGCCTTGAGAGGTTGCAGACCTCCAAAGCTGCAGTGAAGACCTTGAGCGCTGCAGTGCGTCAACCTCTGCCTTTTCGGCCTAGGGGACAGCAAAGGAGGGGAAGCTCCTTTCGATACAACTCTTCCTTTAGTAGATCGAGGGGGGCTGCCAGTCAAAGGGGCCAACGTAGGAGTACCAGAGGTGGAAAACAAGGTACTCGAGGTGCCAAAGCCGCTCGGGCAGTTGCCTCTTTGCCCTCAGGCACTGCCGTAGCCGCTACCGCTCAGTCATGAGACCATGTCCCATGGTTCGCTGGTTGGGGGACGGCTGGCACAGCATCTTGTAGAATGGCGTGACATTACTTCAGATGTGTGGGTTCTGGAGATCATAGCCCACGGCTACTGTCTTCCTTTCCGGCAGAGGCCTCACGACAATCCACTGAGGAAGCTCTCTTTGAAGAGTCCGGATCCGCTCCTTGGGCAGGAAATCAAATCCCTGCTGGAGAAAGGCACCATAGAACTGGTGCCTGTAGCGGAGAGGAACAAGGGATGGTATTCCCCATATTTTTTGATCCCGAAAAAAGACAGAGGATTGAGACCCATCATGGACTTGCGTGGTTTGAACAAGCTCCTCAGGAAGGACAAGTTCAAGATGGTTACTCTTTCTCAAGTCCTCCAGGCCCTTCAACTTCAGGATTGGTTGGTGTCTCTCGACCTCAAGGATGCTTACTTTCATGTGCCGATTCATCCCAAGCACAGGAAGTACCTTAGGTTCGCGGTTGGCAACTCGCATTTTCAGTTTCGGGTCCTGCCGTACGGATTGACCTCCGCCCCGAGGGTCTTCACCAAGCTGATGGTACTGGTGGCATCGCATCTCAGGAAAGGGGGGATTCACGCGTACCCCTACCTGGACGATTGGTTGATCAGGGCGCGCTCTCCCAAGCAAGCCCTGGATCATCTGGCCGTCACCTGCCACTCCCTTCACAGGCTGGGCTTCTCCCTCAATTTAAAGAAGTCCCATTTGACACCTACCCAGCGGCTCCAGTACATCGGAGCAGTGCACAATATATCTCTGGGGCAGTATTTGCCTCCCCAGGTGAGGGCTCATCACATTCTGCAGATGGTGGACAAATTTCAACGTGCCCAAAGTCTCCCGGCTTTAGAGTTCTTGAGGTTGCCCTGCCTCATGGCATCCTGCATTTTACTGGTGCCAGAGGCCAGGCTGCGGATGAGATCACTGCAGTGGGCATTCAAGATGCAGTGGTCGCAGTTCTCCGGCAGGATGTCGGAACCCGTTCAGATTCCGCCCTCGTTCGCCCAGGACCTTCTGTGGCCATCCAGCAGGAAATTTCGATCTGGCTGGAGACGAAAACGCGGCGGCGGATGCTCTGAGCAGGCAGAGCACGGTCTCTCACGAGTGGGATCTGGCTCAGGAAGTTCTTTTGGAGGTCTTTGCCCTTTGAGGAACCCCACAAGTGGATCTCTTCGCCACCAGTGTCAACTGGAAGTGTGAAAGGTTCTGCTCGCGGGAATTTCCTCCAGAGGAGCCTTAGGGGACGCGTTTGTAGTGGAGTGGTCCTTCCCACTGCTGTACGCGTTCCCTCCAGTCCCCGTCATTCCGCAGGTGTTGCGGAGGTGCGGTTCCCGGATGATCCTCATTGCTCCTGCATGGGCCAGGAGAGCATGGTCCATCTGCCCTCCACGTCGTCTTCCCTACCAAGAGTATCTGCTCTCACGGGAGGGGGGTCGAGTTCTCCATTCAGAGGTCAAGTTCTCTCAGCCTTCATGCTTGGTATCTGAAAGGCTGAGATATAAGGATTGGGACCTCCTTGAAGACGTGATGAAGGTGTTGCTTTGGGCAAGAAGGCCTGCAACGAAATCCCTTTACTGTTGCCGTTGGAAGAAGTTCTGCGACTGGTGCAGGGTACAGAATCTGGTTCCTTTCCAATGTTCCATTCCTTTGGTTTTGTCTTTTTTGCTTTCTTTAGCCCACAAGGGCCTGCAAGTGGGTACCAATAAGGGTTACCTGGCGGCGCTGTCTATATTTAAGCGCTCGTCTGAGGAATGTTCTTATTTTAAAATCCCTTTGATATCTCAGTTTCTAAAAGGGCTAACTCATGTGTTTCCACCATCACCTTTCCCGGTGCCGGGATGGGATTTGAATTTGGTTCTAAAGTTCCTAATGGGAGCTCCGTTTGAACCCTTACATTCTTGTCCGTTGAGACTGTATTTTTAGTTGCGGTTACTTCCGCATGCAGAGTGAGTGAGTTGCAGGCACTTTCCGCCAAACCACCCTTCACTGTGTTCCATAAGGACAGGGTTGTCCTGAGGGTACGACCTTCCTTTCTTATTCCATCTGAGCCAGAAGGTAATTCTTCTGGCATTCTACCCTCCTCCACATCCTGGTAAGGAAGGGAAGAGGCTCCATAGGTTGGATCCTAGGAGAGCTTTGAGTTTCTATCTCTCACGGATGTCCTGGGTCAGAGTGGACGATCAGCTCTTTATTGGTTACGCTGGAAGGCGTTTAGGTCAGGCTGCTTCTAAGCAGACCTTGTCTAGATGGATAATTTTGACAATCTCTGAATGTTATCGTTTGGCGGGGAAGGACACTCCTGTAAGTTTACGGGCCCATTCTACTAGGGGTATGGCTGCCTCCACTGCACTACAGAGGGGTGTTCCGATTTGCAAAGCGGCCACATGGGCCTCTGTCTATACTTTTGTAAAACATTATGCCTTAGACTCTATTCATGGGCAAGATTTGACCTTTGGCAAGGCAGTCCTCTATTCTTCAATTTGATTGGGCATTCTAAAATGTCTAAATTCTTTTCCAACCTCCTTACGTTGGTACTGCTTTGGGAGTCTGTCAAAGATGTGGAATACGTCGGAGGACACAATCCCCTCGAAGAATAAGTATTTTCTTACCTGGTAACGTGCTTCCGATGAGATGTTCCTCCGACGTATTCCACATCGTACCCTCGCTACCTGCCCCTCTACAGAATTTCTTATGTGATTGCAGCTTACGTTTCCGCAAGGCTTTTTGTAGTCATTCTGGCAGAAGATTGGTGCCACACGTTCTGGGGGAAAAAACTACAACTGAGGCTACGGGCATCGTGCGTCCTACTTATAACATCCGGTGACGTCGACCGCCGGAGGAGGTCCTCGAGGGAGCGTATCGACGCAGGGTGCCTACGCCGAAAAAGTTTCGAAGCAGCACAGCTGTGGTAATTACCTGTCAAAGATGTGGAATACGTCGGAGGAACATCCCATCGAAAGAACATTACCAGGTAAGAAAATAACTTCTTCATCTGTGGCATCAATTCAGGGGAGCACAGCCAGTAGTCTATCCGGGAGCTAGTACCATGCACTCCTGAATAAAAAGTGTAGTCCCTTTCGTGGGGGTGTAGTTCCTCCTAATATCTGACATGGGTAGAGTGACCATTTCTTGCAGGAGCGTGAGTGCCGCCCTGGTGGTTGGCCTTTGGTTTCCTGCAGAGCAATCCATCTCTGGGTTCAGGGTCAGGTTGAGGTCTCCACCCCAGATCAATTTTGCATCACCTATTGGTGATATTAGTTCCAGGATGCGAAGATAGAATTCAGGACTGTCTGTGTTTGGGCCATACGTATTGACTAGTATGACTTCCTCATTGTGCAGTTGACTCCACATTATCACGTACCAGCCCTCTTCATCGGTTCGGACCCTGGACATCCGGAAGTTCACTCTTTTATGTATTATTGTGAGGACCCCCCCCCCCCCGCACCATCGATGAGTAATTCGTCGCTGCTTTTGTGTGGCCCCAGCTTCGTGCGAATGTGTCTGTAACCTTCTTTATAGCGTGCGTCTCTTGCAGGAATAAAACATCCACCTTATGTCGAGTTGCGTATGCTAGTATCATCCTTGCCTTTATTGGGTGTGCCAGTCCTCGCACATTCCACGTGAGTAGTCTAACCCCCTGCATCCCCTGTGTCCTCAGAAGTGTTAATACTGGTGTGTCGCGACCTCTTTCCCTGCAGAGGTACCATCCTGTTACGTGTACTGCACTCAACAGTTTTTTTTAGTTATTTTGTTTCTTCTCTACCTCTGATCACATCTTGCTGACTCAGCCGGGTAATTGTTCGTGGACAGAGTGCATGTATGTGTTTCTTGCTCAGGACCCACTGGGCAACTGGCCCAACTCCCATCCCGCCCCCCACCCTCACCTTCACCCCAACTGGACGGTGTAAATCCCATTAAATTGATCAACCTTTTAACTGGTGGGTGTCTCTGTGCGGTCATACTTCCCTCGTCGAATGCCAACCAGACCGCCTAGAGGGCCGCCGCACCTGTGACTTTGGAAATCCGGAATTTGCGTAGGTTCGGGCATTCTTGTGTTCGACATCTGGTTTCATTTGCTGTTGCCCGGTACTGGGCCCTTACCATTCACTGGCAGGGAGATATTCCGTTCAATGTAACCCATGGCCTCCTTTGGGGGATTCAAAAAAGTGTGTTTTGCCAGCTTGTTGTATGCGTAGCTTTGCTGGGTACATCATTGCGTAGGGGATGTCCCACGCCCTTAGAGCTCTCTTGACCTGATCGAAATTGAGGCGAGCCGCCTGTACTCCATTTGAAAAGTCGGGGTAAATGTGTATCCTTGCTGAGTCGTACGTCAGGGTCCCTTTTTCATGTGATAGTCGAAGGATTGCATCTCTGTCACGGTAATTACGGATACGAGCTATGACTGTTTGTGGCGGTGCGCCGGGCTTCGGGGGTGCTGCCATGACCCTGTGGGCCCTTTCCACAAGGAACTGTTGTGAGAGCTGTGCATCCGGGAGCATCGCTCGGAGTACCCCTTCTATGTAGACCTCCATTGGGTCATTGATTTGTTTTTCGGCTAGTCCCACCACTCTGATATTGTTGCGGCGGGACCTCGATTCTAAATCTTCACACTTCGACTGTACCACCTTCAGGTGCTTCTTGATGGACTTGCCGTGGGTGGTTACGGTGTCCTCTACAGTGCTTATCCGGTTCTCTGCCTCTAGTACCCGAGCATTCACTTGTTGGAGATCCGCCTTAATGGACATGATGGTGGTGCCAATCTCATCCAGTTTCGATTTTACAGCTGCAAAGCCGTTCTGCAGTGCAACCATGTAGGGGTCCAGGGAGTCTCCTCTAGGGCTCCGTGGGTCTGGTGTGGCGGCCCGCGAAGTCCCGGCCGTTTGATCTCCCATATTAGTGCTGGTGAATGCGTCCATGGGCCTCTTCTTGTTGTGCCTTTGTGACCCTGGGCATAATATGCGTGATGAAGACTGTCTTGCGCAGGTCCCCTGGTCTTTGTCATGCGTGGGATTGTTGCACTGTGGGACTACCGCGGCCGTGCCTCGGGGTTTAGTTGAGCAGTGCCAAGGCTAAAACCTATTCATCCAGCCGGAGCGCCCAGCCGCTGCGTTACCAGGTGCCCCCCCCCACCGTTCCGCGGGGTATTTACTTGCCAAGTATCACGAGGGGAAGGAACTAATATTGTCTCTCGTGGCTAGACGCCACCAATGTCCGCACGTATCAGCGGTAGGCCTTGCGGTGCAGTTTGATGTCTGCCGCCATGCTGGAGGGTAGAGTAATCACTGCCACCAATAATCTTCAGGGGGGGGACAGCCGGGTCCCCAATCGCATCTGAGGATGTACCCTCACCCAGTCCTCCTTTTGCTCTTGAGCCGTATGGGGTGAATGTTAACGCGGTCCCAATGTGTTCAGCGCGGCCAGGGGCTGGGGAGGTGGCCCCGCTGGACTCACCGTCACTCCCCTCTCTGTTCAGCGTGTCAGCTGTCTGTGGGTTCTTCTGTGTGTCCAGGCCACGTCGCATAGTGCGGGCAGAGAGCGCTGGGTTACAGACTGCGTGGCTCCAGTCACTGTACAGAAAAAACCTTGCCCTTATACCGCACTGTCCACTCTCCCCGCCCTGCGCCTTACCGCGGATCGAATGTGAGTGCTGGGGGGGCGGGGCGGTCACACCCCGGAGTTCGTTAGGTGATATGTAGGGGGGCCACCCTCGACCCGGCCGGCCACCCGCTCGCACACAGCACACACGGCGGCCACCGGGGAGGGCAAGCCCACACACGTTCCTGCACCTGGGCTCTCACCGGCAGTTACACCGCCGCTCGCGTCGTTGGGGTACTCTCCGCTCACCACTGTGCTCCCCTCACTCCCCCGACTTTGTCTCGCAGGCCCCGGATGGAAGGCGCCGGGCAGCCCGCGACCAGATCTCCTGGTCATTGTGATTGCAGGAGAGGGTGGGCCCCGGCCTGGCCGGTCAGCCGGTTGCCCACAGCGCACATGGCGGCCACCGGGGGGGCCACCCTCACTCGCAGCCACACACTTATGGCTATGTGGCCCCACTGACACAGGTCACCAGCTGTCCACGCCAGTGCCCCCGCGGTCTCCTTCAGGGATTTTCTTCGCTGGCGGCCCCGGCAGCAGTCAGCCGCGCATCGGTGGGGGAGTGGCAGGCGGCCTCGCCAGCTCTGCAGCGCCCGACACACCAAAGCTGATTACTACGAGTTTAGAGGGCAGCCGACACTTCTTTTCGGGATCATTTGGTCCCCTGGGGCTGACGCTTCACCCTCTGCCACGGTTAGCGTGGAATTAGGTCCTGGATATGCAGGATTTCCTTCAGGATTTGTGAATAATGGCGCAGCTACTCTGTCAGGTGGCCATTTTCGCTGGCGTCCGACAGCGCCCCCTCTGTTCAAGGGTGTTTATTAAACTGTAAAATCGGTGAGATATACGCCTGATCTAAACCTAAATCGAAGATGGGAGCAAGCTACGACCATCGATTAATAATACAGTCCTAGGGGAGACTAGTCAAATAAAAAGGGCCTATACTATGAACCTATTTCCAATCCTTACCACTATGCTACAAAATAATGTGGGATAATGTTCACAAGAAAAGAAAGAAGTGTTGAAAAAATTGATAAGTCAGGATGTTATGGCCGGGGTCCCCCTTCCCCACGTTTTTAGCACAGGACAAGGTGGAACTCTTGAGCACAGCACACTCCTGGGCTTCTTCGACATGAGGTTTACAGTTCTTTTCCTCTATATCAGGGCCTTCTGTGCCCAAATCTCTTCTCATGCAAAGTCTCTTGCTTCCGAGGGCCTGATATGCCAAAAACAACGAAACAAAAGTTCCTTCTGTTATTCTTCATGTCGGGTGATTAACCTTCATTCTTTGATTCCCCACAGCCGGGCTCCGATCCTTCTCTCAGTCATCAACCTCCCTCAGTCGGGCTCGGACCAATCACTCACTGTGGACATCTCTCCATAGGGTTCATACATGTCGTTGCAATGTAGTTCACTTAGCTTCTTCACAATATGGGATTCACTTCCCTTGGCTTTTCTCTTGACATCCCTCAGTCGGGCTCACTACTGCCTTTCAATCACAATCTCCTCATTCGTAATATTCAAAAGTCTCAATGTCTTTTTAAACAACCATCTAGTTTTAGTTAGGCCCCCCTCATCCGGGCTCAGACCTTCCAAAGCATTTGCCAATTTTAAACAGAAACTTCCTAAAGGTGATCACGTCTTGCCGGGTCACTCTGTTAGCCTAGCCGCTTCGCAAACGCCTGTTTCACAATTCCCTCAGTCGGGTTCACAATTGTCAAAACTTCTGCAACGTGTCAAGGACTTTCGTTCAGGAGATGGGTACCAGCTAGAGACCTTTGAATGAGCGCCCACATGGCGCGGGATCACTCTATCTCTGGTACCAAGTTAGTCCTCAAAGAAATACCTCTTTCTATTCATTTTCTTAATGTCGCCACTGCAACCTTGAACACAGTCCGGTACACTTTCAGGTTCTTCCGAATCACTGGCTGTGCTGAACTTGTTGGCGTTTTTTTTGCCGCTGGAGTCAAGGACGGTACCATGATGGCAACCGTGTCTCCTCGCCCTGGCTATCCGTGCGGGAGGGTTCCATGTACCGCGGACATCCGTCACACCATTGGCCAGCTGCGATTCCCGGACTTATTTTTCCTTTGTCAGAGGCTTCACAGGTCTGCGTTGAAAAAGGCAAGGGCAACTCCCTCCTTGACGTCCTTTCAGGTCTCGCTGCCTTTCTCCTCTGTTTGAACTGTCGTCCTGGAATAGCTGCTTCCTCGTGCGTTCGGCCTTGCTTTTGTGCTCTGCCTTTTATCCCTATGGAGAAAGGAAAGGGCAGTCAGGTGTGTGTAGTTGTCAGCAGTTTCCTGACTCTGCCTGGCCTCAAAACTGGGACAACCTGGCAGGCTTTCATAGGGAATTATAGCCCTCGTATTACCATGGGGATTCTTTCTACCTCCTAGTTCATCAACCCTCATCCTAGGGGGGTTGGTAAACCGAGAAGGGTGAGAATTCAGAGCCGAGGCTCTTCCGGCACCATTGTTTTATGGGGTTCCGCAGGGGGCATGCCTGTCACCCGCCCTCTATAACGTCTTTTCAGTTCCTCTCTTCGACCTGCTGGAGAAGCAAGGAAGCAAAGAAGCGACCTGCAGGAGAAGCACAGTGTCAGATTTACAAACTATGCTGATAATACACAGTGTATACACAGTGTATCATCCCACTGTCTGGCAACTATGAAGGAGATGTTAGGAACAGAATATATGATCTGATCCATGTGTGGATGGTTGAGAATGGCTTAGCACTCAACAAAGAGTAAACTGAATTGTTGGTGGTAGGTATGAAAAAAAAGTGTCGAAATTGGGACCCGACTATAAGGCCTTTAGGTTAGCAGGCTGTGAAATTGAAACTAAGAACAAAGTTAAAACACTTGGGATCTTGCTAGATCAAAATCTGAATGTGCACACCCAAGTGAGTAGCTTGATCTCTTCCACAGCCTACTATATAAAGCTACTGGCACAACTTTGCCTGTTCATTTTACGTGCCATCTGTGAGACTGTGGGCAGAGCTATCATCTGTTCTAAAATCAACTATTGTAGCAGCCTCCTGATAGGACTCAACAAATCGGAATCTTTGTGGCTGCATATTATTCAGAATAGTGCCATCGGGTCATTACTGGTCTCGTTAGGAGAGAACATGAGCCTGATTCACAGAACGTTTTTCAATGGGATTTCGCCGTTATAAAACGCTTCTGTGAATCAGGCCTCATGTCTCGAATGCTAGACACAACCTCCATTTGCTCCCCATTGAGGCCAGGATTGAATTACGTCTCCTGGTGATTACTCATAAATGAATGAGTAGCCATAGTCCATTATATCTGAAAGATGCCCTCATCAACAAACCCTATACAAGGAATCTTCGATCTAATAAGACTAATCAACTTAAGATCCCTAAATACACCCTTACTCAGACCTCCAAGTGTGAATTTTTTTATGAGAGAGAACTGGGCTCTACAGCGTTGTTCAGGAAAAAACAAAAGACACTGCTGTTCAGATGATTGATATGATGTTCCCTTCAGGATGGTTAGCTGGCTCTGCATATTTGTCTCTTCGCCTATGCATGTATGTTGCGCCCTTAAGCCTAAAGTACCCAGGCGTGCATTATAAATATAATAAAGTAAAGTAAAATTGTAGGCGTTGTTATATGAATGGGAAAAACCGTTAAATAATAGTTTGGAGGTTTGTCGAGGGAATGACCAGGATTATTGTTGTGAAATTAATAGGGGGATTGTGGGAACTGTAGTGTTTTGTCAAAGTAGACTGGGGGTTCAGGAAAAATCAGAGGGAGGGGGGAGAACTCGGGTTTGCAACCAAAAAATAGGGATTCTGGGAGATGTAGTTTCCCACTCCAACAGGGTTTGGGTTCCTAATAGGTCCACCTAACAGGTTCACCAAATGTGGAGGGGTTGTTGGATTCTGGTAAGGGAGATTTATTGGGTGGAAGGGAGGGATGTTGATTTGGAACAGCCTATAAAAGCCTCAGGGACTCTGTCCTCTTCATCCTCTTCCACAAGGTAAAACCGCCTCTCACCTGGGGCATTCCCCAGAGTATAAACCCGAGCTCCCCTGCCCAGGTGTTTCTCCCTTGCTAGTCCACCCCCAGGGTTGGGATCTGAGAGCGCCAGCCCTTCCCTAGCCACCTGAATAAGGGGATCTTCGAGTCTAATCGGGAGAACACCCTTAGGTTTCTCACAGAGGGTAGATTCTATTATGCTCTCTTAACACAGTAAGGCTTCTTCTACAGGCAGATGGGCAGATTTTATTATTTCCAGTTAACAGAGTAAATGTTGACACCAGAATTACTATTTAGCACGGCAAGTTCAAAGTCGGGTATTCTCAATTAGCGCAGTAAAGGCAGAATTCGGAGTATACATTTAGCACAATAACGACATATTGCAGTATGTACATTAAGCACAGTAAAGGGTAATTTCAGTGTTCCTACTTTACTCAATAAGGTCAGATGCTATAGGGCAAGTTGGCAAAGAAGGGTCAGATTTTATTATACCAGAGTAGCTAATCTGTCTTCACCACTATAGCTGAACTGAAGGTAGATGGGCCTGGCCTGCCCGCCCTTTCTTCCCTCCTGTGAAACAAAGCCTGCCATCATCCCCTTCTGACAGACACAATGAAGGAAGCGGGGTCAAGCGTCTGTTTGGTAGGAATGGCGTGCAGAGATTGGATGGCCCACCTTTGCCCATCAAAATAGTCCTTCCACCAGCATTGCCTCTTCTTTCCAACTTTCACCAAGTTTGGGAGAAGGAGCAGTGCAAAGTGCTATAGCTACAGGAATGGAGGCTTGGCCATTCAACAAAACATTTGACTCCATAAAGGTAAATGTATACAGATATTTGTTTGCAAAGAGGATGTGGTTTGGATAAATACTTATAGAGACTATGGAATTACGCTACAGAATTATTTCCTTGGAACTGGTCTAACTCAAGAATGTCAAGGTTATTCCTACGGTGGTTACTGGTCTCCCCAGATTACCTAAATTTAATACTGTCTGAGGGATATAGTGGCCAGTCCCTTTGTGACTCAATTCAGTCACAGGGATGGAGCACCCAGATGCTTCTTTGCCACAGATCCTCTTTGCAGGAACATCAAACCCAGCGTTCTATTTGTAATGCACACCAGAGGAATAGTGTCTGGTCACACTTCTCCTGATCTGGGGAAATGGTGCCCAAGTTCACTATGATGGCTATGGCGGCCTTCACACTCTCGAAGGGATCTCTCACCCCTCTCTTTTTCTCTCCAATATAAAAAGAATATTCTGCCCTTCCCACTATAAGAGATGTCTTGCTCTTTTCTCTTTCTGTAAGGAATACGGATATCTCGGCCTTTAACTTTTCCATCCTTAGTCTTCTTAGAAATATCTTATTTTCTACACACTATAAGGAACATTGTGCAGTTCTCACGAGTAAGGCATATGGTGCTCCTCACATTGCCAGATAGTCTAGAAAGTCTCAGGACAAAGGTGTCCAGCTTGTTAGACCTCTTATGAGCTTGGCCTACAACTGAGATGCCAGTCTTGCTAAATGCCACAACACTTGCAGGGCTTGTTCTGCCTACAAATTAGCACCTCCTTGGGAGTCTCTGGAATTCTGCTACTCCCTTCACTGCCACTCCTCCAATTGCTAGCCTACCTGCTTTTGCTGCTCCCTCAGCCTTTCTGGGCCAGCCTTGCCCGATTCTGCACATTAGTGAATCTGATAAGTTTTCCTTTGCACGCATATGTGGGGGCCTGTGAGTTGGTCACACACGCTGATCTTGTTGTCCTTCCCACTGTGTGTCTGCAGCTTCCCAAAGTGCTAAAAGGCCCGGTGTGCTTTTTTACTCATTGGGGAAGTCTTGCTTCCCATTCAGTTCTGTGGGATTCTACCATGGCTCCCTAAAGGCAGTCCTGCTTTCATGGAAGATGCATCGCCACTTGGTTTTCCTCGGCTGTCTCTTTCAATAATCTTCTGGCATCTTCTGGTTAGATCTTCTCCGCTGTGAATTGGTCTCCCAGCCCCCCAGTGGGATGATGTGTGTGGAGGCTGTAGTCTCCTTCTCATGCACACTTCTCTTTTTGGGTGTGGGTTTGAACAGAGAATGGGTCTGAACACAGTGCTCTCCCAAAGGTGCCTTTGAAACCCCCCATGTAATGACATGGCACCACTTTTACAATTTACCGGTTCTAACACCACATGAGCACCTGGACTGTCTGAATTGCAACCATTGCAAAGCCTTTAACTCTGAAATGAGTTGTGTAGTCTCACTAACCTGCATATTATGTGAGGAACCTGAGGGCGTCCTCACTTCCTTCTCTCCGATATCCTCTACTAAGGTGGCCAGGGAAGGGCCATCGCTTTTGGATCGCGACTCTGGGGGTGGATATGCAAGGATCGATCACCTGGGTAGAGGAGACTTGGGGAATTGAAGGGGGGGTGTCCTTACTTGAGACGCAGTATCCCCAATTTCCATTCCATGATGAACCTTAAGTCCCAGCAGCCTTTATGGGATCTTGTCATCCCTTTCCCTTTTCCTCCCTCCAGAATGACCCTGAAAATTGCCATCAAGATAGTGACAATAGGAAGAGGTTGAATAAGAGCATGTTTGTAGGTAAGGCATGTTATCTCCCTTTCCCATGTGAGAGCAAACCTTACCCTCCTCCTACCTTTATAGGTTGTTGCCAATCACTTCTGTTTATTTCCCCTCAGTCATACCGCTCTAGTACTGGGATGAGGAAAAGGTGACTACAAGTTGTACACACTAACATTCAGTTACACCACTCTGGTACTGAGACGAGGAAGAAGCCTGGAAACTATTGTGAAGGTCAGGCATGTCCAGAGAACCCCAGTAACTGTAGTAAGGCTATTGCACACAAGGACTCGCACCTGCAACCTGTTAAGAAGTCACATGTGCGTAAAAGGTGGAACCGACAGCAAGGAAAGGGAAACGAGCAGAAGAGACGCTGGGCCGGAAGAGACAGGCCTGAGAGGGGTGAATTCCTGCAAAGAAGGGGGCTGCCACGGAGGGTCCGGCCTGGAGACCAGGATGCTGGGTTTTGCTGTCACAGAACTGTGTCAGGGGCCCGAGCGGGCTGTAAAAGGATCAAGGCCGACAGTCCCCTATGCCTAGTGCCCACAGCCGGAGCTGGGGGGCACGGAGGACTCACAAGTTCTGCAGGCCACCGGTAGTGTCTGTGAGAGAGAGGCAGAGCTACCAGCAACTCGTAGCAGGCGAGCGCTGCTCACAAGCACGCAGAGAAGTGTGCGTGGAGCAGAGCAGAGAAGAGAGAGAGAGAGAGAGAGAGAGAGAACACCCGGAGGAGCTGCCGACGACCGGTGAGTGAATCAGAGGGACCACTCGTACCGGGTGCTCCTGTGGCTACTGCAAGGCATATGGTGATGCCGGTTGAAATGCATGTGCAAATGATTGTGAACCCAAAGTAAGGGGTTTTTGAATACTACGAACACATGCTAAACTTTAAAGTGAAGGAACTTAACAAAGAAGCATATATTATTCAATACAGAATTAAAGAAACGATTTAAAAGTATTATTGAATACCGAACTGGAGGAAAGCTTTGAGAAGCCCATGAATGAAATGGAAACAGGTGTGAAATAGAGGTAAAGAACATTTAAAGGCAAAAAATTTAACGTTATGAGTAAAGTGAAAAGCAAGTGATGAACACTTATGAAGTTTGTGAAAGCAAGGTGTGGAAGAGAGTGAGCACCACAGAGTGAGTTGTGTGGAAGAACACACTGGGGCAAAGCCAAAAGACTGCCAAGGAGAATTCAGAATGAATGCGAACTTAAATCTTAGGTGTGGTGAAAGAGAAACCTATATGGGCATGAAACCTAGGGTTATCGGTTGCATGACCTATAATGGGTGGAGCGTGTGGTCCAACAACTATGCCTAGACCGAGAAGACTCTGTCTGGAAAAGTCAAGGAAAGTCCACATAAAGAATCTTCTCTTGTGACTAAGATTGCTGAAGTGAATGGGAAAGATAGCAATCTGTATCAACTGAACCTGAAGGATTAGAAAAGTGACCTGGTACTGGTCGTGGGAATCAAGAGACTTAAACTTATTGTAATTTGGCCATCTGGAAGAGTTGTCTCCTTGGGGAAAGGAACCCTAAGGCCCATTTTGGAACTGTGTTGTAACCTTGGGGAAAGGAACCCTGAGGCCTTTTTGGAACTGTGTTGTGTACTTGGGCAAGGGAACCCTGAGGTTTGTTGGAACTGCTTTGAAGGGGAGCTGGAAAGTAAGCCTAGAGCTGGAAGAAGCTTAGAACTTTAGTTGGAACACTATTGCGTTTGTTGGTGACATAGCTACGCATTGTATAGCTTAGTTGTGAGGGCAGGTATATGTTTTGGACACAGACAGACTTTTAAGTTGAACTTACTGACACAGATTGTGCTTAGTTTCTTTACGTAGGGAAATCCCACCTTAGCATAGGACAAGTTAGGATTTACACCATCCTGACATTTAAGTTAATAAATAAATTGTGTTTGAACTTTGAATCTTGTCTGTGTCTTGCTTCATGATGTCTACACAATAGGCACTTTAGACAGGATGGCATCAATGCAATGCAGGGATGGCTCGTTCCTCCGGGCAAGTGATGACATCATTTGCCAGGAAAAGGACCTGAAGAGGAAGTGGTCTTTGCAGATCTCACTCCATACAGCCTGCAGGTTCATGGCTCTGGCTAGAATGTCCTGGTTGGCTGCTTTTCTGGGCCGCAAAGTCTGCTCGCCCAGGTCTTTGCCAAAGGAAGATGTCTCACTGCAACTTTTTTTTTAATGGAAATGCCGGGAGGGGACTTGGAGTCTTTAGGGATAACAGTGGAAGGGACACATTTTGGTTCGAAGTTTCTCTGGGTGGGAGGGAGGTAAACTGACTGCAGGGACATTTTTTTAAATCAATTGTGCAGAGGGGAATGGCGGTTGTACTGGGGGGTACTGCCAGGATGAGGAAACCTAACCTACATCATTATATTTGCCTCTATGGTGGCTAAAGCATCACCTTTCACCCAAAACTAAACAGAAGCCACGCAGTCTACCATAGTGATAAGAAGGTATAATGTACACCCTACAATCAGTGCAATACTAATAATGTGTATTGGGCATAGGGAAGGAGTACTTGGCGCGTTACCCACCATGGAAGTAGGCATTTTAGGCACCACTCCCTGGGAAGGGGTGTTAGGGTACCGTGACCCCCAGAATCCATTATACTCAAAACATGTCTCATATAAGACTTGCTTGAGTCGGATATTAAGTTGAACAATGAGCCTAAATATGGTAGGCTGAGCAAAGTTCAAAGGAAATGCCGACTGATGGAGACCTCCTCTCAGTGGCTTGTAATGGTCAGGGTATTATGCCTGATCAGGATCTTGTTTAGCACCTAGTGTTACCTTTAGGTAAATAGGTTACCAGTGAGTAAACAGCTCTGTCCAGTCCTGCTGCTTATGTAATAATGCAGAGCTAGCAGAGGGGGTTTCATTGTGTAATCCCTTTGCTGCTTGCCTTTACCCTACATATGCTATACATACCATTTTTACTTATGGCAGTAGCCCAACAGGTGTGCATGTTTATTTGTGAAGGAAGGGATGTGCTTGAGTGGGCACCGCAAATATAATTTAGTTATATATTATTTGTAGCTAATAGATGGTTTAATAGTTCCAAATAGTTATTTAATCCTGTTGACAGAAACGCCCCACTTACACAGTGGTGTGTGAAAGGTTTCTAGGATGTGGTCTGGGTTGGAATGTCCCAGATGTCTGGAAGGACCTAATGTGAATATGTCACTTGTGGTTTACAGGGTTTATAGACTCGTTTACAAAACCCAGAAGGAAAATCGTAACACAGTCCACAACCTCTTTTTCTCTACTGTCTGGGTGACTATGTATTACATATACACAAAAGAGAAAAAGTATGTCCTTTAGTTGATGTCTGTCCCACTCTTAAACATCAAAACAAAACATAAATCATTATATCAAGAATAACATATATCAATTTATTATCAAATTCATCTCAGACTTAAAACAATAAACAAAAAGTGATAAAAATAGAAAACACTAAAAAATGCATCCACTAGACATAGAAAAATCTACTTTCATTCACAAACAATTCCACATTTCATGATTTTTTTACAGAACACATAGATCAAACAAATACATTCAAAAGCTTGGCCCAGTTGTGTCCTAATACAGATAGCCCAAGTTGGCCCATATGTGTCCTAATACAGATAGCCCGACATGTTTCACTCCCTGGACTTGCTCAACGGGACATTCTTCAGGGGCTCACCAACCCACAAGATTTATGTTGACAGATGCACACTGTGGTCTCCACAGCAGTTTGACCACCCGAAACACTGCTTTTACTGCTCAGTATCTCTCTTGGGTGAGTGTGTGCACTCTTGCGTCTCACAAGTAGGGCAACTTTAAATCTTTAGAAAGTGTCTCATAAAATGACCCACACCAGCATACACTGAAAAACAGTAAAGCTGTACATTTCCCCGAAAAAGAACTTCAAAGCAGTACCTGTGAGGCCCTAATGCAGCACCTACCAGTTACTAGTGCCATAAAGTTTAATCTGCGAGACAAATGGGCCCAGCAAGTTAACATGTAATCATCCATTTGTGGTCTGGTTTATTGCAAGTCAGCAAAAACTGAGATGATTTAAAAGATCAAAATAAATGATCTAAAGAGGGAGTGCCGTCCCAGACACCTGAAAGCCAACAGAAAAGCAGTCTTGTGCCTATACAATTAGCAAGGTGGGGGGGTACCCCATACATAAACTTGAGAACATCAGCTGGGATTCTAGAATTTATAATTCGAAACTTAAAAAACGTAGGGACTTGACGACTCTTAAGAAACATACTTTATCTTTTAATGAGTTGCAGGCATTGAAAAAAAGATCATTATGAGACATAAAAATCTGGTCAAATCGTTGAAAATTGACCAATATTTAAAAGTCCACCAGCAGAAGATGGAAAGTTTATGTAAGGGCATGGAAGGCAAATTTTGGGTGACTGTTAATAGAACCTTAACTCCTGCCAAGGACCGGCTTGACTGTCCTATTCAAGCTGAGGCTTGGTGTACCTATTATACAAACAAATTTGCACTGCCTCAAAAATTACGGGGCTAGAAATGGATCTGGGGTCTCCGGTGAAGGGAGGGTGCTCTTGGGACCTTGATGATATTATTTGGGCTATTAACAAACTTAAGCCGTCTAGAGCGGCAGACCCGGACGGTATTCGACCCTTTGTTATAAAGGGGGCGCCGGAAACATGGCCATACTTATTAAAACCCCTATTTGATTACATCTTTGAGACCCATACAGACCCGGAATCTTGGGTGCAATGTATTATTGTCCCCATATACAAAAAGGGTGACATTCTAAATACGAGCAACTACAGACCTATATCGCTCTTAGATGCGGCGAGTAAAGTCTTTGGTATCCTGCTTCTAAGACACCTTAATAAAGTGGTAAGGGACAATTCATGTTTTAGTAAATTTCAGGTTGGTTTCAGAGAAGATCTGGGAACCAACTTGAATGGTACTATTCTGGCACACATAAGAGACTCTGTACATCAGTCCAATATAGGAGAGGTCTTTATAGCATCTTTAGACCTCTCGAATGCATTTGACGCGGTTGTTAGAGTGAGATTGTGGTCGAATTGGCCATGAAGATCCCCCGAAAGATTGTCTAGCTTTTGGCTCTTCTACACACGAACACATCCATCAGGGTTTGTCTTACTAAGGAAGGTGCGCTGTCTGGGGTAATTTCCACGTATGTGGGGGTCAAGCAGGGCTGTTCGCTCGCGCCAATTCTCTTCAACCTATATGTGTGCGATTTGGAGGGCATGTGGCAGGGTCCTTCCATTGGACCGGCTAGGTTGGGGAATTTGGCAATTGAGTGGATGGCCTTTGTAGACAACTTTATCCTATTGTACCGCACTCCGCGCGGCCTTACGAGAAAGATGCACCTTTTTTATCAATATGCAGTTGCCAATAACCTTTCACCCAATGCATCAAAATCCCGGACATTTGTATTTTTGAAAAAAAGAACGATCGAAACTTATACATGGAGTATGGGAAAATAATCGGTGGAACAGGTTCAGGCCATCACATATTTGGGCTCCAATCTCACTAATAGGGCCAGTTTAAAAATTTGGAAACAGAGCCTTGATGAGAAGGCGGGTAAACTTAAATCGCAAATGAAATTTCTGAAAGCTAGGGTGTGTACATTTTCATTGTTACCTGTAAGGCGATTTTATCTCGCAAAATGTGAGCCAATTTTTCTTTATGGCCTAGATATCTGTACCCATGACATGAATGTGATTCTTAATACCGTCCAGGGGAAGCTGTTGAAAGAACTTCTCGGCTTATCTATGGCAGTCCCCAATGCAGTTATCTGTTGTGAGTTATCCCTGAAAGCTAGATACCTCTGGAAGCAACTTTCTGTGTTTAGGAAAATAAGTGACCCTCCTACAAATACATTATATGAAACTTTAAGTGAGGTTGCTAGAACCGACTCTGTCGTATCTATCAGAAAGTTCTGCTCCAAAATGATTTCTTTACTAACCTCTCTTGGTTTATGTACAGAGGACCTCGTACAACGTCCAGGGCTGGTGAAGAGGTTTCTATTTAGGGCAGATTGGGTGAAAACGGTGAATCGTGTGGCCTCTGATTCTACTTATACAGAGTATGCAAACTGTGGTCATGCTAGGGAATGTGTGCCCCTTTACCTGTAAAGGTTCCCACGTGATAGGGCCAGATCTATCTACATGCGCTTTAGGCTCAACTAGATACCAACTCTTTAGAGGACTCGGCACTCGGTGCATAAAGGTGCGCTGGTACTGGGTCCACTTGATTTTAATTATCACTTCTGTGGAGACCTTAACTCGGTAGAGACACTTAAGCACTTAGTACTCTCTTGCCCCCACTTTGAGCCTAAACAGGTTTTTACCCTTAAAGATAGATTTGATAAAGATTCAGAAATTTCTATGCATCTTTTTTGGAGTAGATGTATGTGGAGTTTAAATATTTCTTTAATTGTGGCACTGAATATGTTTTTGCTAGCTATTATCGAAGAATTGGAAAAAATGAACTTGGCTATGTAATGTACTTTTACATGTACTCGGTTTATAGGATTTAGGTATTACTAATTTAGTTAGGATACATTTTTTGCTTGTCTCTTTTGTACTATATAGGGATGATTTTAGAAATAATGTAATGTATTTTAGTAATGTTTTTCTACTCTTTTTATGTTGTGCAAGGTGTTTTGTAAACTAAACACGCAACAATAAAAAAAATTTAAAAAGCCAACAGAAAAATCATCAGGGTGCCCAAGAGGTCGGAAATCTCTTCTCTAAACCTATGGGAGACAGGCACCGCATTTTGTGACTCCACAGCATTTTGGGAAGTACTGAGCGACAAGTTAGCAGCAAATTGTGCAATGTAATACCCATCAGTCCACTAACACTGCCTAAAAATAAATAAAGCACATTTCTGTTCTTGCCAGCACAGTGATGTGGCTGGGTTGGGTCAAATGATTTGCCCAGGATCACACAGTTTGGTTAAGCAGTGAAGCCAGAATTTGACAGCAACTTACCACATACCTGCCAAGCTCTAATTAGTACACATATTTGTTTTATGTTTCAAGAACCACAAAATGGTTGTTTATTTGCAAAGAACACACATCACTCTAAGCAACCACCTTTGGGGGAGTGTTTTCACCACCCTGAATATACAAGTGACAGCCCCATAACACAACCTGCTTGCAAAAGGCCTTTTAAATATTGTTCCATTCTTGTATGGCACTGCCTATGGCACCAACATAAAATATGTTTATTTAGTATAAAAGATGGGCTGCGCTTTTCTTACCTCTCAGGTAACTCTTCGTTTGTTGTCAAAGTCAATGTGAAGGACCACTGTCATGATGCCTACCCCCGGGCATCAGGACCAAGGCCCTCAGCAGCGAGAGCAGGCATCCAGACATTTGTTTAAACCTCAGCAGCCCCGGCTAGGGGCTGTCTGGGTTCAGTCCTGGCGCCTTAGGCACCAGGCTCATCATAGAAATCAGTCTTTACTTACCTGATGCAGACCATGCTGCAAAAGAATCCGAGCCTACATGAGGCCTGGATGGGACTATTTTGTTACAGGGACTATTTTTTACTCGGGTGTGGCTCTAGGGAACTTCTTAACTGGAACTACTTTGGAGGCTATTTAAACCACACACGAACAGCAGCACATGCTTCGCGTTATTCTGCATCCAGCAACGTGACACTCACCGTGCCTGCAGCCAGCATCCAGTCTTCTGCCACGCCCGCCTCGAATCCGGAGCTCCTAGAATAAAGAAGAAGAAAAGGACAAGGTTAGAAAACGAAAATTTCAAATTCCTCACCTAATTCCGGAACCATTTCATCTCCGGATCTCGAAAGTACATCAGTCCTGCACGCGTCGCTTCACCAGCTCCAGCACTGCGCCATACTCACCATTTCTCACAGCATCTTTCGATCCGGCACTGTCTCCATCATTTCTTCGCCGTAATCCGGCACCTAGGGGACACAAGAAAAAACAAGGTGAGCCAAGGGAATCAACAAATACAACCTCTTACCACCATAGACTTACCTGATTTACCACCGGCGGTATTATTCCATAGCTCTCCACATTTTCATATGCCGCCTCTGTAAAGAGGGAGAAAAGCAACACGTTAACGCATGCAATAGTTACCGGACAGCGTTGGGTAACACAGACTCTTACCTGAACGCCAGCAGCAGCTACGAGACCTTCTTCTCACAAACTCAGTTGCAATTTAAGGAAGGAAGGGGACAAGAGTGAACATCGGGCACATTGAACTCTTTGAACTTGATACTTACCAATCCCGCCAGAGACTTCAGAGTCAATACTTAACGGAACTCTCCCAACGCCTTCAAACCAGTGAAGTAACTGGTATCTACGCGCCCCTGCAAGACACGCAGGATGGAGAGCTCATCTTTCACGAACATAAGGTGAGGTTACTAAGGGGATATCGGAGGTGATTAGTGGGGGAGAGCGAGAACAGTTGGGAGGCCATCACTAAAACCCACAGGTGGTTAATCCCTGTCTCCACTTGCATGAAAATACTTCTTCGGGTCCAGCAGACAAGACTAGGCGGGCCAGTCCAGACAGTCATCTCTGCACTATGCATCACGTTGAAGGAGACCGCAGCTGTCCAGGTCCGATCGACACCCCTGTGGGGTCCAGGTGAGCGTAACATCCACTCTTTCCTGTTATCGTCCTCTACAGACACATTCCAATGTCTACAAAACAGACAGAGCAACTGATTACCCACAGAAATGTGCTTAAGTGGCTGGAAATATTTGTCCCACTGGATCGGGTAGGAGAAATATTACTGCCAGCCACTTGCTAACAACGAGCCCTGAAATCAGGGACAGCATCCGGCCCTTTCAACCATTTTAGTTGATAAGGGCTATGAGCCCCAGGGATGTCCCCAGCAACTCCCCCATGTTGCCAGTTGCAGTGTTATATAATAACACAGCAATTATTTATCTGTATATACGTTTGTTCTGGGGCTTAATGCCTTAGCTGCATTTGCTGGAGTCCTTCCGGTCGTCATTTCCCTTGGGGTATACAGAAGTGTTATCACCTCGGTGCCTTTTCACATGGGTTCCTCCACAGCCATACAAAGACGTTCCAAAATGGATCCGGTTTCACTGGAACCCTGGCTTTCAGTCTTGTGATTAAAGTGCTTGTGGCACCTTAATCACGAGACTGAAGGAACATTTAAAGGCCTTTTGCAGCACCATGCTGTTATTAGTGCGGGCCTGGGTGCTTAGAAAGTGGCAATTATTTCCACCCACTTTCTAAGCACCCAGGCCCGCACTAATGACAGAATGGTGCTGCAGAGGGCCTTTAGATATTCCTTCAGTCTCGTGATTAAGGTGCCACAAGCACTTTAATCACGAGACTGAAAGCCAGGGTTCCTGTGCACCCTGATCCGTAATGGAACGTCTTTGTAATGCCCATCAGGCCACCATAGGGTGACAACATTTAAAAAGTAAAAAACCGGGACAGGGCAACTAATATAAAAGTAGGACTAACTCTTGAAAGTGGCTTTCAAGGCACTCCACTTCAGTAGTGTTTGGAGGAGAAGGGGGTTGAAGTGTTGCTGTTCAAAGAAACACATATTATAATTAATTTATTACAAACTAGCACTATCTTCATTTGTAAAATAAAGCATTTCTTCTGTGCGAGATTGTGCATTTCTGCTTGCAAGCTATAAAGACCTTCTACCAAACACCGGGACTACTGCAGTTTCCAATGAGAACATAATCTAGAGAAAGGGGGACAGAGCAGCAAATACCGGGACAGTCCCGGCAAAACCGGCAAGTCTGGTCACCGTAGGCCACCAACATAGCCTGCTTGAGGTTTATGGTCATTCCATCGAATTTGTACCATTGAATGACCATTCCACCTAAAACAATGCATCGAAAATATCACCATTGAATGCATTTTTTTTTTTATATGGGGGGTCCACACCCAACTCATTTTTTACCCTTTAAAACCCATTATAAATAACACTAAACCCTTTACCTTGAAAAAACATGCATTCGATGCATATTTTTTCGATGCAATTTTGTCGATGGAATGGCATTCGATGGCAATGTTTTAGATGAAATGACCAGATACCCCTGCTTGCAGATGGCATTTTAAATATTGTTTCAGTGTCGTGATTAAAGCGCTCTTGGCACCTTTAATCACGAGACTGAAAAGAAATGTAAAAGGCCTTCTGTAGCAACCTGTATTATTAGTGCAGGCCTGGGTGCTTAGAAAGTGGCAGCATAAATATTATTTACTGCCACTTTCTAAGCACCCAGGCCTGCAGCAATAACCTGCTTGAAGAGGGCATTTTAAATATTCTTTGTTTCCTGATTAAAGTTCTTGTGGCACCTTTAATCACGAGACTGTAAGAAATGCAGATGGCATTTTAAATATTCCTTAATCACAAGAAGGAAAGAATATTTGAAAGGCGATTTGCCAGCATGCCATATTACTGTGGGGCTGGGTACTAGCAAGTGGCTCGAATTAATATTTCTACCACCCGAACGGGCAGGGGAAATATTTCTTCCTAGCTGTGGCCACTTGCCAACACCCAGCCCCACAGACAAGGGCTCGCAGAAGGCCTGGAACCTTCTCCCCGACCCTCTCCTATTCAGAGGAAGAGTGCCTTGTCTACTTGAAGGTATTGAAGTACTTTAAAGTGAGTCTTGTCGAAGCCTGTCTAGAAGTACAAATCACTGAAGTTGTGGCAGTAGTCCAAAGTACTGAAGCTATGGTGGTATGTCTGGTTGTTAGTAGATTCAACATTGTAGTAGCCTACAATGGGTAGCCTCGTTGCCTTTCTTGTCTATCTGCCACAATAACAACGTGGGTTTGCCTTTAAGACTCAGTTCTCTCTGTTTTCCACAGTCTCTGACAATACAGGTTGTCAACTTTAGAATAGTCTTTACAAGCGGCCAGTTTCCCTTCCCCAACTTTACCTTCACCTTTCAGCCAGCTATCAGCCCAATTAATTACCCAGAAGCCTTTGTGCCACTCTCTTAGCTTCAGGTAATATTTGAACACGTATCTTAGGCCAGTTGAACTGTTGTCAGATTCAGAGTAACAGAGTACTTTTCAACTCTGAGAAAGTATGGTTTCACTCTTAGTATAGGGTGACTCTTGGCTTGGGCAATGCTTGCTCTCCTTTCCAATAGTAGAAACAATGTTAAACTATTTAACTGCTTGTGTATAAAAGGTATGTCGCTTTTAAGTAAAGAATAGAGTTCAGTCTTCCTTTAGGAATACCAATTAGGCACACACTACCACTTCTTAATGTAGTTTTCAAAGGATAAAGGTTTGTATTGAATTGTATGCCCATGTGAAAGTAAAGGATAGAGTTCAGTCTTCCTTTGGAAATTACAATCAGGCACACACACCCACTCCTTGATCTAGTTTCCACAAGTTAAATATTCCAATAATTGTTTTTTATCAAGGTTAGGTATTCAGTAATGGCCTTGGCAACTTTCACTCTTCTTAATAAGTAACATACAAACACTCATTCAGATAGTTAGTCTTCTAAGGGTTTAACAGTGGGTTTCAAGCAGCATTTGCCCTTCACCCAAGTAATAGGACTTTCCTAAGATACACAAGTGCTACCTTTCCATTTTTCAAGTATTACAGCTTCAACAAACAACCTTAGATCGCTTTAGACCATACTCAAGTGAATAGGGAACTGGATACTGTTGCACAGCTTCCACAGCCTCTACTGCTTTGTGCTTCTTAGGGACCCACACCCTTTGTCTCTAAAGCTGTCTCCGGTCCGGCCACATGTTTACGGAGCTCCTCTCGCTCCTTAGACCCACAGCTGAACAACTGCTCCTCGCCTCGGTCTCCAACACGTTCTCTGCACTGCAACCACGGCAATCCGGCTCACATGGGGGAAGAACAGCTCTCCTCCAGTTTGGTGGAACAGGACTCTCTCAGGACAAGCATGTGAAATCTGGTGTCTCCGCGTTCCGACCTCCATCTTGTTCTCCCACTTCTGCTTGGTTTGCCAGCTTTGTCACTTCTGCTTTCCGCTACTACTGCTGCAGCTCGCATTCCAGTCACAGTTTCAGCTCCTTCCAATTGCCTGCACCGGAGAGGGCCTTTTATGCCTCCTGGGTATCTTCAGGTGTGGGCTGTTAGGCATAATTGCTTAACTACTGCTACTGCATGCCTTTACAGCCCTCTTCCTCGTCCCAGTACTCATGGGAGTATTGGACACGTAGTCCCCTTCATCAAAGTTAGTTCTTTAAGTTCTACAGTTTAACCTACAGCCATCGACCGTGTGGGCCTTTGGTTAAAGTTAAACAGGGGGGCTTCCCAGTCTGTTTCCCCACCCCGCATGTGATCCTCCCGCAGTACACCACCCGCAGGGTCGGGATCAGGAAGCGCCTGCCTTTCCCTGGCTACATGAGGAGCGTCGCAGACCAGGTTTCTGGGAGGAATCATCACATGCCCTTCCCATAATGTTGCTGGTTTTCTCAGCCCGTAAGGGAAATTGGGAAAGGAAATCAACATTCCCTTGTTCATTACCTTTCCGATGTTCCACGGAGAAGCAATAAGGCTGTAAATATATAAACCAGCGCATGTAACGCTCACCTGGTTCCCCCGGAGGCGCAGGTCTTGATCTGGCGAGGATACTGTCTTCAGTGTTAGGCGCAGGGTTCGTTTTGCTCCCGGACTGGGCCCCCTTCCCACCGACAGTTTAAGCTGAAGAGTGAGGTGTCTGCAAGGGTAAACCAAGGTATTAGTATTTGGAAGGTTCGGGAAGTTCCTAGCCCTCTCGCCCTTTCTTTCCCCGTGGAACTGGGTTGATATTGCGCTTACCTTATATAGGTAAATGCCGGGCTCTCCATCCTGCGTTTTATGCAGGGGCGCTGAATCCAGTTGCTTCACTGGATGCGAGCTCTGCCTCTTGATAGCAGAGGATTTGCTGAGAGCGAAGACGCCGTTAATGCACGAGCGTGCCTTGTAAGTATTAAAGTTCCTTTTGCCTTGTTCTCTTCTCTTTCAAAAGTCTTAAGTCTGTAAAATCTATGTCTTTCCCTTTTCAGATGCTGTGACGATGAAGATTATCCTTCTAATGGCACGTAAGTAGAAAGACTGCACTAGCGCTGGAGAATGCTCCGTAATGTCTCTTTTGTCTTTGCAGGTGCTGAGGTGCAGCGCGAACAGATTGAAAGCGAGCATAACACAGGTAAGCAGTCTTGTAACTAAGCGTTACTAACCGATGTATCTTGCCTTGCAGGTGCCGGAATGCAGCGCGAGCTGAGTTGGAACGGGCGTAACACAGGTAAGCAGAACTTGTAATTGAATATCACTGACCGATGTTCTCTCTCTTTGCAGATGTCGGATGCCGGAAGAGAAAGGCAGAAAAAGGCGCCTTGGATGCTGCCGTAGGATTAGGTAAGTAGATTCACTGCCTTTACTTTAGCCTAACCTGTGCCTTTGTCTTGCAGGAGCTGCAGAAGACTGAAGAAGACTGAAGATTGGATTCCAGCAGGTTAGTTCGTGTTCACAGGATCTGGAGCTGGAGGTTTCCTGGAGCTGACACGGTGAGCGTCCTGCTGCAGATGCAGAATAACGCGAAGCACGTGAAACCAATCGGGTGTGGTTTAAATAGCCTTCTGTAGTGCTTAGGCGTCTCCTTCCACGGCCCCACCCAGGTAAGAAAAGAGTTCCAGATTTCTAAAAGAGTTCCTGTGTTTTGCTTCCAGGGAGTGGCTCCTGCTCCACCCAGACAGGAAAAGTAGTTCCAGGCAGAGAAGGATCAGGAGACCAGTTAGCTGGTAAGTAAGCAGCATGGTCTGCTACAGGTAGGTCCACCAAGCACTCTTATCCAATATGAGCCCGGCGCTTCCTGTGCCGGGACCAGTCACCATCATGAGCCTGGCGCCACTGGCGCCAGGACAAGGTCCAGAGGGTCTCTATAGGGACTGGCTGGTTCCTGGGATCAGAGTCATGGGTCTGCTTCCAAGGTCGTGGGGCAAGTCCTGACCCCTTGGAAGCAGGGAACATGACAGCGCATGACTCTAGCATTGGTATCTTTCCTCAAACTTAACCATTTAAGAGGGGCATAATCAGTAATTAACCTTAACTTCCGTCCTGTTAAATAGTATTTCAAGTATGTTATTGCCCATTTGATGGCAAGGGCTTCCAACTCTAGAGTGGCATAGTTCTTTTCTGAATCAAATAACTTCCGTCTTATAAAGAGGATTGGATGTTCTGGGCCATAATGGAGCAGAGATAACACTGCTCCCGAATCAATATGCGAAGCGTCAGTTTGCAAAATAAAGGGTCAATTGAAGTCTGCCACTTTCAAAACAGGTTCACTATAATATATGTTTCAACTTATCAAAACAATTTCAAGTTTGCAGGATATTTATAGATGGTATCTGCGAGAGAGAGAGAGAGAGAGAGAGAGAGAGAATAGCCAGAGAGGAAATCTGAGCCAGTGAGGAAGGCAGAGGCAGCAGTACAGAGAATGACCGTGTTGGCAGAGGCCGAGAACCCATGCATGCCCAGGCAGCAACATGCCACATTGAGTGCGGCTTAGCGCATGGCACAAGGCCAGGAGAGAGGCTACGGGTACCGTGGGAAGACCGTCAGAGCATTAGGAGCAGCAGCAGAGCTACCAGAGGTAGGCATGTGCCGAGAAGCAGAAGTCTTTGGTTCCGGTCACAGAGAGAAGCTGGCGGGGAAGCGCAGAGCTGCTGGGAACGTTGAGTCCAGTGAGAAGGATGCCCTCCCAGAGAGAAAGCTTTGTCGCAGTGACGTGCCACGGGTCAGGCATGCTGCACGATTACCTGTCAGTCTGCCCACAAGCATTGTGGACCCCGGGGTGTACCAACAGACATGTAAACTGACAAATGCAATAACAATATTTTAATACAGACCAAATAAAGCTCAAAGGCAGAACTTGAACAAGTCCCCATGTATGAGACGTCAATGTAGGGAACGTTGGGGCTAGTATTACCATGAGCAAAGGAACACTATTGAAATAAGTAGAGGCAGAACTTGAGCAAGTCTCCATGTATGAGATTTCAATGTGAGGAACGTTGGAACAAGTAATACTTCAACCAAATAAAGTAGAAACATAGTGAAGTAATGCAACTGTGCTATACTAAAGGACTAAAATACAGTGAAACAGAAAAGTCCTGGTGAAAGAAGCACATCAGGCAAAGAACAGTTAAGGGTATTTACAAGACTCCAGTTGGACTTCCTGGCTGGGGAGTATGCCAAGCCCTCCACCCAAAGTACATGGGCGCTATAAGACAGAGATACCTGGCAGGATAGTGCACCAGGGATATGAAGAGCCGATAAGGGGATTTCTGGCAGGAGAGTATACCAGGAGATCCATGAAAGCTGTAACAAGGAAATCTAATGTAGATGTTTTCGTTTGAATAAGATCCTTTTTGTTTGTGAACTCAGCCCAATGCTGGAGCATATTGTTTGCAGAAGAACTTTTCTGAACTGAGTATTGCTGTATAGTGCTTAGGATGAATGTAGAAGCTGGTGATGCAAGAGAGAATGTTGGGTGTGACTGAGAAAATGTTTGTGTGAGTGAGAGAATGTGTGGTGATCAGGTTCTAGAGGCAGGCAGTTGGAAAGCCCCTGCCTGGGTGATGGGAACCAGTGGTTATCTCTGTATCATCTTGAGAAACTGACAGAAGCTGTAATAAAGGAACTTTACTAGAACCTTACCTGTGTGCCGGATCATGCTTTATTTTACTGGCGACAAGTTGGTCTTCATGAAGACAGGAAACAGACCTGCATGGTAAAAGGGAGAAGTTTAAGTTGACCAGTCTGCTGCGGGGGATTAAGAAGAGAGAGGAACCACTACCCCCACAAGTAAATCCCATCACTCAGGGCAAAGAACAGGGGGTGTTACAGGAGTTACCATGGGTAAAGGCAGAACACCCTGGGCGAAGAGCAGTGGGAGCTGTAGCGCTGAGCAAAGAAAGAGCGGAAGCTACAGGTCATTCCCAGCATAAAATCACAGATGCCCTGTGGACGTATGACCCAGGACCAAAGAAGGCGGATCTGGGTTCCATATGTTTGTCCTTAGTGAAGTGAAGGAAGGGCTGAGAAGTGCGCTCAGTGTAGTGCATAGTCAAGTGAAGCAGTGATCTGCTTTGTTCAAGAAGAAGGTCCCTAGGGCGATAATTAGCTTTCAGGCAGTGGTAATGGGACAGTTACCAGCTACCAACTCCTGTTACAGTATGTGATATAGGAGTGGAGAAGCGCTGCCTGAGGCATGCTGTTAAAGACCGGATGCAGATCGGCCGTTGGAACCACAGAGTTCGCAGGTCCTGATGCCCAACAATGAAGTGATGACGTAGGAGTGCCGATGTAGTGAACGGATAGAACGCCGATTGCGTAGTCTACGATTACATTGTGGAGTGGTTTGTATACAGTTGGAAGATCTCTGGAAGATCCGAGGAAAGAACCTTGTGCGTGCCGCCAGCCGTGATCTCGTCATGGTGTGAGGAGGAGCGGTGGAGAGGTCGTCCGGATGGGGAATCCCTCAGCTGTACACCTGAACAAGTGTGTTTTAGAGAGGAGAGGCACGGCAACGTCTAGTCGTTGGAATGATTGCACAGTGTGCAGTGCTTCGAAGGCCGCGACACAAGGTGAAAAGGGGTGCATCCAAATGGATAGTTATAAGATGTCTTGAAGTGTCTTGAATTGTTTACATGCAGAGCGCATTGTTGGGATGTTTTATTTTTCTGTATCTGGTGATTAAGGAGAAGGCAGACGTTCCAACGTGAAGTGGGACGATCAAGTACGGACTATATAAGGTACTAAGGTAAACCAGAGTCTATTGTTCCGGAGCATTGGAAAGCAAAGAGGGTGTAATGCTGAGTGTGTCCCGGCCGGCAAAATGATGTTGTTGGAGTATTAAAATGGCTGTTTGTGACATTTACTTTATGCTTTGATGAGAATGAAGTGGGTTATTATCCCAGTTAAAAAAGAAATTTAGGGAAAAGAACGAATTACAGCGGAATGAGAAAGAACCTGAGGGAGCACCAAGGAGGAGGGGGGATGAAGAGAGGAGGGGGGACATTGGGGTTTATTGTTATGTTGGAAAATTCAACAAAAAGAAGTTTAAAAAAAAGAGATTTAAAAAAATGTTTTTTCGGTGTGGAATTTAACACTGCTGCATTTCTGCAATAAATTTGTTAGCAATGGTGTAGATTTAAGAGATATGCAATGCCATGTACGGGATATGTGATGGAATTGCAAGCTTATTCCAGTTGTGGTGTTATCTACTACTATGACCTTTAGGTTCAATGTTTAGTGAGAACAGTGGACTGTTAGTAGTTGAGACAAAGTGTTTGTGATCTTAGAGCTGCAGGATTTGCGTTGGACCTTTAGGATGTGATGAAAGTTTGTCTAAAGGTAACGTCTGGTCACAGAAGATAAAATACGCAGAGCTTCTAGTATCATGTGGGGAGAATGTGCCACTAGGCTACAAAGGCTTTACGAGCTTGCATGCAGAGGATAGAATGTGGAGAATGCAGCTAGTAATAACATGTTTGAGGCCTTTCAGGTTAAAGCTGGCATCAGCTAAGGACTTTTAGCTAAAAATGTGGCACAATGATAATCGTTGCACATGTTTGAGTGAGTGCGTGTTTAGCATATGTGCAGAGGGTTGAGAGTGCTTGAATAACGCATTTGAAGAATTTCAGTATCAGGGCTTAGAGAGAGCCATGGACTTGTAGCAAAATGTTCTAAGATGTTTACAGCTGCACATCTTATGTGGATATATTTTAACACATGGTGAAGCTGAGAGTTTTGAAGAGTAATTTTTTTCTTCTTTTTTTAAAATCCCAACGTGTTCTAGCATTGACATGTTGTGGGACGTGAGGGGGTAAGTCTGCATCAGGGACCTGGCGTGGCAGTGTATTTATACCCCAATTATAGTGTGGATCCGCGAGCAGTGCTGCGGTACTTGCAGGCTGTCACCTCTCACTAAAAAGGTGTGTGTATGCTGCTGACTACCATCAGTAGTATTCTGAGGTAGCCACAGGAGAGGGGTTGATTATATATTTTTTTGAACCCAGAAGAGATAGGGGGTGTGTCCTCCGCACTGTTTGGGGTTACACCTCTTGTAAGATAAGGTGCAAAATGAGGGGTGTGCTGTGTGGGTTTGATGTCTTGTCTCACATGTTGTAGTGCGCTATGGAGGATTGTTATCTGGTGAAAAGTGCTTGCTTGCTTTGTAGGAAGGTAAAGACATATGGCTTCTACTTGCCTATGTGTTTCTTGCATAGTAGTTGGCGCCACTGCATCTTATTTCAGTTAGGTGTGCACCCAGCGTGTGGCTGATAATGGTAGTGGAGAGTGTGTGAGATGAATGTTTGCTTTGTGTTAAGAAGTGAGATGTGTTGTGATGTGCTTTGTGATGTGGTGAGATCTGGAAGAAAGGGAGATGTGTTGTATAGTGCTTGGCATGGATGTAGAACCTGGTGATGCAAGAGAGAATGTTGGGTGTGACTGAGAGAAAGTGTGGTGTTAAGGTTCTAGAGGCAGGCAGTTAGAGACCCCCTGCCTGGGTGATGGGAGCCAGTGGTTATTATTTCTGGATCATTTTGAGTAACTGACTGAAGCTGTAATAAAGGAACTTTACTGAAACCTTACCTGTGTGCCTAAGGATCATGCTTTATTTCAAGTATAAAAAACCAAAGGAACTGGTGTTTGAAAAAGTCACCTTTTCCATCCTTAAGGAACTGTTTGGAAAAGACACATTTGCCATCCTCAAGAAGCTGTTGTTTGAAAGAAACACTTTTGCCACCCTTAAATAGGGTGACCAGATGTCCCAGTTACCGGGATTGCCCCGGTATTTGGTGCTCTGTCCCCCTTTCTCAAGATTATGTTTCTGTTGGAAACTGCAGTGGTCCTGGTTTTTCGTAGTAGGTCTTCATAGCTGGCAGGCAGGAATGCACAATCTCGCACAGAAGAAATGCTGCAGTTTACAACTTAAAGTGTTAGTTTGTGATAATGTAATTATAATATGTGTTATTTGAACAGTAGCACTTAAACCCCCTTCTGCTCCAAACGCTACGTGTAGTACCTTGATAGCCATTTTCAAGAGTTAGTCTTACTTTTATGTTAGTTGCCCTGTCCCGGTTCTTTACTTTTTAAATCTGGTCACCCTACCCTTAAAGAATTGTTGTTTAAAAAATACACGTTTGTCAGCCCACCTTTAATATCCAGGGGACGGGAACCACCCTATGGATCCAAGGATTTCTCCTTGGAAAATACTGTTTTTGTTTAATGAATTTAACTGCTTTAATTGTGTACACATTTTGCCAAGCATAACTCAGAGACATTTCCTTGCATCATTCGTTGTTTGTTTCTAGTGTGAGAGTCAGATTAGTATGTTTTGGACACAAGGACAGTTTATAAGTTTGACGACTGGACACAGACTCATCTTTAGTTTTAGTTTCCTAGGTAGGGAAACTCTCTTTGGGATCGGAACAGGACAGAAAGGCCTTCATCCAACCCTTTTGTTTTAATAAAGATGTCTGATAATGTAAGTAGTACAACTTTGTGTCCACCTCTTATTTCTGACCCCTCACAACTACCCCACCACTATATCCCACTACCCTACCCTACTCTACCTCACCTCACTATTCTACCCAACACCATTTTACCCCCCAGCTACTCTAACTTCACCCATTCTATCCCACTCTACTCTACCCATCCTACAGCTCTACCCCCACCCATAGTGAAGAAAAGTCTTTCCACCATGTCTATTACTAATGTTATTTGTCTGCAAATACTAACTTGCAGTAGTGCTTAGAATTACTGGGTTAGGTTAGTATAGCCCAAATAGTTACTACATGTTTACCTATAACATTCAATAAACCACTTCAAATGCCAAAACTATTGGCTTTGCCGGTGCTTGTTTCCTTTCTCATGAAAGCTCGAGGGGGCTTATTTTAGCTTTATAGAAACAGTTACTGTGCTGTGTCAGGTGATATGGGCATGTCAATCCAATTAAGCACCCATGTTGCACTTGGACCTTTTACCTCTGCCTTCAGGGACCATAAAGCCTTGTTGGGTGTTGTGCAAGTTGACTGTTCCCATAATACCTCTGCGTCTCTATAATGTAAGTATAGAGCAGAATGGAAGTTGCCATTGCAGGTAGGATGCCGGACAGCTCAGCACATCCAACGTAACATGTCAGAGGATGGCGCATCACGTCATGACGTCAGTTACCAGAAGAACGGACCACAGATAAAGCTGACGAGGACGGGACTCTGTCACTCGATAACTTTGCAGTGAGTTAAGCCCTTTGTTCCCTATCTGGATAACTTTTTGTTGACTCTGGCCTCTGCCTGTCGCTGAGCCTACTTTTGGATGACCCATTGTATTATTGGTGTTCTGTTTGTTTTCTTTGTGTCTGTTGTTACTTGTGTGGAGTTACGGCCTCAAACTGCCTTGGATATTTTTGGCTCCTGTCTGGGACTTGAACTCTTTTGACCCATCCTTAGCTTCACCCTTGTGCTGTGCGGGAGCCCCTTGCTCTGTTGGATTTTGTTTGCATCCTCGTGCCGTATGGGGCAGTATTCCCTACTCTCTTCCTAGAACCATCTTCTTCACATGTAATTCAGCCTGCCATCGCCTCTTTCACTCCTTCTACCACTTGGTGAGTACTGCTGTTTGAAGTTCGGCACTTCAAGCTTACAGGATTCAGCCCTAGGAATGATTGTGCGAAGCACGGGTACACCTGCTAGTATATTATAAAGAGACATTGTCATTTCTGTTCTCTTCAAATACAGTGTTTGTCTAGGTTTTTTTATTTTGTTTTTATTGAGTTTATAGAATCACATCAAACACAAGCATCCAGTGGTTCGTCACTTGGGTCAACAAAACATAGAAGGAAAACATATCAAGATATTGAACAAACAGACTGTGCTAGTGCATTTCCTTATGTCCCCCCGACCCCCTCTCTTCCCGTTAACCCTCCCCCTTGGTCCCTTTACATTTCACCACAGACTGTTATTTATCACTTTGTCAATTAACACCATCAGAGGGACCTCTGCATCACGTTGGTTGGTTACATTTTATTCGTCATATAGACCTTCTCACGATATTATTACAGGCTGAATCATGTCTCTTATCACTGGAGTGGGTCTGTGACCATTGTTTTAGTGGTCGTATTTTGCACAGAAGTCAGCCCATGCCATTTCAACGGAGCCCTGTTCCCCGTGGATGGCAGCGGTTAGGCGGTCCATTCGATATAAGTTCTGTGCCACATTGGTCCATTCAGGTTTTCTCAGGAGAGTTTTCCTTTTCTAGAATGTCACAAGACATGCCCTGACAGCTAGGAGCAAACCATGAGCCATCTTTGGTAGTTTCACAAGCTTGTCATCTTGTTCTTCTAGTCCAAACAGTATTAGCATCGGTACTTTCTCCCTTGTTACCCCGTCTAGGTCTTTAATCCAACTAAGGACCTCATCCCTATCTGATTGAACTGCTGTGCAACCCCACCACATGTGGCAATAATCGGCTTTCATTCCACATGCATGCCAACAAAAGGGACTCACTCCTTGGCACATCTTTGCAAGTCTAACTGGGTCGTATTGCGACCTGTAGAGCAGTGTAATACAGTGACGTTTGTATTGGCAAGCAATGGATGTTTGTGATGTTCTCCTGCATATCTGAAGCCAAGTGCGCGGAGACAACTCTCTCCCCAAATCGACTTCCCATTTTTCCCTTAATTTATTAGACAGGGATTTGTTCATCTCTACTAGGGCTCTATATAGTGCACCTATCAAACCACTGGAGCCTGTACCAGTATCCAGTATCTTCTCGAGGGGAGTGAGCTCTCTTTGCAATGTGTCTTTCCAGATTTCTCTGGTCATGACTCCCTTCAATTGTAAGTATAAAAGAAACGGGAAGTGGTCCGATCCCCAGTGCTTCCTCAAGTTCCTGTATTGTAATAAAGATTCCCTCTTTCCATAACTGTCCTGCTCTTTCGTGTCCTTTTTCAAACCACGTCTGAAACCTCTCTGGATTTGGGATGGGATTCCTAGTACCCATAAGTGTCCCAGAGGGGATGGCCATGTTGTGACACCCTGCAACCCCGCTCTCTGTTGCCAGATGCTCCACAGGGTTCCTAGAATGGGGGGTTCCCGTATTCTTCTAAGTAACTTTGGCTTGGGTACCCATAGCCATGCCCCCACAGTTGCAGGACGAAGATGTTGGTTGTCCAGGCCTACCCACTGCAGGTCTTTCTGTGTGGCGTCAAGATTCTACGTTGGGTGGCTTCATAAAATAGGAATATGTCTGGGAGACCCACCCCTCCACTGTCTTTGTTGAGATGTAGTAAAGCATTAGGGACACTAGGTTTCTCGCCCTGCCATAGAAAGAGTCATAGGGAGGCCTTGATTTTCACAAAATAGTCGTCTGGTATCTGTACAGGGAGCATCTGGAACAAATATAGGATTTTTGGTAAAATCACCATTTTGATGGCGTTGCATTGTCCCATCCAAGAGAGCGCGAGCTGATTCCATCGCGGTCTTTTTCTATTACTGTCATCAGTGAGGAGAAATATGCCTCATATTTAATTTAATTTAGCATTTATATTGCGCTACGAACCCTCAGGTATCTGAGCGCTGCTTATTACCCACGGTGTGTGGTGCTCATTTATAGACCTCGGAAGGATGAAAGGCTGAGTTTGGCCCTGCCGGGATTCAAACCTGCGTCAGCAGGCTCTGCACAGATGTCAAAGCGAGCGCATAAATCTCTAGTTCTCTAGTCACATTAATGCCCAGGTATCGTAATATCCCCAGGGTAATTTTCATGCCATGGGGTGTGAACCGCCCCATATCTTCGTCTCTGCTTTTGTCTATTGGGAAGAGGAACGATTTTCCAGGGTTTATTTTGAGCCCTGCCAGTTGACCATATGTCTCAATTACCTCAATCACTGCTGGAATCGATGTTAGGGGGTTTATCACATGCAGCAGCATGTTGTCTGTCGTTTTCGTAAAGCCCTAGTTTATACATCTTGCCCCCAACCGTGATTTCCTCCAACCTCTGATCTTGTCATAGTCTTTGAGCGTGTGGTTCTAATGAGAGAACAAAGAGCAGTGAGGATAACGGGCACCTTTGTCTGGACCCTCTTACCAGGTCAAACCATCCCGAGTAACCCCTGTTGACCGCTACACAGGAATTCAGGGAGGGGTATAGTGCCCTAATACCCCTGAGGAGTCTCGGACCCAACCCAACCTTTAAGAGGACCCCATCTAGGAAATCGCCTACTACTCTATCAAATGCCTTTTTCACGTCTATCGAGAGAGGTTGGTGGGGTCTCCCTGCATACCCTGAGCTTCGTTTATCAGGTGGACGTCCTATTACGAATCCTACCTGGTCAGATTGTACCAGTTTTGGCAGGTGACCCCCCCAGTCTGGCTGCAATGACCCTGGCGTATATCTTTGCATTGATGTTAAGGAGTGATATTGTACGGTAGGAGCCGCAGCATCTGGGGACTCTACCCTCTTTGGGTATCACTGTGAGGAGGGCCTGTGCGAATGAGTCAAGTGCCTTTCCTGTCTCCATTATGTCATTAAAGAGTGCCGTTAGGAAAGGGGTCAAGATCGGGGAGAATGTTTTGAAGAAACCTGGGATGAAACCATCTTCGCCGGGTGCTTTCCCCAGCTTGTGGTGCCTGATAGCTTTCTTTATTTCGTCTCCTGTGATCGAGGCTTCGAAGATCTCATCAATGGCTCCTGCGGGTGCTGTCCCTGCCCTGCTGGTATAAGGTTTCGTAAAAGGAGGCAAATGCCTCCTGAATCCCCTGTGCTGTGTCCGTGTTATTGCTATCTGATCCCTCTATTTCACCGACCCATCTCTCGGGTCGTTGTTTACGTAGCTGTGCCGCTAGAAGGGCGTCGGCCTTGTCCCCTTTTTCATAAAATGTTTGTTTTAGGAAATGCAATTTCCGGACTATCTTTCCCTCTTCAAGTAACTTCAGTTCCTTTCTTAAGTCTTAGGCTTCCATGAGGTATTTCTGTCTCTCTTTCTATGAGTGCCCCTTCCCTGATGAGGATACCCCTCCAAGTGACCTTGGCCGCATCCCATACTGTTCCCTTCTTCACCTCCCCTGTGTCATTCACAATGAAGAATTGTTTAATTTTGTTTTCCATTTCCTCCCCAAAGATCAGGTTCTTCCATTGCGAATCATTGCACCTCCATTTCGAGTTTTTGGGGCTTAGACCTTCCCAGAATATGTCAGCTGATACCATGTCGTGGTCTGACCACAAAATCGGGTGAAGGTGAGAACTCTCTAACACTGCGAGCAGTTCTCTTGAGATATATAGGTAGTCAATTCTCGTGAGAATGCCATATGGGGTATAGTAGAAAATGAAACTCCTTTCCTGTGGATGAAGATACCTCCAGCTATCCCTTAAACCATACAGTTCCATGGCCGTATTAAATTCTGCTCCCCATTGGCCCTGAGATTCGTGATTAACGTCATCCCTGGTCTGTCTATCGGGGGTGACGTTCATCCATGCATTAAAGTCTCCTCCAAGTATAAGGCGTCCCTGTGCCATCCCGATTATTTTCTCTGTGGTCCTTTGCAAGAATCTCCTTTGACCTTGGTTAGGTGCATAGACTGTTGCAAAGGTGATCTTTGTGCTTTGAGGTTGGCCTGATATCAGTAATGCTCTCCCTTCAGTGTCTTCCCATGTTTTCGTGACCTCCATACGTATCCCCTTCCGTATCAAGATGCCCACCCCCGCCGCCTTGAGGATCCCAGAGCTGGACCCTCCATGTTGTCGTCACTAAGCGATTCCGAGCCACCAGCAAGGTCCTTGTTCCGGACCCCTGCACTTTACACCACAATGTCAGGTGCCCCCTGTATTCCCGTGTCAGTTATACATCTCTTAACTATAACACTTCAAAAGATGTTCAACATTTTTCAACTTTGCCAGGTTACCTATGGTGCGTAGGACATTTCTCTACTCACCACTGGTGACTCCCTAGTGAGTTCACCTATGTGAGTGCCTCCTTGCACCGACGCGTCTTCGTTTTTTCCTGTATCTTCATGTTGCGTTGGGTGAGGACACATTGAATTTGATGAATTTTCTCGATCCCGGTATCCTCCTTCTCTTTGGTCCCTTCACTCGCCATCTCCTGTCTCCTCCGACTTCTGTTTGACTTTCTAGGTTGTGTTCTTCACCTCCTTGTAGTTCCCGTATGGAGTTGATGATCTGTTACGAGCATGTATTTCTGTCCATCTAGCTCGAATGTGATTGAGAAAGGGAAACCCCATCTGTAGCATGCTCCCTTTTCTCTGTTATTTGGTCAGTGGCAGGCACAGTCGCTGCTTAGCGAGGGTGAGGGATGACAAATCCTGGAATATGGCAATGCATGCTGTGCCCAGCATTACTGCTCCTTTCGTTTTGGCCTTTTCAAGGATTTTGAGCCTGTCGGGGTAATTGTGGAAGCTTACTAAAACATTCTTGGGCCTCCAGCCGGTCCACTGGCTCTGTGGAGCCTTTCAATCTTTGTAACATCAATTGAGTCATGATCAAAGAGCTGTTTTAGGATTTGGTGAATCACATTTTTGAGTCCTCCTTTCGTCTCCCTCTTTCTCTGGAATTCCGAAAAAACTGAGTTTGTCCTCCATTCTCGATTTTCGAAATCGTCCATCTTTAGGGTTATGTCTGCTTCCCTGTTCTATTTCACTTAGCCAGAATTCAATTTGCGTTAACATGGTATCGAGGGAGGACTGGTTGTGTTTCACTTCCGGGAGTCTCTTATGCATTTTGTCAATTTTGATGTTGATCTTGTCCACTTTGCTGCCTATGTTCGCCCACATTCCTTTTATTTCGTTTAGTAGTGAGGCAACGTACGCTTTGGTGGCCATTGAGTCCTGACTCCCTGCTGCCATTGCTGTATTTTCGTAGAAGTCACTGTTGTCTTTTCTGCTAGCCTGTTTCTGTGTTCCATAAATCAGTGCTTCTGCCTCTAGCAACTCAGAAGCATTCCGATATCTGGGCATTCTTTTCTGTACTCTGCGTTTGGAAGTGCAGCTCGAGAGGTTGCTAGGGGTGTCAGGATGTTGCCACCAAAGGGGGCTCTTAATGCAGGATTCAGGATGTGCGTGACCTCTTGGTGTTGGCGGTAGCCTACCAGTGGTTGTGGGGGCAATCTTTGGCTGATGGGTCACAAAGCTGGTCGCCTCGGGGTGCTGTATTTTGTCTTGGATGTCCGAGGCAGGCGGGCACACGCCCCAAAATCGGTGGACACGCACCTATGACACTCTGCTTGTGCACTTCAGAGGATCACTGTGCTTCCTTACTTGATCAGCAGGTGCTTCTTTTCTCACTGCGGGGTCGCTTTCTTGTTGTGACCTTTGAAAATTAAAGTGGTTGAAGGACCTGTGGTCCATAGCCTGGTTTCACCTCGACTCCCCAAGGTGCCTCTTCTTGGTATACCTTGATGTGTCACAATGCAGGGGGGGAGCTGTGTTTTGGATCTGCTGACGTATGTGTAAGGATCTGGTCTTATCCTGCATCCTAATGGAATCTGGAGTGAGTGTCATGATTGACAATGGAATGTTACTGGTTAGAATGTTTGTGTGACCTTGATGTCAGAGTCATTTTGCTAAAACACAGAACTCCACAGTATGTATCCTGTTTTCTGGACCCGGTATCCTTGTGCACACTTTTGTACTTCAGGGGGGGTAGAGACCAGGCCTCCTGCTTGTTGACTAGCCTCTTCTGTGCTTCCTGTTGATGCAAGTGTGCCTGGTCTACAAGGCGGGCAAACGCCCCTTGAAAGTGGGCCCACACCTCTCATTCTGCGCTTGGGTTTTCTCTACAGTGTTCAGTTGTCCTTCTAGGGTCTCATGTGTTGTTCGGTCTTAGGCGCTCTGCGTTGATGATGCAGTGATGATGTGTTTGGTTGAATGCGAGCTCTGCTCCCCACCACTGCCATGTAGTGGCTCTGGCAGCTGCCATCTATGTCTGGTGGTGTGAGGAGGGTGCTATCTATCGGCACGGCCGCTTCGCTGTGTAGTGAAGCTATTGGGCCGGTTGCCCCTTTCTTGTGGACCCTGCACTGGCACCTGGTCTTCTGGTGCGTACACCCTAGAGGTACCCGTCAGGCCCGGTCTCGCCACGCCCCGGGGGGTGGGGGGGACGTTCCTGGTCCTCTGGGTGAGTCCTCTGCTGAGTAGAGTGGTGCACCTCTCTCCAGCGGGGTGTCACTGCAGTGTTCGGTGTGCCTAGGGAGTGGCGTTTGGAGGGTGCGTGCCTCTCTTGCTCTGGGGCAATCTCACTGATCTTTGTTCATGGGCGATTCAAGCACTGTGCTGCTGCCCAATGTGGAGGGGCACTGCAGTGAGGTCCGAAGGAGGCAATTGCCTGCCACGTGTCTGGGGGGAGGGGCAGGAATCAGTCGTCCACTGCCCCTGGTCGCTGTCCAAGCACAGGTCACCTCCCAGGCTCACCACTCCCTCAAGCGGGCTGGTGCCTCCCCCCACCCGCGGGGCGTGTAGCCGCCACTGTGCCTTTGGCATTCTTTGGGGGTCTATGCCTGCCTTCTGCATGCACCAGAGTTCTGCGCTCGGCAGTCAGGCCGCTGCGACATGAGCCCGCGTTGTGAGGAAAGGTCTTGGCTGTCTCAAGGCACCGCGGTTTTCGGTTCCGCATTCAACACCACCGCAGGAGGTGGGTCGCTGTCATTGCACGGATGATGATGGCCCGCTTGCACTCGAGGACCCCTGTCCATGGGCAACCCCGTCCATTTCACTTCTCAGCCGTCCCTCCCAGGATGCGGCCGGATGACGCTTCGCACTCTGCTTTCCCTTTCGGACGCCTTGTCAGTTTTGGGGGTGTATCTCTGCGATTTCCTCATCGATTTTGGCTGGATTTTCACTTGTGTGCTCCACTGGTTCACCGTCCTGCTGGGCGCTGTAGTACTCTCTAATTGGGGGCAAATGGGGACACCTTTGCCAATTTGAGGGGTCAGGGACACGGAGGAGCTCTATCTCGTGTCCTCCATCTGTGCGTCCCCCGGTGGTCTCTGTTTGTCTAGGTTTTAATGAAGGTGAGGGGAGCACGTTGGGGGCCACAATCCCACCAACTTTGCCACATATTTCTACATGGAAGGGATTCCCGCTACTGTCCCTCTCTGTCTACAGTCACTGATTTACCATGGACTTCCACGTATGTCTTTCCTCCCAGATTGGCCCAATTGCAGATTCCTGTGTCTATCATCTAAATCTACCTATTCACATCATCCCCTTTTCTCTCTGACCTCCATGTTCCAGTTATCTGCTACTATCTGAACTTGCTTAGTTTCCGGCAATCTCCTCCATCTACCTTACTCTCTGCATCTAATAGACCACCGGGTGATAAGCGGATCTGATTGCACCTTCAGTCTTTTTCATACTCTCCAGTGGCTCTATGTACGGGCCAAGATCTCATTCAAGGTCATCTGTCTTGTTCATTTAGCCTTTTGTGGCATGTGCCCTTCCTTTCTTCTTGAGACATGAGGTTATTTCCTACCTCCTCTTTGTATACTGTGGAGGATCAGAAGGAGGACGCAGATGTAGTCAAGACATTTTTACCAAATAGTTTATTGAAAATAAAATGTCTAGCTTTCCCTATGTCTGTGGGGTGTTGCCGACCTGTTTTACTAAGGTGCTGGTCAGAGTGAATGTCCAAAACAAGTCCGTCCACTGTCCAATCTAACCTATCTGACCTTACCACTAATATGAGTATCTGAGGCCAGGAGGAGGACTCCCTTCTCCTGGGTGCTGTGTTCCTTTACACAGGTTTCTTGATTATAGTGTTCTACTAAATAGACCATGAGCAAATAGTCTCTGCTTATCCTTTGGACTATGTTCTGCTGTTCTTTTAGGGGACTGTCAACTTGCTTGTTCTCTTTCTTAGAAATTATCTTTGTTTTGCTCAAGTTACTCTTTCTTGTAGGACTCAAGACCCCCTTGTATATGGTTCTTCTATCTGGAATGTTGGTTGCCCCACTTCCAAGTATAGTTCACCTCTTCCTGGGGTGCTGTTTCATGTATGATATTTTTCTTCCTGACATCATGGGGCTAGACTCTCCAAATGTCTCTTTGGTTTCTTATCTTCTGGATATGGGTTGACCTTTCTCTTTTCCCGAGCCAATGAGATTGCAACTCTATTTCTCTCCCACTCTGTTGTGTGTGTTTTTTATTTATGTCTTTAATATAGTTTGGATTCATCTGCTCATTTTCAATTCTTTTCCCATTAGTACTGGGACTAGTTTTGTTTAACTTATACTGAGTCCCTTTTACCTTTCCAGTATTCCTGTTCCGTGTATTACCTTCTGTTTTCAGGGCTAACATTGTCAGTACCTGTAGGACGTTGGACTCTCTCTCGTCTTCTTGGTAACTCTGCAGTTCACTTTCCGCAAATTCTGTTTCATATGCGTCCCGCTCTCGCCTTGTGGATAGAACTGTTGCCAGGGCTCACTTCGGGAGTTGCTTCCTCCCACTGGTGTCGGCCTTGTTGTGCGGGCCCGCTGCCCACCATGATTGCTGTGTGATCACGCCTCCACTGAACTTGCAGTTCCAACTTGTTTGGATTTCCTCTGTTCTCACAAGCCAGTCTCCCAGCATTTCTCGTTCTGCGCTGGTGCTGCTCTGGTTTACAGGGGCTCTGCATTCTTAGACAGCTCTGCCTCCTTCCGCTCTTTTACGTACAGGGGGCTTCCCCTGGTATTCTACGCTTTACACCCTCCCTCAGCTTTCTGCCTCCTCTCGCTGGTTCTTTGGTTTGTCATCCCTTTTCAACATCCTCGGCACAGTTCATTGGACAACCTGATTTAAAGGCATATCCTCCGTTTCTTGTTGTTGATAATATAGGTTTGCTTTATCTCCATGAAACTGATAATGTTCTGGTGTATTAGGTAAGTCCATATAAGCCATCACTCGGAGGGCATCGGGGAGTCTGTGTCCCCAAAGGGGAGACTCTCCAGGTGAGATCTCACTTGCCTCGACCCCTAGGTAGGGTGTTGCAAAGCGGGCTCACCTCCGTAGCCTCACAGGAGGGCTCCCACTGGGGAAGAAGTGATACATTCCCTCAATTCAACACAGTACCGACCCTTCACTATCCTTGTTGTAGGGGCCCCTTCCTCCTGCTGTTGGCACTCCCTGCTCCTATTTGGGCTATCCGTCATTACTTCAATGTTTTGCAAAGTCTTAAAAGTGTGTCCCTATAAGAACACTCTCCATTTACTCATGTCTCTAGTCTCAGTGCCTAGAAGCCATTCCCACAATATTCAAAAGGCAGTTAAATCATGCTGGCTCACTGTCTTTAGCAAAATCTTCAAATACACTCACTCTTATTTACTATGTGATCATAGATTAGTTTTTTCGTACTTTCATTTGAAGATAAGGCAAACATCTCAACACAGATATTTTGAAGAACATGTCGAAAGGAAGTAAAATGCAGTACAGATTATTAATGTGAGCTACATTGAAGAATTGACATGGGAAATCATAGACAAAAAGTTGACCACAGACTTTGCAAAGCTTGATCACAAAGTGTTCCACTTCCTGGAATCATGCAGTCAGCAATCTTTCTTCCAGACGACATAAGCCATGTAAACATCATTCATGCGGATTGTGGTTTGTCTGCCAGGAGATTACTTTGGGAAATGAATCTGTGTGCCTCAGGTGCAAAATTGTATCCTATGGTGCATAGTTCTCGGTATTCGGTGTATGTACAACCAGCCATGCCTTCGTCGCCTTCAATTTCTCCACAAGATCCAACTATGTCGTCCACCAAGTCTGGTTAATATCACATGTCCCTGATGAACTGGAAAATGTTTTGCCATACAGATTAAAAGGTTCCAGTGCAGTTGGGAGGACAGGGGGAAGGGATTACTAGTAAATAGCTGTGGAGTGGGACGTCTAAGTTAATGCAACATGTGTGCAAACTGGCACAGGTGCTCTATTAAAGGGAAATGCTATATGATGTCGTTTCCTTTAAATTTCAGTAGCCTGTTTGTAGCTTTAGATATTTAGTAATTTTAGACATACAATGAAAGGTGCTTATTAACATATTACTGCATACTGTTTGGAGGTAGACCTGTGCCCAGCACACTGCAGATAAGATAGTTGTGTGCGCGCAGCGCCCATTGGAAAACCTTCCTTAGTTTCGTGGCACGCTGAACCCGCGGTGGAACTGGGCAGTCACGTGCCAGCGCTGCATGCTTTCACTGCACTAGCCGCAATTGGCGATGACAGCATGGCATTGCGCCCTACTGCTGACACTTTAAAAAAAGCCCAGCTCCTAATTTGAGGCTGTCTAGATAGCAGCCTTCTATTTCTTGCAGTGGCCCTTTTGATGGCATCGCCCCGTACCTTGCAATGCCTTGTAATTTCGTTGCCTTTTCGCCAACGTTAGCATTAAAACCAGATGATCTTTGAAATGATACGCCCCTTCTGGTTTCCCCTTCTCCGCTATGCTGCAGCCGAAGGGCCGAGCTCGTCTGTTTAGGAATTCGAAGTGCGTGCCAAATGCCCTCTAGAACATACATGCAGGCCAGTGAGACTGACATGATTTCAAGCTGGGTTCAAAGCCCCGCTCACTGGTGTTCCGCGAAAGGTGCAACCACATAGGCTGCGTCACACCGGTCTCTCGAGGATAGCTCAGGGGCAACACGCACAAGACGACGCGGAGCAACCTCAGGGTATTAAGCGCGTTATAAATAACCAATTACACTTACCCCGATGGTCACTCACCCGACAGAATGCCATGTTAAGTATTTATTATATTTTTCTTCCATTTTGTTTGTGTTTTGTGTATAGCGCTAAAAGCCACCCGTCGTCGCTTTAGAACGATATATGTTAAAAGGAAGGAGGAAAGAGAAGAGGGCTAGCAATGTGATAAGGAACGTCCAAATCCAACGCGTGGCAGGGAATATATGATTGAACTTCTGCTCAGTATCTTGAAGCGACGATGAGTTCCCTGTACAGATCTACTTCCTGTGAATGCGTATTTCGGTTGCTGCAATGGTACGATGCCATTGCCAACAAGTTATGAGAAGACGACATTCGTGGTTTGATTTAGGGGTAGAACTCTGCAGATGGAAGGTTGCTTGACCATACACGGCTTTTTGGAGTCTAGCAAAGGGTCTTGAAGTCAGTTTGTTTCTTTGGAGGCCAGTGGAACTATTGCAATGCCTAAGTGATTTTCAAATGCTCTTGTACAGTCGACTCCTGTTATTGGGTGCCTGGTGTTGGTGCATAGATTTGGAATAAAGGTGTTTTAATAGAGACAGAGGGCGCGGCGGGTGTGAAACCGGAAGTGTTGATGGCGCAGGCCTGAAGTAAATGCCTCCTGTCTGCCGCTCTGATTCTAGGTGGTTTGTGGCAATGGCACTGGGGTGTATGTTTATCCAGAGATAAAGAACCAAGATATCTTAGCTGACAGCACTGGGAGATCTGGCGAACCACTGTTCTGGGGTCAGGTAATGGGGCTAAAGATGTCGCGCACCTGGCAGAGAGCTGAAAGTGGGTCTGTGCTGGTTAAAGTGCGGATGGTGGTCTTAGCAAGCGAAAGGCTGCTGTGTGCATGACCGACCATGCATCTTGTGTAAAGCGGATATGATATTGCCAGGGTAGTACATTGGTTTGGAGCAGCGGTATTCAAACTGTGGGGCACGCCCCCACAGGGGGGTGCGGCCGCAACCCCTTGGGGCCATCAGAGCCAGAAGGAAATGTAAAATTAAAAAAAAAACATTTTATTTTTTTATTTTTTTTTAGATTGGAAGAAATGGGCCGCGGCGGCTCACGTGGTCGGGCTGAAGCATGAAACTGTCTTGGGCACCAATGAAAAAGTGTCCCGCAGTTGTAGATGGATAGTCATTCCTTTAGTCACATACTGTTTAAATAGTACCCAAGGGGGTGCTTTGTGTTAAAAATGTAAGTAATTGTGATATTTAGAGAATATTTATTCTGCAACAATGGTCAAAATTACTAACTGCATAGCGAAGTAACTCATAAAACTGGCCCACATTGTCCAAAAAGGTGGCCCATTTTGACTGGCCCACACTAGCATTTTGCTTTTTTGGTACAGGCATTGCCTTGTTGCCCTATAGGCCAGTCCGAGCCTGGCTGCTCATCCATAATGGCGAGGGGGCGCCCATCCAGTGGCCCCCTCACCCATTATGAATTAGCTCAGGAGCCAGCACAGTGAAACAATGAGCACTCCCTCAGCTGCTTTTTCCAGCTGAGGGAGAGCTTCTGGGCTGGCTGAACTGTCAAAGGGAAACAGTATTTCCCTTTGACAGTTCAGTTCCCCAGCCGCACATGCTCACTGAGCCATGCAAGGCTGGGGCATTTTGCTTTGCCAGCATTGCCTAGCTCATTGGAAATGCTGGCTGGGGCAATGCATGTCTGTATGTGCGAGGGGGAGCACCTGCGCCTCCTCGCACATGCGGACAGAGCAGCCTGGAGCAGGGCGTTTCAGCACCCACATGCAGGCCAATGCAGAAGGTATGTTTATGTTCATTTTTTTAATATTTAAACGTGTATGGATGCTTGCATACATCATTGTGAAATTGGAAGGAAAAAAATTGCATATTGCAAATAAACTAACTGGAGCGCACCATCTAGGATACTTGGTATTTGTCTTCATTCAGTATTGAGTCATTGGTCAACCTCAATGCAAACAAGTATCAAACTTGTGCAGCCCCATCACAACATAAAACCAATTTTTAAGGAAACTCGCCATCAGTTGTTTTAAGGCTGCATTTAACAGTATTATATGGATGTGTGTATGCTTGTATTATGAGTGAGTTTATGGTGATGGGTGCTCGTGTGTGTGTGTGTGTATGCTTGTATTATGAGTGAGTGTATGGTGGTGGGTCTGTGTGTGTGTGTTAGTTTGTTTTGGTCCATGGAGCTAATTTTGGCAAGTGGTGGATTGAGCGGGAAAGGAGGGTTGTTCAACAAAGGCATTTTAAAAATGCCTAAATGCCTTTGTTGCACAATCCCCCTACTCACCTGCCAAAATCAGCTCTCCTTCTGAGGTCCTGTGGAGCCCAGGGGACAGGGATGGTATTTTTTTTTACTGGATTTCTATCATAGATGTCCAGTCACAAATACCATGCTTCCCCCTTGGCACCCCATCGCCTTGCATACACACATAATCATGTTGATTGTGGTAAGTCCAGTGGGGGCCCGGGGGACAGGGATGGTATCTTTTTACTGGATTTCTATCATAGATGTCCAGTAAAAAAAAATGTCATGCCTGCCCCCCTGGTCCCCCAGCACTAATTGCAAACCGTTTGGCTATTTACCTATTTTTCTTTAAAGTATGCTCTATAATGCAACATTTTAAACCATTATTTAAAAAAAAAAAATCACAGGGAACCCCCGAAACCTTCCTTGATTGGTTCCGGCTCCCTCACTGTGCTCGGTCGCTATGGCATTTTTGGGGGAAATAATAATTATGCCCCTCCAATTAAAAAATTCACCAGATGCCACTGGCCCTCGGACTGTGTTGGGAACGGGATGGTGGGAACCAAGGGACTGTGGTGGGAGGAGGATGGGCAGGAACCATGGGATAGTGGTGGGAGCAGGGTGGGGTGAGCCCAGGGTGTGTGATGGGTGGGGAGAGCTCAGAGACTGGGTAGGATTGGGATGAGGGAGCCCAGCGACTGTGATGGGAGCAGGTGGGGGAGTCCAGGGACTATACTGAGAGTAGGGTGCGGTGACGGCACGCAATACATACTGTCCATTTGGCATTTTTGTCAGGGCCCGGCCTGCCCAAATGTTGCTCAGGGGGGGCCCATGCCAAAGAAATTGAAGACCACTGGTTTGGAGGGATTGGAAAGCTAGTTATGGAGGTTCTTAAGGGGTCCTGTTGTTGTAGGATGATTGGTTAGACTTATCCAGGAAGGATTCTGTCTGCCGTTGAGAAGACAGAGGTACTGTGCTGCCAGTACTTGTTGGCATGGCAGAGATTTTGCTGTTCTCGAATGCATTTTTTGGCTGTAGTTGTGTTTTTATTCGTCCAGGTGGTCCTGTATGCTTAGGCGTTTCTCATTGAAGGATGGGGTTAGTGTGGTGCCACTGGCAAAAGGGTTTTTGAATTGTTGAATGATTTTGAACATATACTTCTGGGGACATTGTGCAGATCCAGGCTATGTATGTAATGGGCTTTTTTTACCTTTACCTTTTCTGCCCTATATATCCAAAGCTTTAGGTAGTTCTCTGGCTTTACATAGTTGGATTGGGGGTGAACTATCTTGCCTGCTTTCCCTGGGAACATGTGAAGGGCTCCCTTGGAGCCAGCACATCACGAGTTTGTGAAATCCATTCCTGGAAGCACTGTGGACGAGTTTGTTGGGTGTTTCTGTGGTACTTTTGGTCGGAGATGTATCTGGGAGGATATGGGCAATGGAGTAAAAGGGTGGTTGTCAAAAGCATGGAGACTGGTGATGTCACTGCATCTAATAAATACAAATATACAAATATTTGTGCTACTGCAATCCAGAGTGTTTGCTTGTTTGGCTGTGTGGGTGGGTCATCTCATTAATTGTTTAGGATGAATAGCGTTCAGGTTCCCTGATGGGATTCGGAAGACGGGATCCATTTTCCTTCAGCCAAAGGCTGAGATCTTCCCCTATAGTAAGATGTTGGCAGTGGACATCGAGGTTGGCTACTGCATTTGGGATGTCTGCCAGCCCAGGATGAGGAGGCAGTATAGCTCAAGGCACTCTGGAGTTTATGCATAGTCTTCGACGGGAGACCTGTGTGGATGCCACTACGGTCGTTGAGCCGTGATGCAACTGCAGAAGTGACGTGCAAAATTTCTTTTGTCTGCTGATTTTTTTAAAACCGTCTTTAAACTCCTCTCAGCAGCAAAATGTGAGGGACAAGCATACATCCCATGGTTAATCCTTCCGACTGGCCACTTCTCTCAAATTAATATCCCCATTCCCAAACTCACACTATGTTTTTTAAATAATTAATATTTGTTTGGTGGATTTAATTGCAATGACTGGTCGCCCCTGTGAAACATGCGCAGTCAAGATTCTGCATTGAAATTACTGGGTAACCTTTGAGGCAGGACAGGAAAAGGGACAATTGGCTTCAGCCGCCTCACGTGGTTGAAAGCTGCTTTTCACACTGTGCTTACTTGTAGGAGGAATGGTAGGTCTGTGTTGAAGGGGACTTCAATAGGTGGGATGGTGGGAATCTAGAGCAGGTGGCAGTCGCGTGTCTAAAGTAAGACATTGTTTTTATAGTCCATAGTTATTCCATGGCTTATTACTGGGCACATATGTTAAAAATTGGAGTCTGCCAGTGAAACGGTGCAAATCAGCAACTTCTGCTTGTTCTTTGGAGCTGCGTCGAAAATAGGACAAGTTATTTTTCTAGCACGTGCTGCTCATTTGCTTTTCTCACCACATAACTCAGTTTGTTTGCTATTGACTGGATAAATCAGGAAAGGTGATAAGGCAATAAGGCCGGTCTCTCGGACGTAGCATGTTTTATGATCTGTGTTATCTGGACATAGCAAGGGATCAGGGTGGTGGGACTGGGTGACGCGCTGGCAGATGTTGAAGTCCCCTTTTCAGAGCAAGAAATGAGTCTACTTCCCTGGGAATAGGCATAGACTGGGACTGAGAACAAAGTCTGTCGAAGGGTCATGGGGGTGCCAATCTTGATATGCCTTTTGGTGTGCCACCTACAGAACAGTTCAATAGACATTGGGCCTCATTACGAGTGTGCTAGTCTAATTTAAAAAAATTCTGGTAATACCGGATCCAGCATTTTTACCAGACCTGCTGAGGGTTCAGGTCCCGACTGGCAAAAAGTTGTCGAAATCACTGGCACTGCTCGTGCCAGTGATTGCGGCAATCCCATTCCATAGAATCCTTTTGAAACTTGCTGCTTTTGCTGGCACTGCTAATGGAATGGTAAGGTGTGTTTGCCGGGAATCTGCCAATATTACAGGCGGGTTACCGGCAAATCCGTAATGACCCCCATTGTGTCTGACTTTGCCTAAATCGAGGGCTGTACAAAAGAATCCGGCTTGTAGAGCCTTAGAAAAGGCCACTCGTCCTGCCTTGTAAAAACGCAGATAGAAATGGGACTCTGACCAATTAGCTTCTTTAAAAAGGGCAATGATATTCTTTTGTGACTTTCAGAGGGAGGAAGATCTTTGAGCCTCCGAGGTACATGAGTGTGAACCAAGCAGCAGAGCAACTTCTGGAGATTGTTCAAAACAGAAGAGATCGAGGAGAAACGCTCGGTAAGTGATGTGCTTTTTTTTAATAGATGTATGTGTTTTTTTCTGAGCTGGGCTCCAGATCCCATTGCTATGTTCGACTGCAGGTGTGTTGGCTTTCTGTGTGCACGACATTTATTTTTAATTTCACTGCATTCCAAACATACAGTATGTTACAGCATCTATGTAATCATTAGAAGATTTCCAAACAAACAGTGTGAACTCGCATGATATTTTAATGTAGGTCCCTTGGGGTATGCTGTGTGGGAGCAGTGGTGGAGCAATGTAGGCGAGTGGTAGGAAGCCAGCTTGCCACTGCTTAGGAAGGAACAATGTGTTAGCCAAACAAACAGCAACACAGGAATGGGGAAAACGTGTTCACATTTGAAGGTGTTTAAAAGGGAAATGCAAATTTGCTATAAAAAAAGTCTTTTTATGTCACCACTGTTTTGGACATCCAGTAAACAGGTTCGTAATACAGTTTCTGAACAGCTTTAATAGCCCCCATCCAACTATCAACTCACACATTCTCCCCCAAAGCAGTGAACTTTTCAGGCCACATGCCAACGAGAAGCAAAAAAGAAATCACGTCTGAAAAACTACTCCCACCAGCTCTCACTGCCAGCTCCAATGAATCCAACCCTAGCGAGTTAGTTGAGTCATTTAACAACTCCATGGCCAAAGCTCTAGACTTGATCGTCCCTATCAAATTCCATAAAAGTAAACGTGAAGCTCACCTTAATTCTTGGTTCACCCCCCAACTCAAAGAAATGCGCATCCAAAAACGCAAACTCCAAGCTATCTGGAGGCATACTCCTTCTGCTGACAATAAAACCACACTTGCCAACTTTGCCAAAAGATATAAGAAGGAAATAATTCAAACTAAAAAAGACTCATTCAATGATAGAATCAGTAAAGCCAACTCGAATTCCAAAGAGCTCTTCACTATTCTCCGAGAATTGGAAAATCCAATTGCCCCTACAGACAATGTCCCCAAGGACAAATCTTGGTGCACCAGCATCCAAAATGCCCTAGCAAACAAAATCACAACCCTTCAATCTAAAATTGCTAAGAAAAAAGCCTCCTTGAGTCCTAGTGGAACTCATACCACCCCACTGAAAGAGATACCGAGCACATCCACCCAAAGCAACTGTAAACCCTTCAGGTTTACTAACATCTCCATATTGGAAACTGAAAAGGTCATTTTATCCCTTAAACCATCAAACTGCCAAGACGACAGCTGCCCTGCGCAAATCATCAAGGATGCTGCCAGAGATTTAGCACCCTTCATCTCGAAACGTATCAATGCCTCCTTAAAATACGAGTACTGTACCTACTAACCTTAAAGAATCTTGGGTACTGCCCCTACTCAAAAAACAGACACTTGACCTAGCAATCCCCACTAATTACAGGCCCATTACTACGGTCCCATTTCTCCTTAAAATCATTGATAGAGTAGCCTACCTCCAAATCCAAAACTATTTGGAGACACACCAACTATTAGGTTCACGGCAATCTGGCTTCAGACCACTTCACGGTACCGAAACGGCCCTTATCGACCTCAAGACACAAATCGACGAGTTGAAGGATAAAGCTAGTACAGCTATGCTCCTCCTTCTTGACCTATCAGCGGCCTTTGACCTGGTGGATCATGCAGTATTATGCAACCACTTAGCGTCTGCCGCCCATTTCTCAAGTGAAGCTATAGCATGGGTACAATTCTTCCTAGCTAACCGTACAATGAGAGTGTTCTCCCCTGTAGCGGCAGCGGACCCAATCCATATCACTTGTGGTGTCCCACAAGGCTCATGTGTCTCCCGACAATGTATAATATCTTTACTAAGCCACTCTTCGACAAACTTGACAGATTAGGGGTAACTGTCATGATCTTTGCTTCCAAAAGATCAGGACTTGCCCGACTCCCTTGGAAGCAGACCCATAACCCCGGTTCCGAGTGCCAGCCAGTCCCAATTGGGACCTTTTGGACCCTGTCCTGGCGCCAGTGGCACCAGGCTCATAAAGATGCCCAGTCCCAGCGCTGGAAGCGCCGGGCTCATAATGCTTGGGTGGACTTACCTGCAGCAGACCATGCTGCTTACTTACCTGCCAGTTGAACCCCTGATCCTCTTCTGTTTGGGACTACTTTTCCTGTTGGGTGGGGCAGGAGCCACTCCCTAGGTTCAGAACACTGGAACTCTTCTGGAAAGCAGGAACTCTTTTCTTACCTAGGCGTGGCTGTGGAAGGAGACACCTCAGCACTACAGGAGGCTATTTAAACCACACCCGATGGATGAATCTTGCTTTGCGTTATTCAGCATTCTCTGCAGCAGAACGCTCATTGTGTCTTCTGCTTCTGATCCTGGGCCTAAGAGAACAAAGGCTTACCCTCCTGGAATCCAGTCTTCAGCAGCACCTGTAAAGACAAAGAAAGAACAGGTTAGCACTACGGTCTTCAGTGGCAGCGCATCTCTTACCTGGTCCATCGGCTGTCACCAACGCCTCGCGCTGCATTCCGGCATCTGAAAGACAAAAGCTTACCAGCTCTTCGCACGCTCCGGTGGCCTTCAGCGCTGCATCCCGCATCTGAAAGACAAAAGAAGGTGCGTTTAAAGACATTGGGCAACTTTATTACTCACGTGCCATTACTCCTTCCCACGCCGAATCCAGTGGGTATTCCAGCACCCTTCAGCTTCTCTAAAGCTCCGAACTTGTACCTGCAAGATAAAAGGGACAGTTAGTGCGCATTGTGAAGCAGGCTACAAGCGCTTACTTACATGCTTCCAGGCGCTTCTATTCCTCACGCGGGTTCGATCCTCAACTCTCATCAGCCCGCCATCTGCCATCGCCGGAACCCTGCAAAACAAGAGATATCATTACAAAAGACTTTTAAGACATTTGAAGTGCCCAGAACTTACCGTTCGTGCAGTTAACGACGGACAGCAGTCCTCTGAGGTCAAGAGGCCTGCACCCTTATCCAGTGAAGAAACTGGTTACGGCACCCTGCCCCGAGGCAGAAGGAGAGCTCGGCGTTCACTTACCTAAGGTGAGGGCGTTAACCTTTGGGGTTCTACAGGTGAAGAGAAAGGGAAGAGGAGAGAGGCACCCAATAACTCCAGTTCATTAATCCCATATTTTCTATCTGCAGACATCTTACTCTTCGAGTCAGACATACAGTGCACAGAGGTCCAGCCCAAAGAGCCAACCGTGTGTTACACATCACGTTTGAAGATACGGCATTCACCCAGTCAAGACCGGCGCCTCTGCGGGAATCAGGTGAGCGTTACAGAACGCAAAGCCTACCGCAAAACTCCCACCCAGGCGCTATGGAAACCTCGGATACCGACCAGCTAGCCCAGTTACTTGGGGAACTAAGAGCAGAAGTGCATGCAGCCCGTCAGGAAACGAATGCTCTAAGAAGGGAACTGATTATTTCCAAGGAGCGAACAGACGATCTCGCTAGACAATTGCTACAGTCACAAGCCGGACAAACTCCGTTACCCGCATCAGGGGCAAATCTTCCTTCAACATCCTCTACGAACCCAGTGCAGATCAACCTACCTGGGAATGTACCTCTGGCTCCGCCCGAACGATTTTCTGGTGACCCAAAGAGGTTTGCAGTATTTATTAATCAGTGCCGGTTGCACTTCTTATGCCGGCCAGCAGCCTTTCCAACTGATCAAGCTAAGGTAGCTTTCGTGCTTTCGTACCTTAGTGGCAATGCGGCAGACTGGTCGATCCCTCTAGTTAATCAAGATGATCCGGTTCTCCATGATTTTCAAGCTTTTCAGCTCAGTATGGAAAAACTGTTTGCAAGACATTCACAGGGGCAGGCCTTGGACAATGAGCTCCTTTCATTGCGACAGGGTAATCAAGACCTTTTGGCTTATATTGCGTCTTTCAACAGACTGATAGTGGAAACTCGATGGCCTGAGGACAAAAGGATTAAGCTGTTTTATAGAGGTCTACTTGGAGAGCTCAAAGATGTGTTAGCCCAAGTAGTGAATCCCCCGCAAGACTGTTCGGACTATATTGACTTAGTCGTTCAAATTGACGACAGACTGCAGAACAGGAAGGCTGATCGTTCCAAGTTTGATGCTCGAGTATTTTACCAAACCACCAACTCCTACCAAAGGAGTAGACTCCGGGGAACCCATGCAAATAGGGGGCCTGAAAGGACCACTAACACAAAAGGAGCGGGAAAGGAGAAAACAGCTGCAATTATGCCTCTATTGCGGAAACTCGGGGCACTTTCTTCGAGACTGTCTGGTGAAACCAGCCAAGAAGGCAGTAGGAGCTGCAGTTACCAGGGTCACAAACTCTGAGCAGGGAAACAACCTCGCCCGACAAGAATAGAGGTCCTCTTGCCGAGCGTTAAAACCAGTTCCGTGACCTCGCATTTTGTGATACCTATGGTCCTCATTAGCCCTGAACATCCGGATCGATTACATGCGATTGAAGCTTACGTCGACAGCGGTGCCATCGGCAATTATGTGGATCATGAAATGGTTTTGAGGATGAATCTGACTCTTTGTCCAAAGGCTGTAAAGGACGTCATTACTACGGTGGATGGTACGGAGATAGCCTCCAGACCAGTAACGCATACCACCCAAGAAGTGACGCTGGTAAGTCAAGATGGACACCATGAGAAGATCGTGTTCGATGTGATCAAGGCCCCTCAGTTCCAGATTATTCTAGGAATTCCTTGGTTAGAGAAGCACAATCCTCAGATCGATTGGCGAGCAAGAACGGTTCAGTTTCCAGAATGTGTCTCTACTTGTCACCCTCGACCTGGTGTTGCACTGGCAGCAATTTCCTCGGAGGCTTCCCAGTTACCTCCTGAATACCTAGAATTCCAAGATGTTTTCCGGAAGGATCAGGCTAACTCTCTACCTCCTCATAGGTCTTATGACTGCCAGATAGACCTGATACCTGGATCTACTCCTCCTTGTAGTAGAATTTATGCCCTCACCGAGCCTGAGAATCTTCTCCTCCGACAATACCTGGATCAATACCTAGCGAATGGGTTTATTCGTCCTTCCAAGTCCCCTGCTTCCTCAGCTTTGTTCTTCGTTCCAAAAAAAGAAGGGGACCTTAGAACTTGTATAGATTATCGCTCCCTGAACCAGATCACCGTTAAGAATAGATATCCGTTACCTTTGATCCCTGAACTCCTGGACCAAGTCAGAAAAGCATGCATATATACAAAGCTGGATCTTAGAGGAGCCTACCACTTGGTACGAGTAAAAGAGGGCGATGAATGGAAGACGGCCTTCCGCACCAAGTATGGGCTATTTGAATATCAGGTCATGCCCTTCGGACTTTGCAATTCCCCGGCCGCCTTTCAATATTTTATGAACGATGTCCTCAGAGAGCTCATAGATGTGTGTGTTGTTGTTTACATTGACGACATCCTCGTTTATTCTTCATCGGAAACTGAACATCGGAAACACGTGAAAATGGTCCTCGAGAGATTGCGTCAACACAAACTTTTCGCTAAGTTGGAAAAATGTGTTTTCAACGTGACTGAAGTTGAATTCTTGGGATTCATATTATCACCTAGCGGAGTGCGTATGGATTCAAAGAAGGTCGATGCAATTCTCAAATGGCCATCGCCATCCTCCATAAAAGGTGTTCAAAGCATGTTAGGCTTTGCTAACTTTTACCGCAGGTTTATCCCCGAATTCTCTCGAATAGTCCAGCCCATCACCGCCTTGTTAAAGAAAAACAAACGTTTTGAATGGTCTACCGAGGCGGAACAAGCTTTCCAGAATTTGAAGACTAGATTTATCTCTGCACCGATCTTAAAACATCCTTGCCCAGAACTCCCCTACATCGTTGAAACTAATGCTTCGAGTCTTGCCATGGGGGCAGTTCTATCACAAAAGGACCCAGTAACCAATCAGTTGCATCCCGTGGCATTTTGGTCCCGCAAATTCTCGCCTCCTGAAATCAATTACACTATTACTGATAAGGAACTTCTAGCTATCAAGTCCGCCTTTAAGGCTTGGCGGCATTATCTTCTGGGGGCCAGACACACCGTTACTGTGATTACAGATCACCGAAACCTGCAATATTTGAAAACCGCAAAAGCTCAATCCTCTAGGCAACTCCGTTGGGCACTATTCTTTGCCGAGTTTGACTTCATAATTACCTATCGACCTGGTACAAAAAACGGTAAAGCTGATGCCCTTTCTCGGATGGGAGTGGAAGAACATTTGATCAATCCTAAACCTGTACCTATCATTCCCGAACAAAGAATTCTAGGTGTAATCGCCACACAATCCATAGAGGAAGTTAAGGATAAAGCTAGGCTACTGGTAACTCCAGCAGACATACAGAATTGGCATCTGCAGGGAAAGGACTTTACGGTGAAGGACAACTTATTATATTTCCAAGAACGGTTATACCAGCCCATCACAGATTTACAGAAAAAGGTAATCTCTTGTTATCACGATTCTTTAATGGAAGGACATCCTGGTATGACCAAGACCTCGTGTCACGCCCCCATCCACATCCACAAGCCCCCCTATTGCATCCCGGCAGAATCATTGTACACCACAAGGCATCACACGCACCATTGCACATTCTCGCCTTCAGGTTTGCCGACAGGGGGCTGGCCGAACTCTGCGACGCTGGGGTATGCATCGCTCTCCATTCCTGCATTGGCGGTTGCCGTGGAGACGCCCCATAAGCATTCCGCGTCTCCGCTGCCGACGCTTGGACGTTCTTCCTCCACGCGTCCAATCGCGTGTACGCCAATCACGTGTGTGTGTCACGTGATCACTGGAGCGAACATTCAAAAGTGACGCGCGAACTTCCCTCCATGCTTCACAGCTGATCTTGGTTGGACTACGGACGCTGCTCTTGAATCTCGTATGGATCTGCTTCTTCCTGGTTTTTGACCTCGGCTATTCCCACGGACTGCCTCTTGGATTTCCCTTGTTTGGTACCTTGTCTTGAACTTCTCCCCCTGGACCCGACCTTGGCTTTTCTCCTGGACTGCAATTGGATTATCCTTTGGTTTGAACTCTTTGCATCACGTGCTTTGTTTGCCTCACAGTACCAGGTTTTGCATCAGGTGTTGATTCCGTCCATCAAACGTTTGCCAGGCTTCAACCTTGTCGTCAACCCTGTCGGCCCCTCAGACAGACACCTACATCACATTTCAGACAACCACTCAGGGTAAGCTCCTTATAGTTAAACATTTAGGATTGTGCACAGGGTGTAATTGTTATCTAACCCACGTGTTTGCCTTACAGTGGTCAGGGGAAACATCTTCCGGCATTTCCTGGTTCTGGTTGACGACATCCAACACCTGTGGTCTCAAGGGTTGCTCGGACAGTATAATTACTGTTTGTTCGAGTGGAACTTGGGGACAGAGGTATCATCGCCTACACGACCATCAAGTCTTGACACCTCGGAAAAGATCAAGCGCTACTTCTGGTGGCCGTCTTGGAAAAAAGATATCAGAGACTTTATAATGTCCTGTGGAGTATGCGCCCAAAACAAGAGTCAAAAGGAAAAACCAGCCGGCCTCTTACGCCCTTTTGACATCCCGCCTCGCCCTTGGCATACGCTTTCTATGGACTTCATCACCGATCTACCTCCATGCTCCGGATACAATACGATCCTAGTCATCGTGGACCTATTCTCCAAGATGGCGCATTTCATTCCACTCAAAGGCTTACCAACAGCAGCAACTCTGGCCCGAGAATTTCTTGAAAACATCGTCCGACTGCACGGTTTTCCTTCAGTTCAAATTTCGGATCGAGGTAGTCAATTTATTTCTCATTTTTGGCGAAGTTGCTGTTCGTCGGCTCAAATTGATGTGAGACTTTCGACCAGCCACCACCCTCAAACCGACGGACAAACCGAGAGGACCAATCAAACTCTGGAACAGTATTTGCGCTGCATGCTACAACAAACTGAAAAAACTTGGAAAGATATCCTTTGGATAGCCGAATATGCCTACAATAACTCTGTCCACTCGGGAACTGGGAAGACCCCATTTTTTCTTTTATACGGTAGTCACCCTCGAACCTCGGAGTTGGATCCACTCCAAGATCTTGGAACACCAGCAGTAGACCACCTGCATTCTACAATCACCCAAGCCTTTAAGGAAGCCGTTTCTCACCTTCAAAGGGCTAAAGAACAATACAAGAAAGGAGCATTCCAACATCGGAAGGGAGCCCCCCAATATCAAGTAGGAGATCAAGTCTGGTTATCCACCAAATATCTACCTCTAAAAGGACCACGCACATTCAAACCAAGATACCTTGGTCCCTATTCCATCACTACCATAGTAAATCCAGTAGCGGTCAAGTTGGACTTGCCCCCTCACATGAAGATACATCCGGTCTTCCACGTCTCTCTATTAAAACCCGTGCAACCTCAAACCCGACTAACTACATCTCCAAAACCTATTCTAGTTGATGGAGAACTCGAGTTTGAAGTCAAAAGCATCCTGGATTCCAAGATCTCCAAATCTAAACTATTTTACCTGATTGACTGGAAAGGCTACGGTCCCCAAGAAAGATCCTGGGAATCTGCAGAATATTTCCACGCGCCTCGTCTAATCAAAAGATTTCATCGAACATTTCCTAACAAGCCCAAACCCCCGTAGAAGCCCGGTTTGGGAGGGGCCTTGAGGGGGGGTGCTGTCATGATCTCTGCTTCCAAAAGATCAGGACTTGCCCGACTCCCTTGGAAGCAGACCCATAACCCCGGTTCCGAGTGCCAGCCAGTCCCAATTGGGACCTTTTGGACCCTGTCCTGGCGCCAGTGGCACCAGGCTCATAAAGATGCCCAGTCCCAGCGCTGGAAGCGCCAGGCTCATAATGCTTTGGTGGACTTACCTGCAGCAGACCATGCTGCTTACTTACCTGCCAGTTGAACCCCTGATCCTCTTCTGTTTGGGACTACTTTTCCTGTTAGGTGGGGCAGGAGCCACTCCCTAGGTTCAGAACACTGGAACTCTTCTGGAAAGCAGGAACTCTTTTCTTACCTAGGCGTGGCTGTGGAAGGAGACACCCAAGCACTACAGGAGGCTATTTAAACCACACCCGATGGATGAATCTTGCTTTGCGTTATTCTGCATTCTCTGCAGCAGAACGCTCATCGTGTCTTCTGCTTCTGATCCTGGGCCTAAGGGAACAAAGGCTTACCATCCTGGAATCCAGTCTTCAGCAGCACCTGTAAAGACAAAGAAAGAACAGGTTAGCACTACGGTCTTCAGTGGCAGCGCATCTCTTACCTGGTCCATCGGCTGTCACCAACGCCTCACGCTGCATTCCGGCATCTGAAAGACAAAAGCTTGCCAGCTCTTCGCACGCTCCGGAGGCCTTCGGCGCTGCATCCCGCATCTGAAAGACAAAAGAAGGTGCGTTTAAAGACATTGGGCAACTTTATTACTCACGTGCCATTACTCCTTCCCACGCCGAATCCAGTTGGTATTCCAGCACCCTTCAGCTTCTCTAAAGCTCCGAACTTGTACCTGCAAGATAAAAGGGACAGTTAGTGCGCATCGTGAAGCAGGCTACAAGCGCTTACTTACGTGCTTCCAGGCGCTTCTATTCCTCACGCGGGTTCGATCCTCAACTCTCATCAGCCCGCCATCCGCCATCGCCGGAACCCTGCAAAACAAGAGATATCATTACAAAAGACTTTTAAGACATTTGAAGTGCCCAGAACTTACCGTTCGTGCAGTTAACGACGGACAGCAGTCCTCTGAGGTCAAGAGGCCTGCACCCTTATCCAGTGAAGAAACTGGTTACGGCACCCTGCCCCGAGGCAGATGGAGAGCTCGGCGTTCACTTACCTAAGGTGAGGGCGTTAACCTTTGGGGTTCTACAGGAGAAGAGAAAGGGAAGAGGAGAGAGGCACCCAATAACCCCAGTTCATTAATCCCATATTTTCTATCTGCAGACATCTTACTCTTCGAGTCAGACATACAGTGCACAGAGGTCCAGCCCAAAGAGCCAACCGTGTGTTACACATCACCTTTGAAGATACGGCATTCACCCAGTCAAGACCGGCGCCTCTGCGGGAATCAGGTGAGCGTTACAGTAACCTACACTAATTATGCGGACGATACGCAGATTCTCATACCACTATCAGGCAACTTTGTCAAAGACACAGCTCTAGTAAACAAAATTTAACTGCTTATTCAGGCATGGATGGCCTCCCACGGCCTCTGTCTAAATGACGACAAAACAGAGATACTGATCTTGGGTTCCGACGCCAACCTAAAAAAACTGAATCCCAACTATCGCAATTTCAACATAGATGGTAACATAATCAAGGTGGCAACTGAGGTAAAAACTCTAGGCTTTTAGCTCGATTCCACTCTGTCTCTCAAAAAACAAGTTAACACCTTGGCATCCTCCACAGCGTACACCTGTAAATTAATCAGGACCTGTAGACCTTACCTCTCCAAAATTAACTGCATCACACGCATTAGTAATGTCCAAGCTGGACTATTGCAATGCCCTCTATGCAGGAGCCAATAAAACCATCATAAATAAAGACCACCATTGGCTTAAAATCAGCGACAGAGTCCTTCTCAAGACACTATCGCTCACCCACAAAGGGCTTAACAACACAGCACCCCCCTACATCTCGGCCAGACTGACCAGAAAATCGTCCAGCCACCACACTAGGGCTACCAACCACTTCCTGCTTGAAACCCCTAGATTTAGACGATCCAAAGCGGGCGCAGCAAACTTCCCTGTCAGAGCTGCCCAGGCTTGGAACGCATTGCCTACTGCATTGAGAGCTAACCTACCCTACTCCAACTTCAGATGTAAGGTAAAAAAACTGGCTCTGGTCCAACGACAACTAATTTCCGCGGTACCTAACGGCCATGATACTCCTGAAACCTAGTCTAAGACTATTCTTTTACCCTTTTACCTTTTTGTATACACCTTCAATACTGTAACATGTTAGTTTTTCATTTTCAACTGCTTGTATTGACATGTATGCTCTGTATTGATATGCTTCTTATCCTCTGTATGCAACCTAAGCTTAAGTAACCTTGTACCTACTGCGCCCGGCTACCCCCGGGTTTTGTCCGCATTATCAAATAATAAACAAAAAAACAAACCATCCACATAAGGACAAATAAATACAGACTTCAATATACTGTAAAAACACAGACTGCCCCGGTTACCTATTGAACAGACAAAGCATGCTAGCAACTTTAGTCAAGCCATTAGCGGATATTCGCTGAAAAAGCGGACAGGGATCATCAAGCTATTGCCCTCAGAAAGGAATTCATAAATCGTGGCTACAACCACAGAATTATGGGTGGATCCGTAAGCAACAGTAAAAACCCCACAGTGAACTGGTTCAATGCAAACAAAGTGTGCACTGACAATGTCCACCTGGTTGATGCCTACCATCCATAGTTCCAAGTCATGAACAAGATAAGCAGGAACCTGTACCCATTCTTCAGGAAGATAAAAGGTGGAGAGAAGTCGAGCCTTCAGGAAACCTAACAATTTGAAACAAACGATTGTCAAAAAGAAACTTGCAATCCATACAGAACGGACACAGCCCTGACAAACAAAAAGCAAAAGCATTATAACAACTGACAGAATCAAAATAACAACAAAGCAACCAAGTTTTCAACATATGAGGTTCTTTCACCTGTACATCTAGCAATGTAGTGCATCTGATTGCTTAAGTTGCTGAAACGGGAAAGACACCCAGAAAACAAATAAATATGCATTGCTGCCATATTACCCACAGGATAAAGACCTCCGTGCTAGCTAACATATTTCCATCCAAAGATATGACTTCCAAGATATGATTGTGACTATTCTTAATTGCGACGTTGTGGCCTATTCCTCCTTTGAATGCTTGGTCTGCATTCTCTCTATCTCTCCTGGCCTCTCTCACTGTGGCCACCATCTATAGGCCACCTGGCCAGGTCGCACTCTTCCTCTCAGAATGGGTGGACCTTACCTCTTCTCTTCTTGTATCTTCCTCTCAACTTCTCCTCCTCAGAGATCTCAACATCCATCTGGATTCCTCTAACCTTTCCTCTGGGCTCAACCGCAACCTCTGCGACTCTCTCTCTCCCTTTCCATTCTACCCTCTGGTCTGACACACTCTTCCAGACCCACCTTGGATGTCCTCATCTTCTCAGACATCCCCCTCTCTAACCCTCTCACTACTCCTCTCTTGGACCGACCACTTTCTGCTCTTCTCCCACTTGAAGCTTCCTGTCCCACAGGCAACACAGACCCCAGCACTGCCACCTGCCTTCTCGGTCATTCGGCCCATGAAGTGAGTGTCAGTGTCTGCCTTTGCCTCCACTTTCTCTGCTCGTCCTACTCCTGCGGCTGACTCCCACTCTGACACATCCCTTGACAACCTCCATCTTTCTATCTCCCTCCACTCTGCTTATCCTCCGTCAGGAGGATCTGTCTGAAGCCTACCTACAAGTGCAACTCTTGTATGACTCTGACTGAAACGTACGTGTAGGGTAGCTGAGCCGAATTGGAGGGCATCAGGCGTCTCCTCTGACAACTGGCCTGCCACCTGCTCCAAAGACAATACAGACTTCCTGTCTCCAAACTCTTTAAAATCTGCAAGGAGCTGGCCAATACTACTGCAGTGTCCACTGCTGCCGTTTCGTCCCTGCTCGGCTCTGGCCTCTCATTTCACGACTAGATCCCAGGACAGCCTGTCCTCACTTTCCTCTTCCTCCCTCCCTCCCTCTATCTCTCTCAGGCGACCTTTGGCCGCCTCTCTCCCTCCTATCCTCCCTTTTATTTCTTATCTATGAAAGTGTCTTCCAATCAGGGGCTCCCCTGCTCTTCCATAACTATCAAGGACCACATTGCAGAAATCGGCTAAGACTGGAGCGAGGGAAGCAATCACTCTTTTGCCACTGAGTCTTTTCCCCTCTCACCTCAAGTACTCCCTTGTGCACCCCCTTCTAAATTAAAGCCTTCTGCCGATCTTTCCTGTCCGGCAAACTATGGCCTGTACTCTTACGACCCGTCCCCTTTCCTCCATACTTATGGGACATTCCTCCGTCCTGTGGGACGGGACCGGAGCACTTTGTAAAAAGCATCTCATTTTTCAAAAATGTGTCCTCCCTCTCTTTTTACACGGGTACCGCCCGCAGCCGTAACCCCGCCCTCTTAGCTCCGCCCAGCGCATCACCCATCAGTCCTTTTCTCTGCATGTTTGGGACTGGACGCACTTGCAACTTCTGAAGATTTTATCTTTCCAGTGTCATCCTCTCTTGCTCCGGCTTAGCGGTCGCGTTGTGAGTCTAGAAATTACCCTACCAAGGCATAGATGGTATGTTATGTTGGCCAAAAACCAATCGCATCATATGCCCAACATCACCAAATACAGAATCGTCAGTATAACCATAGTGCGTCCATTTTGTGCCCGCAAAATCTGCCATTTGCTTTCTCTTGCCTTTCTGTTCAAACGCTTTGCAAAATGTATTTCATTTCGTTCTGCTCTTACACGAAGCAAGGCCACAAGTTACATGTTAAGAGACCGGCCCAGAAAGGAATGCCAAGCAGTACTGAAATACATTGTTTTCCTCCCTCACAAGTCCTTGAAGGCGAGCAGAGAGGCATTTAATCACCAAGCCAGGTGCCAGCTGGTCTCGCTGAAAGTGTAGTAACAGTCCGTTAAAGGCATGAATTATACTCTCCTAACAGCCCCCTTTTGGGCCCTCCTAGATCAGGCTGACCCCTAGTTCACGAATAGAAACTAGACGATAGCATGCTTTGGAATGTGTCTCTCCTACGAACACGGTCTACTTGCAAAACAAGTGCTTTGTGTTCTTCATAATAAAAAACCATGTCTGCTTACTGCAAATTGCAATTGTTACTAAACCAAGTAATATAGATTAAGACAGAAACGTGTCATAATGTGTCATATTTGTCATAATTGTCAATTACCGAACCCTAGCTCAAGATGACACATTATGGGCGGTTTTGATGTGTCACAAAAAGATAGTATGATTGTCAATTCGTATATATGGTACTGTTGTAGAATGCTCGCTCTCTTGCATCTCACAAGGTCTGGGTGACGCACGTTGCGAGATGTGAGATCCAGTCGGCTGACTGAGACTATTTGCTTTGCAATAAACCCTAGATTTTGGGAATTGAACCTCGTGTCTGTTGTATCAGTTTGTGTATGGTGATTGTGCCTTGTTTCCATGCGCGAGGGTCTTCAGGGCCTAGCAGCGTGGTAGTCCGTCTATGCCGTTTCGGTTAGATTTTCCTTCTTGTTCTTCCTGCGAACGACGCTTCACTAGGGCGGATCCCCATCCTCTTTGTTTAGAGTGTTTGGGTCCGGACCACCGGTGAGACTCGTGCTTCTACTGCGATTCCCTTTCGGTCTGGGCACTTCAACATCGTCTGGAGCGGTGGGAGGAGGTGTTTCAGCTTCCCGTACAGACACCGGGGCGTGCCCCGAGGCCTCGATTGAGGTTTCCTGTACCGAACCAAGGTTCGAGGCCCCTCGTGAGGGAGCTGTTACAGGACTCTGGCCTGAGGTTCCTCTATCAGAGGCTAAGGTGACTGACAAAACTGAGAGGCCTGTTAAGGTCTTGTCGGTGAGGTGGGTTCCTCATCGGTCCCGCTCTAGTGGTGATACCGGTTCTGTCGAGGGGGCACAGAGTGAGGTTGCTGACCGTAATTCCTCTGTTACCAGCGTGGCCGAGGTTTCTCTTTCAGAGGCTAATTTGGCTATTAGCATGTCTCAGAAACATCCTAGGCCACACAGTACCAGCTCTGCCGAGGTTCCTTGTGTCAAGACCCCTGACCTGTCTGTGGAGACCCCTGCCTCACTCACACATGTGACGCAGTTCTCCTCAGGCGTTGACAAAATGGTGCCTGTTCCCGCGCGAACTACGATGGACATTTTGGACTCTTCCCTTACACCTACGCCATCGGTGTTGGGTGCTGGGAGCATTTTTTTGGGTGAACATGGTTTTCCTTGTGCACCGTTTCGTCCAGTTTATGACTGGAACGCTCGGATGCCATTACAGCACTCGGTCTCGCTCCCTGCGGCGTCTGCGCCATTGATTTTTGTCAACCCGGCTGGTGAGGGCCCCTCTTGGCAGCCCTCTCCCTTGTGGCCCTGGAGCTACTCCTCTCATGAGAGGCTTCCTCCCGCCACAGTGTCTAAGCCTTCAGCGGAGGATGCCTTCTTTGGAAAATTTTAGAAGCTCATGCATTCCGACCCCATGAAGGAATATTTCAAAGGTCTTTTTAAGGAAATCTGCCCTCCAGGGCTGAATTCTGTGCCGACGGTTCCTGTCGCAGCACTAGTTGTTCCGGCAGCTGTCTGACCTCTACCAGTTGGCCCACCTCCAGCCCTTCCGCCTCCGCCACCCTTGTCTCCAATAGACAAGTCTTCGGCTGAGCCAGACATGACACAGGTCGATCCGGACGTGTTGGCACCCCCTCTGCAAGAAGGGGTACTGTCGGGGGCGGTCAGCTTGTCTCCTCAGGAGCGCAACGGTTTGTTCTTCCAGAAGGACGTTTTAGCCGACGTCTGCAAGGTCTGGGATAAGCCACACTCTTGACTGCACATTAACAAAAAGATTGATGCTCGTTATTGGCTTCATACTTCGGAGGAAGTAGCCTTAGCGTCTTTCCCTCTTCCTTCCTCTACCGTGGTGGCGGCCGCCACTCTACAATCCGGACCGGCCTCAGCGGCATCTACAGCGGCGCCTCAGGTTCTGGCCAAAGAGGACAAGCTGCTTGACTCTTTGGGGAGGAAGATCTTTGCTAATTCGGCCCTGCAGTCGTGCCAGGCGAACGCAGACCTCATATTAACGGGGGCGAATATGAAAATGTGGAGAGGTCTGTCGGAATTTGAGGAGTTCATTCCTGCGGACAAGCTGGACGATTTTAAGGCTGGCTTGTCAGATGCCAGAGTCCTGCATAGGCTGCGGCGCATCATGTCGACACCTCGGCTCGGGGCCTCATGCTTGGCATGGACACCTCTCGTCAGGCTTGGCTTCATGCCACAAAGTTTTCTAAGGAGGTTCAGGATAAAGTTCTGGACCTGCCCTTTGACGGCAAAGAACTGTTCCATTCGTCAATGGACGTAGAGCTGACTAAAACTAAGGACAGCACTCAGACGGCCAAGTCTTTGTCCGTTCTGGTAAGACCACCTTTTAGGGCTCAGGGAACGCCCTCGCAGCTTTGGTCCTGCTTGCCTACATCATTCCAGCATCAGCACTGGTGACGGGAGCCGGCCCTCCTTCCTAAGGCACCTCATCATAATGCTGCTGCCTGTCTCTGGCCTGTCTAAGGCCGCATCAGAGTCGCAAGGAGACTCCTGCACCCGGCAACCACCCCAGCTTGGGTAAGCATCAGCCTCACCAGAATCCATGTGCATGTTAACGTTATACTTATCTGGCACATACTATTAAGTACCCGAAAAACGCTCAGACGCTTCGCTTACACTACAGTAGTTAGTGACCCCTTGAGACTGCCACTCAACCCTAACCGTAAACTAATCCAGAGCCTACCACCAGCCTGCGACTCGACAAACACATGCGATTCCACACGCTCTGCATCTCTATCTCATTCAAGTCACGTGTCGCAGTTCAACAGGATCACAGTTAAGCCCCTAACCACCATCAAAGTTACCCTCTTATTGTTGTAGCTTACATCTAACCTGCATCTTGGGCATAAGTAACGAAACTCGAAATAGCCCATACTGATTATGTCGCCTATTTGTGCTGCACTCTGTTGATCGAGCATGCTTAGGTTGATTATTTCGCTCATCAGTGCTGCCCTTGTTGATTTAGACTGCATGTATAGCCAAAACAGCTCATTTCGAAATAGCCTATGCTTATGCATTTTACCATTGAAATAGCCTATGCATCTTACCATTTCTGCCCTAGTTGATTTAGACTGCATGTATAGCCAAAACACCTAAACTGATCAACTGATGAAGTTGAAAGAGCCCATGTTAGACTAGCTATACAGAATTCTATTTGTGCCTAGATAACAACAGAGCGTTTAGCCGTGTGCCCTCTGAGACCAGCTCACCATCTCCACTGCATAGCACCTCCATGGCACCCGCCAAACTCGCCATCCTCACACTAGTTGTCCTCTTCCACAGTATCTGCTATACTTCTCCAATAAACCAAAAGGAAGACATGCAACCCCCCACCAACCATACCTCACCACGCAACACTTCCAAACCCCACTATCGGACCACCCTCCATCTCACACACAATCTGGCCAGTACCAACCGCAGAAACCACCTACTAGGATACCGCACATCCCACCAAACCCCCCATCTCTCCAGACCTAACACTCCAGTCCCCTCACGTGCCACCCTAAACAAGCAACTCGACATACCCAACAAGCCCCCACTGAAGCCTAACCATCACCAGAACCCGCCCAACCACCCTTACCTAATCTTAAAAGTGCTCTCATAAATGCTAGATCCCTCATAGCACATGCTCTGGAAATAGCAGACCTTATAATAGCCAACATCGTTGGCCTCCTTGCTATCACAGAAACATGGCTACATCCAGCCATGTTTCTGGATGTAGCCATGTCCTCACCTCATGCTTGCTGTACCCGGTAACTATCACATCACCAGAACTGATAGAACTACCGGCAAAGGGGGAGGAATTGTCATCATCTCCAAAACAGAACTTGGCATAAGAGAATTCACCTCGCTACCATTACCTTCAGGGGGACTCATGTCCGTCAAACTACCTATCTCGGCCCAAAGCACTATACTAATACATCTGATCTACAGACCACCAGGCCCAATCTCGACCTTTGAAGAAGACATCTCGAATTTACTCTCACACCACACTAAACCCCACCTCCAAAATCCTACTCTTGGGAGATCTAAACCTCGGATACAAAGATCCCTCAGACTCCCACGCATTAACCATTGAGCAATCCCTACTCAATCTAGGATTCATCCAACTCGTATCCGAGCCCACCCACTGCAAAGGCAGAACGCTCGACTGGGTCGCCAACCTAAACTGCAACCTGAACTTAATATCCAACACCCCATGTGCTTGGTCTGACCACCACATTATCCACTTTGAAATCGAAGCTCCCCAACCCCCATACCCGAACACCGCCTGCCCAAGCTCATCCAGCCACAACCAGGAACAATAAAGCCATCACCTTGGAGTCCCTCCGCCCCCTCATCCAGCCCATCATCAATCCCACCTCCTACACTGAAGCAGACACAAACGCTAGTCAACGTGTTCAACAAGAATCTATTGCTAGCACTAGACCAAATAGCCCCCCTCAAAACCACGAAATCCAAACAACCCAGCCACATAAATAAATGGTTCACTCCAGAACTAAAAGCTATTAGGAAATCCAAAAGAGCTTTAGAAACTAAATGGATAAAGGACCCCACACCCCAAAACATGGCCCTCTTCAAAACAGCTGCAGCCAACTACAAAACAGTAATTATCAAAACCAAAAGCGATACCTTTAACAACCAAATTCAAAATGCCAGCTCTAATGTGAAGGAACTCTTCACAATTCTTAGGGAAATGGAATCACCCATACCGCCCCAATCCACCTGTGACAAAGACGCCACCTCGTGTACTAACATCCAGAAGGCACTACTGGACAAAATAGCACTACTCCAGACCAAAATTGAAACCAAAAGAATGCTCCAAGCCTCTAAAGGCACCATCACTGCCACCCATAGTCAACACAGCAACAACACCAACCTCTTCAACTTCTCACCCATCACCATTTCACAGGTAGAATGCAGGGTGATATATGTCCAGCTTCCATCATCAAAGAAGGAGCTAAAGACTTCGCCCCTTTCACCACCTCACTAATCAATACCTCCTTTGCCTCATGCACAGTCCCCAAGAATCTCAAAGACGCCTGGGTCAAACCTCTGATCAAGAAACCTACTGTAGACCCGAGCATTCCTACTAACTACCGCCCCATCACCACCGTCCCATTTCTGCAAACAAACCTTGATAAAGCAGCCTACATTCAAATTCAGAACCACCTTGAATCACATAACCTTCTAGGCCTCTGCCAATCTGGCTTCAGGCAGAGAACCGGCACCGAGACAGCCCTTCTCGATCTAAAGATCCAAATGGACGAGGCAAAAGACAATGGCCACCTCTCCCTCCTCCTACTGTTAGACCTCTCCGTGGCCTTCGACCTAGTCGGCCACAGCATCTTAACCTCTCACCTAACCACATCTGCCTCCTTCTCACCCAATGCAGCCAAATGGATACAATCCTTCCTATCTGAAAGATCCATGAGGGTCTTCTCAGACACTGCATCAGCAGACCCATCGCCCATTACCTTTGGAGTCCCCCAAGGCTCTGGCGTTTCCCCCACGCTCTATAACATCTTTACCAAGATGTTATTCGACCTCCTAGACGATATGAATGTCCCATATACCAATTACGCTGATGATACTCAGGTCCTCATTACGCTCACTGGCACCTACGATTCTGACTCCGCCCGGCTCAATGAAATTTACAGCAAAATCCAAGACTGGATGGCCAAGCACGGGTTGTGTCTTAATGACGACAAAACCGAGCTTCTACTCATTGGCTCCAGGCAACGCCTAAACAAACTCAACCCACAATACAACTCCTTCAACATAGATGGAAATGTCCTCAATCTCTCCAAAAATGCCAAAACCCTTGGGGTCTGCCTCCATTCCACCTTATCACTCTCAAAACAAGTAAACGCCACAGCCTCCTCTTCGGCTTATACTACTAAACTAATAACTGCCTGCAGGCCATTCCTGTCCACACCACGCTGTCTTACTCTGGCCAGAGCCCTAATTCTATAACAAATCGACTACTGCAACTCCCTCTATCTAGGCTCCAGTAAACAAAACATCCACAAGTTCCAAATCCTTCAAAATAACGCTCTTAGAGCAGCTCTCAACATCCCACGCTCTGACCACATTACCCAAGCCAGACAGACGGCCAACTGTCTCCCCATAAAAGACAGAATCACCTTCAGAACACTCATGATCACCCACAAATGCCTCAACAATACAGCCCCAAAATATCTGACTGACAAATTCACTTGGAAAACCTCTGTGAACCCTACCAGTGTCAAATATGCCCATTGCCTTAGCATTCCAAAATTCAGACTCCAAAAATCAGGTGGATCTAGTTTCCCAGTTCTAGCTGCCAAAACTTGGAACTCACTGCCTCCTGCGCTTAGACATGCACATTCCTTCCTAGCATTCCACTTCAAAGTGAAATCCTGGCTCCTTGCTCCGACCACCCCCTCCTGAAGCTTCACTCTCACTACTACACACTGCTTGTATATTTATGTGAAAAGTGTTATAATGCCTACCACAATATCCCTCATTGCATTCTACGTGTAAATCTAGCATACCTCAACTACCTCCTACTACTTACTGGTAACCCCATCTTGTACTGTACTATATATGTTTATAATTGTATCTTTACCCTTGTACCCATTGTGTATAATATAATATGATAATGTACCTCATTGTACATAACCTGTATGTAACTCGCTATTATGCCAAGCGCCTAGCTACCTCAGGGTTCAGCGCGCTATATAAGCAAATCAAATCAAACTATCTAGTCTTCAGGAAAGCATTGAAGATGCCCATGTTTAAATAAATCCAAAGGATAATCAGGATAAGTAAATAGCTTCTAGTTGTCTTGTCTACAGTATGGTGTCTTTGTCTAAATGTATGCGCCCTGATGCCTGTGGGCTTCAGCGCAATATAAATAAACAAATAAATACTTTATCAGTCCTCCTGCACTGCCTCCGGGCCTACTGAGCACTTAAGGGATGTAACTAAACTCCTACTGCCCCCTGCCCTCCATGTACTTACCCAGAGCCGCACTTACTCAGAGCATTGTTGCCCTGACTGCACTTTTCCCCTTCTCTCTCCCCTGCATTTCCCCCTCACCATTCCCCCTTTGCACTTTTGTTGTTGTACTTTCATGATTCGAATGACACAAGGCCTAGTAGGAATGTTGTCCTATTTTCCCTCTCCCCCCCTCCCTTTTCCGGTGGCACCTAGAAACACTTGTGTTCAGTCGCGTTATAATTACCAAATTATATATCATATCATATATTGTACCAAACCCTTGTGCGACCCTAGGTGCCAGCAACTCTGTAAAAATGTGATGGGATAAGCAACTTTTGTATTGGAAAAAATAGACAAAATCCGACCGATCATCAAATCAACCTCACACAGCATTAGCCTCCTCTAGCCCGAATTCTCTCCCCTCCCTCCCCCAGACCTCATAAAAACAATTGCTGCTGTAAGGGTGCAGAAAGAGGAGACTGATACACAGGTGGCATGGTAATTGCTAAAGACGTTTATTAGTCAATATGATAAAAATTAAACCTACATTTCCCTATCTCAAAGACGGGTTTCCCTGCCTCAACTAAAGTTCTAATGGGTCTGTCAGGATGTCCTTGAAAACTAAAAAGTCCAGCGTCATGTGTCAAAACTCGGATTCTGTCCTTTACACCTATAACTAAACTAGAAGGTTGTACCAATGTTCTTGGTCCACGAGAATGACTCCCTTCTTCTGGACTGTGTAGTACTGTTTTGGTTGCAAGTTCTCCTCAGGGGAATGACTCCTTTCCCCTGTTTTGCTCGTTTGATCCTCCTTTGAACTCAACCACCAGGTGAATGACTCCCTTCTGCCTGCTTTCCTTGGCTTTGCTCTTACAGTTCTCAACAGCAGGGGCAATGTCTCCCTTCCCCCGGCCTTTCTCAGGCTCCATTTCACAGTTCAGAGCCGAAGAGGGAATGTCTTCCTTCCCCTAGCTTCACACTTGGCTACTTTCCACTTCCTTCTCACCGTCCCTCCTTCCCCATGTGCCTCCTCCCGTTTCCGCTCCTTTCAGCTCCTAGCCCCCCTGCACTGGAACTCCTTACCTCTCTCAATCCGCTCTATACCTACCTTTTCTTCCTTACACACTTCCCTGAAATCTCTCTTTCTCCATTCCCTGCCATGAAACCTTCCCCATCTCTCATTCTCTCTCCTTCCCTCGAATCTTCCCTATGATCCTCTCTACCCTCCCCCTTCCCTTTAACCTCCCTCATTTTCACCCTTACACCCCTTCTGTTTGCCTCCTCCTTCCCTTCCTCACCCCTTCCCTCACAGATGAATTGCTCTACTTACTGTTTTATTGGTTTGATTCATGATTGTAAATTGCTTCTACTGTTATAATGTTCTATGTATTCTGTTGTTATAATGTAAAGCGCTTTGGATGAAAGCGCTATATAAACACAATAAATACAATACAATACAATACTTGGGTTCACAATTTAACACTTTCAATCTTTCACTTTGTGGGACCCTGAACCAGGCTTCCCTGTTTCCAGACTTTGGCAGACTTGATTCACGCTCCTACTAAGCACTGCCACCAGGAAGTGGACTTGTATTGCCCTGTTCATGTGGGTGCGGGCCCCAAACCCGTATTCCTCTACTATTGGGATCTAGCAGACCTAGCTCGCTCTCCTGCCTGGTACTGCCACAAAGAAGATGGCTTGTGATCTTCTTTTCTTGTGGGTGTAGGTCCCAGACCCGTATTTCTCTATTTGGCTTGTCAGGCAGACTTGGTTTACTCACCTGCCAAGTACTGCCACAAGTAACTCTTTCTTGTATTCCCTCTTTAAGGTTGGAGTATATGTCATTGTCCTAGTTCGGGAAACCCTTGCTTCGGGTATCCCCTCTTTCTTGTCTCCTCCGGGGGTTTTGTCCTGCCCTGTTACTTCTGTAGGTTATTGGGTTACTGCCTCCTGAGTCCCAAGACCCTCTTGCATCCTCACCAGCCAACCCATATTTCCCTGTACCTTTCGGGATCCTGGCGGCGGGCTCCGGTCTGCCCTGGGATTTCAGTTCACCTTGTTTGCTTCTGTCATCTGCTCCTCGTCTCAGTACCTGTATAATAGCTCTCCCTTAGGTAGTCTATACTCTTCCTCGTCTCAGTAGTTGTTTAGTATTCAGATTTACAGAGACACATGGAAGTGTTGGGAAAGGGGTTTTCAGAATGGGGAGGTGTGTGGGCTGAGGGTTATTATACTGCGTTCTCCCTAGATGGTCATCCTTGTCCCTAGAGGGGGAGTCTCTCCCCAGGGGATCCTCCTGCTGTGTACCATCCACAGGGGGACTATCGGGTGTTGGTCTCACCTCCCTGACCTCATTGGCTCCCCCTCTGGGAGAAGTGGCGACATTAAAGGATTTGTCATGCTTCCCACAAACCTACACAAACTTACTTCCTTCTCTGATGATATCCGCCTGGTCTTCATCATTAAGCAATTGATGGACCCTGTGCTCAACGCTATCCATCAGTAATGCCTCCCTCACAGAAGGGTCATTCCCAGACACCCTCAAGACTGGTCTCATGTGAACTCTTTTGAAAAATCCCACCCTAGACCCAGATGAACTGGCCAACTACCGGCCCATTACGAACCTCTGATTTATTGGGAAATCTTGGAAAAAGTAGTCGCTTCATAACTACTTGCCAGAATTGAACAACTAAACCCCCTCCCCGAATATCAGTCAGGGTTGCGCCCCAAGTGTAACATCAAGACAATGATGCCCTCCAAATCATGCATGAGGGCTACTCCTGACTCCTCTTCCTACTTGACCTCTTAGCTGTATTCGACCACCATCGTCCACCGCATCCTCCTCTACCTTCTCACCGACAGGATGGGATTCTCTGGCACTGTCCTAAATTGATTTACCTGGCCGTCCAGAGTAACAAATTGCATTCTAACTAACTCCCAGTTTCCTGCTAAATCACCCAAGGCTCCATCCTCTCACCAATCCTTTTTACCTTTTACATGGAGCCTCTGGGCACACTCATCAAAGATCCCAATATAGCCATCCATCAATACGCAGACAATACTCAGTTGTGCATGAGAGTAAAAAGCTCACAGGACATCAGTCGCCTCCACAATTACCAAGCCATCATCCAGTGCCTCAATGATATATACGCCTAGAAGGATTGGATCCGCAACGACTCGGGATCAGTAAAATCCTTAGGCTTCACCATTGACAGCAGCCGGTCCTTACCAAAACACATAGCCAGCAAGGCCCAAATTGTCTGTCTCCAAATCTCAAACCTTTGCATAATCAAACACTCCATCCAGCTGCAGGACTAGTGGACTGTTGTGCAGGCCCTTGTGGTCTCGAACATTGATAGGGGAATGCCCTCCTGAAAGGTCTCCAGCAGCTCACTTGGCTTCCTTAAAATCAGACCATCATGCTGCTGGACGTCTTATTACAGGTGCGCATAAATTTGACTGAATCACCCTGTCCTACAGGAACTACATTGGCTTCTTCTGCGGGTCAGCATACGGTTAAAGATTGCATATGTCATCTACAAATCAGACATAAGTAACGCACCATCATAACTGGCGGCTAAGCTCCACATATCTGGTGGCTCATGATCCTCGTGCAGCAAATTGGCCAACCGACTCAAATCGCAACTTGCCTGCAAAGAGAGGACACCCGCAAACAATCCTTCTCTTGAAACGCAACCACCCTCTGGAGCTCGATCCCAGTGTCTGCTCGGAATGCCTCCACCAAACTCTTAATTTCACAATTTTTTCACAATGTGGCTTTTTCAACAACACCTGACCAAGGACTAATCTCAATGGATATACAGACCGGCGCACAGATCGTAACTCTCAGTACTGCGCTACTGTTAAAAGTTGCCAGCCCCATATGCTAGCCACCCACACCCTGTACAATACTCCACTGCTCTTGAGCTAGGTCCGTGCTTTAAACAATAAAATAATGAAATAAAATAATGACTCTGGAGCAATCCGATGACCTCGAAAGTGGGCTGAATCCTCATTACTTTCACTCCTTCATTAAGAGCTGACCAATTACTAGGCAAGGATTCAACAAATTTCACTCCCTCACTAGTCCACTGTTTGGGGTAGCCTAGCTGCATGACAGCAGCATTTCATGCCTATGTGTAACTGTGTAGTATGGGGAGTTGAAGGAACTCCCCATACTTGTGTGAGGGGCCAAGCTACAGGGGATTGGGTTGGCCCGGCTCCCACCCGATGTGTCTCCCAGAGGCAGGATGGAGTAGCATTCCCTGGCCGAGGCTTTCCTTCAGAGAAGCGGTATTCCCTTGAAGCAGAAATCTACTTTTTCTGTAAAGAGGATTTGAAACTACAGCTTCCAGTATGCTTTTAGAGAGTCAAATTCCCATTACGGAGAACATAGCAGATGTAAATGTGTTATGAATAATATCAGAATGATCTTAAACACACAAGTAGTTTGAAGCAACAGTTAAGCTTTCTAAACTGCTATTAAATCGTAATACCAAAAGGGAGGTAATATTGAGCCGAAGCGTCAAAAGCCACGCTATAAGAAAACAGACCAATCATGACGGGTAAAACAAAAAACAAAGTTAGGCCGGGGAAATCACTCACCGGCCCATTCCCATAAAAGGAGGAGGAACATTCCACCAGTGAAGAGAGAAGATTGGAAGGAACAAACAAGCTTTCACCCACTTGCTGGATATGCATGGTGAATACCAACTGGGAAGAGGTAGTACAATTGCTGGCTACTGCAGAATAGTTACTGTGACAAGGAAACGCCAGAGGTGCAACTAGAAGTGTTGATGGGAGGACCTAGGAAGAGGTCCTCTTCACGGAGATCGATACCAAGGAAACTGTTGTATCTTAAGTGTAATGGATGTGATGGGGAGTGCACGCGCGGATTGGAATGGAGTGCATTCCTGGATCGGAATGTTGGTGTGAGGCTGGGTGACGTGCGTGTGTTCTGTGGTTGGCGGTTAAAGGAGATCTAATGCCTGCCGGTGGGGTGCTGCCGGTGTCTCTCCAACGATACCAACTTGCAGTCAATAATAAACTTACCTAAAGTTCCACGCTGCATCTTTACCTGCCTACCGTGTCACCTTGTTACAGAAACCTTGGAAGAGGAGCCCCTGCCAGGAGTGCGAGAATATAGTCTGTCTGAAAGGGACCCTAAATAACAAGAGCATTGTGGAGGGAAACCCAGGGTGTAGATAGATCTAGTTGAAGTTTGGGAGAACCCAAGGTTTTGAAGAGTCATAGTAGAAGTTTGCGAGAAACCAATGAGCATGGAGAGACCTGAGAGAAACCAAGGTCATAGTGAGACATGCTGGGAATCTGAGAGAAAGTAAGGTCATCATGAGACCTGAGAAAAACATTAGAGATGCCAAGGTCTTGGTTGAACCTGAAAGTGAACAACATAAAAACAAATTGCAGCGATACATAAGAGGATCCTAAGGTTTGTAGGGAAGGCATGGTATCACAAGTATGACACTGACACAACTGATACAATTTGTAAAACATTTATTGAAAATGTTGGGGTTGGAGAAACTCCTATTTTGCCTTATAACTAAGATGGGAGTAGTCTTGACCTTCAAACGATAAACAAAACAGTCCTAGTGTAGTCTGTCAAAACAAAATGGCCTGTGCTAACAAAATCCTAATGCCTGCCCTATCTTTTATACAAAGAATTGTAAAAAGGAGAAATGTATGCAAAGGAAAAATCGATGTTCAAAAGGATAAAGGTAGTTGAACCAGTTCTCCTCTTCATGTTGAACCTCCCAGAGTAAGGCTATCCTCGTAGGCAGGGTGACACACTCTTGCTTGGCTTCTAACACTGTAAGCATTTCCAAAGCCCTGGATGGAGACCCGGTTGGCCTCCGCATTAAAGTCTCTTTCTTGGCTTTCAAAATTGTATTCCAACTTAAAAGTCCACAAAGATCCCCCTCTGTCGGGCTCAGCCCTCTGACGTTACAGTTCAACACAAACTTGCAATGGGCTCCCTTCCCCTTTCTTATTGTTCTTCAGGTCTCCCTCAATCGGGCTTGGGCCCCTTTCAGATGTCGAAGACTTTCAAATGTGCGTGATTCTCTTTACAGACCATTGCAGGACACTTCGACTCAAAGTTTACGTTTACTCTTGCTTAATTCACTTTTGCTGTTTGTTCACTTTTTAGCTTCAAACAATGTACCTTTCACAGAGACTTTCGAATGGGCTACTTCCTTTGGCCGGACCACTCTGTTACTTAGTATTGCTGTTCTCACAGCTGCCTTTTACTTCAAAGTTCATTCACAGGTCTGCCTTTCTTCACGTCTCATCCACACATGTGCAGCCTTCACTTGTGATATAATGTTGCTACTTCATTCGCTTTAACACACACCGGTCTCTCAGGTCGCTTGCCAATTTACCAGTTGTGTGCCCTTCATTGTTGTTTTGCTACTTCTAATAGTCGAGTCAAAGTTAGTACCACAGGCTTGGCCTCGCCTCCCCAACTTTGTCGTTCACTCGAGAGGGTCGCTGCTGTCCTTGAAACACAATGCAATCTTCAATTGTGGGATCTGGCCTTCTCCACGTGTCTTTGGCGGCCTGTCAAAGACAACAACCTCCCGTAGGGAACCCTTGGGGTTTTCGGCCCGCTGCTCTCGTCCCTTGGTCCGTTGCTCTGCTACGATAGGTGTGCCTTCGTCCCGGAAGTTCTGCTCGTACTCGATATCCGCCTTGCACAGAGTGTGTCTTTAGGTGTTGCCTTTTATTCGTGTGAGGAGAGCTAATTGGTATCACATGTATGGACTTAGTGTAAAGTATCTGACTTTGCCTGACCCGATTAACCGGACATGTCCAGTACGATGTGAAAGAGTTAGTCTGGCTACTCTGTCACCCGCTTCCTCGCCCCAGTCTTCGTGTAAAAAAGGGGGGGGAGTTGGGACTTTGGAAAATACTACAAAATAGTATGGGGTAGATGAACAGAAAACAGGGGTATGCTGCGTCTCACCATCGGTTGTCCCACCCCCACTCCCTGAAGGCCCCTCACCCAGGTGATCCTCCCACACTGGTCCACCCCCAGGGTCTGGATGCAAAAGAGATGGCCGTGCCTTGGCCACCTTCGAGAGAGAACCCCTGGGGACTAGCGGGTGAGACACCCTCTGGTTTCTCACATACCCTTCACCTGTGTGATATAGCTGCATCCGTTTCACAGGGAAACCGGGAAAATAAATCGACGTTCCCCTGTTCTTTACGTTTTCGGTGTTCCACAGTGAAACAGTAAGGTTGCAGGTCTAAGAACCATCGCATGATTCGAGAGTTGGAGTTCTTGCGTTGACCTATTCATACTAAAGGTGAGTGGTTGATGACAAGTGTGAACTTTCTCCCTAGAAGGTAGTATCTTAGATGGTCAATTGCCCATTTGATGGCAAGGGCCTCTAATTCCAACACAGAGTAGTTCTTCTTACGTGGAAAGTGTTTACGACCAGTGAATAGCATGGGGTGTTCTAATCCGTCGCATATTTGTGATAAAACTGCTCCTAACCCTGTGAGAGTGGCATCGGTTTGTAACACAAAATCTTTCAAAAAGTCTGCTACTTTTAGGATGTGGTTCCGACACAAGATTTGTTTTAGGTTGTTGTAACATGCATCGTCCTCATCAGTACAATGAATCTTCTGGGATTCGGCATTCTTGAGTTTGTCTGTTAATCTTGCTTTTTTTTAACGGAAAAATTTGGGATAAACCTACGATAACCAAGCAATCCTCGGAATGCCCTGAGGCCTCTCTTGGTCTTGGGTGTGGGGGCAATTAGGGCGGTTTTCATCTTTTCTTGTTGGGGCTGGACACTGCCATTCCCTACAAAGAAGCCTAGGTATTTCACGGCCGATTGAGCCAGCTTACATTTGGATGGATTTGCAATTAAGCTGGCCTCTCTAAGGGTTCCCATGATAGTAGAAAAATGAAAAAGATGGTCTTCTCAAGTTTTACTATAAATGACTATGTTGTCAATATAGGCTCCACAGAAATCAGAGTAGGGCTGTAATATCCTACCAATGAGTCATTGGAAAGTGGCTTGGGCCCTATGCAGGCCAAAAGGGAGGACTTTGAACTGGAATAGTGCCAAGGATGTCGAGAAAACTGTCTTTTCCTTATCAGATCCATGTACTGGAACCTGGCAATATCCCTTGCTTAAATCTGGGTTGATAGGAATGTGGCGCTTCCAAGTTTATCTATTAACTCATCGATGCGTTGCTTAGAATATGTATCGAAGGTGGAGATGGCGTTAACCTGCGTGAAGTCTATGCAAAACCTCCAAGAATGATCGGTTTTAGTTACCATCACAATAGGGGAGGACCATGGACTTGAAGAGGGCTCGATAATGTTTGCCTTCCGCATTTTCTTCACTTCCTCAACCACTATTTGTTTTTGTGCTTCTGGGAGTCTATAGGGTTTCAAATGGACCACTTTTCCCTTTAGAGTTCTGATAGAATGATAAGTACCATGTTTTCTCCCTGGTATTCCTGCAGTATACATTGGGGAATGCCATAATAAGGTTGTTCAAATCTTCTTGTTTTTGTTTAGATATTTCTTGGGGAATAAGTTCAGAGTAGCACCCGGGGCAGGTGGGCACAGCCAATCACGTTTTGCGGGTCGCTGGCTGAAACCTATAATCTCAACCCGCATTCCATGTAACCCGCAGGCTGCCTTCCCGCCACGGTCTGCCATCTTACTTCTGCCCCCTCCCGTATTTTGTTTTTTTAAAAGGTCCCAAACCCCCCTCCCCATGCCCACTTACCTGATTGTGGTGGCGGCTGTCCGCCGGCACCACAGAATCCCTTTTCCAGCTGCCATGGTGATAGAAGAGGGGCTCTGTATAGGGAGCCCTGCCTTCTATGACCATGGTGGCCATTTTGGATCAGTATTTTCATTCATTGAATGGGACAGGCATGGCGTCCTGTTCAATGAATGAAAATACTTTATTTTTATTTTTTTTAGCAACCCAGTTTACCACTTTGGTAACTGGGATGCTAATGGCCTTAACTCCCCTTCGCTCGGGCTGTTAACTTGGGCTGCCAGGCCGTTAACCTCTGTTCCAGCTCTTAGAACAGGGGTTAACGCCACAGTCACTAAGTGTCCCATTCATTATCAAGAGTTTAGTTTGGGAGCATACAAAGAGCTCAGAATCTGCATTAGTAGTGAGTCTGCATTTTATAAAGACACAGCTGAGTCGTAGCTTCAAGGGCTCAGGTAATGCATGGGCATTATCAGAATGAGTTATCAGTCAGATAATTCTGCGAGTTAAGTGCTCATTGCTAGGAATCTATGTTCAACCTGCAGGTAATCGGGTCGAATCCCTGTAGATCGGACTCAAATCGAAACATTGTGTACCATTTAGTTTGGTAATAATACATGTTACTTGTAGCAATACAACTTGGTAAAAACTACTTTTGCAAGCTCTAGAATTTTTTTTTAAATAATTACTATTTTTATTTCGATGTGAATATTGACTTTATGGTGCGTAAATCTGGGTATACAGAGCTGATTTGTATGTTTAAATATCATTACCCCTTGAAATAGACCATCCGGCCCTAAGAGACAGGTGTCTGGTTGCCTCTTGTTGCTGCTGCAGGATCAGAAGACACCTTAAACTCAACATATATGGTTATGTTTCTTTACAAACAGAAAATAAGGGGTTACCCTTAAATGAGGTCACTGTGTCATGGGTGTAGGAACCAGGCGACATGAGGGGGACATATCCCCCTCACATTCCTGAGTCATGGGATACATTAAAATGTGTCCCCCCCCACATATCCGAGCTGTGCCTTGCAGGCAGATTGCATGGGGAACTGATGGGGAGGGGGACATTTTTAAGTGCTTCCCAGAGTCACAGGGTAAGTCAGGGTTATCCGTCTGCTGCCACGGCATTTGCATACCACTATCTGTGTGAAGTATAAAGGAGAGGGCTTGGGATGGGAGAGGAGGTTAAACCACTGTTGTGCATATTTCTTCAATGCATTTCTGCATTTGGCTGGAATTCCTACCAGGCTTGTTTCGCTGAGCTCGCCCTTCCAAGTCTTCATTCTTGGCTGACACTGCTCTGACTTCACTCTCTAATGACATGATTGTGGGGGCTACCATGGTCGAGGAGTCTTCCAGTTTGGATATTCGATTCTCTGCCTCTGTCAGTCTAACCCCATCCTTGTCCCAATCTTAGCTGTAGCATGTCAACCTTACTTGTAAAAGCGTTCAGCTTGGTGTCTAATCCGCCAATGCCAGCCTTCAAATGAAACAGTACCTCATCTGTATATCTTTCTGTTCGCATCAAATATATAACTTTTGTACTTTGTCTAATAATGGGATGAGCCTTTGGCATTTCCTTTTCAATAGAAACCGTAACTTTGAAATATATATGATATGATAGGTTATTTATAATGCGCTTAATACCAAGAGGTTTTTAAGCGGGGACCCAGGGATCGAACCTGTGTTGCTGTGTGCCGTCTTGCTTCCAAGGCGAGCACGTTGCTCCTGAGCTATCCTGGCAAGACAGTGTTGTATGGACACTGAATAAACGTCTTTACTTTTTTTCATTTTACTTTGTTACACATAGTTTTGTGTGCAGAATGAATATTCATGTATTATCTGATGAAGAAAAGAGAAGTCTGAGAATCATTCTAGTGTGTCTTTTTAAGTGAAAATAAGTGTTGAAATGTCTGACCTCAACAGACTTTGGGTCACCTTCTCATATAGTGGCGCAAATATAAAAGCGCAGAGGATGTGCCTTTTTTTCTTGCACCACTTGAAGAAATGACCTGCACAATTCTTGAGGGCTGTGCCGTAGTGCAAAATGCTCTGGGCAGTCCACTTGAATAAATTAGTCACTAGCGCGCTAGCGACTCTAATGTATGACTGTCTCACAGTACGCAGGGGGGCGCTGGAAGTGTACTTCATAGTGATAGGCAAATGCCCATTACTGTGAAATGTAAAAAATGGCATTTCTATCCATGTATGCGGTATAGAAATGCAAATGACAGCAGAATTTCATAACGCTGCTGTCACACAAAAAAATGCATGACAGGGCCTATCCTGTCCAACATATCTCTCATGGCAAAACCATATTTTACAGCCAACAAGTCTGGTTGAGGAAGACATTTTTCAGGAAGGGTTATTTAAAAAAACACAGAGAAATAATCCGACCAGATACAGGGAGTGGTTTGAATCAAGTCAACCTTCATATTTCGTGTACCAACCCAATCCAAAACATTACCCTTAACATGTGTCTGTTCATTGTTATGAATTAAAATATCAATGCTCTTTAAATCTAATTCAAGGGAGATTGCTTCTTTATCAGCAGGGTTTTCTTTCCACCTATTGAAGTCTACCATGAGTAAAATGGGTGAATTAGGGGTGTTGAAGTTAGTTAGGATAGCCATAAAATAATCGTTAAAATTAGGCATCTCATTAGTGGGACGGTAGATCATACAAATGTTAATACGATGAACAGGGGAGGAGTTAATTTTCAAGTGAAGTTCACAATTCTCACAGGCTCTGGATGCCCGGAATATTTGAAGTTCCTTCCTAGCAATAAATGCTATGCCACCTCCAGTACCTGTTTCTCTATTTTGCCCAAAAAAGGAGAAACCTCTGGGAGGTAGTGGCTGCCTCAGTAATGGGGCCACTGGAGTCCTTAAGCCAAGTTTCGGTCAGGGCTAAGATTATGATATCATTATCCAGAATAAAATCCTGGATATCAAAGGTTAATTTCCCCTGTAACCTAGGATTCAGTAAGGCAGCCTTAAAAACGTGCCCATTAAGTAATATGGGTTTCGTTAAATTCTTCTTGTGTTTAAATGCACGAGTCATCTAATAATGTAGTAAGGCCATCATGCTTCCACTCCCGTAGCAACAAAGTAATAGTTTGACCACTTGACTTTCCACTAACATTCCCTTAAGTACAGCTTTCTTTGATCATATCTAATAGGTCTTATTTTGTTTCTCTCAGAAGAATTGTATAGAAAACAGGAATAAATAGAGCTAAAAATAATATTGGAGGGTGTCAGAAAGTTTTCTACAGCAGTGTGCCCATGTTAAAGCGCCAGTACGCGATTTTTGGTTTTCAGCGTGCGGACTGATCTGTGCTCCTGGGAGCTGCAGCAGGCAACTTCCTTTTCCTCAGTTGTGGGTAGGCCACTGCACGGACCAGGCAGCAGTGTAGGGCTGGGTTTGTACCGCCAGGGGGCCATAGAGTGGCCCCTAGAGGCAGCATGCTGGAGAACTATAAAAAAATAAATTATAATATATAATTAAAGAAGGAATAAACTTGAGGTGGCAGCGATTTAATAAATACATAAGGAATACATAAATAAGAGTACAAGGGGTTTATTTATATCTGGCATATTAGTGTCACAGCCATTTGGGCTTGGGCAGTCCCACGGGTTTTGGCTCGGTGGCTGGTTATTTCGGGGGGGGGGCAGAGCAGCAAGGGGCATCTCTTTGCACTCAGAGTATTACTGGTCCGCCATGGTGGGGCAAGGGTTCAAGAAGTAGCTAGTGGTGGATGCCAAGGTGCTGAGGGAGGCTTTGGATATTATTAGCAGGGCATCCAAAGCCCAGCTTGAGGGTGCGGTGGGGGAGGTTACGGGTGAAAGGGCTGACGGTGTAGAAAGGCCGCAGCGAAGGGCGGCAGCAGATGGGGCTCTCGCCGCTGAGGTGGCATGTAGCCCGGTGACCGATAAGGGGGAAGTTTGGGAGACATGGGGCAGGAGGAGTAGGAGGTAGGTTACAAAGAGAGCGTCCAAAGGGTTAGGGGAGGGAGGAGAGGGGTCAGGTAGGGGTTTGGGGGACAAAGACCCGGTGGAAGAAGTGGAGGGTAGGTAGGAGGTTGCAAAAAGGTGCAGGGCGGGTAGGGAGCGAGGACGGGAGTGCTGGGGTGCAGAGAGGGGCGGCAGTGCAGAGGGGTAAGGGAGGAAAATACCTGCACAAGAGTGCAGGTGGGAGGAGGAGAGAGCAGGAGAGAGCCGTCTCCCTCGATTAGTGAGGCAAGGGTATTACATGGGGGATGATGAAGGGGTGGAAGAATACGTGGGGCAGTGGGAGGATGAAGGGTACAGTGTTGTAAGGAGGAGGGATAGGGCGAGAAGGAGTTTAAGGTGGGAAGGGGAAAGCCAGGAGCAAGGGGCCTGGGGGGGCAAGAGGACGGGGGAAAACTGGCTGGATGAGACTGTTGACATGCTTTGTCCCTGCAGCAGGAGCCCAGTAAGGAAGGAGATGAGGAGCGTTGGAGTGGAGGCCAGGTTGCAGATGGGTGATGACAGGGCAGAAAGAGGTGAGCAGGAAGGGGAATGGTCAGCAGCATGGAATAGGGGGGACACGAGGTTGGGGGCAAGAAGGGAAGGGAAGGGAAGGGGCTGGGGTGCAAGGGTCGAGGAGAGAGCTTGGCTTGTAGGCTATGGGGGCCTTGGTTGTGGAAAAGAAGGTTTCTTCGGTGGAGGTGCAGACAGACAGGGCGATTGAGCCATTGGCACCCAAGGTACAGGTTCCAAAAGAGAAGGATGCAGAGGGAAAGGGAAAGGAGAAGAAGTTCCCATACATGGGTATTACAAAACCATTGGGAACGCATTTGATGACATCAACAAAGGATAACATACGGGCAGGGGGATTTGTGGACGTGTTCAAGCTATTACACAGGGAGGTAAGAGCCAAGGAGGGTTCTAAGGAGAAAGAGAGGGAGTTGGCCTCGCGTCCAAAGGTGCCGGTGACGATTGAGAATTGGACGTCAACGTTTATCATCTATGTGAGTGTCTAGTGTCAGAAATTCCCAGAGAGGTGTGTGGAACTGTTGAAGTATATGGATGCGATTAGGAAGGCATTCATGAGTTTTGTGGGTTTTGCTTGGATGCGTTATGACGAGGAGTTCAGTGTAAGGTTGGCAGAGGACAGCCAGGCAGTATGGGGGGAGATTGACTTGGATATCTGGCTGCAATTGATGGCGCAGACGAGGCCGGCTCCAATGGTACACACGGCAAGTGGCTTACCTGTGCCTTACCGGCCGTTGCTTGGTCGCCCCGTCCTGGAGGGGGTGGGGGCAGGAGGAAGTGGTCAGCCCTCAGCAGCATGTTGGGCTTTCAATAAAGAAGGCTGCACAAGGTCGATGTGCAGATTTAAACACGAGTGCAGCAGATGCGCGGGTCGGCATCCGATTACACGTTGTTTTCAGGCAGGGGACAGAGGGAAAGGGCGAGGAGCGGGGCAAGGAGGTGGGGGAAAGTCTGTATGCCAGTTAAAGTTGGTTTCTGTAGGTTGGCCCTCAGTTTATCGGAAAGGGTGGGGGGGCGCAAAGATTGGGGAGAGGTTTGGGGGCGGTCCCAAGGGAGTACGAGATGGTTGAGGAAGCAGACGTTTAGGTAGGGTGGGGGAGGGCCGTGCGGGGGGGGTGTAACTGAAAAACTGATAGGGGTGGTGGCCGTCATTGGGAGGGCATGAAAGATGGTGGCAAAGCCCTCATGCTTGCCGTATGACAAAATGAGCAAGCTTTGGGGGACTTGAGGGGGTTATAGCGGCACAGAGTCAATACGGAGAGACCCAGAGGTTAAGCGCATGAGGGGCAGGAGACAGGGCACGCGTTAGGGCAGGAATTTAGTATGCACAGCACTGGAGGAACCTGGCTCGTTTGGCCCTTGGGGCAGTGGGGGGAATGAGGAGAGGTGACTGCATGGACGGGGGTGCAGGAGCGCCCCTGGTGCAGTGGGGGGTGATGAGGTGACTGCATGGACAGGGGTGCATGGGGGCCCATGGTGCAGTTGGGAAACATGGTGTAATGGACGCAAGGTGCTGGAAGAGCAAGCATGTGGTTTGGACTGCATGGACGGGGGTGCAGGTTTGGCCACTGGTGCAGTGGCAGAGAGGAGAAATGAGGAGATGGGCCTGCATGGACGGGGTTGTAAGTGGGTAACATGGCGCAATGGTAGTAAGGTGATGGAGGGTGGGGGGCAAGTGTGATCAGGAGGGTAATAGGATGGCGGAGGAAGGAGGTCTAAGTGGGGGTAGATGCATTGGCTATAAGAAGGGGGTCAAAAGCGCAAATTTAAGGTGGGCAGGAAGGGATGGGCCGGGAGGTGTTTTGGTAGTGGGAGTAAGGAGTTGGTCATGTGAGGATGGGTTGTCTTGGGGGAGACAGATGGGGGTAAAAGAAGGGTGGTTTTAGGAGTGAAGTTTGGGTCGCCAGTGCTGGCAGCACATGTATTAGGGGGTCAGGAGGAGGGTTTGGAGGTAGTGGGGGAGTGAACAGGGGGGGGGGAGGTTGCCGGAAGGAGGTTGGCGCTAGGGATTGGGAAGGTAGTTGGAGGGGGACTAGCAGAGAAGGGGGGAACAAGGGAGTGGGCGCTGGGGTAAGGGAAGTTCAGGGGATATGAGTAGAGATTTCCTGGAATTGGGGCTGATTGGGAACGAAGGCAGGAACAATGGGGGTTGTTTGACAATGGCAAAGAGAGACTCATAACTATTTTCTTTTGCAGATGGGGGCTTGAAGGAGAGGTGAGTTCCCGTAGACGTAGAATTGCGGCCAGCGAATGGTTATTGGGGCGGGGAATGTGGGGAGAGAGATCAGCCTATTAGGACACAACTGAGGACACAGTCATAACTGTGTTTTATTGAGATATGGGGATTAGAGGGGTCTACTTGCTGCCCATGGTGGCGGTGGGAAGGGAGTGTCATGGGGTTTCGGAGGAATTTATAGTACACACAGGAGGTATGGCTTGGCAAATTAATGAGGGGTAGCTTTGCTATAGAACAGGGGACCTAGCTGGTTTTCGGGAGTGGGGCTCAAGGTAAGGTGGTTGAACAAAGTTGTCTCCGAGGAGGGTTGCAGGGGGACGATATTTGAAGGGGCATAGGGTAGGTCTAGGAGGAAGTTTAACGGGTGGTTAGGGATGTTGTTGGGGCGGTGGGGGGGCACAAGTGCTGGTGCTCAGGGACACAGCTCTGTGCGGATTATCGTTTCAAGAGGGGGGCATCTATCGGTTTATGGGAATAGTTAGTGAATTGGGGGGTGACGTGGGTGTTGCAAGACACAGTACAAATATGAAGTAGAGGTAAGTTAGGTTAGGTGGGGCAGAAAGAACACCTCAGGGGAGAGTTTTTCTGGTGCCCGGGGCATGGCCCCTTTGGATGACGGGGGAGGGAAGCACAATGGGGGAATAGCGCGGGAAAGGATGGGGGTGGTGCTGTTTGCACAAATGGACTACCCTGGGGGTGCAAAGGGGGGGAACAGGTATTGAAGGTGGAGGGGCATGGCCACGGGGAGAAGAGAAGATGGTAAGGAGACGGTAGGGAACAAGGGATAGGTAGGGAGGAATTTAAACTGACTTATTTATTTAATTGTTGGGGAATTGAAATGTTTAATTATTAATTTGTTTGGCAAGTTGTTAAAAACAGAGTTGTTAGTCTGTAAGGCCAGGGGCCAGGCTAGCGTGATTGGTGAACTTTGGCCTGTCATATTAAAGCAACCTTTTCCACTACAAGTGAGCCTGGATGTTTTGTGCAGTGAGCCCAAAGGTGAACTTGTACAGAGGCACCAAGGGATAAAGGTTATAAACGAAAGGCAGATGCAAACCAACACGACAAAACGCTCATCTTTACTTTGATGGATATAATGGGGTCAGAGTGCTACGTACACATCTAGTATGGCTGCCTTCCCCTCGCCTTGCATGGACCGGCACTAACCAGCTTAGTCGCGCAAGGCACATATGCGTCAGCTGCAAAAGAAGAAACGAGGAAAGAATGCTGGGACTTTATAGTTCGGTCAGAGTGTGCAGAGCGTTCACAAGGAACGCTCTGTTTTAATTCACCCGAAAATGATAACACGTAGCAGAGGTGCCGAAGAGCACTTAAAAGCAACAATCGATTGTTACAAGTTCAATAATGGTAAAAGTCCATTTTAAAAGTCGTTTTAAAAAGGGAATACAATAAATCAGATGAAACCACACGAGGCAGTAAAAAGACGCATCCCCATCTGCAATTGTTGATTGCAGGTGCAATGTACACTTTTTGCCCCACATAGATGAAAATAAAGGTGTTAAGGCAAATATGCCCGTTTTAACACCTTTGTTTACATCAATTTGTTAAACATGAGTCTAACGTTTTTCTCAGATTATTTTTATGGGGTTTTAATGATGTACATTATCATAGTGGCATTTGCACTAGGTTGCCTAATTCACCCATAGTGGTCTTTAGCTAGAGGGTCTGGGGCATGGTATTTGCACCAGACACTTAAAGTGGCCACTAGATATGCTCAGTAGCACATGTTCCATCCCTTTCTCCCCTCGGGCACCTGTTCATGGCGACATGTCCTCCAAAGCCAACTGGAGTGGGCACTGGACATGGTCTATGGCACTGGCCAATGCAATGGCTTTGGCATGACCTTTCCGCGCCAACTGTAATGTCCATTGGGCAAGGCCATTGGCCATAGCCAGTGGTCCCTTTGCCCCAGGCCACCTGGAAACTACACGACGTGGCCACTGGCTTTCAGTCATGACCATTGGTCAATGACCTTCACACATGTTCTGGATGCCCACAAGCCACCCAAATAAATTGAAATAATTAGCACATTTTTCAGTCGGAAAACTAACTTTAAATTGGAGTGCAGCAGTTTTTACAAAATGGGCATCATTTTGACTTTTGCAATAGTGATGTCTATGGGTGCTCAAGGAATTCGACAAATAGACCTGCAGCTTTTTTTGTAAGAGTGGATTGTTTCAGTAGTAAAATCCTAGGCTGTGGCTCCTCCCCCCTCCACGCCCCTTAATATGACTGTCTTCTATGTCCCTGCACTGAGTGCAGGTTTACTAGCAAAACAAAACTAGTGAAGATATTCTTAGAAATTCACAGTCCTGTCCAATCCCCCCTCAAGCTCTGTTACCATAGCGGGCGGTGGGGGGGAGGGGCGTTCACTTTATCTTTGGTGTTTAAAGTAATGTATTTCTTATCTTTCATCATATTTGTCGGGATGTTGCTCCTCTTATTCTCAATTCTAGTGAACACGTGCACCACCACTCATAGTGCTGTGAGCCAGGTGTGAGATTCTGGAGTTTGCTTTGGATCCTGGGGCTCTTAAGCTTTAACCCCTGCTGCAGGCTGTCTAGGTCTCTCCTTGTTGCTGCTACTCTACCATGGTAGGCGCCTCTCATTGCCCTCAACCTTTTACCACCCTGCTCCCTTGCTTTCCACTTCTTGGGTATCATCTCCTCTCTGTTTTCCCTCTGCCAACTCTTTGATCTGCGGTTTCTCTCCATTTCCTGTTATCTACAACTTGCTCTCACTAAATACTCTTCCTCCAGATCTTTACGCTCCTCAGGCACCAACTCTCTGTGTGTGTGAAGCACTCGCTAAACAGAGAGCTGGCCGTCGATTCTGTCCTCACCAGGCTCCCTCCTATGGAACTGCCTCCCCCTTCCTCTAAGTCTTGAGCTGGATTTCCTCAAATTCTGGGAGCTTCTCAGGACTTTCTTTTCACTTCTCCCACCCCACCCTTTCCTCTGCTAATCCCTCAGTTGCTGAGATTGGTGACCAGGGCCCTTATGTGTCATTCTGAGCCCTGGGCTCCCACACCCTATGCCACTGTAGCCCTGCACTTAAGTATTTATTGGCAGCTGACCTCTCCCTAGCACTTCCTCCAATTGGCACTTACAGCTGCTCACTCCCTAGCACTTCCCTCCTGTCAAACCTAGAACCCCCTCTCCTCTCCCCCATCCTTTCTCTTCTCCCTGCACTTGCACGTTCTGAATGCTCACAAGACCTAGTAGGTCTTCCTCTATCCTTCATTGTTTTAATTTATTTTCATTCCCATGCTCCCTCCCTGTTGCCCTGTGGGCGCATTTGAAACTAAATGTACTTATTTACTATGCTGCTTATGGCTGATGGGAACTGTAGTCCAACACATCTGAGGGCTAAAGGTTGCATACTTCTGCTCTAGACTGTTCCTCTACCACACCCATTTCCACCTGTGTCTCGACTGCTCCTGGCTTTCCCGCTCCTTTTGATCATTACGCTGTCCATTTTGTCTCTTTTTTTGCTACTGTTCTCCTCCTCCTTTATTCTTAACTCTTCTCCTCTCCCTTCTCACTCCTCTACCGCCTCCACTCTTAACTCCTAGTGCCATTCTTCCTTGCTGCACCACACACTGTCATTTTCCTTGCGCTATGTACTTGAGTCTGCCACCTCCTTTCATCCCCCTGCAGGACTGGCCAAGGGAGGCTTATTTGCTCAAGGGTCTCCACGTGGGTTCAATTTGAGAAGGTGTGTTGTGATAGGGCTCCTGTCAGGGAACTACCGCTTTCACAGGTGAACTTAATTAACTAGCAGTTCGTGGTTGGCGTAGCTGGAGCAGATTACTTTATGTGCTGCAGTCATCTTGGATTTAGAATGTGACCTGTGGCAGTTACAGTGATCTTGAAAAACCTTGTTCTCTCTTCTTTCAAGATTTGGTAAGGCATTCATTTCCTTTCCTATGTAGAGCCTTGTGAACTATAGACCGTTATGCTAGGAAGGCAGTAGACTGCGTGCACTATGGTTTCTTCTGACTGGTCTCTCTCAAAAAGCCATGTTTTCATATTCAGATTACAATCTCTGCAGACATCCATGGTCACAGCCCTGTGTTGCTTGAGAAATTTGCCAAATATTTTCTCACGTGCCCTGTGGGCATGACCTCACCACTGGGAGGAGGCTGCTAGGTTTAATGGGGTGTTTTCAACATAAGAGGCTAGGAATGGACTGTGGAGCGTGAAGGATTTCCCATATACCTCTGCCAGGGCTTATTTCACAGAATAGGTGGTGGTGCCGAGCCCTCATGTCCTTCCAAGTCCCAGTCTCTAGTGTTTCGCACCATGCTAATGAACAGTATATTTTTTTAGTGATTTTAAACCAACTAGATCACTCTCTCCAAGGTTAGTAGTGTAAAGTGGTCACTTTTCACACCTGCTTTTTCCTGTTAAGAGACTTGTTTTATGGCTCCCTTGCAGACAGTAAGTCAGGTTTTTTTTTCTCCAACTCTTTTATGTATGTCCTATTAATATGAGCCCTTGTGCCCTGACCTTGTTTCGACCTCTGCTTTACCCATATGACCCCGGATCAGTTGCTCTGCTTGATGAGTGCAAGATTGGCCTGACCCCCTCACCGTCTCCTACATTCCCGGTTTAGTCATCTCGATAAGGTGTTGCACCCTCTGTCGCATATAATGTTTAAGCGTATGCTGAACTCTTTACAAACCAAGGCAAACTATTTAAGCATGTGTATATGAGAATTATTTGCAGTTGCACTGAACACTGCTGGGACACGTGTGAGCTGAAAAACACAGAGATGTGAATTGCTAGTGAAAAGCTGTATTGTGTTCATTTACACAATACTCTACCACTTTCTAAGGATATGCAGCATGCTGCTAACTGGCAGAAGAAAATGCGTGCTAAGTTACATCTTCTGCATTTTACGTTTTGTTGTTAACATCCAGTGCTCCCAGAACTGGAACAATAATTAGGCCTTGTTTTTCTCATGTGAGAGACAAGGTATTTTTTTCATGAATTGTATCAAGTTATTTGCAATTGTGATAAATGTTGTAAGGGCTACATTAACAAATACATTTGCCATATAGTGTGAGGGGTCAGAAATGTGAGTCAGGCAACTTTTTGATGAATTCTCGAAATATGCCATTTTCTTAAACTATACGTTTCAACAAACGCCTCACTATACCTAACCTGACAAGGATTTCCCTGCTTATCAAAAACTAAAGGAAACACTCTAACAAAGGATATCTGGCCCTCTCACATAAGCATAAAATACACAAGAAAATATATGGCAATTCACAGCAGCATCAGTAATTGTGTTTTCAATATATTTACAGTATTTTTTATATAACCTGGTGTACTTCCCTTCCCCAGTATTTAAGTTCGATTCCGTTCCAACGTTGAACAAAAAGAAACAAGGAAATTAGGTTTGCAATAAAGTTCCCACTCAATTCTTGGTTCCTTTACTTTGTCAAAAGAAAGTTCTGTTAACCAATGTTCAACCAACAGAAAGATTTCTCTTCTTCCATGAATAATGATTTCCACTTCATCAAGTAGCATCAATGGTGTTCGGTGTCAAGATGCTTTGCCACAATGTATGCATGTTAAAGAACAAACACAGCTCCTTGTTGTGTTCAAAGAAACACAACTTCTGGCAAGGTTAAAGAAACAACGAACGCTTGTGTTAGCTCTTCTCAGTTCTATCTTTGTAGCACCATAAATTACAGTTTTTGTCTTTGTCAGGATGACTTCACAGCACCTCTGCTTTCACCTCAGTAACTCTCATACCAGGTTAACTTCTGCAAGGATTCACCATGCAGGCCCACTTGCCTGTCCGATAGTGTTCCACATTCAACTGTGCTCCTGAAGTTTTAAATATACGGGGCACTCTTCCTCTGGACATTCACCTTTCAGAAGGGCAGCCTCTTTACCACTTGTCTTTCTGCAACATGATATATATGATATGATATGATATTTATAATGCACCTGTAGACAAGAGTTTCTAGGCGCGACAAGACAAGGAGGGAGAAACAAAGGGAGAACAAAATAACGATCTTTACAGGACCTTGTATCATTCAGATCGCGCAAGTGCAGGGAAGAGGGAAGGAGAGGAGTGCCAGGGGCGAGGGGAAGGGAGAAGTGCAGTTAACTCACAATTGCAGCCAGCCGGTGGCTCATACGTGAAGAGAGAAGGGACTGTAGGTGTAACGCTCACCTGGTTCCCAAGGGGGCGCTGGTCTAGTCTGGATTGCTGTGGCCTCTTCTAGCGTGATGCGCAGGACCCGTAACACCGATTGGACAGGACCTCCAAATCGTGCTTGCCTGGCCCGTAGGAATATCCTTCTGCAGATGAGAAAGGGGATTAACAGTCTGCAGAATAGTGTGCTAGCTCCCCCCTTTCCCCCTTCCCCCTTCGTTCCTCTCTGACTTCCTCCAAACCCCGGTTTAAGCTCACCTTATGGTTTGGAAGGATGAACTCTCCATCCTGCTTCTGGTGCAGGGGCGCGTGTTCGTCCAGTTACTTCACTGGTTTTCAGAATGGCGCTGGCAAAATCCACTTGACTTTCCTGAGCGATGCGCCGTAAGTATGAAAGTTCAAAGTTCAAGCGAGGCCCCCTTTATGTTGTCTTTCTAACCTGTGATCTGTCCTTTATTTCAGGTGCAGAATGAAGGCGATGCGTCGAGGGGTTAAACTGCCGAGGTGAGTAGTGATGAGGGCGATCCCTCTAAATGTCCTTATCATTCCCCAGAAATGTCTCTTGTCCTTTCCCCATAGGGGCCGGGGTACGGTACCTGCCAACGGGGCGGCGCCGACCCGAAATGTGGAAGAAAAGCCGGTAAGTATTATGGCTGTTAATCAGGCTTTCCTTCTGTGTTCTTTCTGCTCACCTTTTGTTTCTTCCTCTCTCCCCTAGGTGCAGAGATGTGGCGTCCGATGCTGACAGCCGCGATGGAGCCGGGAGATGTCTCGAGGACAGGTGAGTGAAGCGTGGCGCTGCAGCGAGCAACGCAATGCTTTTAAATGGAAGTCTTTCTTCAGGGATGCTGGCGAGAAGATTCCGGATGCAGGTAAGAAGTTTGAAATAGTCCTTGGTTTTCACCTTTCTCTTCTCTTCCTTCCTTGCAGGGCTTCCAGGTTCGAGGCGGGCGTGGCTGGAGTCCAGGAGCAGGAGCAGACACGGTGAGCGTTAAGCTGCAGGAAGCAGAACAACGCGAAGCATGAGCTGCTGTCTGGGCGTGGCTTAAATAGCCTCCAAAGAAGTCCCAGGTATGTATCCTTCCCTGGCCACGCCCGAGTGAAAAAATAGTCCCTATGAAAAAATAGTCCCTTTCAGGTCTCAGGGAGGCCTGAAGCGTGCAGCATGGTCTGCATCAGGTAAGTGCACAAAACACCTCCCTTTATGAGCCTGGTGCCTATGGCACCAGGACTGATGTCCAACATGAGCCTGGCGCCAAAGGCGCCAGGACTGAGTCCAAAGAGCCCCTATAAGGGGCCGCTGGGCTTTTACCCGAGGGCATGATGCCTGCTTCCGGGGGTGCTGGCCCTGGCCTGGTGCTCCGGGGGTAGGCATCATGACAGTAGGTTTGCAGATACATACCCTTAAGTGCTGGGGAGTCGGGAGGCAGTGGTAGGGCAACTGGACATGCATGAGCCTGGGCCCGAGTTAGAGGGTGACCAGGTGACCAGTGCACGGAGCAGTCTGGTGCATCAGCAGGGGAGTGGAAAAGAGCAAGAGGAAGCGCAAGCGAAAAAGGAAAGTCTTGAGGTGGTTCTGCTCAAGTTTGAGAGAGGCAGGGAGACTTTTCCAGAGGGAAGCCCCAGCCGAGGAGATGGGTCTGCCCCCAACTCTCTACTTGGAGAAGCGTTTTACCCTCAGATAGGTGGATGTGGATGAGCGGCAAGCTCGAGAAGGACGATATTTTGGAAGAGCAAATTGCAGGTAGAGTAGTCCCAGTCACCAGAAAGCCTTGTGGACGATGCAGAGGGTCTTGACGTTGATCCACGCAGCCCCAGGGATCCAGTCAAGGGATTTCAGAGCTGGAGAGATACGATCCCTGGGCTTGAGGCCAAGACAAGTCTCGCAGTCATATTCTGGATAAGTTGTAAAGGTCGAAGAGTAGAGGCAGGACGATTTAGAAAGAGGCTGTTGCAATAGTGCAGCCTAGAGAGGACCAGAGCTCTAGAGACAGTGAGCTTCTGGGGGAAAGTGAGAAAGAGAAGAATACCTCTGAGGGGGTAAAGCTAATAGTTTGACTTATTAGACATGTCAGAGATGTGAGGAGAGAAGGAGAGGGTGGAGTCGAAGATGACACTAAGGTTCCTAGCCTCACAGGAAGGAGCAGGAAGAGGGCCCACATCAATATTTACCACAGCTTCAGCAGTTTGCACATTTGTGACTTTGAACAACTTTCCATAAACTTCAAGATTCTCTTCAGTGCCCCTCAACACTTCCAACTAAGCAAGCCACTCTTATTCTGAATATTCACCTTTCAGAAGGGCAGCCTCTTTGCCATTCTCGTCTTTCTGTAACATCAACAACCATAATGCCTTCAAGGATGTAATTCTACCTATACTTCTTTTGGCTTTGGCAATGTGAGTAACATCAACTTTTAGGAAACATTCATAATCAGCAAGCTTCCCCTTTTTACAACCTTGCATTTGCCCCTTCGATACCTGCCAACCAAAGCAACTTATTGGTATGCCTTGTTGTTAGTCTCTCTTGGCTTTAAATAATGTTTGTACAACACTTTAAGATTTGGCAATACTTGTACCATTCTTGACTTTGGGCAATGCTTGTTTTCTTGGCTTGAGCAATACTCGTTTTACTATTGGCTTGGGAAATGCTTGTTTCCTAGAACTCACAATTATCAACGTTCAGTCACTTACCATCAGTGCCACATTATTTCCAACAGCTTCACAATTGACTCTTCGGTTAACCTTTACCTCAGAATAATTTTTAAGCACACACGACCAGTCTTTCATCTGTTATCTGCAGTATTAGTATTCAATTAATGTGGTTTAGAGGGTTTTACTCTTACGCAAGTGCTATTAAAGCAGTTCACTCATACACGATTGGTACTTTTTTGGCTTTCCATTGTCTGACACTCAACGGTCGATTTAATACTACTTTCACTCACACACGAGTGACTCTGCTTGGCTACAGTTGCCTTCCTTTGTTCATGCAAGCGATCAGAACACTCAGTAACACTCACCGGCTTCTGTCTTTCTCCTTTCACGTGCTGCAGGACTTTTGCTGCTTCTGGCTTTGTTTGAACACATACACACTTCTCCGGTGAAGGTGTCTTGGTTCCCGCCACAAGGTCATGGAGCTTGTTTCGCCCTGGGACCCTTGGCTGTACACCAACTCTCAGCCATGGTCTCTGGCACATTTCTTGCTGCGCAATCACTGCAATCAGGTTCATGTGGGACAAAGCTGTCTTCTTTCACGCCTTCCACTGCGCAACCTCTGCACTTCAGATTTAGGGGGAACAGGACCCTCTCAGGACAGGCAGTTGAAATCTGCTTGGTTAAAGTCCTAGCGTCCCTTCATTCTACCCACTTTTGTTTCCACTGCCAACAACGTGCTCTCCTCCTCCTCCTGCTGCTGCGAATACTTCAGCTACATCTCCATCTCCATCTAATGGCCTGCACCAGAGGGGGCCTTTTAAGCCTCTCTACTTTCCTCAGGTGTGTGTCATTATACCCAATCACCTGACTATTCCTGCAACATTGCTCTTGAGCCCTCTTCCTTGTCCCAGTGTTTAGGGAATTATGGGACTCGTAGTCCCAACCAACAAAATTAGGCTTTTGTGTCAGATTTCTATTTTTAAATGCAGATTTATTTCTCTTTAATGCATTTAAGGAAACATCACAAGAATGTACTTGAAAAGGAAAAGGCAGTTTGTTCAAGCCATTATTTACAGGATTCCTTTCACTGTACCTCTGGGGGTAAAGGGGATTTTTAACCTTAGAAGACTCAAACGGTCTTTCCTTTCCTAGGATGTTTAGAGATTTTACACCAGCTTCACCCACACCAAAAGGCTTAATGTGTGGTTCAGATACATCATAATGACAATAAGTAATTAAATGCCTTGGTACCTGTAAAATGTGCTTTCCTTTTAAAGACAAATACTGTGTCTCATCCCAAAGGCTCTCCTCACCACCCTGGGCCTCGTCTCCTCCCAGGTGATCATCCCACACTATACCACCCCCAAGGTCAGGATCAGAACGTGTCTGCCTTTCCCAGGCCGCCTGGGAGGAGACCTTAGGTAGGGCTTTAGTGAGGGATCCACAGGATTCATCACAACAGAGACTGCCCGATTTACAAAGCAGAGCCGTTTATATGAATTAATTGTACATAGGAAAGAAATTAATTGCATACTGCAGCTTCCACTTTTAATATGTTGTAAAATAACTGTGTTAGTTCATAGGGAGTGCATCTTTGGACCATGAACAAAACATGTTTAGCTGGAGTTCTGCATTATACAGATACATGTTATTCTAAATTTTTGGAAATTTGGCCATTTTGTAAATTTAACTGAATGAAGAAATAAATGGGCTGATTCACAAATGTTAATGTTATGAAGCAGTAAGCTGAACTGCTATGTTTATTGTTGTAGGGACACTTTAAATCAGCCTCTGACTTCATCATAACTTAGAAGTGCACATTGTTGTTGCAAAATCCATGAACGGTCTGTAGGAGAAATGCTCTGAGCAGGAACAAAGATTATAATTTGATATTAAGACACTGACACCCACAAATCCAATTTGGCTAGCTAGGAAATACGTGGGGTCTAGATAAAGTTGGATTTAGACTATAAAGAAAGCTGAACCACAAAGATAGCAAACACTGTTCCAGAGTTCCTAGTGAGCAGATGCCAAGCGAGGTAGAACAGAAATACAAGGATGGACTGCTTGGGCAAGAAAAATCAAGCAACTATTCTAATACTGTCACCATTCCAGAGTACATTTTCTTACGGGTGTACAAATTGGCACTTTGACAGTTTTTCCAAATGCTAATTTTTTTTGTCCCTTTCTATGCTGTAGGGGCTGAAATTACTTATTTGTGCCCATTTTTGTTGCATGTAATATGTTCCATGATTAACGCATTAAGTGGCAACATGATGTATATTTGTTAGGGAGCTTTTCACCTATCCTTTGGCCTGGTGAGACACGAAGTTCATTGTGATATATATGTATTTTTAATCCATGGCTTTGGATTGTTTTTAGGTAACTGCCCTTAGAAACCATGGACTTTTGTTGGAGGCTTGTCAGCACTTTCCATGTAGTGGGTTTAAAGGAGTTTGTATATCCTCACCTGTCTATTGGCGTGCCAATGAAGATTGTCCAGGCTTAACAGCTCAGGCAGTCTTGATTCTATTAAAGACAAGGAGGCAAGCATTATGCTTTAACTTGTTTAATTACTGCTCCCACAGCAATTCAACAAAACAATTTTAAAACATTTTTTTAAAACTTGGTAACACTGTTTTACGCTTCTAGACCCTGGAAGCTTTCTGTAAACATAGGGGTATCATAGTTTGCAAAAAATAGCATAAAAAATGATATAAAATCGTTTTGGACTACTAATGCCCACAATCCTCTGTGTCTCTGTAGTCCTGCACCAGTCACTTTGTCCAATGAGGATCCACCCCTGTCCATAAGAGGGGCTCTGACTGCTCTCCAATCCTGTTTCTTTGGCTGGCGACCAATGTTCTTAACTCAAACTCCTCAGTCAATGTAAAACTAACAACCATGGGGATGCAATCCTTCCTCTCACCGAACCTTTGGCGTAAGATGATGCTGTGGAACTTTCCCCCAAGAACTCCACTATGCGAGAACACTGAAGACTTATTCATGCCTGCCTCTGGTCTTCCCCTGAAATTAATGGAAGACGAGAACGTAAGGGTGGGTCTTTGCTCAACACAATATAATAGTACAGTTCATGCTTTGTCATGACCCACGAGGGTGGGATATAATGCTCGCCTCCTTGTCTTTAATAGAATCAAGACTGCCTGAGCTGTTAAGCCTGGACAATCTTCATTCTATGACAAGACGGAGGCGAGCATTATGCTTGTTCAAAGTCATTAATCACTCTATTAGCAATTTGTAAGACTGGTTTAAAATAGAAAGTCTCAAAGGTACATTCATTAGACCAATCAGCTAACTTCATAATGTCCTGCAAAGATACCCCTGATGCAAATGCGCTGGATGCCATTGCGCCTTTCGCAGAATGCGCCCCAAACCGTGACAAGTCTATTCCTACCCACTGCATCACTTCTCTAACCCATCCAATATCGTAGCTGTCGCGACTGCGTGAAAAGGCTTCCTACGCGCAATCAGTAACTGCGCCACACCTCTAGGCCTCAACGCTGCTGTAGCTGCTTCATAGTCCTTTATGCACTGCGCTACGCAAATCATTATCAGGGATATGAGATAACTGTAGAGTCTGACTTTGTTCTATTCGCTATGGAGAAGGCCACTCCATCCGGGTAGAACATTTTTCTGTCTACCTCTAAGGCCTTCACATCTGACACACGTCTACACGCTATGAGACATAGGAGCATGGCTAGCTTCCCTGACAGTTGGGAGAAAGATCCTTATTATCTGGCCAGGACACGAACAATTGAAACACTGAGCGTACGTCCCATAGTACAGAGTATTTAGGTTCTGGTGGTTTCTTTAGCTTCACCCCTTTCAGAATTCTAATCACTGCGGGGTGCTCCCCTATCGGGTGTCCCTCCACCTTGTCATGACCTGCTCATATGGCCGATCTGTATACCCCGTAAAGTTCTGTAAGGACAGCCCTCGCTAAACCTTTGCGCTAGAAAGTTTAGAATGTGAACTAGAGGGGTTGAAACGGGATCCATACTTATGGTTGTGCAGTACGACGACCATCGATCCCAAGCGGAACCGTAGCCCCTAATGGTGGAAGGCGCTCATGAGCTTCTAATACAGTCCGCAGCGACCTGTGAAATGCCTGGCGACTCCCAATGACGCCCGAAACCCTGCACGCTAGCAACGTCAGCGTGCCCTCCGCTATGAGCGGGTGAGAGTGCCCGACGGGGCTCAGCAGGAGATCTGCTTCGTGAGGAATCACTCTCGGTAAATCTGTAGAAAGTTCCATCACTACTGGAAACCACGGCTGTGACTTCCACAATGGGACTACGAGAACCAGCTCTGCTCGGTCTCTCCTAGTCTGCGCCAACACTCTCGTCAGCATGATAAACGGGGGGGAAAAGCATATAGCACTCCTTCCGTCCAGGTCCAATGAGCCCCACAGATGTTGGAGCCTGTTGAAAATGGAAGGGAGTAACCTCCAATCGCTGGAGTCTACCAGATATCGAGAATTCCAGTCCGCTATCTCGTTCTGAGCGCCTTGTAAGTATTATGCTGATACTGATATCTGTTGGTGTAGGCAATGATGCCAGAAATCCTTTGCTAACTCTGCCAACATTTTGGAAGATTTTCCTCCTAACTTGTTTATATACCGGACTGCTGAAATGTTGTCCATCTTGAGTAGGACACAGCAGTTCACCCGGTCTTTGATGAATGCCTTCACTGCAAAAAAACCTGCTAACAACTCTAGACAGTTTATGTGAAGCTTGAGCTCTTCTCTGGACCATTTTCCTCCTGTTTGAAGGTTTCTGCAGCGAACCCCCCAGCCTGCTCTGCTGGCGTCCGACTCCACTACTAAGTCTGGGGAGTCCCTGAAAATTGCTCTGCCGTTCCAGGCTTCCATATTCTGCAACCACCAATGTAGCTCTGTCATGGCTTCTTGATCCAGTGAAACCAGCTGGTGGTAACCCACCCCTTCTCGGAGGTGTCTGACCTTCAACCGTTGCAGGGCCCTGTAGTTCAAAGGGCCTGGAAAGATTGCCTGAATGTAGGATGCTAGCAGACCCACTACACAGGCTAGATTGTGAAGCAAAATAACCTTCCTCGCTATCACCCCTCTTAGCTCCTTCTGGATCGCTCGCACTTTCTGAGTCGGTAGTTCTAGAACCGCCTTCTTGGTGTCTATCACGAATCCTAAGAATTCTATCCTCTGCGCGGGGCATAGATCTGATTTCTCGGAATTGATGATGAAATCGAGAGATGTCACTAGGGTGGATACCCACTCCGCTTGGACATGCAGCTGCGCTGTGCTCTGACCCAGAATCAATATATCGTCTAGGTAAATGATATCCTTATACCTCGCTTGCGGAGCTGCTGCTACTGGGCGCATGAGCTTGGTGAAGGCCCACGGAGCGGAGGCTAGCCTGAAAGGTAGGCTGGTGAACCTCCACACCTCGGCACCCCACAAGAAACGCAGATATCTCTGATATTGAACTGCTGTGAGATAGGCGTCTTTGAGATCCAGTCGGACTAGCCAATCTCCTGTCCTGAGAAGATCTCGAAGAAGATGAATACCTTCCATCTTGAAATGCCTGTAAACGACCCATTCATTCAGGCTCTTTAAATGTATTACGGGTCTTACTTTCTCCCCTCTGCGTACTAGGAACATGTTGCTGATAAAGCCTGTATTCTGCAGTAGCTCTCTCTCTATCGCCCCTTTGTCGGCTAGGATGTGTAGTTCGCTGAAGATCCTTTTCGCTCTGGGATTTGAACATCGGAATTGGGGTTCGCGCTTGGACGGGAGTACCCACAAACTCTAGATGCATCCCTGCTACTGTCTGCAGAACCCAAGCATCGCTGGAAAGCTTGCGCCAAGCCTGCCCAAACTCTGCCCACTATTTTGTAGGGAATTGGCGTAGTCCTCACCACTTGGTGCGCCTTGCTGTCTGAAAGCTCCTCTCCCCCTTCTGTTTCTAGGGAAACTGCTCCTTGCTGGGAAAAAATTGTCCTGCTGCCGTGATTCCCAGTATTGGGACCTTTGATTCAAAGGTCTTCTATTGGAATTGAAGCGACCGGACGCTCGACCTCTCTGGCGTCCGGTCCCGGAAAAAACACGGCTGGGGAGAAGATCCTTCTGATGGAGCTCTGCGCTTTCGCCAGGGCAGAGTACGTCCCCACAAATGGATTCATTTCTTTTGCAAATGCATCCCCGAACAACATCCCTTTCACCCCTTCGCCTCCTTCATAAGAAGACAGATCGCTCAGTTTACTGTCTATTTTCAACAGCACTCCACGTCTCCTCTCCAAAGAGAGTGCGCAGTTGGCATTTCCTAGCAAACAGACAGCACGTTGAGCCCAGTTTGCTAGGACCTGGGGGTCTACTGGGGACCCTGTGTCAATGGCTCTCTCGGCCAAGTCCATGATCTTCGCGAGGGGCCCGGAGAGGTCTAGTAACTTATCCTGGCAACCTTGTCATGCCCTATCTACTCCTTTTCTAACATCCTTGAAGGTTTTCGTCACAAAGGTGACCATTTTTGGATCTACGTCTGGAGTGTCAGTGACCTTGCCTGGCAGCTCTGGTCTGGGACATTCTGCTCGCATTTTTGACTTTATCTCTCGGTCGAGAGGCTTCCTTATGTGGAGAGTCATATACTGGGTGACTCTGGGTGAAGGCACCCAGTCTGTTGATCTAGGATGCCTGATCGCCTCTGGATCAAACATATCTCCCAGTGGTTCCTCTTCCAGGAGTTGATCCTGCGCTCCAGGCTGACGAGGGGAGATCTCCTCGTCCCGCTCTCTTCGTCTGGTGTGTAACCGGCATCCTCCTTCTCCCCTAAATTATACTCACTTGGGGAAGGTGGTCGAGAGCCTGGCACCGTTGCCCTTTTCAGAAACACTTCTTTTAGTCTGCTGACTGGGTCAAATGGCTCTTGAGGTGTTAATTCTACCTCTTCTGGTCTGCTCGGGGGCGTCATAGAGCCTCTGCTCTGCCAAGCCTTTTTACAGCCCTTCTGATCAACCCCAGGATTGAGGTCCCCTCGCCAGGGCTAAGCGCCCTCCTTTTCCTGGACTGGTCCTGTTCAGCTTTCTGTTTATTAAACATAGCCTCCAAATGATCAAGTCTTTGGGTAAGAGGGAGGACTCCTTCTGACACTGCCTGAGATAATGAATCCCCAAGGACCCTTTTGAAACTCAAGCTAAGGTCCTCCTGAATAGTCTCCTCTACCCACTCATCTGAAGTCCACTCAGGTGATGTGGATCTGGATCTGGGTTCTTTGTAATGTACCATAATGGAATGGGACCTCAGAGTACACTGTACTTCTCTGTATAGTGTAAAGGAACACAATCTCCCTTTAATTGTTTTTTTTTTTTTTATGCCCAGATAATGTAGAACACTCCAATTAGCCCACACGACTCTACTGGAACTTATCGTTCTATTGCTAGAACCCTCCGTACTTCGTATCGTTTCGCTCGCTCTCTCCTTCATACTACGCAGTTTTGAGCTGCGTGCGAAGGCTGATGGGCGTGCTCTCCTTGTTAAAGCCTCACACTGGGTCCTAACGCCCGCGGGGAAGGCCGCTCGACGCACTCACAAATGTCGAGCTGAGGCGGCGTGGCCGGGGGCCTAATGCGAACCCGATCGCCCGAGGCTCCGGACCCGGCTCCTCGAAGATGAGGAAACTGAAAAAACAGGTGTCCTTGGGTCGCGGTGGCACAAAAGAAAAAAATGCAGCGTTTGCTTTATATATTTGAAACAAATAAAGGCAAAGACGCTAGCGCTACTACACCAAGTAAAGTAAGTCAGTAAAGTGCGCTGCGTTCGTATTTAAATAAAGCATGGTAAGATCACATATTGAACAAAAACACTCATGGGGTGACTTATTTTATGGGAGCAGCAACAAAGAAAGAGGATTGGAGAGCAGTCAGAGCCCCTCTTATGGACAGGGGTGGATCCTCATTGGACAAAGTGACTGGTGCAGGACTACAGAGACACAGAGGATTGTGGGCATTAGTAGTCCAAAGCGATTTTATGTAATTTGTTATGCTATTTTTTTTAAACTATGATACCCCTATGTTTACAGAAAGCTTCCACGGTCTGGAAGCGTAAAACAGTGTTACCAAGTTTTTTTTAAAAAAGTGTTTTGTTGAATTGCTGTGGGAGCAGTTATTAAAGAAGTTAAAGCATAATGCTCGCCTCCGTCTTGTCATAGAATACCGACATCACTACTGTGCATTTCGTTTTAAGTTTTACTGTGCCACATTTTATTTAGCAGCACACATTGTTGATTGGTCGCAGGTTGGTTTAGATTTATAACTGTGAATAGGGGAAGTGTAGTAGTCTATGAATATAATCAGCTACATTATTGCTAAGATTGGGTACTGCATATTTGTCGATCTTGTTTTGAAAGCTCCTGCATTATCTCTGCAAGAGAATAAACATACATAGATGCTTATCAAAAAGAGTGAGAATTTTCCTGGTGTGTTTATATCAGTGAGTATAAAAGGCACTATATTGAAGAGTAAATGCTTGTTTTTTTTAGGGTTTAAACAGGAACTTTTATGATGCACTTAATTCTGGAGACCAGTTTCTAAGCATGGGAATGGGATTCCAACTTGTGTTGTTCTATGTTGTCTTACTTTCAAGAGAATGTGTCGCACCTGAGGTACGGGAGGATAGCTCATAGGCCTAGTGTAGGGAAGTTATTTATAACCTCTGATGTTAATCATTCACAAAAAGGTAATATGAATTGAGTCCTAGATGTTCACGGGGAAGACCCATTACAATGTTGCTCTCCAATAGTAAACCTGTCAGGTGTTCTGGGTAAATGGTTTCTCTTGGATTAAGTGCACTTAGTACAAGAGAAACCAACTCTCTCCAGAGCATTGCATCAGTTACAGCACTAGCCTCTGCCGCAAAACCTACCATAGCCTCAGGTAGACCATTTTTATGCCTTTAGGTTGGAGGTTAGCGTATGGCAACTAGGGAATGGGTTAAATCATGACACCACCTGAACTGCTTACGTTTTAAATATCTGGTCTTAGTTGCTGTAGGTAAGATTGTGTAAAGTCCAGCTGGTGTGGGACTTCACAAGACTTATTTCTTGGTGTTAGGGACCCAACTCTTAATATAGGTCTGTGCTACACAAGGCGGTAGAGTGGCCGAGCACCAAGGCTTAACTTAGGAGGGTTAATGTGAGATGTAGAGTAGCACAATGAAATCAGTAGACACAAGGCCAAGAAAACAGTTACACACTTAGTTATATTAAATTATGTATTTATGTTTACACAAGGCAAATTGAACAATCTTTAAAAAGGTAGCAACTAATAGTAACATTCAATGGAAGATAGAATGCATTTATACAAGAACCAATAATGCAGGTGTGTAATTTCTTTCTATGCTAAACATGTTCCAGCAAACAATTAAAACCTTTAAGGCAAGGTTGTCCAACATACGGCCCGCGGGCCACAATGCGGCCCGCCAAGCCATTTTATGTGGCCCGCGAGGCCGTATGTTGGACAACCTTTGAGTAAAAAAAAAAAAAACAATAAACAAAAAATTAGTTTTTCTTTGTTTTTTTAAATGTGCCTGTGCGCAAAACTGTAACTTCCTATGGTGACCCTATGGGGTCAACAGAGGTAGTTACAGTCCTCAGCCACGAAGCGTTAATTTATTTATTTATGCAATGTGTGTCGGATATCCGACAAACATTGCAGAAATAAATACATTTGTCAAGAAGATCTTGGGACTTGATGATGGAGGAAGGAGAGAATAATTTGTATCACGACATAGTGAGGGTTACCTCGGGAATACCCTTCATTTTCAGTGAGTCATACAATTGCCCAGTACTCCCACAAACTATGAACAATGGGATTAATATAGTAGCAATTACTTTGCATGTAAATATCCTATTTCAGGCAAGTAGGACCCACCATGCAAGAGAGGAACAGGGCCCAGACATGCCCGTTTCTCTCTTGCATGGTGCTCCGAGGGGCAAAAGGCGAGCCGAGATGAAGGGAGGAGGTGGTGAGGTGAGGTGAGGAGAAGAGAGTGCTGGCCCGGGCGAAGGATTATCTGGACAGGTGCTGTGCAGGAGTTCCTCTCGGCATGGGCAGCACAGTGGATTCCTGAACTCCTAATTAGCTGTGGGCCGCTGCTCAGAGGGCCATTGTGCGGAGTTACTTTCAAGGTTTGTCATCTCTGGACATATGTTTAGCAGGGGTTGCGGCGACACAGCGTGTCTGCCCCAAAAATCGTTCTTTTGAATTGCAAATGTCACCGTAGATGAACCTTTATCAGCTGAGAAACGTAACCTTTGCAGTGCTTTTTTTCCTCGTCTCGAGACAAAGAACAACAGCAGGAGCTCAGTTACATTTACCTCTAAGCACAGTGCGGCTTCATCACCACAGAAGTAATGTGTATTACAGAGATAAGCTGCCATATGTATTGGGCACACTGCACATGCTCAGGCAGCATCAATCATGCTAAATTGGGAACAGCCAGCATAGACATGTTGCTACAGGGGCATATTTTGGGTACAACCAGCATGACAACGTGTTACATCAGTGACAGTGCTGTCTTACACTGTGGACACATTGATCATTAAAATGTGTTGTGTTGTAAAATGTTCTTTTCTGCTGTTGGTGACATGGAATTTTCATGTTCCCTTTTAGAACTGATTGTAAACTTATAGCTTTTTGGTCACCTTTTCTGCTGTAAAATGCACCATTTCAACCCCATATTTGAAAAATAATTCTTGGGGGGGAACCCCCTCCCCAAACCCTCCTTAGAACCTTGTAGCTCCCTCGCTACGCTCGGTCGCCCCCATTAGTTCAGGAAAATATTAACACATAGACACTGAAAGAAATCACAATCAACTAACCTTTGATCACTGCCCATGACACCAAAAGCTATCTTTGGGACTGCATGGCTATCACTGCTTGTGATGCTATTATGTCAAAGGTCACACAATATCGCTTTTTAAAATACTGCTTTGGGTGAGGTTGTTGACTTTTGGCTCGCCGGCCCACTGGGTGACAAAAAGTTAATGCTTTGGCCCCACATACAAAAAGGTTGGACAAGCCTGCTGTAAGGGAACAAACAATGCCAAAGCCAATAAGCTTCAGAAGAGGAGCCTTTAGGAAACCAGGACAGCCAAGGTCATTGGACAGTTCCAGTTGGGATGCAGCTTTCTTAGAAAATGTTAATCAAACAGTCAGGAGTTCTTTGAAAAATCAGAGGACCTCAAGGGGAGCCGACTTGAGGGTGTACAAGCTGGAAGGCCTGCACAGATGAGTTGAGGTAAACTCTAGAGGGGTTAAAATATATTTCCCAAGCCAGAAAGCACTACAAATGGCAAAAGGTAGTTATACCCCAAGCCCCACAGTACCTTAGAATTGAAGAAGAGGGGGGGCGCTGTTGAGCGCCGAACAAGATGGCCGCCTGAGACTCGAGCTCCGGAGCCGGCAGATCACAAGATCCTAAATTGGCACCCTTAACACCTGATAGCCGATCCCGGCTTATACGTTTCTGGAGCAGCTACCCCAGGGACCCAGCGGATCGAATCCTGACAAAAATCAGAGCTGTGGAGCGCGATTCCTGGGCGCCGCCGTACCATCCCCCCCACCTGACTGCAGCGCTCCCGCGCCAAAATCTCGGCCCCCGGCGGAGCGGACAGACTCGCCCGGAGGCCTGCGACGTGCCCCCGCCTCGGTGGATGTATGCTGCCGGGTGGTGGTCCGCCTCTTCCCTGACTGGTGGTGCGATCTGGAGGTGGCCGAGGTGCGTCCTGAGACCGCGCACCGCCGGCTCGAGCGGCCGCGACCCGGGGCACACTCGGAGGGACGTCTGCCCTGCATCGGAGCTGCCCAGACCCCTCTCTCTGTCTGCTGGACCTCGCCGTGGTGGCACCTCGGCGGGAGCTCTGCCCCCCCGCCGACAGCGGGACTCCAGCACCCGGGGGACGCACGCGGTGCACCGGATCCTTGCGGCCACCCGGTACGTGGGTCGGGGAGGCCCCCGCAGACTTTCCTGGGCAGCGACATTGCCTCACCCCCTCCCTACACGGGGTTGCGGATTACCCGCCGGTGCCCCCCAGCCTCTGGGCCCACTCGCGGTTGGTGTCGCCCCGGGCCTGGCGCCTCCCCGGCCTGCATTTGTCTTGGAGCCCCCCCAGAATCTCTTTCATCCCCTCGCTCCACTGGTTAGCACGGGCTGCGTGTGTCTTCATCCTGTGCTCTGAGGGGGCCGCAGTGATTTTGGGGACACTACTTCGCCCAGGACCTTTTGTTCACCGGCTGCCAGCCCTATCCTCCATCACCGTGCTCTCGGCTGCGGCCTGTCTACCCTGCGGGGCATTGCGCTGGGAGGCGCCCCCCTTCACTCATCGCACTCGACCACCCATATCTGGATCCAGGCTCTCACATTGTCCGCTGGGCGTCATTGCCCCCAACCTTGGGGTCTTCCACCCCTGAGGTCTCCTCGCGTTTCTCCCCACGCCTCCCTGGGCTGGCTGAGACCTCGTGGCCTGCGCTGGTGGCCGCAATATCACATTTATACAGATTCACAGCCACGGCTCCCCCTGCATTACTCCCTGTCTTATACCATACTTCGCACTCTCCCTCATGAGCTGGAACGTACGTGGGTTGGGAAATTATAAAAAGATGAGACCGCTCCAGTTGCAGACCGAGCGTCATGGGTCCAAGATTCTGTTTCTACAAGAGACACATGCCCGCGCGGAACAGTGTATGCGTTTTGCCAAAACCTGGGGTCCCCATAGATTCTTTACCGATTTCTCTACCCAAAGCCGTGGGGTCATGACCCTCATCCACAAGAGCCTCAGGTTTACTCTTATTTCCTCACAAATAGACCCTCAAGGCAGATATGTGCTGCTTCATGCTACGCTACAACACAGGGAGGCGGTCCTGATGAACATTTACGGCCCTAATCTAGATGACCCTGACTTTTATGTACAGGTCACGTCCCTCCTTGAAGGCTTCCCCCTTGTTCCCATCCTTTGGGGGGGCGACTTCAACACGATTTTCGAATGTGGCCCTTGACAGATCTGGATCCAGGCCCCGTCTGCTCTTTAGGGCAGCCTACGCTGCACTATCATCCCTGCCCCGTCTCGCCATGGTAGACGCGTGGAGGTTCTTCTACCCTGACTCCCGTGTGTACTCTTTTTACTCCTCAGTCCACGATTCCTATTCCCGCATTGACAGATGGGTGATCTCCAACGAACTGGTTAAGAGCATTATACAGCTAATGATCCTCCCCAGAACCCTGTCTGACCACTCTCAAGTTACTGTGACCATCGGTTGGGGTCCTGATCCCGGCCGGACACCCAACTGGAGGCTGAAACCCCTGTCCTTACTGGACCCGGAGTTCTGTTCCGAACTTGAGCGGTCGATTGAGGAATTCTTCGAGACTAATACGGGTTCGGTAGCGTCCCAGGCCACTCTATGGGAGTCATTTAAGGCTTATATCAGAGGGATTGCGTTGTCCAAAGAGAATGGGGTCCTTAAGTCAATCCGGAGGGATCTTGCTGCTAGTGAATCCAGACTCTCTACCCTGGAAGCTACATGCTCACTTCACTCCATCCCGGGCAACCTGGCTGCCATAGGGTCGGAATTGGACACGTTCCGATCCCTCGCGGATCGCGAACAAAGGTTTTTGGATAGTCCTGGCATGGCGAGGAGATATGGGGAGGGGGAGCGCCCCGGTCGATTTCTGGCACGACTGATCCGTCATGAGACGGGGTCCCCACACATAATTTGAGTCGAGAGACCTGACGGCTCCATGGCTGTCTCTTCGCAAGACATCAACAGGGGATTTTTCACATTTTACGAAACCCTATACTCTAACTCAGATGAGGTGTCGGTAGCGGAGATCGACTCCTTTCTCGATGCCCTCCCTCTCTCAGCCCTCCCTCTCTCAGCCCTGTCCCCGGAAGCCGCGGCTTCCCTCGATTCCCCTCTCACACTGGAGGAGCTGTCGGACGCTATTGACTCCTTATCCTCGGGGCATGCCCCCGGTTCGGATGGTATCCCGGTCGAATTTCACAAGCATTTTAAGTCACAGCTGCTCCCTCACTTGCTAGCTCTTTGGGAGGAGTCTGTGGAGTCCGGTGTATTCCCCCCCTTCTCTCCGGGAGGCCACAATCACAGTACTACTTAAATCAGGTAAATCCCCCTTGCAATGTGGTTCATACCGGCCGCTCTCACTCATAAATTGTGACGTCAAAGTATACGCCAAGGCTCTGGCGCTCCGGTTGGCTCCCCTCCTGCCATCTATCATCCATCCAGATCAGGCGGGTTTCATTCCGGGTCGCTCCACCTCTCTGAGCCTGAGGCGCCTATTTAATATAATCAACAGAATCAGTCCCGATACGCAAGCAGTGGCTGTCACCCTCGACATGCAAAAGGCGTTCGTCTCGGTCTCTTGGAGGTACCTATGGCGGGTTCTCGAGAGTTGTAAATTCGGCCCCTCCTTTCTCTCCTGGGTCAGATTGCTTTACTCTTCCCCGGTGGCCAGGGTCCGCACCGACGACCACTGCGCCCCCCTCTTTGAGATCGCCAGGGGGACGAGACAGGGATGCCCCTTCTCTCCCTTGATCTTCGCTATAGCAATAGAGCCCTTCGCTGATATGCTCCGCCAACTTCATGCTCACAGAGGCCTCCGCACTGCGGGCCAGTCGGACATAGTGTCCCTATATGCGGATGATGCATTGTTGTTTGTGCGCTCTCCCTCCATCAACTTACCCCCAATATTGGAGGGCATCATTCGGTTCGGTCGAATCTCTGGTCTTAAAGTGAATTGTTCGAAATCCATTCTTTTCCCACTCACAGAATGCACTCTCCCTCCTCCTGATACCTTTGGCTTCACATGGGCTCAATCCACATTTACCTACTTGGGAATAGCGGTGACGCGCCAGCAGGCGTTGACCTTCCAGGAAAACTATCAGAAGTATCTCACACACCTGACGGCTAAGGTCCGGGCCTGGGAAAAGCTCCCGATCTCCCTGGCAGGCAGGATAGGGCTGTTGAAGATGGTGGTGTTACCCCAGTTGCTTTACAGGTTCACTAACATACCCTTGTGGCCGGGGGGGGGCTTCTTCCGGGACTTGACTCGTACTGTGAATTCCTTTCTCTGGCACTCGGGTGCGGTCCGCCTTAAAATTGATACCGTGTCTACTCCCATCTCTAACGGGGGCTTCGGTGCCCCTAACTTCCTCAAATACTGGCTGGTATCCCAAATCCAATATACTTCTCACTGGTTTAATACAATTGACCCTCCCCCGCATGTCCGACTCGAGAAGCTTGCGGTTTGTGACCGGGATATCCGCTCCTTGGTGATACAACCCGCTCCCTTAGCACTGGACTCACAGAGCCCGGTCGCCTGCACTTCCATCGCATTGGCGAAGATGTGGAGACTAGTCAAAACTACCTATGCATTTCACGGCAACCTCCCTCTCTGGAATTTCCTCCCGGGGGTCCCGCGGGTCCCACCGGGCACGGTTCGTCGCTGGGCGGACGCAGGCTACGAGCTGCTGCGTGATGTATTTGACCAGGGTATATTTGTTGAATGGCCCGATCGTCCTGCATGGATCTCCCCTGTCGAAACACAAACGGGGTCAGCACAGCTGCAAGGCTTCACAGGTGCTTATGTGGTCCTGGAAGGAGCTGCTGGCATCTCTGCTCGTCCTCTTCGTCAGATGTCTTGTTCCAGTGGTCGACTCTGCCTGTATTCCCAAAACTCTCACCTTTTATGCGAGATCCCATTCATTCACAGCCCTAGGGCTGTCAATCACCTGGGGAGTGGCTGTCCTCCAGGCCCGCCAGTCAGTCGGAACTGATTTCAGTCAGGCACACCTAGAGGCAAAGGACAGTGAAGTTTTGGGACCCTCCCTCACTTCCTGCCTTTCCAGACACACTGGAGCCTGGGTGGGCTTCAGGGTTGAAGCCTGCCAAAGGCAAAACACACAAAGGGCCCAAACCTAGTTTAAACAACATAGTAAAAGCCCAGAAGGAACTGACAAACAAGAAATGGCGATTTCTGAAACATGGTCACCCATGGGTGCTGTACTGCAGCTGAGAAATCAGCCTGCTAGTACCCTGCACAAAAGGTAGTAAAAATAAACCACTGCCACCAGCCATTAAAGTTAGTCAGTGTAACAAAAGGTTACATGAGAAGTGAGGTAAGGAGTTACTATGTAACCCCCCAGCACTCCTCATAGGGGGGTGTGTAAATTACCCACAAAAGAAAAGGTAAGTAAGATAACTTTTATCTCACTATTCTTGGGAACTGTAGTTCACACAAGAAAATGTATGTAAACATTAAGAGACGTCCAAGGGACTTCTCAGTGGCACTGCACCAGAGGGTGCTGTGTGTCACTATGCAAAAAGAAGATGCCTATGGAGTTTACCAGACTCCATTAAACAGTAAGAAATACAAATCCCAGTCAGTGAAAAACAGAAAGAGTAAGTGGTTAAAAGGGCCACTCACGCAGGAGATACGATCAAAAAAGTCCAGAGTTCAGCAAAAGTGTTGGGGGGTCTCTAAGATTAAAGGGAATTAGCACAGAAACTGAAAATTCTCCATAACAGGCAAGCAGGGTATGGTTTAAATCATGACACCTTCTAAACTGCTTACATTTAAATATCTGGTCTTAGTTGCTGTGGCTTCTGCAGAGTGACTGGGTGCGGTGGGTGCTCTTTTTGCACTCCTGCCACACCTTGGCTTCATTCTTGAGGGAATGGTCCTCCAGCGATGCCCTCTTTTTCGTCCTAAGATTGTGTTTGGTTTTTACCTTCATGAGGCGATTTCCCTCCTTACCTTAATGCGGATGAGGATGTTGATCTTCACCACCACCAGTAGGATGTTGCTAGGGCTGTAAAAGTCTACCTGGATGCTACCACGCAGTCCTGTACATTTGATGCTTTATATATAGTCTCTCGCTTCCACCCTAAATCAATTTATTGGATCTAGTGTATTATTGGGGTATCTTCAACCAAGTTACCTTTTCCTCTAGGAATCCAGAGTCGTTCCACCCGGTCGTGCATGAAGACGTTGCACTCATAGGTTGACTATTTCACTCCTGCATGTTCAGAATTCTGCATGTTGTAAGCATGTTAGTAAACAATGACATCACATCAAAGAGTGCACACTATGGCTTCCTGCTGGTGAATGTTTGTATGATAACTGTGGGTTGCCGTATGCTGTTGACCGTCTGTGTCAACAGGCAGGGACAGCGGCAGGGCCTTCCACATTTTTCAGTTGAAAGGGGCCTCGTGCCTGTGGTGGACCCTTAGCAACTGCCTCCATGTTGCCAGTCAGCAGTCTTCTAACATGGCAAAATAATCTTGTCTATATTACTTTCGTTAAGGGGCTTTATATGCAGTGCTCGCCTTAGAAGCTGTGTTTACTGGAACCCTTACAGCTGTCTTCACTCGGTGTATACAAAGTGTTCCTCCACATCAGCCACTTGCCGACGAAGATGAAGTATAATAATTGGTTGTTTATACCCAGAGGTTTCTAGGCACAGACCCGGGGATTGAACCTCTGTTGCTCCGCATCATCTTGTTTCCAAGGTGAACGCTTTGCCCCTGAGCTATCTTCCCGAGACTAAATATAGCTATTTAGTGGGCATTGAGTGTTCCTGCTCCCTCGTTGCCGGCCATCTTTTTATTTGTCTCCATTATGGTTATTGCACCCCATCAGTGCCTCAGACTCCGCTCTAAGCAAGTGGGCCCTCCCAACCATCATGTTGACTTGGGCCCCCACACATCTCCAGCCAGGTCTGTCATCAGGTAACGTTAAAATAGAAAGAATGTTAAATCCAGCCTTTCCATGTTTTTCCTGAATTTGCACACTACTCACCGCATCTGGATGTTCCGTGCATCTGCTGTGTGCTTTTATATAATGAAAAGAAAAAAGTGACGCATGTGTTCAAATCTCGATCACGGTTACAAGTCTTTAACTCGACAGCCCAAATACTGACAAACGTTTTCAGTGACACTTAAATAACGAAAACAATGTCGAATTTTCTGGGGTTTTTATTTGGACCCCTCCCCCCAGTTTTACGATATTTTTTACCATCCCCCAAGCTCCCCCCACACTTTTTAGTCCCTTATCCGACCCCCATATATATATATTTAGTGAAAATGTCAAAAATGTTTTCTGTATTTGGGTTTCACTGAAAATGTTTGGCACTATTCTAATTTCGATACAAACACTGTATACCCTCGATTACAGATTTGCGCTTGAGTCGGCCAATGTTGTCATAAACCAAGCGGATTTATATTCTGACTTAGTACCTACTGCAGTGCCTTGCACCCCAGCCTCTAAGCACGAGATTTGAATCTACCTGTGTTGTACTGCTCAGTATCCCTACTTCTACTTGGTCGTACATGCTTCTGCCCCTTTCCCCGTGTGTGGTCCGCAATGTATAAAAATACTGAATGAACTGAAGCAAGGCCATCATTACAATAACGCTTGAAGCACTGGCGAGCGACGGTGGTCGGTTCCCTTCCACGCGCGGCAGCAGGGGCTGTTATTCTGGGCAGCTTTCGGGATGCCCCGGCGCGCCGGTGTTTGGGAGCAGCGGCTGGATTCAGTGCGCCTTCTGCTTCCTGCCAGGGAGGGGATGGCTTGCCCGGGCCACCCAGACTTTCTTCCACGGCCAGTCCGGTCTGCTTGCATGGCACTGTACTCAGCTGGTATTTCCCCGTCAGAGTGATCAGTTCAGGACTATGCGTGGAACATATGTATTTATTTCATTTGTATAGCGCACAAAACTTAGCGGCATCAAGGCGCTGGTTACATGGTACAACTGAACGTAAAGCGGCTGGCAAAAAACAGTCTTTCTGGGATGTGGAGCCGGCAAGGTTGACATCCTGTGAGAATAAGAGAGTCTTAAGGTTTTTTCGGAAAACCCATTTCGAATACATAGCTGAGACAATGAGAATTAAACATTGGCCTCAACCGTAGACGACTCCATAATCGGGGCAGGGTTGCAACAGGCCAAACAACGTGGTCCTCTCAGCCGTACCCTGTCAACATGTAAGGATTGTTTCTGTGTCTGGTCAATAGTCCCTTGCGAGGAGTCAAGTGGCATCAGTTTAAATTATAACCCAGGAAGTTCTTAGATTTCCTTGCAATGACCACACCCATGCCACCTGCAGCAGCCCGGAAGATCGTGGGCAATGAATGCAGTGTCTGTTTTGGTGTGCATTTGTGTAAGTCTCATCACACACACAGGACCTCATTACAAGTTTGCTGGTCCGGTAACAACGGTACCGTGTTACCGGACCGGCCAACTAGGAGTTCTGCTTGCGGGTGCCTACCCGTCCGCCAGGTCTGACTTGGCAGGCGTACCGGCACCCGCGAGCAGACCCTGCCGGGTAGCACCGGCACCATTCTGATGGAAAAGTTTCCGGCCCCTGGCAATGGGGAAATACAGGGTCCACCAGGGTTGTAATAGCCCTGTATTTCCCCATTGCCAGGGGCTGGAAAAATTCGCAAGTTTGGCGGCAGCCTGCTGGTTGTATCGGCAAGGCTAGCGCCAAACTTGTAAGGAGGCCCACGCTATAGCTATATTCCATGTATTTCTGCTAGCTTTGCGTGCAGAATGTTCGAAAATTAATGTTAATTTCATAGGAACAGCGTTCCTCCGAAAAGCCACAACAAAAACATCTTGCAGAAGGTATATCTTTATTGATTTGGCAGTTCATACCAAAAAGGCAGTGTTTTTAGCCCAATGTGTTACTTCCTTAAAAAATAGGCCGAACCCCTACCCCACCTTCTCCTGCATCGTGGGATTTACTTAAAATCGGGGGGGGGTTCACCCCATACCACCAGTTCGCCCTCCCTTCACCCCTTTGTCGCCACATCCAGCGCGTCCCGTCTCCCACATACACAAACACATGCACAGCGCACCCCCTATGTGTCTGTTGGGCAAGGATACTTTGCTTCGCTTAGGTTCTGGTAGATTGGTAGTGAGGAAGGTCAGAGAGGTAACCTTACAAACATTTCAGAAGGTTCTGACAGTGTTCCATATCAATATGCTAACTATTTCACAGAATGAAGCATTTGCCAGCACTATTTCTTATCTCGGATCACAAATTGGAAGATGGTTCAGTTGAAGAACGATGTATTTATTTATTGTGCATTACAGTACAGATCTGTACTTTTCACACACAACTTACAATTTTACAATTCCTTAAGACATTTGACAATTTCTTTTCTGCTAAAAAACCCACAAGTAAAAATCATCTTCAACGTGAACTTCATTCCATATTCCATGTTCCATATTAAATGTTACCGATAACAAAGCATTCTAAAACTGAAAAACTCATATAGCATACTTCATTACAATTCCACAAAGCTTGCCTTTAAAAACTCCAAAAGCCAATAAGGAAATTTCATTTGTATTTAGGATCCTCATCCACAGATCCTGTTCCGTTGGACTAAAGTTCATTGGTGTAATTTGAACCCTCAACATACATAAGGTGGGACATTGTACACAGAAATGTTTTAGGGTTTCTATCTCCTTGTGACAGTGCCGGCAAAGTCTCTGAACCCTCACCACTTTATTTCGTCTACCCAGAACTTCTTGGGTTGGCAGTAAGTTTAATTTGAGTCTCAGCATTTGGGACCTAAAAAGCCTTGACGGGTGTTTTTTCAAATAAGGAGCACCGTCGTAATTTTTGATTGTCCAGACAGTGGTCACCAAAGCACTGATATTGCATTAAATTCTCTCTAAGTGAAATCAGCACATGTCGGAAAAAGTTTTTGTTTAACCAAATAAATTGTTGCTCTCAGGTCTTCTATTGAGGCCACTATCGTTAGCGGTATCTTCAAACAGTCTGCCCCCAATCTGTTAAGCCTTTACATGAACCTTTTAACCAGAATACATTTAATCTCTCATAAATTGAGGCAGCTGGGGGTGCCAGTATACTCAAATAAATCTGCAACTCCCCCCAATCAATTGTGGTCTGGATAGGAAGCTGCCCCAATTTGTATATAGTATCCCCACAAATGGTACTGATTACGGGAGACATAACACCCCTCTCCAGATGATTGCATCAAGTTTTGACCAGTCAATACATTCCTGGTTTGTACTCCATAGGTTAATTTTGGTACAATTTGTTGTTTATACAGTTCTAACATTGGAAGGAAAGAGAATCTACCAAATTTGAAATCAAATTGGGGGAGCTGCACTGTTGCCCCCATAAACCTGGCCTTGAGGTCAGTCAGTAAATCGGGCCCTCCCCCATTATCGTAAACGAGAGACCCAATATATTTAAACTTATTTACCACTTCAAGGCTACAGCCTCTCTGCTTCCAAGAACAAGTTCTGCATTTTATATTTCCTCCCTTTAACACCAAAACTTTGCATTTTACTGTATTTATTGACAAATCCAAATTTCCCAAAAAGTCTTCCACGGCATACAAGGCTCTTTTGTAAGCCAATCAGTGTCAAGTCGCAGATGACAGTTATCTGCGTACAACAAATGTTGGATTTTAAACTCACCCAACCTAGGGGGATTTGTCATTATCTGACTCAAATGATCCAAAACTCCTTTGATATAGAAACAAAAGTGGAAAGGCGCCAACACACACCCTTGGCACAAACCCCTTTTTGTCTCTATCCAAGGTGTATAGGATCCATGGGCATCTAATCTTTTAATCCTTGTGCCCACATGCAGAGCCTTAAAGTCCCCACCAGGGGAAGGGGACAGCCATTTTCTTGTAGACTTTTCCATAGCAAGGCCCTGTTCACGTGATCAAATGCCTTGCTAATGTCCAAAAATGCCAAAAACACAGGTCTACCTTGTACCTTTGCCTGGCATGAGAGTAATTACAATACAAATCTATTTAGGGATGTTCCCATGCCCTGCCGGAACCCAGTCTGAAATGGGTCCAGGCACTTGGAGTCACATGCCCAAATTTGGAGTTCCTTCAGCAACATTTTAGCAAAAATGTTATTCAAAACATCCAACACAGAGATGGGTCTGTAAAACAAGGGTGAGGATCTATCTCCGCCTTTAAAGATAAGAATTCTAGTGGCCACAGACCAGGTTCCAGGGAACTCCTTTTTAATCAAAATTTTTGCGAACAGTACTGACAATAATTTAGACCAAACAAATGTTCGATTTAAGGGTCAGATTTGAAAGGCCATCAGGGCCCGGAGCATTTGATTTCCTACTTCTTTTGTTCAGAATCGCAATACCATTGAGTTCCCACTTAAAAGCCCCCTTCCAGCTGGTCTGCGACCAGACAGGGTTCTCATTTAACCCAGGTTTCACATAAAGGACGCTAAAGTGTTTAACCCAAACTTCCTCTGAGTTTGGTTGGGTTTACAAAAAGCGATCTCTACCTTCAGGCTTTATCAGTTGGCAAAATCTGTCCGAGTTATTACCCGACATACATGCCAGCATTTTTTCGGCATCATTAATACACATTAAAAACTGACTATCCATCACCCAATTCATGAAATCTTATTTTACCCTACGAACCTCTTTAAGGTATCCTTTTGGCAACGCCTTCTTCAACCTTGTTAACTCCCTTTGCATCAGTTTTTTCCAGAGCTGGATCTCCCCATCAAAACCATGACTACCCCCCACCTTTGACGCTCTTCTTTTCAGATCTTTTTCTGTAGTAAGGCTTCCCAAAACAGCCGCTATTGAAGGCGAAAACCCTTATGGTGAACAGAGGAAACCCAGCTCCTCTGCACTCAATCCTGCAATCTCTGCGTCTGAAGCCCTTACCAATCTTGGGAACCATTTAACGTCATGATTTCTTGGATTTATTTCCACTACCAAATGCATATTAATCTCTTGTTTTTTTTGGTAAAAGCATAATTTTGCAGGTGATTAGTAGGTGGTCGCTTAAATCCAATTTTTTTACCACCGGGCTTCCACCTTGCAGGAACAAACTCTGAGGAGACAAAAATATAATCTATAGTTGATTTCCCAAGGCCATTTTGCCACGTAAAATTTGGAGGGATATTTCCCTGGAAATGCCCGTTTAAAGTTGAGAGATCCCATACCTCCAACTCTTTTGAGTACCAAACACCAGGGAGGATAGCTCAGCGGCAACATGCTCGCCTTGGCAGCAAGACGACATGGAACCACACAGGTTCGATCCCCGGGTCCGCGCTTAGAAACCTCTGGGTATTAGGCGCGTTATAAATAACCTATCATATCATATCATTATCACCCAGGCATTCTGCGTTAAATTCACCTGCAACAATCACTGCCACCCGCTCATCGGGTATTAAACCCAAAAATGTAAAGGATAAGACAGCAAGTGCCGCTTTCCATTGCTTTTTATCTGGGTTCAGGTAAACGTTTGCCAGGCGACATGTATTGAGCCCACATAGAGCCCCAGGTTGCCATTCCAACAGGGCCTCCAACATGTCAATTCGATCCACTTCAATTCTATGGAGGGATACATCTTGGCTCCTTTTAATTGCTGGCAGCAACCGACATAAGGCCTTCCTCTCTCGCCCCGCAGAGCATTGATGTATACTAGATCAAAGCCTTCAATAATTGGTGATTCAAGGATTAAAGTTTCCTGGAGGCAAACTATATCAAACTAAACAAAACAAATCCTGGTTATTTAAAATATTTTTAAATCCTCTGGGATTCCAGGATGCCAGTGTCCAATTGGACCATCACGGATAGTATTTGTCCCTAGAACCTCCCTCCCACCTCGTCATTTGGCCTTGACTCCACCCATCGTTTGATATATTTTGTGAAACCCGTATACGTGTCAACCTGGTTGTTGGGCAGAATCCTGTGCAGTTCCCTTAGGGGGCACTACAGAAGATTAAGACTACAGGTATGAGCAATAAATCCCCTTTGGTATCAGTCGGGACCACAAAGATTTAGTTGGTAGCTGTGGCTAAGCAGTCAGACTTATCTCAAGAGGGAGATGAACAGTATTCAGGGTTTACACAATAGGGCCATAAGACTATGGTACAAGGAAACACTGACCAAAGCTTCGTATTAAAAAGAATATATATATTTATTTTACACACTTCTAAGTTAACACATTAATCACAGTTATTAAAGTAAGTTAAAATCAGTCAAGAAAAGTATACACAACTCCCTAGTTAAATTGTAGACAAGTTTGAGCAAGAGTGAAAACTGAGCAAAACACAAATGGCACTCTAGCAATTTCTCACAAGGAAGGGAAAGCACAAGTTATGCAGGAATATATTCTTAGACACCTTAGCAACACTTCCCATAGGTTTGTGAACATGTTTAGGCAAGGCAGTACTTTAGCATGTATAATACTTAAATGAAAACCGAGCAAAATGGCACTTCACAAGTTTTAAAAGTGAGAAGAAGAAGGTGGTTATAGGAAGTAGGTGCACCAACACAGTTCTAGTTGAGAAGCAATCTAGAGAAGGCAGTTCTAACAAATTCAGCCAGAGTCAATAGGCCTGTGCCAGAGTCAGTGGTGCAGGGCAAAGAGCCCAGGAGCAAAAAGGTTCTTGTAGCTGCAATCAAGTCTTTGTTAAACGATTCGAAAAGGTGGATGCAAAAGGTGAAAGACAATGTTAGAGGATAGGGGCGGCCAACCCAACAGGTAGGTAAAGGATTTAAAACACCTTTAGCACTACCACGCGGAAAGGGAGGCCTGGTGGAACAAAGTACCTTGAAATGTAGAAGAGGCTCCAGCGGTGGCGGTTGTTCATGGCAGTTCCTGCAGTTCGGGAGATCCAGCAGAGGAAGAGAGGCTCTCGTTGTGGAGGAAGGTTCGAGTTACTGCACTGCCCAGGGATGAAACCAGCCGCTGTGCTGCCCAACGAATAAAAGGTATGCTCCTTTAAATCGCGGTCCGGGTGGACGGGTGCCTGGCTATCTGGTCTCAGAGTACAGGGTACTGGCGATTCGACCAAGGCAGGTCCAGGAAGGCGATTGGCAAACTGGTTGACCAGCTCAAGGGAAGAAGGCTCTTGCAGATGAAGATCTTTTCTAGTCGTGTGAATAAAAGTGGTGAGACGCTGCAGCAGGGCTTCACCGGTGGTTCAGTCATTGCAGATGTCTTTGGCTTCTCTCCTCTTCGGCTTCTTAGTTCCAGTGGCGACGTCTTGCTCTTCCAGTCCTCGGACCCTGCTTTTATGCAAAAAGATCCCCATTCATACAGCCTAGCTGTCACTCACACAGTGGAGTGGTCATCCTGGCGGGAGACCCTCCAGCCTATCAGGGCAGAGTGCGACATGGGTTGCTGAGGCAACCCTGTCCAGGGGTCCTACTCCCCCTCCCACACAATGGATCCACCCCAGACTCAGTGGCGCCGAAAGGAGGGCTTCTTGGCAGAAGCCCGCCAAAAGGACGAACAAAGGATCCCCGACCTGGGTTAGGAGTTTAGAGAAAAACACGAGAAAGAATTTATATAAAAGTTCTGGCAAATAAAACCTACCAGAGTAAAGTTAATATAAAAATAAACCGGCAGTATGTTAGAGGCTATCAGTAAATGTGGTAGCCTCGAACAATGGGAAAATCCCATAGGGAAATATTCGCAGTCGAATATTTTTGGTAGTAACCACTGCCACCAGACTGAAACTTTGGAGAGAGGGACTGTACAGTACCCTCTCGAAAATGAACATAAGGGAAAAACTATTAAACCTTGCCAGTACCTCCATAGTAAGATAGGTTGTACTGGTGTTGTTCATAAAAATTGACTAGTAAAGTCAATGGGGACTTTACATGTCCTGGGAGACAGTAGTCAGTCCCAGGGTATGGAGTCTATGTTTGGGGGTCGCTATAACACCCCTGTGTCACTGCACAGAGGGTGCTGTGTAACACATGTGGATAAAGATGGTTCCTATGGGGGTGAGATAAAACCCCATAGACATTAAACACAAAAAATAGCCTAGAACACACATAGCAAATATGCCTAAGAGTGGGAAAAAAAAGAGTCACACTCTTAGCAGGAGAAAAAAACAAACCCTTAAAATCCAGCAAAGCTGCTGGGGGACTCTATAGGTAAGGGGAATTAGCCATAGACTGAGAATTCTCCCTAACACTGGTGCACAAAGGATAAAGCATGCTATGTACCTTTTTCTGGGTAAATTGGGGCTAATCTAGAAATTATTGATTTGCCTGCATCGGCCACTTCAAAACTTTGTGCTAAAAAACACTCATTTTCTGCAAGGATTACCTCTTTAATGATATAGATGACGTTTTACTACATCCAAGCAGTCTTCATATACAAACTCAACCTTACTAATATCACCCGTAGTTATCAACCTCAGTTTTGGAATTTCGTGCATGAGAGATAAGAAGCCTGCGGAATAAAGGGCGCAGATTTTCTTCTGGCTGTTTGGCTGTGCTGTGCGGTTACTGAGACACTGGGACGCTCTCCTACTGCGACATTGCAGTGCAGTGCTCGAATGTGGTTTTATTTTTTTTTTCTCATTTGTCCTTCGCTTGGAGCCGTGCCGTGCCGGAGTGGATTGTGTTGACTTTTGTGGGGTTTTTTTTCCCTTTGGCAACAAGCTTTACTTGCGCTCCAACTCCAACTGTGAGGGCTCCTTTAAAATCCAACTGGGCATTATATCGAACAGTTTTATACTAATAATCGGTAAGAATTAGATTAAACATGAATGGGGAGCTTAGTGAAGCCATTTGCAACGCGGAAGGCCTTAAACAAGGATGCGTGATGGCCCCGTTGTTGTTTAACTTGTATATGGTTGACATGGACTCAGCATTAAGAAACTGTAATAATGTGCTTGCTAATACACATATCCTTTGGCTCTCGTATGCCGACGATATTGTTTTTTGTGATAGAACCCCTATAGGACTGCAACGCAGTTTATGTGCACTTGAGGACTATTCTAGGGCGAATAACCTCAAGATTAATTGTCAAAAGACCAAGACAATGTCGGTCGGCAGACGCAGTCTACATGGACATTTTGTTTGGAGGATTGGAAGCAAGGATGTTGAAGAAGTCACTATATATGTGTACCTGGGGGCATAGCATGCATCTGTTAATTTTGATGATTACATGGCCCTCTGACAAACCAGAAGTTGTCTCACCCGCTAGTCCGAGTGGATCTCTCTCTCAGATGGCCAGGTCAAGGCCATTGCCTTTGGATCCAGACCCTGGGTAGGGACCAGTATGGGAGGATCACCTGGGTGAGGGATCTTCGGGAAGTGAGAGTGGGACACCGGATGGCGAGACACAGTGCCCCTCTCCCTGTAACACCTTTACCCCATCCTACCAGGTAGGATACCTGGGATCCTTACCCCCCACACCCTTACTTCCACAAGGACATCCCGCTCTGGGAGAAAACACTCACACCCGAGCAGTGTACCTGAAACGTCCCGCTAATATGGTCCGGCGAAGTCAGGCAATTACTGACAACCACTCACACCTGGCTCCCATTAAGCTTCCCCACACAGATAAAAGACGGAGCACGAGAGCACACTCTGAGCGAGGCAAAGCACATGAAGGAACAGCAGCTTCGAGCCGGCAGCTGAACGAGGGGAGAAAGACAGCAAACCAAAAAGGGTTCGCAAGGTGGGAAATACCCTTGACCTTTTGGCAAGAAACTGTTACTTTTAAGAAACCTTCTACTCAGAAAGCGTAAGACCAGGAAACCAGACTGAAGAATCCTGCATTGTGTGCCGAAGATACTGGAGGCCCTCCCACGTAACTGACTAATGCGGGGAGCAGCAGCAGCCGCTGTGGCATCGTATTGGCTCCAAGAACAAAGAAGCACCAGAGAGATCAACACAGCCGTTGAGTTGGGGAGATTGATGCAAGACCGGTCTGTGTTGAAGTCAACGTTGCAAGCTGCAACATTGTATAGCGAGCACTGGAATGAACATTGTTTAACGTGTGTGATGAAAGACTTTGCATTATTCTACTGCATTATTCAGAACCTAACAAATAAAGACGCGAGTAAAGCTAAACTACTAAGCTAAACTACTGATGAATGTTTGAACTTGAGAAGGAAAGATACGATGCCGTTGACAGAGTGGTCCGGCACTGTGAATGTGCTCAATCGAAGGTCTCTGTAAAGTATCCCGTCAAGAAGTGGCAGAAACGAAAGTAGAAGATTGATCAGAACATTGTCTGAAGGAAATCGAAGTGGTCCTGCGATTGTTTAAGCTAAACCCATCTCACATTCAAAAGTCTTCGATTTTGATATTATGAGAAAACCATAGAAAGTGATTTACATGGTCCAAGCCCGAACAAGGTAGACCAAATGTGAATATTGCGCTAAAAGGATCCAAACCTGAACGAGGGAGATCCATGATCCGAGCCCAAATAAGGGAGATCCATGGTCTGAGCCCGAACGAGGGAGACCAAGTGTAAACATTGTGGTAAAAAGGGGGTTCAAGCCTGAAGGAGGTGGAGACCACTGATGAACACTGGAAGCAAGAACCTTTGCATCGGAAGATCCTTATAAGAATGGAACTTTGATATTTGTTTGTTATGACAGGCCCTCTGCAGTAAGACACTGTTATTGGAAAAGAGGCTTTGGAAGAAGGCCCTGATACCTTTTGTAAGGAAAGCATGGTATCAAAGTAAGACGGACACAAGTGACCACAGTTCAAGGGTGTTTATTGAACTTTATAAAGGGTATGAAAAACACCTATTTAAACCTAAATCTAAAGATGAGAGCAAGCTCTGACCATCAAATAATAATAACGCAGTCCTAGTGGAGTCTCGTCAAAATAAAAAAAATAAAAAAAAATAACTGTTGCCAATCCTTACCGCTAATTTCAAAATAGTGTGGGGGAATGTTCATGAAAAAGAAAGAAGTGTTTTCAGGCCGTTGGCCTCCCTTTCCCTTGTTTTTAGCACGGGACAAGGCAGTACACTCAAGGATAGCACACTCCTGGGTTTCTTCGGCACAAGGAAACCGTTCTATTACAAGCATCAGGGCCTTCTATGCCCAAGTCTCTGAAGTTATCAAAAGTCTCTTGATCCAGAGGGCCTGATGTATTAAACAAACAAAATAGTTGCTTTAATGGTATTCAAGTAGGGCGATTCGCTCTTGACCTTGGATCCCCCTCAGCGGGCTCAGATCCCTTTTGTACCACAAGCTTTTCTCGGGTGACTCACGGTTCACCCCGGATCCCCTTCAGTCAGGCTCAGATCCCCTTTTCCCAATTAGTCTCCCTCAGCCGGGCTCGGACCAATTAGAGTTTGTGTATCGATCAAGACTTTTGAATGTGCACTGGGTTTGGCTTGACCCGCTGCAGGAACACTTCGATTTCGCAGTTGACAATTTTACACGCTTAGATACCTAACAGAGACCTTCGAATGAGCACCCATGTGGTGCCAGACCACTCTGTATATGGTATCTTGGGTTTCAAAAGTTCAGTCACTCTGTGGATATTCAATTATATTTGTGTCGTTCATCACATACGCCTCGCACTCTGTTCTTTGCAGATTTCTTCATACAATGTTGCTGCTCACAACCTTTGTTCTAACACAGACCGGTCTGCTATCAGTCTCCCCGACTCACTGGCTGTGCTGACTTTACTGGTGCTGCTTTCTTGTAGGAGCCAAGGACCGTACCACAGTGGCAATCACTCCTCCCTGCCTCGGCTAACGATGCGGTAGAGCCCCGACTATCTTCGACACACAATGCACTTTTCTTCAGCTTTAATTATGTTTCTTATTCTCGAGGGCTTGTGAAAGTAGTGGTTTTCTTCTTCTGAAAAGGCCAACGGCAATTCCCTCTTTGAAACCATTCCTGGTCTTGCCATCTTTCGCCTCGTATTAAACTGCCATCTAAGAACTGCAGCTTCCTTGTGTGTTTTGCCTTGCTCCGAGTGTGCTTTCGTGCTCTGCCTTTTATCCATGCGGGGAAGTGTGATGGAAGTCAGGTGTGTGTAATTATCAGTAATTGCATGACTCTGCCTGACCCTTGTGTTGGGACATGTCAGGTATACGGCTTGTGTATTAGTCCGTGAAATACTGTTTGTGTCGGGAAAAGTCGGGGGTGGGGGGGGTTTGAGTTCCTAGGTATGCTAACTGGTAAGATGGGGAAAAGGTGTTACACGGAAGGGTTTACCACATCTCACCCTTCGGTGTCCCACTTCCACTCCCCGAGGACCCCTCATCCAGGTGATCCTGCCGCACTGGTCCACCCCCAGGAACTAGTTCCAATAGCAATGGACTAGCGGGTGAGACACCTTCAGATTTTTCACACTATGCTTTGAACTGTATTCTCGTGGCAGAGAATCCAGAGTGTGCGCGACTCTCAAACGTGCTGTCTTGCCCCATGCTGAAAACGTCGGGAAGGGAAGCCAACTGCTGAACCGTCCTGACATATTATTTCTTGAACACTTTTCTTTTTGCATACACAATCGTCCCACACCCATCTGTATTTAGAAGTAAGGATTAGCAATAGGTTTCTTAGTGTATGCCCTTTCTTTTTGACAGAGACTCGACTAGGACTACGTTATTATTATTTGATGGTCGTAGCTTGCTCCCGTTCTTGATTTAGGTTAGATAGGTGTTCAACCATCCCCTTGAAATTCAATAAACATCCTTGAACCGTGATCACTTGTGTCTGTCTTCACTGTTTGATACCATGCCTTTCTTACAACCTCAGAGCAATCTGCAGATTTGGCGCCATAAAAGCGTTAATTCATGCAAAACTGTTTATTCATTGAAAGCATGCTTGTATACAAGGCCAGCAGTGTCCCTCTTATACTTTACGCAGTAGAGACATGCTCAGATAAATTTGCTGACTGGCTGGCCCAGCTGGAAGGCAAACTGTGGCGACGTAACTTTGGTCTACCATAATCTCTTTGGGTGGAGGCGATTGAAATGCAAGTTGGATTGATATCTCTCTCGACTCTTGCTAAGATCAAGAGATCCTTGTTCTGTATGAAGATACTTGAAGATAATGGGACCACGATACTTAGCCATAGTTTATGGCAGAATGCTAAAACACACAAAGTCCAACCGAGACTCGACGACGTCGAGTTCTCGGAAAGAGGCACAAACAGAACGGTCCGATTCGGTGTCCTCTGGGCGCTCTCGATCGAGATCGCCGCATGACTCCAGGCAATCATCCACTCTTGCCAAGAGTGCCTCGCTCCCTAGGATAACAGAAGTTTCATCGTCGGAAGACGAAGACGACTTCCACCCCCAGGCCGCGCTCCAGGAGTCGGAGCCCGCAGTCAAAATCAGCGAGGCCCCACACTCGAAGGACAGGGACCCTACCCCTGATCCTCGACGCCAGGCGTCGAAAACCTCCGGAGCCACTCACGGGGAGGGGGGAAAACAGCAGAAGAAGCAGCCTTTGCACTCTTCCACACCTGTGAAACACACCACTCCCCCTAAACAGACAGACAAAACCAGGTCTGCTGATATGTCTAAAACCAGCAAATCTACTCAAGATAAATCCCCGAGACATGCTGAGAGAGTCATTCCCAGTTCCAAAAAATGGTCGTGTGAAGACATAGATAGGGTCATGTCAAGGATGTCTTCTTTGGCTGATTTTTATGACATAAATCCAGAACATTTCCTTTCGTATGATCCACAAGGGGCGACACCCTCAGGCTCTAATGATCCTATCCCCCCGAGTAAGAAGCCCCGGTTTGAAACACTGATGAGGTCTACAGACCCCTTCGAGGTACAACCATACTCAAGAACATACTCACTGTATCAAGGAGAGGCTTCCTTTGGTGAGGACCAAGAATTTGGCATGGTAGAAGAGCAAACCGGGACGGGCTACTATGGGGATGATGAGGACCAAGAAGAGGAAGACCCTGAAACCTACAGAGTAGATTCCCCGGTAGAAAACGAAGCCCCGGTTACCGACTCCCCTGTCGATAACCAACCCCTCCTAAACGAGGTTCTCGCACATGCAGCAGAACATTTCCATATTGACACCCACGGTGTCCAGGAGGAGAGGGACTTCGCAGAGGAGTTAGTGGGAGAAAGGAGGCCTGTTGCCCAGACCATCCCTATCCTTAAGTCCATTCAGCGAAGAATAGACCCGTCCCTGGTGAACCCGAACCTCACCAGAGCAGTCAATCCCAGGGTTGAAAAACTTTTCAGGGCAGCCCATTCTGACCCTCTCTATATAAGAGGACATCTGAAGCCAGATTCCCTAGTTGTCACTAACACTCGTAAGAGGGCTGGAACACCCTCGTCATCGTCCGAAGCTCCTCCCGACAAGGAGAGCAAAAAACGATATGGTTTCGGCAGGAAAGTAGCCTCAACGTCCGCCTATCAAGCAAGGATTGCAAACTCCACCACCCTGTTGGCCAGCTACAACTGCCATCAGTGGGAAGAAGTCGCGGCACTCATAGCCTCTGCTCCTGAACCTTTAAAGGGCCAGTTAGCTCGGATTTCCGCAGAGGGTAGAGCCGTGTCTGGTTGCATTTTGAAAGCAACCTTTGACGCCGCGGACAACGCAGGCAGATTGATAGCAGAAGGCACTGTCATCAAGAGACATGCGTGGTTACGGCAGTCTGGTTTTAAGACAGAAACCCAGGCATCATTGTTGGACAAACCGGTGGAAGCCGATCTGTTGTTTGGTAAGGCGTTCAAAGACGCACTGAAGAATGCCAAGGACGAATACGAGACACTAAAGTCCCTTGGCCAGTTAACCAATAAACCCCCTAACCAGAGAGGGGATTAGTAATTTTCGTCGCCCACGCGGCCAAAATCCCAGAGAGGATCTAACTATTCCCAGGGGCAGGGTACACAGTGGAAACAGCCAACAGTCTACCCAGGGTTACGGCAGGGGTAATAGGAGAGGTCGTGGTAAAGGCAGAGGCAGCCCCAGCAAGGGAGGCGGCACGCCTCCACCAAAGCAGTGACGCTCAGTTCAGGGTCCCTTCTCACGCAACCCCAGTAGGGGGACGCATTTCCAACTTCACCCAGGCTTGGGAAGGGATCACATCAGACAGATGGGTGCTGTCAACAGTATCCACAGGGTACTGTATAGAACTACTGCAGCGTCCCCGGAACCATCCTCCACGACAAAGAGTACACTCTTTAGAACATCAGAAGATTCTCCTCGAGGAGATCGCCATTCTGCTAGAAAAGGACGCGATAGAACTCGTCCCGGGACACCAGGTAAACAAGGGTATTTATTCAACTTACTTCCTTGTGCCAAAGAAAGATTTGACAATGCGCCCAGTATTGGAGTTACGGCCTGCCAACAAGTATGTCAAGCCCCAAAAGTTTCTTATGACTACGCTACAAGAGGTAATCCCCCTCCTAAAAAAGGGGGATTGCATGGCAACCTTGGATATGAAAGATGCTTCTTTTCATATTTCCATGTTCCCAGCGAACAGAAGGTACTTGCGCTTCAAGGTGGACAGTCAGCACTACCAGTTGAAGGTACTGCCCTTCGGGATAGCTTCAGCACCAAGGGTATTCACCAAGGTACTGGCGGTGGCGGCTGCACACCTACGCAGGGAGGCAATCCCGGTGTACCCTTATCTGGACGACTGGCTCATAACGGGGGAAACCCCAGTAATTTGCAGGACAAACATTCAAAGGACTATCGACCTCCTACACGAGTTAGGCTTCTCAATCAACGAGAAAAAGTCAAGCCTGGTGCCAAGCACCTCCAACCAGTTCCTAGGAGCAATCCTAGATACTCAAGAGGGGTTGACCTTTCCTTCAGAGGAAAGAATTCGGAATATACTACTGCAAATTCCGCATTATCAGTCCGGTCACCAAATAATGGTACGCAAAGCAATGCTTTTACTGGGCATGATGGCGTCATGTATTTACCTGGTCCCCCACGCGCGCCTGCGCATGCGTCCCATGCAGGAATGGTTGGCGAAACAGTGGTCTCAGGCAAGTGGTCAGTGGGACGATCTAGTGGTCGTTTCACCAACACTAGTACAAAGCCTTCACTGGTGGACAAGAGAGAATCTCGCACAGGGGAAACCCTTTTACGATCCCGAAGTACAGGCAGTAGTCACTACTGATGCATGTCTGACGGGGTGGGGAGCTCACCATCTCCACCACACAGCTCAGGGTCTCTGGTCTCCCTCAGTGGCCAAGAACCACATCAACCTGCTAGAGCTTCTGGCTGTATTCAGAGCGCTTCAAGCGTTCAAGCCCCACCTACTAAACCTGTCAGTGCAAATCCAGACGGACAGCACAACAGCCATGTTCTACCTGAACAAGCAAGGAGGGACTCGTTCGCCAAATCTGTCCAAGCTTGCCCAGAAAATCTGGATATGGGCACTCAGACGGAACATCTTCCTGTCATCACAACATGTTCCAGGGGAGCTCAATTCCCTAGCGGATGCTCTGAGCAGAGACTCCCTCCCAGAGGAACACAAATGGGTTCTACACAGAGAGGTCGTAGAAGATATCTTCTCTCAGTGGGGTTTCCCCACTATAGACTTATTTGCCACAAGCGAAAACAGACAATGCCCAGGATTTGCATCCAGGTTCCCCCAACCAGACTCCCAGGGGAACGCCCTGTGGATGAACTGGTCAGGGATGTTTGCGTACGCTTTTCCACCAACTCCTCATCAGGAAGGTGGTGAACAAGATGAACAGAGAGTCGATGACGCTCGTCCTAGTTGCTCCCATGTGGGCAAGACAACCGTGGTTCCCACACCTACGCAGGATGACGGTGTGCGAGCCCATCAAACTTCCAGCCTCGTACAACCTACTGTCCCAGCACCAAGGTCAAACAGTGCATCAGCAACCCAACTCAATGAACCTGGCAGCATGGCTCCTGAGGTCATAGAGTTTGGACATCTCAATTTACCACAGAGGTGTATGGACATCCTAAAGGAATCTAGGAAACCAAACACAAGGCCCTGTTACTTTGACAAGTGGAAGAGATTCGTTATCTGGTGCCAGAGTAGACAAATCAACCGAGTTGATTGCACTCCTTCCACTATTGTTACATACATGCTCCACCTGCTAGATGCAGGATTGGTTTTTAACTCACTTAAAGTACACCTGGCAGCCCTGTCGGCATACACCACTTCCCATAACAAGGTCTCGTGGTGGAAAGTACCAGTAGTTAAAGCCTTCAGGGAAGGAGTAAAGAGACTTCACCCTCCTATTTCGAACCCACCACCAGGGTGGGACCTTAATGTGGTGCTATCTAAGCTCATGGGGCCCCCTTTCGAGCCCATGCATAAAAGCAGTCTCAAACACCTGACTTATAAAACGGCCTTCTTAGTAGCTATTACTTCTATAAGAAGGGTCAGTGAAATTCAGGCTCTGTCAGTGCAGGATCCCTTCTTTACTGTCCATAAAGACAAACTGGTTTTACTCACACACCCTAGGTTCTCACCTAAGTTTATATCTAAATTCCACGTAAACCAGTCCATCGAGCTTCCGGCTTTCTTCCAGGACCCTCAAAGCTCGGCTGAGGTGAAACTACACACCCTAGATGTGCGTAGGGTGGTCCTCTACTATGTAAATAAAACAAGACCGCTAAGGAAAACAGATCAACTGTTTGTCTCCGTAGCTTCAGGCAGAGAGGGGGATCGCGTCTCTAAAGGTGCCATCTCGAAGTGGATTATTAACTGTATCCAGCTGTGTTACTCACTCTCTGAAAGAACTCTGCCTTTCACGCCAAGAGCCCACTCTACTAGAGGCATTGGGGCCACTCTGGCTTTCATTGCAAATGTACCCCTTGACACCATTTGCAAAGCAGCTACTTGGAGCTCTATTCACACTTTTACTCAGCATTACTGCATTGACACCCATTCCAAGGCAGATACACAAGTGGGACAAGCGGTGCTAAGACACTTATTTGCTCATGACCCTTCTCACATCCCACCTCCTTCTTCAGGTACTGCTCGCTAATCTATGCACAGCATGTGATCTAAGCAGATTCCACAAGCCTCAGAAGGGATACATTACTCACCGTAATCGTTTTTTTGATGCTTGTATCTGCTTAGATTCACATGCGACCCACCCTTCCTCCCCTCTGAGAGAAGACGCATGGTTGCTTGTAGTCTTACCTTTCTATCTATCTGCTTGGATTATCTGTACTCGCGCTACTCCTCATGCTACCTCATGTCAGAAAAAATACAATCTGAGGATCCTAGACGCGTGAGGGATCTTGGGTACAGTGGATGTCACACTAGGGATAGTATTACTGGCACGCCCTGTGTCGAAGCCCATTTTCGAGTTTCGAAAAACAAACTGTAATACTCCGCAGCTTCCACTAGATGTCGGCCTATGCACAGCATGCGAATCTAAGCATTTACAAGCAACAGAAATACGATTACGGTGAGTAATGTATCATATATATATATATATATGTCAATCAGGATAAGTAAAAGGGGAGCTGGTTCTGTCATCAGAATTCACTTTGATAGCCCCATGTCTGCACAGATGAGGGAGCTCATCAAGCACCAGACTGGGCACAAGTATTATTTTACTAGTCCTGATGATCTGGAACAGCATAGTGTTAATGAAATGGAGCTCATGACAAACAGATGGACACAGCACTTTCATTTTTTAAAGAGGCCTCTCACAGCATCTAGTCTCTGGCACCGTCTAAGATATAGTCTTCAGCAGGCGTTTGCCTTTCTCTACTTCTCTGCATCTGGTGTGAACCAGTGTCTGAGATATTGCCCTCAGAAGACTTTAATCTCATTTATCTCAGAATAACGACTCTCCCGGGGTCTATAACTACATTAATGCTCTCAAGTGTCTTTTTACAGCTTTCCTTTCCCAGTGTTGGAGATAAAGCTCTCATCAACATCGTATGTCTCTTTCTCAAAGTTGTCTCTGCCTGTGTTTGGGATATAGCATATCAGCAACCAAAACAGTACTTTACCTGGATGAGAAACTCACTCCGGGTTACAGCACACCACTGGAAGCCTTAAAAATGCAGGACTGAAAACAAAGAAGGGCATGTGGGGAAAAAAGCAGGAAACCAGCCTTGTTCTGCTATACACCCTCTATCTAGAACAACTTTACCATTGAAGATAAGAATGCGCCCCTCCATCGTATCTTTAGTAAGGATGTCACAGCCCTACTCTTCAAAGGTTATATTGCCAGACATTGATCGAAGCACTGCACTGATTCTCCCCAATGGTGCCCCCTCCTCCCTTGTCTCCTTGTGCATCTCAGTTCCTCTGTTGCACCTGCACGCTTATGTGCAACCCCTTTTGTGAGCACCCTGTTCACAGCTATCTGTTGCATAGGTTTGTACTTTATCTATATATACATTGGCACAAGTTCTCCCTCTCACTTGCTGCACCGCGGTCTGTGAACCTACAAACCTGCAATAGAATGGGTCGTTTTATAGGACTTGTGATTGAGTTTTTCTGTCAATTATAGTCCTGATTGATTACTCCCTACTTTCCATGATTGTGATTGACAATTCCCTCATTTAACTAATTCTTTCCATATGTTTGTCAGCTTATGCAGATACTCCCCAGTTGTACCTGATCTTTCTTTCCCTGTTGCTGATTAATTGTATGTTGTGTTGCTGCTTGGCATCATAGAACATGAACACCAAGTCTGCCATCTTGGAAGTCAGGTGGATATATGATGTGTGCAGTACAGCTCCTCCCAATGTCTCACCGTTGTTATTTGCTGGTTCAGGTACTCTACAAGCAGAGTCTGTCTTCCTAATGGTGCGCGTGACGAAATAGGTGCTATCCCCTTAACCAACTTACCTGGCTTCTTCACTATATGGTGCAGAGGTTCTTGTCCTCTTTTTACAGTGACAGTAATTGCAGGCATAAAGAATCATTGCCAAATAATCTTGAACTGTATCTGACTGTTCCTCATTCCTGAAGGTCAACTCCATAATATTCCTCTACTCTGTTTTAAAAAATCAGAGGGTCTGGATTTTGGGAGATTTCTCAAGTGGGGGTGGTAAATTAAAGTTGTTTTTGGGTTGAATTTGGCATAGGCTGCCTGAAAAGCTTGTGTGGGTGCACCAATCTGTGTTTGGGTCCTTTACATAATCCTGCATGATTCCTTTGGGAAATGGTTATCATCATGGCCCCTTCTGTGAGAGGTTCAACATCACTAAATCTCAATTATTCTTTTTACAATAATACAATTCCACACCAGCTCGGTGTGGATGCCCATATAACCACACCCCTTGTAATTAATGTAATAATGTAAAATCACAAAGAATCTCTGTGGAGGCATCCATCTCAGTGCTGACTATCTATGTGGATACCTCATTGCCATCACAAATCCAGTATCATAATATTCCACAAGGACACCAGTAATGCCTCTCACTATCTTATTTGAATTTCAGAATATCCCACTCCATTCCTATACAGATTGCATTATCAAGACATATCACCCATATGGATAGTTGAATCTCATTCCATGACATGAGAGCAATTTAATATCAAGTGCACACCATACCTGTAGGAACTTTAATAACAAAACAAATCTCTGAGGGCTTCACGCTTCAATATCCTCAGTCTCCATGTGGTAGGTTCAGTATAAAACATCAGCTTTGAGTGTGGTTAAGCCTCATTGTAAACAAGCCCTGGGAGCATTCCAGTATAATCACACATCACCTTGTGGAGACCCATCAATATAACCTCAGCCTATCCTATAGGCATTTAAGTACCATAACAAATGCTCCATGTGAACACTTCAGTATCTTTATAGACAGTCTTTGTTGAAACTTCAGAATTGTAGCACATTATCCCTGTAGGAACACATATGTTGTCACATTCTGCCTCTTTGGAGCTTTAACATCATCACACACACTCCCTATGAGTACTTCTACTCTCATTTCTGTAGTGACTTCAATATACATCAGGGAGAGCTTGTCTTATGGTGATGTGTTTATACCTTCTCCAGCATTGTATCTTCCATGGATTCTCATGCTTTGAATATTCCACGCCGACAGGCTGGGAATCCTCAGTAACATTTTATTATAGCTTATAATAGTTGGTAAACTCACTTTAGTAGCCCATCTATGTCCTTTTGGGTGTATTGTGCCTCAGCCGATTGGACGTCGAGCGACAAGCCCCACCCAGGAGGCCATCTTTAGCTTCTAAGCGCACATCATGCTGAGGCGTCCTCAAGGCTTTCTCTCTGGAGAAATAAAACAAGAAACCAACCTATTCCTTAACAACGTTATAAAAAAAATCTTCTGTACATAGAAGTGCTTCTTACTTTCATAATGACAAGTATTCTGACTGCATATACTGCGCCTATTCTAATCACATTCAGGAGGATTGTGAAATTTGTGCCACTTTAGCACAAAAACCCTCAGAGATAGGAAGCGAAGAATAGCCCTTTGACTCAATGAGGGCAGATACCCCCATTGAGAGGCGGAATCCTCTAGAAGTGTGGTGGAGGACAGACCAGATAGGCCAAAAGCCTATGAAAGGGCCAGGTCAGAGGAGAAAAGGTCATCTTTCTCTTCATCTGTGACCCTCAAAAGAAAAAGGGAAGGAAAAACTATCTGTCCGTCCATCGACGACCTCACCCATGAGCAACTTGCCCATGACGAAAACGGCGACGGAGTCGCAGTAAGCGCTCCATCAACGAATGTCACCAGAAAACTACCGCCGACGGGTGCCTCGACCGTCCATGACACAATCATCTTTGACAACCACAAAACCATCGTCATCAGCCTCGTCTTCTTCGACGACCATCAAACCATGGTCGTCAACCTCGTCATCGTCGACGACCATCAAACCATCGTCGACGACTTCGTCGATGGGTCGACAGATCAAATATTCGTTGACGACGATACCGTCCACATGCCCGTCAATGACCGTTTTGCCTGCAAAGACCCTGTCGTCGACAGAGTCAACTTCCTTCCCTTAGACAGCTCCGTCCATGGAAGGCAAAACACTGTCAATGGCATCACTAACAGTACATGGAAAGTCACCAACACCTTTCCTGTCTGTGCCGTCAACAAGGGAGGGGGAACGAAAAAGGACATTTAAGGCGTCCTCGTCTACGGGCACGCACAAAATAACAAAAATAAGGACAACTGAAGGAAAACTCAAAGAAAAACAAAAGCACAAACACAAGTCTGACAGCAAATGTATGTCAAAAACAAAAGAACTACAGCCAATACAGGACTCTACACCTCTACAACAAGGCCCAATAATTCTTAAACTGCCTATCAAACACCTGTACTCGCCTAACGTCGTGGAACAGCAGGACATAGTAGGAGAAGTTGGGAAGCATTCTTTACCTCAGTCACCCGAAGGGAACACTGATGAACCATTAGCACCCAAGGGTCCAACACTGTCTCTGGTTTCGTCAATTCTTCCAGACCAGATACCGGAGCACCACATTGATTCAGTGTTTGAACAGGCGTACTCACCCCAGTCGTCTGAAGAAAGCCAATATTTGCCACAGGAAACACCAGTTGAACCAGGGTTACAGGAGTTACTGCAGCCAACATTACCAATCCTGGCTGCTCCTCCACAACAAACAAAACCGTTATTCAACCAATAGTCACTGTTACCTTTACAAGTACTTTCTACTCTTCAGAACCTACTTCAACAACTAGATACCATGCTACCAGTGAACCAGCCCCACCTGCAAACACCCAACGAGACACCAGGCCCTTCGGGGGAACCCACCAGGCCTGAGAAAACGGCTACAGGAAACCAGCTGAACGAACTAAGTGAACCGCCTGTCAAGCCTATGAGACACAGGTGACCCAACAGGACCAGCAGCCCCATTAGAACATGAGGGGCCTACCCAAGACCACACCGTTCCCCGTACAGTCAAGAGGAAGGAGAAGTCAAATCCTCTACCACCGACGATGAGGAAGGTAACCGAGACACTGATGCACCTCTACCTTGAAATCTATGCAGCCAGATAACTGGGAGGATACGGACTTGGGTCTGATCCAAGACTCTGAGGAACCATCGCGTCAGTCTCCGCCTGATGACATAACTGCATTTCACAATACTGAACAAAAGGCCTGTGAGGAATTTGGCCTAATACCATCGGAGCAGAGAAAGGATTGCTTCCTTTTCGATTTAATGCACAAGTGCAGGAAGGCGGTAATGTCAACTCCCATCCTAGACCATGTTTGGGAAGAAGGGCTGTTACTCATGAGAAAACCTTTCTCTGAACCAGTGTTAAAAAGCCGTTTGGAGAAGAACTTTATGGCACCTGAGGTGTCCCCTAAATGCCTTAAATCCCAGCCGACATCCGACTCAGTGGTATCAGCAGCAGCGTGCAGAAAGTAAACACACAAGGTCATAAATGCGCAGTACCACCTGACAATGACAGCAGGAAACAAGACGCTTTCGGTTAAAAAGTCCTTGCCACAGGAGCCATGACAGTTAAACGCGGCTAACTCACTGGCTGGCAATAATATCGAGATATGTCTGCGAGATGTGTATCCGGCTCACATCACTGTTAGACTACCTACCAGAAGATAAAAGAAAACAGGCCCTGGACATCCTCTGAGAGGGTGAAGACGCCTCAAACCATGCGATCAACATTTCAGTTGACATAGCGTAAACAGGTTTAAAAAAAAATTTGTAATGGGGTAGTACTTAGGAGACAGGCATGGTTAAAATGCACAGATTTCAGAACAGATGTGCAATCAAAGGTGCTAGGCATGCCTTTTAAGGGAGACCAACTCTTTGGTCCCAAAATTGATGACGCCCTAAAAGCCATAAACCGGACAACGATACAGCAAGATCACTCACCACACTAACAGTCAGGCGTTCTTTTCTCTCCTTCCGAGGGGCCTCTAGTCATTAAACAGTGACAGGTAGAGGTGGGAAGACATACCAGAGGGCATCCTCATATTCACAAGCTTACTACCAGATGTAACGCCGGACGTACCCATACAAACAAAAAGAGAGCAAGCAAGCTCCAAGAATGCGACAAACAACATCCGCCTTTAGGGGCAGGCTGAAAAAACAAGCCTCACCTCTGTAGGGCACTTAAAGAAACTGTCCAAATACAGCAAGTAGGGGGCAACATGCAATACCATCTACAGCAGTGGCGACAGTTAACCACAGACAGGTGGCCGTTAGACATCATAAAAAAAGGTCACACCATAGAATTCCAAGGAAACCCCCCTCCAATGCCCCCAATATTTCAACACCAGCCGTACCTTAACATCTTAAAGGACGAAGTGGAGAAACGGCTCATGAAAGACTCAATCGAAAAAGTCCAACATCAAAGGGGCAAACTCCAGCTTCTTCATCGTCACAAAACCAGACGACTCATGGCGACCAATTCTGGACCTAAGGAGTCTAAACAAATTTGTCGAGAAACAAAAGTTCAAAATGGTCACCTTGGCAGATGTCATCAAGTCAATAAGGGAGAACGACTTCCTAGCATCACTAGATCCCAAAGACGTATACTTTCACATCTCCATTTGCAAAAGTCACAGGAAGTTCCTAAGATTCGTCGTCGGCACAAACCACTACCAATTCAAACTCCTCTCATTTGGCCTTCGATCAGCCCTAAGAACATTCACAAAATGCCTAGCATAATCACTGTGTCGCTCAGGAAAAAAGGACTCTATATATATCCATAGCTTGACAATTGGTTGGTACAAGCACCATCGCACCAAGTGGCGGAAAGAGCGATCCGGCTGGTGTCAAGCACCCTCTTATGCCTCGGCTTCACAGTGGATTTAAGCAAGTCCTGCTTCAAGCAATCAAACATGTTAGTGTTCCTAGGGGCACAGTTCAACACCAACGTGGGCCGGGTACGTCCCTCAGTAAAGAGGGCTGCGTCACTACCCCGTCTAATCATGAAATTCTACCCGGACGCCAACATCACTGTCGGAACCGTCATGCAACTCTTAGGCACCAGGTCGTCCTGCATTCTCCTAATACAACATTGTAGGTTACAGATGAGACTGCTACAATAATTCTTAGCAGATCAGTGGTCCCAGCTAATGTGAACTTGGAAAGACAAGTTGACAGTAACAAAGTCGCTCACAGACAGCTTGCAGTGGTGGCTCATACCATCCCACATCTCCAAGGGAGTCTCATTCAGGGATCCGCCTTTTCAAGAAACCCTGGTCACAGATGCCTCACTAACATGATGGGGCGCGCACACACACTAACTGTCAGTGAAAGGCTGTTGGTCCCCGACCGAGGCACAACTCCACATCAACAAACTGGAGCTGAAAGCAGTGGCTCACGCCCTCCAATCATTCCAGCCAGTGCTCATAGGCAAAGCAGTACAAGTGTTCACAGACAACCCGACCACAATGTATTCTGAGTGAAAACAGAGAGGCACAAGATCAAGGGCACTCTCCTGAGCAGCCCAACGGCTGTGGAACTGGGCCATCAAAGACAACATGCAACTACAAGCATTTCACCTTCCAGGAAAAGAAAATTAAACTGGAGATCAGCTGAGCAAGGCCAACGACCAGTCACACGAATGGCAAATGGTGGACAAGAAACTCCTACAAATCTTCAACAGATGGGGAAGACCGACCATCGCTTTATTTGCTGCATGGGAGAACAGGAAATGCCCGCTGTTCGCGAGCAGATATCCGCACCATCGATCACTAGTGACACATTCAAAATGTCATGGGAAGGAATCTTCGCCTATGCATTCCCTTCAACGCCAGTCATATGCAGGGTCCTACAAATGATTGCAACGTACAAGTGCACAGTCATTCTCATCGCGCCAACATCGGCGAGGCAACTGTGGTTTTCAGAGCTTGTTCACCTGTTCCAGGACCCTCCCAATTCCTCTCTGTCAAGACCCCAGTCTGCTGAACATGTGTTACACTCACCTGGTCTCTGCGGGGACGTTGGGGCACGGTTGGAGCCCTCCCAGGAGTTGACTAAGTTGAATCGCTTCTCTCCCCCAACTGCAGCTGTACCGAGGGCCCGGGGTGCTGGTACTGTTCCTGAGAGAAGATGAGAGGCAGTGAGAATAACGTGGTGGTGCCGTGATTCCCCTCGACCCTTTCGTGCCAAAAGGTAGTGCGCAAGAGTTTGCACCATGCAAGCTCACCTATATTGATGTAAGGATGGGCTCTCAGTCCTGCTTTCCTTCAGCAGGGGTGCTGTTGATGGACGGAGTTGCGTCACTGGTCCCGAGTGTGGCGGTCCAGACCTGTCTGCGACCATTCCGTCTTGAAGGTAGGTTTATTGCTATGATTATTGTCCATATACTTTGTGATAATTTTCCCCAATGATTATTGTCCGGAACCATATATTGTACTTTCTCTCCCTAGTGATGAAGATGGTCCACGAGCATGTGAGGATGAAAAAGTCTGTCCAGGAGAACCTACTGGTGGTAAGTAGACTGTTCCAGAAACTGCGCCAAGTTCGTGAGTTGCGCTGCTTAACGTGCCATAGTCTAAGCGATTGCTCACCTAGTGTTTTCTTGCTCTCTTTGCAGGTGCAGCTGGTCGGTGTTAGCTGATGAGCGGTTTCCAGACTCTGCAGGCTGCCGGAGATGAAGATCCGCAAGGAAGCTACGCCGGAAGATGGCCCCGTGTTGATGGGAGTTCGGGACAGTTAAGGATGCTAGGCGGCACCCGTGGAGGACTCGAGAAGACTGGTAAGTTGGGTGCGGCTGCTGCAGAGTCGGAAGTGGAAGCAGTGCTTCTTCAAGCGATGGCGAGGCTGACTCGGGTAAGATGCGCACAGAGACTCAAGAGTTGGATGCAGGTAATAGGAGTTCCAGCGATGGTGTGGTCGTCTCGAGGTAAGCTGCGCGCGGCGGCTGCGGAGGGAAGCGGATGGCAGTGCTTCTAGCGATGGCGTGGCTTCAAGGTAAAATGCGCGGAGCGGCTGCAGATGGGAAGCAGATGGTAGTGCTTCTAGCGATGGCATGGCTGATTCCAGGTAAGATGCTGGAGGGATCCGGAGACTGAAGATGCACGTGCTGAACCAGGTAAGAGTCTTCTGGACGGCGGTAAGCATTACATTGCTCTAGCAGACTAACGCGAAGCGCCAGCATGCGGGTGGGGCCGGCTTATATAGCCAAGCCCCAGCCACTCCCCTGAGGCCCCGCCTTGTGGCCCCACCGTGCCACTTCTCCTGGCTTCTGCACATGCCTTCCCTGAATTGGTAGGGCCCCGCCCGGCCTAGATGCACATGCTCTCTGTGTTCTGTGTGCAGAGCACACTTTGTAATGAGCTTGGTGCCATAGGCGCCAAGACTGGTCCATTGGGACTCTGCAGGTGGTGAAGTAATTGGCCCTTGACCAGCGGCCATGACACCATGTGCAACCAACAGGTGCAATACCACAATCCAGGGGTGCTCAAATTAAAGGCAAGTCCCACTTACACAGGAGTGCAGAAACATCATAAAGGCTGCCAGGGTGGAGTCCACAAACAAATCATACAAGTGCAAGTGGAATTGGTTTTGCACTTGGTGTTTTCAAGAACATTTGCATCTGTTATGTGTCGAGCCTCACCAAATCCTACTGTACCTGTTAAAGCTAGCCAAAGACGGTTGATCACACTCATCCATCAAAGTACATTTAGCTGCAATTTCTAGATACACCAGAAAGTAAGAAAAAGCTAAAATTTTCGGAGCCTGCATCGTAAAACACTCCATGAGAGGCCTATTCCGCATCTACCCCCCTCAGAAAAAAGCACCACCTCAGTGAAGCTTAAACACTGTGCAGTCCGGACTAATGAAACCTCCATTCGTACCAATGGCGACCACAGACATAAAGTTTGAGTCTTGGAAGACTGCATTTCTAGTAGCAGTCACCTCCTTCCGGCGGATGTCAGAAATAAATGTGCTATCTGTTAAACCTCCAGCTTTCTGGTTTGAAAAGAACAAAGTCATCCTGAAAACAAACCATAAATTAATTCCCAAGGTACTATCCACCTTCCACTTACAAACTGAGGTTATCCTACCAGTTTTCTTTGCACATCCATCCACACCAGCGGAACAGGCTCTACACGCGCTAAACCTTTAAAGAGTTCTACATAGACAGAACAAAACATTTCAGGCGCAAGCACGTCTCAACTATTTGTGCTATCTGGGCCTCCTAACAAAGGTCGACCTATTTCAAAACAAGGTATTGTCAGATGGGTCTCTGCTGCAATTTCCACAGCGCACACCCAGGCCAATTGGCCGCTACAGGGCCACGTCCATGCTCATTCCACTGTGGCAGTGGGATTTTCAGCAGCACTACGGGCAGGGATTCCCCTGTCAGATAAATGACAGGCAGCAACCTGCGCAGTCCTGCACACCTTTGCCAGGCATTACGTCCTGCAACACTTGTTTCAATACGGGATGCCTTCTCCCATTACACCACCTATTACTAGATGTTCACTGCTGTGGCAATCTATTCATGATATGATATGATGTGGCATTTATAACGTGCATGTACACAAGTGTTTCTATGCACTACAAGACAAGGAGGGGGAAACAAAGGGAGGACAAAATAATGATCTTACTAGGCCTTGTATCATTCAGATCGCACAAGTGTGGGGAAGAGGGAAGGGGAGAAGATCCAGTGCTGGAGAAGGAGTATGTTCTCCAGCATTGATATCTTTCATGGATTCACACGCGCCCACGTGCCCACCCCTATGGGAGAAAGGCTCAATTTTGACAACTCTCATCTCTCTGGGGTTAGAATCTGAAAAATGGCCTCCTGGGTGGGGCTTGTCACTCGACGTCCCATTGTTGAGACACAATACACCCAAAAGGACATAGATTGGCTACTAAAGTGAGCTTAAAAACTCTATTATAAGCTATAATAAAATGTTACCGAACTTTCCCAGCCTGTCAGCTTGGAATATTCAAAGCATGTGAATCCATGAAAGATACCAATGCTGGAGAACAGGAGTTACAGGTAAGCAACATACTCCTTCATGGCGTTCTTCAGGAATATGTACCAGCTGTGAAGATCCAGGGCATGACTGAATGGAGGCACAAGGTCCACAAATAATGCTACTGCTGTTGCATTCCTGTGGTAGAAGCAACACTTTTAAAACACTGTTAAAATCTCCCAAAGTCATTACTGGGGCAATTGCAAGGATGTGAAAAGTTGGCCCTTTCCGATGCCCCCTCTCACCTCATTTCATATGTAATGCATGAAAGGGTCAGAAAGTGCACTCAATATATCCTATATAACTATGTAAAACTACTTTTACAGTTCCACCGTTAAAATGCTGATGGAAACCGATGAAAAAAATATAATACCACTGGAATTCCAGGAATACCATTGTCGCTAGGGTCTGAAGTGGGTTGATTTTTTAGGAATACTTCCATAGTGGTTTAATTTTCCCCCGGTGGTATCCCTTTTAAAAAAAAAAACACCCAACTTGTGATGGCCCCTCTAGTCTTCAAGATTATCACAGACTGGCCTCTCTCCACCTGTTGGAGTTAAATATTGAACAGCAGAAAATAAATAATCCAGAGAGATTGATTACAAAGATATTAAAAACATGTATTAATTTATACAAAATATTGATTAAATAAGGAATACATCTAAAATAATTAAATTAAAGCAGGAAAATAAAAAAATCTTTCTTACAACCATAATGAACAATATTCTTCTGTACAGTCAACCATACCCATATCTACATCCATCAAACAAAAACATACACATACATAATTCCGACAGTTCAACCCAAAAAAACACCATTAAAAAGACATTAACACAATTGACAAATCGGGTAACACATATATGGCCTAGAATAGAAACAATACATTTTCTTAATCACATTTCCAGGCAGTTGGACAGGACCAACCGGTTTCGATGAATTGGAAGCAATTTTACCATGTCTTCATCAGGGAAACCCAATTAACCAGGCTCATAAGCCAATTCTTTATACGCGGATGTAAGTTGGATCATAGAATCAGCTGCCACCTGGATAGCAAATGAAAGAGAATTGGCAAAATGCGGGCAAGCATGCATCACAGTTCTTTACTTTTCAGAGCACCCCGGCCGGGGGATTCCTTTCCGGGTTCCTCACGGACCGGGTGGGGCGTTGATCGCCCTGTTACCGGGGTTCGCCCTGTTACCGTTGGGCCTAATAATTCTACCTGAGTTTTCTCCGAGGGTCTCCGTAAGGGGCCTGTGGATACCGGAGTACGCTCCTAGGCCCCTCCTGTGGGGGCTCTTTGTAGACCCAGTTCTACTGAGTCGTGGGGTACCGGAGCTCGCTCTGAGGCCTCTCTGTCGGCTTCCTCAAAAATAGGACCGGGTTCGCCCCGAGGCCTTGGGTGGGCTTGTTGTTAGCGAACGGATGTTCGAGGCCCGCGCAGATAAGGCTGTTACCGGACCTGGGTCCGAGGTCCCTCGTTCAGAGGCTAAAGCTACCAACAGTTCTGAGGTGCCTGACAGGGCCTTGTCGGTGAAAGCCGTTGCTCACCGTTCCCGCTCTTGCGGTGACACCAGACCTGTTGAGGGGGCAAAGAAGCAAACGTCTTCTTTTACTGGCAGCGCCGAGGTCCTTCCTTCGAAGGCTAATTTGGCGGTTGGTATGTTACAAAAACATTCCAGGACTCACAGTACCGGCTCTGCTGAGGTTCCTTATGTTAAGGCTAAGATTAAGACCCCTGATCCATCGACGGGGACCCCTGCCTCACTTCCTCACGTGCCGCAGTTCCCCTCAGATGAGGACAAAATGGCGCCTGTTCCCGGCACGACCGTGGCGGCCATTTTAGGTGCTACCTCTACAACTACACCATCGGCCTCTGGTGTAGGGCTTGGCCCCTTGGGTGAACATAGAGTCCCTTGTGCGCATCCTTATCGGCCAGTTTACGATTGGAACGCCCGGATGCCTCTTCCGCACAATGTGTCGTTGCCTGCGGGGTTGGCACCTTTGATTTATGTGGATACGTCAGCGGAGGGGCCTGTGTGGCACCCTTCCCTGTTACGTCCCTGGATTTGTCCACCTCATGAGAGGCCTCCTCAGGCTCCGAAACAGTCCCTGGAGGACGCCTTTTTCGGCAAATTTCAAGCACTTATGCGCACCGACCCCATGAGGGAATACTACAAAGGGCTTTTCAGGGAGATATGTCCACCTGCGCCTCCGACTCCGTCCGTTCCTCCGGTGGTTTCGCCAGCGCCTTCCTTGCCTACGGTGCCTTCCCCTGCTCTTCCACCTTTGCCTCCGTTGTCCCCGGTGGACAAGGCAGCGCCTGACACGGCTCAGCAGGATCCTGACCTGTCAGATGAGGCCCAAGGCGATCAGGACAACGAGGACCTTCCCCGATCTATCAGAGCTTTTCATGACCGGGTACTGGAAATGATGAGTTTCTTAGATGTTCCGGTGCCCGAGGCACCCGCTCCGCAGGAGGGCTTGCTTTCTGGGGCGTTCACCCTGTCTCCCTTGGAGCGTACTGGCCTGTTCTTGCAGAAGGACGTTCTGGCCGAGGTCCGCAGAGTCTAGGAAAAGCCACACTCTGGACTTTTTGTCAATAAGAAAATTGATGTGAGATACAGGCTGCATTCTTCAGAAGAGGTGGCCCTGTCGTCTTGTCCGCCTCCCTCCTCCACAGTGGTGGCTGCGGCCACTTTGCAATCCAGGCCTGCAGCATCCTCTTCCACGACGGCTACTCAAGTCCTTGGAAAGGAGGACAAGCTCCTAGACTCCCTCGGGAGAAAAATCTTCGCCGATTCGGCCTTGCAGCTCAGGCAGGCCAACGCTGAATTGATATTAGCGGGAGCTAACATGCGGGTGTGGAAAGGTCTAGTTTGAGGAGTATATCCCGGTCGAGAAGCTGGAAGACTTCAGAGGGGGCCTTTCCGACGCCAGAGTCTTGACCCAGGATCTCCTGGAGGCTGCGGCTCACCATGTAGACACCTCGGCTCGGGGCCTTATGCTGGGGGTTGACACCTCACGGCAGGCGTGGCTGCGTGCCACTAAATTTTCAAAAGAAGTGCGGGACAAGGTGTTGGACCTTCCGTTCGATGGTAAGGAGCTCTTCCATTCTACGACTGATGTAGAGCTCACCAAGACGAAGGATAGCACTCAGACAGCTAAGTCATTGTCTGTCCTGGTTAAGGCTCCTTTCAAATCCCAGAGACCGTTGTCGCAAAGTCGACCATCCTCTGGTTTTAGGGGCATCCTCGACCGCAAATCTCACAGAGTGGATACCCCTGCGGGGAATAACCGCCGTAGGCAACAACGGACGTGCTTTTACTCCCGCTCTTGAGCCTCCTCTTCAGGTTCAGGTGGCACCGCCACCGATAAACCTACTAAATGAGGGGTTTCCGTGCTCGCACGAGACCCCGGTGCGAGGACGCATTGCGTCTCATTGGGAGGAGTGGCAGACCATCACAGAAGACTGATGGGTCTTGTCAGTCGCTCAGGTGGGCTTCCGCTTAGCTCTACCCCTTACCCCACACCTCAACCCTCCTTTTCAGCAGTCGGCTCGCCCTCCCTCAAAGCCGAAGTTCAGAAACTTCTGGACCTCAGAGCTGTGGAACCCGTTCCCCTTGGGGAGCGACGGGAGGGCTTCTACTCCCGGCTTTTTATGGTACCCAACCAGGCTGGCCTGCGCACCATCCTAGACCTTTCCCAGTTCAATCTTTTCCTACCCCAGGAGAAATTCAAGATGATCACGCCCAGCCAGATACGGTCCCCCTTGCAAATGGGCGATTGGCTCAGCATTGTGGATCTTCAGGACGCGTACATGCATATCCTGATTTGGAACCCACACAGGAGATATCTCTACTTCTCTTTGGGAGAGGAGCACTTCCAGGACCTGATTTTCCTGGGTTTCCGCTAGAACACGATCGACTGCAGAGTGTACCTGACCGGGGACAGAATGGCGGATCTGTTAGCCACGTGTCAGATGTTCGCGCAGTCGGAGAGCATGTCGGCCTGGTAGTTCCAGAGGCTTCTGGGCCTCATGGCCTCGTGTGTGCTGGCTCTTTCTCTTGCTTGTCTCAAGATGAGACGGACCCAGATGGCTCTTCGGAGTTCCTGGCATCAGGCTATGGACCCGGATTCCAAGTGGATAATGATTCCGGATTCAATGAGAGTGGACCTGAACTGGTGGTCATCTCTCAGCAACCTGTCAGGGGGTGCGGGGTTTCAGGACCCAAGACCCACAGTGACGATTACGACAGACTCCTCCCTTCTCGGGTGGGGTGCGACGTTAGATCTTCTTCAGGTCTCGGACCTCTGGTCGCCACAGGACAAGCTCCTGCACATAAACCATTTGGAACTTCTGGTGATTTTTCTGGTGCTCAAGGCGTTCAGACCGCTCGTTACCAACAGGGTGGTCCGCATACGGACGGACAATGTGGTGTCAATGTATTCCATCAACAAGCAAGGGGGAACAAAGTCTCCCCCCCTCGTGGACCTGTCCATCCAGATATGGGAGTGGGCCGTGCTTCATGGTGTCTGGCTGCTTGCAGTGCACATCACGGGCCAGCTGAATGTCACAGCAGATGCCCTCAGCTGGCGGACAGCGGTCAGCTACGAGTGGGAGTTGAAGGCGGAGGTCCTCTCATGGATCTTCTTGCGTTTGGGCACACCGGAGGTGGACCTCTTTGCTACGGCAGTAAACAAGAAGCTTCCTCAGTATGCCTCCAGAGGAGGGCTGGGAGCCTCCTCTCTGGGGGATGCTCTCGAGATTCCATGGCACAACATGAGAGCTTACGCCTTCCCGCCTCTGCCTCTACTCCATCGGGCGATTTGGAAGCTCAAGAACTCTGTGAACTGTTCGCTTCTTCTCATAGCCCTGTGGTGGCCGGCCAGATTTTGGTTCTCAGAACTTCAACACCTGTCGGTGTATCTGCCGATCAGGTTACCAGTAACTCCCGATCTTCTTCACCAGGGGGAACAGTGGATGTGGCACCCCTCCCCACAGTCGCTCAGCTTGGCGGCATGGTGCCTGAGTTCAAGTCTTTAGAGCATCTGAATTTGTCTACGGATAATATGCGTATTATCTAGGCAGCCAGGAAACCCTCGACCAGATCCCAGTACAGGAGTAAATGGCTCAGGTTCTGTCACTGGTGTTTGGAAAAGCAGTTGGACCCAAGGGAGTCTACGATTGACACGGTGCTGTCCTTCGTGACCTACCTAGCAGAGTCGGGTGTTCACGTTCTGTCTTGCAGAACGTACCTCTCAGCGGTTTCCGCTTACCTTTCTACAGACCAGTGTTCTTATTCTCTGAGTAACCCAGTGGTTAAGAGGCATTTTGCAGGCTTGACACGCCTCTAGCCTCCAGTTCGTAATCCGCACCCGCCGTGGGATCTAAATGTAGTGCTGACGGCGCTGTGCCATAAACCCTTTGAACCAATGGCTACGGTGGACCTCAAGCACTTATCCTGGAAGGTGTCCTTTCTGTTCGCCGTTACGTCAGCGAGGAGAGTGAGTGAGTGAGTGAGCTCCAGGCGTTGTCGGTGGAGCATCCTTTCTTGGTCTTTCATAAGGACAAGGTAGTCCTACGGACAAACCCGGCCTTTCTACCAAAGGTGGTGACTGAATTCCATCTGAATCAGTCTATCTCCCTGCCGGTCTTTTTTCCGAACCCTGCCTCTGAGGCTGAAAGGGTTCTGCACTGTCTTGATCTCCGAAGAGCTCTTAAGTTCTACTTTGACAGGACTTCTTCTCAACCTTTTGTGACCTTCGGCGACCCTCAGGGCAAGCAGGCGTCTAAGGCGACTATTTCTCGGTGGATCGCCGCCTGAATCTCGGAGTCTTTCACCGTCCAAGGGCTGAAACCTCCTAAGGGTATTCATGCACACCTGGTGCGGGGCAAGGCAGCCGCGGTTGCTTTTCAGAAATATGTCCCCTGGAAGTCCTTCGCTAGAGCAGCTACTTGGGCCTCCCCATCTGCTTTTTGTAAGCATTATTGTCTCGATATGAGCTCAAGAGCTGATGCTCAGTTTGGTCAGGCTGTGCTGAAGAACCTGTTTCAGTCAGGGGTATTTCCATCCACCCGTAGTTCCTGTTAGGAGTGCTTGGGAATCTCCCATAAGTATGGAGGAAAGGGGACAGGACGTAGGAGTATAACCAGGTTACTCACCGTAGTGACCACCTTACTCCTAGTCCATAGTCCCCTTTCCTCCATACGTCCGCCTGCCGTCCCCTCTAATAAGGTTCTTCTGTTATTGCTAATAGGTCTCTGACCTGGCGATAGAAAAGGACTGATGGGTGATGCGCAGGGCAGAGCCAAGGTGGGCAGGGTTACGGCCGCGTGCTGGGACCCGCGCAAGCCAGAGAGGAAGGACACATTTTTGAAATAATGTGGATGCTTTTTACAAAGTGCTCCGGTCCCGTCCCACAGGACAGAGAGATGTCCCATAAGTATGGAGGAAAGGGGACTATGGACTAGGAGTAAGGTGGTCACTACGGTGAGTAACCTGGTTATTCTACAAAAGACAAGTCCCTTAAATATTTCTGTTCCATCACACACCAGCTTCTCATGAATCTTTAAATATAATTATATCTGTGTGAACCTAAACATCAACCCTCACTATCCTGGTGAGGACCTCAACAATATCTTCAAACATCCTCCATGCAGGGAGTTAATATCACACACACCCCCTCTGTAGACTTTAATTTCATCACAAACAGCTCTGTGTTGAATATTATATCACTCCACACATATCAGGTAAGAAAAACAGTATATTCACACACATTGTTGCCAGGAATCTGGTGCACTCCATACCTCACACTTTCTCTCCCCTCACTCCTGCTGTAACACAGAGCATGTGTATTTTTTATCTGTGAAACAGTTACACTGACAACAAAGTGATGACAACTGTGAGGGGTAAGAAATGTAAGGCGTACATAAATATGAGGGGTCAGAAATGTGATGCGGACCATGTTGTGAAGTTTTCTCAACAAATGCCATTTTATTTTAATAAAAGGTTGGATGAACGCCTCACTATCCTTACTCTGACAATGATTTCTCTGCATAAAATAAACTAGGGAAACACTCTAACAAAGGAAATCTGACCCTTAAACTTATATTTAGAACAAATGGATGAGGAAATACATGGCAGTTCAAAACACAAATGCTTAAAGTCATAATGTAACCACTGGCTGGCTCTCTTGATAACTTGGGCATACTCCCCTTCCCCAGATTTAAACGTGAATCTGCTTCACAGTTCAAGAAAAGAACCCAAGGAAATCCTGGTTTCAAAGTTCCAATATAGTTTGTTGCAACTTCAACTTGTCAACCGAAAGTTCCAACATAAAAGATATAAGGCTCTTCCTCTTACTTGAACAGGTTCTCAGTTCATCAATAGCAACAAAAATTGTCTCGGTTAGGATGATTTTTGCCACACTGATAACTTCTAAAATAATACAGCTTTTTGTAACAGCTCTACTCTGCTCTTCTTTTATTACCAGAAACAACATAAATTGTCTCTGTCACGACCACCAGGTAGCACTTTCAACTTCCGCCTGGTCTACTTCCATGCCAGGCCTACAATTTCAAAGGTTTGACATCCGGGTATACTCCCCTGCCCGAACGTTTCACAACAACAAGTTCTTTTGTGGTTAAGGTCAACTGATATAAAAAAGGTTCACAACAACTTCACAGTCTTCAACAAAATGTACCTTCAAACCTTTCAACAACTTTTCGGGGAAGACAAGATTCACATTGGTGCTCTTCATTAATTTTCTGTAATGATGTTCCTCTCCCTCTGGATATCTTTTCTCAGAAGGGCAGCCTGGTTTTACCACTCTTGTTTCTCTACTACACAAGTAACCAATGACTGCCAGGGATAAGGTCTCTTTGGCAAGGTGTGTTTATACCAGCGTGTACCATATCCTGTACAAAGTATGGGCAACAAGTTTCAAAGTTTATGGACCCTGCGTGAGCCCCCTTTAGCTGTTGAGAATAGTGACTAGGTTGTTTTGGCCTTGGCCTTGTTCTTAGTATCTCTTGGCTTAGGCAATGCTTGTAAGTATTAACTCTCAACAAAGTTACCCCCTTGGGTTACTGGGCTTTACACAGACTCACACTTTCAAGGTTACAGTCATTTGACTTTGATATAATAGACTTCTGCTGCTTTTCCATAATTCAGTATCCAAAATTAACTTGGGGGTTACTTTTACTCACACGTGAGTGCTGTTCATTCGTCGCACGCCTCATTCTGCTTCGCGTTGGGGGATGGAGCGCTCCGGGGTCACTGGCTGCTTGTGAACTCACTGGGCAAGACATGCGCTTCCATTCTCCTCGCCACTCACATGACGTCTGCTGCTGTGGCTCCTCACAACCTGGCAAACTGCTTCCAGGAGTTTGCCTTCGCCCACGCCACCTTCTACTGGAGCTTCTCGTGCTCCGGAGACCCTCTGGGGCACGCCAGCCACCGGAGACAAACTTGGGGCTCTCGGGTGCACGCCAGCCATCTGAAACAGCCTCCTGCATGCTTCCTGTTGTGCAGCCTCTGCAGAACAGATCACAAGGGGGTAAGCTTTCCTCCTGCACGCTACCCGCTGTGCGACCTCTGCACTTCAGATTTCTATAATCACTGACCCTCTCAGGACCGGCAGCTGATATCTGCCAAACAGTGGTCTTGGTGTCTTCTCTGTCCTCCTGCTTCTACCTGGGCTGCCAACACGGACCACGCTGCTTCTTGCTTCCTCTGCTCCTCTCCAACAACTTCTTCCTGCTCCCTTTAGCCTGCACCTTAGGGGGCCTTTTAAGCCTCTGTCTCCCTCAGGTGTGGGTCATTTGAATTAATGATCTGACCACTCCTGCAACATTGTACCTTTTCAGCTCTCTTCTTCGTCTCAGTACTTTAGGAATTAAGGGACTTGAAGTTCCTAATGGAAAAATTGGGCTTTTGAGTTTCTGCTGTTTTACTTGTAAACCCCAGTTTGTTCTTCATATTATGCCTCACAACGACATCATAAGGGTTAGTCATCGGCCGTGATTGGAAAGGGTAAAGCAATTCTTTTAAGCCATTTTTATTCACATATTTTCTTTCACTGTACCTTTGGATATTGGGGAGGTCTTTAGTTTTACAGGTTTCCTGCATTAAAGAGAGATTTTGAGTTCTCCCAAGGTCTAGGAGTTTGTTATTGTTCCCCCCTTATTTACCTATGTATCTTGTGGACCAGCAAGATGTTTATTACAACAAGACATTACATATTTTGACAGTGTTGAGCCATCCTCCCTACAGGAAGGCAAATACGGCGTCTCATCCCATGGATTCCTCCCATTCCCTGGGGCCTTTTCTCCTCCCAGGTGATCCTCCCCCAGAACACCACCCCCGAAGGTCAGGATCAGGAAGCGTCTGCCTTTACCTGGCCACCTGGGAGGAGACTTTAGGCCTGGAATTAGTGAGGAATCCGTTGTTGTAATGTTTTCAACATCTTTATAAAACAAAAAGGGTTGGATAAAAGCCTTTATGGTCCCTATCCTAAACAGCTTTTCCCTGCCTAGAAAACTAAAACTAAAGGTCAGTCTGTGTCTCGTCAGCCATATAAACTGCCTTTGTGTCCAAACATACTAACTACTTTAGTGTGACCCTCACGCTAAAATGAACAACTAAGAGTGCCTGGGAATGTATCTGACTTATATTTGTCAAACAGTGTTCATAACCAAGGCAAGTAAAGCAATCCAGCATAATCCGTCTTTTCCAAGCAGTCGTCCTTGGATCCAAAGGGTGATTTCCCTTCCCGTGGTTTATTTAAGTATGCTGGCAAAAGCGTCTCTTTCAAACAGTTTCTTAAGAATGTCGAAAGGATGGCAAAAGTGTCTCTTTCAAATGGCAACTTCTTAAGAATGGCGTAAATGTCTCTTTCAAGTGAGATTTCTGTAAGAATAGCAAAAGTATATCTGGTTGGTGTACTTCTTTACCATATACTGTGCAAAGCAAATAAGTTTCTTTATACAACTTCAATGGACTTCCTTGTGTACTCATCTGTGGACTAGATGAGCGATGTATGTTTTAAATTTGAATCAAAACTCACATATTTTCATCTTGCACATAAGAAAATGGTAGTGGCTTCCGTTCACTCAAATAAACCAGCCCCCACCGTCAATTCCATGCATGTAGCCTACACGACTCCTGAACCTACTACACACTCGCTTAGAGATGCTCGTCCACTAACCTCATGTCCAGCCTGCTCTCACCTCAGTATGAAAGGGGACGAAATGTGTGTCTCAGCAAGCTACAAATTAAGGTGAAATGTACTAGGACTTTTGTAGATGTATAAAATCAATACTTTTGTCGATTTTTTTTTTGTTGTAGGAATTACTGCGCGTAGCACTGGTTCAGCTACTAGTATACAATAATATATAGTGTGTTCTTTCCCAAAAAAGTATTGGGCGCAAAATTATTTTCACACAAACCTTTTTTCATGCTAGTGCTGAGATACCGAATTTTTGGTTATTCACAAACGGGATCAGACTGGGCATATGTGCGAAACACAGATTGCCTTTTGTGAATATTTTTTCACACTTGAACATGTTGGGGTGGGGGGGGGGTCAAAGGGAATTTTTTTCCTCAATGGAAAGTGCATCCCCATTTAACAAACCACAAACCGGGAACGCTTTTAAATGCAAGAATTGGCGACACGCAGCCCTGTGCCTGTTGGGGTTTGCAGTACTTCTGACCCGTCAGTGCTTCTTTTCTTTTTTTAAACTGGGGCAACGTCAGAATGAGGTAGCACTTCAATTGATGTCTCTCATGCAAGGATTTTAATTCTTTTTTCCGTTTGTAACTTTTTTACATCACAGGCCATTTAACAGCCATCATTGTGAAATGAGCTCCAAGCCTCCACCTAGGTGATCAAATCTTGTGAATTTAGTAGAGTTAGGTATAGTGCCTGACACTAATGCATTCAAGGGGCCAGAATGTGGGGTGGTATTTTTATGGCGGGGGTTTTATATCGGGGATATGTCCATGTAAAATGAACCAGTAAATACATTCCATAGATAGAAGTGATGGTAATGCAATGCGCAGGCTAATTATTTAAAATAGGGGGAAAGTGTTCAGGCCATACTATAAATGGAGAATGTCTGTGCATTGGGAATTGAGCATGTACACAGCCATCTTCACCCTGACACCCAGCTAAAATGCTGTACAGTGAAAGGTCACTCTGGGTAGACAGTGGATTCCAACAAATGTCACAGCCACTTTGTCCCACCATACAAATCCTAATGCTCTCCGAATCTATATATGCTTCATTGTTGCAGACATTTTAATGTTCTGGTGAGAGGTAGGAAAAATGGAACCTATTGTGCATTATGTTCTTAGTGATTCAAGCATGCAACCCTTTCATCACAGACATATTTGTCAAATATAAAGATCTGTGCTCATTGCTATGTTCCGAAAATGCTCCTTGATTTTATTCAAAACATGCTGGAACACTCACTGGTACTATTTGTCCCCTTCTTATTTATCATAGGGCCATTTTTGTAGGAGCGCAATTTCCAGTACTAGACTGAATTATGAACTATCGGAAAATAATGATTTACTCGCACAGAAAGAGGCAGGCATATAGAAATAGAGCGAGAGAGCAAGGCAGCAGAAACAGACTGACGAAAGAGCACTAGATCATATGCCCATGCAGCTAGGACCCCAGCTGCTCAATGCTAGCAAAAAAGGAGGATCAGGCAGCCAGATTTCAGCTGAACCAAAATTGTAGTCAGACTTAAGGAAAGTAAATAGTAGTACAAGCATTAGCAAACGGGTTGCTGGATCTGATCAAGCAAGTGCTGCACCTGACCTGCTTCAGATTTATGCCCTGGAGGGGCTGGGCACTATTCTCTCTCGAAAAATGCTTATCATTCAATTGTTAGAGCTACATGTTACTGGGGATGGTGAAGATAAATCAGCCCCAGAATGTTATCGGTTCTGTTAAACTACTTTGAGGGATCGATAGTCAGGGTGAACAGGGTGCCTTCTCAGGAATTTGCACTGAGGTACTAAGCAGGCATGCCCTGTATCCTCCATTGTATTTGCACTAGTAGCTGAAGCTCATGCAAATGAATAAGGGAAGATCATTATTGTCGGAAATAGCATGGCAGAGGAGAGCAAAGCCAATGTGTCTTTTTACACTGTTGATATTAAAAGTGACTGTTGAAGAAATCCCTGTAAAGACCATTTACAGCCTCTCGGGAAGTCACTCTTCAAGCTAAACTTCCTTTGGTCTCATTAGAGTGTCCTCTAATGTATCCTCAGGGCCGCTAGGGTACTGTGCTAGAGCAGGGCAAGGCATAACGTTTATGGGGTTATGTGTTGGGTCAGTAAACAGTATAGAGCTATAGTAACTAGATGAAATGAATGTCCACACCATCTTAAGAAAAATTGATTTATAATAAAATGAATATCTACAAGAACATGTAAGTATTTTACATTGAATAAGTAAAAGATTTTCAGGAACAATCTTCACACCCATATGATCTAATAAGAGAGAATACAGAAATGTAAGATACGTGTTGAAACCTACAGTTCTCCTGCTTTAAATCAAAGCCAGAGTGTGTTCAGATCAGACCTAGCTTGCACTAGCTGTACAGTTCTCATCGCAGGTCTCTGAATTCTTGCAGTTTCAAAATGTTACAACAATATCTTACCGCGATTGGGTGGTTTTTACTGAATGGATAGCGCAATTGGTGGGCCTTTGTTATGCAACGCACACACAAAGAAATTAATGTGGCAACAGTCCTTTCTTCACAGTCCGTACTCACTATAATTCAACAGGTGGGCCTATACAATAAATAGCCCTAAGGTAATTGAAGGAAGTTGCAAATCACGTTTTGTCTGCAGTCTAAGCTGGGGCCCTTGATCACAGTTTTAAATGTAGCAGAGTGGTGTTGTGATAAATGCCAGGAGCTACAATTATACAAGTGGGCTAGTTCTTCTGCGATGCCCAAATTGAATAGGGCTGATTTATATTTTAACAATCCAACACTTCTTTTTGAAACCTTGCAGTGGGGCTTTCTCAGATCCTTATAACCTCTCTATCAAGTTTTCCTTTTGAATCCTTGGAAGTGCTTTCCCTTAGGTCTCAAGCGCCTCCCATTACCATTCAATGATGCACGGCCAGAGAGATTCCTCGGGAGGTGGAGGCTGCACCCTCTCAGGACGCATATGATCTTGGAAGAACCTCTGAAGATGATTTTGACAGTCTCAGGTTGAGAGCTATTTGGGTGCTGGTGCTCTCAGAAATGTGTCATTGCTGTCCCTTGTCAGGGTTCCCACTGAGTCGTAGCCAAGTCTATCAGAACAAGGTACTGAAGAGCTTGCAATTTGGCGTGTCCAGCTCGATCAAGGGAAGGAGGAGCTGGTTCCTGGTCACTGAAGGCTGGTGTGTGGCCTCGCCGGCAGAGCTTTGCCTCTTAAAATACTTGGACGGATGCAGACCAACAAAGCATGGTCACAATTCATTTTGGTTTGGTTTCTTCTCCCGAGTTTAGGAATGAATTCACAGCCTGGATTTCCATCATTTGCCGAGATATAGATGCATATGGGGTTATTGGCAGCTAATCCCCAACCCTGGTCTCAATTACAAGGTACCAGACAAACATTTGGCGGCCATCTGCTTAATGGGGAGGGTCCTCACATTCAAGCTTACCAATGCCATTTTCTTGCGTTTTCACTCCTATGGATTTAGTAAGAAATCAAAACTCAATTTGGTCATGTATCCAGATTTCTTTGCAGTTCTGCAGTGTTCAGTCTAATGCAGTAGATGCTATGACCATATATATGATAATATCTGCATTCCGCTCCTATTGACTACTGTAGGACACAGTCGGGCCCCTCGATTTTACACAGTAGTACCTGTTGCAACACCGCTAGGTGACACCAGGCTGTGCCCTAAAAGAATTGTTTCTGATTGACTTCCACCAACCAGTGGAGGCCCGCACAACTGTTTGTGTGAGGTGATTCCCAGAGGGAACAGTGTCCCTTTGGGACAGCATAAACCTGAGAGGCCAATTATCTCTCAAGGTTCGATGCAGGATCTGCAGCCCTGATGAGGCCGTGTATGAAGACTCATCCACCAAACACAAATGAAAAATATAGGGGCCTCTTGCAAGAAATTCAGAGGAGCCCCTGAGGTTTTGGCTCCCCCACCTAAAAGAGTAGGAAATGCTCTGTCAATGGAGAAGATTAAATAACTTGGGCATGTCATAATAGAGAAGTTCTTTAAAAAAGGTAACTTTGGGTCCAGTGGTCATGAGGTTCAGTGCATTACTAGCAAAATAGAGCAGCAATTTTCAAAATGATCAACTTGTCATGGGGCATCTATATTCTTGGATTGCCCTGTGCTGCATGCCCACCCAAAATAACCTTTTTAAAGTGTGTAGGAGCGTTACAAACCTTAGTCTGGGATAGAAAGTCACTGCGGATTTCTCTAAACAAATTGTACCAACACATTTACACAGAAGGGCAGGGTCTATCAGACATGCAGAAGTGTGACTCAACCTTACAACTAGTGTGGTAAGTCAGAATCAGGAGATGGACAAGGAGGCATGATTCTAACAAGTTTTATTTTTTTTCTTTAAAGAAAGAAGGCGTAGTATGTCCCTAAACTGGTACTACTAATCCCTAATCTATATAAAAGAAAGTCAAGAGGTGCTTGTCAGAATGTGAAGGTGGCTAAACATAAATGCACCCCTCTGTCCTGAATCCTCTTCTAACCTAGCGTCTTTCCCTATTTCTTCATAAAACATAAATTAACCAAGACAGACTTTGGGCCACTGCCCGAACAAAGGGCTGCTGCAGGTTTCTGACCACCCACCCTCCACCTCCTACCCTTGTGTCTCTTTACCATAGGCCCTTGTCTATGTGAACAGCAAGCATGCAGTACTGCTGGAGTGTTATCCTGGCTCCCGCTATGTTTTTCTCTCTCTCTCAAATCAGTCTCTTTCTCCCCACTCAGGGATTCTCTCCTTTTCTCTATCCACCTTGAGGATTCATACTTCTTTCTGCAGTCTGGGTCTCAGCTCTTTCTTTCTCCTCACTGTGGGGATTCTTGGTGGTCTCCCGAATCTGGGGCTTCTCTCACTGTCTTTCCCCACTCTGGTGCATCTCGGGTCTCTCCCCACTTTGCAGCTTTTCTCACTTCCTCTCCCCACTCTGGGGCTGCTGAGTGTTCTCCCCTCTCTGGGGATCTAATCACTCCTTCTCCCTACTCTGGTGCTTCTTGGTATGCTTCCCTGTCTGGGGCTTTTCTCACTTTCTCCCCATTCTGGGGTTTCTCATTATCCTCCCCTCTCCGGGGCTTTTCTCACTCTTTATCCCCACTCTGAGGTTTCTCTGTATTCTCCCCGTTCTGGGGCATCTCTCTGTCCCTCCACTCTGGGGCTTCTTGGCTCCTTCCCCAACTTGGGGATCCTCGGTCTCTTTCACACCATGCCACCCACTACACATTCCTCTGGAGCCATTGCTTACCTGTGTGTGACCAGTTGTACTTCCTGGGAGGGTTGTGTAGTCTGCCCGAGCCTCCTCTTGCAGCAGAACCCACTTGTACAAGCTGTCCACTTGATTCTGCATCGGCTGTCTTCTTCTCTATGTTTCAGTTTATTCAGTGCAGCGATTTGTGGCCAGCTCCTCTGGGCTCTACCTTGGTCCTCTGAGGTACTCCATGGTCGTTTTGACTGCCATGCCACACAGCTCAGTTGATTTGCCTGTTGCCCCTTCCCCCAGTGAAGATCTACAGGCACGGCGCCAGGTCTAGTGTTCTCCCTTTCCAGGCGTCCCCACTCCCAATGTGTTCTGTGGTGCTATTGAACTCCGGGGGGCTTCGCTGATACTTCTTTCTGATTGGTTCTTGTTCTGACGTGCCTCCAGGAGGCTGGTCTTTTCATAGTTCTGCTGTTTTCCAGGAGGAGGAATGAGTAAAGTTGGGGTCAGAAGCCGTGTTAGCCATTAAAGGGGCCATAGGTTTATCATACAACTTTACTTCTGTATACCCCATAAAGGTGTTCGTGTCCTGGTGGTAGGGATGATGATTTAAGTCCCTCTCTGGGGTTTTCCTGTCCCCTAATGGGGAGTCACCTGCATATGGATCTTGCTTACCCTTTACCATAGCAGGCTCACCTCCCTAGTCCCAAAGGGGGTAGCCCTCCCATGGGGAGAGGTGACGATCTCCCTGGATTTATCACACTGGCTATTGTAAAGACTTGCTTTACCTGCCAGATAACACCCCAGCAATAGTATTAAAGTCTGGACTGATGAGTGGAAACAGAATTAAACACATCCTATATGGGTGAACTGTCAGACCCTGCTGCTTGTTGTTGTAATCCCCCTCTGGCGATTACTGATTTAATGCAAAGTGTTAACTGTGTGTTTATACCTTAATTCTGACATATGGGGGTTGTGACAAAATGTGAGGGTGAGGACTGCCCTTTGGCTCTAAGGAAACCGTATTTTCATCTGTACCCCTGTCTCAGAACATATTCAGCGCTGATATCCCTGTAGCAAAGTCCTGGGATCACAGTGAGCATGCCAGTGAGGTAGTGTAATCCCTTTGTTCCACCTATCTGAGGTAGGCTGCTTAGTCCTTCCAAAAAGGACCCATGCAGTTCAATCATTGTGACCAAATGGTTAGTCTTCCCAGAATGGTCTGCATATTGCTGTATTGTTCTTGGGCTAAGAGGGTACTCTTTCACTGAGAGATTGATGGTTTGCCTAGCTTCTCTTCACCTTATCTTGTGTGTGTGTGCGCGTGTTGAGCGATTTGGCCTTACTGAAGGGAACTCGTGTCCCCTGCAGACTATCTAGGGTTCAAAAGTGCCAAACTGTTCAGTATGCATAAAGATATGAGGTATTCTAAAGAATAGCATGTATAAATAGAATATGCGAAAAATGCACACTTATTAGCAGATACATTTGAAATACGTTAATACAATATAATAATGCAATAGTAATTCTTGTACACAAAAAATGTAATGTGAAAAAAGACACACCGCGTTTCGAGAGTTCATCTCTTCACCAGGGGTGTAATTCGGTCAAAATTTCTGGAAATAATCCAAACAAAATGTATAAGAGTATAATCATACTATGCACTCGATAATCAAAAATTGTAATACATTTGATCATATACGTTTTTCAAAGAAAAATCACGAGTTTGAAAAATGTACCTCTAAAGTTCCATTGGGCTGGCGGCACCATGTGATGGAATTAAAAGGTAATCCAACAATGACCAGTGTAGAAAAAACAACACTCCGATGTGTGGAATCCAGGGTGTTAAGAATAAACACTAAAATATATATAAACAGACAAAAAAGCAGAGAAACCATCCCTCTCACCTCCTCTTGTGTAAAGCGAACCTAGTGTTGCACTTCTATGGTCAGGTATGAACTTCTAGATGTTCAGGAATCTGTAAGAATGGGTTGACCTTTCAATGTCTGATATGTGTACCCATCTTACCCTCACAATCTATTTAAATGCTAGATAAACTAAAACCAACTCAGAGGTCTTCTTCTTTTTCTCACTTTCCCCCAGAAGCTCACTGTCTCCAGAGCTCTGGTTCTCTCTAGGCTGGACTACTGCAACAGCCTCTTTCTAAATTTTCCTGTCGCTACTCTTTGACCTTCACAATTTATCCAGAACAGGACTGCGAGACTTGTCCTTGGCCTCAAGCCCAGGGATCGTATCTCTCCAGCTCTGAAATCTCTTGACTGGCTCCCCATAGCTGCAATGGTCAAATTCAAGACCCTCTACGCCGTCCACATGGCGTTCTGGGGACTGGGACTGCTCTTCCTCCAACTTTCTCTTCCAAAGCATCTTCCTTCTCGAGCTCCCCACTCATCCACCTCCAACTCTCTGAGGGTCAGATGCTTCTCCAATCAGAGAGTTGAGGGCAGATCTATCTCCTTCGCTGGGGCCTCCCTCTGGAACAGCCTCCATGCCTCTCTCAAACTTGAGCAAACCACCCCCGGTTCTGGAAGCAACTCAAGACCTTCCTTTTCGCTTACGCTTTCTCTCTTCCTCTCCCCTGCTGATGCACTTGACCGTTGCGCGCACTGGTCGCCTGGTCACCCTCTGAACTGTGGCCAAGCTCCTGGATGTCCAGTTGCCCTTGCACTGCCTCCGGGCTCCCCAGCACTACAGTCCCTTCTCTTTGCACTTATGAGCCATCCGCTGGCTGCACATGTAAGTTAACTGCACTTCTCCCTTCCCCGCCCACCTGGCACTTCTCTTGGCAGATCGTTATTTTATTCTCCCTTTGTTTCCCCCTCCTTGTCTTGTCGTGCCTAGAAACACTTGTGCACATGCACGTTATAAATGCTACATCATATCATATCAACTCACCTCACTGGAGGTCCACACTATAACACAGTGGAGGATGGCAGTGTAAACAGATCTGGTCCCAAATGGATTTGATTTCTATTCATGAATCCTGTAGATTCAAATAAGTATGTCAGTGATATAATAAATGGTACCGTGTGTCACTCAATAAAGTCCAAATGTTGCAGCAATAAGTAAAAAGTGTAAACTCACCTCGCATGATGTACATAGACTAATAGGTAAGAAGTGGTCATGGTAATGTCAAAGATCTATACAAAAGTGTCTCTTATACACCTGTATATAAAAACAAACAGATAATCTATGTAATTACAGGAAAATCCCATATATTGAAACCCTACAAAATTGGGAAAGTAACTAATGTTGAGTAATATTGCAAAATACTGAGCATATCCAAACTTCCCAAATTCCCGAACCGCGGACGTATTTAGTGAAAATTTGGAGAAAATAAGCCCCAAAATGGCCACTATTTAAATAACGTTCCGAGGGGCCGTGATAACTTCATCATATTCTGGCGGCGGGACGTCATAAATGTGTGTGCTGCATGTGCAAAATAGGACCATGATGTCATGATCTGGCCCTTAATGCGAAACGTAAATAACATGAAATGGCTGTAAACCCACTTGCAAACAAAGGTACTGTTCAATGCTGTGTATTGAAATAAACTCAATTTCTCTCAAATAAAAATATATGGTAGAAATACAGGACTCCAATAGTCATCTTACTGAAGTAAATGGTGCATCCGCTACTAGAATGCAAATGTTCTTATACTGTGCTCCTGTGGTCTAAGATAGACTACAAATAGCACTTAGTGCTTGGTAAAATAGTAATACTGTGCCTCCGCTAATGTTTACGGATATGTATACTAATTGTCTTCTGATTGGAGTCAAAAGTGAATCTGGTGCTCAAACGCGTACCTTCGATCTGTTATATAGAAAGCACAGTGCAAGGCTTCCCAGCTAGAGTCGAAGATCAGGCTGCTGCCAGAGGTCCTCTGGAAGGGGGCTAAATCAGGGTCTGAGGTGGTCGCTTCTTCCCAAGGGGGTCTGGCCACCATTATTTACCGGCGTCCAAGCCAAGGTTCCGCTGCTATGCTGCCTGATGTGTTTTCCTGTTCTGTGGTAAGGCCCAGGCAATGGGTTTTGGACAACAGTAGGGTCAAAATGGCCAACGTTGCACCAAAAGAGCATGAAATGGCCACCACTTCTACCATTGTGGCTCATGTGATCCAGAAACTCCTGGGGCCCTTTTGGTTGTCATCTATGAAGTGTCACACATCATCTTCCGCAAGGATCCGGTATCGGGTAATATTATCCCCATATATATGGTCGCCGCATATAATATCGCCGGGAAAAGGTTGTGGCGATATTATATGGGTGGCCATATATATAGGAACAGGGGCAGCAAAAAGAAAAAAAAACTAAGAAAAAAAAGGTTTTGGGGGTTGCGGGGGTGTCCCCTGCATGTTCCATGCAATAATGTCCCCACAAAAAACGGCAATTTTTCGGTGACATTTTTGCATGGCGATATTTTTGAGGGGACATTATTACATGGAACCAGGGATCCTTTTGCACTGCTGTACATGTACAATGGACAGCACCCACTGGAATATTTGAACCCCTTGCAGTTGACCTCCTTCCCTTTGCCTTCACTTCTTGTCTATTTTAACCCTTGCCTGTCAGGAAGGAGAAGCCCTTTCCACAGCCTCTTGGACATGTCCTGTACTACAGCATCTGCCCCCCAGCATGTATGACAGAGTCCTCACCCCTAGCAGAGGGCTGGTTCTTCAGCAAATTCTAGGTGTTCATGCAGTCACAAACCATGCAGAGTACTTCAAAGACACCATCTGTAAAATTATCCCACTGGGGCCTTTAGTTCATCAGCCTTTGACACTTCCCTCCAAATTGGGAGAAGAGCTCCCCCGATGTCGATGTCTTACAGTCCTGTGGCATGGAGCCCAATGTCACTGCAGCTTCTCCTGAGCCGAATGCCCCCAGACCCTGCATTCTCCACAGCAGCATTGCCCTCTGACTTGGGAGACTTAGACAACTAGATGAATCAAAGGCACAGCTCCCTTCGTCAGCCAGGGTATTTCACGATTGGATTAGTGAGCTGTTGGGATTCCTGGATATTCGGTTGCTGGACACCTGCCCCAAACCAGGAGTCCACTCTTTGGTTTTGGTTACCCGGAGTACAGGCATGTCATGAGTCCCCATATGCAGAAGGATGTTCTTGCAGAGGCTCTGAAACTGTGACGGGAGCCCCACTCGCTATTGGTGATCAGCAAGCACATTGATATGTGGCATAGGCCACTTCCAGCTAAGAAGCTGTGTCTGCCATCTCACCCCATGCCTTGATCCTTGGTGGTAGTGGCAGCAACACTGCACTCCAAGGTGCGGCCAGGGTCCGCAACTTCAGTCCTGGGCAAGGAAGACTAGTTTATGGAGAAGTTTGGGCGCAAGGTTTACCAGAATTATTCACTTGAATTTGAAGCTCTGAAAGGAGTTGGTAGATTTTGAATGGCTTCTCCCCCAAGGAATGTCAGATGACACAGAACCTCCTCTAATCAGCTGCTAAACATGTCCACACAATAGCCAGGGGTAAGCTGGTGGGGGTGAACATCCATCACTAGGCACACTTGAGAGCCACCAAGTTGAATGCTGATGTACAAGAGAAACATTTTTGACTTGCCATCTGAGGGAGAAAAACATTTCCACTCATTTGTGGATGTGGAGCTCATCATGAAATAGACCAGCACACTGACAGTGAAGTCCCTTTATGCACTGGCCTAAAGCCTTGCGATCTGGACAGAGGACCTCAGAGAACAGTTTGAGGTCCTTAGGAGAGGTTTAGGATGGTTCCAAGAAAACTGAGCCAGGCTGGCAGGTTGCCTTAATAACCACAAAAGTAACAGCTGCACAACACCCGGGGGTTCCAGCAGGCATTGTCTGCATCTCCCTATGAGCTTTACTCCAAGCAATGGGAGGCTGGTGTGGCGACAAGGAATGAAGAGACTGACCAAATGGTGCTGTAGTGGTTGCTGAAGACTTTTAATAAATGTAAACCAAACCTATCTATCCCAAACTCTAAGGGGATTTCCCTTCCTAAACTAAAGAAACCTGGCTGCTCGTCAGGAAGTCCATGGGAGTCAAAACAAAAACGCACTGGTCCCTGTCACAAAGGCTCCTACTCTATCTCTGTCACTACAACAATACACCATAAAGTCCAGCTACTGTTTGCAATCCAGGAGAATGACACCCTTCTCCTAGATGTAAAGAGTCCAAATGCCTCTCAGGCTGTTCAAAGCAAACGTTCCATAAAGGTTCTGGGTTCTCTGTAACCCGCCAGAAAATAAACAATCACACACACACTGAGGCTAGGAGAATGACTCTCTTCTCGTAGCTGGTTCTCCAATGTCTTTGAGGTTTTGTGATGCTGAAAATGCCTTATGGAGGGGTCTCCTAGGCCTTGTCCTACCACTTCTCTGTGTATTTTCTCTGTTTTCTACCACTGAGGTCCAGTTGTACCTTTGATAGTGCAACTCTTCATGTTTTCCTTTTGGTGAACAGCATTCATAGGATACTCTTATGGCACCCATGTGTGGGGGTAGACCCTGGCACCCCTTAGGTGTGTTTTTGGGCACCTGTGTGTTGCCCACAGAGCAGGGTATGTGCTGGTGGCAGCTAAATGCCAACTTGGCAGTGGCTCGGAGTGTCCTCCATTTTGGGACACCCAGGCCCTGCTGTAAGAATCAATGGATTCCTGCAGGAAGGCAGGATGGCTCCTGTGGCCCCTTGGTTTCTCTTGCCTTTTACCTTGTTTCCCAAGGTCATGGGAAGCCCTGACTCTGCCCCTTCCTCCTGTCTGGCTTTTGGGCGGAAATAGAATATATGGCTCTGGGCTGCCTCATGTCAGACTGACTGGAGCCTTCACAGAGGCTGTGTGTTGTGGGTGCACCCTAGGGGTGGGACCTGTTTGAATGGAGTCTGAAGTGAACTCACATTTTGTGTTGTGGGTGTCTGGTTGGACAACCCTGACGGAAACTGACATGAATTCAGTGTAGTGTGCTGAAAAGCTGGGTACTTGCCCCAATCCACATTCTTTGTTATGGGTGTCTGGGTGGAGAGAATGGCATGAATGCCCTTCTGCGTGATTGGCTGGCTAAGCATGGCTCAGCCAGAGTGAATGGGGAACAGATGTGTATATCTGGGGACCTCTAACTTAACAATTTGTTCAGAAGCTGAAGCTGAAGTTGAAGAATGAAGCAAGATGAAGCTGTTCTTGAAGCCCAGCTCGAGAAGTCTGCTGCTGCATTTTCTTCATGTAATCCAAAAGCTGCTGTGTTCTTCCAAGGACTGGTCCAGAGAGGACCTGCAAGGGAGACCTCTCCCCGAGCTACGAGGGACCATTGTGCAACCTGCTACTCTTCATCAGAAGTACCCTGGAAAACAATCCTGTGCGCCTGCCGTAAGGAGAAGGGGTCTTCAGGAGTCCTGAAGAGAAGGGCCCGGACATCTCGAGTCGAAGAATCCATTGGTCTCACCCAGTGTCCAGAAGTGTGTTTCGTGACGGCTGGAAGCCGTTGTTGTCTACCGCTCAGAAGAGGGGGTACCCTGGCATTGTGCTGCTGGACATCCGGAGCTGCAAAGGTTCCTAACTGCCTAAGAACATTTCAAGGGACATTCTTGCCATCATCACTGACCACTTTTTCCCACTGGAGAGAGTCCAGAGTCGCTGAGTGCAGAGGAAGGTCTGTCGGTGGGTTTCCCGCCACCAGAAGCTAACGAAAATGTCCAGAGGGTCTAGACTTGGTGAATGTCTGTGGTCCACTCCAGTGATTGAGTCCAGGTTGCCAGAGGCCATTCAGAGGTCTGTGCTTCGGCTGCAGCACCAAAGAACCGAAAAGTGGGAAACCGCGATATTCCAAAACCCGACACCAAAAGTGACCTATGCACCCATCGCCCCCAGAAGTCATCGAAGGGTCTCGGGGGTCTTCCTCTCATCTGCCAAGCTTTTAAGGAGCCAATAACAAGTTTCATCTTCAGAGGACTTCTACATTCAGAGGAATCGTCAACCAAAGGAGAGCACCGCGAAGAGTAAAACTGCTGCACTTCAGAAAGATTTTGGTTTAATTTTTCTCATGGACTCAGCATCCCAGTGGCTCCTTCTTCCAAGAGGTTACTGTAGTGTGAAACCGAGAAACGTTTTCACTTCACCTGCCACGGCACCAAATGTACTGGGATGAGCAAAAGCATCTTCTAGCCTCAGGAGTCATCCAGGGGTTCCTGATCCGTCTTGTATCCTGTTCTCCTGTTGCCTCTCAAGTACCTTGGGGTAGTAGAACCTTTTAAAGAAAGAAGGTTATTGAACATTATTGGACTGGGCTGTAAAAGACAAGATAAGTTACTCCCTAACTTTTCCATCAATGGTTGGCCAGAAGGGGCAATCTTCACACAGAATTTTTTTTAAAGTCTAAAGAAAGCATTCTGCCACTGTTCACAACTAACCTGCCTTTCTTCCCTATTCTATGCAGATGCACCTCACTTAAGAATTCACGTGCCTATTTAAAACTGCAGTTAGTGGTTTGTAGTTCCCTTATAGAAGTTTTCACAATCTCTGAGTTTTGCACAATTCTTGATCCGCCCCTACTGGGATGATGAGGCTGTTCCCCAGAGTCCCTTCCGACTCTCCAGCCCCACAGTCCATAGAACTGGACTGGGAACTGTATCACAAAAATCTATTTCCTTATAGTTTACAGTCTCAAATGGTTTTCTATTTTCCTGGCTTTTCAAGTGTGAAGAAAATGAAGATAGTGGTTTTCTTCTTATCTTGCAAAAGGCAAGGCAAGGTTAAGGTCATGAGCTGAAAAGACAGGGCTCTTGGCAGGATCTGGTGTTGACTAATCAGCAATGTGTAACTGACTGATGACAGAAGATGATTGGGGTTTGGCTTGATAGACCAGCCCTGGATGATTCTGAGGTGTGCCCATGAGGATCTCTGCCTCTCTATCAATGATTTCCCTCATGAGAACTCTGTTCACACCATTGATACTCCTGAAGACCCGTTGACGGGTTTCTGTTTCTTCAGCTTGTACTCAAGAAGGTAACTCCTTGAATACGGTTCAGGGAGTGTCTGGTTTAATTACAGCTGCCATGGTGATGGTTAACTTTTTATTGTTCTTAATCTTTGTGAGTGTTCAGCTAACAGTCCTTTATACCTTCTTGATATTACTAATGTCCGCTGAGGCTCTCTTAGGTTTCCCATGGCCCTCTCCTCGACTTTAATAATTCCTGTTACCTGGTACTTGGTGTCGGGAGTCTTCACCCGTTCGGGCTGGGTTTTTGTGGCAGTCAATCACCTTTTCCCACTTTTGTCAGGGTTCGCTTTTTGGGCCCTGTACAGCTGGCTATCAGGAAGCAGACCAGGTCCTCGACCTTCCTTCCTTGTATCGATCGTCCAGCAACCACCTCTCTGGATACTGTTTCGGTCAGTGTAGGTAGCTTGTTGTACGGGTAGGATTAGCGGTTTCAGTGCATTTGTTGGTCCACCCATACAGCTCACGCCACCAAACGCAATCTCCGTCCTTCCGTACGGCTGACTCTCGGCCAACTGGTATGATGGCGCTTTCTCTGTGTCTTATGAACAATGCACCTCTGGTTAACCGCAGTATTCTACCACTCCTTCGCTTGTTCAGCTTGCCTCTCTCCCACCAGTCACCAGCTTTAAGTTGCATAGCATTTGGCATTCTGCCTCCATGAAGGCTGCCTATTCCCTTCTTTGTTTCGGATTGGGCCAGCCTTTCGTGTTTTCTTGGCTTTGATGTGTCTCTGGTTCTCGATTTCTTTCTCCACCTCGAAGGCTCTCTCAATCACATTTTCTCACTCTGGTTCTCTCCTCTGTAATCTCACTATTACTCTGCTCAGTACTCTTCTGGGTTCCCTTCCACCTTAGTTTGTTTCGCACACGCTCTGATATAGTAGGGCCCTCCCTGACCTAACGTCCATTCCATTGACAACAGCTGTTGTGATACTTTTCCCGGTTGCTTGTCTCGTTCTCGAGTGCTTCTTTATCTCAGTACCTAAAACATCAGGATGGTTCGATGTCACAATAACACATGCTTATGGACATTTTGTAGACCCATAAGGTTCATGTACTATCATCAGCCTACTAGGTTGGGGTTTAAAGGGGCTCTGTGAAATAATGAAGGTAACGAAAAGCATTGTATTCCTTACAATGTGTTTACTTATAAGGTCCGTAATAAGGAAAGACCCTCTCGACAGCAAGGGGCCAGCAGGATTATGACAGCTAAACTGTCATTGCGAGAGGCCACCAGGGGGCGCGGGCAAGATGGCTGCCTGAGGGCCGTGCTCTGTCCCCACTCAGGCAAATAATTAGGTGTTAATGCGAAATGCAGTTTTCTACCGGCTCGGTATGCTGATATTCTTGTGAACCTGTAGTCATCTGGGGAATCCCAGACTGGAGTCCTGAGACCGCTCCTACGCCTCACATGCAGGCTGGTGTGCAGGGGCATATCTCTCGCCCGCCGTGCACAGAGCTACTTTGGAAGGCAGAGAAGAAGACCGAGTGCAGGACCCGGATGGTGCTGCAGAGGCGGCCCGAGTCGCGGGCAGCGTGAGGCTTGGTGTGCGGCTGAGCCCAGGAAGCACGGAGCCCAACAGCTGATGGGATGGAGCCATACTCTCCCCCGGTGTGACGACTCCTTGCAGGGGCCGATGCAGGAGCGTGCCCACCCCGACCCTGCCTACAGTGGTGGGGGAAGTTGCGGCAGCACATGGACCGAACCTCTGACCAGTAGGATCTGCGAGCCTACGTAGCAGCGGGTGAGGACGCTGACGGCCCCGTTTCGCCCTTGTGGGAGCCGCAGGCGTGGTGCTGTAGTGCCTGCACTCACTAGTAGGAACCAGCCCAAGACAACGGATGGGCGTGGACATCCACTGGAGGCGGCCCGTGCCTCGGGTGATCTCGGACGTCTGATATAGCCCAGCCGGGCCTTGGAGCAACACATGAACATGCAGGGGGCTGCTTAAACAGGGGATCACCCCCTCACACAACACCTGGGGAGGTGGCTGGACATCGTGTGCAGCGTCCCCCCCGCCCCCCTTTCTGAACAGCATGACATAGAGGGCAGGAGACACATGAGAAGGAGCCTACAGGGAGTTGGCCAGAGCGCCCTGCCGCCCACCACACAGTGACGCTAATACGCAGCAGGTGAGGGCTCAGTGGGGTTTTCAAACCCACGTGGGGGTGACGGGTGGAGTGATACGGCACCCCCCATTCTGCAGATGAGACTGAACTCGGGCACGGGCAGTACGTGCGAACCCGGGAGTAGAGGCCTGCTGGATCTGTGGGGCGGGGAGAATTTCAGCCATCTCCGCACTGTTGGGGAGTTGACCCCCCCTCTGGACCACCGGGAAGTGTGCAACACCTTAATGTGGAAGCAGTCATTTTGTGGAAGCGACGGAGCGGGCGGCAGGCCCTTTTAACCATGAGGCAAGTCCGGCTGGGTTGATGCCTTCTCCCCTCTCTGAATAATCGTTTTCGCTGCCCGCAGACATGGAATTTCATTTTGGGAAGGACCCCTGTGGAGTATTGGAGTGGGATTTGAGACTCTTAGGGAATAAGGGGGTGACACTCTGAGTTGGAAGGAGACCCTGGCACAATATAAGTTTCACAAGGCAGGTGCCACAATGGAGGCCGGTAGTGCACCCCCGCCATCGGCAGAACTGGGCGCCATAAAGACAGACATACAGACCATCCTTGAGGAGATCTGGGGGATGAGGACAGACATGGGGGCGAGACTGGCTGACCTCACGGCTAAGATGTCGATGCTGGAAGAGAGAATGGACGTGGTGGAGGCCAACCAAACGTCCACAGAGCTCTTGGAGACGCAGATGGAGGCTCGCTTCATGGAGATGGAACACTGGGAAGACGAGCTACGACTCAAGGTGGAGGACATTGAAAATTGTGAAAGAAGGAATAATCTTCGTTTTTTGGGCAGCTGGAGGCGGAGGGTGAGACCCCGTTAAGTTTGGAGCATAAGGTGCAGGACATAATAAAGATGTTCCCCGGCCCGGAGGATGGTGGGAGGGTCCTGATTGACAGAGTGCATTGGGTGGGTGGAGGGGCCCGTGGCCCCCCTACGGTCCTGGCACGCATGTACTGCTACGGGGATAAGGTGAGGATCTTTGAAAAAGTCGAACGGCTAAAAGAAATACAATATGGTGACTCAAAGGTGGCCATTTTCCAGGACCTGCCGGCCGACACGTTGCTGAGACGATGGAAGTGTGGGGCCCTTACCAAATGGCTGCAGGAAAAGGGGTTTAAGTATCTCTGGGGCTACTCATTCGCGTTGGTGTTTGAGTGGGATGGGGAGAGACACCACTTGGTGGCAAAAGAGGACATTCAAAGGGTCATGGTGGACTTGGTAGGCTGTCGGGAGGGCCCCTCATCGGAACATCAAGCTCGGGGTATGGACCCGACCCCAAGACCCACACTCTGCTCGTGGAAAGAGGAGGGCGAAAGGAGGCCGAATGTTTCAGAAGCTCAACACCCTGTTGCACTGCTTGCCCACACCCGTCTGGTGGGGTCTCCAATGCTTATGGGGGCTGAGCAGTAAGAGACAGATGATTATGGAGTTGCCACTGTTTGATCATTTTTATGCTGGTGTAGGAGGGGCCAGCTACACATTTTGCTTGATGTTCTGGTTGTTAGACTATAAAGTTGGTTTTGAAGTTTGAATCCACGTGGGTGAATTGGAGGTGGCGGGAGGTTGGTGGGCAATACTTGGGGTTCAGTCTGGACTCAAAGGTTTCGAGGTGACCCACGGACTGGCTCAGGGAAGTAGGAGCAGTAGATTTGCTTCACATGATACCCAGGGGAAGAGACGGTTCCCTGGTGGTTCGTTGACCATGCCCAGCGCGACTGGGGGATGGGAGCGGACACCTAAGATTGAGGGGAGGGATGTGAAGGGAGGGTGGGGAGGGTTGGAGGTGGGCGGGAGAGGGGAACAGAGTGGGAGGGGATGAGGGGTGTGTCATGGACTGCATATAGAGGGGAGGGCCCCAGGCCCTGGTGGACGCAAGAGGAGTACTGGGCAGAGGCGAAGAGGGGAAGTGGTTGAGGGGGTCATTGGTACACTGAACGTCAAGGGTTTGAACTCTCAAAATAAATGATCGCTCACCAGTAACATGTTCTGTAAACTGAAACTCATGGTCCTCTTCCTGCAAGAAACGCACTACCGACAGGGGGCGGAATCACCAATAAAAGGCAAAGAGATGGGGGGACATTTTTGGGATCCTCAAAGAAGGAAGGGGTGGGACTACTGCTTGGCGAGTCATTTCGTTTGAAGGGAATCGAGACTAAGAGGGTCTTTGGGGGAAGATTTCAGGGGATAAAGGGCACATAGGAGGGTAGGCAGATCATTCTGACCACCCTTTACGCACCAAACATGGGCCAGGTGGCGTTTATACGCAAGGTGTTCAGGGTATTGGATGAATGGGCAGAGGGGACAATGATGTTGGGCAGGGGGGATTTTAATTTGTTACTGGACCTCCAGTTCGATTGGTGGTCAGCAAAGGGCCTGGTGCCAAGGGGGATGACGAGAGACAACCTTGCCCTAAGGGACCTCCTGCAGGACCACTTCTGGGTGGATGTGTGTCCTAGGGCCTGGCCGGGACTGGGAGGGTTATACTTTTTTTTCCCCTTCCCATAAATCATATACAAGGATTGTCCTCCTGCTGGTTTCAAAAGAACAGGAAGGAGAGGTTGGGGTGCCAAGGCTGAAAGTCATTACGTGGTCAGACCACGAACTTGTGACGGGGAGCTGGAAAATGCCTGAGGTTTTGCAAAGTTATAGGTGGAGATGTAATGATAATCTCTTGAGGGAACATGTATTCTGGGAATTTCTAAGGAAGGAGATGCAGGCCTATTTTGAAATGAATGATACTGGGGAGACAAGTATGACAATGGTCTGGGAGGCGGCCAAGGCCTCCTTCCGAGGCCTACTCACTGCGGAGGAGGCCCGTAAGAAATGTGAGAAAGCACTGATAGAAAGTAGGCTCTGTGAAGAACTCAAAGCAATGCGCCTGCAGCTCAACCAGAGGGGTGTCGATAGGGAGGCCCTACTGAGCGATATGAGGGACAAGAGACAAGAGCTCCACACGGTCCTAATTGGGGATGTCGTGAAGAGGTTGAGGTACACCCGGCAGAGACCCTATGAGAAGGGTGACACGGTGGGGACACTCCTGGCAAATAGGGTGAGAGGTTGTAGGACGGAAAAGAGGGTAGAGGGAGTTTGGGAGGTAGGAGGACAGATCCGGGGGCGGGGGGTAGTGGGGTGTTTTGCAGAGTTTTACAAAGATCTTTGTGCCAGGCCACAAAAGCGACTTGTGGAGGACATGCAATGCTACCTGGCCAAGCGAAAACCTTCACAAACTCACAGGGCTTGAAAGGGAGGCTTTGAAAGTGGAGGTGGAGGTGACGGGGGAGGAGGAGGTGGGTGCCATTAAGAGGTTGAAGGTGGGGAAGTCTCCGGTGGGGCTGAGGGGGGGGTGGCTTCACGGCTGATTTCTATAAGCAGTATCATTCCCTGTTGGCAAAGCCCCTAGCCAAGCTGTTCAACCTCATATGAGGAAGAGATACAATACCACTGTCTTTTCTCCAGGCTCTGATAGCAGTAATACCAAAACCAGGGAAGGATCTAGCTGACTGTGCCTTGTATCGGCCCATCTCTTTCCTCAAAATGGATGCCAAGATCTCTGCTAGAGTCATGGTGACGCGTTTGGAGACATACCTCCACTGACTGGTTCACCCTGTCCAGGTGGGCTTTGTTATAAATAGGCAGGAAGCAGATAGTATGCGGAAGGCTCTCCACGTCATGAACTCGCAGGGGGTGCGGGAGACGGGGGCACTTTTACTCTCCCTGGATGCCGAGAAGGCCTTTGACCGGGTGAGCTCGGCCTTTATGGGGGAGGTCTTTATATCACTGGGAATGGGCACAAGATGGATGGGTTGGATAGAAGCCCTTTACTCTGAGCCTCAAGCTAAGGTTGTGGTGAATGGGTACGAATTGGGGTCCTTCTCTCTTCGTCGGGGTATGTGCCAGGGATGCCCCCTATCCCCGTTGATATATGCTTTGGTGATGGAGCCCTGGGCAGCGTCGGTTAGGGAAAATGGGGAGATTAGAGGGGTTGAGGTGGTGGAGACACACTGCAAGTTAAGTATTTTTGCAGATGACGCTTTGCTCTATGTTACTGACCCTTCCCACTCGGTACCCTGGATGTTGGAGGGCCTGAAATGCTATGGGAAGCTATCCAGCTTCAAGGTAAATCTGGGGAAGTCTGTGGGGTTTGCAATTGGGGGACTGTCAGAGGAGGAACACAATTATGTGGCTGGGCTTCCATTTAAGGTGCAGAAGGAGACCCTCCACTACCTGGGGATTCAGGTGACCAAGCACATGGGGGATCTTTTCCCCGCTAATTTTCTCTCTCTATGAACAGCCGTGAAGCGAGACATGGAGAGGTGGGCGCGGTGGGGTTATCCTGAACGGCGCGGTTGAATTCTATAAAGATGGTGGTTCTCTCAAAATGTTTGTTCTTGTTTCAAATGTTGCCGATAACCATACCAGCGTCTTTACTGAAAAAGGTGAAACGAACTCTGCTGTGAATCCTGTGGGCGGGGAAGAAACACGGGATAGCTTATGAGACACTAATTTGGCCAATGCAAGAGGGGGAGTGGGATTTCCGGACCTGGCAACTTACTATAAGGCGACTCAGCTGCGAGTTTTAGTAGATCACTTCCCGGGAACAGGGAAACAATGGGTGGCAATGGCTAATGAGGCGCTGGCCCCGGTTACATTGGACAAATGGCTATGGGTTCCCAGGGCCTGCATCCCTAACAGAATTTTGAAACACCCGGTTCTGGAGGTCCTGTGGTCATTCTGGAGGGAGGGAGGGGCCAATAGATGCTTACAATGTAGCCATCGCCCTTAAGCTGTATCTGGGCACCCCCACTCCGGGATGGGATCGAGGAACCGCTTGTGTTTCAATCATGGTACGAGGCGGGACTCAGCAGGGCAGGACAAATGTGGGTAGGGGAGGCTTTCATATCTTAGGGGGAATTGGAGAATGCCCTGTGTTTGTGCAAATTATCACCCTTTCGTTTTTTGCAACTAAAAGGGGCCCTCTCTGAGGGGATGTGTGGGGAAAACCTTAGGAGGGAACTGACATATTTTGAGAAATTCATGATCACGCAGATGGAATCCAAACTGCTTCTCTTGGCAATCCCGAGGCAACCTCCCTCCTCGAGAGTTAAATTCGGACAAGACCTGGGTAGGGTTATCGAAGATGCGCTGTGAGTCCAGATATGCAGACAGGCCCCTCGCTCCACTGCTTCCTCACAGTACAGGCATTAGGCCCTTAAAGTTTTGCACAGGAGGCACTACCCCCCAGTGCTGGTAGCCCGGATAAGAGATGGATATTACCCACGTTGCTGGAAGTGTCATCAGGAAAGGGGGAGTACATTCATATGTGGTGGGGCTGCTCCAGGGTACAGACTTATTGGGGGGAGGTTTTGTCATGTATCAAGGGGGTGGCTGGGATCCGGAGGGACCTCTCCCTGTGGCTTGTTCTCTTCGGGGTGAGCACAGAGGAGGAGTTTGGAGCGGAACAAGGGCATATGTTCCACATCATTTTAGTGGTGGCGAGATGTTGCCTGGCTCAAATGTGGAAGAATCTGCGAGTGCCATCAGAGAAGCAATGGGTGGCTAAGACCCGTTCCATGTATGACATTGAGTATTTAACATACATTCCTGTCGAATGTAAGTTTAATCTTGAAAGTGTATGGCTCCATTTCTTTGAGAAATATGGGAGATGGACCTGATGGTGTTGGGGGAGTGAGAGGCAACGGCGGAAAGGGATGTACTCCCCACTGGGAAATGTTACTGTTGGACTGGAGCCTTGGTACGGGGAGGAGACTTGTGCGCCTTGGGTTTAGGTGTACCCATGATGATAACCCAGACCTGGATAAGAAACATTATTAATTGTCCTATTTGTTTTGATGGAAGTAAGATTGAGAATCCGTGACGGGGAGTAGGGTGAGGGTTAGATAGTTGGTACTATTAAAGAATGTATCGATATTGTTCTGTGTTGTTAACATCAAAATGCCAATAAAAAGTTGATTTTCCAATGAAAACCTGTCATAGGAATGAATACATCATAGAACGGTGCATAACGATGATTTGCACGAGGAAGAGCTGCGCAAGTCATATTGCGCACCCATGTATACAACATACGATCCCCATTATGGATAGCAAATGTTAAAAATGAAATGTGTACATGGACCATTTTGTGGTGAGAAATTATTAGTCACTAAATAACCTTTGCTGCATCTGGCACCTGCAACGGTAACATGAAACATCATGAACTGAACACAGATATTTAAGTATTAGAGATATACAATACACAGGTCTAACTTAGGATACTTGAATGAGAACAAGATCATTTATACATTTCGTAATCATTAAATTTCACTGGCCTTTTCCTCATGCGGCATGCAGTGTCATTTCCGCTATCCTGACCTTCCCTACTGTTATCACACCTTTCACTACATGTGGGTTGAGATCTGTTGGAAATAGATCACTGGCTAATCTTCTCTGCTCGCCAGAGATAAGCACATCCTCAAATTCACTTCCACTCTCATTTTCCTCTTGTAAAGGAACCTTCTTATACCATTCATCCCCCACTTCATTGAACGTGATGTTACCCCTGTTACCATCCCATGCTTCAGGGTATTTCATGACCGCCACTCGGCTCATACTCCAGCTTTTACCATCGCTGGTCACCACGTGTTTCTGACCCACTTTAGTCATTTCAATTGGGTGAAAGTATTGAGAACACCCTTTGGGTACACTAAACAGCTTTTATACCCTTACTGTGTCACCCACTTTTAATCCTAGCTTCCTACTCGCATCCCTTCTCATGACACACTCTTGCTGATTCATTAACCAATATGGAAAAATATCAGAACCTATATCTCTACCTCTCATCATACAGACTTGTGATGCCCGTTAATAGGTGTGGTGTGTCACGATGTGCCATCAACATGTTGTGTATATCCTGTTTCCACTCCAGCCCACTAGCCAAAGAAAATTGTAAAGATTCTTTCATTATGTGATTTGTGCGTTCCACTAAGCCATTTGCTCTTGGATTGCACAAAGCTGTACAATGGTTTTCAATTCCATGAAGTTCTAAGTATTGCCTCATTTCATTTGATACCGTCAGATACTATAACATAACGTAATAGGCATATTTGTAAAGCGCATGTTCACCCCCGATGGGGCATCTTGGTGCTAATAACAGATGTTTATTGTTACCTAACTTTATGGCACCCATTTTATCGACCTCTGAAGGATGAATGTCTGAGGGTACCTGCCGGGATTCGAACCTATGACCACGAGGTCAAACACAGGCTCATGTAGTGGATGCATTAGTGCACTGAGCCACACACCTATCACTTTGGGATAACCTTCCCTGGCAAACAACCTTTCCAAAACGTCAATTACAGCTCCTGTTGATATGCTATCTACAAACTCAACTTCAAACCACCTGGAAGTGTAGTCAACTACCACTATCGCAAACCTATTCTCTTGCCCAAGCCTACACATGGGACCCATAAAGTCTATTGCAATCTTCTCCCAAAGCCTCTCCGGAATGTCCACACTGCCTGTCTCCACTTTGTGTTTTCAAGGATTTGTCACTTGCAGAACATGGAATACAATGTCCCACCTCAGCTTCTACCATAGCATCCATTCCCGGCCACCAAAACCATTACCTCAATCTTCTTTTAGTCAGACTTATTCCCAAAGGACCATTGTGTGTTCTCTTAGTAAGTTCACCCCATAGGGATAAAGGAGTAATCCGCCTCTCCCTTCCCCCCGAGCTAGACCTCACTTTGAGTTGCTCAACTCATCTCTGAATTTGTAATAGGGACTATTCTTACCTTAACCTGTGCACCAACCTTGCTCCATGCCTACTACAGCCTCTCTCATCTCTTGATCTTCTTTCACACCCTCTAGCCACACCTTTTTTGAAAAGACATCGTAAACCGAACTCTTGATTTGTGCAATCCACTCACCCCCTACATCATCCTGTGGCTCCACCCCTTCCATGGGTGCTCTAGATAAACAATCTGCCACCGTATTGCATTTCTCTGAAATATACTCTACACTGAAATGTTAATTCTGTGATGCTGCTAACCACCTAGCTATTCTGGGGTTCGCAAGCCCCGATCCTTTTGTAGAGAATAGATGTGCCAAAGGTTTGTGATCACTCCTGATTTTGTAAGGTATGCCCCAGATTTAAGTCTTAAAATATACAGAAGCCCAATAACATGCAAGGGTTTCTTGTTCAATGGTCAAATATCTCAATTCTGTGTCAGATAAGGTTCTAGATGCAAAAGCAACGGCACTTCTCTGCCTTTCCTGACCTGGCTCAAGACTGCCGTAAACCCTGAGGCACACGCATCCACTGACTCAATAGTTTCCACCAAGGGCTCACATCTATAAAAAGTGGGTGCATTCGCAATTCCTTTCTTAAGACCCCTGAAAGCAGTTTCTTCTTCCTTACCTCGACAGAACTCTTTCCTCTTCTTAAGCAAAGCTCTAAGAGGTTGGCTTTTTACCGCCAGATTCCCCACAAATTTGGAATAAAACTCTATGAAGCCTAAAAAGGATTTCAGCTCCTCTTTTTTGGTAGGCGATTTCACCGCCATGATAGCATCCACCATTTTCGGACATGGAATCATGCCCTTTTTGGAGAGCCTATGCCCCAAATACGATACTTGATTTACTTTAAATTGGCACTTGCTTAACTTGACCGTCAAACCATCCTTTTCCAGTCTCCTTAATACCTCATACCCTCTGGCATCATGTTCACTTTCATTCTTTGCCCTGATTAATGTGTCATCCTGAAAACACTTCACTCCCAGAACGTCCCTCAGCATATCCTCCATAATCTTTTGAAACACGGCAGATGCTGATGCTAACCCGAAAGGCATCCTTTTAAATTGGTACGCACCCATCGGGGTGATGGAAAGCCGTTAAGGCCCGAGATTAAAAGTGTAAATCAATCTGGTAATATGCTGATGAGAGATCTAGAGTAGTGTAACAATCTGCCACCTCCATAGTTATTAGCATCTTGTTGATCTTAGGTAACAGTTGTCTATTGACCCAAATAGATCTATTAAGATCCCTTAAATCCACACATAGTCTAATACGACCATCTGGGCGTTCAGTGACCACAATTGGGGACAACCATTCACTGCTTTCAATTGATTCTATTATGCCTTGCTCGCATAGACCGCAAAGTTCCTCCCTCACTTTCACTCTCAGACCCAATGGAAGGTCATGTACTTTGCGTACAGATGGTGTAGCATGGGCAGACAATTCAATTTTGTGGCAATACCCCCTAGGTTTAGCTATGCCATGCCCAAACACCTTCTTGAACCTGATTCCGACCTTGTTAGCACATTTTTCCACCATGTTTACCTCTACCGCCCTGACCTGCATCTGTTTACCTGGATGTAACTCAAAACCCAATTTCCCTTGATGCTGCCACTCTAATAGGCAATCGCCTTTGACAGCCACATACATTTTTGCTCTTATGTTCTCGTCACCGTAAGCAATGTTACCCCACACAAAACCTTTATCTTTCAACCACCCCACCATATGCTCTTGGCATAATGTCAGTGTTGTGTAATTTGAGGCTTTTGTCGCCCCAGATTTCCTTGTATTTACCTTCTGAAATTATGGTATATGGAGACCCAGAGTTGGCTAAGGCTTTCACTAGACACCCCACTACTACAATTTCCACTTCTGGAGGTACATGCTCTTCTTGATCATTGTTCTGTATTCCTCCCACAATATGTACAATTTTATTTACCCACTCACTTCTCCCAAAAATTGAACATCTCTTTCTGTCTCCACAGATTTGTTGTTAAATTTGCACAACCTAGCGAAATGCCCAATCTTGCCACAACATCTACATTTCACTCTCATGGCTGGGCATTCCTTGGCATTCATGGTGTGTTTCTCAAACCCGCACCTGGTGCATTGTCCCTTGTGGTTATCGTGTACAGATGAATTATTCCTGCCAGACAAAATGGGTTCACTCCCTCCAAAATGACCCCTACCCATTTTGGTGTATTTTTTCACTAAGCATACTTATGATTCATCGCTGCTACTCGCGATGTTGGGTGTCCTGACCCACGTTTGAGCTATCATGCTGCAACATTTGGTGCTGTGGGCTTAGAAAATCCAAGATGGCCAAAAAGCCCACAAGTGCGCCAGAATCCAGGAGAACCACGCAGTTTGTGCGCACACCAAAATGGTCCCCTAACTTGCCAACCACCAGTGTAAAGAAAGATATTTGTTAACAAAATCCACTGTTACTGATGTCAAAAAGTTGCTGAAATCGTGGCTCACCGGACCACTTTAAAGATTCAACCCTTTTGTGGGGTTCCACATAACCATTTTGCTGTGGGGAGCCCCATCAAGACAATGTTAAGCAAGGATTGTTTACTACCATGTAAGAACCATTCCTGTTTGGAATGCATTAATCCAAGAAAGATCCCAGGGTTGCATGCAGTACCGGCAAAATCCTCAAGGCGGCGCTAGCGGTCTAAACTCTGACAGGGAAACTGCATGTCAGGAGTTGCAGGAGAGGCCTTTACATCAAAGGCTGGGAGTTAATTAAAATCTTAACCACATGCTGTTCCCAGAAGACTATCTGATTTAATTAACAGGCCAAAGGCTGGGAAACCTCTCACCTCCAGAGATTCACACCAGGAGTTAGAATCTCACATGACCTCTTGATTGATAGAAGGCAGACTGGCTGGGAGCCTCCTGGAGACCACACAATAGGCTCTTGCAGTTGAGTAGGATATGTTGATTTTGACTGTTTCCTGTCGACAAGGGCCTGCCTGCCAGAAGACACATGTGACTGACCCACCCAAGTCTTGGAGGCAGACTCCAAGGCTCTGAGAGCTGAATTGAGAGCAGAGTATATATTTTACAGAAACACTGATAACTCTTTGTAATCAAATGACAGAAATGTATAACTTTGAGAGCCTTAATTTGAAGGGTGTACCTTCGATTCAGGCCCAAACTCCAATTTGTGTGATGTTCTGGGGCAAAACCCTGCTATTTATGTATACTACAGACTCTGTGTTTGAGCTAGAGACATGTTAATTTGCTGGAGTATGTATGGACAGGCCGTGTACATGTGTACAAATCTGGAGAGAAGTCCGATGTTGCAAAACCACTAAAAGGCACAGAATATTGCCATTTCTGAATGCAAGCCCCCAGGAAGAGCAGAGTTTGAACAGTGGCTACCATCAGTAAATGCATGATGGGTGCATGTGATTTCAAACCACTGTGTATCTATGAAGTGTGCATTTTGATCAAATATAGATTTTGTGGGCAAACTGACCAGGGGAGGATCCTCTGACCCATAAAACCTACAGCATCACTCTGACTCACAGTTCCTTCCCCAATCATGGGAGAGGGGAGAATTGGGCCAATGGGCAGTTGAGAGAGGGGCTGGCTAGTGATGCTGCACACACACCCACTTTCAAAACACATAAAAGCAGACAGTCAGGACAGATAGGGACATTCAATTCCATTTGCTGCAACGCGCTCTGCCGGACCACACAACATCCAGAAGATACTAGATTCAACACTTAGACTTTAAAACTCCAAAGAACTTGATTCAGAACTCCTAAACCCACAAACTGAGAACTCTTCTCAATGGGCCTCAGCATCCAGCAAACCTAACAGCGATAGCAGCATCCAGGAGCCGTGCAGATCAGCGCTGGGTCCAGAGAAAGCTGTGCAGAAAGATCCAGAAGCAGTGCTGTACCCAGAGAAAGCAGAGCAGTATCCAGAACCAGAGGCAGAGCAGAGCTGACCCAGACCGCTGTTCGCAGAACTAGAGAGCTGACCCAGACGCTGTGCGCAGAGACCGTCCGTGGCGAGTGAAGAAAACCTGTTGACCAGATCCGTGGCGAGGCCCATTTATTTCAAAAATATATTGTGAGTACCTAGCAGAACTGTGCAGAACCAATCTCTTAGTTAAAATAATATAATTCAATCTATTTTAATCTAACCAGAACTGTCTCCTAGAAGTTGTCCCTTGTCATTTGCAAAACTGTCACCTGTCATTTTCTAGTTGCTAGCTGTCACTTGTCACTTTGAACTTTAAAATTTCAAATCTGAAAAACGACCTTTACCATATCGCTCATATCTCCGTGACTGTTTGTCTTAGAGACTTGCAGTAACTTTCCTCTGAACGCTGGGAATCTTGGCTTTTCAACTAACCTAGAACCGCATTCCTACTCCCGATACTTTTGCCGCAATCGCGAAAAACGCACTCGCGAATTTGCCGCGATTTGCAAATTTCTCCACGTGTGAAAACAGCAGCTTCCTTGCTTTCATTTGCCAGAAGTTCGTTTAACCTGCCAATCATTCCTAGAACATTGCTAAAGTAAGCCTGAACTAATTTAAACCAACTAATCCTCAACCTGAACCTCCAGAGGGAATTAAAATCATTTTAGCACATTTTCCAACATATTGCTATCACATATAAAAGCATTTTGGGCCTGTGTTTCAAACTTCTGTAGTCTAAGCTCGCTGGGGTGAACTGAATTACATTTGATTGCATTTCTGAGAACTGTGTGCTTTCCTTCCATTTCCTTGCATTGCATAAAGGGGGGAGGGGATTGCCAGAGAAAAGTGATTACATTGTTTTGTTGAAATCATATTGAGTATTTTCTGTATTGCATTTTCATTCAACATTACATCCATCTGAACTTATATAAAATATTCTCTACCACCTTATTCTTCTGTTCCTATTCACAAGTGTGCTAGTGCCAGACTATCCATTATTGATTACTGCTCAGATTAAGTGTGATATTCAATTATTAATTATTATAAAGTGTGATATATATCTATTGTTTAAATTATCAAATAAACCTTTTAACTTGCAAAACAGAACTACTTCTTGGCTCAGTGGGGTCAGGGGGATTCCAAGAGAGGGGTGTTATATAGGGGTAGTCATCCAGAACGCATGAACTGGACATAAGGATATATCAATAAGGGTTTTCATTCAGTATTCTAGACTAGGCGTTGACTTAGCTGTAGTGTTGAATTGAATCCTCTCACAGCGACTTCTGCCTCTCTTTATCTCCTATGGCCTGCACACTCTCCTTGTTATTCTTGGAATTCACCTCCTTTAAACAAATGCTAGTTAATCCCATGCCTGCTAATGCAGCCAGTAAAGGAGGATTCTTTGCCTGCCACAAGCTTTCTTGAGGTTTAGGGTTGGACGTATGCATCTGATATGCTCCTCTTAATTTCCCGTAAATTAGCACGATGCCAATAGCACTCTCAGATCCGCTACAAATGAGTCCACTGCCTCGCCCACTCCATGTCTTCTTGAGAAAAACGTACACCTCTCTAAAACTATATTGATCTGTTTGCCTACCTGTAATTTTTTCATTACCGTTGAATACAACACTTCCCCATCTCCCCCCCTCCCCGTTCAGCTGCACCATCCTCCACATCTGACAGTTTTTTGATAATTCATACTGCTTCTGCCCCCACACAACACATTAATGTTGATTATTTCCTCTCGTCTGAGTAACTTTCTCCACCAAATGCCACAAAATAAAATGTAAACTAATCTCTCCAATCTTCCCAGGGAATTAGAGGTTCCCCGGGCGTAGCCAAACATTTGGGTGGTGGCTCTAAATTTTGCATGGTGGTGTTGATGACTAAAACTGAACAGTTCCCAGATATCTTCTGACCAGAATGTCTGCCACTGTCACTGTTTTTTATTTTTATAAACGTTTTTTATTATATTTCAATCAACAAAACAATACAGACCACATGTACAGTGCAAGATGCCACAATACAATTTCAAGTTTGTACACTATACAATTTGGTCTCTGTTCCCCAAAACCCACCCCCCTTACGAGCCCATCAAGTCTGTTTGCTCTGGATTCGTGCTGCGCGGTGAGGTCCGTTCTCCATTGGAATCCGCCAAGTCTTGCATCGTTCCAAACAGTTCCGCTATCAGTAATTTCCAGGCCAACAGGGTTCCTATCTCTTCTCCCCCTCCCATCATACTGGTCTCCTGCCATGCCATGGTCTCTGCTTCCACCCCCTTTTGCAATTCCTTCCACCATATCTCCACCTGCGGTTTATGACAAGCCTTCCACCCCATGGCGATCCTCCTCTTAGCCAACACATACGCCAAATCCTTCAATTTGTTAACATGCTTCAGCTTCTGCGATCTAGGGAACCCCCCCAATAGACAGGCCCAAGCTGACTCCACAACCAGTGTGACTCCTTTATCCGCCAGTTTCGCCGCTATCTCGCTCCAGAAGCGCCCAACTACAGGGCAGGACCAAAACATGTGTGCCATGTCAGCCTGTTCTTCATCGCACTTGGGACATGCTTGTCTACCCGCATTTTTAAACCTTGATATCCTCAGGGGTGTCATATACGCCCTGTGCGTAACATATAATTGTATTTGTTTCAACCTTGCGTTTCTCGACACCTTCTGATGATACCACAGAGCTCGCTCCCACATCCCATCTTCCATCGGGGCCCCCACCTCATTTTCTCAATCTAATCTAAGTTGCATTGGTTCTTTACCAATCCTGAGCATCAGCATATCATACAATCTTGAAATCTCGTGCCCTCCCTCCGTTATGTCATATATAGCGTTGCACTACCATCCTGCTCTGCTTCAAGAATAGTTTCGGGCCAAGTCTTCTTAATTTCCCGCGCCAGTCTATGATATGTAATATATTGGCCTACGTGCAGGCCTGTTTCCTCACCCAACTCCTCAAAATTTAAAATGGCTCCTTCCCGCCAAACATCTCCCACCGTTGCCACCCCCACTGATTCCCAGTGGTTTCTAATCATCCTACGCAGTTGCACATCTCCCTTAGCCAGTGCCACCAGCGGTATGTGCAGGGAGCACGGAGACGGGATTTCCATCATCTTGCACGCGCGGTGCCAAATCCTCCACCCAAGCATCATCATCCTGGGGCGCCCCTGCATTTCTGTTTCGGATAACCAGATCACTTCTTTTAAGTAAAATGGGGCACAGTCTGCCCTAAACAATCTGGATTCAGGGGTACATTCATCCGAGAGCCACTTAGCAACGTACTGCAGTTGGCCCGCTACATAGTAACCCTCGTAGTTGGGGAGCCGTATCCCCCCTTTTTCGTAGAAATTTTGCAGTTTCCACAATGCCACCCTGCATCTGGTTCCCTGCCACAAAAAGTCCCTACATATACTATTGAGCTTGGCAAAAAACTTCCCAGGTATGAGGTATGGAATGTTTCCAAAATAATGCAGGAGTCTGGGCAAGACCACCATCTTAAGCATTGCACTACGCCCCATAATAGCCAGGGGCAGCCTCCCCCAAAATTGCATACTTTTCTCAATTCTTCTCATGGCCACCTCCGTGTTGTGCGTATGTTCTTGTTCAACCGTATGATACACATCTACCCCAAGGTATCGAAAGGTATCAGCAGCCGAAGGAGCCTGCAGTACCGGCAGCTGTTCTATGGGGAGTCCCTTATAGTTACCCAATGGGAAAATTACAGACTTCTGAGGATTCACTGCTATCCCAGATAGCCCCGCGTACCGATCCATAACCTCCAAAATATACTGGAGATTCTCCTCCGGGTGCTCCAGGTACAATAGCATATCATCTGCATATAAGGAGATCAAATGTTGCTCTCCTCCCACCTCGATGCCTATGGTGTCATACTGCTGTGGTAGGTATATGGCCAAAGGCTCCAATGCCAATATATATAACATAGGGGACCATGGACATCCCTGTCTAGTGCCTCTGCCTAACCGCCATCTCTCTGAAATGACAGCTCCCGTCTTAACTCTAGCGAGAGGCGCACTGTATAACATCTTTGCCCATCTTATATATCCGGGCCCCATCCCATATTCCGCCAGAGTCGACAGCAGCCATGGCCACTTGACAGAATCAAAAACCTTTATCGCGTCCAGGGACACTACTGCCATGTCACCCTCATTACCCCCCGCCCATTCTATGACTCGGTGGAGTCGCCGGTGATTATGAGTTATGTTCCTGTTTGGAACATACCCCGTCTGATCTGGGTGTATGAGTTTGTCTATGACTCTCCGCAGTCTGCCCGCCAAAACAGCTGTTAGTATCTTGCTGTCCTGGTTCAACATCGATAGTGGTCTGTAGGAACCACAACTGTGCCCAGGTTTATTTGGTTTAGGAAGCACGATTATAATTGCTTCCCTGAGCGACTCTGGCAGCTGGCCCGTCTCAAACGCTTCATTTAGCATATTCAGCATTGGAGGGAGCACTTCTGCCATGGATGCTTTATAGAACTCACTCGGCAACCCGTCCGCCCCTGGGGTCTTACTAGTAGGCAATTGTCTCACCACCGCTTCTAACTCTTCCAAGGTGATTGGTGCATCCAACTCTTCCCTCTCTACCGCACTTATCCTGGGCAGTCCTATATCTTCGAGTGCCTCATTTATCCTCTCTTGATTATCCTCCTCACCATCCTCATACAGTTTTCTGTAGTACGTGGCAAATTCCTGATTAACTCCCTCTTGGGTGTCAGCCACACTGCCATCGTCTCTTGCTATTGCCCTGATGGTGGGCCTGGGGGTTTCGCTCTTATATAACCACGCCAGAAGCCATCCTGTCTTGTCACCACCCGCGTGCTGCCTCTCTATGTATTTCTTATAATTCAGTTTACACAACCTATCCCAATGCTCTCCACACGTCTGTTGTAGTTGAAGGATCAGTTCCGCATTCGAACCAGTATCGCCATCCTCCCTTTGCACTTTTTCCAACTCCCTCTCAGCCGCTTGTAAGTCAGCCAGGATACCGCCTTGCAGACTTCGGGATTTTGCTATGGCTACGCCTCTCAGCACTACTTTAAAAGCCTCCCATAACGTGCATGCTGAATCTACACTACCCGTGTTCTCCTCAAAGTCATTTATAATCTCCTCCCTTACCTCTTCTTTGAACACAGGGTCTTTAAGCGCTTCCGCTCGGAGCCGCCATATCGGGATCCTTGCTCTTGGAGGGCAGTATTGCCAGCTTACAATTAAGGGCGAGTGGTCCGACAGGACTCTCGCTTTATATTCCACCCGCACCATTTCCATTATTAAGCCTGACGTAACAAAGACATAGTCTAGTCTAGTGGACAGCTGTTGTGGGGCCGAGTAGTGAGAGTATTATTTTTCTAAGGGTTGCTTCATTCTCCATACATCTGCCAGGTCAAAGTCATGAAGCAGCTTTTGTAACACACGTGCTGCCGGAACAGGTTTTTCCAATTTTTGATCTGATCTATCCACCCTTGGATCTAGTACACAGTTAAAATCCCCACCCCAGATTACCGCACTTCCCATGCACACACCGAGTTTAGCACTCAGGGTTCTGAAATACGTTGCTGTATTCTGATTGGGTGCGTATGTGTTGATTATACTTATCTTTCTGTTCTCTACTAATCCCCTAAGTATGACCATTCTCCCATCCGCTTCAGCAGTTTCCTGTAACACATGGAAGGGGACATGCGGGGCCATCCAGATTAGGACCCCTCTCGCATAGGCCGAGTATGTTGAGCCCACCACCACCCCTTTCCATTTCCTTCTAATCATACCCAATCTCTCTTCTGTCAAATGAGTCTCCTGTAACAGTGCAATGTCTATCTTTTGTCTGCGCAGGTAGAGCATAACCTTATTTCTCTTCAAATAACTGTTTAGACCCCTGACATTCCACGTGATTATTTTAAGGTCCCCCATGGCCTGATATGATACCCACCCCCACCGCGCAACCCCTTACTCTAACTCGTTCTCCTCTATTTAGGCTTGTATCCCAGTTCAAACTTCCCCTAACTACACATACCCCAAACACCCTTCCCTCCCCCTTATCCCACTCAACCATACCCAACTCCCCACGCCTCCCGCCCCCCATTCCGTCTCCCAACTCCCCCAACCCCTTCCCCAACTGTTGCCCAGCTCCATCCCTGGATCTCAGGCTCCCCCGCATCTAGCACTTTCTGGCTTCTGCCTGTACTCAATGCTCTGCAGGGTAAGGCCGCCCTAGTGGCTAGCCTACTAGGACTAGTATGAGGGGATAGGGTGCTCACGTCCTGCTGCTCCTATTCGCAATAAGCTCACCGCACTTAACTGTACAGTTATCACATAAATGCACTTTGCTATATTCAAGTCTTTATGTTTGCCCAAGTCCGTGGGATCTGATTCAGGTGCCACCCCCGCGATACCCCTTAGCCATAGCTATCACCCGCAGTTCTAATGGGAACCCACTGCACCTCATATCCCACCACATGTAATGTCCCGGACACTTATCGTATTATTCTCGAGCTTGATCCGCCTCCTGTTCTGGACAACCCTGAAGGTCGAGCCAGGCCGTCGCTTCTTCGGGAGTATGGAAAAAAAACATCTTGCTCTTGTGGATCACTTTTAACTTCGCAGGGTACAGCAGCATATATTTGATCCCCGCCGCACGTAGCCTTCTTTTGATCGCCACATAGCTGTAGCGCTGCCTTTGGACCAGCATTGTGTAATCTGGATACGCCGTGACGGTGCACAAAGCCCTTTCGATGGTTCCTCCTTTGCGGAAGTATTCCAAAACCTTCTCGCGATCCTTATAGTTCAGTATTTTCACTATAATTGGCCGGGGGGCTGCCCCCGGTTGTGGTCTCCTCATGAGGGCTCTGTGCGCCCGCTCCACGGTAAAACCTTGCGAGAGTTTTTCGGCCCCTATTTCTTGCAGGAGTAAGTTCTCGATGTAGTCTGTGGGGTCCCGGCCTTCCTCCCCCTCTGGCAGGCCGACCACGCGAATGTTGTTCCTCCTTGCTCTCCCTTCAGCCTCCTCCGCACGATTCTCCAGATTAACAACCTGCTGTTTCAACATGTGTATCTCCTTTGCGTTGTCTGCGCCAGTGTCTGAGTTAATTTTCACTGTACTTTCCAGACTGCTCGTTCTCTCCGACAATGTCCTCACATCTTGTCGTAGTAAGGCAACGTCAATGCCTACGGCATCTATTTTGGCCTCCAATGCAGTGCGTAAGTCCGCCATTACTGCCCCCCATGAGTCCCTCAGCTCGGTGATAGCTGCTAGAATCTGATGGTTTTCCGTAGCTACAGTGCTCTCTGCTACTGTCGTTGGCATTCCTTTAGGCACGGTGGTCGCTCGGGAGAGCTGTACCTTAGCAAACGTTTCCAAAGTGGGTTGTTTATTTCTGTTCTTGCCCACGACCCCCCGCCCGGTCATCTCGCTGGTTCTGATGCTTTTCTGGGTCGCTCGTCCTCCGCTGCGGCAGTTTCGTTACACCGCCGTGGTGCGACCTCAAAGTGCCCTCACAAATCCAGGTCAGATGGCCCCTTTCACTGACATTGTGCTACCGTCCCGGCACAGCTGGTTCCGGCCCTGCAGTGTTATCGTGCCTCCTCCTATGCGGTCAGGCACGGGAGCATCCACTTCAGGGAGTTGTAATTATGTGGAGGCCCGTAAGGTCACACTCCGAGTGGGCTGTGCCCTCCCACATCTCCTCTCAATTTCCGTGGGCAATGTGCTCGTAATCTGTTCTTGCCAGCCAGGGAGTGCACCCTCTCTGCCACCACCGCCGTGCCCCAGATCTCTGCGGAGTTCAGTGTTGCACGCCCACCTCAGGGGGAGCCGCTGTGCAGCTCTCATACAATCATGCACATATCAGTGCCTCCAAATGGCGCTGCCCCATGCGTTTGTCAGCCGCACTCTGCTTGCCGCACCCATAGACCTGTTCGCTCCCGCTGTTCCAGCCACCAGCTCCTAACCTGCTAGTGCATCCGTGGTAGGGCCACCATATCGATAACTTCAGTTTCCAGAATGCGCCCTGCACCAGCACTGCTGTGTCCCAGGTGTTCTGTGGCCCTTAGCAAGCTCATCCACATCACTTCTATCCAGCTACTGCTGAGCTTGCCTTGGGCACCCCCCAGGATCACCACCGGAATTCACCAGATTGTTGTTCCTCCTGAACAGGCTTATCATGCCGTCAGTGCGCCGCATGGGTGGCCATCCCTGCAGTAACCATCTTGCCTTCAGTTCCCTTGCCCACGTTGTATAGTGAACAGACTCCTCTTCGATGTCCCTGTTGTGCCTTAGTTTTTCCAGTAATGCTTATTTTAATGCCACTGTGCACGGTTCGCTTTCATAGCGTTGTGGCTCTGCGCACCTATGCTCCTTCTGCGTTGCATGGCTCCCCTGCTAATCTTGCAGCCTCATCACTTCGGTGTGGCTGCGTGTGTACGAGTTCACTTCCCTTTATTGTGAGCGGGCGCCCAGTGTCACAGACTTCACGAGGGCTTCTGCGTCTCGATCCGTCATGGGTGATCTGTTTTTATTGATATTCCTCGCCCTCTCATGTCGAACTCCTGCCTCCCATGTCTCCGCCGCACTCGGGCTGCCTGCAGGAGTCCCCTCGGTTCCATCAGTCTTCCGGCGCTCCGGTGCAGGCAGACACGCTCCACTTGCCTCGCGTCTCATCGGGTGCGCTCCTTTCAGCCCCTCTGCTGTCCTCTTCAGCTCCAGTTCGGTGACGGTCTCCACATTCAGGGACTCCTTTGTCCTAAAGTCGCAGCCATTTTGGTGCCGACCCCATGGCACTTATGAAATCCGTAAAAGCCGCAGAACTTCTTACGGGTCCGTTCGTTTTGAACACTGCTGCATTTGTTAGGGTCCTCTTGCCTTCCGATTGCCCTGGTTTTATTTTTTCTTCTGGAAATAACGCTGAAAGAGCTTGCGCTCGTCCGGATCAATGCACGGATCCAGGAGCTCGTCAGAAGAGCAGCCTAGTCCATGGCTACCAAGCCACGCCCCCTGCCACTGTCACTGTTCTATAGACTAGGACCATCTCAAGAAGTGTATATAAGTTATCTCCGGGCGCAAACTCGCAGCGATCTTCAGAGAGTAGTTCCATCCACTGTCACTTCCAGATGGTGCTGGGACAGTCCTATAATACCAAGAATGTTCCTGTGCTTTTCCTATTCCCAGCTATCTTCAGTGAGGAGTACCCCCCCACTGTCACTTTCAGAGCTAGTCCTTCACGCTATGTAAAATCACCCAGGGATGCCTATGCTAACAACCCAGGTCGATTCAGCCAGAACTTGTTCTTGGATACCGATTCAATATAGATATCCACAGAGTAAAAACATAAATGATGATCACCTTGTATTCACCATTTAATTTCGACCTGACATCACTATCCTTCCTGAGTGCGTCATATAAATATGCCCAGGAATCAAACATAAAACCATGAAAAAAGGAGTGTATTCTTTTAACCTCCACAGGGGGAGCCATGCGTAGAGGATATGATGACTCCTGAATATGGAGTGTATTCTTTTAACCTCCAGCAGGAGAGCTGTGCGTTGAAGGTATGATGGCACTACCCACAATCAGTGTTGCCAACTTAGCGACTTTGTCGCTATATTTAGCGACAAAGTGCAGGTCCCTAGCGACTTTCTCCATAGAAAGCGACTAGCGACTAATCTAGCTACTTTCTCCCGAGTCCCATTGGTTTGAAGACGTACACTTTTTTCTATTGGTTTGGAGACTTGCACGTTTCCAAAGCAATAGAAAAGGGTGTACGTCTCCAAAACAATAGGAGTACCTCCAATCAATGCCTCCAATCAATGCGTCCCGTCCTTGCAGCCAGGCTCCCACACAACAAGTGTGTCACTGAGGCCGCGTCCTGCGAGCGGCACGAGAATGCGGTGAGATTTGTCCCCAATGGAACGCTGTATTATCGGGCTAGGAAGTCAACACGATTTCAAAGATCGTTCTGCAAAACTGTAGAGATAAACATTCATGTATGTAGTGTATGTGCTTCAAGCTGACGGTAGCAGCAGCAGTTATTTTATCATCAATTCATTTACGCATTTTGGGGTTTAAACAAATCATTATCAATGTCAGAAAAATGCATTTAGAATTGATACCTTCTATGTGAATTACTGATAGGTCCACGTAGGGTTGCCAGTGACTCCATACAGCCAAGTTTCCCACTGCATGCTGGGAATTGTAGGCCCACATCATTGGTCCTCTCGCCTACGTCCACTGCACAGCTTGAAGGCAATTATGCAAATTAGGCAATGATGTCATTTAGCGACTTTTAGCTACTTTTAGGACAGCCTCTAGCTACTTTCCGGACTGAGGAGTTGGCAACACTGCCCACAATAGGCGTGCTGTGGACGTTACGCCGGATAGATAATGTTTCATTCCCTCACTTTTCCAGTATGACTCCTGCCGTGTGCCTCCTCCTCCAGTCCGCCTCCCTGCTTCCCCCGCGTTGTAACGATCAACAGCCCCTCAATCACCTGAGCTTCAGCCGCTCCCCCTCCGGCATACTCCTGCCGTGTCCAACTGCTTGCTGTCCCTCTCACTGCAACTCCTTGTTATGGAGAACCACGGCCCGCTACGACACCCGAACTGCTTTCCCTTATACAGGCTCACCTCTGCTGCAGCGCCGCTTGCACCAGCCGTGCTTGGGGTGTTGATGCCCTGGGGTGCGACCCGGTCAGACTCCAGGCCGCTGCAAGCCAAATTGAGGATGGCCGACTGAGGTACTCACCCCGATTAGTTCCTCACTTCGTCGCCATTGAAATAACAAAGGTAACAAAAAGCATTATATTCCTTATAATGTGTTTCTTTAATAGTAAGGTCCGTAATAACAGCAAGGGGCCAGCAGGATTGTGACAGTTAAACTGTCATTGGAATGAATATGTCACAGAATGGTGCGTGAGGAAGAGCTGCGGAAGTCATCTTGCGCAGCCATGTATACAACACTCTGGCTCCCAATCGCGTTGTTATGCCCAGGAGAGGAGTCTCCTCTCTCTGTGAGATCCTCCTGAATGTCACAACCCCTAGGGGGACTATTGGTTAGTGGCCTCAACTCCCTAGCCTCATGAAGAGGCCCGACTAGGCCGAAACACATGTCTGGAGTTGCTGTTGGTACTCTTATTCAGAGGAGAACTGCCCAGCATTTCGGTGATTGGCTGCCATGGTGGGTGGGACAAGACTGATGTGCTGATTGGTATTTCTCCTTGGTTCAACGGCACAGTGAACTAGAATGTGGTTTTAGACCCTCCCAACTGGGAACCTTCCCAAAGAACGGGTTATTTGGCCGTGTTCATTCTCGGTAGAGGGACAACCAGACCTTTTTTTCGAATATTCCCAAAAGGGATATTCTAAGCTCCAGAGGACTTCTTTGGTCAAGTGGAGGCTGAGGCCGAGTGCCCAACGTCGCACTGCTCCAAGGTGACTTGTAATATACTTTTCACATTCAGTTGTGGGAGTTTTGTTAGCTGTCGATCCTTAACGCCTTGCTTTTATTTTCATGACCAGACCTTTTCCCATTGCAGGTGTTTTCTCTTGTATCTCTTTTCCTCTGTCAATGTTTCTAGCTCGGGCCATTCCATCTTCCCTTTCATTTGTTTCCACTATTTTATTTCCACTCATTTTGTCTCTATGCAATTTTCTTTTTCCATTTAATCTTTTACCCTTTTTCGAGTCAGATTTTATTTTTATTTTGGGGAATAGTGCTCTTGGCCTTCCATTCTGTGCTCAGTAAAAGTCCTCTTGAAATAACGCAGCACCAGGGCGCCTCCTTGTGGCACTTTGCTGGTGGTGCCGACTGATCATGGCACATAATTGGAGCATCACTGTAAATCGCTTTACTTGGCGTGGCGGAAGTTCAGCCACAAAATGTATCTGCAAACTAGTGTGAGGGAAAAGGCACGAGTGAGTGAGACTGGAGTTGAAGAAAAAGGAAGACTGTGAAAAAAGGGAGTTTACCTCCGTCGCTTTTTGTAGGAAATTATGTTGCTTTGTATCTAATATACTACATTAATGACGATACATTCATGAGTGCAGGTTACGATTTGAAAGAGGTGACGTAAGTGATTTGTGAAGGCATCAGTAACGGCTCTAACAAGACCCTTAAACATCCCTCTGCCCATTAAATCTTCTGATTGGTTTCCAGTCAAAGCAATCTCTGGGGGTGCGAGGAGACCGTAGGCGCTGTATAAATGGATCCATGTCGCCATATCATTCATAAGCAATGCTCACATTAATTACCAGTAATCTTCCTTACTCCTAGTCCTCCTCTTCCTCGTCCCAGCACTTTACAGGAACCCTCTTTCTACGTCTAATTTCTTCAGTCCACGCCCCTCCACCTCCAGCCTCCGGGCATAAGAGCCCACCTTCCCCAAGACCCAATACTATGTAACACTGTCCAATAGGCCCATTCATCTCTGGGAAGGGTAAGGTGGGAAACTCGTGCTGTGACGAGGAAGAGGAGGACTAGTAGTAATGAGGATTACCGTTAAGTAATCTGAGCATTACCTGCACGTCCACTCTTCTTCGTCCCAGCACTTCTCAATGAGGCGGCCAGGCCGAGCACAAAGAAAAACACCAAAAGGCAAATGGAAAATGCAACCCGACCAACACCAGTTTATTGAAATACACATATTCAGACAGTAGCAACAAGGTATTTCACAAGAGCACCACACTCAACATTCCTGCCCCAAAGGCTCTTGCCTCCCGGTGGTGAAGATTCAAACGATAGTGGGTAATGAAAGTGTGTGGATCAGACCAGGTGGTGGTGCAGCAAATGTCCTGGAGAGGAACACCGCAGGCTTCAGCCCAGGACGCAGCCATGCCCCTTGTGGACCTGCCCTGCACATCAAACGGAAGGGTAGACCCCACAGAGGAGTAAGCCAAAGCGATAGGATCCCGGAGCCAACGGCTTATAGTGGGCACAGACATCTTCTGCCCGGGGACAGCCCCTCAAAGGTAACAGAGGCTAGGGAAGGAACGAAAAGGCCAAGCGCGTTCCAAATTTAGCAGAACCGCCCGCCACACATCAAGAGCAGCCCAAAGAACCTCCAGGGGAGGAGGGAGAGGGGAAAATGGAAGGAAGAACAATCTCCTGGACAAGATGAAACTTAGAAACCACCTTAGGAAAAAAGGACGGGTGGCACTTAAGAAACAACAAATCGGGGGGAAACCACCAGGTAGGGTGCCTCACGTGAGAGGGCACCAAGCTCCCCCAACTGCTGCGCCGAAGTGATAGCCACCAGGAAAACCACTTTCAACGTGAGGACCCGAAGGGAAACCTCAGACAAAGGCTCAAAAGGAGAATACGGCAGAGCCCGAAGGACCAGCGGGAGATCCCAGGCGGGCAAACCAGAAACAAGGACAGGCCGAGCAAGAGAAAATCAAAAGAAGGCAACCCACCAAGGAGTGACCACCCACAGCCGGACCCCCAAAGGTGCCAATCGCAGCCCACTGAGCCCTCAGGGTGGAGACAGAGAGACCCAAGTTTTTTTTTTTTTTTTTTTTAAACTTTTATTTTTGCTGGCAGTGGTAGATGACATATACACACATTAGGCCGATTATGATATAACAGTGCAAGACAAATGTAATACATGGGGATGTACATAGGCAGCGAGGGATGACCCCCAAGGTGAGGAAAGCAAGACAGTGTTGCAGAGAATTCCGTACATAACAGTGGAGACTTAGGGAGAACCAGCACCAGAGGAGGGGACATCAAGACCATTAAGATAACTGTTGAAGGCAGTCCAAATGTTTTTTGGCCGGGAACGGAATGGGAGAGTAGTAATATAGTCTTCTTCACAGTTTCGGGACCAAGTCAGTAGATTCAGCCATTTCTGAAAGGTGGGAGGAGCAGCACATTTCCAATTTTGCAGGATACATTTTTTGGCTATTATACAACATATATTCAAGAGTTTGGTCTCACTTCTGACCCCTTCATCCCCCCACACTCCGAACAACACCCCCATCGGGTCAGGCTCAATCGTCACATCGCAAATTTCGGACAGTGTTTTAAAGATCTCATCCCAGAATGGGGCAAGTTGGGGGCAGTCCCAAAACATGTGGAGATGGCCAGCGTCTTCCGCTCCGCAGCGGGGGCAGAGCCGCATCTCAGAGCGGGCAAATTTGGAGAGTCTACGCGGGGTATAGTATAGCCTATTCAGCAATTTGTATTGTATTGTTCGGTACCGGAAATTCAGGGATACCTTGCCGGTATGGGAACACAATTTACCCCACAGATGGTCTGTAATGTCAACCCCCAGTTCAGAGGCCCAGTCGTCCCGGGCCCGTAAGGGCGGTGGTTTGGCAGCTGTGAGCTGGAGTTTATATAGCGATGAAACTACCCCTCGGGCCCCGCCAGAGTTGGCGATATAGGCAACTGCGGGATGGTCAGGGGGTTTGTTAGGGAACACAGGCCAAGCGGTCCGGAACGCTGCTCGGAGTCTGTAGTATTGCAGCAGTTCCAGCGGTGTACCAGCGTGGGATGGCTTCCAGGTCTGTGGTGTTATAAACACTCCATCCGGATAGAAGTCAGTTAGGGCCAGGTATCCTAGGGACCGCCAGTGACGCGCCAGAGCTATGTCATTCGTGGGTTCCAACCCGGGGAGCTGCCAGGCGGGGAGCCACTTATAGTATGGGTGTTCCGCGGAGCCTGCAGCGAACAACCGCCCCCAGGCTGATAGTGTGGTCTGGACTGGATCTATAGGTGAGTCAGGCACGTACCGACGATGTAAAATTAGAGACATGATATTGGCGCCGGGGGCAGCAAGGTTTTCAAGCTTGACGTGCGGGCGAGGGGAGGGTCCGGGGTACCAGTAAGTGGCAAATTGTGCCTGCGCTGCTATCCAGTATCGCATCAGGTCAGGGGCCGTGAACCCGCCTCTGTCGTAGGGCAGAGTCATATCCCCCCACTTTTTCCGCACAGCACCGGAGTGCCACAGGAACTGCGCACATAGCCTGTGCAGATCAGTGAAGTATTTCCTGCCAGGCCATATGGGGACATTTGTGAATGTGTACAATAATTTGGGAAGCAGTATCATCTTAACCAGTGATAACCGCCCAGCAAGTGACAACGGGAGAGGGCGCCAGCGCGCAATCTTGGTTTCGGCTAATTCTGCCACTGCTAGGTAATTGCTAGTCAAGAGAGTCTCTTTGGTCAAAGACACCTGAACTCCCAGATATTTAATCCCGTTGGGGGACCAGCGGAGTGGGTATTCAGTGGCCGGCTGGAGCGTGGAATGTGTGAGGGGGAAAATTTCGGATTTGGTGTAGTTGATAGTAAAGCCTGAGTATGTTCCGATACGCGTGATGTCCCGGAGGAGGGGGTCAAGGTGGAGATCTGGGCTCCTGACGAAAAGCAGGATGTCGTCAGCGTAGAGCGAGATAATTTCGGGTGTGCCCTGGAGGCGTATCCCTTTGCATGAGTGACGCTCCCTGACATAGTCCGCCATGGGCTCGATGGCAAGGGCAAACAGGATCGGGGAAAACGGGCAACCCTGTCGGGTGCCACGAGAGAGAGGAAACAAGGCAGATGTTTGGGAGTTGACGCGAACCCTGGCGACTGGGGATGTGTATAATAGTTTGATGTATGCGATCATCCCGGGTCCGACGCCCATGTTTTCCAGGACCACCCACATGTACTTCCAGGACACCATATCGAAGGCCTTCTGGGCGTCCAAGGTGACCGCCACCGCACACACGTTTTGACTGATGCGAGCCATGACGTTAAGGAGTCGTCTAATATTGTGCGATGTGGATCTACCAGGGACAAAGCCGGATTGGTCCTCATGTACCATGTATGACATAATAGGAATGAAACGATTGGCGAGCACCTTGGCGAAAATTTTCGTATCCAAGTTCATGAGTGATAGGGGCCGATACGAACCACAGTCATCGGCTGGTTTGCCAGGCTTGAGGAGGACCGTAATAACGGCTTCACGTAGCGACGAGGGAAGGCATCCCAGCTGGAGGGCCTCATTCCATACCTCTAGCAATTCGGGTCCCAAAATGGCCACATGCTCCTGAAAGAATTCAGCCGTAAGCCCGTCGGGGCCCGGCGCTTTCCCCTTCGGGAGACTTGATATGGCTTCCACTATCTCGTCTAGTGTAATGGGGGAGTCCAACTGTTCTCTCGTTGCCGGGGAGATGATAGTGGTGGGTATCTGGTCTAAAAGCTCGCGCATATGGGATTCGCTATGTTCAGGGGGTTGAGAGTATAGTTTGGAATAGAAGCTTGTGAAGACCTCCAGTATGTCCTGGTCGGACCACTGAGTCGTCCCATGATTATCCTTAACACTGGTAATGTGGGCTTGGCCCCACTCCCCCCTGGCCAGGGCAGCGAGTGTTTTGCCGGGTCTTTCTCCCTCACCGTATTTCCGTGCGGCCTGTGGACGACTGAAGTACTGCACTTCCCTGATTGCCTGTTCATTGAAGATCTTGAGTTCTTCACTGATCTGGGAGAGTATACCAGGGTCAACGGAGGCCGGGTGGGCCCGTTCCAGGTCACGTAGCTTAGTTTCAGTACGTGATAGGGTGGTTCTTATGGATTTGAGCACCCCCGACTCCCTAGAAATGGACGCCCCCCTAATGAAGACTTTGAAGGCGTCCCAGCGGATCCCCCGGGTGGTGTCCTGTGGTGAGTTGTTGTCAAAGTAGGACTGGATATCTGCAAGTATGTCTGCTCTAAAAACTATGTCCTGTAGGGCAGCAGATTTAAAGCGCCATGTGTTAATAGTGGGGGCTGGCATGCCCATGTCAACAGACAACAGGATCGGTGAGTGATCAGATAGTGTGCGGGCGAGTATGCATGTCTTGGAAACCCTACCTAGCATAGGACCAGATAGTAGGAAAAGATCGATCCTGGACGAGCTGTCGTGGACCGATGAGTAGAAGGTGTATTCCCGTGTTGACGGATGTAGAGCTCTCCATGCGTCATGAATATCAAGTGTCTTGCAGTGAGATAGTAGTCTGCGCGCTGCACCCGACGGGGGCCTGGGCGCTATGCCAGTCCTGTCCAGGGAGGTTTCCAGAATAAAGTTCATATCCCCACCCCAGACGATTTGCACATCCGTGTATCCCAGCAGTATGGAGACCACCTGGTCAATAAATTCGGGGGAGTCGACGTTGGGGCCATAAGTATTTACGAGCAGGTAATCTCTATTGGCAATGGCGCAGTACAGCACAATGTATCTTCCACCAGGGTCTATGTAGCTCCTATGGAGGACAAACTTAAGAGACTTGTGGATCAATGTTAGGACTCCTCTGGCGCGTGTGGAATAAGAAGTAAAGTATCTGTGGGGACCCCAGGTAGGCGCAATGCTTCTGGCCAGTGGACCAGTGGAGTGTGTCTCTTGCAGGAGCAGTACCTTGCAGCCGTGTCTATTGGCATAAGCCATGATCCTGCGGCCCTTGGTGTAATTACTTAGGCCTCGGACATTCCATGACATTATCGTCGCTGACATCTTAGCGCTTCAGACAAGAATATCACTAAACACAATAGCCATGGAGGACAATCTCCCATTAGGTGATACTCGCTCCAGTGTCCCCCTCCGTGTGCCGCAAATTCTGTCCCCAGAACCCCTGATCCCAGGGTGATTGTGATTGAGACAATTGCATGCATCTCTACGGTTTTAATGTACATCCCACGAAATTTGTTGAATTTCAAATAAAAGAGTGAGCATGCACAAGTATAGGTGAGCCGGTGCGTATCTCCCTGCCATTCCGCCACTGCCTTTTTCTAAAACATTTCCCGGGTAACAAACCATACCTCCCCCCGCCCTCACTGCCCACCCCCAACTTGCAGTGTAAATCCCTTGCCCCCAAAAAAATGTGTCACCAACAGGTCCGATTCTCCCCGAGGGGTGGAGTTCGGAGGGCGAAATCCAACAGGGATAAGGCCCATTCTGTGCCCAACAGGGGCACCGAAGCAGTGACAACCAATAAACCAAAACCGTTGCCATTGCAGCGAGGTGTGCTGTAGCCGTGTGGGTGGTTCTTAGGCAAAGATGTAGGACAGACAAGGCTGTCGTGAGTAGGTTCTGCGATGAGCGGATCTAAAGACAGGAGCCCATGTCCAGCAGAGCTTTGCGGGAGAGACCAGAATGAAGGAAGTTCTAGGGTTCGTAGACAATGCGATGCTCCGAGCCGCAGGGGGAGCATTGTCCGCCGTGGTTGGGTCTGGTCTCAGCCCGGTCAGACGCTGGGGGAGCCTGATGCGATGGATCTGTAGTGTGCTGTTTCCATATGCACGTTCAAGGTGACGGATGTTCCAGATGGAGAAATAGTGACCGGCCTGAGTTACCACTCATCACCCCTCATCAACCGGGGCCCCGGCCGGATTGGGGAGCGGCAGGTGCATCTCAATGAATTTCACAGCCTCCTCTGGAACAGTGAAGAAATAAAGTTTCCCATTATGTGTAATTTTGAGGCGAGCCGGGAATAGGATGGCATACGGAACGTTACGTTCTCTGAGCAGCTTTTTAACTCCGATGAACTGACGCCTCTCCTGCTGGACCGCTATTGAGAAGTCCGGGAAGATCCTTATAGTATGAGATTCGAGGCGCAGGTCTCCTTTCTCTCGTGACAGCCGGAGGATGAGGTCTCTGTCCCGATAGTTGAGGATCCTGGCTATAATGGGTCTTGGGATGTCACCCGGTTTGGGCCTCGGTGACAGAGCCCGATGAGCGCGCTCAACGGTAAAGTATGGGGACAGGACTGGGTTGCCCAGGAGATCTTTAAGCAGGGATTCCACAGCGTCTTCCATGCGGCCCCTGAGGGCATTCTCAGGGACACCGACGATCCGCAGATTATTTCTGCGAGAGCGCGATTCAAGGTCGTCGCACTTCGCTTTCACACTGCGCATGTCGCGTGACAGGGACGCCACTGTGTCCTGTAGTGCATGTATTTCGTCCTCATTGGTAGATATACGATTTTCAGCGTCGTTGATTCTGGTCCCCGCCTGATCCATCCGCGTTTTTAGGGAGGCAACATTGGCATTGATGTCGTCTAATTTCTCATGAAAAGACGCAAAGTTTTTGGCCATCGATTCCATAAGCGTGGTCAGGTCTGGGGGTGCGGGAGTGGGGTGATGGTCAGCTTCCAGATCATCCTGGATGGGCGAGTCCTGCTCCGCCTCTCCCCTCGGGACAGCTTTAGTGAATCTGTCCATGGCACCCCCTTTATGGTTCCCCTTGACCCTGCCAGGCATTGTTGTTGTAGGATCACGGACAACGCAGACAGAGGGCCCGGCCACAGGGGGGAAGAGTATGGTTCCAGGTCAGGGGTGCAGACTGTATATGTTGGGATTAATCCAGCCGATATGTGAGCAGGGCCCAGGAGGGGCAAGAGTATGCAGGGATCAACTGGTACGGTAGTGTGAGGTGGTTCCAGGGATTGCCAATGAGGAGGTGCTAAGACCACAGGGTCAGCCGCATCTGGGGGGTGGCGTCGCGGCCCAGGTGAGGGAGCCGGGTATGCCTTTCTGGTTGTTATTCCGTCTGCCACCCCGTTGAAACGCCAGAGTCACACAGGGGTTTGGGGCCAGTGTCTACCAGGCTGCTGGGGCAAGAGGTGCGCGCTCCGGGCAGGACCCACGCCGAGGGGCGCAGGGCCAGGTGTAAGTACTCCAGTGAGGGGTCCCTGTACAGCCCCCAGCAGGATGTGAGCGGGCGGCAGCTCCACGCCACCGGGGAGCGGAGCCAGATGGGAGATGTTAGGCGCCGGGGCTCGCCTGGACGAGGGTGCCGCAGCGCGCTGCACGATATGGGAACAGGTCGGGCCGCAGTCCGCCCGCCCCCCCAGGAAGAATGAACAGAGGAGCAGCGGGGGGGAGGAAGGAGGGCAAAACGATCCCCCCCTTGGAAGGGACCAAGTTGGCACTGGCAGCCACTCCTCACCTCGGGGGGAGCCGCTCCGCGCTCCCCAGGGCCGCGACACTCTACGTGGGATGATGGCGAAGGTCCACAGCCGGATGGGCGGCGGGCGAGGCCGGGGCGCGCTCCGGCGACGGTCCCAGCCGCAGACCGCCGGCCCGCCGCGGAGTCCCCAGGAACGCGATCGGGCCGCAGTCCGCCCAACAGAGCGCCAGGAGGGGCAGGCGGGCCGGAAGGCGGGGGCGGGATCCAAGTCAGCGCCGCGGCCTCCGCGACAAAGAGGGCCGCACCGGCAGAAGGTCCAGCCCGGGGCTCCCCAGGGGCGAAGAACAGCCGGAGCCCCCCCAGCGGCCGCACAGCGATGTAGGGCAGCGGCACTGCAAGAAGCAGGAAAGAAACGCACGCTGTGGCCGCAGATGTAAGCGGATTTCTCCCGATCCCACACGGAGCTCAGAGGCTAGGCAGCCATCTTGGGCTGCTCCACAGCGCCACCCCAGAGAGACCCAAGTTAAACCCATCCTGAAGAAACTGCAGCACAGGAGCCCCAGAACCCAAGGAGGAGGAACCGCCATGACTCAGAAACCAGGACATGAAGTGCCCCCAGTGCCTCTCGTAGACTCTGAAGGTAGAAGGACGCCAGTCCCTCTGAATTTGAGAAACCACTTAGTCAGAGCGACCTTCAGAAACTAGGCGCGCCCTTTCAGTTTCCAAGCCCCCCAGACCAAGTTGTTGGGACCCTCCAGCGCTAAGGGGCCCACTACCCGATCCAGATTCCCTGCGAGAGGCAACATGGGAGAGACAACAAGGAGATGGGGGAACCAGCACCTCCGAGGCCAAAGTGGAGCAATGAACATCACCCCCGCCCGAGAGTCCCGGATGCGTAGCCACACCGTCTGAATGAGAGGGAGTGTCGGAGAGGCATACAAGAGCCCCGGCGGTCAGAGCATCCACCCCCCACACCTCCAGAGAGGGGAAACGGGAGAAAAACCAGGGGACCTTCGCATACAGGGGAGAGGCAAACAAATCCACTGAAGGAGTCTCCAGAACCCTGCAGACCCCCGAAAGACCACCTCCCGCAGCACCCACTCCCCAAGGGTAACACACAGCGGAGGCAATCCGCCACGTCATTGTCCCAGCCAAAGGTGTGGCAGCAGAAGAACCCTTGACTGAGCCCTCAGGAGCCAGTCATTGAGATACAGGAACACCTGAATCCGCTGGAGGTGCAGAGCAGCGATGACCGGCCCCAGTGCCTTGGTGAAGACCCGGGGAGCTGACTTCAGACCGAAGGGCAAAGTCTGGAACTGGAACTAATCCTTGCCCACCAGAAATCTGAGAAGTTTCTGATGGGCAAACCAAATAGGCGTCCTGAAGATCCAGAGAAACCAGGAAATCTGAGTCCTTCACCAGAGGAATAACCCAATTGAAGACACTTCATTTTGAACCTCTGAGTCAGAATGTGCCGGTTCAAGACTTTGAAGTCTATAATCAGACGGAAGGAACCCAAAGGTTTGGCCACCAGGAAGACAATGGAGTAAATCTCCAATGGAGGCACCCGCCAAAGGACCCTCTTGGAGTGAAGTTCCCAGAGCACCCGCTGCATGGCCAACCTCTTGACAGAGCACCTGGGCAGGGGTGCCCGGATCAGACCAGACGGAACAGGAGGGGAGAACAATTCCAACTTGTACCCCATCTCACCAGACGATTGACCCAGGCATCCCCGAGAAACGGGTCCATTGTTCTAAAAGAATGTCAGGCGGCCCCTGACAGGTTCGACGTCAGGACTTCTGCTGGCGAGGGAGAGACCGGACCCGAGCGCCACTTCTGCCCAAGCACAGGCTGAGCCCGACTCGTAGGGCGGGCGCAAGCCTGCTGGGGAGTGGCAGCCGGCCCGGCATAACCCCTGCGAACAGGGGAAGACTTCCTACGCAGCTGGCCAGCATGTTTGTCTGCCTTGAAGACCTTATGAACATTGTCATCCAGGGAATCCCCAAACAGCATCCGTCCTTCAAAGGGAATTTTCATGGCAGTAGACTTCTGTCGGGCGTCCATTTTCCAATCCCTGGTAATACGTGCCGACGATCGCCCATGATGGAACCCATGGACATGGTGGCCGCCCTAACACCATCATACGCCGACTCAGACAAAAACTCCACTGATATTTGACAGCCTGTAGAAGGGGCGCAGGATCCGAGCCCTACCGTGCCGCCTTCAGGGCGGACCTCAGACTCCCAAGGGCAGCTTCCGCCGTGTATGAGACATAAGTGACAGCCCGCAAAGCCAAATGAGCCCCTCCATAAGCCTTCCTCAAGGAGGCATCCACTTTACGATCCGTGGGGTCCCAGAGAGAATCGTCCGATGCCAAGGACGACCTTCCCACCAAACCGGGAATTGTCATCTGCCATAACCACCTGTGGCAGGGCCATCGCCTTCCCCTGCAAGGGATACAGCTTGGCAAGGATCCTGGGGGCTGCTGACTTGTCTGGATCAACAAACTCCCTCAAAATCTCAGTCTTCATTTCAGAGAGAAGCAGGAGACCCTTCTTGAGAGTGCACTTAAACTGGGGCGGAGGGTGCAGAAACCCCATATAATGGGACAACCGAAGAAGATCATCTGCCATACCTCCTTGTCCAGGTACTTGCCCTTGACAGTCGACATCAGGGAATCGCCCAGGCTGCAGGAAGAGGCGTCTGAGCACGAGGAAGAGGACGGGGACAACCCCCTGCCACGATGAGGCTGAATCCCCTCCTCCTGTAGGGCTCTCCGAAAAACATACAGGAGCCGGTCCTCTGGCACACTACACCCCCTCTGCCTCTTAGTAGGGGAAGAGGAACAGGAAGAAGAGGAATAGAAAGGCGGAGAGCGAGGCTCCACATGGCGAGACTTGCAGGAGCGCTTTCCCATGGTGGCAGCACCAACGACCAGAAGCTGAGGCCCGCAAGCAGAGAGGGGCAGCCACAGAGGAGGAAGGCAACAGAACCACCAAAGGCTTCTGCACACAAATATATCGGCCACAGCGGGAAAAGACAGGTCGCTAGGCAACCACAAACCCAGCCCGGGAGGCCAGGTGCACACAATCAAGCCAGCTTACCTCCGCCTGGGGTGAGGACCACCTCTGGCTATGCAGACCTGGAGGGCGAACTGCAAAGCCCCACAGACCCCGCCCCTGACAGGGGCGGGCGACCTTGACCACCATCCCCGGCTATACCGGTGGCGGTATGAGGGACCGGGCAACCTGCCATTCACCCCCATCCCCTGAGAACTCCCGCCAAACCAAGCAGATCCCTGCTTCGCAAGGGACCCTCAAGGCGGCGGGAAAGACAACAAACCCGTCCCCCTGGCTATGCTGGAGAGTGTGTGGGGGGTGGGGCAGAAACAGAGTCCCTAACCAAAGGCAGGAAAAAAATAAACTGTTGGGTCTTGGGGAAGGCAGGCTGTTATGCCCGAGGCAGGAGGTGGAGGGGGGGGCGGGGCATGAGGAAATTGGAAGTAGAAAGAGGGTTCCTGTATGGAGGTGGGACAAGGAAGAGTGGACGTGGAGGTAATGCTGTCGAGCGTGGTTTCTTGCGTAGACTAGGCAGTGGGAAAGTGCAGGTTGCTTTTCTACATTTGACAGGTTGAAACATTTTCTTTTAAATAACCGTTTTTTTCTGAAAACAAACATGTAGTTAATTCAGATCACATTTTGCTTTTACATTCTCTGAACTGACTTACAGAGAATGCCATCGAGTTGAAACCACTTCGATCCAATGCTAATTGGATCTTTGAAACTACTATTAAGATGCAGTACACCGTTGTTACAATAAGCGCTCAACAGTGGGCTCGGTTGCGCCATAAAATTGTCTCAGAAACGTTACGGAGGCCACCCTGAAGAGCATGCATGCACCCAAGAGGTCATTAGGCCATTTAGAAAAGCTAGGCGGGCTTTGTAAACGCTACATTTAGTTAGGGTTTGACACAACCTCGCCTAATCATTATTTGCCCCGTGGGTTTTGCAGATAATGTGTGTGTGTGTGTGTGTGTGTGTGTAATCGCGGCCTCGATCTGTGACTTGTACTTTGGGCAGCCCCTGACTCAGCAGGGGGTAAAGTAGCAGTACTGATATGTAGCGTGCACCTATACTCGAGGAAGGATTCTGAGAGATGGAGGGTATGGGCGAAAGCTACACCCCACGGAGAGACCTTTCCCTCAAATGAAAGAGGACATGTTCGTTTAAGAAAGAAGTGGGTGCTGTCCTTGCTGTTTGAGGTCCGCGTCAAGATGAAACCCGCAAATAGAACACTTGGACTCCAGTCTGATCACGTGGTGTGTTGTTAATGACGGGTAGAAACGGTTAACTGCTTTCATGGGGGCGATCACGTATGCTTTCCGCAATAAACTGGACACATTTAACTCTTTGTGGGACCCTGTTTTAAATATGTGGCCGCGGATTTGCATATAAAGCAATCCTCGCAGAACAGGGCGACCATATTTCATGCTTAATATCTTGAACAGGGACTTGTAGTTTACTGCACTGTGCACTGGTAGCGCTGACCAAATGTTTCATCGTGCGCTGTTTGCAACACATTTGACCAAAACTACTCATTGTGGAGTGCTCAGCCTGTCCCGAAAAAAAGAAAGGTAACGACTTTGCATTTGCAAACACGGCAGGGCTGGACTGGCAACCAAAAGGGGTCCTGGAAATATCTTTCAAAGTGGCCCCATGTTACAGCATGTGAGCAAGTCAGAGGTCAAAGTAGGCGGGAACTAAACGGTACGACGTTCCCTTACCTTTTGGGCAAATTTGACCCTGGGCACCATTCCAGGACAGCAGTGAAGGACACCCAGAGCTGGTCTTAGACCAGATTGCACCCCAGGCGGGAAGCATCGTAGGCACCGAAACCCCCACCCCTAAGTGACAAAAACAAAATGTTATGTTACAAATGTTAATAGGGCACTCAATAAAGAACTCGATGGAAATGCAATACGAAATGCATACATTAGATACTAGGCGATGTCTTAGAATGTTGCCTGTATTATGTAATCAAAATGTTACCTTTCTTGATTTTGTCAAGCAGTTACTTTTATTTGAAATGATTGAACGGCCCTGATGCCGTCCCTGTAATCAATTAGTGTGACCTTCTTTTTTTTATTGTGCATTTAGTCACAAAAGGGACTTATTACACATTTTATCACATATAAAAAGTTGACATCAATTAATATAAAAACAAAAAGAACGAAGAAAACATTTCTTTAAAATAACGAGAGAAGAAAAACAAACAAAAAAAGACAAAACATCAAACTGGGCCAGACAACCAGGCCCCACATTACATTCCAACCAAATAATTCTTCAACCACAGGAATAGAACTCATACATTTACTACAATAATTTTCAAGCCACACTGAATGAAATACATACACACAGTTTAAATCAAGTTATTATCTTATCATTATTTGCCATCACAAGGTTATTTTGTTAAAATTCAATTAATTTAAGAATTTTAGTAGTGCAATAGATAACGGAATCTCTCTCCCAGCAGAGATCCTGTGCCAGAAGTTGTGAGGTGAGAGACAAGTTGAATTACAGTGACCTTCGCTAGGTACGCAGTCCTTCAGCCTGCATGCACCACTCATGTAAACTACAGAGGCCTCGGAAACCACGGTTCACTGCCCTCTATCGCGCAGTGATCCTAAAAGCTTCACGTCTAGAGCAGTGGCATGCCCCAGAGGCCAGTCTCCTGTCCTAAGAGTTCAGATGTGGCCTGCCTGAATTAAATCTTGGCGCAGAACTAGGTCCTTTCTCTCGCGGGGGTATGAATGTCTTGGTTGCCATAGGGATTAGCATGGGTGGTCAATGAACTGGTAAATAACCAAACAACGCTAAGAGGCTGTGGGCCTTTCCTCACATTCTAGCTTCATCCTATCTGTACTCTAATGCAATAATGTGTGCTTATCGGTGGTGCCAAAGTGCCACCAAATAGCTGAAACTAAAAATATGAACCCAGATAACAACTGTAGGCTGGCGCCCTGAAGCATCGATACGGCATTGAAAACAAGTGTATACATTAGAAGCAACACTATTTGTGCATTCATGATGTGAGCACTTTTTCTTGTTTCTCTTTTACTGTTTACAAATTTCTTCTAATAAAATAATTGATTCAAAATGGTCACTGCTATCCATCTTGTTAATAATATTGTCTCATTTTTGTACTATGTAATCGCATTCACAGAAGCTTCTCTAGGTGCATAGCTGCCATTTCTCATTTCACAACCCAGTAACACTCAGAGTTGTACCCCTGGAGACCTGCTGGATTTGGAACGTATGGCCTGCATGTTACAAGTAGACCACTACAGCCTATGCTCAACCCACTAAGCTGTCCAACAGGATATGTTATTGAAGCATGCTCCATACCGTGGACAAACACAATTGGTAGAAATGTAAAATAAAAATATCACCCCATCTCAGTTGCATACCTACTTCTATATTCATTTGCATTTCGTCCCGACCGCTAGTTTTAAATATGCTAACATCCAGTGGTGCTACCCCTGGAAATGGCCTGTGGTTTGTCCCGATTCAGAGGCCCTATGTTTAGTAATTTAGATTTGAATCAATGGCAAGCAAATGCAGCTCGTGCAGTAACCCCAGCTGTGGGCATGCCAAGGACTCCAAGTTCTGTGTTTTTGGGGTTGCTAGAGAACACGGAGTCTCTCTGTGTGTTCATCAATGGGTAATGCCAACCACCTTGCCATTTAGTGCTAAACACGTACATCTATGTGTTCCTCCCAAGAGACGTCTTTATGGGAGGACAAAAGGGGCATGTACGCCGGACTCCCACCTTAAGGGGGTGTGGGAGGGCCCAAGCCGACTGAAATATAATGAACATGTGTTGATATTTCCTGCTGGGTCCCTTTGCCTGCTGCCTGGCTGTTCTTAACATCTATGGTCTGATTTGACCAATTCATCTTGTAATGCTGTAGTACAGTGTGTGTGTTTAGTTACTCGAGCACATCTGCTTAGCGTTTTTATCTTTCTCTGGGGAATGCATTTATCACATGCAATAATAAAGTCCAAAGGCATATTTATAAACTTGAGAGCCACAATGGTTCAGAAGACCGCTGTGTGTTAGGCACATGTTGCAATGATCAGTGTTCATAGCTATCACACTCACACATCCTGGCAAGGCAGCGTTCACCTGTATCTCTCTCTGCGGTGAATACACACACTGCACTGTACAAACATTGCTGATAGTACAACATATGGAGCAGATTTTGAGCTGTGTACATCCAAACAAGGATTTTAAAAATAGAGCAGCCGGGCGGGCGGTGTGGGTGTGGAGGGACTTTGCAGCTAGATATTCTTGGATTCATTCCTGCTTTGAGCGGGGCTCCAAAGATGTCCGGGCTCCAGTACCCAAAATCCCTAAAGATGGCCCTGTAATCTGTGACACCGCTCTTCTGAAAATTGGGCAGACATCCAGTTTCAGAATGTGTAGCGTGTTTAGCATAGGCTGCAATTCCATTACCCGCAAGCGCCTGTGCTCACAGTTCCTGCATTCATGACATAACAGAGAGGCATATGCTTTTCAAACTAACAGCACTGCTTAAACAAAATACAATTGTCCCCCTGCCAGCCCATTCAGAAAGAAACACTCAAAAGTTAATAGGATGTTCAGAATCAAAAAGGTGCTGAACATGAATGGCCGTGTGGCAAGGCATTGAAGACACAATAGTATGGTGCTGGTGCTACAACCGAAAGCTATTCTTGCCCAATAACACCGTCTTGTGTAATGTGTGTTTCAGCCCCACACCTAGAGATGACTGAGGGGGCAAAGACGAACAACCTAGCAACGTGGCCTGTCCCATGACTTTGCTTGAGACAAATTCTACTGAATTCTGTAGGCCATTGCACCACAGTTTAGTGAGCCCTTGCCTGGGTTTCAGCAGAGAAAATGAGTATTTGTTCATTAGTAAACAGTGTCAGGATTGGTCTGTGTTCATAAAGTCCGATTGTGTAACTATTGCTGTCCTTGTCTGTTTAATGGATTGATCAGTGCAGTCCATTTCTATTCGATAGAAAGAGCAGGCCCATTTCATCTGTTTTTTCTTTGTGTAACTAACGGCGATGCATGCGTTTGAAATGTTTATTTTTGGTGACAATGGATTACAGCATATCACAGGTCCATTTATAAAAGGCGACATACTGATCCATATCAGAATCCTCAAACGAGGCTGGCAAAAGACGACCTTCTAAAGGTTTATTTACACTTTTGTAATTCAATTGCTCCAAAAGCACACACTCAACATCAAACGGGCGCATCTCACCAGCCATCCTGCCCTGCTCCCCTCTATAGCTCTGTGTGTGTGTGTGTGTCTGTCGGTCTGTCTGTCTGTGTGTGTCAGTCAGGCCGCTCTCGTGCTACAGGACAGCTTCTAAATTCTCCCTCACTTGAGCTTGTCCTTCTGAGTCCTGCTCTGCTGCTTTGCCTGGGCTGGACCAAGTTCGGAGCCCGGTGGCGGTATTAGCCCTGTGAGGTGACGGTCCCTGCTGTCCACTCTTGTCAAAGTATGAGCTGACAACAGCCCAATAAATCACCACCCACTGACCTCAGCACATGCTGAGAAGGAAGCGCGTGCAGTCAGGCCTGGCCGGCCTGGGGAACTAATACGCAAGTCATGTTGGTTTTAGCAGGATCATAAAGTCAAAGCACCCAGGGCTTGCAGACCCCCGCTGCACTGCTATCCTTGACTTTGCAGACCAGTCCACACTGCTGCTGGATGACACTGTGTATCTAAAGATTTCTACTTGAGCAGTTTTTTTGTTGTTGCACATAACGAAGGTACTAGCAACGTAAACCATAGTGCTTAAGTTAACTTAGTAAAATCAAATTAAATGAGGCAGGCTGCATTGATGAATTTGTCTCTGCATAAGACTCATGCATGATGACCGCGCCCCCTGGAGGCTGGCATGCACGGCCTAATGCCCTGAAGACACCTTTATTTATTAATCAACTGTTTCTTTTCTCCCCCACTGGGGGTAGGAACCTGGGCCGTCCTGGTTGCACTCCAGTGTCACACCAGGGTGTGCTATCTTGCAGGTGCTGTGGTGCTCTTGCTCATTTGTATAGACTGCCTGGGACATAATGCTCATTGGCAAGCAGTCACAAAGCCCTGCTGGGCACTGATCTTCTGCAATCAATCATGGATTGCTGCAGAAGTAGTGCCTGTATGGCCTAGGGGTGTGTGTAGCTACAGCCCTAGGCGTGCCCCTTAAGAGGCGTGAATGGTGGCGGATTGGAAGGGGGAGGCAATGAGCAACTAATGGTGGTTATTTAAATGCGTTTTATTTCTGTGTTTGTGTAGATCTTGACAGTAGTGTTGTAAACAGCAGTGTGGGGCGGAGAGGAGAAAAGGAAGGTATGGTGTTAAAATTGTGGGTGGTTGAGAATGGGGTCATTGGGGAGCAAGGATGGGGGTTGTAGAGGGAGTATAAGGGCGCTGGGCAGGGGGAAACCCAGTTCCACTACTTTTTCTTTTTACACTTCGACCACTGGAGCAAGCCCCTCTGGTGCTGAGGCCCAGCAGGAAATCTCCAGAGTTCTCTGTAGGCCAGTCCAGCACTCAATGCGGGACACATTTTCATTGATACCCAGATGGATTTTAGGTCCGAGTCAGAGCTGGCTAATGGACCGACTCCCGCCGGATCCGGCATCAGTTCTCCTGCTGGATCTCGGGATCTGGCTTGCTTCTGCCCCAGCACCGTCAAACAACCGTGCACAGTGCGCTCGACGTGATCTAATGTGCTCTGTGCGAGCACACTGTGCACACAAAGCTTGGGTGCACCGAGCACTTTAGATCACGTAGGTCCAGTGGCAGATCGAGTGCGGGGGGGGGGGGGGCAGCTGCGGGACATTTATCAGTGGGACACCTCTCCTTTTCTGCACCTAAATGAGAGTGCCCAGTGGGAAAGGTGTGCGAGCAATTCCTGCTCAGTCAGGACAATATCCCAAGGAGCTCCAGGCAGTGGAGGGACTCTCACGTTGCTCTTTGGGAACACTGACTGGAGGAGGGGGACTGTTAGCAGGGACTGCTGTCCCTTTAGAAATGACAATCAGCGGGAGTGATATGTGTGCATAATGTTGCATGCTTTATGAAATAATGACTATGGCTTTAAAACTCAAGGGGGATTTGTTAGGCTCACTTTACATGCAGGATGCGAGGAATAAAACTAAAGCCATACTCTTATTGCTGAATTTATTTCTGTGACAATGTATATAGTGTATAGTTAGTTAAATATGAAAACCTAGTTTATTATGTAATGTGGTTTGCCTCCAAGGCATTGCTATAAAGTATTATTTAAGCACATGAAATGTGAAGCAAAACCTTAATGCATATGTATATCAGCTAAACCTGGGAAGATGTGCTCAGTTGCTTAAATTATCCACATCCCGGTTTCACCATTTAACGAAAGTGTGTGATCCTGGGCAAACCATTCAATCACACTGTGTCTTATCTGCAGCTCTGTAAGTGATTCTGATTCACTTTATAGCTTATGTTAATATATCATGCTATTAGATTAAAAAAAACAGTGACTATAGAGGTGCTCCATATATAATAATAGTGCAATTTAGATATGTTGCACCACAAAGTTATTTTCCACTTGTTTTACTTATGGCAACTTATTCTAAAGTCATTTCCATGGTGCCTCCATGTATCAAGGACGATGCTGCTTGCAACGTCCTTTTCTGTGAAGTGACTTCTGTTGTTGCAATCCATTTGCAAATTGGGAGGTTTGCATGTATTTTGCCCCAGAGGGCCTGGACAGAGCGGGGGTGGCCGGTTTGGGGGCATGAATGAGACCGTATGGAATTGCTCGTACTGTATTTGGGGGGAAAAGTAACAGGACTTTTTCTGTGGCTCACCCCCACTCTTGCAATGCCAGATCCTCCCCTGCCTTGGACAGGCCCCAAGTTTGCAGAGGGTCAAAGACCCTGTGACAGAGCAGAAAGCACACTGTGCACACAGAGCAGAATGAGCCCCCAGCTTCGCGGCTCGGTACTGTGCGAGCACACTGTGCACACAGAGCAGTACATTATCGAGCCTGCAAAGCTGAGGGCTCAGTGATCATTGCCTTTCCCAAATAGATTCTGGTATTTCTAGTCTTGAGAAGATGGCTTGAAAAGAACACACATCAATAGTAAGATACATCTTACTAGGGTTTGTGTACTTTTCAATCCATGAAAGAAATTGCTCCATTTTGAAACTATTTCGAACATCCTTTGATCGGAGTTGAACTGCTATGTCCGCCCCCTGTGATCTCCGCCTCCTCAGATCTCTGCCCCTCCTCCAAACTCTGCCCCCACCCCAGACTTTGTGAGATGACCCTTCAAATTGTTTCCAGTTCCACCGCTGGTCCGAGTCTGACACTTGGGAAACTGTTGAGAGATTGCTCCTGTCTGCCAAGGTTAAATGCACTCCAGCTATCGCGGTGTCTGTCTGAGGGCCACGCTTGGGGACCAAAGGCCTAGTCCACCAGAAGCACACATTGTACGCAGGGTCGGACTCGGACAGAACTGCTGTCTAATGCCATTGATGCCCTCTTGCGATTTGGAATATGCAGTCATGTTCTCCATCACCAAACGCATGCATTATGTGCAACGTGCGTGCTCTTATGTCTATGTAATAATCTATTCCCCCTCCAGAAGTTAATCGAAAAGTTGTCCTTTCGGTGTAGTAATAATATTTGTGTGTGTTTTTCCATTTTAGCCTTTACAGAGAAGACCATCTGCGTTGGCCTTGCCAGGGTGGGCGCCAACGACCAGAAGATTGCTGCTGGGACCTTGGTGCAGATGGCCTCTGTGGAGCTGGGCGGGCCCCTGCACTGCATGGTCATCACCGGTCACTTGCACCCTCTGGAGCTGGACATGCTCAAGCTCTTCGCCCTCCAGGCGTCCTGCTTTGAAAACCTGGCCATGGAAGATAGTTCAACCTATTCCTCCTAGATGACGTCATCATGTGCTTGCCTTGGATCCATTTTGTAAATGGGAATTACCAATCTGAGCTGTACATTGAGAATGTACAATCAAAGTGCTTTACAACCATCCTGGAACTATCATGCACATGTTTTGACTTTGGTTTTCAGCAGTCAAATATGCTTCCTGTATGCAATTGATTTTAACAAAAATACATTTTTTGAAGTAATAGACTCTCATAACTATATTTGTTTTATAAAGTGGCGTACTTGACGCCTGTGCTATGTAACCCCAGAAGGATAATCGGCCACACGCCTAAATTTAAGGCGGCCAGTCATTCCCACATTCTCTTCTTACCTCTATTAACTTATTCCATCTTGGATGTAAGACAAATCGTCCACTGCTGGGGTGAGGGGGCGGCTGGATGGATTGTGTGCTCTGAGGTGTTTAACACCAGATTTTAATTCAGCCCTCGTGTGAGTAGGGCGGAATAGAGACCACCTGTACACTCCACTTCTTTTAAGGCAAAGCACCATCTGTGCCATCAGTGCTTCAGTGGCCAAGGCTAATGTGCTAGTACTTCCAACCAGTGCCTACATATCAACCGCCTAATGCCTTGCATCAGTGTTAACATGCCAGTGTGGGGACCATGCAGGAGCTCTTCTTCTACGTTACTAGGACAAGACTTTTTCAGATGCAGGGTGACGTGAAAATACAGAGCGGCCCTCATTTCCTGCTGCCTGGCACGCCCGATGTTAGTTAAGGATGCCACCACAACACATTGCTCTAATGGGTTGTGGTGTACCATACTTTAGGTGTAGGTGGCACACACTACCCAGTGATCACTTTTACACACCATCAAAATAAAAGTGAAGTGTAAAAGTGATGCAGTGCTCAATCCCAACCATAATCCAAGACCAAATGGGTTTTGCACCTGGAGATATGCCATGGTTCCCATCTCCAGATACTCAAGAGTGACCCCTACCCCCCTGAACCAAGAAGACGTCGCTTATTGTAGGTAAACACGGGGACCTCACAGGTTACTGCTGCTTTTGTGCTCCCACATTTCTGTTTCCCTTTACTATCCATTTTCAGAAAGTGTGATATACTAACAATTTTACCGAGGTCACAGCAAATGGGGGCTTGGAAATCAGCGACCTGGGGAATAGAGACATCAGTTATGCCAGAAGCTCTTTAAATTCAAGTCCAGATTCTGTCCCTAGATCTCACAGGGTGTCAAATTGTTGTCCTGGAAGAGAAGACTCCCACCGTTTACTGGGATTCCTTGAGTAGAGGACAACCAGCAAATGTGCAAGAGCTTAAGCCAGGACTACAATTTTCCATCAAGCCAACTGATAAAGGTCTGACAATCACTTAAATGAAGACTATCGGCAATTGAAGGAAACTTTGTCACAGAAGAGTGGAGAACAATCCAAACACAGTGATCAAAGGGGACTATGATACACCTCTAGTCAAATGGTGCATGGATTGCCTCTTGGATCCAGATGAAGTGATGCATTTGCGATATACACATCGAGTTACACCAACCATTTACTCAAAGTGCACAAGACTTCATCAATCATCAGGAAAACACGGCATTGGTGTCCACGTGCATGTAGAAAGACAGACACTTACAGCCTTTTGTACTGGGACTCTGTTCCCACAGCAGAGCTGCAAGCAATTTACTCACTTTTAGCGGGTCTATCATGGGATGATGCCATCATGTTACATTGGTAGCTGTCAAGGCCGCGTCATAATTAACTGATGTAAAGCATAAAGAGAGCATATTTGCATGTGCATACAATGAGGTTGGGTCCATTTGTTTGGTGAAATGTGTAGAAATGTTATTATCCCAAATATTTATTAAGAATGATACTGTAATTATGAATGAAAATCAATCATGAATAAATCATAGACATGGACAACAATTAGATTGCAGGTAAAATCACATCTATAAAAGTGAAAATGACATCAATTATTCCCACACAATTATTCCCATTCATTCATTCATTCAACAACCATACTTTCACAATCATACTTTCACACATCTCAAGGATAAAATCTACTAACAACACCAGTGAGTACAAAATGTTCAACAGACATTATTATCTATGTTGTCTTTTTTGGAGTGGATCTTGATGGTAGTTGCAAAAAACATGATCACATCACCAAAGCTGTTTCAAGACCGACCGGTTTCGACGTATAGGAGTGACTTCACCACATCTTCGTCAGGGGGCCATTTATACTCTACAAAAAAGTATAAATACATATAAAATTCATATTTAGTGTGTCAGCGATTAAGACCTGCAAATAGTTAATTTAGACAACTAACCGTTCATGCACATAAACAAGGGAAACTCCCAAATACAAATCCTCACGTGACTGGGCAACCACATTAAATTAATGCAGTGCCCTATAAACCCAAGTGCCTATGTAGGGGGAGGTACGACAACACCGTGCCCATAGTAGTGGAGTGCTCACACCATGTGGTGGAAACCGACATCCATGCTGAGTGGACGAAAGTAACATCAATCTATGTTGGAGTAAAAAATACCAAATGTTACCTAATCTGCTGACTCATGGGCCAAAGAAGGTATGACAGCAGTGGGTCTTCTAAAACTGATGACCTATGGGTCAATTAAGGGAAACAGAAAATGATAGAAGCCAATTTAGTAGCCACAACAATGTCTGGAAACCATTGCAATGAAGTTCCCATCCGGGTAACGAAATAAAAAAACAGAATCGTATTTCCAAAACCAAAGTTAATTATTTATGTGCATCCTGGTTAACTTTGTAACACTATATTTCATTTAACGAACTACATTTCATCTGAATAGCCACAATCTACGCATGCAAAAATAAATCTTAACTCATTTCATGGATTTCCTGTTTTGGCGCTCTACTTTCAGTTTATGTATAAAAAAGTTCATTTCAAGGCACCTGCAACATTAACGGTGCCTGGCCTTTTTCAGAAAAGGATATTTGGCTGCTCAGTGCCCAGTTGGTTTTCAATGCTGTTGCTGGCTGCTCTTCCTTTTTTTAATTCATGCACACCCGCCTCGAATAAAGATGATACCTATTGTTGTGCTCCCCTTCCAGGAAATGTAGACATAGATCACACATTTGGTAATCTACTGGGTCTTGGCTAGGAGAGACTTCTGCTCTAGTGTACACAGTTTTGGCATTGGCATGCAGCATTGAGCAGGGCAGCCAGTTTAATGGCAGCCATCAATGAGGCCCAGGTAGGCACTTGATTCTGTACATGACTTATGATGACGGCACCTGGATGTAGAAGTCTGCACCTTACACTTGGTGACTTAACAGCATTCAGTAATGTTGCTGGGGTATTTGAGCTGCTCTTAACATTTCATGGCAGTCCTGATCATGTGAAGCTGCAGTCTACTGCAAGGAATCAGAAGCATGAGATGGACCCAAAAGGTGGCATTTTGATTGTTATAAACATTTATTGAAAGACAAAAGGAGTTGGGGAAACTCCTAACTTGCCCTAAAGCTAAGAGTGGTTCCCCCCCCCCTCAACTAAATCTACTAGAGTCTTTGTCAGGATGTCCAAATCAAAATGTGTTTACCGTCTTATGTCCAAACCTATTTCTGTCCTTAAACTCGTAACACAGGGTAACGTGAAAAAAAGTTCCAAAATGGGTTGCCAAAAGAAGAACCAAAACTAAAATTCAGGAGTTGCCTCCCTCCTCCTGATAGTTCCTCAAGTCTTAAAGTTCCGGTAAAACCAGGCGGGACGATTCCCTTGCCCTGGTTTGTTGCCACAAGTTCCCAAAGATAGTCTTACTGCCAGGTTGTCGTGCCCTACAAATGTTCAATGAGGGGCTTTCTAATTCTCACAAATAAACACTGGTGAAAAGGGTGCATCCCTCCTCTTGGCTTGTTTCCAGAAGGTTTCAACACCAGGGGTAGTGACTCCTCTCCCCTGGTCAATCTACTGGTTCTGATACCACAGCCAACCTGGTGCACTATCCTGGCAGGTACTGTGACTATGAAGATTCGTCGTGCTGCACTCGTCATATGGGTACGAGTTCCAGACTTGCCTTCTTTGTGTTTTACTAAGGTCTTCTACTGCTTCTGCTTCCACTTCTTCAGCATTACTTCCTTAGACTTCAATAGGTTCCTGGCCCTTCTGTACTCTTGTGTGGCTTCCCCAGTTTCATATGGGTTTCAAACCCCTCTCTCAGGTTTGTCTTGTAGCTCAGCCCCTTGTTTGCATGCTTCCTTAGACTTCAATGAGTCCCTGAGCCTTCAGTACTGTTTGGGGTCTCCCTGTGCCTTCCTGTTCCCCTTCTGCGTACCTTTGCACTTGGTCCACGAGGGTCCCAGTCTTCAGCAACACCGGTAAGCTTCTGCTGTTTCCGCTGGGCTCTTGGGTCTGCCTTTGGCGCACTCCAGCTGATCTCTTCCAGTGAGGGAGTCTCCTGCTTCCCTAAGACCCTTGCATACTGCTGGTGATCCAGAGATTCTTCAGTGAGAGAGTATACAGCTTCTCTCAGTTCCCCACAGGCTGCTGGATTTCAAGAGTTCCCCCTCTCGCTGGGTATTGCAGTGGTCCACAGCCCCTTCTGTTCCAGTACAGGATTCCTGCTCCCTTCTCGTCCAGGGCTTGACTCACTTCCTGGTTTGCATCCTCTTTTAGATGGACTAATCAGAAACCAGTAACCACTAGACTGTTCCTTGTGGTTCTCAAGTGTTATCCCCAAGCTTCTGCTCATCTCCTTCATCACAGTACTGATCTTCGAACTCGCTTGTGAGTCATTGCAGATCTTGCTTGTCACAGTACTGGGAAAGGGACCTTCACTTGGGTAACTCCTGTTCTTCCTCGTCCCAGTTCTTTTTAGGGTAATGGCAGGGTGACCACAACTCATTAGCTTATTAGGGAAAGGTTTGTTCTTAACTTCGTAGGAAGGGGGGGTTTAGGGTCAGGTAAAGGGCAGGGATTCCACTTCCTTCTCCGGGTACTATCTTAGGGGTTCATCCCCCTTTTAGAGTGACAATGCCTTGCACGTTGTCATACTACTCAGGATGACTATTACAGGAGTATGAAGCCATACCCACATATAGCTACACTTGACATCCATTGTACCACCAAACAATGTAGTGCTGTATTTAGGATATGATTACTAAACCTGGCGTGCAAGTTTGACTGGCATAATACAGCAATAAATGGTAATATACAGCAGTATTGGTTTGTGAAGGTGGTAATCCTTGCCTATGTTGGTTCTGCTGGCTGTAATGTTGATATCATGACACCATTAATGGCATGTGAAGGCAGGGCACTACTTAAATTATGAATGGTAACTAGAAAAGTGCATTATCTACTTAAGTAGATATGTTATTAAGCTTTATCACATTTAAGCTTTTTTAAAAATCTGCAATGTCAGCTATGTCAAAAACATGTGACATAACTTGATGATATTGTCGGGGTCAAAGGCCACGTAATGTCCCTTCTGGTGATGTCACCACACACTGGATGTCACTTCCGCTACCTCTGGCATGTTGATGAATTGATGTCCCTGCCAAGACCGGACCATCTTCCCCCACCTGTCAAGATCCCTCTTTACCTTCTCCCACAACAATATGTAATAAAAACAAGTCATCTAGGGGATTCGTTTTATGTATATCCAGATATTTAATCGAGACCCTTGCAAGGCATAACCCAGATTCTGATAAAACGTCCATTGTTTCAAGAGAGGTTACCCCTATAGGGAAAAGGACTCATTTGGAATAGTTGACCTTAAACCCTGAGTACACTCCATAGTCTCCCAACTCCTGAACCAACCGTGGCATTGTTTCCCCAGGCTTTCAGATATACATGAGCAGATTATACGCAAATAGGGCTACTTTATAGTGAGCATCCCAAACTTGGATACATTCTACCCCCAGGTTATTGCTTATACGGGAGGCAAGAGGTTCCCTGACCAGGGCATAAAGGAGGAGAGACTGGTGACATCCCTGTCTCTTGCCCCTCCCCAGTGGTATTGGCTCTGATTATACTCCATTCCCCAAATCATAGCAGTTGGTTTGGAATAAAGCTGTTTCAGCCACAAAAGCCACGTAGGGCCAAAGCCAAATTTCATTAAGACCCAGTGGAGGCAGGCTTAGTTGAAGGACTTTTCTGCATCCACTGCCAACAGGAATGTGTCCCTTAATTTACCCTGGGGAGTGCCATAAGATTAAGGGTCTTAGGTAAATTCTCTGCCCTTTGCCTATGATGTACAAAACCCACCTGATCTGTGTGGACCAGTTTGGGGAGAAAGGACACCAATCTAGATACCATGAGATTGGTAATAATTTTGGCATCGAGATTCAATAAAGATTTCGGCCTATACAAAGAGTAGTTTGTGGGATCCTTCCCTACGTTTGGTATTACTACTATAATGGCTCTAAGAAAAGATAAAGGCATCATCTGGGTCTCACTGAGACTGTTAAAGAGCTTTGTAACCTCAAGCTGAGATATGGGCCTGTCTAATTTGGCCACTTCCTCCGCTACCGTGGATAGGTAATGCAAAGTTGCCTCATTATTAGAGATGCATTCAGGGGTATAGAGTAGTACTCAGCAAAGTGGAGCGCTATATCTTCTAGTTGGCGGCACAGCAAACCGTTCCCATCGCAACTAACCTGCACACGTCTGTCTATTTCCTGTTTACCGATTCTATGAGCTATAAGGGTACCACCCTTATATCGATGATCGTAGTACTTTTGTTTCACACTCCTCAGCATGCTGTAGATGTAGACTCGACCCAATATCTTTCAGTTCTTGTATTTATTTTGAATGGCTTCCAGAAACTCCACCTGGCTGCCGCCACCCGGGAGTAAAGTTTCTATTAATGAAGTAATCTTCCTTACCAACCTGACCTCATCCTGATTTCTTAACCTTTTTACTCTGGCCCCTTGGCTATAATAAGACCCCAGATAGTGGCCTTTGCTGCCTCCCAGACCGTGCTCAGGGCCATGTCCCCCGTATCATTGGTGGCAAAGCATTGCACGATTTTGTTTTTAAGAAAGTCCCTAAAGAGCCTATCCTTATATAAGGTGTCCTTACAGAGCCAGCATCCACGCCTGAGTCCAGGTTTACCCCATCCAACTTCTACCTGGACTGCATCATGGTCTGACCAACCGACCACCAGGACATTAACCCTGTCCACCAATTGTTCAGTGCCCCTACCCACTAGGATTTGATCCATTCACGTAAGCAATCTGTGGGGGTGGGAGAAGAATGTATTGCCTCCTTGTTCAGAATGGAGCGCTGAAGTGTTGCACCATGTGTACTGGTTGATGCCCTCATCAAAGAGGACTTCGTCCCCAGTCCTGTTATGTTCTCCCACTCCAGTCTTAGACCGTCAATCCAGCTGCAAAATTCTAGTGATGTTAAAGTCAGCCCCAAGATTTTGAAGCCCTCTGCCCAGTCCTCTAATCCTGAAAAGCCAGTTCAATATAACCCCAAGGCTGGGAGTTTGGTCATACAGGGTGGCCAAGGTCAGCAGTCGCCCATTCCTCTTACCCTTCAGCATCAATCATCTACCATCCTGATCCCTCTTGATCGGGGCTTGCATCAGCTGAACTTGTAAGTTCAAAATTAGCTGCACTCCCTACATTTTGGCTGGATCTGGGGTCCACAAACACTGCCCTATGTGATTACCATAAATCTTGGCTTCACACCCTCTCCTGAAATGGGTCTCCTGAACTTTCAGTATGGATAACCTGTGCGTCCCATTTCCATCCCCAATAATGATCTGTTAGTAGTGGAACTAAGATACCCTTCCCATTGAGACTAGCTAGCTAATCTCAATGATCCAATAATCCAAGAGTTTGTACCGTTCAGTCAAGAAGTCCTTGACCAGATCTGACCAACTTTCGTAGTCCATTTTGCCGGAAGTAGAACCAGGATTGTCCCCTGAGTGTCGATACCCCAAGTAAACCCTTCCCCATACCTCCACAGAAACAGTCCCTCCTTTGATTCCTCATAACTAAACCCTAATAAACGGTGTATAGAGCTCACTGTGGGCATCCCAGGGATGTGTTCCAGGCCACCAAGGAGCCACCACTCCACGCCCCCAACAGAACAACTTCCATCAATTTTATCAACTTCCAACACCCCAGGTCCCCTGCTCTGCTTCACACATCATAATATGCTTCCAATGTTGCACACACTACCCTCCACCCTCACAACCAGTGTCCAATAGGCTTCAGTATTTTGACTTGGCGACGGTCCAGCGATCTTCCTACATTTCTCGTAGCCTGATATCTTGACCCTTGCCCCTTTGCTGGTGAAAGCCTTCAAGAACCTGTCTTGCTTTTCCTTCGCTCACGCCCTGCTCAGGTCTGTGAGAAAGTTAATCCAAAAGACGCGGCATCTCGGCCACATCAGCTGATTTGAACAACTTGCGTCTGTACTCAAAATAAATCGAGTAGGAAACCCCCCCCCCCATCTGTAACGAATGTCATGTTCCATCAGCAAGGTTGTAAGAGGCCTGAAAGTCCTACGATGAGAATGTGTATTGTGAGGGGCCAGAAATGAGAGACAGACACAAAGTGTAATTTTCTCACCATTTGCCATGCTTATTCAAAATAAATGGGGGATGGGATGAAGACCTATCTAGCCTTATCCTAACACGAATGTTCCTGCCTAGCAAACTAAAGCTAAGGAAAATTGACCTTGTGTCCAAATATATTGGACCCTCTCACTAGGAAATACAAAACCAAAATGTGTAAGGTAAATGTGTCTGTTTCCAGTTCAACAAAAATGTGAAAACGTTTCAAAAGTATAAATCCAACAAAGCCATCCTTGTGTCCAGGGTTTAACTCCCTTCCCATTAATCAATTTGGGAAGACTTTTTAAAGAGTTAAGTTTCAACAAGATTGTATTCAGTTCATTGAAAAATGTCTCTCTCTTCCAACAGTCCCTCAAATTGGCAAATGTCTTTTCTTTAGAACACTTGTTCAAAACCAAAGCAATGTTTCTTTCATCAAATAATATTTTCAAGATGCAACATGATTACTTTAGCAGACATAACAACAGTCTTTTTACGTAGAATACTTTTCTCAAGATGTTAATACAAGTGTTTATTTCATCAAAGGTTTCCTAAGGAGGTTAAAATAAGAGTTTCCGTCATAGAATACTTATATCAGAATGGCAAAGCAAATGTCTCTTGTTGTACAATAGTTTGTCAGGATAATAGAGCAAGTATTTTCTTTCCACAACACGGTTTCTAATTCCAGCGTCTTCTCCTTTACACAATTGTTCCTTCCCTGGTTTACTCGCCTGCCATGAATGGTTTCTACTTCACACAACTGTTCCTTTCCTAGTCTACTTGCCTGCCAGGAATGGATTCTGCTTCACTCAACTGGTAATATCTCTCTGCTTGTGGCAATGTTTTTCCCAGGTTTCTCCACATCGATCTCTCATATGAGGAGAATTGTACAATGTTTGCCTTTTTCGTTGTTTATGGCAATGTGGGTTCCTGGTTTCCCCAAAGTGACATCTTACGTGAGGAAAATAGCACCATGTTTGCCCTTTTGTCTCTTCTTTAAAGTCTCTTGGCTGGTGGCGATACGGGTTCCACGTTTCCCCAAACTGACATACCATATGAGGGTAATTATACCCTTTTTGCCCTTTCTTTCTCTTCAAAGTATCTTGGCTGGTGGCAATGCGGGTTCAAGTGAGGAGAATTACACTCTTTTTGCTCTTCTTTTGTACTTGGTCGGTATTCAAATTGCCTCTCCAAGTGTCCTTCAACTTTGTTACAACTCCCGGGGTCCCCAACTCCTTTTTGTTGACTCACCAGTTTAACGTGTAGTAATGAAGAACTGTTGCTGGCCCGGTTTCCCCAAGCACAACACAGTCTCTCTCTTGGTTCCTCTATCAGCCTCTCGTGCCTCCGCTAATGGAATGGAACCTTTGCTGTTCCGCAAGACTGCGTCTCGCCTGGTCCTGCAGCCGCTTACTTCCACCGGAGTCTCTCTCTTGCAGTATGCGACACCTCCAGGTGGGTCCCTGTGAGTGTTCTCCATCTTCAGCACGGCTCGACTCTGTGACTCTGCCTCTGAGCTTGCCTCCCGCTTCACATCCTACATGGCTTTCCGCTCCTTCTCCTTCCTTCAAAATGTAACAACCTCCTCCTCCTCTTCCACACTCCCTTGCAGGGTAAGTCACATCATTTTTAAATCTCCTGCACATATGATGGTTCTGCAAACAACTAGTCTGCGTCTTTAACTTAAGGTTGTTCCTATTTCCACATTGACTCTTCTCTTCCTCGTCCCAGTACCATAGGTGTTATGGGAATTAAAGTCCAAAAAGTGTTTTAACTGACCAAGGCTATTTTCTCTCAATTGTTTGTTGGACTTAAGTTGGTCAGAACCAGAAAATGTTATGTGAATATTATGTGCATTTACACTACTTGGCTACACTTTACAATATGCCATCAGTGTTTCAGGGAGATTGGATGAATCATGTGTTAATGGAGTTGCCACTTTCCCCCGATATATGTCTCCTCTTATATGATCCTACCATACCACCCCCAGGGTCAGGGTCAGGTAGCAGCTGCCTTCCCCTGGCCATATGTGAGGAAGCCAATACCAGGGTTTTAGTGATGATTTCACATGATTCAGCACAGTACTCTCTGAGATGTCCTGGAGGATTTGTACTTTGCACCCTTCATATATAAGAGACTAATTGTGCCTGGCCTTCTCCTGGATCTCCATCTTGTCCCTATGATAGTGGCATTCCGCCAGGGCTTACTTGGGTCCTTCTCTGGGGTCACCCGCCCTATGGATGCGGTCAAATTGCACTTTTCCTGGCCCACTTCCATCAAAAGAAGAGCCCAAGCTCTCCCTGTCTTCCATCTGTAGCGTGAGATCCCTGTCTCTGGCCTCCAAAGTATGAGACAAGCATCCATCTCTAGCTCCAGGACCTCTTCCCCTGAAAGCTGGCTGTGCCTCATAGCCTCGAACCTATCCTCTGCCCTTAAGTTCAGTGACGGAAGCAATGAGGTCTGATCTCAGAGCCTTGATTTCCTGTAAGATGGCTAGAAGTTTGCTTAGAGTAGTGCCTCCTCGCCCCCATGAGTGTCAGTGTTCTCGTGACTGTCAACAGCATCTGCCATTACATCCTATGTGGGGCAGTCATGTCGCTTCCAAGACCCCTGGGAGTAATGAAGACCACTCCTGAGACCACACCTCGAGCAGGCCATGTCCGAGTCCCCACGTCAAGCTCCTAGGTTCAATTCTGTGGGGAGACTCAAAGCAACGCCATCCCACTGTTTCAATCTTAGCGTACGGGACTCAGTGCCAGGCGTGTCTCCTCTGTGGGTCGTGTGACAAATCAAGGGAATTCATCCCTTCTCCCCAAGAGGGAGCCCCCTTGTGAGGCAGGGTAGGTGAACCCTCTCCACAACACCCTCGCTAGGGGTCGAGTCAAGTGGGACACTCTAGTAGTATCACTCCAGAATTGTTATAGAGGAGATGCACTCTACCTTTCCTTGTGGAGCAGTGCACAAGTAATCAAAATGACAGTCATAGCTAAACATAATATAGTGCAAATGCTAGCATTCTGTCCCACAAAAGCCTTTTTAACAGAAATGTAGAGTGTCATTGCAACCTTCCCACAGTGAAATAATAGACTTGCACTTAACGTTGACAACTGTGATGAATAAGGAGTACTCGTCCCTTCTCTCCATGGGGGAGCCACCCCCTTTGAGGAAAGGGAGATGAGCCCCCTTCGAAAGACCCTCCCAAGCGATCTGGGCAAGTGGGACATCACTGGGAGGGACTCCCTCTTAGGGGACAAGGACTCCCATTGCCACAGTGAACATCTTATGTAGGACACATTGTCGGCATATATGGGACTGTTTTTTGTCCAAAACATTGTGTCCTGCTGCTGTTTTGCTATAGGCAATGGTGAATCAAGCACACCCTCTGGAGAAAAGGAGACTATATCTTTAAGAAGAAGTTCCTATGACAATGCGATGAGGAAGCCAGAACGGGGGAGAGAGAACAGTATGCAGGGGATGCCCCTTGATGTCAAAGCACTGTGGAGAGATGGAGCAAAGTGTGGCCATGCAACCTGCAATCCTCAGTGAAGCAGAGGATGCATATCGGAGATGCCGGAGGCCCCGCAAAGTGGACAATAGAGAAGCTGTTGTCAGGACGTGGAACAAGAAACCTTCCAGCGTGGTGAAGTGACCACGAAGGTGCCAAGGTGGGCCTAGCACCCGCAAACCAACACTGAAACCTGGTAGACCGGGAGAGTGAAAAGCTCCCATTTGCAGAACGTGGCAAACAGCAGGGACACCAATACCAGAAGGAGCAAGAAACCTGGAAGGAAAAAGCGAGAGACCAGAGCAGATATCCAAGCATGTGCCGAGCCCTGCACGTCCCCCATGACCAACTACAGGTCCTGGGATTGAGTGGAGTAGTGGGAGGCCACCAGGCAAACATGTGATAATGAGTAGAGAGTGTGTGCCAGAAGGGTGATAACAAGACAGAAAACAAGTATAAGTAAGCATTTAATTAATTGTTCAAGAATCTAAAGGATAAGAATAATTGTGAGCCCTTAAAGAAGTGCAGACAAGGACACTGGGAACGACCGAGGGAATTGAAGGAGATAATTGGGAGCAAGACAATTGCTGAAGAATGGGGGAAAACACTTAATTGGAAGTTGTAGAATGTGTTGTCAGTTGAAAGTACCAAGGGAAATATACAACGAGAAATGGAGTCCATCAAAGACAACCCAGGGTTGGGGAAGTCTCACAGCCATGTAAAGCAGTGGAAGGAGGAGATTGTTACTTTTTTATTGTAGTATAGCCGTTCTTTCGACTTTACACATACAAAAAGAAGAAATACACATTATAAAATATGTATAACTTACAAAGTAGATGCATTAAAATTACAAAACACCTACATTCAAATATTAATTCAGGTATTCATAACAGAAACGAGAAAGAAAATGAAAAAAAGAAAATAAAATAAAAAAGTATCTGCAAAAAGAAAGGAGATTAACACCTTGATTTCCTTTCACTTAGAAAGCCCAGGATTCTTAAAACCCCCATGGCCTATATTGACAAACCTATTTCATGGCCTGAATTAACCTCTCCCAAAAGGCGTCCAGACATAGCCAGGCAGGTTTATCAACAAACCTACCCACGATTGTGCACCTTACTTCGTAGGTGTGCCTACATTTTAACAAGATGTGTTTCAATGTTTGAACAACCTGTTCCTTACATATCTCAAACCACCCGCTACTTAGTACACCCCTGAGCTCTCTTCCAACAAACGCTCAATCAGAGTCCTAGAGAAACAGTGGCACAAAAACCGTATCCCTGGATATCTGACAAACCTCAAATCTCTCTGCGCCAACTGTAGGATTCTGATTAGAGGCCAAAACCGCTTACTACTCCACTGCCATTGCGGTAGCCTCTAACAGGAGAAAATTATGCTTTAAAGTAGCAACGCATTGTACCAAAACTTCATCTGAAAGAAATAGCCAAAAAATCGAGAGACAGAAAATCAACCTCCCACAGTATTGGGGGGCGTGGCCAGTATGCAAACGGGAAGGATGTGAGACCTCGTGAGATTCAGTGGACGCCAACGTTATCCTGTTGAAATATCCTGTTTGGCGTGGTGAACCTTATCACCGCAGGGAGAAGATTGCCTGGTGCATCATTGGGAGAAACTGGAGCCCCAGAAACGAACTCCTGCCGGAGCTATGCCGTGCAAACCGCAGCGCCTGCATGGTGCGAAAAGTATGTTTTAAAATGACTGCCGTGCACCGCGTTGGCTGACCGGACTGACTCTCGGTGCTGGTGCATGGGTGGGCGCTGGAACGTCTGTCCAAACCTTAACAGCTGTTGCAGAGCAGATCGGGGCAGTGCAGCAACCAACTGGCTCCGATCGGAGCAATAATGCAATTCTTCTGAAATTAAGTGAGTGCTGCTGACTGGGAAGGTGCACACGTGGGCGACAAGGCGGGACCCACGGGCGATGCTGGAGGCGGCCCCACAGCCGTGGGCAGGGGAGGAGATGCTCACAGACGGAGCCAGCCCGGGAGCAAGTGAGCGGTGGCTGTGGAGGTGACTCTGTGCTAGTGGAGGAGAGCCAGTGGGGTGCAGCGGCGGCTCATGCGGGCCCACTGAATATTCAGCCATCCGGACCGGGGGTGCCCCTCTGGTGTCCTTTTGGTTCCCAAATCTCCTCTGGGCCTCCACGGCGGGGAGGGGGCAGCGACTCGCAGTCCCTGCGGCAAAACTCTAAGGCGAGAAGATAAATGACTACGGTGAGCTGAAGAAACAGGCAGTGCATGACCCGAGCTTCCCGCGATACGCGAATGGCGGGTGCATGAAGAATATAACACCAGACTTGAGAACCAGAGCGAATGCATGACATGGAGAAGAACTGCGACCTGCACTTCCAGAGCAACCGACTACGATACGCAAGTAAGCCGGACCTTATTCCCTGATTATTTAGGCTATTAGCACTGAACTACCTAAATAGGCAATCCAATGGACGTGGGGCAGCAGGACCTTCTCTCCTTCACCAACTCCCCATCTGGAGAATTGCTCCAGAACCCCTATGTGCCGCCCAGGAAGACGTCTGTGATATTAGCAGCGGCGAAGCGATTCACCTCCCCGGGACTATACCTATGTGAATGCGGGGAGGCAGGATGCGGGTTCACCAACCTCTGCGGCACCAAATCCCTCTATAACAACAACGGCTGAGATACCCTTGCTGGGAACGTGCTGAGACGGGGCCTCCCCCTGCCCGTAATCCCCCAGGACCAGAGGGTGCAGACAAGCTCAATGTGGAACTTGGGCTCCGCTGTGGGGGCAACCCCCCCTGGTTATTGTAAACTGCCTACAATCACACTGCGGGACCATTCTGGGTCTACTGCCCCACCCCACAGAACGGTCCATACTGGCCTGGTGAGCAGACACAGGTGTCACATAAGACTGCATAAGACACGAATCTGCCCAGTGCTGGACCCGTGGGAGAGGGTTGGGGCTCGGCTAACACCTATATCTGACACACTCCGTACCTCAGTGGTGAGGGGAGCTCCTGGTCTGCGGAGAGGAACAAGCACCTGTTCCCCGCTTTATCTTATCTTTCATACCAGCTGGGAGATGGTGGGGGATCTCCTGGAAGCCAGTCAACACCTGTGGCTGCCGCTTGGGCCGGGACTTGTGCCCCGGCGGCTACATGTGACATCTCTGTGCGGGACTCCCCCATTTGTACTGTCACCGTATCAGACACACGTTAGTTCTCAGCCCCAGACTTCCTGAGAGAGGTGATATCTCTTGTCGCTCTGACACACCAGACTCAACTGTAACAACCTTCCTCCATGCATCCAGATCCCGCGACCGGAACCCACACGTGTTTTTGATCCCTTGCTACCCGAGAGACACCAAATTGAACCATGGGTAAGCACAAAACTAAGAAATCGACCACACAGAGCACCATGGATCAATATGCAACCAACGCCTCTACTGCACCGACAGATGCAGAGCCGCAGACGGCCTCCACGCTCGAACCTCTAACATTGAAAGATGTGATGGCCACAATTGCAAATTCTCGCTCCTTAATGGAGAGAAAGATGGACGCCATCACTGCAGAAGTGTCCTTTCTCCGTCACAATCTCCAAAAGTTATGCTCCCGAACTGGAGCGGTGGAACAGTTTCTTGATAAAAAGGGCCCATTGGATGCCGGCGGGTAGGCCGATTCCGGGTGCATCCCCAAGAACTGTCATTGCTAAACTTTTAAACTATAGAGACAGGGATGCAATTCTACAAATGGCCCAGACAAAAGGGACAATCATGCATAATGGCTCCAGAATAGCCTTCTTCCCAGATTTCACCCGGGAGGTCCAAAAGGCCAGACAGTCCTTTGAATACTTGAAGAGGAGGCTCCACTCCATGAATGTAAAATATGGACTGCTTTTTCCGGCCCAGTTCAAAATCCAACACAATGGCACCAGGGCGCACTTCACCAACCCGCAAGAAGCATGGAAATGGGCCGAAAATCATATTGAGGGGAACTGGGCAACAAACAGCCCGGACCCCGGGAGCATACCTCGAGCTCAACCGAACCGAGATCGGCCTGCAAGACACCCCCACTGCAAGGTCAGAATGACCCCGAAAGAGAAGCGGACCCTTAGAAGCAACGATCTACATGTGACGATCCGAACAGGAACACAAATCAACATTTTGGGATCAACTACATTAAAGTGACAAACATGGAAATAAGGGAGCAACTGAAATGGAAGCAAGGTGATGCACCGCCCGGAGCAATACAGGAAACTACACCCTATCCCAGCGACGGCGGCCACCACAGCCAACACCCAGGATCTCAGGTTCCATTAGGTGTAGTGACTCTGTTTGGAGTTGGGAAAGTTCATGTTATTAAGTTTGGGTTGGCGGCATAATTCTTGACCGCTAGCTATGTTCGGGCGACAGATAATTCATGTTGGGGAGGAGTCTGAGGAGGGGGGAAGCAAGCTGTGAAGCACTGTTTATTGTTTGGAGTTACTAGATGTTCACCGGACAATCCCGATAGTCAGCCACCATAGGCAACTCACATACCCATTCCACGCAACCTTTATGACCCAATTGTTACACAGCACCCATGGCAGACACTCAAGATCCAAGGACAACCACTGATCATTGTAGGTCCCTCAAGCTCCTCACCTGGAATGTGAACGGTATGGGTTCCGGAATCAAATGGCGTCTTATTACTCAATTCGTCAACAGACACTCCCCTGATATGGCTCTCATCACTGAGTCACACCTAGCAGACTCGACATGCAACCTTTTTCGCAGAAGAAACTATCGCTCTGCATTTCATGCAGTGTATATCATGGCGCCCTGGGGAGTCTTGATTCTCATACAAAAGTGCCTTCCGTTTACGCTGCTCACAGTGGAGCAGGATCCCAGGAACCGATTTGTGGTACTACAGGCCACACTCTGGGGAGAGACGATTGCAGTTCTGGCAATATACTCCCCACCAGGGCTCGGGATGCACTCTTAGATGAAATAACCACACTAACAGCGAACCATCAGCCAGATATATGGATCCTGGGAGGGGTCTTTAACGACGTAATGAGCACCACCCTAGACCGCACTCACATCCGCAGCCGTAATCCGAACTCCTCCACAAAAATGGCAACGCTTACATCTGCAATTGGCTTCTGCGATGTGTGGAGAGAATTCCACCCCACGGACAGAGGCTACTCTTTCCACTCGGGAGCACACGGCTACCTGTCCAGACTGGACTATTTCTTTCTTCCAGCCTCAGAGGCATACAGGGTAACTACCGTAGAATTACTCCCCCGAGGTATCTCAAATCATTTGCCTCTAGTGATGGAGATGCGCATTGACAGACCGGCGCCCCCTAAGACTCGGAGGCTAAATAATTATTATCTGGGCTTCCCTGAATTCATAGAACATATCACGAACAATCTGATGAATACTTGAAATTCATTCTACTGCAATGGACGGCCCGGTGGTATTATGGGAGGTCTACAAGGCGGTGGTCAGAGGGGAAATCATTTTCCTGGATGTCCAACAAAAGGAGGGAACACTATGGGAAAGTGACAGAAGCGGAGAGGGAAGTAGAAGAATGGGAGGCGAAATATATTCTGGACACTACCCCAGAAATACACTGCTCCCTCCTAAAAGCTAGAGAAGGCCTTCACAATACGGCCCTGGATAACGCCAAACACGCACACAGGGAATCGAAGGCACCGGTCTATGAACACGGAGATAAAGTGGGCAAATTGCTGGCATGGTTGTAGAGAAGAGAAGAGGGACACCGACATGTTAGTGAGGTTGTAGATGAACGAAATACATGGGCCCAAACGGACCCCGACATAGCAGAAGCTTTTGCTACCTTCTATGCCAATCTCTACCGAGCCCCGATATCTCCAACTGACCCCTCTTTCTTAGATAATGTCACGCTTTCACAACTGTCTGAACAGCAGAGAACGCAATTAGACCGCAACCTTCCTGAGGTTGAAATTACTGAGGCTCTCGCCCAGTTGCAATATGGGGAAACTCTGGGTCCCAATGGGTTCCCGGTCGAGACTTAGAAAAAACTTGGCAGCGAAAAAGTGGCTACACCCCTCCACAAAATGTTCCTTAATGCAAGGGAGCAGGGTGTAAAGACGCCGGTGGGGGGTGTCTGTAGTTCCGCTCTCTATATGGTAGAGGAGAGGCACAGAGGACCGCAACTAAGATTCTCTATTATTGGTAAACGTACTCGAGCAATCAAGGCCTAGCTTCTCAGGAGGTGGTGCGGGCTGGTTCTTAAGTACAGTGTAGTCCCCAAGCACCCACAAAGGAATGTCCACACACTGTATTGGTTACAACACAGTCTTTATATAATTAATATTCAAAGGTATATACAATATCACGATAATTCACTTTGTACTCCAAAAATCAGCAATGGTAAATATATACAGTTCTAAAGTGGTACCACTAACGTTATTAGATCTCATTAAAGTGCATACGGTCAGAATGACACACAGATCAGAATAAAGAGGAAACTAGCAGTAGAGAGAGGAAGGAAAGCAAGATGGTTGAACACTTGGTAGTATACTGGCCCCGTACCACTAGACACAGTTCTGTGTGGAGATCCCCCCCACCTGGGCAACCTGTAGAAGAAAGATACAAGTCCAGTCCATATATTGTTCACCCTAGACTTTCCAATAGTTCTGCAACCACAAAATACCTTGGCGTTGTAGCATTCCTCGGCGGGGAATCAACGGCCCTTCTTGAGTGCCCTCCCTTTAAGACAGGAGTCACGGGTCGTCGAACGTCCGACGGAGAACAGATCGAGCTACGACGTTGACGTGGCCGCGTCGTTCCTAGCAGTGCTCATTGACGGGGAAGCGTAAACGTCCTGCAAGGAAGAGGCATGCGGGGCACCTCGGTGTCGATACTTCCGGACTGCAAAGAGTTTGAAGAACTGTGGCCCAGCAAGGTCGTCGAGTCGTTGACATCTCTGTGGTCTTTGGGTGCCGGGAAACCCACCGGCAGATGCTCCTCGGCACGTCGACGGTCAGGCCGTCTCCAGTAGGATACAGCGGCGACGATGCGGATGAGAGCGTCCTTGGATCAATGAAGTTCTTAGGCAAACAGGAGTACGGCGGCTCCGGTCCGCGACGGCGGTGGACAACAGTCCGGGTGCTTCTGTTTGGAGTTCTGCAGCAGTCCCCGTATCGGGTCGTCAGCCTGTCGAAGGTCTGTCTACCAGGGAGCTTTGGCAAAGGTCAGCTGGTGCACGATGGTCCCTCGTAGCTCGGGAAGAGGGCGCCTTTCCAGGTCCTCTCTGGGTCAGTCCTTGGAGACACAGCAGCTTTCAGATTGCGAGGGAGAGCAACAGCAATTCTTCTCTTCCAGCAGGGCTTCAAGGACAAGCGTCAGTTTCACTCCAGTTACTCTTCGTAGTTTGGACTTCAGCTCTGAACACTTCTGAACACCATTCCTAGCAGTGAGAGGTCCCCAGATATACTGTGGATCTCCCATTCATTCCGCTGGGTCACACTGAAGCATCCAATCACTACGAAGGGCATTCATGCAGGCAGGCAACCAATCAGGCACCCAGTGCATTCAGGCCATTCACTTCTCTCCAGACACTCACAAGTTATGTGTATTGGGACAAGTACCGAGCCATTCAACACTTCATACTGCATTCATACCAGTTTCGGGCAGGGCTGTCTGAGTCATTGTGTCAACCACCAGATACTAGTCACCCACAACATAGAATGCGTATTCGTCACACACTCCATTCACCCAGGTCCCACCCACAGGCGTACCCACAACATACGGTCGTTGGGAAGGCTCCAGCCAGTCTGGTCAGCACTTCCCCCATACTACCATGTATGGAACTTCCACCAAACAGCCAATCAGGGGGAAGGGACAGAGGCAGGGCTTCCTGGGATTTCGGGAAGATCAAGGTAACAGGCGATAGAAGGCAAGAGGCCATGGGGGCCATTTTGTCTCCATCAGGAATCTACCGATTCCAATGATAGGGCCTGGGCATCCCAAAATGGAGGACGCTCAGGGCACCAGTCATTTCAGCACAGAGCTGCCACCAGCCCGTACCCTGCTGTGTGGGCCACCCACAGGTGCCCAAAAACATACACTAGGGGTTCAGGGTTGCACCCCTACCCATGGGTGCCATAAGGGCATCCCATGGGTCTGTTAACCAAACCAAGAGAGAGAGCTGCACCGCCAGGAGTCCTACACGAACTCCTGCGCGGAAAACACAACAGAACACGATAAAAAGCAGTAAAGGACAAGGATACGGAGGCCCTGTCCCTCTGATCCATTTCCAGCATCACACAGGGTACCCTCCCGCCTGGCCTACGCAAGGTCACTATTGTGGTCATTCCAAACCAGGCAAACCCCCCCGACTTGTGCGCCTCGTATAGGCCAATTTCGTTGATGAATGGGGAGGCCAAACGCTAAACACACCACTTAGGATCCCTGATTCAGAATTTCACCAGGTTGAGGGCCTCCTTAGGAAACTCATATGGGGCGGTGGGTAGCCCTGGATCGCGCTAGGTACTTTAAAAAGGTTGGGATGGGAAAGGGATATAGGGGTCCCACATCTCCAATCCTATTATTGTGCAAGTCAAATTACAGTAGTCATTGATTTACCCCATGGTGACCGCAAGTTACCACATATAAGGGATGCACTGAATGTTATCCATGGCACCACACTGCTCAATGAGATCTACCAAACTCTTACCAGGCCTCCACCATCTACAATGGTAGCACGCACCGCCATAGTCTGGAGACAGGCATATACCTACATTGGTTGGTGAATAGGGTGACCCTGATAAAACCGCAATGGCACAATCTCACCGAATTAGAGGAACTCACTTATTGGCCGAGGTGGGTGGAGGTGGGAATTACAAAGGTGGGCGACATCCTCACAGAGTGCAGCATAGTTCCATTTGAAACGCTGCAACAGAAGTTCGGACTCTCCGAAACTGAACACTACCACTATATGCAATTGGCCCATGCCCTCAGGAAGCACTTAGCAGCACTCACGGATGCACCTGATTACACACCTCTGGGACGCAATCTCCTCCCAGAGCATATTCCCAACAGAGTTACCTCAATCCTATATACTGCCATAGCAGCCTTTGCTACCCCAGATCTGGCCAATCTCAAAGCTAAATGGGAAACAGACATAGGCAACATTGAACCGGAAGACTGGATATGGGTCCTGATCCACCCATGGGAGATTGCGATAGCCTCCAGGCTTCGCCTGATACAGCTCAAAATACTTCGAGTTTATTATCCTAGGGTCACACTGTATGGTTGGAAACGTGCCCTGAATCCAAATTGTTTACAGTGCCAAGAAGGGGAAGGCACCTTCATACATATCCTGTGGGAATGCCCCCGGATCAGAACCTTCTGGAGACAATGCTGTCATAGTCAAAAAGTGGGGAGCACCGAAATGCCCTACCCAGGCTGAATGGGCGACGGAGATGGATATATGCGCAACAACAGAACACAATATATACCGCAAGGGATGGCTAGCAAAAGCTAATAAAATATGGGGGAAATTGGAAGAGAGTGGGGGCTGAAGACCTCTAGACATCACGGGATGTGTGGGTGGAATGTACTGATGTGTTTTGTGGTGGCAATGTTAAATGGGATGCGATTGTCAGGTGGCCTTCCACAACCATGACATGTGAAGTGGCGTAAGGTGTTTAAATTGTATGGTTCTTATTCACTCCTCTCTCCCTCCTCGGATCTCCTAACAATGGTTGTCTCCCTCTAACCTACTACTTACTCTGACACTATCATCCTGGCCTCCATCATTAAACAATTGACAGACCAGGTGCTCAACGCGCTCCTCAGCATCATTAATGACTCCATACCTGAAGGGTCATTCCCGGACACCCACAAGACTGGTCTCATGCAACCTCTTCTGGAAAAAACAACCCTAGATGCAGACGACCTGGCCAACTACCAGCCCATTATGAACCTCCTGTTTATTGGCAAAATCTTGGAAAAAGCAGCTGGCATACAACTCCTCCCCAGAATTGAAAGACTCCACCTCCTAAATGACAGTCCGGGTTCCGCCCCAAGTGTAGCATTGAGACAGCCACCATCCAGGTGGAGAGTGATACCTTCCAAATCATGGATCAGGGCGACTCATTCCTCCTCGTCCTCCTTGACCTCTTGGCAGCATTCAACACTGTTGAGCTCCACATTCTGCTCTCCCTTCTTGCCGACAGTCCTGATACTGTCCTGAATTGGTTTACCTCCTACCTCTTGGCCAAATAACAGGCCGTCCAGATGAACTTGTTGCTTTTATAACCAACTCCAGGTGTCCTGCGGAGGCCCCCAGGCTCCATCCACTCACCAATCCTTTTGAAACTTTACATGGAGCCTTTGGGCACTCACCTGAAAGATCTGAATATAGCAAACCATCAATATGTAGACGACACACGTACATGTGAGTAAATAGTGTGCAGGACATCATTTGTGTCTGAGATTACCTGGCCATCATCCAACCATGGATGTCGCCTGCCTACCTCAAACGAAATCCATCCAAGACTGAATTCGTCCTCATTGGTCCACTCACTGAACATCAGCGTATCTAACAATGTCTCAATAAATAATGATCTACCAAGCATTCACGAGTAGCACGCCAGTGCACCTGGTGGCTAAGCTCCACATATCTGGTGGCACACGCTCCTTGCACAAAACAAATCGACCATACGGCTTCAATCACAACTGGCCTGCAAAGAGAAGTCCTGCAAATAATCCTCTTGTCATGCACCCTCCCACTGCAACTCGAACCTAGTGTCGGCTCGGAATGCCCCTACAATTCTCTAATTTTGCAAATCTCTCAAAATATGGCTTTTTCGACAAAACCTGACCAAGGGCTACTTCCAATAGACAAACATACCGAGCACAGACCCCCAACTCATAGTACTGCACTACTGCTAAAAGATGCCAGCCCAAATGCTGGCTACCCACACTCCGTACAGTGCTCCACTGCTCTTGAGCTAGATCCGCACTTTAAACAATTAAATAAAAAATAGCATAACATTAGCTGGGAGGACTGTGGGGAAGTGGCAGATCACTCATATGTAGGGTGTGCCTGGCTTGTAATTGGCTCTGCCCAACTCTTGTTACCGTGTGAATGGTCCATCCCATATGGAAATCTGGAGTGCCTCTAAAAAAGCCAGTTGGGAACGGGCCTGGGCACCGCCCATTACTTTTAAGGCATGGTAGATGGACAGGTCGCAAAAGGTGCTGTACCTAGAAAATTACAGTCTGATCATTCCGACGACACTGTGGGCAGTGTGATTTACACCTGATCAGAAGAGAAAGAGGGAGGTTTCAACACTATGTCCATTCAATCTATGAGCTCTCTGCTGTGCCTGCCAAGTGACTGACTTGTGCCACATAATGTATAGTAAATGATTGCTGGCATGCCAGGAATGGTACAGTTCTCCCTAGAATTTCTCATATATATCCTCAAAGTATGCATCCATTCTCGGAGGTGCTGCATTATACCTGCCCGGGAGGATAAAAGGGACTTCAGAAAGCCTAACCAATCAATCGTTGTCTTCTATGCTGAAATGGACAGCCATGCCTAAAATATTCTGTCTCTTTTGTAAAACTATACACTACGCATCTCCGTATTTAACGCAGTAAAAATGTGCCTAGCAAAAGAAGACGATAGAGGACTCCTTGCTGAGAGGTCATAATGAAACCTCTACACATCAGAAACCTTGGTCTATACATCTGCTGGTGGACTTCTGAAACAAGAAAGCGCAACCTGGAGCCAGAAATGTTGCACTGGTGCAAGAGCAAAGTTGCATGGTATTAGCACTAGGGCACTTTGACATATTCAAAAACCTTTCCAACCTTTACATGGTGCAAAAAAGATATATTTTCAATGCATTTACCAAATAATACCAAATTAGCACTAGGGCACACTTTGCCCTGTTACAAAATGCATTGAAAATGTATCTTTTGTGCACACGGGCAGTGTTTGCACTTGTGTTTATAACATGCCAAACTGCACTTGTTACAGTGCGAAGGTTTTCGAATATGTCCCTGTGTTTTACAAAAAGGAGCAAACTTTGCCCTAGTGCTGATACCGGGCAACTTTGCACTTGCACTGGTGCAAAGTTTCTGTAATCTGGCCCCAGACATTCTCATATAAATGCACTCCAGTGTGTGGAATAATTTCTCTGTAGAAAACAGGTAAAATGCTGCTTCCATTTTTACTTTTGGCCGAGAGTTGGCCAAGACAACTTAGCCTTAGTATTCCTGTGCATATGGACTTTCGGGATGGTGTAAAGATGCATTGTAATACAACTCTATTTTTTCTTATTGGAGTGCCTGCACCGAAGCTCCTTCCAATTATTTTCATTTTTTATGTTTTTGAGCTAGAATAATTGCTGTTTGAATTTACCAGAACTAATGGACCAACATAGGGGTACCCTGCCCTCTCTTTAGGTACACCCAAGCTTACTGCATGCTTTTGATCTACTGTTTGTAGTTTTGTCAGATGTAAGCGCCACCTTAGTAGACGAAACAATGCTAAAGAGAAGCTATAATAGAGTGTGTTGGCAAGCAGTCCCTCTCCTTCATCACAGTGCTTCAACTTCATCCTTTCTTTGTCACAGTCCTTCCTTGTACTTAGTCGTCCATCACAGAATTTTCCTTCACAGTACCAAAGTCCTTTTTCTTCAGTCATTTGCAGTCCTCCTTCATCACAATACTTTTCCTTCACAGTCCTTCATCAAAGTCCTTCCCTTTCATCAGACTTTTTTCGTAGGTCCTTCAGAATGGTCCTTCTCCTTTGCCACAGTCCTTCCCCTTCATCAGTCATTAATCACAGCAATTTCTTTTCATCAGTCCTTCATAGTTCTCCACATTCATCACAGTGCTTCTTCTTCAATCTTTTTCCTTTTTCACTGTCCTTCGTTACTGTCCTTCTCCTTCGGTCCATCAATACTTCATCATCGCAGTCCTTGAGCTTCATCATAGTCCATCTCCTTCATCATTCTTCATTTGTCATAGTCTTTCTCCTTCATCACGGTCCTCCTTCATCGAAGTCCTTTACCTTTATCACCTTCCTTCTCTTTCACCAGTCCTTCATTGCTTGTCCTTATTCTTTGTCACAGTGCTTCCTCATAGTCCTTCTGCTTTGTAATAGTCCTATGCCGCAGCGCTTCTCTTCTGTCACAGTCCTTCTCTTTAGTCACGGTCATCCTTCATCACAATCCTCCTTTTTTACAGTCTTTCTCCTTCATCACAGTCCTTAATCACATGTCTTCATCATAGTCCTTCCACATCAGTCCTTCTCCTTCATCATCGTTCTTTGCCATAGGCCTTATTGATGAAAGTCCTTCATTGCTTGCCCCTTTCCTTTATCAAAGTCCTTCATATTCTTTCTGCTTTGTGGTAGTCCTATGTTACAGTCAGTCGTGTTCATCACCGTTTTATCCTTCATAGCAGTCCTTATTTGTCCTTCTCATGTATCACAGTCCTACTTCATGGCAGTCTTTATCACAGTCCTTCTTCATAGTTCTTCATCATAGTCTGCCTCGTTTGGTATAGTCCTATTTCACAGTTCTTCTCAATCAGTTTTTCAGGTTTATCACAGTTCACCTTATACAGCCCTTCCCTTTCATCACATCCCTTCTACTTCATCACAGTCTTTCACCTTTGTCAATCTTTCTCCTTTGTAACAGTCCTTCTCCTTTGCCACAATTCTTCTCCTTCCTCGCAGTCCTTCTCCTTCAACAGTCCTTCATCACTGTCTTTCTCCTTTGTCACAGTTCTTCTACTTTGTTAGTCTGTCTCCATAATAGTAATTAGCAGTAAGTCCTCGTTCATCACAGTCCTTTGGCATGGACCTTTTTTTTTACAGTCCTCTTTCTTCAGAACCCTTAATCACAGTCCTTCTCTTTTGTCATCAGTCCATCATATTCATTCTCCTTGATCATTTCTTCACCATAGTTCTTTTCCTTGCTCATAATCCTTCAACACAGACCTTCTCTCTCACCACAGTGCTTCCCTTTTATCACAGTCCTCCCTTGTCACAGTTCTTCACCTTTGTCATTCCTCTCCTTCTTCATAGCTCTTTTCCTTTGTCAGTCGCCCTTTTTCGTCAATGTTCATTTTTTCCATCATAGTCATTCATCAAATTCTTCTCCTTTTCTACTGCATAATCCTTCATCAATCCTTTGTCACTGTGCATCTTTCATCTGTTGTTTTTCCGTCCTCCTTCATTACAGTCCTTCTCCTGCGTGAAGGTTCTTGTTTGTCAAAATCCTTCTCCTTTGTCAAAATCCATTTCCTGTCAGTTTTTCATCAAAATCCTTTGTCATAACCCTTCTCTATCAACATAGTCCTTTGCCGCTGTTCTTCTCCAAAATCTTTCATCACAGCACTTCTTGTTTGCCAGAGTCTTTCATCATAGTCTTTCATTAGTCCATTACAGTCCTTCATCACAGCCCTCAATCAGTCATTCTGCTTTCCCTTAGTCTGTCGCCTTCATCACTGTCTTTCATCATAGTCCTTCTCCTTTGTCACAGTATTACTCCTTTGAAATAGCCCTCCTAATTGTAATTATAATTGTTCTATAAAAATGAACAATTATAATTATAATAATGAATTACCTAGTTGGACTGTTGGAAGGCTTGCTCTCTCATTCAGTCACAGTCTTCTCACTACCCCCTGAAATGCATCCCATCTACTCTTCTGTTTTCCCACCTTATGTACCTAGTTGTCTCTCTCTTGCTTGCAATCTTTCTCTTATTATTATCAATTTGTGTAGCATTGCAATATCATCATGGAAAGATACACTAAAGATATGATGGGTAGACCACAATTCATAAATTAACACAGTACCATAATAAAACACGAGCAATCAAAATTACAAATGTCACAAAGCATCCCTTTCTTAGAGATCTCCCTAGTTCTGCCTTAGCAAAGCCCACACATCTAGGAAGAAGAAACCCTGCCTTTTGTGCCAGGATGCTGTGTGATAATGCACCACTACTTTGCAATCGTTCATCTTTAGTGGATGTGCAGTATTCTACAGCCTCCTTTCTCATTTTAATATTGTTTCACCTAAAGAAGCATAGAATCCCCTTCATCTTCAATTTTGATAGTGTGGGCGTTAGAGTAAGAAGTGCATCACAGTCTGTGTGCCTTGCGCTGCTTAGCAGTTAGATAATCCAATAGGAGACAACCCAATTGAAACTGTATAAATACCGACCTGACATCCAATTGTATGTTTGAGACCACATACGCCTTCATCTCCTATATATTCTTATGTTTCAAATAGCAGAAAAGAATAGGGCATGCGTCCAGTTAATCCAATATTGCCTCTATTCCCCCATCCAAAAATCTCTCCCTTACTTTAATAAGGGAATCCTTAATGATTGTATTTGGAAACTACTCCCATAGATTTTGTCTCATGAGGTGAGTGGGTTTAGGAAGCATGCCAGAAGAAAATGTAAGTAACTGCAATATATTTGGGTATAAACCTACACATTATTGGCCCAGATAATTAACAGGGAATAAATAACTAAAGTATTTGGTATCGCAACATCCAAGTCTAACCAACCGTGTGGGTTTATTGCGTCCTGCCCAGTCTTGTGTGCCTTTCCCCTGAGATGGTCTGGTTCGAGTCGTCCAGGTTCCCTGTAGGTTATCTCAGTCTCAAGGCTTGGTCCTTTCACTGTCAAGGTAAGGGTTTCCTGCATACTACTTCTCCGTCTTTTAAGACGTAATGTTTTCCGGCACCCCTTACTCTGTCTTTCCAAATTTTAGGATTTATCTTAAATTTCTTCTCAATGTTTCCTGCACCTCTCCTTTCAGTGCCTTCTGGCTTAAGGGCCCTTTCCCCCTTACGTGTCTCTGCTTCTTGGAGGAGCTAAGACACCTCTGTATTAGGCATAGCCAGGGAGGAGGTTCTTGAAAACTGCCTATAGACTGAGGTCCAAGGGCCTGCTTATCCCCTTCTCCCAGGGATTGGGCCATTCTTAGTCTCTCTGATATTCACGTAACCTCAATTGTGTGTATGTTTCCCTCCTCCTACCTCGAGCACCTACCTAAGGCCAACTGGGTCCTCTCAAACATTCCTGATATGTCTTTCCACCAATGTGCTCTGTGCCTCTTTCTAATAATTTCCAGCTTACTCCTCAGGCACTTCTGCCACCTCCTTATGCTCTTTCACCTCCTTCTTACACTCTCTAACCTCCATATTCTGGTATACCTCCTCCTCCTGGCTGTCACCAACCCTCTTTATCTTTGCCACCACACCGTTGCCAGATTTTTACCAACCACCTCTCTACTATCACCAACTTCCTCCTAACTCACTCCAATACCCCCTTGTGATTCTCAACACCCTCTGGATGTTCTCCACCACCCTCCTCTTTACTATCAGCCACCTCCTACTCCTTTCTCTCTCTCTGGTCTCTCAATGCCTACTTCTCTCACCCAGTCTCCTTTCTCCCTGCAATCTCCTCCATGTACACTTTATTCTCACCAAGCTACTCCAGGCTTCTCTATCCATCTTATCAACCAAAAATCCAACGCTGCCAGACTGTTTCTCGGTTTTTCATAGCCCAGTGCTCCCTTTCCCTTGGCTGAACTGTTTGTGTTTGCGGGAGTTGGTGAGGGACAAAGATTGGGTGCTCCTAAAAGTCTCACTTGAGCTTTAGCAAGGTTTTAGGGAACCGACCAAGCCTATATTTGGTCTGTCTGCCATCTTGGAATTCACACCCATATTTCTGTTACTGCAGAACACTGCCTGGGATGGGCACATCTCTCCTGCTACCCCAATGTACAATACTGATGCTTGTAAATCTTCTAAATGTGTTTAACGCTTATATGTGTGAAAGGAATGCTTGCCTATGGTAAATAAGCAACTTTGTATGACTCGCAATTGGAAATGCTGCCAGTTGACAATGGATTGGCGACATATCACTCACGGGAGCACACGTATTGGTAAAAACTTCTCTGGACTTTTGAAGGTTTTTCTTTATACCACGGGTGTCGGGTAACAGTAGCAGTTTGATGGCTTTCATTTTGTGAGGCTGAATGTTAACCAGATTAAGTAAATGTCCTTTCACAGGCAGACTTTAGGTCTGACTAGTGGGAACTTCAGACTTTATTGTAGTATGGGGAGGAGGTCTACATCTCTTACTCTCAATGCTATAGTTTTCCAGTAAAACAATATTGCTTATCCCTAAGGGAACAACATTGGTGGAGCAACCCAATGGCCCTAATCCCATTAAATGGTCAGTATTTGAAGTACAGTGTTCACTTGGGATTGTTCCCTTACACATGCCAGGGGCTATGGGGATAACAAGGGGATATGCCCCATACAACCCAACAGCCAGTCATCCTCTGGCTTGAGGAGGCACTTGATCCTCCCTCAGTTAGTGAGCCCCTTGACATTTCTGGCAGGGGGACTTTGTGACCTGTTCTAAAACCCAATGCATACAAAGTGTTCTTCACCCCGCCCAGCGGCAATATCTTCAATCAAGCATCCATCTCCAAAATATAGTTCAGTATGTCTCATTGCACTCTAGCCTCTGGGTTGCCCCATAGCCTAATCCAATATGGCATTGGTAAAAGTGTAATGAGATCAGCGATAGGGCGCAATCAGTCTCAAGAAACTTGAGTATGGTCAGAGTTCCCTTCAACAATGAAAAGCGGCTTCTAAGGAAGACCTTTTCAGCTACAGTCAGAAATGCACATGGTGCTGAGATTCAGATTTCATCACCATATATAGTGACAGAGACAGACATTTGTTGATAGACGTCGCGCACCTGTGCAGGGGAGTTCCCCCCAAATTTCCTATTGAACCTTAGAACTCTATCAGCAGATTGGTCCAATTAATTCCCATTCATTTCTGCCTGCTGTCCCCATCCCGTTTTATTATTAAATCTGATACCCAGGTATTGAAAGTGAGTTGCTACCTCTAGACATCTACCATTTTCACAGAATCTCGTCCTGTGGTTTTTAGCTGAGCCCCCATCACCATTGCCTTAGTTTTGTGCTTGTTAATTACCAGCTTTGTGGGAATGCAGCAATTACAAAAGGCTTCCAGTAGTTTATGCAATGTTTTTTCTGCGCGGGTGAGTAGCACAGCATCCTCTGCAAATAGCAGGAGTGCAACATCTTGGCCTCCCAACATTGGCACATCCAGTTGCTGGCCACCAGTGACTCCTCTAAATGATTTTGGAACTGACTAAATAGAGTTGGGGCCAGCCCAGTGCATGTCTGTTCTCCACACCTACATTGAATTGCACCTTCACTTCTTCATTTAGTCTATACCTGACTCTTGCCACCACTATGAAGCACCTCTAGTATCTGAGCACACCGTTCCTTTAGGCCGTCACACCTCAGTGACTCCCACAACTGTCCGTTGATGAAGTTGAAAGTCACTTTCAGATCTACACATTTTTCTCTTTCCTTTTATCTCCCAGAGGAGATCTTTCCCACATCAGTAAAAGAAAACTTGTTTACATGAATGTTGATGCTCTCTTTGCATGGACATGTCTGCTTAACTGGTGCTTGGTCTCGGTGTAGCACAATATTCTCATCTTGCTGCAAACAATAATTATCAAGTACTACATGCCTTCCTACACTAGGTGTTGTATATAACGCATGTCGGTATTCTATTTTGGAGTGGTATATTTCTATATGTTGGCCTTGTATTAAACGTATTGTTAGGGATTACACATTTTGTTGGATATTGCCCTCAGCTCTGGTAATTGGGACTTAAGCAATAGCCACCCGCCCCTTCGCTCAGGGCCATAACTTGGGCCCAGGCCATTACCAGCCAGCAAAGCCTGCGGCACGGATGATTATTGCCATTAGCATCCCGGGTTTACATCCTTGGGTGCTGACAGCAATTTGTGCTTTAAAGAACAGTTCAGAGCATGTGTTCGACCTATTCATTCTAACAAGTACTCACCCAACATAGCCACCATGGAAATATGCAGAGCCTCTCTTCCATTTCCATGCGGCCGGGGCCTTGTGAGGAGCGTCCTGGGGGTTCTGCAGTCGATAGATAGGTGGGCAGGGGGAGTGGGCGGAGTAAGCAATGGGAAGAGGGGTAGATGGCAAGCAGGTGCAAGCTGGTATGTGTTAGCTCAGAACGTGGGCTTCAGCCAACATTCTGAGCAACCTAATTGGCTGCCTCACTTGTCCCGGTTCTAATAATGATGCCATGATGGATGGTACAGAGTGCAAAGTCTTTTGCAGACCTTTGTAGCATGCTGGTGAAGGTGTAGACTATTGAAACAAAGGATGAGTGTCCCCTTTGTCGCTGACAGAGGGGAAGAAGTAACAATGATCAAACAAAGGTCATGTCAAGCGGAACAAAATAAGAATCTAATACATGAGTGTTGAAAAGACAAAGATAAAATAGGAAAAAGACCCAGAGCGAGACAGAAAAGAGCTAAAAATGAACAGACAATTTTATGTCATTTTATGAAAAATACATGATCATTTTATTATTTTATTAAAAGTTAGATAAAATTCATATTCGGGCTATGTAAGCCTATACCAAATATTGAATCAATATTTTACAGAAAAGATGCATCGCAGTAAAAATACATTTATACATCATAGAAGTGGGCCCACTAAAGTGTCCACACCGCTTATACACGTGTGGGGAAACGGAAGCTCAACATGAGTGAAGGGGATCACTCAAAGAGGGGAAGCGGTGTCTGCATAAATGTCTGCGGAATACTTAGCAAACCAGCTATAAAATATACATTCATAAATTTAGACAACGTTGATTTCAATAAGAAAAATGTGCAAACAATTGAATAAAGGTGCCTTCGTCAACTAACCTAGTGCGGGACAAAAAGAGTGTTCTAAAGTCTACCTAACACTTAGAAAGGAGTCATTTTGATAGTTTTGACGAGATGGAAGCATCTAGCCACATTTCCAGTTGATGCCCGTCTTCCTCAGGACGAGATGCTACCTTGTAGTCAACAGCCCCAAATTGTGGCTCACTTAATTATACACAATTTTAGAAACAGATCTGGATAGACGCACCCAGAAGGGGTAGTCGATCCTAAAAAAGGAGAGAACAAAATATAAAATTTACAAGCTAAAAGGAGAACGCTGCTGGGTACATTTCCTATAGTCAAAGTGAAAATACAAAACACTTCAACATAAATATAATTGTAATTATTTATAAATGTACGGCCGGGAGAAAACTCTATATACCATTCACTCAACCAGACTGGCCGATCCCAACGTCAGCTTTACAATTTTAGTGACGTGTTAGTCCTGCCACATGTAGATCTCTTTTGATGAGGCTGTGGGGACATGGAAGAAAGGAAGAAAAAGGAAAAGGAGGCAAAACAAGAAAAGGTCATTGAATTGGGACCAACCCTGAATTCATGTTTAGTGAGAAAATAAATGACCATGGGATGGTCAAATGTGCAGAGACATATAATTCCAATAGAAGAAATGGAAGACAACTCGCCCAATCTGAAAAGCCGGTAGAGGCAGAACATAAGTAAACCGAAAGCCTCAAGTGGATCGGGCTAAAAACAATGGATATCAACTCATGGCTCATCGAGATGAATAAATGAATAAGTGTCACCAGTGGTATAAGTCCACCTTTTTTATGTCATATGTCCATCAGGTGCTAAGAACAGAAGGAAAGAGACAGACCTGCTAGCCAGTATGTATGCTGTTGCAGCATTCCAATTTCTAGATAAACTATCGCTGGTGTCATAGAGATGTATCTCATTTTAAGAAGAGGGGTTCCCAAAGTATATAGCTGTAGCCGAACTGTGTCTATAATAGGGCCAGGCAGCGTCAAACATTGGGAGACTGGGGGCGGAATTTGCTGACATCAATTACAGAAAATCGTATACATGCTTGGGCTTATCGCTGTCGCCCAAAATTTAGTTTTAAATCGCTGGTACCGCCATATTAATGGCTGTAGTTAAAGTAAGCTGCAAAGAAAGCCACAAGGTGTAAAGACAATCTCTAAACAACCACCGGTGTGTCAGAAAACAAATTGCCCAACCGACGGTGTGTATGGGGATAGCAGTCAGCGGTCGGCTGCATAAGTAAGAAAATGCACGAGTGTATGCAAACAGACATTCACCACTGAGTACAGGTCAGACGCATGGTCTGTTCAAGCATACAATAATGCTTAGTGTCTGACCAAGCTTGGGAGAATATTAAATTAGTCCAGGGTTTAAGTTACCTCGCGTCCGTGGGAACTCCATTCGTGGCAACCATCCGAGCAGTACACCAATGCGCATGCGCCCAATTGTTATAAGCGCATTGGAGTATGTCTGACGTACTGCATACATTGCAGGCCGCAGAAAGAATGCAACGGTAAGGTGATGTTTTAATGGGTCACATAGCTATAAAGAGATGGCCTATGTCAGACACGCGCGGACCGCCTCCAACTCCCCACGCCCGAGCACCAAGAGGAGAGGGGTGATGGCAGCCACGCGCCAACCATGCCAACAGCAAGGACGGGCATCCCACATCAGCAATCCGGGCGGCATCCAGCGCAGGCAAAAAGGGCAACAGCTCCGCAGGCGAATAGCATTGCCAACAAACTAAAAATGCACACCTCATATTATGCCTTGAGTTATCTCTGGAGAGCCCTTAGATTGAAACCATGTTATACCTCGCTTGAGTCTCAAGGCGGTGTACCAAGCCCCGTCATATAAGAAGGTACTGCTGGATGGGCAACGTTCTTTGTTTTTAGAAACTTACAAGGTTATGATGCAAAGCATACAGAAAAGAATTGTAGCGATTAAGTCACATGGTCAATGGCCATTCTTCTAAAACATTTAGACCAGCCAGATGGCTCTGAGCGTTGTAAATCCACCAATGTTCTCGGGTGGAGAGTCTGTTTGCAGTTGAGTACATATCCACGCCTCTCACAACTTCTAGGGCCCACCATTGGAAATCGTCACAACTGTGGTTATTCTCAACAAAATGAGACACAAGGGGAGAAGTAAGATTCTTAGTACGAATCCTCGACTTGTGTTCTGTAATCCTAAATTTGACCGGTCTAGATGTTTTGGCGATATATGTAAGGTTACAGGGACAAGTAATAGCATATATTACATTCTTAGAATTGCATGTAGTGTGGTCTCACCGGTTCCATGCTTTGTTGTTAATGGTGACCATGCTCGTGGCCGATGTGGATCCGCATTGGCAGCAGTATCCACATGGGAAATGCCTGCAGATCTTATTCATCCCCCAAAGTTCCGAGATGGTCCGGGGTCCTTTTTTAATCTGCGACCTATCGGCTTGAGATAGCCAATTCTTGAGATTTTTCCCTTTCTGAAACGCATACATCGGGAGCTCTAGCTAAGAATTATTCAGTTGTAACAATGGCCAATGCTTACTAATGGCCCTTTTAATGGCAGAGTGGTGGGTACTTTAAGTCATGGCGCATACCGCGCATGAATTGTCTGTATTGTCTCGGGTGTTCTTGGACAGTAGGACATCAGGGTGTTGATTTATCTTAAATTTCTTCTCAATGTTTCCTGCACCTCTCCTTTCAGTGCCTTCTGGCTTAAGGGCCCTTTCCCCCTTACGTGTCTCTGCTTCTTGGAGGAGCTAAGACACCTCTGTATTAGGCATAGCCATGGAGGAGGTTCTTGAAAACAGCCTATAGACTGAGGTCCAAGGGCCTTCTTATCCCCTTCTCCCAGGGATTGGGCCATTCTTAGTCTCTCTGATATTCACGTAACCTCCATTGTGTGTATGTTTCCCTCCTCCTACCTCGAGCACCTACCTAAGGCCAACTGGGTCCTCTCAAACATTCCTGATATGTCTTTCCACCAATGTGCTCTGTGCCTCTTTCTAATAATTTCCAGCTTACTCCTCAGGCCCTTCTGCCACCTCCTTATGCTCTTTCACCTCCTTCTTACACTCTCTAACCTCCATATTCTGGTATACCTCCTCCTCCTGGCTGTCACCAACCCTCTTTATCTTTGCCACCACACCGTTGCCAGATTTTTACCAACCACCTCTCTACTATCACCAACTTCCTCCTAACTCACTCCAATACCCCCTTGTGATTCTCAACACCCTCCGGATGTTCTCCACCACCCTCCTCTTTACTATCAGCCACCTCCTACTCCTTTCTCTCTCTCTGGTCTCTCAATGCCTACTTCTCTCACCCAGTCTCCTTTCTCCCTGCAATCTCCTCCATGTACACTTTATTCTCACCAAGCTACTCCAGGCTTCTCTATCCATCTTATAAACCAAAAATCCAACGCTGCCAGACTGTTTCTCGGTTTTTCATAGCCCAGTGCTCCCTTTCCCTTGGCTGAACTGTTTGTGTTTGCGGGAGTTGGTGAGGGACAAAGATTGGGTGCTCCTAAAAGGCTCACTTGAGCTTTAGCAAGGTTTTAGGGAACCGACCAAGCCTATATTTGGTCTGTCTGCCATCTTGGAATTCACACCCATATTTCTGTTACTGCAGAACACTGCCTGGGATGGGCACATCTCTCCTGCTACCCCAATGTACAATACTGATGCTTGTAAATCTTCTAAATGTGTTTAACGCTTATATGTGTGAAAGGAATGCTTGCCTATGGTAAATAAGCAACTTTGTATGACTCGCAATTGGAAATGCTGCCAGTTGACAATGGATTGGCGACATATCACTCACGGGAGCACACGTATTGGTAAAAACTTCTCTGGACTTTTGAAGGTTTTTCTTTATACCACGGGTGTCGGGTAACAGTAGCAGTTTGATGGCTTGCATTTTGTGAGGCTGAATGTTAACCAGATTAAGTAAATGTCCTTTCACAGGCAGACTTTAGGTCTGACTAGTGGGAACTTCAGACTTTATTGTAGTATGGGGAGGAGGTCTACATCTCTTACTCTCAATGCTATAGTTTTCCAGTAAAACAATATTGCTTATCCCTAAGGGAACAACATTGGTGGAGCAACCCAATGGCCCTAATCCCATTAAATGGTCAGTATTTGAAGTACAGTGTTCACTTGGGATTGTTCCCTTACACATGCCAGGGGCTATGGGGATAACAAGGGGATATGCCCCATACAACCCAACAGCCAGTCATCCTCTGGCTTGAGGTTGCACTTGATCCTCCCTCAGTTAGTGAGCCCCTTGACATTTCTGGCAGGGGGACTTTGTGACCTGTTCTAAAACCCAATGCATACAAAGTGTTATTCACCCCGCCCAGCGGCAATATCTTCAATCAAGCATCCATCTCCAAAATATAGTTCAGTATGTCTCATTGCACTCTAGCCTCTGGGTTGCCCCATAGCCTAATCCAATATGGCATTGGTAAAAGTGTAATGAGATCAGCGATAGGGCGCAATCAGTCTCAAGAAACTTGAGTATGGTCAGAGTTCCCTTCAACAATGAAAAGCGGCTTCTAAGGAAGACCTTTTCAGCTACAGTTAGAAATGCACATGGTGCTGAGATTCAGATTTCATCACCATATATAGTGACAGAGACAGACATTTGTTGATAGACGTCGCGCACCTGTGCAGGGGAATTCCCCCCAAATTTCCTATTGAACCTTAGAACTCTATCAGCAGATTGGTCCAATTAATTCCCATTCATTTCTGCCTGCTGTCCCCATCCCGTTTTATTATTAAATCTGATACCCAGGTATTGAAAGTGAGTTGCTACCTCTAGACATCTACCATTTTCACAGAATCTCGTCCTGTGGTTTTTAGCTGAGCCCCCATCACCATTGCCTTAGTTTTGTGCTTGTTAATTACCAGCTTTGTGGGAATGCAGCAATTACAAAAGGCTTCCAGTAGTTTATGCAATGTTTTTTCTGCGCGGGTGAGTAGCACAGCATCCTCTGCAAATAGCAGGAGTGCAACATCTTGGCCTCCCAACATTGGCACATCCAGTTGCTGGCCACCAGTGACTCCTCTAAATGATTTTGGAACTGACTAAATAGAGTTGGGGCCAGCCCAGTGCATGTCTGTTCTCCACACCTACATTGAATTGCACCTTCACTTCTTCATTTAGTCTATACCTGACTCTTGCCACCACTATGAAGCACCTCTAGTATCTGAGCACACCGTTCCTTTAGGCCTTCACACCTCAGTGACTCCCACAACTGTCCGTTGATGAAGTCGAAAGTCACTTTCAGATCTACACATTTTTCTCTTTCCTTTTATCTCCCAGAGGAGATCTTTCCCACATCAGTAAAAGAAAACTTGTTTACATGAATGTTGATGCTCTCTTTGCATGGACATGTCTGCTTAACTGGTGCTTGGTCTCGGTGTAGCACAATATCCTCATCTTGCTGCAAACAATAATTATCAAGTACTACATGCCTTCCTACACTAGGTGTTGTATATAACGCATGTCGGTATTCTATTTTGGAGTGGTATATTTCTATATGTTGGCCTTGTATTAAACGTATTGTTAGGGATTACACATTTTGTTGGATATTGCCCACAGCTCTGGTAATTGGGACTTAAGCAATAGCCACCCGCCCCTTCGCTCAGGGCCATAACTTGGGCCCAGGCCATTACCAGCCAGCAAAGCCTGCGGCACGGATGATTATTGCCATTAGCATCCCGGGTTTACATCCTGGGGTGCTGACAGCAATTTGTGCTTCAAAGAACAGTTCAGAGCATGTGTTCGACCTATTCATTCTAACAAGTACTCACCCAACATAGCCACCATGGAAATATGCAGAGCCTCTCTTCCATTTCCATGCGGCCGGGGCCTTGTGAGGAGCGTCCTGGGGGTTCTGCAGTCGATAGATAGGTGGGCAGGGGGAGTGGGCGGAGTAAGCAATGGGAAGAGGGGTAGATGGCAAGCAGGTGCAAGCTGGTATGTGTTAGCTCAGAACGTGGGCTTCAGCCAACATTCTGAGCAACCTAATTGGCTGCCTCACTTGTCCCGGTTCTAATAATGATGCCATGATGGATGGTACAGAGTGCAAAGTCTTTTGCAGACCTTTGTAGCATGCTGGTGAAGGTGTAGACTATTGAAACAAAGGATGAGTGTCCCCTTTGTCGCTGACAGAGGGGAAGAAGTAACAATGATCAAACAAAGGTCATGTCAAGCGGAACAAAATAAGAATCTAATACATGAGTGTTGAATAGACAAAGATAAAATAGGAAAAAGACCCAGAGCGAGACAGAAAAGAGCTAAAAATGAACAGACAATTTTATGTCATTTTATGAAAAATACATGATCATTTTATTATTTTATCAAAAGTTAGATAAAATTCATATTCGGGCTATGTAAGCCTATACCAAATATTGAATCAATATTTTACAGAAAAGATGCATCGCAGTAAAAATACATTTATACATCATAGAAGTGGGCCCACTAAAGTGTCCACACCGCTTATACACGTGTGGGGAAACGGAAGCTCAACATGAGTGAAGGGGATCACTCAAAGAGGGGAAGCGGTGTCTGCATAAATGTCTGCGGAATACTTAGCAAACCAGCTATAAAATATACATTCATAAATTTAGACAACGTTGATTTCAATAAGAAAAATGTGCAAACAATTGAATAAAGGTGCCATTCGTCAACTAACCTAGTGCGGGACCAATAGAGTGTTCTAAAGTCTACCTAACACTTAGAAAGGAGTCATTTTGATAGTTTTGACGGGATGGAAGCATCTAGCCACATTTCCAGTTGATGCCCGTCTTCCTCAGGACGAGATGCTACCTTGTAGTCAACAGCCCCAAATTGTGGCTCACTTAATTATACACAATTTTAGAAACAGATCTGGATAGACGCACCCAGAAGGGGTAGTCGATCCTAAAAAAGGAGAGAACAAAATATAAAATTTACAAGCTAAAAGGAGAACGCTGCTGGGTACATTTCCTATAGTCAAAGTGAAAATACAAAACACTTCAACATAAATATAATTGTAATTATTTATAAATGTACGGCCGGGAGAAAACTATATATACCATTCACTCAACCAGACTGGCCGATCCCAACGTCAGCTTTACAATTTTAGTGACGTGTTAGTCCTGCCACATGTAGATCTCTTTTGATGAGGCTGTGGGGACATGGAAGAAAGGAAGAAAAAGGAAAAGGAGGCAAAACAAGAAAAGGTCATTGAATTGGGACCAACCCTGAATTCATGTTTAGTGAGAAAATAAATGACCATGGGATGGTCAAATGTGCAGAGACATATAATTCCAATAGAAGAAATGGAAGACAACTCGCCCAATCTGAAAAGCCGGTAGAGGCAGAACATAAGTAAACCGAAAGCCTCAAGTGGATCGGGCTAAAAACAATGGATATCAACTCATGGCTCATCGAGATGAATAAGTGTCACCAGTGGTATAAGTCCACCTTTTTTATGTCATATGTCCATCAGGTGCTAAGAACAGAAGGAAAGAGACAGACCTGCTAGCCAGTATGTATGCTGTTGCAGCATTCCAATTTCTAGATAAACTATCGCTGGTGTCATAGAGATGTATCTCATTTTAAGAAGAGGGGTTCCCAAAGTATATAGCTGTAGCCGAACTGTGTCTATAATAGGGCCAGGCAGCGTCAAACATTGGGAGACTGGGCGGAATTTGCTGACATCAATTACAGAAAATCGTATACATGCTTGGGCTTATCGCTGACGCCCAAAATTTAGTTTTAAATCACTGGTACCGCCATATTAATGGCTGTAGTTAAAGTAAGCTGCAAAGAAAGCCACAAGGTGTAAAGACAATCTCTAAACAACCACCGGTGTGTCAGAAAACAAATTGCCCAACCGACGGTGTGTGTGGGGATAGCAGTCAGCGGTCGGCTGCATAAGTAAGAAAATGCACGAGTGTATGCAAACAGACATTCGCCACTGAGTACAGGTCAGACGCATGGTCTGTTCAAGCATACAATAATGCTTAGTGTCTGACCAAGCTTGGGAGAATATTAAATTAGTCCAGGGTTTAAGTTACCTCGCGTCCGTGGGAACTCCATTCGTGGCAACCATCCGAGCAGTACACCAATGCGCATGCGCCCAATTGTTATAAGCGCATTGGAGTATGTCTGACGTACTGCATACATTGCAGGCCGCAGAAAGAATGCAACGGGAAGGTGATGTTTTAATGGGTCACATAGCTATAAAGAGATGGCCTATGTCAGACACGCGCGGACCGCCTCCAACGCCCCACGCCCGAGCACCAAGAGGAGAGGGGTGATGGCAGCCACGCGCCAACCATGCCAACAGCAAGGACGGGCATCCCACATCAGCAATCCGGGCGGCATCCAGCGCAGGCAAAAAGGGCAACAGCTCCGCAGGCGAATAGCATTGCCAACAAACTAAAAATGCACACCTCATATTATGCCTTGAGTTATCTCTGGAGAGCGCTTAGATTGAAACCATGTTATACCTCGCTTGAGTCTCAAGGCAGTGTACCAAGCCCCGTCATATAAGAAGGTACTGCTGGATGGGCTACGTTCTTTGTTTTTAGAAACTTACAAGGTTATGATGCAAAGCATACAGAAAAGAATTGTAGCGATTAAGTCACATGGTCAATGGCCATTCTTCTAAAACATTTAGACCAGCCAGATGGCTCTGAGCGTTGTAAATCCACCAATGTTCTCGGGTGGAGAGTCTGTTTGCAGTTGAGTACATATCCACGCCTCTCACAACTTCTAGGGCCCACCATTGGAAATCGTCACAACTGTGGTTATTCTCAACAAAATGAGACACAAGGGGAGAAGTAAGATTCTTAGTACGAATCCTCGACTTGTGTTCTGTAATCCTAAATTTGACCGGTCTAGATGTTTTGGCGATATATGTAAGGTTACAGGGACAAGTAATAGCATATATTACATTCTTAGAATTGCATGTAGTGTGGTCTCACCGGTTCCATGCTTTGTTGTTAATGGTGACCATGCTCGTGGCCGATGTGGATCCGCATTGGCAGCAGCATCCACATGGGAAATGCCTGCAGATCTTATTCATCCCCCAAAGTTCCGAGATGGTCCGGGGTCCTTTTTTAATCTGCGACCTATCGGCTTGAGATAGCCAATTCTTGAGATTTTTCCCTTTCTGAAACGCATACATCGGGAGCTCTAGCTAAGAATTATTCAGTTGTAACAATGGCCAATGCTTAATAATGGCCCTTTTAATGGCAGAGTGGTGGGTACTTTAAGTCATGGCGCATACCACGCATGAATTGTCTGTACTGTCTCGGGTGTTCTTGGACAGTAGGACATCAGGGTGTTGATTACGTGCCCTCTTTCGAGACTGTCTTAACACATGTGATGGATAACCTCGACTGGATAATCGGCTCTCAATGATGTCTGCCTGAGTCGAGAAATCCTGTTTATCGGTACAGTTGCGCCTGGCTCTTAGAAATTAACCATAAGGAATACTAACCCTTAAGGATTGAGGATGAAAACTCTCAAAATGCTAAATTGTGTTTCTATCTGTAGTTTTTCGATAGAGATCAACTGCAATAAGGCCATCCTTAGTTTTCAAAAGCAGGTCTAGAAACGGTATAGATACATTGTTCACTGACATGGTAAAATGCAGATGTTCATTTAGAGTGTTAATCCATGTCACACTCTAAATGAAGTTCATGATCACCCTTGGTTTTGTCCCAAATGATGATAATGTCATCTATGTATCTTTTATAGAACACAATAGATTGAAGAAAGTGGTTAGTTTCATGGAGTATAGAAACCTTCTCAAAGGCCCACATAAATAAGATGGCATAATTAGGAGCAAAGGCTGCTCCCATTGCAGTGCCTTTGATTTGTAAGAAATACTCTTCCTTGAATCGAACATAATTTTTGGTCAATGCTATCTCTAAGAGATTCATGAGAAATTCACTTGGGACTAGTTGAGGATCAGCTCTAGAGTCCAAGAAGGTTTTGATTATAGGCAAGGATTCTATCTGCGGTGTGTTAGAATACAATTACTCCACATCTAGGGTGATAAACAGATTAGTGGAGGAATCAAATGGTAGACCTTCTAGATGTAAAATGGCATTGGTGGTATCTGCCAGATAAGTTGCAGTGGATGCCGCTAATGGCTTCAAGAAGTAGTCTAAGTACTTGCCCAAGTGTTCCAAAATGGAGCCACACAGAGAGACAATAGGTCTTCCCGACGGGTTAAGGCTATCCTTATGGACCTTAGGTGAGATATATATAATTGAAACCCTTGTCCCTTTAGACGTAAGGAACTGGAATTCTTTTTCACTCAATATATCAACGTCCCGTGCCCGAGTGGCAAGGGCTAGGATCTCATTTCTAATGCTCTCTGTCGGATCGCCTCTCAATTTAAGGTAGAAGGAAGAATTGTTGAGTTGTCGCAACACCTCAGCGTCATAGTAGGTGGCATCACAGACGACCACCCCACCACCTTTGTCAGCCTGTTTAATGACTATGGAGGTGTCTTCCTTAAGATTTTTGAGGCAATGCCATTCCTTCTTGGAAAAGTTGAAAGACCTTTTTTGTTTAAGGTCTATAGATGAAGAATGAGTAGAGTGAAAATCTTTTAAAACAGCCCGTTCAAATGCAATGGTTTCGTCTGAAACCATTTGGGTGGTTGGGGTAAAGGAAGACAGGGGTCTGAATGGTGTGTTGTTATTCGCTTCTCCGGGGACAGCATTAGACCCAAAATAATCCTTAAGGCGTATCTTACGAAAGAAATCCCAAAGTTCAGTTTCCAAATCCATTTGGCTAGGGTTTCTCCTGGGTATAAATGAAAAGCTTTTTTCCAAAATAGTAATCTCTTCCCGTGTTAACACTCTTTTCGGGATATTGTACACTGCTGATGGTGTATTCATCGGCTGTACGCTCGCCTCCTGGTCTTGAATACATTCTCTATGGGAGCAGGTCCTAAATCTGTGGGTGGAAAAGGGAGAGTCGGTGGTGGAAAGGCCGGATATGGACCTTGAGGTGGATATGGACCTTGAGGTGGATGTGATCCCTGAAGTGGATAAAACGGTATTTGACCATGTTGTTGGTAATGCCAGTTTTGACGGCCTCTCCTTCCTCTATGTTGTCCTCTGTTCCATTGGCAACCTCTCTGTCCTCGAGAGTTTTGGTTAGGAAAGGACCCGCTGCCATCGGAAGAACAATCGGAATAGGTGACCCTTTTCCCATATGGCACCTAGCCATTGTTTGGATGAAGTGGGTCATACCACTGTCCTGGAACAGCATAATCATTGCTAAGATAAGGATAAACACTTTCCTTAGAGAAGGATAAAATGCCTTTTTTTCAAATTTTCCATTTTTTTCGTGGTGGTCAGCTTGAAAAACTCCTTAGTATGTTTTTCTATGAGGTCTAATTGTTCTTTTATATTTAGGATTGTAGTATTGAGAGCAAAGGCAGCTTCTGCTTCATCTATTTAGTTTCCACCAGAATACTTTTCTTGAGGACGGTGTTGATGGTAAGCAGCATCCAATCCCTGCTACATTTGGTACCTACCCCCAAGAAAGCTGTTTTGTATTCCTGATCATCAATAAAGAGACATGGTTAATTTTGAACCAACAGTCCCTGTGGGATAATATTCTTTTTAAGGTATTCACTCAGGAGGTGCCCATGCATTTCGGTTGTAAACTTTATCTTCCTCAATTTGAGGATACTTTCACTTGTTCTCCCAATACTGGGATCTTCACCAACTGTTAAACTGAGTAAATCGAAAAAGGATTACCCTCAAATTGCCTCAGCCAGTTGTTCCTCACTGAAGGAGAAAGTATCAATCGCTGCCATGATGTTAATTAAATGACTAATATAACAAAGCCTAATCCTATGGAGTATCTGATGCTGCACAAAGACCAATAGTCAAACTCTAACTTCACAATATAAAACTCAAATGCCTCACAATAGATACTCATGCAGCAAAAAAAGCTGCGCTAAACAATTGAATCAAAGGATGAGTGTCCCCTTCGTCGCTGACAGAGGGGAAGCAGTAACAATAATAAAACAAAGGTCATGTCAAGCAGAACAAAATAAGAATCTAATACATGAGTGTTGAATAGACAAAGAAAAAATAGGAAAAAGACCCAGAGCGAGGCCAGAAAAGAGCTAATAATGAACAGACAATTTTATGTCATTTTATGAAAAATACGTGATAATTTTATTATTGTATCAAACATTAGATAAAATTCATATTCGGGCTATGTAAACCTATACCAAATATTGAATCAATATTTTACAGAAAAGATGCATCGCAGTAAAAATACATTTATACATCGTAGAAGTGAGTCCACACCGCATATACACGTGTGGGGAACTGGAAGCCCAAGATGAGTGAAGGGGATCACTCAAAGGTAAAGGGTTTGGGTTAATAAAAATGGGTTTTAAAGGTTAAAAAAGGGGGTTGCGGTTTGGGGGGCAAAACCCCCATTACATTTATTAAAAAAATGCATGAGATGCTTTTTTTTAGATGATAAATTGAAATAAACAGCAAAGACTCATTGGTGCGCTCCAAAAAATTATTTTTGGTTTATCATCAGTTGTAGATTCAAAAATCAAACTGTCCTTGCATTACAATCTTTTGTTTACTTAAGCTCTGTATTGCATTCATACAGAGTATTTTCAACATTTTTCACAATTTTTTGCTTAAATCTTCAAGCCCGATTCTCAATAGTGCAGTTTTGAATTGCTTTCTTTGAAGTTTTTTTGGGAATAGTTTGTCTTGATTTGAATTTATTTTGAAATGTATAGACTCTTTTAAATGTATAGTCTAGTTCATCACATTGAAATGTTTGTTGCTTTTTAATTTTTAGTTCCATCTCGAATTTATGTAGATATTCATCCAATATTTGATAATTTTTAAATGTTGCTTCAGGCAAATTCATTTTCTCTATCATTTCTTTGGTAGTATCAATTTCCTGTAATAATTTAACATGAGCCTTCTTTGTGTTCATAATGATCCTGTGAATCATCTCTTTAGATGTTGTGGTTAGGAGTTCTTCCCATGCTTTCAGGTCATCCACATCTTCCTCTTCAAATGCCGGAAATATGCAGATACATAATCCTCGGGGTATTCTACCCACTTTTAAATATTTATCTAGGGTGGCCATCTCCCACCAACGTGAGAGTTCCTTTTTCGATAAGTTTTCTAGTTGCTCAAAAGCTTTCTTTAAGGATTTCATATTATTGTTCCTGTTGTCTGTGCTGGGATTATGCTCCTCTGCTTCTTGTTCCCTTTTTCCTGAATCTACAACTGATGATTAACAAAAAATTATCTTTTGGAGCACACCAATGAGTTTTGAATTTTCAAACTGGTGCCAATATATACAGTGTAATCTTGGTTCACCCTCTTATCTCCCTCCCTCTTATCTCCCTCTACATGTGTTTCTCCATCCCTTCTACATCCCTTCAGACGGTTCATCAGGAGGGTTTATTGATCTATTATTTGTGATGAGTTTCTTAAATTTCTAATCCTGCAAATTAAGGGAACAAGAATGTGCATGTAAATTACTTTTTATCACATTGGGTCTGTTTTCATCTGGTTAGTATTAAATTCACGGAACAGGTTGGCCATATATACTTACTTCATATATTCCATTCAATAAAGACATTCTAATTTGTCCATAGTTTGATTTTTATCTTTGTGTTCAGTTGCTGAGTTTTTGGGTCATTTATATATCTCTCATGCCGTTTGACTCTCTTGTTATTAGTTAGCCATCTGATAGAGAGAAGCGAAAATATAGGGCCTGTTAAATGTTTTCCCCTTATTTCTTTCTAGTTGCAAGATAGGATGGGGTTTCTATTTCTTACCTCGTCTGTAATCTTGAATGGAGCCTTTTCCGGACCGCATTTGAAATCTGATCGTGGTTGCTGATACGGATTTACAAAGATGGCCGTATATTTATATACGTCATTGCGTGTGGAGTTGCTTGTTCGGCATATGCGTGATGGCGTCACGGCGTGTAATGCGCCTGTGGGCGTCATGTTCGCCAATTTGGATTTCGAACATAAGTGATTACGGGCCCAATTGTGAAATTATGTTGGCAAACCCACATCTGGAAACAGCATATTACATGCGAAGAGCAATCATCCTCAACACATCATCCGAAACATACCGTACAGAGAATTCATAAGAATCAAAAGAAATTGTACTCAACAAGAAGAAATGATGAAACATGTGGAAACAGCCATTGGCAAATTACAAGCAAGAGGCTATGACAGATCACAATTAACTAAAGCATATATGAAAACAAAAATACTATCAAGAAATAAACTTTTGCAAAATAAATCCAGAGATACAAATAAACAATCGAAAAATGTAACCCGATTCATAATGTCATACAGCACAGACCACATGATTTAGAAAAAAATATTGAAAAAACATCGGCATTTTTTGAATTTAGACAATGACTTAACAAATCATATAGAAGACCAACCAAGTATCACATATAGAAAAGCTAAAAATCTGAAGCAGATATTATGCCCTTTGCATTTTGTAGGAAAACAGGAAAAAACAAACTGTGGTCAACACAGTGCACCTACAGACCACAGTACTAAAATCAGAGTTACTTTAGGTAACCCTCCACCTAACCTTGCCACAGATGACCATTCTGACAATATCTAGAACTCACGCAATATGCTAGAACATCGCCCTACAGCCTACCCTAACCTCATGACCCAGAACGACAGACTAGGCTGTAGACTCCCCATTCTACTCAGCAAAATTACCAACAATCCTACAACTAAAGTCACTAATAAAAACTCCATTGCAAACACTGTGCCACTGAAAGGAGCCCTACTTAATGTTAGATCCCTTGTGGCCCACCCTACGGAAATTGCCGACATCCGTTCAGCAGACCTGGATTTCCTCGCCACCACAGAAACTTGGCTTCATGCAGCAGCAGGTCCCTCTCTAACCCTCGCGGTTCCAGACAACTACTCCATCCTCAGGGCAGACAGACCTAATGCCCACAGAGGAGGTGTAGCACTTATATTCAAATCCTCGCTTGACATTAGATCTGTGACCTCCCCTCCTCTAAATTCTTGTGAACACCTATCCATTAAAATTCAAACCACTCCTAAGAATACTATCACCCTGGAACTAATATTAAGACCCCCTGGTCCCATAGGTTCCTTCGAGGAAGATATAACCTCCCTCATAGCTGAAAAATCTAAACTTTTATCACAGAATATTATTCTAGGTGACTTTAACCTGGGATACAATGATCCTCACGACACTCCAGCAGCCTCCCTTGCTAATGCACTTTGCGAACACAACTACATTCAACTCAACACCTTACCTACACATCAGAAAAGCAGAACCTTAGACTGGCTCGCTGCCCACAACTGTAACATTAGCTGCAAAGACCCCCAACCACTTATATGGACCGACCACTTCCTACTTTCATTTGACATTAGCACTAATAACCCACACCACACACAGTGCCCACTTGCACCAGCATGTCTGACGAGAAACAAGCGGAGCATTACCGCTGAAGCCCTCATCCCATTGGTTCTACCCACCCTAAACATGATCCCCAACACATCAGACCTTAACTTACTAGTGGAGACCTACAATAATGCCATGACCAAAGCTATCGACCTTGTTGCCCCTCTAAAACTATGTGAAGGTAAACCCAAAACACATCTTAACTCCTGGTACACACCAGAACTTAAAATACTAAGAAATAAAAAGTCCAAAATGGAAACCCTTTGGAGAATGAACCCATCAGAGGAACACAAAATCAATCTCACAAATGCATCCTCCCTTTATAAAAAAGAAATAATTTGCACCAAATAGGAAGCCTACAATACAAGAATAAGTAATGCAAGCTCCAGTACCAAAGAATTATTCACCATCCTGAAGGAGTTAGAAAACCCCAATCCCCCTACGGACTTGTCCGTGAAGGACCAACTCTGGTGCACTAGTATCCAAGATGCCCTTGCGAACAAAATCACTGGCCTACAAACACAAATTGAAAATAAAAGACTACAACTTTCTAATAGTAGCCCCACCCCTAACCCCCCTATCCCTAGCCCACCCACCACCCCTAACACTAACCATGGCTTCACTTTCAAAAAAGTAACCGTACTAGAAGTGCAAAAAATCATAACCTCCCTGAAACTGTCAAACTGCAAAGGGGACAGTTGCCCCGCACAGATTATAAAAGATGCAGCAAGAGACCTCGCCCCCTTCATTTCCAAGCTCATAAACGTGTCATTCTCCACCAATTCGGTACCCAACAATTTGAAACAATCACGGGTCCTCCCGCTACTAAAAAAACAGACCTTGGACCCAGCCATCCCCACAAATTACAGGCCTATCACAACCGTTCCCTTCCTGTTAAAAATCCTTGACAGAGTTGCTTACTTGCAAATTCAGCATTACCTAGAGTCCAACCAATTACTCGGATTGCGTCAGTCGGGCTTCCGGCCACAACATGGAACAGAAACGGCACTTGTTGATCTTAAAAGTCAGATTGACGAAATTAAAGACAAGGGCAAGGCTGCCATCCTACTCCTTTTAGATCTCTCAGCAGCCTTCGGCTTGGTCGACCATAAAATACTCTGCAACCACGTCTGCTCTGCCGCCCACTTTTCCCCCTCTGCTGTCACGTGGATACAGTCCTTCCTGGCCAATAGAACTATGAGAGTCTTCTCTCCGGTGGCAGCAGCAGACCCCATCCCTATCACTTGCGGTGTCCCACAAGGCTCATGTGTTTCACCCACCCTATACAATATCTTTACAAAGCCCCTCTTTGATAAACTGGATCGTCTGGGTGTCACCTACACAAACTACGCGGATGACACCCAGATACTCCTCACCATCTCGGGCAACTACAATACTGATGTAGCCAGGATCAACGAAATCTTCTCTGTCATTCAGGCATGGATGGCCACACATGGCCTCTGCCTGAATGACGAGAAGACTGAAGTGCTCATTGTTGGCTCACCTAACAACTTACAAAAACTAAGTCCCAACTACTCCAACATCATAATTGATGGCAATACCATCCTGGTCGCCAAAAACGTGAAAACACTTGGCTTCTACCTCGATGCCAATATTAACCTCACTAAGCAAGTCAACTCTACCGCTTCAGCCACTGCCTACACAGGAAAACTAATTAGAGCTTCTAGACCATTTCTTTCCCCCAACAGTTGCCTCACGCTAGCTAGAGCTCTTATACAATCTAAGTTAGACTACTGTAATAGCCTCTACTTAGGGGCCAACCAAGCGATAATTAGTAAACCCCAAGTCCTTCAAAACAATGCGCTACGGGCAGCGCTAAACATTCCCAGGCGTGAGCACATCTCTGCCACCAGAACTACATGCAAATGGCTCACTATCCAACATAAAATCGATCTAAAATCCTCTGCCTCACTTACAGAGCTCTCAACCATCTAACCCCCACCTACCTTACTAACAAATTCACCATGGAATCTTCCATCAGAACCACAAGATCTTCCAATACCTTATGTCTCACAGTACCCAGATTTACCTCTAAAAGAGCCGGAGGCTCGAGCTTCACTGTCCTCGCCTCTCAACTCTGGAACACCCTGCCACTGAATATTAAGTCATCCAAATCCTTCCAGTCGTTCAGGAAACTTGCCATTGGGTGGCTTCTGACAAAAAGTCAACCTTGAAGTTAGACTTAGCTATAAACTGTACATATTGCACATGCCTCATTTTTGTCATTATTGGTTGCTATTACCTCCACTGTCTGTATATTCTGTATATAACTGTGAACTATTACTGCTTACTATCATGTACTGTGCCTTGTAACTTGTACTAAGTGCCCTTTTATTCCCGGGTCCGGAGCGCTATAGAAATAAAATAAACAAACAAACAAACAGAAAAAATCAAAGGTAACTACAAATGTGGCATGTGCAACTATTGCAAATATTCAGAGAATGGTAAAAAGAACATACTACCCGATGGAAAAACATGAGATCCAGGATTTTATAAATTGTAACTCTAATCATGTGATCCATGCAATCGAATGTATCTGCAAGAAACTCTATGTGGGCAGCACAATCAGAGCTTTGAAAACAAGGATTTCAGAACATTTAAGAACGATCAAAAATCATGACATCAGATACCCTCTAGGTAAACACTTTGAAACAGAACATGCTGAAGCTAACGTAGACGGGATCAGATATTTTGGATTGGAAATTGTTCGAACCCCACCCAGGGGAGGAAGCAGAGAAAAAATATTACGCCAGAGGAAAGCAATCTGGATCTGCAATTTAGACTGTTGTAACATTGGTCTGAACTTTGACACGGAAATGGGACATTTTCTATGAAAAATGCATTGGCATTTATATCTTAACAATATTTTTGAATGAACTAATTATTATCACTCGATCATGAAAAATGTAATGTAACTTATGTTCTAAAATGCACTAAATGAACACATTATTGGTATGATTAGAGAAAGAGGACATTTCATAATGTATGTATCAGGAATAGCAATGCCAAACAATTGGAGTAATACATATATAAGGAAAGATTAAGAAAAATGCCCTAAATATGTCAAATAATGGCACAGGAAAACTCAATAATATACAACATTTACTAATGTTATGAGCTTGCAGGATGCCAGCAAAGCATGAAAAGTATCTTATATTTTTTCATATCTTTTCATGTGGATCTAAAACCAAGGAAATGCTACCCGCATAGAGACAATATATGCCTCTATAATATTGTGGGAATTCTCAGAATTTACCAACATAATTTCACAATCGGGCCCGTAATCACTTATGTTCGAAATCCAACTTTTGCGATCATGACGCCCACAGGCGCATTACACGCCGTGACGCATATGCCGCCCAAGCACTCGGCACGTAATGACGTCATCACGCTCTGGCGTGATGATGTATATAAATAGACGGCCATCTTTGTAAATCCGTATCGGCAACCACAATCGGATTTCAAATGCGGTCCAGAAAAGGCTCCATTCAAGATTACAGAAGAGGTAAGAAATAGGAACCCCATCCTATCTCGCAACTAGAAAGAAATAGGGGGAAAACATTTAACAGGACCTATATTTTCGCTTCTCTCTATCAGACGGCTAACCAATACCAAGAGAGTCTAACGGCATGAGAAATATGTAAATGACCCAAAAACTCAGCATCTGAACACAAAGATAATAATCAAACTATGGACAAATTAGAATGTCTTTATTGACTGGAACAAATATATGAAGTAAGTATATATGGCCAGCCTGTTCCGTGAATTTAATACTAACCAGATGAAAACGGACCCAATGTGATAAAAAGAAACTTGCATGCACATTCTTGTTCCCTTAATTTGCAGGATTAGAAATTTAAGAAACTTATCACAAATAATAGATCAATAAACCCTCCTGATGAACCGTCTGAAGTGATGGAGAAACACATGTAGAGGGAGATAAGAGGGTGAACCAAGATTACACTGTATATATTGGCACCAGTTTGAAAATTCAAAACTGCACTATTGAGAATTGGGCTTGAAGATTTAAGCAAAAAATTGTGAAAATGTTCGAAAATACTTTGTATGAATGCAATACAGAGCTTAAGTAAACAAAAGATTGTAATGCAAGGACAGTTTGATTTTTGAATCTACAACTGATGATAAACAAAAAATATTTTTTTGGAGCGCTCCAATGAGTCTTTGTTGTTTATTTCAATTTATCAATTCAAGCACTGGTCAGTCGCAGTGACTCGGGGGCAAGGTCCTGCAAACAAAAATCCATGACTTTTTGATCATAAGGAAACCCGCCATAGTTGTTACAGGCTGGACCCAATCTACGCTTTATTTTAGATGGTATTGCATTAGATGCTTTGGCTGTCGATGGAATTACTATAAACCCTAATTGGTTGCTTAATAATTGGATTAGGGGAACATATCTACCTATAGAAGGTATACAAGTTAGTACTTCAATGGCTGTCTCTTATCTGTAAGACACTCCTCGAATGGTTACATGTCTTTCCATCGAATTCTTTCCATCGAAGTTAAGTACTGCCCAAAACAATTCTGTGGGGGTCCCATCAACCGCCCGCTTTTAACCCTTAAAAACACACCCTAAACAAAATTAACCCTTTACTCCACAAAAATATGCATTCAATGCACATTTTATCGTTGGAAAAAATTCGATGGAAAAACCCTTGATGGAACATTTTTTCGATGGAAAGTCTGCATACCTCCTCGAACGACCTCTACATATGTATAAAACTGATTATAGCAAACAAAATGGCAGCAGATTGGTCTATGCAACATTGTATAGCAGGTTGCCCCATAGACCCACTGATTGGTTGGCATTCCCACCCAACCTTGGACTTTCGACTCGGCTAGCAGCACGTCAGGAAACCGAAACCCAGGTGCTTGAATCACATCAGATTACGCCCCACTTTCCCATTTAGTCCACCATCTCTCATCAGTCTGGCCATGAACCAACAGTTCCTGTCTGTGGTTGACCTTGTAGCCTGTTCTCTGTTCTAAGACATTTAAAGGAATGAAAGCACATCACTATCTTTATTCCAGGCTTAATGAATAGCCCTTGTTTTCGACATCTGAATCACGCATGAAGAGACCACGATTTGTCCATTTCAGCCTCGTATTTACTGCTATTATATTTAATTATATTGGGTGTCATTGCACCTTTTGGCCTCTAGAGACTTGCTCACTCTACCTTACATAAACGTAATACACTTTTAATTGTCCAGTACTTGGCTCTTGCAAATGTTTACTTCTTCTTTAATCTAAGAGAAATATGTCTTGCATCCATGACTCATCAGTCTGCCTCCCTTTGTGCTTTGCAGCTATTCCTTAAAAATAGCATCCTTGATCCCAAGCCAACATCGGTTCTCTTTGTTCTGCACACAAAGCTGTTCTTCCAGCGTCTCCTGACTTTCCAACTCTGATTGCCTTTGAGGTAGTTGAATTGAATATTTACACGAGCCGGTGTCCATTTTCCAATAATGGCCGTCCTTGCCACGTTATATATTCCTCTATAGCAAGCTTCTATTTATCTTTTCTACCTTGTGTTACTGTGTATTTATACTTAATTGGACAGCAGGTTATTTTATCTTCTGTATTCATGATTACTTTATCATCTCGTACATGTTTCTTTTGTTACTTCAGTTACATCATCACACTTTAGTATTTTCATATTGTTTCAGCATGGCTTTGTATATCCTCTTTATGACATCAGCGCTCCATGATGTCCAACGGTGGGTGCTGACATCTTTCCATACGGCATCCTTCCACACTTTCAGTGTGAGCGTACATTCGGCACGGTTGTCTGAGTGCATATCGTCTGTCATACACTCCATGAGGTATAGGCATAACACATGGAGTCTCCTGCTGCTCCAGTATGACGGCAGTGAGGGCGTGGGAGTTAGGGAACATGCGTCCACCTGCTCCTCCACATTCCTTTCTTCACTCTTTTTCCTTCTCCTTTATCAACTCTTCATATGATTGTTTCTTTGGAATCCATATCTTTGTCACCACCTCAGGTGAGCTTCATTCTTTATTTGTTAATCCACACTCCAGGTCATGTGGTAGCAGTTGTCATGATCACTGCTTCCAAGGAGCCAGGACCAGCCCAACGTCCTTGGAAGCAGGCCCCTAACCCTAATCCTAGGCACCAGCCGGTCCCCACGGGGACCTTTTGGACCTTGTCCTGGCGCCGGTGGCACCAGGCTCATCAGAATCATCGGTCCCGGCACTGGAAGCGCCGGGCTCATAATATGTGTACAGATGCTTGGGTGGACTTACCTGCAGCAGACCATGCTGCTTACTTACCAGCCACTAAGAAGTCCTCTGTGAACAGGAACTACTTTCTTACCTGGGAGGGGCAAGCTCCACTCCCTGGATTCAGCACTGGAAAGCTTCTGGAACTGGAACTCTTTTCTTACCTAGGCGGGGCCGTGGAGGAAGACGCCTCATCACTCCAAGGCTATTTAAACCACACCCGATAGACGAAACGTGCTTCGCGTTATTCTGCATCTGCAGCAGAACGCTCACCGAGTCTGTTCCAGCCTTTCTTCTTACGATCCTGAATCTGCAAGAAGCATACTCGCCATTCCTGCATCCAGTCGACAGCAGCACCTGCAGAGACAAGAAACAGCAGGTTAGCAAGGCAGCCTTAACTCGCAGTGCTACTCACCTGATCCATCGGCTGCGGTCATTTTCGGCACGCTGCACCTCCGCCTGCGAAGACAAAAGCATTGTCACTACTTACCGACTCCGGCGCTGCAAACCAACTTCTGAAAGACAAAAGAAGAGACATTAGACAGGTATTTACTTACGCCCATCGCGCTCTTCGCAATAGAACGCCTGCAATACTCCGGCGTCTCTTCAGCACGAACTACGCTGCAAGGGAAAAGACAGTTAGAGCGCTTGCATTTACTCACGCATTTCCAGGCGCTTCACTCCATCTTCCTCAAGAGTCCTGCAAGACAAAGGGAGAAAAGCATTATACGAAGTCCTGTTCAATGTTAACGTGCCTTGCACCTAAAGACTATAAAGACTAAAAAGGTGTCTGGAAACTCACCGCTCGTGCAGTTAACGACGGTAACGGTCTTCTGAGTCCAAGAAGCCTATGTTTCACCAGTGAAGGAACTGGCAACAGCGCCCTGCACCAGACGCAGATGGAGAGCCCAGCATTCACCTATCTAAGGTGAGCACGTTGACCTGGGGGCTCTACGGAGAGAGAGGAAGAGGGACATTGAACAACCCAGACCATTAACCCCCATATTCTTTCACCTGCAGAAACCTCACCCTACGAGTTCGACACACAGTGCGAAGAGGTTCGACCCCAGAAGCCCATCGGGTTCTGCACATCACCTTTCGAGTCACAGACACCTTCCTGCCAAGATCAGCGCCTCTGTGGGAATCAGGTGAGCGTTACAGAACGCGAAGCCCACCGCAAAACTCCTACCCAGGCGCAATGGAAACCTCAGACACTGATCACTTAGCCCAGTTGCTCGGGGAATTAAGAGCAGAAGTACATGCAGCTCGTCAGGAAACAAGCTCTCTAAGAAGAGAACTGATAGTTTCCAAGGAGCGAACAGAGGACCTCGCTAGGCAATTGCTACAAACGCAGGCAGGACAGACACCCCTGCCCGCTCCAGGAGGAAGCTATCCTTCTGCATCTTCTGTAAATCCAGTGCAAATCAATCTACCTGGTAATGTGCCCTTGGCTCCGCCCGAACGTTTTTCTGGTGACCCAAAGAAATTTGCAGTGTTCCTCAACCAGTGCCGCTTACATTTCTTATGTCGACCAGCTGCATTCCCAACAGACCAGACCAAAGTGGCTTTCGTGCTTTCTTATCTCAGTGGCAGCGCCGCAGATTGGTCGATCCCTTTAGTCACCCAGGTTGATCCGGTTTTACATGATTTCCAGGCCTTCCAGTCCAGCATGGAGAAACTGTTTGCAAGACATGCACAAGGGCAGGCCTTGGACAATGAACTTCTTTCTTTATGACAGGGTAATCAAGACCTCTTGACCTATATAGCCTCATTCAACAGACTCATAGTGGAAACTCAATGGCCCGAGGATAAGAGAATAACGCTTTTCTACAGAGGCCTGCGTGGAGAGCTCAAGGATGTGTTAGCTCAAGTTGTGAACCCTCCACAAGAATGCTCAGACTATATTGACTTAGTCGTCCAATTGGACCACAGATTACAGAACAGGAAGGCTGATCGTTCTAAATTTGATACCCGAGTGTTTTCTAAACCACAGACTTCTACTAAGGGAGCTGACACTGTGGAACCCATGCAAATAGGGGGGATGAAAGGTCCTTTAACCCAAAAGGAGCGGGAAAGAAGAAGACAGCTGCAATATGCCTCTATTGCGGGAACTTGGGGCACTTTCTTCGAGACTGTCCAGTGAAACCAGCTAAGAAGGCTGTAGGAGCCGTAGATTCCAGTACCTCAAGTTCTGAGCAGGGAAACGACCTAGCCCGGCAAGTGTAGAGGTCCTCTTGCCGAGCGTTAAGATCTGTCCCGTGACCTCGCATTTCGTGGTGCCCATGGTCCTCATTAGTCCTGCACGTCCGGATCGTTTGCATGCAATTGAAGCTTACATCGACAGCGGAGCAATCAGCAATTATGTGGACCGTGAAATGGCATCAAGGATGAATCTACCCCTTGTCCCTAAGGCAGTAAAAGACGTCATTACTACAGTGGATGGCACGGAGATAGCCTCCGGACCAGTAACGCACGCCACCCAAGAAGTGACGCTAGTGAGCCAAGATGGACACCGGGAGAAAATCGTGTTCGATGTGATCAAGGCCCCTCAGTTCCAGATCATTCTGGGAATCCCTTGGTTAGAGAAGCACAATCCTCAGATCAACTGGCGAGCAAAGACGGTTCAGTTTCCAGAATGTTTTACCACTTGTTATCCTCGGCCTGAAGTTTCAGTGGCGGCAATCTCTTCTGAGGTTCCCACATTACCTCCCGACTACCAAGAATTCCAAGATGTCTTTCGGAAGGATCAAGCTAACACCCTGCCTCCTCATAGGTCTTATGACTGTCAAATAGACCTGATACCTGGAACAACTCCTCCTTGCAGTAGGATTTATGCCCTCACCGAGCCAGAGAATCTTCACCTCAGGCAATATCTGGACCAATACCTAGCTAACGGGTTTATCCGTCCTTCTAAATCTCCAGCTTCCTCGGCTTTGTTCTTCATTCCGAAAAAGGAAGGAGACCTTAGAACTTGTATAGATTACCGCGCCCTAAATCAAATCACCGTTAAAAACAGATACCCGTTACCTTTGATCCCTGAACTCCTGGACCAAGTCAAAGAAGCATGTATATATACAAAGTTGGATCTCAGAGGAGCCTACCACTTGGTACGAATAAAAGAAGGCGATGAGTGGAAGACGGCCTTTCGCACCAAGTATGGGCTATTCGAATATCAAGTGATGCCCTTTGGACTTTGTAACGCTCCTGCCGCTTTCCAGTATTTTATTAACGATGTCCTTAGAGAACTCATAGATGTGTGTTGTTGTTGTCTACATTGATGACATCCTTGTCTATTCATCATCTGAAGAGGAACATCAGAGACACGTTAAAAAGGTTCTCGAGAGACTACGTCAACATAACCTTTTTGCCAAGCTTGAAAAATGCGTTTTCAACGTAACTGAAGTTGAGTTCCTGGGATTCATATTGTCACCTAATGGGGTTCATATGGATTCAAAGAAGGTCGATGCAATCATCAAGTGGCCATCACCAACCTCGGTAAAAGGAGTTCAAAGCATGTTAGGCTTCGCTAACTTTTACCGCAGATTCATTCCTGAATTCTCGCGGATAGTCCAGCCCATCACCGCTCTGTTAAAGAAGAACAAACGTTTTGAGTGGTCTACTGAAGCAGAACAAGCTTTTCAGGACTTAAAAGCTAAATTCATTTCTGCACCTGTTCTAAAACATCCTCGCCCAGAACTCCCCTACATCGTGGAAATGGATGCTTCTAGTCTTGCTATGGGGGCAGTGTTATCACAAAGAGATCCGGTCACACACCAATTACATCCAGTAGCCTTTTGGTCCCGCAAATTCTCGGCTTCCGAGATCAACTATTCAATTACAGACAAGGAACATTTAGCTATCAGATCGGCCTTTAAAGCCTGGCGGCATTATCTTTTGGGAGCCAGACACACAGTCACCGTAATGACTGATCACCGCAATCTACAATATCTGAAGACGGCCAAAGCTCAGTCTTCCAGACAGCTTCGCTGGGCTCTGTTTCTGGCTGAGTTTGACTTTATAATTACTTATCGACCCGGCAGTAAAAACGGAAAAGCAGATGCCCTCTCTCGGATGGGAGTAGATGAACATTTGACCAATCCAGAACCAATACCCATAATCCCAGAACAAAGGATTTTGGGGTTGGTTAGCGCTCAATCCTTTGAAGACATCAAGACTACAGTCAAGACACTCCTAACTCCGGCCGATTTGCAGGACTGGCAATTAAAGGGAAAAGAATTCTCAGTGGATCAAGACCTACCATATTTCCAAGGGCGATTGTACTTGCCCTGTGAGAAAATACAAAAACAAGTAATCTCCGGTTATCACGACTCTCTAATGGAGGGTCACCCTGGCATTACCAAAACCATGGAAAAGATCAAGAGAAATTTCTGGTGGCCATCATGGAAGAAGGATATTAGAGACTTTGTAATCTCCTGCGGTGTGTGTGCCCAGAATAAAAGTCAGAAGGAGAAACCAGCCAGCCTTTTACACCCTCTGGATATTCCTCCCTGTCCATGGCATACCCTGTCCATGGATATCATCACGGACTTACCTCCATGCTCAGGGTATAATACCATTTTAGTAGTCGTGGATCTATTCTCCAAGATGGCTCACTTCATTCCCCTGAAGGGCCTACCTTCGGCTTCGGTATTGGCCCGAGAATTCTTAGAAAACATCGTTCGGTTACACGGTTTTCCCTCGGTTTTAATCTCCGATAGGGGAAGTCAATTCATCTCCCACTTTTGGCAAAGTTGCTGTGGTGTAGCCCAAATTGATGTAAGACTTTCAACCAGTCACCATCCCCAAACTGACGGACAAACCGAGAGGACAAATCAGACTCTAGAGCAATATCTGCGTTGCATGCTCCAACAAACTGAAAACCCTTGGAAGGATATTCTTTGGATCGCTGAATACGCTTACAACAATTCGACTCATTCTGGAACCGGGAAGACTCCCTTCTTCCTATTATACGGACATCATCCTAGAACCTCTAATCTGGATCCTCCCCAAGAATTCGAAACACCTGCTGTGGATCATTTGCACTCTGAGATTACCCGTGCTTTTAAAGAAGCCACTGCCCATCTGCAAAGAGCTAAAGCTCAAGTCAAAAAGGGAGCAGATCGACACCGTAAAGAGGCCCCTCACTACGCAGTAGGAGATCAGGTCTGGTTATCCACTAAGCACCTGCCTCTAAAAGGACCCCGCACCTTCAACCCGAGATACCTTGGACCTTACCCCATCTCTACCATAGTTAATCCGGTGGCGGTCAAATTGGAATTACCTGCGCATATGAAAATACATCCAGTATTCCATGTCTCCTTATTAAAACCAGTACAACCAGAAACCCGATTGACTGAACTCCCAGAACCTGTTTTGGTAGACGGAGAACTCGAATTCGAAGTAAAGAACATTCTAGACTCCAAGATCTCCAAATCTAAGTTATATTATCTGGTTGATTGGAAAGGATACGGCCCCCAGGAAAGGTCTTGGGAACCCTCAGAATATGTCCACGCACCTCGTCTGGTCAAGAGATTCCATCTGAATGACCCCGACAAGCCAAAACCCCCGGAGAAGACACGCTTAGGAGGGGCCTTGAGGGGGGGTACTGTCATGATCACTGCTTCCAAGGAGCCAGGACCAGCTCAACGTCCTTGGAAGCAGGCCCCTAACCCTAATCCTAGGCACCAGCCGGTCCCCACAGGGACCTTTTGGACCTTGTCCTGGCGCCGGTGGCACCAGGCTCATCAGAATCATCGGTCCCGGCACTGGAAGCGCCGGGCTCATAATATGTGTACAGATGCTTGGGTGGACTTACCTGCAGCAGACCATGCTGCTTACTTACCAGCCACTTAGAAGTCCTCTGTGAACAGGAACTACTTTCTTACCTGGGTGGGGCAAGCTCCACTCCCTGGATTCAGCACTGGAAAGCTTCTGGAACTGGAACTCTTTTCTTACCTAGGCGGGGCCGTGGAGGAAGACGCCTCATCACTCCAAGGCTATTTAAACCACACCCGATAGACGAAACGTGCTTCGCGTTATTCTGCATCTGCAGCAGAACGCTCACCGAGTCTGTTCCAGCCTTTCTTCTTACGATCCTGAATCTGCAAGAAGCATACTCACCATTCCTGCATCCAGTCGACAGCAGCACCTGCAGAGACAAGAAACAGCAGGTTAGCAAGGCAGCCTTAACTCGCAGTGCTACTCACCTGATCCATCGGCTGCGGTCATTTTCGGCACGCTGCACCTCCGCCTGCGAAGACAAAAGCATTGTCACTACTTACCGACTCCGGCGCTGCAAACCAACTTCTGAAAGACAAAAGAAGAGACATTAGACAGGTATTTACTTACGCCCATCGCGCTCTTCGCAATAGAACGCCTGCAATACTCCGGCGTCTCTTCAGCACGAACTAAGCTGCAAGGGAAAAGACAGTTAGAGCGCTTGCATTTACTCACGCATTTCCAGGCGCTTCACTCCATCTTCCTCAAGAGTCCTGCAAGACAAAGGGAGAAAAGCATTATACGAAGTCCTGTTCAATGTTAACGTGCCTTGCACCTAAAGACTATAAAGACTAAAAAGGTGTCTGGAAACTCACCGCTCGTGCAGTTAACGACGGTAACGGTCTTCTGAGTCCAAGAGGCCTATGTTTCACCAGTGAAGGAACTGGCAACAGCGCCCTGCACCAGACGCAGATGGAGAGCCCAGCATTCACCTATCTAAGGTGAGCACGTTGACCTGGGGGCTCTACGGAGAGAGAGGAAGAGGGACATTGAACAACCCAGACCATTAACCCCCATATTCTTTCACCTGCAGAAACCTCACCCTATGAGTTCGACACACAGTGCGAAGAGGTTCGACCCCAGAAGCCCATCGGGTTCTGCACATCACCTTTCGAGTCACAGACACCTTCCTGCCAAGATCAGCGCCTCCGTGGGAATCAGGTGAGCGTTACAGCAGTCTCCTGATGGGGGACAGAATATACACTATCCCACATATTTTTTCTGCTCCTTGAGAGGCGGTGCAGGGGTACATTTCTTCATATTGCATCTGTTAACTAGGTCCAGCGACTATATCAATCATGATCTTCCTCCCAAAAGCTTTCTTGGCTGTCTTCTGACATTGTCCCAAGATGCTCCTTATGAGACAAAATCCTAGCAATACCAACACTAGTAGTGTTCCAAGTAATTTGAAGGCATTTGACAACCAAGTTGTCTACTTCATCCTCCATTTTCGTATGTAGGGTTGACCGTATCGCTATTGCTTCTGTCAGATTGACATTGTCTTCATCATGAGCAGGTGTAAATATATAGCAAGAAGGCCTAATCTTGGCACACACGCCTCCTTCCATTGCTGTAATTAAGTGCAGGAGATACCTGTTATGGAGGGCCATAAGCCTGATTGCCCTCAACTCTTCTTTAATTGCATTAAACACTTTCATTGTCGTGTTGATCATCTGCAGCACCTCCCATCTGGTAATTTGCAGCCACTTGGCATTCACTGCAGTCTGAATTCTGGGTAGGAATATATCTCTAAATATCACTGCTATACTGCCAAACAACTTATGCTCATCTGGAATGTCATAATACGCATCTTTTGATTTTGCTGAGAAGTAATTGTTTCTCCTCTGTCTGCTTCGGTAAAACGATCTTTTCCTCCTCAGGTGTGTGTGCATCTTGCGGAAGTCTGTAATCTGCAGGTCACTTTATGGTACTACTAAGGCTGGTATGCTTATCCGCACCAATGAGCAAACTCTTGCCCATTTTGGTGGCAATTTTATATATGCTCTTGATCCATAGGCTCAGGCTCTGTAATGGGCCATCAAGACTGCTGTTCCTTCCTTCATGCCTGGTACATCGAAAATCCGGCCACACTTGCAGTTCTCTCCAACTTTCACTGTACCATTATTACTGCAGCATAAAGACTCATTTCTTCGAGGGGCGTGACTAGACGGCCATGTAGAAGGACGGGAGTCTCTGAAGCTCCCTTAGATCCGCTCACTATCCTGAGGAAACCTGCCCTTCATGCTGCAGGAAACCAGCCTGGAAGACATGCATGTGCATGGGAATACTTACTACATGCAATGAGTGTGAAAGGAACCACAGCCGATGCCCACAGCAGAAGCGGTCCTAAAAAGTAGAGGAACCACCGTCCAGACGGACACTCATTAAAAATGGCCACTGTGCCATAGGAAAAAGGAATCGGAAGCTAGACGCTGTGGCACCATTACTGGGAACCCTGCCGGAGTGATTTGCGGATCAGGCAGCACTGCGATATTCAATAAAGGGGGCCTGCCGATGCAAGCAGAGTGGCGGGCCCGCCAGAGACGTGAGCCGACCCTGACTCCAGGGGAGTGCAACCCTGCTCTGAGGCATTGCGAGTGCCGGGGGATGAACGGACGATAAGGCTGGAGCAGCTGCCCAACCGGAGGCAGGTGCGCACTGGTGCCTGACAGGGGCAGCACCTTCGAGACACCCAACGTGGAGTGGAGTCAAGCACACCCAGACGGACTGCCGGTACTGCGGGCAATGCGCACTGGGACTGCACTGGCAGCGGGGCACTGGGAAGCCTCCCCTGGTGCCTGCCCGTGGCGCGTGCCCAGCGCAGTGAACGCAGACATAGAGCGCGACACAAGACACCAGTGGTGGATGCACAGCACCAGCCCCCCGGGGTGGCCTGTCGACTTGATGCTGCAAGCCTCGTTGCCGCTGGCTGGGCGCGAAGCCGTGGAAATGCACGGTGGGTCTGCCCTCACGAGATAGCACCGGCAGCTCCCCCACTGGGACATGGGGAGGAAACAGGGAATGAATCCCGGCATTTGTGCACAGCGGGCGGCCGCATGATCTGGTGAGCGGGCTGCCCAGGGGGTAAGGAGCCCGCGTGAGGGTGAAGTGGCGGCGGGGCACGTCAACGTGGACATCAAACCACAAGTACGGGGAGCCCGGGCCACACTGGGGCTCATAAGATAAAGAAGGCAAAGAAACAGATGAGCAAAAAGCGTGTGCTGCAAACTCTCATTCCAGAACAGGTTATCATGCCATGTACTTTCTGGAGAGGAGCGCCTGCTACCTTTTTTGAAGATACATATTAACCCTGGGGTCACTCCAAGTGAAACAGAGCCAGACGGGATCCGAACTGACCGCCTGCACTGCAGAACAGCACACACCGAGACACTTGACAGAGCACCCCCAGGCCCTGGACTACACTTACACTGAGGCCTGTGGAAGCCTTTCCTGAAGCGGGCTCAAGGCGCTCCTCTAGTGCAGAAAGCAAGGCGCCGAGCAGGGCGTACGGCACCCGGAACAGGAGCGTAGCACCAGGCACCCTGGGAGGCCTGCAAACATAACGCTGCCTGCTTCGCTGCAGTAAACTTTGTGCAAAACCAAGAGAGCACACGGGAGGGCGGCCTCCTGCTGTATCTGGCTGGCAGAGCTGCCACAGGACATAGGGAGGACCCTGGAGGCAACCCTGCTGCCCCGCCACAGTGGACGAACACTTGAACCCATTGGCAGACCGCCCTGGGAGACAGAGGCCCGCAATAGGGCGAAGTGCAAGATAGGTACTGTGACGTGGACACCTAGATCGCACGCATCGGGAACCTGATCCGCACTGTGGCCTACTGGACAAAGCAGCTCAGACACACAGGAGCCACACAAGACTGGGCATAGACTATAACTGGGTACCACCAATCTAGCGCGAGACCGGAAGATGCACCTGAAGATTGACAGTCAACTGATACCCAAGGGACCCTAAAAACACCAGCCCACCTCGGTAGGTGGGTGAAGAGAAAGCCCCGCCGCAACATAGCAAGGCACACCGGCGGCATTGTACTAGGAGGCCCCCCTGGGGACCCTGCTGACGAACCACCTGCTGGGCACGGAGAAGCGGCGCAGGAATGCGCTAATAAGCAAAGGGGCCCACTGTTAAGGGCACAACCCAGTCAGTAACGTATGAAACTAGCCCAAAATCGACCACTACTGATGAAGCTTGATTTGGAGCTAGAGCACCTGAATGAGACAGCGGACACCCCCACACACCGAAACAAGCATCTAACAGAAGCAGGAAGCCACAACGTTGCAAGCCCTGGTCCCACTCATTTGTAACAACAGATGGGATGGCAGCCAAACAGCCTAAGACCAAAGGAAAACAGTCCACGATAGAAGACTTAACAAAAACTCTGCAATCAGCAAAGGGAGCTAGGAACAAAGACAGGAGTGCCCGAGGAGAAGCCTCCCCAACTCGGGGAGACCAGCAGATCCTAGAAGCTATTGCAGACTTAAAAGGGATGTGGGAAACAAAACTGGAGGCCACCATGTCCACCCTCAATGTGGTGCTGGAATCCAAAATTGATGCTGTACAAATAGATCTGAACCTCCTGAGACAGGATGTAAGAACAATAGCGGAGCGTAGGAGGCGAACTGGAAAAGGAAGTGAAGACCAACACAGCAGCCTGCGCGTCGCACCCCTCGGAGATCCACTCCCTACGTCAACAGGTCGGCAACTTGGAAAACGGAGCTGAGGAAGCCAAAGGACGGGCACATAGAAATAACATATGCGTCGTAGGGCTCCCGGAGGAAGAGGACGGCTCAAATCCCACGGAGTACATTGAGTCCATGTTGTTGCAAGAAATAGAAGGGGAGCACTGACCCAGGGATTTGCAGTGGAAAGAGCGCATAGGGCCCTGGCAAGGAGGCCCTCCCCTGGGAGCCCCACAAGACCAATCATTGCCAAAATATTAAACTACCGCGACAGGGAAAGGATCTTAGAATATTTTCGGAAGGTAGGCACGATCCAAAGGTCATCCGCAACAATCACGGCATATCCGGACTACACACTCCAGGTACAACGACGGAGACTCAACTTTGGAACAGTGAAGAGAAGGCTGCGCAAGGCAGACCACAGATACATGCTAATGTATCCCGCAAAGCTGAGGTGTTCCACAAGAACAGAGCATTATTTTTTGACACTCCAGAGGAGGAAACAGAGTAGCAGGATGCACAAAATTGTCCGGAGGGGAAGAGTGATCAGACGGAGAGTGGCAGAAAGAACTGATGCAGAGTTCCCAGAGTCTGAGGTGCTGTATAACCTGTGACAGAGGGACTTGAGTATAGTCTTGCTATGCAAGGATGGGCAGGTAAAATGTAGCAAATAACGGAAAACGGAGCACCCGGACTCACACCCCAATAGATAGGTTAGTTGAGTTACCAGTAGTGCGGTAAGCTCCTGCTGGGCTCCTGGAGCTGGCTTAGCCGGACAGGACCAAATGCAGGATCACCTGAGATCCAGGGATGGAGCTGGGCAACAGTTGGGGGTAGTTTGGGAGGAGGGAGGTAGGGAGTTGGGGGGTTTGTAGTGGTAGTTGTTAGGAAACGAGCTTGCACCTACGCGCCTATGTGCATAACCCGAGCCAAGCATTCTTGGGGGGAAGGAGACGGATGGAGGGAGGGAGAATGGAACACATTGGATAATGGGTGACCTTAAAATAGTTACCTGGAACGTCAGGGGACTCAATAGCTATCTTAAGAGAAACAAGGTAATGATGTACTTGAGAAGGCAAAAGGTAGACATAGCCCTACTGCAAGAAACCCACCTCACCAAGGAGAAACAAGAGGTAGTTAAGAAAAAGTGGAGAGGAACCACCATAGGAGCAACGTATTAGGCATACGCCAGGGGGGTAATTATTTGGATAGCACCACACGTGCCATTCCACGTCCTGCAGACAATGGTAAAGCCAGATGGGAGGATGGCGGTGATACAGGGGCTGTTAGAGAACAGAGAACTAAGCATCATAAACACATATGCCCCCAACCACGACACAGTGGCCTACTATAAAACGCTATATGGCAAGATCAGTCCCATGTGGGGGATGTAATCATATGGGGGGGGACTTCAACTGTACGCTAGACCCCAAAATGGACAGATCAGACACGAAACTAGATGAGCCAACCCCGGTGGCAAAAATGCTGAAGGCCCTGCTAAGGGACTTCGGGCTGGAGTACATCTGGAGGCGACAGCACCCAAACGAGAGGCACTACACACACTACACGCCCCCACACAACCTGTATATGAGATTGGATTACATGTTCACCACCCCGGAAGTAGTAGGAAGTGGTGGGCTCCGAATATAAAGTGAGAATATTGTCAGATCACTCCCCCCTGGTCCTCGTGTGGCGTCACCAGCCCCCCAGGGCTAGGATCCCAACATGGAGGATGAGGGCTGAGGCGTTAAAGGACACCACATTTCGAGAGGACCTACGGGAGGAAATAGCCGAATATTTTGAAACTAATACCGGAAGTGTGGAGTCAGGGGGAACTCTGTGGGAGGCTTTTAAGGTGGTAATAAGGGGAGCAGCCATATCCAAATCTAGAGGGCTCCTAGGGGGCATAGTGAGAGACCTGCAGGAGACAGAAAAGGAACTAGAGGCGATAATGGGAAGAGAAGGCACCTCACAGGAGGATGCCGAACACAGGAGGCAACTGCAACAGGCTTGTGGCAAGCTCTGGGATAGGTTATGCAACCTGAATTATAAAAAATATATATCTTAAAAGACAACATGCAGGAGGAGACGAGCCAGGAAGGCTGCTGGTGTGGCTATATAAGAATGAAACACCACGCCTAGAAATTAGAGAGATAACGGGAGAGGAGGGACAAGTATGGAACACCCAGGAGACGGTAAATAGAAGATTCCTCAGGTTTTATGAGCATCTCAATGCAGATGCGGGGGAGGCAACAGAGCAAGAAATCCAGGAGACGCTAGAGGACATAGGATTACCTAAATTAAGCGAGGAAGACAGGGAGAACCTAGAGGCCCCAATTACGATAGAGGAACTAGAAACAGTAGTACTGCATCTCCCCACGAGCAAGGCCCAGGTACGGATGGGCTCCCAAGCAAATTCTATAAAGCATACAGACAAGAAGTACTCCCCTTGCTGCTGGCAATGTTAAACGAGGCCTTCGAGAAAGGGAGACCGCCGAAATCCTTGAGAGAGGCAGTGATCATCCCGCTCCTCAAACCTGACAAACCCAGCACAGACTGTGGATTGTAAAGACCACTATCTATGCTAAACCAAGACAGTAAGATCCTCACATCTGTGCTGGCAAACAGACTCAAGCATGTAATAAATAATCTCATACACCCGGACCAAACCGGATATGTCCCAGAACGGAGTATAGACGACAACCATAGGAGGCTCCATCACATCATAGAGCAGACAGAGGGTGACCCCACTGAAATAGCAGTAGCCTCGTTAGATGCGGTTAAAGCCTTCGACTCGGTCAGGTGGCTGTGGTTGATGGCAGCCCTAAAAGAATACGGGATGGGACCTGAGTATCTGCGGTGGGTAAAAATGGTGTATAGCTCCCTGATAGCCAGGGTCAAAACGGGTGCAATAATCTCAGAAGAATGGCAACTCAGCAGAGGCACGAGACAGGGCTGCCCACGGTCCCCGATGAGGAGGACTGCATTTGATATCGCTGTATGTGGATGACATGCTGCTATACCTACGATACCCAGAAGAAAACCTGCAATATATCCTGGAAGTGATTGATCGCTACACGATCCTCTCGGGCATAGCGGTGAACCCCAAAAAATCGTGCATGTTTCCCTTAGGCAGGTATAGAGGATTACCACAGGAAAACCTACCCACCTTGCAGAGGAGCACAAGTACAACACGGAGCGTGCAGTGCAGGGCATCAAGAGTAGCATGGGGTTCTGGGCAAAACACCCCCTGGCCATGGTGGGGAGGGCCGCCTTGCTCAAGATGGTGGTCCTTCCTAGGCTTCTACACCTGTTCATAAACATACCATATATGGTGCCAAAGCGCTTCTTCACTAAACTCCAGAGCTTATGCAGGGGTTTCCTGTGACACAACTCGAGGAATAGGGTGGCCCTGTGGAAACAACAGAATGCGTATGATAAAGGGGGGATAAACTTGCCGAACATTGAGATGTATTACCTGGCGGCGCAGTTACAATATGCAGCTAGGTGGCTATCAGAAGACGAGACAGCAGAATCCAGGCTGCTTAGAGAAGAATGCAAACCAATGTGGCTACCCGAATCTCAGCTGCAAGGGAGACCGGGTCTGCTGGCGCTGGGATGGAAGATCTGGCACAAAGTATGCTGAGCCATGGGAAACTCTGCCCCTTGTTCCCCACAGGCGCCACTGGTGGCGCTATGCGGGACAGATGAGCAACTAAGGAAAGGAATCCGCAAATATTGGGAGCCGGTGGGCCTAGCGACCCTGGGTGATATCTGGCAAGAAGGAGATGCCCTGGACTTCCAAACGTTAGTGGATGAAACCAGGATACACACGAGGCAGCATATTACATATAATAGAATAGTTAAACGGGTGAGAGAAACATGGTCCGAGATGACTCTGGCAGAGCAAACGGACACAGCCATAGAAGCGATGTATGACATCTCGGAGGGTGGGCATGAAATATCCTGGATTTACGAACTAGTGATGTCTAGAGTGGGAAGGGAGTTGCACCAATTGAGCAAGACTGGAAGGAGGAGGCGGGAGGAACCATGCAGGATGGGCATTGGGAAAGAGCACAGACATATCACAAAAAGGTGTCCAGGAATGCAAAGCTGCAACAGATTCAGCTATATATCACCCACAGGGCATATATGACCCCCTGAATGACTGCCAAATTTCGAAATACAGGAGAACAGAAATACCGCAAATGTGGAGAAGTAGAGGCGGGGATGATCCATATGTTCTGGGCGTGCCCAGAGGTTGGAAAATTCAGAGAGGAAAACAAGCAAAGGCTATCCGAAAGAGGGATCAAATTAGAGGTGGAATCAGTGTGGGCATATATGTTGGGGGGATTCATGAGACCACAAAACTTGAAACACGTATGTAAACTTAAGGATCTAGCCTACATTCTGGCCAAAAGGAGAATTGCCATGAGCTGGAAATCTGCCCATAGACCTAGGATAGAGGTATGGTGGAATGATCTTTTAAAATGGGCAGACGCAGAGATGATGTATAGTATGAGACAGCTAACAGAGGGGAGGCTGAGGGAATGTGGCTTCTGATAGCATGGAGGCAAATGGTGGCCGCATTGTCGGGGTCTGCCCAAGCCAACTCTAGTGATGACGATATGCCTGAGAACAATGAAGAGATCTATCTCAAAAGGAGGGAGCCGGAGGAACAGCGAGGGGAGCTCGAGTTGAAGGGGGGTAGGGGGGAAGACATTGAGTAAAGAAAATGGAAAACATGTGATGTAAGCCAAGAAACTTGAAAAGACAATGTCGGGTGTGATGGTTATGTTTTGTTTGTTGTAAAAACCAATAAGAATTTTTTTTCTTCAGGGGTAATATCTGCAATGGTCCTCCATTGTTGACTCATGTCAACAATCTTGCAATCTTAGGCCATTGGGTTTTGCATTCCTTTTCTGTATTTGCTAGCTCCCATTGTCTGGTTAATGGTGTTGCTTTGCACACAAGCAATCCTTCAGCCCATCCTTCAGGGGTAAGCACTGTCCCTTTAATTTATAGTTGTCCTCTTTCCCAGCATTCTTTTATCTCCTTCCCTTTCTTATCCTTGCATTGTAGCATCTTGTTTTCATCAATCTTGATTCCTGCTCCATTTATTCCAGGCTGTTCGTATTTTATTATTTGATGCATTGTTTTTGGCTTCTCTTGACTTTATATCTTGTAAATAGTTGTGTTCTCTTTGAGATGTCGCTTTATTCACCTATGGATGCTGTTCTGCCTTGGAACTGTCCTCTGGCTAGGCAAAGTGCAAGATGTGCCAGGCAATGTGCCTTTTTTACTGATACTTCTGTGGCTATTTATATTTTAGATATTCCCAAAGCATAAGAGAACACACGTAGCAGCTTTCATCTGACTTTCTCCTTCCCGCCTTCTTCATGTACTCATACCCTAGGTTATTCTAAAATGATCCGAATTGTCAAGATACATATTTCTACCTTCATGATTTTCCCCAACATCCTTTTTAAATCGAAATAAATGCCTAGTAAGATTATAGCAAATGCTGTTCATAATTTCATGAGGGGCAACAGTAGATGTTTCATTGTCATTCACCATATCTGTATTGTTCCTTATAACGTGTCTAATGTCATAATAGTCAGAAAGAAAACACACATTTAATTTAATGCAGATTGACACCACAATTATTATTCCATGGAAACTCATCGATTTTCTTGATGGCAATGAGCATCTTATATCCTGGAAACTCCTCATTTTTGCTCAAACCTTTAATGTGTAAATCTGTAAGTCTCTATGAATTATACCTTTATATCAAGAACTGCAGAATGATTGCAGGAAATTATCCTAAAAATAATATAATTGTTCTTGGGATTTCCAAAAAACGTTCTGACATTGACGTATCTTCTTATTAGACCTGGATAAGACTGTAATATGTAGGTCAAAACAGCACACAGGAATGTGTATAATGTTATTGCAATAGGTAACATAAACATGAAGTGTGCTTTTCTTCTTTCAGCCTTGGTACTTGAATTCTTAGTTCATTTAGCTTGTTTAAAAAAGTTCCAGGATAACTACAAGTCTGTTTACTCCTTGTTAAATGTTAAAAGATATCTGCCTTTAGTCCACGGTGCTGCTGTATTCTTAACTGCCCTTATCATTACTCTTGGCCATAGGACAAGTCTGCATACGCAGAACGTCTTCTCTTGCTTCACTGTGGGTAGTTGCAGGAGGGGTTGAGGTTTCTCCTTTATATGGCTTCATGTTGTGCACGTGAAGCCACGCTCTTTGTCCTTTTAACTTGGCTGCTGTGGGTGTAACTTCTTCCATCTCGTACAGAACTTCAAACCGAGGAGTGCTCCAAGTGTGTGCGAATTTACGCACCACCACCTGTTCTCCAGGGTATAAGCTTGGCTGTTTTAACAAATCCTCTGCTTCAATGGGTTGATCATCTTTGTCACTTCTCTTTGACCCCTCCCTTCAATTATTGACCTGTTGAGACATGAAAGAATTACTTGCAGTCATTGTTGTTAGGTAATCATGCCTCTCGTCACATAATGTCTTAATTACACTATGGGCATCAGTTTTTAACCTAGTCTGAGGAGCAAGGGGAGCTCTCATGTGGCATCCAGTCACCAACTCATGAGGAGTTAGATGGTGACCTGAGCCAGTCTTATTCCTTAGAGCGTATAAGGTTAGGGGTAGGCAATGTAGTCATCCCTTCTTCAAAGTTATCTTTATCTTTGCAATTCTTTCCTTCAATAATTTGTTTAATAGCCCACAGATGCCATTCACCTGTGGGTGATAAGTGGAGGAAAATGTGTGCTTAATGCCTAGTAGAAGAACTATTTGTTCAAATGGCTCATTCACAAAGAGAGGTCCATTGTCGGACCACAAAACCTCCCACACACTTCACACAAGGAACTAGGCAGCACACGTGGCATTAGGGTGTGTGCATGGACCTGCCTCGATCCATCTAGAAAAGGATATACCACAACCAGCATAATTCTGTAACCATTGCATGTCTGCAGCACATCTACATAATCTATATGGAGGTGCTGAAACGGACCATTGGGTCTAGGAATTGCTCCTCTCACTGTTTGAAAAGTGTGCCCTGCAGTACATTTCTGGCACACGATGCAACTTAAAATAAACTGTGCCACATGTTCTAACAGATTCGGCGAGAACCATTTGTCTGCAATTGTTGCAGCTAGACTCTCCTGAGTAGCATGCACGGGTTAGAGGAGTTGCTCCAATGCTACCCTTAATAATGCTGAGGCATAACTGGCTTTCCAGTGCTATCCTGTCTCCAAATTGCCTTAGTGAGGGATAAAGAACACCCCCTTTTCTTACATAGATCCCTCTCTTCGTGTGGTGCTCGCCCTTGTATCTCAATTAACTGGACAATAGACAGCATGTTAAAGCCCTCCTTTACCAAAATGCATCGTCCTGTCATTTGTTTAACACTTTCAATTTCAAAATTACAAATGGTTGGGAAATAGGCTGCCTTTTTGCCTTCTAAATCTGCAACTTTGTTTTCGCAAGAAATTAAATCTCTCCTTTTAGAATGCGCTGCACATTTTATGACTGCGAGCATCAATGTGAGTGCTAGTACTTCAATGAGTTTATCCAATAGGGCTGCATGTTGTATTGGAGTCCTGTCTTTTCCATGAGGAAGCCCCTCCTTTCCCAGCATGACAGACCTGCATGTACGGTTGATGTCACATAGGTGGAGTCAGAATACACGTTAACTTCCTCATCTTCGAATCTTTGAAGTGTGGCAATAAGTGCCATCAATTCTGCAGCTTGTGCTGAGAAATGCAAAGGCAATCTCGTGCTTGTCACTACCTCAAATTCACCCTCTCGTTTCAGCTTCCCTACCGCTAATCCAGTATGCCTTTCGCCAGTCATTTGGTCAATTTTTGAAGAACCATCAATAAAAACAACCCCCACCCCACCATGGCATTTTCGGTAGCTTGGGGAATTTCATTATAGTTCTCAGTATACATTGTACAATCATGCACATAATCATCCTCTCCTACTGGTTCAGCTATGGACGTTGCTGGGTTCATTGTCTTACATCTAACAATTTATATTGCAGGATTTGATATTATTACCTCGTATCCTGATGCCCTTTGTGTGGTCAATGTACTTTTTGCATTTCTCGAAAATCGCAAATAATGCATGCTCAACAAATAAATGTTACTGAACACCCCATTGTTATACATGAATCTTTTTCAATCGTGAATGTAGCAGCAGCTAAAGACTGCCACAAGGATCGTGCCCTTTCATAACTGGATCTAAAGTTGTGTCCATGTCCTAATGTTGTTTTTTTTATGTAAGGACCGCTGTAATGTCTTCTCCATTTGAATTAGAAAATAAATAAGTCTTCATGAAAATCTGGAATTCCCAACACTGGGGCTGTACTGATGGCCTGTTTTAATTCTTGAAATCCTTCAGTCATCTCATCGGCCCGTATGATTTTGCGCTTGCCCACCTGTGCTTCTTTAAGCCCCTTTAAAAGTGGTTGAATAAAGTACTGTAATTGAAAACCCAGGCCCTGCAATAATTGCATAGCCCTAAGAACTGTTGCATTTGCCTCACTGTTTTAGGTTTTTAGGTCTTCATAATTGCTTCTGCTCTTTCAGGCATCACTTTCCTCTCTTCATGGGAAATCAACTGTCCTATATACAAGACTTCTTCCTGACTGACAGTATTGTAACTTCTCTTTGTCTACCTTATATCCTTTCACTGAGAGGATAGTTATAAGCTTAATGGAATCTTCTCTTCATCGTTCTTTTGTCTCACTGCACACCAAACTGTCACCCACTTATTGAAGTATTGTACTTTCAAGCTGAACATTGCCTAAGTCCATCTGGAGGACTCTGTTAAAGATTGAAGGGTACTCACACTATATCCCTGGAGTAATCGAGTATGTTTGACTGATTATTCTATACGAAAAGGAAGTCAAATCCTGTAAGTTATTGGGAAGTGGAATTGAAAAGAACACATTTTTGAAATCTATGACAGTAAAATATTTTTCCTTCGGTGCTATGTTGCACACAATTGTTGCGGGATTTGGAACTAAAGGAAACTCAGCTTCGACTATATTGTTTAGAGGGCAGAGGTCCTCAATGACTCTCCACAACCCCACGTCTATTTTCTCACTGGATACACGGTAGTGTTAGACAGAGAATCGGATGGTAAAAATATTCCTTGCTTAATCAAAGCGTAAATATCAAATATATACCTTTATACGCCTCTCTGGACATAGGGGATGGTTTTGCATGTGGCAAAAATGCTCCTGGTTTAAGCTTGATTTTAACTGCTCCTACTCCTTTCAATAAACCCATGTCATACAGACTTGTGGTCTATAGAATCTTTGGCACTTTTGTCTAAATCTTCCTGGAAAAATTAAGGTGTCTTTTTTACGAACGCCATTTTTTGCTGTATTTCTATATTCTCTACTTTTAAAACAACTCCTCGTCTGTCAAATATGTCAGCCTGTATCCTTCACTGAGCGCTATCACTGTTCTCCATCCTCTTCCCTCATCTATCCCATGAAGAACCACCCTTTCCCCTCTGACCACTGCTGCTTCTACACCAAGGGGCTATCTGCCCTGCTTCATCATCCATAGGGATTTCTGGTCTGAACAAAAACTCATCAGGTATTCTTAATAGTTTGCCTATCAATCTGGGCAGCCACGATAATAAAACAGTCACTCCATACAAAATTACTTCTGGGTCAAAAGGGACCCCTCGTAATGCTTTGTGGCCTGTAAAGGCTAATATAAACTCTCTCACATTCATACATATACCTGGAGTGGAACACAATATTCCTTCGTCAGTAAAAGATGTTGTCATGTTAAGTTACGTCATTAAGTCACACCCTAGTATGTTAACTCGCATTTGCCTAGAATATAATAATGGCATAGACATGTTATGTTCTCCTACAGAGATTGGTAATTCGTCTGTAAAAGGAACTAAATTCATCGCCCCAGAGAATCCCTGCGCATTCATTGCAATACCTGACATTGGGTATTTTCCCTCATGGACAAAGGAACACGTGGCTCCAATGTCTACAAGAAATGAAAATGCCTTGCCTACTATTGTCACCTTGACCCTTGCTTCCTCTTTGGGGTCCGGTGTCACTGATAGTACTGGACACATCAGATCACTATGTGGGCTGTCCTACTTTGGATATATGTTTATCCATATACCTGTGAAAGAAATTCCTCCTACTACAGTCACAGTCCCTAATTTGGGTGCAGGTGCTTGCTGGGCTCCTGTAGTCGCATTCCATTGTGGCACCATGGCCTGTTGTGTCGGTTCTTGCTGAGTCTGTAACTGCTGTGCTTGCATGGGTACTTGCTGTGATTGCCCTGGTGGCGATTGCCTTTGTAATGGTGCTTGTTGCATTTGCTGTGGTTGTAGCGCATATGTCTGAACCTGCGTGTGATCTTGCGCTGTGATTGCCCTGGTGGCGATTGCCTTTGTAATGGTGCTTGTTGCATTTGCTGTGGTTGTAGCGCATATGTCTGAACCTGCGTGTGATCTTGGGCATAATATTCCTGTGGTTCTGTATTATATTGCCGAACTTAGCCCATCCCCCCTCTTGGAGCTTGCCAATTTTGCTGCATGCCTCCTCTGCTTCTACAAGTTCTAGCTATATGTCTTATTTTTCGGCAATTCTAACATTGTTGCGGCTGTCCACCATTAAATCCTCCTCTTCCTACTCCTCTAAGACCATTTCCCCTTGGCCAAAATTTGTACCAACTCTGATCTATGTGATACCCTATGTTGTTTTGCTGCCCTGACTGCATCTCCTGTGTCGCCCCTCCTTCCTTACTCATCAATACCACTCCCTCTATGGCTATTTTTGACAACTTCCTCCTGTTTTCTATTCTCAGCTTTCTTCTCATTCTTCTGCTTCATTAATCGGCAGTGATGTACAATCGTCACTTGTATTACTGGACATGGCTTCAGTTCCATTCTCAACCTGTTTCTTCAGTTGCCTTTGGACTGGCTCGGGCAGTCCCTGAGACAAAATGTGGTAAAATAATGCTTCTGTTTTATTCCACCATTCATGTGTCTCCTGGCGCCATGTCTCTTGAATAACTTGAATATAAGCAACGGGGTCTTCGTCCTCCCCCATTTTCCTAGTCATAATAGCACCCATGTCTGATGTATCGGGGCATTGCACTCTGAGCGCCCGCCATACTTCTGCTCTGCAATTATTAAATGGCGCTCCATTGTGTGTTGTATTTTATGCAGTCACACCTGCGTATCCTGCTCATGTCCCCTATAATCGCTGCTAGTAAGCCTTTTATATCACCTATAGCCAGCATCATTCCTGATGGCATCCTCTCTAATTCATAAATCCATTTTCCCACACCGGAATTTAAACTCTGTAATTTACATCTTAAATGATCTTTATCCATTTGTGGCCTCTGTATATATTGTGGTCGTCTTCCCCCTTTCTCCAATAAAGGGAATTGTGAAAATCCTGCTCCATAATCATAACTACACTTCTCATCTTGCAGGCGGGGCTAGTCTTGCCTGCTTGTCTTTGTCCTGGTAGTGCTCTTAATCTGTTTACATAAGGCAGGGTTACATCCCCTGTACTGCGCAATAGTGCTTGTGGTCGCTTGGTATATGGTGTTGGCTCTGGTGTTCTTTCTTTGGGGTCCTCTAAATCTGATCATTTAACCCTTTCTCTGCAGTTGATTCTTTGAAAAATCTACATATGCTTGCCCTGGGCTCACTCTCGTTTTCTTCCCTTTCTCCATCTGATATTATTATGCCCCAACTTGTATGACTATTATCCTTTTCCTCATCATCAAGATTGAGTCTACTTAAGGACAGCGTTCCATGCTTGTCTGGTAACAAGTCATCTGACCTACCTCCAGTTCCCCTTGATAGAGATCCTTCTACCTTCTCTTGCCTTTTATAACCTTCTTTATCCCTCATTTGCCTATATAAATTACCAAGTCATTTCTCTACACACTCTGTATCTCACACATCAGCCCATGATGGTATGCTTGGTATCCCTTACAGTTCCCTGCTGGGCTGTTGTGAACCTCTTTCTTCATCAACTCATTCTTGTGCTTCAATCGGCACTATGCTTCTATGACATAGATAATCTATCTAGTCATCTTTCAGTCCCCTACTTCTGTTTGTTTCTTCTTCCCTTCTCCCTAAATTCATCCTCCCCTCGCCTTCTTTGCAACCTATGTTCTTGCATTCTTTGTGCTCCTACCTCATCTCGTCTCTTCTCTTCTAATCTCTCCTTTTCTTTCCTTGCCTCTTGTCTTCTTTGTTCTTCCCTTTGCTTGCATTCTATTTCTTTCTCTTCTTTATATGCCCTCTCTTCTTCCTTTTGTTTCTTTGCCCTTTCTTCTCTCTCTTGTCTTTCTCGAACCCCATCAATGCCCTCATCATCCAACTTGAGTAATATCTGTCCTCCTATACATTCATTCTGTTGTTATTCCCTTAGCTCTGTCATTTATTTATGTCTGCTTCTTTGCTTCCTCTTCTATCTCCATCTGTTTATCTTGTCTGTCCTTTCATCACGCTGTTTACTTTCATCGCGTATCGAGATATATTTGCTTTCTCTGCTTCTGCTCTCTTCTGCATTGTCCTCACTGTTATAAGCAGGAGGTTCATATTTTGGATTAACATACCCTGCCTCTGTTTTCAATTTCTTTAAGGGATAAAATCCCTTCTCCTCTGTATCTACGATCTTGTTTTCAGGAGGGGGAAGGGGAGCCAAAGGCGTATTATCCTCCCATTTATGCTGATTAAGCATCCACTCCTTTTCCCCTATGTCTTCCATAACTCTAAAACAGATGATCTTTTCTGTAACTTCTTTTCCTTATATGTAGCATGCAAATACGTTGTCATATGTCGTAATACTGTTTTTGACAACAAACCCTCCTGAGGCCACGACATAAGTGTCTTATTAGTTGTGCCTCTGACCCATTCTGAATTATATTTACTTGTCTTAGCTGTATATCTTGGCAATGTCCTGCATAAATGTAAAAGAGGTATGTCTCCCATGATAACAATTCAATCTCGACTGTTCGTACTTACTTTTATTCTTCTCTTTATATTAGCAAATATACCACACTGATCAATTTGAGCAGGCACCATCGTTGTTTAATTGTCCGAAAATCTGAATATTTTATGTGGTTTTTTTTTTAATTCTACACAACAATGTTCTTTTTGTTCCTTCATTTACACTTTTTATCAATTTTTAATCTCTCATCATTCTACCATTGATAATTTTGAAAATCACTTCTTCATTTATATATTAGTTGTCTTTGATTTTTATCCTTCTGATTGATGTCAATCTCTTGATCAAAAATCTAAAAAAAGCACCTTCATTGTTTACTATCATTTTATATCTACTAGTTTAAACACAACAAATGCTTTACAATGACATATTTATAACCCTACACATGTGCACTTCAATACAGTTTTCCTCTACCTGCGCCTTCCTTTACTATCTTTAGTAAATGTATCTCATCTAATTTTTGCCCCATTTTGGCACTTGATATGCACTCTTCTTGGTGGCTTTGCCTCAGGTATCCTTAACACCCCTATTTGGAGTCTTTTTAGTCCGTACCCTTATGTCCGCTTGGAACCGCGAATCGAGGTATCTACTCCTCTTTTTCAGAACTCTCCAAAAATCCTGTTACATATATATATATATATATATATATATATATATATATATATATATATTCAGTAAAAAAACTTTTTAAAGGGACGTTATGGTTAAGTTGCGCTGCTAAAAACCTATCAAATTCAGTAAAAAAACTTTGTTAAAGGGACATTATGGTTCAAAGTAAAACCGAAAAACCCTTGAAATTCGCCAGTTATGGTAAGCTAAGCAACAATAACTTGCGCCACCATGCACTGCTAAGACTTAACACCCAGGACATCAAAGATGACATCACAAATGTCAATAATCCATTTAAATACCATATATACTAAAATGGAATATACCAAAACAAGAAAGATATGCTTCTAACATAATTACCTCACCGAAACTGCACAACTAGTAGCAACAGCAGACCTACAGAACAGTGAGAAGACAATTTACCACAATCTAGTAAGTAAACTTCTTTTTTCTTATATATTTCTAAAATGTCTATATTAGATACAATAAAAGTAATATATTTATTTTTTTCCTCACAGAAATGTCAAATACTTTAGAAGGGCTTGAGGAGAATTTCCCACATGGTGAAATGTCTGAAGATGGTGAAACTAATGGTAGGCACTTCTCTATATAACCAAATTAATAAGCATTACTTTATGTGCACTTAACATATATATATATATATATTTTTAACAGACCATACAAACATTGAAAACAATACACAACAAGATACTTTAGAACAAACTCTGCAGCGCATGGAAGAAAAAATGAACAAGCTCATGACAAATTTCCACCTTTGAAAGATTTTGTGGAGGACCATATAAAAGAAAAATTAGATACCATTGTGCAACATGTACCTGTCCCCCTCTCCATATCCCAGTCAATTATCCCCAAAGCCTCCCCACATTGAAAAACTTTTTGATGAGACTTCCATCCCTTCTTCTTCTCCTGTCCATCCTCTTGAAAACCCCAATTCCCCTGTGTTTGTGTCAGTTTCTGCTTCCCCTTCTCCATCATAAATTGCACATATATATAATATAATGAAAAATAAATGTTATGTGTCTGTTAATTTAGTCCTTTGTACTTTTCTTTTTAAAAAGTCAGTTTTGGTGTCCGCGAACAACACAGGTGTCTGGAATGTTCGTAAATAAATAAAATAGGGGTGTCCTGAGAACACTACGCTTGTCCGTATTGTTCGCAGGCAAGTCGAAACTGTTCTAAGAACTCACACGGTGTCCTGAAATGTTCGTAAGTAAACGAAATGGGGGTGTCCTGAGGACACTATACCTGTACGTACTGTTCGTAGGCAGGTTGAAACTATTCCAAGAACACATCAAGTGTCCTGGGATGTTCATAAATAAACAAAATGGGGGTGTCCTGAGGATGCTATGCCTGTCCGTATTGTTCGTAGGCAAGTTGAAACTGTTCTAAGAACAACCGCCTGTCCGTAACTGTTTGTTTCACTTGTGTCGCACTTTTAATTAGTTTAAGGACCCGAACACTGTCCGTAGATTATCTACGCACATGCGCACACACCCGTAAATCCTACGAACATCGTGCCTGTCCGTAGCTGTCCGGCACACTTGTGTCACACTTTTAATCAGTTTGAGGACCCGAACACTGTCCGTAGCACACCAACGCGCATGCACAATACAGTTCCTGTGCATTTGGTGTCCTGCGGATATCCGTTACCTTCGCATACATGTTCGCGACGCCATCATGTGACCGCGCCCACGCTAAGCGTGTGTTCTGATTGTGGACACTGTTCGTGTCCCTGAACAATTTAAAAGTACCTTTTCAGGCAATCTACAATATTTTAAAATAATAAATGACCATAGCACATGTCCCAGACAATGATCCTGACTTTCTACATACTTTTTGGGACTTTTTGAGCCTTTTTATGGTGTTCGATCTGTCCGCGGACAGCGCGGGTGTCCGCGAAGCGCGCACCAGCACCCCTATAAAAGGCCACACCCCAGAGTTCATCCTCATGGTGTTTCTGGCTACCTGACAGAACACTGTACTTTGGCTGCCAATCTTCCTGATTTTTCAGAAACCTGATGGCAACCATGGATCCTCTGCTTCCACCTGGTGCTATATCTGCCTCAGCAACACCCCCTCCCCCTCCACCACCAACGCCTCCTCAAAGGCCTGAAGAGGGGAACAGGAGTGAGGATTTAGAGGAGGATGAAGAGGATGAGGTAGTGGAAGTCCCTACTACCAGCAGTCGCCATGACTCTTGGGTGTGGCGGTTATTTACCATTCATGGTAACGTACACAAGGCGCGTGTGGACAAAGTCACCTGCAAAGAGTGCAAAATGGTGCTCAGTCGCGGGAGGCTTGGTTCATACAGCTTTGGTACGACAACTATGAAGCGACACCTAAGGTCGTTCCATGGTGGGGCCATTCACAAAGTTGTACCTTGCGAGGAGCGTAGTAGGTTGACTTCCTCTACTACATCCTCCGTTTCCGATCCTGTCACCACAAGGAACACTCCTGTGGGAGAGCGTATCCCTCCAGCTGCCTCACAGGCCATTCGCAATGCTGATGACCCTAACCTTTTGAGGGTCACAGTTGTGTGTATGTACTGTGACACAGTACTCTGCAGGGGGAGAGACTTCGTAGTGCTTTCGAGACTATGGTCTCAGAGCACGAGAAGACCTGCCCACTACCTAAGTAAGGCCCACCCTACATCTTCCTCTCTCCACCCGCCCTTTCTTATCCCCGTGGTTGGTGTCCCCCCTTACCCTCCTTTCCCCTCCTCTCCTAGTGTGTCGTGTGTAAAAAACCAAAAGAAATATAAAACAACAAAAATAAAATAAAAAGGCTCTTTTCAGAGCCGCCTTTCACAGTTTAAAAATAGAAGTGTCAAATAAATGGAGCAGGGCCCTGTGTATTTTTTTAGAAGTCCACGGACAGTTGCGGACATCTAAAATTCTGGGGTGCTGCCCTATCATAACCATTGCACTTTTCTCTGGGAGAAAGTGGTGGCTCTGAAAAGAGCCTTTTGGTGGTGTTTGTTTGTGTTTGAAACACCTACTGCAAAATAGATGGCTGTAATTCCAAAAAAGGTCGCAATGCATTTTGTACATTTGTCAGAAAAATCTGATTGCCAGCATAAGTAAGATGTACTCCATCTCTGCGAAAAATGTATGTGCTACGAAACATCATATTTTCATTGTGAAAAGTGGACACGCCAACATCTCTTAGAAAGGCACAAACAGCCTTATTGACATTGCACCTCGCTTTCTCCATTTTTGGACCAAATGAAGAATAACGCAGCCACATTTGTCTCTGCGCAATCCTATAAAAAAATAATTGGGAATTTGAAAACATGTCCATGAACTTCCCAAGTCCTTCTTTCATTGCAAATTGCAAAGAAATTCCAGACACATGTCCTAAACTATTACCTCCACAATGAATTACCATTATGTCTGGATGATGCTCTGTCTCCAAAGTAGCACAGAGAGGTCTCAAGTCCAGCCACCTCATTCCACGCACTCCATGCCAGTGCACTTCCATATGTGGCAATCCAAGATCTACAGCTACTCCACAGCTTTCTGCATGCACCTTCAACCAATGTATCCACGAATCTCCCAAAATCCAGACAATCTGTTTTCTGAAACACACAGCCATAGCTATCTGTTCTTCTCTCAGGAAAAAGACTTTCTGACAAACTCTCTCCTGACACAACACACCCACTAAACTTTACTGGCCAATCCCTTGCTCTGCTCATTCTCATTTGCATACCTCCCCACCCCAAAATCCCTGTATGTAACATGCCATGTCCGCTGACATATCGTAACATGGACAGCCCTCTGCCATTTCCACTTCACTCTCTGTGCCATTCCCTGATTGAATACAGCTAAGCAGTCACACAACCATCCACCAATCAGATCTAAGACCTCTACATCTAACTCCTTCATCATAGATCAGCACTTCAAATGTACTGTTAATCACTCTGAGTACAAGTGTCATATCATTGGAAAGCACCGACTACAGGAACTACTGTACAAGTCTCCAAGATTTCTACTTGCAGCTGCATGCATATCCATATGCATGAACACAAACTACAGGTATGCATATTTTCTGTATAGTACATGTACAATTCTTCTAAATGCATATAAACAGATTAACTGCCTTTTAACCTGTATAACCTATAAAATGAATTTACTGTCATTTTTCCCATCTGCTATAATCAACTGTCACTTCAAAACCTATATGCTATTTAATTTCTTTTTACACACACATTTGCAAAGCATGTTGAACTAACATACTTAAAGTAAAATATGAAGACTGCACATAGTCAAACAAAATTGCATGCACACACTATGTTCAGATATCAAACAAGAATACTTCTACAAAAACATAAAAATCAATGTCTAAATTAACATCAGTGCTATAACCACACAAACTTACTAACTTCTTTCCTTTACAATTGCAGTGAAGACCACTCTCCTGAAAAGCAGCAGCAGAATCTGAAGTACACACAACAACTCAGAAGAAACCTGCTCATTCCACACAAAAAATAAGTTAGATACCACCATAATATTTTTACTGTTACTCAAACACACTGTGGGGTTCATTCGTGGTATTTCTGTGCCAAAAAACAGAGATTGTGCACCATTCTGCCCACAAATCCCCATTTGTTAAACAGGGATTTGCAGGCAGAATGGCACACAAATCCCCGTTTTTCGGCTCACAAATGACATAACTCAGCCCCTAGAATGTTAGTATTGTAGAACAAAGAACTGTTTTAATTCTATACCATTAGATTTACTATTTGTGCTTCTCCTCACCACTACCTTACTTTCTACTGTCATCTGAAACCCTGGTATAGTAACACACAAATTCAAGAATAGCCATCCCAACTAAATATAGTTGCCCAATGCACAATCACACACCATCACATACATCTTTACCACCATACTCAGCCACTCATGCACACAGCACACATACATTGCAGAACAGCCCAACCCATACCTTCTTTATTTTTTTCAACAGACCCCAAAGAATGCCTACCAAAAAGCAAGTCCGTAGAAAACAACGCAGAAGTAGAGCAAATGAAAATAGAAGTGTCCAAAATAAGCATCCATCTCTAGCAGAATTTGTACAAAAAGTTCAAAACAGCTAATACAGTCATTTAGCGAAACAAAACAAGCTTCAAGTACAGAAACTTTGCCTCCTCTATCAAGATGTAAAACAAAACAGAAAACAATGAACAAGAATTCAGCTACCACTACTGCTAAAACTGCTTCTATAAATCTTGATAAAGTGCCAAGTAAGCATACCAAAAAAAGTATTTTAGCAAAAATGTTCCACCACAGAGTCCTTCAAAATCTTATAAAAACAGGAGAGAAATCGTGCACAACCCTTAAAACCTACCGTAGAAAATGAATCTTAGAAGTTTTGATAGACCGTGCAATCCTTCTCAAAAGAAAGTTATTTATTTTAGTGTTAAACAAAATGAAACCACTAACAAAACTAATGACTAAATTACAAAAAAGACTTCTCAATAAACAAAATGTCAACAAAAATAACTTCTTAAATATCTGTGGAGGTGAATGGAGTCACACCACAAGCACAGAACCATATTTTAATGAAGAAGTATACAAACAAAAGCAAACAAATACAATTGCCATACATAGCAGTGGACGAGCTTATGAAAAAGTTAATAATACCATAATGGAACAAGACATACTGCTTACAAAAATATCCCCAGAAAACTCAGAATTACCTCTCCATTCGACTGAACCAGAACGTCCAGTATACAAATGGCCATGCACGTCAATGTGTAACATTCCCAAAAAATCTTTCAAGTCTTTACGCCAATTCCTCAATCAGTATGTGAAAGGCAAAGACAAAATCAAAATGAAACTACTGCAAAATATGGATACCTGTTCAGTGCGCAAATACACAGGACTACAAAGACATTCATTAGCCTGCATTCAGGACCTATTTGCAAAACCACCTTCCATCATATCAAAATGATATCAACACATAATTGAACTATAAGAAATCTAGTCTATAAACTATACCATGCTAAAAGTCCTGCTTTAGCACTAGCCAATTTAAATAACATTCTTCTACATGGTACAGCCAAAGACCTACTCGAAGAAATCGACTATATCCCGAAAAAATATTTTGGACGTGAAAGCCACTTACAAAATGCAATAGCTTTACAACAGACTTGCAACAATTCTACGCATGGCAACCTTCTACTACACACATACAAAAAAGAAATACTGAAATTTAAAAGTATATTTGCTGAAGTATCAAACCATGTGTGTGTGTTGCTGCAGAACTTTTTATAAAAGTAACACAAAACCTGTAGACCTAACATACGAAATAGAAGACAATGAAGGTTCTAAATGGTTTGAATTAGCTCTCTACCTTATAGCAGAAAACAAATACGAAATAACTGACCCATTAATACTTTGCAGTTACTACACTATAAAACTTGACAAAAACCAAACTCCTTCACGTGCTATGACAAATAATTTGGAATTATTCCCAAATCCCTACAACAACTCAATTTATATGAGAGCATCATAATTCAAACAGTGCACCCCTTTCAAGCAATAATACGCCTCCAACCAAAAACAGCAAAATTACCTCCCTCTGAATTGGTGAAAGGCATTTGTGGCAAAGTAGTGTATTTACCATTAGATCTAAAACAAAATGTGCACACTCTGGGAGTGCAACGTCCAGTAGAGCAATCTTGAATTATCTTAGTAAATGGTGTACCTACAAAAGACAAAATAATTTGGCAACAACTGGTAGACTTACATAAAGTTAGACAAGCCTTGCAATATCTAAAAGACAATAATGAATACTACAAAGAAATGAATATTGAAGAAAACATGAAGGAAACCACTGAAATAATTCAAGAGTCACCAGAAACTAGTCAATTTGAGCTTCTAGATCCTGCTACAGTATCCAATAGTTTAGACCATTACACAAGTCATCCATTGCACTCTAATGACACCATAGAAGATGCAATAGAAATGTACCAAATGCGACAGACGAAAGGATCACCAATCAGCATATGGGAAAAAAGTACAGAAGCACGTGCTTTTCCTCTACTCTTTCCTACTGGCAAAGGAGGAAGGTACGATGATAGACCTATTCAAATAACAGCATCAGAATACCGCTCGTTACGTATGTATTCTGAAGATCCCAGATTTAGACAAAATGTGGAATACATATTCCACCTACTCTTTGAAAGTAAACTAGCAACTCTATGTTACGGAGTTGCACACACATTAAAATCAGGAACCCACTTTCAAAATATGTCAGCTACACAATTATTACAAAAACTGCAAGAAAAAGATGAGGTTTTACAATCAAGTATTACAAATCTATTAGCAAACATGCGTGGTACTAAAGAGTACTGGTTCCGACGTCATGGAAATGTACGTTGTATGACAAGAAACCTTGGCCCACCCACTTGGTTTGTTACATTAAGTTGTGCAGAATATGCATGGGAGGATTTACATGATTTCCTACACATATCAAACAAAAACAAAACAAACATAGATATACTAATACCTGGAGAACTTTGTTCTCTAGATCCTGTTAATGTTTAAAGATATTTTCATCATCGCTTCATTGCTATGCTACACTTTATTTGTAATAAAACTGTTCCACCCCTCGGAGAAGTGCAACACTTCTTTTGGAGAAAAGAATACCAAGCCAGAGGAGCACCACATATCCACATGCTTTTATGGATTAAAGATGCTCCTAAATTTGGTCAAGACAATGATGCCACTGTGTTACAGTTTATCGAAAAATATGTCACTTGTGAAATTCCGTTGGAAGCAACAAATAGTGATCTTCATGCACAAATTTTACAATTTCAAAGACACAAATGTGGCAAATATTGTCGTCGCAAATACAAATCAAAGGGAAATACTACACCAAATGCCGCTTTGGTTTCCCTAGACCGGTTACAAAAACAGGTCAAGTGAACAACTTCATGTCTTCAGTTAGACATTGTGTTAAAGGTAAATCACCTAAAAATACATATTACATAAAAAGAACAGTAGAAGCAAAATATATCAATGATTACAATGCAATCATTGCCCTCTTATGGAATGCAAACATAGATGTGCAGTACATTGCAGACCATTCCACTGCAGTTGCACGATATGTTGCAGCATACTTAACCAACGCAGAAAAAACAGAGCTTCAAGACCTCTGGAATGACCTGTCATCAGACAAAACACTGTCTCAGAAATTGTACAGCTTGGGCATAAAAATGCTCTCCCATAGAGACTGTGGCTCCTATGAAGCAGCAGATCGTTTAACCGGTACTGCTTTGTATGGAAAATCTGAAAATATAGTATGGCTAAGTCTTGGTCCTGCTAAATCTAGAAAAAGAGTTCTCAAATCACACGACAACATAGAAACAATAGCCAAAAATGATCCCAACAGCCAAGACATTTTGAAAAACAATTTGCTGGACACATACTACCCAAACAGAAGTACCACTTTGGAAACCATGTGTCTATACCACATAGCCCAAAACTTCACATACAAAAATAATATAAAGCCCAATGAAAAAAAGGTAGATGCAGAGTGACAAATTGTGAAGGCAGCTTAGTAAAACTCACCAAACCAAGTTTAATTAATCATATCAAATTGTCATGAAAGACTCCTCAACATAAAGAACTATATTAAATGTCCCTGCTACAACTCTTTAAACCATGGAGAAAAGAAGAAGAAATACTAGATAACTATGATTCTTGCGAAGACGCTTTCCAAGCAAATGAAAGCACTATAACCAATGTAAACTTTAAACACTACAAAATATTGTTGCACAATGAACAGCAACACGAAGAAGAACTCCAGGCCCAACTAGATAAGGACACTCCTGACAGTAGTCAACCTTCTGTAACAGGAAGCCAAGAACCACTGGGACAGCCGCTAACAGCAAATGAGGCAGAATTTGCTATGACAGAAGTAGAAAACACCATGTGTCAGTATGAAGATAAAGAAGACTTAACTATACTACAATCAAAACTAAACAATGAGCAGCGTAGCATTTTTCAAGAAGTAACAAAAGAAATTGCACATGGTGTACAACATGAAAATAAAGAATGCACCTGCCAAAATTACAAACCTATACTACTGTACGTCAAGTGGTGAAGCTGGTTCAGGCAAAACATTCTTAATCAAAATCATCAGCAAGTTCCTTCAACAAATGACAAACAACAAACTGTCAGCTGTTGTCACTGCCCCCACAGGTTTAGCTGCCTGCAACATAGGCGGTGTCACTTTACACCGATTACTATTCCTGCCAGTAGAACACCAAAACAAATTAGACTATTACAAACTTTCTACAGAAGCTGCAATGGAACTAGAGTGTTAAAACAAATGAAAATGCTACTAATAGATGAAGTGAGCATGGCCTCCAACCTAATGTTGGCTTTGATTCACCTCAGATTACAAAAAGTACTCAAAACAAACTACGAAGAGCTCTTTGGAGGAAAACACATTATTGTTTTCGGAGATCTTCTTCAATTGACACCAGTAAAAGGCGAGCCTATTTTTAAAACCTTAGGACACAAACTCTGCCGTAAAACTGTTGGAAGCATAGGAAATGTCAACCTTTGGCAACATTTCCAATACAGAGAATTAACAGAAAACATGCAGCAATCTGCCAACATCTTAAAAAGTATTAGAGTTGGTATACTATCTCAAGAAGCACAAGCAATATTGAAAACCCGGCACATTCATGCACTTTATGGCGATAATGCATGTGCTACTGATGTTATGGAACAATTAGCGCACAAAAATGTCAATTGTATGGCCTTAATGCCAACTCTTGTAAGCTGTTTCAAATTCAATGAAACAATGTTAAGTACAGAAATGCAACCAATAATGGAAATTAGCGCCACAGACAAACTTGTCGTACATGGTATGACACTACCCATGTGTGAGCAAGCCACAACAAGACTAAATAGTTTAGAAAATTCAATCTCCAACACAGCTGGGTTGGAAAAAATATTAAAATTATCCTTAAATTGTAGAGTAATGCTTAAACGTAACCTTGATGTGGATCAAGGACTAGTTAATGGAGCACTGGGTACAGTTGTTGGCTTTCAAACATACCCACGTGACAACAACATTCAGTTTGTCAATATTCTCTTTGACAAACTTTCAGAAGTGAAAAGGATAGGACGCTCAACAGACTATGTTCACTATACACCCCCATCTGAAAACATATCCTGTTCCACAAAAAGTAAAACGTTGTAAAAGAAAACTAATTCAAACAGAAATGCAACAGGATGTCACTGCAAATCCTCCAAAGAGAATAAAAGAAGCTAATACTTCATCAATTACCACAACCAAAGAAGAGCCTATTACTCAAAGTAACTTGGGTACTTCTTGGGTACTTCTTCAAAGAAACAACACACATTCCAAAAAAATGACTTGGACACAGACCTATCTGGTCCATTTAAATGTTCAAATATAACTGGTGTAAGTTGCTACGCAAATGTAGCAATGAATATTCTATTTCAATGGCCACCAATTGTTGACAACATTTACTTACACAGTACAGACCAATTGTGTTTGCAAATGTTAGTACTTCATAGAAATGCAACAAACAATCCTAACAACACGTATAGTGTTCATGGAATAAGACAAGAATTGCACTACTGTGCTGGAATGGTGAAATTCACTATAAACTCACAGGAAGATCCACAAGAATTTCTAATGTACTTACTACAAGTACTGGAAAACAAAAACATAACTATAAATGAAATCTTCCAGATTTCATACATGTGGAAACATACATGCACTCTCTGCAACAATGTGACACAGGAACAAATCCCTAATGAGCGCTTTGTGTATGTATCCATACCTAATTGTGAATCCGTTCCATTTCAGCAGCTTGTACAAAATGCAAACCATGGTAGATTATGTACTACCTGCAATTCGGATAATCGATCCACCTTACTAATACAAACACATAATACTAATGCTTCTATGTTACAATGCAGATGGTACCTAAAACAACTGTAAGCTGACTGGATTCACACATGGTGAAGTATCACTTGGTAAGAAAACCTTCACAACAATAGGTATAATCTACCACACAGGAGCCACAACCAATGCAGGTCACTACACTGCATATATTTAAAAAAATGTGGATGGTTCGAATGTAATGATAGTACCATTACTCTAAAGCATAGATTACCAGCAAATCTTACAAACGCTTATTTAATCTTCTTGAAACCAAAATTTAATAACTAGTCTGTACTTAAACAATAACAAAACTTCAATTAAAAAACTATAAACTGTTAGAATATGCCAACAAGTATCTAACTGCCCCAAGATTCTACAACTAAACAGATAAATGAATACCACTAAATTATATAAAAAAAGAAACAGTTAGAATACGCCAACTGGTATCTAACTGCCCCAAGATTTTGCAATAACCAAACAGATAAATCAATACCACTACATTATAACAAAAAATAGACAGTTAGAATACGCCAACTGGTATCTAACTGCCCCAAGATTTTGCAATAACCAAACGGATAAATCAATACCACTACATTATAACAAAAAATAGACAGTTAGAATATATGCCAACTGGTATCTAACTGCCCCAAGATTTTGCAATAACCAAACAGATAAATCAATACCACTACATTATAACAAAAAATAGACAGTTAGAATATGCCAACTGGTATCTAACTGCCCCAAGATTTTGCAATAACCAAACAGATAAATCAATACCACTACATTATAACAAAAAATAGACAGTTAGAATATGCCAACAGGTATCTAACTGCTCCAAAAATCTGCAACAAGCCAACAGATAAAACATAAGCCAGAAACAACAAGTGAACACTGAAAACAAACAAACTAATAGACTGTAGCATAACATCCGACATGGATTTTTATTTTCCCACAGACCCAATGATTTTAGCAACAAACACAGAAACTGAGCAAATTGCACAGTACACTGGTTTGTAATCTACTAAATATGAGGGTCAAAATAAATAAAAAATGTCCATTTTTCAATGTTATAAGTCGTTACAAACTACCAATACTGACATAATCTTTTCTTTTATCACATAAATTGACAAGGAATATATGTACTCCAGTTACCAAACCAAACAGTAAGTATATAATAATAAGTACAACCACCACAGCATATCACATCCATAGTGGCTTATAACTTCGGTGCTTATAAATTTGGTCTTGGCCATGCATCCAAGACTCTAGGCCCTGGCCACAACCACCGCAGCATATCACACCCATAGTGACGTATAACTTCGGTGCTTATAAATTTGGTCTTGGGTGCGGCCCTGGCCACAACCACCGCAGCATATCCATGTTGTTATGGTTAAGTTGCTGTTTCCATAGGAAGAACACTTTTTGGCAAGCTTATAACTCCGCTCCCCGTGGACGAATCCTCACCAAACTTTGCAAAAAAAGTATATGGGCCACTCTGAATGTAAAGTTTGGTGAGAATTCGTCCAGGGGGAGCGGAATTATAGGGGGGGTCCCAAAACGTCTTTTTTTCCCATAGACTGAATGGGGGGAAAAACTTTGCGCACGGCTACAGGAAACCGCTGGACGGATTTTGATGAAATCTGCGGCATGTACAGGGGCTTGGTCCAGAAAGCGTGCTTTTGTAAATTTGCACTGCAGTACGTTTCTTTATAATTATGAAAAAGTAGGTCTGAAATAATTAGTGATATCTATGTTCGCTCCGCGGTCACACTTCCCTGTTCGGTCGACGAACAACCGATTGGCTAAGGGGCTGCCGTCATGACCGCGTACACGCGACAACTCTGCCCATTGGCTGCTCCGAGACGTGTTCTGCGTCAGATGGTTTGGATGCGCCCGACATCTTGGATCCGCGGAAAGCGGAGCAACAACCAGCGTACACATGCTTTTTTCATTAACCTATTTTGCTGTATCACAGAGCATTGGGAAAGGTTCAGACAGTAAGAAATGGGTGATCTATGCATTTGTTCTTCGGCCGTCATGATGTCATTTCTTTGGACACCTTGTACGTACAGTAAATGTGGGGGGTAATAACGATAGCACTTCAGTCCATTTAGTGGACATGAAATTTGTAACTGTTGAAAGCACACGGGTATAGGTAGGCAACAACATGCCGTGAACGCATTATTTTTCCCAATGGCTATTATTATATTCATTAGTACGCCGCCATGGGTTGTGGCCAGGGGCTACAGTCTTAACATATGGGTGATTAATGCACTTGTTCTGGGGGTCGCTCGTCATGATGTAATGTGTATGGACATCTTGTACGCACAGTACACTTATACCTACTTAATAAAGTATGTTCTATGGCCTCCTTGTACGCACAGAAAAGGAGGGGGTCCAATAAGGCCAATATTTGAGCCATGCTCTGCATGGGGGAGTTGTTACATTCGTAAGGACACGTGTGGTGTTAGGGAACATTGAAATTGCCAACATGCTGTGAATACATTATTGTTTCCAATGGCTATTATTATATTCATTAGTACGCTGCCATGGTTGGCACATGCTACGGTGGTTGTGGCCAGGGCCTAGAGTCTTGGATGCATAGCCATTGGCCGAAGGCCTTACTTCCAAGCCTGTAGGCCCTGGCCACAACCACCGCCGCATGTGGCACCCATGCATACACCCCTTGTGTTGCATTTTCATTGGCAAGTTGTGGGGAGTGCGTGCAGTGTTGGGTGCATGGCCAAAGGCCATGCACCCAAGAACAAAGAGGTGGTTGTGGGGAGATCCTGCAGTCTTGGGTGCAGAGCCGAAGGCTATGCACCAAATAATACACTTATACCTACTTAATAACGTATGTTCTGTGGCCTCCTTGTACGTACAGAAAATGAGGGATCCAATAAGGCCAGTATTTCAGCCCGTGCAGTGCACAGGGGAGTTGTTAGATTTGTAAGGACACGTACATTACTGTTTCCAATGGATATTATTGTATTCATTAGTGCGCTGCCATGGTTGGCACATGCTATGGTGGTTGTGCCAGGGCCTAGAGTCTTGGATGCATAGCCATTGGCCGAAGGCCTTACTTCCAAGACTGTAGGCCCTGACCACAACCACCGCTGCATGTGGCACCCATGCATACACCCCTTGTGTTGCATTTTTATTGGCAAGTTGAGGGGAGTGCATGCAGTGTTGGCTGCATGGCCAAAGGCCATGCACCCAAGAACAAAGAGGTGGTTGTGGGGAGATCTTGAAGTCTTGGGTGCAGGGCCAAAGGCCATGCACCCAATAGTACACTTATACCTACTTTATGACGTATGTCCTGTGGCCTCCTTGTACGCACAGAAAATGAGGGGTCCAATAAGGCCAGTATTTCAGCCCGTGCAGTGCACGGGGGGGGTTGTTAGATTTGTAAGGACATGTGTGGTGTTAGGGAACATTGAAATTGACAACATGCCATGAATGCATTATTTTTTCTAATGGCTATCATTATATTCATTAGTACGCCGCCATGGGTGGCACATGCTACGGTGGTTGGGGCCAGGGCCCAGAGTCTTGGATGCATGGCCATCGGCCGAAGGCCTTACTTTCAAGACTGTAGGCCCTGGCCACAACCACCGCCACATGTGCCACCCATGCACACACCCGTAGTGTTGCGTTTTAATTGGCAAGTTGTGGGGAGTGCGTGCAGTCTTGGATGCATGGCCGAAGGCCATGCAACCAAGAACAAAGTGGTAAGCACTAGACTTGGAAGACACTGCACACCCATCCCATGTAAGATCTACAGACATACACCTAGGAGGGAAGCCTCTAAGCAGAGGTACTGAGGGATAACACACCTATAGAATAACCCCCACTACCACACATCACTGAGGTGGTTGTGGGGAGACCCTGCAGTGTTGGGTGCATGGCTAAAGCCTATGCACGCAAGACTGAAGTCATAAACAGTCGAGTTACAAGTTAATATGGGTGTGGTGGATTGTGGTCGTTGTGTTGATGCCCTAGTTTCTTCACTTCATGGCTGCAGGCGATGGTCCAAAAAGTAAATTTATAAGCAGCTAATTTACAAGGACCATGTTTTACATATGCAGCGATGGTTGTGGATAGGAACTGTACTCCTTGAAACTTGGTTGCAAGGCATAGGTGGTAGGTCAGATGAAAGGCCAGCCTACAGGCACTGCAGCATATTACTACCATAGAGTAGACAAGTAGATTCCCATGTGTAGAAAATGCCTGCCAATATACTTACTCCTTACTTTGTTCAGAATCCATAAACTTTTTTAAAATTGGTTATCATACTTGGCGGAAGTATCACTTTTTCCATTTCTGTGATGAAAGAAAAGGGTGTGTTAGTGTTTTGGCTTCAAGAACATTAAATAGGCATTTGTGAGGTTAGCTGGCAACCTCTGCTTTAGAGCAATGGTGCTATCATTACATTCAAACCATCCAGAATTATTTTTAATGTATGAAGTGTAGTGACCTGCATTGGCTGTAGCTTGTAGGTGGTAGATTATTCCTATTGTTGTAAAGGTTTTCTTTCCAAGTGACACTTGACCGTGTGTGAATCCAGTCAGTTTGCAGTTTCTTTTGGTGCCATCTGCATTATAACGTAGAAGCATAAGTATTATGTAGGCACTATGTGATTGTATCAGTAAGGTAGAGCGATTGTCTGAATTGCAAATACTACATAATCTGCCATGGTTTGCATTTTGTACAAGTTGCTGAAATGGAATGGTCTCACAATTTGGTATGGAAATATACACAAATCGCTCATTTGGCATATCTTCCTGTATCGCTTTGTTACAGAGAGTGCATTTATGTTTCCACATGTACGAAATTTGGAAGATTTCATTTACAGGTATGCTTTTGTTTTCCAATACTAATAGTATGTACATTAGATATTCGTGTGGATCTTCTTGTGAGTTCATAGTGAATCTCACCATTCCAGCACAGTCGTCCAATTGTTGCCTTACTCCATGAACACTGTATGTGTTGTCAGGATTGCTTGTTGCATTTGTATGCAGCACTAACATTTGCAAACACAATTGGTCTGTGCTGTTTAGGTAAATATTGTTAACAATTGGTGGCAATTGAAATAGAATATTCATTGCTACATTTGAATAGCAACTTACCCCACTTTCATTTGTAAATTTGAATGGGCCAGCAAGTTCTGTATGTGAGTGCATTTTTCGGTTTTTCTGTTGCTTCTTTGCCGACGTGCCTGGTTTACATTCCCTAATAGGTTCTTCTATATTTGCGGCAATTGATGAAACTTTAGCTTCTTTTCTTTTTTTTGCGGAATTTCCTGTTGCATTCTGTTGCATTTCTGTTTCATTTACTTTTCTTTTACCACGTTTCACTTTATCTAGAACAGGGTTTTGTTTCAGATGAGGGGTGTACAGTGAACGCAATCTATTGTATTCTAGAATGTAAGGAATATCATCTTTGACTTTACTTGAATCAAAGTTTATTAGCAATAGACTGTCAAGTGTACATAAGCGTGATAATGCTACGTAGCTCATGCCTTCCTTAAACACTGTCTTTCCTATGTCTATCAATGCTTTCTCTAGGGTAAGACCTTGGGATTTATGAATGGTAACTGCATATGCAAGAGTTAGAGAAAATTGCTCTCTACGTACATACATGTCTTTGAAGAGAAGAAATCGAGACATTGAGCGCCCTATCTTTTTCACTTCTGAAACTTTATCAAAGTGAATATTTACAAACTGAATGTTGCTATCACGTGGGTATGATTGAAAGCCAACAACTGTGCCCAGTGCTCCATTAACTAGCCCTTGCTCTATGTCAAGGTTACGTTTAAGCATTACTCTACAATTTAATGATAATTTCAATATTTTTTCCAACCCAGCTGTGTTGAAGATTGAATTTTCTAAACTATTGAGTCTTGTTATGGCTTGCTCACACATGGGTACTGTCAAACCATGTACGTCTAGTTTGTCTGTGGCGCTAATTTCTATTATTGCATGCATTTCTTTCTTTAACATTGTTTCATTGAATTTGAAACAGCGTGCAAGAGTTGGCATGAAGGCCATACAATTGACATTTGTGTGCGCTATTTGTTCCATAACATCAGTTGCACATGCATTATCGCCATAAAGTACATGTATATGCCGCTTTTTCAATACAGCTTGTGCTTCTTGCGATAATACACCAACTCTAATACTTTTTAAGATGTTGGCATAAGTGAGATCTGCAGATTGCCACATGTTCTCAGTTAATTCTCTGTATTGGAAGTGTTGCCAAAGGTTAACATTACCTATGCTACCAACAGTTTTCCGGCAGAGCTGTGGCCTAAGGTTTTAAAAATTGGTTCACCTTTCACTGGTGTCAATTGTAGAAGATCTCCGAAAACGATAATATGTTTCCCTGCAAAGAGTTCTTCAATATTACTTTTAAGTACTTCTTGCAATCTGAGATGAATCAAAGCCAACATCATTAGATTGGAGACCATGCTCACTTCAGCTATTAGTAGCATTTTCATTTGTTTCAATACTCTACGTAATTCCATTGCAGCTTCTGCAGAAAGTTTGCAGTAGTCTAATTTATTTTGATGCTCTACTGGAAGCAGTAGTAATCGGTGTAAAGTCACACCGCCTATGTTGTAGGCAGCTAAACCTGTGGGGGCTGTTACAACAGCTGACAGTTTGTTGTTTGTCAATTGTTGAAGGAACTTGCTGATAATTTTGATTAAGAATGTTTTCCCCGATCCAGCTTCACCACTGACATACAGCAGTATAGGTTTGTCATTTTGGCAGTTACATTCTTTATTTTCGTGTTGTACGCCATGCACAATTTGTTTTGTTACGTCTTCAAAAATGGTGCGCTGATCGTTGTTAAGTTTTGCTTGTTGTACAGTTAAGTCTTCTGTATCTTCTTGATACTGATACATGGTGTTTTCTACTTCTGCCATAGCAACTTCAGCCTCATTTGCTATTAGTGGTTGTCCTAATGGTTCTTGACTTCCTGTTACAGAAGGTTGAGTACTGTCGTTAGAGTCTTTATCTAGTTGGGCATGAATGTCTTCTTCCTGTCGCTGCTTATTGTGTAACATTGTTTTGTACTGCGTAAAGTTCACTTCAGTGATAGTGATTTCAATTGCTTTGAAAGCATCTTCATAGCACTCATAATTATCTAGTATGTCTTCCTCTTTTCTCCATGGTTTGAAAAGTTGTAACAGAGACATGTAATATAGTTATTTCTGTTGAGGAGTTTTTAATGACAATTTCACATGATTAATTAAGCTTCGTTTGTTAAGTTTCACTAAGCTCCCTTCACAATCGGTCACTCTAGATCTACATTTGCTTTCATCGGGTTTTACATTATTTTTGTATGCAAAGGTTTGAGCTATGTGGTATAGACACATGCTTTCCAGAGTGGTACTTCTGTTCGGATAGTATGTGTCCAGTAAATTGTTTTTTAGAATGTCTTGGCTGTTGGTATAATTTCTGGCAATTGTTTCTATGTCCTCATCTTTTTCTAGATTTTGCAGGACCAAGACTGAGCCATACTATGTTGTCTGATTTTCCATACAAAGCAGTGCCGGTTAAACGATCTGCTGCTTCATAGGCCCCACATTCTCTATGAGAGAGCATTTTTATGCCTAGGCTGTACAATTTCTGTGATAATGTTTTGTCTGATGCTAGGTCATCCCAGAGGTCTTGAAGCTTTGTTTTTTCTGCTTTTGTTAAGTAGGCTGTAACATATCGTGCAACAGCAGTTGAATTGTCTGCAATGTACTGCACATCTATGTTTGCATTCCATAATAGGGCAATGATTGCATTGTAATCATTGATATATTTTGATTCTTCCCTTCTTTTTATGTAATATGTGTTATTAGGTGATTTACCTTTAACACTATGTCGAACTGAAGACATGAAGTTGTTTACTTCACTTGTTTCTGTAACTGGTCTAGGGAAACCAAAGCGGCATTTGGATTAGTATTTATCTTTGTTTTTGTATTTACGGAGACAATATTTGCCACATTTGTGTCTTTGAAATTGTAAAATCTGCCCATGTAGCTCACTATGTGTCTGTTGTGAAGGGATTTCACATGTGACATATTTTTGGATAAACTGCAAAACAGTGCTATCACTGTCGTGCCAAAATTTCGGTGCACCGTTGATCCATAACAGCATGTGAATATGTGGTGCTCCTCTCGCTTGATATTCTTTTCTCCAAAAGAAGTGTTGCACTTCTCCAAGGGGAGGAACAGTTTTATTGCAAATAAAGTGTAGCATTGCAATGAAATGATGATGGAAATATCTTGAGGCATTAACTGGATCTACAGAGCAAAGTTCTCCAGGTGTTAATATATCTATGTTGTTTTTGTTGCTGTTTGCTATGCGTAGGAACTCATGTTAATCTTCCCATGCATATTCTGCACAACGTAGCGTAACAAACCAAGTTAGTGGTCCAAGGTTTCTGATCATGCAAAGCACGTCTCCATGCCGTCTAAACCATTATTCCTTTGTACCACGCATGTTTGCAAACAAATTTGTTATACTTGATTGTAACACCTCACCTTTTTCTTGTACTTTTTGTATTAACTGCATAGCTGACATATTTTGAAAGTGCGTTCCAGATTTAAGAATGTGTGCAACTCCATAATAGTGTTGCTAATTCACTTTCATAGAGTAGGTGGAATATGTATTCCACATTTTGTCTAAATCTGGGATCTTGCGAATATATTCGTAATGAGCGGTATTCGGATGCCCCAATCTGAGTGGGTCTATCATCGTATCTCCCACCTTTGCCAGTAGGAAATAGCAGTGGAAAAGCATGTGCTTCTATACTTTTTTCCCAAATACTCATTGGTAACCCTTTGGTTTGTCGTATTTGGTAAGTTTATAGTGCATCATCCATGCTTTCATTGGAATACAATGGATGAATTGTGTAATGGTGCAAAAGATTGGATACTGTAGCTGGATCCAGAAGTTCGAATTGTCCAGTTTCTGATGGCTCTTGAATTATTTCAGTTGTTTGCTTTAAGCTTTCATCAATATTTATTTCCTTGTAGTACTCATTATTGTCTTTTAGATATTGCAATGGTTGTCTAACTTTGTGTAAATCCACTAATTGTTGCCAATATTTTTGTCCTTTGTTGGTACTCCATTTACCAAGACTATTAAAGAATGCTCTATTGAACGTTCCACTCTTAGAGTGTGCACATTTCCGTTAGATCTAATGGCAAGTAAACTACTTTGCCACAAATGCCTTTCACCAATTCAGAGGAAGGTAAATTTGCTGTTTTTGGATGAAGGCGTATAATTGCTTGAAATAGGTGAACTGTTTGAATTATTATGCTCTCATACAAATTGAGCTGTTGCAGGATTTTTGGTAATGCAAACAATTCCAAATTATTTGTAATTGCACGTGAAGGAGTGTGGTTGTTGTCTAATTTTGCAGTACAGTAACTGCAACATATTAGGTGTTCAGTTATTTCATATTTGCCTTCAGCTAAAAGGTACAAAGCTAATTCAAACCATTTAGAGTCTTCATTGTTTTCTATTTTGTATTCTATGTCCACATTTTTTGTGTTCCTTTTGTAAAACGTTCTGCGGCAACATACACACACATGGTTTGGTACTTCAGCCGATGACCTTTTAAATTTAAGTATTTCTTTTCTGTATGTGTGTAATAGAAGGTTGCTATCTGCAGAATTGTCGCTACTATGCTCTAAAACTGTTGCATTTTCTACATGGCTCTCACTTCCAAAATACTTTTTCTGAATACGGTCCATTTCTTCTTTAAGTATTTGGGTGTACCATGCAGAAGAGTGGTATTTAAATTGCCTAATTCTGAAGCTGGTCTTTTTGCATAGTATATTTTATACACTAAATGTCTTACTTTGGAATTGTGTACTGATATTCTTTTGATATCATGGAAGGTGCTTTTGCAAATAGGCCCAGAAATGCAGGCTAATGAATGTCCTTTTAGTCCTGTGTCTTTCCGCACACACAAATATCCATATTATGCAGCACTTTCATTTTATTTTTGTCTTTACCTTTTACATATTGATTGAGGAACTGATGTAAAGATTTGAAAGCTTTGTTTGGAATGGCACACATTGATGTGCACGGCCATTTGTATACTGGACGGTGTGGTTCTGCTGAATCGAGAGGTAATTCTCAGTTTTCACAAGATAGTTTTGTAAGCAGTGTTTCTTGTTCCATGATGGTAGTATTGATTTTCTCATACCCTCATCCACTGCTATGGATGGCAATTGTGTTTGTTTGATTTTGTTTGTATGCTTCTTCATTAAAATATGGCTCTGTGGTTGTTGTGTGACTCCATTCACCACCACAAACATGCAAAAAATAATTTTAGTTCACATTCCGTTTATTGCCGAGTTTCATTTGTAGTTTGGTACTTAGTTTTGTTAGTGCTTTCATCCTATTTAACACTAATATGAACAACTTCATTTTGAGAAGGATTGCACTGTCCACGAGTGCTTGTAGAATTAACCTTCTACGGTACGGTTTAAGGGGTGAGGATGATTTTGGTCCTCTTCTTAGTAGATTCTGAAGGACTCTTTGACAAAACATTTTTTGCTAAAATACTTTTTTTACTCTGGGTTCTTCTTACACTATCAGTATTATTAGGGACATTGTTAGCTGTACTGGCAGCCGTTTTTTTGACAACATTTCTGTGTTTTGTGACACTTTTTGATGGAGGAGGTACAGTTTCTGTAGTTGAGACTTCTTTAATTATGTTACCCAACTGCATTAGCTGGTTTGTACCAAGATTCTCCACTAACTCTACATTGGGTGGGTGCTTACATTGGGCACCTTTATTTTTATTTGCTCTAATTCTGCGTTCCTTTCTACAGAGTTGCTTTTTGGTAGGCATTCTTTGGTGTCTGTTGAGAAAAAAAAGTATAATTTGGTCTGTTTTCCAATGTATGTGTGCTGTGTGCATACGTTTGATGGGGAAGCTCTTTGGCATGGTGTGTCAACGTACAGTGACCTCTAAATATCATTTAGTAAGGCTACTTTACTGTTTGTATACTACTACAATGTGCTTTAGATGAGAGTACAAAGTGCCCTACTTGTGACGAGAGCCATTATTAATAACTGAAATGCCAAAAACGTGCTACCGCAACTTATTTTCACAATCTAACCTTCTAAGCATTTCCTATGTTACTTCAGTACCAAACACACAGGGATTTGTCAGTCATTCCCCCTGTTATTCTTTGTTCAATAAATGGATATTTGTAGGTAGAATTGCTTCCAAATGACTGCTTGCTTTGGTGCCCAAAATAAACAAATATCCCACGCAGCCTCTTTAAGGAGTAGTTACAATATGAAGGTTGTACTGTACTTACTTTTTTGTGCAAGATGACCAGGTTTCTTTGGATATGTCGTCTGCAGTGTAGATGCTGTTGATTCTCAGGAGAGTAGTCTTCACTGTGAATTAAAAAAACAATATCAATTACTTTGTGTGTTTGCAGCGGTCATTGATACTGCAGACTTTACTTTTACTTCTTTCGTCAGAGGTTTGAACTTTCATATTTCAACCCAGTCCACGTGCACATTTCACTTCTCTCTGTGCAGTCTTTGCATACTACTTTCAGTATGGTACTTGAAAGTCCTTCAAAATAACTACATTTTTGAAGGGTTTGCAAATGCCTTGTTCTTTACAAAGTGTAGTATGCATAGGAGAGAGATTTATAAGCGATAGGGCAAAGTACTAGATGGGCAAACATGTTGTACTTGTTAATGAAAAGCACAATGTCGAAAAATCGGGAGACCCTCCGAAGGGCATGTCAGCACCACAATCGGGAGCGCTTACTATTATCCTACGATCACATTGCAAGTAGCATTACTGTAGGCAGTACAGAGTACAGAATTCTGACATTTTCACATACAAAATTGAGGTCTGCCCTAAATTATACTTCTCAACTCGCATGTTTTTGGTGGGTGTCACCCGCCTTGTAAAGGGCAGACTCACCCGCCAAGCCTCATGCACGCCCATTCATTCCAATGGGCGTCTCACCCGCCAAAAACAAAATTGGCAGATTTCACCCGCCTTTAAGACAAAAATGGTTGAGAGCTATTCCTAAATAGGCAAGCTTGCAACTTATGTACAGGTTATGCAGAAGACAGTAAGCAGTCGTGCGATTTGTTAATGACAAATCAGCAATCTTGCACTTTAAAAGGGGGAGCGTTGTTATGTGTTCCCTATGGACATTTACCAGCATTATTTTGTCTATTTTAAATCATAAGGCTTCCACATGTACTCTGCTTAAAATGTACATACCTGTACTCTATACTGATGCATGTGGACATACATGGAGCTGTATGTAGCAATTCGCAATCCTTGCACAGTAGCTTGTGAAGTAGGTGCTTTGCAATGGTATGCGATTTCCATTAAGAATCATCGACAGTAATTTTGAAGTGCGCAATGTTGATGACGGAGTTAAAATTAGCGATGTTCTTTGTGATTGGTGGATGATTGTGCGCCCGCTTAGTTGTGTCCAATGAGTGACTCGCTTTGGTACTGCTTTAGAAAGGGTGGAAGTCCTGGGTAAGAGTTACGTGCCGCACGTAGGCAATGCTTGTCCGCTGGTAGGGCATGTCACATACAGGTTTCTACAGCAAATCCTGCATGGAAAGATGACAGCCAATCAGATGTTCACATTACTCTTTTGTACTGAAAATGGCAGAGGTGGAGAGGGTCAGGGTTTTGCTGCTTGGAGACATTTTTGTGCAAGGCTTACAACACTATGCCGAGAGTAGGCATGTGGCACACCATTTCGATGTGCGAGGAGTGGAGGTGGTGTGGAGCGCTGCCACTGATGCCAATGCTGCAGCAATTCTGAAAGTTTGCAGAGACATGCGTAGAATGACCACTCCTCATGTGGTAATTTTGCACTACGGTGCTTGCCACTTGGGATACCTGACTTCACGTATTTTGTTGGCAGATTTGGCACAGTTGGTTGAAGCACTCATGACCATCTTCCCAACATCGAAAGTAATTTTTTCTGCTTTACTCCTGCGAGTACAATGGAACAACACTTCTGTTTTCTGTCCAGATCAAAGCATCGGAGGTGCATCATCAATCGCGGCATGCGTGCATTCATGCTACGAGTTGGTATGTTTTTTTGTAGCCACGATAACATTGCTCAAAGCAATGCGCATTACTTTGAATGAGATGGTGTTGCGCTATCTTCTTTGGGAAATGCAATGTTCTTTTGGAACATAAGGCTTGCTTTAGCGAAGGTTCTGTAATGTTTGCAAGAGTAAAGCAAGGACAAAAAATACAACAAAATACATAAAATACCACATGTCTGTACGATATGTGGCCAAAAAAAAAAAACGGCTCTTTTCAGAGCCTACCTTAAAGGGGAAAAAGGGGAATAGTACTTTAATGTACCGTCGTCACGCTCTGATCCTGTACATGTCCGCGATTATGGCGGTAGTTAGCAGCCAGCACATATCACCACCGGGGATTGAAGGGTGGAGCTGCATGTAAATGAGAATGAGCGGAGCTAGGGATTGGTCCATAAAGTTCAGTAGATGTGTTCCGATTGACGTACTTTAGTAAGACCGTTTTCTCCCTCACAGTACACCACACAGCCATGGCTTTCCATGCTCGAAAACAGATTATCTTTATTGTGGGAGACTCATGGATACATTGGTTGAAGGTGCATGCAGAAAGCTGCAGTTTATCTACAAATCTCAGATTTCCACATGCGGAAGTGCACTGGCATGGCGTGCGTGGCATGAGATGGCTGGACCTGGTACCTCTTTGTGTTACTTTACAGACAGAGCGTCCTCCAGATATACTGATTATTCATTGTGGAGGAAACAGTTTAGGCCATGTATCTGGAATTTCTTTGCAATTTGCCATGAAGGAAGGACTCGCGAAGCTCATGGACATGTTTCCAAATTGTCAAATACTTTTTTCCCGTATTGCCCAAAGACAAATATGGTTGCGTTCTTCTGCATTTGGTCCACAAATGGAGAAAGCGAGACGCAATGTGAATAAGGCTGTGTGTGCCTTTATAAGAGATGTTGGCATGTCCTCTTTCCACAATGAAAACATTTTGTTTTGTACCAGTTTCATTTTCTGCAGAGATGGAGACCACCTCACATATGCTGGCAATCAGATGTTTCTTCACATTTTACAAACTGCTTGTGCCCTCTTTTGCAATCACACTAACCTATCTGACAATCCGTTTTCCCCAATCCACTGTTTTTGACCCACACAACACACCACCAAAAGGCTCTCTTCAGAGCCGGCACTTACTCCCAACGTACACTTTATTGCGTTTGCTCTGCTTGCACCCTCCCATTTTCCCCCTCTACAACTGTCCGCAAACTTTTGCTGAGCTCCGCAGGGGTCTACGGCCTTCACTTCATAGTTCTATTGTTATACTGAGAAAGGCGGCTCTGAAAAGAGCCTTTTCTGTCATTTTTGTTGTTTTTACGTTCATTGATTAACAGCACTCGACACACTAGGAGAAGAGGTGAAAGGAGGGTAAGGAAGGGACACCAGCCACGGGGATAACAAAGGGCAACTGAACAGACAAATATTAGGGGGGGTCTTTATTTAGGTAAGGAGCAGATCTTCTGGTGCTCGGTGACTGCAGCCTCAAAAGCACTTCGAAAACTCTCCCCCCTGCAGAGTACTGCATCACAATACATGCACACTACTGTCACCTTTGAAAGGTAAGGGTCCACAGCATTACGAATGGCTTGTGAAGCAGCTGGAGGTAGGTGCTCCCCCACAGGAGTGTCTCTTGTGGTGGGAGGATCGGATTCCGAGGATGCTGTGGAGGAACTCAAACGACTACGCTCTTCACATGGCACCACCCTGCGAATGTCCGCAGTGTGGAACGAAGTGAGGTGTCGCTTCATGGTTGTCGTACCAAAACTGTACGCGCCAAATCTCCCACGGCTCAACGCCCCATCTCACTGGTTACACTTCACCAGGTTCGCACGTGCTTTTAGTACGTTCCCATAAACAGAAAACAACCACCACACCCACGACTATCTCCGAGTGCTCCTAGTGTGGTGTTCCTCCACTTCATTCTCTTCCTCCTCTTCTTCCTCAATCTCTACATCCTCACCCATACATCTCTCTGCAAGCCCTTGGTGAGGTGGTGATGGTGGCAGGTTTGGGGGTAGTGCAGAGGCTAATAACCCAACAATAGCCATGGAAGCCATACCGATTAGTTTCCTTGTGGTCACTACAGCACTAAAGGCAACGCACCTCAATCTGCTATAGGTAGAAGGACAATGAAAATGCGCTCGGGGTGTGGCCTTTTGTATGGGTGCAGAGGTGTGCCTCCTGACCATTTTCATCCCTACAAAGTGGTACACACATTTTAGACAGCAACTCCTGAGGTGGCCTATTGTTTGGGATGTGTGAAATTACATTTTTAAAATCTACAATACTTTGCCTTGTGTCTACAAGTTCTTTTTTATTGTTGCGGAAGCACACAAACCGTGGAAACTAGTCCCCACGCTCAGCGTAGGTGCGGTCACAAGATGACGTCCTCAACACATCTGCCCTCCCTAATGAAAGTCCCCTGGACAGCAAATGCAAAGAATCAAACATGCGCATGCGCACAAGTGTCCTACGGACAGTGTTCGGGTTCTCAAACTACTTCAAAGTGCCACACAAGTGAGACGGACAGTTAGGAACTGTCACGATGCTCGCAATGCTTATGTTTGTACTGCGCATGTGCATGCATGCTATGTTCACTGTACGGACAGTTCCAGTGTCCTTAGGACAACTCCATTTTGTTTGCCTACGAACGGCACCATTTTGACTGCACCCAATACGGACCGCTATACTGTCCTTCACACACTCCCTTTTTACTCATTTACACCCATTCCGGACATCTTGTGTGTTCTACGGACATGTATTATCTCCTTTCTGAGCGGTACGCTGAGGTAGTATATCCTTTGGACACCCCTTTGTGTTTATGTATGCACATTTTCAAAAGATGGTGCAGTCACACATCACATCCGTCTTACTTCACATTAGACAGCACCCACATTCCATTGCTTGCGGATAGGTCGAACAGGCGCGCTGTTCGCAAATATTCTACACACAAACTCTTTCTCTACAACTACTGTACAAAAACATTTCAAACACACACACACACACATCGTTCTAAAGAAATAACGGGGGAAGCGGACTCAACAAATATGGGGGAATTAGGATTCAACACAGGCTGGTTATGAAGAGAAGATTTGTGAGGGGAAGAAGGGATGGATATTTCGTCAAAAAGTCTATTTTCCTGTTCAAGGTTTGGGGATGGTTCACTAGGGAATGAAGAAGCAGAGCAGGTGCAGGTGGGGAAATGATAACAAACTTTTCCTCTCACACAGTCCTCCACAAACTCCCGTAAACTTTGAAAATTGGCGTTCAATATGTCAATTTTCTCCACTATCCTCTTTATCCTGTCTTCTTCTGTCTCATTTGTTACCCTTTCGTCTTTTTTTCCTGCTCCGTTCAAAAAACAAAAAAAAATACATAAGTTCAATGCCTCTAAAATATTGGTCACTATTTTGCATATGCAGAGCAATGTGTACCATTATTTTCGCTGTCTTCAGACATGTCCCCATGTGGGAAATACTCCTCCAGCCACTCCAAAGTACTAGCCATTTCTGAATCAAAACAACAGAAATAAATTATTATTTATGCACCACATATCAATGATATTTGTGATGCCATCTTTGATGTCCTGGGTGTTAGTCTTAGCAATGCACGTAGATGGTGCGAGTTATGGTTGCTTAGCTTACTAGAATGAGGGAATGTGCAGTGGTGTTTGGTTGCACTGTGAAGTATAACATTCCTTTAGTGAAATTCTTTCATTGATTGTACATATATATGTATGGCAGGGAAGGAAAAGAAAGGGGCTAAACAAGTGATGTCATCATTGATGTCAGAATTGACATTTGAGATGACATCTTTCATGGTCTTGGTGTTAGTGGTAGCAGTGCACAGGGGTGGTGGCAGGGTTGGGGGCTTAGTTTACCATAACTGGCAAATTTCAGGGGTTTTTCGGTTTTAATTTGAAGCATAAAGGGGAGGTGGAACGTTTTTTTTAGTGAAGTGTACAGTTTTTTGTTAGGGCAACTTAACCATAACGTCCCCTCAACAAAGTTCTTTTTTTGTAGTGATATATAATTTACAACACATTATTTTTCCCATCTTTGATGTTCTATTTATATCCGTGGCTCAGCTCGAGTCCCTCGGCATCGACTCTCCCTCAACCGACCAGTTTGCCTTCTGTCTACGGAGCACGTGCAGGGACCGGACAGGAATTTCGTCAAACGGGAGCCTGTCAACCGCACCGTTGTTCACATGATTTATTGCATACCGTTCTCCACAGTAAGCTCTGCAGTCTTCTGGCTAATGGCGGGAGCAGCTGAAAGTCCAAGGATCTGGATCTGGGCCTATGTCGATTAGACCTGAACCATTCGCACCGCTACCAACATGTGTTAATAAAGCAGGATCATCCTGCAGACATCGGACGGATGCTTGGGCACTCACACAAAAACTTGATTACACAGGGGTCCTATACCCCAATATGCATCATCTATGACATCATCCTACGTGGCAAACCATAAAACCTATTGGTGGGAGGGATTGGATTAGGGGAACATATCTACTTATAGAAGATATATGGGTTAGCGCTTCATTGGCTGTCTCTTATCTGTAAGACAACTCTTAAACTACCTCTACATACGCATAATACTGATTATTGCAAACAAAATGGCAGCAGGTTGGTCTATGCAAAATTGTATAGCAAGTAGCCCCATAGACCCACTGATTAGTTGGCATTCCCATCCAACTTTGAACTTTCGACTCGACTAGCAGCATGTAAGGAAACCAAAACCCAGGTGTTTGAATCACGCCGGATTACTCTCCACTTTCCTAATTAGTCCACCATCTCTCATCAGTCCGGCCATTAAGCCTCAAGTCTTCATTTGAGGCTTAATGAATAGCCCTTTTTTTCGACTTATGAATCACGTGTGAAGAGACCACAAGTTTGTCAATTTTACCTTCTTATTTACTGCTATTTGATTTAATTGTATTGGGTGTAATTGTTCCTTTTGGCCTCTAGAGACTTTTTCACTCTACTTTGCAAGAACTTTATGCAAGATAGAGTGGGCCCTTTAATAACCCCACTTAAGCCAGGGAAGTATTAGCCGCTGCATATGGGGTTTGCACCTAAATGGGGTCAGCAGTGATTTTACACTGTTTACTAGTCTCAGGTGAGGGGGGTGCTTACCCTGGTTCACCGGTCTTTGTGATTGCAGGTTGACAAAAGCTACATTGACACCGCAGGAAGATACGTAACAGTATGGTGGAATATTGCGGGTTGCAATAGGATTAGTAAACAGCTATGGCCCGAATGTTGATGACCCAGCCCTGGAATTGGTGGATGTGTGGAGGAACAAATACCCTGGCTTTAGGAAATATACCTATTATTCCTCAGGCCATGACACGATGTACAGAATAGACCTTTGGTTACTTTCCGCGAAGTGGGCATCAAAAGTGCACAAGTGCAAGAACCATTCGCGCACACTGTCTGATCACTTACCTGTGGAATTGTCGCTGGCGATGGGAGGTTCCCCCAGACCTAGGCCACTGTGGAGAATGGCTCCCTCTATGTTGTTGGATGCTAGGTTGGTTACATCCAAAAGAATGAAATTGCCACTCCACAGATTGCACCAGAAAATATTTTAATCAAAAGTGTGTCCTTAGGTTTACACGTGTTTCGGCCTCTGGCCTTTCTCAAAACCAGACATGAACTAATTAATTGTGGAAATTATGACAGATGTATGTGATGACAGGCAAGTAGATGTTGGAGATGGGTAGGATTAATAGGTGATGTAAAAAATGAGGGAAAATATAAAAAACAACGTATAAGCGTATACATAACCAAATTCATTCAAATTTCATGTGACATTGCACATCATTTCTCATCCAATGTTTTCTGCTATTGCAATAGTTTCCACAAAGTTAGTGGTTAATGATTCGATAATTACAGGGTATTACTCACCTCGATAGCTGATGAGCTTATTTCTTGCCATTGCCAAAAATATTCAAAGTAGACAATGGAATTCCGGGATCATCCCTTTTCCTACAATATGAACATTGTGTATTGAGATTTGCCTATCAATTTGTGTTTATTCTGTCAAAAGTGTCATATTAATACATGATGGATCGACCCAATTTTATATTATCCAAGTAGCTAGACTCATTGCATGTATTGTACTTGAGTCCTCTTGTCCCATTGGATGACAATATGGATCTTCATCGATGCCCTGACCTATGTATTTGAATTGGTCTGGTTATGTATAAGCTTATATGTTGGTTTTTATATTTCTCTCCTTTTTTTACGTCTCCAACCCCTACTTTTCTGTCATCACATCCCTCTGTCATAATTTACAAAATTAATTTGTTCATGTCCGGTTTTGAGAAAGGGCAGGGGCCGAAACCCGTTTAAACCTAAGGACACACTTTTATTAAAATATTTCTGGCGCAATCTGTGGAGTGGCAATTTCATTCTTTTGCATTTTTGAATGGAGTAGGAGGGCTTCTGCTTGGCCACTTGCAATGCAACCGGATAACTAACTATAACAACTGATATATGACATTAATGATTCCAAGTCGGAGAGAGATTCACCTCAATAGCCCACACCGCAGTTTTATATACTTATTTGGTTACATCCAAAATTGATGGCTTTTTCACTGACAATGAAGGGTCAGTGTCCTCATACTTGACGGTTTGGGAGGCTTTAAAAGTGTGGCTGCATGGAAAATTATTTTCAGTGTCCACTGGTTGACTTAAAAGGATTCGACAGGAACTGAAAGAGGATTGTGAATTGTGGAAATATGTTGAAGTTCTGAGAGTTGGCGGACAAAGAGGTTCGGTATATGGCCAAGCCAGCCCAGGTGCACAGATATGGGGAGGCGGTTAGACCTGGCAGGTTCCTAGCGAGGGTGGCGAAACGTGATGGGGGGGATGCAGTCTATTAAGGGGATATGGGGTCAGGCAGGAGGGGTGCTAACCTCAGACGAGGCAATAAATGCATAATTTCTACACTACTATGCGTCTTTGTATACTAACGCTGACTGGTGTATGGATGCAGAGCTGGATCAGTACCTAGGGGGTATATATCTCCCATGCTTGCCCGAGGAGCCGCGACTGACTTTTGATCAGTATGTGACGGTGGAGGAAGTAGTTGGAGCAATTATGTTGCTGGGATCTGGGAAGGCCCCAGGCTCAGACAGGCTAGTGATCGAGCTATGTAAAAAGTTCCAGTTGACCTTGGCTACTACAATTGTGGGAGGAATCAATAGAGATGGGTCGGCTGCCACCGTCCCTCACGGAAGCGATTATTACAGTGCTGTTGAAGCCCGGCAGCTACCACATGAATTGGCCTCATATAGGCCACTGTCTTTGATTAATGCAGATGCTAAAGTGTTCACGAAGATAATGCAATCCGGCTTCTTCCCTATTCCTCTATGCCGGTGCATATGCTGGTGCACCCGGATCATTCAGGCTTTATCCCTAACAGGTCCACAGCCTTAATTTTGAGGTGACTGTTCTGTATAATATCACAGATAAACCTGCAGGCCACGGCAGTAGCAGAATCACTGCAGAAAAAGCTTTTGATTCCATCTCCTGGAAATTCCTGCTCAGGGTCCTATGGCAATTCCAGTTTGGCAGGTTCTTCATCAGCTGTGCACGGCTACTATATGCAGGTCCAGTGGCCCGGGTTCGCACTAATAGCTGCTGTCACAGGCCTTGAAACTGGGCTGGGGAACACAGCAGGTGTGTCCTCTATCCCCCCTTTTGTTTGCCCTCACGATAGAGCCCCTTGTGCAGATGGTGCCGATAGGACATGGACATAGGGGCATTCGTACATACGGATCGCCCCAGATAATCTTACTCTATGCGGATGACACCATATTATATATAAAAGACCCTGAACAGAATCTGGGCCCTATAATGGAGTAAGTCGCCCAGTTTACATATTACTCAGGCTACAGACTTGACAGTGCAAAGTCGGAATTGTTCCCACTCACGGATGGTGCCTGATATCATAGGATTCCAGTGGGTTCCACTTTACTTTAAATATCTAGGCATACTGGTCTCCAGGGCACACTGCACCCTGTATTCTGACAATCATGAGGCCTATCTGGGCTGCCTTGCTACTAAATTACAACTATGGGCTGGGATCCCCATATGCATGGATGGGCGGCCATCTATACTCAAAATGACAGTGGTTCCAAAATTATTGTATTACTTTAGCAACGTCCCTATTTGGCTCCGGCGCAGGTTCTTTAATAGGCTACGATCTCTGGTGGTGGGTTTTGTATGGGGGGGAGGAGTGGCCTGGTTGAGCTGGGAGAGCCTAGCAGAGCCCTATGATCAAGGGGGGGTTAGCTGCCCCAGAGGTTTGAGTTATATTATATAGTTGCGCAGGCACAGTTCGCTGATCACTGGTACTCCCCGACCTGGGGCTGGTGCACCGGGCACTGGAGCATTATGGGGTGGCACCCACTGACTTTGTCAGTCATTTTCAGAGACCAATATGTGGACTTTTGATCCGGTCCACACAACTGTAAATGCATAGGCCAGGTTGTTCCAAGGGTTTGGGGTGATGGTCCCATATAATGGTGTGGTCCCCATATGGAGCTTTCCTGGGCTTCCTCCTACATTTGACCCAGATGTGCAGGCGTCCTGGGATGATGAGACAGTGGTCCTTAAAGAACTGTATCCAGGTGGGCGATTTGTCACTGGTAGTGTTTGCTTCGAAGCTGGAAATAGCCCTATAGAATATTTGCAATATTACCGGATGAGAGCAACTGTCCGACGATGACCCTCGTTCCCCCAGGAGCCGAAACGCATAATTGTATAGAGACAATAGTGGCGGGCGGCGATGCTAGGAGACTGGTCTCCAGGCTGTACAGGCTGGTTCAGGCTGGCCAAAACCCCAGGAACAGGGCACGGGCAAAGTGGGAACAGGATCTGGGGGGTGGAGATACAGGAAGTTCAATGGCAGAAATAATGTCTCCTCACCAGGAAGGTTTCTATTAATGTAAAATTCCGGCTTATACAGTTCAAGATATTAAATCACCTGTATTACACTGCAGCTAGGTTGGCAAGGTTCTCATCAAAAGCAAATGGTGAATGTGTAATGTGCGGGAGGGCAGGGACGGACTTGTTTCATATATTTGGGACTACTCATTGATCATGAAATTCTGGCAGGAAATAGCGGAATTGCTGAATGAAATGGTAGATATTCCCCCGGCGCTATCCCCCTCCCCAAAGTCCCTTCTAGGTGATATTGGGAAGGTTTCAACGGCTGTAAGAAGGTTCTTTAACATTGCATGCATTGTTGCGAAATGTATACTAAAACATTGAAAGTCGAAAACAGCTCCTTCAAGCACAGAATGGCTTAGGGACCTTACATATGCCAATGAGCGGGAAGAGGGTTATGCAACAAGGTTGTACCGACATGTAGGCCAAAAGGCATCTGGAGTCTGTTCCGCATTACCTGGCACGTGCGCAACAAGATGATGATTCAGAGCTGGGAGTACCCCGAGTGGACAATTCTGCAGGCAGGTTAACCACAGGATAACCAGGATAACCACAGTTAAACATTAAGGTGATCGTCAGGGAGTGATCCTCAGGTTAGGAAGATCCAGTACAAAGCGTTCCGCGGCATCCGGGGATATGAAAAAAGTTACCCTGCTGTCGTGCACCACTCTGAGTTTGGCTGGGAATAACATTGATAATCGTACCTTCTTTCTTTGCAGGATATTTCTAACGGTTTGAAAAGTTTTCCTTTGATCCTGCACTTGCAGGCTGAAATCTGGGAAGAGATGGATAAACGCTGACCCGCAGTGCAACTCCTTATCTCTTGCATAGTTGAAAATTCTAGCTATGATGGCCCTCTCCGGTGCTCCAGAGGGAGGCCTAGCCACCAGGGATCTGTGTGTGGGCGCTCCACCATAAACATGTTTGTGACAGGCGGATTTTCCAGGACCACCATGAGCAATTTTTCTACACATTTTTCCATGTTGTCCACGGGTGTGGATTCAGACACTCCCATTATACAGATATTATTTCTTCTAGATCCTACGGGAGTATCATGCACACAGGGGGGTAAAGCTCTATTCCAATTTCTCCATAATCTCTCTCTACGCAGGTGACATGTTGCTGTATGTGAAACACACCAGACAAAATGTACAACCACTATTACAAGAGATCTGCTGTTTCTGCGACCTCTAGTGTTTGAGGATTAATTGGGCTAAATCGGAGGGACTCCCATTGACCTCCAGTGTTTCCCGGTCTGACATCAGAGAGGCCTTCGGTTGGTGCCCACAGGGTATTCAATATTTAGGAATTCTGGTGTCCCCATCCCCGACAGACTTGTATAGGGAAAAGTATGTGACGACGCTCGAGAAACTGGAACACAGGGTTGATGCGTGGATCCTCTTTCCCATCTCCTAGGCTGCCCGAATATCATCGTCTACAATGGTGATCCTTCTGAAGCTTCTATACATATTTAATAATATCCCGTTCTGGCCCCCAGCAGGTTTTTGGTCCCTGCTTAAGAGTTTGATGGTCCGGCTGGTCATGGGGTAAGCAAGCCAGGATATCATATAACGCGTTGACCTTGCCATATGAGTGGGGGGACCTAGATTACATGAATCTGTAAATGTATTTCTTAGCAGCAAAGATACAATATTCTGTCTGGTGGTGGTGGTCCCCTTTTGCTGAACTCCCACACATCCTGCTCAAGAAAGTAACTACATACCCGCATGATGTAAGGCGGTTGCTTTGGGGTTGCCTGCGAACAGGGGTGCAAACAGAGATACAACCAGTGGCAATCACTTGCAGGGCCTGGAGTCAGTTATGACATGTGCTGGGACAGGAGGTTTGTCACCCCCCAGTGCTCTTCATATATCGGGTCTGCGGAATACTAGTTACCCACGAGAAAATATTTCAGAATCACTTTGAAAATCTGGGGGACCACACCCTGGGGAATCTAATTCAGAATGAGAGGTTCATTACATGGGAGGCTCTGAAGGACAGAGGGGAATGGACGGCAGTGACTATGCTGTTGTACTTTCGGTTGAGAGAGGAATTTAAGTCCAAATGGTCAAACTTCCTGCATTCACCTACAACTTCTTCAATGTGTCATGGCACCACTGACCACTAAGAAGCTGGTATCGTCTATTATAAAGTTATTAGATCACAGAAGGTAACCCATATGAGTGACAACAATGTCAAATGGGAGTTGGCTCTGGGGAGGGTATTGACGGATGAACAATGGGGTGTGATTTGTCTGCCGACGCGCAATTTGTCCTTGAATAATCACCTCCAATTGATACATTTTAAATGTCTCTGCATCAAGTGTACTATCCCCTGCATGCTTACATGGGTTTTACCCTGATAAACCTCCCTATTGCATTAGGTGTGCGTTCGACCCGGCTGATTTTTTTTCATGGGTCCTGGAGTTGCTCGCAGTTTTGATAATTCTGGGTTAAAATAGAGGAGGCTGTTTCCCAGATGCTATATGCTCAAACACAATATCCCCCAGTGCTCTGGTTACTTGCCCTGATCGAATGTGGGTCTCAGGCTGAAATTAAACTGGTGGGGATAGCGTCCGTAGTAGCAAGGTACCTAATAGGCAGGGTGTAGGGGAGGAGAAGTGCTCCATGTTTTCGGGATTGGGTGAACAGAATGAGTGTGTCTGAGAAGAGGGAAGCCCAATATGCAACATCTCTACCTGGCCACAGCAGACCCCTGGATTGTTGGAGCCCTTTCAGAACTTTTATGTCTAAAGATGCAAAAGACCCTGGTCTTCCCTCCTCCCCAGGAGGTGAAGCCGGGGGGACGGTGCAGCGTTTGTTGTCTGTTCAGGAATAGTGGAGGTAGGAAGATCACGGCCGATTCTTTGCTTAGTGTTGATTCTCCTGTTGTCTCTTTGATGGGCGGTTGTGAGGTTTGGGGGCATGGAGGGGCATTGTCCTGGTTGCCCTCAGTAAACAATGCAGATTCAAGATGTCGCTCTTAACTCACAAATGTTTATTGCTTGTATATGATCTTTTCATAAGTACTGTGCTGTCTGTACTTGTAGGGGGAGGGGTGAAGGGTTGTTGTTAGGAAAGATTTCATATTGTAGGTAATTTTCGTTCCATGTGGCAACCCCCAAACTTTTTGCTGTTGTTTTACACCCTGATCTAGACTTTGCCAGAGAAGCGCAGCGTTCTGCCGCACTCCTCTGGGCTTTCGCTCCATTCTTACGGGGAAACTGACATGCCCTTAAGACAGTCAGTACCGGGAAACGTTGTTTTCCGTAGTTCTTTTCTCATGTTGCAGCTTTCGCGCAAAATGGCACAAGAGTGCACCGTAACTTACATTACCGCGCTCTTGGGTCTCTAGTCATTCTACAGGCCCTAGTAACTCTCGATGGATTTATAACGAACTGTGCAAGTATGTCACGGACGGGACTGGTGGCAGCGATCGTTTCTTTGTGTTTTGAACTCCCTTTTGCCCTGTTAACCGCGCTTCTCGCGTTTGGCCAAAATGGGTGGCCTGACTTCCAAAATGGCCATGCCACGAGGTTCTTTGTCCTGTCCGTTGACCGTCTTGCCCCTTCACCTTCCCCAGGTCGAGCCGACCCGGGGCCATCCTTATTTGGGCATGTACTTTCCCGCGAAACACAGATGCTTTCGCGGGCTTCTGCATGCCTTGTGTGTGCCTCCTGGATGTGGGATGGGATGTCTGGTCCTAATACACATCCTGGGTGCCAGAGAGTCTAGTGTGTCCTGAATGCCTGGGACCACCGTTGGCAGTGATAGGTCCACGTATGGTGTGAGTGTTTTGTGAGCAGATCTCCCATTGGGTCCTCTCCGTTTTGGCGCGAAGGGAACTCTGGATAAGAGGAGGCTGGAAACTCCACTATCATGTCGATCTCCTGAGTTCTCACGAACGACGGATACAGGAGCCAAGTATCCTGCAACTAAGAGGCTGAACCGAGGAATCGCTGGTGACCCGCTGAAGGACTGCTCCTCTGCACTGCTGTCGCCCTGTGAAACCATTCTGCCTCTGATCGAACGAGAAGGCCTGTACTGGTACTTCGACCCTTTGGAATAGTGGGAACAACTATTCTCGGCATCTTCATCATCTCCTGCATGTAAGCCTTCGGAAGAGTCTCTGGGCCATCCAGTGGACTGACCAGTTTACCCAGGAGTCTTGCTCTGTCACGGCCGTCAGGTTGCTGCTGTATTCCGAGTCCTTGACACTCTCACACGATTCATACACTTGGCATTCCCAGGTCTGAAGTGAGAAGTGTACATTGGGCTACAATACACACAGCCGCTTCGTTGCCCTGCTGTGGTAACAATCTGTGCGGGTTCACTGCGTTTGGGACATCCTCAACTCTAACTTCTGCTGCCGCGGAATCTACACGACGCTGAGACATCCCCTGCTCGTATCTGAACCTGCCAGCACTGAAACTGACACAGAGAAGCCTGGGTCTGTCTGCATCGGGGACCGGTGAGTAGCAACGCTAGGAACCGGTCGCCCTCCTGCAGTAGCCTGTAGCTTTTCCTTGCTGTGTTAAACAGCACGCCTTCTTCGCACTCACGCTCTGCTTCTGACCGCAAGTGGAGGCCGCGCTTGAATAGCGGAGATCTGTTCGTCCTCCTTTGTTCACCGCTCTGAACTGCCTGATTTCCTTGAAGAGACTCCCCTTGGCCCGTTGGCACCAGCGTGTGTAGGTACTTTTGAGCACAAGGCTCCACTCTTCATAGGGCTCGGACTTCCTTCTAGTTAGGTGGCCTCTGAAGGCGAACTGGGTCTAATGATTACTTGCACTGCCTGTTTTCCTCCCCATCTAGGTGGTCTGCATATTTCGTGCTTCGAACTCTTTAGACCCTTCAGTAATTGTATATATATTGTATTTGATTGTGATGTGTTGGTTTACTTGCGTTTTACAGTGATTCTTTAGTATGGTCAATGTTACAAAGGCCTTGTAATAAATGTGTCTATATTTTTGATATAACACCTGCTTGGAGTAATTTGTAAGCGTCCTTGCTTTTTGTGCTCATTGCGGGCTTTCAGTCACCCTCACCCCTCTTGAGACCTAGTCTTGACCGCCGCCATCGCTACCCTGATTGGTCTGGCTTGTCCAGAGTTTACCCTGTTCCAAGAAACTAGGCTGGCCTTCTGAACCTCTGCCCCTCCAGGACAGAGTTCAGAAATCCATCTTAACAGTTGTTATTTCAGGTGTGTTTGTATCCCTGAAGGTTGTGAAAAAAAATAATAAAGAAGTATTTAAAAAAAATTAAGTTTTAAATGACATGGCTTTTTTTAAAGGAGAGAAAGAAAAGCTTATCCAGTGTATTCCAAAGTTGAATTTACACTCTGGGAAAGGAGAAGCCCTTGTTAGGAAAGATTCTCTTTTTAGTTTCCTATTGAAGCCCATTCTTTTTTCCTCTGTTTTTATCCTGACTTCACGTTGTGAAGGGAAGTAAAGCGTTCAGCTTCATTTCCCTTGCCTTTTGCTCATTGTTAAGAGGAAATTGATCAGTCCTTCAGACTATCAGTACTGGGAAGCTATGTTTCTCTTTTGAATTCTTGTACTTTTTAACATTGCACACAGCACCTTACAGTTCAGTGAAACGGTCATACATTTGTATCACCCTAGCTTTTTACACATGAGATTTTTGGTTACATTTATACGTGCCTAAAGAAAAGCTGGTAGCATCAAATACATTGTTACCATTGTTGCATTATGCTTAGTGTGCACATTCGCATTTACTGCGTATGGCTGCTAAACGTGGCTAGTGACCTAAAATGGCCTTGCGACAAGATTTTCACTTGCTTTCTCAGCCATATTGTTGTGTGTTCTTCTTCCTGCCTTGCCAGGTCAGGATAGCCCATATAAGGTTATGCACTTACCCAGGAAAGCTGCAGCTTTCACAGAATATTGATGCCTTTGTGTGTGGCCCAGGAAGTGGGTGGTGCTGTCTAGAAGAACAACAAGCCTCCTGAAGATTCGAAGATGACTCCTGAAGTGGCCCAGCATCCCTCCCAGTAGCAAGCCTGGTGAAGCCATGTTTGACTACCTGATCTCAGAAGACCCTGAGCAGTGCTTCAGTCCTTGGACTACTGTGACCATCTTGTTGCAAAGTCTTCTCGAGAATCCTGCCCTTTAAAGCCTTCGGAAGTGCCTCTTGGACTGCCGGTGGACTCACCAGTTCTCTTGTGGGCTACCTTGCCAGACACGTTGCCGTTCCGCATTCATGCCCAGAACCTACGATGGTCACCAGCTTGTACCACAAGTCGCATTCTCCCCCATTTTCAGCATCCTAACATCAAGGGATTTGGTACCAGAGCAGTTTCTTTGACTGCTACTGGAAGAATGCCTGTCGTCACCTGTGCATGGTGACCATTGCTGGAATTCGCCTTTCTCCAACTGTGAAGTGTCCTGAAGAGTTCTGCATAAGTGTTTTTTTGTTGCATTTCTTCATCGACAGAGGTTGCATTTTGCAACTGCAGCCGGCCGAAAGAATCCTTGAAACCACAACTCCCGGGCCAGTCTCACAAGAACCAACGCGGGAAGACCGAGCCCCCAATGACCACCAGATGAACCACAAAGTCATATGGGAAAATCGGAGTCAGGGGGTTACATAAACACAGTGCATCTGTCCCTCCCGTCCTCAAACATTGGAGATAAGTCCCTTTGTCTCCTAAATTCCATTCTACTCCCCTTTCAGTCATCAAACTTGGGTAGAATATCCTGAAAACCAAGAAAACATGTACTTACCTTTTAGTAAAATTGTTGAAGAACTTTTTGAACTATCACCAACACAAGTTAATTACAGTTTACCTGCAAAGATACCATTCTGGTCAGAAACATTCTGGCTCCGGTGTCTTTTGGGAACAAGGCCCTGTTCCTCGTAGGGTTTGCACTGCTTAAGTTAGGTTATTAACTTGTGACCTAGTTACATAATTTACTGCATTTAATGTACTGAATAAATCATGTGATGTATATTTGAAGCTAGGGTGAATGCATATATTTATATCATGGAGTGTTGTGATATAATACTTTTTAGATTCATTTTACGGTGTGTTCAGAAGACCTATAATAAATAACTATGTTGTATACTTACTGTCTAAATTGAATTATTCCGTGCCATAATGTGAGAACTAATTGAGGGTCCTTGACCACACTCACGCTCTCCTGTGAATAAGCCTTGAGTGCTCTCCATTGCCACCTTGATTGGGTTGTTCCTAACCTCTCAGAGTTTCCTGTTCACTACAATTAGGATGGCCTCCTAAAATCTGTCCACCCAGCCAGATTCTAAAAAACCATCTTAACAGCCCTCCGCACAGCACAAGCCACACAGTGATACATAAAAAGGGAGTACTAGCATCCAAGATGGGATCCATGTGACTTATTGATTGGTGGCACCACAAAGCCCAAAATAGATCCAGGTGCACTAAGTGAAGCTAGAAAATCCCAGCCCTCGGGGGCGCTGTTGCGCTTGCAGAAGATGGCCACCTGAGTGAGAGCTCTGAGCTGGGAGGCACTATCCTTGCTGAAATCCACGGCGGTGCGCCATAAACTCCTGAATTGGCATCAAGAGATTTCTCTTTGAGACCGGAGCTAAGCCCTACCCTAACCTCGGGCTGTGAACCGGTTCCATCCCGGAGTTCTAGCCTTCCCTACTTGTACCGGAGGACTTCACTATCCCGATCCGCCCCTTGCTTCCAGAGGAGACTGCCTCCGACTCTGTGGATTGGAGGCCTGCTGTGGGGGAGGGGCGCTGGGCCCGCTCAGGTGCAGCCTTTTATCCCGCGTGCTGGGGACCGCCGAGCCCTGCGGGGGAGTGGCATCCTTCCTTCGGCAGCCACGGCCGAAGGAAGGATGCCCCACCCTTCCCTCTACGGATCCCGCGACCTGTCCAAAACAGCGAGCGGGTCTGCTCGGCTGCCTCTTCAGTGGTGGCGTGCTGTGGCTGGTGGCTCCCGCTGCGGCCCTCCGATCCTCCCATGCTTGGAAGAAGCCGTGTCTGTGGGTCCGGCCTGGAGGCTCCCTGATCATCCGACAGCTGCGGTGAGTCTCTGGTAGTTTGGGGGCCCCGATCACCCCTCCTGCAGCGCCAGTTCATCCGCTCTGGCCTGCCTCCCCCTCGGGGATGCGGCTAATTGCACCTGTCCAGAACTATCATCCCACACAGGCTGCCGCGCAACGGGGGCTGTGTCTTGACCCAACCCCCCACAAGCTATCCTCCATTGGTGCTGCATGGGAGCAGAGCTCCCCCACGGAATCTGACGATTGCTGAGGGACTGGTACTGAACGTCTGCCAATACTTCATTGCACTAGTGGAGGGGCATCCTAATGCCTGCATTACGTGGGAGATCACAACCCACTCTGGTGGCTAAATAGTCTTTGATAACCCTCAGCTTAGTTTGAACTGACACACCACCTAAAGATCCCTCTCTCTGTACACTTGCCTGGACTGAGGTGGTCCTGAGAAGGGGTGGGGGCTGCTGTGTGCCTCTGGGTGACGGGCCCCCACACCTTTACTCAGCTACTGGAAGCCCACTTCACGTGGCTGGGGGGAGTGGCTGCAGGCATGCAGCGTGAGACATCGGCTGCCCATGATGCGCTACATCTAAACTAACATTATCACCTACTTCCCTGCAGTCAGGAGGCGGATACTGGCATAGCCAACCGGCGATTACCGTGGGCACCCATCAGCCAGCGATCTCGCGATACCATTACTGAATCCCAGCTGCCCACTCTTCTTCAACCGCCCGGCGACTCTTTTTTGCCACCGGGATTACCAGCTGCCCTGCTATTGGACACAAGGATTCCACCCCCTGCCCTCTCTGGCGTAATTGAGTCCGCAACTCCTTGGCTCGCAGTACTCCGTTGCTAGCCACAGACCTCCCGCTCCCATACTCCAGTTAGGTGTATCACTTGCAGGCCTTCATCAGAGCTCTCCTTTACCGGACCCCTGGCACATTGCATTACTTCCATCTAGCTTGGTGCCACTGGCTGCGGTCCGGGGCTGCCGCTCAGATGTCTTGCGGTCCTACAACCTACCTACGGGCCTGACTCCCATAGCTCACTCAAGAACTGTAAGGCATCCCCCAGCTACCCCAACTCACCCTCTGGTCTACTGCCTTCGATCTATCTACCCTCCTGCACGCTTCACTTCTTCCAGCCCAAATCTACAGGATCACCCCCCAGCTGGTGCCATGACTAAGGGAGCAGGGAAAAAACAGTCCTCCATTAATATGTTCACAAAAACACTGTCTAAACCGGCTGCGGGGGCACGGGAGCATGAGCCCACCACTTCAACTCCCCAGGACTCCATAGACTTGCAGAAAATGTTGGAATACATCCGCGAGGGGTTCACCACATTGCATACCAAACTAGACAACATGAACGGCACTATATCCTCCATCAAAGCGCACATTAAGAAAACTGACGGCCGGGTGGCTGAAATAGAGACGAGGGTGAGCACCACCGAGGATGACTTGGGCTCCCTCCGGGCAGAAGTCTCCTCACTCTCTAGTTGAGTACTCGAGGTGGTGAAAAAAGAATGAGGACCTCGAATCGTGCTCGAAATGCAATAATCTCTGCATAATCGGGGTCCCTGAGGACAGCATCAAGGAACCCATGGAAGACTACATTACTAACACTCCTGGATTCTCCAAGGCTCTCACCGCAGTTAGCGATAGAGAGAGCCCACCGTGCCTTAACAACAAAACCCAGGCCTGGCGCACCTCTGTGCCCCATCATAGCCAGGGTCCTAAATTTTCGTGATCGAGACACCCTCCTCAGGGCAGCGAGAGCCAAAGGTGAATTATTCCTGGGATCCGCTAGGATCCACCTGTACCCCGATTTCTCTGTGGCCGTCCAGCAGGAACGCAAAACCTTCCTGACAGTTTAGAGGAAGCTTTGCGACCTGGGGGTCAAATACTCCATGCTATATCCCGCCAAGCTGAGAATTGAACACTCTAACCAGGTGTTTTTCTTCACAATCCCGGAAGAGGCCTCCAAATTCATTGATGACCATTTCCCTGGTTGGTAGGTATCTAGGTCGGGATGTAATAATGGGAAATTAAAAATTTAGTACAACTGTGTTCAGAATTGGAGGATACCGGATGCACAAGAAAAAGGCACACAATGACAAACCAATGTTCACAAGTAGGGCCTCTCAGATATAGCATAGGAAGTTAATATCCTCGTTCATCCCATTAGGGTTGAGAGAGCCGAGGCAGTCTATGCAATAAGTCTCTCTTCTGTCCAATTTGGCGTTAATGTGATATGATATGGTATGATATGGCATTTGTAACGCGCCTATACACAAGTGTTTCAAGGCACGACGAGGCAGGGAGGGGGGAACAAGGGGAAGACAGACAACAATCCTACTAGGCCAGGTGTCATTTAGATCGTGCAAGTGCAGGGGTAGGGGGAAGGGAAAAAGTGCAAGGGGAAGGGGTAGGGGGAAGTGCAGTACAAGGTAAGTAGAATAAAATAATATATAGGGCCAGCTGGTGGCAAGTGCAAGGTAAGTGCAGGCAAGTGCTGGGAAGGGGGGGCTGTAGGGATACAGAGACAGTCCCGCAGTGCAGGGGTTGCCAGGGAGGCAGTGCAAGTGGAGAGTGGCTGGGCCCAGGATCGAGGTCGGTGAGAGTGGCCCAGTTGCAGATTCAGTGCAGTTTCAGTGAAGAATTTAGCAGGGGAGAGGGGGAGAGAAAGCAGAAACAAAGAGGGAAGCAATCACGAGGATATGATAATGTCCTCGTGAGGATTTGATTTGAGCAGGACTTCAACTATCTGGAACCTTATCTGGGATTAGTTTGTCTCTTCTCCTGCCAATGTCTGGCCACTGCAGAGTTCGGGTTGGCATTCCTGATGCACAACCTGCGCTCATTCCATCTAACCTTGGCAGTTCGTTCAGATTTACCGATGTAGCACAGCCCACATAGACATTTAATGATTTAATGGCATAGATGATGATGTTACTGTCATATGTCACAAAACTCTTGAGTTTAATTTACTCACCTGTGCGGGGGTAGTTTATGGTATTGCCTTTGGTGATAAAACCACAATTTCAGCAATGTAGGCAAGGGAAGGTACCAATGTGTTTAGTAATGGCTCTTTGGTTGGTAATTTGGTGGAGACCAGTTCATCCCTTAGATTTCTGCTTCTCTGGTATGCAAATACTGGTAGTTCCTTAAACAGGTGTTCCACTCTGGCATCGCACGTGAGAGTTCCCCAAGTCTTTTTAATGCGATTACTCTGTGTTGAAAACTTGGAAACGTATACTATTGGGGGTGCTTTTTTTAGATTCCTTCTTCTGTGTAAGTAGTCTATCACGGTCAATAAGATCGATCCTGGTAATAGCCAATTTTCTGTCTGTGTTCTTATAGCCTTGTGCCAAGAATTTCTTTCCCCATCTCTGAATGTTCTCTGATGTATTCCTCTGGGTTGCTCACTATCCATTTGACACAAAGCAATTGTCTAAATGGTACATTTTGAATAAGGCTGGGCTGGTGAAAGCTAAGACGAGGAAGGAGATTATTTCTATCGGTCTCTTTGCGGTATAGACTGGTGCTATATACATTGGTAACTTTTTTGATGTTCACATCTACAAAATGAATCTCTGTTTTCGCGTTTCATGAGTAAATTGGATTCTCGGGTCTATGTCGTTGAGGTAGTTGACAAAATTCTTAAGTTCTGTTTCTGTGCCAGACCATATGCCAAAAATGTCATCTATGTACCTAATGCATAAGTGAATATTCTTGTTCCAGGTGGTATGTGTCAGTACATGATCCATTTCAAATTAATACATAAAGCAATTAGGGTAAGTGGGGGCCATAGTCGCCCCCATGGATGTTCCGGAAACGTGTAAGTAAAAGCCATCCTTGTACTGGAAGTATGAGTTTTCCGCTATGAATTGTAGTAAAACCAGGATGAACTCTTTCTGTGCTTTCATGTCTGACTCTCTCAAGAGCATTCATTCAATGGCTTCAAGACCAAGGTCGTGTGGTATTGACGTGTATAGGCTATTGATGTCCACTGTACATAGGATGTTGTTAGGATAATATCTGGTCTTCTTAAAATGTTGTAGAAAATGGGTGCTGTCCCTCACATACGTCCCATCAGTCTCCATGGAAACTTTGTATAACGGTCAGAGGCGCCCGCCCTTGAGCCTCCTCCATTCGCTGCCTGCATTCCGCAGCAGTAGGTAAGCGTTTATTTTTCTCTCTGTCAGCACTGACAATACACGCCTTGATGTGTATTTCACTAGCCTTGACATATCCGTTGACATATCCGCTCCATATGTTTAAATTCCAAGGCTTGTAAACCTTGTACATGCCTTTCTCACAAGTTAGAGTTTATAGAGATTGACTGCTCGATCTGAAGAGGAAGCTGAAAGTATTCTTGTATTCGTTGCGCCCAGTTACCTCTGGGTTAGGTGCGTCCTACAAAATAAATAAACAAACCAATGAAGGTATCCGTTTTGTTTTCCTTTTTCACCACCATATGTTTGTATATATTTGCACCCTATCATTTTTACCTGGTTCTATTACCTTGTTCTTTTTAAATAAATGTAATGTATCTCTGTGTGCATCAACCGTGGTGTGGATGTTACTTTAGTGATTATTACACATTTTTGGTTTACTATTGTCACCACATAATGCATTAACTTTTTTGGCTGAACTATGTCGAATTTGTGAAACATGTACTTACATATAATCATGCTCTGTAGAGCTCAGCCCTGATGAAGGAGTACCACTCTGAAATGCATTGGCTTTAGAGCTCTTCTTTTGATTAGGCAACAGCTGGCCTCAACCTTACTTTTGGATATTAAAACTTACCATTCCTCCAACGATCTCTGCCTTAATGCCAGTAAGACAGAGATTCTTCTCATTGGCACCCCTGCCCCTGCTTTCCCTCTCTCTCTTTGGCTGCCCTCCTTGGATCCCCTCCCCTCCCCCTCCTGTGAGGCAATAAACCTTTTTGTCAGCTTCGACTCCACTCCCTCCTTCTCTCCTCACATCACAGATCTTGCCAAGAAGGCCCACTTCCAGCTGCACCTCCTCATAAATATTCTACCTTTCCTCACCTTCCCCCAGAAACTCACTGTCTCCAGAGCTCTGGTTCTCTCCAGGCTCGACTATTGCAACATCCTCTTTCTTAATCTTCCCAACTCTACTCGTCGCTCTCTTCAACTAATCCAGAACAGGACTGTGAGACTTATCCTTGGCCTCAAGCCCAGGGACTGCATCTCTCCAGCTCTGAAATCTCTCCACTGGCTTGTGGTGCCCGCGAGGATCAGGTTTAAGACCCTCTGCATCATCCCCCAGGCTTTCTGGAGCCGTGGTCCTCACGATATCCAACTCTCTCTTCCTAAATACCTACCTTCTAGAGCCCACCGGTCAGCTACCTCCAACTCTCTGCGGGTCAGACACTTCTCAAAGCAGAGAGTGGGGGGTAGATCTCTCTCCTCTGCAGGTGCCTCGCTCTGGAATGGTCTCCCTGCCCCTCTTGGACTTGAGCTGGACCACTTGAAGTTCCGGAAGCTGCTCAAGGCCTTCCTTTTCTCCTCTTCCTTCTTTCTCCCTCTCCCTGCTAATCTATATGTCTATTCATCCCGACTGGTTGCGTGGTTGCCCTTAGAGTCATACAGGTTAGCATGCCCCCATCGACCAGTCACCCTGCAATGCCTCCTGGCCTACCCAGCACTCCAGGTCTGGGACTGTAACCCATGTAGTCCTTTGCCGCCCTTGCAATTATTCAGAGCCCTGCTGCCCTGACTGCACTTCCCCTTTACCCCTCCCCTGCCCTTCTTGTTTGCACTTGCTTGATATGAATGTCACAAGGACTAGTAAGATCATTTGTCTTGGCATTCCTGTTTCCCCTCCCTATCTTGTGGTGCCTAGATACACTTGTGTAGAGGTGCGATACAAATACCAAATCATATATCATATCAAGCTACAGATAAGGATTATTTTTGCTAAAAAAAGAAATAAACTCCAAGCAAGTACCAAGGATGTCATGTCAGAGCATGTATTGGCCCTGGGGCAGTCAGGGCAGGTTGCATCAGGATTGCCTTATAGTGCGAGTTATCTAGGTTGTGAGGCAAGGAAGTAAGTATTTTTCAGGTCTTCAAATGGTAACAAAATGAACAGGGTTCAAGTCCAAAAAAAAAAGGTGAGGGAATACAGGGCTCAATATATATATATATTCAGTAAAAACAACTTTGTTAAAGGGACGTTATGGTTAAGTTGCACTAATAAAAACCTATGAAATTTGTAGAGGAGGTCCCAGACATGGCCTGCACCCCTTCCCCTCATTTTGAGGTACCAGGAGCATACTCGCCAAGGTATGTGACGTATGAGGAGCAAATGAACCAACAAAGAGCTGCACTGGGACTCTGCCCAGTATACATCAGAAGATCCATACCTGTTGAAGTGCTGTAAAGACTGGAGGGGGGTGTCTGTACTTCTGCTCTCTATATGGTAGAGAGGCGAGGCACAGAGGACCCCAGCCAAGATTCTCTATAGGGTTGCAATGGACGAGCAATCAAGGCCTAGCTTCTCAGGAGGTGATGCAGGCTGGTTCTTAAGTACAGTGTAGTCCCCAAGGCCCCACAAAGGAATGTCCACACACTGTATTACTGAAAACACAGTCTTTATATAATTAATATTCAAAGGTATGTACACTATCACAATAACTCACTTTGTACTCAGAAGTCAACAATGGCAAATATATACAATTCTAAAGTGGTACCACCAATATTATCAGACCTCTTTAAAGTGCATCAACTATACTGTTAAAATGTCACACAGATCCATAAAAAGGAAACCAGCAATAGAGAGAGGAGGGAAAGCAAGATGGTTGAAACAATAGGCAGAATACTGGCCTCTACCGTTAAGCACAGTTCTGTGTGGAGATCCCCCCCCCCCAACCTGGGCAAACTGTAAAATACAGATATAGCATAAGCTCAGTCCATATATTGCTCAATAGTCTTCTCCTATGATGTTTTTATCCCCCCAATGTACCTGGTGGAGTAGAGTTCTTCGAAGAAGCGTCGATGGATCCTTCTTGAGTGACCCCCTTTCAAGCAGGAGTCACGGATCGTCGAGAGGCGTCGAAGAAAGTGAACTTGGCGTCGACGGCGTCGATGAGAAGTTCAAGGGTACCGAGACCACGGCGTCGATCCAGGCGGTACTCGTCGGCGACGTCCTGCGAGGATGAGGTGTGCGGGGCACCTCAGCGTTTGATAGTTCTGAACCACAAAGAGTTTCAGAAGAACTGTGGCCCAGCAAGGGCGTCGAGTTGTCGAAGTCTTTGTGGCCTTCAGGTGGCGGGAAACCCACTAGCGGATTCTGCTCTGCCCGTCAGCGGCCTTGACTCTCTCCGGCAGGATAAAGCGGTCATTGGTGCGGACAAGGGAGTCATTCGATTCAAATGTTCTTAGGCAAAGGAGCAGGCGGCTCCGGTCGTCGGCGTCACGTGGTCCCCTCTTCTGGGGAAACACAACTTCGACGGGCCTCCAGCGGTTACACAAACCTGCGAACCCTGGTTGACGGCAATGGACTTCGACGGCAGCGAAGTCCGGGTGCTTCACTTCGATCTCCTTGGCGGTCCCGTCTCTGGTCGGTGGCCTTTCGAGGGTCTAACTCCCAGAGAGCTTCGGCGAAGGGCAGCGGTACTCGATGGTCCCTCGGAGCACGGGAAGAGGGCGCCTTACCAGGACCTCTTTCGGATGTGTCTTCGACAAATGCGCCAGTTTTCAGATCAGGTCGAAGCAAATGCAACAGCAAGTCTTCTTCTAGCAGCTGGGCGTCGAGGATCAGCAGTTCCATTTACTCTTCAAGTGTAGACACAGCTTCTGAACAATTTCCAGTGCTGAGAGGTCCCCAGATATACTATTCTGCCTCTCATCCACACTGCTGGGTCACACTCAGCAGCCAATCATACAGAAGGGCATTCATGTACTCAGGCACAAAGTGCATTCAGGCCATCCTCCTCCCTCTCAGACACTCACAACAAGGAATGTGGATTGGGACAAGTACCCAGCCATTCAACACTACACACTGCATTCAGGCCAGTTTCGGGCAGGGCTGTCTCAGTCTTAGTCTTTCATACCAGAAACCAGACAGCCACAACAAGAAGTGCATATTGGTCCCACACTGCATTCACCCAGGTCCCACCCACAGGGTGTACCCACAACATACAGTCACTGGGAAGGCTCCAGCCAGTCTGGACTGGACTTCACAACAACACCATATATGGAACTTCCACCCAACAGCTAGTCAGGGGGAAGGGACAGAGTCAGGGCTTCCCAGGAGTTTGGGAAAACAAGGTAACAGGCAATAGAAAAGAAGAGGCCACAGGGGCCATCTTGTTTTCCATCAGGAATCAACTGATTCCAATGGCAGGGCCTGGGTATCCCAAAATGGAGGATACTCAGAGCACCTGTCAAATTCAGCATGGAGCTGCCACCAGCCCAAACCCTGCTCTGTGGGCCACCCACAGGTACCCAAAAACATACACTTGGGGCACAGGGTTGTACCCCCACCCATGGGTGCCATAGGGTATCCCATGGGTCTGTACACCAAACCAAAAAACAGGAAGAGCTGCACTGCCAGGAGTCCCACATGGACTCCTGGGTAGAAAACAACACAGAACACAAATGAAAAAGGACTACAGGACGAGGACAGGGAGGCCCTGTCCATCCAATGCATTTCCAGCATCACAAGCGCCCATAAGCAGACAACCCTGGGCAGCACGGTACCCTATCAGACAGCAGTACCAGCTGCTGATACGAAACAAAGCGTACCTACAGACGGTCCATGAAGAGACCCAAAGAGCCCTAACGGAAGGCCAGTGGAAATGACTCAAGGGCCTGAACAGACTCGTGAATGAACAAAAGCAGCTATCGATGATAGCATACCAGTGCGAGTAACTACGAAAATAAATATAATCGACACAGAGAAGAGACTATGTTAAAATGTGAGGAAACGTTGCTACGAGACAAGATGGGAGCAACCGACCTGTCAAACGTGTGTAAATAGGCTTGGAACGCAAGAGGCAAACAAAACGATACTGCTTGCAATGCTTAGTAGAAGATTAGAGTGGCAAGCGCCAACCATGTATCTACCTCAATAAGGCACATTATACAAGTGCGACTCCATTTGTAAAAGCAGAAATGTACCCAGGCTGCCAAAGGCCTGAAAGGCCAAGTTTCGTAACCCAGCCAAAGGCAAGAGAAGGAGCGGAATCGAAACTCAACAAAGAGTGGCTCATGCCTAGGAAATCGAGGTCAACCAGAGAAAGGGAGGAGAGCGTCAGCTAACAAGACTCAAACTTCAGAGCATACCAGCCTGCCTCTTGAAGGTCAAGATAAGGGGGGCCCATGCAGGTGGCGAGGCTGAAACAGAATTAAATGCACTAAAAGCTGGAAACTGAAGCAGATTCATGGTGAACTAACACGTGACCAGCAAGGCGCGAAGAAGTACCACCGCCTGATGTCATCCAGGACCCGAGGATGCCATAACCTTTCCTGATAAGAGACTACAGTTTCGAGGCCATCCTTAGACAACTAATTGACACATCGCCCTAAAACACTGATTGATGGAAAGGAGGCAGGGTGAATCCTTGGGCATTAGGCACCTGGGTGTCCATTCTGCATGCTGCTAATTAAAGTGGAGATTTATGCTTAGGGGTGTAACCTGCCCAATCACAATGGACCAAGTTATCTGGAGTGCTATAGATAGTAGAACCAATCACGTGTGGTGCAATGGGACGGACGTAGACGCCCACCCGATAAGAGTTATCCAATCCGCATGCCCTATTATCATATACAGATATAGCACCTATACTTAAGTTACCTTTCTTAACCAATTAAATTGCATGTTGAGTTTTTGTAGAGTTAGACGTCAATGATGACGAATATTGCCTATAAAAACTGCTGTTCAACTGAAGTTCGAGGAATTCGGAGCGAGACAGGTGATCGTAATGCTGCTGATTTCCATTTGTTTCTCTGTTTGATGTACTTGTCATTAAACGAACTTCCTTTTGCTAACTTACTGAGTCCTCATTATTGAGTCGTGTTGGATTAAATGAATCCTGCACCCCCTGTCCTCACATGGTGCAGCTATCTTGTCTTACAAGTTCTAGAGGGTGAGCGCTGACCTATGGGCCCGTCAGTGAATTCTCCTCCTGAACACTTGGTAGAGTGAGGATGGTTTCGGCCATTAATTATTGATTATATAATACTAAGACACCTTAGAACGATGGCACGAAGTAACTCCGGGCCTTCGGCAATATCACAAGTCCTTTACCATTCCGGCTGAGTAGACTGAGAAGCTCACCGTGGACAATGATAGAGTAAGCCCATAAAAATCTGCAGTGGGTCTGAAGGAACCCGCCTTTCCAAGCATAACCCTTCTCATTCCCATGGGAAGCCAATCGGACGAAAAAACCTTAAAAGGCTGGAAGAGGAAGGGGTGGTGATCCCGAAGTTCCAGAGAGGAAAAGATGCGATCGGTGAGTGAAACAATAAACTAGTTACTTTGGCAAATGTCATGTAGGCATTAAAGCCAGTAAGGGAAAGGTAACGGTGGGTGGCGGAGAAAAAATTAAATAGTCAGAAGTAGAGAAGACTGTGTATATATATATATATATATAGGGGATTAATGAGATAAAAATGTAAGGATTACCAGGGGGGCACCTGAGATAAAAACGTAAGGCTTATCAGGGGGGCACCTGAGATAAAAACGAAGGATTCGCCTTATTCCTGCGCTTTAATACGGTCAGAAGAAACGTGAACTCAGAGCCCACAGTGGGGGGACAATTAGGCTACGGTAATGTTTAAAGACGTCATCAAGGGAGTTCGTTTAAATCACATGATGGGGTATTGATTAGAAGGCAGGTATACGTATGACCAGCTGGTGTTCGTCTAGTCTGTCAAGTGTCTGTAATACGTGCCTTGTTGTATGTCAAATGTAAAATAATTGTATTAATGATTGTTTGAAATGCATTTTGGCTTTACGCGATTCTGTAACTAAGAGTTAATCGCCATTGAATTGATGGGTTTTGAGTAAATTGTTGGTATACATTTTGGCGGGAAAAGATTGGATTGGAGCTTGCGTATGTGGTGCTCGCTCATACTATTGGAAGGTTAAAGAACTGTATAAATACTGTTAGTGACGAAATAAAAAATGGAGGAAGTTACCCCGCATGCGCATTTGTGCAAGCAGCTACCCAAGCATGCACCAAAACTCAAGAAGTATAGCACAGAGTGGGTTAAGGGTACCGCCCACAAAATGTTCATGCCTTGGCCACAGAATGGGTCCCTTTCTAAGACTGTTTTACAGCATATGACGACCTTCCTACATGCCACATATACAGGCAAGAAGCTAGAGAAACGTCTTGCTGTTCTAGAATTGTGGAAGATGTTTGAAGAAACGAAGGTAGAAGAACCACCCACAGACTGGATACTAAATGTATGGACGGAGGGGGGGTGAGACGCCTACCACGCCACCAGCCCCGCCTGAGCCAGTCATTGAAGGGAGTAAAACAGAGGGGCTTTACCCACTAAGAGAACTTAAGGCAGCCACGGGGTATAGCAACCCCGCATATGAGTCGCCTACGTACAGTAGTGACGATAATAAGGGAAAGGAACAGGAAAACAATATCCCCTCCGCGGTCTCAAAGGACAAAGAGAGATGTGAAGATGAAGGAAAAGATTGGGCAGAGAGTTGTGCACCTCCAGATAAGGAGAAAGAGGGAAATAAACGTAAAGGAAATGAAGGTAGAGTTGATGAGTTAGCATTCGCGAAAGACGAATGGATGGGAGGTCAGATATTACTGAAGTTGGATGGAAAAGGAAGTGATCATTTGAGGCCAAGGGAGAGGCCTGATGAGACGCAAAGGAGAGAGAGAGAGAGAGAGAGAGAAAGAGATGGAAGTAAAGGATGATAGGACAAGAAAGAAAGATAGGCTAAGGCGAGAACAACTATATCGCGAAGAGCAAGAGAAACAGCTCGATCGCAGACAAAAGGTAGCCTATGACCGGTACAGACAGACTAAGCAAAGGATGGAAGAAGAGCAAAGGGTACGTGAGAAGAGAGCAAAGAGACGAGAAGAGGAGGAAATTAGAAGGGCAAAGGAACGTAGAAACGAAAGAATGTGGGAAGTAGATAAGGCTAGAGATAAGGCTACAGAAGAAGAGAGGAAGCGCAAGGAAGTAAATGAGGAAATGGAACGTAAGCGCAGACAGAGGGCACGGAATCTTGAATACCTGGAGCGGGAAGTTAAAAAACCCAATCCGGTTGTAGAATGGGAAGACATAGAAGAATTCTTTCCTGCACACGACTCGGTGCAAGGTATAAGTGGGACAAATATTGAAGATGACTTCAACACCAGAAGCATCGGGGAAACGATTGATAAAATATACGATGAGATGGGGCTAGAGCAGATATCCGATGGGGGAAGGGAAGATGAGTGCTTAGAGAGCACTCAGCTATATGACACTGAGGATGTCACCCGAAGTAGTTGGAGCAGGGGACTGTCCCTAGACAGGCTGGAGATTAGGCAGAACGAAGAGGATGCAAGGAGTTGCGTAGACTGGGATCATTCAGAAACCGACTCCGGTGGGGAAACGGAGGACGAGGCACATGAAGAAGGGAGACGGTGCGAAAAACAGTCCCCAGGGGACCGAGGGGTATGATGGTCAGACTCTAGCGAGTCCACAAGTAGGACACCGAAGTCTGCCGCGCAGTCCGGCCGACATGAAGGAACACCCCACGGTCAGAGGGGGGCGGCAGCACCTACCTATGCAGACAGATTAAGAGCATTGCCAGGAAGACGGCAAGGCGGGAATGCCATGCCAGCGGTAGATAGAGGAGCTATGAGGAAGGAAAAGGAAGACTGCGCATTCCAATTCCCGTTGCTAGAAAAGGGGGGAGCAAGACCACAATATATTCCATGGCCACACATGGACCGAGAGAACCTTAAAAATAAGCTTCCAATGCTGACATCGGGAGCCAGAAAGTGGATACATGAGTCAGAGAAAATGACGGGGGGTGTCACCTTAGCTATAGGGGACATTAAGGGCCTCATAATTGCCATACTTTGTGAAAGAGCAGATGATGTATGGAAATGGGCAGGCTATCCTAGGGTAACCCTAACTAACACCTCCCATGACGGAGCGCCATTTAATAACTGTAGGGCAGCAGTGTGGAAAGCGCTGCGAATGCTATATCCAGACACTTCTGATATGGGGGCTATAATGACTCAGAAAATGAAAGAGTCAGAGGATCCGCTGATCTATATCCAAAATTTTCAAGACGCGTGGGTGCTCGAAACGCATGAGTCTTGGACGAAATCTATCCCTGTATTCTACCACATATTATGCCACGGGTTGCCTGAACCGGTGCAGAAGCCGCTCAAAAAATTGGTAGGAGTAGAAGCAAAACCATGGGCCGAAATACAGTTGACAATTGCTCATTACTGTAGACTACTGCAAGAAAAGAATCGGAAAAAGGAAGCAACCCATAAGGGTGACGAGGCAAAGCTGGTGCAAAAGAAACTCTAAAAGTATGCTCGCGAGGGAGCCATGCTGACGAGCCCAGCTGAGCCAAGTGCACAGCAAGCGACTAACCCATCGCAGAACAATCAGGGTAACGTGGGATTTTACCCGAGGCGAAGGGGTTTTGGAGGAAGAGGATGGCAGAGTAATCAGGGAGGGTTTCGAGGTAACCAGGGAGGCTTTCAGAATAATCAAAGTGGCTTTCAGAACGCGCAGATGGGTGGTCCAGCTATGTAAGATGGACAGATGGCCCGACCACCGCCAGTGTGTTGGCTATGTGGAATGACAGGACATGTGGCGCGTGTGTGCAGAAACCAAGGCATGTGGCAAAATAGCCAAGGGATGGGGGCTGGCATGGTGAATCAGCCTGCTGTCCCGCAGCAGGGCACTGCACAAAATCACACAGTGCAGCAGCAGGCGCCAGGCCTGCAGCAAGGTGCACAGCAAGTGGTTCATTCCCCGCACATGGGGAACGTACCGCAGGGACAATCCCAGCAGGCACCACCGCAAATGTCACAGGGCACTAGCTCCAGAGGGGGAGTCAACCCTGGGGCTGGGGGAAATCAACAAGTATAAAGTGGGCCGAATTTATATATGAAATAGGACAGCTCACGGGGGACTCTGATGTGTTCTATCCTATCAGTGACACCAGACCCTAATAGGGAACCCAGGGTGAATGTCATATGGGGTAAAGAATATTCCTTCTTAGTTGACACGGGTGCAACGCGCTCGTGCATACGAGAAGGCAAGTTTTAATTGTCCGGCGAGGCCATAGATACTCAGAGTTTCACGGGAGCTCACAGTAGAGTTCCCTTTACTGACGCACTCCCAGTCGCTGTGGGAGAGCGCGAAATGAATGTACCCTTATTGTACTCACGTCAGACCCCAGTACACATCCTGGGTCGGGACTTGTTGACTAAGTTGAATATGACAATCTCGTTTACCGAGAACGGTATAGTGTGCTCCACTCCAGGAATGCATTATTCAAACGTGTGCAAAATGATCAGAGCATACTCCGGACGTATAGCCATGAGAGCTATACCGTTAGAGCCAGAAGACTTCGCATATGGGGTGCGGGTGCTCATGACTGGATTGCCAGGCCTCGCTGATAGAACTATGAGGACACCTGATGAGTTTTTATTCAGACCTAGAATACCTATGCACGAAGAGGAGGGACAAGTATTTCCCTTAATGATACAATCTGCCGCAGTGCGAGGGAAAGTGGTATTGGTAGAAGGATATGATGACGAAGGCAGACAATGGTGTGCTATTATCGCCATCAAAGAAGGGTATCGAGTGACTGACGTCACCGACGACGATCTGTTCGAGGAACACCCTGACCTGGAAGAGACGAGGGTGGACGTAAGTCTCACATTTTGGGTCAAAATGATCAAACGGGAGGAGCCACAGATAATGATGTTGGCGCTGATACGTCCAGAATACTTTGATGACGACATGGCCCAAGTGCCTGCCGCGGTATGGACTACAGGGCACTATGACGTAGGCCTCCTGAAAGGGGCAGGTGAAGTAAAAATTAAACTGAAACCCGGAGCAATTTTACCACGAGCACAACAATATCCCATGTCCAGAGAGGCAGATGATGGGATCGCAAAGACAATTTCCGCCATGATGGAGCAGGACATCCTAGTGACGTCAGATTCACCTTGAAACATGGTTATTTACTGTGTCAAGAAATCAAAGGGAGGATCTTGGCGTTTAATCCAAGATTTACGAGCATTAAACGATATAGTTGAAGCCAAATTCCCTCTAGTCCCTAATCCATCCACAATTCTGTGCAACATACCAAATGAGGCAAAATATTTCACAGTGATTGACCTGAAAATGCATTTTCTCAATCCCGTTGCACCATGACTCTCAAGATCTGACGTCATTTACATTCAGACAAATGTGCCTAAAAAGCACGAGGTTGCCATAGGGGTAATGTGAGTCTCCATGCATTGTCAACAGTCCTGCATTTGGACCTAAACGATATTGCAGTAGACAGTGTTGTTTTGCAGTATGTGGATGACATTCTGATCTGCAGCACCACTGAGGAACAATGCAGGCACGACTCTGTCCAGCTACTGACAATCCTGTCTGAGAAAGGATACAAAGTTGATAAGGAAAAGTTACAATACTGTCAGCGAGAGGTGCTGTACATAGGCCAGCTAATCTCACACAAAGGGAAAAAGGTAACCCCAGAAAGGGCTGAAGCTATCATGAACACGGCTAAACCACTCACGATAAAACAAATGCAAAGCTTCTTAGGCCTGTGCATTTATGTCAGAGCATGGGTTTTCGACTACAGCTCGTATACCAAGCCCCTGCTTCAGGCTTTGAAGAAAACTTGGGCAACAAAAGGAGAAATTGAATGGACTGAGGCAATGGAGAAAGGGTTTGCAGAACTTAAGGGGGCAATTTGTAAGGCCCCAGTTCTCGGGATTCCTAATTATACAGAGGAATTCTACCTGTTCTCACATTCTGATGGTAATTTTATGACGGCAGTGCTCGCGCAGCGAACCTCTCTGGGGTACAAGCCCCTAGCATATTACAGCGGGAGTCTGAACCCGGTCATGAGGGGCCACTTCCCATGCGAACAAAATCTAGCTGCTGCCGCATTCGCCGTTGAGAAGATGTCATCTATTGTGATGGGGTGCTCCATGACATTGTACGTCGAGCACTCGTTATTTGCCATACTAGAGAAGTCAGAGGGCACGCTGACATCACAGAGAGCATCTGCCTATGAGGTGATTATCTCCAACCCATCGATCAAAATAGTTCGATGTAAAACTGTGAACCCTGCTACATTCATAGCTGAGCCAGTCGCAGAAGGAGAACCTATACATGACTGGGAGAATTATGAGGAATTCTATGATGAAATCCCCAGGGTAAAGGAAAATGCCCTGGCAGGTGGCAAAATCGTGTTCATTGACGGTTCTTCAAGAATCGATCAAGAAGACAGACAAATATATACAGGCGTGGCCGTGGTAAAACACCTAGTGAATGGAGAGTTCCAAGTACTCGTCAGTGCGTGAATACCCTCTCACTATTCTGCGCAAGCTGTAGAACTGTTGGCGCTGATACTCGCCATTGAGAATCATGCAGACCAGGAAGTAACTGTGTACAGTGACTCAGCCTATGTGACATCGACAGTACATGCAGGTCTAGCGTGCTGGAAAAGGAGGGGCTACCTCCGAGCGGACGGCACACCAGTGCAACACGCAGCCTTACTGGACAGGTTGATAAAAGCACTACAGCTCCCAGTGGGCATAGCGGTCGTGAAATGCGCTGCCCACACCAAGGGGACAGATTTCGTGTCACGTGGAAACCATGAAGCGGACACGGAAGCCAAGCGCATGCCATCCAAAACTGAAACAATCATGGACGTGGAGATGGCACGTACCCATGAGAGGATGATGGTAGCGCGAGCCACACCTGCGGCCTATAGTAACATGGGGCAGACTCAGCTAATGGACTCCAAGGGGAGGCACCTCAGGAAGAGAAAAATGTGTGGAAGTGTCGAGGGTGTTCCTTAAATCCCTCTGACGGTTTGTGGAGGCAGGACAGCACTGGTAAACCAGTAATGCCTGTCCCCTACTGAAGGTAGCATTGGAGCAGTTACACTACCTTATACAGATGACAAAAGAAAACCTTGCTGCAACGCTTGCAGAAGACTGGTTCACACCGAATTTAGCAGAGCATGTTGCATTTTTCATGGTGAACTGCATTATCTGCCAACAGTTCACCGCTGGGCACACATTAAAAGTAGTGGGAGGAGTTATCCCCCAGCCGAATGGGCCATTCCAGCACTTGCATATCGACTACATCGACATTATTCAAGTGTGCAACGGGTACAGGTAGTTAATTGTGGTGGTGTGTCCATTCTCTAGATCAGGCTTGTCCAACCTTTCTGAATGTGGGGCCGAAGCATTAACTTTTTGTCACCCAGTGGGCCGGCGAGCCAAAAGTCAACAACCTCACCCAAAGCAGTATATTAAAAAGCAATATTGTGTGACCTTTGACACAATAGCATCACGGGCAGTGATAGCCATGCAGTCCCAAAGATAGCTTTTGGTATCATGGGCAGTGATCAAAGGTTAGTTGCTTGTGATTTCTTTCAGTGTCTATGTGTTAATATTTTTCAGAAATAGTGAGGGCGACCGAGCGTAGCGAGGGAGCTATAAGGTTCTAGGGAGGGTTTGGGGAGGGGGTTTACCCGCCAAGAATTTTTTTTCAAATATGTGTTTGAAATGGTGCATTTTACAGCAGAAAAGGTGACCAAAAAGCCATGAGTTTACAATCAGATCTAAAGAGGAACATGAAAATTCCATGTCACCAACAGCAGAAAAGAACATTTTACAACACAACACATTTTAATGAACAATGTGTCCACAGTGTTAGACAGCACTGTCACTGATGTAACACATTGTCATGCTGGCTGTACCCAAAATATGCCTCTGTAGCAACATGTCTATGCTGGCTGTTCCCAATTTAGGCTAGCATTGTCCTGTACAAAGCATGATTGATGCTGCCTGAGCATGTGCAGTGTGCCCAATACATATGGTAGCTTATCTCTGTAATATACATTACTTCTGTGGTGGTGAAAGAAGCATAATTCAATTCAACAGATAAAATGTGGAAAAGCGATCACCCAAAGGTGAACCTTATTGAAGAAACGCAATGTGAGCACAATCTTAAAGTATGCAACCTACCAACCCTAGTGCACACTTTACCTTTTCTTTCACCAATAAATCGGGGGGAGAGCGCGAACGCAGTCCCCCACTACCAGAAATAATGCAGTTGTGTATCCCGCATTTGGGAACATAGCAGGGGTCAGCAAATCCGATGTGCAATGGGTAAGCCTCACCCTGGGAGATCTGCCCTTGAGATCAGATTCTCCCCTGCCAGCTAAGTATGAGTTGCATGCAAGAGGGCAGGGGTTGGGTCAGTTCTGGGAAGCCCTGCTAAGCGAGGGTGAGAAGGCAGGCCCTGACCCAGCCCCAACCCCCCACAACCCCCAGAAGCTCTGAGCGTCTGCAGAGCTGCCTGTCCCGCGTCTAGGGGGAGCTCCAGCAGGCAGAGCCCAGCAGAAGAGCAGATTGTAGCGCAGTTCCTTTCTCCCATCAAGCCCTGCCCAAGATTTGTATGAATAGCAGGATGGCTCGAGCAGGCCTGTTGCAGTCTGCCCACTGGCCTGTCGGCCCCACACGGGCCCATGGCCCTCCTGAGCAGAACTGCTCAGCGCTGGCCCCATTGACACCATCATAATCATCCTGGACCTCGACGCTCCACCACCCCTGAATCTCAGAGTGCTGCTCAATGACAATGCTGAAGCTTTGACATCTTTGCCGTAACCATATGCCGTGTTGTGTCAGCCGAGCCTGCACAGCGCCAAAGGCAAGTATTCCCTTGTCCGGACCCAGAGGTCACCGAGTCTTCCAGTGCCATCCACTTGGCACGGCCTACTGTTCCCAGCGTTTTCTACCCGCAAATCAGCACCACTGCCAAACAGAACTGCATCATTGGGGCCCATCGCTGCTGCTCTCCGACTTGACCCCAGCCCAGCGCAAAGGCACCCATGCTTCTGGTCTGATGCTGAAAAGCCTGGCTCTGCTGAGATCCGAAAGACAAGAACTAAGGTATTTTGGGAACATAGTACTATTGTTTTTTGTGTTGCAACTGTATCAGCTCACACCTCTCCTGAAGGGTATAGGCTGCGCTACCAAAAGAGTGAAAATAAGTTATACCTGTTGGGCTTGCTTGTTTTACTTTTATGATTGGGATCACTGCTGCATGGGAATTAAGCGCGTTATAAATAACCTATCATATCAGATCATATCATAGATCACAGATCAAGATCATAAGCAACTTCCAGAAACCTTGGCAGGTGGTCCACTGAGGCCCATTTGCAGATTGCAGTGTGTTATTGGGGCACTACTAGGGTAACATATTGTGCTGTACATGTGGTATTCGCCATGCTTTGATACCCCACTGGCCACATCCATAATGTCCAATGTACTTGGTATAATGCATGGACGTTTTCATCAATCCGCACTGTGCTTAGAGGTAAATGTAACTGAGCTCCCGCTGTTCTTCTTTGTTTGGAGACAAGGAAAAAAAGCACTGCAAAGGTTAAGTTTCTCAGCTGCCAATGGTTCATCTTCGGTGACATTCGCAATTCAAAAGAATGATTTTTGGGGCAGACAGGCTGTCTCGCCGCAACCCCTGCTAAACATATGTCCAGAGATGACAAACCTTGAAAGTAATTCCGCACAATGGCCCTCTGAGCAGCAGCCCACGGCTAATCAGGGGTTCAGGAATCCGCTGTGCTGCCCACACCGAGAGGAACTCCTGCACAGCACCTGTCCACATAATCCTTCACCCGGGCCAGCACTCTCTTCTCCTCACCTCGCCACCTCCTCCCTTCATCTCGGCTCGCCTTTTGCCCCTCGGAGCACCGTGCAAGAGAGGAACGGCATGTCTGGGCCGGAGCCCGTTTCTCTCTTGCATGGTGGGTCCTACTTGCCTGAAATGGGATATTTAAATGCAAAGTAATTGCTACTATATTAATCCCATTGTTCATAGTTTGTGGGAGTACTGGGCAGATGTATGGACCCGCGCTCACTGAAAATGAATGGTATTCCTGAGGTAACCCTCACTATGCCGTGATACAAATTAGTCTCTCCTTCCTCCATCATCAAGTCCCAAGATCTTCTTGACGAATTTGTTTATTTCTGCAATGTTTGTCGGATATCCGACAAACATTGCATAAATAAATAAACGCTTCGTGGCTGAGGACTGTAACTACCTCTGTTGACCCCATGGGGTCACCAGAGGAAGTTCCAGTTTTGCGCACAGGCACATTTTTAAAGAAAAGTTTTTTTTTTTTTTACTGAAGAGTTGCCCAACATACAGCCTCGCGGGACACATAAAATGGCTTTGCGGGCTGCATTGTGGCCCGCGGGCCGTATGTTGGACAACCTTGCTCGGTCCCTGTACACACCCAGATGCTACCTATGCTGCCAAATTCCTAGTGAGGGAAGTGTTCCCTAGATGGGGGGTGTGCGAAGTAAGGAGATCAGATAACGGGGCTCACTTTGTTAATGCAGTGTTCGAACAGATCAGTTTGTTGCTTGGTATAAAGCACAAGTTCTCATCAGCGTATCACCCGGAGGGGAATGGGATATGTGAGCGGCTCAATGGCCTGTTAAAGGAGAGGATAGCCAAGTTGAAGCTCAAATTAAGAAAGGGATGGCTGCACTGTCTACCACTGGCATTGTATGCACTTCGGAACCAACCCGGCTCCAGCCATCATCTTACGCCGCACGAGATAGTTACAGGCAGAAGGATGAGGACCCCTCTTACCCCCCGAGATAGAGCTAGATGTGATGCCCAGCCAACTAGAGAGGTTCTGGGAACAGAGATGCAGGAGTAACTTAACTGTATTACATCCAGTGCCTCTGTCATTTCAGGCCAACTGTTGCGATGGCAAAAAGGGGACAGCACAGCACGAAACACATCAGGAAGTGCTGAAGCAGACACCACGCAAGGTATACATGCGCCCCTTGTCTTCCCTGGCGACAGAGTACTCATAAGGAACTTTACTCGGAAGAGGTGGGACGAGGCAATATTTAATGGCCCCTTCATCGTTGAGGACTGCACCCCGTCCGCCGTCAAGCTCCAGGGCAGAAGGGCATGGATCTTCCCAAATGATATTAAACCCCATATAGGAGAGAGCCTTCCAGCTGCATCCAACTGCGAAGAACCTACAGACAACAGGGAAGGACCTCAGCACGTGCAGACAAGATCTATGGCGAGGAAGAAGGACACATGAGCAGAAAAGACAAGATGAGAGAGCTCTTTGTGAAAATCTTGGCTTTACACTGAACATTTCCTCTAAGCACTAAAGGGGATAAAAGACAATAAAACGGACACTCTGTGCAGCCAAAGTTGCAGGGTAAAGAAGACTCATTGGAAGAACAACTGATACCCATACGTTCATAAGGGACCCAAGACATATCGAACATTTAAGTCAACTGTGGACCAAACTACACAATCTTGTGGCAATCCACGCAGCAGGCCAGTGCAGAGACTGTTCGAATCAAAAGAAGGGCTTGTGATCAGGAGTCAGAAAAACAAGGCAAATGTCCCTGTCCCCCGCAGATACCCAGTTGGCCCACAATGTCATGCTCAGACTAGTCATTGACTATCCAGAGACTGTGGGAAGGCCTGCCGATGTTGACGTTGTCACCTTCATCAGAGATCCAGTCAATATCCCACACATGAGCACTCTTCTACACGGTATAATGCTCCATGTGGAGCTGTCCAACTTCCAGCGAGAATTCCTAAGGAGATTCCCGTGAGACTTTTGGCCGGGGACAGATCAAGGAGACAAAGACACGGTTCTTCATTCTTCCACCGAGGACAGATCGAGAAGAGCAGAAACGAGGATTACGACGTCTTGTTCCTAGTTTATTTTTTACTTTTTCTTCTATTTTTCTTATTATCCTTTTCGTCATCTTTCCGCCGTGGAGCAGATCTTGGAGAGGGAAACTGTTCTTCAACTTGTCGCCGAGAGACCGAGCGAAAGGAGCGGACCCAAGAACTTCACCATCTTATTTTCCTTTTTCTTCATTTTTCTCATTTTTCCTATTTTTTCATATGTTCACTTTTATTTTTATTTTTGGTTTTATTTTTACATTTTATTTTTGTGTGATTTACAGCAATTCCATCTGTTCAGCCCTTTGCATTGAACAGATTCCAGCATGTCCTCAGGGCCAAGGCAAATTAGAGGAGTGCACTGGGATTTTGTCTATCATATTTTGGCATCTGAGCCCTCTTTACATTTAGCATTATCAATGTTTATTCAGCCATCTGAGCCCCCTTGCATTTAGCATTTTAATGTGTATTTTGGCATCCGAGCCCTCTTTGCATTTAGCACTACCAATGTGTATTTTGCCACCTGAGCCCCCTTGCATTTAGCATTTTAATGTGTATTTTGGCATCCGAGCCCTCTCTGCATTTAGCATTTTTATTGGGTATTTTGGCATCCGAGCCCTCTTTGCATTTAGCACTACCAATGTGTATTTTGCCATCTGAGCCCCCGCGCATTTAGCATTTTAATGCGTATTTTGACACTGCATCTGGCCTACGTTGATTATGTGTAAAATGTTGCCAGCATCAAACATCTTTTGCCCACCGCCCTGGTCCCTCAGGCTGCACCCCACCCACAGTATCTCACTACTCATCAGATCCTGCGCACTACTATCTTTTCTTCTCCTGATCGCGTCACCAAGCACCACCAGTGCACCAGCACTTTCCTGGCCTATCACCGACACGTTCCACTCTCACCCCTATTACCCACCAGCCCTATTTACCATGACTGCCCCTAACCCATACCTAAATGACCCAGCACTATGGATCCTCCACTTTGCCACAAAACCCACACCAAATCGTCCCTGCACTACTAGCTGCAGAAACTCGAGACTTGGCACCAGAAGCCTAATCTCGCGTATTGCCAGTACAGCCACATCACTGATCCAGCCCATCACCACCTATGCCCGCAACATGAGACTAGCCACGAGGCTTCACCTCCACCTCCACATACCCTCACTCACATTAACAGCTCGCACACCCCACTCCCATCTAACACATACCCACTCGAGCCCGCCCTCACTGATACCATCAGAAATTCCTATCCCAGCATAGGCAAAATCAGACACGACCGTCTCAGATCCAGGACACACACCATTTCAACTCCGTCCTACATACGCACTAGCAAAAGCAAAATTAATCCCAAAATATCCACTCACCTCACACATACATCATCCCCCCACCAGTCTGCTCCCCGCCCCCAAGCCTCCTCCCCCACACTCCCAACAGAAAACCACACCAAGCAACCACCAAAACAATCAAAGGCGCACTCATCAATGCTAGATCACTAGTCGCCCATGCCCTAGATATAGCCGACATCATCTCCATCAACAAACTAAACTTCATAGCCATTACCGAGACCTGGCTCCAAGCAGCATCAGGTCCCAACCTAGCACTAGCCATCCCAGATGACTACACCATCTACCGCACAGACAGACAAACAGCCAAAGGCGGCGGTGTAGCCATTATAGCAAGAAGCTCCCTTAACATCAGACACATACAAAATCAATCACTTCCATCTGCTGAACTACTCACAATCAAACTATCCACAACCAACACAAGCACAATCACAACCCATCTCATCTATAGACCACCGGGCCCCATATCCTCTTTTAACGACGATATAGCTCTCCTGCTGTCTAACAACACCAAACCTAACTCACAGCTACTTATCCTTGGTGATTTCAATTTGGGGTATAATGACAAAAAAGATGATAAAGCAAGCACAGTCGCTGATACCATATCTGAGCTAGGATTTACTCACCACATATCTCAACCCACTCACAACAAAGGCTGCATCCTGGATTGGATAGCAGATCTTAACTGCAACACCACCATCCTCTCCAACACACCTTGTGCCTGGACTGATCACCACCTCATCATTTTCACCATCAACAAAGACAAACAAACACCTGCTACCATGCCCAACGCCCCAGCCACACTCACAAGAAACAGCAAAAACATCACAGTTGAGAAACTCATCCCCCTACTCCAACTCATCATAGACTTCACACCCACCATCACTAACCCCACTGAATTAGTAGACCTCAACAACACTACCATCCTCAAGGCCATAAACACAGTAGCACCACTCAAACTACGGAAAGCTGAACCACGCGCACATCTTAACTCATGAACTAAAAACTCTCAGCAAAAATAAAAGACAAGCTGAATCAGCTTGGAAGCAGACCCTGTCCGCCAACAATAAAACAGCCTACTCACTTGCCTCCAACACCTACAAGTCAGCAATCATCCAAACAAAAAAAACATGTACAATGAGAGAATCTGCAATGCCAAATCTAATACCAAAGAGCTCTTCAACATCCTGAAAGACCTAGAGTCTCCATCCCCCATCCCGGACACATGCACCAAAGACACCTCTTGGTGTACCGACATACAAGAAGCACTCCTTGGCAAAATTGCTATGTTACAAGCCAAAATTGAGTTAAAGAAATAAAGTCTTACCTTCGCTGACAATCCCACCTCTCACACCCACAACTCATGATCGGACAACAACAACCTATTTGAATTTTCCACCATCACGACCAAAGAGGTTGAAGACATAATCAACTCTCTAAAACCTTCCAAATGCCAAGGTGACATCTGCCCTGCTCCAGTCATTAAAGACGCGGCCAAACACCTTGCCCCCTTCATCACATCTCTAATAAAGTCATCCTTCTCATCCAGCATAGTACCCAACAACCTAAAGGACTCCTGGGTTTTACCGCTACTTAAGAAACCCACTCTAGACCCTAGTGTCCCCACGAACTATAGACCTATTACCGCTGTACTTCCTCCTAAAAATCCTCAACAGAGCTGCCTACTTGCAGATCCAGAACCACCTAGAGAAAAATAACCTGTTAGGGTTAAGACAATCGGGCTTCCGCCCCAAACACGGCACAGAGACAGCCTTGATCGACCTCAAGTCACAAATGGACAACCTCAAAGACAACTGCAAACTAGCCCTTCTTCTCCTCCTTGACCTGTCGGCCGCCTTTGACCTGGTAAATCATGACATTCTCTGCAAACACCTATCTTCAGCAGCCAAATTCTCTGACAAGGCCAATGCCTGGATCCAGTCCTTCCTGAACAACAGATCTATGAGGGTCTTTGCTCCCACAGCCTCTGCGGAACCTGCCCCGTTACCTGTGGCGTCCCCCAGGGCTCCTGTGTTTCCCCTACACTATACAATGTGTTTACAAATCCCCTCTTCGACATACTTGACCAATTGGGTGTCATCTACACAAATTACGCCGATGACACGCAAATACTCATCCCACTAACAGGCGATTACTCCACTGACAACACAGTACTTAACAACATTTATTCCATTATCCAAGAATTGATGGCCAAACACGGACTCTGCCTCAACGACGACAAGACTGAGCTTCTTCTCCTAGGCTCCCAATCCAGACTTAACAAACTCGACAAACTTTATCAGAGATTCACCATTGACGGCAATAACATTTCTGTCTCCAACAGCGTCAAAACTCTTGGTATTTACCTTGACTCCTCCCTCACACTGACAAGACAAATTAACGCTATCTCATCCGCCACCGCTTACACATATAAGCTCATCAATGCCAGCAGACCTTACCTCTCAACCTCCAACTGCATCACCCTAGCCAGAGCATTAGTACTTTCCAAAGTCGACTATTGCAACTCTCTCTACCTGGGCACCAGCCAAAAGAACATCAACAAGCTTCAAGTTATACAAAATAATGCACTAAGAGCAACCATGAACATACCCAAACACGAGCACATCTCTGTTACCAGACGCGACTGTCATTGGCTATCTATATCTCAGAGAATCGATTATAAAACACTCTCTCTCACACACAAATGCCTATCTAACCAAGCACCTAGATACCTCTCGGACAGCTTCACATACCATACATCATCCCGCCCAGCCAGATCAGCCCAAACTCACTGCTTAAATATCCCCAGATTTAAGCTCCAAAAAGCAGGCCGCACAAGCTTCCCAGTGCTTGCCGCAAAACTTTGGAACTCACTACCATCCGACCTTAGAGTCGAACCATCCTTCCACAGCGCCAAAACTTGGCTTCTGGCCAAAGAAGTTTAAATTGCCGACTCAGCATAACACAATTGTGCACAAGCCCATACCGTGTAAATACATCACAATCTGTATAATGTCAGTAACTGCGGTACAATGTGTATATCTTCAGCAACTGTATCACAATGTCTTAACTTCATGCAATGTTTACCTACTCATGCAATGTTTTACATACCTACTGCTACATGCCTGTAACACTTACCTATCATGCCTGTAACACCTGCCTGTAACACGTTCACTACTGTGCAACCTTGTAACCATGTCAAGCGCCTGGATGCCCCTGGGCCAAGCGGCACGCTATATAAATAATAAACTAAACTAAATTAAACTATAGAGATGCAGAATGAGTGTGATGTGTTAAAGACGTTAGTCTAACCTTTTTCCATAGTCAAGTTAAAGGAACTGTAATGCATAACCAGAGACTACTGTCACCACCCGCGAGAGGGGGGACTCTTGAAAAACACTCATCACTTTAGTATTTACTGAACTTTTGAGCAACGAGATCGGAATAAGAAAAGAAATAAATCACTGACTATGGACTTGGTTGACATGGGGGCACAGAACAGTAACTTAGTTTTACCCCAGACAAAGGGGTGACCCCGCTTCCCAGGAAGAAAGTGCTGCCCGCTGTCTCTCAAAATGATCATGTGTATATGCATAGTGATTGTTGTATTTTTGTCCCTAACTATCAGAACTGCATTTTTTATTGGTGCCCGAAGTGTCCCAATGTTGGTACACCCTTCTGATAATGAACGTCTGGGTCCCACAAAAGCACCCAGACCATATATAGTAATCCCTGTTCCGAGAAAAGCTGATGGTAAAGCAAATTAACTAAAATTAAATGTAATAAGTAGTGACACATACACACTTGAGGTATCGAATGAAGGAAAAAGCTGGAGACAGGGTCTGCATGGAATGAGTGATAGTGTAGCACTGACCACGGCACGCACCCACACACAGGATGCACACAGACAAGGGGAAGTGACAATGGCTACAGGGCCTCCAACGAAGGCATGAGAGAGGGGGAGACTGCCTGCCAAACAATCAGTTCCAGAAAACAGTGGAAGTACCCACAAAAGAACAGAAGTAGCCACAAAGGAATTCACAGAGAAAACACAAATGCTGATAGACTACTTGTTCCCCTTCATAGTCAGAGCAAAGAAACTGCACGAGGAGCTGAAAGACAGGACTATAGAGATTATAACAGCAAGCACACCTGCTCCAACGCAAGGAACAAGCCTCAGGCCTACAACACGACCACGCGTTGGGAGGTTGGAGAGCCAATGGCGATTAGAGGAAGTCTATGACAAAATACAAAAGGGAAGGAAAGGAAACACAAAACCTTCTCCTACCACAGCGATGCAGTCGAGGCAGCCTGCTCCACTGAGACACCCAGAGAGGAAAAGCAGCACACAGCAAACTACAGAAGAACAATCAAGAGAAGCCCGCACGAAGATAATAATGAACTTAATGATTACCTGGACAGCACAGCCCATCTCGGAAACAATATATTGTTCCAGCACATGAAGGAAGTAGGACGAAGGCAGTCGGAAGAAGAATGCTTCGTCTGTGCTCTCCTACCATACAGCATGGGAAAATCCAAGATCTTCGTGGCTGTAGAAATTGATGTCCCTACAGCACACTGTATGTCAAACGTAGCAATGTGCAACACCAGAGGACAATTTATGGTAAGAGACACTTCACTGATATGGGCCACCAAAAAAGACTACCCAGACGAAGATGGCTACGTCCAGGACATTAGAACAAGAAACAGGGCGCACACCAGGAATCACGTGATCCGATACGAGAATCCTGACATCAAAGGATCAGGGACACAATGAGTGACAAACCAGAGACTGAACATTCACGGAAAAACTGCAAAAGAGGCACAAATCTGGAAGAACAGAGGCCAAATGCAGATCTGGGGAACAGTGGTTTCCCCAAATGGATGGGAAGGAGGAGTAGTGATCTGCCGAGCTTGGATGGTCCTTGGAGCCTGCAAAGAAGCAATAGAAAACTCTCAAAAACTGTGCAAACCCCTAAGGCCAAAGCTAGTAAAGTTACTAACATGGGTCGAAGATAGAGGGGGACCCCTGCAGACAGTGCCATTGGAGAGCCCGAAACTATGCTTCAGAAACAATGGCACAAGGAAGATGGGAGAGAATCAAAACTGCAGACAAATCTTTGAAGCTCCAGGAATGACACAAGGAACTGCAGTTATTATGGACCATTACTGGGCGTGTGGATCCAAGGCATACATAAGGCTGCCGAAAAACTGGGGAGGCATATGCACACTAGTGAACGTCCACGTTCCTGCCTAGTGATCCCTAAGAATGACCTGAAGTTGGACAGTTTCCCGAAAGCAGATGCTCATCTAAGAAGGAGATCTGTGGAACTGGTATCCAGGATGAAGAGGGAAAATTACTTTTCTCCCAAATCAGAAGAGGCATTCCATGCAATCCCGTACGAACACAGGCTATTCAGCCTCACCTCAACAGTATTCACAACACTATTCCTGCCCCACATCCAAGTTGGAGTGAATGCTAAATGGTTTCAGATAACCAGATGGGAGTATACCACTATAAAGGGATTCAATGCGATCAAAGAAGAGCTGAGAGCAATCAGACTGATGACCCTCCAAAACAGATATGTGCTTGACATGATCACTGCAATGGATGGAGGTGTTTGTGAAAAAAATCAGAAAATCATGTTGCACATTTGTACCATCACACAATGAAGAAAACGGAACCCTAACAGAGGCCATAAGCATGTTGACAAACCTGAAAAACCAGATGATCGATGAAAGGGACGAAGTGGATGATGACAGCTGGTTTGGATACCTATTCTCATGGGTCCCACAAAGGATAGCAGATATATTGAAGTTTCTGGGAGCTCTACTAGCAATGGTATTGCTAGGATTCTGCGTTATCAAGATAATCATTACACAGTGCCAGAAAACTGCGAAGAAAGCCATAGGGATGAAAATAATGGTTGATGTTGAGCCAGGGTGGAAGCCCAGAAACCTGACTAATGAAGAAATAAGAGACTTTGTGAAGGCCAGCAAATTTGCGCCAGAAGGAACAAGGTTCACATACCCTAAGAAACGAAGAAGGTATGAAGGAAAATAGATCTACTGCAGCCCAAATGGACAATGCCAGCTAATGACATGGAACAAAGACGAACATGTGAAAACAGCAGGGAGTTTGAAAGGAGATATAAAAATATGGACTTCAAAGGCTCACACATTCACACCATCATGTACAAACCCTGAAGACGATGAACATGGCACCGAAGAATCAAAAGAAATAAATGCAAAAGAGGTTGCAGAAGTGGTCGATGAACCGACCAGAGGGGGGAGTGTAGAGGAGGTCCCAGACATGGCCTGCACCCCTTCCCCTCATGTCGAGGTACCAGGAGCGTACTCACCAAGGTATGTAACTTATGAGGAGCAAATGAACCAACAAAGAGCTGCACTGGGGCTCTGCCCAGTATACATCAGAAGATCCATACCTGTTGAAGCGCCCATAACCAGACAACCCTGGGCAGCACGGTACCCTATCAGACAGCCGTACCAGCCGCTGATACGAAACAGAGTACCTACAGACGGTCCATGAAGAGACCCAAAGAGCCTTAATGGAAGGCCAGTGGAAATGACTCAAGGGCCTGAACAGACTCGTGAATGAACAAAAGCAGCTATCGAAGATCGCACGCAAGTGCGAGTAACTACGAAAATAAATATAATGGACACAGAGAAGAGACGATGTTAAAACATGAGGAAACGTTGCTACGAGACAAGATGGGAGCAACAGACCTGTCAACGTGTGTAAATAGGCTTGGAACGCAAGAGGCAAGCGAAACGATACTGCATGCAATGCTTAGTAGAAGATTAGAGCGGCAAGCGCCAACCATATATCTACCTCAATAAGGCACATTATACAAGTGTGACTCCATTTTGTAAAAGCAGAAATGTACCCAGGCTGCCAGAGGCCTGACAGCCCAAGTTTTGTAACCCAGCCAAAGGCAAGAGAAGGAGCGGAATCGAAACTCAACAAAGAGTGGCTCATGCCTAGGAAATCGAGGTCAACCAGAGAAAGGGAGGAGAGTGTCAGCTAACAAGACTCAAACTTCAGAGCATACCAGCCTGCCTCATGAAGGTCAAGATAAGGGGGGCCCATGCAGGTGGCGAGGCTGAAACAGAATTAAATGCACTAAAAGCTGGAAACTGAAGCAGATTCATGGTGAACTAACACGTGACCAACCAGGCGCGAAGAAGTACCACCGCCTGATGTCATCCAGGACCTGAGGATGCCATAACTTTTCCCGATAAGAGACTACAGTTTCGAGGCCATCCTTAGCCAACTAATTGACACATCGCCCTAAAACACTGATTGATGGAAAGGAGGCAGGGTGAATCCTGGGCACTAGGCACCTGGGTGTCCATTCTGCATGCTGCTAATTAAAGTGGAGATTTATGCTTAGGGTTGTAACCTGCCCAATCACAATGGACCAAGTTATCTGGAGTTCTATAGATAGTAGAACCAATAAGACGTCGTACTTGTAGTGACGTCTTTCACATGTGGTGTAATGGGATGGGCGTAGATGCCCACCCGATAAGAGTTATCCAATCCGCATGCCCTATTATCATTTACAGATATAGCACCTATACTTAAGTTACCTTTCCTAACCAATTAAATTGCATGTCAAGTTTTTGTAGAGTTAGACGTCAATGATGACGAATATTGCCTATGAAAACTGCTGTTCAACTGAAGTTCGAGGAAGTCGGAGCGAGACAGGTGATCGCAATGCTGCTGATTTCCATTTGTTTCTCTGTTTGATGTACTTGTCATTAAACGGACTTCCCTTTGCCAATTTACTGAGTCCTCATTATTGAGTCGTGTTGGAGTAAATGAATCCTGCACCCCCTGTCCTCACATGGTGCAGCTATCTTGTCTTACAAGTTCTAGAGGTTGAGCGCTGACCTATGTGCCCATCAGTGAATTCCTCTCCTCCTGAACAAATTCAGTGAAAAAATGTTGTTAAAAAAGGACGTTATGGTTACAAGTAAAATCTAAAACCCCCTGAAATTCGTAAGCTAAGCAAACATAACTCGCGCCACCACCGTGCCCTGCTAAGACTAACACCCAGGACATCAATGATGACATCACAAATATCATTGATGACATCACTGATGACATCACATGTGCATTTACTTTTCATAGAAGGGGTTATGAATGTAATCTTGACAAAAAAGTATCAAGGATTATCGGGAGATGTGTAATAAATTACATTCTTCACCACGCAATGTAGTGTCCTAAAGAACATTCCATTGCAGTGTTCTTTCTAGTACAGGAACCTACTCATACAGAAATGTAGGTATTGGCCTGAGCATACACCACAGAGGTGCTATATTTGTAATTTTACAAAGTTATATAATAAAATGGTGAATGCTTCTGTATTAGACTTTTCTGTACTTTGAAACGTGTACTAAGTAGCTAATAATGCACCACTTACTACATATTTCTAATGATACATGCAAAACGTAAATAGACTACAATGCATACAAATTAGGGGACTTGTATATGGAGAGTAAAGTAAGCAAACAAGAGCCAGTATCATTAGCAACTGTGTATAATGCACATAATTGTATGCATGCACATAAATGATTGCAGTGTTTCAGGTCTGCTTCTTCCTCTATATATGTACATCGTAAGATGTGATTAACTTCTAAGGAAACTAGTTTATGAACATGTGAGAATAGCAATATCTATAAATTTAATACCTTTTGAAAGTTAAGTTTCTGACTGTCAGTAAATAACCCCAACTGGCCTAGATATGGCAGTGAACAAAAAGAAGGGGCTAGACATTTGATGTCATGAGTGATGTCATCAATGATATTTGTGATGTCATCATTGATGTCCTGGGTGTTAGTCTTAGCAGGGCACGGTGGTGGCGCGAGTTATGGTTGCTTAGCTTACTATAACTGGGAATTTCAGGGTTTTTAGATTTTACATGTAACCATAACGTCCTTTTAACAATGTTTTTTGACTGAATTTCATAGGTTTTTATTAGTGCAACTTAACCATAACGTCCCTTTAACAAAGTTTTTTTAACTGAATTTCACAGGTTTTTAGTAGGGCAACTTAACCATACCATCCCTTTAAAAAAGTTTTTTTCTTAAAGTTCATCTGTTTTTAGTAGTGGCACGTAACCATAATGTAAAGTAACTTCTGACTTAATTACACACCTTGGGGAGAATGGCACATGACCATATGCTGGCGTACAGCATGGTGACGTGTCCGAGAATCCGTACACACTTAACAATAAGATCTATGCCTCGTGGACAGTGTGGAAAAACATTTTATGTTGATGTAGGAACTTCCACCTTCAACATTTCCCTTGCACAGAACCAACGCTTATTGGTAGTCAGCCATTACGAGTGTAGTACACATTACATACTTTTATCAAAAGGTCTACTTATTTGAAAACGACATCAGCTAAGGCCATCCCCCCTTCCCAAAGAAACAGCACCACTAATGTGATGAAGGAGCATGAGAAACACTGAAACACCTTAAAAATAACAAACGCAGAACATTTTAAGCAGTCCACCTACCCCCCCCCCCCCATATAACTGTTTGGTGCCTCTTTCCTCAATTCCGTTTGCAAATTTCCTTATTAGCTGTCCTACCAACAAAAAAAAAACCATCCGTAAACAAAGTAAATGTTCCTTTAAGAACCACCTTTCACAGTGTAAACATATTGAAAAAAAATGGCATACACTCCATATACTTTATATTTCTCAGTAAAGGACATAGACGTAATAAAATTTGCCATTAACAATCTAGATTTGCAAAGCAGTAACGTGTGATACTAAAAAATACTTTTCCAAGATGGCCACCATAGAAAGGGAAGGCGGTTCTTCCATACATGGGCCCTGTTCACTTTCCATGGCAGCCTGCAAAAAGCAAATCTACATGCCGTGACACAGAACCTGAAAATGAACATAGAGCGACGTACAACGTAGCACATTGCATTTTGAAATAATACACTGATTTTTAAAAGAAAACATTAACATTTTAGAATTTGTAAAGTACTTTTATTTCACAAAAAACTGTCTAAAACCATCGGACTATGCCCATTTTCAATGAGATTGTAACATTGTTTCTATGTGCGTCATCGAAAATGTTAATGGTGTGTCACACGTTGTTCTTTTCCCATACACAAAGTATGCGTTTTCAATAAAGCAACTGCTTTGTTCGCACAGTGATTTCCAAAAGAATCGCCATGACCTTTGGCCTACACCACCATAAAACAAGTTATGTTACTCCTAATGGCCACTTTAGCGTACGGACAAAAGGGGCCGGTGCGATCCTCCCACAAAATTGTGACCGACAGGCAGCCGGTCACGATCAGTTGCATCTGGCGCCCAAAGAAACCATCACTCGGCATCTGGAATCCATGACACGCACAGTGAGGCAGGATGTAGCTGGTCGGAAAACGTAAGAGAAAGTATGTATCAATACCCAGCCTTCAGCAAACAATTTCAAAACAGAAAAAAAGAACGTGGAAACTAATACAGAAATCGAAGTGGTCATACATGACATTTTAAGGAAATATTAGCGTTGAACATGGGTAAATCTAGTGACAGGCTACAAACGCCGAGAATCTGCACTCTCTGTAAGTTTAAAAAAAATGACAACTACACAGAAAGATGTTACTTCAGTTACAAAGCCAAAATTAATGTTCAAGTAACAAAAAATGACATCTCGTCATTTAAAAAAATACCAAAATAACGTGCAAAGTGATACACAAACCGATGTGGTCAAACATGACATTTCAAAGAAGAAACAGCGTTGAACAAGTCTAAGTCTAGTCATAGCGTGCAAACATGGAGAATCTGCACTCTTCGTAAGTGAAAAAAAATGACAACTGCACAGCGAGATAATACTTCAGTTATATTGTCAAAATTATTGATCTGGTAATAACAAATTTAAACTCGGTCCGGTGTAGAGTCGTCAAAATTAAACTTACATGATATTTACCGCCTCCATTGGTTTTAGATAAAGTCAGACAGCAATGTACTTACACCAAAGGTTCTGCGTGAACTGATATTTCATGTGCCTTACAAACGTTTTTAAAACATAACCTTTTTGCAAACTTTCACTCCCTGCATTGTGGCTTAATTTTCCCTTTTGCTCAAGGTCAAAAAAACAATTGACCCTTATGTGTTTAGTGGAATGCGTGGGCCTACCGAGCTCGCAACCAAAAAAGCACATCAAGTGACCTTCACTCAGAATGCAAATACACACTTTGCAACAACATATGAGAATCTATTCATGAGAACCGCTACTCCCATACACGTGCAGAACCCCTGTTTCCATCAAACAGTGCAGGTGGCTGCCTCAGATTTCAAACTGTAGGACTTCAGTATGACTGTAATAGTATTCAAAATACATGTTCACACAGACGCAGTAATTCTTCCCCGTATATTGAGCATCAACTTCCAATTTATCGTATGGCTTTGGTGACAATAAAACACCACTTTTTGACTTCCTGCTTCCGCATCCCATCCCAGCCTCATTAATGCTCACCTTCCGAAACAGTATTTCACAAGTGAAAGAAGTGCAATGGTGTCTTGTTTTATATGTCTTATCGCCGATGTCGGCGTACACCAAAACACGAACAAAAAATGGCAGGCGCTGCAAAAGAATCTGACGCACTTCACGCTGTTCCACAGCCAATCAGTGAACGCGTCACATGTCCGCGGACATGATGCTACAGATTAGCCAATCGATTTCTTGTCCGCAGAGCAAACAGGGAAGTGTGACCGCGGAGCGGACATAGATAACTCTAATTTTTTCAGACATACTTTTTGGTCGTTTTAAAGGAAACTACTTGACGTATTGGGCCTCATTACACGTTAGGCGGTAGGGATTTACCGTTACCGGTAAGGGATTACCGGTATCGGTAAATCCCCTCCCCAATTACGACCCGGACATATCGCCATTAGCGGCACCGCTAAGTACGGTGGCACTATTAGCGGCAAGTCTGTGAGCGCGCGCCCCCTCAGTCCGGAAATAGCGGCATAGCGCTAATAGCACGCCATCACGAGCCATGCGGACATGGCAATACCGGCATGTAGTAGACCCAAAAACCCCTTACCGGCAAGGCGCTAATACCGGCATCGCGAACCACACGTTAAAAGAGCACAGCAGTGTTCCCACCTGCCACAGGTTGACAAAATCAGCACAGGTGGAGGCAATGGAGACTGGCAGCACAAAAGAGCACACCACACCCCTTCCCACACCCATTCCCACACCAAGATGGATGCAATACTAGCAGCATTACATGGGCTAGAGGACATGATTGCAGTGCAGCAGCTACAACAACAGGCAGCACAGAGGAGACGCAGGAGGAGGAGGAGGAGGAGGGCAAGACAGGCGCAGCAAGCACCACCAGTGCACCTAGTGATACCACAGAGGCAGCCACCAATTCCCAGGATCAGAGCCAGTCCAGTCAACCTAACCCCTGAGCAGATACACACCCTGTACCGTCTGGACCGGGATACCATCACCACCATTGTAGACATGATATACAACGACATTGTGAGTCTCATTGACATCCGTACTGCCATCCCCCCTCTACTGAAGGTGGTAACTGTGCTCCACTTCTTGGCCACAGGCACCTACCAGCATACGGTAGGTCAGATGCATGGCATATCACAACCAGTATTCTCACGCACACTGAACCAGGTGCTCGATGCCCTCCTGAAGCACACAAGTCAACACATATACATGCCACGGACTGCTCAGGAGATCTCCAACACCAAAGTTGGCTTCCATTCACTGGCAGGCATCCCAAGTTGCATCGGGGCCATCGACTGTACCCATGTTGAACTGGTGGTCCCACATGCCAATGAGGTAGTGTACCGTAACAGAAAGCAATACCACTCCATCAACGTCCAAATGGTATGTGACTCCAACAAGATCATCACACATTGCTGTGCCCGATATCCCGGTTCAACCCATGATGCAATGGTCCTGCGGAACTCGACAATACCATGATACATGGAGCGACATGCTGGACAACGTTCGTGGCTACTTGGTGAGTAGCAGGCCAACCACATGGCAGTGTGATGTGGATTGTGAGTGGGGGGGTAGATGCTACTCCAACTGGGCGTGATTGGGGGGGATGCATACTCCAACTGGGCGTGATTGGGGGGGGAGATGCATACTCCAACTGGGCGTGATTGGGGGGGGGAGATGCATACTCCAACTGGGCGTGATTGGGGGGGGAGATGCATACTCCAACTGGGCGTGATTGGGGGGGGGAGATGCATACTCCAACTGGGCGTGATTGGGGGGGAGATGCATACTCCAACTGGGCGCGATTGGGGGGTGGGAGATGCATACTCCAACTGGGCGTGAACTGGTGTCAGGAGAAGAATGGACACACATATTTGCATCACTGTACAGTGAGGCAGCCCACAATGGACCAGACACAAAACCACATGCTAGAAGTGAGTGCCATGACAAACATATCAACCATTACGCCAAACAGGCCATTCCAAACAACATGCACACCGCACAACACACCATTCCCCCATTACACAAATCAGCAACATGCATATAAAAATCACATCTGAAATTTACGCTGAACAACATCAGAAATGATCCGCGCACATGAGTGCATACAAATGGATCTCCTGTAGCCATCGTAGTGAGCCACACCCGTAACCCACCACTGAATTGCCATTGAACAGCATGGGGACATCAACTAAGGAATGGCAGTGTACTAGCAGTGTGGCACTAACGTTGCCAGGGCCAGGAAACACAAATGACTTAAACTCAGGCGGGACATGGCAATCCCTGCTGTATGCATGCATGGTGCATGTCCACTTGCAAGGACCACCTCACCTTCCCACATTGCAGTTACCCTGATTGCCATGCGTGCTTGGATCAGTGGATGTCGTTGAAAATGCTATGTTTGTTTGTGTGAGATGTGCAGGCTCCACTTTATGTAGACACTTACACATACCCATTGTTGCACCCATGCAGGTGATGCAGGTTATCCCCTGAAGAGGTGGCTCCTTACCCCTGTGCGGAACCCACAGAACAGGCACGAAGAGGACTACAATCATGCACACACCCGTACCTGCGTGGTGATCGAGCAGACATTCGGCCTATTGAAGGAACGCTTCCGGTGCCTCAGCAGGTCGGGCGGGGCACTCCTGTACGGGCATGAGAAGGTGGCCAAGATCACCATGGCATGTGTCATGCTGCACAACATGTGTATCAGACGGAATGTGCCAATGCCCCCTGACATTGAACTGCAGCCACCGTCTGAGGATGATGACGGGGATGAGGATGGAGGAGAGGGGGCTGCAGGTCATGCAGGTGGCGATGCCCATGAGGGACGTGCTGTGCGGCAGCACCTGATAGACCATTGTTTCTGATGCACATGGATTAGGAGGGTGCAATTGATGTGGAGCTCAGGGCACGGGGTGTATGGAGGACATTAACACAGTGCACCCTTCAACAATAAAGCACACATACACAATAATCAATGTCCAGTCATGTGATTATCCATGCCATTACGTGTGTATTGAGCATTATGTCATTCAAACGTGCATGTACCCTCCACCCCAAACACCCTCCCCCCCCCACAACTCCACCAAACACCCTCACCCCCCTCCCCCCACAACTCCACCAAACACCCTCACCCCCCTCCCCCCACAACTCCACCAAACACCCTCCCCCCCCTCCCCCCACAACTCCACCAAACACCCTCACCCCCCTCCCCCCACAACTCCACCAAACATGGTGTGCACATCAGTGCTGCATTAGTCTCCAAGTGTCAACAGTGACAGGCTGGCCCTACTTCCCTCCTCCACTACCACCATTGGGGGGTTGTGAGTCTGACCGCTGCAAGGACCGGCTGGACCTGCGCAGGATGGTTGTTTGGTCGGAGCTAGTAGACGAGGGGGTGGCTGGTTGATCTGCTCCTTGTGTGTGACGCATGCTCTCCATCGCCTCAGCAATGCGCGTTAGGACCTGCCTCACAGCGGCCATCTCGTCACATAGGCGCGTCGTGTTGCTGTCCAAGGCAGCTTTCATGTCCCTTGATAACCCCCGGATCTCCTCCCTGGTCGAGGCAGCCTCGCTCACTTGCCGGGCAACCAGGGCATTGAGCTCCTCCTGGCGCTGTCGTATCAGGCTCATGCTGTCGTCTGCGGCCCTGCCCCTGTTACTCCTCGGCGCAGCTTGCTGCATGTGGCCGACATCAGGTGAGCTCGCCACGGGACTGAATGACCCATCCATTGAATCTCCGGCATGCACCTCATGGATGCTGCCATTGGATGTGTTGCATGGGCTGTGGTGTGGGGACAGCTGGGTGCTGGGTATACGCTGCCCTTCCGGTGTCGGATATGGGTCGTCCACATCACTCATGGGTGCCGTGGCTGCTGCTTCCCCGACGGAGCTATTGGCTGCGGACGGCGTGCCTTCTGGCACTGGCTCCTGAGTGGTGGGGGTGGGTGGTGTGGGTGCTACCACAGTGTCGGATAGCATTTCGACCCTTGGTGTGGTCGGTGCGTGTGTGGCTTGTGAACGCTGGGCCACTCCAGATTTCCCAGTGCCCCTTGATGTACTGGGCCTGGTGCCTGCATCCTTTCCCTTGGCCTGCTTCTTGGGTGGTGGGGCCTGCGTTGCAGAGTCCAGCTCCTCACTGTCAGAATGTGACCCTGTGGGGGAGCAAGACGGGGATAGCATCAGTGATGGGTCAACGTGCATCATGCATATGTTGTTGTTGCTGCAGTTCTTTGGATTTGGACATCTAGTTTGGACATGCAGGTTGTTGGCCAGATGGGTGGGTCATCCGGACATGAGTCAGGGTGACACGTGTGTGAGGTGCGGCATGCATGTGGTTGTGTGGGGATGTGCACGGCATATATGCAGGGTTGTGTACATGTGTGTGTGATGACCCCATCCATTAGCTAATTCCCATTTCACATTTGGGGGAGGAACTCATGCTTTGCATTGCAGTGTTTTGCGTGGACACTCACCTCCGTCTGACGTTGTTGCCACACCGCACTCCATTTGGCCCACTCCCTCGATGGATTCAATGCCAATGGTGCTGGCACATGTCTCCTCCCACTCCTGCATCTTCATCGGGGATCCTCCTCCGCCTCCTGTGCCCATGGCCAGATTCCTGTTGGCCGACAATATGCTGCGTACACGGAGGCGCAGATCATCCCACCGCTTGCGCACGTCCTTTACGGTGCGGGGGGTGGAGCCCACCGCACTGACTTTCTGCGCCACCTCAGCCCAGATCTCCTTTTTTCTCAGGAGTGCAGGGCGCCACATGTCGCTAGCAAACACTACGTCTGCAGGGTGTCTGCCAGAATTTTCAATTCCTCGTTTGAAAAGCGTTCTTTGCGCTGGCGCGCATCGGCTTTCTTTAGGGCCTTGGGCATTGTTTGTTATTGTGGGAAGTGGTTTTGCCAGTTGTGGTGTTGCTGCAGGTCCTGAGTGCAGGGGATGGCAATGGATTGTGTTTTTAAAGATGGCCGCCGGGCTCTTTCCCGTTCCTGTGCGATGACGCTATTTCCGGTTCCGGTGTTTTACGGTGACCGCTAATAGCAGTGACCGCTAATAGCGGTGACCGCTAATAGCATGCAGCATGAGGGCGGAGGTGCTATCAGCGCTTTGGTCGGAGCCGGAAAGGTGCTTTTGCGCCATGGCGGTAGGGTCATTTACCGGCATGGCCCTATGCGCGTGTCCGCTTACTCGTAATGGAACGCTATTAGCGGTCTCCTGCGAGGGCGGACACGCTAATAGCGCCATGCCGGTAAATTGCATTTTTTACCGCCTAACGTGTAATGAGGCCCATTGTCACCAAATTTACAAAAGCACGCTTTCGAGACCAAGCTCCTGCCCCTGCCACAAATTTGGTGAAAATCCGTCCAGCGGTTTGGCCTGTAGGCGTGCACAAAGTTTTTCCCCCATTCAGTCTATGGGAAAAAAAGACGTTTTGGCACCCCCCCTATAACTTTTCCCCCCATTGACCAAACGTCACCAAACTTTGCAAAAAAATTCAGAGTGGCCCATATACTTTTTTTTTTGCAAAGTTTGGTGAGGATTGGATTCGTCCAGGGAGACCGGAGTTATAAGCCGCCCAAAAAGTGCTCTTCCTATGGAAACAGCAACTTAACCATAACTACACAGCCACTACCGTGGCTGTGTAGCATATATATATATATATATATATATATATATAGCGCACATATATATATATGTGCGCTGAGTACATGGGGGCAGAAGGTGTAGGTGCACCCGTTCCTCTTGCCATGATCATCTAAATCACTAGTTGTGGCAGGGTTTCTTTCTCTTCTCCTGCTGTGTTCAGGCTTGGAGACGTGTTAGCATGCATCTTGCAAAATGAAAAACTGCTGCTCAGTCCAAAATTGAAAAGGAGCCTCATTAATGGACCACCTGACCTTTGATTGGAGGGCATGGCCAGGGACAATGCGCTATGCGGGTGCGGGAGTATCAGGGGATCCTATAGCAAAATGCTACAAAGGCAACTCAGAAGGTTAGGTGACTGTTGCTGATATGTTATATGTTTAGACATTCCTGTAAATCATATGGCTTTTTTCTAGTCCTGCTGTAAAATGTGTCGTTTCGACCTGGGGATGGATACACCTCCCTCGCATCACTTAGTGTGGGAATCTCTGCCCATGTAGCAAAAAATCAAAAAGTGGCCACCCATTAATATATGCACAGTAAGTGAACATACCTTAAAGTGAAATATACACATTTAGTTCAATTGACCTTTCCCTTTGGAAGAAAGTGCACAAGACAAATGAACATTTGCCTTTCAAACAAAAAAAAATCAACAATGGAAAAATAACATGAGGCAGGAGAATTTCCAGTAACTATGCTGGCAAAGTATAAAAGGTGCCCACCTTTTAAACCCAACAATTTATAATGAAATATTCCAAGGGAAACAAATTACAAACAGGAGACGCGCGCATTGATGACACTTTTATTTGGTATTGTGGGTAAGCATCTGCACTGGAAACATGACAACCTGGGGTGAAATCCTAGTAGCCGAACACTTGAGTGAGCAAACCTTTTTTAAATGCTGGCCTCAAAAACACTTAACAGGGGTTGCGTCCGTCCACCCACATGAATCCTCGACTTGTGCCATGAAAATCAGCATAGGGACAGAACCAGAGCAAATAGCCCCTTCAGTCTCCGGGTTTGCAACCTCTCTTGCCACATCTTGGGCATACAATCATGACTCACTTGCCCTCTCATCCTTACCCTCAAACTCACCCGTTTCACCCCCATGTTTGGCATTCAACAATACTTGAAAAGTACACAAACCATAGTAAAGTACTCCCACAAATATATAAATCCTTATAAAAATATGCAGGCAAAAGGTTTACAAATGTGGCATTATTCCTTGCACCTTGATTGGAAGACTACAAATACCAGAATGCAATTCAGCAGAAGGCAAAAAATGGCCTCCAGATTTTGAAAATGTACTTTCAAGACTTAACCACTCGTAACAAAAGGTAATGTGTGAATAGGTTACCTGCTTGTGTTGGAATGTTTGACAAAAGCATGCTTCATATATATTGTGAGGAAAATGTTACATTCTACCTAAAATAAAGGTTTTTTGCCATGGTAAATATGAACATAGATACAGATAGATTAAAAATGGTTTTGTGTGATATGTTTAATTGTCCTCGAGGAGGGCACAGATTTTGGGCATCTAACTGGTGCTTTGCGTGGGCTTTCAAAATAAAAATGTCCCTTTGCAGTTCTTAACAAGGAAACGTTAGGAACTTCTTGTCCACAACAATGGTCTCTTAAATAGGTCATCACTTGTGAATCACTCTCTCTTTAAATGCTCTGCTTTAAGAAAGACAGTGATAAGTAGTGCTTACGAAGTCCGCAGGACCTGGTGGGCCGCTGAGGGGTGGGGGTTGTCTTGAGAGCGTCGCAGCATGAGGTTGGGAGGTGACACGTTGCCTCACCAGGACACACAGAAAGAGAACCAAGCCTTTTAGATGGTGGTAGAACAGCCACTTTTGGCTGCCGGACCTTGGTCAACCGCACAGACTGCCCATGCCTCGGGCCATCCCTGTGTGGGGGACAGTGTCCCGCTGCTGATCGTCCCCTCGTAGAAGGGGAAGGCGGAATCCATCCTGGTATCTGTTTTAGAGTTAATTACATTTACTCACCTAAAAAATATCTCCATTGGGTTACAGAATTCCATTTTAACTCTCTAAATAACCAACCCCAAACATTAGCACACCCGCTCCAAAACCTTATCTGGAGACCTGCCTCCACCTTGTAGCTGGAGGATTTTGGTGATATTTCTGGAGGTTTTCATATCATAATCAGGAACTATATAACCCACTCAGTGTTAGCCAAATACTGCACGCAGATTTTTTCGACATAGTGCTGTGGTATTCCTGCACGTGATTTCCTTCTCATAATCATGCAGTCAGTAAATGCCCGCGGTATTCCGAATCCTGCCTGTTCTTAGCATTAATACCGCCCTCGTGTTGTGGTCCATGGCATAACTTTTGCTGGTGTACTCTACTTATTGCCTGGCAGGTCTGTACCCTTCTATCTCCCACAAGGATAGCTCAGGGAAGATAGCTCAGGGGCAACGTGCTTGAAGCGAGATGAGACAAGGAGCACCACAGGTTCGATCCCCGGGTCCGCTCTTAGAAAGAAACCTTTGGGCATTAAGCACGTTATAAATAACCTATCATCATTATTATGCATTATGCAATACAACTAGATAAACTGTTCGCGTTTTCTGCTTCTGCCCTCATTTTAGTGGGTGAAGGTTCTTGCGCTGATCCATTTTACAATTCCCCCGAACAGTATCCACACAACTGCAAGTTCGATTAAAAAAAAGGGTTAACCAAAGAAAGAAAGCAACCCACAAGCCGGTAAACACAAGCACTTGGCTGCCTTCCTTTTAAACCGTGTGAAAAGAACTCCGCTACACAAATCTAAACCCCAGATGTTCTCACTTTAAATACTGGACTCTTAAAACATACTGGATGGTTTCTTCCGAAAAACGCCATTCTTTTTTTAATTATTAGTTACTTGTGTTTTAGACAAAATTGACTTTTCACACAAACATTAATCATCATATACAATTGTATAATCAACATTACATGATCGATAATTCACATTACAAAACACACATTTCATTTACATGAATACTCAAATATTAAGTAAAGTTATTAATATATTTAAAACTTACTCGGAATGTATTTCCACAGGAACATTTTATAAATAGACAAGGCCTTTGTGTGGCCTGAGAAGCGGCTCTACATATTGACCTTAAGTCGTCAACAAATGGACTCAAAAAGGTTATATAAGCACTGCACTAGGATGGGGCCGCCAGATAACAGGTGTCGCCCGTTCCAATTGAGTCCCATCCTTACAGAGCCTACCATGTCCTGTCAGCTCAAGGGATCTTAGCTTATAGGCTAAATGATATAGAGGAGTCTTTCTCACAAGTGAGTGATTGCTTGAAGGAAGTTAGCGGTTGGAGGTCCACTACCTGACTCCAACTCAATCTGAATAAAACTGACATCATTCTATTTGGCCCAAAGCATCTTTTGGGTGAGAGCAGATGTCCCCTGGCTCCCTTCCTCCTGGGATCAGAATTGAAGTATGCCAACAAGATTAAAAATCTAGGCTGTCTATGGAAGAGTGACCTTGGTTGTGTAGGTCAAATTGGAGCAAAAGTGCAGGCTGTTTTCTGCAACTTGCGGCTCTTACGTCAAGCCCTTCCATATGTACCCCAGAAGGATCATGCGACAGTGGTAGGAGCCCTGGTGAATTCCACATTGGATTATTGTAACAGCTTACTGGCAGGGGCTCCCGCCTGGTGTTTAGAGTTAATAAGTCCTGTTAAAGACTCCAATCAAGCAGTCCCACTAAATCAGTGCCTTGTCTGGAATTGCTCAAGGGAAACCCTTATTTATATATTTTTATGTCCAGTTCGTGTACTGTGGATGACAACCCTTATATAACACCCCTCTCTTAGAATCCCCCTTACCCCACTGAGCCAAGAAGTAAGGTTTTTTTGCAAATTTAAAAGGTTTATTTGAGAATTAAACAATATATATATATCGCACTTTTATAATAAATTAATAATTGATATCACACTTAGACATATGACAGTGAGTGATCAACAATGGATGATGTGATACTAGCACGCTGGTTTAATTACTTAGGAGTAGTATAGAGGATAAGGTAGCTGAAAATGCTTTATATGGTACAAGGAAATGCAAGGTGGAAAAGAAGCAACACAGGAATAAACTTGATATGATTTCCGCAAAACATAATATAATCACTTTTCCCCTTTTGGCAATTCACCCCTCCTCTATTCAATGTAAGGAGGTGGAAGTAACACACGCAGTCTTCAGGAATACAATCACAGTACAATACGAATTCAGTTCCCCCCTAGCAAGCTTAGATCACAAGGATGATTTTAAACACAGGCAAAGTACTTGTCATGATCTCTGCTTCCAAAAGGTCAGGGTTTTCCCAACTCCCTTGGAAGCAGATCCATAACCCAGGTTCCGAGTGCCAACCAGTCCCAATTGGGACCTTTTGGACCCAGTCCTGGCGCCAGTGGCACCAGGCTCATAAATATGCCCAGTCCCAGCGCTGGAAGCGCCGGGCTCATAATGCTTGGGTGGACTTACCTGCAGCAGACCATGCTGCTTACTTGCCTGCCAGTTGAGCCTCTGATCCTCTTCTGTTTGGAACTACTTTTCCTGTTGGGTGGGGCTGGAGCCACTCCCTAGATTCAGAACACTGGAACTCTTCTGGAAGGCAGGAACTCTTTTTTTACCAGGAACTCTTTTCTTACTTAGGCGTGGCTGTGGAAGGAGACAACTAAGCACTACAGGAGGCTATTTAAACCACACCCGGTGGATGAATCTTGCTTTGCGTTATTCTGCACCCTCTGCAGCAGAACGCTCATCGTGTCTTCTGCATCCGGTCCTGGGCCTAAGGAAAAAGGCTTACCATCCTGAATCCAGTCTTCAGCAACACCTATAAAGACAAGAAAGAACAGGTTAGCATTCCGGCATCTGAAAGGCAAAGGCTTACCTATTCTTCGTGCGCTCCGGAGGTCTTCACACTGCATTCCGGCATCTGAAAGACAAAAGCTTACCAACTCTTCGCACGCTCCGGAGGCCGTCGGCGCTGCATCTCGCATCTGAAAGACAAAACAAGGTGCGTTTAAAGACATTGGGGAACTTTAATACTCACGTGCCATTACTCCTTTCCACAACTAACCCAGTGGGTATCCCGGCACCCTGCAGCCGCTCCGAACTCGTACCTGCAAAATAAAAAGACAGTTAGAGCGCTTTGTGAAGCTGGCAACAAGCGCTTACTTACGTGCTTCCAGGCGCTTCTATTCATCACACGGGCTCCATCTTCAACTCACTTCAGCCCGTCATCCGCCATCGCCGGAACCCTGCAAAACAAGAGACATCATTATTAAAGACTTTAAAGACATTTGAGTTACTCGAAACTTACCGTTCGTGCAGTAAACGACGGACAGCAGTCCTCTGAAGTCAAGAGGCCTGCGCTACCTATCCAGTGAAGAAACTGGCTACAGCACCCTGCCCCGAGGCAGATGGAGAGCTCGGCATTCACTTACCTAAGGTGAGAGCGTTAACCTGTGGGGGTCTACAGGAGAGGAGAAGAGGAAAGAGATAGGGACACCCCAATAACCCCAGTTCATTAACCCCGTATTTTCTATCTGCAGACATCTTACTCTGCACGTCAGGCCTACAGGGCACAGAGGTCCAGCCCAAAGAGCCAATCGGGTGCTGCACATCACCTTTGAAGATACGGTAGTCGCCCAGTCAAGACCGGCGCCTCTGCGAGAATCAGGTGAGCGTTACAGAACGCAAAGCCTACCGCAAAACTCTCGCCCAGGCGCTATGGAAACCTCGGATACTGACCACCTAGCCCGGTTATTTGGGGAACTAAGGGCAGAAGTGCATGCAGCTCGTCAGGAAACGAACGCTCTAAGAAGGGAACTAATTATTTCCAAGGAGAGAACAGATGATCTTGCTAGACAATTGCTACAGTCACAAGCCGGACAGACCCCGCTACCCGCATCAGGGGCAAATCTTCCTTCAACATCCTCTATGAATCCAGTGCAGATCAACCTACCTGGGAATGTACCTCTGGCTCCGCCCGAACGATTTTCTGGTGACCCAAAGAGGTTTGCAGTATTTATCAATCAGTGCCGGTTGCACTTCTTATGCCGGCCAGCAGCCTTTCCAACTGATCAAGCTAAAGTAGCTTTTGTACTTTCGTACCTTAGTGGCAATGCGGCAGACTGGTCGATCCCTCTAGTTAATCAAGATGATCCGGTTCTCCATGATTTTCAAGCCTTTCAGCTTAGTATGGAAAAACTGTTCGCAAGACATGTACAGGGGCAGGCCTTGGACAATGAGCTTCTTTCGTTGCGACAGGGTAATCAAGACCTTTTGGCTAATATTGCATCTTTCAATAGACTAATAGTGGAAACTCAATGGCCTGAGGACAAAAGGATTACGCTGTTTTATAGAGGTCTACGTGGAGAGCTCAAAGACGTTTTAGCCCAAGTAGTGAATCCCCCACAAGACTGTTCGGATTATATAGACTTGGTCGTTCAAATAGATCACAGACTGCAGAACAGGAAGGCCGATCGTTCCAAGTTTGATGCTCGAGTATTTTCCAAACCGCCAACTCCTTCCAAAGGAGTAGACTCCGGGGAACCCATGCAAATAGGGGGTCTGAAAGGTCCTCTAACACAAAGGGAGCGGGAAAGGAGAAAACAGTTGCAATTATGCCTATATTGCGGAAACTCAGGGCACTTTCTTCGAGATTGTCCGGTGAAACCTGCCAAGAAGGCAGTAGGAGCTGCAGTTACCACAGTTACAAACTCTGAGCAGGGAAACGACCTCGCCCGACAAGAATAGAGGTCCTCTTGCCGAGCGTGAAAACCAGTTCTGTGACCTCGCATTTCGTGATACCTATGGTCCTCATTAGCCCTGATAATCCGGGTCGATTACATGCAATTGAAGCTTACGTCGACAGCGGTGCCATCGGCAATTATGTGGATCATGAAATGGTTTTGAGGATGAATCTAACTCTTTGTCCCAAGGCTGTAAAGGACGTCATTACTACGGTGGATGGTACGGAGATAGCCTCCGGGCCAGTAACGCACACCACTCAAGAGGTGACGCTAGTAAGTCAAGATGGACACCATGAGAAGATCGTGTTCGATGTGATCAAGGCCCCTCAGTTCCAGATTATTCTAGGAATACCTTGGTTAGAGAAACACAATCCTCTGATCGATTGGCGAGCAAGAACGGTCCAGTTTCCAGAATGTGTCTCTACGTGTCACCCTCCACCTGGTGTTGCACTGGCAGCAATTTCTTCAGAGACTCCCCAGTTACCTCCCGAATACCTAGAATACCAAGATGTTTTCCGGAAGGAGCAGGCTAACTCTCTACCTCCTCATAGGTCTTATGACTGCCAGATAGACCTGATACCTGGATCTACTCCTCCTTGTAGTAGAATTTATGCCCTCACCGAGCCTGAGAACCTTCACCTTCGACAATACCTGGATCAATACCTGGCAAATGGGTTTATTCGTCCCTCCAAGTCCCCTGCCTCTTCAGCTTTGTTCTTCGTTCCAAAAAAGGAAGGAGACCTTAGAACTTGTATCGATTATCGCTCCCTGAACCAGATCACCGTTAAGAATAGATATCCGTTACCTTTGATCCCTGAACTCCTGGACCAAGTCAGAAAAGCATGCATATATACAAAGCTGGATCTTAGAGGAGCTTACCACTTGGTACGAGTAAAAGAGGGCGATGAATGGAAGACGGCCTTCTGCACCAAGTATGGGCTATTTGAATATCAGGTCATGCCCTTCGGACTTTGCAATGCCCCGGCCGCCTTTCAATATTTTATGAACGATGTCCTCAGAGAGCTCATAGATGTGTGTGTTGTTGTTTACATCGACGACATTCTCGTTTATTCTTCATCGGAATCTGAACATCGGAAACACGTGAAAATGGTCCTCGAAAGATTGCGTCAACACAAACTTTTCGCTAAATTGGAAAAATGTGTTTTCAACGTGACTGAAGTTGAATTCTTGGGATTCATATTATCACCTGGCGGAGTGCGTATGGATTCAAAGAAGGTCGATGCAGTTCTCAAATGGCCATCACCATCCTCCGTAAAAGGTGTGCAAAGCATGTTAGGCTTCGCTAACTTTTACCGCAGGTTTATCCCCGAGTTCTCTCGAATAGTCCAGCCCATCACTGCCTTGTTAAAGAAAAACAAACGTTTTGAATGGTCTACCGAGGCGGAACAAGCTTTACAGGATTTGAAGACTAAATTTATCTCTGCACCAATCTTAAAACACCCTCGCCCCGAACTCCCCTATATGGTGGAAACTGATGCTTCAAGCCTTGCCATGGGGGCAGTTCTATCACAAAAGGACCCGGTAACCAATCAGTTGCATCCCGTGGCATTTTGGTCCCGCAAATTCTCGCCTCCTGACGTCAATTACACGATTACTGACAAGGAACTTCTGGCTATCAAGTCTGCCTTTAAGGCTTGGCGGCATTATCTGCTGGGGGCCCGACACACCGTTACTGTGATTACGGATCACCGAAACCTGCAATATTTGAAAACCGCAAAAGCCCAATCCTCTAGACAACTCCGTTGGGCATTATTCTTTGCCGAGTTTGACTTCATTATTACCTATCGACCTGGTACCAAGAACGGTAAAGCCGATGCCCTTTCTCGGATGGGAGTGGAAGAACACTTGATCAACCCTAAACCTGTACCAATCATTCCCGAACAAAGAATTCTGGGTGTAATCACCACAGAATCCATAGAGGAAGTTAAGGATAAAGCCAGGCAACTTGTAACTCCAGCAGACATACAGAATTGGCATCTGCAGGGAAAGGACTTTGCAGTAAAGGACAACTTATTGTATTTCCAAGAACGATTATACCTACCCAGCACAGATTTACAGAAAAAAGTAATCTCTTGTTATCACGACTCTTTAATGGAAGGTCATCCCGGTATAGCCAAGACCTCAGAAAAGATCAAGCGCTACTTCTGGTGGCCGTCTTGGAAAAAAGATATCAGAGACTTTATAATGTCCTGTGGAGTATGCGCCCAAAACAAGAGTCAAAAGGAAAGACCAGCAGGCCTCTTACGCCCTATTGACATCCCACCTCGCCCTTGGCATACGCTTTCTATGGACTTCATCACCGATCTACCTCCATGCTCCGGATACAATACGATTCTAGTAATCGTGGACTTATTCTCCAAGATGGCGCATTTCATTCCGCTCAAAGGCTTGCCAACAGCAGCAACTCTGGCCCGAGAATTTCTCGAAAACATCGACTGCACGGTTTTCCTTCGGTTCTAATTTCGGATCGAGGTAGTCAATTTATTTCTCATTTTTGGCGAAGTTGCTGTCGGTCGGCTCAAATTGATGTGAGACTATCGACCAGTCACCACCCTCAGACCGACGGACAAACCGAGAGGACCAATCAAACTCTGGAACAGTATTTACGCTGCATGCTGCAACAAACTGAAAAAACTTGGAAAGATATCCTTTGGATAGCCGAGTATGCCTACAATAACTCTGTCCATTCGGGAACTGGGAAAACCCCGTTTTTTCTTTTGTACGGCAGTCACCCTCGAACCTCGGAGTTGGATCCCCTCCAAGATCTTGAAACACCAGCAGTAGACTACCTGCATTCTACAATCACCCAAGCCTTTAAGGAAGCTGTTTCTCACCTTCAAAGGGCTAAAGAACAATACAAGAAAGGAGCAGATCAACATCGGAAGGAAGCCCCTCACTATCAAGTAGGGGATCAAGTCTGGTTATCCACCAGATATCTATCTCTAAAAGGGCCACGCACATTCAACCCAAGATACCTTGGTCCCTATTCCATCACTACCATAGTAAACCCAGTAGCGGTCAAGTTGGACTTGCCCCCGCACATGAAGATACATCCGGTCTTCCACGTCTCTCTATTAAAACCCGTGCAACCTCAAACCCGACTAACCAAATCTCCAAAACCTATCCTAGTTGATGGAGAACTCGAGTTTGAAGTCAAAAGCATTCTGGACTCCAAGATCTCCAAATCTAAACTATTCTACCTAATTGACTGGAAAGGCTACGGCCCCCAAGAGAGATCCTGGGAACCTGCTGAATATGTCCACGCTCCTCGCCTAATCAAAAGATTTCACCAAACATTTCCTGACAAGCCAAAATCCCCGGAGAAGCCCGGTTTGGGAGGGGCCTTGAGGGGGGGTACTGTCATGATCTCTGCTTCCAAAAGGTCAGGGTTTTCCCAACTCCCTTGGAAGCAGATCCATAACCCAGGTTCCGAGTGCCAACCAGTCCCAATTGGGACCTTTTGGACCCAGTCCTGGCGCCAGTGGCACCAGGCTCATAAATATGCCCAGTCCCAGCGCTGGAAGCGCCGGGCTCATAATGCTTGGGTGGACTTACCTGCAGCAGACCATGCTGCTTACTTGCCTGCCAGTTGAGCCTCTGATCCTCTTCTGTTTGGAACTACTTTTCCTGTTGGGTGGGGCTGGAGCCACTCCCTAGATTCAGAACACTGGAACTCTTCTGGAAGGCAGGAACTCTTTTTTTACCAGGAACTCTTTTCTTACTTAGGCGTGGCTGTGGAAGGAGACAACTAAGCACTACAGGAGGCTATTTAAACCACACCCGGTGGATGAATCTTGCTTTGCGTTATTCTGCACCCTCTGCAGCAGAACGCTCATCGTGTCTTCTGCATCCGGTCCTGGGCCTAAGGAAAAAGGCTTACCATCCTGAATCCAGTCTTCAGCAACACCTATAAAGACAAGAAAGAACAGGTTAGCATTCCGGCATCTGAAAGGCAAAGGCTTACCTATTCTTCGTGCGCTCCGGAGGTCTTCACACTGCATTCCGGCATCTGAAAGACAAAAGCTTACCAACTCTTCGCACGCTCCGGAGGCCGTCGGCGCTGCATCTCGCATCTGAAAGACAAAACAAGGTGCGTTTAAAGACATTGGGGAACTTTAATACTCACGTGCCATTACTCCTTTCCACATCTAACCCAGTGGGTATCCCGGCACCCTGCAGCCGCTCCGAACTCGTACCTGCAAAATAAAAAGACAGTTAGAGCGCTTTGTGAAGCTGGCAACAAGCGCTTACTTACGTGCTTCCAGGCGCTTCTATTCATCACACGGGCTCCATCTTCAACTCACTTCAGCCCGTCATCCGCCATCGCCGGAACCCTGCAAAACAAGAGACATCATTATTAAAGACTTTAAAGACATTTGAGTTACTCGAAACTTACCGTTCGTGCAGTAAACGACGGACAGCAGTCCTCTGAAGTCAAGAGGCCTGCGCTACCTATCCAGTGAAGAAACTGGCTACAGCACCCTGCCCCGAGGCAGATGGAGAGCTCGGCATTCACTTACCTAAGGTGAGAGCGTTAACCTGTGGGGGTCTACAGGAGAGGAGAAGAGGAAAGAGATAGGGACACCCCAATAACCCCAGTTCATTAACCCCGTATTTTCTATCTGCAGACATCTTACTCTGCACGTCAGGCATACAGGGCACAGAGGTCCAGCCCAAAGAGCCAATCGGGTGCTGCACATCACCTTTGAAGATACGGTAGTCGCCCAGTCAAGACCGGCGCCTCTGCGAGAATCAGGTGAGCGTTACAGTACTTTAAATGTGGTATGCAAAGAAGGGAAAAATATGCTAAAATGATTTTAATTCCCTCTAGGAGGTTCAGGGTGAGTGAGAGATACTTTGTCAGTTCAGGGCAGCCCTATCAATGATTCAGGGATGGTTTTCAAGTTGAAAACAGAATTCCGTGATGGAAGCAAAAGGCAAAGGTTTTTACACGTGGCTGGAATGAAGCAAAATGTCAAATCGCGGCAATTTAGTCACGTGCGTCGAGCGCAATTACGGAGGAAATATAAGGAGTAGAAAGACTATAGGCTCGTTAAAGCTTAGAATTTTAGCTTTAAGATGAAAGTTAAATTTAGTTCCTGGGACAAACGGTTCCGGAGATACGGACGATTTTGTGAAGGTAGTTTTTCAGAAATGAAATTTTAAAGTTTCAAAATAACAGATGAGAGTTTTGCAGCTTTGAATCAAAAGAAGGGACACGATTACTATGATGCAGTTCTCAATAGGTTAAAATAGTTTGAATTAGATTATTTTAAACTAAGAGATTGGTTTTGCACAGTTCTGGGTGAGTACTCACACTATTTTTTGGACAGGAATGCGACTTCGTCACGGATCGGGTCAGGATTGGCTGCGGTTCTCTCGCCACTGGGTACTGGTTCTCTGGTTCTGCTCACAGCGATCTGGGTCAGCTCTCAGTGATCTGGTCTGGGTCTGGTCTCTCTGGTCTCTGGAGATTTATGGATTTGAAGTCTGGATCTCTGGATGTGAAGTCGTCTGTCAGCGTGCTCCGCAAGGAAATGGAAATTGAATGTCCCTACCTGTCCTGCACAGTCTCCTTTTATGTGTTTAGAAAGTGGGTGGGTCGGATCATTCTGCATGCCCAACCCTCTCAACTTATCATTGGCCAATTCCTCCTCTCTCACTTGATTGGGGGAACTGAGTTGTGAGTCAGAGTGATGAGGTAGGTTTATGGTCAGAGGATCCTCCCCTTGTCAAATTGCACCCAAATCTATTTCTGATCCAAATACAAATTTATCTATGTACCATTTTTCTAATATTATATGTCCAGTTAACATATTTTCTGTAGCACCAAACCATCCGATCCCTGTCTTTGTAAGATGTCGTGTCCACTTATGACAGAATTCTGCCCTTTTCATCCAGATAACCTCTAAACCTTTCCAGATTTTACACAAATGTGCACCAGGGATATGGGTTTCAGATGATAAAGTGTCAGATTTTTAACATGCATACATTTGGAGTAACAACCTTTTTTCCGCTACTATCCCCAAGAACAGACCACTGAGTCCTAACACCTCTTAAAATGTGCACAGAAAAATCACAAGAATGATGATCTTATTTATATAATTTTTACAAGTCCACACTATGAATTATCCATCTTTTTAAAATTATGCTCTGGCCCCGAGGGGTGTGGTTTTCCAAAGCACATGGTGGAATTTCTGGTTTATCCACTTCCCCCAAGCTCAGCTTGCTCACAGATGCAGTGCCCCTCCCTGTTTCCTTCCAAGAGGAAGCCATTTACGACCCCCTAATTTAACATTTGCCTGGGCCAAGGACAGTGCTTTGTTTAGTTTCCTGCAGTCCCCAGGTGCTCCTGCCCATATTCAATCAGGGAGGTGTCATCTCCTTTTGGCAGGGGCAACAGAAGGCAGCCAGGCCTGGGAACACAGCTGCTGATCAAGTTTCAACTCCTGTCGGGGGTAGTTGCCGGGCAGAATTCACTCTCTTCAAGCCAGGCTTTAGCTAAATGTCACTTTGGTTCCCAGTTTTTCTTCATCCAAATCAAACTTACAATTTTTACACATGCAGCTAGAACGCTGATTCTAAGGTCAAAACTATGACATTTAACAGTTGTAAACTATGTGACACTCAACAGTAGGTAACTCATTTATTTTAAACATTTAGATTTTAGTGTCTTTCAGTCCAATTTCACTTCAGCTGCTGACATCCACAGCTCGGCCAGTTTTGTTATAAACATTGTTTTGGGCTCTTCATCTTTCCAGATTTTGTATGCACAAAAGAATACATTCTGCCAAATGTCTGCTGGTGTTCAGTGAGATTTTTGAATATCTTGCAATGTTTAAAATAGGCATTTTTAGCTTGCATTTCAGAGAAACAAAGGTGATTCAAAGCGCTTTCTGAGCTAACCGGCACTGCTGTTTTTCCTTTGGCACACATTTCACCCATGGCACTCCTGGCCCATCATGCTCGCACTGGTGGGTGGCAGGTCAGGGGACCATTTTGTTGTGCGCAAAACTGCGCGGTTCTCCTGGTTCTGGGGTAGAATGATGGGCGGCGACAGCTCATCCCCACATTTACCCAGTCTATTGATTTAGTTTTGTTCTGGGATAGAATGATGGGCGGCGACAGCTCATCCCCCACATCTACCCAGTCTAATAATTCAACATGGGTCAAAACCCTTGACAAGCCCCCCCCGCCCGACTGCGCTTTGATTTCGAGTCGAGGGGGAGTCAGGTGCAAAGGATGTTTTGATCCACGCGCTGGTATGTCCGCATCCTCTTCTTCCAATTCCGCAGACGGCACAGTTCAGCATCTTTTCCTCCATCCGGTTGGATCGATCGGTTCTCCTCGCCTGTCCTGATGGGAATATTGGGCGGTACCCCAGCCCCTCGGATCTTTGCTCCCGGTCTCCAGGTCGTCTTCCGTGGTCAGTCTCCGGGTTTCATCTCTCCTAGGATGATAAAGCAAAGCGGCAATACACATTCCTAGACATTTCTCCCCCACTATTGATATAGTGGGGCGGCATATACATTTTATAGTCAAAAACATGAACATATACATTTTTTTTAAATCAGGAGGCAAGAACATATTCAAAAATCATAGAATTTTATAGGCTATATGTGGAATATTTTAGGGTGGAACTGAATTAATCTGGAGCGGTGCCCTCTGGTATTGCAGAGGACTCCTCCAGTTGCTGCAGAGTGTGCCTGGGATGGCAACATTTTAGCTGATTTATATGTACCCACTTGTCTTCCCCTTCCGCCAGACTACCTTTGAGGAGGTGGATCTTGTATGCAACGGGGGAGATCTTGTCTATAATTTCAAAGGGCCCCTTCCATGTAGGCAAAAACTTTAGCTGTTTGGCCTGGTTCCTTTGGAAATTGTATAGATAGACCCGGTCCCCCACCTTATATTCCTTCCTGGTTGTCTTCAGGTCGTAATGGGTTTTCATGCTATCAGCTGATCTTTCTAGATTCCGCTGAGCATAGGCAAAAGCATGTTGAAGGTGTTTCCTTAAACTCTCCACATACTCATGAGTTGTGGAGGCACTTATCAATGTCTGCTCTTGGGTCCTGTAGAGCAAATGCTGGGGAAGCACCATCTTGCGTCCAGTCATCAGCTCAAACGGTGACATTTTAGTTGCAGATGAAGGGGTAGATCTGATGGCCATTAGGACCAGAGGTAATCGGATATCCCAACTTGGCCCAGAATCTGCCACAAACTTTTTTAAGATGCTCACAATGGTCCGGTTGTAGCGTTCTACTGCCCCAGAAGAAGCTGGCCGGTAAGCAATATGTAGCTTCCTTTTGACTCCCAGTATCTCCCACATCTTTGTCATTACCTCGCTGGTGAAATGGCTACCTCTGTCTGACTCAATCCTTTGAGGTAGACCAAAACGGAAAAGATGTGGTTAATCATCAGGGCTGCTGCTGTTTCTGCCTTGCAGTTTGGGGCCGGGAGACATTCCACCCACTTGGTAAACAAGCATGTGACCGTCAACATGTACTTGTTTCCTCTAGACGAGCGAATCACAGGGCCTACGAAGTCGATTTGCAAATCTGACCATGGCAGTGTCATCCCCCTCTTTTGGAGAGGCGCACGGTGTGTGAGGAATGATGGCTTAAATTGTGCACACACCAGACACCCCTTCAAGTATTGGTCGAGGTCCTGCCCCATGTGTAGCTAGTATGCAACCTCTCTTAAGACCTCAAGTGTTGTGTGAAACCCCCTATGACCGGCTGTGGCTGCATCATGGGCGTGACTTAACCTCAGGCTTCGGAATGAGGTAGGGACCACCCACTGATCATGGCCAGCTTGGGATTTCCTTACCAACAAACCGTTTCGGATTCGGAACATCTTTGGACATTTCATCAACATTCTAAGGTCCTCCTTCCCAATGTAATCGGTATCCGTCAGGGGAAAGTTCTCAGGGTCCTCAATGTGTTGGTAAAACTTACCAATTATTGGATCCCCCTTTTGAGCCGTAATTAAATCAGCATCAGGGGTCTCCTTACTCCATTGTGCAGTTGAAAGATCATTGTAAGCATTTGTCTGGGACCTAGTGATAGCAGTGACCTGGATTTTCCCCAACAGGGACTCTATTTCTATTAGATCCCCTTGGATGGCCCTGGTTTTGGCCAGCTGATCAGCTAAGTCATTTCCAGTTTTGTCTGGTCCCTCTGCTTTGGAATGACCCTTGATCTTTTTCCAGTAGATGGTCATCCCATTCGATGTGACCAGATCATCAATATTTTGGATTAACTTCCCATGTTTCAGGGGTTTGTTATTAGCACATAACATGCCTCTGGTTTTCCAATTGACCAGGTGCTCCACGAACCCGTTCCGTACATAATCTGAATCTGTGATTATGACCAGTTCGTGGATTTGATGTTGGACAGCAGTGAGGATGGCTTGATGCACAGCCATCAACTCTGCTACCTGACTACTTCGGGGACCAATTTTGTACCCAGCGGAGGGTTCTGGGGACTCATTCACCCATGCATTCCCTACGCCGGCCACCAGTTCTTTTTCCCCGTTGTTGTCAACATGGTAAGAGCATCCATCCACATAGACAGTGGGCAGTCCCTCACACTTGTCTTCTTCAAAGACTTTGTGTGGGGAATTAAGGTATACCTCCATGTTGTCCTTGAGTTTTAGACTTTCGTACTCGAGACAGTTTTCTCTGGCACAATCATGCAAGTCAGCCAGACCTTGCGCGAGGGGACTCTTCTTGTTTTGGCCATATCTGACCTCCACAGGAAAGCCTTGCATTGACAGAATCCAGGAAGTAATTCGGGAATTACTCACATTTCCGGTCCGGATTCTGTCACTTTGGAGGTATTGCAGAGGCTGGTGTGGAGTCTCCACTATGATGTGTTCCCCCTGGATGAACGGGCAGTAATTCTTCAATGCCCACACCGTTGCCAGGAGTGCCTTTTCACAATCGTTGAATTTTTCCTCCACAGAGAATAAAGTTTTGCTTGCATAGGAGATTACTTTATTGACCTTGTCATGCTTTTGGTATAATACTGCCATCAAGCACGTATTCGAGAACCCTGTCTCCAGGAAGAACTCCTTGTTTCTGACAGGGTAAGCTAGGCAAGGCGCTTGTGAGAGGCTTCTTTTGAGTTGTCTTGCTGCCTCAGATTGTTCTGGACCCCATTCCCACTTGACCCCCCCCCTACAAAAGATGAATCAGGGGTCTGGTGATCTCTGCGTAGCCCTCAATGAACTTTCTGCTGTAATTAGTCAGTCCAAGGAGGCTCCATAGTTCCCACAGAGTTGTGGGATCCTTCAGTTTCTGAAGTGCTTCCACTTTCTTTTCCTGGGGATAGAGACCCTGAGGAGTAATCTCATGCCCCAAGAAATTAACACGGGTTCTACACCACTGTGCTTTCTGACAGGAAAGTTTGGCTCTGGCGGCCCTCAACTGTGTCAGAACATAACAGATCTCTGCTATGTGTTCCTCCACAGATGAACTTTTGATGAGGACATCATCTACATAAGCCAGGTTACCCCGCGCACCCAGGTCGGGCATGGCCTTGTGTAGGAAAATGTTGAATTCATTGCCGGAGTTGAGGTATCCGAAGGGAGTCCGGGTCCATGTGTACTGCTGGCCCCCAAAGGTAAAAGCCAGTTTGTATTGGTCCTCCCTACTGACAGGCACGGTCCAGTATCTATTGGTCAGGTCTATTGCAGTGAATAACTGTGAACCCTGGATCTGGGCTGCCCTTGGTCAATGTAGGGAAGAGGCCATCGGGACGTATGGACCTGTTTGTTGAGCTCCCTAAGGTCGGCTCAGAGTCTCCACTGGCCGTTTGGCTTCAATATTCCCAGCACCGGATTATTGAAGGTGCTGTGTACTGGACGGATTATTCCCCGGGACTCAAGGTTCTTAATTATTAAAGTAAGGGACTCCATGGATGCGAGAGGCAAGCGATATTGCTTCACAAACACTGGAGTCATGCCAGGGTCCATGGGAATTGTTGTTGTGTGGATGTCTGTGCGACTGTAACGCTCACCTGACTCCCACGGGGGCGCTGGCCTGGTTCGCGCTGCTGTGACCTCGTCTAAGGTGATGCGCAGGGTTCGGAAGACAGACTGGACCGGGCCCCAGATCTGGCTTGTCTGACTCGCAGAAGTATCCTTCTGTAGGTGAGAATAAGGGGGTTAACTGTCTGCGGGGTAATGCAATCGGCCTTCCACTTACCCCTCCCACCCTCCTCAAAACCCTTCTGTGCTTCCCCGTAGCGTCTCACCTTAGGGTCTGGAAGGACGAGCTCTCCATCCTGCTTCTGATGCAGGGGCGCGTTGGTATCCAGTTACGTCACTGGATTTTCGGATGGGTGAGAACCAAACTTGCTTGGCTTCCAGGTAAGTTTTTCTATAAGTGGTTCCCCTTGTGTCCATGCATTAATGTTCTAATGCTAGTGTCTTTTTCCCCATAGGGGCCGGGGTACGGAATGCCGGGGAACAGGCACCGACCCAAGGTGAGTGGTGAAATCCTTGTGGAAATCAGGTAAGTCTTTAATGAGTGTTTTGGTAATGTCTTTTCATTCACTCATTAACGCTGATGTCTTTTTCCCCTTAGGGGCCGGGGTCCGAAAATGCCTGGATGCGGCGCAGACCCGAAATGAAAAGGGAATGACCAAACAGGTAAGTCTTGACATGAAGTTTTAGCTTCCCTTTTCCCTTCTTTCTCTCACCTTTGTTCTTGTCTTTTTCTCCCTAGGCGCGGGGGCGCGACTGCGAATCCGGATGGTCGCTGCTGAACATGGAGGCGCCCTGTAAAGGTGAGTAGAATGCGGCGCTGCAGCGATCGATGCGATGTGCTTTTAAAAATAAATGTCTTCCTTTTCAGGATTGTCGGCAAAATGTCTCTGGGATGCAGATTTAGCAGGTGAGGCCTTTTCCTTCTTCTGTTTTCTTGTTCCCTTCCTTTGCAGGTGATTCAGGATGCTGGCAGGTGTGGCAGAAGTCAAGATGCAGGAGCAGACACAGTGAGCGTCCAGCTGCTAGATGCAGAACAACGCGAAGCACGTGTGGCTGATCGGGTGTGGTTTAAATAGCCTTGGAAGAAGTTCCTAGAATGTGTCCTTCCCCCAATCAGGTATGGATCCTTCCCCGACCACGCCCGGGTGGTAAATGAGTCCCACAGGTAAAGTAGTTCCTTTCAGGCCTCAAGGAGGCAGGGGTTCTGCAGCATGGTCTGCATCAGGTAAGTGCACCCAAAGACTTTCATAATGAGCCTGGCGCCTATGGCGCCAGGACTGATGTTTTCTATGAGCCTGGCGCCATAGGCGCCAGGACGCTGTCCAAAGGGCCCCTATAAGGGGTTGCTGGGACCTTCCCCGGGGACTTAATGTCCGCTTTCGGGGACGCAGGGCCTGAGCCGGCTCCCCGGGAGCGGGCATCGTGACAGCACTCCCCCCCAAGGCCCCTCCCAAGGTTGTTCCCTCCGGGGGTTTTGGTTTGTTTGGGAAGAGTCGGTGGAATTTCCTGACTAATTGAGGTGCATGCACATGGTCACTGGGTTCCCACGACCTCTCCTGAGGTCCGTACCCCTTCCAATCAATTAGGTAGAAAAGCTTTGACCTAAACATTTTTTAATCTAAAATGTTCTTCACTTCGAATTCGGGTTCCCCATCTATTTGAATAGGTTCTGGAGGTTTGAGTAGTCAGGTTCCGGATACCACTGGTTTCAGAAGTGACACATGAAAAACAGGGTGAATTCGCATATTAGCTGGTAAATCAAGTTTAACCGCTACTGGGTTAATTATTGCCGTAATAGAATAAGGTCCCAGATATTTTGGGTTAAAAGTTCGAGGCCCTTTGAGCGGTAAATGTCTGGTAGCTAACCACACTTGATCCCCAATCTGATACGGAGGTGCTTCACTCCGATGTAGGTCAGCATTCTCCTTGTATTTTCTCTTGGCTTGTTGTAAATGCGTGGTTGCCTCTTTGAAGGCTCGGGTAATGGTAGAATGCAGATGTTCTACTGCGGGCACTCCGAGGTTCTGAGGTGAGTCGAGGTTTGAGGTTCGAGGGTGATGTTCAAACAAGGTATAAAAAGGACTATGGCCAGTTCCAGAGTGTACCGAATTATTATATGCGTATTCGGCTATCCAAAGAATGTCTTTCCAGTTGCTTTCAGATTGCTGTAACATACACCGTAAGTACTGCTCAAGGGTCTGATTTGTCCTCTCGGTCTGACCATCGGTCTGAGGGTGGTGACTGGTCGATAATCTTACGTCGATTTATGCCATTTGACAACATTTGCGCAAGAAGTGGGAAATGAATTGGCTTCCCCGGTCAGAGATTAGTATAGATGGGAATCCATGTAGCCGAACAATATTTTCGAGGAATTCTTTGGCTAGGACAGAAGCTGAAGGTAAACCTTTCAAAGGAATGAAGTGGGCCATTTTGGAAAACAAATCCACAATTACCAGAATGGTATTGTATCCCGAACAAGGAGGCAAGTCCGTAATAAAATCAATTGATAGGGTGTGCCAGGGTGCTGGCGGTATGTCTAGAGGTTGAAGGAGACCGGGTTGTGTTTTCTTTTGACCTTTATTTTGGGCGCAAACACCACAGGACATCACAAAAGATTTAACATCTTTTCGCCAAGAGGGCCACCAGAATTGTCGTTTCACCTTTTCCATTGTCTTGGCAATACCGGGCTGTCCCTCTATTAATGTATCATGATAACCTGAAATAACTAGTTCATGTAAATACTTGTGCGGCAGGAATAAGCGTCCTTGGTAATAAGGTAAACCATTATCTATGGTAAAGTCTGATCCCTTTTGTATCCAATCCTGTAGGACTGTAGGGTCCAGGAGTTGTTTCACTCTGACTTGAATCTCTTCAAGCGTCTGTAACAAAGTCATGCCTAGAATTCTCTGTTCGGGAATTATTGGTACTGGTTCTGAGTTTGTATCAGATTCTCCCATTCCAATTCGGGATAAGGCGTCTGCTTTGCCGTTCTTGCGGCCAGGTCGATAGGTAATCACGAAATCAAATTCAACGAAAAACAAAGCCCATCAGAGCTGCCGTGATGACTGAGCCTTGGCGGTTTTCAAATACTGTAAATTCCGGTGATCAGTGATCACCGCGATGGTATGTCGAGCGCCAAGCAGGTAATGCCGCCAGGCTTTAAAAGCGGACTTTATGGCTAACAGTTCTTTGTCAGTGATTGCGTAATTAATCTCTGGTGCCGAGAATTTTCTGGACCAAAATGCTACGGGATGCAGTTGGTTGGTTTCAGGATCTCTTTGAGACAGAACTGCTCCCATGGCTAGGCTGGATGCGTCAGTTTCGATGACATACGGGAGATCTGGACGTGGGTGTTTCAATATAGGTGCGGAGGTAAACTTAGTTTTTAAATCCTGGAAGGCCTGCTCGGCTTCTTCAGACCATTCAAAACGTTTATTTTTCCTCAAGAGTGCAGTAATGGGTTGTACTATGCGTGAAAATTCCGGGATAAACCTGCGATAGAAATTGGCAAAGCCGAGCATGCTTTGAACCCCTTTTACAGAGCTAGGTGATGGCCATTTGAGGATGGCATCCATTTTTCTTGAGTCCATTCAGACTCCTTTGGGTGTCAGGATGAAACCGAGAAACTCAACTTCTGTGGTATGGAAAACACATTTCTCCAGTTTAGCAAATAGTTTGTGTTGGCACAGTTTTTCCAGAACTGCCCTAACGTGTTTTCTGTGATCAGATTCCGAAGAGGAGTACACTAGAATGTCATCGATATAGACGACAACACAAACATCGATGAGTTCCCGAAGGACATCATTCATGAAGAATTGGAAGGCAGCAGGTGCATTGCACAACCCGAAAGGCATTACCTGGTATTCGAATAATCCATATTTTGTACGGAAGGCTGTTTTCCATTCGTCGCCTTCTTTTACTCGCACCAGATGATATGCCCCCCGGAGATCTAACTTGGTGTAAATGCAAGCGTCCTTCACCTGGTCAAGGAGTTCAGGAATCAGAGGCAGTGGATAACGGTTTTTAACCGTTATCTGGTTCAATGCGCGGTAATCGATACAAGTTCTAAGGTCGCCTTCTTTTTTAGGCACAAAGAACAAAGCCGAGGATGCCGGGGACTTTGACGGGCGAATAAAACCATTGGCGAGGTATTGATCCAAATATTGTCTCAAATGCAGGTTCTCAGGTTCGGTAAGGGCATAAATCCTGCTACAAGGGGGTTGTGCACGGGCACCAGATCGATTTGGCAATCGTACGATCGGTGAGGAGGTAACGTGTTGGCCTGTTCCTTTTGGAAGAAGTCCTGAAAGTCCTGGTATTCCGGAGGTAATTGCATGGAGGCAGAGGTTACAGATGCTAGATTAATCTTCAGGTTTTCTGGGTAGCAGGTTTGTGCACAATCCGGGAAGGTTATTCTCTTAGCTCGCCAATCAATTCGAGGATTATGTGTCTCTAACCAAGGAATTCCAAGAATAACCTGAAACTGTGGAGCCTTGATTACATCAAACACAACTGCCTCCCGATGGCCGTCAGGACCAATAAGAGTCACCTCAGTAGTGGAATGTGTTACCGGTCCAGAGGCAATTTCAGTTCCATCGACTGTGGTGATGACATCTTTGCTGGTTTTAGGACGGAGAGGGAGGTTAATCCTAGAGACCAATTCACGATCCACATAGTTTCCAATAGCCCCACTATCGATGTATGCCTTTATTGAATGCAACCGCTTAGGCTTTTCTGGATCTACGAGAACCATTGGCACAATGAAATGCGAGGTCTGAGAGTTAGTTTTCAAGCTCGGCAAGCGGACCCCTACGCTTGTCGGGCTGAGTCGTTTCCCGAAACAGAGTCTTCATGGTTTTTATCAGCAGCTCCTACCGCTTTTCGGGGCGGTTTTGCCGGGCAATCTCGTAGAAAGTGTCCAGAGTTCCCACAATAAAGACATAATTTTAACTGCCGCCTCCTTTCACGTTCCTTTTGAGTTAAGGGTTCTTTATCCCCTCCAATTTGCATAGGCTCAGAGACATCAACTCCCTTGGGGTTAGCGTGGGTCTTGACCAACACCCGGGTCTCAAACCTGGACCGATCTGTTTTTCTGTTTTGAAGTCTGTGATCCAATTGGACAACTAAGTCTATATATTCTGTGCATTCTTGGGGCGGATTTACAACTTGGGCCAAGACATCTTTAAGTTCTCCGCGTAGACCTCGATAAAATAACGTGACTCTCTTATCCTCTGGCCATCCCGTTTCCACAATTAGTCTATTAAAGGTTGCAATATAGGATAGGAGGTCCTGATTGCCCTGTCGCAGGGATAGAAGTTGGTCATCCAGAGCCTGCCCCTGAGAGTGTCGAGCAAATAACCTTTCCATGCTTGCTTGAAATCCTTGAAAATCACGGAGAATCGGGTCATCTTGAGTAACCAGTGGAACTGACCAATCGGCAGCGCAGCCGCTGAGATATGACAATACAAAGGCTACTTTGGTCTGATCATTAGGGAAGGCCACAGGTCTGCATAGGAAGTGCAAACGACACTGATTCATGAATACGGCGAATCGTTTGGGGTCCCCAGCAAAGCGTTCAGGTGGGGCCAGTGGCATGTTTCCAGGTAGATTAATCTGCACAGGGTTACTGGGAACCACAGGAGCGGGGTTTCCTCCGGAACAGGGTAGAGGAGTTTGTCCAGCTTGACCTTGCAAAAGCTGTCTGGCCAGGTCATCAGTTCTTTCCTTTGATATTATTAATTCCGTCTTGAGGGCATTAGTCCCTTGACGAGCGGCATGTACTTCGGCCCGTAATTCCCCCAGTAATTGGGCCAACTGATCAGTCTCAGAAGTTTCCATAGCGCCTGGGTGGGAATTTGTAGGAAGGCTTCGCGTTCTGTAACGCTCACCTGCCTCCCACGGGGGCGCTGGCCTGGTTCGCGCTGCTGTGACCTCGTCTAAGGTGATGCGCAGGGTTCGGAAGACGGACTGGACCGGGCCCCAGATCTGGCTTGTCTGACTCGCAGAAGTATCCTTCTGTAGGTGAGAATAGGGGGTTAACTGTCTGCGGGGTAATGCAGTCGGCCTCCCACTTACCCCTCTCACCCTCCTCAAAACCCTTCTGTGCTTCCCCGTAGTGTCTCACCTTAGGGTCTGGAAGGACAAGCTCTCCATCCTGCTTCTGATGGAGGGGCGCGTTGGTATCCAGTTACGTCACTGGATTTTCGGATGGGTGAGAACCAAACTTGCTTGGCTTCCAGGTAAGTTTTTATATAAGTGGTTCCCCTTGTGTCCATGCATTAATGTTCTAATGCTAGTGTCTTTTTCCCCATAGGGGCCGGGGTACGGAATGCCGGGGAACAGGCACCGACCCGAGGTGAGCGGTGAAATCCTTGTGGAAATCAGGTAAGTCTTTAATGAGTGTTTTGGTAATGTCTTTTCATTCACTCATTAACGCTGATGTCTTTTTCCCCTTAGGGGCCGGGGTCCGAAAATGCCTGGATGCGACACGGACCCGAAATGAAAAGGGAATGACCCAACAGGTAAGTCTTGACATGGAGTTTTAGCTTCCCTTTTCCCTTCTTTCTCTCACCTTTGTTCTTGTCTTTTTCTCCCTAGGCGCGGGGGCGCGACTGCGAATCCGGATGGTCGCTGCTGAACATGGAGGCGCCCTGTAAAGGTGAGTAGAATGCGGCGCTGCAGCGATCGATGCGATGTGCTTTTAAAAATAAATGTCTTCCTTTTCAGGATTGTCGGCGAAATGTCTCTGGGATGCAGATTTAGCAGGTGAGGCCATTTCCTTCTTCTGTTTTCTTGTTCCCTTCCTTTGCAGGTGATTCAGGATGCTGGCAGGTGTGGCAGAAGTCAAGATGCAGGAGCAGACACGGTGAGCGTCCAGCTGCTAGATGCAGAACAATGCGAAGCACGTGTGGCTGATCGGGTGTGGTTTAAATAGCCTTGGAAGAAGTTACTAGAATGTGTCCTTCCTCCAATCAGGTATGTATCCTTCCCCGACCACGCCCGGGTGGTAAATGAGTCCCACAGGTAAAGTAGTTCCTTTCAGGCCTCAAGGAGGCTGGGGTTCTGCAGCATGGTCTGCATCAGGTAAGTGCACCCAAACACTTTCATAATGAGCCTGGTGCCTATGGCGCCAGGACTGACGTTTTCTATGAGCCTGGCGCCATAGGCGCCAGGACGCTGTCCAAAGGGCCCCTATAAGGGGTTGCTGGGACCGTCCCCGGGGACTTGATGTCCGCTTTCGGGGACGCAGGGCCTGAGCCGGCTCCCCGGGAGCGGGCATCGTGACAGCGACCACAGTCATATGAGTCTACCGCAAAGACATCTTGGAAATCCAAGAAAACTTGTTTCAACTTGTGCTTCTGTTCCAGAGTCACGCAGGCATCAGCTAGGTTAACTCTCTCTTCCACCATCTGCCTGAAGCCTGGAAAGACTTCTGGTTTTGCTATCTCAGCTGCCTCCTCCAGCTGGGTGGAGAAGTCCCTGGTCAGAGTGCTGATTTGGACTGGAGGCTTCAGGTGGGAAAGGCAGCCCTCATGGACCTGGAAAATCACCTCATCCCTTCTGAAGTCACAAGTCACGTCTTCCTTACCATAAGGGCAAGAAGTGTACACCAGGAAGTTCCCCCCATGCCGGGTAAAGATCCTGTCTGGTGTTGTTTTGTCATCACTGTCACTGTCAAAACAGTCCTTGGGGATTGGTCCTAACAGTTCATTTCCTAAATCAATGGAGAAATGTCGGTCATCAACCGCCATTCCAATAATGGTGCCTGCGGCTAGAGTAATACTCTTTAAGTCGCTGTTATCCACCTCTATTGGAATGGTGTCATGTTCTATGTTGACTAATGGTGTTGGTTTTACCCCTAACCCTTGCTGTTGAAGGAAAGCATTTAGATGAATATAAGCATCAGGGTTTTTCAATTTTTGTCCTCTTTTAACTTTCACTTCCAGGGAGAATTGTCGGGTCCTTTCTGGGATGGTGACTTCTTCTTTAATCTGAATTTCAACTGCATAAGGTAGCAATTGAGCTGACCTAAATTCTTTTTCTGGATCATCAAAGCCCATGGGATTATCCGCTAATTGGGACCAAGCTTTGAAGTTTATTAGGTCCAAACTAATGGCAAAGCGACTGAGAATGTCACTGCCTAAGTGAAAGGCGGCAGTGACGTCTCACACGACCCAAAAATTATGGACTATGCTCTTGTTGCCAATAGAGATTTTGAGCATACACCTGCTTGGCAGGAGATGTTTCGAATTGGGTGTTTCCAGACCCATTTCTCATTTGTCTATCAGTTTGAATGTGTGAATGGCTGGGTCTTTTGGGAGTTGGCGGAACATGGCTTCGCTGATGAAGCTCTTACCGTTGTTCACACACACTTGGGCGAGAACAGAGTCCTTCCCATCATTTAACTGAACAGGGATGAACAACTGCTCTCCAATTTGCTGATTATCAGCCAGGCTCTGAGCTGATTTCACATCGTTCTGGACTATCGGAGTGGGAATGTCTGATTGTGGATTAGTAAAGAATTTCAGAGTATTTCCTTCCAGTGTGGAATACCACCTTAAACTGGAAGGAAGGTTGATTTTCAGAAATAGAGAGGACCCCCCATCACCAGTCTGTTGTCCTACTGCTATTACTGTCACATCTGGAATTTGGTTGTTCTGGAAGTGAAATTCTACTTGGTCAGAATTTTGTTCAACCATGTGGCAGGTGCCGTTTAAACTAACATGGTTGACGCTCTGTTTTAATTTTATTGGTCGGCTAGTCTGGGTCCAGAGGACCTTGTTTACGCAATCTATTTGGGGTGACAACCTTCTCAGGAGGTCATTCCCTAGTAAACAAGGGGTGCCCTCTGGAGTCACTACAATGACTGGGTGTTTCACCTTGTGTCGCCCAATTTTGATGTCCAAATCTGCAGTCCCCTCAACGGGAATTTCCTTCCTGTCAAATTTCTGCAGTTGTCCAGGAAGAGAGGTGAGAGGAATACGGTAATTCTCCCCCTTCCTACATTTAGTGCATCAAAGGCCCTTCTGGACAGAAGGGTAGCTTGGGATCCAGTGTCCAACAGCGCCAAAATTGTACCCTGCCCCTGTACTTGTACCGGGGCATAATATCTTCCCTCCTTCTCCTCAAGGGGGCACAGAGAATGCACATTTTTGGACAACTGGTGGGCTATCTTTCTGGTTTTGGACATTGAGAGAGAAGATATTTGGGCAGAATTCTGTGGAGAGTCATGAGAATCTGAAAGAAAAAGTTTGCAACTGGATATTGATGCAGTTTTTGGTTCCCCTGGTTCCAGTTCTGGGCTCCCCCCCTTTTTGGAGGCAGTCACCTGGATGGGTTTCAACCAGGGGTTTTCGGTCTTGTTGGTTCTGGGATAGAATGATGGAAGGCGACAGCTCAATCCCCACATCTACCCAGTCTAGGTTGGAATCCCTTGGGACCCATTTTTTCTTGGGAGGAGTTCCCCCATCTCTGAAGGAGAAAATACTTTTCCCAGGATCCTCTGAGGATCCCTCTCCCTCAAATTGGAAGACTTGTACCTCCTCCACAAAATGGGTCTGTTTGGGTCCTTTGTTTCTCCTACCTCCTCTTTGCTCCTTGGGTGGCAGACTTTCAGGGGTAGGAGCTTTTGTTTCTGGTTCCTGGTTTTCCAGGGGCTGTCTACAAGTTGGGAAGGAAGCTTCCTCCAAGGCTTTACACCCCCCTTCTCCTTGTGCCTCCTCCCTGGGAACCGGTGGGTTATCGGGGTGCTGCCCCCGTCATTGTTCTGGAGCACCAAGCCCAGAGTTTGGGGCATTTTGTGGTGGCATGCTCATCTGAGGGTTCTGTTGAGCCCTCAGTATGTGACCCAGATCCCGGGCCATATTTTGGACCTGGCGCTCAAGTTGGGAAACCCGCACAGGCTGATACGGGGTTCTGTTTTCTCCCCTGGGCTGATCCCGGGAAGGGTAGCTATCCCTTCTCTGGTAGTACCCTGGGTTGGGAAGATTTGGGTACCCCTCCACCCTTGGCCTCCCCTCTCCCGGATTAGGTTGTCTGGGCTCAGGAAAGTGGGGAAAGAAGGATGGATGATTTTGGGGCTGGAAGTTGGGTGGATACCTGGGGAACAAGTTCTGCCCAGGATTTGGTGAATTTCTGCCCTCCTGGGGGAAGTGCGGAGGGAGGTTCCCTGTGTTGGACGCTTGGTTGGATCCCCCCTTGGGCCGGAGGAGTCCACACATAACCAGGATTGGTCTGTTTCCCTTATAGCGGGGACTTACATAGTCAGGGGAGCGGGGGACTACATTTGTGGGACTACCTCCTTGACTCCCTGTCTGTGACTGGCCCGAGGGACTTCTGGGCTGTGAATTATTTGGTGCAGGCAGGTTTTTAGGTCCCCCCATCTCCAAATCTAAAACGGGGGCAACCTTTACCTCTGCCACCTTGGCAGCAGCAGGGGTGCTGTTGGTTTTGGGGTTTTTGGGCTGATTCTTATTTTCCACCGGTTTCTGCACCTCGTAGATGCGGATGGCTTGCTCAATGACCCAGTCCAAAGATCTTTTCTCGTGAAAATCTCTCACGAGCTGGGTCATTATGTATTTGGGGAGTGCATGGAAGAATGTGTTGATGAATTCTCTGCTGTCCGTGCGCACCCTTCTGGTGGTACGCTTCAATTCTTGCACAAATTCTTGTGGGGCCTGATCCTCCCCACTTTGCAAATTGTAGGCTGCCTTGCGAGCCTCTTGGGGATTCCGGTGAACAGAAAAATGTTTCGAGATGGCCGCCCTATAGGTGGACCATCTTGAATGATTTTGGTCCTCCAGCCCCGCAAAGAAACTGGAGTATTCTGGGGAGAATGTCCATTTGACGTACTGGATGCAGCTACTGCTGTCCTTCAAATGGAAAGTCTCCATCATTTGCTCAAAGAGCTCCAAGTGTTCCCAAACAGAATACTTGGAGTTCTTGTGATAAGGGGTGATGACACTCCTTATTGCATTGATCTGCTTTAAGGGGTCCTTAAGCAAGGCCCTTTTTGCCTTATTGGCTTTTTTGGTTCGGGTAACCCTGGTCCACTCATCCTCTGACTCAGAGGCACTGCTCCCAGAGGTGTCCGTCTGATCTTCCAGGTTTTCCCGGATTCTGCGAGCCTGGGAATGGCTGGCAGAATGTGGGGACCTGGTCTCCTTTGTCCTGGGCCGCTCAGAGGAGTCTTCAGATCCCTCCTTGCTGCCAGGATTTGATGGGTACCCCCCCACTGACCTAACTGGGCGGAGGTTTTCAGGATGCCCTTAGTGGGCCTACTCTCCTGGGGTTCCCCACTAAATTGCACTGTGCTTAGGTACCCATACCAGGATGCCCGCCCATCCATTCCTGGGAGGTACTGGCCTATGAACCCCATACTTTTGGCTGGATAGTAATCTGCCCTCCTTGTGGCCCTGTGCTCATGTGCGCCAGGGGACATGGGGGTGGCAGAGTCCAAGGACTGGGAGAGATGAACGCCTCTGGTACTAGGGCTCCTGAGGTTATGCTCAGGTGTTTCCCTTTCCCAGCGAACTTCATCTCTATCAGCCCCTGCTCCCTGTTGCAATGCAAGAGCCTGCGCTTTCAGTTCCTCAGTTAAGGCCTTACTAGACTCTATCAGTCTCTCCTGCACGGCTACCTGTTGCTGGAGCCTATCATTGTGCTGACAGAGAGCCTCATTCTCTCTCTGTGCTGCCTGGTTGGTCCTGGAGTACTGGGCCAATCTTTGCTGCAGGAGGGTTACCTCCTGAGTCCCATCCCTACTGGCCTGCTCCTTTCTTGCCAGAGCATCTTCCACCCTCCTCGTGTGCTCTAACAAGTTCTGATGCTCTTTTTGGCGGTCACCCAGCCCCTGGAGGGCCAAGTGATTTCCTTCAATTTTTTCTTTTAATTGGCAGACTTCCTGGCCTAAGGTGTCCCTTTCCTGACTAAGAGCCTGCATCTGTGCCGCCAGGACGTCCCTCTGCCTTTGAAAGGCACCAGCTTTCTGGCGTTCTTGATCAAACTCTGCCTGGGTATCCAGGTCTTTCAAAATCAATGTATTGCTTTCCTCTTTCTCTCTGTCTAGTCGGATTTGCAGGATGGCTACCTGCTCTGTGCATGCCCTCTTAAAGTCTAGTTGTTGCTTCAGCTTTTTCTGGCTCTGCAGTAGGGAGTCCAAACCTTCTTGGTACGCCTTCTGCAAGGCCAGAAATCTGGTATCCTGGTCAGCCTTTTCCTGATGCAGGATATCCATATCCTCCTTTATTTTACTAATGTACTGCCTACTATCATTTTCTGACTCCTGGCTGCTCTGCAGCCTCTGCTCAGAAGAGACCAGGTCAGATTGGGCCTTCTCTAATGCCATCTGTTGCCTATTTGCCAGATCTTGGCCTTCAGCACATTTGTCCTGCATGGCTCCCATATATAGATACAAATATGCTGCTAGCCTGGCAATCTTATTGTGTTAATCTTTGGCCTTAGAAGCCATATATAGTTCACTCAGGGCCACATGTAAGGGACCCTGATCTCTCCACCTATCTGACCCAATTGTAGTGACCTGTTGTGTGATCGCCTGCAACCATACATTTGGTCCTGTTCAGATCATTCACCTCTCACAAACAGTTTATGTAAGAGGTGCTCCCTAGCTATCTTCATATCTACCAAGGTCGTCATTCTGGAGATTGATTTCCTTCCTGACTTACAGAAGTTTGCATTTTATTTTGCAAAACAGACTGTTTCCTTAGAGCGTTCCTTTGAGGAGTGCTTTACAGCATAACACAGCGTGGTGATCTAACCGGATATGTACCCTGTCAGCTGGCACACTGTATTAATCTGCACAAGTGATAGATCCAATCCAGAATCCCCGGCTACGAGCCCCCACTTTGTTAAAGACTCCAATCAAGCAGTCCCACTAAGTCAGTGCCTTGTCTGGGATTGCTCAAGGGAAGCCCTTATTTATATATTTTTATGTCCAGTTCGCGTACTCTGGAGGACAACCCTTATATAACACCCCTCTCTTAGAATCCCCCTGACCCCACTGAGCCAAGAAGTAAGTTTGTTTTGCAAATTTAAAAGGTTTATTTGAGAATGAAACAATATATATATATATATATCGCACTTTTATAATAAATTAATAATTGATATCACACTTAGACATATGACAGTGAGTGATCAACAATGGATGATATGATACTAGCACGCTGGTTTAATTACTTAGGAGTAGTATAGAGGATAAGGTAGCTGAGAATGCTTTATATGGTACAAGGAAATGCAAGGTGGAAAAGAAGCAACACAGGAATAAACTTGATATGATTTCAGCAAAACATAATATAATCACTTTTCCCCTTTTGGCAATTCACCCCCCTCTATGCAATGTAAGGAGGTGGAAGTAACACACACAGTCTTCAGGAATACAATCACAGTACAATACAAATTCAGTTCTCCCCTAGCAAGCTTAGATCACAAGGATGATTTTAAACACAGGCAAAGTACTTTAAATGTGGTATGCAAAGAAGGGAAAAATATGCTAAAATGATTTTAATTCCCTCTAGGAGGTTCAGGGTGAGTGAGAGATACTTTAAATCAGTTCAGGCCAGCCCTATCAATGATTCAGGAACGGTTATCAAGTTGAAAACAGAATTCCGTGATGGAAGCAAAAGGCAAATGTTTTTACACGTGGCTGGAATGAAGCAAAATGTCAAATCGTGGCAATTTAGTCACGTGCGTCGAGCGCAATTACGGAGGAAGTATAAGGGGTAGAAAGGCTTGTTGGAAAGCTTAGAATCTTAGCTTTAAGATGAAAGTTAAATTTCGTTCCTGGACAAACGGTTCCGGAGATACGGACGATTTTGTGAAGGTAGTTTTTCAGAAATGAAATTTTAAAGTTTCAAAATGACAGATGACAGTTTTGCAGCTTTGAATCAAAAGAAGGGACATGATTTCTAGGGCTTGGCTGCAGTTCTCTCGCCACTGGGTACTGGTTCTCTGGTTCTGCTCACAGCGATCTGGTCTCTCTGGTCTCTGGAGATTGATGGATTTGAAGTCTGGATCTCTGGATGTGAAGTCGTCTGTCAGCGTGCTCCGTGAGGAAATGGAAATTGAATGTCCCTACCTGTCCTGCACAGTCTCCTTTTATGTGTTTAGAAAGTGGGTGGGTCGGCTCATTCTGCATGCCCAACCCTCTCAACTTATCATTGGCCAGTTCCTCCTCTCTCCCTTGATTGGGGGAACTGAGTTATGAGTTAGAGTGATGAGGGAGGTTTATGGTCAGAGGATCCTCCCCTTGTCAAATTGCACCCAAATCTATTTCTGATCCAAATACATATTTATCTATGTACCATTTTTCTAATATTATATGTCCAGTTAACATATTTTCTGTAGCACCAAACCATCCGATCCCTATCTTTGTAAGATGTTGTTTCCACTTATGACAGAATTCTGCCCTTTTCATCCAGATAATGACCTCTAAACCTTTCCAGATTTTACACAAATGTGCACCAGGGATATGGGTTTCAGATGATAAAGTGTCATATTTTTAACATGCATACATTTGGAGTAACAACCTTTTTCCACTACTATCCCCAAGAACATACCACTGAGTCCTAACACCTCTTAAAATGTGCACAGAAAAATCACAAGAATGATGGCCTTGTTTATATAATTTTTACAAGTCCGCACTATGAATTATCCATCTTTTTAAAATTATGCTCTCGCCCGAGAGGTGTGGTTTTCCAAAGCACATGGTGGAATTTCTGGTTTATCCACTTCCCCCAAGCTCAGCTTGCTCACAGATGCAGTGCCCCTCCCCGTTTCCTTCCAAGAGGAAGACATTTACGACCCCCCTAATTTAACATTTGCCTGGGCCAAGGACAGTGCTTTGTTTAGTTTCCTGCAGTCCCCAGGTGCTCCTCCCCTGATTCAATCAGGGAGGTGTCATCTCCTTTTGGCAGGGGCAGCAGAAGGCAGCCAGGCCTGGGAACATAGCTGCTGATCAAGTTTCAACTCCTGTCGGGCAGTAGTTGCCGGGCAGAATTCACTCTCTTCAAGCCAGGCTTCAGCTAAATGTCACTTTGGTTCCCAGTTTCTCTTCATCCAAATCAAACTTACAATTTTTACACATGCAGCTAGAACGCTGATTCTAAGTTCAAAACTATGACATTTAACAGTTGTAAACTATGTGACACTCCACAGTAGGTCACTCATTTATTTTAAACATTTAGATTTTAGTGTCTTTCAGTCCAATTTCACTTCAGCTGCTGACATCCACAGCTCGGCCAGTTTTGTTATAAACATTGTTTTGGGCTCTTCATCTTTCCAGATTTTGTATGCACACAAGAATACATTCTGCCAAATGTCTGCTGGTGTTCAGTGAGATTTTTGAATATCTTGCAATGTTTAAAATAGGCATTTTTAGCTTGCATTTCAGAGAAACAAAGGTGATTTCAAAGCACTTTCTGAGCTAACCGGCACTCCTGTTTTTCCTTTGGCACACATTTCACCCATGGCACCCCTGGCCCATCACGCTCGCACTGGTGAGTCGCAGGTGAGGGGACATTTTGTTGTGCACAAAACTGCGCGGTTCTCCTGGTTCTGGGATAGAATGATGGGCGGCGACAGCTCATCCCCACATCCGCCCAGTCTATTGATTTAGTTTTGTTCTGGGATAGAATGATGGGCGGCGACAGCTCATCCCCACATCTACCTAGTCTAATAATTCAACATGGATCAAAACCCTTGACAGTCCACACCAATTTCAGGGCTCCGCCGATCAATTCATTGGATCAAGATAAAGATTGGAGGTATTATATTGAAATGCCTGAATAATGTAGCTCACATGTATTTGGTAGATAAGCTTAATTGTTATCAACCAAAATGGCCCATAAGATCAAATGACAAGTTCTTGTTGACTTTTCCTCCATCTCGATGTGTGTCTAGAGGAGACTGTAGATTTTCAGTGTATGGGTCAAAATTATGGAACAGTCTTCCAGTAGAGATCAGGAAATTGGAATCCTTGTCCCTGTTTCGAAAGAAATAAAAAACTCATCAGGTTTGAGGACACATGGCTAGGGATCATTAGTAGTTCCCACGAACCGGTTACCCACCGCTGATCTAGTTCTTAAGAGCTACGCCTAAATGCAATTTAATTTGTCATAGTAGTGCTATATAAATACCTCAATCAATCAATCTCGCACCCAGAAACGGAGGAAGAAGATTAAAACGCAATTGCATAAAAAAATCTGCGCAGGTTGGAAGATGGATATAAGATTATAGATTTTGAGGTTTATGTATCACCAGTTTTTCGTACAGGTGATCCTGATAGGTTTTTAAGTTGATACGTTTTGCCATTCTAAAATGCACATTTTGAAAAAAGGAAAATCAAAATGTCTTGCAGACAACAGGGGAGAAGGCTTCTGTGTTGCAAATGTTCGTTTTTGCACAAAATGTAACACTTCAAAAATACATAACGGATAACACACCCTAGCTTAGAATGTTGGTGTTAGCGTCCCCAGTTAAAAAATCGCCACATGTTTCCATTGCCCCCCTGAAGTCCCACGTGGGGTACTATACCTCCCCCCTCCCCTCCTCAGACCTTGAACCAGCATCAACCTGACTCGCCACTCTTACAATACCGAGTTCAATCCAGGCATACAGTGTGCGTCAGCAACACTTTCTATTGTACTTGGAGTGTTAAAAAAAGAATGTTAAAACAGCGAGTGTTGTATATCCTCTGTGGTTTGAAACAGATCGCTTAAAGTGTGGCTATTATATCGTATTTGTGTTATTGCAAAAGTTTCACACATAAAGGTTTTCACGGAAACTAATGATATGTCTCCAGAAATACCACATGAAATCCGGTGCACTCACATGAAAATTGCAGTTTTGCTTGATCATTAACCACAGACATCCATTGCCTGATAAATAAACATTGCATATATGCCTATTATTCCATTATGGTCGGTTTTAGAAGCAATCCGGCACACATTCTCTTTGGGGTCGGGACTTGGGGGAAGAATGAGGTATTTGAAGCCCTCTCTCTTGAATGTGCATTTATATATGGATTAGAGGGAACATAGTCTTCCAACTGGTACATGGAACATGAGGTCAAAATGGCCGACGCTGGATTCCCGCTGTTGATGCATGTGGCGGAGAGGGAGAAGCGGGAACACAACTTGGGGAAACAGGCACGGCACAAAACGAACACTTTGACAGTATACACCCCTTAAGTGGATAAAGGGAGATAGTAGGCCCTCTTGACAAATGAAAAAACCTTCATACATTTCCATTCCAGAGCCGGCCTTAGGCACCAGTCCTTGGTAGGCCTTGTGGTGTGTGACCCTCCCAAGTGTGTTGCCCCTTTAAGGGAATGTGTCCCTCCCATGTGTATTGCCCTTTTAACAAGGGCCAAGCTAATAAAAGTGTGGTGTCCCACAGGTGGACCTCCTTACGCTGCCAGCCAGCACTCACACTCACTCAATGATGGGGCCGACTCGGGAGCTGGGGTGCAACACCTCTTATCTTTATTTGTCCCAAACCCGAACTGCCGCTTGTGCGGTAACCCCGCCCCTTCCCGCCACGTGGGGCACAGCCCACTAAACAGTGACAATAGAAAGAGGACTGTCCCTCTTATCAACTATGAGGTAACGACACCACACCCTCCCGTCACTAAACAATTAGTTACGCCCTCAATCTATTTCTTCAATGAGGCGATGAGGTTTCCTCCTTATTCTCTGCGGTCGAAAGTCCACTCTTGCAGAGGGCCCGGCCCATGGCTCAGGGCCCAGGTCATTTTCAGAGTCCTCCCTGTCTCCCTCATAGGGAGCGTCTCGCTGGGAGAGAGTGTCATTCATGCTTGTGTCATTTGCGTGCTGGATGCCAGGCCTCCTCCTGAAGTGAGAGGAGTATCTCGTTATGGACCGACGGTCCCCCTCCGCGGTGATGAGTGATCCCCTTTTCTTGACAATGATGAGGGGTTCTTCACTGAAAGGAGCTACGTTTTTGCACTGTTGAGGTTTTCGGACCACTACCAGGTCCACGGGTACCAGGTCGCTTTCCTTGGCCCTGCGAGTGGTGTCAGCAGCCTGTTTTGAGGGTGTCTCTCATCCTTATCTCAGCGTCATCCTCGTATTGGTCTTCATCGGCAGCTGCATGAGGTAGCCGCGGTCTGATCATTCGTCCGAACATCATTTCTGATGGGGACTTCCCAGTGGTGCTATGTGCGGTGTTCCTGTAGTCTCGCATGAGTTGGTACAGCAATTTCTCGATGGGTTCTCCAGTGAGGCGCGCAATTTGTGTCGTGCGCTTGATGTTGCTCATAAACCTTTCTACTGTACCGTTTGCCTGAGGCCACAAGGGTGTTACCTTCCGGTGATGAAAACCCATGTATTCTGCGAATCTCTGGAAGTCTTGTCCCGTGAAGGGCGGTCCGTTGTCGGACTTAACTACTTTGGGTATACCGTAAATTGCGAACATCCGATCCAGTGCTGGGATGGTGTGATGTGCTGAAGTGGATGGAACTATCTGCAGGTCAGGATACCTTGAGTATTCGTCCACAGCTACCAAGATGTATTCACCCCCTTCCATGGGCCCAAAATTGTCGATTGCTATTTCTTCCCATGCGCCTTCAGGTAGAGCAGTCATGTTTAACGGTTCAGGTGTCGTGTGTGGTTTCATGATGGCTGTTGGGTGTCCTGACCCACGTTTAAGCTATCCTGCTACAACATTTGGTGCTGTGGGCTTAGGAAATTCAAGATGGCGGAAAACCCACATGTGCGCCGAAATCCAGGAAAGCTGCGCAGTTTGTGCGCCCACCAAAATGGTTGCCTCACTTGCCACCCACCAGTGCGAGAATGAAAGGCCGGGTTGCCATGAGGGAAATGGGTTGCCAAAGGAAAAACAGTAGCGCCGGTTAGCTTCAAAGCGCTTTAAAACCACCATTGGACTACCCGCACAGTAGTCTGAAACCATTGGGAATGGCAATGCTGATTGCCAAATGCAACCTAGAATTGTGGGGAATTCATTTCTTAAATCCCAAAAATGGGTGCAGTACCAGTACTCACCACTATCCAAAAGCCGGCGTTTTAAAACCACTCTGTGTGTTTTTCTGAAGGCAAGCAAAATGCCTATTTCAAACCTTGCAACATGTGCAAAATATTCACTGAACACCAGCAGACATTTGGCAGAATGGAGTTTTGTGTGCCTACAAAATCTGGGAAATGAAGAGCCCAAAAACAATGCTTATAACAAAAATGCTATGGAGTCAGCAGCTTAAGCCTAACTACAACTGGATTTAAAACCACCAAAATCGAAAATGTTAAATTAAATGAGTGACCTATGTTTGGTGTCACATGCCTTTGTAACTGTTGAAATGTCATAGTTTTGCGCTTAGAATCAGCATTCTAGCTGCATGTGTAAAATTACAAGTTATTTTAAAAGCAACAAAAAGTTAGCTGAAGGTCTGGCTTAAGGAACTTGATTTTGCCTAGCAACTACCCATCAGGAGTGAAACTTGAGTCACCACTGTGTTCCCAGGCCAACCTTCCTTTTGCTGCCCAGGCTAAGGATATGCCATCTATCTGATAATTGAATTATCTGTGCTTTGCAAGAGAGTGAACAAAGCCCTCTCCACTCAGGCAAAGGTTTTTTATTACAGACGTCGTAAAAAGTGGCTTCCTCCTGGAGAAGCTGGGAGGAGCACTGCCTGTGAGAAGCAAGCTGGCTTGGCAGAAACTGGAAAGACTGGTTTCTGTACCATGTGACCTGAAAAGACACACCCCTGCAGCAAGGATATGGTTTTATAAAAAGGGGGATAATTCATAGAGCGGACATGTGAAAATTTTATAAATGATACCATAATTCTTGTGATTTTTCTGCCCACAGTTTAAGACGTGGTAGGAACCGGTGGTATGTTCAGGGGGGTTTTAGCGGAAAAGTGGATATTACTCTAAATGTGTGCATGTTAAAAATCTGAAACTTCATCAGTTAATGTCCCTACCCCCTGCACACATGTATGTAAAGTTGGGTCCATGTCGGAAATTGAAAAAGCAGTTAAAAAGTCAATTATGTACACTCTTTGAATGCAAGCTCCGAGAATGAGCAGATTTGGACATAGACATGGCTAAATTCAGCCACACCATGTATATGTAATTTTAAACAAATGTGTACCTGTGCAAATATGTTTTTAGGTCAGATATAGATTGTGTGTAAAGTTGACAGGAGGAGTGGACTTTCTGCAGGCTGTAAAATGACATCAATCTGACTCACAGTTCAGTTTGCCAATCAAGCGGAGGAATGGAAGTTTGACCAATTAGAAGCTGAGAGAGAGGTAGGGTCAGTGATGCTAGAACACACCCACATTCTAAACACATAAAAGCAGACAGTCAGGACACATAGAGAGATTCATTTTTCATCTGCCGCTGAAAGCTCTGCCGGAAAAATCCATACTTACCTCCATCAAACTCCAGAAAGCCAAACTAGAGACTTCAATCTATCCAGAGCAGAGAGACCCAAAGAACCGGTGCCTAGCAGAGACCAGACCCCTGTGAGCAGTTCCAGAGGCCAGGCGCTGTGAGCAGAACCCGGAAAGACCTGACCAGACTGAAGTCCGTGACCAAGTCGCTTTCCTGTTCAAAATCTCTTGTGAGTACTTAGCAAAACTCAGAACACATCTCTTAGTTTAAATTCATCTAATTCAATCTATTTAACCTAAGTAGAACTGCCTCCTAGCTGTCACCTGTCATTCTAGCTGCAAAAATTTGTCGCTTGTCATTTTGAAAAAGTGTGCGTTTAAAATTTACAAAACCAAAAACGACCTTTACTAAATTACTCATATCTCCGCAACCGTTTGGGCTAGAGACTTGCAATAACTTTCATTTGGAAGCTGAGATCCCAGGCTTTTCTAGGACCCCAAAACGGTAGAGATAGTCCTTGCGGTTCCTTTGTAATAGCGCTCGGCGCATCCGTGAATTTTACCGCGATTTGCAATTTCTTCACATGTAAAAACTGCTGCTGTTTGCTTTCCATTGGCCAGAAATTCGTTTAACCTGCTAACTATCCCTGCATCATTGCTAGTGTGAGCCTGGACTAATATTAACTAGATACCACTCACCCTGAACCTCTATAAGGGAATTAAAAGCAAATTTAGCATATTTCTCATTCATTGCCAGCACATATCCAAGCATTGCCTGTGTTTTCAAAACTCCTATCTGTTTTCTGTTGTCTAAGCTTGCTGGATTGAACTGATTACATTGATTGCATTTCTGAGAACTGTGTGCTTTCCTCCCATTCCCTTGCATTGCATAAAGAGGGGGGGAGTGAATAGCCAGAGAAAAGTGATTACATTGTTTGGTTGAAATCATATTGAGTATTTTCTGTACTGCATTCATTGAATATTGCATCCACCTGAGCTTACATAAAGCATCCTCTACCACATTATACTTTTGTTCCTATTTACCAGTGTGTTACCTTATCCATTCATGTCAACTCATTAGTGATTATAAGAAGAGTGCTAGTGCCAGATTCTCCGTTGTTGATCTTTATCATATCAGATTAAGTGTGCTATTCAATTATTAATTTATTATAAAGTGGGATATATATACCTATTGTTTAAATTATCAAATAAACCTTTTAACTTGCAAAACAGAACTACTTCTTGGCTCAGTGGGGTCAGGGGGATTCCAAGAGAGGGGTGTTATACAAGGGTAGTCATCCAGAACGCATGAACTGGACCTAAAGATATATCAATAAGGGTTTTCATTCAGTATTCTAGACTAGGCGTTAACTTGGCTGTAGTGCTGAATTGAATCCTCTTACATGGCACAGGTGGGGCAGTTCTGGAGTAGTTCTTCCACGGCTGTGTCTAGTTGGGGAAACCAAGATCTTTGTCTTAGCATCCGCTTTGTGGACACAATTCCCCTGTGTCCTTCGTGTGCGAGTTTTAGCACCTTCTGTCGCAAGCTTCTCGGGATCACTATTTTTGTTCCCTTTAGTAGTAGTCCTTCCTCTGTCTTTGCGAGTTCTTCCTTTACAGCTAATAGGCATGTGATGTCTTGTTTGGTGTCATCATTCATTGCTTCGCGGATTTGTTTTGCTTGCTTCCATCGTCCTGTTTCTAGGCATCTTAGGATGGTCTGTATTCCTTGGTCTGTGTTAGACTCCCTTGTTATTTGATCCATGTCCAGTCCTTGTGGTGTGCTGCTGTGGATGACGTATCTTATGTACTGGTCGGCAATAGATTGTTCCGGTCCGCTCTTCTCTCTTGGGTGGCGGGAAAGGAAGTCCGCTGGGTTTTGTTCCTTCCCTGGCCGTTGTATAATCGTGAATTGATAGTCTTGCAGTCTAAGTGCCCACCTGGCTATTCTTGGTGGCATTTTTGCTTGTGGGTTTCCATAGATGAAGGTGAGTGCCTGGTGATCTGTCACAACTATGAAAGGTTTTCCGTATAGGAAGAGATGAAAATGTTTGCAGGCCCAGACGACCACCAGTCCTTCCTTCTCTGCCTGAGAGTAGGCTTGTTCAGTTTTGGAGAGGCTTCGACTGACGTAGGATACTATGTGCTTCTCCCCTCCCTCTTTGTCGTCCAATTGCGTAAGAATGGCACCTAACCCCACGGGACTGGCATCAACGATGAGTTCTGTGGTCTTCTTGGGGTCAAAATATGCCATGTTTCGGGCGTCGGAGATGCGGTCTTTAATGATTTGGAATGCTTCCTGGCACTTGGGCGACCAGGCAAACTCAGTGTTAAGTTTGGTGAGGGCTCTAAGAGGTTCGCTGATGGACGCAAAGTATGTATCTGGTGCAATAGCTGGCAAGTCCTAAGAATGATCTGAGGTCAGAGGTCGTTGTGGGCGGTTCAGCTTCACGGAGTGCGCTAACCTTTTCGGGGTCAGGCGTCATGCCTTTCTCCGAAAATATGTGCCCAAAGAATCTGAGTGTCTTCTTGCGGAATTCACACTTCTCTTTGTTGAGTGTTAGCTGGGCTTCTTCTAGCGCCATGCAGACTCTCATTAGCGTGTCATCATGCTGTTCCTGCGTCTGACCGAAGACTAGGATGTCATCGCTGTAGTTCAAGCAGTTGGGCACGTGTTTGATGACATTGTGAATTTCTGCCGCTGAAGATACTCCAAAACTAAGTCGCTTGTAGCGGCATAAACCTAGATGAGTGGTAAAAGTTGTTATGTATCTGGAGTTCTTGCTGAGCTCCAGCTGATGGTAGCCTTTGTTTAGGTCCAATTTGGAGAATATGGTCGCTCCATTTAAGAGGTGCACCATGTCCGTTATTCGAGGAGCTTGATGTCGTTCTCTTAAGATGGCTTCATTGGGTCTCCTCATATCTACACATATCCGGATGTCGGGGGAGTCCCTCTTAGGCACCAGCACTATGGGGGAGACCCATGGTGTGGGGCCTTCCGCTGGCTCAATGATGTCGGCTTCGAGTAGTTTGGTCAGTTCATTTTCAACTTGCTGTTGAATGTTAATGGGGATGCCCCTGTAATGTTGTGCCACTGGTGTGACACGGTCGTCAATGTGAAGTTCAATTTGTTTGCCCTTTAGTTTCCCGAGGCCTTTGAACAGTGTTGGGAAGACTTGTTCGATGCTTGCCGTTGGATCTACGTATTTGTGCACCATGAGGCGGTATAATATGTGAATGAGTCCCATCTCTATGGCTGACCGATAGCTTAGGATGCACCCGCTCTCGGTAGCGGCCTCTAGCACGTGCATGGGGATGTTTTTCTCATGTTCTTTGTATCGGCAGGATGCCATGAAAAACCCTTTGCATGCTAGTGGTGTTTTTGAGCCGTATGGGTAGATGAGGGCTCGGGCTGGCTGTAGGTGAGGAGCGTTTGGTATGCTTTCATATACTTCCTCACTGATCACGTTCACGGTTGCCCCTGTTTCTATTAGGAATTCGGCAGCTGTTTGATTGACTTGCATTCTTAGTATTGGGCTGTGTTCTTTTGCCGTGTTGTTTCCGAGGGCGTATAGATATCCCTTTTTCCGCGGTGTTTCTTGTTGTTTCTCCGGTCGGCGGGATCTCTCTTCCGATGATGCGCTTGACACGCTGTCTGACGGTGACTGTTCTATGAGGCACCTTACATATCTCCTGGGTCTTCTTCTTGTTTTTGATGGGGTGGTTTTGTTCTCCCTCCAGTCTCTCCTTTCTGACCTTCTTTCCGATTGTTCATCGTGGTGTCGGTGTCGCCCTTGTTCGTGGAGTTGGTGCGCTGTCCTGTGGTGATGGGTGGGCTGGTTCTGCTCCAGCTCCATTGTGGGTTTTCCACTTCTTCCGGCTCCTCTCATTTTGCTGCGAAATATCAGGCACACCGCCTTGTAGTGGTTGTCGCCGCCACATGCGGAGCAGGTCTGGCCCATGGCAGGGCACGTTCCTTCATGGGGGTATTCATGTCCACATCTGTAGCAGAAAGGGTCAGTGGTGACTCTCGCTGTCCCCTCCAACTTGTTGATGCTTTCTTGCTTGCCGTGCGTGATCTTTATGTCATCCAGACCTTCCACTTGTGCTGCGAGGGCAGCGTCTGATCTTGCTAGGCACAGGATTTCTTCTAGACTCCTCGGCTGTTGTAGTAGTCGTTTTCGGAAGAATGTGCTTTCGCACCCCACTATGATTTGCGACCTGAGGGCCTCCTCATTTGAGTAGTTGTTGAAATCACAGTGTTTCATTTTTTACCTTAGCCTCATGACAAAAGCGTCTATGGTTTCTCCCCTGTTCTGCTTGGTAGTGTGGAATACGTGTCCTTCATAGTCCACATTTGTGTGGGGTGTGAAGTATTCCGTGAGCGTTGTCTTCAACTTGGTGTAAGTGTCTATGGTGCCCTCCGGTATTTCGTCGAGGATGTCTCGCACGTTCGGACCTACAGCATGGTTTAGCAGGTTTAGCTTTTGTTCATCCTCTAGTGGTCCGGCCGCTTTTAGACATACTTCAAAATCCCTCAGCTATCTTTTCCGCCTGTCTCTGTGAGGTCAAAATTTGCTGGTAACTGGGCTAGAAGGCTGTCCGTCATCTTTTTGTGCTCTTGTCTGGCTGGTGTTATTGGGACTGTAAGTGACTCCCTTCGAGCTGGGGTCAATGAGACTGCAGATGACTCCCCTTCCGAGCCACTCATGGGTTAAACCCTACTCGCTTTTCTGACTTCTTTCGTGCCAAAATGTCTTAGGTGTGCGGTGGTATATGTACACCGCAAGGGGGCGCTGCGTTGCGAGTTCGCGCTCCACTTGTTGCTGCAGGGTAGTCGCTGCGCTGTGATTTTGAGATTTCTGCGCTAAGTCAATGGCCTTATTTTTGCTCGTGTTGGGGCGCTTGAGCTTACCCTTATTGGTGTGTGGGCGAGGGGTGGGAGGACCGTGCCTCAGTGGTTCCTCCAGTCGTCCTTTGCTAGCCGTTGCCGTCGACGGGAGGCCAGTGCTCCTCAACCGCCCGGAGAAGTGTATGCAGGGAGCCGACTGCTCCACCTGCGGGTGTTTCAGGAGGATTATGCCGGTCGGCGTTGTTGCCGTTGGCGGGAAAGGGTTTTTTTTTTTTCCCTTCCTCTCCGCCCGGAGTACTGTCACGCGGGGAGCCGCTTCGACTGCTCCACCCGCGGAATGCGCGCTTCGTCGCCTCGCCGATACTCGCGTGGAGCCTTTTTTCCTTTTTCCTTCTACCTGCCGTCCTCGGGGTTTTTCTCAACCCGCGGCTTCGGTGGTGCTCGTCCGCACGCCACGAGCGCTTGGGAACTGAGGTGGCGGGCACGGCGGGGCATGTGTCCGCCTCGTCGCCAATGTGGTGTCCCACAGGTGGACCTCCTTACGCTGCCAGCCAGCACTCACACTCACTCAATGATGGGGCCGACTCGGGAGCTGGGGTGCAACACCTCTTATCTTTATTTGTCCCAAACCCGAACTGCCGCTTGCGCGGTAACCTCGCCCCTTCCAACCATGTGGGGCGCAGCCCACTAAACAGTGACAATAGAAAGAGGACTGTCCCTCTTATCAACTATGAGGTAACGACACCACAAAAAGGAGCTCCTGCAGACACGTGGAGCAGAACGGCTGCAGACTACCAAAGAGGAACGACTGAGTCTGTCTCTCGTTTAGGCCTGCAGGCCCACACCATGTGAGCATGAGACTGCAGGCCATGATGCCGTGGGACCCTTGAGCCAGCAAGGTGGCAAGGGTCCGCATGGTCATGGGAATGGTCTGCCCTGCCCCCACTCAAGAACGGGTGTCTCCCGGCAATCCTCTAAGCTGCTGATGACACATAGCACCCCTGGGCACTGTTGGATGCCGATAGCAGGTCCCCATATAACAGGCCAAAGGAAAAGACCTTCATGCATTTGATAGACTGAAGAATGCTGTTAGCCTGATCTTCACAAAGAGCTTTTTTCTTACCGTTTTCTATTGCTGATTTATAAAATTGTGGGCATGCAAAGTCATCACCTCCACGTCCCTCTTTGTCGTTCCATACTTACGTGTGAGGTGTCCCACCTCCTCCAGGAATCCTTTCTTTCTAAACTCTTTTAGGTCCAGCCCATCCCTGGGGGATATATAGGCAACGCCCACCCGACAGGCCTCAGTTTTAAAATGGTCCTGCCCTGGGCAGGAACTCTTATCCTTACAGGAATTCTGCTCCTTAGGGCATCCTCCACGGGCATCCTCCACGTGCAGGCCATCCAGGCTCCTTGCATAGCTGTCGGGCCCCAGTAGAGCCAAGGCATTGTTAGCCGTGATGCTATGTCCATGCTGAGCTTCGGGCACGTCGGGCGGGCGTGTATGCCTCGGCGGGTAGCGCCCTGCTGAGCAGCCCTGGTCCCGGGGACGCCCAGGATGGATCGGTGTGAAGTGTGTGCATGTAGCCATGGAGTCGGCCAAGGCTCGGACCAATTCCATGGTTCCTTCCGGCGCTCCAGTCTTCTGCACACATTTTTGGTGGAACACAAGTTTACTGCTGGGCCTGTTCGGGCACTTGTTTGGTGGTATGATCTAGCCCTGGGGACACGCTTGGCAGAATGGCATGCATATTGTGGGGCCTCCTCGGCTTCGACCCGTCCGGGCGAACCGTCCGATGGGACGGCTGCATGGTATGGCAAGAGCTTTTCTGTTATCTTTTGTCAGGCTATGCTGGAGGGGATGTCAAGCGGTTGCAGGGGATGCAGAACCTCTGGCCTGTCCTCCTCCACCTCCCCCTTCTCAGACTCCAGTGGATCCACAAAATCTACAGTTGGGGAACGTGGGGGTGCATGTTTGACTGTGGAAGATGTGGCCTCAAGTGTTATCCAAGTTGACCATTATTTGGGATTTACGATGGCCCATGCTGCTGCCGATTGGGCACCCAGCCCACCCACCCCTGTTATTGACAGCTCTAGAGACGGGTCACCCTCTCCCCTTTGAATGGATTGGAGGAGTCTGATGCACTTGCGGTCCTGTGATTCCCATCCACGCTCTTTCTGTTCCAGGGGGTGGAGGAGCTCTAGCCGCATAGGGTGTGAGTCGTTGCCATGGTGCCCTGTTTGGTGGATCATCTTCCATGGCACTGGCAGACGCTATTTTGGATTGGACTGCGAGTTGAGCCTCGGAGTAGGCCTGGGGCGGGGCCCACTTGTCTTTATGCTTGGCTGCTGGCTCCTCCTGTACTGCTGAGCTGGAGCTGGATGGCTCGTGGACCATCTCACTGGACTTGCCAGGGGGCATGGTCTGTGCGGTGGGGCTAACATCTGGAGATCAGCACCACCCCACTGATCCCTCGGGGGTTGTTATAACACCAATGCCCAGGTGTCTTGTATTGGGTTCTGCCTTCCAGCAGGCTGTGATGGTTCTCTTCGAGAAGAGCGTGGTGGCGATGGTCCCACACCAGAGGAGTGGCCACGGTTCTTCTGCTATTGTCTTCCTGGTCCCCAAGCCAGGGGGAAGGTTTTGCTTGTTCTTGTACCTGATGGGGCTGTCTCATCACGTTGTTGCCTTTTAGTTTGTGATGGAATGCTTGTGGCAGGTTCTCCCCTCATCTTCTTAAAGACTCTCGTCCACCAGGACGTTTGTTTTCATGTTCTGATCTGGGGGCGACTCAAGGGCTTCCTGTGGTTTTTGGTGGGGGGAATGCTTTCTTGATTCCGAGCCATTCCGTTCCCGTGGATGTCTGCACCAAGGTTTATTTCTGGGGTTCTTGGGGCCCTGTTGGACTTCTTACGTTTTCATGGAGTCCTGGTCTTCCCGTACCTGGACGATTGGCTACTGAAGGTATCTCTCTACGTCGGTCGTGCCAGGTTCTCCAAGTTTTTTAAAAATGTGTATCTCCTGGTTCTAGTCTGACTGTCACCTTCCTGGGTTCTCCTGTTTAGGGGTGCCTGGTTTTGGCTGGGGGGCGGGCGTTCTGTTGCCATCACCGGTGAAGTCGTATTCTAGACACTAGAATACATTTGCTTCGGTTCCAGTGTTCTTGAGTATGGTAAATTGAGGCCTCTCTATGGGGGTGGCGATGCCTAAATATCTCCCAGGGAGGGGCAGGACTTAAAAGAGTTTAGAAAGAAAGGATCTCTGGTGAGGTGGGGACACCACACACTTAAGTACTGTAACAAGGGAGAGTAGGACTAGGAGTAATGAAGATTACCAATAAGTAATCCCCATTTTTCAGTCCGACCCCGGGTTAAAGATTGAAATTAGTAGGTTTTTAAGGAAGCTGCTAGATATGGTGGAATAGAGCGCTAACAGTTATAGCAATTTAAGGAATCCGGAGGGTTTCCAGAGTCTTGCGAATTTGACCACTTTAGTTCTCGTAGCACTTGCTTCTGAGTGGTTCTTGGTTCGAGGGGTAACCAGCCACGCGTGTGTTTCCAGTGCTGGTTTGACAATGATCCGAGGTTCTGTGGAGTAACTTTGCTGAAATGTTGGGGGGGACATGACATCTGAAGAAAAGATGCTCCAGCCAAATGATTGCGGACAAAATGGTGTGCCATGAAAGTTGGGGGCGGGGGACAAACACCCCTGTCCCACCCTAAAATTATGCCCATGCCGAGGTTTCAGATCATGGTGAGACTGCAAGGTTTGTCTATGACCTTTTGGAGGTGAAAGGAGATTTCATTTCGGGGAAACCCAGGCAGAAGCCACTGCTATGATCGAGTTTAGTTATGGTGTTAACTCATTGAACGTTGTATGGTTCATGTCTTGCATGGAGAGGAACCCTTTCCGTGGGTGAAGTTGTTGGTGAGCGTTACAACTAACTATATTTTTGAGGGGGGAAATAGGTCTGGGAATCAAATATAACGAGTGTACTTCAGCCTCCTGAGGAAGACGCTTACCTCGCCTTTGAGGCTGCCAACCATAACTGCACCTCGTCCCAACAAGGCCATTATCCTTCCACTTGTTTTCTGTACTCATTTGCTCTTTCAATATCTGGTTTCCACTTTATTTGTGTTATTTCTTTGAAATGTCATATTGTGACCTCAAGAAAATACTTGTGATAGGAAGCAAAAGCCTCTACAGAAAAAAAACAATATCCGGGTGCTTCAAAGCATTGATTTGCACAGCACGATGTTATGGACTGCTTATATGTCTATATTAATGTTAATTAATATTAAAGGATATTTGTACCGCGCACTATCACCACCGGAGTGGTCCCCTGGCGCTCTGGCGGATCTGAAACAAAGGGGGGGGTAGGTTAGGATTATGCGTGTTAGTAGGGCAACATTTGGAGAAGAGCAAGGGAGCTGAGAAGTACTGTTGGCAGCTTCAGCTCGGTTAACACTGTTCACCGAGCATATTGGTGTGGTATTTGGTTCCTAGCACGTCGTGCGCTGTTGTGTGTGGGTCTGAGTGGTGTGTTTGTTGTTGCGGTGAGGTGAAGTGCGTGCGGGGTGCTGCGGTTTTAAGAGGTGTGGTTGTGTTGGGGTAGAGTGTGAGAAGTGTGTGAGGAGTGGAGGGGTTTTTAGTAGTTTTTGGGGTTGGTGAGTAGCCTTGTTGTTAGGAGAAATGAACACTCCTTTTCTGTCTTCTTCGTGATTTAGCGAGGTTGTCTTCCCTTCGGTGGTTAGGTTTCGGCATGATAAGGCTGTTTCATCTCTGTGTCATTATGCTAAGTCAGCTACTCTTTGTGTCTGGCCAGCCATTCATCCCAGTTTGTCGTTGCTGCAACCCAGTCCTTTCGGATCGGTTTACTATGGTTAACATTTTACATGGGCCATGTTGTGAAGTACGGACTAATGATCAGATTTTAGTCAGTGTCACATATTTATGCAAAACATGCGTGTGCAACATTATGAATCAGCACAGAGAAGATCCCGGCGGGTAAACAGCAAGTGCGTGAGATGAGAAGGATAGACTGAAAGCTACAAAGAAATATGATATCATCAGGTGGTTAGGTAGTGCTTCAAGCAAGAGTCACCCCGCTTCTTTGCACTATATTAGCAGCTGTGGTTATTACCCAGAGTGATGTTACTCAATTAATAGACCTCGGAAGGATGAATGGTTGCGTCAGCACTGCCAGGATTTCGTATTTGCGAATTGCAAGCACGGTCAGTGTCTGAGGAAAGCCCTTAGCATGTGAACTCGAATGACTAATTGGTTACCACTACTACCTTATGACCGACCGGAATCTTGAATACTGTTTGAATACTGTTTGTTTCTAGCACTTATCGTGCTGTTTTTGTCTTGTCTGGAGGCCTGAGAGCAAGTGGCACGTTATAAGAAACTAAATAAATAAATAAACAAACTATATGCACCCCAGTGAAATAGAAGATTAACGCTTCAGTCTTTTTCATTCCTGCAACTGCTGTTTGCAACCCTTGTCGAACACAGTGGCCGGGAAATGTTTGGACGGAAAGACTTATAGACCGGTCCTCACAGGCACCAAATGGTCAGTTTCTGATTTTCCAAGGCATGGAATTTACTCGATTCGCAGATGCCAGTTCAGTTATACCTTAGACAAACAATTGATCAGTAAAAGAAATGGGGCCATGAGAAAGGATACGGTACAAAGTTTTAATGATAATGATGTGTTATTTATATAGCGCCTTAATCCAAAGCGCTTTACAGAGCGCATATTTACATACAATATCACCCATCCGAAATTGGTTCTCATTTATCGACCTTGGAAGGATGAAAGGCTGTGTTTAACCTTGCCGGTATTCAAACCTGAGACCTGAAGATCACGCTCAGATCGCAGCAACGAGCGCTCAACCCCGCTGAGCTATCTTACCAGCCTATCTTTTTTCAGGCACGAAGAGTGGCTTCAATGCATTCTTTGTGTTCAGAAGGTAAAGGAATTCACACTGAATTATGACAGGGGAGAAGACCCACAACCAGCCACTTGTGAGGAAATGTGTGGCGTGCTCTTTATGCCGAGAACCTCTTTTATTATAGAATTTTTTAAGCAAATGGATGGGGGAAGACTTCCTTCTCCTCACATCACAGTTATGCAGTCCTTCATTTCTGGCCTGACTTGTGGGCTTTGGCCATGATGTACAGCAACCGCTGTGCCCATTGTATCCATGGCAGAGGTTATGTTTTAGAGCACCTGTCTTTGTTAGTTTATCAGCAAAGCATTGGTTATGAAACAGTCCATCTATAGTTACTCAATGTCTGTATTCTTCTTCTGCTTGAGGCGTTGAAGCTCTAGGCATCAAAAGGTCTACCTTCCTACAGTGCTTGCACCAGTCATCATTCTGGCCGTGCCATCGATCCCGCCGCCGGCTCCGCAACCACGAAGGAGCAATGCCTCCTCGCATGAGGCCGATATCTGGGTATTTCAATAATGGATCTTGGACTTCATAATGGCTGTTAATTTGATCCTTCCACTTTCTTCCAGGCTGGTGCACCCGCAAAAGTCCCATTATTGGGGCTAAATTATCTCTCCACCTAAGAATTATCAAAGAATCAAAATAAACAACAATCTTTTTACTCTGTCCATTAATGAGATCATGCTCTCAGTCCTCTGCCATACAGAGGGATTTTGCTATTATGGATGATTGACTAGGGCAGGATACTCTCTTCAGAGCAATTTAACAATTTGCTTCAGAGAGAAGTTATTAATAATGTATTTTTTTTTTTAGATTTTCCTGGCAGGGTATGGCATGTAGGAAAGCCGAATTCTTTCTCCACGCGACTTCATTTCATTGAAACCCTCATCTTCTCTTCACCTTCTTTATTAGGGTTTAATCATTTAGTGGGTGCTGTTCACCCAGTCATCTGTACATAGCATCATTTACACACTCTGTAAATTGCGGATGCATATTTTAGTGTAAAGGCAACTAGAGACCTCTTTACTTTATGTGATCATTTTTCATGACTTGGAGAAGTTTATGTTAAGGTAGACAAGTGCCCTGTTTCTTGACTGAGTCCTGCTCTATGTCCAAAAGATAATGATGCAATCCTGGATGGAGAACGCCTCGCTCTCGATAGTGCAGTGGACTGAATAATCAGGAAAGAAGAAAGTAGGATCCTAAAATTGCAAAACTAAAAAAGTTATCAACTTATAACGGGACCATTTCCTGGTCGGATTGTACATGAGGCATTGCTGTATTTTATAGAAATGTAATTTTACCCCACAGCTTTCCCAGGATTGTTAGTGAAAGAAATGTTTGAAAGTGCTGTGAGAAAGTTTAATCGCATATGAGGGTTGTCCTTAGTGGGAGAATTTACATCATGGTCAATTGCAGATATTCAGTTATTCCCCATTACAAACAGAATTTACAGAAAACAATTCGACTACCACTGGCTTTTTTCAGTAGCAAGTTGTGTTCCCAATGGCCTGTTTTCCTACCGTTGTAAAATGCACATTGCAGGTTCCTTGAGAGGAGAGGATGGAGCAGAACCATCTATTTTATAATCTATAATAAATATGGGTGTTTTTATTTTCCTTACTTTAAAAATGTAAGTTCATTGCTTAGAGGTAAGACTGGGCTCCCAGGTCTTGCTGGAGTGGGGGTGGGGTGGTCTAGTCCCATGTGGGGTCTGCGGGAACAGGTTCACTTCCCTGTGTTGCTCAAGGTGTATGTCGGGCCACTGGGTGATACCACGCATGTGCAGATGACAGATGGATCTAGGTCACTATCAAAGGCAGGCCTGAAATGGCTTGGACACTCTTGACAATCTGACTGAAGATGGCACCTGAATGGAGACAAATTGGCAAAATCTGAATCCAAACAAGAAGGAAATAAGGATTGTGAATGATGGCTGTGGTTGGGTCAAGGACATCGCAAGGGTATGCAGTTATTTTAACAGAACCCCCCCACCCCTGAATTAAATTTGAAAATAATAACGGAGAATAAATATAGGGGTTGGGAGTAAGGTGTTAAAACCTGTGGGGCTGGTTCGGGTGGGGGTTACGAGTGTTGGGAAACAGAGGGTTTGGGGGCGGCCCCCAATTTGAAAAAACAAAAGGAGGCGGGCCCCCAATATAAAAAACTAAAATTCGATATTTTATTTCATTCGTTATTATTTAATTCGTTTTTATTTAATGCGTTATAATCACAAGCTGAAATGAATAGTGTTATACCCTCCTGTCAACGAATTTCACTATCTTGGCATCATGTCTGGTCATAGTCCTATTACAAAGTTCCAGAAGTGTCTACGGACCAGTAGTTTTACATTAGGACAGCGAAAGGTTTGTGCTTCTCCATATCATCTGCTGCCCTAGAATATACAACCCATACTATTGTGTTGATTTGCCTTGAATACAGAAATCCCCTCTATGCATAGCTCTTAGTGTGTATAAAAGGAAAACTTTAGCCAGTGCTTAGTGCTCTGTCCTCGCCCTGGCATCACCCACCTTAACGGGGGCCAGAGGATGGCCTCGGTGGGTGGCCCCACCCCTTAGGCAGCTTCTGGCAGGCTGCCACTTTCCACTACTACCTCACGCCAGGGTAGACAAACCCTTTCCTTCTACTTATCACTCCCCCTACTTAACATTCCCCTTATATACACGTACAGAACAGGCATTAACATTAAGAGCCTATAATACATTATTTTACACATGGTGGACCTCAGCACCCTTCCCAGTACCTTTACGGTGGTGTTCTGGTGGTCTGCCAGCCTGCCCATGATGCGATTGGGGCCATTCCCCACCTTCAGATCTTCCTGGGTGGCTCTGTCCACAACATGGGGCCCATGATGCTACCCCACCAGGCGTGTTCTGCGCTCCCAAATCAATCCATAGGCGGCCTGCCACGATCATCACTGCACCCAGAGCACACCAAGTGCTGCCCGATGTCACCCCCATTGCCCGCAGCCATTCTTTTTCATCTGGGCGGCCCTATATCCTGCAGGGTTTGCCCGTGAACATCACAGCACATGCTTTGCCATTTTAGCTTCAGTCCCCATTGCTTTGGGGACGCTGCCGTTGCCCTTCCCCTACGCCATCTTTGCTCCAGGTGGGGGCCCCGTTTCCATGGGGCCGCCACATTTATTTACCGCCAGGCCTGTGGCACAGTTGTGGCCCTGCTCCTATCTCGTCTCTGCATCGAAGGGACGCATGGGGTGGGCTGCCGATCTTCCCTCGACTACACCGCAGTGGCAGCCTGGTAGTGTTCTTCACTTCCTGGTCAGCCTGGGAGGTGAACGAGCAGCAGAGCGGTGAAGAAAAGTCTCAGGCTGTCCCATTGGGTAGCCTGGTGAAGAGAGGGAGGGCAGCCTGAGACTTTCCTTCACGTCCCAGGCTGCCTGGCATATACAGCACGGGAGGACTTTTCTGCAGGCCCCGTCTCGGCGGCCAAGAAGCGGGGGGACAATGGGCATAGTCAAGTTGACCAGTTTGGACCCCCACATATGCAGCCCTCTCTGGGTAGCTCTTGATTATTTGTCCAGGGCAGCACTGTGCATGCTGCCTGGGGAGTTTATTGATGGACCTGTCTGGTTTAGCCCCCGGGCCGGCCGACAGCTGCAATGGCTCCGTGGATACCCAGGCTGCTTTGGGCAAGGAGCCCGGGCCATGGTAAGTATGCTCGGTCACCCCACACATGTGTCCCAACATTACATTCTATTTAGGCCCTGGGGGTGGAGGGGCTGCTCGAGGCCGCAGCCCTCCCGGGAGCTCTCTCCTATTTCTTGTCTCACCTTTTCTTCAACCATCTCCCCTAACGTTATTTTTCTTCTGGAATCTACCCAGCTCATCTTGGGCAGGAGCGTTTTCTTTTTCTTCTTTCATTTTAAAAAATTCTATCCAGCACCATCGAAAAACAAAAACACACTGTGTACACACTAAACAAAATATTGTGTGTACACACCCTGGTGTTTGTGTGAGCTAGGCTATAAGATATGGCATTCATAATGCGCCTCTACACAAGTGTTTCTAGGCACCACAAGACAGGGGAGGGAAGACAGTGGGAACACAAGAAAATCGATCCTACTAGGCCGTGTGTCATTCTGATCGTGCAAGTGCGACAATGCAAGTTGAAGGAATAGGGAGCGGGGGAAGTGCACGGTAGAAGGAATGGAGTAGTGTAGCCAGGGCAGCAAGCGCTGGGTAAGCGCAGCGAGGGCAGCACAGCTCTGGGTAAGTGCAGGAGGCAGGGGGGATGTAGGGGTGGTAGGCCCGGAGGCAGTGCAGGGAAGACTGGTCGTGGAGGAGCCTGGTACCCAGTCAACTCAGGGGGTACCAAGTAACCTGTCGGCGCAGCAGAACAAGTCAAATAGCTAGGAAGCGAGAGAGAGAGAGAAGGCAGAGGAGAAAAGGAGGGTCTTGAGATGCTTCCGGAACTTTAGGTGGTCTGGCTGAAGTCCGAGAGGGGCATGGTAGCCATTCCAGAGGGAGGCACCTGCAGAGAAGAGAGATCTACCCCCCACTCTCTGGTTGGAGAAGAGTCTGACCCTCAGAGAGTTGGCGGTAGCTGAGCAAAGGGCTCTAGAAGGAAGGAAGTAATTTCGGAAGAGAGTGTTGAATGTAGTGCGGGCCCCAGCTCCCGAAAGCCTTGTGCACGATGTAGAGGACCTTGAACTTGATCCTTGCAGCCACCGGGAGCCAGTGGAGAGACTTCAGGGCTGGAGAGATATGGTCCCTGGGCTTGAGGCTAAGGATAAGTCTTGCAGTCCTGTTCCGGATTAGTTGAAGAGTAGAGGTAGGAAGATTGAGAAAGAGGCTGTTACAGTAGTCCAGCCTGGAGAGAACCATGGCTCTGGAGACGGTGAACGTCTGGGGGAAAGTGAGCAGAGGTACAATACCTCTGAGCAGGCGCAACTGGTAGTGGACATTCTTGACAAGGTTTGTGATGTGTGGAGAGATGGAGAGAGTAGAGTCAAAGAGGACACCAATGTTTTTTGCCTCACAGGAAGGGGGAGGTAGAGGGCCCAAGTAGGGTAGCCAGAGCGAGAGAGGGAAAACGGGAGCAGGGGTCCCAATGAGAAGGATCTCTGTCTTAAATGCATTAAATCAGAGATCATTGGATATGCACCAGTCCTGAATCGTGGATAGACAGTCTGGAATGAACAAGGGCGGATAGGAGGCTGAGGGGAGCCTCAAAGAGAGCTGAGTGTCATTCGCATAATTCTGAAAGAGGAGAAGATGGAGATCAAGCAGGCCAAACGGGTCAGATAGACATTAAAGAGTCAGGGTGAGAGGATAGAGCCCCGGGGACCCCAAAAGTGGAGAGAGTTGTGGTGGAGAGAAAGGACCCAAGTTGGACCTGGGAGGGATTGTCCAGGAGGAAGGAGGTCAGCCACGCCAGGGCCTGTTCTGTGATGCCCAGGATATCACAGGGTCAATTTATCAGGGTGGCATGATTGACTGTGTCAAAGACAGAGAAAATGTCAAAGAGGATGAGGACAGAGGGAGAGCTGGAATCAAGATTAGAGAGCAGATGTTGACAGGTGTTCAGAAGAACAGTTTCCGTGCCTCTGGTTGTTCTGAAGCCAGTCTGATGGTCATGGAGACAACCAACAAGTTCAGTGTGGATAGATGGTCAGCCTTTCCAGGAGTTTGCCCAGGAAAGGAGTGATAGAAATTGGGCGATAGTTTGCCAGACAGGTAGGATCAGCAGAAGGCTTTTTTAGGAGGGGATGCACAAGGGTGTGCTTGAGGAGAGAGGGGAAAGATCCAGTGCGAAAGAATGATTGCAGAAATCGGCCAAGGCTGGAGCGAGGGTGGCAATGCGGTCCTTGATGGTTCTGCAAGAGCAGGGGAGCACCTGTTTAGATGACACTTTCATAGATCAGACTTGTCTAGAAACATCGTCAGGTGTTGTTGGTGAGAAGGAGGAAAAAGGAAGAGAGGGAGAGGCAGCCAAAGGAGGCCTGAGCGAGCTAGAGGGAGAGGAAGAGGAGAGTGAGGGCAGGATGTCCTGGGTTTTATTGGTGAAATGCGAAGCAAGTGCTGCACCGAGAGGCTGCGAGGGAACAAGAGGGATGGAGACTGCAGTAGGATTGGGCAGCTCCTTGCAGATTTGAAAGAGTTTGGCTGTGTTACTAGAGGCTGCGGAGATGCAGGCTTGGATATGGAACCTCTTCTTGGAGAGGACAGAGAGTCTGTTTTGCCTTTGGAGCAGGCATCAGGCCCGTTTGTCAGAGGATGCGCCCGAAGCACTGCATTTCCACTCAGCCACCCTGTACTTGCTTTTCAGGGCGGCAAGGTCAGAGTTATACCAAGAGTTGCACTTGAAGGCAGGCTTCGGACGGTTTTGCATGACAGGTGCAAGGATGTCTAGAGTGTTGGAGATGGATAGATACAGGTTAGAGAGGACTGTGTCAGAATGTGAGTATGCCGAAGGAGTATGAGGAGCAGAGAAGGTAGAGGCAAAGGCATCCATTGACACTCACTTCATGGGCCAAATGGCCGGGGAGGAAGGTAGCAGTGCTGTGATAGGCTTTGCCTGAGGGACAAGAGGTTTCATGTGAGAGGAGAGCAGAAAGTGGTCAGTCCAAGAGAGAGGAGTGGTGAGAGGGTTAGAGAGGGGGATGTCTGAGGGGATGAGAACATCCAAGGTGTGTCCGCCAGAGTGAGTCGGACTAGAGGGAAGAATGGAGAGGGAGAGAGAGTAGCAGAGGTTGCGGAAAAGCCCAAGGAGGGATTAGAGGCATCCAGTTGGATGTTGACATCTCTGAGGAGTAGAAGTTGAGAGTTAGAGGCAAGGAGAGAGGAGCAGAGGGCAGCACACCTTTCTATATTCAGAAAAGGTAGTGCAAATGAAAGGAGTGCAGAGAATGCGCTTGTTTCATTTTTGTTACTTTCGGAAATGCTCTGGTCACCTTATTCTCAAAGATGACCTCATCATTTCAGGAGGGGCTGGACAGTGGTTCACAGATGAGCTGTCTGGCCCTCTTGCATACTATTCGTGTTGGGGGCACCTCCCCAACCCCAACACTAATATATGACAAGCTACCATCATCCACGTGGTAACTGGGAGCGTATTTCACAGGGACAGGCCCGTCTTGGTGACATGCTCTAAAAAAATCAAGTTCCGGTGCTCCAGGAAAAGCTCTTGCTACTCCAAAAAGAGCTTAATACAAAGACACACTTATAACCTCAGAAACCACAGAGGTAAAAACCTGGTCACTCTGATCGAGAACATAAGTCTCTTCCTATGCACCTTATGTGAAACCACTAAATTCTGAAAAGATTTGATGTTTAATAAAGTTAAATACACAGTATGTTTCCTTTAACTACACTGTATTATATGATCAATCAAATTTCAAAACAAAAGTAAACAATGTGGTGAATTTCATAATTCACTGATACTGATATAATTTTTTCACAATAGGTTTGTACAAAGGAAATACATTTCAAGAAATAATGATGTTCAAAATTCATGTTCATGTGGGTGGAAGAAAAATGCTTTTAAATTGGCACCTCGAATAGTCACATGTTGCACTACAATGGATATACAGGGTCATGACACCAAGATTGGCAAACTGGATTAATTCCTGTACGTGGCCGACATTGATAATCGTAATTGTGGCCGCCATTTTCATTTTTCTTGCAGGTGCTGCTGCCATGAATGCCTCAAGAGCTCCCTCTCAGTTCAAATCCAGCGGATGCACCCTATGATAGTATAGAAATTGTAATTGTACATAAAGATGATTACATCATGTAAAAGGACATACATTGAATACCGGTGGGAAGAGAAAAAAGTACATATATTAACACGAATGAAAAGTGATTTTGACATAAACTAACAAAATAAGTTGGGAATAAATGTCTGCATGAGAGACCCAGGGTTTTAGGAAAGAAGGAATTATGAATTGGAAAACAATAGAAATAAGTATTATTTCGGAGGTTGTGCTGATAGCATAAAGAGGATGGGGGACGTTGATGTGGACAGTATGGTATATTTCTCATAAGCCCTTGAGGTACATGAGCAACGGGTAGAGGAAAACTGCAGCCACAGCTGGGCAGATGATGCTGTGAAAAGCTTCAGGAGTTTTGATAGGCTGGCATAAACAGAAAAGCCCATAAGGCTGTGCAGCCATGACGCTAGTCTCTGCTCAGGGAGGTGATCCTCCCCCTGAGACTCGTGAGACGTCACCAATGTAGGTGAGACTTTCTGGTCTTCGAACTGGAATGTGATCACATTGGTGCTTGTCACCTGGTTAGGACACGTTATGAATACTGGAAAGGTCAGGCAGAGGTTGTGTCACGTGGGTAGGGTAAGTGGGATTTTACAGGTATTCATGGCACTGCAAAGCCACGCCCCTCAATGCCAGATGTTGTTCTTTTAGGAAGCTCATTGTTAATGTAACCGACTAACTCTATCTTACTGACATTTTTGTATGAACCCCATTGTGAAAAACCCTGCAAACACCTCAAAGATTGTGAGCTGAAGGGGCGACATTTTTGGGACGTAAATGCGCTAGCACTTTCACTGTCCATTTCTGCACAGCTGTATAGAAATACAAGCTGACTCTACCTTTGTTGCCAGAGTTGCTTATTGGATTTATTACAGGGTTTCCACAAAAACTTCTTATTGCTGAAGGCGGCAGAGACACATTCCATACTCTCTTGCCAGATCACCCTTAAGGGGTACCAGCTGTTGTTAGGACAACTGTCTTCCAAGAATTCAGTACCTGCAAGCCAATGTTGTGTGATGAATCTGATTGGTGTCATCACTCCTTTCCTGGCAGTGACATCTCCCCATGTGGCCAGGGGATGGCAGCCTCTACCTGATCCTGACCCTGGGGGCAGCTATATGAGGGAGGATCACATACGTGGAGACAGCCTCCGGGAGAGTATCATGGCATCATTGTAGGAGACGTGGTATCCCACTTTTTCTGTTGAGGATACCCCATCCATGCCCAATGCCTTAATGGCATATTGTCATACCTCTCCTCATCCACCTAGGAAGGGTACTGAAAACATTTTCACAATATCTGTATGCCATTTGTAAAAATCTGACTTGCCTTTTAAGACTCATGAAAGCACCTTCTCAGACTCTACCTACAAGTCATACAGAACTAACTTGCCCTTAAAGATCACTGCCCACACTTTACATGCAAGTCGTCAAGAATGGACTTCAATTCACATAACTACAAGAATACTGAGACGAAGAAGATGAAATGAGTGATATGATTGCCTGTGGCCCAGGCGTGACCACAAGCTCCTTATCTCTACCTCTTGCGAGGCTATGAAAATTGACCGCTGGTCATCAGTCATTCCTGTTTAAAACACCCTATGCTGTGACTCCAGCGCTTAAAGACATGCTGGCCTAGTCTATGGTGTTATGAACATAATTAAACATACAATCGCAGGGAAATGAAGGTTCTTGACTGACCTAGAGGTTACAATCTAACTAGTTGCAAATAAATATACACCTGACAAGAGTTATCATTTTAATGCATTTCAGTATGATTCTTTATCTTCTGAGGGTTCTCAACCTCATTAAACAAATAGAGCGAAAGCAGATATAACATATCAAACCTATAAACACGATTGCCATGTAAGCAAAGAGCATGTTGAATATTCAAATGAGGAAACAATGAATGTTCAGTTTAAAAACAAGGGAACCATATATATGCTTCTAAGCTACTCTGTGCTACACACCTCTCGTTATGCTTTATGGCAGCGGGAGAATACACTTGGTACTCACTTTTTGGAATGGAACTATAATTAAAAGGCATCTCCTGCGCTGGACTTGGTGATGTGTGTGTCTCTTCTCCCCAGACCCTCCTTCTTCAAAGTCAAAGGCATGTCTGCTTGCTTCTCCTCCTACCCTATGTCGTGCTGAGCCATATATTTATTAGCAGCAGAATGTCTTCCTTACATGTGTAGATTAGTCATCGCTGCTTTTTTTCAGCAGTCGTGTATTTTTTTCATCTGAGGTGGAGATCTGTAACCTTACAGGATTGCATTTCTCTCTGCAATCTATGTTAGAAGGATTTTTGTTATCTACAGTAATATCTTCTCAAATTTTACCAAGCACTTGTCATTGTAACCTATGGGACCGAGTCTGTAAATGTGAAAAATGCTCACTTTCAAACTTATTCGCGTCAATTTGCGATTTCCTGTTCTTGAGTCTATCAGATAAGAATTAACTGTGCGATGCTAAAAGTTGCCAACTGACTGTGTGTGTTTAGCTGGCAGGAAACATACTACTTCCTTGGTCTTAGCTAAGCTAGAAAAACGTACAAATGCTGTGCAAGTTTGGGCCTCTGTCTTCACACGTACTAGGTTATATCGCTTGGGTGCTAAGGAAACATGGCACACGTATGGGCCTTTAATTAAAGGGTGGATGGGCTATGAAGGCTGTTACATTGTTATGAGTTCCTGACGCTTGAAACCCTCGCCAAGACAGCTGTAATAGATCAGAGATCTGTAGTGCTTTGAAACCGTTATTGACACATTTAGGAGCTATATTCGCAAAACAGGCAGTTAATATTGGTGGCAAAAATAAAGCATGGAGATTGTAGACATTTCTGATTAATAATCACTGCATATACAAATAAATGTGTAGAAGAGTGCACACATGAATGCCTAGAAACATATTGTAGGTGCTAATAAAAACATAGGTGAATAAATGCATGTATCTTGAAGCATTCAGATTAATTCCTACCAGGTTTTATGGATAAGAAAAAACATAAGTGAACATATGTAGTCAATGTGAGTTAGTCAGATTATTTATAATTCCTTTTACTGGTCATAGCTGAGAAAACATATATGAATACAAGTATTTAATGTGAGGTATTCAGCTTAATTTCAATTCCTATTACTGGCCATAGCCTCGAGGTAAGAAGGCAGGGTCTTTGAGAACCCATTGGAAAAGAACATTCCGCACAAATTGCCTCCTGACTTTCTGACCCAACAACCCTTCAACTGCATGATGTTGAGTTTATGGCTACTTGTATAAATTGTCCAAAGTTTAAATTGATGATCTTTGAGGTAGACCAACATATGACTCCCTCCGTCTCCCACTGTGATTTGTAGGTAGAGGTCATCCAATACGTACGCATGATGTGAGCTCAAACTTGGGCCTTGAGGTATAATGTTGTATATATTTTCAATTCATTGGAGCCCGATTGTGATTCCAATAGTGGCAGATTCAGCAATATTTCAAGCTTTCTGAATTCAGAGTTTGCCACCAATCTTCTCTTGGTGTGTGTCAGGAAACAAAATGGAGATGGAAACAGAATTTGCATTCAGATTTCTGCAAGGGCATAGGCATTGACTGGTTATGCCATGTATTCCCGGAACCAGAAGTATCCATCATCTGTCTCGTATCTGTTGGTTATTTGGGGTCCAGGGCTAGAGAGGACACAGGTGCCATCTCATGTATGGCTTGAATCAGGCTGAGTGATTGGGGCCGCCACGGTTCCACTTGCTGCCGCAGTGGTCTCACGGGAGAAATTTGGACATAATCATTGCTTTCTTCCTACTGGCTTTGTGCCGTTCCCAGACACAATCCAATGGCAAGCTTTGACGGCTGGAGGAATTTCAATAAAATCACAGTTGAACACTTGAGGAAAGAATCTCTGGATTCCACACACATCTCTGTGCTCGGACAGAATTTTGGAGATTCGATCTTGCCACAATGGAATTCTTTTTAGTGAGACTCTGATCCCCACGTTCCTGGCGAGCAGCAACTCCTTGGAACACACCATGCATCTGGCAATGGCTGAAACCGTCAACCTATTCCTGATTAATGAAAAGATAAACTGTGTTTGAAATTGCACACATTGCGGGTACCCCAGGCATCTGCATAGTTCAGTTCTGAACTGAAAACTTGGTGCTTCAAGACTCCGCGTGTTGTGAAAATTCATGATTCAGTGTCTAAAGCAGCACAGGAGAGAAAGTCCAGGTATTAGCAGCAAACCACACAGTGAACTAATTGCCGAATAAGTCAGTGTCCTAATAAACGCATTCAGCTTGGTCAGGCCTTTTCGGAGAGTTTTTGTAGCAAACAGAGACCTCAGAAAAAACAGTATTTATTCCTATGAGCTGTCGATCAAAGTATGCATGGCCTCTTCCATTGTATCTTCAGAGACTAGGAGAAATGCAATCTGTTTGACCACTGCAGTGTGTGCTTCGGGATAAGACTCCTCACAGCTGCACACTCTTAAACAGATGTTTTGTAGGTTTGCCAAATGCAAGTTCAATTTTGGAAAGTTTAAGGGGTCGATTCATGGAGCAAACGTGCGCCGAAAATCCCAGCGCAAGTAGGCGCAAGGTAGCGCAAGCGCGAGAAACGCAGCGCACGCGCACGTGTGCAATTCAAGGAAGACACTGCGCGTATTTCCCGCTGTCCGTGCGCCCAATCCTGCCATGGCGCACTCAGGCACACACGGCGTGCGCTACGTGCACAGCAAAAGCGCACATAGCGCGGCGCACACAACCAAAGTGGGCGGAACAGTGGGCGTAACACGTGGAATGGGGAATAACGCGTGAAAAAGAAGGCGTAACTGGGGAAGTACTGCAGGGAACTACACGGAACGCCTACACGCACGCCAACAACCCGTATTCATGGATTCGAATACGGGAAACCCGCGCACGGCAAAAGACGCACACAGGCGTCAACATGTCCGCCACACGAAGGCAGTCGGAAGCGTCCCCGCGGACAGTATAAAAGTGCGCGCAAACAACAAACACGTATATACAGCTACGATGAATGCCCCATTTGTCGCAGCACTGATTGTGGGACACCGCAGGAGGAGGAGAATAGCCAGGGCACGCATTTTCGCACCACGGACAAGCCTTTTTGGGATGCCAGACGACCAAGTCTACGGCAGGTATAGGTTTCCACCCCACATCATCCTAGACCTGGTCAGGGAGTGGGAAGATGACCTTACATCCCCTACCCTTTGCTCCCAAGCATTGAGCCCCTTGGAGAAGCTGCTCAATGTCCTGCATTTTTTGGCCACTGGGTCATTTCAGCGGACTACTGCCATAGTGGGGGGGGGGTCTCACAGGCCACGCAGTCACGCTGCCTACACCAGGTACTGGCAATCATGACAGCGCGCCCCTCAGTCCGCAGGCACATATACATGCCCAGAACACCCGCAGAAAGGCAGGCCGTTGTCCTGGATTTTTTCAGGGTGGCACACTTCCCCAAAGTGCTCGTTGCCATAGATTGCACCCATGTGGCCCTACGTCCACCTAGGGCCACTGAGCACATCTACCGAAACTGCAAGCACTGGCATTCCATTAATGTACAGGTGGTATGCGATGCAAAGGGAATCATCACCTCTGTCTATGCAAACTACCCTGGCTCCACCCATGACAGTTTCATATACAGAATGTCCACCCTGAGCCGGGCCCTGGAAGCTGGGCAGCATGGCGACACCTGGCTCCTAGGTGAGTACAAATGCCCTTGCACATGCATGCATGTCACACACACACACACAAATAAACAAACCCCAATAATCACAACCATTTACACCTCCCCAGGGGACAGTGCCTACCCTCTGAGCAACCACATGATGACGCCAATCCGGAACCCCACCACACCACCCCAGGTAAGATACAACGCTGCCCATATTGCAACCAGGGCCATAGTGGAGCGCACATTCGGAGTGCTCAAGTCACGTTTCCGCTCCCTTGACCGCTCTGGCGGGCAGCTACTCTATGCACCACCAGTAGTGTGCAGGATCATTGTGGCAGCATGTGTCCTGCACAATGTTGCAACACGGCAGGGCGTCCCGGTGGACATGGTGGTGCCCCCACATCCCCAACCACAGGCACAGGCGCTGCCCATGGGAGGGGACAGGGCACGTGGCGAGGAAGCCCGGACCCAGCTTGTGGGCACATTTTTCACCTAAACTCCCACCCCTGCGGAGTGCACACAGGCCTGGCACATACCAGGTGACAATCGATGATGACAAAGACACAGTCAACTGTCACAACCCTACCACCCTGAGATAGTTGCCATGGAAGTGCCACATTGTCTGCATCCCTAGCTACTTAAACACAAGCTATCCTGTGTGACCAAAAGGCACACATATGACATGACATGATATGGCCTATACACAAGTATTTCAAGGTGCGATGAGGCAGGGAGGGGGGAACAAGGGAAGACAGACAACGGTACTACTAGGCCAGGTGTCATTTAGATTGTGCAAGTGTAGGGGTAGGGGGAAGGGAAAAGTGCAAGGGGAAGGGGAGGGGGGAGTGCAGTACAGGGTAAGTAGACCAAAAAACAAATACATAGGCCAGCTGGTGGCAACTGCAAAGGTAAGTGCAGACAAGTGCTGGGAAGGGGGGGCTGTAGGGATAGAGAGACAGTCCCGCAGTGCAGGGGTTGCCAGGGAGGCAGTGTAAGTGGAGAGTGGCTGGGCCAGGGACCGAGGTCAGTGAGAGTGGCCCAGTTGCAGATCCAGTGAAGAATTTAGCAAGGGAGAGGCAGGGAGAAAGCAGAAGCAAAGAGGAAGGTCTTGAGGTGCTTCCCGAACCGGATATGGTTCTCCTCAAGTTCCAGTGAGACAGGAAGGCTGTTCCAGAGGGAGGGCCCTGCCGCGGAGAGAGATCTACCCCCAGCTGGTTGCTTTGAGAAGCGGATGACCCTGATATGCAAGGTTTGAATCACACACACCTGCAAAACAGGCCATGGCCATCACTGTTATGTCACTCAATCCCTCCCAAACCACAAAATGACATGGCAAGCAATACCCATACACCAACACAGTAACAATAAGGTACACATTGCCATGTCCAAAATGTACAGTGGCATCAGACAATGATGCCTGATCTGGAATCAGATGAAATGACTGACCAACAACCTCCCACCCAAAATAAGTCATTTCCAAATGCATTACAAGAGTTGTAGACGTAACATAACAATGAATGCCTGTCTACATGCACATTGTGCATTGCAAAATCAACACTGCAGCTTCTGTGTGCTGTGTCCTACTCCTGCAACACACTGCTCAGCGCACAGCACAGTGAACAGCCATTGTGTGTGATGCACACCCTGAGCATCACATCTAAGCGACAGACCACATCAGAAAGCACATTAGGCATGTACAGGATCCATAATTGGTCACAGAACATGTGCTGCAGGGACACAGTGGGCACCAGAAGGCAAACAGTGTACACGTGGATATGCAAGGATGGTTGTACATGTAGTGCATCAGAGTGCAAGTGTGTGGGTAGGCAAGGACATGCACTCAACATATGCATGTGCAATCAAGTGACCATCAGTGTTCTCTACACATCACATGTGAACATTCACCATGTGTACACCCCAGCATGTCAAACCACAACTATCCCCTCACACCTGAAAGGTAAACACAACACATGAACAGGCATTGATAAGCAGAACACAACATGTACATAGGATACCACCATTACAATGTCAGGGTTCCCATCACACTGCAGGGCAAGGCAACTATCAACAACAACCCCCCTCTCCCTCAAAAATGACCATGACCCACTGAACAACTGCACCTGGGTCATGGAGCCTTCAACCCTCAATTCCACCTGGCCACAGGATCATCTTTCCCCTTCATCACCATCTCCCACCTTGTGTGTAAAAAGGTGCCTGCACCCTCAGAATCTACACTCATTTCCACAATCACAAAATCCAAGACAAAAAAACGAACCATAACACCCTCCAGTAGATGACTTAACGTAGCAGTACCTCACAAAGGCCAAGTACTACCACAATGATGCAACAACCAAGGTAGCACAGTAAAACAATGTCACAACAGGATGTGAACCATGTGTGGTACATAACATAGAATGATGCACCATGAACGGATGTGTACTGTCACAGGTCCCGTGTACAGGCGCGGGAGTGTCACGAAAACAACCACCCCCACCGTGTCCCGGGTGCCTGCAAGGTCAAACTCACACAGGCCCCTGAAACCCTGGTGGGGAAGGAGGGTCAGGGATATGCAGTCGGGACAGGTGTTGGCACACTGGATAACTGGAATGAGTGGCAGGAGAGGGGAGGAGGAATGACACATGAAAGTAGGGAATGCACGAAAATGTACTACCTGCATGAACACATACACAATCCAAACAAACTTGGACATCATTGTCATTGCCTTCTGTAGTCCAGGCTTAGGAGTGGCATGAACCAACCACCCCCTCTAGGGTTTTGGCGCCTGCAAGTTTGGGGCTTACACAGGCATCCGCAACCCCAGCGGGGAAAGAGGGTTAGGGAACGTTGCTTGGATAGGTACGGGAAGCAGGAACACCGGGTAGAGGGTACAGGGTTCAAAATTGCATAGGATTCTGGGTGATTAGGGGGAAAAAACATACCAAATTGAATTACACATTCATCCATGCATTAGTGCACCCCCAGCAAGCCTGTGCAGAGCAGTTTGAAAGAAAAACAACAAGACACGTAGCTCTGGTTTTGAGTGCTGGCCTCCTGCCTGCGCACTCTCAGGTCCGGTTACAGGAGCACTGCAATGCTGCAAAGAGAGCCACAGTCAACAACCTGTACGTGCCAATTACACAAAAACACACCACCAAACATGCCCCATAGCAACAAACTACTCTACAAACAGACAATCTGGTGTAGATGCTTCGTACCCATATATAACATTACCCCTGTGATGGGTCATACACAGTCAATGCAGTGAGTCAGCCGCCGGTGGGTGTGTGGCAAATGGAACACCAATGTGTCACAATTCACACAACATGCAATGTTCCCTGGGTAAGCAGACATACCCATATAGCAAGCCATGACTTCAGAGCAAGTTGTGTACCACCATGACCGAAACAAAGTTGGCAGTGCATTTATCAAAATGTACATGGAAATGAAATGCACTGCACCCGAGTATGTCCCTTGCTGTATGTCCCTGTGAGCTGCCCCTTTCCATGTCTCGGAAGGCTACATGGTTGATACAAGTGCCTCAATGGACCTTGGTGTACCGGAGGGTATGTGCCACTGCCCCTGCAGGTGTCCCAGACAACCTTACAATCAACAGCCATCAGTCCACCAACACATCTGAGCTGCATTGTGTGCTTCAACACCAATATTTGTCCAAGCTCACCCTCAGTGCTGTGACCAAGCCTACATGTGCAACTCGCCTGGTGCAAGCTTTGCTGTGTTGTGGCCCCCCTGTGCTGCTCACCTTGCCTGGAGTTCCTTGGAACACGTCAGCAGTTCTAGGATGTAGGTCTGCAATCCCTGTACCTCTACTTGTGCACACATGTGCATGTGGGCACCAACAAACGTGTCCAGAATTCAGACGTCCAATGGGCCATGTCTGCTGGCAAAGGTGCTCTGGAGGCTCATCCCCCTGCAGAAAGGGCATGAAACACATGATTAATGCTTCAAAGTCATCTGTGTGTGTCTCTTCAGGCATCTCATTACTTGACCATGTCAGAGAGTCACATCAGAAATCACACCATCAGTCCGTCTTTCACATCCAAAGTGTGGAACACTATCTACGGCATGAATTGCAACAAGCACGTGTACAGTAAAGATAAGAAACATACTACACAATGCATAGCAATGAATGTACACATTAATCATGAAACACCCCATCTAGCAAAAGCTGAACAGTGGACAATAACACCAAAATCATCCCCACTAGGGGTGTAAACACAAGTCACACAGCACCAGACATGCCACAGATATGACAGTCCAAAGCCCTTGTGTAAAAGGTTGTGACACCGAACCATCCTTGCGAGCCCATGGATAAGGGAGGCAGGAGTGGCATATGTGAGTCAAGGACCCCAAGCAGCAAACACATACACAAGACAAGCCTGAAGGGCCCAGCTGGAACAGACAGTGGATGCCATCAAAAGCCACAAAGCACCGCACCGTCACATGAAAGCACAATAGACAAGCAATTTTAAACTATATTAACTAATTACACTAACTATGGAAAACCTACATTACCTAATTAAACTAACTATCAAACAGAAACTTAACTAACTAAACTAAAAGAAAAATCAAAAATGGCCACATACGACCCGGGGGGGAGGGGAGGCATCCAGGAAGGTGGGGGGATACAGGGTGCTGCTCAACATCCACATGCGATGATGCTGAGCCAAAAAAAAAACCTCCATGGGCTCAACGCCTGCACAGCCCGACCTATGTGGGAGATAGATGGTCGTCCGAGTCTGGCTCATCCTGTAAAGGAGGACGTGGCACAGTAGCCTGGCCACGCCTAGCCGCAGCTTGCCCCTCGTCGGCAGCAAGTCTGCCGGATGGGTGAGCCTGGTTCTGTGTGGCGATGTGACGTAGGTCTGCATGCATAACCTCACATGATACACATGCTTCCTCTTGCAAGGTAGCACGTGTAACACGGAGTTCCTCCTGCAAGGCCTGGCTGGACAACCGCTGCACCTCCCGGCAAGCCTGTAGCTCAGCCGAGATGGTACGCTCAAGCTGTGCAAACCTCTCCTCTGCCCGCTACCTCTGGGACATCATAAGGACACCCAGAGTGGATTTGAGGGAAGCATACTCCTCCCTCAGGGCATCCATGTGCGCCTCTGCGTGAGCAGCAATTGCTTGAAGCAGAGACGACATTTTAGCCTGGCGTGCCCTGTCTGAGGCCGCCATGCCCAGCCTGAGCGAGCGGGCCGTGGACCGTGCCGCCTGCTGCTGGAGAAGCACCTGCCTAGCAGTGGGGAGCACAGATCGGGCCACACGCTCCATGCTCTCAGCGATGTTCTCCATTGCTGCCCCCTGCCGTTCGGAATTGGCAGTCATGTCTTGCTCCCACTCAGTATACTGCGGTTGCGCGCGGCGACCGCGTTGCCGGGCTTGACCCCTGCGGGACCCAAGGACCGGGGGTCCTCGCTGTGTTGGCACCGCCCGCGGCTGCACGACTACATGCCCCCGGCACATCAGTGACTGGTGTGGAGGGTGACCCTGCGTCCCGATCCACCACGGGCGGAGGAACCAAGACTGTCGGATCCCTCAGTGCAGGTGTCGCGGACAGAGGAGTGTCCACATCAGAATCACTCACCCCTGACACATGGACTTGATGCTCATCCAACTCAACATGGACGTCAGAGTCATCATCAAGGCTGGACTCATAGGCAGCCAGAGACAAGATGGACTGTAGCACTTGGGGGTTTTCGTGGCCTACCACCCCACAACCCCCACTAATGCCGGGTTGATGTAGTGGTAACAACCCTGTGTCTGGCATGACAACACCATCCTCCGCCTCCATTGCATCATCACCTGAAAAATAGAGAGAGAAAAGGTCACTACACATGTCAGAAGCACACAAGACACACACACACCGACAGCAAACGCATCAGGCAGACATGTGACACACAACATATAACCTGGCATGCATGCTGGGTCAACTTTGAATTGCTTCTGTGATCAGACCTGTTGAAAGGTGGCAGTTTCCATGGAAGTGGGTCTATGCAGTGCAGAAAATGTGTACGCCACTCACTACCTACATGTACAAGGACTCCATGGTGTGTGCCAGGAAATGTGAAGGCAGTGCAATGTCAAATTCAGACATCACGTGCATTGTGCATTCAATGTCTACCATATCTAGAAGCCAAGCACCCCTCCACCCCAGTACCAAAGCAGGGATGCCTAGCATGGTATCAAAAGGCTGACCATACACCTGTGTATTGACAGGCAGTGTTGACTGGCATCAACAGCTTAATGTGATTCAAGTGACAACACTGCAAATGATGCTGGGACAGTAAGCAGGACACATGATGAAAACTCTGGATGCCGCCCATGTGTGAAGAAGGCACAACAACAGTTGGACAGAGTCATTGGCCATTGAACAGGCTGAGGCCTGTGAGCCACACAGATTGTCAGACCCTAAACATGTGTGCAACGCAGGACTGAGCCACAGTTGACATGGGAAGGCTGATGAGATGCCAGGCAATGTATGTAACCAAGGACTTGTATTACAGTGATCATCCATTCAAGGACACATAGGGGCATGCGTGCAATGCACATGGAGCATGAATGGGCACTCATGTCCCTGCGGAACATCTGACCTATGCACAGTACAAGTGAGATACCCTGCATCAAGTACTAAGGCTGTACCAACCGGCATATGTCTGGCAGATTCTACGCTGGAAGTTAGCATCTACACAGGACGCATGAACAAGAAAGTACACATTGGCAAGATTGAAGCAGATCAGTGCAAAGCTGGAACTGGGGTGCAGAGTGGCAGAGGAGGGGCAACGGAGCATGCCTACATGGAGTCCACGCATGCAGGCAGAGGAGACATGCATCACGGAAGCATTGCATTACTTACACATCAGAACCATGTACACGTCACATGTAGTGGCAATCATGCACAACACATCCCACAAGTGAAACACACACGTCCTCAACAAACACGCATAAACACTCACTGGACTGGGCATCAAAGTCCAGCATCTCTCCCACTCCTTCGACCAATTCAGGTGGTATGAACTCCACAACGAGTGCCTCATGCGGAGTGAGCACTTCCTCCTCTGGTGCAGGCCCACCGCCAGTCACCAGAGTCAAGTTGTAATTAGAGGCACGTTTAGCCTTAGTGCTGCGTTTGATGTCATTCCAACGCTTTTTGCACTCTTGCGCCGTGCGCACCTCATGGCCAAATGAACTGACATGTTCCGCAACATGCTTCCAGTGGGTGTCACGTTGGGCAGCCGTAGTCTGACTATTGGCACCCACTAGCATGTCACAGCTGTGGCCCCGCACGTAGTCCACGAGGAAGTCCAGTTCCTGCTTGCAGAAAGGCTTCTTCCTCGACGTGCAGGAGGTCGTGGCTGTGTGTGGGGTCCCAGCCTGTGCTGCAGGTGCAACCTTCCTCCTCTTGGACTGTGGCGCAGACCCTGGCTGGCTAATGCCGCCCTGACCAGTATGGCCAGTGGGTTCGGTGGATTGAGCCGAGGGAGTGGCAGGTGGAGGGACGACCAAAGGCCTGACTTGTGTCAGTGGCAGCTGGGTGCCCTCTAATGGACCCTGCGCAGCAACATCAGCTGTGGCAGGGTCATTGACCGCAACAGTCCTGGTTGGCAGACTCACAACCGGGGTGTTGTTGGGTGCATCTGCCCCTGCACTTGCCAACACCCGGCTGTTCGGGGCAGCAGATGACATGACTGCCCCAGGGACACGTGTCTTGGTCTGAGCAGCCCGGCCTGCCCCTATGGTTTCCCTCCTGGCCTATTGGAGATCTACCAAGGGCTCCTCAAGTGCCAACGCAGCCTGCGCTGGCAGACCCTGAGCCTGGGTGGCGGTGTCCACAGCTGCACCTGCAGCTACCACTACCCTTTGGCCCGTGGCAGTCGATGGAACAGACTGCCGGGTCACACGGGCGCCAGTGCCAGATGCAGAAGCTGCATCCCCCGGAACCACAGGGGGTGGTGGCATGACTGCACCGACACATGGCCCTACTCCCTGGTCACCACGGCCACGTCCCAGACCACGCCCGCCATGAGGAGTAGCCCAGCTGAGGTGCCCCTCACCTTTGGTGGCCTCCCAACCATGGCACAGATGTAGTGGTGCCGGCACAGATGGAGTGGTGCCAATGGGAGGTGTACACCACAATTGACCTGGGCAATTGGGGTGAAGGGGGTGGGAAGCAAGATGTTAACAGCCCCCCTGCACCTGCAAGGCTGTATGTGACCCCGGTGATGTAGTGACGGGTCACGCAACGCTCAGGCACCCCAAAACTGCAGTAAAACCGTGCACGCAACCCTGCAGCCTACGTGCGTGGATTCAAACTCCCGCAGTACGCGGTGGCACCCAGTAACACGAATAACGCGTACGTGTGGGACACGCAGGCTACTATGACATCGAAAATGGGTGTGATACACAGGGGCACCCGCAGTGGGAAAAAGAGCGTGTGCGACTCACCATCTGACTAGCGCGATGCAGAAAAACACGCGTAGCCAATACCCCCGCCAAAAGAAGAGATACGTCCTTGATAGCTGTGAAGTTGTGATGGCGCGCGAAACAGCAGGAAGCAGCAACACACGTCGGTCTCCACGAAAGGCACGTACAGCGAACTGCTGGGCCCGCTCACCTTTAACCCGTGCTGAGGGAAACGCCCGTGCGCGTCACGTCACTTACGCGCATGGGCCCTTTCCTCGGATTACACGCGGACGTGCAGTTTTTCACGCGCACCGAAATGCCCATGCACGCCTGCGCGCGTCACGTCACAGGGGCACTTGCGCTTGAGGGGCCTTCTGTCCAATGAAATTGCGTATGCGTGCAGACGCGCTTACGCGCTAAGGGCCTTTCCTCGAATTACACGGTGACGTGCAGAATTTTCACGTGCCAAATCACTCAGTATCAAGCTGGCCACGCGTAAGCACACGGAAGACCAGGCTCCTGCCCAGAAGGCCGAATTACTGCCCCCCAGAGCCCCGAGCACGCTCCCACCTGCCATCTGCTGCTGCCTGACTGCCTGCTGCCCACGTGCCCTGCCATTTACTGCCTGCACATCAGCCAGGGGTGCTGTTGCTGTGACCACCCCTGCTGGAACCGAAGACTCCCGACTGGGATTCCATCGCTCCACTGCCCAGCCCCAGGACCCAGTTGCCCACCCACTCCTGCCTCTGGGGTTGTCATGTCGGGCACTGCAACATCTGGCACCACTGACAACCCCCGGCCAGAGAGGCAGAGGGGCACCAGCTTCAGTGCCAGGGAAGTTGGTGTCCTGGTGGAGCAAGTCCTGGGGCAGTATGATGCCCTCTTCGGAAGTTCCCGCGCCGACAAGGAAGGACGGACTCAGATCTGGACGGACATCGTGACTGCCATCAACACGGAGGGGGTGGCAGTCCGCGACTTCCAACATGTCAAGAAGCGCTGGGAGGACTTCAGGTCCAGGACCCTGAACAAGGCCCGGCACCTCCTGAAGGCAGCGGATGCTAAGGGGCGCCGGGGCCACTTGTCGGAAGATCAGATGAGGGTCCTGGAACGCATATCCCTAGCGCTCCACGTCCAGGTCCTTGAGAGGCAGACCCGTCTGGAGTCGAGCGGTAAGTGTACATGCATCCTGATTGTGAGCTGTGCGTGTGGTGATGTTTCAGTAGTGTGCAGGTTGCACATCTGTTTGTATGGGGTCGAGTATGGGTGGGGGTGTACAGGGCCGTGAGGCTAACACATGCGAGGGCTGTAATGTGTGAGACATGGATGGTGCTTGTGTGTGTAGGCTTGCATGCCAAAAGCAGTTGTGTGGGCACACATGTTTGGATGAATGTGTATGTAAGTAGACATGTTTGTGATGTCACGCATGTATGTTGTTTTCACCTGCATGTATCAGCACTGTGTACATGTGCATTTGTGTGTATTTGACAAGGGTGCAACAGTGATGCAACATGGATGCATGTGACAGCGGGATGTGGAAGCCTGATTGGCAGATGTGACATGGATGCCCATCTGAACACTGCGACACTTGGCAGAGGTGTACACATGCATGCAAGTGTGGTGGTGTGTGTACATGTGTAGTGCACTTCCTGTGTTGCATGTGATGTCTGGCTCAGCTTTGCCTGCTCATGCTGTTGTATGTGTATGGATGGTGCTGGCAGTTGCGATATGGCTGTGGTATGGCTCATGTGTGCGAGTTGAAATTACATGTGTGTTGGGGATTGTGATGGCATGTCTGAGGTTTGCCAATGCCACTCATGTACAACTGTCATGTGTGTATGTGTCCATTGTACAGTGCCCTGATGCATGTGTTTTATTTCTCCCTGTCTGCAGCGTCAACTGATGAAGAGGGTGGAGAAGGTGCTGTGGAGCACAGCGGCGGGGATCCCACCGCCAGCCGGAGACGCAAGGCCCGGCTCCCCTCCCAGGTTGTGATCTCGTCAGGGAGTGAGGAGTCCGGTGCCGCGTCCCAGGCCGCAGCTGCCGGGGGGAGGTCCAAGAGGCGAAGGTTGGAGTTGGACTCCTCAGCAGCAGAAGGGGCAGCTGGAACCCCACAGGGCCCAACGGGGGAAGATGGCACAGAGTCATCCAGGTTGGTGGGGGGTTTGGTGGAGGAGGAGGCCGTGCAAGCAACAGAGACGGGGTCTGGAGGTGGGGATTCCACTGGTGCTAGTGGTGCAGTGCAGGACCAGGGACAGGAGGCAGCACAGGCTGCCGCGGAGGTGCCTGTGTGCAATCCTGTCCCTGATCCTGTCCCTGCATCATCCTGCACCAGCAGGGATGCCTATGTCCAGACCCGTTTTCAGGCAGGGGATGAGCTCACAACAACTGGCCTTCCTCTGCCTGCGGACGTGGCTATCCGGGTCCGGGTTGAGCCTGTCCTGACTGGTGTGGCTTGGGTCAACGGGCCATGCGAGGTGACCTGCAGTCTTTTCATGAGGAGACTGCACGTCATCTTGAATGGCTCGTTGACCGCGTCTGCCTACTGGGACAGGTCACCCAGGCCGGATTCCTCCATTTGATGGGGCTTGCTATGACCCCCTCTTCAACTGAACCCCCTATGCGCCAGTCGTCCTCCGTGCCATCTTCCCACCCATCAGTCACCTGGGTGCCCTGTGGAGCTGCCTCTGACGGTGCGGCCAGGCTGGTGGAGGAGGCATCCCTGCCACAGTCGGGAGTCGGACGTCCAGCAGGGGTGGCCACATCAACGACTGCACCCCATCCAGCGGAGGATGCGCAGGCAGCAGGAGGCAGTGCACGGGCAGAGGCACAGCAGCAGCAGCAACGTGGTGGGAGCCATGAAGGCTCGGGGCCTTCGACATCGGAGGGGCAGGCATCGGCAGGAGGACCCAGGACAGAAGGTGTCTTCCGTGTGGCAGCGGTTGGGCCACGCCATAGATGCGGAGCGGCAGCGGGCGGAGAGGCACGGCTCACGATGGTCAGGGCAGAGAACTCCATGCGGAGCGCCCTGAGGCGGGCCGAGTGCCTCGAGGCAATCCGCAGGGGGTTGGAGGTGGACACGTCGACGGCCCTGCGGACCCTCGGGGCCATGGAGGAGGACCGCCTCCGGGACATTGAGCAGGAGTTCGATGATGCCCTGGCCTGGGACATCCAAAAGTGAGCCGTCGGACTAGCCCACTGCCCTTGTACATAGTTCTGTAATAAGTGTTAGGTTTCCTTTGGTTTTGCATTTTTTTTGGACCTTTTGGACAATGGGCCACATTTTTGTATATAGTTTTTTTTTATTAGGTAGCGTTATTAGATAGGTTTCATTTCTTCTGTTGGGATCATGGACCCTGGCTTGTTCATCTGTACATAGTTGACTGTTGGATTTTCTTTTTTTTTTTACAATTTACCCATGGAGCAATGGCTTTCAATTATAATTTTCCATTGGATTTTCTTTTGTGGACTGTGACTTTGGACACCATTCCTTTGGATTATGATTTTTGGTTTTGCATTTTTTCACGGACATGCTTCTTTTTTATTTTTTTACCTTCCCATTTCTGTTTGTTTATTTTTGATTCAAGTTATGTTTCCTTTGATACATATTTTTTGTTCAAACTTCAATGTGTAGTATCATCTCATTGGTTTCATGCATATCATGATATGGGTTTTGAGATTCACTGACACCCATTGGGTGTATGTGAGGGACATGTGTTCGTTTCCAAACTTGCAATTGGGGTTCTATCATGTTATTGCCATTTCTAAGTGGGTGGATGCAATACTCGGGTGGGTGTTTTGCATTTGGAGGCTGACCATAGGGACCAGGGATCTAGATTGTTATGACATGTTGGCTGGGAAACAGGAGTTGGGGTCTGGTGGAGGGTGCCCCACAGTTCTGGGGGGGTGGGGTGATGGGAGACATGAGTGGGGGCCTGGTGGAGGGTGCACCACAGTGCTGGGGGGTGGGTGTACAGGGGGACATGAGTTGGACATGAGTGGGGGCCTGGTGGAGGGTGCACCACAGTGCTGGAGGGTGGGGGTGCAGGGGAACATGAGTTGGACATGAGTGGGGGCCTGCTGGCAGGTGCCCCACAGTGCTGGGGGTGGGGGTGCATGGGAACATGAGTTGGGGCCTGGTGGAGGGTGCCCCACAGTGCTGGGGGGTGGGGGTGATGGGAGACATGAGTGGGGGCCTGGTGGAGGGTGCACCACAGTGCTGGGGGGTGGGGGTGATGGGAGACATGAGTGGGAGCCTGGCGGAGGGTGCACCACAGTGCTGGGGGGTGGGGGTGCAGGGGGACATGAGTTGGACATGAGTGGAGGCCTGCTGGCAGGTGCCCCACAGTGCTGGGGGTGGTGGTGCAGGGGAACATGAGTTGGGGCCTGGTGGAGGGTGCCCCACAGTGCTGGGGGGTGGGGGTGATGGGAGACATGAGTGGGGGCCTGGTGGAGGGTGCACCACAGTGCTGGGGGGTGGGGGTGCAGGGGGACATGAGTTGGACATGAGTGGGGGCCTGCCGGCAGGTGCCTCACAGTGCTGGGGGGTGGGGGTGCAGGGGAACATGAGTTGGACATGAGTGGGGGTCTGGTGGAGGGTGCACCACAGTGCTGGGGGGTGGGGGTGCAGGGGAACATGAGTTGGACATGAGTGGGGGCCTGCTGGCAGGTGCCCCACAGTGCTGGGGGGTGGGGGTGCAGGGTAACATGAGTTGGGGCCTGGTGGAGGGTGCCCCACAGTGCTGGGGGGTGGGGGTGATGGGAGACATGAGTGGGGGCCTGGTGGAGGGTGCACCACAGTGCTGGGGGGTGGGGGTGATGGGAGACATGAGTGGGAGCCTGGTGGAGGGTGCACCACAGTTTTGGGGGGTGGGGGTGCAGGGGGACATGAGTTGGACATGAGTGGGGGCCTGCTGGCAGGTGCCCCACAGTGCTGGGGGGTGGGGGTGCAGGGGAACATGAGTTGGGGCCTGGTGGAGGGTGCCCCACAGTGCTGGGGGGTGGGGTGATGGGAGACATGAGTGGGGGCCTGGTGGAGGGTGCACCACAGTGCTGGGGGGTGGGGGTGGAGGGGGACATGAGTTGGACATGAGTGGGGGCCTGCTGGCAGGTGCCCCACAGTGCTGGGGGGTGGTGGTGCAGGGGAACATGAGTTGGACATGAGTGGGGGCCTGGTGGAGGGTGCACCACAGTGCTGGGGGGTGGGGGTGCAGGGGAGCATGAGTTGGACATGAGTGGGGGCCTGCTGGCAGGTGCCCCACAGTGCTGGGGGGTAGGGGTGCAGGGGGACATGAGTGGGGGTGCAGGCTAGTCCCCCGCGGTGTGGGCTGCCTGCAGGGGCCGTGGAGGTTGTGGAGCGAACACCTGGGAGGACCCACACGGCCAATTCACGTGTAGTACTCCACGGAACCCCTGAAATACACGTACCCTGCTGATATCGCGTGTGAAACTTCCCGCGCACCCCAAGATACACGTACCCGGGACATTTGCGTGTGGAACTTCCAGGGCACCCCTGAAATACACGTACCCTGCTGATATTGCGTGTGAAACTTCCAGCGCACCCCAAGATACACGTACACAGGACATTCGCGTGTGGAACTTCCAGCGCACCCCTGAAATACACGTACCCTGCTGATATCGCGTGTGAAACTTCCCGCGCACCCCAAGATACACGTACCCAGGACATTCGCGTGTGGAACTTCCAGCGCACCCCTGAAATACACGTACCCTGCTGATATCGCGTGTGAAACCTCCCGCGCACTCCAAGATACACGTACCCAGGACATTCGCGTGTGGAACTTCCAGCGCACCCCTGGAATACACATACCCTGCTGATATCGCGTGTGAAACTTCCCGCGCACCCCAAGATACACGTAGCCAGGACATTCGCGTGTGGAACTTCCAGTGCACCCCAGTAATACACGTACCCTGCTGATATCGCGTGTGAAACTTCCCGTGCACCCCGAAATACACGTACCCAGGACATTTGTGTGTGGAACTTCCCGCGCACCCCTGATATACACGTACCCTGCTGAATTCACGTGTGAAACTTCCCGCGCACCCCTGATGTACACGTACCCTGATGGAATCGCGTGTGGAACTTCCAGCGCACCCCTGAAATACACGTACCCAGCTGAAATGACGTGAGGTACTTCCCGCGCACCCCAGTGATACACGTAGCCTGCTTGCCGTGCTGGTACAGGGTTGGATTGGGGATTTTGATGGCTTTTCCCTGCGCAAGGGGCGTTCTTGGGGGCGTAACTGGCGCTGCTGCAGGGTCGCTGCGCCACTGTGCGCCACGGCTGGTTTTGGTGGCTGGAATCCATGAATACGCTGTGCGCGGAAATGTATTTTGGCGCACGCGGATGGCGCAGGGATTCGCACGCGCACACTGTGCGCCAGCCACGTGCGCCACTTGTGCGCTGAATTCTATGAATTACCCCCTAAGGGTCTTAACTTGAGGCTTGGCCAGGGTAGGAATTTGAATTGTGATGGCCTGGGTGGATTCAAAACAAACCCACAACATTTAACTTGTGTACTTAGTGACCAGGGTTGGTACCACCATTTTAACATTACAACAGGTTTCATGCAACTGTACAAGATATGAGCCATTTGATCGCTATGAACTTGACTCTGGAAGAATGCAAATGGTGTAACATGGAGTGTGCCTTCAGTGTTATTTATTGGTGTTGCATGTGCACACACTATGCGAGTGGAACACCGGCATTCACATAATGAGTACAGTGTTATTTCAGGACTTGAAGGTGAAACAGAGGCATGTGAATAAGGCACTACATAGTCCTCCCTAATTCATGTGTCATTAACCAAGTGCACGTTGCCCCAGGAATACAGTCCCTGACAAACCAGGGAAGGTGTAGTTCGAAGGTGAATATTTAAAACATCATTCAAAATCCAATTAGTCAATCCCGGTACCCAGGCAGATGATGCCACAAAACACCTTGCAAATGCATTAAGCAAAAAGAAGATAGAGCCTGCCGTTGCCTGCCGTATTGCAACTCTGGACAAGTTAAGTGCATTTATTTGTTCTGAAATGACATTCCAATCTGGGACTCCTCTGCTAAGAGTGTCCAGAAAGTCTTCATTTTTAACCAATCCTACTAAATCTGAAATGACATCCCTTAGCGCATAGAAGCCCTGCTTTAGTGCTTGATCATTAGAATCTGATGCATGGAAGACTTGTCACACTGCCTCACTTTCAGTCTACAGAATTTACATTATTGCTTGTGACCAAGTGTAAGTTCTACTTGTTACCAGTGGTCTAAGTGGGCGTGAGCGGTTGGGAGCGGTGCTCCCCTACTTTTCTTTTATAGGTTTTACTGTTCATATACTCTTATTTTAAAAAGAAGCTGTTCTGGAATGATTATGTTTTAAAATAAAAGTGTAGGAAGAAGTTAAAACATGCACTTCCGTGCACTGAACAATCCCTTAAACAGCAGGTGCATTTGTATAGGGGTTTGTATGGCAGGTGGGGGGAGGCTTGGTGATGGGGTTTGTTGAGAGGGGGCAGGCAAGCAGTGAGCATAGTTCCACTACTTCTTTTTGTACACTTCAACCACTGCCTGTTACGGACGCTTGTCCCACCTCACAAGGTATTCTAGGGTCAGAGGTGGGGCAGGTAGTTGATCTCCTGACACACCCACTCTGTGTGTGCCTCGGAACAGCAACAGTATGCATGATAGCTGTCCAATTCTGTTCTTTTATAAAAAAAAATATCTAAGGATTGTATCCCCTCATTCAGGTGGCATTGTGAAAGCATTACTGGCACAGCTTACCTATGGATATAGCTTGTGTCAGGGAAGTGTTATGGGAATCCCAAGCCTGATATGGGCCCACGCTAGTTCCTGCTTTTCTTTTATTGCGTTCCTTTGCTTGAATAGCCCATAATACAGGATGCCCTGATGCATACCTAAGATGCTTGGTGCCATTGCATTCCTTTTCTTCTCAATATGGTGCACTCCAGAACTCGCCTTCTTCCCGCTTCCACTCCACGTAGAAGCTCAAGTTATTTTTACTGCAAGTGGTCTGGAATTGCGTATAATTAAAAAAAAAACATCAAATGTGAGAATCTACCAGCCATGTCTAATGTGTGAACACCTTTGATTTGCCGTATTTGCTGGCCCCAATTGGACCACAGAGGGACAGTTTCCTGCCATGTTTGTTCAGTCATGTTTGAAAAGTATTCTCTGTCAAAAACGACGGAATCTGCAACATACATGTGCTGGGCATTATCTGGCTCTGGAGGGAACCTATACTGATTTTCAAACTTGTAATCCCCTGCTTGGTATGGCTTAAGATAAACATATGGGAACTGTGCTTGGAATTCAGGACTAAGAAACAAATAAAGTTTCCAAAATAGGGGAACTCCCGTCCTCTGCACACTATCAGTAGCTAGGTTAGCTAGACTGTTATGACAATAATAATAGGTTCATGAATCCTGTAGAGCAATTCAATATGCAAGGGTCATAGTTAGTGTCCTATTCAGCTTGTGTGAATAGCGTATCATTATTCAACATACATTAATATTTCAGAACTTTAACTCAATCATGAATCTTGAAATGTCCATTCATATTATCTTCCTTTATTGTTGCAACGCCCAACGCATTTCGAGCTATCAAGCTCTTCATCAGGGGTTCAATAAAGCTTTATACAGAACATCTTCATGTATCTACAATCTAACACCTGTGACTCAATAAGTTCAAATATGTATATCCTTCAATACTCTCATTAGTGAGCTGTTACAATTATTCACAAGATAAATAAATAAATTACCTCCGTGCCACAGGTATCTGTGTGTATCTGCGTCATATGGGTACTAGTGCCCTGGAATCTTTCTATCCAAAGACAGTCTGCAGTGATAAAGTATAAGAGTCAATGTATGATTATGAGTGTGAGAAAATACATGTCTCTAGGATTAAAAGTAGCTCACCCTCTCAGAACGGGTAAAATGAAGAATCCAGTATGTTAGCAGTCGTCCCTAAGCCTCTAGTCCTTGGTTTGCTGTGTAGATGTTCACACTAGAGAAATCGTAAAAAAATCTGACTATAAATCCCTTATGAAAAAATAGCTCAAAATGCGTGTTCATGTAACTACAGAAACTTACTGTGCAGCATTTTCATAGTAAAAGATGCGTGTCTGCAGATGAGGGATGAACCCTTGTGCGTAGATGTAATGGTGTCAAGGGAACGTTCTCGCTCGCCTCTTACAGTGATCTGTATGTAACAAAGGGAGCGCTTGTCAGCATGCGATGTAAAGCCATCACTAATAAGAATTAGGCGTTACGCTCCATCAATGTAATGGCGTAAAAATAGAAGTGCCTTACCAGATGGTCAAAGTGCGTTATGTATTTCGTTATCGCTGCAAGCGGCTGCCCCTGAAAAGCCGTGGAAAGTTGTGTGTATGGGTAACTTAGGCTACCACGTTGAAGATCTAGAACGTGATGACATGCCCGTAAATAGTGTTGTGAAGCTGGATGTTTATCCTAGTTGTTATGGCAACTGTGGGTTATCTGAAATAATGACGTTGAACTATCAGGACTGTTATCTCATTAAGCACTATGCGATATTACTTAGTAAGCACTAGCCGTGGTTCGAATATGCACTACTGTGTCTGTTCTCATAGAACTGAATGTGAACCCTAGTAGTGAAGACCACCATGGGCTGTCTGTCGTAATATGTTATATCAGGGCTGCTGTCTCATGAAGCGTGATGTGATTATAGATTGTAAGAACTGGCCATGTGACAGAATAAACATCACTTAGTCAAGTATACTTCTTAATGACTGCTGCGGGCATATTTAAGATATGCTGTTAAGAAGTGTGATATAGACACTTAATCATACTATATGTTTGATTTATATAGTATCTGGTTTTATTGGGAGAAGCCCCCATGGAGGCCAACCTTCATCTCTTCAGGCAACTTCGTGTATGGTTCCATCAACATTCTGGAACCATACACGAACATGCCGTCATGGTTACAGAACTTATGAACATCATAGTTTCAGCACGGTGTACTGATAACTATAGTAATAAACATCACAACATCTTCCCTTCTATATTAAACTGAACAAACTAAGTTTAACAATTTAAAATATGTTACCACTAACATTTCATAACTATATATATATATATATATATCATCTTGACTTATTGCCATTTTAAGAAAAGGATACACTTATAAAGTATTGTATATCTTTTGATGCTCTTGCTTCTTTGTGTTGCTGTAGTTCTAAGTCACAATTTCTTTTTAATAATATACATAGTCTTCATTATAATTCCACGCTCTTTTCCTAACTCTTGAAGATGACTGAACATTCTCTGTTTTTTTTCATGTATTCCATTTTTTGTTACGTTCTCCTGAGCAAATGCTTTGTTCATATATCCCAAGTCATTGAACTTGTCTTTAAACATTTCTCCCTTTGCCAACTGTTCTTCCTTGAGTTTTACAACTTCTTCCTCCTTTGCCAAAATAACATCATTACATGACCACTTCTTTCCATCTTCTAGAATTACCGATTTTCCAGAACACTCCATTATTTTCTGAGGAGGACGAAATTTTGACTCTCCTTTCATCACTCTTTTGGGTTCTCTTACTCTAACCCAATCTCTTTTTTCAAGCTTGCTTTTTTGAACATGTTTCTGTCTGTCGTAATAATTTTTGTATTCTTCTTGTTTTCTTTTTACTCTGTTAACTATTTCTTCCAAATTTATTTCTTTGTTTTTTTTTGTTATCCACGCAGGTCTGAATCTGTTTGTAGCTATTCTCCCTCTCATCAAAGTGAAAGGTTCTTCTTCAGTCGCTGAATGAGGGGTAACTTTATACGTGTTAAGTGCCTCCTTTAGTGTCTCCTTCCATGGTATGTTGTTGACAATAGCTAATTGAATGATACCTTTTATGAAACGATTCATCCTCTCCACCAATCCGTTCCCCATGGGATGGTACAAAGCTGTTGTGTTATGTTTGATGGCCCTTTCTTTAAGAAATTTCTGGATTTCTTGTGACAAAAATTGAGCTCCATTGTCAGATATTATTTCCAGAGGCTCCCCTTCTCTGTTAAAAATTTCCTCTAAAAACTTAGTAACTTTCATCGCTGATATTGATTCCTCAACAATTCCACATTCCACCCATTTGGACGTATAGTCAACCAGTACAATGAAATAGACTTTTTGCGGTCCTAAAGTTTCATATAGTCCTGCTATATCAATTGCCAGTTTAGTCCACACGGTACTTGGAATCACTACTGGTTGTAATGGTGTGATGTGCGTTGTTTTGCTCTTATCTCTTACTGCACATGCTGAACAATCCCTAACCATAGCTTCCAATTCATCCCACATGTTGGGCCACCAATAAGCTTCTCTCACTCTTCTTTTTGTTAAGTTTCTTCCTACGTGGCCCTCATGCGCTAATTTCATAATTTTCTCTCTCATCTTAACTGGAGGTATTATCCGCTCTCCTCGATAAACGCATGTATTATCACTTGATAATTCGTCTTTTATCTTTTCCCAAGATTTGATATTCTCCTCAGTATCTGTCCATCCATTTTCAATAGCTTTTCTTAACAATTTCTGTTCAATATCTTGCTCTCTCGCCTCAATCCAATCTCTTTTGAAAACCCTGGGTGTATATGTGCTATTATGCACTCCATGTTTTGATCATCTGTAAGTTCTCCTTTGTCATCACATTCAATCGTGTCACAGTTACATGGTAGACGAGAAAAGCAATCAGCCACTACATTGGTCTTCCCAGGGGTGTATTTTATACTGATATTGTATTGCATGATAATTAACGTCCACCTCCTTATGCGTGGAGAAGTCATGTGGGGATTCTTTGAATTTAAAACATGTACAAGTGGCTTGTGATCAGTTCTGATTTCAACTGGTATACCCCATATGAGACATTTGAAATGTTCTAGAATCCATTTAACTCCCAAAGCCTCCTTCTCAATAGTCGAATAATTCTTCTCAGCTCCTCTCAATGTCCTGGATGCAAAGGCAATGGGAACTACCTCACCATCTTGAATCTGCTCTAAAACACCCCCTAAGCCCATGTTGCTGGCATCTACTGATATTCTGGTCTTGGCACTTGAGTCAAACATTTTTAGCGCAGGTGCTCTGTTTATTAATGACTTCATTGTTTCAAACTCCTTCTTGCATCTTTCAGACCAATGAAATTTCATACCTTTGCACATCAGATTTCTCAATTGTTCTGTTCTATCAGCGTAGTGATCCACAAACTTTGAATAGTATTCTGTTAATCCTAAAAAATTTCGGAGTTGGTCTTTATTTAACGGATCAGGAATCTTGAGAATGGTGTCAACCAATGACTCTTTGGGTTTTATACCATCAGCATTTATGCGATGACCTAAATAAGTTACTTCGTTTTTCTTTATCTTGCATTTTTCAATTTTGAGTGTCATGCCTTTCTGTTGTATAATTTGTAGCACCCCTAACATCATGTTCTTCTTCAGACATTGCGGATATCAGGATATCGTCCTGGAAATAATGAACCCCTTGAAGACCATCAAACAAATGATGCATTAATCTCTGAAATACTGCAGCCGCAGAAGCCAATCCAAACGGCATCCTTTTGTATCTGAATGCCCCCAATGGTGTTATAAATGATGTTAAATGTCTGGATTCTTCATCTAACACTACCTGGTGATATGCTGACGATAGGTCGAGTGTCGTGAAAAATTTCGCTGGCTTCATCGTGGTCAACATTTCCCCTATATTTGGTAGTGGATGGCGGTCTACCCAGATGTTGGCATTCAGATCTCTCAGGTCAACACACATTCTTATTGATCCGTCTGGTTTTTTAACAATAACAATAGGGGATAACCATTCAGAGCTTTCGATGGGTTCAATGATGTCCTGCATGCTCAATTTCTCTAATTCGCTTTTCAATGCTTCTCTAGTGCCAATAGGTATGTTTCTTACCTTATGTACCACAGGATTTGCTCCTCTTTTAAGTATGATCCGATGTTTGAAACCTTTAAGAATTCCAATGTTATCATTGAAGACTTTAGGAAAACTCTTGGCTAAATTCTCCGATGTACTACAGCTATCTCCATTTATGCAAAGAATAGGCACTCTCTCGCCTGGATGTATCCGGATCTTCAATGATGCTTGTTCCCACCATCCAACTATGGAAAATCCATTTTCAGCAACATACAATCTGCAGTATGTCTTCCTTCCTTCGAAATTTAAATGTACCCAATCGTACCCAACTATATTGATGGGAGTCTTACCATATCCGGTCGCTTTAATCTTGGTCAATTTCAATTCTTCCATTTTTTTTTTTAGTATGTTCACATATGTGTCCACATCCACCATAGTATATGGAGAACCTGTGTCCACCATAACTTGCAACGTTATCCCATCTATTTCCATTGGCACCCACGGGCCCAAACCACTCTCATTTGGTGTGAATGCAAGTATCTGTACTTCCTCTTCAAATCTGTCTGTGATCGCTAATAGACTACTGGGACCACCAATTTCTTCTAAAGCCTTTATGCTTGTCATGGCAGCACTTCCTCCTCTACCATATCGACCATTATTTCTCGCATGACGGGCATTGAATCTGCCTCTGCCTCTATTGTTGCGACACACTTTACCAAAATGACCTATTAGTCCACACTTATAACATTCAGCTGATACAGCAGGACAGTCTTTCGCTGCATTTATATGTCTAAATCCACCACATTTGAAACACTTGTTGTTCATTCTGTATGCACTGTCTCTTCCCTGTCTAGATCCAGCATCATTGTCAGACCTGACTATTCTTTTGACAATAGCAATCAAATCCTCTTCACTACCATATTGCCCATCGATTGTTTCTCTAACTGACTTTATTTCTGCATTCTCCATCTTGTTCTGAACCTCCTTCATGCATTTCTCACCAAGTTCTATGGACCTAGCTATTTCAATTGCTTGTTCCAATGTAGGGTTTTTTGCCTGCCACAAACGCTGTTGTATGCGAGGATCTGCCACATGTAGAACCAGTTGATCTCTCAAGTATTCCTCCGCCACTCCTGTGAAGATACACGTAGGCAACAGACCCCTCAGCGCAGCTATGTAGGCATTGATGCTTTCACCCTTATTTTGTTTCCTTGAAAAGAATCTATAACGTTCCAACACAATGTTAGTTTTATTTCCGAAGTGTTTGTTTAGTTTAGTGATTGCCACATCATATTTTCTGGCTCCACTTGAGGATTCACCACCCAGAACTACATCTGTGTGATCCAATTCTGGTAAGTTCCTGAGGATCCTGAGTGCCTCTGCACCTATGCAATTAAGCAACGTGGCCTCCTTTAAATCATCATTAAACTTGGAACCTCCTATCGCCCTTAAGTATACTTGAAAATTGTCCTGCCACTGTTCCCAAGGACACACCGGTTCACCAGGTAGTGCCAAAAATTTCATTGGAGCTGCTATGTTCTGCATCATTCCTTGACACACAACTCTTTGTATACTCGTGTGACTGTCACAGGATCCTCCTCTTTACTTCAATATTGTTTGTATATTTCAAGTTGTCTTGCAACTGTATCAATTTTCACTCCTTGAATCTCAGTGCCATCATGCCAACTTTTATTTCAGTGTTTATGTCTTTAATGCAGTTCATATGTAACTCTGGCAATCCTAACGTTCCCACACTAATATGCGCGTGTTTTGATTAAAACGTGCTTTACATCTATCTCAATTCAATCAGCTGTTGTACTTCGCTGTATCCACTTGGGGCGCGTTCACATTTACTTAGTATGGACAGCTGAGTACTGTGGTTCTCTTACAGTAACGCACGCAGGCCAGCGTATACTTCATCTCTCTCATCCTTGTCATGATACGCGCATTGACAGCCTTTCGCGTAGCGTTTGCCGGTGTGACGAAAATGTTGTATCCCTCAAGATGGCGGCACGCAAACCACGCATGTAGGTGCTTTCCTCTAACGTTTTCTCATGTCGGCCTCGCGCAGCGTTCAAATGATGCCAATCTAACGTAAGCACACTATCTTCTCTTTGTTTTTTTAAAAATGTTTTCTTTTTCTTTTTTTTTTTTTATGCGTGTGATTAGCGCTGCTGCTTTCGCCCACTTGCCTTAATCAGTCATAATATTTCCGTGGGTTCTGCTGCCTCACCATGTTTTCGATGCAGTTGGTCGAGTCAGCAACTTGTTATTCACTGCTTCTGGGGGCTTCCTCCCTGTGGAGTCCTCGTCGCCAATTGTTAAGAAGTGTGATATAGACACTTAATCATACTATATGTTTGATTTATATAGTATCTGGTTTTATTGGGAGAAGCCCCCATGGAGGCCAACCTTCATCTCTTCAGGCAACTTCGTGTATGGTTCCATCAACATTCTGGAACCATACACGAACATGCCGTCATGGTTACAGAACTTATGAACATCAAAGTTTCAGCACGGTGTACTGATAACTATAGTAATAAACATCACAACATATGCAATATCGATCTGGCCGATACTAGGGGTGAGGTAGTATACCTCATTCTATTATGGAATGTACACTTGTAAGTAACAAAAAGATACTGGATTCCTATACCAAGTAACAGTGTAAAATAAGCAATCTACCACTTATCTGTCATTATATCTTTTGGAGAAAAATGTAAAAACAAATACATATACATGCATCAATACTGATACATAGACTCTACTTAATATGCAAACAGTAAATCTTACACATGAATCTTCGATCCCAAAACTGCTGCATGTGCTGATTTGTACTGTCCATTATTAAAATAAGGTGTAAAGGGTTGAATCTCAATTAAAAAATTCTTGTAGGCCAAAAATATACATATATTAATATCCTTCTTATCTACTCCTGTTGGGGTAGTGTATATTGTCACATCAATCTATATTAATTAGTTAGCTGACTATCTGAAACATATCACAGCAACTACTCATATATTCTAAAATGAGAGAAAACATATGAAAAGACATAAACAAGATAAATTACAATCACTTGATGTAAGACAAGTTAAATGTACTGGACAGGTGTCTGGAGATTCTCAGTTTATGAATCATGGTAGATAAGATCAATAGTAATCCAGTATGCCTGGGCTCAAATGATTATATTCAAAGGCTTTGCTCCCAGACAGAACTCTTCATTCATACCCAGGGGGCTAATTGAATCCAACTGATAAATCCAAAATAGTTCCCTTTGTGCCAGCCTTTTGGCGAGGTCACCTCCCCTTGGAAGCCGGTGCACTACTTCCAGAATGGTGCATCTCATCTGGGCCACCAAATGTCTGGCTTCTTTGAAGTGTCGGAACACTGGTGATTTTATATTCCCCGTCCTGATGTTTGATTTGTGCTCCGTCCATCTGTCTTTGGCATGTCTGCTGGTTTGCCCGATATAGTATTTGCCACAAGGGCATCTTAGAGCATAGATGATGGTTCTCGTGTCACAGGTAGCAAAATCCTTCAATTTGATTTTTTTTCCCCGTATTCGGGCACGGTATGCTGTCTCCTTTGATCACATTCGAGCAATGTTGGCAGTTTAGGCACGGATACGTCCCAGCTTTTTGTTGGCAAAGTACTTGTTGTAAAGGTTTGTGTGTATGCGTTCCGGTTTAAACACTGAATCCCTCAGGTTCCCCCTCCTTTGTAAGCCATCATAGACAGTTAAGGGAACAGTTTTCTCAGGGATGTGGGTCTTTTCAAAATAATACGTATAAATGTTGGCATATGTAGGTGCAACAGGAGAACCCACGGAGGTCCCTGAGATCTGTAAAAAGTATTTCCCTTCGAAGCAAAAATTGTTTTTGTATAATATGATGGTCATAAATTCAATGGCAAATACCTTATGAATTTTGACTTCATCATTATTAAGTAAGAACCACTCTAATGGCCACTCTAATGCTTTGATGCCCTCTCCATGTGCTATTGATGTGTACAAACTGGTGACATCTAGGGAGAATAGGATCATGTTGTGCTCCTATTGTTGTAATTCCCCAAACATTTGTAAGAAATGGGTGGTGTCCTCGAGATAAGTGAATGTATCTTGAATGAAGGGTTGTAGGGCAATATCGAGATGGTTTATAGTCAAAATGTCGAAACAAAAATGTCGACAAACAAAAATGTCAAAAAAAAAATGTCGAAAATAATAATGTCGACATCCTATACTTATAATGTAAAAAGTCATTTTTTCGAAAAAAAAATGTCGACAAAAAAAATGTCACTTAAAACTATCAACACCTCACCCAAAACACCCCTGCCACCCCCCCACACCCCCCACACCCCCCACCACCACCCTCCCACCCCTCATACTCAACACATTCTAATTATATATTTATTTATTTATTTTTTCAATAAATAAATAACCAAAAAGAGTATCATTTACTATTGGGGGGGTCCCCCCCCAACCCCTCCTCACCCAACACCCCCCTGCCACCCCGCCACACCCTCCCCAACCACCCTCCCACCCCTCATACTCAACACATTCTAATTATTTATTTATTTATTTATTTTTTCAATAAATAACCAAAAAGAGTATCATTTACTATTGGGGGGGTCCCCCCCAACCCCCCCTTACCCAAAACCCCCCTGCCACCCCCCCACACCCTCCCCAACCACCCTCCCACCCCTCATACTCAACACATTCTAATTATATATTTATTTATTTATTTTTTCAATAAATAAATAACCAAAAAGAGTATCATTTACTATTGGGGGGGGTCCCCCCCAACCCCCCTCACCCAACACCCCCCTGCCACCCCCCCACACCCTCCCCAACCACCCTCCCACCCCTCATACTCAACACATTCTAATTATATATTTATTTATTTATTTATTCTTACAATACATACAAAATTTCGAAAAAATATCGAAAAATGTCGACATTTTTGTTTGTCGACATTATTGTTTTTCGACATTTATTTGTCGACATTTTGACTGTCGACATTTTGACTGTCGACATTATGACTGCACACCATCGAGATAACAAGCCATTGGATTGAAGACACTCTCAGGGCCTGCTACTATCGGTCTGAGAGGGGGATTGATGGCGTTCTTATGGATCTTGAGGGGGGCGTAGAACACCGAAGTGATGGGGTAATGGGGTATTTGTTGCTCAAAAAGTCACCAGTTTTGGGAGTAATCCATTTCCTCGCTATGGCTTTTGCCATGATATCCGTAATGACGGTCGTCCCCGCTCCAATCGGGTCTTGTTCTAATTCTAGTTAGGTTCTTGTGTCCCTTAGAAGTTCCATGCAGCCTTGGTTGTAAAAGGAAAAATCCATTATTACCAGTGCTCCTCATTTGTCCGCCGGTTTCAAGGTAATCGATTGATCATCTGCTAATTCCTTGATCAATCAAATTTGGTGTCTACGAAGATTTTTGTGCATATGTGGGTTGTATATGATCCTCCTCAGGTCTTTAGGGGTTTGTAGTTTGCACATGTTGATTATAGAGTTATTAACATGTGGATGGAAGGAACTTTTAGGTTTCAATTCCAAGAATTAATTTGATGCCATTAGTGGCATTTCTGGTGGTAATGAGTCAAAAAGACTTTCTGTTCCATCTTTCTTACTAGTTTAAAAAGATTGATTTCTTCCTCAAAACAGGTGCTGTTCCCAGTGGGCATATAGGATAATCCTAGGTTTGACGTGTCTAGCTGGAATTCAGGACTATCAGTTTGGAAAGGCACAGCACAGTGTTCCCAGAAAGTATATTTGGGCCACAGGATGGGCTCACATTTGACAAACAAAAAGGCATTGTAATATGTCACATAACGCACATGGGACCCCACCGCAATATCATCAAAAGGATCAAACAAAGTATTTTGCACAAATGTCTGGAGCCTAGCTTTTAACAGTTCCCTATATGTTCTGGACACAGGATTACTGGGTGCAAACAGTCTGGATTCATCGATCACAGAAAAAGTGTGAATTTGCAGCTGTTTGGCTGTGCCATTGAATGTCTTAATTGATGGCATCCACACATGACCCATGGTTAGAGGAAACATTTGTATTGAGACTGGAGCTCCTGGCTCCTGAAGCTCTCTTTTCTTTAGCGTGTGTGAAAAGTTCAAAGGCTTTAGAACAGCTTCTTGCTTGCACAAACAATGCCCCAAAGTCAGTGATATGAGAAACACAGTGAGGCTCAGCCACAGCAGAAGAAAATATACTACCAGTATTATGTAACACTGTTTCCGAAAGTCTGTTAAAACAAATTCTTTCATCACTTTAGCAACCAAAAAGGCTTTCTGTTTCCATATTGGCAGACCTACAGTGCTTCCTTGAATTGTGAAGTTGTAGTCAAGTGTGGCATATTCTGTATCATCATGGACGCCAGTCATCATCATCTGTCGGATCTCTATCTCTTTATCTTCTTCAGGCTTCTCAATTGGAAGAGGATGATTGCATGGAAACATTGTGGTAACCATCTGGAGCAGGTTTCGGGTGATACACAGAAACTTGTCTTGTGCCTCTCTTGGGTGGTATTGCAGGCAGGACAGTAGTTCTGGACTTTTCAGTCTCTGCTTCGAGAGTGGTTTTAGGACTGGCCTCGGCAGCTTCCACCTGGAGGGTTTCCCTCAGCAGCGTTGTTGACAGCAGTTGTTCATGTCTAGAGAGAGGGCTGGGGAGAGTGTGCAGAACAGGCATAAACATTATCCTTCCAAACAGGAGTTCAAATGGAGTCTTACTACTGCATAAAGACTGGAGGAGGGGTAAATTGTTTAAACTCTTGATGACTAGAGTCACATGGTCTACCCGGTTACCCCCCAGTGAAAGGATGCATTTAGTCAGGCACAACTTTGAGTGGTGTGCCCTTTCGATAATCCCATTTGACTGAGGCCAAAAAGTGTTAGAAAAATGCAGCTCTGGTCCCCAAGCCTCTAAAGCCTTTTGCAAGGTGGAAGGTCTGAGTTTGTCATGGCCTTTACCCCCTGGATTGCCTATAGGACTGATTTGCAGTCTGCTCTCTTCTGCGGACTCATCCAGGTGAACCTAGTGCAAGAATTCACTACTACTAGGATATATTTGTACTTCTTTATGTCTGGTAGTGGGCCTATGTAATCCAGATATTGAATCTCAAAAGGCGAGGTTGCCTTTCTTAAAGGAACCTTTTTAGGTTTTCTGTTGTGGTCTACAGTCATCTTCAGAAATGTGTCACAATTTGCTATGTATACTTTTTTAACTTATTGTTTTAATTCAGGCCACCAATTCCTATCAAGAAGCAGCTGTGTAGTTGCAGTAACCCCAAAATAGGTAGATCGAAGTCCAGCATGTGTGAAAGCTATTAGCGTTTCCCTGTCTGCTCCATTGGGGATTAATCTTTGAATAGGATTCCCTTTTTTCACAGGAATTGTGACTACTGCTTTATTATTCTCAATGTCATAAATATCATTACTTGGGAAACCTTTTGACCAGGGTACAGTACCCAAACAAGCTCCTTTTAATTCTTCATCCATTCTAGTTGCTGAGGTAGTTATGGTTGCTTCTGTTTTTCTGACTGTGTGCTCTTTGGCATATTTGTCTGCCAATGCAGTGCCAGTGCTATGAATGTGCACTTTGGCATGTGCTCTTGTGTGCATCACCCATAGCAAAGGATGAGTCTGTTTAAGGTGCCAAACTTGTTGCCAAAGCTAAAGGACTATGAAATGTTGTTAGGGATGTTTAGCGCCAACCTAACAACTTAAATGGTAATATCAAGTATACTGGAACAATATATAACTGAGCTATGATCAATTTGTTGTTGAACTGTCATCAACTTGATGGGAAAGAAAGGCTGTAACCCCTGAACCATCCTTAAAGAAACATCCCCACCCCCAAATCAGTGCGCTCAGTTCAATATGGTTCAACAATGGACAATTCTACAATAAGATTTCAAATTTGACTATTTATTCTATCAAACTGAATTCATTTTTCATCAAAATCGGTGTCGTAATACCCTCGTGGTTGTGCCCTTTGTGGTTGTGCCTACATTAACCATTGGAGCATGTGCAAATGTGTCACCATAGACAGCTTTATCTAGGCTGTACATATACTTCCTAATCTAGTGAAACCTTATGCATACATTGATAATACAATTCTTGACAAATAAAGTCTAGCTGAATTCTCATTAAACCTGTCAGAGAACCTGGGAGACAAGAAAGGAAAAAGCTATCTGGAAGCAATAGTTTTATGCCTAATGTCTCTGAAGTAATTTTGAATCGACCAATGCAAATCAGTGTTATAAGCCCTAACAATGTAATCTGAATCTGAGACCACTAGTGTGTGCTTCTCTGAATCTGCTTGGTGCAATGCAAGCAACACTCCATGCAATTCAGTAGACTGGGCGGACATGTCTCCCAGATGCTTTGTTGCAATATCAGTATGTATACTTTTTTATGTGTAAAATGTCCTACTATGGCTGCACATGAAGCTGCATACTTTGAACATCTTCCAACAACTGGTGTTGCAGAGTCATCACAATAAATTACTTGTAAGAAAAAAACCAATGGGATTTCAGGCAATGAGGTGTCTGGCTCTGTAGCCATTGTCCAAGTCAAAAAACCACTCATTCTTTGCAGTTTTGCTTTATAATGATATTTTACATCTGGAGCATGTTGAGATGCTGACCATTGACTCCACCTAGTGTGTAATGCATGAGGCAGCCTCAAGGTGTACTAAAGGTGCATTTATGTGTATAGTTATATTCAACACGAAGCAGGGCTCAAGTTGAGGGTACACACAGGTGGACGGAGTCCCCCCCACTTTTTTCAGAGGGTGGACTCAGTCCCCCCCAGCTAAAATGAGAAACATTGAATGTCCTCTTTGAATTTATAAATTAAAGCTGACTTTGGGATCGAACCGCAGTTGTCAAGTTTGCAGGCCAGACACTTCACCACTTCACTATATAACCTGATGAGACAAACAACTAAAGGTGAAATGTCCCATTTTGGTACTACAAGTTCCAGGGAAAACATTTGTATTGGTTCTTTGAGATTAAAACATGCACACCACTTAATGTTTTCAAAAACACTATTGGAAGAAAATATCCTCTTTGTTTCGTGTGTGTGTGTGTGTGTGTGTGTGTGTTGATTTTAATGAAAGGCAAATGTCATTCGTCCTGTGCAATTTGGGTGGTTATGCAAAGCCAATTTAAAACCAATTGAATGAAATATGCATAGTTCACCTTGATATGCGATTTTATGGCGATGTAACATACCATTGCTTTTGTTGATGAGTCCCACTTTAATTTTTAGGACTTGACCCCTGCCGCCAGGGGCCTTTCTTTCTGAATGATCATTTGAACTGAAGAGAGCATTTTTTCCTCAGGTATAAATCTTAATTCAGGTGTGGAATACACATGTGACTTATAAGCAATTGGTTTAGTCTCCCCTAAGTTACTAACTATATGTGAAAGCATTATCTCCCACTAAAGGATTTATCTCTAGCTCTTTTTTTGTGTTCCTGTCTTGCAGAGGACCAGTTTAAGTCATCAATGAGTGCACATGGTGCAAAATGTGAGTGTGCCCGGGAAACCAATGAGCTGCCTTGAAATTTGTTTTTTTTATCAAAGCATACAATGGTTTCCCTAACTTGGCAAAATTAGACACATAAGATCTGCCAAAATTCTAAACACCTAAAATTGCCTGCAATTGCCCAAGTGTGTTAGGCGGCAGTATCCTGGCAAGCTTCTAAAAAAAATCAGCTGACAAGCCTCGGCCTCATCTGTAAGAGTAAAACCTAAGAAGGTAATCTTACGATGAGCTACACTTGATTTCTTGAAGCTGATCAGGTACCCTTTTGCAGCCAATGAGCGAATGACTAAATCTACTTGTTGCAAGTGTTCATTGAGAGTAAATGCAGTAAATGCAGTATATATCTGGCTTTCTACACTTAAATCGGTTTAAGTTGGCTAGGAGTCCTGAGCTGTGCTGTTCAAAATTCAATAACCCACTATAAAACGGTATGTAACATCTGGTCTAAACATCAGCAACACCGTACTATTATGTGGGCTTGCCTGCTTTATAATTACCACGTGTTCCATTAACTGGTCCACTTTTGTTTGCATTTGGGCAATTGCTTGTGGCTTAACTGGATACTGTGTCTGAGGTGGGGGTAGTTTTAGCACGGGAATGACATGCAGTGGGCATTCCAGATCATGTCCTACATGGTTTTAAACAGTTGCACTGCTCCCAGTGCTGCCCATTCTTGTGCATATTTCTATACTAGTTCCCCACTCACTTCCTTTGAAAAGGCAGGTATCACTACTTCACCTCTTGGTGCTTGTCTCACATACAATGGTGGCCAAAATGCTAAAAGTCCATTATATTAGATATGTAATTGTGGCCAAAACAGTGCTTGAATCTCTTTGGGATGTTAACCAAAATACACTTAATTATTTGCTAATGTCTGCCCAGTCGGTGTTATTATTTGTGCATTTCTATGTGCCTTTATATGCTCCAACAGTGCTTTGTGGCTGCATTCAAATATAGAAATATCAGACCCAGAATCTAAAAGCACCTCTATACAGTCAGTGTGCAGCTTAATCTTGGGAAGGATTCGATGAATGTGTGGTCTCTACAGTCTGTAAAACTTGCAGGGCAGCAGTGTGTTTTTTCTCAACTTGCACGTCCTTCCCCTCAGTTCTAGAATGATCTGGCATCTTTGCCTATGAGGAATGAGATTAACCCTCATCCGCACCGTATTTATTTTTGTGGACTTCTCATTTGATTTTTGTCTCTGAAATCATAGTCTGTTGGTTTCAAATGGGACTGCCCTCTTGGTTTACCCCAAGGTTGTCTACCCCTGTGAGTGCCTTGCCACTGCAGGACATCCCTATCTCCTGTAGTCTTCTCACTCCTTGGTTCATGCTCTAGGTATTGTTCTTCCTCTATCGGTGGAATCTGCTGGCAGTGAGCTTTGCCACTCCTTTTCTCATGGAAGCGTCCCCTGCCTTTCTGGGGTCTCCCTTAGTGATGTGTCTCTTTGTCTGACTTACTAGCCTTGTTAGTCTTTTTGTTGTGCCTCTGCAGGTCTCCTGTCTAGGTGATCTCTGCATAGTGATTGATGAGTGGATGTCACTATGTCCCCAAATCACTCCCTTTTTTCTTGCTCATTCAATTGGGACAATTTTCTATGAACTCCTAATCTTGCAGGCTCTCCTTTCAATAAGGGTAGAATTATGCTATCAACCATTTGATAATTATTGTATTCTTTGGAAGGCTACGTTCATGGCTGCAGCAGCACCCTGGGTTCCCATCATGTCTTCCAATATTGATGCTAAAGATGTGATAGGTGGAGTGTCTAACAGCTGTAACTAAAGCCAGCTATAAATTGAAATCCAGCTGTCACAGCTTGCTAATGGTGGTGTGCAGCCAGATGGAAGAAACATGACTAGGGCCCTGTGCTGTGGTGTAACTTGTGCATAGGTGTTTTGCAGATGTCCTAGATCTTCTGAATACCACTTGGGTATGTCCTCATTTTTGGAAGGGAATTACCCTAATATAATTCTCAGTGTCTGTGTCTGCACTCCTCCTGTGCCTGTCAATCCTTGTGGTTGCTTGGCAGGCGTTATGCCATGCTGCGCAGCATAATACTATAATGCTACATACGTTGTCGAAGTTTGCAGCCAGAAGTTCATAGTCTGCTTGCAAAAAGGGGCCTGTGTGATTTGGATTGAAATAGGCTGGGAATGCTAGTGACAGTTTGGATATGGCTAACGCTCTATGTCTAGCATTTGTTTGTGGATAAACTAGATTACCTCTAAACAAGCTGATCTTATTTATAGGTGTTAAAGCCAATTCAGGAAACTGGTATGGGTGATATTGGATGGCATCTAAGTCTCTCCTTATCAGGAGAGTGGCATATACATTATTTACCTTGCTGACTGGGGTCTTCAAATGAGTGAATAGTGATTCGACGGGTAGACTTCCCAATTGCCCAATCGCTATTTTAAAATGTATATTTGATCCCTCACAGTGTGATAGCCTGAGCCAATCGTGAACGGCAGTTCTGAAATGTGCCCACCCAACCTCTTTATAATGAAAAAAAGCTTTTTCAGAAAAAATATTTTTGCCCGGTACATTAATCGTGACTGGGGCATGAGGTTTATTATTAGCAAAGCTACTGTCATCTCTAAGAAGCCACACATTTGCTTTGTGACACCTGATACGATTTCCTGTGGTCCATGCGTAACCACAAGCCCCTTATCTCCACCGGTTGCGAGGCTGTGACAATTGACCTGTGGTCATCAGTCATTCATGTTTAAAACACCCTAGGCCATGTCCCCAGCACTTAAATTCCAGTTGGCCTTGTCTCTGGTGTTATGAACATAATTAAACATGCATTCTGACTAGTTGCAATAAAATATATACTTAACAAAAAAGTTATCATTTTAATGCATTTTAATATGATCCATTATCTTCTCAACCTCATTAAACAAGCTAGAGCGAAAGCAATTAAAACAGAACATATCATCAAACCTATGAACAAGATTGTCATGTAAGAAAGGAGCATTTTCAAAATTGAAATGATGAAACAATTAAAGTTCAGTTTTTAAAAACAAGGGAACCACATATCTCCTCCTAAGCTACTCTGTGCTACACACCTCTCAATATGCTTTATGGCAGCGGGACAATCCACATGGTACTCATTTTTTGGAATGGAACTATAATCAAAAGGCATCTCCTGTGCTGGACTTGGTGTGTGTGTCTTCTCTCTCCAGCCCCTCTGGCTTCAAAGTGAAGGCATGTCTGCTGGCCTCTCCTCCTACCCTCTGTCGTGCTGGGCTATATATTCATTAGCAGCAAAATGTCTGCCCTACACATGTGGATTAATCATATGCGCTTTTTTCAGCAGTCGTGTCATTTTTTCATTTGTGGTGGAGACCTGAAACCTTGCAGAATTGCATTTCTCTCTGCAATCTATGTTAGAAGGATTTTTGTTATCTACAGTGATATCTTCGCAAATTTTACCAAGCGCTTGTCATTGTGACCTATGGGACCCGAGTCTGTAAATGTGAAAAATGCTCAGGTTCAAGCAAATTTGCGTCAACTGGCGATTTCCTGTTCTTGAGTTTATCAGACAAGAATTAACTCTGCGATGCTAAAAGATGCCAACTGACCTTGTGTGGTTAGCCGGCAGGAAACGTACAATTTCTTTGTTCTGAGCTAAGCTAGTGAAACGTGCAAACACTGTGCAAGTTTAGGCCTCTGTCTTCACATGTGCTATGTTATATTGGTTGTTTGCTAAGGAGAGAAGGCACATGTATCAGCCTTTAATTAAAGTGTTTGCCATCCTAATAGTGCACAGGGTGTCTGAGCTATGAAGGCTGTCTTAAATTGTTATGAGAACCTGGTGCATGTCACAAGAGCACAAGCTGCGCTCTAGATGTTGTGAGCGCATACCTGCGGCTGGGAAATTTAAACAGGCAAAGCAGCTGACAGAGGCATGCTGCTGGTGGGAGAACGCTGCTCCTCTCTGTACTGACCAACAGACAGTGGGGCTGGAGAGTGTCCTGTGGAGCTAACAGGCTCGTCAACAAGGAGAAGGGAAGCTGACCACAAGCGAGAACACACTGCAGAACGCCAGAAGCAGACAGAAGCAGACAGAAGGCTTTTGGGCATTTTCAGGTGTTGTTAAGCGGCCTTCACCTCACTGAATCCCGAAACAATGCAGAAGAGCCCAGCAGGAATCACGAGAGGCAGAAAAGCAGAGGCGTCGTTAATGAAGGAAAAGCTGAATGACCGCCACCAGCTTGCCGCAGGAGAAACAGAATACACCAGCAAGAGCCGGTAAGTCCCCCCAAGGGAAGCAGGGACACTGGGGCGTATTGGCAGACATGCCAAACCTGAATAATTGTTAATGAAGCACATGAAAGAGAATGAACGAGTGAGCATTGCTTTAAAGGGGAGAATCAAATCAGTATAAGCAAACCAGTATAAGAGACTTTCACATTTGTGAGTGTATGCAATGCACATATAAGAGAAGCAATGGCAGGATAGTACACCAGGCGGATACAATAGAAGATAAAGCAGATAGAAGAGAATATTAAGTTTGGAAATGTGCGCAGAGCCCACGTGAGAAAAGCCCTGGCAGGAAAATATACCAGGCAAATTAAAGGTGCAAGAAAAATACATATATAAGAAAAGCCCTGGCAGGAGAGTATCCTAGGCATATATAAGTTGCAAGTGTGATCATATATAGAAAGCCCTGGCAGGCAGATGCAAGTAATGAGCATGATTATGTGAGAAAACCCTGGCAGAGTATACCAGGCATGGCCAAGTTGAACAGTGTGTAAAATATATTGCACCAAGAAGTCCTTATATGATCATATCAGAACTAGGAAAAGGCTGTGGAAACATGTTAAAGAAGAGAGAAAATCTGGCAGGAGAGAACACCAGGTATCCTAACAAGATAAAGACTAAGAGCTAAGTTGTTTTGTGTACCAGTTGTGTTGTTGATCAGGGGAAGCTGAAGGAACTGATATTCTTGAATATAAGACAGAGTGAAGAGAAATCCAGGGGAAGAGAGCCACCCTCTGGAACAAGAAACTCTATCCTTCTGGAACTTTCGTTTTGGAGAGTATGCATTTTCCTTTTTGAACATTTATACGCTACTCAAGGCCAAAGACATTTTCCCTTTTCACCTTAGAGTTGATTTTTAGAATGTGAGTGTCAGTGCCAGAATAGTACTTTGGATACAGGACGTTTTGCTTTGTACAGTCTGACCATTGACCGAGCCGTAGTTTTGGTTTTAGGTAGGCAAACACCTCTTAGAGCAGGGACAGAGAGGTGTTTCCCAAACCCAAAAGTATTTTACTAAAACCATGAATTCCCTGTATCCACGTCTCATTCCTTGCTCCTCACAGTTGGCTGTGGTGAGTAATATGGGCTGAGTTGTGTTTTGGATCCAGATGTGAGAGGTGCATTCCATTATCTCCTGCTTGCTTGCTCCTCTTCCAAAAGCGCTCCTCAGTCAAATTATTCCATGGGCTGTCACCTGTCCTTATATTGCAGAGGGCAGGCGTCACTGTTAGGCACACTGATGTCATTTCGTCTGCTCTGTCCTCTACTTATTTTTGTGTTAAATCTGTTTGACAAACCTATTACAGCAAATAGAAAAAATGTTTGATGGATAATTTCCTGATGACCGGTCAAGAGACCTATAATAAAAAGGTTCCGCCGAATGGTCAGTGGGAAAGAGGAGGAAAAACAGGGGAAAAAGAAAGATGGACAAAAGAGAGAGGGGGAAGAAAAGCAACTGAGCGCTGGGGGTAGGATTGGGGTAATGTGGGGATTGGAGGTAGTTATTACCATGCAACTGTAATAGATTCTTCCATTTACATTGTGAGGTCACAATGCTATTGGTGGAGCCAGCACAGAACATAATTCCAGCTGCCACTATCTCATTTAATTATAGGTGTACCCAGTTTTTAAGATTCCTTTAATCAGAACTGTCTGTGACAATAATGGCATTTATGTATGTTTTTAGTGCACTCCAGGAGTTACCTGCTTGTTACCACTTATATTAAACCACAAAATGGCTTTTAAAGGCATTTTATAAAAATCTGATAACCAAAATCTGTTTGCAACCTATTACAAACTTTGCTTTGGTGTTTTTTTGCCATCTTTAACATATTCTACTCATGAAAGATTGGAAACACAAATGCCTAAGGAGATGTAGGGTCATTCACACCTCTAAGTGAGGTAGCGCACTTGGTCAAGCAGGCAGCCTACAACTATTTAGCAAGAGCCTGTGTTGCTTTTTTTAACTGCACTGTTCATCTTGCTTATATTTCCAACCTCTGAGTTGCAATGTGGCTACTCCTTCAAACCTATCAAATTGATTTCTGTAACTTAAAGTATGTTCATTACATGGTTAACTGTAACAAACAATAAATGGCAGGTGATGATGCTTGGACACAGATTTCTGCAGCAGATTCACAAACAACTGAGGACCCTTACAAATTACATTAAAAGTATATATTCGGCTCCATTAACTACTTGCGTACAAGTGAAAACCTAAGGTTGGTAGCAAGGCTTTGAGTTAAATATTAGCAATATAATTTCTCTGGGAAGTCGTCCATCCCATAATTCTTAAGTATATCTGTGCTATTACAGAAGGGGACAAGCCATTAGTCTTGGTTTTGCCACCAAACAGCTCAGTTCAATCTCAATTGCTAAGCTATTTCCCCTCTGCTATGAAACACAAGCCACTGCACGCATGTTTAGGCCTTGTGGTCTAGCAGTTTGGGCAGCTCTGCTCACATTATCGGTAAGTAGCTAAAAGTCGTATTTCTCCAATAACAAAATTAAGCACATAAAATCAATTCACACAAGAAATATAAAAAACATCACACTGTAAACCCATTAAAACCTTAATATAGAAGTACCAACCCAGCACAATTCCTAAAATCAAAATACTACACAAAGGATAAAACTGCCGTAAAAGTGTTCTCAAGAAAGGAAAGAGATCTACTCCACACTCTCTGCTTGGACTAGCATTTGATCTGCAGAAAATTGCAGCTTGATGACCAAAGGTCTCTAAGCTGGAGGTATTTATGGAAAGAGCCTGATGTAGTGGGGTCCCTGGCCCCAGAAAGCCTTGTGGATGATGCAGAGGGTCTTGAACCTGATCTTCGCAGCAACCGGGATCCAGTTTAGACATTTTTGGGCTTAAGAAATATGGTCCCTAGGCTGGAGGCCAAGGATAAGTCTTGCAGCCCTGTTCTGGATTAGTTGAAGGAGACAAAGGGAAATTAAAGGCAGAATGAGGAAGAGGCTGTTGCAGTAGTCCAGCCTGGAGAGGACCAGAGCTCTGGAGACATCGAGTTTCTGTATGCCTGCTGCTCCAATTTTCTGCTTAGATTCTTCAAATATTGTGAGTTCATTACAAACGGGGCTCGAAATTAGGATTGGATAAGCAGGAGTTACATGCAGCGCCTGGGTATCCAGCAGTAGCCGGTCACCAGGAGCTACCACTAGGGAACAAGGAGCTAGTTTATAGCATTATATTAGTTGGCTGGGGGAGCCAAAGGTATCTCTTGGTAACTGTTGGTTTTAAGCTCACCCGGCTCTTTTACATTTGATTCGATTTGAGTCGCATACTTGGAATAATCAGACTGACATTTATTGTTGTAATATAAATCAATTATTTGATTCATAATAAATACCAAAAAAATGAAAAATAGACATTTTAAGGCCTATCTAGTGATATTACTTCACAAACAGTAATTAATTAAAAACAAGTTATTTAACAATTACATCTCAAGTCACATACTATTTGATTTTGTGTACAATGAAAACAGTTTCCAAACACTGTCCAAAAGCTTGAAACTGGCTTTGTTAAACATTGTAAAGAGAGCCACACATCATTTGAATCTTGTAGTCAAAGATTCAAGTTCAAGTTTGGGAGGGCAAACCTCTTTTGCAATGTTCCATGGCATAAACTGGGCCCTGGAAACAAAATCTGGATCAATTCCATGCGTTTGCATGGCCAGCACATTCAATGTCAGATCTTTGACAAATTCAAAATCCATCTGCTGGAAGACTGGCTTTGCCACCCAATGTTTGCTTCTTTTGGTAAACTCCTTGTTGTACGGAGGCATTCCAAAAATTCCTTGCTTGTTCCCTTCCAATTTTCCCTTTGTGTGCAAGTACAGCCAGTCTTGTTCTGGCCTCGATACAGTCTATGGCAAAATGCAACCTTTTAGGCCTCTACTTTGGTGAGTCCCCTCATGTCTCTTGAAAGCGTCTTGTTGTACACAATCTTCTCAAGAACTGTATGAGGAGGGGCGGTTGGAACCAACCACCTTTTCTTACGCTCATGCTCCTTGCTCAATGGTCCATGTACCCATTTGTGGAAATGTTGGTTTTCTTCCCAAGAGTGTATGCTAGAACAATGGTGCATCAATGAATGCCATTTTTCAAGCAGAATGTCAACAGATTCAACACAAGTTTCTGAGCTCCACCCAAATGGTTGCTGATAGACTGTGCCCAATTTAAAATTGTTTCTGTAGCCTTTTTTCGCCAGCAGCTGTAATTTTCAAAATGGGTAGCCATACATCATATTAATGCTTTATGTCTGGAAACTGCACTCGTATGGCCTTGGCTATTGAAACTTGCCTGTCAGTGGCTATCAGGTCTATTTGCATTCCTCTGGATTGCAGAAGTTGAATGGATTTAATGAAACCATATTTTTTCATGGCAACAGAAGATTCTTGCATGACCACTGAACACACTATTATTTTGATTTCCATGTCTTGGAAGTGGTAAGTGCAGTATTTAGCAGAAAAACCTGGACTGTCACATTGTCCATCACCAGCAAGCCAGGGCATTTTGCCAGTGAGAGCATTGTCCATTGACATCTCTTCGAGTGTCCATGCTTGGCTAATAGCGGGGAACAAGAAATCCTTCTGATATTTGTAGTATTGAGTTTTTGAAAGGAAATCCCTCCGAAAAAGTTAGAAAAACTTGAAATTGTACTGAAAATCTATCCGCTAAACAACAAAGCAGATGAACAAAGTACATACAGGCACTTTTCCAAGTATAGGTTGAGCGGACCATGAAAATGAGTTATGGTGGTGTACACAGCTACCGTTGATCTTCATGTTGGTGCCTTTGACTACACAAGTAAACTTCACCAATGCTCTCCACAAATCCTCCAACGCAATTTATGATCACATTTAATCATTTTCATAATCTCGATCAGGCAGCAGTTGAATGCAATGTATTTTGGTTCCTTTATTAGCCTATTGTCCAGAAGTATAGTGGTTGAGATTCCATGGTGGCGGAGAACTCCTCAACAATAGGAAGAGTGAAGTTCACATCACAAGCACAGTTGTAAATCAGTAGCGAAGATGCTTCAGGTATTTCTGTGTGTGATATTTCTGATTCGTCCACATACATTGGGGAAAAAGGGAATATTGTGTGCTTCTTAGATAGCATTTTTTAGAAGGTGTTGATCAGGTTAGCGGTTCTGCAAGCGATTCTGCAAGCAATTCTGAAACATCTTTTGTGTTGTCTGTCTCTTCTGGGTGATGTTGTATGCTGTAATAATGATCCAGGGTTACTTTCCATTGGTCACTGCTGACATTCAATTCAAATTCCGGCCATCATTAGAGTCTTTATGCTCCTCTTCTTCCCAGGCCTGCTTAATTTATAGCACATATACAGAAGATTCGTATTACAACATGACAATGCAATAACAATGAAATAACTCCTAAACAACATATTTGTAAATAAAACCTTTCTGTTATGTACACTTGTTTTCTGAATTTTCCGTGAAGCAGTCACATTAGATTTGCCGACCACCAGGCCAAGCTGAAAAACAGCATTTTAAAATTGCATAAACCTTCAAATTTGCTCTTCCACTTAAGGAATCATGTGTACATATATACAAATATAACAAAATGTCACTATGGAAACCACTAAAACATATTGAATATTACATCACAGTTAAAATGGATGGAAACTGATATTTTAGAATATTTATGCATACCTCGTGTCCATGTGTCTCTTCAATTTAAACCGCTTCAGTAATACATTCCTTGTACATAAAAAATTCAATGAACATTGAATAAATCATTAAACAATTTAATGTTAAAATCTTTGATCTCAAATGTACATCTTGAGAAAGTTAATTTAATGATTTTCGACCTTACATTATCAATTAAACTATGTAAAAAGATACGGTTAATCGTCTGATTAAAATGTTTAATTAGTACTAACATAAAGTTGAACACCTTGTACATGTAGCATTTTAAAAAGTCATAGTGTACCTGATAACCTACCTTCAGAGATGTCACAGGGAGTCGGTGCGACATCATCCTGCAAAACATATTGATTAAATTGTGGCCCCTTTAATGCGTTGTAATGTTATTTGTTTCACCTATTGCTATTTTCGCTAAGCAGCTAAAGCTTATGAACAAAAACATACACTAATCATACAGTGAAAGTGTCTATGTTTTTCTGTGACAATTTTCTGAAGGTTTACTTTCATTGTTGCATGTGTTTCTGTGATAAATACATTAAGGTTGTTGATCTAATGCTTTGCAATTTGCGGACAGTATTGCAAATTATCAAAAAAATCACTTCGCTTAAATGTAAAAAAAAGATATTGTTAATCTATAATTATTAGTATAAATCAATACAATTTCACTTCTCATACCTCATCCTCCAGACTGGTTGCAGTAGAAGAATAGTATGTTGTTGAAGTTGGAAGCTCTGCTTATATAACAGTAATTGTAATAATAAAGATGTAAAAGCAAAATCAAAAATAGAATTATATGCAAAAGATGGTCGATATTGACAAAGAAGCCTACAAGCTACTTTGTATCAAAAGCTGATATCATACATAACAATAATCAATATGTTTAAGTTGAACTTGAACAAATTCATATTTTGTTTAGTCGCATCTGAAGGATTATTAAAAAAAATGTACTTGAAAGGTGAGTTCGGTTGCTGTTGACTCCGGAATAGTGGTCAATAAAGCATCACTGTCCTTTAATCGATGTATATATTCATTCCATTGTTGGATAGAAAATGTACATTAGTATTATAATTCAGACCATATCAAAAATGATTAAATAAAGTTTGAATGCAAGTCGCTTGGCCTCACAATCAGTGTGGTCTACGTAAAGACAAACATGGTAATTTTTAGACAATTACCTATTTTTAAAGGACGCAATGTGAGTGTGTGATTGGAAAGGCATCCTATTGCACTGAACTATTTGAGCCTACCTACTATTGAGTAGGGATACACAAAGTAATCTAAAGTTAAACATGTATAGACCACAGTACATTGTGTGACAAAGGAAACTTGTGTAATAAGATATTAATGGAAACATTGCACAAAACCTGAAAACCGTTCATTTATTTACCTTTTCAGACTGTTTCAATATATTGAGTGGTCATTTATAAGACCTATTATACAGGCAAATTTAGAAAATGGTAAAATACATTTATAAATTCAGCACCTACTACTCAACTGGGTCAGCGTGTTCTAAAATTCAGTTGGTACTGCATTGGGAAGTAATTTGCAAAGGTTTCTGGGGCGACACGTTTTAATGTACTGTGATTGTTGGTACATATCTTCTGAGAAGTGCATGCTGCAGACACGGAATCAATTGCCCCTCACGCCATCCAATAATTATGTTTTTCTGCTTTCAATATCGAACACTGGAAATCAGTAGCTCAAGAGTCATAATCTTATTAAATTTAAACTCTTTGGAAAAACATGCAGCACTGAACTCTGACTTTTAGCATGGCTGTTATTAGTGCAACCCAAAACGATACAAGAAGGCATTGTTGTATTGTCCTTAGGATCTGTCAAAGAAATATAAATAAATATTACTATTAAAAAAGTATCACAGTGAGTAAACCAAACATCACATTCCTTTGATGATAATAAAAAAATGTACTTTATAAAATATGGCACGTAAAGCAAGCATGCATTGAAATCCTGCACTACGAAAGATTACATTTGGAACCTATACTCTATAATGTTATGTGCCAATTACAGAGATGAAAATGCATAGGACGGTTGGTAATGGTGTAGACGTTTTAGACTGAAATAAAATGAGAACTGGGTGTACATTGTGTATAAAGCAATAGAAAGTGGCCTAGCAGAGAGCATTGACACTACAGAAAACAATAGTAAAAGTTGACTAACCGTTACTTAGAAGAACAGAGGAGCCGATTCAGCGAGCAAGGTAAAAAGTGGACAGATGCGATATCCGTAGTCGATTTCACAGATGTTTTCTTGGTAACTTCTAAAGTGTTTATAAAGGCTTACAGAAGTGGGTGCGTATGTGAAGGTGTGACTTGTTTGTTAACACCCACCAGGCCTCTATGACAATGTTTGACCTCCTCAATCCCACCAGTGCAGCCCACTTGCGAGCACACGGCCATAGGTGTTAACTGCCATTGATACCGGAGGGGGATAGATGTGGATGAGGGAAGTGCAATAGGGCCAGTACACAGTCAAAGGACACATACATATGTTGATTGCAGGGACTGGGTCTTCAAAGGGGAGACTGGAGACACTGGGTCGGGGGTGACCATGTGGATAAGGGTCCCCATGCGAAAAAAACCTTTGATGTGTACATGGTATTCATCACCTTGGGCATTCCCATGTTCCCAGTCCCCTTCCAAGTGCACACCCACAGGTGCAAACTGTCATTAATAGCGTAGGGGGATGGAGGTGGATGAGGGGAGTGCGATAGGCCCAGAACACATTCAACAGACACATACATATGTTGATTGCAGGGACGGGGTCTTCAAAGGGGATACTGGAGACACCGGGTCTCGGGTGGCCATCTGAATAAGTGTCCTCATGTCAAAGAACCATTTGAGGTGTACATGGTATTCGGCACCTTGAGCGTTCCCATCCTTCCAGCCCCATTGCAAGCGCACGCTCACAGGTGTGAACTGTCATTGATAGTGGAGGGGGATGGATGTGGATGAGGAGAGTGCGATAGGCCTGGTACACAGTCACAGGACACATACCTATGTTGATTGCAGGGATGGGGTATTCAAAGAGAAGACTAGAGACACTGGGTCTGGGGTGGTCATGTGGATAAGGGTCCCTATGCTAAAGAACCCTTTGAGGTGTACATTGTATTCAGCACCTTGAGTGTTCCCATCCTCCGAGCCCCCTTCCAAGCACACGCCCACAGGTGTGAACTGTCATTGATAGCGGAGGGGGATGGATGTGGATGAGGGGATGTGGACTTACCAAACATTTCTAACAACTGTTCAGATTAACTAATTTTGTAATGTTTTATTTAGTTTGGTAAAGTGGATGGCAATGACACTACAAATTATACTGCTGTGGTCGAAGTAGTCTTGATAAATCCACAGTATTGTCTGTGGTCACGGGGGAATTCATCACGAATGGCTCAAACCACACAGGCAGGTATTACTTGTTGAACGCAAAATCCCAGTCTTCCATGAATCCACCATCTAAACCAGGGGTGCACAACTGATTTTGACAGAGGGCCAAACGTACCTTACATGATGGCTCTAGTGGGCCGAAAAGTAAATGTGGGCGGGGCGGTATGCGGGGCGTGGCAGGAGGCTTTTTCAACCCCCAGTTTGTATTAAACACATGGAAAAAGAATATGTTTTTGAGGGGTAACGATTTTTATTTGTATTTCAAACGTACATTTTGTACTACACATTTTCATTGTTATAATTTATTTCTATTTAGTTATTGTATATCTGTTTAATTAAATGATATATATTTTATTGACCCTTGATTGGACATTCCGTTATTTTGGACTGCTATAGTTTGCTGTTTGGTTTGCCCAAGAGGAGTATGGCCTTCGTTGAGTCAGGTTTCCTCAAAAAGCAAAGGATGTTCATCTCCTAACTGTGCCTGTTTTAGCTTTATTATTGGGTTCACTCTTGGAGTGCAACACTATGCCCCATGGCTCCCACCCCCAACCAAACACTATGCCCCATGTCCCTCACCCCCAACCAAACACTATGCCCCATGGTTCCCACCCCCAACCAAACACTATGCCCCATGGCCCCCTCACCCCCAACCAAACACTATGCCCCATGGCTCCCACCCCCAACCAAACCCTATGCCCCATGGCCCCTTCACCCCCAACCAAACACTATGCCCCATGGCCCTCTCACCCCCAACCAACCACTATGCCCCATGTCCCTCACCCCCAACCAAACACTATGCCCCATGGCCCCCTCACCCCCAACAAACACTATGCCCCATGGCCCCCTCACCCTCAACCAAACACTATGCCCCATGGCCCCCACCCCTCAAGCAAACACTATGCCCCATGTCCCTCACCCCCAACCAAACACTATGCCCCATGGCCCCCCTCACCCCTCAACCCAGCACACACAATCTCAAGCATGCACCCATACAGACCCAAACCGCCCACCCCCCAACTCAGAATACAAACTCTCAAACATGCACCCATACAGACCCAAACCCCCCAACTCAGCATACAAACTCTCAAACATGCACCCATACAGACCCAAACCCCCCACCTCAGCAAACAAACTCTCAAGCATGCACCCATACAGACCTGAACCCCTCACCCCCCAACTCAGCACACACACACTCAAGCATGCACCCATACAGATCCGAACCCCCCAAATCAGCACACTCTCAAGCATGCACCCATACAGACCCGAACCACCCACCCCCCAAATCAGTACACACTCTCAAACATGCACTCATACAGACCCAAACCCCATCATCCCCCAACTCAGCACACAAACTCTCAAACATGCACCCATACAGACCCAAACCCCCCACCCCCAACTCAGCATACAAACTCTCAAACATGCACCCATACAGACCCAAACCACCACCTCAGCACACAAACTCTCAAGCATGCACCCATACAGTCCTGAACCCCCGCACCCCCAACTCAACACACACTCTCAAGCATGTACCCATACAGACCCGAACCCCCAGCCCCCAAATCAGCACACAAACTCTCAAATATGCACCCCTACAGACCCAAACCCCCCACCCCCCAACTCAGCACACAAACTTTCAAACATGCACCCATACAGACCCAAACCCCCCATACCCCCAAATCAGCACACAAACTCTCACACATGCACCCATACAGACCCAAACCCCTCACCCCCCCAACTCAGCACACACACTCTCAAGCATGTACCCATACAGACCCGAACCCCCACCTCCCAAATCAGCACACACTCTCAAACATGCAACCATACGGACCTGAACCCCCCAGCCCCCCAACTCAGCACACAATCGCTCAAAAATGCACCCATACAGACCCATACCCCCCACACCCCAACTCAGCACACAAGCTCTCAAACATGCACCCATACAGACCCAAACACCCCATCCCCCCAACTCAGCACAGAAACTCTCAAGCATGCACCCATACAGACCCAAATCCCCCATCCTCCCAACTCAGCATACAAACTCTCAAACATGCACACATACAGACCCGAACCACCCACCCCCCCAACTCAGCACACACACTCTCAAGCATGCACCCATACAGACCAGAAACCCCCCACCCCCCAAATCAGCACACACTCTCAAACATGCACCCATACAGGCCCGAACCCCCCACCCCCAACTCAGCACACAAACTCTCAAACATGCACCCATACAGACCCAAACCCCCACACCCCCCAACTCAGCATACAAACTCTCAAACATGCACCCATACAGACCCAAACCCCCCACCCCCCAACTCAGCATACAAACTAGCAAGCATGCACCCATACAGACCCTGCATCTCAACATACACCACACTTACACTCCAAAACAAACATTCATGTACCCCCGACACCCCCCCACTCCGCATCTCAACAAACACAGCACAAACATACAGAAACAAACATTCATGTACACCCAACACCCCCCCACCCCCGCATCGCAACAAACACAACACACACATACAAAAACAAACATTCATGCACACCCGACACCCCCCCACCGCCGCATCTCAACATACACAACACAAACATACAAACACAAACATTCATGTACACCCGACACCCCCCCAACCCCTGCACCGCATCGCAACAAACACAACACAAATATACAAAAACAAACATTCATGCACACCCGACCTCCCCTATCCCCGCATCTCAACATGCACAACACAAACATACAAACACAAACATTCATGCACACCCGACCCCTCTACCCCCGCATCTCAACATAAACAACACAAACATACAAACACAAACATTCATGCACACCCGACAGCCCCCCGCATCTCAAACACAGCACAAACATACAGCAGAACAGACCCGACACACAAACACAAACAAACAGACCACTTACCGGACGTGCTGGAAGGCAGGCTAGCTGGAACGCTGGCGAGGTAACCGGAGTGGTATTACGGCTGGCGTGGCAAGCAAGGCTGAAATGTCTTCCGGCATCAAGCCTTATTGACCACGCCAGCCGTAGTGGTGGCACTCCATTGGTACAGCACACATGCACTATGTGGCTCGTAGGAGCGATGTGGTGCGTGTGTGCTGAGCCAATGAGGGCCAGTGTTTTGTCCTGCCCGGAAGAGAAGAGTTTTAAAGACTTTCCTAATGGAGGGCGGCAGATGCTGCTTGCCTGGCCGCACTCCATTAGGAAAGTCTTTGTGTCTCGCGGGCGGGACAAAATGGCATGGCAGGCCGCAACTGGCCCGCGGGCTGTATGTTGTGCACCCATGATCTAAATGCACAATATGCCACAAGCCTGTACCACCTGTCTAAGAGATACAGAAATAGTTGACTTGAATGAACCCAATAATTGCATTTCTTTTGTTTGCACTACCTTGTAAAATGTAAGGCATTTTTATGCTTTATGACAGTACTTGTGATTTCATGTAGGGATCAATTAGAAATGTGAACGCACATTCCAGTAAAAACAGTTTGGGAGATACTTCCAAGTGAAAGAAACGTAATTGTTTGGACGATAAATCTAAAAATTAACACTTTGGTTTGAGATTAGAATAAGCAATTTATTCTATTTAAAGAAATATCCTTTCATCAGTTATCCATCAAAGCTATATTGATGTAGGGGAACAACATATTATGTTAGCAGTCTCAGTTGTCAAACACACAACATATATAGAGTGAAATTTCTCGTAGGTTGGATTACGAGGGCCAACTGTAGCTCGATGTTTGTATATATGGATCATCATCATTCGCAACACAGATCTTGGAAGCCAGGGTGGCTCTGAGGGCATGCAACTCGGTAACGCATATCAGTGGTATGTCTTCTTTGGAAATGTAGGCCAAGCAGCCAGGGTTTTCTCTGCAACAGTAGTTCTCCACCATAGTAGGCACAAGCTCATAACGATGGCAGCATGTTCCATGCGACTGGGTTCAGGCTCCAGCGATTGATCCTCATGACTTTCACCGATTCCACATTGTCTCGACTTTTTTCTCTTTCAAGGATTTCCTCTTCTGAATATTCAGGCTCGAACATGTAGTGCTGAATTGTTGCCATAGTTCCCGAATAGTGAAGAAGCACAGAATCAACAGTGAGGTAAATAAAAACGTTTTTGTTTGTATACGTAAAGAAAAGAGATTTCCCATTAACATTGAATGTTAAAGAAAGACAAGCGAAGAAACAGCCATTGTGAAAAGACAAGATTAATAGGCTCAAACTTTAAATGTTCCCAAGGAAACATATTTAAATATGGGTTGGTAAAGACATTTCTACATGATATAAGAAATGAACATTTCTGGGTAATTCATTTCAGGCAGTATAAGTACCTGTTCTCAGTGTGTCATACTTGGCAGATAGCTGAACAGAGCAGAAACGAGTCATTGAAGCTCAAAATGAAATACACTGAAACGAAGGAAAAAGAAACTCCAACGTTGTGTGATCAGAAAGGGTTTGTTTACACTTGTCGAGGAATGAGGCGTCTTGGCATTTCCATGGAGAAACGTCAATAGATTGCACGCAGAGGACGTTGACATGAGACGTTCATTGGCATTGTGAAATGAGGTGTGAGCGTCTAGTGATGTCAGTGTTGGGGGCGGGTGATCTGAATTAGTGCTGCAAGGGCACTTGAACTTAGGTCGATGGTTCAGCGGATAAGATTAGCACAAGATGGTGGTACCCGACCTATCGTTTTTGCATGTGTTAAAGTGCAGAAACATTCAGGTAAGTTGTATTGGAATTGTTTTTAAGAACCATCGATGTATCCTCGGAAATACATGCCCGATCGATTGGGACAATACAATTTCTGACCAAAATACCTCTCTTTAAGCACAACATGGTTCATCACTGTTTGCTGGGTTCAATCTACAGTAACTTGACTATTGCCTTGGAGGAAGGGCTCAAAGTTTCATTTGAGTTTTTTCACACAATCCTCTCCAAGAGACCATGAATTCATTGTATGAGTCACTCAACTCATCTCCTGCGATAAGTACTGCTAAAGATTATCCCTAAATGTGTGGTAGCAGCTGCACGTCTGTCCCTTCCTCCAAGCTCAGTCGGCTGCATTTGTGTTTTAAGTGGGAGCAATTGTTGAACAGCTGCCTCAGGGGCCATGAAGCCGGGAAGGTCTCTTTCAATTTCAGGTGATGATTTGCAAAAAAAAGCCAAATATCTCCCACAGCAAACCATCCCAGAAAAAAAATATACAAATGGCATGAAAGAAATGTATTTTATTATGCATTTAACGAAATATAAAAGAAGTGTTTAATTAGAGTGTATGCCATTTTTTCTCAAGCATAAACATGAGGGGCCCCCTTTAAATGAAGCGGTTTGTAGAAAGCATGCATACAGGTTTTTCATACTTCTAACATGCTCATTTTCATCGATTTATTTGGCAGGGAGCATAAAGGATCCTAACTGGTGAATCACACAACCCCAAACGATCTACCATATAAATCAACTAACATCTCCTCCACACCAGAGGTTTATGCAGGAGGAGATGCTGTGGATTCTGCCGGAATTCACCAATTCTTTGCACCTACTAAAAGCTGGCGGATTCCTTAGGAATTCATGTACATGCCTACACATACATGGCAGGAGGGATTTTTGAATGTTTGAAGTGCAAACCATGCATGGAAATCCAGGAGGGCCAGGCTTTCCATGCATGTTTACACATCACAGTGCAAGACAAGAAAGCACAAATACCTCCGGCCATGCACTCTAGGGTGCAAACAATCAAATTCGAATTGAGGAAACTGAATTTATTTTAAGATAAAGTTGATAGAAGTGTGCCTTCTACTTTACATCAGGCACTTAATGAAATATTTAATAAGTGCTTTAAGATGCTGCTTATCTAGAGTATAAACACTATGCATACAACAGATACTTAAAGACCTGGGCAGGGCATCAGCATCCTCTGGGAAGTGGCTGAGGCCTGACCGAGACATTTACTCAGCACCTAGAGCAACCCTCTTAGGTGGCTAATGCTTTTAGGGCAACCGAAAAAAAAACCTCAGGTGCTGTATTTGTGCCATCTGTCAAATTCAGCCTTTCAAAGGTCATTCCCACTAAAGGACCAATGCTGTTTCCTTTGATGTTGTACAACTCCGTGTCTCCACTCCTTCTTAATAACAATAGTTTTCGATTGCTGGATTTTCTGCTACAGGAGTGTGTTCAGCCCTGGATGAATTGGTGCATGCCAAAGATTGCTGCACCCTTAGATAGTCACTGATCTACCATTGCATTCCGTGTACCAGAAGCCGAATGCTGCATTCTTGGATTAATGCAGCCCATTGGAGGATTATTACTATACAGATTGTTGTATTGGTGCATATAATAACAAGGATACAGGTTGTAGTGATGAGGCACGAGGCTGGAGTGAAGATGATCAAGCTTTAGGTTTCTTCCTTATCGTCTGTTACTCAGCAGATCAGATGTCATCATCAGGATGCGTTACAGAGAAAGCAGCACCCACAGGACTTCCTTTCACTCGGGCTCGCAGGATAAACTGACACCCAGGAAACACACATACATAGTTCCATGCATCATCCCATTCGTGACATCACTCACTCCTGTCGCTCAACCATGGAACACACATACCTCTGACATACCCAGAGTTCCATGCATCATCCCATTTGCGACATCACTCACTCCTGTCACTCAACCATGCAATCATTCATACTTACTGCTACTTGAGTGTTGCATCCCCAACAATGATTTGCTTCAACCCATAAGCAATGCTCCTTTTATTCAATTTTGTGAAACTCTGCCTTGGTGTCCATTGTCAATAATGATACCTCCCAGCGTACGGGGCATATTGTTACTACTGGCTCCTCTATAGTGACCCTTGCCACCTGCTCTCCTGTGCCGCTGGGCATTTTGGTCAAGATGTAAAATGATGTGTACAGTATTGCTATTTTCTTTTAATTGCAGGCCATTTTAGGTCCGCACATGCTGGATGTCATCACATCCTCAATTCCTCTTCTTACTTGCTAATAAAGTCAGATGACTGGTGAAGGGATTCAGACAGGCTGGCCCCAGATCCTAAAATTCAGAAAGAGAGCACCACTAGTGGAGCCCTGAATGTGCTGCATAGCAAGTTCCTGACAGGCAAAATTCAGAGTTGACTGCGATTGTCCGAGTACGTTTTTAACAAAGGATTTTGGGAACGTTTATAAATCAGTATAAACTTCACGGCCCCAAAGTGCTGCCCCGTAGGATGCTACAGTCATAGCTTTCTGTTGGTGGGCCCTTAAAATGGTCTTGATAGGGTAAATGGAATTACATTTGACAAAGCGTGAAATGCGTCCGACAGATTGTCTAGTTGGAATGACCTGCTTGCTGACATGTGCACAACCTCTCAAAAAGTTACTAAAGCTCAAACCAAGATAGTCAAATTTGTACATAAGACACTAGGTTACCTTCTTCAAACAATATGAAAACGACTTCTTGAATGCTTTCCCATTATTCAAATCGCTGCTTTTTACCCTTAATTCATGAAACCAGCTTATATACAAACCCAGTAACTTGGGATGTGTGCCAAGAGGACTGAATACTTGATCTAGAAGTACTGGGATATGATGTCCGATGATGCACAGAACTTCAGCAGCTGTCGCTTCTAGATATGCACAGAACTTCAGCAGCTGTCGCTTCTAGATATGCACAGAACTTCATCAGCTGTCGCTTCTAGAGTGGATGCTATGGGTATAGTCTATACATTAAATAACATGGATTCCAAGATGTACCACTGCTAAGCTCCTTGATCCATCAATGAATGACCGGTACATGCCCCTCACTTCCATACCACACAATGGTCACTTTAGTAGGTCAGGTGGAATGCCTCACTGATCTAAGTGTTGCCCCAAGATGGTACAGTAATAGAATCAAATTCCATGAAGAGGTGTAACAAGATGAGATATATTGGCAACGTTCTGGCTTGCGCATATTCAGCTGTTAAAAAAAATAGAAGTTTGCTATTTTCTCTGATGTTCCCAGGGCAGGTCTGAAGCCTAGGTGCGTGTGAGCCACGATCACGTCTTCATCAAGCCAGTCCTGTATTACACTTCTGTAGCCTGGTATTGTCACGGTGCCCATATAGTAGGGCTATGTTTCACCCAACATGTTTCCATCCTAGGCTCATGTCCAGGACTTTCATCTGAGGACCAGTTCTTTTTATATGTATAACTGGGCATTGTAACTATATATATTTTCTTTTTAAAAGGTCCAATTAGCTCCAAGCATGAAGCAATCTGTTCATCAGATACTGAGAGACACTCCATTAGCAAATGGCCCAGTGCATTCTGCAAGTAAATGCTTGCATCATTTTCCTCGACAACCTCACCTGCCCGATTTTCAAGGTGGGGGAAATTCTTCCTGGTAGGAACATTTTGTAGTTCAATTCTATTGCATGGTACAGGCGACCTATGTGTGTCACATCCATGGTGTGATATGCCACAGAAACTGAGAGCCCAAGAACACTCATTGTATTGCACTGTGAAGGATGGAAGGCAAGGTGGGCCCTGCCGGGACTTTAACGCTTTACCAGAACATATTCCAGCACAGGTATATGGTATCCGGACACTATTTCAAGAGATGTTCCTGTGTATTCCGGTTCAAAATAATCTGAACTCCATTTCCCCGAAATGATTTAGGGTCTACCCCACCCTCTCCACGAAGGGTGACCCATCAGCCTGAGGTGCTAACTCTCGGCTTATTTTGATTTCGTGCATTTCAGGAATCAGTTGGGATGAGCTCTGTCTAAAAATAATCATTTCTGTCTTTTCAAATGTAGATATTTCAAGCACCAGCAATGCCAACTCTGCAGGAGCCTTGCATTTTCCAGATGTAGGCCACGTGGTTGTTTCTAACCCTCGTTTCGTTGCTGCTGTAGTCCGCTCATATTAACGATATACACTCTTTTAACTGTACAAGCTTCAGCAATATGGCCTGTGAACGAAATGGACCCCCCTTAGTGCTACATGTTACGGTGTCCTCATCCTGCCAAACGTGCTCAGTTATTCGCTCTCCCCTACCTGTGGTGACGTCAAGGAATGGCAGCCATTTTCTCATACTCATCTGTAACTCTGTTAATAAACATTGCAACATAAAACGTGGACTATGAATTTAAATGGCTGGTTCTAGTTCACATTTCCTGCCTCTCTTTTAGAGGAGTGATCCCCCTTCCAAAATATCCCATAAGGATTTCTTTTTCGCGGGGCTGGGAAGGAAGTGGGTGGGAATGGCCATGGGCGGTCAATGGGTGGATAAATAACCAAACAACACCGACAAGCTTTATGTCCCTCCTCATATACCATTTCTCCCTGGAGGCGACGGACTGTGGTGAAAACAGAAATCAAGTTAGGAGCGAGGGGATGGGGACGACGACCACAGCATTACCGAAAGATAAGATAATGATTACCCAACCACACCGTCCATGATGAAAGTTCTCGGCTCTGGTCTCTCCCCTCCTGTCATCCTTTATGAAAACTTCTAGGTTTTTTGATACATTTCAGACCAGTTTTCGACCGGGGAGAGGAACCGAATCAGTTCTTAACTCGGTGTTAGACGATCTGACCCACTTAGTCGATCAAGACGGCGTGGGAGCTCTGCTCACACTCGATCTGTCGGCCGCGGTTGACACAGTGGTTCACTCTATTCTGATCTCCCAGATCTCCCTGATCTCAGTTACTGAACTGGTTTGCGGCCTTCCTGGCTGTCCAGTCCCAGTCAGTCTTTCTGCTCTGAATCTATCTCACTGTTTTGCAGAGTTCCGCAAGGATCTGCGTTGTCACCAATCCTCTTTAACATTTATATTCGCCCCCTTCTCCTTCTTATTATGTCACATGATTTCCGCTTTTATTCTTATGCGGATGACATGCAGATCCTGGTTCGCCTGAATCTTTCTTGGCCGGAAACCGCAGCCCGGCTCAGGAGCTGCCTAGAGGATGTGGGTGCCTGGATGGCAAATAACTCACTAAAACTTAATGGCAGCTAAACAGAGGTCCTTGTGGTGGGAACGACTAGTCCTCTCACTTACTGGACTTCTGATTTTCGGCTGGCTTCTGCGTTCCTTTCTCCATCCCCTGCAGTGAGAAATCTGGGGGGAAAGTTTTCATCTTCTCTTGCTATGACTGAGCAGGTGGGTGCAGTCTGCAAATCTGGTCATTTTAAATTTCGCACCTTGCGGAAGGTTCTTCCCTTTATTCCTGGTCATTTTTATGCCCCTGTGGTAGCAGTGCTGGTTCTTAGTACGGCTGATTACTGTAACTCGCTGTACTATGGCCAACCGCGCTATCTGATAAATCGCATTCAAATGCTCCAGAATGCAGCAGCCAGAGTAGTTGTGCGCCCTCCGGCTCGCTCTCATATGTTACCGCTCCTGAAACAGATGGACTGGCTCCCGATTGAAAAACAGATCTTGTTTAAATCTATGTGCCTAGTGCATTGAGCCTTTTACAAGCTAGGAGCTGAATATCTTCAGGAAAAAAGTGTTCATTATGTTCCTGCTCGCCCCCTTCGGTCTCCGGCTGCCCTATTATTATCGGTCGCCCATGTTAGACGGACTCGGACCGGCAGCCATGCCTTTTCTGTGGCAGCCGCAAAAGCATGGAACCAACTACCATGGTCACTTTGTGTGACCTCTAACCACTTGGCCTTCCGGCGGGCCCGGAAGACCCTTCTTTTTTCATGTATGTTCTGTTCCACCTTCCTCGGCTCAGCGCCAAGATGCCTTCAGGCGTACCTGTGCTTTACAAGACTATATAACATAACATAACCGTAAATCCTCACGTAACAACATAGAACTGCCGGGTACTGTTATAGATAATGTGGTGCACTATAAAATCGTTGGGACAGACAGAGCTCCGAGTGCCTACAGGGCATCCCCAAGAAAAAACACACTGGTGCTACAAATCAAGAAGAAACGTTGAGCGCTCAGTTCGATTACCCAAGAGATAACATTCTGGTTCAAAGAGGAAAAGTGTCCGTATTCATTCCCAGTCCAGTGGAACTTTGTTCAAAATAATCTACTCTATGATCAGAACAGCGTCTGTGCAAGTTTTCGGAATCTCAGAGCCCCCAGTACAACCCCTGGAGTGGGTCATGAGCGACTCTGTCACCGTGTCAAGTCTCAGTCGAGTGGCCATGGATGCACAGTGCTTCGAGCGAGCTGGCCGATGGTCGGGAGTGCCATTTGTGTTCCTGTGCCTGGCATGGTGGTTGCATCGTTCTGTACTTTGGGCTCGGGCCATGGGGCCTACCCCCAACCTATCCCTCATGAACCTATCCCTTGTGAACCTGCAGAAAAGACACTACGTTGCTTAGGCTAAACTAGCTGCATAATGGCTCTATTCAGCCATCCTGCGTGGTATTTGATAAACAGCAGCAGTAACCAAGGGACCACACCCTGTACTCCCTACTCACTAGGTCTCCTGCCGCAGGGTATCTTGACCAGTGAAGGTGCAGTTGCCAATGCTTTTCAGCTGAGGTATGTTTCTAAAGTAACTATTTCATCTGTATATGCAGTCTCTGATGGGCATCCTGAGGAGGCATGGGGTGGGGTTTCAGTCTTACGCGGACGATACCCAGATCTTCCTAAAGCTGGGGGACTTTAGGGAATCATTCACTAGAGTCGGGCAGTGCCTGGGTGAGGTGGGAGATTGGATGGCAGACAATTGGCTCCAACTCAATCCCAGCAAAACAGAGGTGGCACTCTTCGGCACAAAACATCATCTGTTAGACAATGAGAAACGTCCCCCTAATCTACGTTTAATGGATTCGGAACTGAATTTTGACCCAAAGATAAAAAATCTAGGCTGTATATGGCAGCACAGCCTTGGCTGTTAGACGCAGTTAGGAGCTAAACTACAGTCGCTCTTTTACTCCTTGCTGCCTCTTCAACTCGCCCGCCATATCTTCCTTCTGAAGATCATGCTAGTATCGCGGGGACCATGGTGAATTCCCAGTTGGACCACGGAGATGGGATGCTAGCGGGTATCCCCGTAAACGTGCTATCCGGCTCCAAATGGTGCAAAATGCAGCACTGAGGCTGATTTTAAAATTCCTAATCCGCCCATGCCCCCACATTGCACCGCTCACTCCATTGGTTACCGGTTAAAGACAGAATCCATTTTTTAAATTATCAATTTGATTTACAAATGTCTGCACAACTTGGCAACATCCTATCTGGCGGAAAAACTAATGAGCCACCAGCCGCCCTGCAACTGCGTTCTCACTGGTGGTCCCGCAATCTCGTGGTCTCTCAAGTGGAGACAGACGGTTTTCAGTTTATGGCCCTAAACTTTTGAATAATCTGCCTTGGGAGCTTAAAAATAAGGACTCATTTATTCACTGTCGTAGGGCCCTGAAAACGTTCCTTTTTAAAGAATGTCTTTTAGTGTTGCAGAATCTCTTGGCTCAGGGTGCGTCCGATTGAAGCTTTTTTGGTGTTTATTAAATTCCATCGCCACCTGGATGCGGTTAATTCCGCTCAGTTTGTGCATTACAAAGGCGTCAATATCAACTAGCCATGATAATGAACCTTGTGCGGTAAAAACATCTCTCCTTGCACCGTTAGTGTTAGACATCATACTGTATTGTGTGTGTACTTTGCAGGTTCTTCATAGTAAAGGCATTCATTAGCTTTCTTGTTTCATGCCAGTTACAGTTGCCATTATTACTTTGTAATGTAGACAGTGGAAATGGCGGGCGATTTTCAGCCATTTTAGATAATGGTGTCATCTTCACTCCCCCTGAGTGCCCTTCACGCCCAGTACTTCTCCATTGATACTTCGTGACCAATTCACTTCCATTTCCGTTGTTTCTTCTGGTGTATGGCCTCAAGCCTGTGGTGTAGGCCTCCAGTCTGCGAGGTCCATTGTACCCATTTTAAGCAGTTCTTAAGACTTGAGTGTTTTTTCATCCTGCACAGCTGCATTACTGTACGCAGTGGGAAACAACATTATGAATGATTAATTAGGTTTCCAGATATCCTTAAAGGCTGTGTCATGAGAATGTATTTTAGGTCACACATGGTCACCTTCAGTCATTCCCACTAGACTCCTAGGGTACCGTCTGTAGGCCATTTTGGGAGCAACACACGGATCCATCTGCCAGGGCTTGAACATGGCCATCTGTTATTCCAATAGCCGGAAGTCATGGAGGAAATGAGCTCCTTTCAGTCTGCTTTGCTTGAAAACTAATTGTAATAATAGCGATTTCTGCATTTCCATAAAATCCTAAATGTGAGCTTCCAGTAGTCCTCTGCAGCAGTAGCCTGTGACAAGCTACTAGTAGTGTCAACTGTGAGGATAGCTCAGGGGCAACGTGCTCAGATGACACAGCGCAACACAGGTTTGATCCCTGGTCCGCGCTTAGAAACCTCTGGGTATTAAGCACGTTATAAATAACCAATCATATTATATCATGTAAAGAGGTATTGGTAGTTCACCTGTGCTGTTTTTGCAGCCTTGTTGTGCCTGGCTCTTACTGGGCATCGGGATTGTTAGTGGGATAGAGGCAGGCACAGGTGCAAACGCTCAGGTGCTGATGAGTGCAGGCCAGAAGTACTAGGTGCAGTTTGTTTCTATGTGGTTTGGTAGCGACACGCGGGCATGTTTTTTTTTTTTAACCGCATGGGAAATCCCAAAATGGGGAAAATCACAATGCTGAGAGGCTGAGGTGATCGCTGCCTTGCATAGTGAGAGATGTGAGCTTTGGCATAGCTGCGTCAATGCTAATGAGGTGTTGCTAGGCATGCGTTTCTCTGTACGAGGTGGTCTGTGTGTGCAGTGTAAGGAGGTAGGAGATTTAGAGGTCAGTCTGATAGCTGATGAGCAGAGTGGGTTTGCGGTTAGTGAGAACTCTTATGAAGGAGCCTTGGTGCTAGACTGAACTGTTAGCATTCCAGTCTGTTGTTCATCAGTGAGGGGGGTTTTGTTCTCCAGCTTCTTACTTATGGGTTCTGTTTTGAGGGGGAGGACAGATAGATCAGGGGCAAGGAATTTGTGGAAGCAAGACAATGCTGCGCAACACATGTTCGAATCCCGATCCCACGCTTAGAAACCACTTGTGCGTTATAAATGAACAATAAAATAAATTACGGCAAGAGCAGGGGAGACAATGTGTGATCTCCTGAGCACATTGATTGTGGCCTTGTGCACAGTTGGACGGCATGTGTTGGTGAGACTGTACCGGTAAGGCCTGTCTCAGGTGCATCATGCCTTGCCAGGATTGTTCTTCCTGTCTTTCCTTGTGGAAGGCCATTTTGGATCCAGGTCTGTGGTGCTCATCTGTATTACCACTTTTGGGTTACCTATTTGTTTGCCGGATTGATTCAGTTGGGCTATCGGCTCTGGGAAGGCTATTAGTTGAGACTTGTTTGGATCGCTTATATATGGTGTCCCCTTTGGGGTTTTGGTTTCAGTATGTCGGATTTAGTTTTGTGAATTACCAGGTTTTGAGGGATTTCTTTTAAAGAGGATCTGGTTTTCCTTTGCACGCAGACACCTAGGAATTGAGACCCAGATCTTGGTCGGCGGAGATGAGAAGCAAGATCCTCCATGGCATTCCCAGTTGAACCCTTGCACTGCTACTGGAACTGCATTGCTGGAGCAGGGCGCTCTGGTTTGCATGTAGTCCATGCATGTCCTCTTGATGTATTCAATGCCCCTGCCATGGAAGTCACAGGGCGCAATACAGAGGGTTTTGAATAGTACCCCATGCTTGACTGGAAGCCAGTGTAATCTTTGGATTGCTGAGGGGGATGTTTCTGTGTCTTTGAAGCATAGTTGGGAGTCTGGCTGCAGCATTTTGGGCTAATTGTAGTAGGTGTTCTGGAAGGCATCAGCAGAAGCCGTTGGCGTAATGTAGTCTGCGAAGAACAAGCATGTTAACTGCCATAGTTCTGTGTGAGGGTCCAATATAGCATGCTCCGACAAATAGTCTGGGGTTAGAAAAGCAGCCTGCTGCAATGGATTGCACCTGGAGTTCGTGTATGAGGGCAATGTCCATGAGGAGTCCCATGTTATTGGTTGTTGTCGTCGGTTGTGGACAGGTCCCCTTGCTTTAGGCCGGATAATTGATATGGGTGCGATTGTTGTGGTTCCTCAAATCTTCATTTCGGTTGGGTTACATTTAAATCCCATTGTCATCACCTGTGAGTCAAGTTGGATATCATCTGCTTATTGATAGTGATAGTTTATTTGTTTAGCGCCTATACACAACGTGTTTCAAAGCGCTTCAAGGCAGGGGAGGGAGCAAGGGAAAAATACAATAACATTCTTACAAGGGCTTGAGACATTAAGAATGGGAAATTAACTATCATACTTGGCCTGACGACATTTCAGAAAGTGCAAGAGCTATGACACGGATTAAAGGAAGGGGGGGGGAACAGACAAGCGACTATTGTTCTCTGCCTGATGACATTTCTAATAGTGCATGGGGAATGACAGTGGATAAGGGAAAGGGAGGGGTGGGAGAGGAAGGAGAGGAACAGACAAGTGACTATTGTGCTAGGCCTGATGAAATTTCTAATAGTGCAAGGGGGAATGACAGTAGGTGAGGGAAAAGGAGGGAGGGAGGGGTGGGCAGAGGAAGGAGAAGAACAGACCAACTATTGTACTAAGCCTGATGATATTTCTAATAGTGCAAGGGGAATGACAGTAGGTAAGGGAAAGGAGGGAGGGAGGGGCGGGCGGAGGAAGGAGAGGAACAGACCAACTATTGTACTAGGCCTGATGATATTTCTTATAGTGCAAAGGGAATGACAGTAGGTAAGGGAAAAGGAGGGAGGGAGGGGTGGGTGGAGGAAGGAGAGGAAGCAGATAAGCAACTATTGAACTAGGCCTGACGACATTTCTGATAGTTCAAGGGGAATGACAAATGGTAAGGTAAAGGGAGGAAGGGAAAGACCTCACTTACTTATTTGAAGCAAGTGAGGTCTAGGCTGTTGCTCAGCTCATCGAGGGGAGTCAAGTAAATGCTGAAAAACAGTCAGGAAGTACCCAATCTTAGGGCTACTCTTATGTGATTATGCAGGGTCATGATTTTAAAGGGGCCATGTGTTTGATCTGGATCCTGTCTCTGCAGAATGAATTTGTCCAGCATATCTTAGTTCTCTATAATCCGTGGCCCCAAAGTCATTGCAGCTTGATTGCATGGCTGATAGTGTGGAATGCTGCAGAAGCATGCAGGAGGATTAGTGCTGTTAGTGTGTTTGCATGGGTGTTGTTATTTTAGAGTGCCAAGGCCGTTCCTCTTATTGGCCTGAGTCCATGTTGCGATTTGTGTAGGAAATTGTTGGTTTCGACATGACTCGTAGTTGTTGAATGTGCATTTTTCAGGATTTTAGTTGAGAAGGATGTGTTGGGGATGGAGCAATAGCTTTCTCTGTCATTTTAGTAATGGAAGCAGTGGGGAGGGTTATCTGTCAACTCCATGTTCTATAGATCAATTGAACATCATCTGTCGTCTCTCCCCTCCCCTTGCTTGTTCCACCCCCCAAACAATATCTGAAATGTCATCAGTCCTAGTACGATAGTCGCTCCTTTTGTTCCTCCCCTCCCATTCAGCACCCCTCTCCCTCACCTTTTGCTTTCTCCGGCTCTACCAGAAATGTCATCAGGCCTAGTACGGTAGTCGCCTGTCTGTTTCCATGTCCTTCCCACTCTGCCCCCTCCCTTCCTTATCTATATCTTAGCACTTGCACTATCTGAAATGTTGTCAGGCCGAGTACGATAGTTAATTTCACATCCTTACTGTTCATAGCCTGTAAGAATGTCATTGTATTTTCCCTTGTTCCCTCTCTTGACTTGAAGCGCTTTGAAGCACATTGTGTATAGGTGCTATATAAATAAACTATAATATATAATCTCATTAGAAGGTGCAGGGTCTGAGATAGATGATGGTATTGTAGATGTTTGAGGGGTGGGGACAAGTCATCGGGCAATGTTGGAAGACATTCATTATGGTTATGAACTCTGGCATTAAGAACAGTGGAAGGTTGCTAGTGCCAGTGTTTGTTGTCTGTTTGGTACCACTTCCAACGTTGGATTTATTGTTCTTTGGGCGTTTATGTCCAGGTGCTAAGATGGAGTCATAGAGTTGTTGGAAAGGGGTCTGCGATGTCTGCAGGCTGAAAAGCTGTTGGATTCCTATTTACATTTTGAACATTCTTTGCAAAGTGCGTAATTGGGCTTTCCTTGCTTTTGTTGTTTCTGATCTTGCTTCTGATCTGTAGATCTGAATAGTCAGTAGTATTTAGTCAGTAGTATGTAATTTTGTCCTTGGCGAGTAGAGCTATCTCTCCATGTTTGCCTGAAACCGGCTTTTTTCTTTTGTGAGCTGGTTTAGTGATGCAGTGAACCACTTAGCAACGTCTTTCTTTGGTGTTTATTTAAGAGACGTATTCTGACCGGCTTCTCAAGAATTTGGGTTATCCCTTAATGTTGTAGAGTCCTTCATATTGTGCTTCAGTCTGGCTGTAAGGGGTGGGGTTTGGAGGGATGGAGAACCAACATTGTGTCCCTCCTCATGGGGCACATGCCACCACAGTGCTGCCCCTGTTCTCCCCCAAGCCCACTGTGGCTATTACAATGTGTAATGGGGTATGGGGGGAGTCGGCTCCTGGATACCTTGATTGACTACAGTAAACAGAATTCCCTCCAGCGACTATTTCCGATTTAAGCACCGACACCTGTACTGAACTTCCTCCCTGGTGAGCCTGTGAGGCATGAAAGCATTTGTAGGACCACATCACCTGGACTGTAGAGGTTTGAAGTGCTAGGAACCTGAGTGTTTCCCCCTCGCCCCTCCTGTGCAGAAAAAGTTATTTGGGAATTCTAGCTTCCAGAAGGGCAGCACCATGATGATGAGGAGGGCCACTGATTCCCATTGAGGAAACCGTACCAGCATATGAGACAGTATGATGGGCATTGGAATAAGATTCCTGAGGAAACAGAGCAAATAAATGGTCAAGATGAATGGTGACTTCACCCGGAGCCAGATTGACATACATAGAGGATGCAGGGACAAGAGAATCAAGATATTCTTGAAGGCATCAAGAAAGCACCAAGGATAAGTGACATCTCGGGCTTGAGGTGAAGAAGCTCATGCCACATAAACGATGAAGATATCAAGTCATTTTACACGTGTACAGATGCAAAAGAAATGCAAATAGATGAAGTAATCATGAGGCTAGCGTTATAGTGAATAGATTGCGGCAAGCGCCAACATATATATATATGTATATGATCAAGTAAAGGATGGATGTGTCCACTACATATTCTAGCAGTGCTGGACTTTAGCAAGAAGGCCGTGTTTCTACTGTGTTGCAGTTAAAAAGCAGTTTGTAATACAAAATGAATCTTAAAAGGCAGAGTCGGACGAGCCAAAGAAGCCAAGGTCTTATCAGACTGGAGCAAACTGGCATTGGATACAAAGTGTGTGAAAGAACAAACTTATGTTCCGAAGGCATGGACAAAACAGCAAGACATCAGAGGCCTATTAAAAAATAGTATTTTAAATACACTGAAAGCTCGATTTCATGGTCTCCAGTCATGTGGAATGATGAAGTTGGATGAACAAAATACTCACACCTACGCATGAGGGCAGAGTGTGCCTTCACTCCCTGAATTTCATAGAGCTAAGAACACTATCAAGGCTGGGCTTCAAAGCCTAATTGACAGTAGACGACTGAGGTGATGATGGATTGATATGCTAATTGTTGGGAAGCTATGTTTAAAACAAGCTCACCAGCACATGGAGGGCCAGCCTGCATGCTGCTAGACGTAGGTGGAAAAGTACTGACGAAGTTTAGGGTGCCAACCAATTGTAGGGGACCTCGTAGTTAGGGGTCCTATAGTTTGTGTAACCAATGACGTTGTACATTTAGTGATGTTCATAGTGGTCATTTTCAGGGGAGGGCCCAGTTACCCCACCTGATGTTAAGTAACCCATCACATATTCTCACTCTTTTAAACTAGTATTGATCATATACTTAGATGATCAGTAGGAGCCTATCACTGTTACTCATAGGTTTTGTAGTTTGTCACGTATGACATTGGTAGATACGTAGGTCAACATCAATGATGATGTGTTTTTAGTACATAAGCTTAGTTTTTATGAAATATGTTGAGTCAGAGGATCGAGCGAGTTCGTTGATGTTCGTTGTACTCCCTGTTTTAGATAATTGATAGTAAAACGGTATCCACTCCCATGGTCTACAGGCAGGGGAGAGAACGGAAAGTTGAAGAGACGGTAAAAGAGGCATACAATCCCGAGAGTCGGAAGGCAAACATGCGAATGGTGAGTAAAAACTGGGGAAGATGGCCAAATGATGTATGGGTGATGAGTGAAGAAAATAAGTAAAATAAGGGAAAAGTGAGTAACGAGGGAACTTGGGGTAAAAACGTAACTTAGGAATAAGAGTGTTATATATTGAATAGACATTGACTTGTGTGAGGCCAAGCAATAGAGATATCGTGAGGAGATACCACGATAAAAAAGAGTATGCCCGGTGCCTGCATTTTAAAGAAAGTAACAGAAGAAATCTGAACCTAAAGTCCCATAGCGGATGACGTAGAAAACATATTTGGTTAAAGGCGAATCTAAAGAGGTTGATTTTAACTCTGTAGGAGCGTCTTAGGGTGTAATACAGGTCCCAGAGAAGGGCTGTAGAGAAAAATATATGTGACCGGACGAGTACGTCTGTTTGTCTGTTTTGTTTCATGTATTTATGTATTGATGTATTGATGATGAGGTCATAGACGGATGAGATTGGTGACGAAAAGAGAAGTGTGATATGAAATAAATTAATTAATTGTTTTTAAATTGAAGTTGATTGTGTTTTTTAGCAAGATTAACGTAAAAAACGTGAGTGAAGGGATTGGAGCCTGCGACGATTGGTGCACGCTCATATTATATTATTTTTCTGAAACATACTTTTAAATCTGTGGTAAAAGCAAATGAGTGTTGATATGTCAAGATTGACGAATCAAAGATGGAGGATGTTACACCACTTGTGCATCTTTGCAAGCAATTGCCGAAACATGCACCCAAGCTTAGACAGTATAGTGCAGAATGGATTAAAGGAACCGCAGACAAAATGTTTATGCCATAGCTGCAAGGAGGGTCATTATCAAAGGCAGTCCTGCAGCATATGACGACATATATGCATGCAGATGAGCTGGGTGTTCCCAAACAGCCCTTTAAGATGAGTAGCAGTACCCTGGAGATAGATGTGGATGCAGATTTTATTCATACATCAATAATCAAGATGACACAAATAGTTTGGCAAAGGTTAGTCTGTTTTAATGTCAAGTATCTAAAACAGGGAGTACAACGAACATCAGCAATCGCTCGATACTCTGACTCTAACTACTTCATTAAAATACCTGGGTTTTTGTACCCAAAGGTGGTCATCACTGACGGGCTGACCTGCGTCGTTACCAATGTCATCCTACGTGGCAAACCACAAAAACCTAACTGGAGGTGGGGTTGGTTCTAAGTGAATAACTAAGCATTGGTTCTATATCTGTATGGAGTAACGGAGAGAGGTAATTGGATAGTTAACATCAGGTGGGGCAACTAAGCCCTCCCTTCAAAATGGCAACTATGAACGTCACTAAATGTACGACGTCCCATTGGCTACACAAGCTATAGGACCCACAACTACGTGGTCCCCTACAATTGGTTGGCTTCTATCCCCCGTCAGTACTTTTCCACCTACGTTTAGCAGCACGCAGACTGAACAGCCAGGTGCGGGTGAGATCGTCTTTGCACCAGCTTCCCACCAATGAAAATATCATCCATCATCACCTCAATTGTCCAGTGTCAATTATTGCTTTGAAGTTGGCCTTGAGTTTGTACTGTTCTCTGAGAATTTTTAAGGAGAATGGGCACTAGCGGGCCTCCGTGCATAGGTGTGATCATCTCGCTCGTCCAACTTCCTTCTATCACATGACTGGACACCATGAAATTGAGCCTTTTTGTGTATTTGATTTTTTCTCAATAGTCCTCTGACGTCTTTTGTTTTTGCTTGTCCTTTCCGAACAGGAGCTTCTGTTCTTTCATGTTAATTGTATCCAATGTCAGCCAATTCCAGTTTGATAAGACCTTGGCTTTCTTGGCTCAGTGAACTCCCTAGCTGAAATTTTATTCTGTTTAATTCAATTGCTGTAACGCTCACCTGATTCCCGCAGAGGCGCCGGTCTTGACTTGGTGAATGCCGTATCTTCAAAGGTGATGTGTAACACACGGTTGGCTCTTTGGGCTGGACCTCTGTGCACTGTATGTCTGACTCGAAGAGTAAGATGTCTTAGGTAAGTGAACGCCGAGCTCTCCATCTGCCTCGGGGCAGGGTGCCGTAACCAGTTTCTTCACTGGATAAGAGTGCAGGCCTCTTGACCTCAGAGGACTGCTGTCCGTCGTTAACTGCACGAACGGTAAGTTCTGGGCACTTCAAATGTCTTAAAAGTCTTTTGTAATGATATCGCTTGTTTTTCAGGGTTCCGGCGATGGCGGATGGCGGGCTGATGAGAGTTGAGGATCGAACCCGCGTGAGGAATAGAAGCGCCTGGAAGCACGTAAGTAAGCGCTTGTAGCCTGCTTCACGATGCGCACTAACTGTCCCTTTTATCTTGCAGGTACAAGTTCGGAGCTTTAGAGAAGCTGAAGGGTGCTGGAATACCCACTGGATTCGGCGTGGGAAGGAGTAATGGCACGTGAGTGATAAAGTTGCCCAATGTCTTTAAACGCACCTTCTTTTGTCTTTCAGATGTGGGATGCAGCGCCGAAGGCCTCCGGAGCGTGCGAAGAGCTGGTAAGCTTTTGTCTTTCAGATGCCGGAATGCAGTGCGAAGACCTCCGGAGCATGCGAAGAGTAGGTAAGCCTTTGTCTTTCAGATGCCGGAATGCAGCGCGAGGCGTTGGTGACAGCCGATGGACCAGGTAAGAGATGCGCTGCCACTGAAGACCGTAGTGCTAACCTGTTCTTTCTTTGTCTTTACAGGTGCTGCTGAAGACTGGATTCCAGGATGGTAAGCCTTTGTTCCCTTAGGCCCAGGATCAGAAGCAGAAGACACGATGAGCGTTCTGCTGCAGAGAATGCAGAATAACGCAAAGCAAGATTCATCCATTGGGTGTGGTTTAAATAGCCTCCTGTAGTGCTTAGGTGTCTCCTTCCACAGCCACGCCTAGGTAAGAAAAGAGTTCCTGCTTTCCAGAAGAGTTCCAGTGTTCTGAACCTAGGGAGCGGCTCCTGCCCCACCCAACAGGAAAAGTAGTCCCAAACAGAAGAGGATCAGGGGTTCAACTGGCAGGTAAGTAAGCAGCATGGTCTGCTGCAGGTAAGTCCACCCAAGCATTATGAGCCCGGCGCTTCCAGCGCTGGGACTGGGCATCTTTATGAGCCTGGTGCCACTGGCGCCAGGACAGGGTCCAAAAGGTCCCAATTGGGACTGGCTGGCACTCGGAACCGGGGTTATGGGTCTGCTTCCAAGGGAGTCGGGCAAGTCCTGATCTTTTGGAAGCAGAGATCATGACAATTGCTTTTCTCAACTGCGACACTGAAATGAGGCCTTCTTGCTTCGTTCAGTACTGCTTATATACGTAGTGGAACATTCATCCTTTACTTGTCCATATGTATCTATAGAGGTATATATCTGTATATTGTTGGCGCTTGCCGCAGTCTAATCTATTTAAAAGCATGTGGCTAGCTTCATGATTGCTTTGCTACTTACGTTTCATTGCATCTGTACACGGTTAAACTAAGTATCTTCATCAGGTCTGTGGCATAAGTCTCTTCATCTTGATCCCAAGATGTCACTTATCCTTGGTACTTCTTTGTTCTTTATAAATCGTCTGCCTCTCTGGTCTGATTATCTTTCTATATGTGTGTCGATTCAACTTTGTATGATGTCACCATTCCTCTTTGCCATTTAGTTTCTCTGTTTCTTCAAGAATTTCGTTCAAATGACCATCGTATTGTGTTAGATGCAAGTATGGTTTTCTCAATGGGTACTTTACCTCCCATATCCTCTTAGGTATAGGTATTCTTATAGGTATTGCACAGAGACCACGCTCTTCTCTTTGCTGGTTTGACTGTTCAGTATATGTCACATACTTTGGTTCATACGTTTCAGGTAATGTAGGAGGGGCAGTTGGAGTGGGGGTACTTGGCTCCTCTTCTACACTCCTGTCATGATGCCTACCCCCAGGCATCCGGACCAAGCCCATCAGCCCCAGGAGCAGGCATCTAGACATTTAGTAAAACCTCAGCAGCCCCGGCTAGGGGCTATCTGGGTTCAGTCCTGGTGCCTTAGGCGCCAGGCTCATAGTAGGAATCAGTCCTGGCGCCTAAGGCGCCAGGCTCATAGTCATTACTTACCTCAGGCAGACCATGCTGCAAATGACTCCAATCCAACATGAAGCCTGAAAGGGACTATTTTTCTACAGGGACTATTTTTACTCGGGTGTGGTTCTAGGGACTTCTTACCTGGGAATACTTTTGAGGCTATTTAAACCACACCCGACCAGCAACACACGCTTCGCGTTATTCTGCATCCAGCAGCGTAACATTCACCTTGCCTGCAGCCTGCATCCACTTTTCTGCCATGCCCGCCTCGAATCCGGAGCTCCTAAAACAAAGAGGAAAGAAAGGGACAAGGTTAGAAAACAAACTTATTTCTATTCCACACCTGATTCTGTATCCATCTTGTCTCCGGACCTGTAAAGAACATCATTTCTGCACGCGCCGCACCTCCAGCTGCAGCGCCGCGCCATACTCACCAGTCTTCACAGCATCCTTCGGGTCGGCGCTGCCTCCATCATTTCTTCGCCGAACTTCGGCACCTAGGAGACAAAAGAAAACCACCATAGACTTACCTGATTTACCACTGGAGGCATACTTTTGTGACTCTCCATATTTTCACGTGCCGCATCTGTAAAGAGAGACAAAACAACACGTTTTCCTCATGCAACATTTACCGGACAGCGCCGGGTAATACAGACTCTTACCTGAGCGCCACCAGCTGCCACAAGAGCATCTTCTCACAAGCCAGTTGCAAGACAGGAAAGGAAGGGGGAACAAGAGTGAACATCGGACATATTGAACTCTATGAACTTAATACTTACTGGTCCTCAACAGGAACCTCAGAGTCAATACTCTCCGGAACTCTCCCGAGCCTTCAAACCAGTTAAGTAACTGGAATCGACGTGCCCCTGCAAATCCACGCAGGATGGAGAGCTCATCTTTCAAGAATATAAGGTTAGATTGCTGAAAGGGCATTTCGGAGGTGATTAGTTGGGGAGGACTGTGGGGGTGCCATCACTTGAATCCACAAGTGGCTAAATCCATCTCTCCACTTGCAGGAGAATATTTCGACGGGTTAAGCGGACAAGATTAGGAGGGCAGATCTAGTCAGTCATCGCTGCACTACGCATCACCTGGGTGGAGACCGCAGCTGTCCGGGTCCGACCGACGCCCCTGTGGGAGCCAGGTGAGCGTAACAACTCCCCCCTCTGCACGATTTATCGACCACTCTCACATCATCTTCTATATCTAGACATCCTGGTCTGAAGAAATGTTTCTCAGGGATACATATTTTTATGACTCCCTTCAAGCATCCAGCTGATTTCACATGCTCATCCTTGTTCCATGTAATGAGCATGCACTGTCCACTTGAGTGCAATAGATCCATCTTCCCACATACTTTTAATGGTCCTTTGGATACAGGAATTTTGTTCCCTCGGGTGCAGGGATACTGGCCTTCACAAAGTCTCTGATTTCTTCATAATTCAGATCTTTAGGCTTCCATCCTGGTTCAACATCAATCATACTGTGCCTGACTCGCGTATGCCGGGCGCTGCGCGGCACGACAATGAGGCTGAACCTCGTTATAATTCGATTTGCTTCGCCGGTAGGCGGAGTCGCCGGTGGCCAGCCACGAAGGCCACACAAAGGCCCTGTTTGGAGCCCAAGTCCTCCACTCCATCCATCTTCCTAGAGGGGTGAGGGCAGGAGCCCCCCCATGCCAGAAGCGGATCCTGTGCAGCAAGGCAAGCTGCTGCCTCAACGGAGAAGGGCCTGCCTGACCCAGTCTCCATACTGTGCCTGACTCGCGCATGCCGGGCTCTGCGCGGCACGACAACGAGGCTGAACCTCGTTATAATTCGATTTGCTTCGCGGTAGGCGGAGTCGCCGGTGGCCAGCCACGAAGGCCACACAAAGGCCCTGTTTGGCGCCTGTTCGGTGCATGTGAGGGCGGTGTGGACTGCACCACTCTATCGCAGGAACTGTAACCTCTCCAATGATGGGCCTCCAACACTACGGTAAGCCTTTGGGCGTTACTCTGCAAGATTAACAGGAACATTTAAATGCAAAATGTCCTCATGTTGAACTCTGAATCGTCATTGCCACCACCATTGCTGACTAAGTGCCATTCTGTAACCCCTGTCGCTCTGTACTGAGCTGTGCAGAATTAACCTTGCCTACTATCCCGTTTCTTATAAGCACGAGACTCACCTCTCAAAAATGGCCACTCTGCTTAGGTGCCCGTTTGCCAGCTGCCACCCAGGCCCTGCCACCAGGTGCCTCAGACTGCGTGCCCGCATGCTAGAGTCCACCCTCAGCACCCAGCTCACCCCCATGAGCACCTGAAATGAACGTCTATGCTCCCGTACTATGCCCCCCACTATAGGTGCTAACAAGGTCAGGATCATCCGCCCAACCGCCAAGCTCGCAGCAGCTATAGCTACCCACAATATAGTTGTCAATGAATCAGCTCACCCCATTCCAAACTATATTAATTCTATATTAAATGTGATTCCACATATGTCCACCACTACCGAAAATGAGGTCCCCAGTGCAAAATCTGTGATGTGCAATTCTTCTGCCCCCACTTTGAATGCTATTGTGCCAAATGTGATTCCACATGTGTCCACCACTACCGAAAATGAGGTCCCCAGTGCAAGATCTGTGATGTGCAATTCTTCTGCCCCCACTTTGAATGCTATTGTGCCAAATGTGATTCCACATGTGTCCACCACTACCGAAAATGAGGTCCCCAGTGCAAAATCTGTGATGTGCAACTCTTCTGCCCCCACTTTGAATGCTATTGTGCCAAACGTGATTCCACATGTGTCCACCACTACCGAAAATGAGGTCCCCAGTGCAAAATCTGTGATGTGCAATTCTTCTGCCCCCACTTTGAATGCTATTGTGCCTAATGTGATTCCACATGTCCACCACTACCGAAAATGAGGTCCCCAGTGCAAAATCTGTGATGTGCAATTATTCTGCCCCCACCTTGAATGCTATTGTGCCAAATGTGATTCCACATGTGTCCACCACCACTGGAAAATCAGCACTGTGCAACTCTTCTACCACCCCCAGCGTAACCACGGCCACCCCTGCACCCACTCTCCCCATGGACCCCCCCTAGCCGTTACAGAACCCCATCTCAAATGCGCCATGATCAACGCTAGGTCAATCAATGCCCACGCTCTGGACATCCATGACCTCATCACCACCCATGACCTCTATCTACTCATAATCTCAGAAACCTGGCTTCACGAGGCCTCCGGCCCCGCGCTCTCCCTTACACTGCCCTCTGGTTACTCCATCACTAGACAGGATCGACTCTCTAAAGGGGGAGGTGTAGCAATCATTGCCAAAGACGCCCTTTCGATTAGAAAGGTAGAGAAATCCCTACACAACAACAGCAACTACCTCCAAGTCAAAATCAACATCTCTCCCCATTGTACCATTACTATTCACACTGTCTATCGCCCTCCAGGCCCAACAGGAGACTTTCAAGCCTCTCTCACCCACCTCCTCTCCGACAACCTCAAAAAACACACAAAAGCCATTCTCCTTGGGGACGTTAACCTAGGCCTCCTGGACAGCAAGGATTCAGCAGCCAAATCCCTTGACTCAGCCCTCAGGGCACTAGGATACAAAAACACCATCTTCTGCCCAACTCACACCCAGGGCAGAACTCTCGACTGGGTCGCACAGCATAACTGCCCACTCATCATCACTGGAAACACTCCCACCCCCTGGTCCGACCACCACATCATCACCTTTAGCATCCTTACCACCAGCCCCTCCACTCCCGCACCACAACCCCTGCCTCCCTGCCTCGCAACAAGCTCCCGTCAGCTTACTAAGGAAAGGATACTGCCCTTCCTCCAAGGCCCAGCCTTCAGACCACCTTTTTCCACAGACCCAGAAACCCTCGCAACAGCCTATGATGTTGCCATCAAAGCAGCTATCAACTCCATTGCACCACTCAAACCCCGGAAATCCAAACCAACTACCCAGTCCAACTTCTGGTTCACCCCGGACCTTCTCATACTCCGCAATGAGAAAAAGGCTACACTTACGCAGTGGCAAAAATCCCACTCCGACAAAGATAAGCTGATCTTTAAAACCCGCTCCACCATATACAAAAAGGCATTCACCCTAGCAAATTCCAAATCCTTTGAATCCAGAATCTCAGAAGCCCAATCTAGCTCAAAAGAAATCTTCGCCATCTTCAGGGAGCTAGAGACACCCACTCCCGCCCCCCAGAACTTCACCAAAGACAAAGCCTGGTGCGATGAAATACAAACGGCCATGCAAACCAAATTGAAGACTCTCCAAGCAAAATACTGGCTACCAAACTAGCCCTGCCTAATACACACATCCCTGTCCCACCACCAGCCTCGGACCCCCCCCAACCTTTTTCCTTCAAACCCATACAGGAAAAAGATATCATCAACATAATGAGGAATATCAAACCCTCTAACTGTAAAGGTGATGCATGTCCAGCCACCATCATCAAGGAGTGTACTGAAGCGCTGGCACCCTTCCTGACAGCCTTTGTCAATGCGTCCTTTGCCACAGGGAAAGTCCCCGCTTCCCTCAAGGAAGCCTGGGTCCGCCCTCTCTTAAAAAAACCAACTCTTGACCCAACATCCCCTAACAACTACAGACCTATCACCACTGTCCCTTTCCTCCTCAAAATATTGGACAAAGCAGCCTACCTGCAGGTCCAGCACTTCATTGAAGAGAACAAACTCCTGGGACTCCGTCAATCTGGCTTCCGCCCCAGACACGGGACTGAAACCGCCTTACTTGACCTGAAAAACCAGATGGACGATGCCAGAGACATGGGCAAGCCAACACTTCTCCTACTTCTTGAATTATCCGCGGCTTTCGATCTTGTAGATCACAACGTCCTATGCCACCACCTCTCCTCCACTGCCAAGTTCTCCCCTGACGCCACTGCATGGATCACTTCCTTCATACAAGACAGAACCATGCAAGTATTCTCTGACCTAGCCTCCGCCTCACCCTCCTTCATACTCTGTGGTGTGCCCCAAGGCTCCTGCCTCTCTCCCACCCTGTACAACATCTTCACACGGCCCCTCTTCCTCATCCTCAACGCTATGGGTATCTCGTACACTAACTATGCTGACGATACCCAGATCCTCCTTACCCTCACTGGCAACTACGACACTGACTCCTTCACCCTTAACAACCTCTACAACACCATTCAAGCCTGGATGGCAGACAATGGACTATGCCTCAATTCCGATAAGACCGAACTCCTCCTGATAGGTTCCACCGACACACTAAGAAATCCATTCTCCCAATTCAGTCACTTCACCATCGACACCATCAAAATACCTGTCTCAGACTCAGTCAAAACCCTTGGAGTCTATTTGGATTCCAACCTATCCATGGAGAGACAAGTCAATGCAATAGCCTCCTCAGCTGCATATCACGCTAAACTAATCAACGCAGTCAGGCCCTTTCTCTCCAAAGAGAACTGCACAAACATAGCCAGAGCCATCACTGGCTCCAGGCTAGACTACTGCAATGTACTCTTTCTAGGAACCTCCAACAAAAATTTGGAAAGGCTACAAGTCATACAGAACAGTGCTCTCCGTGCAGCCCAAGGCATTGCTAAAAGAGAACACATTCTGGAGGCTAGAAAACTAGCCCACTGGCTCCCAATTAAGGAAAGAATCGTCTTCAAAGCTCTTACACTGACCCACAAGTGCATTCACCTCACTGCTCCCGTTTACCTCTCGGAAAGGATCCACCCTGTCTCCTCGACAAGGCCAACCAGATCACCCTATACCAACATGCTCTATGTGCCACTAGTAAAAAGAGCCAGAGCGGGTGGCTCCAGCTTCCCATATCTTGCACCCACACACTGGAATGCCCTACCTCCCATTATCCGAGGTGAGGCCTCCCTCATCGCCTTCCGTAAAGCTATGAAAACCATCCTCTTCACATAAGGTCCCTCGCATCAGCATGAATACTATACATTTGACCCACTGCATAAACTGGAATGTAATGGCCAATCGCATAAGCTGTAAGTCTTGTATTATGTCTGTAATACTTATAATGTACCAACAACTGCTACCATTCCTGTACCTCTGTAACTAAGCTCTCACAAGTAACAGCGCCTCAATGCCCGTGGGCTGCTTGCGCGCTATATAAATTTAAATAAATAAATAAAATAAATAAATGATCTTCATCCCTTTGGCTTTCTTTGCTGTCTTCTTGCACTGTGAGATTATTATATTGATCACACCGAATCCAAGCATAACTAATAATAACAAAGCTCCAAGAAATTTGAACATATCTGCCATCCATTGTGGAACCCACATGAGTGAACCAAACCAGCTGTCATCAGCAATGTCTTCTACCTCTTCTATCATCTGGCCATGGAGCTTCGTCAGCATGTCTATGGCCTCTGTCAATGTTCCATTCTCTTCATCAAGAGAAGGTATAAATGTGCAACATGATTCTCAGATGTTGGCAAAACACCTCCATCCATAGCTGTGATCATGTCCAGGACATATCTGTTCTGGAGGGTCATCAATCTTACAGCTCTCAGTTCTTCTCTGATTGCATTGAATCCCTGTATGGTAGTAATAATCGTCTTTAGTAATTCCTATCTGGTGAACTGAAGCCACTTGGTATTTGCTCCAACCTGGATCCTTGGCATAAAGATCAACGTGAACACTGAAGAAGTCTGGCTGAACAGTCTATGTTCATATGGAATAGCATCAAAGGCTTCTATTGATTTGGCAGATAATTAGTTCTCACTCATTATTCGCTTCAGCTCTACAGATCTCTTCTTCCTCAGATGAGCATTTGCTTTTGGGAAACTATCAATGTTCAGGTCACTTTTAGGAATCACCAACGCAGGAACATGGACATTCACCAATGTGCATATTCCTCACCCATCTTTAGGCAGTCTGATGTAGGCCTTGGATCCACAAGCCCAATAATGATCCATGATTACTGCTGTTCCGATATTCATTCCTGGTGCATCGAAGATTCGTCCACAGTTCTGATTTTCCCCCATTTTTCTTGTATCATTGTTCCTGAAGCATAATTTAGAACTTTCAATTGGTACTATCTGCAGGGGTCCTCCTCTGTCTTCGACCCATGTCAGCAGTTTAGCAAGTTTTGGCCATAATGGTTTACACAACATTTGTGCATTCTCGATTGTTGGTTGGTATTGACCCATTATTACCCAATCTCTGCAGATTACTACTACTTCTTCCCAGCCATCTGGTGATAAGACAGTTCCCCAAATCTCCATCTGGCCTTTGTCTTTCCATCTACGGATGTCTTCTGTAGCTTGTCCTGGAACTTTGCGTTTTTTACTTAATTCTCTTCTTATTCCAGTTCCTTTTATCCCAGGCTTCTCGTATCTGATCACAATATTCTTTGTCTTGGCATTGTTTCTTGTCTTTATGTCTTGAACATAGTCATCTTCATTTGGATCTGTTCCTTCAGTTGGCCATTTGAGAGAGGCTGTTTGACACATGAACTGGCATCTTGTACTACAAAAAGCTAGGTGCCCTATGCAGTGTGAAGTTAGGACATCTATTTCAATAGCTATGAAAATCTTCGACTTCCCCATGCTGAATGGCAGGAGTGCACATACGAAACATTCTTCATCTGACATTCTTCTTCCAACTTCTTTCATGTGTTGGTACCATATGTTATTTCCCAAGTGTGCTGTGCTGTCCACATAATCATTCAGTTCATAATTATCTTCTTGGGTGCTTCTTTTGGTTCTCAAACTCTTCATGTAGTTTTCTATGACTACGTCTCTAAATGCATCAACATAGCTTATTCTGGCTGGTTTGTTTGCAGGAACATCCATCCGTATTCCCTGCGTTGATGAATGTTCAGCAAGTCTTTCTTTATCCATCTGTCTTTTTCTAGCAACAGCTAGAAACGTCCATAAAGATTCTGCTATAATCTCTGCGCGTGATCTTTCAGTGGGACTTGTACTTGGGCGTTTTGTTACTGGACCGTGTGTCTGCATGCATTATCTGTGTAGGCCGAACCGTTATCAATCCCTTTCTTTGCTCGATCCGCCAACCCTGTGGCTGGCATTTAAAAGCAGTTTCGGAAACAAGTGCTGTGTGTGATTGATTACTAACAACATCCATTTCAAGCTCAGGTATCTTCCCATCTTTTCTTGGGACAGGAATAACTACGTAGGGTCTAGGCTGCCTTTTAGTTGCCACGCTCACTTTTTCCTTCTGCTCAGAAACATATACAGGAGTCTTGGTCCCATGTGCTCCTATATAAAATGCAGTTCTTACTGTCAGTGAAAGCAATATGAATATGAATATAATGCATGTGTAGAAGATGCAGTGGTATGTGATTTTACAGCATCTACTTCTTGGACAATGTGTACGTCTGTTCTCATGGGGCAACACAACGTTGCTGTTAATGTTCCCCATCTTGATTATTTGATGCTAAGGAAGGAAAAATAAGGTTTAATGGCTCTGCAGTTTTAGATTGCTTTCTGGAAGCTGTTGTCTTCATTCAGCATTCGTCCTCGATCAACTATCTGCGTTCTGGATGCTAAGAAATGACTTTATCTTTCTTTCTGGAACCAATTTGTTCACCAGTCGGGATGCAAATGTTCCTTTATCGTGAAGAAAAATGTCCTCTACAAGCCTCTACAATATCTGCTTCATTTATCAGTTCCCAATCGATGCCTCAAATCTGCTTCAGTCCAGATGACATGTTGCTTCCCTGTCAGCATGAACAAAACGTTTTGTCTTTTATTTTCCTGGATCTGTCCCTCGGAGGAAAGTTTCTACACCGCTCTGTGATTTTTTTCAGAATAGATGCTCACCTGGATTATTATTCCTTCCAGGATTACATTCAAATTTGCAGTGTTTCTTGGATCTCTCAGAAAGGTTACCACATCCGTGTGTCATCCAACAAGATGCGTGTATTCTTCAATTAGACGAAAGAACACCACACTGACCAGTCTCTGTGCTGCGTTGGCTGATAAGCGCATTTGTGTCTTCTTCACTGTACTCAGGCAACTTCAAAAATTCCTCAGTGATGATTATGAGCAACCTTTTTATGAGCTTTTCATTGTCAGGATCTTAAATAAAAGCTAGAATGCGACAAGTTCTCCCCACCAGTGATGGATAGGAGCGTAACACCAACTCAAAATGCGTAAGTACATGCCTAGAAAGGTAGAGAGTAGAACCAAACAAGAACTCTGGGTAGAAGGAATCGTGGTATTGTACCCTCTTCCAATTGCTGTGTCCACGATCAGAATCTGGCATATCCTTATTCTTATCAAGGCTTAAGTATGCCTCAGTACAAAGTCAATAAACCTTTCTCACTTTTTTTTTTTGCTATCAAGGATTAAACATGCCTCAGTCCAAAGTCAATAAGCTACTGTGGCTTTTAAGCATGCAGATCTTCCTTTACTCTGCAACTAAAATGCACAGAGTGTTTGCATGTGTCCTTTTACCCTTTTATTTATAGCTCAAAAGGGAGTGTCCAAAATCAAGCCATAGTCCACTAAAGGGTTCTTCATGCTTTCCACCTGTCAGGTTATGCGTCCTTCTTCTTCATCATAGATCTTGTCTGCATGTGCTGTGGTTCTTCCCCCATGATTGTAGCTTCTTCGCGGAGGGGTGTAGGCAGAGGGGTTTCTCCAGAGTAGATTTTGACGTCCCCCAGGAAGATCCAGCGCCCCTACCCTGCAATTTGACAGCAGATGGCGTTACGTCCTCAATGACAAAAGGACTGTTGAATCTGGGCTTGTACCACTTTTTCCTTGTGTGGTTACGAACTAGGACCGCATCTCCGGGGTATAGTTTGGGAAGTTGAAATTCAGGAGGTTGGGTTGTTGAAGCATCTCCTTCTGTGTTTTGTACTGCCCTACACCCTCGTCTCTGCAACTGTCCTGAAATTACAGAAAAACTGGAAGTCATACAGTTCAAATTGTTTTGCAATTTCAATCCTAAAACTTCTGACGTTGGCTGAGCATCACTTTTAACTCGGGATGGAGGCATTAAGGGTGTTCTCATTTGCCTTCCTGTCACGATTTCGTGAGGTGTAAGATGGTGGTCAGAACCTGGTTGGTTCCTTAATGCATATAATGCCAGTGGTAGGCAATGCAACCACCCTTTTTTCAGAGTAAGCTTCAACTTGGATATTCTTTCTTTTACCAGGCCGTTGAGCTTTTCACAGATCCCATTTCCTTGCAAATGATAAGCTGAATAAAACTTGTGTTTTATACCAAGCAAGGAGCTGATCTGCTCGAAAACTGTATTAACAAAGTGAGGTCCAGTATCCGATCTAATTACCTCACACACTCCCCATCTAGGAAACACTGTTTTTAAAATTTTTAATTTTATTAGTTTTTTCCCTCGCACGCTCCCTATCTAGGAAACACTTTTTTAAAATTTTTTTAATTTTATTGTTTTTTTCAAACCTTTAAAATAATTACACATACAGACAGACAACAAGGCTAACAATTTCAGAGCTCTCTCCTCATGGGCCATTGTGAGTCATTTCACTCGATCATTATATTAAGAGGCATGTTCTCTCTACTGGTGTCAACCTCAAACGATTTTCAATTGTCTCTAACAGCCTTCTTAAAGGAAGTATCCGTTTTACATCTGTACCCTGAAACATCAACTCCCACCAATCATCTGCACATAGTGAAGGATGATTTAAGCTCCAAGGTCCCAAATGAAGTGTTCTCTCAGATCTTAACTTCGTACAAAACAGCACTAGGTGTTTGAGGGGTTAGTTGCCTTGCAAGCAAAGTCTACATTCGTGGTTCAGATGTTTGTTGCCCTTCCACAACCGAAGACGCTCAACAGTTTTAAATATGTTTAGCCGAAACATGTTTAGCCGTCTTTGTGCTTGCGGATCAGGGAACATCGTAATGTAGCGCTGATGGCTATTGAACGCACATATCTCAAGTGGCACATCCCGCATTAATTTAGCCGCAGACCTCTCCGTACAGGTTTGCTCCCAGTCAGCACACCAGATTTTAAGTTTCGCAGCCTCAGGATTTTCATGGAGCATCTCAGGTTTAATGTCAAATTCCTCTAATATCGCTTTACATCTAGTTGTCCACATGGACAGGATGTTAGAATTAGTAGATGAGGCATCATGAAAGATGTCGAATTGTAAAATCGGCGCACGTGAGCATGTTTGCGATATAGGCTTAATAGGCTCCAGCAAATCCTGGCGTGAATCGATATGATTGATAACTCGTACCTTATACAAGACGTCTTTGGTCCCTTTGGAAGTGATAGTACTTTGGACCAAAAGCAGTTCTCTAGTGATGCCCATGCCGTATGGGAGCAGCCGAGGGCATTCTCTGCCCCGTAAATCAAGACTGGAATTACCTTTTGTTGATAGAATGAAAACACAGGTTTTAAGGAGAATTTCCCGAATCTCTTTTGGATGATCAATGCCTGGCTAGCAAGTTGTTTACATTTCCTTTTTGTTTCAGTAAGCCAGGGTCCATCGTTTATGGATGACCTTATTCTCATGGCAAGATATGTTACATTCTGAGATATTTGAAGCGTTTCTTGGCCTAAGGTCCATCTCAGTTTTTTTGTGTTGGACACACGGCTGCCATTCAGATTTCTTAATACCAATACTTCAAGTTTTTTATGTTAATTGATAGGTGGTTGGATGTGACATACTGTTCAACTGTGTTTAATTTCCTTTGCAATCCGATGGGCATTTTATTCATCATAATCAAGTCGTCAGCATAAAGAAGCCAATTTAGAGGTGAGTTGGCTACTTTTGGCGGAAATTATATTACTGCATCTATTGCAATGCCTATGTCCAATATAAAAAGGCTGAATATTGGAGCAGCTAAGGGACAACCCTGTTTTACTCCTTTAGAGTTCTCGATCGATCCATATAATGTCCCAGTTTGATCCAAGCGAATTTTGATTGAGGTCTTGGTGTGGAGTTCTCTAATTGCAGCTGTTAAGTCTGGCGGGCACCCCCAGTTCTTCAGTTTTGACCACAACAGTGACCTATCAATGGTGTCGAAAGCGTATGAAAAGTCGACAAATGCTAGGTAAACCTTCGTATTTTATCTTAGCGCCTCCATTTTGATGATGTTTAGTATTAATAAGTTCAGAGAGCATCCCACCTGTTTTACAAACCCGGATTGTCGTTTATCTACGTGATTTGATTTTATAGCCCAGGCTACCAGTTTTTTTGTAGCATTGTGGCATAGATTTTCCCTAGTACATCCAACAATGCTACTGGTCGGTAGTTTCTGGGATTTGTTCTATTGCCCTTTTTGAATACAGGTATGATGATCGCGGACTTGCAGGATGTTCGTATCTGGCAGGTTGTGGTTATCCTCTTAAATAACGTCACACAAATGTCAGCCCATAACTCTGGGTGCAATTTGAGGGTGAAATTTGTGCGACCATCCGGGCCAGTTGCTCGCACATTTTTTGCTTTCCTGATTGTGGCCATTATGTCCTGCTTTAAGAAGGTCAAGTCCCAGGATTTGCCACCTTCCTCGACTGTGCCCCACGGTGGCTCATTTGCTTTATATAAGGCTTCAAAGTGGGTTGTCAATCTGCTTCCGACACGATGCACGCTTGTATTGCACTTTGGAGGGCTTGCAGGTTATTAATGAAACTCCAAAAGTGCTTTGTATTTTTATTTTGTAGGACCTTTAACATTAGTTCTGCGTCGTTGTGGATCATGGCATGTTTATGAGCTTTTAACCAGTTTTTATACCTTTGCTTTGCTGCCTTTGATTCTTGTTTGCGTGCTAGGTCGTCCAAAGTCTTAGATCATCTGATTTCCTTACGCATCTGGCGCTTTTGTTTCAAGAGGTCCAAATCAAAGCAATGCAGTCAAGCAAAGGCCATATGCTTAAACCCCACATTCTTGGTTTTAAATTGCGCGAGTAGATGGTCATATTCGAGATTCTAGTTCACATGACCGTACTGGTTGGTAAGCTGTACAAGATCGTGTGTCTCCAGTCTCAACTGCACTCTGTTGGAATTAACCTGGATTTTGTAAGGCCACGATGCGGTTGAAGCCTTCGCTGTGCCTGAGAATTCCATTACCAACATATCGTGGTCACTCTCGGTTTTACTAATAACTTTCAAAGATCTTATTCGTGGATGTAGAGCTTCTGACACAAACATGTAATCAATTGTTGACGGCAAGCCAGCCCTATGCCAAGTGGAGGCTGGTGTCATGATGCCTACCCCTGGGCATCCGGATCGAGTCCATCAGCCCCGGGAGTAGGCATCCAGATACTTGTTAAAACCCCAGCATCCCCGGCTGGGGGCTGTTTGGGTTCAGTCCTGGCGCCTTAGGTGCCAGGCTCATCTTAGAAACCAGTCCTGGCGCCATAAGCGCCAGGCTCATAGACATTACTTACCTCATGCAGACCATGCTGCAAATGAATCCAAGCTAACGTGAGGCCTGGATGGGACTATTTTATTACAGGGACTATTTTTTACTCAGGTGTGGTTCTGGGGAACTTCTTACCTGGAACTACTTTGGAGCCTATTTAAACCACGCCCGAACAGCAGCACACGCTTCGCGTTATTCTGCGTCCTGCAGTGTAACGCTCACCGTGCCTGCAAGTCAGCATCCAGTCTTCTGCCACGCCCGCCTCGAATCCGGAGCTCCTAGAAAAAGGGGAAAGAAGGAGAAAAGGTTAGATCACGGACATTATTTTAATTTCTTACCTGATTCCGGATCCAGCATGTTTCCGAGCCTGGAAAGGACATTATCCCAGCATGCGTCACATCGCCAGCAGCAGCGCCGTGTCATACTCACCAGTCCACAGCATCTTTCGACTCGGCGCTGCCTCCATCATTTTCTTCGCCGAACTCCAGCACCTGGGGGAAAACAAAATAAATAACAAGGTGAGCCAAGAGAGCTGACAAATACAATCTCTTACCAATATAGGCTTACCTGATTTAGCACCGGAGGCATTACCCTTTAATACGCCTCATCTTCATATGCCGCACCTATAAAGGGAGAGAAAACAACAAGTTAAACTCATTTTACCAGACAGTGTTGGGTAATACAGACTCTTACCTGAACGCCATCAGCTGCCTCCAGGCAATATTCTTTTGGACCAGCTGCAATTCAACAAGGGAATGGAACAGGAGTGAACATCAGACATATTGAACTCTTTGAACTTTATAAACCCCAGAGTCAATATTCCTCCGGAACTCCTCCAGTACCTTCAAACCAGTGAAGTAACTGGTATCTACGCTCCCCTACAAGCAACGCAGGATGGAGAGCTCATCATTTAAAAACATAAGGTGAGGTTACTAAAAGGGGATATCGGAGGTGACAAGTGGGGAGAACGAGGACAGTGGGAGGGGGCCATCACAAAAATCCATGGGTGGCTAAATCCCTTTCTCCACTTGCAGGAGAATACTTCTACGAGTCAAGCAGACGAGATTAGGCGGGCCAGTCCAGACAGTCATCTCGGCACTACGCATCACGTTGGTGGAGACCGCAGCTGTCCGGGTCCGATCGACGCCCCTGTGGGAACCAGGTAAGCACAACAGCTGGAGGCATATCGTCACAGGTGTTTCCATTTAACAATTGTAGATTACGCATAGTCATCTCCTCTGACCATGATTGTGCCAGTATTATTATTTTTTTTTGTCCACCTCGGCTGGATTTAACAAGTCAATATTTAGATCCCTGCAGATGATTATATTTGACCATCCAGAGGTTTCAAGCAGTTGGGCGAGTATTTCCACTGTCTGATCAATGAACTCCTGTTTCCCAGCTCTTGTGTAGTTCCAGTACATGTTTAATATGGTTCTCCGATCGGTGCACGTCCCTCTATGACCCAGCAGTTCTATGGAGGTCTCTTGAATAAATGAAGAGTGGTTGATTGAGTTTATGATCCTCCACCCTCCTGCACTGCCTCTGGGCCACCCCTTGTACTGGGGTCTGTATCTGTACTCATACAGCCCCCCCATTTTCTTCCTGCACTTATCAGACCTACTCTGCCTGCTGCCTTAAACCTAGCACTTGCAAATTGCTGGCTGCATTACCACTGTTTGTTGCCTTTATTATTTATTTATTGTTATTTATCTGTTTCTCCTCTGCTTCCCCCCTTCCATGCACTTTTCCCCCCTTACATGCACTTTTCCCCTCGCCCCTCTCCCATGCACTTGCGCGTTCTCAATGTCACTTGGCCTTGTAAGATCGCTGTTTCGTTCTCCCATGTTCCCCTCCCTTGCCTTGTCGTGCTCTGAAACACTTGTGTACGAGCGCGATAGAAATAAAATATCAAACAATCAATCAATCCATCCTGACGATCTTCTAACCATGGTTATGAGACCTGCCATCGACAACCTTTTAAAGATTTTATTGCAGGATTTAATGCCACCTCAAACTCATTTGTGACTGGAGCTTCAATTAACCAGGTTTCTTGTAAGCATACAATGTGAAGAGAGTCGAGCCAGTTCGACATAAACAAGTGTGCAAATCCACGTGTGTTCCAAGAGGCTAATCTAGACCCGTTTTGCATTACGTCATCTTGGCATTATTGTTGGTTTTTATTATTCAGAGATGCAGCCAACCATTGCCACGCATTTTCTTCCCCAGTGGCACTCTTGTTTTTTTTCGCTAGGTTTGTTGGGTCGGCCCAGACTTACGTTTCCAGGTATTGTGATTCTTATACTATCTTTTGGCTGTCCATTTCACTAACTTGTTCACCCATTTCCTGTGCAAGACTCTTTAAAGATCACGTTCCTTTGTCGGTCGTGTCAACCATTTTTAAGGATCTGCAAGGGCTCCGTTTTGGATCCAGCCCTGTGGGCTCCTTATATGTTGTCGTCCATTTAGGCGACACCCCTATTGGGGACTTGAGACGACAATGCTCTTTGTTTTCCGCTAACAATGACTGGTGTGTTTCAGAGAGTTTGTAGACCTCAAGGCCTAGAGAAAACAAGGCTACATTGGCATCCAGTATAGTGGACGCAATTAAAGATGAGCAGACATGAAGCACCACCTTATCATTTCGATTTTCATTGAAAAATTCCACAATCTTCAAGTCGTTGGAGCTTATGACACGTAAGGCTGGCACAAGGTGATGGAGCGTAATCATGTTGCCTTGATTTAAAATTAAATCATCAGAGGACTCCAACCTCTCGATTATGAGTTTATTAACCGGGGTCGTCAAACACTTCTCGCTCCAAAAATGTGGCTGCACAGGTGGAGTCTGGGTGTGTGCATGGACCTGTCTCTATCCATCTAGAAAAAGGACACACTACAACAAGCAGGTATCTATATCCATTGCATACCTGTATCATGTCGATATGCAAGTGCTGAAAAGGGCCATTGGGTCTTGGGATGACTCCTCTCACTATGCGCAGTGTATGCCCAGCTGTGAATTGTTGGCAAACAATACAATTTACCATTAAAAAATGCAACATGCTCCATTAGGTTTGGTACAAACCAATCCTCAGCAATGGTTACAGCAGGATTCTCCCTAGTTGTATGCGCTAGGTAGTGAAACTGTTCTAATGCCACCCTTAATAAGGCTATAGGCATCACTGGTTTACCAGTGCTGTCTTGTCGCCACAATGCTTCAGAGGGGTTTAAAGAACACCCTCTTCGCTTCCACAAATTATTTCCCTCTTGCAGTGCCTCCCCTTGGAGCTCCACTATCTGTGTTTTAGGCATATAATGATATCCCTCACCCACAATAATCATCACATTCATCCTTTCATTCACATTGATGGTTTCAATATTCATCATCCCTGTATCTGTATTTGCTATGTGCTTAACTTCAGTGCCTGATGCTTGATTTCCGCGCGAGATCAAATCTGTCCCTTTCGTGTGAGCTGCGCATTTAATGACTTCTATGCCCACTGGGAGTTGTAGCGCCTTAATAAGCCTGACCAATAAGGCTGCGTGCTGCACTGGCGTGCCGTCCGCTCGGAGGTAGCCCCTCCTTTTCCAGCGCGCTAATCCTGCGTGCACCGTTGACGTCACATAGGCAATGTACACTGCTACTTCCTCGTCTACGTGATTCTCAATCGCGGGTATCAACGCCAATAATTCTGCAGCCTGTGTTTAATAATGAGATGGCAATCGAGTGCCGACAAGCACTCAAAATTCTCCATTTGCCATATGTTTCACCACAGCAGCACCTGTATATCTTTGCCCATCATTTTGATCAATTCTTGAAGACCCGTCAATGAAAACAATCTCTCCCCGTGCAAGTGCATTTTCCTTTACTCTAGGGAGCTCATCACAGGCAGGATGGTAACGACAAATGGGCCACATGGAAGACACTGGTGTGGAACATGTTCCACCTGTCTGGCGACAAGCCCCCCTGAGCGAGCTCGCACTGAGGCACATGCCTATCCCATGTCTGTATATTCGCCCACCCGCACCCAACTAATACTGGCTGCTGGTGACACCAGGCGAGGAGGGGTAAGAACTCTATCCTGGGCTCCAGGATCCCTACCCCGACGCACTGTGCAGCGCACCATAAGACCAATGTAGGAAACGGTTTGTTGTTTAAAAGTTCTTATTACATTTTTGCACAAATGTATGGCTTGAATTGAAAGTAACACACTGAAATGATTAGGTTGTACCTAATCAAATGCCAATAAAAACATTTTAAAATAAATAGGGAGCTCATCACAGAACTCTTCATAGTTTATGTGTATAGGTTCTCCTTCTGTGATTGGCTCAGCTATAAACATAGCTGGGTTCACTATTTTACATCAAACTATTTTAATCGCTGGTTTTGATATGGTTTTCATAGGACTACCTCATAGGCAGAAGCCCTTTGAGAAGTCAACGTGCCTTTTGGTTTTTCCAAAATGGCAAATAGTGCGTGTTCAACAAATAACGTCATAGAACATCCCATCACTATGCTTGTGGCTTTCTCTATGGCGAACACAGTGGCTGCCAAACTTTGTTCACATGGAAAGTGACCTCTCATTACTGGGTCCAAAATTCCACTGTAATATGCAAGGGGCTTGTACCCCAATGTGGTTCTCTGTGTGAGTACTGCTGTCATAAAAGTACCATCTATATTCGAGAATAAAAATAATTCCTCTGCATGATTGGGGATCCCTAGAACTGGGGCTGTGCATATCTCTTTTTTCAATTCATCAAACCCTTCTTCCATTGCCTCAGACCATACAATGTTTTCTTGCGTTTCCTGTGCTTTCTTCAATGCCTGTAAGAGAGGCCGTTTATACGAGCTGTAGTCATCAAAGACCCAGGCCCTGACATAATTGCATAATCCTAAAAAACTCTGCATCTGTTTTATTGTGTGTGGCTTAGCTGTTTTTAAAATGGCCTCAGCTCTTTCAGGGGTAACCTTCTATGCCTCATGTGAAATCAATTGGCCTATGTACAACACTTCTTGTTGACAATATTGTAACTTTTCCTTGTCAACCTTATAACCTTTGTCAGCAAGTATAATCATCATCTGAACATAATCGCATCTACACTCTTCCTCTGTGGTACTTCAAACTAAAATGTCATCTATGTATTGCAGCACAACACTTTCTAAAGCAATATTGCTCAAGTCCATCCGGAAGACTCTGTTGAAAGATGGGGACTCACAGTACCCCTGCGGCAGCCTTGTGCTTTTTAATCGCACTTGTCTAAAGGTAAACAATGTCAAATCTTGTGAGTCTTTGTGCGATAGGATTGAGAAAAATGCATTTTTCAAGTCAATCACCGTGAAATATCGTACATCAAAAGGTATATTACATACAATTGTAGACAGGTTCGGGACTAAAGGAACCTTGGCCTCTACAATTTGGTTTATTAGGCGAAGGTCTTGTATTAGTCTCCAAGACCCCCCTTTACTTTTTTTCACAGGGTACACTGACGTATTACAAGGTGACTGATGTCACTAAGATACCTTGCTCCATCATGGCGGAAATCGTCTTGAAAATGCCATCCATCTGCCTCTCGAGACATGGGATATTGCCATGATCGAGGCAAAATTGCTCCTGGTTTCAACTTAATCTTCACTTCCCCAACCCCTTTCAGTTAGTCTACGTCATGGGGGCCAGTGGTCCATAATGAAACTGGCACTTTCGACATATCTTCATCAAAATATTCAGGACGCTTCTTTGCTAGCATAATTCACTGCGGAACTTCTCTCTTTATCGCCTTTACCCAATAAGTAATGCACAGTGAAATGAAGCTGAGTGTTGTCAGTGTTGGACTTGCTGTTTTGCAGGCTATCGGCATCGTTGTGCAAGGAAGTTCATTTCTATCCTCCAAATACCCTGCTCTGTCGCGGAGCGACGCGGAGTGAAGCTGAGTGTTGTCAGTGTTGGACTCGCTGTTTTGCAGGCTATCGGCATCGTTGTGCAAGGAAGTTCATTTCTATCCTCCAAATACCCTCCTCTGTCGCGGAGCGACGCGGAGTGAAGCTGAGTGTTGTCAGTGTTGGACTCGCTGTTTTGCAGGCTATCGGCATCGTTGTGCAAGGAAGTTCATTTCTATCCTCCAAAAACCCTGCTCTGTCACGGAGCGACGCGGAGTGAAGCTGAGTGTTGTCAGTGTTGGACTCGCTGTTTTGCAGGCTATCGGCATCGTTGTGCAAGGAAGTTCATTTCTATCCTCCGAATACCCTGCTCTGTCGCGGAGCGACGCGGAGTGAAGCTGAGTGTTGTCAGTGTTGGACTCGCTGTTTTGCAGGCTATCGGCATCGTTGTGCAAGGAAGTTCATTTCTATCCTCCAAATACCCTGCTCTGTCGCTGAGCGATGCGGAGTGAAGCTGAGTGTTGTCAGTGTTGGACTTGCTGTTTTGCAGGCTATCGGCATCCTTGTGCAAGGAAGTTCATTTCTATCCTCCAAATACCCTGCTCTGTCGCGGAGCGACGCAGAGTGAAGCTGAGTGTTGTCAGTGTTGGACTCGCTGTTTTGCAGGCTATTGGCATCGTTGTGCAAGGAAGTTCATTTCTATCCTCCAAATACCCTGCTCTGTCACGGAGTGAAGCTGAGTGTTGTCAGTGTTGGACTCGCTGTTTTGCAGGCTATCGGCATCGTTGTGCAAGGAAGTTCATTTCTATCCTCCAAATACCCTGCTCTGTTGCAGAGCGACGCGGAGTGAAGCTGAGTGTTGTCAGTGTTGGACTCGCTGTTTTGCAGGCTATCGGCATCGTTGTGCAAGGAAGTTCATTTCTATCCTCCAAATACCTTGCTCTGTCGCGGAGCGACGCGGAGCGACGCGGAGTGAAGCTGAGTGTTGTCAGTGTTGCCAAGGGTGCACGGAGGTGCCGGGCAGACTCACTTCCACTCCAAACCAAAATTTAATTTAACCAAACATCGACAGAGTGCTTCCTGGTCTTCTCCTGACCGAAGCGGCTGCGGTACTTCCTGGAGATGGCAGAGGAGTACATCCGCTTACGAGACAGCAGCGTCGCTTTCTGGCTCCCCCTGCCTGTGGAAGCACGCCTGTGGAAACGCGAGTGGCACCGTCGGTAAGCTGTAGCAGGTCCCGTTTCTATTCCTTCAACTAACTATGAAACTTTTTTTGATTGTCGAACAAGCAGCTCTCCCTTACTTGCAATGGCTACAGCCCCTTGTACTCCCTTTACCCCCTCTACATCTCAAACATTTTTAACAACACATACATCGAATGGCATAATTGATACAACTCATGATACAAACCATGAGAGAGCAAACAAGAGCCTTGTCATGTTTGAAGTATTCCCAGAGGTTGCTATTGATCTTGCCAATGACGAAAATATAGAAAACAAAGATATCCCTAGTGATACAGAAGTTCATCAGATTACGACAGCCTTTAATAAAATTGGAGCCCGTGAAAGCCAATTTATCACGGCTCCTCTGTCAATGGATCACGCCTTAGGCGACTGCAAAGTTAGGTCTGAGGAGAATGAAAGTGAAGAGAGCTTTGATCGATCGCTTGACGAGGATATTGAAAGCAGCCGTAAAGACCCTATTACATCAACTCACCGTGCCCAAATTCAAATCGAATGGTCCACCAGCGACAATTTATCTAATCCCACAAGTGAATTGCCAGCGGCTGGCTCAACTGGCTTGCAAAACAATGTTGCGTGGTCCAACTCAGCCTGCCTACCTGACCAACTTGTCAGCATTACTAGAAGCCCAAATCGACGCAGCTCGATTGCTACTGTGGACAAAGTACTAAAAGATCTTATCCAAATAAATACCAGTCTGAGATGTAAGTATACTGCTGAAATCAGAGCGGGAGCATATTCCAGTGAACAGCACAAAGAACAAGAACACGAGCATGAGCCCCAAATGGAGCTCCAAGCGGAAAACATGAAAGATACCTCAAATTTACGACCTGAAATCCAAGAATCCCAGGAAAAAGAGAATCCGTGGCTCAAACCTATGGCTAAAAGGAAAACACTTGATTCTTTAGATGATGATCACAGAGACCAGCTGTTTGCATTGCAAAAAAGACATGCCGAGGTGCGAGAATCAGCGGGTCTTGATTGTCTTGGATTTGAGTCATACTTTGTGCCGCTCTCCGCTGATCCCCATATACGAGATCTACCTACAAAGAAAAAGAAGCGTCGGAAAGAAATGTAAAAAATCACCAGATTAAGGTTGACACATAACAACAAATCAAACTCTAAAATACAAAACATAGCAGAATGCCTATCTAAAGAAATCTCCAGAGAATTGAATGCACTTATAATGTCCGCACCCACCATATCCATGTTGCCATATATGAAACTATACGAACAATTGAATGAGAATTTAAAGGACCAAACCACAATTTTAGCTATGTTGAACACAAAAATGATCAATGTAGAGCAAGATCTGAAAATTTCAAAACAAATATGGCAAGATGATCATTTAAGAGCTGAAACAAATGTGAAAATCATATTGGAACACACCAAAAACAGTGCTCTCGACAAACGACTATTTGCAGAAGTAGCCAGAGAAGCGATCGCTCTGCTAAAACAACAGAAGCTGAACTCCACAATCAACGGAGATGGAACTAAATGAGAACAGAGAGCTCCTGGACGTCAGTGCGAAAATGACATCGGTCATCAATCTAACCGACTCGAATGTGCAATCTGCAGTCTTGAGGACGGGAAACATTGCTAAGACGAACCAACAAGAACTAAGCAATGGAGAAGATTGTATGAATGACAGACCGACCAAATGTAAACAAAAACTGAAACGACTAATTGGTTCAACTAGCAACAACAATGCCGACCAAACTATTGAGAAACTTGCCTTAATAAATGGCATCTCTGCAAGTGTTGGAGAGAAAGAAAAGCAGAATTTACCTCGATCAATTGTGATTCATCCTAGATGTGCGGATGCTGCAATGCCGCTGCCATCTGGAAGTGGTGGATCAGTGACTAACTTGAACAAAAGTGTGGAGATTGAATCTGTATTACATGCTGATCAATCTGAATCTAACTTGGTTTCCAAGTTTAAAGACAATCATAATCTGAAAAACTGTAAAGAGAACGAGGTAGAGGATGCTACGCTGAAGAAAGCAAAGGCTACTTCAAAAGATGTGTTCGCAATCTTCGAACCAAAAAAACAGAGCCTGACAAAAATCCTAAAACAGTGGAACCAAAAGATGGGAAACAAACGAAAAATATGAAGAAAAGGAAACGCGAACCAGAGCAAGCGTGCGTTCATTTCTAAGGAATATTAAAAGCTTTAGCTTTACAACATCATCCAAGCCAGCGGCAGGACCATTGGTAAAGGCCAATACCGCCAACCAAACAGCTTCGGTAAATGCCAACCATATGGACAATATCGAGGCACTAAATGATGAGCCAATGCCCGTTGAGAGCTCTACTGAAGATCTTTTAAATTTCTCGACGTATGACGAATGTGAAAGAGACAAAGGCAGCCTAACCGAGATTCCTGATCTAGCACTGAATGAAGAATGTGCATCTACTGAGGTCCTAATTAACATCGACCTCACCGCTCCACTGGACGAAGTCACAACATCTGCAAAAAAGACTATTCCAAACAAGCCATCAATTCTTTCCAGAACTGGAAATAACCACAATTTAAGTTGTCTTCCAAGTGAGAAACTCGTAAATCTGCAAAGAAGTGCGACTTCAGACCCATCGAAACATGACGATGATTCACCACCCTCATCAGGAGATACATCCAAAAAATGAATCACACTTGAAGCTAAAAGAATGTTAACTCTGACCTCTATGAAACGAGATCAATTTGACACGAAGCCTACTTCTTGTAATGCGAATCTGTGGAAATACGAGCAAGAATTTGGAGCACTAAAGGCAAAAATGGCCTTAATGGATGTTGGCTTAACCAAAGCTTTACCAAAGCTGGAAGGAAGATGCGGAGCTCTGCACTCGGAAAAATCTGAATTCTACTCCCAGAAGCTGACTAAAGATCTTTCCACACAATCAAAGAGACCATGCGATCACCTTCAGCCATTGTTAGAGACCAGGCATTATCACTCTAAAAGTAACACGGATATCAGCAATAACTATGACTATCAAGGATGTCAAGATAGAAACAACAAAAAAACGGGGAAATATCTTTTGCGACTCGAGTGAATAGTAAGAGAAAGAGATGGACTCTTGCTAAATAGGAAAAATGTGATGAACTTATTACACCACATCCCACAACTAAGAACTGTGGTCTCCGAAGACATGCAAGTGGTGGAATTCGAAAAGGAAAAAATCAATGACTGTGTGGTATTACACATAGCCTCCAAAAATATCCGTGATTCAATATTAAATGTGGGCATGATCTTGAACTCATTGGGATTCGATATAAATGAAATCTGGAACCCAAAAGAGAAAGACCTATCGAGAGATTTAAAATCACCTCCAAAATTCGAAACAAGATCTAATTGTAGGCCAGTACAACAAGCCGAAAAAGGCAACCCAGAGAGCAAATCTGTCTCCGTCATGACAACAAATAATGACGAAATGAAAAATCAGATCAATGATTGCTCTGTAGTAATAGATGTGAACCTAGATACTGAAACACAGAAGAACATCAATGTACAAAATGAGGATCTTGATTGGACCTGGGTCTCTAAAACGATCAACATCACTAAAAACAGCTAATGTTTAAACCTTAAGGATCCTGGTAACATATGCGTAGCCTCATGGAACACGCGAGGACATACGCATTTATTTGGAAACATACCCAAGGAAGTGCAGGATGTAGATTTACTTTGCCTGCAAGAGACCTGGCTACTGGAACCACCAATTGCAGAAGGATTTGAGATCGCGTTTAATCCAGCGATTAAAAGGACCAAAGGACGCCCCATGTCCGGGATGGTGATCCTTGCCAAAATCAAAAGTGGTATATGAATCTTATCATCAACTAACGTATCAACGTACGTACAAGTATGCAAAATCAAACTCCCGGCGAGATATGTTAAAGAGGAGAACGTGTTAATACTGGTAAACATCTACTGGCAACACGTTGCCATACAACTGAAAAACTTCATTGAAACAATTTCGGAACTCATCTGTGAAATTAAAAGACATGAAAAAGATGTATATATCTTAATATGTGGTGATCTCAATATAAATTGCTTCCAAGATAAAATCCATAATAACCACGTTGAAACAAAAACCAAAGATGGACATGCGGCAACACTCTGGATGCTAGAAATGAACGCATGGAATTTACAGATGTTAAACGGACAGACCATAGGAGATATTCCCGCTCATCCAACTAGGCGAAGAAATGAGCAAAGCTCAACAATCGATTACATGTTCGTAAATGAGAAGTTAAGAAGTGAAGTAAAACGGCTGGAAATCATCGAAATGAAATCTAGTGATCACAGCCTGGTTAAGCTGGATGTGAAATTACAACAATGTGGCAGAACAATCGACGCAGTCAAAAATGCTCTTGAAGTGGGGCCAGGACGCAATAGACTGCGACTGAATGCAACCCAAATAATTTCACTGCGGACATCACTAGAAACAAAACAAGACACGGATAAAATCGAATATACTACTCTCTTGGAAACTTATCGAGAGAAGGAAACTTACAAAAGTAGATCTGATTTCTCACAACGTCATGTATGGGATGCTGAGCTTAATCTGAGGAAAAAAAATTGAACAAAGAACTAAGATTGCTAAAGAATAAAACTGATCTAAATAGCAAAAGTAAAATAAAACAATTGAAACAAATGTACAAGAATTGGCTAATCAGCCATAAACACATAATGCTTCAAAGAGACGCAGAAAGCATGATGACGCTAATCGAAATACAAGCGATTTCTGGGCATACTTGAATAACATCTCAAGTCCCCAAGGAGCAATCATAAAATCCATAATACCGGAAGAAATATGGGTAAAACATTATGCAGAAATCTTCTATAATGACATTGCCAAGGGAATTGCATCATTAACATCAGAGTCTGAGTGGTCAATTGAAATAAAGAGAGAAGACATATATCGTAATATAAAAAATCTGAGTACATCAAGAGCTCCTGGGCCAGATGGCTTAACAAATCATCTCTTAAAACAACATCCGGAACTCTGGGCAGACTTACGCCACTCATTGTTTACATCGATCTTACAGAACCGGATGATTCCATCGTCCTGGCGAAGTGCTATTGTTGTACCGATCTTCAAAAAGGTAGACCGTACAAACCCGAAGAACTATCGACCAATAGCATTGCTAGATGTGGTGGGAACATTTTTTGCCACTCAACTCCAAATCCAACTGCTAAAATGGATCCAGGACTACAAGAGATATGATCCACGCCAATCCGGATTTGTGAAGGGGGTTGGTTGCGGGCTAAATTTGACAATTCTAAATTTCATAAAGATGGAAGCAATCCGTCAAAATAAGAAGATCTACGTGGCATTTGTCGATTTGTCCAGTGCCTTTGATACTATCGACCGAGAGATGCTCTGGAACAAGCTAACGAAATGAAAATGCCCGGACAACCTGCTCCATCCCATAAAAGAGCTACACACAGATAAAGAAATTAAGGTCAGACTAGACGCCTGCGGAACTTTAAGTAAGTCAATAAGAACAAATCAAGGCGTGAAACAAGGCTGTCCATTAGCAGCCACGCTGTTTGGCCTATTTCTGTCAGACATTGGAGAAGATTTAGAAGCTGTAAATTCCTTCCCACCAAAAATCAATGGGATGATTGTAAACTGGATGCTCTATGCGGATGACATTTCATTGTTAGATTTAACGCCCATTGGCCTAACACGAAAGCTATCCGCTCTTGAAGGGTATGTAAGAAAAAACAAACTAAAAATCAATCCTGCCAAGTCCGAAATAATAATACTCCAAGATCTCTCTCGAACCAATAACAGAAACACGAAATGTGCCCCAAAATGGAGGTTATCTAATGAAAATCTGAAATGTGTAAATAAGGCAAAGTACCTAGGAACTTGGATCAACAGTAACATAACTGATGCACCATGGGCCGAAAACGCCAAACAAAAATGTAAACAACTTGCATGTCAAGGAGTAATTATAAACAAAAAGTTCGGAAAATGTTCCTTGTTGCCTGTGCTAGCCCACTATAATCAAAAAGTGACACCAACATTGATCTATGGTGCTGAAAGTGCCTTAGGAGTATCAGCAACGCTGTGGCCAGAATTAGAAAATCAGTACTGGAGGCGAGTACTACACCTACAAAAGGGAATCTCGAGTGCTTGCGTCCGATACAAACTCAATCTAATATCCATGCAGGCCCGAGTGTTATGGAATATGTTATCCATATACAGGAAAATTATCCTAACAAACTATACTCCGCAGTTTAAGATCCTGCAAGATGCACTGCAGGGCAACCAAGAAGCCCTCTTGTGTAAATGGGCTATTGGATGTGGCAATCAACTAACACTTCTGGGTACAGACCAAGACACACTGAAAAATAACCCAAACTATGTTAAAAAAAAGTTATGGGAGCTCGACTGGTGTACAACGATTGATGATCGGAATCGCCACAAGCTCATGGAAGATGCAGCAACTGAGGCTAAAGATCGAAGGAAACCGCTGCAATACGTGATGAAGTCAGCCAATGCAAGACATCGAGCTATCTACATGAAATTCCGACTAAATCTCTTTAACACCAGGGTGAGTCAAGCGATAAGAACACGAAAAATGACAGCGATCTTAAGCTGTCGCTTTTGCAGTAAACAGCAAGAGACTCTCAAGCACCTAACCCTATACTGTGAAAGCTTGAAAGACTTGAGATCTGTGCATTTGGGAAACCTGGTACGACAATACTCTACCCTCTGTGGCAAAGATTTATGGTGAAAATTCTACAGTCCGCGTGCAAAAGACATATATGGGTTGACAAACTTTCTACAATCCCTGGAGATTCTGTTAAAAACCCAATAAGAAAGGAATGGAAATCATACTGAAACTAATACCAGTGTGTCGGAGACGAAGAAGTGTGAACTTGCGCCAAACTATTCTTCTGATGCCGGCGCGGTGGAAACAAAGCTGGTTGATCGAACAAGAGGGAAACATTGGGAACCATAGGACAGTCAAGAGACTAGCTATGGCAAAGACTCTGTTGTTATTATGTATCGAAATTCTGCTAAAAGTCGTTTTTTCTAGGCCCTCCGACACACTAAAGGAGGAGGGATAAAGAATTCTCTTCAAAAAGTTTGTATAAACTAAATGAAATTAAAAAAAAAAAAACACATTTCAAATATCACAAAATCATCAGATAGGTCATCTCCAAACCATTCCTCATCATTGACATCAGTCACTCTTCAACCTTCCTCAATGGCAATTATTGTGCTCCATTGTCATTGTCAGTGCTACCCTTATCATCAGTTGCATCAAGCAAAGCCGTATTTCCTCGGACTATAGCTGCTTCTATGTCTAAGGGAAAAATGTGCCACTCCTCTTCGTCCATGGTTATCTAGGCCTAAATAGAAACTCATCTGGTATTCTCATGGTTTGGCCTGCTAGACTTGGTAGCCATGTTAACAGAATACGTGTCCCATTATGGTACACCTCGGGTTCAAGCGGTATTGCTCTAGGCGCTATTTGCCCTACGAATGCCATGATAATTTCGCACACATTTAAATAATGCATTCCCAGTGTTGAGCATATTATGTAAATGAAATGGTCATATTCATTTTTGTCATTAAATCTCGTCCTAATGTATTGACAGGTGTTTTCCTCGAATAAAGCAGTGGCACTTTCATATCGCATTCTCCTATGGAGACTGGTAATTCTTCTGTAAAAGGAACTCGACTCATTGCTCCTGTAAAGCCATTGCATTGCCAGACGTACAAAATTTGCCCTCACATATACACGAGTGCGTTGCACCCATGTCCACTAAGAACGAAAAAGCTTTGCCATCTATATTTACGTCTGTCCTTGGTTCCTCATGAGGATTTGGCATTATAGATAGACCTGCACACATCAGGTCTCCTAGTGAGCTCTCCTATTGCACGTACAGTCTCACTCCATCCCTCGTGAATGGATTTCCTCCATCAACAGTGACACCTCCTATTCTATGAGTCATTTGTGGTTCTGTGTTTGTGTTCTGCTGAAGATGCATAGGAGATTGCTGTGATTGTCCTTGCGGTTGATTACCTGTCACTTGCTGTGACGGCAAGCACTACTGCACTGTCGGCGCTTGCTGCTGCACTGTTTGATCTTGCGCAAATCCATTCCCGCTCTGCTGCAAATATGCAGGTGGATTTGTCCTTCCCTGTCTCGGAAAAAAGGATCATTTTGCACCATCCTTTGGCTTCTACACATACGCCATGTGCCCTGTCATTCCACATGTCCAACATATAGGTGGTGGTCTCCCCATCTGCCCATATTGCATGTTCTGATTCCCGTTTTGCATATTCTGAAAACTGCCCTGATTATTCTGCCAATTGCCTTGATTACCTTGCCAAACTCTTCCTCGATATCCCCTTCTTCGTAAAGCATATCCATTATTTGTCTGATCAAACTGTCTTTGGTTATTTATCTGTGGCATGTTCACTGCCTGCTGCTAATTTGATCTGCCTATGCTAGTTAAAATTGCCCCTTCAATGGTGTACTTGGTCATTCTTTTCTGAACCAATTTTGCTTCCTCACCTTTTCGTGTATCGTCCTTTTTGCGATTCTTTTCCTGCAGGAGTCTGCAGTAATGTGCAAATGTTAACTGGATTTACGACCATGGTTTGGCTTCTATACCCACTAATTTCTTGAGCTGCTTCTGTACTTGCTCTGGCAGCCCTTGGAATAATATATTGTAAAATACAGGTATAAATTTCCCCCAAGTCTCACGAGTCTCGAGCATCCAGGCATCTTGAAAACTCTGAAACTAAAGTAACAGATTCTCTCCTTCTTTCATCTTTCTTGTCATTATAGCTCCCATATCAGACGTGTCCGGATATAGCACTCAAAACGCTTTTCAAATTGCTGCTCTCCAATTGTTAAACAGAGCTCCACTGTGCGCGGTGTTGACTGTAGTCACACTAGGGTAACCTCTCTGTGTCCATACGTCATCAGCTCTCTCACCAAGTATGACGATTAGAAGATCTTTAATATCCCCTATAGCTAATGTATTCCCTCACGTCATTTTTTCTAACTCATGTATCCATTTTCCAGCGCCGGAAGTTAAACTCAGGAGTTTAAATTTTAAATCGTCCCTGTCCATCTGGGGCCATGGTATATACTGCGTCCTGGCCCCTCCCTTTTCTAACAAGGGGAACTGTGACGCTCAACTCATTCTCATTTCTCATCATTTGTCTATCTACCGCTGGGGTAATATTCCCACATTGCCGTCTACCTGGTAATGATCTTAGCCTGCTTACATAAGGTGGGGACTCCCCCCTCTGACCATGGGGTTGCCCCTTATGTCGATCTGACTGTGTCAGTGGCTCTGGTGCCTTAGACATAGGTATTCTTAAATCTTACCATCTTACTCCCTTATCCATAGGCGAATATTCCTCTGGACCACATACATTACTTCTCTGTTCCCTCTGGAAGGTTTCCCTTTACTTCTTGTGCCCAACTCGTGCAACTTCTCTCATCATCATCTCTATTTAATGTTAGTCTGTCTAAAGACAGCTCCTTATGTCTCGCACTACAGGAGGCTTCCTCTGTGTCATATAACTGAGTGCTCTTGAGATGATCATTTTTTCCCTTCCCTTGTGATTCTTTCTGGGCTTGCATTTCGTGGTATACTTTATCGATAGTTTCCCCAATATTCCGCGAGTCAAACTTGTCCTCTAGATTTACCCTAGACGTGCCTGGTAATGACTCGGATTCTGGAAAAAATTCCTCTATGTCTTAACATGCTACCTGTGGATTGGGATTTCTTACTTCCCTTTCCAAATACTCGAGATCGCATGCTCTCTGTCTTCTTTTGCGTTCCATGTCGTCATCGCCTTCTCTGCGCTTTCTCGCTTCTTCTCTTACTCGGTCTTCTTCTTTCTTTTTCATATCCCTGCATTCATATGCCGTTCGTATCTCCTCATCCATTCGTCTTTGTATTCTTTTCTCTCTTATCCTTCCCTGTTCGTCATCTTCTATTCTTTTTCTGTTGTGACGTTTTCTTTGCTCTTCTGCTCTTTGCTGTCTTTTAGCTTGCTCATCTTGACTGTTGACTGTTCTCGTCTTTTGTATCTTTTCTTTTTGCTATTTCATCTTTCAATCATTGCTCCCTCTCTTTGTCTTTTCTGTCTTGTTTGTCTTGATCTCACCTTTGTCTTACATCTTCGATACTTTTGCCATCAAGTTTAAGTAAAATCTGACCTCCCAACCATTAGTTTTGTAAGAACGCTATCTCATCAGTTTGAGCCTTATCTCCTTTCCATCTCTTTATTTCTCTCCTTGTATCTAGATATGTACTTGCTTGATCACTTCTCTCCTTATTGCGTCTCTACCTGTCCCTCAGGACTTTGGAGGTTATATCTTTCTCAGTATCTTTCTCTGGGCCCTTGTCACTACTGTGCGCAGGTGACTCATAGGACGGATTGCTATATCCTGTCACTGCTTTAAGTTCCCTTAATGGGTATAACCCTTCGTTATTCTTAGTTTAGTCTTTTATTTCAGATGGGGTGGGTGGAGCAAAAGGCTCTTCACCACCCTCTTTGCATATATTGAGTATCCAATCTAAAGGAGGCTCCTCCCCCTTTTCGTGTCATACATTTTCCAAAGTTTTAAACTCGCTAGGCGCTTTTCTAACTTTTTTCCTGTGTACGCAGCATGCAAATATGTCATCATATGCTGCAGAACTGCTCTCGATAATGATCTGCCTTGTGGCCATGGCATAAATATTTTGTCTGCGGTCCCCTTAACCCACTCTGCACTGTATTGTTTAAGCTTAAGCGCATGTTTCGGTAGCTGTTTGCAGAGATGCACTAATTGAGTAACCTCTTCCATTTCTAACCTTCACTTTTCTCTTCGCTACCACTCACTTATGTTTAATTACAGTTTCCAATTTACGTCACAATCAAAATACACTTTTGAGCAAGCACCAATCGTTGCAAGCTCCAATCCCGTCACAACACAATTTTTTACTTTAATCTTGCTAAAAATCAACCATCAGTTTAATTTGAAAGCAATCAATTTTTGCATCTCAACTTCACGTTTCTCTATTTCATAAGAAATGTTCTTTCAACTCTGATGTCATCACACCTTTCAATCACATAAAACAAACAGACAGACTTGACCAGCCACATGTATTACTCACAATCTTCTCTTAAAACTCGTCTTAACCTCTAAATCTGCTCCGATTGGAACTTAAGCTAATTCCTTTAACCAGTCTCGTCTTCGATATGTCCAGCTAGCACTCTTTAAAGTCTAGGAACAGGGCGTATCCTCATAGCGTGGCCACACTCACGACCATTCTTCCTTATATATTGCCCGGCCACACTCAAGTCAATATCTTGTTTCCCATATACATATATATATTACACTCTTACATATACTCTTGCGTTATATTTTATCCCACTTCCCTCAGTTACTCCCCGTTATTTACTATGCATGCACCCTTTTGCCACACTCTTTGGTCTATTTACTCACCATTCGCATCTTTTTCGTCTTCAGACCCTCGGGATCACCGCCTTCATTACTGCCTCTTCAAGCCGCTTTTCGATCCGCTTTGCGTAGATGTGGGAGGGGTTTCTATCTTGAAATAGGAGTCCCGTCAAACCGTCCCTTGCAAGGAGTTGCCTATTCTAACCACTTCTATGGGGAGCTTCACGTCCTGTCAGCCGAATGGCAAAGGTCGTGCGATATTGCTGAGACTCTAAAGTTACTTATGTCGACGGCCCATGGTTTATCTTATCTAACCATCTTGTCTCTGCTACCAAGTGAACTGGGTGTTCCCAAACAGCCCTTTAAGATGAGTAGCGGTACCCTAGAGATAAATGGGAATGCACATTTTATTCATACATCAATAATCAAGACGACACAAATAGTTTGGCAAAAGTTTGTCTGTTTTAATGTCAAGTATCTAAAACAGGAAGCACAACAAACATCAGCAATCGCTCGATACTCTGACTCTACTTCATAAAAAACTTTGGCTTTTGTACCCAAAAGTGGTCATCACTGACACGCTGACCTGCGTCATTACCAACGTCATCCTATGTGGCAAACTACAAAAACCTAACGGGAGGTGAGATCGGTTCTAAGTGAATAACTAAGCATAGGTTCTATATCTGTATGTAGTAATGGAGAGAGGTAATTGGATAGTTAACATTAGGTGGGGCAACTAAGCCATCCCTTCAAAAAGGCCACTATTAATGTCACTAAATGTATGATGTCCCATTGGCTACACAAGCTATAGGACCCCCAACTACGTGGTCTCCTACAATTGGTTAGCTTCTAACCCCTGTCAGTACTTTTCCACCTACATTTAGCAACACGCAGACTGAACAACCAGGTGCGGGTGAGCTTGTTTTAGCACCAGATTCCCACCAATTAAAATATCATCCATCATCACCTCAATGGTCCAGTGTCAATTAGTGCTTTGAAGTTGGCCATGGGTTTGTACTGACACCATGAAATTGAGCCTTTTCGTGTATTTGATTGTATTCTCAATAGTCCTCTGACGTCTTTTGTTTTTGCTTGAACTCTCTGAACAGGAGCTTCTGTTCTTTCACGACAATTGTATCCAATATCAGCCAATTCCAGTTTGATAAGACCTTGGCTTTCTTGGCTCAGTGAACTCCTTAGCTGAAATTTTATTCTGTTTAATTCAATTGCTTTTCTCAACTGCGACACTGAAAAGAGGCCTTCTTGCTTCGTTCAGTACTGCTTATATACGTAGTGGAAACATTATGTATCTATAGAGGTATATATGTGTATATTGTTGGTGTTTGCCGCGGTCTAATCTATTTAAAAGCATATGGCTAGCTTCATGATTGCTTTGCTGCTTGCATTTTATTGCATCTGTACACGTTTAAACTAAGTATGTTCATCAGGTCTGTGGCATAAGTCTCTTCATCTTGATCCCAAGATGTCACTTATCCTTGGTACTTCTTTGTTCTTTATAAATCGTCTGCCTCTCTGGTCTGATTATCTTTCTATATGTGTGTCGATTCAACTTTGTATGATGTCACCATTCCTCTTTGCCATTTAGTTTCTCTGTTTCTTCAAGAATTTCGTTCAAATGGCCATCATATTGTCTTGGATGCAAGTATGGTTTACTCAATGGGTACTTTACCTCCCATATCCTCTTAGGTATAGGTATTCTTATGGGTACTCCACAGAGGTCCACGCTCTTCTCTTTGCTGGTTTGACTGTTCAGTATACGTCACATACTTTGGTTCATATGTTTCAGGCAATGTAGGTGGCGCAGTTGGAGTGGGGGTGCTTGACTCCTCCTCTACACATCATTGCATATACGGGAAAAAAGCTAGACAAGCTGCTAGCGAGCTTAGAGCTTTGGAAAATGTACCAAAAGGAGTAAGATGAGCAGGCTCCTGTAGATTGGATACTTAATGTATGCAAAGAGGGGGGAGAGGAGCCCTCTGCTCCACCCGCCCCACCTGGACTAGAAGGCGAAAGTAAGAAAGACGATGAGTTATACCCATTAAGGGAGTTTAAGGCAGCAACAGGGTATATCAACCCGGCATATGAGTCACCTGTGCAAAGCAGTGACGAGGGTCCGGAGAAAAATACTGAGAGAGATGTAATCTCTAAGGTCCCGAGGGACAAGGAGAGATGCGACAAGGAGAGAAGTGATCAAGCAAGCACATCCCTAGACATAGGAAGAGAACTAACGAGATGGAAGGGAGAAAGAGATAAAACTGACGAGTTAGCACTTCTACAGAATGAATGGATGGGCGGTCAGATTTTGCTCAAACTCGATGGTAAAGGCATCAAGGATGTAAGGCAAAGGAAGGATCAAGATAAGCAAGATAAAAAAGATAAAGAAAGAGAGGAACGATTCAGAGAAGAAGTAGCAAAAAGGAAGGATAGAAAACAACGGGAGCAGTTATACCAGGATGAGCAATTGAAAAAACAGGAAAGAGCAGAGGAACAACAAAAACAAGATAATAGACAGAGGGTAATCGAAGAGCAGGAAAAGTTGGAAAGGAAGAAAATAGAAGAGGAAGAGCAAAATTTAAGGGATAAGAGAATACAAAGATGAAAGGATGAGGAGAAACGGAGGGCGAACGAAAGACGGGATATAAAGAAAAAGGAGGAAGACAGGTGAGGGAGGAAGCAAGGAAACAAAGAGAGCTTGATGATGATATAGAACGTAAAAGAAGACAAAGAGCATGTGATCTTGATCACCTAGAGAAGGAATTAAGGAATCCCGATCCCGAAGTAGTATGGGAGGATATAGAGGAGTTCTTCCCAGAATACGAGTCATTACCAGGTCCATCTAGAGCAAATCTGGAAGACGAGTTTGACTCTAAGAGCATTGGGGAAGTGATCAATAAAGTTTATCATGACATGGAAACTCAGAAAGAATCACATGGGAAGGGAAAAAATATTGACTTGAGAGCACACCGTTGTATGATACAGAGGGAGCCTCATGTAGTACGAGGCATAAGGAATTATCTTTAGATAGATTAACACTGGACAGAAATGAAGAGGAGAGAAGTTATACATGTTGGGAACAAGAGATGTCAGACAAAGATAGAGACACCTTCCATGGGGAAGAAAGAGGTGATGCATGTGGTCCTGAGGGATGTTTCTCGATGAATAAGGAAGTAACATGGTCGGATTTAGACCTACCTATATCTCGGGCGGCTAGCCCGACCTAAAGGGCAACCCCATGGTGAGAGGGGAGAGTCACCACCTTATGTGAGCACTGCCAGGATGAAAGCGGTGCAGGAATATTGTCCCTACGATGGACAGACAGACGATGAGAAAAGAGAATGAGTTTGGGGTTTCACAGTTTCCCTTGCTAGAGAAAGGGGGGTGGGCAGATCACAGTATATACCGTGGTCCCAGATGGACAAGGATAATTTAAGGTGTAAGCTCCCAAGTTTAACTTCTGGCACTGGGAAATGGATACATTAATTAGAGAAGATGACGGGAGGAAACACATTGGCTATAGGGGACATTAAGAGTATTCTGATCACCATTCTTGGAGAAAGAGCTGATGATGTTTAGTCAGGGGCAGGGTATGCAGGTGTTACTACGGTTAACACTGCTCATGACGGAGCACCATTCAATAACTGTAGAGTGGCAGTCTAGGAAGTGCTTAGAGTACTATATCCAGACACGTCCAATATGGGAGCTATAATGACAAAAAAGATGCAGGAAGGGGATGACCGCTTGTTTACATTAAAAATTTCCAAGAGCAGTGGGCCTTGGAGACAAGTGAAGCTTGGGGAAAATCTATACCTGTGTTTTATCATATATTATGCCAAGGGCTGCCAGACCCAGTACAGAAGCAGCTCAAGAGGTTAGTGGGTATGGAAGCAAAACCGTGGTCAGAGATTCAGCTGACCATCGCACACTATTGCAGTCTCCTGCAAGAAAAGAATCGCAAGAAAGATGACATCAGGAAAGGTAAGAGGCAAAGTTAGTACAGAAAAAATTCTCTAAGTATGCCATTGAAGGGGCAATGTTGACTAGCAGTGATGGGTCGAACTCACAGCAGACAGCAAATATGCTGCAAATGAATAATCAAAGGCAATTCAATCAAGGCAATAATGGATTCACACCAAGAGGGAGAGGAGGATTTTGAGGAAGAGGCTTTCAGAATAACCAAGGGAATGGGCAGAATAATCAGGGAAGCTTCCAGAATAATCAGGGTGAGTTTCAAAACAGCAAAATGATAGTCAAAATATGCAGGCTAGGCAGGTTAGGAGACCTCCTCCTATATGTTGGGCATGTGGAATGACCAGGCATTTTGCTCGTGTATGTAGAAGTCAAGGGCTCATAGAGGATGGGCAATTTTCAAGAGGGGGCACTTCAAACCCGCCTGCGTATTCACAGCAGAGTGGTGACAGGTTTGCTCAGAATCATCCAATGCAACAGGAACAAGCGCTGAGAATTCAGCAAGGGTTGCAGACACAACAGGCAGCAGTGAATCCATCACAAGGGCAATCGCAGCATTCACCTATGCAGTTTCAACAAAATACAAGTACAGGATAGTTAATGACTCCTAGAATAGGGGGTGTCACTGTCGAGGGAGGGAATCCTTTTACAGGCACAGGAATAAGGCTGTAGCCACAATAGGAACAGCTCACTGGAAGACCTGATGTGTTCGATACTATCCGTGATGCCGAATCCTCATGCAGAACCGAGGGTAGACGTCACGCAAACGTTTTTTGTTTTTAGTAGACAAGGGTACAACACACTCATGTATATGAGATGGTACATTTTTAATGTCTGGCAATGCCATGAATACTCAAGTTTTCACAGGAGCTACAAGCAGAGTTCCTTTTACTGAAGAATTACCAGTCTCTATAGGAGAGTATGACATGTCGGTGCCATTGCTATATTCAAGGCAGACACCTGTCAATATATTGGGTCAAGATTTAAAGACAACATTGAATATGACAAATTCGTTTACTGATGAAGGCATAGTGTGCTCAACACCAGGAATGCATTACTTAAATGTGAGTGAATTTATTATGGCATTTTCAGGACAAGTGACCATGTGAGCAGTTCCGTTGGAACCTGAAGTCTTTCATTATGAAGTACGCCTTCTGTTGACCTGGTTACCAGGCCTAGTAGGCAGAACTATGAGAATACCTGATGAGTTTTTATTTAGACCGAGGATACCCATGGATGAAGAAGAGGGACATGTTTTTCCCTTTGAGCTGCAAGCAGCCGTAGTGCGAGCAGAGATGGCTTTGCTTGATGGAAATGATGATGACGGCAGACGATGGTGCACAGTTATCGCCATCGGGGAGGGTTACAGATTAATTGATATCACGGAATGATCTCTAAATATATACTCATCAATCTGATGAAGAAGTAGTATTCAAAATGATCATTACTTACTGGGTAAGAGCAATCAAACGAGAAGTTCCTCAGAAAATGATGATAGCACAAAAGCGTCCTGAGTATTTTGATGAAGATATGGCAGTTTCATTGTGGACCACAGGCCCCTATGATGTAGGCCTGTTGAAGGGGGTTCGAAAGTGAAGATTAACTTGAAACCAAGAGCAATTTTACCTAGAGTACGACAGTATCCTATGTCTCGAGAGGCAGATGAAGGAATTGTTAAGACAATTTCCGCCATGATGGATCAAGGCATCTTGGTGAAGTCAGAGTCACTGTGTAATACGTCAGTGTACCCTATCAAGAAATCCAAAAGGGGGGTTGTGGAGGCTAATTCAAGACTTAAGGCCAATTAACCAGATTGTAGAGGCCAAGTTCCCTCTAGTTCCTAATCCTGCCACAATCATATATAACATACCGGTTGAGTTACGATATTTTACAGTGATTGACTTGAAAAATGCGTTTTTATCAATCTCATTGCACAATGACTCTCAGGATTTGACAACATTTACCTTTGGATTTGACAACATTTACCTTTAGACAAACTAAGTCAAAAAGCACTCGTTTACCTCAAGGGTATTGTGAGTCTCCATCAATTTTTAAGAGTCCTTCAGATGGACTTAAGCAATATTGATTTAGAAAGTGTTGTGTTGCAATACGTCGATGAGATTTTAGTTTGCAGCACTTCAGAGGAAGAGTGTAAACGTGATTCTGTTCAGCTGATGATTACACTTGCTGACAAAGGATATGAAGTTGACAAAGAGAAGTTACAGTATTGTCAACAAGAAGTGTTGTATATAGGCTAATTGATTTCACATGAAGGAAAGAAGGTTACTCCTGAAAGAGCTGAAGCTATTTTAAAAACAGTAAAGCATATGCAAAGATTTTTGGGATTATTTAATTATGTCATAGCATAAGTTTTTGACTATAGCTCATATATAAGGCCTTTATTACAGGCTTTAAAGAAAGCACAGACAACGCAGGAGAACATTGTCTGGACTGAGGAGATGGAAGAAGGGTTTGATGAATTAAAAAAAAGCAATTTGCACAGCTCCAGTTTTAGGGATTACTAATTATGCTGAGGAATTATTTTTATTCTTGCATACGGATGGTACTTTTATGACAGCCGTCCTTACGCAGAGAACCACATTGGGGTACAAGCCCCTTGCATATTACAGTGGGATTTTAGACCTAGTAATGAAAGGTCATTTTCCGTGTGAACAATCTTTGGCAGCCATCGCATTCACCATAGACAAGGCTGCAAGCATAGTGATGGGATGCTCCATGACGTTATTTGTTGAGCATGCATTATTTGCCATTTTGGAGAAACCCAATGGAACGTTGACTTCTCAAAGGGCTTCAGCCTATGAGGTGGTCATATCGAATCCAGCGATTAAAATAGTTTGATGTAGAATAGTGAATCCTGCCATGTTTATAGCTGGCAGAGGATGAGCATGCGCATGACTGTTCGAACTATGAAGAGTTCTATGATGAAATCCCTAGGATAAAGGAAAAGGCCTTGACAAGTGGAGAAATTGTTTTTATTGACGGTTCTTGAAGGATAGATCAAAATGATGGACAAAGGTACACGGGTGCCGCTGTGGTAAAGCACAGGGCCAATTAGGAGTTTTAGAAGATGGTAAGTGCTCGACTACCATCTCACTATTCAGCACAGGCTGCAGAGTTAGTGGCGCTGATAGTCGCGCTCGAGAATCATGCAGACCAGGAAGTAACAGTGTACAGCAACTCTGCCTATGTGATGTCAACTGTGCACGCAGGGCTAGCACGTTGGAAAAGGAGGGGCTACCTCGGAGCGGTCGGCACTCCAGTGCATCATGCCGCCTTATTGGACAGGCTTATTAAGGCACTACAAATCCCAGTAGGAGTCGCAGTCGTTAAATGCGCAGCTCATACTATATGGACAGACTTTATCTCACGTGGAAATCAAGCAGCAGACGATGAAGCCAAACTCGCTGCATGTTCAGAAAATGTTATGTCATTTGATACGCCTGATGTAAATGAAAGCATGGTAGTAATGATGAGTGTGTCTGAGTGCTATAATAATTGTTTGAAGACACAATTAATAGAGGTCCAGGGGGAAGCACCTCAAGATGAGAAGGATTTGTGGATGCAAAGAGGGTGTTCTTTAAACCCCTCTGAAGCATTGTGGCAACAAGACAGCACTGGTAAACCGGTGATGCCTGTAGCCTTATTAAGGGTGGCGTTGGAACAGCTACACTACCCTGCGCATACAACTAGAGAGAACCTCGCTGCAACTATTGCAGAGGAATCATTCGTACCAAATTTGTTAGAACACATTGCATTCTATGAAGTGAATTGCATCATTTGTCAAAAGTTCATTGCTGGGCACACACTGCGAACAATTAGGGGCGTTATCACGAGACCCAATGACCCCCTTCAGTATTTGCATATCGACTATATCGATATGCTGCAAGTATGTAATGGGTGTAGATGCATGATTGTAGTAGTTTGTCCTTTTTCACGATGGATTAAGGCTGGTCCATGTACATACCCAGACTCTACCTGTGCAGCAAAATCTTAGTGCGGGAAGTGTTTCCTAGATGGGGAATATGTGAAGTATTGAGATCAGATAATGGTCCTCATTTTGTAAACCAGACCTTTGAACAAATTAGCTTGTTGCTTGGTTTAAAGCACAAGTTTTCTTCGGCTTATCATCCACACGGAAATGGGATCTGTGAGAGGCTCAATGGCTTACTTAAAAAATAATAGCTAAGTTGAAGCTTACCTTGAAGAAAGAGTGGTTGCAATGCCTACCACTGGCATTATATGCATTGAGGAACCAACCAGGTTCAGACCACCATCTCACCCCCCATGAAATAGTGACAGGGAGGCGAATGAGGACACCCCTCACACCTCCATCCAGATTTAGAAGTGATGCCCAGCCAACATCAGAACTGTTAGGAAACGAGCTACGTGACTATCTTATTTGTATGACTTCAATCATCTCTGTCATTTCAGGTCAGCTACAGCGAAAAGGGTTTGGGGCAGTGCAAAACACAGAAGGAGGTGCTTCAACAAGTGGAATTGAAAAACTTTGTGTTCCCAAATTATTCCCTGGAGATGCGGTCTTAATCCGCAATTTTTCAGGAAAGTGGCACAAACCTCGTTTCAACGGCCCATTTGTGTTCGATGGACCTCAGCTGGCCCATAGGACTGGGGGTTTCCAAACAGCACTTTAAGTTGAGTAGCAGCTCCCTTGAGATGGATGGGGATGCAGATTCGTAGTCTTGCACCAAATCAATGACAACTCAATAGTTTGGCAAAGGGAGTCCGTTTAATGACAAGTACAAAAAAACAGGGAGTTCATGAATATCAGCAATTGCTCGATCTGCCTTCTTGTTTCAACTCCAATTAATTTCAGAAAAACATAGTATTTATACCAAAAACTCATTATCACTGACATGTAACTCTCAAAACTTATCATGCAACTTCATTGGTTCTAGGAAGGTAACTTTAATATAGGCACTATATCTGTATATGGTAACGGGGAGAGGGAATTGGATAAACAATGTCAGGTGGGGCAACTAAGCCCTTCCTTCAAAATGGCTACTGTAAACGTCACTAAAAGTACGACGTCTCATTGGTTCTACTAACTATAGGACCCTAGATTACATGGTCCACTATGATTGAGTTGGCATCAACACCACTCATACTTTTCCACTTGCTTAGCAGCGTGCAGAATAGCCGGCCAGGTGCAGGGAGTTCTTCTGCACCTCAGCTTCCCTCCAATTATTGCTACAATTAATCATCACTTCAGTGGTCTTGTGTCAATTATATCTTTGTGGTTCGCCTCAAGTCTGCTTCTTGGTCTGGGAAAGTTAAGGCATCTGTGCATTGCAAAGGTCCATGCGTAGGTGTGAAAGTTTCATCCCTTCCTGCTGGTCTGGTCACGTGATTCCGACACCTTGAAATCGTCTTATTCTTCATGCAATTTCGTGTATTTGATTTAATTCTGCCAGTAGTCTGCCATCTGTGGCTTATCTTGACCTTTCTGCACAGGATACTCTGTTCTTCTTCTCATTAATTGTATCCACTGTTGGTCTTTTTCAGCCGATACGACCTTGGCTTCTTGGCATGATTACCTTCGTCTGAGTTTCTCTTCGTCTTTAATTCTCGATTTGTTTGCTGCAAAACTCTCCTCTTGAGACCTTTAGTAACCTTTGGTTGATTCTGCTCTTGTGCATAGTGGAAGTATACCTATATAAAGTGCTCTTTGAGGTAGATATATGTATAGGTGGTGCTTGCCGCAATCTATCTTACTACTTAGCATGTGCTTCTTGCGGTTACGTTGCATATGTACACGTTTAAACTAACTGAATATCTTCATCGCGCATATGGCATAATTTCTGACATCTTGACATCAATTATTTCATTTTAGGCTCAGGATGTCACTTATCCATCGTGTTTCGTCTCTTTTCATCATTCACAGGTCATCATATCTTCTATATGTGAGTCAGTCTGGGTTCTTATGACTTCACCATTCGTCTTCCTTTAGCTTCTTTAGGTATTGTATTCTGACAATCGTCATTCTGTCTCATGTGTCGATATGGTTGTCTCAATGGGTACCTTACTTTCCAGGTTTTCTTAGGTGTCGGTACTTCAACAGGTGCTGTTCTTCTGATAGGTACTGGACAGAGCCCAACTGCAGCTCTCTGCTGGTTTATTTGCTCATCATACGTCACATATTTCAGCGTGAATGTTCCTGGCACTTCAAAATGGGTGGTTTGAGTGTGAGTTGAGCTTGGCACCTCCTCTAAACTCCCCCCCTCTAGGCAATTCATTGACCACTTTCACTTCTTCCTTTGTATCCACCTTTACTTCATCCTCTGGATCCACTTTTACTTCATCCTCTGGATCCACACATAGAGGTCTGAAGAAATATCTCTTTGAGGTCCATATTTTTAGGACTCCCTTCAAGCTTCCTGCTGTTCTTACATGCTCATCTTTGTTCCAAGTCATTAGTTGACATTGTATACTTGGACTACAATAGATCCATCTTCCCTCATAATTTCTATGTTTCCTTGGATATCGAAACTATGTTCCTTCTGGTGCATAAATGCTGGCTTTCACAAAGTCTCTTATTTCTTTATCAGTCAGGTCCTTAGGCTTCCATCCTGACTTGACATCAATCATGATCTTCATCCCTATAGCCTTTTTTGCAGTTTTCTGGCACTGAGATATTATTATCTTGATAACACAGAATCCAAGCAATATCATCATTAGCAGGGCTCCTAGGAATTTGAATGCATCTGCCATCCATTGCGGAACCCATGAGAACAGTGATCCAAACCAACTGTCATCATCAACTTCGTCTATCATTTGATTCTGTAGATTTGTCAGCATGCCTATGGCTTCTGTTCATTTGCCCCTTTCATTGCTGGATTGGGGGTACTTGTCAATGCTATCTCTGTTTGTTTATTCTCCAACTCCTCTTGTCTCTTTAAAAGCTCTTGGTGTGGAGCTTCTCATCATAGGTTGTCCAAACTTCTCCCATTCTTTGGACTGTGGTTCTGCAGTTATTGACATAGACCTGGTGTATGTGTATGTGTATTGATGGCTCAATCATCGTTTGCGTGTGTTTGTCTTTCATTAACCTTTTCTCGTGCTTGCTCTGCTGACCCTGTCTCCGGCTTTTCAACTTGCTTGTTACCAAAAGTGTGTGTGTCACTGCTAATCACATCCATTTCAAGTTCACTCATTCCTCTGTCAGACCTTCTAGGGACTGGAATGACTATGTAAGGGCTGGGTGCCTTCATGGGATTCATGCGTACATCATAAGGTGGGTGCACCGGACTCAGAACACTTTGTGCACCAATAAAAAATGCAGTTCGAATCGTCAGTGACAGTAAAATAATAATGAATACAATGCATAGGTACATGATTCCTCTATAGGTTAACCTACAACACTTAGTTCCGGGACAATATGAGCGCCTCTCCTCCTGTGGGATGACAAGATTACTCTTTTATACATTCTAGGTAATGTCGTTATCTCTGGATTCTGCTGTCTCTGCTCGTAGGTTGCAGATACTGGAACAATTGTCCTTCTTTGCCTGAATAATAGATTGTCTCTTGCCTCTGGAAACAGTTCTATTTTCTGTATATGAAAATGACAATTAAAGTAATAAGTTCAGCAAGTCTTTAATGTGCGTGTTCAAAATAAACAAGCTCCCAGTCAATGCCTCTGTTTCACTCCAGAGGACATGTTGTGTCCTTGTCAGTATACACAAGAGTGAAGTATCTGGCAACACTTTCACGATCTGTCCCTCGTCGGAAAGTTTACAATCTTCTCTGGAAATTCTGATGATGATTAGAAAGTTCGACCTGCATCACAATACCATCTAGGAGCATGCTCATCTGTGTAGAGTTCGCTGGGTCTCTGATGAAAGTGAGGACGTCAACACTGGCCGGTCTCCACACAAGCTCTGGAAAGTCCTCAATCAGGCGGAAAAATACATTGCTCGCTAATCTGCTATCTTCTGGTGACAGGGACATTTGTCTTGTCCTCCCTGTATTCCAGAAGCAAAAGGAACTGCTCAGCAATCACAGTGAGCAGCCTCCTTATTGTCTTTTTGTTTTCAGGATCTTGAAGAAATTCTGTGATGTTAGTGAGTCTTCCCACTAACGATGGGTACGATCTCAATACTAACTCGAAATAGATGAAGACGTCTTTAGTGATGTCCCTTCTGTGCGACATCATAAGTGAGTCTGAATAAAGTCTCTGTGTTTAAAGAGTCTGGAAACTGTACTTTCTTTCAATGTATGTGCCCCCGATCAAAATTTGGCAAATCCTTTTCTTATGAAGGCTTCAGTGTGCCTCAGTCGAAAGTTCAAAGTCAAGAGACTATGCTGTGGCTTGTATGTGTAATTTTCTTCTTCACCCGGCAACTAGGATTCACAGAGTGTCCATGTGCATGTCCTTATCCCCTTTTTTGCTCAGAGGAAATGTCCAAAATTAAGCCACAACTTTGCACAAAAGTCCTTCTTCCTCGTCATGGATCTCGTCTGCACGTGCTGTGGTTCTTCCCCGCTGTCTGTAGTCTCTTCACATTGGGGTGAGAGCAGAGGCTCTTCTCTATTCTATGGCTTGAAGTCACCCAAGAAGATCCAAGCTCTTCTTCCCTGTAACTTGACTGCACAGGGAGTGACGTCCTCCACTCTGAAGGGACAGATGAACCTTGGCTCGTCCCACTTTTTTCTCGTGTGGTTTCTCACCAGGACCGTGTCCCCAGGGAACAGTTGTGGAACACGTAAACCCTGAACTTGGTCTGTTGTATTATTTCCTTCTGTGTTTTGTGCTGCCCTGCCCCCTTTTTGTCGTCTCTGCAGCTGTCCTGAAATTGCAGTAAAACAAGATGTCATGTAATTCAAGTAATTTTGCATTTCTGATCCTAACACTTCCCCTGTTGACTGAGCATCACATCTAGCTCTATCTCGGGGTGTCAATGGCGTGTGCATCCTTCTGCCTGTCACAATCTCATGCGGCATAAGATGGTGGTCAGAACCAGGCAGGTTTCTGAATGCATACAGTGCCAGTGGATGGCAGTGTAGACATCCCTTCTTTAGAGTAAGCTTCAACTTGGCTATCCTTTCCTTTAACAAGCCGTTGAGCTTCTCGCATAGCCCATTTCCTTGAGGATGAAAAGCCAAAGAATTATACCAAGCAACAAACTAATCTGTTCAAATACTGCATTAACAAAGTGAGGACCATTATCTGATCTCATGACCTCACATACTCCCCATCTGGGAAATACCTCCCTTACCAGAAATGTGGCCGCACAGGTAGAGTCTGGGTGTGTACATGGACCTGCTTCTACCCATCTAGAGAATGGACACACCACAACAATTAGATACCTGTACCCGTTACATACTTGAATCATATCGACATAATCGACATGCAAGTGCTGAAAAGGTCCATTGGGCCTTGGGATGACTCCTCTCATTTCACGTAGTGTATGAGCAGCTGTGAACTGTTGGCAGATTATACAGTTCACCATAAAAGATGCAACATGCTCTGCCAAGTTCGGTATAAACCAGTCTTCGGCAATGGTCGCTGCTAGATTCTCTTTTGTCATGTGTGCTGGGTAGTGTAACTGTTCCAATGCTATTTTCTATAGGGCTATAGGCATCACCGGTTTACCAGTGCTGTCTTGTCGCCACAAGCTCTTGTAGGGGTTTAAAGAATACCCTTGCTGCTTCCAAAGGGTTTTCTCCTCCTGTTGTACCTGCCCTTAGAGCTCCATATCACTATAACCTTCAGGTTCACTTCGTGCAACAATCATTCTCTCATGCACATCAGTTATTTCCACATTCCTTACTATTTCGTCTTTGGTCGCAACATGTTTGGCTTCCGTGTCTGCTGCTTGATTTCCTCTTGAGATAAAATCTGTCCCTTTCGTGTGGGCGGCGCATTTCACGACCGCTATGCCCACTGGGAGTTGTAGTGCCTTAATGAGCCTATCCAATAAGGCTACGAAAGCAAGGCTATCTCACCTTCACATTTGGGTCACATGATTTATGCTGCGAGGTGCCGGGAAGGGATGAAATTATAGCCCAAAATGAAGGTAGAAGACCGTGGGAGGTTGCTGATGCACATGGGAATGAGTGAAGTATGCAAGTTAGTATGACCTCGGCTCTCCCCTTGGCCCCATATCTATGTCTGCCAGGTGCACCATTACAGTGATAGAGTAGCATTGTTTTCAAAGTAACTAATTGCTTATTAGGCCCTGTTCTACTGCAGATGACAAGCCCAGCAGCACCCACATGGACAGAGATGGACAAGAAGGCTGGGACCAATGGCCTAGCATCCCTTATGGAGTGGGCCGCCCATGTATACGGTCATGCCAACCAGCCTTGCAGGGTTTCCACTGTATCTAATGATGACATAGATGATGCCAGGTGCCCTTTTAGTTTACTGAACACCCCTAATTTGGCAGAACGTTCGGCGGCAGCAGAGTTCTTTGCTGATGCACTTCTGTTTTGTTATCCTTGCAAGCAGTCTTGGGCCTTTTTCCCTAGTGGGTTGTATTTTTTCTGGTGTGAGTGTGCAGGGGCTTGCCTTCATTTGGTGACCCCCAATGTGATTCCACGATCCCTGTGCCAACGGAGGCTTCCAGGCCGCTTCTCCGAAGGGGCCGCACCCACCTGCAGCGGCCAGTCCCAGATGCGTCAATCCCAGAAGTGTGCAGGTGCAGTTTTTACAAAATTCCTGTCTGCTCTTTGAAGTGGGGCACGGCTCCGGGGAGAGTGCAGGCCATTGTTGGGACCCCATGATGGAGGAGTTCGGGTGAACACGCATATGTGAGTATACCCTTGCAAGTGATAACAAGTAGGGAACGATGTGTGTATGTGTGTATAAAACAGGGATTGTGCGAATGACAGAAGTGTGTGTTTGATTGTGTGGTACAAGAGAATTCTTTTACTTTTTAAGGACACATTAAGAGGAATAATAAGGAAGGAAAATAAAGGAGTTTAGGGAGCCTTCCTGAGTGAGGTGAGATGATGGTTCAATTTGTTTAGTGACACTGAGGTAAACAAGTAGGAGCTCTGCATAATTAGTGGGCTTGGATATAGTAATATTTGTTGTTTTAGTTTGTAATTTTAGCCTGTTGTTGCAGTGTATTGCAATGTTTTTTAAATATTATTTGTGAGGAGTGGAGACTCAAAGTGGGTAATTGTTGGTATGGCATTTTAAGTATGATATGATAAGGCATTTATAACGCGCCTATACACAAGTGTTTCAAGGTGTGACGAGGCAGGGAGGGGGAACAAAGGGAAGACAGACAACGATCCTACAAGGCCAGGTGTCATTCAGATCGCGCAAGTGCATGGGAGGGGAAAGGGAAAAGTGCGAGGGGGAAGGGAGAGGGGAAAGTGCAGTACATAGGATAGAAGAATAAATAAGATAAATAGAAAGGCCAACTGGTGGCAAGTGCGAGGTAAGTGCAGGCATAAGTGCTGGTAAGGGGACTGTAGGGATACAGAACCAGTACCCAGGTGCAGGGGTTACCAGGGGGGCAGTGCAGGTGCGCAACTGGCAGGGGCCTGGGCCCGAGAACAGAAAGGGTGTCCAGGTAACCAGTGCAGTTTCAGCCAGGAATTCAGCAGGGGAGAAGGGGAGAGAAAGAAGAAGCAAAGAGGAAGGTTTTGAGGTGCTTCCGGAAATGGTTCTCCTCGAGTTTCAGGGAGGCAGGGAGGCTGTTCCAGAGGGAGGCCCCTGCCGAAGAGAGAGATCTACCACCAACTTGTTGCTTGGAGAGGCGACTGACCCTGAGGGAGTTTGAGGAGGATGACCGAAGAGCTCGAGAAGGAAGATATTTAGGAAGAGAGAGTTGAAGGTATTGCGGCCCCAGGCCCCAGAAGGCCTTGTGGACAATGCATAGGGTTTTGAACTTCCTCGCGGCCACTGGGAGCCATTGCAGAGATTTCAGTCCTGGAGAGATACGATCCCTGGGCTTGAGGCCAAGGATAAGTCTCACAGTCCTGTTCTGGATAAATTCCAGAGGGCAGAGAGAGGAAGCAGGCAGATTTAGATAGAGGCTGTTACATTAGTCCAGCCTAGAGATAACCAGGGCTCTGGAGACAGTGAGCTTCTGGGGGGAAGGAGAGGAAAGGAAGAATACCTCTGAGGAGGTGTAGCTGGTAGTGTGACTTCTTAGAGACGTCGGAGATATGAGGAGAGAAGGAGAGTGTGGAGTCGAAGATGACACCGAGGTTTTTAGCCTTGCAGGTGGGAGCAGGAAGAGGGTCAAGAGAGGCCGGCCAGAGAGCTGCAGGGAAGGAGGAAGTGTGTGTGCCGATGAGTAGAATCTCAGTCTTACTGGCATTAAGGCAGAGGTCATTGGCCATACACCACTCCTGGATGGCAGACAGGCAGTCAGAGATGAATGAAGGAGAGGAGGAGGCCGAGGGTAGCCTGAAAATGAGCTGGGTATCATCCGCATAGCACTGGAAATTGGGACAAAGAGCGGCGATGCAGTGGGCAAGGAGTGCCAGGTATTGGTTGAAGAGCCAGGGAGAGAGGTTAGATCCCTGGGGGACACCACAGGTAGAGAAGAAGATATCAGAGAGGAAGGACCGAAGTTGGACCTGGGAGGGTCGGTCGGAAAGGAAAGAAGTCAGAAACACCAGAGCCTGACCAATGATACCCAGGTTATCACGGAGACGATTGAGCAGGATGGCATGGTTGACAGCATCAAAGGCAAAAGAGAGATCAAGCAAGATGAGGACGCACAGGGTGTTAGAGTCGAGGTTGGAGAGCAGGTCTTCACGGATGTTCAGGAGAGCATTTTCCGTGCTTCTGGCAGCTCTGAAGCCAGACTGATGGTCATGAAGACAACCAACAGATTCAGTGTGGAGATTAAGCTGGGAGATGGCCAGTTTCTCTAGGAGCTTGCCCAGGAAGGGAGTGATGGAGATTGGGTGATAGTTAGCCGGGCAGGAGGGGTCGGCAGAGGGTTTCTTAAGAAGTGGGTGCACAAGGGAGTGCTTCAGGGGGGATGGGAAGACTCCAGTGGCTAAGGAGTGATTGCAGAAGTCAGCCAGGGCAGGAGCCAGGGAGTCGATGTGGTCCTTGATAGTTTTGGAGGAGCAGGGGTGAACCTGTTCCGATGAGACTTTCATAGATTGGACTTGTCTAGAAACCTCGTCTGCAGAGAAAGGGGGAAAGGCAGAGAAGGAGGGAGGGGGGGTGGCTGCAGAAGGGGCAGAGACAGGAAGTATATTGAGTGAGTGCAGTGTGGTATTGAGTGTGCATGAAGGGAAGGGAACCTTAACAGGGGTAACGGGGAGGAGGGGACAGAAGATTGGTTTTGACTTTGACAACTGCAGCATGTGTAGCACATGAGTGTAAGCTTGGGAGATCGGAGCAAGTTATTTGGTAAAATGGGAGGAGGGATCCTTTAGAATACATGTATAGTGCGCTACCATTGTACATGGACAAGATTGAAAAGTACCACAACCTATGGGTGGTAGAGACACTAGGTGGGGATGCCCCGCTCCTGCCCAGAGCAGGGCACCCACAATAGGGGAGTGCTAAAACACCTGATCACAATTTTAGCAGTGAGGTACAAAGGCAAGCAACTGCAGAAGAGGAAGGAGATTTTAGACCTTTGGGAGATGATGGAGAATCTGATGAGGGAGGGGTGCGGGACACCCATGGAGGGGCCACCGTAATAGAGGGGGCAGAGCTTCAACAGAACATAAGGGGTTATATCAATTAGCTGTTGCCCAGCCATGGGATACACTAACCTGACCTATGTGCTCAACCCAGTCACTGCTGTGCCACCACCATACATTTCCTCCCCAATTACTGCCCCACCTCAAGACTGTAAGGGGCAGAAGGAGTTAGAGTCGTCGCTGGAAGTGGCGCAAGTAGAGATGGCGCAATTGAGAACAGCACAGAGTGAGAGAAGGGTGAAGGGGAGTGGCCTAGATGAATGGATGGCGGGAGACATCTTATTTAGATTGGATAGTACGGCCATAAAGGATGTGCATGTCGAGACAACAGAGGGTGAGGGCGGGCGAGCAGGGAGCATGGAATATGGGACAGTGAGGTTCGATAGAGAAACAGACAGAGAGATGAGGGAGGATGAATGGGACAAAAGAGATGAGGTTGAGGATGATGAAGAGGAGGGACAACGGGCACCAGATATAACACTGCGAGTGGAGGTCTTTTGGGGGCAGTGATTGAGGAATAGATATGGCTGAGTGCCAGTCACTAGGAAACAAGTAAGTGTTGGATGGAAGGAAGGGAACGGGATGGGCATGCGGATGCCACTATTACACAAAGGTCTGGGGAGAGCACATTATGTGCCCTGGGCACAAATGGATAAAAATAATTTGATCAAGGCACTCCTGCCCTTTATGGCTGGGGCTGGCAAATGGATTTACTAATTAGAAAAACAAATGGCAGGCGTTCCTCTAGCTGTGGGGGATATGAAAGGTTTGATTGTGGCAATTGTTGGTGATCAGGCCAGGGACATATGGATCAGGTGGGATATCCTGGTGTGAAATTGGACGACAGTGCACATGATGGGGCATCTTTCAACAACATTAGGGCACAAGTATGGGACGTGCAATGGCGAACATATCCCAACACCCCAGACTTACAGTCCATAATACAATACCCTATGGAAGAGTATGAGGACCCCGCACACTACATTATCAAAATTCAAGAGATGTGGAGGGAGGAGACGAAGGACCAGTGGGACTGATCAGTTCCTCCTTTTATTTCATTTTAAAAAGGGGCTTACACAAGGAGGTGCAGAAGGCACTACAAAATGGTGGGCATTGAAGCGAAAGGGTGGCCGGGGATTCAGACAATAATAATACAACATTGTAAAAGAATTAGGGAGCGCAAAAAGGAAGCAGCACAGCAGATACAGGCAGAAGAAGCAAAACTGGTACAGGAAAAGTTAGCTAAAATAGCTGTAGAAGGGACGGCACCCACATCTGTGCCGATAGAAATGACAGTGAGCACAGAGGTGCCTGCAGATGCGAGGATAGCTGTGTTTTCGCCAGGAGGAGGAGGACAAGGATAATGGGAAGAGGGGCATCAACTCCCCAGCCTGAGTGGCAGCAAGGAGGTCAGCAGCAGGGATTCAGAGGAGGAAGGGGGGATTTGGAGGTATGGGACCTCAAGGTGGTGGTATGTGGACTTCACAAGGTTCGAGCTGCAGGAAATGTGGGCACTTTGCAAGAGAATGTAGGAGCAGGCCGGGGCGGGATATAATCCATATGGCAACTATTGTCCACAGCCCCAGCCACACGGAAAGCTTCAAATACCAACTTCTATACCTATGAGATCAATCAGGCATATACCCTGTTGCATCCTCGACCCCACGTGCACAAATGCAAAACCCACAAGCTGCCCAGTCACATATGCCCCGCCCCATGGAGGACACAATCCCGCAAATGATGCTGTACCTAATGGCAGTGTTGTACTTTATTGGGGGGCCAGCATCATGGGAGGGCGAGTTGCTAGTGGATAAATTCCTTTTTTCCCTTCCATGTTCTACCCATTTTCTCCTGAGCCTGCATCATTACTATTGTCGTGTGTTGCCCCTTCCCCCTTTGGATCCTCTGAGTCCTTAAACGTTTTCCAGAGGTTCAATACTTTCCTTCTATTCTGTAACGGTATCCCCTTATATTTTGCTGGCAGAAATGTAGACATATGTTCCAACATGCTTCTGTCAAAAGATCCCTTATCTGGCCAGCATCAGAGTATTCCCCCTCCTCTATTCTCAGACACCCACTGATCGTGATACTTCTTAATCTTTTCACAATATAAGGTCAGGGCCTTGTACATGTGTTCTAAGGGTGTTTCTACCCCATAGTCATTTCTCCCGTGTGTTTGGTATTGGGGCTACACCGCTACTGCTGTGCTGTACAGTTCAGTTTCGTCAACAAGGCAGCTTAATGCCATCAAGAAAAACCCCAATACAAAATCGTTGGTTCAATTCCCCCACCCATCTAATCCCATTTAGAGCTCTGTAAATACATCCAGACCTCACGCTCTTCTCACATGCCCACACACAACACATACATGCCCCACTGGGGCCCTTCTTCTTACACCATAAAATACACTAACAAAACAAGCTAAAACAACAATCACTACTCTTCCCGAGCTCTCTAATTATACGCAGCTCCTGTATTGATCCTTGTGTTTTTCCTCATTGTTTAAACAATGCATGTGGCGCCACCTTCCCCGCTCACTCGGGGAGGTTCCCTCTCTTCATTTTTCTTTCGCTTAATAACCTTAAAAAATGAATAAAAAACTAAAAATGAACACACTCCACAAATATGCCACACTCAATTTCAGTCACTGTGTCTTCACACTGTTCACACGGTTCAGTACATCCGACCCTACTTTGTTATCCCTTGCAGGCTATACTCGCATGCGCATGTTCACCCAAACTCCTCCATTCACAGGGTTCCAACACCGGCATGCACCTCTCCTTGAGGCCGCACCCCACGCCAAAGATCAGGCAGGATTCTGCAAAGATGGCTCCTCAGGGCCACTTGGGGATATGCGTTTTTAGGGCTGGTCGCTGTAGGTGGGCGTGGCCCTTCCGGAGAGGCTGTCTGGATACCTCCATAGGTACGGGGAGCGCTGGGATCATGTCTGTAGGGTCACCAAATTGAAGGCAAATCCCTGTTTACTATTACACCAGAAAGAATACAACCCTCTAGGGCAAAAAGCCAAAAGATTAGTTGCAATGGTAGGGTATGGTAATGTTTATTTGTAAAGCGCCTATACACAAGGCAAGTGTTTCAAAGCGCTCAAGGAGGGAGGCAAAAAGGGAGAAAAACAACAGACATTCAGAGCCCTCATTTCTGAACGATAACCAGTCTGCCCAGGTAGAGTAAGTGCATATAAAACAATTAACCGTGTAGATAACAACAAATAGGGACGACGAAGATTCTGCAGTTTTTTCCAAGAGCCTAGAGGTGACAACATGCAGGAGGGGAGACAGGAAGGGAAAGATAGACAATAATAATAATAATAATAATTTGGCACTTATATACACTACGAACCCTCCGGTATCTGTATCTGAGCGCTGCTTATTATTACCCACGGTGTGTGGTGTTCATTTATCGACCTTGGAAGGATGAAAGGCTGAGTTTGGCCCCGCCGGGATTCGAACCTGCGTTAGCAGGCTCTGCACGGATGTCAAAGCGAGCGCTCTACTCGCTGTGCCACTTGACCGGCTAGGCATGGTATGTTCAGATCGTGCAAGTGCACCGATGGTACAGGAGAGGGGACGGGGACAGTGCAGGGGGATCCAGATGTGCCCAGTTGGTCAGAAAACTGGGTAAGTGCTGAGAGATGCCATTCTCAATGGGTAATTGACCGAGTGCAGTAGCAATGCGGCAAGTGCAAGCCATGAGGCAAGTGCTGGAGGACTGGCGAGGGTGCTAGGACCTGTGAGACTCTGGGGTACTCCTGGTGGCCAGTCGGCATGCTGTGTGGAAAGGAGGGAGAGAGGGATAGAGCAGAGAGAGAGGTTAGCAGGGAAGAGGGAGAGAGAAGGAAGAGGAGAAGAGGAATGTCTTAAGGAGTTTCCAGAATTTAAGGAGATCAGTGCAAGACAGATGGCGGCAGGGAGGCTATTCCAGAGGGAGGCCCCTGCTGAGGATACAGATCTCCCTCCAAATCTCTGCTTAGAGAACCTGCTCACTCACAGAGGTTGGAGGTAGATTAGCGTAGGGCTGGGGAGGGACAGTATTTAGGAAGGTATCAGTGAAGATGGGTGGGTCCCAGGCCCGGGTGGGTCCCAGGCCCCAGAAAGCCTTTTGGACAATGCAGCGGGTCTTGAACTTGATCCCTGCAGCCACAGGGAGCAAGTGGAGGGATTTCAGTGATATGATATATGATATGGCATTTGTAACGCACCTATACACAAGTGTTTCAAGGCGCGACGAGGCGGGGGGGGGGGGCAAGGGGAGACAGACAACGATCCTACTAGGCCAGGTGTCATTCAGATCGCGCAAGGGTAGGGGGACTGAGAAAAGTGCAAGGGGAAGGGGAGAGGGGAAAGCGCAGTACATGGTGAGTAGAATACAAGATAAATAATAAGGCCAGCTGGTGGCAAGTGCAAGGAAAGTGCAGTACATGGTAAGTAGAATACAAGATAAATAATAGGGCCAGCTGGTGGCAAGTGCAAGGTAAGTGCCGGGAGAAGGTGCTGTAGGATACAGAGACAGTCCCGTAGTGCAGGTAGGCAGTGCAGGGAAGAGTGGCTGGGCCAAGGACCGAGATCGGTGAGTGGCCCAGTTGCAGATTCAGTGAGTTTAGCAGGGGAGAGAGGGAGAGAAAGCGGAGGCAAAGAGGAAGGTTTTGAGGTGCTTCCGGAACCGGAGATGGTTCTCCTCAAGTTTCAGGGCGGCAGGAAGGCTGTTCCAGAGGGAGGCCCCTGCTGCGGAGAGAGATCTACCCCCAGCTCGTTGCTTGGAGAAGCGGCTGACCCTGAGGTAGTTGGAGGTGGATGAGCAAAGAGCTCGAGAAGGAAGATATTTAGGAAGAGGGAGTTGAAGGTATTTTGGCCCAAGGCCCCAGAAGGCCTTGTGGACAATGCAAAGGGTTTTGAACTTAATCCTCGCAGCCACTGGGAGCCAGTGTAGCGATTTCAGTCCTGCAGAGATGTGATCCCTGGGCTTGAGGCCAAGGATAAATATTGCGGTTCTGTTCTAGATGAGTTGCAGAGGGTGCAGAGCAGAGGCAGGAAGGTTGAGAAAGAGGCTGTTGCAGTAGTCAAGCCTTGAGAGAACCAGGACTCTGGAGACATTGAGCCACTGGGGGAAGGTGAAAAAAGGAACAGTGCCCCTGAGGAGGTGCAGCTGGTAGTTGGACTTTTTAGAGATGTCAAAATGTGAGTGGAGAGGGACAGAGTGGAGTCGAAGATGACCCCAAGGTTTTTTGCCTCGCATGTCGGTGCGGGCGCAGGGTCAAGGGAGGCCGACCAGAGTGAGAGTGGGAAAGTGGGAGCAGGAGTCCCAATGTGAACAATCTCAGTCTTACTGGTGTTGAGACAGAGGTTGTTTGTAGCATACCATGACTGAATTGCAGACAGACAGTCGGATATGAGCAATGTAGAGGGAAGTGGCTGAGGGTATCCTGAAGGAGAGTTGCGTGTCATCCACATAACACTAGAAATTAGAGGGGAAACTGGCAATCTCACATGCCAGGGCAGCCATGTAGACATTGAAGAACCAGGGGGAAAGGTTAGAGCCCTAAGGGACGCCGCAGGTTGAAAGAGTGATAGTGGAGAGAAAGGATCCAAGTTCCACCTGGGATGGGCAGGATAACAAGTTTTAATTGTACAGCATACAAAGGTATCAGTAAAGAACTCTGCTGCTCAAGAACGTTCTGGTGCAAGTTAGTACAAGCAGAAGCTTGAAAGGCAGTACATTGTCATCGCTGTACAGTAAAAACTAGACTCACTGGTTGGCGAGACCCTATACTTGGGCCTGCTCAATAGAGAATGCCAGGCTATGATTGGTTCTCTTTTCCACCGTCTGCATGTTGCCTGCCATGTGGGTACGCTGGCTCATCTCTCCAAGGAGTGAAGGTCAGGCTCCTCGGACGTTACAGTTTCAAGACTGCTATGATACACTAAGACTACTACTACATCATTGTGGCATGCACCTGGGTGGCTTGGGGACTGGTGCCAGGGGGAAGGGAGGAAGACACACAATCTGGCCGACCTACAAATTCTGTGCTTTGTTGATATCGCACCCCTCGCACCCAAGGCCTCCACCCTCTTTTTTTTAATCTATAATGTATCCCTCCCTGTATCTCGTATTACAAAGGATGTATTGATGTGGAGAGGTGAAACGGCCATACATGCTAAGATCTTTTATGGTTATTGGTTTTATGGCTGGGGTCACTCACTATCATGGAATGCAGGGTTTTTTGGAACGGGTCAGTGGTTGGCCATTTCTCTGGGTAGGCTGGGTGGGGGTTAGAAGTCTGCTGATAGTTTGGCTGTGATGGATGGGCACTGCAAGGAGCCTGATGCTGTCTCACAGCATTGCAGGGAGCATTCCTCATTGTGAAACTAAATAATGGCAACAGTCAGGGAGCAAGAGGAAGTCTCTGTGGGAATTAGCAGCACAGGCTCAATCTCTCATCCGCTGGTTAAATGTAGTCGCGTTGCGCGCCACATATGTTTCATACACTGTTCTCTTGAGTTGTGATTATACAATGTTGCCGCTTGCAGCCTTGGCTTCAATACAGACCGGCCTGGTATCAGTCTCCCCAACTCACTGGCTGTGCTGGCTTCACTGGCAATGCTTTTTTGTAGGAGCAAAGGACAGTACCACAGCGGTAAATGATTCTCCCCGCCTTGGCTATCGACGCAGGAGAGCCCCGGCTACCTCCGACAAACAATGCAGCATTCTTCAACCTCTTTTCCTGGTCTTACATTTCCTATTATCAAGGATTTCTGAAAGTACAGGTATTTCGGTGAAAAAGTCAAGGGCACTTCGTTCCTTGCAATCCTCTTCTGCTTTGCCGGTTTTCTCCTCATGTTAAATTGCCATTTTGAAACCACTGTTTCCTCATGTGCTTTGCATTGCTCAGAGTGTGCTCTCGTGCTCTACCTTTTATCTGTGTGGGGAAGTGTAATGGAAGTCAGGTGTGTGTAATGGTCAGTGATTGCCTGACCCTTGTATTGGGACATGTCAGGTGTACGGCTCGGGTGTTAGTCCGTTTTCTCTCACAGTGAGCTGTCCATGAGAAAGTGTTTGTGTCGGGAAAGGAGGGGGGTGGGTACTTTTCCCTTGGGTGTTCTAATGTAGTGGTAATTGCCTTTCACTCTTCCTGGTTTCTCTGAAAATACATCGGGGAAATGTTATAACTAAATCCTTTGGATCTTCTTGTTGTTGATTATATAGCTCTTTAGGAATTAATTCAAAGTTATCTATTTCTTCTGGTACCAAACAGGATAGTATCGTTGCAGAAGGGTTTTCCTTCTACTCTTTTAATAAATTTACGTAGGTATGTAAGAGGACCAATACTTTTTGTCCTATAGAAAATGATCTTAGTTTTACCTTTTTGTCATAGGTGGACTTTTGTTGTGCTTTTTCCATATGAGTATAGACTACATTTTGAACACGTTTCATATGCTTTTGCAATCTGCTTGTGGTTTGAGAAAGGGGAATAGGTGCCTCTTCTCTTTCTTCCCAGGTCTCTGGTCTCTACTGCTCTACTATAAAGTAGTTCAAAAAGGGAGAATCCCATGGATGCCTGAGGGGTTTTTCTTACTGCAAATAGTGCCCAGGGGATCATACGGTCCTAGGCCTTCCCCTTCTTATCTGCCAACTTCCTTAGGGTCATTTTGATGTTTTTGTTGAATCTTTCTACCAATTCATCTGTTTGGGGATAGTAAACTGAAGTTCGTAAGGTAGTGCTATGGAGCAGTTCCTTGACTTCACTTATGAGGTTGCTCATGAAATTGGATCCTTCATCCATCAGGCTTTCATTAGGAAAGCCCACCCTGAAAAAGTATGGTAATTGGTGTTTTAAAATCTGCTGGGTGGTGTTGTTTTGCATAGGGAATGCCTCGGGGTATCTGGTCGCGTAATCGACAATCATGAGCACATATTTGTTACTCAGTCTAGAGGTTTCCACAGGTCCAATGATATCCATCCCAATCCTTGAGAAAGGGATTTATATTATTGGTAAAGGATTTACAGGGGCAGGCGCAAGGGAATGTGAGTACTGGTTTGCTGACATATTTAACATGTCTGAATCAAGTTTTTTACATCAGCATGGATGCCTGGCCAGTAAAACCTCCCACTGATGTGTGCCAATGTCTTAGATTTTCCTAAGTGTCCCCCAGTCAGATGAGATTTGGCAATCTCGAGTACGATCTTCCCATGTGTTTTGGGGATTACTAACTGAGTTTTACTTAGGCCTTCTGTGGATGTTTCTTTTCTATACAGCAATCCTTTTTTTTTTTTTTTTTTAAAAAGGACTTCTCTTCTCCCTTTCCTTTTGGAATTTCTTGTAAGAAAGCCTCAGAGAGGGCTGGATCATTTTGCTGGATGAAGACTATGACAGGAAAGATGGTAAGTTTTTCTTCCCTTTTCTCTTAAGTGGTAGATGGTTCAACAGCTTCCCCACAGCCTAACGCACCACTCTCTGTATCTTCTTGTTCACTATAGAGCCATCTCAAGAATTCCTTGTGCAATTCTGTCCCCATGATGTACTACAAATGGAATTTCACCATGATTCTGTAAGAGAACGGTTATGTCTCCCCAGAAGTTGGGATCAATGACACCTGCTAGAACGTCTAGACCAAACTTTCAAGCTAGGCCAGATTTTATGGCCAATAGTTGGGATCAATGACGCCTGCTAGAACGTCTAGACCAAACTTTCAAGCTAGGCCAGATTTTATGGCCAATCTTATATAACACCCAGGAGGGGGTATCAAAGCTAAGTCTGTGGGAATCATTCCTCTTCCTTGGAAGGATAGTAGCCTCTCTGCTGCTACAGATATGAAAGCCTAGTGATTCCTTCCTGGCAATAGAGGGGTCTGAGGCTCTATGATTAAGCTTCTGGAATTTTAGGGTTCACCAAATTTTGTTTCAATTGAGTCACATCCCACTCTAACACCACGTGTAAGGAAGGCATGGTATCAACAGTAAGACAGACACAAGTGACCACAATTCAAGGGTGTTTATTGACCTACAAAAAGGGTTTGAAAAACACATATCTATTCCTAAATCTACAGATGGGACCAAGCTACAAACATCAAATAATAAATAACGCAGTCCTCTTAGTGTCTGGTTAAAATAAAAGGGCCTATACTAATAAACCTATTGTCAATCCTTACCTCTAAATACAAATAGCGTGGGGGACAATGTTACAAAAAAGAAAGAAGTGGTCTCAAAATGATATGTCAAGATGTCCAGGCCATTTGCCTCCCTTCCCCATGTTTTCAGCAAGGGACAAGGCGGTACACTCGATCTTAGCACAGTCTCTGGCTTCTCTGGCACGAGGATACAGTTCAATAAATAGCATCAGGGCCTTCCCTGCCCAAGTCTCTTTTCCTTTCAAAGTCTCTTGATTCAGAGGGCCTGATACAACAAACAATGCGTTCCTTTCCTTTTTGAAATTTTCACACATACTCAATTTCTCAGGCGATTCACTATTAACATCGGATCCCCCTCAGCCGGGCTCAGATCCTTTCACCACAATGTTCGTACACTATTCATGTACGTAATTCCTCATAGGGTGTTCTTACTCGGGTACTCACGGCTCATCATGGATCATCCTCAGTTGGCTCAGATCTCAGATCCCCCCAGTCGGGCTCAGATTCCATTTAAAGTTCTGAACTTTACTCAAATTAGCTTTAATCAAAAGCTTTTAGCTCATCTCCCTCTGCCAGGCTCAGACCAACTTCATATACGATTTCAACAACTATCAAAGTCTTTCAAATGTGCACAGGGTTGCTTGACCTGTTGCAGGACCACTCCGATGTTACAATTCCATATCATTCATCACATTCAGCACCTTTCAGCTGGCTACCCAACAGAGACTTTCGAATGAGCACCCACGTGGTGCCGGACCACTCTGCCTTCGGTATCGTCTCTTCGCCTGGCTATCAACACAGGAAAGCCCGGGTACCTCTGACACACAATGCAGTGTTCTTCAGCCTTGATTCCTGGTATTAGATTTCCTATTGTCAAGGATTTCTGAACACTTCCATCCTTGCAATCCTCTTCTGCTTTGCCGGCTTTCTCCTTGTGTTAAACCCCCATCTTGAAACTGCTGTTTCCTCGTGTGCTTTGCTCAGAGTGTGCTCTGCCTTTTATCCATGTGGAGAAGTGTAATGGAAGTCAGGTGTGTGTAGTGGTCAGTGATTGCCTGACCCTGCCTGACCATTGTATTGGGACATGTCAGGTATACGGCTCGGGTGTTAGTACATTTTCTCTCACAGTGAGCTGTCCGTGAGAAAGTGTTCCTGTTGTGAAAGGGGGGAGGGGTGAGTTCCTAAGTATCCTACCTGGTAGGATGGGGTAAAGGTGTTACAGGGAAGGGATTCCACATCTCGACATCCAGTGTCCCACTTCCACTCCCTGAGGACCCTTCACCCCGGCGATCCTCCCGCACTGGTCCACCCCTGGGAACTGGATCCAAAAGCGATGGTTGTGTCCTGGCCACCTAGATGACAGATCCCGGGGACTAGCGGGTGAGACACTTCCAGGTTTCTCACACAGCCTACACCAGGCCCGTTTTGCAGGGCCTCAAGGAGGCTCAAAAGACTGATACGATTGGATGGACAGAAGACATGCTCACCAATTTCGATGCCCTCAAAGAAGTAATCTACCACCCCAGTGCTAGCCACTGCAGACTACACGCAAGAGTTTTACCTATTCTCTCACACCAATAGCTAACTTATAACTGCAGTATTACCACAAAAGAGCATGATGGGCCACAAACCATTGGCCTACTACAGCAGCATGCTAGATTCAGTAATGCAGGGACAATTTGCATGCAAACAGGCACTCACTGCAGCAGCATTTGCAATTGGAAAGAGTGCCACTATAGTAATGGGGTGATACATCGCATTATATGTGGAGCACACCGTGTTCGCTATCCTGGAAAGATCAAAGTCCACTCTAACAACACAAAGAGCATCTGCATATGAGCTCATCCTATCCAGCACAACTATCCACATCATAAAATATAAAAGAGTAAACCCTGCTATGTTTCTGACTGACATGTGCACAGATGAAGACATGGGCTGACATGATTGTCCATTTTATGAGGGGGGGGAGGACAAAATTCCCAAAGCAAAAGATAGCCCACTCGAGGGGGGAGGGGGTAGGGGGATGGGGGATCCTCGACGTTGATGGGTCAGCAATAATTGACCAAGGAACAGGCTTGAGACACACTGGGGCGGCTGTGGTGCGCCTAGTGGACGGTGAATACAAAACATTAGTGCAAAGAGATTGCCAATGCACTTTTCAACTCAGGCGGTGGAGCTCACGGCGCTCATAGAAGCACTATAAGTATCACAAGGGTGAACAAGAATCGCTACAAGCAAACAAAGGAATCACGAGTGGCCAATTTCTGTAGTACCACCGCCTCAAGACAACTGCCAAAAAGCAATGGACAATGTGGCCAGAGGAACCCGCTCCAGATCCCCTCCTCAAGGAAATGTACGACCTAGCTGATGGCTGGAAACCGGTGTCCTGCCTATACAGTAAACTGATCGACAGACCCAACCCGAAAAGCACATCGCTGAGACAAAAATGGGAAACCGAGTTGGAAATCACACTATCTGATAATGAATGGGAGCGAATATTACTATACCCCAAAGAGGTGTCAAGAAACACCAGATTCAAACAGATCCAACTGAACGTCTTATATAGAACATACATGACCCACTGAGAGTGGCTACCTTCAACAAACAGGCATCTCCAGAATTCCCCTGGTGCGGAAACAACAAAGCTGACATGATCCACAGGTTCTGGACTTGCATCAAAACGGCGAAATTCTTGTCCATGGTGAAAAACACCTGCACAAACGCTGGGCTAACCAGATACGAATGGAGCCCAAAAGAATGCTTATTAGGGGCTCATCCCAGACTGAGCAAATACAAGCACCTAGTCAAACTAATGAACTTAGCCTGCATTCTCGCAAAGAGATCCATAGCAATGGCATGGAAATCACCAGGGGGTCCGAGGCATGAACGATGGCTAAAAGACCTAGAAAGATGGACGGAAGCTGAGACCAGAGCTTGGCAAAACGGAACCAACTCAGGCGGCAATAACGCTAACGACACCTTAGAATCATGGAAAGCTCTGCTGCGCGACATACAGTACGCCGCGGACCATAAACCCCCCTGATAACACACCCCTAACAGCAATTTGACTAAGAACCACCCGAGAGATGGAAACCCCTTGAACTCAACCCCTTCAGGCGTCTGAATCGCTAGACACCTGCCCCCTCCTCACTCACATTGACAAGAACAATATACTGCACCATGAAGATTGTATTGGTTAACTGTTTGTTTGTTTGTTACGTTGATATCTGTTAACTATTAAAGTATTTGTATTTACACAAATGCCAATAAAATACTTTACAAAAAAAATAAAAATAAGTATCACAAGGGTGCCATGTGACCACCTATTCAGATTCGGCGTACATCACTAGAACAGTGCACACCAGTCTCGCAAGCTGGCAGAGAGGGCGTTCCGGAGGGCTGATGTGTCCCCACTTCAACATGCTGCATTCTTAGATAGGCTCATCTTCGCACTATCACAACCATCCGTAGCGGCGGTCGTAAAATGCACCACCCACACCAATAACACGGACAAGGACTCCCCCAGAAACACTGCTGCAGACGCAGTGGCCAAAATAGCAGCATATCTTCCAGTAACTCAACAAGCAGAATGCCCTGTGTTAACAGCAAACATCGAGCAACACCATGTCCCCTAGAATTCAATGCCAACTGCACACATTATTGAGTTACAGAGACAAGCACTGAAGGAGTCAAAGCAACTGCGGATAAAATGAGGGTGTACACAATCCCCTACTGATTTATAATGGAGACAGGAGGTAACGGGGAAAGCAGTTATGCCATGAGTTACTGATAGTAGCATTTGTCATCATACATCCCATGTTTCTAAGCAGCACATCACTACGGACATCCAGGAAGTCTGGTTTATTCCAAATCTCCAGGAGCATTTAGCAAATTTGGATATCCACTGTATCACATGTCAGAGTTACTGCACGGGAATGACACTACGAACCATAAGAGGCACTCTGCCCCGCCCTACTGGGCCGTTCCGTGTGTTGCATATCGACTATGCAGATATGGGCAAGACGTGCAGTGGCTCCCGATATTTCATCGCCTGTCATCTCCCGCTTCCCGTGGGTGAAGGCAGGACCTTGCGCACATCCAGATGCCAAATACGCAACTACATTTTTAGTGTGCAAGGTTTATCCTCAATGGAGTGTGTATGTGATGTATTGAGACCAGACAACAGTACACACTTTAATTGTTTAAGCAAATTGCAACATTGCTCGCCATCAAATATGCACCATTTACCACCCGCAGGCCAATGAGTTGTGGAGAGGATCAACGGCCTACAGAAGAGTAAGCTATCCAAACTTTGCACCATGTTAAAAAAGAACTGGGTCGTTAAAAACGAAAACATCAAGTCGTTATCCTCAACGGCCGCACCTGGTATCTAAATAATTTCACAAATTGTAACACACCGTGGGCCATTTACGCTATTACATGTCCATGTCCATGTGGTTTGATTTATATTGGCAAAACCAAGAGACCCATCAAACAGCGCATCTGTGAACACCGCTCTTGTGTAAAGAATTCAGTACCCGATAAACCTCTGGTATCCCATTTTTTGAAGGCTAAACATACTGCCAAAGATATACAATGGTACATCATTCAAACAGTGCCGGCCCACCCTCAAAGTGGAGACAGGGATCGGAAGCTGAAACAACTAGAGCAGAAATGGATCTATAATTTAAACACCGTACAAGCAGGCCTAAATGTTGGAATTGAGTGGCGCCTGTTTCTCCAAAAATGACCTTCGACAACCTAGTAAGTTCCCTTTCAATGCGACATAGACTTGCACACGTGATTTAACATCTATTAATTCATTCTGTTCAAATTCTTGAAACATATTTGATATTTATCTATATCCCGAGATAATTGTGCTTGCTGTTATGCATGCATCCATGCTACAAACATCTTGTGTATTTTCATACTTATACTTCGGGCGTCTGTCCTAAAAAACAATTTTGCATCTTTTGCAATATGTTTGGTCCTTAGTGTGCATGTGTGCAACAATAGCTTGGGCTGTTTTGCCCTTATACCTCGGATACTTCCGTTGCAGTAAAACTTTTTAAATTTCGTTTTTCTTGGCCCACATGCCATTATAGTGATACTCCGTCTTAATTGTACATACGGTCATGCCAGTATTTGATGAAATAGCGGCATCTCGTGAGCTCGACATATCTATATGTTTCACCCCTTTTGCTGCTAATGGTCGGCCATTTTTTACCCAAAGATGGCTGCTCAGTCTTGAAAAACAACTCGGAAGTTGCGGTCTAGTTGCACACAGCCCCTCTTTTAAATCACTTCCGGATACGATAACCGTGGATTCATTTTTGATTCAAAACGGCGTCTAGTTACATCGAATCGAAAAGCGGGTTTTTGATTTAACAACGCTAACATTGACAGAAGGTTAGCGAAGCCGCAGCACGCTTACTCGCTTTAAGTTTCTCATACTTAACACGAAGTCCAGTAAAAATATCTAACTTTTCGTTTTGATACAGCCCGGCATCATGAAATGCTAAACAACACGCTGGTCAAGCATTCAGACTTTCAACTGCCTCGTTTGTGGAATCACCAACACGAGGTATATTTATATACAATATGTTATTTAAATGCCATTTGCTTCTGCATGTGGTTAACAACATCGTGTTCACATGCTGGCTCTAGGGTTGCACATGCTAGGTGCCGGCATGACACCACTGCAATATCAGTGGTAAATATGCACTGATTTGCGTACGAGCACTTTCAAATACAAATAACACACTAATGTGCAGAATCTTGCATGATACTCACGAAATTAATACTAATCCACTTACAGGTAAAAATAATAAGAAATATCTTGCAAAGTGTAAAGTCCCCTAAAGGTACTTGCATTTTTTGTTTATTTCAGCCCCAGTCACTGCTAATCTACACAGTGATAGAAGCCGAATTTGGTTAAATCATTCTCCCTATTCGCGACCATACACGTTATCAAAGCAATTGAAAGGTTAGTGCAATAAGTTGTAAGTGCACTCAAATAGAGATATGTCACCTTCAAGTTCGGTTTTACATTTTTACGTTACCAATTTGCCGTTTTTTGTGCCTTTTGGTTTTTAGATTGTTATAACAAGAAAAGTTACCTGACGGTTTCTCACCCTCAATTCTGGCACTATTGATGTGATGCCACCATCTTTCGTCCTGAAGACGGGATCAGTATACTTCTATTAGCGGTTAAAATCGGCTATAGATTTTCTCCAAGATCATCACTGTTTCCCAGAAACACATTCCTCTGTGTCGACGGAGTCAAGGACTAGCAATTATCATTTACAAATTATGAAAATCATTATGTGTTCACTACACATTATTACTAACATCACAATGTTGCCACTCTATGAAATTTGTGGTTTTGCTCAATTATTGAAAAACATGACCGTCACATGAGTTTGTTTTTTATGTGATATTCTTTCGTTGTTCGTTATCAAAATGCATTTTTGTCTATTGTCTTACATGGAAAATGTTTCAACGGTTTTTATATATATTTATTAAAATGTTCATCTCTATTCTCTATGCCTGGATCTATTGACCGACATGTTAAGTAGCACTTTTTAGAACCAAGCACATCTAATGCGTGTATAGGTGGGTAGCTGTTTGTTGTGGCACCTTTTGTTACTTGTCTAAATCACCCCTGTTTTTAAGACAACTGGTGCACTACTATATCTTCTGGAGGTGCCCTACGAACGTCAGAGAGGTGCACCCAGTAATGCAGCTCCTTTTGTGGCACCTTTTGTTACTTGTCTAAATCAGTCCTCAGCCACACAGCCCCCTAAAAAAGAGGACACCTTAGCTCTAACTACTTGTATATCGCTTAAAAACAGGGGTGACAGTACCTGTACCCAGAGCTCCGTATTGGCCTGCCCGAAGGTGACACAGGTGTGGTGGCACGCTCAAGTGCCAGGCCAAAGTTCAGCTGCTAACTCCACACTTTTTTTCCTTTTAGGAGCACTTTCTCTCCTTTTCTCTCTCACTATTTCTCTCTCACTATTTCTCTCCTCCTCTTCCCCTGTGTTTCCTCTTGTTTCTTTTTGTCCTGTAGAGTGTACATCTCGTACGTCCCTCCCTTTTGTTGTCTTGTGCGTCTGTGCTTCTTTTACAGGTGGAAAGCAGGTGGATGCAGCTCATGTACATAGATTGTTAAGGTGGGACCTGAGGCGTAGAGATTCAAATGAAAGACTATGGAAATATATCTATTATTGTTGGTTAGTACTTGCAGGAGGCTTGTGTGTGATATTGCTAATATTATTGGGGGCGTATTGGGGAGGGTATTATAGGGGGAGGTCCTATAAAGGGTGGAGTGGGTGAAATAGGATTGCATATTATCCAAATGGAATGATACATATAAGTGTCAATAACAATAATAAGTGGAGTTACATATGTTAACACTAATGTGAATATGAGTAATAACAATGGTAGGGGGGCATGGCCAGCTGCCATGTGAGGCAGACATACAAACTGGAAGCTCCTGTGATCTGGAATTTGATATGCTACAAATGCTTGCTTAATTGCTGCTAAAGAACCCACAAGCAAGCTGCTGTACGAAATACTGGAGTAGGTCATGAGCGTGTGAGAGACCACAGGAGACACCAAGGAGGGAGAAACACTGTCAGCGCTGAGACAGGAGTCGAGGAGAGAAAATGGCGGTGGAGGGACGCAGCGGACAATGAGACCTCAGAGCTGCCAGCCTAAAGGCAGCAAAGTTTGAAGATAGTGAAGCTGCAGTGAAGAGCCGGTGGACCCCACGGAAGTGCGACCATGAGAGGAGCAGCCACAACATAGAGAAAGTAGAAGGCAGCTGCACGAAGCAATTGGTGAGAAGTTGGGAGATTGGGGACGGAGAGTGCAGCGGCTCCAAGGTGCGGCTGCCCGATAAAAGCACCTGCAGGGACCTGCTGTTATGCTGTCGCAAATAACAGGGGAAGTGCTGTCCTTTCTTCAACAGACCCCATCCCACCTGCTCACTTTACACGGCAACAGTGCACAATCCCCGCCTCTCGAAAATGCGGGCCTCACACACATGTTTTGGGGATGTCCGATGGTACAGGGGTTCTGGAAGGAGTTGGCACAAAAAGGGGCCCAGGGTGGAATAGAGTTGGATATAGTTGGATATCCAGACTCCAGAAGCCTGCCTGCTTGGCAGATTCAAGAGAAGCAAAAAAGATAAATCGTTAAAAAAACTGAAAGATTTGATGTATATATTAGCTAAATGTAGTATTGCAATGCGATGGGAGGAGGCGAAGCAACCAAGTGTTATGGTATGGTGGAGGGAACTAGAAAAGTGAAACTGTAGCATGGGAAAAAGGGCTGGGCTAACAAAGAGTGGGAATGGATATTCAAAGATGGATATAACTGACAGTGTCTATGTTCACTGGCTGTAGTACAGATAATGCCACTCATGACACATTGGGGGAAGGAGATGCTATAGGATACGAAACGTGCTGTTTAAAAAGTGACGTACTGGCTGAGTTGGGGGGGGAGATGGGTTTGTTGGTTGTCTAGATGCAAGATGTTAAACATTGAGTTGGTTGTTGTTGTATATTGTTATTTTCGGAAATTATGCAATATAATCATTTTTAAAAATACAAAAAAACAATGGTAATTGGGTCAATTACTCTAATATGCAAGTTCCGTCTGTGAAGGAAGTAGAGAACACGTTGATTACAATAAATAGGAGATTGTCTACCACTATGGAAGGATACAATGGTATTTCTGACAGTATTACTAAAGCAACAATCTTTGAAAATGTGCACGGAAGAATGAAAAGAGAAGTACGACAAAACTATGACACATATCAAGGGTTGGGTTTTGATGTGATTGAGGATATTTATCACCCCAAATTCTCTAATTCCTGGTACTCTGATAAGAGTGGTGTGGGGAGAAATGCTGTAAATGGAAGCTGTTATGTGTGTTCACTCAATAAGCACGCATCAGGGGCTCCCAAGGTGTTAATACCGCAAGCAGTCCCAATTATAGAGATACAATACCTGGTTCATCTTGCGCTATGCAGAATAAAAGGAATGCTCCAGGCATAAAGTGTGGAATTGCAAATGGCGTGGCCAGATTTCATAAAGCGTCCCGACGACCAAAGGAACATCAAGTGTGTGGAGTTACCTTATCTGATGTTGAAGGGGCAGAAATATGTCAATAATAACTGGCAGGACAGCACACTACCTTGCATGGCAGAAGGACTGGTAACATACATTAAGGACAGAATAGCACGAGTGGTCAACTTCTGTGCACAAATCTGGACAGAGCATATCACAAAGCTGACGTGAATTGCAGCAATGAAAAAGCCAGTGCAGGCGCACAAGGAAGGAGAATACAAGCTCTGTTTCCGCAGCAAGGGTACAGTCTCTGTTGGCATAAATGAACATTGTAATAAGACTCTCTTGATCACAGACATGAAGAAAGCAACAGTGGCATTGATGGATTACTACTGGATCCGTGGTCGTCAAGCTTACTTGCACCTCTCAGCGTCAGGGAGGGGCTGTTGTTCTCTGGCCACATTGCATTCAGCGCTATTAGTAATCCCAGAAGAACATCTGAAGGGGGTAGTACTGCATGCAGAGGGGCCAACGAGTTCTCCCACAATGCAAACTGAATATAAGAGCATGGTGCCCACTCAAGAGCCCAACATCCGTTAGGAAAAGGACAGCTCCAACAACTGCAGAGGATGAAAAGATCGAATTACATATCTAAAGACTCTTCCACTTTGCTTGCCGAGATACCAGAAGAGTATCGGCTGTTCAGCTCAGCAGAATCCTTCTTCACTTCCCTACTCTTGCCAGTGGTACAGGTGGCAGCCAATGCCAAATGACTGGATCATGCAGTGGGAACTGGTCCAGCTTGCAAACGACACAGCAAATGGGTTCAACATGATCAAGGTTGAGTTACGAGCACTAAGACTTATGACACTGCAAAATAGATTTGTGCTCGATATGTTGACAGCAATGGAGGGTGGGGTTTGCAAAGAATTTGGCAATTCCTGTTGCACGTTCACACCTCACTATCCCACATCATTGCAGCTGTCCATGGCCAAGGTGTTCGCATGAAGCAGGAGGGAGGAATTCAGGACAATTAGTGGCTAAGCATGACTCAACTGGGCCTCATCGTTGCTAAAAGCAATCGTGAAGATGGTAATACCCATCATTGTTTTCATCCTGGTCATTTTCTGCACGTGTCAGTTGGTTCTTCGATGCTGTGCCACTGTGGCACCCAATAATGCAAGAACTATGGTATCAATTGGAGGTTCAAAAGCATTTTACGAAACAAAAAGCATTGAAGTACAAACCAATGTTCCACTAGGTGACCCGAAGTATTAAATGAGTCCCATCCCATATAGAGATGAAGTTGACCCTTTATACCACAATGTCCTTTCCCAACCCCTGATCCAGAAAACTACACACAGGTTTGGGTGGACCTGGCGGGGGAGGAGGGTTGCATTTATATCACTTGTTCACCTGAAGAGTATGCGCGTGGGGGGAGAGTTTGTGATCACTGTGTAGGGCGCGGGTGCCAGTAAAAAGCAATAAGCCATATGTGGATGTAGAAACTGCAGAGTGGGAGCAATTCCAGAATTCGTTACTGTAGAAGTAACAAAATGGGGGAATGTTGGGAAGGGGGACAGCCCCATCCCTCCCCCAGGAACTTTAAAGTAAGGCAAGATGCATTTGAGGCACTGTAATGAACCGAGGGGGGTCAGTTAAAGGGGCGCTTTCCCGTCCAGTAGGACCTCGTGCTAACATCATCAATTATAGTATATACATATGGTGCGGCCCAAGACACGGGCAGCTTTGATATTTTTCGTAGATATTAATATTCTTAGGTAGAAGGCTTGCACAGTAAGCACGGTAAAGGCAGCATTGCATGCACAATGCCCAAGTCCGAGGCAACAGAAATCTTCAGTCATGCCTGAGCTCCCATGAGGACAGTTTGCACCCGCCACACTGTTTGTCCATTGTTCTTGAAAGTGTTGCATAGATGTGTCTTTCACCAAAAAGGAATGTGCCCAACAAGGCTGCGCTTAGAGGCCAGCACCTGGTGGCCATGTTATCTCACTTTGGCCAAAGCACGACCCAGCCCATTCCTGAGGGACCACAAATAACGGACTAAACCCTAAAGATCCCCGAACTCCATGACACCAGGTGCCCTTTGACCATCAACCCCAAAGTAACAAGTCCTGAAATGTTCACAAAGGATGGACAGGATGTATCGTTGCAGCAACAATCGTGTGATTTGTATTGTGAGGTGCTGGGTGGGATAAATTATAGTTCAATCGAGGGTGGAAGACCTGGGAGTTGGATGATGCGGAGGAAGTGAGTGAAATGTGCAAGTGAAGGTTAAAGTGCCCTGGAACCTCCTGTGCATCTGTTTTTGAGGCCTGCCAAGTGCATGGTATTAGCGATAAACAAGCTATATAATAGGAGTATAGTTAATTTGTTTTCTGACCTTCGACTTTAGAAGAAGATAAGTCCTTCAATGCCCATGTAATGGAAGACGGACAGACTGGTCTGGGACCAATAAACTGCCATCCCATATGGATAAAGTCAGCACCTCTATAGGGTCCATTCAATCAGCTGCACAGGTTTGTATTACATATATTGCGTCATTATGACAACGTTTTTGCCTTAAATGTTTCTGCTTGTACCTCTTTTTGGCAGAACGTTCTTGGCAGCAGAGTTCTTTGCTGTTGCTCTCATCTGTGCATGAGATTAAAACGTGTTATCCTTACAAGATCGACTTGGCCCTTTCTTCCCTTGCGGGTTGTATTTTCTCTGGTGTTAGCGTTCAGGGCTTGCCTTCAATATGCACCACACATAAAAGATTGATAACGTCTTAACCCCAAGCCATATCCATGTTATGCATTATAAAAGTTATATATCAACAAGGTATCTCCTTCCAGTAGCTTAATGGATATAATGAGAAGTGTATTTGATGAATATATGGGTACAACCAATTAGCCACAAAAATCGCCAACCCCGCCTTTATTCCTTCCACAATGTCTTTTTTTTGGTTGGGGAATACAAAATTCCCAAATTACTGAATGTTGAGAAGAAATCAACTTGGTCTCCTGGAACAATGTCAAACCCTGATATACATGATTCAAATTCAGGGTCACGCATATATCCGTTTAGGCGACAATGCACCAGGAGACTATTGTAAAATGATTTTCCCAAAATGTGTGGGGTGGGGTTGGGGGGCTTTGGGTCAGTGATAAAAGATGGTGTCTAGGATTTTTATAGACTGGATCCCTGGCTTGAGCAAATATCTCCATATGAGGATGGCAAATTAATGCCTTCTATAGTGCCCCAGAGTGCACTTCCATAATATTATCCACTAATATGGGAGTTGAGCTCCGCGAGGCAACTTCAGAGATTCCCTGCTTTGGGCAATTAACTGTTTTGGGTAGGTACCAATCGTCATGTAAATGGCAATTTTTAACTCGGCTGTTAAGATTGGTTTAAATTCCTAATTCAGAGAAGTACTTTCCCTCTGCACAGATCAAGTTACAAATACTAGAACCCACAAAAGTAACTCTTTGGCTACAGCCACCACAGTACATACAGTCATATAAAATTCTAAATTGGAGTATAATCTTATTGGCCTTTTAAAAAAAATCCTAAAATATCATACAGTGCCAATAGTACTCTACGATAGACATTCTTATTCCCATGGAAAAAGCCCTTAGAGGTGCAAACAACATTTTTCTGCCAACCCTCCATATAATCATTATCCAATGTTTTTAATTCCCCAACAGGAGGGATTATTGTTAAGTAACAAACTACTCACCTGTAACTCCTGTTCTCCAGCACAGGTATCTTACATGGATTCGCATGCTCATGAATATTCCCCATCGTCAGGCTTGGAATCCTCAGTAGAATTAAATCAGTTTCACTTTAAATCTAAAAACTGCTGGTCATTTATACAGCCTATTGCTGTCACTTTGGGCCATACTTCCCAAGCCAATGGCATTCGTCCTCCTTAGATCTAACCACAGTCAGTCGACATCTTCTGATTTAGAAGTGTACGTAAACAGCTATAGAGGGGTAGAAGGGAGGGAGCGTTGCATGTGAATCCATGTAAGACACCCACGCAGAATGGGAGTTATAGGTAAGTAATTTGCTTCTTCGCCAGCATGGGATCTTACATGGATTCACATGCTCATAAATATGATTATACAGCAGTACATATACAACTACAAGAGGTGACAAAGGCTCCACAGAAGCAATACGACTCACCTGCGGAACACAATCACCTCAAGCAAACATGTTGCGATGCACAGCCTGGCTGACACAAGAGTCACCCCTGGAATACCTGTCGATGCAGTAGAATTCCATGTAGGTATGAGTCGACCTCCACATAGCAGCCCTGCAAATGTCCAGCAGGGGATCATCAGACAAGAATGCCGTAGTAGAAGCCACGGCCTTGGTGGAATGGGCTTTCAGCCTTCCTGTCAAAGGCCTGTTTGCAAGTCAATGGCAATATGTGATAGAGCCAAAGAGCCACCTGGAAATGGAAGCCTTGGAGAGGGTGCAAACGTTACAATCAACTCAGAGGTTGTGTGAAAAGACTTAATGCATGCAATGTAGAATTTCAAAGCACAAGCCAAGTCCAGTGAATGCAAAGTCCGTTTTGCGGCAGAAACAGGATTGGGGAAGAAGAGGCGCAGAACTGAAGGTTTGTTCAAATTAAATTCCAATGGAACCTTTGGCATGATGGATGGATGAGTCTGCAGTGCCACCTTGGATTGACGAAGACAAATACAGTGGTTTATAAGAGAGAGCTTGTAACTCACCAACATGTATGGCGGAAGTGATCGCCACCAGAAAAACAGTCTTTCAAGACAAAAACCTCAATGTGTCTTAGTGGACTAATGCATCCAGTACAGTGGCCTGTGTTTGACCTCATGGTCACAGGTTGGGTAACAAATATCTGTTATTAGCACAAAGATGCCTCTTGAGGGGGTGATTGTGCGCTTTACAAATACACCTGTTATGTTATTGGAATACTCTGAAGAGGTTCAAAAGGAGTACTCATCAATCTTGACAGAACTACGTTGAGCCCCCACGCGGGGGTTGGGGCCTTCCACAGGAGGGAATGCTATGAACAGACCTTTTAGGAATTCTTTAAAAAGTCTGAGACCACAAGGAAGGCCTGCCAGGAGTCAGAGTGTACTGGCAAATATGCCCAAGATGCACCTTGATAGATGCACAAGCAAGTCCTGCTTTTGCTAGGGAGAGCAGATATGGCAGAATCTGAGGAGCTTTTATGTGAAGAGGGGAAATCCCCTGCGATCCACACCACAATGAGTCATTTTGTGCTTCTAGTACGAAAGCGTTGATGGTGCCCTAGCCTTAGTGAGTATATCCTTGCATTCCCCGGGCAATGAGTAATGTCCAGATTCTAGATTTCCAGTAGCCAAGCAGCCAGTTCCAATGATGCTGAGTTGTAATGAAGGGCATACCCTCCATCTCTGGAGAGCAGGTCCAGAAGAGGAGACAGTTTGAAGCAAGGAGTCACCGACAGGTGGAGAAGATCTGAGTACCAGATCTTCCTGGGCCATACCAGAGCAATGAGTATCATCTTGCAATGGGTCTGCTTGAGTGCCCTTAGCGCTTGCAGAATCAAAGGTATTGGAGGGAACGTGTAGAGAAATCATCCCTCTCAGGGGAATGAGAGGGCATCCCATAGACTCCTTGGTTGCAGTTACCGGATGGCAAAGCCTTGGCACTTTGCGTTTCGTGCCGTGGCGAACAGGTAATCCTAGGACAACCTCACTTGGAGAAGAGATGAAAAACCTGAGCTTGCTGAAGTCCCCACTCGTGGCAGGATCATAGTTCTCGGCTGAGAGTCTGCAATGGTATTGTGAATGCCTGCCAGATGGAATGGGATGAGAAACATCTTCTGATCTATAGCCCATTTCTACATCACTTGTGCCTCTTTGGATAGAATGGGAGAGTAGGTTCCCCCTGCTTCCTAATGTAGAACATGGTGGTTGTGTTTTGTGTTGGGGCTTGAGAGCCCAGAACACTGCTCGCAGCTCCAGGACTTTTTTGTGCAACTCCTTCTCATCCGGTTGTCATAAGCCCATGGCGTAAAATTGCCCTTTGTGCGCTCTCCACCCTTGTAGGGAGACCTTGGTGGCCTGATGTGCTGGAAGGTGAAAGGGAGCGCCCTGTGTGAGATGCTGCAGAACGACCCACCACTGCAACGTTGTCCAGAACGCTGGAATGAGGGTGATCTTGTTGTTCCAGGAACCTGATATTTGCTGCCATCTGGCATACAGGAACTGGTGCAACGGTTTCATCTACAGCCTGCAATGAGGGACGGAGGGACGCATGAGGACATCATCTCCAGCAGCGATTTGATGGAGTGGTCAGTCGTCACTCGAAGAGTTGATTGCTGTTGCACTTTGCCCAAGATGGCCTTGACCCTCTCCTCCGAAGGGTAAGCCAGACAGGTCAGTGTGTTGAGACGTGAACCTAGGAAGAGAGCATTCTGGGATGGCACCACGCAGGACCTAAGTTGATCCAGAACCCCAGCAAAGTGAGGCACCTGATGGTCTCTGCAGTGTGCCGCAGGGCCAGTGGCTGAGAGCGGGCATGCATCAACCAACCATCTAGGTAGGGATAGATGTAGATGTGCCGCCACTGTAGCCAGGCACTTGGTGAAGATCCTCAGGCCGACTGGAGGCCCGAAGGGAAGGGCCTTGAATTGGTGCTGTTTGCCGTTTACAATGAGCCAGAGGAATTGACAGTGCCTTTGAAGAATGGGGATGTGAAAGTAGGTATCTTCCAGGTCCAGAAAGCCTCTGTGCTCCAGTTGCTTGAGGCCGTGCTGTAACGTGACCATGCGTTTTCTTTTTTGACTTGAGAAATTTGTTGGGTTGTCTTAGATCGAGGATGGGTCTCTACCCGCATGACTTCGTTCATACTAGTAAGTATCTTGAGTACACTCCGGAGCCTCAGAGGCACTGTCTCTATTGGTCCTTTCATGATGGAAGGAATGGAGGGGCATTTGTCTTGGAATTTCAGCGTGTGACCCCGTTGAACAATGCTCAGCCCCAACTTGTTGGTGGAGATGTTGCGCCACTCTTTGACAAATTGTGACAGTCGGCCTCCTGGGGTGCTGAAGTGGAAGGACGGGCCCCGGACTTGGTCAGGCCTGCTTGGGTGTTAGTGTTCTGGAGCATGCTCCTTGTCGACGCAGTGCACCCCCTCTGTACGACTGCAATCGTCTCTGTAAACCTCTTGAGCGATGGAACGGGAGGGTTGACAATAGAACGGCTTGTAGTCCTTTGAAGATCGTGGAAAACGCCCATGGGGGAGGGGCAAAAGGACTGCCTTCACTGTTGAAGCGTGCCCAGAGAGCAAGTCGTTTCAGTATCAGTCTTAATAGACTGCAGGGTATCATCAACAGCCTTGCTGAGGAGGTCCACTCTGTTGAACGTCATAAATACAACTTTGGCCTGGAAATCTGCTTGGAAGTTGGTGGCCCTGAGCCATCCCTGATGACGCAGAACTGTGCCATTGCCCATTTGCCAGAACCCCAAGTCAGCAACATATAGGGCGACTGTGATGGCATGGTCAGAGGCAATCTATCCTTCATGGGAACAAGGCTAAAGCCTCTGCCTTCTTGTCCTCTGGTAGGAAGTCTAGAATGGGGCCCAGTTTGTATGAGAGCTCTCTCTCATACCTGGACAGAATGGCCAATAAATTAGCAGTTTTGACCATGGATGCAAGCGTAGTGATGATGCGTTTGCCCATCGTGTTCAGCTTCTTACCCTCTGGATCCAGAGGGAACATACATGGCAAAGAGGGGTTGGAAGAATGTGTTCTCGCTGTAGCTGAACCCATAGAGTCTGGGGATGGTTGAGACCTTAAACATTTGGGGACTGTGTCCGGCAACCTGTACTTTTTCTCTAGTCACTCCTTCGGAGGAGCCGAGAATGGATTCTTCATGACTAACAGGCCGTCCTCCCAAATGTCGTCCATTAGCAGGATTGACACCGTTGTCTTTCTCCCACCTCTCAAAAGGAAACCTTCCTTCCTTCGTTTTCTCTTCAGGGACCAAGTTGAAAAGCTTTGCAGCCCGGGAAGCATTGTATGAAAAGAACCAATCTCATTCGGTACAGAGTCCCTGGAGGGCACGTCCATATCTGGAGGTACACCATCTGCAGGAATGAGGTTGTTGAAATGGTCTGTGCCTCGCATATCCTGGGATGTATCCGTGTCAGGATTTTTATCTATGTCAGGATTCGTATCCGTGTCCATCAGGGCAGCAGCCTCCACTACAGGAAGCACTGGAATGGACAATTGATGAGGAGTAGACAGAGTCCGATGAGGAGGCATCAGGTGAGGCTGTGAATGCAACACTTAACTCTTGGCCGGAGCAGGCAAGGGGCCCGCCGGAAGCAGGCGCTGTTGAAGCTCTGATACCAGTGTGTGGAGAGTGGACAAAAGGTCTATTGACAAATCCCTTGGGGTAGCACTGGTGCATGAGGCCTAGGGCTGGATGGCCTAGACAACGGAGCAGGATGCCAACGCTGCATTGGTTCTGGAAGAATGGGGTCAGGATCCCCTTGTTCACCTGCCTGGTGAGAGTAAAAACCTTCTGGAAGCTGGTCCTCAGAAAGAGTGGATGGCTCAATTATCAGAGCCTGGGGCGAAGCCTTAGGAGAGACCAGTGGCTACTTGGCCCGGACTGGCTTTGGAAGGAATTGAAGAGCTGGAGGAATCTACCTACCCACACAATCGCCCATTGGGAAGGAGGCGATGTCAGGAGCCTATTGCAATGTCAACGAAGCTAACGGCTGACACCCACGAGGCTGACCAGGGCCTTGGAGGCAGCGTCACCCTGGATATGTTAGACATGGTCATGGAGGCGGTAGTCATGGCCATCGACGATGTTGCAGTGGATGCTGTAGGTGTCGATGAGATGGTAGTTCTCAAAGCATTCGACGAGAATCTTGATTTGTGCTTCGTATACTAACATGAGGATCGGGTCATCGATGGCGCATGACTGGACGGCGGTGCTTGACTCGTCGGTGAAGTCGTGATCGCTGAGTGGTGCTTCGTAGACAAAGGGGCTGTTGTGCCCCTCGTCGACACAGTGGTTGAAGGCACCACAGCTGCGGGGCCTGTAGACGATGAAGAAATAGTAGTAGGAGGAGCGTGAGATGATTTTGGCTTTTTTGGTATGTTCCCCAGGGAAGTGTCCTCGAAGGATCTCGACCTGAGGGAGCACGGTCTACGGACCTGCCTGCCCTAGCTAAGGCATGACTGCAAACTGAGGCCTCACCGCCTTCTTCAATCCAAGCCACAAACCTTCTAGGACGATCTTTCAGTGTCTTAGAAGAAAAAGACTGACCAATGGGACAGCCGTCCACATCTGGATGTAGACAGTAGATGCATTTACGATGCCAGTCTTCGACAAAGATGTTCTCTTAGGTCACACTTCGAGCAGGCCCTGAAACAACGACTCTTCCTCATGGGCATTCACCATGGCATGTGTTGAAGGCCAAAGTCGGAGACTGCAGCTCCACGCGGACTGGAGATCCGATGGACCGGATACCAACTGGCAACGGGTCACAGCCACCAGCAGTCACAACGGTGAGTAGGATGAAGAAAAACAATTATAGAACAAAAATTTGAGATTTTCAAGAAGCGAAATCCCAGGACTGCCAACATGAAAACGTGGGATAAAAATCTGAAGATTACCACATAGGGATTTGGGGGGGTTGTCAGTTTGCGAGCTAAAGGACACCCAAAGTGACAGCATTAGGCTGTATAAACGACAAGCAGTTTTTAGCTTTAAAGCAAAACTTCTTTAATATTACCAAGGATTCCCAGCCTGATGAAGGGGAATATTCATGCGCATGTAAATCCATTTAAGATTCTATGCTGGATAATGATTGAGTACAAATGGCCACAGAATGTGTTCAATTAGTAATTGGTTCCTCTAAACAGTACAGATTATTGATAGGTGGATATTTAATAGTATTAGATGTCGCAGCTATTGCTGTAGCTAACTTTAACTGGCTGGGGTGCCGGGTGCCCACAGTATAATCTGTCTGGGTGGACACTGTCCTAGTGGCCTTGAATAAACATACATTATACTACTCCTGAGGCTGCATGCTTCTTTTATGCAGGGCATGGCAATGAATGAATGCAGCAGTGGAATGGGTATTTAGATTTTCAGAGGCAGCAACATTTGATGATTCTCCCGAGGCATTTCCAGTGGAGTCAGATTTTTGATCAAGTCAAGGCTTTTTTCCAGGTGGTTCCGATGTTGAATGCATTCTTCCTGGAGGTATGTCACCATTCGGGATAAATCCATCAATGACAATTCCAATCTCAGATGTTATAGTTGTAAATGGCTACTCAAATCATCACATTTCAGGTCAGATGATGGGTTCCTCTTGTCCAACAAATGACCCGGATTAGGAACAGAATGCAGTTGATAACTATAATGTTCTTGTTCCAGTCAGTACGAATGGCTTTGAGAAAGATTACCAGCTTCATTTTGACTTTCTTTTTGAGTTTATATGGGCACCAAGTCTAGTTACAGTAGGTGGTTTCTGATCAATCAGAGCAGTTTGTTGCGTCATAGTCATAGGTGTGGGGTCTGATACCCGCCTTACTATTCCAATGTTTCCTGCGCCCACATTTTTAAAACATAGCTCAGTATTTGGATTAACTATTCCAGTGACATCAGTTTGAGTTGTTGCAATACTAGCAGAGTCAGACTCCAAATTATCAATTTTATCCGAGAAACACATTCCCAATCTCTAGGAAAAAGAATTCAGAAGCTCATCACTTTCAGCTCCTTGGCGATCCAGAATTGTACCAGATCGTATAGTGATGAGCGTGGTTCCATTTGCTATTCTGAGTTTTCCTTCACCATATCATCCTTGACAGCCATATTGTTACAATGCTTCACTGGGACCACATTGCCAGGCTTCCCGCAAGGGTTTGAATCACTATTCAATAGGTATTGGGGTTTTGGAGATTCCATCCTTGGATAGGATGGAAGTCTTTCCTACAGATAGATCTGGGTCAGTCATGTTCAACAGGTCTTCAATAGAGCCCATGGAGTCCATCAAACTAATAAGGCTAATGGGGGATCAATGAGGAACCATTGAGAGTGTTGAACGTGTAAGTAATCGAATCAACATCAGGGCCAGCTGGTAGTATTGGAGAAGAAAGCTGTGGTACTATCGAGGCCTTTAAAGAGGCAGCCTGAACCACAATGAAAGTCAGATGCTGGGAACAAGTTCTAATTTGATGCCATGCCCTACCCACCAGAAGATACTGCTGTAGATAGGTGAAAACTAAATGAGAGGTAGCAGCAAAATGGAAGCACTGACAGAAAAGAAATGTAAAAGAGAAAGCAATTTAAAGAGAACATAAAAAGTTAAGATACGCAAATCAAAATGGCAAGAAATGGAGGATTCAACAGAAGCAGCCAGCAATAGAGTACAGGACATAGCATCACAGTTATAGAAAGGGGTTCATAGAATGTGCATTGTTTAGCACATGCAAGGGTTTGGGGGGATGTTCCACCATGTTTCAGACACTTCATGAGGCTGGGCTTTAATAGCACCTGGGTCATGTTGAGTTAACTCCTGGTCAGAGGAAAATCGTCACACACAGGAGCTACTTTCAGCTGCTGCTCCATGAATTCCAATTTAGACTTCTGTGCTGTGTATTTTTATACTGTGTATTATGTGCTCCAATACTCATTTGAGCTGATGGAGGTTTTTATAATTAATATATTTTTCAGCATATCAGCGTGGTGTATTTAACAAAGGGTAATTGTGTGAACTAATTGTACCATTGTGGTAGCCTTCTACCCCCTCCTGAGAGTTGAGCCTGATCATTCTGCCACACAACTTGAAGAGACATTTGACTTTCTTTTTGGCTTAGTGCTTTTGGCCCACCCTTGGGTTAGTGCTTGTACATGTCACTAGACGTTTTGTATTCTGAAGTACTTGCGAAAATTGGTGACAAAGTTGATATTTACCTGAAGGCAGGTTCTAATGTGTTGTAACAACTATTTTACAACGGGGTTGCTTTTCATTCTGATGTGCAAAACAGTTTCATTTACTTAAATGAAAATTGTTTGTGCTGAGTAACATGCTTTACTGTCAACAAACATGTTTGTACTAATCCATTGATGGGTTCTTCTTTGGCTTGGTACCTTACATTGGTTTCTCTTGGAGAGTGTTGGGCTGTTTTTGGTGTTCAATGTCCCATTCGAAAATCTCCAGGAAACATTATCAAGTCGGATAACATTTAGCTTCATTAGCCATCCCTTAAGGCAAAACCTACTTTCTATTTACATTTGGCGGGTGGGTTTTACGAATGGTTTACTAACCCAGTTTGTGTACTTAGAATGGAATTCCTTGGTAGTAGTACTCTGGCAGTATAAACGTGTGCTAATTTGTCTACTTTCATCTTGTACAGAGGTCTCGCTTCTACCCCGCTGTTGAGTTTGGTGTCTCCTGTCACTACTGATTCTGTCCCTACTGATGAACCACATTCTAGAGTCTAGAGAGAGGAACTCCGAATTAGAGCTCTGGAGTGGGAGCTGAAAAAGAACCAACTGGAGACAGAGCAAACTTAGAAGCTGGCCCTAAAAAGGTACCTGAAAGTAGGGGCTGCCAAGGAGAAAGAAGCAGAATGCTTTGAGCCTAAGAAAATCAGAGGACATGCGATTGAGCTTAGGAAATGAAGTTGGAGAAATACCAAACTATTAGTACTAGTTCAGGGCCTGAGGGAGGTTCTGGTTCTCTAAATCAGATTAAGCTCCCCAAGAACGGTGTGTGTGGAATGCATGGCTATTTTGGAGTAGTTAAATGGTTTGTAGTACGCTCGTGATGTGCAGTGTGTGTCTGGTGAGAGTAAGACTGCATTTGTTCTCTACCATCTGCCCCAGAGTGCATGTTCTGCTATTTTGGCATTGAGTGCAGAAGACAGCACAAGTGTGAAAGCTGCTCTTGTGCTGTGATTTGGTACCACTTCTGCTCATTATCTGAGTAGTTTTAGGGAGCACAAAAAGGATGATGTTCAGAGAGTGTAATGGGTGAATGACTCCCTAAAAAACTTGAATGATTTGGTGCATGGCTATAAGGCGAGTTCCTTTGAAGACATGATTAGATTGTTTATGCCAGAGCACATCATGGATGCTTGCTCCAGAGTTGCATCAGCACTTAAACATCTTTGCTAGTCCCATTGGAATCAGCTATCCTATGAGTCAACCAGAATGACCAGGGAGTCAGGTCAACATTCTCCCACTTTACAGATCCATAAAAGTAAAAGGTGGGTAAATCCCTTGTGGATGGGTCCCAAAATAAGTCTGGCACCACTAACCTAAAGGTAAGGGGTCATGTAGCAATTCCTAGACTTCCAGGTACTTGCTGGGACTGTGGAAGAGTTGGCCATCAGAGAGGTTCCCCCTAGAAGTCCTAAAAAGATGACTGCTTTAAGCATAGCCTTTGATCACTGGGAGACTTGCTCTTGGGCAGATATCAGAGCGATTTCTTAAGCATCCCTTAATGGGTGGGATTTAGTGGAAGCGGGTGTCACGCTCGGCCGCTGTTGGCGGCTGTGGAGACGCTGGCGATGGGGCGGCCATTGAATTGGACGTCACGCCGACGGCGTCCGCATCCAGCGGTCTAGTTTTCTCCGCGCTTCCCCGGCGGAGCCTATGTAACGTCACCTTACCCGGAAGCCCGCGCGTTGCAACCTTCGCGTCAGGCTCCGGGTTGGTACGCTACAGTTTTCCTTTCCGTGGCCTCGCCACCGCATTCCCCCTGCTGCTGCTCTCCTTCCTCTCTTGTTTCCTCCTTCCGTTCCTCGTCCTCTCCCTTGTCTCTCTCTCCCTCATTGAATACTGGGACCCCCCTCTTTAGCTCTCTCATTGTGTCGCGTTCCCTTCTGGCTCCTTTCTCTGCTTGCCGTTCTGCCTTCCTAGGTAGACACTCCTGCCTCTGCCCTATTTAGCGGGCTCCTCGAGCTCCCTTTCGTCATTTTCCTGATATGCCCTGCAGTCTTGACCAGAACCACTACTGACCTGCAAAGAAGGGGTTTTTTGTGCCTTTTAGGCTTTTTCCCCTACACCGGTCTACCCCGGTTCGGGGGCCCCCTTTTTGCCCCGAGTTTGAGGGGCAGGGTGGCTTCCTCTCGGGGTAGGTCATCTCATCATACCAGAGAACAGGAAGTCTGGAAAAGGAGATTCGGAGCTGAACCGGAAGAGATACCCCAAGGTGAGCAGGAAGGTATCGAAGATAGAGGGAGATCAGGGGTGAAGTTAGAAGAAAGTGGGAGTACACTTGACAGCGGGTCCCAGAAAGGAAGTTGTGATTTCTGCCAACAGACAGCAGCCCAATTATGTCCTTTACATTCTAGTGGGTGGGGACAACCTGCTACTGGAATTATAGACACTGCTGCCAGTGCGACTGTCACTGACAGTACTTTTCATTGGCCAGAGGGCATAGTAAATAGTTCTCTGCAGGTCACTAAATTGTATAGTGCCCCCTCCCAAGACATTACCTATTGCTAACATTTCCCTTCAGATATTGATATGAATTTAATTGTCCCCATTAGTGTCCATGAAACTGTCCCTGTCAACATTTTGCTTGGGAATTACTTCTGGAGTGAGGTATATTCAAAGACACCAATCTCATTTCAGGAGTTGTGAGGTCAAATTCCAATCCTGTATCACAATATAGACAAACCCACTTTATTAAAAAGTTATTCCTACTTCTAAAGTCCCTACATCTAAATACAGGTCCCTACAAAGTAATTCTTGCTGCCCCTCACTGTGTTGTTATGCCCCCTATAGTGTGCTGCTGTAACGCCTATCTAGTGTGAGGGATAGACAAGATACTCACCCTATCCTCTCTCACTACTTTTACTAAGTGCTAAAATATGTGCACATTGTTTGGGAGTTCATTTTTCTACTTTATTATTATCACTTCTAATATGTGCATTTTATTTTTCTCTCAAAATACTTGATTAATCCTAATCAAGTGTTTAAAACATAATCCTATTTTCTCGATTGTTCAGCATTTCTAAAAAGTGATGTACTTTAACCAAGAGTATCCACGTGTTGAACCAAAAGGGGGTCTAACACCCGAATCGTCCCTTAGTCATCACAATCCCACATTATGATTCAGGTGAATTTGTTTGAAGTGAGTTATAGAATCACCAGTATTTTGGATTATCTTTTTTGGTTCCCTTTTCCCATGTGTATTGACTGCTTTCCAAGTAAAACATAGACCAATTTTATTTGATTTCTATGGAACGCAGACTTTGAAAAGTTCTTGGTCAATAAAGAAATAATTTTGCCAGAGAACAATAGCGTGTGTCTTACTAAGAACACAATTGAAGAAAATGTGAATGGACCGAGATCACTCAGTAGATTCTCCTGTACTCTGGGAAAAGGAGTAATTAAAATGTCTTGGACTCCATTCCCAGTGTAAGAAATAGATCATGGTCCGCTCTCTTGATTCGTAGGAGGACCAGTCTGTAGTCTGGCTTGGAGTTCCTAGTTCTTCATTGGTTTATGCCAGGGCACAGAACAAAGCCTACCAGTTTCAGTGGTGAAAAGTCATCAAACCACTTTCATCAGGGCTGTTTTAGACTTAGTAGTATGCTGTCTTCTTACTCTGTTTCAGCATGTCTAAATTGGCTGTTTTCAGGAGGCCTCACCTGAACATTAGGGAGAGAGCGGGGCGAGGGGATGGGAGGGAGACAAGAGGTATTTGGATTAGAATTGAAAAAAGGAACTCCTCTGGAGACTTGCGCCAAGTTTGGTAGTACGTAAAATCGTTTATTCAGCACAATTAAACGTCTGCCTGTGTTACTTCCAAATTGTTATATTCATCACAATTATTCAGTTGCCCTCTTATGATGACACATGTTTCAGCCAACTGGGCTTTTATCAAATCAGGGCATGCACATATCCCTTAGAACATATGCGTCCACAGATGGTTGGTAAGTGAAATTCTAGTTGTTTGTTCTTTGGGATAAATCCCTGTGCCGCGTAATATCAGGAAATAATTCTGCATACAGTACGTGGAATTGTTTTGAAAATCACCTCAACCCGATCATTGGCAGAGAGAATTTCCTTTGGAGAACAAGGAAGAGTTAGTTTTTCAGCATCAAACACATACCAGCACACCCACGGCTGGGAGATCAGGAAGCCATCTGTCATCAAGAAGAGTCAAAGATTATTTGTTTACTTAGAACCATAAGAGAAGGCTTGTATTTTGATCATGAGATGCATATGCTTCTATAATTTATGTAAAGTTGGAATACTTTTCAAACAGATGCATTATGTTTTATTGGCCATATCAAATTTACATATGTTTTGGATATTAATACAAGAGTCTATAGCATATTCTCTGTATTTACAGTCTTAAATGGCATTACAATACCATTGGGTTTGAAAAAAACGCATGCATTTTGGCCTTCTTTTAAATTCTCCAGAGGGATTTCTATTAACACCTTATCCAGATCTAACTCGCTAATGTTAAGGTATTTTGATCTTTAATACCAAGTGGTACGGTATTCAATATTATAAAGCCCAGACAGATGACTGTCAAGTTTGTTTAGGATGTGGACATCAGTCTGCTAATTACATGTGACGCCATAACATTAGGTGAGTGACGTCGGATTGATAAAGAAAGGAACAGGTTGCCCACACTGGCACACCTCAGATTTGAAAGAAATTCTCAGTTACCAGAATTGCACGCTCTAAAAGGTTGGTAGAAAACTTGGGGTGCTTTAAGAAATTACTCAGTTCAGACTGGATTGTGTTTGTATGGTTATAGAGAAATGTTTGTGTCTGCAGAGACTAATTACTATTGTGCAAGCAGCAGTACATCTGTAAAGCTATTAGTTCAAGAAATATTTTAATTTTTCATGTTCATATGATTTTACAGGTTAGTCAGATACTCAAGGAACTTCTTTGTACTCAGAGCTGAGTGAATGAAAGACATAGCATTTCTGATGATTGTATCTGCTTAGATTCACATGCTAAGCATATAGTCCGACATCGAAAAAAAGATGCAATACTCTGCGATTTCCACTAGAAGATCAAAAGGGGACGTCGACATGGGTGTGACTGTAACACTATCCATAACGTGACATGTAGTATACCCAAAATCCCCCATGTGTCAAGGTCCCTCTGGTTGTGTTTTTTCTGCCATGAGGAGCCTTATATTCAGGCTGAGCAAGTACAAAAGAGAGACGGTGTAAGAGGTCTATGGTCCTTCTGATCCACAAGGGGAGGAAAGGTGGGCGCATGTGGATCTAAGCAGATACAATCATCAGAAATGCTATTACGGTGAGTAATGCATGTCTTCTGATACTTGTGGATCTGCTTAGAATCACATGCTGTGCATAGACTAGCGAGCAGTACCCAGAGATGGTGGTGGGATCTGTGAAGGAACAGCAGCAAAGAGCTGTCTGAGCACTGCTTGTCTCACCTGAGAATCAGACCTAGACTGCATATCTAGGAAGTAGTGTTGTTTAAAGAAAGGTGTGTACAGAACTCCAGGTTCCTGCTCTGCAAATGGAATCAAGAGGAACATTTGCAATGAATGCTATGATAGACCCTGTGCTCTAGGCGTGAAGGGTAGATCTCTCTTGGCAAGAGTGTAATACAGTGTGATGCAGTTTACGATCCACTTAGAAATAGCTGATTTAGAGACAGGGTCCCCTTCTCTACCAGCTGCCACTGAGACGAAGAACTGGTTTGTTTTTCTTAGTGCATATGTTTTTTCCAGATAGTAGATAACTGCTCTCTTTACATCCAGTGGTGTGGAGGCTTCTTTCCACAACGTTAGTGGGGTTCTGGAAAAAGGTGGGTAGTTCTATGGACTGGTTTACATGGAAATGTGGGTGCAGTGCGAGGGTGTGTGCACAAAACCACCTTGTCTTTGTGAATTGTGATGAATGGGTCCTGAACTGAAAGGGCCTGCAGTTCACCAACTCTCCTTATAGAAGTGATGGCCACCAGAAAGGCGGTCTTCTACGTGAGTGCTTTAAGGCTATTCATCAATATACGTGTGCCCCTTTCTGTATCTCAAAGTGAAAATTAACTGGGTTGCGACTATCCACATTCTTTTGGATGTCCGATTTCTTAACACCTTGTCCTAACTCCTTATTTGTGGCAATTTATGGACAATTCATCTAAAGGAAGCAACTCACATGAATCATGCATATATGACAATCAACGGAAATGAAAAAAAAAAACAATGGAAACTCATAAGATTTTTTATTTTTCATGTGATTAGAAACATAATACTTTAAAAAAGGAAATTAAGACACACCAAATACATAAATTGTTCTGTATACAATATCAAAGGTGAAATCAATCCAGTTCAAGTGGAAATCAATTGTAATTTCTCACTATAACATCAATCAATATCTTGGTGTTTCATCAATTACGATTCATTGATCATCTTGGTGTATGAAAAGAAAGAAAAAAATCAAAAAGGTTAAAAAGTCATTTGTGACTGGGTGAGAGATGACACAATCTTATTTGATTCTTGCATCCCATCATACATAGATTTAGTACTTAGAAACGACAGACTCAATATTTGAACAGTACATGTACCCATTCCAAAATGTAAAGTCCTTGATAGTGGTTAGAGGATTTGCAAATTTGTCCTACTAATCCTGTAGCTGTGGGAGTCCTATGTCTGGGACTTTGTAGTAAAGGATATATTTGCCAACGTGAAATAATGAGTGACAAACACTTGTGGAGAAAGGATATCTTTGCCAACGTGAAATAATGAGTGACAAACACTTGTGGAGAAAGTGCAAGTGGCCCAAATGCTGAAAGGTGGTTCCCTGCTCTCTTCACGTTTCGGCGGATGCTGAAGTTATTGATACCGCCTTCTTCAGGGCGTCAATTAGAAGACCCTGTGTGTTAATACATAAGAGCAATGTGAGTAGACCTCTCAATTGGTGCTTGGAACTACTAAGCATAGACAAACTAAATTTTGAACTCCAGTCACTGGCTTTTATTTTACCGGCCGGGACCTGTATCTGTTACGCTCACCTGGTATTCACGGGCACGCCACCCAGCCAGTTGGTCGTTGGTGCCCTTCCCAATGATTCCCTGGTGTGGTCTCGGTGTCGATGGGATTCCGCCTGGACATGAAGATTATATTAGGACTGGGCGACCAAGGTAAGTTTTCCCCCACCTCCCTTGTGTTTCCAGCCCCTCCAGGTTCTCTTCTCACCTGGTTGTCGGAATCGGTGAACTCTCCGTCCTGCTCTCTGGGCAGGGGCGCATTGTCTTTTGTGGGCGCGGGCGGTCCAGTTACTTCACTGACTGCTGCCCTTGTAGTGTCTTTCTGGTAAGTCTTATTGCGATTGATGGCGTCGTAATTCTTGCATGCCTTTTCTCTGTTATAAATGTCTCTTTTTTTTATCTCCCTAGGAGCGCAGAGTGTCCGCTTGGAGAACTGGATATGCTGGTTCTCACTGGGAGATGATGGCGCGCTATAGCGGTATGATACGGTAAGGAGGCGCTTTGCGTAGAGCAGCAATGTCTTGTTCTCACTGACCTGTGCTTTTCTCTTTTCGTAGGTCGCAGTGAGTTCCCAGCGCAGATGGAGTTCCGGAGCTATGCCGGCCGAAAAGCAACCAACCAGGTAAGTCTTTAAGCGCTTTGTGGTTGTAATGTCTCCACTACCTCCTTTAATGATGTCTTTCTCCTTTTCTCAGGTCCTTCGATCCGGGCGGTGAACTCCACCAACAGAGCTGCCCAGGAGCTGCGAGCAGTGAAGGATGATGAATGCAGGTAAGATTCTGCTGCTGTTCTTGGTTTTTCTGCAGGTCCAGAATTCACCAGGCTCATGAGAAAGCTGGACACGGTGAGTGTCACGTTGCTAGAAGCAAAGTAACGCGAAGCGTCTTGTCTTGTTCGGGTGTGGTTTAAATAGTCACTGTAAAGTAGTCCAGGTAAAGTAGTCCCTAGGCCACCACACCCAAAACACTAGACCGCATAGCTTGGTTCTAGGAACCAAGCTATGTGGATGCCTCCATGTTGGCTGAAAGCCTAAATAAAGTAGTTCCTCAAGCAGATGTCTTTCTTTACTGATGAGCCTGGCGCCAAAAGTGCCAGGACTGGCCCCAAGAGGGCCTGAGAAGTGGATGCCAGGCCTTATTAGTGATCCAAGCCCTGATTCCACCTGGCCAATGGGCTTGCCAGTGGGGATCAGGGCTGAGGGTCGTGACAGCACCCCCCCCCTCCCAAGGCCCCTCCCAAGGTGTGTCTCCTGCCTGGTCCAGGTTTAGTTGGGAAGTTCTGATGAAACATCTTGATCAGACGTGGTGCATGGATGTTCTCACTGGGTTCCCAGGATCTATCTTGAGGCACAAACCCCTTCCAGTCGATGAGATAGTACAACTTGGCTCTAGAGTGCTTAGAGTCCAGAATGCCCTTGACTTTGAATTCTGGTTCTCCATCTATTAGTATAGGTTGAGGTGGTGTCTTGATTCGTGTACCGGGTTGCATTGGTTTTAAGAGGGACACATGGAATACCGGATGGATTTGTAGATTAGGTGATAAGTCCAATTTGACAGCTGCTGGGTTGATAATTGCCTTGATGATATAGGGTCCCAAATATCGAGGATGGAAGGTCCGGGTCCCTTTGATGGGTACACATTTGGCGGCTAACCAAACCTGGTCTCCTACTTGATAGTCTGGAGCCTTTTTCCGATGCTGGTCGGCGAAGTGCTTTTGTTTTTCTTTAGCATGAATAAGATGTTCCTTCGCCTTTCTGAACGCCTGAGTGATGGTTGTGTGAAGAGTCTTTACTGCAGCCATTTCCAAGCTGGCGGGAAGGTCAAGTTCTGATGTACGTGGATGTCTGCCATACAAGGTGTAAAAAGGTGTTTGGCCCGTGCTAGAATGTACGGAGTTATATGCGTACTCGGCTATCCACAGTAAATCCTTCCAATCTCTCAATTCATGGTGCAGCATGCACCGTAAATACTGCTCGAGGGTCTGGTTGGTCCTCTCGGTTTGGCGGTCTGTCTGGGGGTGGTGACTGGTGTATAGCCGACGTCAATCTGTGCCATTGCGCAACATTTTCTCCAAAAATTGGATACAAATTGGATGCCTCGATCGGAGATCAGAACTGATGGAAAGCCATGCAGCTTGACAATGTTTTCCAGAAATACTTCTGCTAGGGTGAATGCATCCGAGAGGCCCTTGAGAGGAATAAAATGTGCCATCTTTGAGAATAAATCCACGATTACAAGAATGGTGTTAAAGCCTTGACTCGGTGGCAGATCAGTGATAAGGTCCAGGGAAAGAGTGTGCCATGGAGCGGGAGGGATGTCCAGTGGTTGTAGGAGACCAGATGGTTTCTGTTTCTGAGATGTATTTAGTGCATAGACGTCGCAGGACTGAACATACTGGACAATGTCCTTACACTAGGTAGGCCACCAAAAGGTTTTTTTACCTTGGCTAAAGTTTTAGCGATTTCAGGGTGTCCTTCGATCAGAGAGTCATGATAAACAAATTATATGCTGTTGTAACTCCTTCTCGGGTACCTATAGCCGGTCCCTAAAATAAGGTAACTGATCCTTGAGGCAATATTGTTCTCCTTGAGTTTGTCATGCGAGGAAAGCATCTGGGTTCATTGACTGTCGAATTTTGTTTCGTAATTCGGCTTGTGATAACGCTGTTGTGATACCCAAGAGTTTGTCTTCAGGTATGATGGGTAGCGGATCTGGAGTTGTATACACCGTTTCATCGATGCCCATTCGAGATAAGGCGTCAGCTTTGCCATTCTTGACCCCTGGTCGAAAGGTGATCACGTAGTAATATTCGGCAAAGAAGAGGGCCCACCGTAACTGGCGTGAAGACTGGGCTTTGGCTGTTTTGAGATATTGCAGGTTCCGGTGGTCTGTGATCACTGTAATGGTGTGTCTAGCTCCCAGAAGATAGTGTCGCCACGCCTTGAAAGCGGACTTGATGGCTAGGAGTTCTTTGTCCGTGATAGTGTAATTAATTTCCGGGGGTGAGAATTTTTTTGACCAGAAGGCCACAGGATGCAGCTGGCCAGTTTCTGGGTCCCTCTGTGAAAGGACCGCTCCCATTGCCATACTGAAAGCATCAGTTTCTACGACATAAAGGAGGTCTGGACGCAGATGCCGCAGGATTGGAGCGGAGGTGAACCTTTGTTTCAGTTCCTGAAAGGCTCTTTCTGCTTCCTCTGTCCAAGTCAACTTTTTATTGCTTTTTCGTAGCAGTACTGTGATCCGGTGCACAACCCGAGAGAAGTCTGGGATAAACCGGTGGTAAAAGTTTGCAAAGCCTAGCATGCTCTGTATCCCCTTCAGAGATGTTGGTGATGGCCATTTTAGAATAGCGTCAACCTTATGTACGTCCATTCTGATGCCTTTCAGCGAAAGGATGAAACCAAGGAATTCTACTTCGGTGACGTGAAAAAAACATTTCTCCAGCTTTGCATACAAACGATGTTGGCAGAGCTTGGTGAGGACTGAACGAACATGCCTGATATGATCTTGTTTTGAGGCTGAGTAGACCAAGATGTCATCAATGTACACTAAGGCGCAAATGTCAATCAGTTCTCTCAATACATAATTCATGAAATATTGAAACGCTGCAGGAGCGTTACATAAGCCAAAAGGCAGGACTTGATATTCAAACAAGCCATATTTGGTACGGAAAGCGGTTTTCCACTCATCTCCACTTCTGACCCGGACCAGGTGGTATGCTCCCCGAAGGTCTAATTTGGTATAGATCTGGGCATCTTTGACTTGGTCTAGCATTTCTGGGATAAGAGGCAAGGAGTAGCGGTTCTTCACGGTTATCTGGTTTATTGCACGGTAATCAATACAGGTCCTCAAGTCCCCTTCCTTTTTCGGTACGAAGAACAAAGGACTGGCTGCTGGAGACTTAGATGGGTGGATAAATCCGTTTGCAAGGTACTGGTCCAAATAGGATTTCAGGTGAAGGTTTTCTGGTTCGGTAAGAGCGTAGATCCTGCCGCAAGGGATTTGTGCCCCAGGAATAAAGTCAATTTGACAATCATAAGGCCTATGCAGCGGCAATGTGTTAGCCTGGGCTTTTTGGAATATGTCCTGAAAGTCACAATATTCATCTGGCAAAGTATTAGTTACTCCCAGAGTAGAGGCTCTAGTATTGGAAGTCTTGGAGACACAGGAGTCGGGTTCCGGGTCAGGAGAGTGTCAGGGAGCAGTTGCTGGAGAAGGTTAATTTCCGTGCCCGCCAGTCTATCAAAGGGTTGTGAGCAACCAACCATGGCATCCCTAGTATAACCAGAACTGAGGTGCCTTTATAAGATCGAACGAAATACACTCCCGATGCCCATCCTGGCACAGCAAAGTTACTACTGCTGTGCACTGGGTTACTGGTCCGGAGGCGATTTCTGTCCATCCACGGTAGTCACTTTGTCCCTGGTAGACTTAGAACACAAATGGAGCCCCATCTCTGCGGCCAACTCTTGTTCTATATAGGTCCCAACTGCTCCGCTGTCGATGTACGCTTCTACGGCATGCATCTTTGACGATTGTTGGTGATTTATTAAGATCACGGGTATCGCAAAGTGTCAGGTCAGTGGCTCTTTCTCATCACTTGACAAACTGACCTCTACGGTTGCCGAGCTTGGTAGTTTTTCGATTCCTTAACTTCATCCTTTTCTTTGGCCCTGACTGTCCTCCATGGAGGTTTTATTGGGAAGTCTTTCAGAAAATGTCCTGGTTTTCCACAATACAAACAAAGTTGCTGTTGTCTTCTTTTATCCCGCTCTTGTTTTGTTAATGGAGGTCGTATCCCTCCGATCTGCATGGGTTCTACGGCGTTGTCTGGCCCCCTTGGCGCATTGTCTTTAGGCCGAACATAAACTACTCGAGAGTCTGCTTTGGACCGGTCTGCTTTCGGTCCTGCAACTGATGGTCTAGCTGCATGACTAGATTTATGAATTCGGTACAGTTTCTGGGGGGGGATCAACTACCTGGGCCAAGATGTCCTTTAATTCGCCTCGTAGGCCACGATGGAATAACGTGGTTCTTTTGTTTTCTGGCCACCTGGCTTCAGCAACCAGTCTATTGAAAGTCGCAATGTATGTTAACAAGTCTTGGTTCCCCTGCCGGAGGGATAAAAGTTCGTTATCCACTGCTTGTTCCTGGGTATGGTGAGCAAACAGTTTTTCCATTTCTCTCTGGAACCCCCCCATAGTCCGTAACAACGGATCATTATGGGTCACCAACGGCACCGACCAACACGCTGCACTTCCACTCAAGTATGATAGGATGAAAGCTACCCAAGCTTGGTCATTTGGAAATGCCCCAGGGCGACAAAGGAAGTGAAGGCGACACTGATTTATGAATGCTGCATACTTCCGTGGGTCGCCCGAAAACCTTTCTGGTGGTGCCAGGGGAACTGTTCCAGGCAGCGTGATCTGTACTGGTGTGGGGGTATAAGATGGTGAGATAGGATTTTGCATCGGTGGATTTCCTCCAGGCAAGAGTCTGCCCTGCCTGCGATTGCAAGAATTGTCTGCTGATTTCGTCGGTGCGCTCCTTGGTCACTATTAGGTCTCTCTGGAGTGCATTAGTCTCTTGTCGGGCTGAATGAACCTCAGCACGAAGCTCCCCCAACAATTGGGCCAATTGGTCGATTTCTGATGTTTCCATTGCACCCAGGTGGATTATTTATGTGAGGCTTTGCGTTCTGTTACGCTCAACTGGTATCCACGGGGACGCCACCCAGCCAGTTGGTCGTTGGTGCCCTTCCTAATGATTCCCTGGTGCGGTCTCAGTGTCGATGGGATTCCGCCTGGAAATGAAGACTATATTAGGACTGGGCGACCAAGGTAAGTTTTCCCCCACCTCCCTTGTGTTTCCGGCCCCTCCATGTTCTCTTCTCACCTGGTTGTCGGAATCAGTGGGCTCTCCGTCCTGCTCTCTGGGCAGGGGCGCGTTGTCTTTTGTAGGCGCTGGCGGTCCAGTTACTTCACTGACTGCTGCCCTTGTAGTGTCTTTCAGGTAGGTCTTATTGCGATTGATGGCATCGTAATTCTTGCATGCCTTTTCTCTGTTCTAAATGTCTCTTTTTTTATCTCCCTAGGAGCGTGGAGTGTCCGCTTGGAGAACTGGATATGCTGGTTCTCATCGGGAAATGATGGCGCGCTATAGCACTATGATGCGGTAAGGAGGCGCTTTGCGTAGCGCAGCGATGTCTTGTTCTCACTAACCTGTGCTTTTCTCTTTTCGTAGGTCGCAGTGAGTTCCCAGTGCAGATGGAGTTCCGGAGCTATGCCGGCCAAAAAGCAACCAACCAGGTAAGTCTTTAAGCGCTTTGCGGTTGTAATGTCTCCACTACCTCCTTTAATGATGTCTTTCTCCTTTTCTCAGGTCCTTCGATCCGGGCGGTGAACTCCACCAACAGAGATACCCAGGAGCTGCGAGCAGTGAAGGATGATGAATGCAGGTAAGATTCTGCTGCTAACGATGTTCTTGGTTTTTCTGCAGGTCTAGAATTCACCAGGCTCGTGAGAAAGCTGGACACGGTGAGCGTCACGTTGCTAGAAGCAAAGTAACGCAAAGCGTGTTGTCTTGTTCAGGTGTGGTTTAAATAGCCACTGTAAAGTAGTCCAGGTAAAGTAGTCCCTCGGCCACCACACCCAAAACACTAGACCACATAGCTTGGTTCTATGAACCAAGCTATGTGGATGCCTCCATGTTGGCTGAAAGCCTTAATAAAGTAGTTCCTCAAGCAGATGTCTTTCCTTACTGATGAGCCTGGCACCAAAGGCACCAGGACTGGCCCCAACAGGGCCTGAGAAGTGGATGCCAGGCCTTATTAGTGATCTGAGCCCTGATTGCACCTGGCCAATGGGCTTGCCAGTGGGGATCAGGGCTGAGGGTCGTGACAGTAACCCAAGTTTCAGCTCGTGCCTGCAGTGGAGAACAAATCAGGTACTGGAGACCGGTACGATAGAGTAGGAGTGCGCTGAGCCCTGCATAGCTGCCCAACGTTAGGCCAGGTTTCGACATGTGCACCCCTGTTGGTTCCTTAGATGGAAAGTTTGTGTCATGAGTCTCAGACACAAAAACAAGGGCTGTAAGCATTAATATGCACATTGCGTGATAACAATACAATTGTTCACCTGGAAAAATGGGTGTTCGAGTCTTGTGGTGATAAAACTGGGATGGTGTGACTTGTCGTAGTGCGTCCCTTCGCCGGCTTGTTTGGTAGCAATAGCGTACTTCCGTACCTATGAAAAATGGACCACCTTAGTATGTTTATATGTATTGTGAGATCTGCATGCTGTCTCGATTCGTTTAAGTAATAGCCCACATGCTGCAGGTCCCGGTCCTTAACTGTTTTTATGGTGTCGTATAGCTCGGATCTGGTGTCAAAAGGGGTGGGCTAAGGATGGCCGGAAGTCACTCTGATCCTACTGCTTTAAGTATGCCTTGTGCATGGGTTCAAAGGGAGGACCCATTAGTCTGGTAAGAGCAACATTCAGGTCCCACCCAGGAGCTGGGTTGGAAATTGGGGGATGATGTCTCTTTAACCCTTCCATAAAGGCTTTGATTACAGGAATTTTCCACCATAAAACCTTGCTCTGGGACTTGGTGTACACCGAAAGCGTGCTAAGAGAATTGAAAACCAGTCCTGAATCTAACAAGTAGGTTAGGTAAAAGATATCTTTAGGTGAGCATTCAATAGAATTGATGCCACTGCCATTACACAAAATGACACAGCGCTTCCATTTGCTGGAGTAGCAATGCCTGGTGGTAGGTTTCCATGCCTCTCTGAGTATGTCCATGCATCTTTGAGGGAGCTGGAGGTGCCCAAACTCTATGACCTCAGGAGCCAGGCTGCTAAATTGAGAGTTGGAGGGCATGGATGTAATGTTTCCCCCTGGTCTTGAGACAGCATGTTGTACGGGCACAGCAGTTTCCTGGGAGGGGAGACCGACATTGCCATGAGATGGGACAACCAAGGCTGGCAGGCCCACCAGAATCATCCTGACTGGTTCTTGGTGCATCTTGTGCACTATTCTGTTGAGCAGGAGAATCGGGGGGGAAAAGCATAGACAAACAAATTTCCCAGACCATGTTATCCAAAGACCTTTCCCCTTGGCGCGGTTCCGATGGTACCCGGAGGCGTAATCTGGGCCTTGGGCGTTCTCCAGAGTGACAAATAAGTTGGCGAATAAGTCCATTTCTGAGAAGCCCCATTCTGCGAAGACATTGAGTACAATGTCCACCTGTAGCCGACACTCGTGCTCTATGGGTAGGGGGTAGTCTCTGCGGAGTACGTCCACCAGAAGATCAAGTTCCTCTTGAACATGTTGTGAAAGGAGGAACATGTTGCGTTTGAGAGCCCACTTCCATATGTTCTGGCACAGTTTGGACAGCCCTAGAGAGTGAGTGCCCCCTTGTTTGTTTAAGTAATACATGGCCGTGAGGACTAGAACTGCCTTCCCCTGGAGGCGTGTCTGGAAGGCCTTCAGGGCCTTGAACACTGCTAGCAGTTCCAGCCTGTTGAAGGTTAGCCCCTCACCCCATCAGAGATGCATCTGTGGTGAGTGGCTTCTACTGCGGGTGTGGTGAAGGTTTTCCCCTGCAGAAGTTTTTCCCTTGACCACCACTGCAGTAACTGAATGAGGGCTGCCAAGACAACCACTAGATCATTCCACTGGCATGACACCATTGACTCTTCCATGAGGCGCATGCGCAGATAAGGGTGATGAACTAGGTAGACGCAGGAAGCCATCATCCCCAACAGTCACATGGCTTTGGGTACGGACACCTGGTGACTGGCTACATAGTGAGGGATCTGTAGCAGCATGTTTTGAACCCTCTCGGAGAGAAAGATGAGGCTGCCTTTGGTCCGGATTAGAGCCCACAGAAACTGTTTGACTTGATTGGGGTATAGACTGGATTTTTTCTGTTTGATAGATAAACCTAGGTTAAAGATGAGATCTACCATCTTCTGGATATTTGTTTGGCATGTTCCGTACGAATCCCGTTATGAGCCAGTCGTCGAGGTATGGATAGACCTGGAATGGACTGCCTGCGCAGGTTTCCAGCTACTATCGCCAGTACCTTCGTGAATACCTGTGGTGCTGAGGCAATGCCGAAGGGGAGAACCTTGAACTAATAGGGGATTTCCTCTATCATGAGCCGGAGGTACTTTCTGTGAGCTTGCAACATTTAAATACGAAAGTATACATCTTTCATGTCCAATGTGGCCATGTAATCCCCCTGCTGCAGCAGTGGGATTAGCTCCTGCAGTGTTGTCATCCTGAACTTGAGGTTCGACATAGTTGTTCGCCAGGCGAAGGTCTAGAACAGGGTGCATGCTGAGATCCTTTTTGGGTACAAGGAAGTACACTGAATAAATACTGTTGTTTACCTGGAGAATGGGGACAGCTTCTATGGCGCCCTTTCCCAGCAGGACCTGAACTTCTTCCAGCAGGTTAGACAGGTGTTCCGACGACAGACATCTTCTCATATGTATGTTTGTTCTGTTTCAAAACTTCCCAATCTTCAAAAATTATTTGTAGAACCATTTTTTTTACAAGTATATGTTCTATTTATTTTACTTTGCAGCACCAAAACTTGGTGTGTTAATTTAAGAGGCACAAAAGGAAAACAATCACAGACCTTGCATGTTAGTTTAGACACACACCGTCTATAACCATACAGTGTGTGTCTATATCCATAAAGTGTGTGTCTATATCCATCCAGTGTGTCTAAACTAACATGCAAGCCCTGTGATTGTTTTGAAAAGAAAGGTCAGTACATGTGACCCTGAAGAAGGAAATAGTCTGAAATGCATAGGCCATAAACATGTTCTTTTTGTGCCTCTTAAATGAACACACCAAGTTTTGGTGCTGCAAAGTAAAATAAATAGAACATATACTTGTAATAAAAAACGTGTTCTACGAATAATTTTTGAAGATTGGGAAGTTTTGAAACAGAACAAACGTACATATGAGAAGACTGACCCTACTTGGGCTAGAGGGTGTGCAGTCCACACCGACTGCTCACAAGCCTTGGTCCTATCATTAAACCAGATCTGGTCATCAACAGGTGACAAATCCCTCTATGGAGGAGAAGTGTGATCTAGGCAGATGGCGTTCGGGTCAGGGATATGCGTTGGCGATAGCCACGGGCTCTGATCTCCGCCTGATCCTGCTCCCAGTCTGGGTCCTAATCAGTCGGGTCTTGTGCAAAAGGATTAAGGCCTTCATAAGAATCCTCCTGTGTCGAGTCATCTGGGACCTCCAAGATATCTTTCTGGTGTCACTGTGAAGAGTAGTTTCTGCAATTTGTAAGAAATGGGGCAGGAGTCCTCTTCCCTGGGTCTTTTGGGTGTAATGTACTGGTCTGAAAACTCAATGAACTGGGCCATTTTGTCCATGTATTGCTCAAACCTCTCCCTAGTCCATAGAGAGTCTGGAGGAGGAAAAGGCCACCTAGGAGAGGGAGATTTTCCCAGTCAGGCCTTAGACAGAAGCTGGGGGGCCTCAGAAGACTCCTCTCGACGAGAGGGGGTGCTCTTGTGCTCTGTGGCAGCTGAAATGATAGCCGCAAGACTTTGGCGAATTTACGGCGGTTGTATTAAAGTTCTTGACACGCCTGAAGGCCTGCGTAGCGTAGGCCACCTACCAGTTAGTCCATCTGTCTCTCAACTTTTTCGGTTGAAAAAGCTTACAGGCCTTGCATGAGCACTCATTGTGGTCGCGAGGAAGACACCGATTGCAACAGCGATGGGTGCCCTTCCAAGGACACTAGCCATGACACGACAGGCAGAATTTAAAGGGAGTCCTCTCCATAGCAGAGGGTAGCGGCAGACAGACCAAGAAGAGAAAGAGAGGGGTAAAGGAAATACATTCTCAGAGAGGAATAAACTCTCCCTACTGTAAGGGCCTGGCCGGAGGGCAGAGACCACAAGGTCGACAGTCACCGAGCAGTTGTAGATGCGTTGGTGGCAGGAAAATCCCTCAAGCGTCGAGGTCCCTCAGATTGTTTTTTTCAGCCAACATAGTTGGTCGCCTAGGCAGAGCTCTCAAGAGTTTTATATTGCTAAGTTGCCCCCATGACCTACGGTCGTCAAGTCTCCCGAAAAACCTTCGACGACTAGAATCTATTTTTATTTTTGATCCGAAATTTGAAATATAAAATTAGATGTGGTGGTGCCTGCTTCCTGCATCAAAGTTATTGGTGTGCCTTGCCTAGCAAAGGTGTTTTGACTGCACTTCTGTGGAGCAGTCCCTGCCTTTGATTTGCTGTTTTTTGCAGAATTTTTTCAAAATGGCCACCGCATTGATGTCCTGAGGCTGTCACACTGGGCCTCAGCCCCTGCATCTGAGCACCGATTGGCCACCTGGCTAGACAAATTGACCAATTGGGGACCGGCAGGCTTCAGATGGCCTCACTTTTTCCAAGTCCCACTTCTAAGGCCCCGGTCAGCTTTCCTGTCCGCTCACAGGGCCGCTCAAAGAGACTTTCTGCCACAACCCAACCCTCCTTGCAACTGCTATACCTGGATTATTGGACTACCATGACTCTCTTACCATACTCTGCATGGTTTAGTTACCTCTTTCTTGATTTCCCTATACTTCCTTTCTCAGAGGGTACTCTCGGCTCTCCCTATCATTTTACTCATTTGAAGCTGTTTCTATACTCATAGAGCAAGAATACCTAAACTCTCTTACTTTCCTCTCCTTGGGTTTAGATCCCTCCTTCTCTTTTACACTTTCTCTTCTCTTCCTGAACCTTCACTCTCCCCTCTGCCTGTTCCAACCGTTCTCCCTGCTTTGCTCTTTAATACTCTTGTTGCAAGACGCACCTCTACTTTTACAGCATTTCTCTTACCAATGGGGCCTCAGCATCTGCCATTGAAAGTCAAATTTGGGTGCGTTTCTGTAAGCAAATTTGGGTGTTTTTTTGTAAACAAATTTGGGCGTGTTTTAGAAAATCAAATGTGGGTGTGTTTTAGAAAATCAAATTTGGGTGTGCTTCTGTAAGCAAATGTGGGTGTGTTTCTGTAAGCAAATTTAGGTGTGTTTTTCATTTATCTGTGGCCCTCAACTGTAAACTGCCAGCCCAGTAACTGTTCCTTACAGTTGCACTTGCATATTTCTCCCACTGCCTCCTCCCTCTACCCATGGCGCTATCTGTTTCTCCTATCTACTCAAACTGCTTTACTATCGACTATCCTTCCCTTCTCACTAAGTCTGGTAAGAAGAAATTAAAAAAGGACATCTTAGCCTCCAACCCAGGTCTCCTCATTGCTGATACCTATTCTAGTGCTTCTGCCAGACAAACCCTCACCAACATCCTCTTTGTTGTTCCTTCACCAGATCTTTGGACCCCTTATATGATCTCTGGTCTCTGTCCTGTATCCTCCTCGCCCATTAATGGTGCACCCGCTGGGAAGTCTGTATGGATTCCTTTGACTCCTACCTCTCAACTCCTCCTCCATGGTGATCTCAACATCCATCTTGATTCTCCCTGTTCCTCATCTGCGCTCTTTCACGACCTCTGCGTTTCACTCTCCCTCTCTATCCTGCCCTCCGGCCCGACTCACTCTGCTGGCCACACACTTGATGTCTTGATCTCCTCTGGCCTCCCCCTATCTACTCCCCTTACCACTCCTCTCTCCTGGAGTGATCGTTGCCTCCTCACAAGCCTACCCCAAGACTGCCAACCACCTTCTCGGACATCCGGCTCATAAAGCATGTGCCAGTCGAGGCCTTCGCTGCCACCTTCTCACCCCCTCCTTCACTTCAGGCTGACTTACACCCTGACACAGCCGTGTCTCTGTTCTACTCCTCTATCTCTGCTACTCTTGATGCTCTTGCCCCTGTCATGAGAATTCGTTTGAAGCCCAAAGACAAGTGCAATTCTTGGTATGACTCTGAACTAGCTACACTTAAATGGAAGTGTAGGGTGGCCGAGAGGAAATGGAGGGTCTCTTGCTCAGCCTCTGACAAAATGGCTTGTCAAGGCAATACCAACTCTGTACGCACCAAGAAGCGAGTCCATATTCAAGCCAGTGTCCCTGCGGCATCTAACAACTCGGCCGAACTCTTTAAAATCTGCAAGGAGCTGGCCAACCCTGCTGCAGTATCCATCCCCTCCTCTCGCCTCTCAGGCTCTTTGCAATGACCTTGCCTCACACTTTAGCTCTAAAACCCAGTACATCTTGTCCACACTCTCCTCCTCTCCTGCTCCTCTCGCCTTCTATGCATGTTGACCCACCCTTAGCTACCCCCCCTCCCTTTTTCTCCGCCTTTCCTCTTTTCTCCCCTGATGAGGTCGCCAGACAAGTCCGATCTATGAAAACCTCATCAAAACAGGTCCATCCCTGTTCCTCTAAAAGCATTAAAGACCACATTTATACCCTCGCTCTGGCCCTTGCCGATTTCTGCAACCTCTCATTTGCCTCTGGATCTTTCCCCTCCCCTCTGAAGCATTCCTTTGTGCATCCTCTCCTCAAGAAACCCACAGCTGATCCTTGTCTGGCTAACTATCGCCCAATTTCCTTACTTCCTTTTTGGGTAAGCTCCTGGAAAAGCTTGCCATCTCTCAGATTAACCTCCATTCTGACTCTGTTGGCTCTCTCCATGACCACCAATCCGGCTTCAGAGCTACCGGAAGTACGGAAACTCCTCTCCTGAACATCCGTTGAGACCTGCTCTCAAACCTGGACTCTAACGTTCCCTTGGTCCTCATCCTCCTTGATCTCTCCTCTGCTTTTGACACGTTCAACCATACCACCCTGCTCAATAGTCTCCGTGACAACCTGGGTATCACCGATCTGACTCTGGCCTGGCTGACATCTTTACTCTCTGATCGACCCTCCCAGGTACAACTTGGGTCCTTCCTATCTTCCATCGCCCTCTCTTCCTGTGGTGTTCCCCAGGGGTCTAACCTCTCGCCCTGGCTTTTCAACCAATACTTGGCAACTCTAGCCCACTGCAATTCCATTTTCTGTTCAAATTTCCAGTGCTACGCTGACGACACCCAACTCATTTTCAGGCTTCCTTCAGCCACCTCCTCTCCTTCCCTCACCTCTGACTGTCTAATCGCCATTCAAAATTGGTGTGCTGCCAATGATCTTTGTTTAAATGCCAACAAGATTTAGATCCTCCTCATTGGTACACCCTCTCCATTCTTTCCCCTCCCTTGGCCCTCCTCCTGCCCCTACCTGCGAAGCTAAGCACCTCAGTGTCATCTTTGACTCCACAATTTCCTTCTCTGCACACATCTCCGACATCTCTAAAAAAAGTCAAACTTCTTACTGCATCTCTTTGGCGGTACTCTTCCTTTCCTCTCCTTCCCTCAAAAGCTCAGTCTCCCAAGCTCTGATTCTCTCTAGGTTGGACTACTGTAACAGCCCCTTTCTAAATCTACCTGCCTCCACTCTACGCCCTTTACAACTAATCCACAACAGGACTGCGAGACTGGTCCTTGGCCTCAAGCCCTGGGATCGTATCTCTCCAGCTCTGAAATCCCTTCATTGGCTCCCAGTGGATGCAATGATTAAATTAAAAACCCTTTGCATTGTCCACAAGGCTTTCTGGGGCCTGGGTCCAAAAAACCTCCAACTATCCCTCCATAAATACCTCCCCTCTCGAGCCCTTCACTCCTCTACCTCTAACTCCCCCAGGGTCAGTCGTTTTTCAAAGAAATTAGCTGGGGGTAGATCTTTGTCTTCGGCTGGGGCCTCCCTTTGGAACTGCCTCCCTGCCACCTTGAAACTTGAGAACCATCTACGGTTCCGGAAGCTCCTCAAGACCTCCCTCTTTGCTTCTCCCTTTGCCCCTCTTCTCCCCTGCTGATCGGCTTTCTCTCTCAGCACTGTTGCACCTGCTCACCCTCTGTCCTTTGGGACCACGATCCTGCTCACCCTGCCACCCTCCTGCACAGCCTCCTGGTCAGCCCTTGCACTGGGGCCTGTATCTGTACCCATACAGCCCCACTCTTCTTCTGCACTTATCAGAAACACCCTATCTGACTATTCACTTTGCCACTCACAGGCTGCACTACCACTGTTTTTTGATCACCATATTTATTTATTTACGTATTATTATTTTTTGTTGTCTCCTATGCTCTGCACTTTCCAATTTCTCCCCCCTCCCATGCACTTTCCCCCTTTTCCCTTCCCCATGCACTTGCACGTTCTCAATGTCACTGGGCCTAGTAAGAGCATTGTTTTTCTCCCCTGTTCCCCTCTTTGCCTGGCCGCGCTCTGAAACACCTGTGTATGAGCGCAATATAAATAAAATATCATATCATATCATACTGCTGTTGTGCAGGCACTAGGGATTTAACTATCTTTATTTAATCTCCCCCCTTTCCCTGGTCACTCTAGGTTGTGTGCCTGAATGTGACCGTGGACACCCACATACAAAAAAAAAAAGAAAAACAGGGTTGAGGATTGTCCTCAAACACTTTTTTTTAAAAATACATATACTGTGTATTTTCATATTGTGTTTTCTGTGCTCGAACACTTCTTTGAACTTGTAGCATTTTATAAGTCTAACATAATAAATGAATATAATTGATCAGTGTGTGTATTTTTGTAGCGATAAGTGTGTGTGGGTAATTGTACCCGTGTTAACTCTCTGGAAAGGGTAGCAGTCTAAGCCCGACTGCTCTGCTGCACTCCTTACTGTTAAGATCGGCTGCACTCCTTACTGTTAAGAGGTTTGCTTGCCTTTATGACCCGGTGGTTTTGCCCTACTTTAGGGTGGGTGGTTGTACTGCCAGGCACCACAGACAGACGCGATGCGGATCCATGATCGACATCTTGGAGCTGCACTCCTTACATTTTTTTAAACCGGAACGAGGAGTCGTCAGGGTGGAAGACAAAGACATTGTCAATAATTCGAATGAACAGTACTAAAGTACAAGGCGCACCGAGTTCCACAAAGCAAACACGTTTGCAGAAAAACTGAACTGAGGCCAACGGGTGCCGTGTGTGCTACTTATAACGTTGGATGATGTCACCCTCAACGGAGGCCTTCGAGGGACATCAACGCAGGGCGCCCTCTGCAGAAAAATGTCCAAAGCAGCCGAGGCTGGACATTGCATGTCAAAGAAGAGGAATATGTTGGAGGACACAATCCATTCGAAACCCAACTTCTTTACACTTAACCCACCATTGCTTGGTCTCCTCCCGTCACCCCTCCATTCCCAACCCCTTCTACTCACACACAGGCAGCTCTACCTCAGAGGCGTCAATAAGTGATTTAAACTGTGAATTGTCCGTTACTCAGCAGCCGCAATGAAATTTTAGTTCCCATTTTTTTATTTGAGTCAACATCTAGCACCCAGCTCCATTGGGAGCTCCTAACAACCTTAGCTTAGCTATAATAGTCTCATCATGGCATGGTAATATGGACAGTTATAAGCAGGACACCGGCTTATCCTGCCACACTTCAAGCACATAACTTCCCGGATTACCTGAATAAATGGGGGATGCATAATCAATATATATGCTGGAATATTTGCATGATACTGAAGCGGTCACAGGGTATTTAACCCATACATATTGTTAGGAAACATTTCTCTTTTAGCAACGTTCCCTCCAAAATTCTATGGTAAAAGTTTTGCTTTTGACCTTGTCCTGACTTTTTACAGGGAAGTGGTGCCTTCAGCTTCACTCCCCTGGCCGTTTGCTCATTTTTTAAATTTTTATTTGTGTATAATCTTAAAGATTTTTACAAAATAAAGCAGCACTGGAAGGTTGTGCAAAAGTTCCACATTTGTAACTGAATGATGATTTGATCGTTAGTTCTGAGGGGTAAGCACAGTTTTACCAGCTACCAATTTACCTGGTAAGTCAATGTGGTGCAGTATTTTATAAGTGGCTAACAGCCACTTCGTTTTGTCACCGCTAGTCAATTTAGCCCATCATGTTGGTTCATCCATCCGAGCAAAGTTCGATAAAATCGGCCACAGGTATTGTGCTCTGATCTGCTAGTTTCCCAGACAATGAAGCAAAAGATGACAGTTTCTTTTTCATTGGGAGTAGTACAAAATCAACAGCTGTTAGTATTTGAAAGTCCTCCAACTACCAAGATTTCGTTTGTTGGAAGCAAATTTAGGTGGGCTCTTAGTAAGAAGTCTCTTCCTTGTCTACTTGGGAATTTTTTGATGTATGACTGCAGTTCGTTTAGTTTTCTTGTATTTGTTGGAAGGTGGGCGGTCATTTTGTTGCCTGCTGCGGCCTCTAATCTCTCTATCCAGTCCAGCTCTTTCAATTTGTTTGAATTCTTACTGGGTTGTTTAACAGCATATCTTCATCATATTCAATTGACTTGAGAGAGTGATGTTGTTAGTTTTCTATAAGGACAGTGACTTGCTGTTGGAATTCTTCAATTCTTGATTTATTAAATTATAGACAGAAGGAACATCTGCCATCCAACACTTTCTGTAGAGCATAAGGGTTGCATATCTTACTGTGCCCTGGAGTGAAAATAGGCTGACTTTGCGACGGATGGAAGCAACCGCCATTGAATTCGGCAACGACGGGACCTTCCTCCAAAACAGAGCTTCAAGCTTTGGCCAGGTTTTCGATAATGTTGGGGGATGCTTCAGCCCCATAGATTAGTGATGGTACCACTTTTCTTTTGTAGAATTCAAGTACAGGGACTGCTGAATATCGTCCATGCTTTCGATCTATAGCCTTGCCTTGCGCAGCTAGTTGTTTTGCTTTTTCCTTAAGTGCCTCTTGCATAGCTGTGTCGGTGTTTGAACTGTCTAGCGTGACACCCAAATATTTTAAGTTTTGAACTTTTTCGATGGACTTTCCATTTCCATTCCATTAGGCGAATGTTCTCTTTTTTTCCCCCTTACATTTTTCCAGGATCATGAACTTCGTCTTTTTTTTTGTTAATTTCTAAGTTATTTTTCTGTGCATATTGAAGTAGACTATTCAGCTGACGTTGAAGGCCGGCTGGGGGTAGTCAAGTAGTAAGTCAAGTAGTATCAGGTCGTCAGCATACAGCAGCCGTGCAATCGAAGTTTTGTTCATCTTTGGCAGAAATGCTCGTACTTTTAAGTCAGATTCTTGTAGATCACCGATATAAGCAAGGAACAAAGCCGGAGCCAGAGGAAACACCCGTTCTACTCCTCTGCATGTTGGAATCACAGAGGATAAGACACCATTCTTATCTAGGCAAACTCTTATGCTGGTGTCATGATCTCTGCTTCCAAAAGGTCAGGGTTTTCCCAACTCCCTTGGAAGCAGATCCATAACCCAGGTTCCGAGTGCCAACCAGTCCCAATTGGGACCTTTTGGACCCAGTCCTGGCGCCAGTGGCACCAGGCTCATAAATATGCCCAGTCCCAGCGCTGGAAGCGCCGGGCTCATAATCTTTGGGTGGACTTACCTGCAGCAGACCATGCTGCTTACTTGCCTGCCAGTTGAGCCTCTGATCCTCTTCTGTTTGGAACTACTTTTCCTGTTGGGTGGGGCAGGAGCCACTCCCTAGGTTCAGAACACTGGAACTCTTCTGGAAAGCAGGCGTGGCTGTGGAAGGAGACACCTAAGCACTACAGGAGGCTATTTAAACCACACCCGATGGATGAATCTTGCTTTGCGTTATTCTGCATCCTCTGCAGCAGAACGCTCATCGTGTCTTCTGCATCTGATCCTGGGCCTAAGGAAAAAGGCTTACCATCCTGAATCCAGACTTCAGCAACACCTATAAAGACAAGAAAGAACAGGTTAGCATTACGGTCTTCAGTGACAGCTCTTCTTTTACCTGGTTCATCGGCTGTCACCAACGCCTCGCGCTGCATTCCGACATCTGAAGGACAAAGGCTTACCTACTCTTTGTGCGCTCCGGAGGTCTTCACACTGCATTCCGGCATCTGAAAGACAAAAGCTTACCAACTCTTTGCACGCTCCGGAGGCCTTCGGCGCTGCATCCCGCATCTGAAAGACAAAACAAGGTGCGTTTAAAGACATTGGGGAACTTTAATACTCACGTGCCATTACTCCTTTCCACATCTAACCCAGTGGGTATTCCGGCACCCTGCAGCCGCTCCGAACTTATACCTGCAAAATAAAAAGACAGTTAGAGCGCATCGTGAAGCAGGCAACAAGCGCTTACTTACGTGCTTCCAGGCGCTTCTATTCATCACACGGGCTCCATCTTCAACTCACTTCAGCCCGTCATCTACCATCGCCGGAACTCTGCAAAACAAGAGACATCATTACTAAAGACTTTAAAGACATTAGAATTACTCGAAACTTACCGTTCGTGCAGTAAACGACGGACAGCAGTCCTCTGAAGTCAAGAGGCCTGCTCCCCTTATCTAGTGAAGAAACTGGTTACAGCACCCTGCCCCGAGGCAGATGGAGAGCACGGCGTTCACTTACCTAAGGTGAGAGCGTTAACCTTCGGGGTTCTACAGGAGAAGAGAAAGGGAAGAAGAGAGAGACATTCAATAACCCAGTTCATTAATCCCATATTTTCTATCTGCAGACATCTTACCCTTCGAGTCAGACATACAGTGCACAGAGGTCCAGCCCAAAGAGCCAGCCGTGTGTTACACATCACCTTTGAGGATACAGTATACGCCCAGTCAAGACCAGCGCCTCTACGGGAATCAGGTGAGCGTTACAGAACGCAAAGCCTACCACAAAACTCCCGTCCAGGCGCTATGGAAACCTCAGATACCGACCAAATAGCCCAGTTACTTGGGGAACTAAGGGCAGAAGTGCATGCAGCCCGTCAGGAAACGAACGCTCTAAGAAGGGAACTGATTATTTCCAAGGAGCGAACAGATGATCTCGCTAGACAATTGCTACAGTCACAAGCCGGACAGACCCCGTTACCCGCATCTGGGGGAAATCTTCCTTCTACATCCTCTATGAATCCAGTGCAGATCAACCTACCTGGGAATGTACCTCTGGCTCCGCCCGAACGATTTTCTGGTGACCCAAAGAGGTTTGCAGTATTTATCAATCAGTGCCGGTTGCATTTCTTATGCCGGCCGGCAGCCTTTCCAACTGATCAAGCTAAAGTAGCTTTTGTGCTTTCGTACCTTAGTGGCAATGCGGCAGACTGGTCGATCCCTCTAGTAAATCAAGATGATCCGGTCCTCCATGATTTTCAAGCTTTTCAGCTCAGTATGGGAAAACTGTTCGCAAGACATTCACAGGGGCAGGCCTTGGACAATGAGCTTCTTTCGTTGCGACAAGGTAATCAAGACCTTTTGGCTTATATTGCGTCTTTCAACAGACTGATAGTGGAAACTCAATGGCCTGAGGACAAAAGGATTACGCTGTTTTATAGAGGTCTACGTGGAGAGCTCAAAGATGTGTTAGCCCAAGTAGTGAATCCCCCACAAGATTGTTCGGACTATATAGACTTAGTCGTTCAAATAGATCACAGACTGCAGAACAGGAAGGCCGATCGTTCCAAGTTTGATGCTCGAGTATTTTCCAAACCACCAACTCCTTCCAAAGGAGTAGACTCCGGGGAACCCATGCAAATAGGGGGTCTGAAAGGTCCTCTAACACAAAAGGAGCGGGAAAGGAGAAAACAGTTGCAATTATGCCTCTATTGCGGAAACTCAGGGCACTTTCTTCGAGACTGTCCGGTGAAACCTGCCAAGAAGGCAGTAGGAGCTGCAGTTACCAAAGTTACAAACTCTGAGCAGGGAAACGACCTCGCCCGACAAGAATAGAGGTCCTCTTGCCGAGCGTGAAAACCAGTTCCGTGACCTCGCATTTCGTGATACCTATGGTCCTCATTAACCCTGATAATCCGGATCGATTACATGCAATTGAAGCTTACGTCGACAGCGGTGCCATCGGCAATTATGTGGATCATGAAATGGTTTTGAGGATGAATCTAATTCTTTGTCCCAAGGCTGTAAAGGATGTCATTACTACGGTGGATGGTACGGAGATAGCCTCCGGGCCAGTAACGCATACCACTCAAGAAGTGACGCTAGTAAGTCAAGATGGACACCATGAGAAGATCGTGTTCGATGTGATCCAGGCCCCTCAGTTTCAGATTATTCTAGGAATACCTTGGTTAGAGAAACACAATCCTTTGATCGATTGGCGAGCAAGAACGGTCCAGTTTCCAGAATGTGTCTCTACTTGTCACCCTCCACCTGGTGTTGCACTGGCAGCAATTTCTTCAGAGACTCCACAGTTACCTCCCGAATACCTAGAATACCAAGATGTTTTCCGGAAGGATCAGGCTCTCTACCTCCTCATAGGTCTTATGACTGCCAGATAGACCCGATACCTGGATCTACTCCTCCTTGTAGTAGAATTTATGCCCTCACCGAGCCTGAGAACCTTCACCTTCGACAATACCTGGATCAATACCTGGCAAATGGGTTTATTCGTCCTTCCAAGTCCCCTGCTTCTTCAGCTTTGTTCTTCGTTCCAAAAAAGGAAGGAGACCTTAGAACTTGTATAGATTATCGCTCCCTGAACCAGATCACCGTTAAGAATAGATATCCGTTACCTTTGATCCCTGAACTCCTGGACCAAGTCAGAAAAGCATGCATATATACAAAGCTGGATCTTAGAGGAGCTTACCACTTGGTACGAGTAAAAGAGGGCGATGAATGGAAGACGGCCTTCCGCACCAAGTATGGGCTATTTGGATATCAGGTCATGCCCTTCGGACTTTGCAATGCCCCGGCCGCCTTTCAATATTTTATGAACGATGTCCTCAGAGAGCTCATAGATGTGTGTGTTGTTGTTTACATTGACGACATCCTCGTTTATTCTTCATCGGAATCTGAACATCGGAAACACGTGAAAATGGTCCTCGAAAGATTGCGTCAACACAAACTTTTCGCTAAGTTGGAAAAATGTGTTTTCAACGTGACTGAAGTTGAATTCTTGGGATTCATATTATCACCTGGCGGAGTGCGTATGGATTCAAAGAAGGTCGATGCAGTTCTCAAATGGCCATCACCATCCTCCGTAAAAGGTGTGCAAAGCATGTTAGGCTTCGCTAACTTTTACCGCAGGTTTATCCCCGAATTCTCCCGAATAGTCCAGCCCATCAATGCCTTGTTAAAGAAAAACAAACGTTTTGAATGGTCTACCGAGGCGGAACAAGCTTTCCAGGATTTGAAGACTAAATTTATCTCTGCACCAATCTTAAAACACCCTCGCCCCGAACTCCCCTACATCGTGGAAACTGATGCTTCAAGCCTTGCCATGGGGGCAGTTCTATCACAAAAGGACCCGGTAACCAATCAGTTGCATCCCGTGGCATTTTGGTCCCGCAAATTCTCGCCTCCTGAAATCAATTACACGATTACTGACAAGGAACTTCTGGCTATCAAGTCTGCCTTTAAGGCTTGGCGGCATTATCTGCTGGGGGCCCGACACACCGTTACTGTGATTACGGATCACTGAAACCTGCAATATTTGAAAACCGCAAAAGCCCAATCCTCTAGACAACTCCGTTGGGCATTATTCTTTGCCGAGTTTGACTTCATAATTACCTATCGACCTGGTACAAAAAACGGTAAAGCTGATGCCCTTTCTCGGATGGGAGTGGAAGAACACTTGATCAACCCTAAACCTGTACCAATCATTCCCGAACAAAGAATTCTGGGTGTAATCGCCACACAATCCATAGAGGAAGTTAAGGATAAAGCCAGGCAACTTGTAACTCCAGCAGACATACAGAATTGGCATCTGCAGGGAAAGGACTTTGCAGTAAAGGACAACTTATTGTATTTCCAAGAACGATTATACCTACCCAGCACAGATTTATAGAAAAAAGTAATCTCTTGCTATCACGATTCTTTAATGGAAGGACATCCCGGTATAGCCAAGACCTCAGAAAAGATCAAGCGCTACTTCTGGTGGCCGTCTTGGAAAAAAGATATCAGAGACTTTATAATGTCCTGTGGAGTATGCGCCCAAAACAAGAGTCAAAAGGAAAGACCAGCAGGCCTCTTACGCCCTATTGACATCCCACCTCGCCCTTGGCATACGCTTTCTATGGACTTTATCACCGATCTACCTCCATGCTCCGGATACAATACGATTCTAGTAATCGTGGACTTATTCTCCAAGATGGCGCATTTCATTCCGCTCAAAGGCTTGCCAACAGCAGCAACTCTGGCCCGAGAATTTCTCGAAAACATCGTCCGACTGCACGGTTTTCCTTCGGTTCTAATTTCGGATCGAGGTAGTCAATTTATTTCTCATTTTTGGCGAAGTTGCTGTCGGTCGGCTCAAATTGATGTGAGACTATCGACCAGTCACCACCCTCAGACCGACGGACAAACCGAGAGGACCAATCAAACTCTGGAACAGTATTTACGCTGCATGCTGCAACAAACTGAAAACACTTGGAAAGACATCCTTTGGATAGCCGAATATGCCTACAATAACTCTGTCCATTCGGGAACTGGGAAAACCCCATTTTTTCTTTTGTACGGCAGTCACCCTCGAACCTCGGAGTTGGATCCCCTCCAAGATCTTGAAACACCAGCAGTAGACTACCTGCATTCTACAATCACCCAAGCCTTTAAGGAAGCTGTTTCTCACCTTCAAAGGGCTAAAGAACAATACAAGAAAGGAGCAGATCAACATCGGAAGGAAGCCCCTCAATATCAAGTAGGGGATCAAGTCTGGTTATCCACTAAATATCTACCTCTAAAAGGGCCACGCACATTCAACCCAAGATACCTTGGTCCCTATTCCATCACTACCATAGTAAACCCAGTAGCGGTCAAGTTGGACTTGCCCCCGCACATGAAGATACATCCGGTCTTCCACGTCTCTCTATTAAAACCCGTGCAACCTCAAACCCGACTAACTAAATCTCCAAAACCTATCCTAGTTGATGGAGAACTCGAGTTTGAAGTCAAAAGCATTCTGGACTCCAAGATCTCCAAATCTAAACTATTTTACCTAATTGACTGGAAAGGCTACGGCCCCCAAGAGCGATCCTGGGAACCTGCTGAATATGTCCACGCTCCTCGCCTAATCAAAAGATTTCACCGAACATTTCCTGACAAGCCAAAACCCCCGGAGAAGCCCGGTTTGGGAGGGGCCTTGAGGGGGGGGTACTGTCATGATCTCTGCTTCCAAAAGGTCAGGGTTTTCCCAACTCCCTTGGAAGCAGATCCATAACCCAGGTTCCGAGTGCCAACCAGTCCCAATTGGGACCTTTTGGACCCAGTCCTGGCGCCAGTGGCACCAGGCTCATAAATATGCCCAGTCCCAGCGCTGGAAGCGCCGGGCTCATAATGTTTGGGTGGACTTACCTGCAGCAGACCATGCTGCTTACTTGCCTGCCAGTTGAGCCTCCGATCCTCTTCTGTTTGGAACTACTTTTCCTGTTGGGTGGGGCAGGAGCCACTCCCTAGATTCAGAACACTGGAACTCTTCTGGAAAGCAGGAACTCTTTTCTTACCTAGGCGTGGCTGTGGAAGGAGACACCTAAGCACTACAGGAGGCTATTTAAACCACACCCGATGGATGAATCTTGCTTTGCGTTATTCTGCATCCTCTGCAGCAGAACGCTCATCGTGTCTTCTGCATCTGATCCTGGGCCTAAGGAAAAAGGCTTACCATCCTGAATCCAGTCTTCAGCAACACCTATAAAGACAAGAAAGAACAGGTTAGCATTACGGTCTTCAGTGACAGCTCTTCACTTACCTGGTCCATCGGCTGTCACCAACGCCTCGCGCTGCATTCCGACATCTGAAGGACAAAGGCTTACCTACTCTTCGTGCGCTCCGGAGATCTTCACACTGCATTCCGGCATCTGAAAGACAAAAGCTTACCAACTCTTCGCACGCTCCGGAGGCCTTCGGCGCTGCATCCCGCATCTGAAAGACAAAACAAGGTGCGTTTAAAGACATTGGGGAACTTTTTTTTTTTTTTTAAAAACTTTTTTTATTATTTCAACCAACAAACAATACAGACCAAATATACAATACAGTATACCGTAATACAGTTTTGAATGTGTATCGCATGCAATTTGATCTCCAATCCCCAAACCCACCCCCCCTACGAGCCCATCAAGTCTGTTTACTCTATGTTTGCGCTGCGCGGTGCGGTACATTCTCCATTGGAATCCGCCAAATCTGCCATCGTTCCAAACAGTTCTGATATCAATGATTTCCAAGCCAGCAGAGTTCCCACCTCTTCTCCCCCTCCCACCACACTGGACTCCTGCCACACCACAGTCTCTGCTTCCGCCCACTTTTGCAGTTCCCTCCACCATATCTCCACCTGTGGTTTATGACAAGCCTTCCACCCCATGGCAATCCTCCTCTTAGCCAGCACGTATGCCAAATCCTTCAGTTTGTTAACATGCTTCAGTTTTTGCGATCTAGGGAACCCCCCCAATAGGCAGGCCCAAGCTGACTCTACCACCAGCGTAACTCCTTTGTCCGCCAGTTTCGCCGCTACCTCGCCCCAGAAGCGCCCAACCACAGGGCAGGACCAAAACATGTGTGTCATGTCTGCCTGCTCTTCATTGCACTTGGGACATGCCTGTCTGCCCGCATTTTTAAACCTTGATATCCTCAGGGGCGTCATATACGCCCTATGCGTAATGTATAATTGTATTTGTTTCAGCCTAGCATTTCTCGACACCTTCTGATGATACCGCAAAGCCCGCTCCCACATCCTATCTTCCATCGGGGCCCCCACCTCAGTTTCCCAATCTAATCGAAGTTGTACTGGTTCTTTACCAATCTTAAGCATCAGCATTTCATACAATCTTGAAATCTCGTGCCCTCCCTCTGTCATATCATATATAGTGTCCACGATACCATCCGGCTCTACTTCGAGTATAGTTTCGGGCCAAGCCCTCTTAATTTCCCACACTAATCTATGACATGTCATATATTGACCTACGTGTAGACCTGTTTCCTCGCCCAACGCTTCCCAGCTTATGATGGCTCCCTCCCGCCAAACATCTCCCATCGTTGCCAACCCCGCTGATTCCCAGTGGGTTCTAATTCTCCTCCGCAGTTGCTCATCTCCTCTCGCTAGCGCCACCAGTGGTATCTGCGGGGAGCACGGGGCCGGGATTTCCATCATCTTGCACGCGCGGCGCCAGATCCTCCACCCAAGCAACATCATTTTGGGGAGCCCCTTCATGTCTGTTTCAGATAGCCAGATCATTTCCTTTAAGTAAAATGGGGCGCAGTCTGTACTAAACAATCTGAATTCGGGGGTACTTTCATCCGAGAGCCATTTCGCTACGTACTGCAATTGGCTCGCTATATAATAGGCCTCATAGTTGGGGAGCCGTATCCCCCCTTTTTCATAAACGTTTTGCAGTTTCCACAATGCCATCCTGCACCTGGTTCCTTGCCACAAAAAGTCCCTACATATACTATTAAGCTTGGCAAAAAACTTCCCAGGTATGAGGTGTGGAATGTTTCCAAAAAAATGCAGGAGCCTAGGTAAAACCACCATCTTAAGCATTGCGCTACGCCCCATCATGGCTAGCGGCAGCTTCCCCCAAAATTGCATGCTTTTCTCGATTTTCCCCACAGCTATCTCCGTGTTGTGTCTGTGTTCTTGTTCAACCGTATGATACACATCTATCCCAAGGTACCGAAAGGTAGCAACAGTCCAAGGAACCCGCAACACCGGCAGCTGGTCTACGGGGAGTCCCCTATAGTTACCTAGCGGGAAGATTACAGACTTCTGAGGATTCACAGCTATCCCAGACAACCCCGCATACCGATCCATAACCTCCAAGATATACTGGAGATTCTCCTCTGGGTACTTCAGATACAACAGCATATCGTCTGCATATAGAGAGATCAAGTGTCGCTCCCCACCCACCTCTATGCCTATAGTGTCGTACTGCTGTCTAAGGTATATGGCTAAAGGCTCCAATGCCAATATGTATAACATAGGGGACCATGGGCATCCCTGTCTGGTACCTCTGCCTAACCTCCATCTCTCTGAAATCACTGTTCCCGTCTTAACTCTGGCGAGCGGCTCACTATACAGCATCTTCGCCCATCTTACATATCCGGGCCCCATCTCATATTCCGTCAAAGCCGACAGTAGCCATGGCCACTTGACGGAATCAAAGGCCTTTACAGCATCCAGGGACACTACCGCCATGTCACCCTCCTTATCCCCCGCCCATTCAATGACTCGATGTAATCGCCTATGATTGTGAGTTATGTTCCTGTTGGGAACATAACCCGTCTGATCCGGGTGTATGAGCTTGTCTATGACTCTTCGCAGTCTACTCGCCAAAACAGCCGTTAGTATCTTGCTGTCTTGATTCAGCATTGACAGCGGTCTATAGGAGCCACAGCTGTTCCCAGGCTTATTCGGTTTAGGGAGCGGTATTATGACTGCTTCCCTCAGCGACTCTGGCAGCCGTCCCACCTCAAACGCTTCATTTAGCATATTCAGCATCGGAGGGAGCACTTCTGCCATGTATGCTTTATAAAACTCGCTCGGGAACCCATCCGCACCTGGGGTTTTACTAGTTGGCAATTGTCTCACCACCGTTTCTAGCTCCTCCAAAGTGATTGGTGCATCCAGCTCTTCCCTCTCCTCAGCACTTATTCTGGGCAGACCTATGTCTTCAAGCGTTTCCTTTATTCTCTCTTGGTTATCCTCCTCAACATCCCCATACAGTTCTCCGTAATACATGGCAAATTCCTGATTGACTCCCTCCTGGGTATCCGCTACACTTCCGTCCTCCCTTGTTATCGCCCTGATGGTGGGTCTGGGGGTTTCGCTCTTATATAGCCATGCCAGGAGCCGTCCTGTTTTGTCCCCACCCGCGTGCTGCCGCTCTATGTATTTCTTATAATTCAGTTTACACAACCTATCCCAACACTCTCCACACGTCTGCTTAAGTTGAAGTACCCGCTCCGTATTTAAACCAGTATCACCACCCTCCTTTTGCGCTTTCTCTAAGTCCCTCTCAGCCTCTTGTAAATCAGCCAGGACACCTCCTTGCAGGCTTTGGGACTTTGCTATGGCCACGCCTCTCAGCACCACTTTAAAGGCCTCCCATAACGTGCACGCCGAATCTACGCTGCCCGTGTTCTCTTCAAAGTAATTTATGATCTCCTCCCTCACCTCTTCTTTAAACACGGGATCTTTGAGCGCCTCCGCTCGGAGCCGCCACGTCGGGATCCTTGCCCTTGGAGGGCGATATTGCCAGCTAACAACCAAGGGCGAGTGGTCCGACAAGACCCTCGCTTTATATTCCGCCCGCACCATCTCCGTTATTAGGCCTGACGTAACGAAGACATAATCTAGTCTAGTGGACAGCTGTTGCGGGGCCGAATAATGAGAATACTGTCGTTCTTGGGGGTGCTTCATTCTCCATACATCAGTCAAGTCAAAATCATTGAGCAGCGCTTGTAGCACCCGTGCCGCCGGGGCAGGTTTTTCCCATTTCTGATCTGATCTATCCACCCTTGGATCTAATACACAGTTAAAGTCCCCCCCCCAGAGTACCGCACTTCCCATGCACATACCAAGTTGAACACTCAGGGTTCTGAAGTACGTTGCCGTATTCTGATTGGGAGCGTATGTATTTATTACACTTATCTCTCTGTTCTCTACCATGCCCCTGAGTATGACCATTCTCCCTTCCGCTTCAGCAATTTCCTGTAACACATGAAAGGGGACATGCGGGGCCACCCAGATAAGAACCCCTCTAGCATAAGCTGAGTATGTCGAGCCCACCACCACTCCTTTCCATTTCTTCTTAATCATTTCCAGTCTCTCTTTCGTCAAATGGGTCTCTTGCAACAACGCAATATCTATTTTTTGTCTTCGCAAGTATAACATGACCTTATTTCTCTTCAAATAACTGTTTAGACCCCTAACATTCCACGTAATTATTTTAAGGTCCCCCATGGCTTGTTATGATTTCCGCCCCCATCCCACCCGCGCAGTCCACTGCTCGTACCCGGTCTCGTCTATTTAGGCTCGTATCCCAATTCAAACTTCCCTTAACTTCACACACCCCAAACACCCCTCCCCTCCCGTTATCAAACCCCACCACACCCAACTCCCCACACCTCCCTCCCCCCATCCTCCCACCTAACCCCCATATCCCTTTCCCCAACTGTTGCCCAGCTCCATCCCTGGATCTCAGGCTCCCCCGCATCTAGCACTTTCTTGGCTGTCGCCTGTACTCGATGCCCCGCGGGGTGAGGCCGCCCTACTGGCTGGCCTACTAATACCAATACGGGGGGATAGGGTGCCCGCATCCTGTCGCTCCTGATTGCTATAAAACACTGCACGCTTAACTGTACAATTACCCCATATATATGCACTTCACTCTATTCAAGTCCTCGCTTGCGCCCACGTCCATGGGATCTACTTCCAGCGCCGCCCGTACCCAGCACTACCCCTTAGCCATAGCCATGCCCCACAGTTCTATTGGATACCCCTTGCACATCCTGTCACTCTACATGTAGTGTCCCCCGCCACTTATCGTGTTATTCTTGCGCTTGATCCGCTTCCTGCTCCGGACAACCCTGCAGGTCTAGCCAGGTCGTCGCTTCTTCGGGCGTGTGGAAAAAAAACATCTTGCTCTTATGTATTACTTTCAGTTTCGCGGGATACAGCAACATATATTTGATCCCGGCCGCACGCAGCCTTCTTTTGATCGTCACATAGCTGAATCGCTGCCTTTGGACCAGCATTGTGTAGTCTGGATATGCCGTGATGGCACACGACGCCCTCTCAATGGTTCCTCCTTTGCGGAAGTATTCCAAAATCTTCTCACGATCCTTATAATTCAGTATTTTAGCTATTATAGGCCGGGGGGGAGCCCCCGGTTGTGGCTTCCTCATGAGGGCTCTGTGCGCACGTTCCACCGCAAACCCCTGCGAGAGTTCTGCAGCCCCTATTTCCTGTAGGAGCAAATTCTCGATATAGTCCGTCGGGTCCCGTCCTTCCTCTCCTTCCGGCAGGCCCACCACACGAATGTTGTTCCTCCTCGCTCTCCCTTCAGCCTCCTCCGCCCGAGTCTCCAGATTGGCTACCTGTTGTTTGAGCACGTGGATTTCTTGTACGTTGCCCGTGCTAGTGTCCGTGTTGATTTTCACGGCGCTCTCCAGGCTACTTGTTCTCTCCGCCAGCCCCCTCACGTCTTGCCTCAGCAGGGCAACCTCTATGCCCACTGCGTCCATTTTGGCCTCCAGGGAAGTGCGCAGGTCCGACATCGCTGTCCCCCATGAGTCTCGCAGCTCCGTTATAGCCGCTAGTATCTGTTGTTTGTCAGTGGCTGCAGCGCCCTCCCCTGGTACCTCTGCTTCTTTAGACGCTATGGCCGCCGGAGATTGCTGCGTCTTGGCGAATGTTTCCATCGTGGATTGCTTAATCTTAGTTCTAGCTCCAGCCCCTCGCCCCGACATCTTGCAGCTTTCGTTATGTACCCGGGTTGCTAGTTCCGAGTGGGCTGTGTCCTCCCACGTATCCGACTTGCCACTGCGTCCAAGAGACCGCACACCATTCACAGCTATTATGCCCAGCTTTGGCTCAATGCCCCCGTGTCTTTTCTCTGTTGCAATTGCTTATCTTCCGGGGCTAGCGAATGCTTGCAGCGTCCCCTTCAAAGTGGTTTCGCACCCGGTGTCAGGATGCCAGGCTGCATTATGCCTGTGTCCTCGCACTGCAGGCCCTAGACCTTCCGGGGCCTTAAACCGCCGTCGGGACCATTGCGGGCCGTGGCACTTGCTCGCCGGGCATTCCTCTGTTCACTGCCGCTATTTTATTGTTTACCATTTCGCCGCGCCGGCTCCCGATACAAAGTAGCGCATCTTCCGTTACAGTAACTTCAGCAGTCCGCCGATGCGCTCAGACTGTGCCTGAACCATTCACACATCTATCCATGTGCTCTGCGATTAAGATGTTCTGCTGAAGCGTGCATTTTCTTTCGGGTCACCACATCGGATCACGGAGCTTACGGATAGTGCAGCCTACTCCATGGCTGCTTGGCCACGCCCCTCAGAGTGCTGATTAATTCGTGATCAAATTCACAGAATGCCCCAGTGAGCGTTCGGCCACCAGTCCCCTGGTCCCCACTGTGTTGGTGTCAGGGAGGAGATATCTCCTCCCTGTAATAAGCAGCACTGCACCCCAGGTGTTTCCTCCTCTGGTTCGTCTGTCCCGAGGGGGTACTCAGCCCTCCCAGACACGGTAATTTCTGTCTTGCAATAGTGGCACTGCGTGAAGAACTGGCGCTGGTTGCCCTTCCCTCCGTGCAGAGGGGACAAAGGAATGACCTCAGGGGAGCCGTGCAGCTCCTGTTCTACAGCAATGCTCGCACGCGGGTGCCCTTATATACTCTGGGCACTTATTTTGTGCACCCCGGACCTCCTCTCCCTTCGCCTGCATCCCTCAGCAGCCACATGCCGCCCGAGCCATCAGCCGCACTTTCGTTTTCACGGAAGAGCATCCGCGCATTTGATTAGCGCTCGAGGGCTGCATGTAAACGCTCGCCCAGCATTTACACGTTGTTAGAGGGGGAGGGGGCCGCATAGGCTCCAGTCAATGGCCCCTCACTTCTTCCGTGTTCTGCCGCCTCACTCACGGCCCGATTTCGCCTGATCACATATATTCCGTATCGGGTCGCAGCTCTGCTCCCAGCGGCGAGAGTTCCAACAGTTTCAAACAACAATGTTCGTCTGTGCCCTCGTGCTCGCCGCTGCAGCTTACGCTGTTGATCATGCAGTCGCGGCCGCTCGGCCATTGTCCTCCGCCATTTTGGATACTTCGTTGCCAGCCGCCACACGTTTAGGTGTCAGTTTCTCTACCGCCGTTCATCCAAATTGTCTGTTATCTTCAATGGTGGAAGGGCATCCATTCACACGCCCGTGCTTTCATTAATAGGGTAAATCGTCCATTTTTAGCGTGCGCATTTTCGGATCAGCGTCGGATCACAGGAGCAGCTCTCAGCAGGCACGTCCCACTACATGGCCAGTTAGCCACGCCCCCGACATTGGGGAACTTTAATACTCACGTGCCATTACTCCTTTCCACATCTAACCCAGTGGGTATTCCGGCACCCTGCAGCCGCTCCGAACTTATACCTGCAAAATAAAAAGACAGTTAGAGCGCATCGTGAAGCAGGCAACAAGCGCTTACTTACGTGCTTCCAGGCGCTTCTATTCATCACACGGGCTCCATCTTCAACTCACTTCAGCCCGTCATCTACCATCGCCGGAACTCTGCAAAACAAGAGACATCATTACTAAAGACTTTAAAGACATTAGAATTACTCGAAACTTACCGTTCGTGCAGTAAACGACGGACAGCAGTCCTCTGAAGTCAAGAGGCCTGCTCCCCTTATCCAGTGAAGAAACTGGTTACAGCACCCTGCCCCGAGGCAGATGGAGAGCACGGCGTTCACTTACCTAAGGTGAGAGCGTTAACCTTCGGGGTTCTACAGGAGAAGAGAAAGGGAAGAAGAGAGAGACATTCAATAACCCAGTTCATTAATCCCATATTTTCTATCTGCAGACATCTTACCCTTCGAGTCAGACATACAGTGCACAGAGGTCCAGCCCAAAGAGCCAGCCGTGTGTTACACATCACCTTTGAAGATACGGTATACGCCCAGTCAAGACCAGCGCCTCTACGGGAATCAGGTGAGCGTTACAGCTGGTGTCTGAATATATCGCCTTGATCGGTTCAAGAAGACTAGGTGGACAATTCCAAGCTGCTAGTTTGTGATGCTGGAAATGCATCGGAGGGACAGGGCCTCCGTGTCTTTGTCCTTTACTGCTTTTTATCGTGTGTTCTGTCATGTTTTCCGCGCAGGAGTTCATGTGGGACTCCTGGGGGTGCAACTCTCTCTCTTTTGGTTTGAACAGACCAGTGGGATACCCTTATGGCACCCATGGGTAGGGGTACAACCCTGTGCCCCTAGTGTATGTTTTTGGGCACCTGTGTGTGATCCACAGAGTAGGGTACGGGCTGGTGGCAGCTCCGTGCTGAAATGACTGGTGCCCTGAGCATCCTCCATTTTGGGATGCCCAGGCCCTGTCATTGGAATCGGTAGATACCTGATGGAGACAAAATGGCCCCCATGGCCTCTTGCCTTCCATCACCTGTTACCTTGATCTTCCTGAAGTCCCGGGAAGCCCTGCCTCTGTCCCTTCCCCCTGACTGGCTGTTGGGTGGAAGTTCCGTATATGGTAGTGTGGGGGAAGTGCCAACCAGACAGGCTGGAGCCTTCTCAACAACTGTATGTTGTGGGTATGCCTGTGGGTGGGCCCCGGGTGAATGGAGTGTGTGACGAATATACATTCTATATTGTGGCTGTCTAGTATCTGGTATTTGACACAATGGTTGAGACAGCCCTGCCCAAAACCGGTATGAATGCAGCTTGGAGTGTTGAATGGCTCGGTACTTGTCCCAATACACAACTTGTTGTGAGTGTCTGAAGAGAAGTGAATGGCCTGAATACCTCGTGTGCCTGATTGGCTGCCTGCCTACATGAATGCCCGTAGTCGTGATTGGATGCTTGAGTATGACCGTGCGGAATGAATGGGAGATCAACTGTATATCTGGGGACCTCTCACTGCTAGGAATCATGTTCAGAAGCTGAAGTCCACTACGACGAGTAACTGAAGCTTGATCCTGAAGTCCTACTGGACGAGAAGAATTGCTGTTGCTCTCCTTCGCAATCTGAAAGCTGCTGTGCTTCAAGAACTGACCCAGAGAGGACCTGGTAAGGCACCCTCTTCCCGAGCTACGATGGACCATCGTGCACAGCTGACCTTTGCCTAAGCTCCCTGGTAGACAGACCTTCGACAGGCTGCCGACCCGATACAGGGACTGCTGCGGAACTCCAAGGAGAAGCACCCGGACTGTTGTCCGCCACTGTCGATGACCGCTGTCGCCGACTGGAGCCGCCGTGCTCCCGTCACCTAAGAACTTCATTGATCCAAGGACGCTCTCGTCGCCGCTGTATCCTGCTGGAGAAGGCCTGACCGTCGACATGCCGAGGAGCATCCATCGGTGGGTTTCCCGCCACCCAAAGACCACAGAGACGCCGATTACTCGACACCCTTGCTGGACCACAGTTCAACTGTTTGCGGTCCAGAACTAGAGACACTGAGGTGCCCCGAACGCCTCTTCCTGGCAGGACGTTTACACTTCCCCCGTCAACGAGCACCGCTAGGAACGACGCATTCACTTCACTGTCATAACTCGACCTGTTCTCCGTCGGACGTTCGACGACCCGCGACTCCTGCCTGAAAGGGAGGACACTCAAGAAGGGTTGTCGATTTCCCCGACGAAGAACGCTACAACGCCAGGTACTTTGGGGTTGCAGAACTATTGGAAAGTCTAGTGGGAACAATATATGGACTGGGCTTGTATCTTTCTCCTACAGGTTGCCCAGGTGGTGGGGGATCTCCACACAGAACTGTGTTTAACGGTAGTTACCAGTATTCTGCCTATTGCTCAACCATCTTGCTTTCCTTACTCTCTCTACTGCTGGTTTCCTCTTTATTTTGATCTGTGTGCCATTCTGACCGTATGCACTTTAAGGAGATCTAATAACATTAGTGGTACCACTTTAGAATTGTATATATTTACCATTGTTGATTTTCGGAGTACAAAGTGAGTTATCGTGATTGTGTATATGACCTTGAATATTAATTATATAAAGACTGTGTTTTAACCGATACAGTGTGTGGACATTCCTTCGTGGGTGCTTGGGGACTACACTGTACTTAAGAACCAGCTTGCATCACCTCCTGAGAAGCTAGGCCTTGATTGCTTGACTATGTTACCATAATAGAGAATCTTGGCAGGGGTCTCTGTGCCTCCCCTCTACCATATAGAGAGCGGAAGTGCAGACCCCCCCCCTCCAGTTTTTACAGACCTCCTTCCAGAACTTTATTTTTTAGCACGTTTGGCAAAAAGATATTGGCCATTGTTCCTTGGTTCTTTTTAAAGCCTGTCTGTAGGAAGTCGTCGCAAGGAGCCGGTTTAGCCCACTCTTTGAATTTTTCTAGTAGAAGGGTGCCAAAGACTTTTCCTAGAACATCCATCAGTGCTATAGGGCGGTAGTTTGCGGGATCACGTTGGTTTCCTTTTTTGAATATCGGGCAACTACAGAAGTTTTCCATGATGGCGGGATAGATTTTAGGTCTGCACATCTCCGAAAGATTTTACTTAAAAGCCTGTCCTATTGAATGGTCAAGACTATTAAGTCCTCATTGGTTACACCATCAGGACCCGGGGCTCTTGAATGCGTACGTTTTTTGATGCAATCAATGATGCCCGCTTGGTTGTCAAACTCTGCCCATGATTGAGATTCCTCCTTTGTGTCCGAGACCTGGGATTCTTGCGGGCTCTTGAAGAGGTTGGTAAAATACAGTAGACAAGTTTTTTCTTCGATACGGTTAGTCATGGTGTTTTCTGTCGACAAAGTTGCTGATTGAATGAGTGACCAAAATTCTCTGCACTTGTTGCCGCTTATGGCTTTTAAGATATTTTCGGCATCTAGTTGGTAAAGATTAAGTCGATACGTTCTTACCCATACTTTGTGTTGTTTTGTTGCTTTAGTTGTCTCACTGACTCTTTCCACTTCACCTAACTGCTTTGCTCTCTGTTTGAATTTCCTCAATTAACGTTTCTTGTCAGCAAGTAGTTTATCATACACGTGTCTTGGTGGTGCAGTCACGTGTTGTATACAAGACTTTGTTTTCTTGTAGACTGTTAGGAGTGGTAAGTGATCGATTTGATTTAAATGATCACCATGGGACATTGCAGTATATCTAGTCTCTAGATCTTTTATTGAATTTGCATTTAGTCTTAGTCGAGTTCCTTGTGTGTTGATTTCCAACTGAGCTCGTGACTTATAAACCGGAGTAGCAGTAGTAGCCCAGGAGGTTGACAGTGGGTTGTGGTTACTTGCCATGGATCTTTTGACCTAAAATGATTGTATGATTTGAAGTAAGGATGTTGTGACGAATATGTGGTCAATTGTCCCTTTAGATTCTTCATGCTCCCAGGTCGGGGTTCTTTTGTTGTCTGAAAATGTCTCATTTAAGTTATACAATTAAGTGTGCCAGTGCGGCACCTCTGTTCTCAGACGCGGATGATTTAATAGAGACGTGGAAGTTGTTTTTTTCCATGGAGCATGTCGCATTGAAGTCTCCGCATAAGAGAAAATAAGGAATCAGGTGGACTGCCAGAGCTTCTTCGATTGCTTTCACTAATATGTCCAAATAATTTGGAATGTCCATAGAGGCTGGGTTCCAATAGGTATTTGCAATTATTATCGATGATTGTTTAGTGATGGTCTTCGAGGCGTCCAAACTTGTCCAATCTGCCTTGATCATCAAAATGGCTTGAGTGCAGAGTAATGTTTTTCCCAGTTTAATTCTACATCCATTTCTACATACGATCAGTAATCCCGATGAGGGCCTACCCAAGGATCCCTTTTTGGCCGGTGCTAAGACAATATCGTAGCCCTCAAGAGTTGGACATTCTGTCAACCAAGTCTCCTGAAAGCATAGTAGGTTGTAGTCACATACTTTTATGTCCCCAGGAGCTTGGAGGTGGGCATGACCACGAGTGTTCCATGAGCACAGTTTCGTTGTGTTGGAAGTCATCGTTAACTGATAGATCTCATTCCCTGTCTCTCTCATAACAGCAAATTGCTATTTGGTTGTTGTGTCTTCAAAGCTTTCGTGAGCCAGGACCACAGTCTTTGCGGGAGCGTTCTAGAGTAGTCTGGTTTGAAGATGTTAGATGGTTGTTTGATCTTTTTGTGTTGACGTTTTCAATTGTCACTTATTTTAGTTGTTTCTGTCCCAAAATTCGTATGCCTTAGTTCTGGCAAGCGGTGGTACCCTTGCTTTTCCTTATCTTGTCTTTCCTTGGTGTTCTTATATACAGACGGAGGCGACCTTTGAATCTGGTGACTAATATCCTTCGTCTTCTTTGCACTTTTATTTAACGTTGTTCTGGAATGAGAGCAGTGTAAACGTGTAGGTCTTTCGGTCGTTTGATCAACTCTGGAGGAAACCATTAGCTCGAATCCCATTCTTAAAAAGTCATCTTTCCTGTCACTTAAAACTGTCTTTACTCTTGATGATGTGACATAGAGGTAGGCTCTCACTTTCTGATGCTCGTGGCCAGGCTCCACTATTAGGAGGTCCTCTGATTTCAAGTGTCGAAGTTGTGGAATATACTTAGAGTTTTAGCACAGAGCTACGGTTTAGGGTAATATCTTTGTTTTGGTCAATTTGTTCCAAATGTAGTCTCCATTTTGTAGATTCCCACTTTCTAGGGTTCTCATTGTAACTGAGTTTTAGATCGGTAATGGATCATCGCGGGCTTCATTTCTTTTGACTGATGTCTTTTATGTCGAGTTGTGATCTGTGGGGTCGTATGTCTTCTTGCTCTTTTTTCGTACCCTCTTTGTCGACTCTTGTGTGTGTTTCTTCTTTTGGAGGCCTTAAAGGATTGTTTAAGTGCAGACACTTCCGTTTTTCTTCTATAGGGGGAAGGAGTATGGGACTTCTGTGTGACCTTGTTGATTGGCTTGTTGGCTGAACTAGTACTAGCCGTCTTGTGTTGTCTTGAGTCCTTGTTGGTTGGCTTATTTGCAGAGCTTGATTTTTCTTCCCTCATCCCGTGGGGAGTCTGCTCTGTCAAATGTAGACAGAGATTCATTAGAGCATCAGTGTTCAGGAACTCATCTATTGTCCGAGGGGAATTCCGATCGGTGGCGGTTTTCTTGGTTGGTGGTTTAGGTAAGACTAGATTTGATTTTTCTCGTGTGTTCACTATTTATTTTGTTATACAGCCTTGACCTCGCAGTGTTTTACCTACCGCTTTTGTTTTGCTTCCTCGAGTTTGGAAAATTGATTCCATCATCTGGCTCTTGTTGGTACTAGACGTTGAGGTCCAATGATTATTGACGTTCTTTTGAGGTTTGGCGATTTTCTCAAGAGTTGGGAGGTTTGGAGCTTTCTGGAAGAGTCAATGATGCAAGATTTTCTCTACCGCCCTCTATAGTTTGTGTGGAAATCAAGTGTTCACTGGAGATTTTTGACAAATTCGGACACAAGGTTATTGCTGAGGTAGGTACCTCACCTTGAAAGTGTTGATCAGTAACTGTTAAGTCAATCCATGTTGTCGTTTGCATTCCAAAGTCAGTGTGAAGTTGAGATGTTCGAGTTGATGCAAACCGGTGATCTATCACATTTGTTGGATGTTTAGTTTTGATTTCTAAAGCTGTGACATAAGCTTTTAAGAAAATTAGCTTACTGTGGATCATCACTTGTATAGTTGTGTGATCATTTAAGGTGTCTGCTACCGCTTCATAAAGTTTAGTGAAGGGTACTAAGGCTATTGTCATTGCCGACATGATAGAAAATAAGTCTGGTTTCTTTGTAGGCATCTGTTACAATGGTCAGAAAGGAGTTTGGGTCTAGGTTTGAAGACAATCTTCTAGGAGGCGACTCTGAATCATGGGCAGTGAACGGTGACCGATTTGAATTTGGACCATACATGTCAAGCGAGTATCACCTTGCCGCTTTTGTGATAGAAACTGAACTTCTTTTTGGTTTATTTGACTTGAGTTCCAATTTGAGGACTGACTTTTGTCCCTCTGGTGTTCATTCCTACCAGGGACCACAGGGGCTATGTCGATGTTTGGGGGGGGGGGGGTAGTACAATTTCTGTCTGGGCATCAATTATTAGCATCTCTTCTTCATGTTCACAAGTTCGTTGGGATAGAGTTTCTTCAAGATGTAGCTCTGACTTTTGCCCTGATGATATAGTCTGGTCAGGAGTCGTTTCTCCTTTTTCTTGTGGATATTGTACGTTTGGTGTTGGCCCTTCTAAGCTCTTTTCGAGGAGCGTCGATGTGGTGATTTGAGCACATTCTATTCAACGCTGTTTGGCAAAAGGAATACATTAATTGATTGATTGCTTCTAAGATGTCCACATCAGAGATTTCTGAGTGGGGGAGTCTTTTATCTCTAGTATGGAGACGCGTTTTGAAGAAGTTAGTCAGGGTTTTATTTTTTGTTTCTTTTGCATCTTTGTTTTTCCTAGAGTTTGAAATGATTGTATTGGTCTTGTCCCCATTACCTGATGTTGACTTATTTTGCATCCTCCCCTCCCCCGGAGCACATTTTTTATTTTGTGGCTTAGACAGCTGATCTCGAGTTTTGTTTGAGCCATCAACCAAACTTTCCGACAGCCTTTGTCTTTTTCGGACATTTGTAACACTAGGTCGCATCGTGCACTAATTTAGGATCGAGGGGTGATTCCAATATTGCCGCCAGTTCGGCCGTTTGGTGAATGTTGGCAGTCGTCTATAATAACTGCTTTGCAGGTGATCGAGGTTTGTGGATCTGGCGTTAATACCCAGGTTGCTGCATTCACTGGCCTCAGAAATATTGGTGGAAGCCTCTTCGCTGAGAGAAGGAGCTCGTGGCTGCTCCAAAGTGATTTTTCTGTGTGCCTCCACCCCTCCAATCTGGAGCCGCAGCTCACCACCCCACCCCAACACAGCAACCTGCTCCGACAGAGTCTCCCCTCTGGGGGGAAGCCAGAGCCTGGTGTATGCAGGTGGGAAACGGGGCAAAAAGGCCTCGGCTAAAGGGGAATGAAGTGGCAGCTGCGAAAGTCTTGCTGGGACCCACTCGCGGCTATGACCCAGTTCGGCCACCTGCTCTAACAGTGTCTCCCCTCCGGGGGTCACCGGAGCCTGGTGTTCACCGGCAGGAGTCAGAGCGCGAGCGAAGGCTGAGGGGGGAATGACGATCCGACTGCAGCCCATCTAGTATTCTTGGAAAATCAGAGTCGGGGGTGGGGAGGGGGGGGGGGATAAGTAAATGCAAAGCATTTGTCCCTTGTTCTCCTTAGAATAAACCAGTAGTACTCTTCCATTCTGTTGCTTTTTCATAATCGCATCTAAAGCAGTTGTATCTGAAAGATAGAAACACATTTTTACCTGCCAACACAAGAACTTTACCTACATCAGACCCTTTCTGGGGAGAAACATTGCGACTTTTGGGCACAAGGCCACACTCTTTTGAAGCTAGGGCATATTTCTAGGAACTGGGTTCCATCATACTGCATCACTTACCTTCTTTTGTTGAGTAAGTTATTGAATGCATTTATAAGAACCTACGAGGACTATCCCTTCTCCCCCCCTTCCATGTACTCCCCCCCTCCCATGCACTTGCGCGTTCTCAATGTCACTGTGCCTAGTAAGATCGCTGTTTTGTTCTCCCCTGTTCCCCTCCCTTGCCGTGCTCTGAAACACTTGTGTACGAGCGCGATAGAAATAAAATATCAATATACGTTTATAATTGTGTGTTGTGCGTTATCAACTGCTTGTTACATTTTCTAGTGTGTTTTGGGCCTAAAAAAGAATTGTATTTTTGTATTTGCCTGGCTGAATTGAATCACTGTGTGGACTCATTATTGACCCATGACCTCACTCACACTCCTGAGAATCGCTTTCCCTACTCTCCACTGCCACCTTATTGGGTTTTGGCTAACCTCTCAGAGTTCCCCTGTTCACTATGACTAGGGTGGCCTCCTAAAATCTGTCCACCAGGCCAGCTTCTAGAAATCCATCTTAACACATATTCACTTCATCATTTGCTAACAGCCATAAGTACTTGAAAGGCAAACAACCAGATGCGATTTCAATACCTGATAGGAACATCAATTTGTGTTTTATAATATTGCCACAGAACCAATTAAATATGAAAAATAAGTGACTCAGCGAAAATACCACAAGCTGCACAAATATGTAGGCTGTGGGGTATGTAATTGAATCCGTCAGACACCTACTTCTGGAAGGAATAAGTTACTTACCTGTAACTGTTGTTCTCCAGCATGGGTCTGGCATGGATTCACATGCTCATGAATATTCCCCATCGTAAGGCTGGGAATCCTCGGTAAAGAAAAAAAATCAGTATCAGTTTCGTTTCTGATCGGTCTTTCTTTCTTTGTAGTAAGCAATCACTGGTCTCTGGGTCATACTGCCCCCAACCAATGACTGCCCTCTCCCTAAACCCCTCCCCTGGCAGTCATCCTCAAGTTTGTAGCACGTAAAGTGGCAGTAGGACCAAGTGAAGAGCCGCAGAGGGGAAGGAGGGAGGATTTGCATGTGAATCCATGCCAGACCCATGCTGGAGAACAACAGTTACAGGTAAGTAACTTGTTCCTTCTCCGGCTCTGGCATGGATTCACATGCTCATGAATATAAGAATACATAGCAGTACAAACATGCACAACCACAGGAGGTGGCAAGGCTCAACATTAAGCATCTCTTACCTTCTCACCAGGCCACCTTAAGGTGAACAGGTTGCGCAGCACTGCTTGGCCGACCCTGGACTCCTCCCTGGCATCCCAGTCGACACAGTAGAATCTCGTGAAGGTGTGCGTTGACCTCCACGTAGCAGCCCCGCAGATGTCCAGCAGGGGCACACCAGATAGGAACGCCGTGGTAGCAGTGATCGCTCTGGTCGAATGGGCTCTCCGACAGCCAGGTAACAGTCGGTTTGCAAAGCGGTGACAGTGCATGATGTAGCCGGAGAGCCATCTGGAAATGGAAGCCTTCGAGAGGGCCTTCCCTTGGTTAACAGGTCCAAAGTTCACAAACAGCTGTGATGTCTTCTGAAAACTCTTTGTGCGGTCCACCTACAACTTCAGCCCTCTAGCTACATCCAGCGAGTGCGAAGTCCTCTTGGCCGGCAACGAAGGCGACGGGAAGAAGACTGGTAACACCAAGGACTCGTTGAGGTGGAAGTTCGACGGCACCTTGGGCATGAAGGAGGGGTGCGTCCTCAGCACCACCCTCGTCTCATGGAAAGTCAAGCATGGAGGCTTGCAGGAGAGGGCCTGGATCTCTCCCACTCGTCGTGCGGAGGTGAAGGCCACAAGAAACGCTGTCTTCCATAAGAAGTACTTCAACTGGGCCGAATGCAGAGGCTCGAATGGCGGCCCCATGAGCCTGCTCAGCACCACGTTGAGCTCCCACGCCGGGGCCGGAGCCTTCACCGGCGGGAATGAACAGAACAGTCCTTTCATAAACTCCTTCACCAGGCAATGGGACCACAGAGATGATCGCCCAGGAGTTCTGATGTAGCGGGAATCGCCGCTAGATGTATCTTGGAGGCATGAGCTAGCCCCCGCCTTGGCCAGCGATAGCAGGTACGGCAGCACTCTCGGGGCCGTAATCCGTAGGGGGTTAATCTTCTGTGCGCGGCACCAGACAGAGAACCTCTTCAATTTGTGTCCGTAGCACTTGAGAGTTGAGGATTCCCTGGCCTTTGCAAGCACCTCCTTGCAGTCCGCCAGGATATCGTACCTTCCAAACTCTAGTGCTGCAGGAGCCAGGCCGGCAAGTTCAGCGACCCCAGGTCGTGATGGAAGATGGCGCCTCCTTCTCTGGAGAGAAGATCCGCGTCTGTAGACAGTTTGACTGCGGGGGACGCTGACAAGTCCAGAAGGTCCGGGAACCAGATGTGCCTCGGCCATGCCAGTGCGACGAGGATCATCCTGCACCGGGACCTCTTGAGTTGGTTGATGAGTCGCAGCAGCAACAGCAATGGGGAGAATGCATACAGGAACAGGCCGTCCCAGGGGAATGAGAAAGCATCGCCCATGCTCCTCGGCTGGGGAAACCTGCTGGCGAACCTCTGGCACTTGGAGTTTGTTGCTGTCACGAACAGGGAGATGTGGGGTTTGCCCCCTCATTGGAGGAGTCGATCCGCTTGATCCTGACGCAGCTCCCACTCGTGGCACGAGAGCAGCTCCCTGCTGAGTGAGTCGGCGATGGTGTTCTTTATTCCTGCCAGATGGAAGGGTACCAGAAACATCCCCTGGGCGACAGCCCAGTGCCACAGATCCTGGGCCTCCTTGGATAGGGCTGGGGATCTGGTGCCTCCCTGCTTCCAGATGTAGAACATCGTGGTGGTGTTGTCATTGAAGACCCTCACCACCTTGCCCTTGAGGGACGGAAGGAACGACCTGAGGGCCCAGAACCCGGCTCAGAGCTCCAGGATGTTGATGTGGAGTGACCTCTCCTCGGGGAGCCAAAGGCCTCTTGTGTGGAGATCTCCGGTGTGCGCTCCCCATCCCTCCAGGGAGGAGTCCGTCGTCAGAGTCTCCTCATGTGCCGGGGTCTGAAAGTCCATGCCCGCCGTGAGATGTGCGTGGGTGCCCCACCACTGAATCACTTGGCGGAAGGCCTCGTTGAGCGGGATCTTGTCTTCGAAGCTGCCCGCCGCTTGTATCCAACGGGCGTCGAGGAACTCTTGTAGAGGACACATCCGCAGCCTGCACAGGCGCACCAGGTAGATGCATGAGGACATCATGCCGAGCAGGGACTTGATGGATCTCACCCTGGCCACGTCTGTGGCCAACAGGCGCTGCACCTTGCCCAAGAAGGCCTTCGTCCTCTCCTCCGACAGAGAAGCCAATCGCGCCACTGTGTCAAGCTCGTCTCCCAGAAACAGTGCAACCTGCAATGGAACCAGGCGGGATTTCGAGTAGTTGATGGAGAATCCCAGATCCGTGAACAGTTGGACGATCTTCGCTGTGTGGTCGACGGCGAGTTCTCTTGTCCTTGCACAGATGAGCCAATCATCCAGGTAGGGGTAAACGTGGATTCCCCCCCGCAGGCGCAGCCACTGGTGCTAGGCACTTGGTGAATACCCTGGGCGCCGACTTCAAACCGAATCGAAGGGCATTGAACTGGTAGTGCTGTCCCTGGACTACGAATCTGAGAAACTTTCGGTGTCCTTTTAGAATGGGGATGTGAAAGTAAGCATCCTCCAAATCCGATGACAGGAAGTCACCCTCCTCCAGCTGTCCCAGCACGTGCTGGAGGGTGACCATCCAGAACTTTTGGGCCTTGATGTACTGGTTTAGCCGACGCAGGTCCAGGATGGGTCGCCAACTGCCTGTCTTCTTTCTGACGAAGTATTGTGAGTACACTCCGGAAGCCCGGAGCCTCTTTGGGACGAGCTGGATGGCTCCTTTCTTCAGCATCACCCTTAATTCCAACAGCAGTTGAGGGACGTGGTTCTCCTTCCTGGCCACGGGGGGAATGCAGGGGCACTTCTTTAGAAATTCAAGAGTGTGCCCTTGGGCCAGGGCATCCAGCACCCAACGGTCGTTGGATATGGACTCCCACACGCTGACGAACTTCGCCAGCCGGCCTCCCACCTGGGTGCTCAGGTGGGGGCCCGACACTACGGCCGGTTCAGTCCTGCTTGGCAGCGGACTTGCCGCCTTGACCACTTTGACAACGACAAGATCCTCCTAACTTGCATCGCCCTCTACAGGCATCTTGCGACGAGGAGCGAGCCGCCTGGCGGTAGTTCGATGAGCCACCGCCGAATCCTTTGGAGGCACCTTGCTTGCCTCCGGAGTCCCGAAAGGGCGGCCATCTCCGTGTCGGTCTTGATGACCTGCAGAGATTAGTCTACTGTCTTTCCAAACAGGTTGTTCCCGTCGAAGGGCATGTCCAAAACTTTGGTTTGCACGTCCTGACGGAAATTAGTCGCTTTGAGCCACCCCGGTCGCCGAAGGCAAACACTGTTGCCCAACTGGCAGAAACTAGTGTCAGCAATGTCCGTGGCCACTGTTATGGCATGGTCCAATGCCACCTCACCTTCCTGGAAGATCTCCAGGGCCTCAGCCCTCTTGTCGTCCGGGAGGAAGTCCAGCAGGGGAGTGATCTTAAACCACAACTCTCTGTCGTAGCGGGCCACAATCGCTAGGGCGTTGGCGGCGACGACAATTAAGGCAGCCAACGCCCCCGCCGCCCTCTTCTTGGCCGCTGCCGAGACGACCGAATCTGTGGTCGGCTGCGCCCTATGGCACAAAGGGGCGGAATCCAGGACCCGGTACTTCTTCTCATACTGGTCCCTCTTGGCGGCCGTTGTGGATAGGTTCTTCAGGAGAGACAGCCCTTCGTCCCAGATGTCGCCAAGTGACAGGACCGAGAGGAACGTCTTCCTCTTGGTATCACGCTATTTATAGAGGAAGCATTCCTTCTTCTGTTCTTCGGGGCAGAGCTGGAAAAGCTCGGATGCCCTGGCAATCATGGCATGGAAAGAGCCAATTTCGTCGGGCGGGGAGGCCCGAGGGGGGTGGTGATGGCAGGCCCATCCCGTCGTCACCACCGTCGTCATCCATCCCCGTCGTGGCCGTATTCGTTCCCTCCCTAGGATCAGGTGAAGGCTGAGAGGGCCGCGAAGGCTGGAAGTGGATGAACTCTCTGCTTGCCTGGAGGGCTTCCCGACAGCCCCGGTTCTGCTGGGTCATTGGTCGGGGGTTAGGGTAACCTCGTCCTTATCTCTGTACATACACAAGTTGTCCTGAGGCTCGGGCACCGGCTGCGACGAGCGCGATGGTTGGGGGGGGTGGAGTCCTCCTCCTCCTCCAAAGGCACATCGGCGCCACTGTTGCTCTCTTCGTCCGCCTAGTCAGGATTCCTCCCGTGGGAATGGACCTCCTTGAACCTCTTGCTGAGGACCTTCACAACTCCAACCAGCTCCTCTTCAGAAGCTGAATCCATGTCCGTGATGGCCCCCACCCACCCCTCTTTTTCCACCGGAGTTTTCACGGGGGTCTTATCGTTGGGCTGAAAAGAGGATTCCCTCTGTGGTGGCAGGGAAACTCTGGGCCCCGAGGTCGCCTCCACTGCGGTAGCCTCCACAGGCTTCGCCAGGGCCGCCACGACTCCCTCGATAGAGGCCTTAGCCGGGTGAATGAAGGCCTTCACCACCTTGGGCGCACTTGTGGCCTTCACCTTGGGGGGGGGGGGTCACCGCCTCGCTCCCCCTCGGCTGACTCCTTCGAGATTGACCGGGACTACTCCAGAAGCTTACCCGGGTTCTCAGATTTTCTCTTGCCCGAGCCAGAGCATTGGCTCGTGGTTGATGGCGTCGGTGAAAGTGCGCCCTGCCTGGCAGCCGAGGAGTCCGAACCTTCAGTGCTCCCAGTGTCCGCAGACTTGCGGTGCTTTGCCTTCTGTTGGGCACCCGTCGCCAGGGCACCCTCACAGGACTTAGAAGACCGCTCTGACTACTACTACTTCTCACCTGCTGGGCACTTCTCCAGCCAACTGGTGAGGCGGATCCGACGATCCCTCAGTCTGTTCCGACAAGTTCTTGCAAAATGCACAGTCCTCCTCCACGTGCGTTGTATCTTCGAGAAGGCAGTAGAGACATCTCGAATGCTGCTCCTCCTTGAAAACATTCTGTAATCCGCATCCAGGGCAGTTCCTGAACAGCTTGTATCCGGGCGTCGAGCTTCCCTTGTCCTGGGCCATGTCCACGAGGTAGGCCTCAGATCTTCTGGAATCCTCCAAGAAACGTAACTCATTGAAACTTCACCCTTGAGGGGCGTAGAAAATTCTGAAACGGGTCCCAGTTGATCGGAAGTAGAAACGGTGGAGCTTGAGGCTCGATGGACCGAAAAAATTAGATAAAACTCTGAAAAAATGCAAAACTCAGTAAAAGCTCGAGAGCTATAGCACGAGGACTCCCAACACTTGAACGTGCAGTAAAACTCTGAGGATGGCTGCAAAGGGAGGGGCTTAGGGAGAGAGCAGTCATTGGCTGGGGGACAGTACGACCCAGACACCAGTGATTGGTTACTACTAAGAAAGACAGATCAGAAACTAAACTGATACTGATTTTTTTCTTTACTGATTATTCCCAGCCTGACGACGGGGAATCTTCATGAGCATGTGAATCCATGCCAGACCCCATGCTGGAGAATGCAGCAATTTAGGTAAAGTACTGACATCTCATATAAATACGAGGATGAATAAGTTTAAGGCTGATGCAGTCAACTGGTGCTACTTATGGGGGCAACACCATTAAATACAATATTAGCAGTGATACAAATGTGGCATTCTATTGATGGGGAGTTGGCTCATGTGGCCAAATCATATGTTACCAAAAAACTGATTTGGTGACACAGGACTTCAATGATTGAAGTTAACTGTTGCTGGTGAGGATTTAGTTACAGAGCCAAGACTATGAGGGATAGCCTGCCAAGAATATCAATGCTCATGATTGAAAAGGCTTTATCGAGTTAACGGGACAGAACACCAAATAAAATAGATCGTTTAAGGGGTGTGACTAATTGGCAGTAAGAATGGTAATACATATGTTATTAATAATGTGACTTTATAATATGTTATATTTGCAAAAGTGAGATTTGTAAGAGTTTGAATCAGAGATGAAGTTAATGTTGTCCAAGATTGTTTTTCCCCCTGAAATGTCAGCAGTCTATATGGTCTTCAAATGATACCAGCGTGTGGTCAGACACCACTTGTACCAATATAGTTCAAAACACATTTTCTGCTTTTTTCAGTAAATACAAAACATGAAGGGGATATTGTTCCTCTAACTTGCTCAAACAATAGCTAATTTATTGGGGAGGTGCACCAAGAGACATTTTAAACAGCAATAGGCTGAAGCATAGAGGACTGAGCAAAATATGAATGTACAATATCAAGCAGCCATTTCGATTTTCAATGTAAAGAGGTGAAAAGGCAAGTAAAGATTCCAAGAATTTAATGGAGTCTCTGAGCCCACAGACCTACTAGCTTCATAGAGCTCTACAAAATCCTGCAAGACCAGAACGGAGGATGGAGAGAATGGTGGTATACAATTATACACAAACCTATCAAGAGACAAATGATACATTTTGGCAGTATGCCCTGGATAACTTACTAGACGTGGTTGGCGAAAGGCACAAGTTTAATGTGTGGAACCTACAGAATTCAGATGTTAAATTGCAGCCCATCAGTACATTCTAAAACAGACTCGGACTTCGTGCATGTGTGCATTGCTCTCAAAAATATAAAAAATGGTGCAGCCCAACTAATTTCAAATTGCATGCACAAACACCCACTCTTGGATATTGTTCTCATAATACAATGACGCACACCAGCATGATGAAAATAAAATGCAAAAGACAAGGAACAGTAGCATCAATGTTCACATTTTTACAAGGGGGCCACCTTTAAGGTTCGTTGAACAACAATGCAAAAGAGGGCAAAACAACTGCCAGCTTTTCAAAGTATTAATAGGACCAAATAGGTTTGCATATGATCTGCATAATGTGCAGAGTTGATCTCATTTATTATGTTATTTTAAACAATTGGGTTCCCCTTGACCCTATATTTGGTACATTTATGGTTTCAGTTAATTATTCAAACCCCTAATTTGAATCCAGATACCATATATTCTTATCAGCACCCCTCGCTGATAATGACACCATTTCTTGCATTGTATGCTTAACAACTGTCTGACCACTAGACGATGGGCTAAGTTCACCTAGCTCACACCTTATATTCTTCCATAAGTACATACCTCTAACAAAGGGAATGTAGCTCTTTCAATCAAAACAAATTGGCTTTAGTTCCAGGCAAGCAAGGAGGTGGTTATGTAGTATAGTAACTAGGTGAGGTCGCCTGTGGGGCATCTGATGCCTGCTCACCAATTGGCTTCACAAATATAGACTGTGGAAATGCCCACATGCGGATCCTGGCAGCTGTACCTAATGGGTACAACAGGTAGACGTGCACAGGCCATGTTTCCCAAGTATATGCTTGCTACGCATCAGATTCACGGAAAGAGCTCAATTCCAATATTAGCATTCAGACATTTTTCCAATACTACAACTAACTTAAGTACCATAGTGTTTAAACCGACATGTCATTTGTAAAAAGCAAAATACTACATATTGTTTTCTTTTATCACAAATTTAGATAAAATTCTTAGGTTTTCATAAATATTCCAACCGTTTGAATACAGAAATATCCCCCTTGTTACAAGTTCATCATTCAGGAAATGTTTAAATACAAAAGGCAGCCCTCAGTTCATCCAGTCTACAAAACGTCTATAACATGATCATTTAGATTAGAATAAAAGAACGAACAAGCTGCTATTTCCCGATGTTTGTATAAAAAACATAAGCAATTTTCATACACTAGTAAACAATGGCACCTTTAAATCAAGACTGTATATTTAGAGATGGTTTCATAGTGATAGGAAAACTAATAACTACAACCGGAAACCAAAGTACAGAAGATCATTGGACCACCAAATATTTTGAAATGCTGATTATGTTCTGTTGCAATCCTAAAAATAACTCACTTCATATAAATTCAGCATTAGAAGTTGGATATATCTAAAAGCCCCAGCTATTTTTAAAATGCACAAAAACAAACCAAAATTACATCACACACTGGAGTTGTCCTGTGCAAAAGTAATATTAATACAAATCATAAAAACATTTAATGATTTTTATCTACATTGGCAAATACATTTGCAGATGTTAAGGCACTTTGAAAACCCAATATGGTTTGGATCATTAAGTTTGCAAAGTACAAACAAGTTTCACAAACATATGGTTATACTCAAGAATGTCAACACAGGTGCAATTATGGCAAGAAAGATTTCCAATCTGAGATAACACTGGCTTTGGGAATTAGAAGTAATACTAACTAAACAAAGAAACTTGAATGGGAGCTAAAATGCCAAGATCACACATATACTTCTGTACATATAAAAAATGGGGTACATCAGCAGTGTAACAAAAACAGAAGAATTGGTGGGGTGAGAAAAGACGAGACCGATAGTCCAGCACACATCCTTTTTAATGATTACTCCCCAGAAGTAAATTCTATGAGTAGACAACTGCAGGCAGAAAAGTCTACATAGTCCTTATGGTCGATTGGTGGTGGCTCAGTTTTTAAAGGATGAGCACAATGTTTTAGATCCTTACAGTACCAGGAAACTTTGGTCCGCATATCAAAATGTACAATGTCCCCTACAAATCTGTGAAGTCAATCTGTACGTAAAGTTGCCTCACACCAGCCTGTGCAAAAAAGGAGAGAAAAAGAAAACCATTCAAAAATTGCCCTCGGTATCACATTTCAAACAGTCAAACCAATATGAGCAGGATGCAATAAATAAATATATATATATATATATTATACATTACTCCACCGTAATCGTATTTCTGATGCTTGTATCTGATTAGATGCACATGCTATGCAAAGGCCGACATATAGTGGAAGCTGCAGAGTATTAGTGTGGTTGTTTTCGAAACTCAAAATGGGACATCAACAGGGCGTGCCAGTAATACTATCCCTAGAGTGACGTCGACTGTACCCATGGTCCTTCACGCATCCAGGTCCCTCAGATTGTTTTATTCTGACATGAGGTTGCATGAAGTGTAGTGTGAGTGCAGGTGTATCCAAGCAGATAGATAACAGAAAGCTCATATAACATCCATGCACCTTCTCTCAGGGGAGGAAGGGTGGGTGCATGTGAATCTAAGCAGATACAAGCATCAGAAATACGATTAGAGCGAGTAATGTATCCCTTCTGAGGCTTGTGGAACCTGCTTAGATCACATGCTATGCATAGATTAGCGAGCAGTGTTAGTAGAAGGTGGTGGGCCATGAGAAGGAGCAGCATTAAATGGATGTTTTAGAACCGCTTGTCCCACCTGTGTATCTGCCTTGGAAGGAGTGTCAATGCAGTAATGCTGAGTGAAGGTGTGTACTGAGCTCCATGTAGCTGCTTTGCAAATGCTGTCTAAGGGGACATTTGCGATAAAGGCCAGAGTAGCTCCTGTGCTCCATGTGGAGTGAGCTCTTGGTGTAAAAGGCAGTGTCTTGTTTGATAATGAATAGCATAATTGTATACATCTGACTATCCATCTGGACATGGCATTTTTGGAAATGGGGTCTCCTTCTCTGCCTGGTGCTACGGAGACAAACAGTTGATCGGTTTTCCTAAGCGGCCTGGTCTTGTTTACGTAGTAAAGGACCACCCTCCTCACATCTAGTGTGTGGAGTTTTTACCTCAGCTGAGCTTGTTGGATTCTGAAAGAAAAGCGGAAGCTCAATAGATTGGTTCACGTGGAATTTGGAAATGAATTTAGGGGACAACCTAGGATGAGTACGTAAAACTAATTTATCTTTATGGATGATAAAGGGTCCTGCAATGACAATGCTTGCAATTCACTCACTCTTCTCATGGAAGTAATAGCCACTAAAAAGGAAGTCTTGTATATCAGGTGTTTAAGACGACTTATTGCATAGGCATGAATGGGGGCCCTATGAGCTTTGCTAGAACTACATTGAGATCTCATCCTGGCGGTGGGTTAGAAATCAGAGGGTGGATTCTCTTTACTCCCTCCATGAATGCCTTAATGACTGGAACCTTCCACCACGATACTTTATTTTGAGCTGTGGTATACGCTGATAAAGCCGCCAGATGGACCTTTATAGAGTTGCATACTAACCATGCATCTAAGAAGTGGAGCATATAATTTAGAATGTGTGAAGGAGTACATTGTATGGTGTTTATTTGCTTTGACTGGCACCAGATTACAAATCTCCTCCACTTGTCGAAATAACAGTGTCTGGTGTTTGGTTTTCGTGTCTCCTTGATGATATCCATTCACCGCTGTGGTAGATTGAGGTGTCCGAACTCTGACTTCAGGAGCCATGCTGCCAAGGTCATCGAGTGTGGTTGTGGGTGTACCGGTGTTCCCCCGTGTTGGGTTAACAGGTTGGTTAGGTACGGGAGTTTGATGGGATCGCACATCGCCTTGCCCACATGGGAGCAACTAGGATGAGCATCATCTGTTCTCTGTGCATCTTGCTCACAATCCTGCTCATTAATGGAGTAGGAAAGGGGGGGGGATGTAGCGTACCCCTGATGCAGTTCATCCATAGGGCGTTCCCCTGGGAGTCTGGCTGGGGGAACCTGAACACGAAGTCCGGGCATTGCTTGTTTTCTCCTGTAGCAAACAAGTCTATTGTAGGTTAACCCCACTGAGAGAAGATGTGGTTTAGCTCGAGTCTAGTTGCCACTCGTGTTCCTCTGGTAGGGGATCTCTGCTCAGGGAGTCTGCTAGAGTCTCGAGTACTCCTGGAACGTGTTGGGAGGATAGGGATATCCCCTGTCTGAGTGCTCATTTCCATATTTTCTGCGCCAACCTGGACAGACTTGGAGAGTGTGTGCCCCCCCCGCCCCCGCATTTGTGATGTAGAACATCGCAGTTGTGCTGTTCGTTAGGATTTGAACCGACTGGTTCGCTAGTTGCGCTTCGAATAAGTGCTTTGAATACTGCTAGTATTTCCAGCAGGTTGATATGGTTCTGTGCCGTGATGTGAGTCCAAAGACCATGTGCTGTGTGGTGAAGGTAATGAGCACCCCACAATAGCTTGTGCTTCCGGATCGTGGAAGGGTTTTCCCGTTAACAGATTTTCTCTTGACCACCAGCGTAGGTTTTGAACTAGTGTTGGCGAAACTACCACTGGTTCGTCCCACTGACCACTTGCCTGAGACCACTGTTTCGCCTACCACTCTTGCATTGGTCGCATGCGCAGACGTGCGTGAGGGACTAGATATATGCACAATGCCATCAAGCCTAGAAAACGCATTGATTTGCGTATGCTTAGCTGGAGACTGGCTTGATACTGGGGTATTTGCCGAAGCATGTTCTGCACTCTTTCCATGGACAGAAAGCCCAAGCCTGTCTTTGTATCGAATTACAGCTCCTAGGTACTGTTTTGTTGCGTTTGGTACAAGACGAACAAGTTACTTACCAACTGGTAACATTCTTTCGACTGGATGTTCCTCCAACATATTCCACATCTTTGACATGTAATGTCCAGAGCTGTGCTACGTCTGAATTCTTTTCACCAGAGGGCATCCTGCGTCGATGGTGTCGGGCCGATGTCCCTGTAAGGCCTCCATCGAGGGCAACATCACCGGATGTTATAAATGGGACACATGGCGCCCGTAGCCTCAGTTAATGTTTTTTCCTCCATAACGTGTGACCTGTTCGTACACAATGCCTGCTTGACTGCACAAAGCCTTAAGGGAGCGCAAGCTGCAATAGAATAGGAAATTCTCCAAAGGGGCAGGTTGGGATGGCGATGTGGAATACGTTGGCGGAACATCCAGTCGAAAGAACGTTACCAGTTGGTAAGTAACTTGTTCTTCGAATGGATTGTGTCCTCCAACGTAATTCCACATCTTTGACAGACTCCCAAAGCAGTACCAGAAAATGGAGGGAGAAGAATTTGGAATACCCAATCAGATGGCAGAATAAAGGACCGCTTTACCAAAGGCCATAACTTCACCATGGAGCCTATCCAGGGAGTAATGTTTGACAAAGGTGTGGATAGAAGCCCATGTAGCTGCGTCACAAATATTCACAATAGGAACTCCCAGCTGCAGGGCATTGGAAGTAGCCACTCCCCTAGTGGAGTGGGCTCGCAACCCTCAGGAGGGTCCTTGCCCGCCAATCGGTAACATTCAGTAATGGTGAGGATAATTCACCTGGACATGGTCTGTTTAGTAACAGCCTGGCCCAATCGGTGTCCAGTGTACCCCACAAAGAGTTGGTCGTCCAGTCTGACCCTGGACAGCCTAGAAATATAAAAGCTCAGAGCTCTCCTAGGGTCCCACCTATGGAGTCGCTCCTCTTCCTTACCAGGATGAGGAGGAGGATAGAAAGCAGGAAGTACCACTTTCTGGCTTAAATGAAACTCAGACACTACCGTAGGTAGAAAGGATGGACGTAACCCGAGTACAACCCTATCCGTGTGGAACACAGTAAAGGGTGGCTTAGATGAAAGTGCCTGCAATTCACTCACTCTGCGAGCGGATGTAACCGCAACCAAGAAAACCGTCTTGAAAGACAACAGTCTCAAAGGACAAGAGTGCAAAGGTTCAAACGGAGCACCCATCAGGAATTTCAAGACCAAATTCAAATCCCAAACCGGCACCTGAAACGGGACGGAGGGAACACATTAGTGAGCCCTTTAAGAAATTTGGAAATTAAAGCAATAAAAAAATAGGAACATTCTTCAGACAAGCGCTTGAAGATATGCAGAGCCGCCAGGTAACCTTTAATGGTACCTTCTTGAAGACCCTTGCGGGCCAAAGAAAGCAAGAAAGACAGAACCATGGTAATGGAACACTGAAAAGGATCGACATTGTGCCCTCTGCACCAGTGGCAAAAATTTACGCCAATGGTGCAGGGATTTGGTTGCCGGCCGCCTGGCCGAAAGCAACACCTCCATCAGGTCATCCAGGAGGTCCCAATCCTTATATCGCAACCTTTCTGAAACCAAGCGTGAAGGTTGAGTCTCTTGACCTGTGGAGAGTGAGAGAGAAAAGATACTCTCGGTAGGGAAGACAGCGTGGAGGACAGATGGACATCTGTAGAAGGTCCGGGTACCACGCTCTCCTGGCCCAATCCGGAGCAATGAGGATTATGTGGGATCCGAACCTCTGCAACCTCCTTAGTACATGAGGAATGGCGGGGACCAGAGGAAACGCGTACAGAAGTGGGAATGACCAATTCACAATGAATGCGTCCCCCAAGGCTCCTCTCGGAGGAAATTCCCTTGAGCAGAATCTCTCGCACTTCCGGTTGGCACTGGTCGCGAATGAACAGATCCACTTGTGGGGTTCCCCAAAGGGCAAAGATCGCCAGAAGAACTTCCTGAGCCAACTCAGGATCGTGAGAGATCATGTTCTGCCTGCTCAGAGCCTCCACCACTGCATTCTCCTCTCCGGCCAGATGAACTGCTGAGAGTGAAATTCCTTGCTGGACTGCCCAGAACCAGAGCTGCATCACCGCTCTGAACAATGGGAGTGACCCTACCCCCTTGCCCCCCTTTTTTGTTGAGGTAATGCATGGCCACTGTGTTGTCTGTCATGATCAGGACACTGTTCCCCCGCACAGACAGCAGAAAAGCCTTCAGGGCCAGCCTGATGGCTCTCAGCTCCAACAGGTTGATGTGGAGTTTGGACGCCGACGGAGACCAACGATCGCTGGCAGTCAGTATGAGCACCCCATCCTGTGAGGGAAGCATCGATCACCACCGTCAAGGTTGCCAAAAAGGCTCCACCTTCATCAGATTCCCTTCGCTGGCCCACCACAGAAGATCCTGCAAGACCAAGAGTGGAACCTAAACGGGATCCGACATCTTGCCTGGGAATTGGGACCACTCCATCTTGAGGACCCATTGCAAGGATCTCATCTGCAGTCTGGCCTCTGGCACCAGAAAAATGCAGGATGCAATGAGGCCGAGCAACCTTAAGAATACAAAAGCCGGAAGACTCTGGGCATGTTGAAATTTGTCCACTATTTGTACAATGTGATGAGCCCTCACCTTGGGAGGCGAACACTTCCAAGGACGTGTCCAACACAGCCCCGATGTACTGGAGCTGTTGGGAAGGTGTCAGATGCGACTTCTTGAAATGGAGGGAGAAGCCCAGCTTGTGGAGGGAGCGGCAGATGAGACTGAGATGAGCCAGAGCTTGCTCGGGAGAACGTGCTCGGATCAGCCAGTTGTCCAGGTAGGGGTAGACGTGAACCCCCCCCCCACCTGAGATACGCTGCCACCACCACCATTAGCTTGGTGAAGACCCTCAGGCGGAAGTCAATCCGAATGGCAGGACCCAAAACTGAAAGTGCGAGCTGCCAACCACAAACCTCAGGTACTTTCTGTACTTTGGATTAATCGGCACATGAAAGTAAGCATCCTGTAGGTCCAGAGACCCCAACCAATTTTGAAGTCGAAGGGCCCGAGAAAGAGTAACCATCTTGAACTTGTCCTTCCGGAAGAACTTGTTCAACCACGCAAGTCCAAGATGGGTCTCAGTCACCCGTCTTTCTTTGGAATAAAAAAATATGGAGAATACCATCCATTGTTCCTCTCCGGTACAGGCACTATTTCTATAGCGCCTTTCTCCAGCAGGGTGAAGATTTCCTGCACAAGGAGCGAAGCCGAAAGCTTCAAAGAGAGACTCCCCGGTAGATTGTCGTGAGGCCGTTTCAGGAAGGGCAGGCAGTAGCCGTGGGCTATTGTCTCCAGAACCCACGCATCCAAAGAAATAGCTCGCCATTTTTCAAGATGCTGAGACAGTCTGCCCAAACCGGCGAACAATGGAACATGGCCTCAGTTGTTTTGGAGCAGCTGTTGCCACAGTACCAGGGACCTCCATCGGCAAATTCCGGCCAAAAGGCCCCGAAGGCTTCAGTGTCGACAACGGCGCAGAGGGCTATGTATGAAGGCAAAGGTTTGGCGTCCGTATTCGTGTACATCTGCACTGACGCCGACCTCGAGCCCTTACCAGATTTCTGCGGTTTAACCAGGGACGAAGACCGAGACCTGGATCTAGCACATCTCTGGCGACCAACCTGAACCTTGTCTGAACGTGACCGCCACTGTTTCCGATGAGTATCGTGCCGAGGAGCCGGGCCCGAAGGCACGCAGCATCCGACCGAGAGCGTTCCCTGCCAGATTCTTCCGAAGGCGAGGACGGAACTGTGCCCAGGGATTGAAAAATCTCCAGCATCTGCTCCCTGAAGGATGCCCATTCCTCCAGAGTCGAGGACTTAGTAGGACAAGCCATTTTCCTCGCAGCTCCATCCTCTGAGGACGACGGGGAAGGCGACCGGTGATGCCGCTTCCGGGAATGCCAAGACGAGGACGCCGAATGGCGGGAACTACTCCAGGACCGAGATCCCCGGCACTCCTTCCGACAAGGAGATTCGGCCCTCGAATCGTCAGTGGACATCCCCTTAGCAGCTTTACAGGACATACTGGGTTTGGAACCCCTACCTACCTATAACTTCCCCATATGCTCCCACAAGGCCTTAGCAGTCAGCTACTGACATTTGGAACAGTCGTTGTCTTGACTCTCGCCCAGACTCCACAAAAGCAATGCAGGTCCTTAATCAACATCTTAGACTTGTAGTCCTGGCAAGTCTTAAAGCCAGACCGTGGAGTCGGAGGGGTAGACGAAGAAGACATTCACAAAGAATACACGAGGTGCGCAGAGTTCTCAAAGCACACGTTTGTGGAAAAAAAACGGAACTGAGGCTATGGGCGCTGTGCGTCCTATTTATAACATCCAGTGACGTCTCCCTCGACGGACATCGACCCAACGACATCGACGCAGGTCGCCCTCTGGCGAAAAATTTACGAAGTAGCACAGCTGTGGACATTACATGTCAAAGATGTGGAATACGTTGGAGGACACAATCCATTCGAATTGACTTTCTCTTTTATTGAGAAACCCAATTGAAAAAGAAGATTTAAGGTTCTTTGCGTGTTTTGTTTGCAAAGAAGGGGTGTTTCTCCTGCAATCAGCCAGTCGTCCAGGTAGGGGTACACTGGGATTGCCTCCCTGCGCAGGTGCGCCACCACGACCGTCAGTAGCTTGGTAAACACCCTTGGACCTAAAGCTATTCTGAAGGGTAGCACCTTGAATTAGTAATGCTGGTTTGCAACTTTGAACCGCAAGAGTTTTCTGTGCGCTGGGAGCATTGAAGTATGAAAATAGGCATCTTTCATATCCAATGTTGCCATGTAATCCCCCGTATTTTATCAGGGGAATTACGTCTTGTAGCGATGTCATGCAGAACTTTTGTGGCTTTACATAAGTGTTTGCAGGGCGCAAGTCTAATACTGGGCGCATGGTTAGATTTTTTTTTGGCACAAGGAAGTAAGTTGAATAAATTGTTCTTACTGTGTTGTCTTCCGTTGGAGCGGGGGAAGGTTTGATGGTTTTTCTAGGAGCTCCACACAATTAACCTGCGCTACTGTAGATAACCACTTGTCCGTGGTTATTCCCTCCCATGCGTGGGTGAAGAGTGAAATCCGTTCTACTGGGGAGGCATGGGAGGGGACCTGCAATGGGCTGTCATTGTTTGGGAGGTGTTCCCTCCACCTCTAGATATGGAGGACCTCCCCCATCGGCGGGATCTGTGCTGGCATCTAGGATAACCCTGGGACTCTTGACCCTGGTTGTTCCATGATGAATTTTGATTTTGTCTGTATCCAGAGCCTCAGAATTGTGGCCGCGAAAACGGCAAAAATGGTTACCGCCCATTTGGACAGGTTGTTTATTAGTAAGTTGCCCAAGGGATTTTAGGGTATAATATTCCTCTCTGGCTGATTTAAGAGCGTTCTCCACTGCTTTGCCGAATAGTACGGCTGGTTCCACTGGCATGTTGAGCAGCGTTGCCTGGGTCTCAAGCTTAAAGCCAGATTGGCAAAGCCAAGCGTGGTGCTTGATAATGGTTCCTTCTGCTAATATACGGCCCGCATTATCTGCAGCGTCGATGTTCTTCAGCAGGCTACTGGCAGTGGCTTTGCCTGCCGCTGCTACAAGGGCAAGTCTAGACTTTAGAAGCTCTGGAAGAGTCGATGAGGGCCGTAATCTCGTCCCATTTATGGCAGTCATAGCTCGCCAATGGTGTGGAATTGTTTGCGATCCTAGTTTGAAACGCTGCCGAAGTTGCAACTTTCCTCCCCATGGTATAGAGCTTCTTGCACTTTTTGTCTAGGGGAGCTTCAGAAGAGGCTAATGGTGTACCTGCCCTATTCAAAGTAGTTGTGACAACTAGTGAATCCGGTTAAGCTGTCCTCTGTTATACAGGGGATCAGATGGCGCCAAGCAGAATAGTTTTTCTATCCGCAGGTTTACTGTTCTTGTTTGATTGTCCGTTTCCAGTGAAGGTTGGATTCTTCTGTGGACAGACTTTAAGATGCGTATGAACTGCGTGGCAGCTTTTGTTTGTCTCCCAGGATATCGTCGACAAAATCCCTGTCCTGCTGAGTCTCCTGAGTTGAATACCGAAGTGCTCAGCTGCTTTGATTAGTAAGTCATTAAATAAGGGCTGATTATCTATAGAATTGGGTACTGGGGAGTCCTGTGGAACAGGAGACGAAATAGTGTACTCCTCTGCCTCATAGTCATCATCATCATCATCATCCTCATTATCACCATCATAGTACTGATATTCCTCCTGATTCCCTTCAGTGTCTGTATGGATGTCATAAAGCTCACCAGAAGTGTGAGACCGCTTTGCTGGTGGCAGTGGAAGACATGGGCTGAGAGCTTGAGGCCCGAGCAGTGGGAGGTGTGATCTAAAAGTTTTCTATAGAAAGAGGGTTCTTTTCGAAGAAATTTGCAAAGAAAGTCATTCTAGACATCAGCCTATCTATGTCCTCTGCTGTCCATACAGCTGAGCTGGGGATGACCCAAGGGTAAGGTATAGCAGGGACTTTGGGTGTAGGTAGGCCTTTATTATGTAAGAACTCACTTAAGGGACCCTCAACCTCATCCTTATCTTGTGGGACAGTTTGTTTCCTTGGAAGAGGTAGATTTATCCCTATGAGACTTGTCTCTGTCTTTCTGAGTCTGGTCTCTATGATGGGAGCTTTTGGAGGAAGATTTCTTGGAGTGAGAAGCTTTAATTAGACTTTCTGGGACATGTTTTTAATCAGGTGTGATAACCCTGAACTTTTGGGCTTCTCTTCCGGTTTTGACGAAATGCGTTGAGTTTCCGCATTGGGAAGGACCTCTGCCACGTCTGACGACATTCGGCTGAAGAAGTTTTATGGGCCGCGTCCTTTGACCTATGGGACCTGTCATGAGGCGACCGGGACTTGGAGTGCCCAGAGAACAGGGAACCTACTGAGCTCCCCCTAGATGCCGATTCTGGGTGTCTGTTCAGCAGTGCCGACACATCGCAGGAGGGTGTGTGCTTAGTGTGGGAAGAGGGAGTGCTCTTGCTGCCGGGTGTAGTCCCCAACACAGAGCCTCTGGCCTGTCTTCCAGGGTTGGGGGCTTGCACCTGGGAACGTGGATGTTCCCCGTCACCCTCGCCGTCCAAAAAGACGGCGCTGCTGCAGTCACTGGAGGCTCCCTCCACGTCCATGGCGGCCTCGGCCTGCATGGCGTGATGGGCACAACTTTTTTCTGCAATCTTTAAGGGTCTTAGGTTTAAAGAGCTTATAAGCTCGACAGTGCTCTTCGTCGTGGAAGCGGTTTATACACAGGTTACACACTCTGTCAATCCATAAACCTTTTATTACATGTGGGGCAGAATTTAAAGGGTGTCCTATCCCTGTCTGGGAAAGGCAGCCAGGCGATAAGGGGAAAGGGAGGGAAAATACATTGGTCAATGACCGCCCCGCACTCTCCCTACTGTATGGGCCTAGGCCCGGAAGAAAAAGGACAGAAAGAGTAACTATATTTAAACTTTGCATAAGCAAATGGCATAAGCCGAAATTGAAACTCTGCGAGAAGCGACAGCTCAAGATGGCGGAAAAAAAAAACAATCTGAGGGACCATGACGAGTGAAGGGCCATGGGTACAGTGGGCATCACACTAGGGATAGTATTACTGGCACGCCCTGTCAACATCCCTTTTCGAGTTTCGAAAGCAACAACTGTAATACTCCACAGCTTCCACTAGATGTCTGCCTATACATAGCATGTGATCTAATAAGATTCCACAAGCCTCAGAAGAACAAGTTACTTTCTTACCTGGTAACGTTCTTTCGATGGGATGGTCCGTCGACGTATTCCATATCTAGGACATGTAATCACCACAGCTGTGCTGCTTCGGAAACTTTTTTCGGCGTCTGCGTCCTGCGTCGATGTCGATGCGCCGTCGTCGAGGACCTCCTCCGACGTCATCCGATGTGATAAGTAGGACGCACGACGCCCGTAGACTCAGTTGTAGTTTTTTACCCCAGAACGTGTGACATTAGTCAACTGCCAGTCAGACACAAAGCCTTGCGGAACGTAAGCTGCAATCGCAAAAGAAATTCTGCAGCGGTGAAGGCAGGGAGGGAGCGATATGGAATACGTCGGAGGACCATCCCATCGAAAGAACGTTACCAGGTAAGAAAGTAACTTGTTCTTCGAGGGGATTGGGTCCTCCGACGTATTCCATATCTATGACAGACTCCCAAAGCAGTACCAGAGCAAGGAGGAGGGAAAGAATTTAGAATCAAAATTTAGAATTGCCAATCAAATAGCAGAGCAAAGGACCGCCTTGCCAAAGGCCAGATCCTGTCCTCGGATGGAATAGAGGGAATAGTGACGTACAAATGTATGTACTGAAGCCCAGGTGGCTGCATCACAGATGTTGCGAATAACACCCCTCTGCAGGGCAGTAGATGCAGCCATACCCCTGGTAGAATGGGCCCGCAAGCCAGCCGGCGGGTCCTTACCCGCCAAGCGGTAACACTTAGAGATGGCCAAAATAATCCAGCGAGACAAAGTCTGTTTCGTCACAGCCTGTCCCAAACGCTTTCCAGCGTAACCAATAAAGAGTTGATCGTCCACCCTGACCCGAGACATGCGTGAAACATAAACGCTTAAAGCTCTCCTAGGATCAAGCCTATGGAGCCTCTCCTCTTCCTTACCAGGATGCGGAGGAGGATAGAATGCCGGAAGAACAACCTTCTGGGCCAAATGAAATTCCGAAACCACCTTCGGAAGAAAAGAAGGACGAACTCTAAGGACAACCCTGTCCTTGTGAAATAAAGTGAAGGGTGGCTTAACTGAAGGTGCCTGTAACTCACTCACTCTGCGAGCGGAAGTAACCGCAACCAAAAACACAGTTTTCAGAGTTAACAGCCTCAAAGGGCAAGAATGCAAAGGCTCAAACGGAGCACCCATAAGAAACTTAGGAACAAGGTTTAAATCCCAACCGGGCACCAGGAAAGGTGACGGAGGGAACACATTAGTGAGCCCTTTCAGAAACTGTGAAATTAAAGGGATTAACACTCTTCAGACGAGCGCTTAAAGATGGACAGCGCCGCCAGGTAACCTTTAATGGTACTCACTTGCAAGCCCCTGTGGGCCAAAGAAAGTAAAAAGGACAGAACCATGGGGATGTCACATGCAAAAGGATCCACATTCTGAACTCTGCACCAGTCGCAGAACTTACGCCAACGGCAACGGTACAGAGACTTTGTTGCTGGCCGTCGGGCCGAGAGCAACACCTCCATCACGTCTTCAGGGAGGTCCCAATCCTTATACCTTAACCTTTCAGAAGCCAAGCGTGAAGGTTGAGGGATCTGACCTCTGGATGGAGAACCTGACCCCCCTCCCGTGAGAGCAGATCGTCTCGGTAGGGAAGACGACGTGGAGGGCAGATGGACAAGTCGAGAAGGTCCGGGTACCACGTCCTCCGAGCCCACGCCGGAGCAATGAGGATCATCCGGGAACCGAACTTCCGCAACCTCCGCAGCACTTGCGGGATGACGGGGACTGGAGGAAACGCGTACAGCAGCAGGAATGACCACTCCACCACGAACGCGTCTCCTAATGCTCCTTTTGGAGGAAATTCCCGCGAGCAGAACCTCTCGCACTTCCGGTTGACACTGGAAGCGAAGAGATCCACTTGAGGGGTCCCCCAAAGGGTGAAGATCTCCAGGAGAATCTCCTGAGCCAACTCCCACTCGTGAGAGATCGTGCTCTGCCTGCTCAGAGCGTCCGCCGTCACGTTTTCGTCTCCGGCCAGATGAACTGCCGAGATCGAAACTTCCTGCTGGATGGCCCAGAACTCGAGCTGCATCGCCTCCCTGCACAGAGGAAGTGACCCTGCCCCCCCATTTTGTTGAGGTAGTGCATGGCCACTGTGTTGTCCATCAGGATCAGGACATTCTTTCCTCGCACTGTCAGCAGAAAAGCCTTCAGGGCTAGCCTGACGGCCCTCAGCTCTAACAGATTGATATGGAGTGTGGACTCCGACGGAGACCAACGACCGCTGACTGTCAGCTCGTTGGCATGAGCTCCCCATCCCGTGAGGGATGCATCCGTCACGATCGTCACCTCCGGCCAGGGAAGCCAAAATGGAGCCCCCTTCAGCAAGTTGCCTTCAACGGCCCACCACAGAAGGTCCCGGGCGACCGAGGGCGGCACCTGAACCGGGTCCGACATCCTGCCGGAGGCCTGGGACCATTGCATCTTGAGTGCCCACTGCAAAGATCTCATCCGCAGGAGAGCCTCTGGCACCAGAAGAATGCAGGATGCAATGAGGCCGAGCAACCTCAAGAACTCGAACGCTGGGAGCGTCTGGGCATGCTGAAACTTGTGCACCATCTGCTGAATGTGAAGAGCCCTCACCTGGGGAGGAAAACACTGCCCCAGGGAAGAGTCGAGCACTGCTCCGCTGTACTGGAGCCGCTGTGTTGGCGTCAAATGGGACTTCTTTAAATTGAGGGAGAAGCCCAGCCTGTGAAGGGAGTGGCAGGTGACGGACAGATGATCCAGGACTTGCTCATGAGAGCTCCCCCTGATCAACCAATCGTCCAGGTAGGGGTAGATGTGAATCCCCCTTGCCTGAGATGCGCTGCCACCACCACCATGAGCTTGGTGAAAACCCTCGGGCGGAGGTCAATCGGAACGGCAGGACCCGAAACTGAAAGTGCGAGTCGCCAACCGCGAACCTCAGGTACTTCTTGTGCTTGGGATGGATCGGCACATGGAAGTAAGCATCCTTGAGGTCGAGAGAAACCAACCAGTCCTGCAGCTGAAGGGACTGGAGGACTTGAGAGAGTAACCATCTTGAACTTGTCCTTCCTGAGGAGTTTGCTCAAACCGCGCAAGTCCATGATGGGTCTCAATCCCCCGTCTTTCTTTGAAATCAAAAAATAAGGGGAATACCATCCCTTGTTCCTCTCCGCTACAGGCACCAGTTCTATGGCGCCTTTCTCCAGCAGGGCTTGAATTTCCTGCGCAAGGAGCGGATCCGGACTCTGCAAAGAGAGGTTCCCCGGTGGATTGTCGTGAGGCCTCTGCCGAAAGGGAAGACAGTAGCCGTGGGTTATGATCTCCAGAACCCACACATCTGAAGTAATGGCACGCCACTCTACAAGATGCTGCGCCAGCCTTCCCCCAACCGGCGAACCATGGGGCATGGCCTCATGACTGAGTGGTAGCGGCATTACCTGAGGGCAAAGAGGCAACTGCCCGAGCGGCCTTGGCACCACGGGTACCCTGTCGTCCACCTCTGGTGGTACCCCTGCATTGGCCTCTTTGACTGCCAGCTCCTCTCGCTTTACTGAAGGACGAGTAATAGCGAAAGGAACCACCCCTCCATTGCTGTCCCCTAGGACGAAAAGGCGGAGGTTGGGGAACTGCAGCGCCCAACGACTTTGCTGCAGCTTTGGAGGTCTGCAACCTCTCAAGGCTCTCGTCAGCCTTGCTGCCAAAAAGGTGTTCACCGTCAAAGGGCATGTTGAGGAGCCGGGACTGCACATCAGGAGCAAACCCCGACTTCCGCAACCACGCAAACCTGCGCATCACGGTGCTCGCCGCCATGGACCTGCTGACGCATTCAGCCATATCCAAACCCGACTGAACGGACTCACACATGGCATCCTTACCCATCCTGGACCATAGCAAGGAAACCATCCCGTTCGTCCCCTTCGGGGAATATGTTCAGCCGCTAACGCAACACAGTTCCACAGAGTGTGTGTGAAACGAGACAAGGCACAAATGGAGTTGGCCGCCTGAAGCGCCATACCACCAGAAGAAAACACTTTCTTCGCCCAGCCATCAAAACGTTTGTTGTCCCTATCAGGAGGCATGGTAGGGTACGACGCCTGCTTTGCCGGGGCCGTGGCCGCCTGCACCACCAAACTCTCCGGAGTGGGGTGCCTGGTCAAGTAGAAGGTGTCGCTACTGGCTGGACGGTATTTTCGCGACAAGGACCTGCCCACCGCCGGGAGACTCTCCGGAGCAGTCCAAGCCGCCGCCACCCTTCTCTGTAGAGCCATATGAAACGGCAGTACCGGGTCAGTTGGGGGACCAACATCAAGGATGTCCGTGAGATCATCCTGCACAAACTCCCCTGGGGGAGCAGACCATCCCAAGTACTCGGAAACCCTAGCCATAAGGCGCCGGTACGATGAATCGGCATGAGAGCCAGGCTCAGGCCTACAAAACTCTACATCCGGAGAGGTGTCCAGTCCACTGGCATCATGCAGTGACTGCCTCAAATCGTCAAACTGACTATGGCCCGAGACCATTTCATCTGGAACCTGACTAGGAACCAGGCCATCAGAATCCTCATCCACCTCCGAAATATATTCCAGGTGGTGAAAAGAAGGCACCCGAGAGTGCTTGCTATTAACCAGAGCCTTCCTAGGGGGTTCCCCCGTGCCACGGGGTACCTCCGACACCCCGGCCTCGAAAGGCGTCGAGTGAAACGGCGCCGGCGTCGAGAGAACAGGCATTGGCGCCGAGAGGATCGGCGTCGAGTAAAACGGCATCAACGTCGGATGCAGCGCCGCCAGCAGCTCCGAGCATGTCCTTCGCCGACCTGAGCGTCGACGGCTTCAACAACTTCCTCGGAGCGGAGCCTCGAGAAAGCCTGTCGAAGCCCTCGACGCCTCAGGCGTCGATGTCTTCCTCGAAGACATCACAGGTGCACACGGTCTCGAACGCATCGAGGACCGGGACCTGGAACGGGTACGTCGAGAACGAGTCCCCTTGTCGGAACGGGACCTCTCCCATGACTCGTGCCGACCACTATTGCGAGTGGTGTCTCTCGACCTCTCACGGCCGACCCCACTCGGGTGCGCGGACGGCTTAGTACCTTGCGACTCAAGAATCGCCAGCATTTTCTTCCCGAAGGAAGCCCATTCCTCCGGCGTCGCACGGCTGGTGGGGTGAGCGACGTGCCGGGCAGAGTCCTCAGAAGAGGACCTGGAAGACGACCGCTGTCGGCGCTTCCGAGAATGCCTCGAATGCCTCAAAGAGGCCGAGGAGTGGCGAGACCGACTCCTAGAAGGAGACCCACGAGACTTCCGACGACGACGCGGAGAGTCACCTCTCGAATCATCCGTCGAAAGCCCCGCAGACTTCGACTTCCGGGACTTGGACACCCGACCTACCGACAACTTCTTCTTACGTTCCCGTAAGGCTTTGGACGTGAGCGACTGGCAGTCGATAAAGTCATCCGTGTCGTGGGCCTCCCTGAGGCATCAGAGGCAGGCGTCGTGCGAGTCCGTCACCGACATCTTGGACCCACACTCCCCGCAGTTCTTGAAGCCCGGACGCGGGGTCGAAGACATCTTCTTACGAAGGATAAACGAACAGGTTCGAAGAACCGAGAAGAACAGAACTCCAAAGAGTCGAGGAGTAACCGAGATTCACGAAGCAACACGTTCGCGGAAAAAATGGAACTGAGGCTACGGGCGTCGTGCGTCCTACTTATCACATCGGATGCCGTCGGAGGAGGTCCTCGACGGCGGCGCATCGACGCAGGACGCAGAAAAAAGTTTCCAAAGCAGCACAGCTGTGGTGATTACATGTCATAGATATGGAATACGTCAAAGGACCCAATCCCCTCGAAAAAAAAAAAATATATATACATATATATATATATAGGATACATTACTCACCATAATCGTATTTCTGATGCTTGTATCTGCTTAGATTCACATGCTGTACATAGGCCGACATCTAGTGGAAGCTGCGGAGTATTACAGTTTGTTTTTCGAAACTCGAAAATGGGCGCCGTCAGAGGGCGTGCCAGTAATACTATCCCTAGTGTGACGTCCACTGTACCCAAGATCCCTCACGCGTCTAGGATCCTCAGATTGTATTTTTTCTGACATGAGGTAGCATGAGGAGTAGCGTGAGTAAAGATAATCCAAGCAGATAGACAGAAAGGTAAGACTACAAGCAATCAAGCGCCTTCTCTCAGAGGGGAGGAAGGGTGGGTTGCATGTGAATCTAAGCAGATACAAGCACCAGAAATACGATTACGGTGAGTAATGTATCCCTTCTGAGGCTTGTGGAATCTGCTTAGATCACATGCTGTGCATAGATTAGCGAGCAGTACCAGAAGGAGGTGGGATGTGAGAAGGGTCATGAGCAAATAAGTGTCTTAGAACCGCTTGTCCCACTTGTGTATCTGCCTTGGAATGGGTGTCAATGCAGTAATGCTGAGTAAAAGTGTGAATAGAGCTCCAAGTAGCTGCTTTGCAAATGGTGTCAAGGGGTACATTTGCAATGAAAGCCAGAGTGGCCCCAATGCCTCTAGTAGAGTGGGCCCTTGGCGTGAAAGGCAGAGTTTTTTCAGAGAGTGAGTAACACAGCTGGATACAGTTAATAATCCACTTCGGGATGGCACCTTTAGAGACGCGATCCCCCTCTCTGCCTGTAGCTACGGAGACAAACAGAGATCTGTTTTTCTTAGCGGTCTGGTTTTATTTACATAGTAGAGGACTGCCCTACGCACATCTAGGGTGTGTAGTTTCACCTCAGCCGAGCTTTGCGGGTTCTGGAAGAAAGCCGGAAGCTCGATGGACTGGTTTACATGGAATTTTGATATAAATTTAGGTGAGAACCTAGGGTGTGTGCGTAAAACCAGTTTGTCTTTATGGATAGTAAAGAAGGGATCCTGCACTGACAGAGCCTGAATTTCACTGACCCTTCTTATAGAAGTAATAGCTACTAAGAAGGCCGTTTTATAAGTCAGGTGTTTGAGACTGCTCTTATGCATGGGTTCGAAAGGGGGGCCCATGAGCTTGGCTAGCACCACATTAAGGTCCCACCCTGGTGGTGGGTTTGAAATAGGAGGGTGAAGTCTCTTTACTCCTTCTATGAAGGCTTTAACTACTGGTACTTTCCACCACGAAACCTACTATGGGAAGTGGTGTAAGCCGACAGGGCTGCCAGGTGTACTTTCAGTGAGTTAAAAACCAATCCTGCATCTAGCAGGTGGAGCATGTAACAATAGTAGAAGGAGTGCAATCAACTGGGTTGATTTGTCTACTCTGGCACCAGATAACAAACCTCTTCCACTTGTCAAAGTAACAGTGCCTTGTGTTTGGTTTCCTAGATTCCTTTAGGATGTCCATACACCTCTGTGGCAAATTGAGGTGTCCAAACTCTATGACCTCAGGAGCCATGCTGCCAGATTCATTGAGTTGGGTTGCTGGTGCACTGTTTGACCTTGGTGCTGGGACAGTAGGTTGTACCAGGCTGGAAGTTTGATGGGCTCGCACACCGCCATCCTGCGTAGGTGTGGGAACCACGGTTGTCTTGCCCACATGGGAGCAACTAGGACGAGCGTCATCGATTCCCTGTTCATCTTGTTCACCACTTTCCTGATGAGGAGTTGGTGGAAAAGCGTACGCAAACATCCCTGACCAGTTCATCCACAGGGCGTTCCCCTGGGAGTCTGGTTGGGGGAACCTGGATGCAAATCCTGGGCATTGTCTGTTTTCGCTTGTGGCGAATAAGTCTATAGTGGGGAAACCCCACTGAGAGAAGATATCTTCTACGACCTCTCTGTGAAGAACCCATTCGTGTTCCTCTGGGAGGGAGTCTCTGCTCAGAGCATCCGCTAGGGAATTGAGCTCCCCTGGAACATGTTGTGATGACAGGAAGATGTTCCGTCTGAGTGCCCATATCCAGATTTTCTGGGCAAGCTTGGACAGATTTGGCGAGCGAGTCCCTCCTTGCTTGTTCAGGTAGAACATGGCTGTAGTGCTGTCCGTCCGGATTTACACTGACAGGTTTAGTAGGTGGGGCTCGAACGCCTGAAGCGCTCTGAATACTGCCAGAAGCTCTAGCAGGTTGATGTGGTTCTTGGCCACTGAGTGAGACCAGAGACCCTGAGCTGTGTGGTGGAGATGGTGAGCTCCCCACCCCGTCAGACATGCATCTGTAGTGACTACTGCCTGTACTTCGGGATCGTAAAAGGGTTTCCCCTGTGCGAGATTCTCTCTTGTCCACCAGTGAAGGCTTTGTACCAGTGTTGGCGAAACAACCACTAGATCGTCCCACTGACCACTTGCCTGAGACCACTGTTTCGCCAACCATTCCTGCATGGGACGCATGCGCAGGCGCGCGTGGCGGACCTGGTAAATACATGACGCCATCATGCCCAGTAAACGCATTGCTTTGCGTACCGTTATTTGTTGACCGGACTGATAATGCGGAATTTGCAGTAGTATACTCCGAATTCTTTCTTCTGAAGGAAAGGTTAACCCCTCCTGGGTATCCAGGATTGCTCCTAGGAATTGTTTTGAGGTGCTTGGCACCAGGCTTGACTTCTTCTCGTTGATTGAGAAGCCTAACTCGTGGAGGAGGTCGATAGTCCTTTGAATGTTTGTCCTGCAAATTCCTGGGGTTTCCCCCGTTATGAGCCAGTCGTCCAGATAAGGGTACACTGGGATTGCCTCCCTGCGTAGGTGTGCAGCCGCCACCGCCAGTACCTTGGTGAATACCCTTGGTGCTGAAGCTATCCCGAAGGGCAGTACCTTGAATTGGTAGTGGCGACTGTCCACCTTTAAGTGCAAGCACTTTCTGTGCGCTGGTAACATGGAAATATGAAAATAAGCATCTTTCATATCCAAGGTTGCCATGTAATCCCTCTTTTTTAGGAGGGGGATTACCTCTTGTAGCGTGGTCATATGAAATTTTTGGGGCTTGACATACTTGTTGGCAGGCCGTAAGTCCAATACTGGGCGCATTGTCAAGTCTTTCTTTGGCACAAGGAAGTAAGTTGAATAAATACCCTGGTTTACCTGGTGTCCCGGGACGAGTTCTATCGCGTCCTTTTGTAGAAGAATGGCGATCTCCTCGAGGAGAATCTTCTGATGTTCTAAGGAGTGTACTCTTTGTCGTGGAGGATGGTTCCGGGGACGCTGCAGTAGCTCTATACAATATCCTGTGGATACTGTTGACAGCACCCATCTGTCTGATGTGATCCCTTCTCAAGCCTGGGTGAAGTTTGAAATGCGTCCCCCTACTGGGGTTGCGTGAGAAGGGACCCTGAACTGAGCGTCACTGCTTTGGTGGAGGCGTGCCGCCTCCCTTGCTGGGGCTGCCTCTGCCTTTACCACGACCTCTCCTATTACCTCTGCCGTAACCCTGGGTAGACTGTTGGTTGTTGTTCCACTGTGTACCCTGACCCTGGGAATAGTTAGATCCTCTCTGGGAATTTTGGCCGCGTGGGCGACGAAAATTACTATTCCCTCTCTGGTTAGGGGGTTTATTGGTTAACTGGCCAAGGGATTTGAGTGTCACGTATTCGTCCTTGGCATTTTTAAGTGCGTCTTCGACCGCCTTACCAAACAACAGATCGGTTTCCACCGGTTTGTCCAACAATGATGCCTGGGTTTCTGCTTTAAAACCAGACTGCCGTAACCACGCATGTCTCTTGATAACAGTGCCCTCCGCTATCAATCTGCCTGCGTTGTCCGCGGCGTCGAAGGTTGCTTTCAAAATGCAACCAGACACGGCTCTACCCTCTGCGGAAATCCGAGCTAATTGGCCCTTTAACGGTTCAGGAGCAGAGGCTATGAGTGCCGCGACTTCTTCCCACTGATGGCAGTTGTAGCTGGCCAACAGGGTGGTGGATTTAGCAATCCTTGCTTGATAGGCGGACGTTGAGGCTACCTTCCTGCCGAAACCGTATAGTTTTTTGCTCTACTTGTCGGGAGGAGCTTCTGACGAAGACAAGGGTGTCCCAGCCCTCTTACGAGTGTTGGTGACAACTAGGGAGTCTGGCTTCAGATGTCCTCTTATATAGAGAGGGTCAGACTGTGCCGCCCTGAAAAGTTTTTCAACCCTGGGATTGACTGCTCTGGTGAGGTTTGGGTTCACCAGGGACGGATCTATTCTCCGCTGAATGGATTTAAGGATAGGGATGGTCTGGGCAACAGGCCTCCTTTCTCCCACTAACTCTTCTGCGAAGTCCCTTTCCTCCTGTACACCGCGGGTGTCAATGTGGAAATGTTCTGCTGCGCGAGCGAGAACCTCATTTAGGAGGGGTTGGTTATTGACCGGGGAGTCGGTAACCGGGGCTTCGTTCTCTACCGGGGAATCTACTCTGTATGTTTCCGGGTCATCCTCTTCTTCTTCCTGGTCCTCATCATCCCCATAGTAGCCCGTCCCGGTTTGCTCTTCTATCATACCAAATTCTTGGTCTTCACAAAAGGAAGCCTCTCCTTGATACCGTGAGTATGGTGTTGCGTAAGGTTGTACCTCGAAGGGTTCTGACCTCATCGGAGTTTCAAACCGGGCCTTTTTACTCGGGGCAGATAGGATCAGTAGAGCCTGAGGGTGTGGCCCCTTGTGGATCATACGAGAGGAAATGTTCTGGATTTTTATCATAAAAATCAGCAAAAGAAGACATTCTTGACATGACCCTATCTATGTCTTCACTGGACCATTTTTTGGAACTGGGAATGACTCTCTCAGCAAGTCTATGGGATTTATCTTGAGTAGCTTTGCTGGTTGTGGACCTATCAGCAGACCTGGGCTTGTCTGTCTGTTTAGGGGGGGTGGAGTGTTTCACAGGTGTGGAAGAATGTACAGGTAGTTTCTTCTGCTGTTTTCCCCCCTCCCCGTGCGTAGAAAAATGTTTTCCCTGTCCCTTAGTGGCTCTGGAGTTTTTCGACGCCTGGCGTCGAGGATCGGGAGAGGTGTCCCTGTCCTTCGAGCGTGGGGCCTCGCTGGCTTTAATTGCGGGCTCCGACTCCTGGAGCGCGGCCTGGGGGTGGAAGTCGTCTTCGTCTTCCGACGATCGAACTTCTGTTAGCCTAGGGAGCGAGGCACTCTTGGCAAGAGTGGATGATTGCCTGGAGTCATGCGGCGATCTTGATCGAGAGCGCCCAGAGGACACCGAATCGGACCGTTCTGTCTGTGCCTCTTTCCGAGAACTCGACGTCGTCGAGTCTCGGTTGGACTTAGTGTGTTTAGTGTGTGTAGTATGTGAAGCGCTTGTGTCGCCGGGGGTCTTCCCCATAGCCGCCCTGCCGGACGACCTTCCGAGGTCGGGGACCTGCGCTCGGCTGTCTTTCGACGCCGTAATGCCCTCGCCGTCCGAAAGTACGGCGTCGCTGCCATCGCTGAAGGTGCCCTCCGCTGCCATGGCCGCCTGCCTGGCGTGGTGGGCCCAACGCTTCGTCGAACGGTCCTTAAGTGTCTTAGGTTAAAACCTACTACACGCTCTGCAGTTCGCTTCGGGGTGGTCCCTCGGCAAGCAGAGATTGCACGTGGCGTGCCTGTCGACCCACGGGTATTTGCGATTGCACTTGGGGCAGAATTGAAAAGGGGTACCCTCCATACGCACCTTGAGGCAGCGGGCTGTTAAGTGTAGGAAATGTATAAGGTGTACCTATATACCAAGAGTGTAGAGTATGTACCACCCCCCACTCTCCCTACTTGCAGGGCCGAGGCCAGCGGCCTACCAGGCCCGGGCCGAGGCCAGCGGCCTTCCGAGGCCCAAATCCGTCGTGCAGCAGCCGACGGTCGATTTCTTCTCTAGCCGGCGTCGAGTGTCGAAGTTCGACGTTGGGGTGGGGAAGGATGTCAATAGATTATTATTTTAAATTTTAGCAAAAGTATGGCTAAGGCCAGGGGACTCCGCAAAATGCTTCCGACCAGTATGGCGGAAAAAAACAATCTGAGGATCCTAGACGCGTGAGGGATCTTGGGTACAGTGGACGTCACACTAGGGATAGTAATACCGGCACGCCCTGTGTCGACGCCCATTTTCGAGTTTCGAAAAACAAACTAATACTCCGCAGCTTCCACTAGATGTCGGCCTATGCACAGCATGTGATCTAAGCAGATTCCACAAGCCTCAGAAATATACATATATATATATATATATATATATATATATATATATTATCCCAAGGGTTTCAATCAATTGTGTTTGGCTGTGACCTTGCAGACCACGTGTGTGCCTTTAATGTGCAGGGGTAGATTGAAATCCTCCTTATGGACACCACTATTGCATAGAACACCTGCCTTAAAAAAGTAAAAAGCAGATCAGTATTCTTAAATGGCAGGTAGCAGTTTCTCCATTACACTGTTTGCAGCACTTGAATATAATAAAATGATATTGTAGGCGTCAAAACTACTAAGGCCAATTTAAGGAGGGATTTACCTATCCAAATTGATTAGGCCTTTTTAATGATCCTTCTTTATCTGAAAAATGTGTTTCTCCTTTTCGGTGTTTCTATTTTAAGAAAATGCAATGTCCATTTTATACACTCTTAACCCTCACCCTCTTCTCCCATATGGATACACAATGAATGAACCTCTTCTCGGAAGATCTTTTCAGAACCACCTTTACAGCCCACCATGGGACTGTACCTATTCCCCTAGTGTTTTACATGGGTCCTTGTGCAATATTCTTAACGAAACTGCAATGATGGTTATACAGTTGGAAGAAAACCTCCTACCTACCATCAGCAGAATTTGTCTTTCAAATGCAGTAGTCACACAATTGGGTAGCTCTGAGGTCATCCTAGATGCCCCTACTATTTGATATGGCTCGTAATCTTTTAAGCTTTCAAATCAACTTTCCAGACTTGGAAACACTTACATTTTTCCAACTGCCAAACATTACCTACAGATCCATCCTCATAGAACTCTTTCGGAGATTACCTTGCAGATGGTATTTGCTGACCCCTCAGTACTCAAGTCAATCTCTTACCACCTTACACTACTCTCGCAATCAACCCTTGCACACAGCAGCAAGCCACCTAAAAAAGTGCATTAAAGGTACAATGCTCTGCTCACATCTAGTCCTACCATTCTCCTGCCCGCTACCACCAGGGGCTAACCCAGACTCAGGACTTTACGGCCTGCACACATGAACACCTCAGCATTCACATGAGCCATCCTCTCTATCCCACTAACAATGTCCCCTTTTCTAATAGGGCTACGGGTAACAAGGCCACCATACTGGCAGAAGCGGTCTATACATGATAAAACCGCTCCCTTGCATTTGTCTGTAAAGCCACTCCCTTGTGAATTCACACCCAGCATTCAACAAGTAACCCTCTAGAATAACTATATTCTGATATATAAGAGCCAAACGTACTGAACAATTTTACTTTGCTGGTCACTTCTTTTGCCTTCACTGTTCCCCGTTCTGTATTTTCCAGGGGTTTGGTCTTACTGCATGATTATTAAGTAGAAGTTGTGCAACTGCTGCAGGATAGATCTTCCCGGGAGGAGAGGCCAGTGGCCACACATGTAGAAACGAGGGAGATTGAAGAAGTTTTATCTGTCTAGTATGAGAAATGGTCAGCACTGATAGGTGAGTATTCACATCAATCTAACTGGTTATTTTAAAACCAGCAGTACATCAACTCTTTGTAGCCAAGGGACTGTGCCACTTGGGGTACAATACAATACTAGTGCCCTCTGCCTAGGGATCCTGGATGACAGGCTTAGAAAATTGAAGGTCTGGTTGCCAACTCTTGAAATGCAGAGCATTCTCTGGCTTTGCTGTACTGCGGCCCCACCCACATACAAACATGTTATGTTACGTTAAAGTTTACGTTCTGAGGTACAGTGCAACCAACATCAATAAGGCAACCTGGCGCTATAACTGAAAACACAGGTATTACAATAGCAAGGAAACTAGAAGAGTACAGTTTTCAAGGCTTTTCTGAAATGTATATGGATCAGACAGGCATGAAGGGCAACCGGATGGGCATTCCACAACATAGCTGCTCTGACCGAGAAGGGACGGCCACCGATTCTTGCACGACGAACTCTAGGGACAGCCAAGAGCGAGCGGTCCGCAGAGCCCAGTGCACAAGCAGGTACATAGGGTCGAAATTGCGACTGCAGATACTCCGGACCATCAGCATAGAAAGCCCTATGCACTAGACAGAGGGATTTAAAAGACACATGCTTAGCCACTCAGAGCTAATGGAGAGACCTGGAAGGCACCGATTCTTGCACGACGAACTCTAGGGACAGCCAAGAGGGAGCGGTCCGCAGAGCGCAGTGCACAAGCAGGTACATAGGGTCGAAATTGCGACTGCAGATACTCCGGACCATCAGCATAGAAAGCCCTATGCACTAGACAGAGGGATTTAAAAGACACATGCTTAGCCACTCAGAGCTAATGTAGAGACCTGTCAGCACCACGTTGAATTCCCATGCTGGGGCAGGAACTTTCACCGGTGGGAAAGATCAAAATTGTCCTTTGAGGAATTCCTATACTAGACGGTGGGACCAAAGAGAAGTTCTTCCTGGAGGCCTGGTGTAGCGGGAGAGCCGCCAAATGCACCTTGATGGAGGCATTCGCCAGTCCCGCCTTGGCCAAGGACAAGTATGGAAGAATCTGAGGGGTGATCTTCTGCAATGGCACCACATAGCGAAACGCTTCTACTTGTGACCATAGCACTTCAGCGTTGACAACGTTCAGGACTTGACAAGGACTTTCCAGCAGTCCCTGGCAACTCGTATCATCCAAACTCTAGGGCTGCAGGAGCCAAGCCCTCAGGTTCAGCGATCCTGGGTCGTGCCTCCTTCTCTGGTGAGTAGATCCACGACAACAGCCAGCTGGACCGGAGGCAACGCTGACAGGCTGAGAAGGTCCGGGTACCAAATCTGCCTCAGCTGCGCCGATGAGCATTATCCTGCATTGGCACTGTTTGAGTTGATTGATGACACGCAGCAGGAGATGCAACAGAGGGAATGCATACAGAAACAGGTCTTCCCACGGGACGGAGAATGCGTCCCCCATGTTCCCCGGTTGGTGGAACCTGCTTGCACATTTTTTGACATTTGGAGTTCGCCGCTTCGCAAACAGATCGATCTGGGGCCTGCTCCACTTGATGAAGACGCAGTCCACCTGGTCCTGCCGAAGTTCCCACTTGTGGCAGGAGCAAAACTCCCTGCTGAGGGAGTCAGCAATGGTGTTCTCGACTCCCGGCAGGTGAAAGGGGATGAAGACCATCTCTTATTCGACCAGGCCTGCACCTCTTTGGAGCACGCTGGGGATCGAGTGCCCCCCTGCTTCCTGATGTATAAAATCATGGTGGTGTGGTCTGTGAAGATCCTCACCACCTTGCCCTTCAGAGATGGAAAGGAATGACTTGAGGGCCCAGAACACTGCCCGCAGCGCCAGGATATTGATGTGAAGATCCTTCTCCTCTGCCTGCCACAGTCCTCTGGCGTGCAGGCATCTGGTGTGGGCTCCCCAGCCCTCGGGGGAAGCATCTGTGGTGACAGTCTCCTGGTACGGGGGCTTTGGAACCCTGCGCCCCGGGTGACATTGGGGTGAATGCACCACCACTGAATGGCTCATCGGAACTCCTTGACTACCCAGATCTTGTCCGCGAAGCTTCCGGACACCTGAACCCAGCAAGCGTCTAGAAACTGCTGAAGAGGTTCAATCAGTAACCTGCAGAGTCGGATAAGGTAGATGCAAGACGACATCATGCCGAGCAGCGACTTGATGCTCCGAACTGTGGCAGTCTTCAGCGACAAACGTTGCTGCACTTTCCCCAGAATTGCCGCTACACTCTCCTTCAAGGGCATCGCTAGGCAGGAGACTGTATTGAGCCTGGCTCGTAGGAACAGCACTGGTGTCGAGCAGGACTTCGGATAATTGATGGAGAACCCCAGATCCGTCAGCAGCTGGACAGTGTGTGTCCGACGGCCAACTCTCGCGAACCGGCCCAGATGAGCCAGTCGCCGAGGTACGGGTACACATGTATCTCCCCGTAGACACAGATGGGCCGCCACTGCTGCCAGACACTTTGTGAACACCCTGGGGGCCGATTTGAGGCTGAAGGGGAGGGCCTTAAACTGGTAGTGCCGACATTGCACTATGAAGTGTATGAACCTTCAGTGCTTCCTGTGGATGGGGACGTGGAAATGGGCGTCCTCCAGGTCCAGCGACGTCAAAAAGTCTCCTTCCAGTTGGGCGAGCACATGCTGCAACGTGACCATCCTGAATTTTTGGGACTGGGAGGTACTTGCTGAGACGTCGCAGGTCTAGAATGGCCCACCACCCCCTTGTTTTCTTTTTGACCAAAAAGTATCTGGAGTAGACTCCGGGTCCCAGGAGTCGTCATGGAAACAGCTCCATCGTCCCCCACAGCATGGCCTGCACCTCCTCTAAGAGCTGTGGGATTCTGTTCCTGCTGGGCCACCACAGGGATCCGTGGACACTTGTGCTGAAACTCCAGGGTATGCCTGTGGGCGAGAGTGTCCAGCACCCACCTGTCAGTGGAGATCTTCTCCCACTCGCTGACTAATCCCTCAGCCGGCCCTCTCACCGGGGTGCATGGGTGGAGGCCCGACATCTTGGCCAGTTCAGTCCTGCTTCTGCACGGCGTTCCGCCTTTAGGGTGACGCCGACGCTGACCACCTCTGCCGTAGGCCTTGAAACGGCCCCAGTAGGCCTCTTGAGTCGTGGACCAGGAGGGCCAATGGTACGATGAGGAGAACCCTTTCGTCGACCTGTCTGACTTTCTGGTGCGAAAGGAAGAGCGGTGTTGATGGAATGCCCAGGGCATGAGCAGTCTCTGTATCCACCTTGATGGCTTGCAGGGACTCATCGACAGCCTTCCCAAAGAGGTTATCACCATCGAAGGGCATGTCCAGCACCCTCGTCTGGATTTGCTGGCGGAAATTCGTGGCTTTCATCGGCCTCGACGACTGAGACAGACACCGTTCCTCATCTGCCGGAAACCTGTGTCGGCAATGTCCAACGCCGCCATTGTGATGGCATGGTCCGGAGCCACCTCTCCCTCCTGGAAGATGGCAATCGCCTCCATCCTCTTGTTGTCGGGTAGGAACTCTAGAATCAGGACCAGCTTTTAACAGCTCCCTGTCGTACCTGGCCAGGATCGCCAGTGCGTTGGCAGCCTTGATTTTGACACTGCGATGTAAATAACCTTCGGCCCCATGGCGTCCAATTTCTTCCCCTTGCTGTCCGGAGGGACTAAGGATGAGGAAAGGTTTGACGATCTTTTCCTAGTGGTCGCCGAAACCACTAAGACTGGCGTTGGTTGCGACCGAAGACACCTGGGAGCGGACTCCGGCACCCAGTACTTTTTCTCCAGCCTACCCGGTTTGGTCGGGACCATGTAAGGATTCTTTAAAATGGTCTTCCTCTTGGCCTCACACCTCTGTTACAGGAAGCCCTCCTTCTTTGTTTCCTCAGCCGTAAGCTGTAAATGTCCAGAGGCTTTGGCGACCATGGAATGAAACGACCCCACCTCATCAGGTGGGGACGCTCTCGGTTGCAGAGATCCACCTGCCGTGAGGATATCGTCACTGTGCCTGTGTCCACCGGGGGGACAGGGAGGAGGGCAGCCGGTGCGGGGGCGTCTGATGACGTTTCCTTTTTTTAGCCAGAGGGGGATCCGGGTCCACCGGGACCGGGGCCTGCAGCATCCTTTTCTGGATTTCTGACACCAATGTGTGTAGGGTCGAAAGGATGTCCAGGGAAACAGCTCTTGGCTGAGCTGGCGTGGTCGGAACACTAGGCCCCGTGCTGTTGCCGTCATCATCCTCCACGTCCTCATGGATTGTGTGAAGGGACTCCTTGTCATCAGAGGACGAAACTTCCATTGCCTGGTGTACAGCCTGTGGTTGGTCTGGGACTTCAGCATCCTCTTCTCTGGCGTGCCAGCAGGTTTCGCCACCGCCCGCCTCGGAGGCAGGGACACCCTGGGAGCAGTAGGGGCTACCTTTACGGGGTCAGCCCCTTAGGTCTTCGAAAGAGCAGCCACCACCAGCTCAATGGCCAACTGCACCGCTTCGGCCTTCTTGAGCAAGTCGACAGTCTTTTCCTCTGTCCTGGGATTCTTGGGTTTCTCCCACAGCTTAGCCAAGTTGAACGATTTTCCCTTTGAAGAGGAGCTCGATCGCAGGCTGGCGATGGAGGCGGATGGCGACGTTCATCGCGCCCTGCCCATCGCGGGACCCGCTTGCGCAGCGACCCCGATGGAACCGGACTCACAGTGCTTGGCCTTGTCTTGGACCCCCACAGATGAGGCGCCCTCAAAGGACTTATAAGGCTGCAAGGCCGCTCCTTGGACCGACCGGTCCTGGGTGAGGCATGACCCTGCTTGGGGCACGGGGCAGAGGCCTTTGCGTTTAGCCATGCGGCCAGTCTACTGTGTCGATCCTTCATCGTTTTCTTGGAGAAGCCGAGGCAGATCTTGGACTCTCCTCCTTTGTGGTCAAGATGAAGACAGTAGAGGCACTGAAGGTGTTTGTACTCCACAAACACGTTCCATAGTCCGCAACTGGTGGTGCAGAGCTTGAAGAGCTATCTTCCTTATTTCTTCTCCTCCGTCATGGCCCGAGGTGCGGATTAGGCCCGATGGCCTTCTGGAAACTTCCAAGAAACTTTGCCGATCCTTGCCCTTGAGGGGTGCTGAAATTCACCGACAAATGGATCGCGCTGTCGGCAAATGGAAAGAAGAGCACACAGGCTCTTTTTTGACCAAAATAGAAACTTGTTCCCCTCGTAAAATGAAAAAACTGTATAAGTATTTTACGGAGCAAAACTCGAAGACTCCCAACACTTGAACGTGCAGTAAAAATCGGAAGATGGCTGCCAGAGGGGGGTCTTAGGGAGAGGACTGTCATTGGCTGGGGGCAGTATGATCCAGCGTACAGCGATTGGTTTAGAGGAGAAATACTGTTTGTAAGTGAAAGTGAAACTTGTTTTCTTTTGCCAAGATCTCCAAGCCCGACAACGGGGAATATTCATGAGCATGCAAATCCACGCCAGAGCCCATGCTGGAGAAATATATATGACATGCATTACTTACCGTAATAGCATTTCTGATTATTGTATCTGCTTAGATTCACATGCTGTGCATCTAGTCTGACATCTAGTGGTAATCGCAGAGTATTGCATCTTCCTTTCGAGGATTGAAAGGAGATGTCGACATGGGCGTGCCTGTTACACTATTCCCAACATGACGTGTAGTGTAACCAAAATCCCTCACACGTCGAGGTCTCTGTTTTTTCTGACATTTCTTCTACACCAAGAGGGGAGGAAGGTGAGGGTGCATGTTAATCTAAGCAGATACAATCATCAGAAATGCAATTACGGTAAGTAATGCATGTCTTCCGATGCTTGTTAATCTGCTTAAAATCACATGCTGTGCATAGACTAGCGAGCAGTACCCAGAGATGGTGGTGGGATGTGTGAAGGAACAGTAGCAAAGATGTCTTGGCACCGCTTGTCCCACCTCAGAACCAGACCTAGAATGTGTATCCAGGCAGTAGTGTTGTGTAAAGGTATGTACAGAACTCCAGGTTGCTTCTTTACAAATGGGCTCAAGAGGAACATTTGCAATGAATGCTATGTAAGCCCCTGTGCCCGAGTAGAGTGTGCTCTAGGCTTGAAGGGCAGATCTCTCTTGGCAAGAGAAAAACAAAGCGTGATGCAGTTTACGATCCACTTTGAAATCGCTTCTCTACCAGCTGCCACTGAAACGAAAAATTGGTTTGTTTTCCTTTGTGGTCTTGTTTTCTCCAGATAATAGATTACTGCTCTCCTCACATCAAGGGTGTGGAGGCTCCTTTCTGCCACGTTAGTGGAGTTCTGGAAAAAGGTGGGTAGTCTACTGATTGGTTCACATGGAACTTTGAAATAAATGTAGGTGCACATCGTGAGTGCGAAGGACCACCTTATCCTTGTGAATCGTGACAAATGGGCCTTGAAATGAAAGGGGCTGCAGTTCACTAACTCTCCTTAATGATGTGACTGCTACCAAGAAGGCGGTCTTGTAAGTGAGTGCTCTAAGGCTAGCCTTATGCATAGGTCCCAAGGAGGTCCCATTAGTCTAGTAGGGGGATAGATAGGGGGATGAAGTCTTTTAACCCCTTGCATAAAAGTCTTGATTACTGGAATTTTCCACCATGTAATCTTCTTCTGGGATGTGGTGTAAAGTGCAGCTAAGTGGACTTTTAAGGAATTGAAAACCAGGCCTGAATCGAATAGGTGAGTTAGGTACATGACAATATGTGTAGGTGAGCATTCAATAGGATTGATGCCCTTGGCATTGCACCAGATGATAAAGTGTTTCAATTTGCTGGAGTCTGGTGTTAGGTTTTCGTGCTTCTTTAAGTATGTTCATAAATTTTTGAGGGAGTTGGGAGGTGTCTGAACTCTATGACCTCAGGAGCCAGGCTGCTAAATTGATAGATTGCGGGCATGGATGATGTTTTGTCCCTTTGTCATGTGACAGCATGTTGTACGGGCATGGTAGCTTTCTCACAGGGAAGACTGACATTGTCATAAGATCAGAGAACCAAGGTTGGCGGGCCCACATCGGGCCACCACAATCATCGTGACTAGTTCCTGGTGCATCTTGAGTAGGGGAGTCAGGGGTGGGGGGGGCGCAGGGGGGGGGAAAAGCGTAGACCTGTTTCCCTGCCCATGTTACTCAGGGTCTGTTCCCTTTGGAGAGGTTCTTCTGGTACCCGGAGGCATAATCTGAGCATTGTGCATTCTCCAGAGTCACGAACAAGTCGATCTCTGGGAAGCCCCAGTCTGCGAAGACGTTGAAAACAATGTCTTCGTGCAGTCGCCACTCGTACTCTGCGGGTAGTGGGAAGTCTCTGCTGAGCATGTCCGCCAGAAGATTGAATTCCCCTGGAACCTGTTGTGACAGGAGGAACATCTTGTGTTTGAGAGCCCATTTCCATATGTTCTGAGACAGTTTGGATAGCCCTGGAGAGTGAGTGCCCCCCTTGCTTGTTAAGGTAATACATGGCTGTCGTACTGTCTGTGAGGAATAGGACTGTCTTCACCTGGAGGTGCGTTTGAAAAGCCTTCAGGCCCTTGAATACTGCTAGCAGTTCCAACCGGTTTATGTGATTGGATGCTACTGCTGGGATCCAACCGCTGTGCGCCGTCTGATGAAGTAGGTGAGCCCCCCCCCCCCCTCACCCCATCAGAGATGCATCCGTGGTGAGTGTGGCTTCTACTGCGTGGGCGGTGAAGGCCTTCCCTTGCAAGAGATTTTCCCTTGACCAACCCTGCAGAGAGAAAAGGAGGGCTGCTGGGACAACCACTGGATCGTCCCATTCTACGCTGGCCTCACACCATTGGCTCAAGAGCCATTCTTGCATGGGACGCATGTGCAGACATGCGTTTAAGACTAGATAAATGCAGGAGGCCATCATCCCTAACAGTCGCAGGTCTTTGCGTACGGTCACCTCGCGATTGGCTACATAGTGAGGGATCTGGAACAGCACGTTTTGGACCCGGTCGTTGGAGGGGAAGATGAGTCTTTTGTCTGAATTAGAGCCCCCAGAAACTGTTCAACTTGGCTGGGGTCTAGGCTGGACTATTTCTCGTTGATCGAGAACCCCAGACTGAAGAGATTATCTACTGTCTTCTGGGTATTTGTTAGGCATGTTCCGTACCAATACCCTCTTATTAGCCAGTCGTCAAGGTAAGGCTAGACTGGAATGCACAGCCTGCCCAGGTGAGCAGCTAATACCGCCAGTACATTCGTAAACACCCAGAGGGATTTAGGCAGTCTGTTTCCTAACAATAAAAGTGTTCACAATTAAAGTGTATGGAGGAATCAGCATTGATAAAGCTAGTAGCGTCAAGAAGATGGACCTTTGGCAAACCAGCAAAGCCAATGTCAAATGGACAGCACAAGTTCTGATGAATATCTTCAGAGGAAAAGTTAGTTATCCAGTCAGTGGTTCATGAAGAAAACACAGGAGGCGAAGGCAAGCCTTCCTGATAACACACAGGCTTGCACAGTGGAGTTGAAGTGCACTCTCAATTGAAGAAAAATGCACTCTGAAGCAAAGGATCACCGAAAATGGCACAAGCTAAGTACAAACCATGCACCACAGTACCTTAAAAGTGAAGACTTTAGCTGGCTTCCTTCTAGGTGCAACGTTCCAGACCACGATTCCTGCTCCTAGGTCGTGGTGATGAAAGGGCGGACCTTTGGCGGGCTTCTGCAGCAGCACTCGGGAGAAGGGGTCAGCAGCAATGGATTCGGCTTACTTCAGCGGCTCTTTGTGGTTTTGGTGCCTTTTTTTCAGTGTCAAGAAGAAACGAATAACGCTGGTTGGAGTCACTTGGATTACTCGTTCCTGAACTATGGTGAGTGGTCTTTTGGTGAAGAATTCCTGCCTCTGGCGTATTCCTGCAAAGTTTCAGCTGGGTTCGATCTTCGGAAGACGATGCACTCAATAATGGTCCAGGTACCACGGTATTGGTGTTCTACAGCCGAGGAAAGCCGCAAGACGTCGGGGGGATGGCCCAAAATGAAGGTCTTGAGGCCAGTTGGTCCCACCAGCGTAAGGAAGGAAGTAGTCTATGGCGGATCTTCTTTGTCGATTTGAAAACTGGGTCAGCAAAGCTGCAGGGCTTCACCAGTGCTTCTGCGGTCCTGGAAGGTGCTGACGACGTCTCTGCTCGTCTTCTGCTTCAGATTCCATGTTCCAGTGGTCGACTCCGCTTTTGGTCCCAAAATCTTCACCTTATATGCTGGGACCCATTTGTTCACTCCCATGGAGCTGTTAAGCACCTGGGGGTTGGAAGTCCTGCAGGACAGCCAGCCACCAAGAACTGGTTTCAAGAACTGGTTTCAGCCAGGCGCACCTACAGACAAAAAACAGTGGCGTTGTGGTACCCTCCCTGACTTCCCAGACACAATGGAGTTTGGGCGGGCTTAGGGGCTTTAGCCCGCCAAAGGCACAATTTACAGAGGACTCAAATCTGTTCTAAACGATACAAGAAAAGCCCAGAAGGAACGGTCAAATGAAAATGGCAGAAAAAGAAGACAGGCTATTTTGAGAAAATTGTCACCCATGGTTGCTGTACTGCAGCTGAGTAATCACCAGCCATTTAAGTTAGTCAGTGTAACAAAATGTTACATGAGGAGTGGGAGAAGGAGATACCATTTTATTTTATTTCTTATTATTCGCCACATGCCCATAGGGCACACATAAAACAAGGACAACGAAACAACAAACAAGCAACAAATAATCAGGATGTCAGAGTTAGCTGAGATTTAACAGAACATGTGCGTTTTGACGGTAAGCTTCAAGCAAGCGGGTTAAAGATTATAATTGTGAGTGTTCGAGCATTCCACTCTCTGGGTGCCTGAGATGGGAAGCTGCAACCGCCAAATTTGGTCAGCTTGCGCAGCTGTTTGAATTTACGGTGGTCACTTCAGCGAAGAGAGTGAGCAGTGTGGGCAGGGAGCAACGGTTTCATTATGTAAGGGGGAGCAATGGAGGACCAGCATTTGGAAGCCAGAAACAGTATCTTAAGCAAGATCCTACGAGTCACAGGTAACCAGTGCAGGGCCCTCCTGGAGTCAGACACATAGTCTTGATTGCTAGACCAAAGACGGCACGAACTGTGCTGTTCTGGACAAGCTGACGGGACTCTATGCTAGACTTAGTAGTCCCAGACAGAAGGCTACTGCAGTTATCAAGCCTTGAATTCACCAATGCTAAAGCAAGTATAGATCTATTTTCGATGGAGATGTAAGGCCCATTTGATTCAGGAGTTTCTCCACGTACCCACATGATGCTCAAGTGTCGGATACATGGGTTTTCATGTTCAACGCCGCGTCCAGATAAACACCAAGTGTTTTGACACTGGCGGACACTGGAATCTGGTTATCTGCAATATATCAAATCTTTTGTATGAGGCGTCAAGTTTGTTCAAACGTTGGCCAGTGGCCACAATGAGAAGCTCCATTTTGGTGTCATTAGGAGCAAGTGAATTGGAAATCATCCATGATTGAATAGCTAGATACACTACATTGAGAGCTTCAGAGTCTTGTGTGTAGTTCCGTGATAGTTCAAAGACCAGCTGGGTGTCGTCAGCGGAGTTGGTTGGTATAGCGGACGCCCAGGCGGTCCAGAAGTGGGCTTCTCTTATATAGATGTTAAATAATGAAGGGGAGATGCACGAACCCTGTGGAACTCCAGCACTAATAACGTTGGGACATGGTTGTGCATCTCCCACTGCTACTCTTGCTACCTGAGGACCAAAGAAGGATGCTATCCAGTCTGATGCACCCCCCCCCCCCCTCAAACACCCACCCCCTGGGAACAGCCCACCAGGCTCTTCAACCTGTTGATGAGAATGGAATGGTCGACAAGGTCAATGGCAGCTGAAAGGTCTAGGAACATCAGGAGAGCCGGATGGCCTTTATCCACAATGCTGGCCAAGGTGGTTTTCAAATCCAGGAGGGCTGTCTCTGTCCTATGTCGTGCCTGGAAACCAGACCGATACACACCCAAAATGTTGGTCTGCTCCAAGAATTCCTGAAATTGGAGATAGGCCACTTTGTCCAAGATCTTCAATAAAAAAAGACATTCGTGATAGGCCAATAGTTCTCTGCTAAAGAGGGATCGAGTGAGCTCTTTTTCAATAGGGGGTTATCCAAACTTCTTCCACACCCTCTGTAAATGAGACATTGACCATCCTTGTAATTCAAGGAATGAGAAAAGATATGGCTTCTTTGAGAATAGTGGCTGGACAGATGTCAACACTATAGGAGATAGGTTTCAGATTGTTCACTATCCTGAGCACTGTTTAAAACTGAACTCTGGTGTCAGTGAGCCAATAAGAGGTATCTGGTGCTATGCAGTTTTGCCGGGGGAGGCATTGTTTCAACTGGATAATGTTTCTATGACCAAGAATCTTATTGCAAAATTCCTCTTGGATCATTTGACACTAGGAGTCGTCTTGCTTGATGCTATGGGTGGGAGTATTTTTCCCTTCCACTTCTTTCAACACTTTAGATTGATTTTAGACTTGGATTTATGGATTCTTGTGATGAAATATTTAGATTTTTCCTCCATCACTTTTTTGTAATTGTTCAACACGGTTTTATATATGTAGAGTGCTTCAGGAGTGAAATTTGTGTGCCATTCTCTCGCAGAGGATCTTTTTATGAACCAGAATTCTAGCACGGTTTCATTGAACCAGGTGTTTTTTTAGTGTCTCAGGTTTAATTACTGATTTTCTCAGCGATTAGTACCACAGTTACCTCAGCAATGGCCACTGAAGGATGGGCAACCAGGGTGGTACCATTCCCAAACGAGTCGGGATACAGAAGTTTGGGTTTGATCAATTCAATACATTTTGCTGCCGTGACATTCCTAAAATTACGAGATTTTCTGGTAGTCCTAGGCAACTTATCCAGGGGAATAGGAGTCTCGAGGAGACAAATTGTGAAGCAGATCAGCAGATGCTCGGACCATGGGCAGGAAGAACAGGAAGGATTGGGAACCTCCAGCTTATGGGTAAGGACCCAGTCGATGATCTGGCCTTCCTTGTGTGAGGGTACTTTAATCCACTGGAAATAGTCAATGGCATCCGAGGCTGCGAGTAGGGATTTAGCAGGTTTGTGCTTTTCATCCTCTGCCCAATAGTTAAAATCACCAAAAGATGACAATAGTGGAATTAGGTTTAGTAATGCTATTAATGAGAGCTAAGAACTGTTCAGCCATCACAGCCTCAAAAGGAGGTCCCATGTGTACCAATTTCGTGGAACACAAGAGGATTGTTCAATGAGTTCCCGTTTTCTTTAGAAAATAACTTCGCAATTTGCCTACAGGAACCATGGTTACGCGAAGTTCCAATAAGAGATGGCTATTCAATTCTACTAAATCCAGCAGGAAAGAACCGCTTAGGCCGTCAGTTTCAGGCCTACTAACAATGGTGAAAATCAGTAATGGGTGGGGCATAATACAAATAGAAAATCCAAATATTTTTGTGCAAGGTCATGTCCTCCAATTCAGACAAAATAATCTAAAGCAATACAAACAAATCTTGCTTATGAATACCTACTGGAACCCAGCTATGATATCTACAAGCAGGTACATAAACTCAACAACAACATTGATGGATGCTTGCTTAACCAAATGTGCTGATTAATCAGTCATAATTTGCAGTGACCTGAACTTTTCTTGGTTTGAGAAAAAGAGGAAACAAGGAAACTCTAGCACAAGTCTGACAGCTGAAAATGTAAGTAGAGGAATGCGGCGGAAATCAGCCCTGTAACTCCGAAACTGTGAAATGTTGAATGGTGACGTAAAAGGCGATGTTCCACCTGGCCATACTTGTAATCAAGAGTTGTGCGACTCAGGTTTCGATGTCATCTGGATTTCAAACAATATGTGGCCTAAAATTGAGCAGTTAAATATTTTAAAAACATCGAACAGTGACCACGATGCGTTGGAAACGACATGGTACATGTCTTGTGAGATTCCAGCTGAGGAGTATACTGCGTCCTTAGTGATCAACCAGGGAGAAAATAGATTGAAGGTAAATGCTCCCCAGATCAACATATTAAGACAAAGCATCTGGTCAGCGTCGCTGTCTCCAACGAGTAAAATAAACTATGTGCCCCTGCTTTCACAATTTAAAGTCAAAACATATAAAATGAAAAAAAGATCTCAAACAAGAAGTATATCTTTAGCGCATCTGTGAGTCAGGCGAAAAAAAGAATGCATAAAGATATTCGACTCTTGAAAAAATCACTAGGGCGCAATGCTGATTGTGCCATTAAACAGCGAAGAATGAAAATATTGGTTGAAATCATTTGCACACATACATTACCAAGAACGTGCAGAACAGATTTTGAAGCTTATTAATAACCATCAGACAAGAGAGATACGAGGCATTTTGAATAAAGGTACGCTTAATCAAGAGGCAATGACATCAAATGGGGTCTCCTATAACTCTTGGGTACCACATTTCATTACTGTGTTTAATAGCTTAACATCGCTGCAAACAATACCTGATTCAGAGTGCCCAGGGCGATGAATGTATGTGAATCAGCAGAAGACATTGCTCTTGCAAGCCAACAGCTAAAAACCTCACGAGCTGCAGGACCAGACGGCCTCACGAACATAATGCTTAAGGCGAACAAAGAGCAATGGTGGAAATGTATAGATCTTATTTAAATTGATTTTGACATTGAAGAAACTCCCACGGTCATGGTTAACGGCAGTAATAATACCGATTTTCAAGAAGGGCAGTCGGGACGATCCATCGAACTATCGCCCGACTGCCCTTCTTGACATCACTGGAAAAAATGTTGGCACATTTTTGCAGCGAAAACTGACAGCATGGGCAACGAATGCTGGGTTAATGGACTGCCGGCAAAACGGTTTCACAAAGGTAGTAGGAACGGAAATAAAATTTAATATTATTGAATTTACTAAAATTAGACGCCATCAAAAAGAAGAACAAGCTGTTCCTAGCCTTTGTGGACATGTGACAAGCATTCAATACCATAAACCGCAAGAAACTTTGGATCAAATTGACAAACTGGTCCTGTCCGCCAGCATTACTTCATCCGGTGATGGCATTGCACGCGAACACAAGTGTTTGCGTGCCACCAATGAACGTGGTGACCCGACGAAAGAAATTGCAACGAAAAAGGGGGTTAAACAAGGATGCCCCCTTGCTGCTCTACTATTTAAGATGTGCCAGATGCCTTGAAACAAGTAAACTGTTTTCTGCCGAAAATAAATGGCCAGCGGATTAGCGGGGCCATTTATGCGGATGATTTCGTGTTGGTCGATACCACCCAGATTGCTAACGAAGCTTCAAAACTATTTGACTCAGAACGACCTCAAAATAAATGCAAGTAAAAGGAAAATTGTGGCTTTTGGTCCAAAGAAGGAACCCAAAGAAAAAAGCTTCAGGTGGATAGTAGTAGGCGAGGGAATATAAACTATGTCAGCTATTCGTTATTTAGGTGTGCTTTTTAATAAATCTATAAGGGAATGGGACTGGTTGCGAGACTGGATTCATCGTATGACAACATTTTCCCTACAGGGAGCAAAAATACACGCTGAATATGTAAAGTTCACCTTAATTCCAGTACTGACATTTTATACCCAAAAAGTTATTCCATCCATTACCTTTGGATCAGAAGCAGGATTGAATTTGAATCATCGAATCTGGCCATATTTAGAAGGCTTGTTCTGGAGAAGGGTTCTTAGACTTTCAACACATATCTCAATGATTGCCATAAGATACGACCTTGGTCTAGATTCAATGTATGGCACTGTGCTGTGGAGATCGATCTCTGCTCTGAGGAAAGTGAATTTAACTAACCCTGCTCCAGCTTATTGCATCATGGCTCCATCAGAGCAATATCCTCACTCTGCCATTTTGTTGACCTCAGCAAATAAAATAAAAAATATTCTCAAATGTGCCGATATAAAAGTACAAACAGTGCTGGCGAATCCACAATTGGCAAAGCAAAATTTAAAATATGTAACTGGATACAAAACAGTGAACAATGTATCACGTTGTTGACTTCATTGTATACTGGATCCGCTGCAAATGGCCTCAAACAATTACCAAAATACTTAGAAAAATGTCCTTCACGACACCATAGTGACCAGTTCTTGAGGCTACGACTCAATGCTTGCAAAACAAAAGATGTTGTGGATAAAACGAGATAAATACACTTAAGACAATCAATGCAGATTTTGTAAGATGTCGGTCGAATCATCGAAACATCTGATTACAGAATGTCTTGAATTGATTAGAGAGATTTTTATTTGAAAAAATTTGCCCCCCTAAATGATATGGAAGATTGGTGGTTTATGATGCTCTCCGGCAATAATGTACAGCTATCTTGTGCCGTGGTTGACTTTTTAGACGAGATATTGATCAGAGAAGCACTGCCGCATCCTGGGAGAGTGATCTAGGAATACTGGAGCAGGGGGGCTTTTGTATGAATACTATACATTTTTTATTTAAATGAAATGTGATGGAAAAATGAGTAATTTGTAATAAAAGTTTGTATAAACTAAATGTTACAATAAAAAAAAAAAATGAACTGTTCCTCAAATAAAGGCAGCTCCTTAGGGGGTCTGTAGATGAGCAGAATCGCCCCAGAGGTATTGGAGCTGGTTTTTAACTTAACAAGCAGGCTTCCACAACCATCTATTTAATTTATTTATAGGTTCATACCGCGCCGAAGTCCGCAGGCATCAGGGTACACCAAAAAGACAAAGGGCTTCTATATAAAACAGGATGAAAGATCGGCTCAACTGAAGAGGAGGGTATACTGAATCATCACTATTCACTTGAATATGTGCATTTTCAGCATTATATACCTTTATCTATACCTGTTTACAAGACTAAATGGCAGTCAAGATGTTAGGATGTTAAAATTCTGAGGGACAGAGAAGAACACTGCCATGTTGGTAGTATCATCCAGCCATGTCTCTGTTATGCCCATTACATTGGTGTCAGAGCTGTTGAGATAGTCTTCCACCTCGACCCTGTGTTTAATAAGGGAGCGAGTATTGAGGAGGGCCATCTTGAGACGGGATGTGTTGGTGCAGTGGGAGGGCTCTGGACAGGCTGCTTTGACCCCTGAGACACGGGAGGTTCGGGGGAAATGCAAGGGAACGATTCAGGCGACTGAGGTTTTTCAGTCACTGCAGAAGCTGCCTATAGAACTGGGCAGATGGTGGAGTGGGAGCCACCAGTATTGGTGAGAAAAACTTCGGGAACAGCATGTATAGTTATCAATGTAACCCCCCTCAGCACCCTGCATAAGGTGGTGTGTGCTGGACCCACAAAAGAGAAGGTAAGTAAGATAAACGTTATCTTACTATTCTTATGAACTGTAGTTCTCACAAGAAAATGTATTCAAACATAAAGAGAAGTCAAGGGACTCCTCAATGACACTGCACAGAGGGTACTGGGTGTCACCAAGCAATAAGCAGATGCCTGTATTAAACATATGCAGTTTACCGGACTTCATTAAACAGTAGAAATAAAAATCCCAGTCAGTGAATTGTTTACTCAAATCAGTCACTTTAGCGACTACCGGTTACAAGGACCCCTTGCCAGTGTAGATCTAGACCATTGATTGATCTTCTCGCCGTATGAGGCCCTCTCTCAAGTTGAGGCCTTCAACACACTGCTATGTCGGATGCCACAAAGAAGAGCCTTTTCAAGGCCTGTTCCAAGTGTCACCTCAAGAACGTGTTTGTGGACGACCAGCATGACAAATGTTTATATTGCTTGCATCATAACCATGATATGGACAACAGTTCCATTTGCCAGGCCTTAACGTCAAAGACTGGAAAGGATCGTCAATGAAGGTTGGTGGCTTAGATGGAGGAGGTTGCCAGGGCCTCTGACTCTGCCATCTTCGCCTCATTCCCTGAAAAGGCGGCATCCGTTGACAATGACTCCATCTACAAGCCACACTCCGTTGATGAGGCACAGGCACAAGTCATCGACACCAACAACCACGTTGACTGTCGCAGCATCAACAAAAAAGTTGACCATACATAAACTGAAATTCGACCACCTCTTGGTCAAAGGTTGCCCCGTCGATCGCTTAGTCAGCGACTACACCGGCCATCTCCAGAATTGCATTGCATCCCAGACCAGCTTCAGCACCGTTGACGCACCAGTGCTTGCTTCATTTCCCAGGGTTGCAAGTGTGGACAGAGATGCCTGCAGCACTGTCTTTTCTACCATGGCACACAAAGGCCAAGCCACTCTTAACCCTGGTGCCTGCTGTGTCATCTGTTGCAACACCACCTTGCTGCTTCAAAAGGGTGGGATTTCAGAAGAGCCTCTGCAGGCATTATTCTTAGAACATGAGGAAGACCAGGAAGAACCGGACCCAATTCTTCCAATACCGCGTCATCCACTTCAACCAGCATTTCCACACACTGCTGTGCCTACAGTTCCATTAAGAACACCACCGGCACCCAGGGACCTGGCTATATATCCTGTCTACATTGCAGACCTTAGTTACGCAAATACAGCATCGTATCCCTCTTTCAGCCCCTCAAAGTGCCCCTAGTACGAGCACTCCGGCATTACCTTCACAAGGGGATTTAATTCTGCCCCGTCAACCTTGGCCAACACCTTAGTTGTCTATGCCCGGTGGCTTCACTCACAGACACTGATACTGGCCCTGACACAGACACACATACAACGGATGAGTAGGACGACCTGGTGCCAACTGACGGGGAAACTCCGGAACTACACTCCCGGGATTCACCATCAGATGGGATAGGCTCTTTCAATGCACTCTACAGTGCAGTGAAGCTGTTCGATCTGGTTCCAGAACAAAAGAAGAAAGAAGATTTCATGTTTCAAAGATGTGAGGCCTCCAGAAATAAAAGTAATTGCAATCCTGATGCTGGATGACATCTGGGAAGATGGTCTATTAGTGAAGAATCCTCTCTCACTCCTCCAAAAAAGGCTATCGTGGAAAGAAAATAAAAGGTGGAGGATACGGCTCCTAAGTGTCTTCGCACCCAGCCCTGCCCCGACTCTGTGGTGTCCGCAGCCGCGTGGAGAAAATCAGCCAATCCTTCTCGGTGTATGGTACCCGGACAAGGAGGTTAAGCAGCTGAAAATGTTTGGTAAGCGGGTTATTGCCACCACCGCTGCCACAACCATAAAGGCGGCCAATTAATCGACAATCTTCTCACAGTACAAAAAAGGGGTACAAGGTGGGTCCCCATCTTAGATTTTCTCCCTGATAAAAGGGACAGGGCTATGGCTCTGTTGCACAAAGGGAAGGCTACTTTGGATCACGCCATTACGGTCGCGCTGGCCATACATGACACACGCTTCTGCCAAATGGGTAACAGAGCAGTCCGGAGACGACAAGGATGGTTGAAAGCCACCAATTTTCGTCCACAGGTGCAGTCCAGGGTGGTGGATATGCCCTTTGATGGGGTGGACCTCTTTGGAAATAAGGTGGACAAGATCCTCCAGACAATCAAGGCTGACACTGATACTGCACACTCCCTAGGCACCCTGCAGTAGCGAAAGCAGTCCTTTTATTCAGGTAAGGGTCACTTCTCCAGGACCTCCAGAGACTACAGACCTTCCTATCGCCAGCTGTCTCACACTAGTTCGCAAGAGGCATACAGAGGGAGGTCACAAACGTACAGAGGTACTCGGCAACAATGTTGTGCGTCCTCAAGACAGCCAACTCCCAAGCAGGCCTGATCAGTGCCAGGAACCGTGCCAGGAACCGTGCCAGGAACCGTGCCCCCACTTCAGCACCCCAGTCGGAGGCCGGTTGTTGCAGTTTGTCCATCAGTGGCACAAAATCTCCACCAACAAATGGATGCTCAACATCATTCGGCAGGGACACACCCTTGAGTTTCTGGGCAAATGCCACTCAATCCCTGCCGTAAAGAAAAGAGCGATATCTACCACTTCTACAGGAAGGGGGGCTAAAGAAGCCGTACTGTCTAATCTCCGGGGCTGCAGATACTTCCTGGTGAGAAAAAAAAGTCTGGTGGGCAGAGACACTTCCTGGGCCTCAGGCAGCTCAACAAGTTCCTGAAATCACTGAAATGTTACATTGTCATGCTTCAGCACGTTCGACCAATTGGAAAAAGGTGTCCTCTCTGAACTTGGAGGATGCTTATTTCCACATTCCCATACATCACACGCACAGATGTTTCCTTCGATTCTTAGTACAAGGCATGCATTATCAATTCAAGGCTATGCCTTTTTTGGCCTTAAATCCTCTCCAAGAGTCTTCACAAAATGCCTGGTGTTGTATTGATATTTGCATGTGTTATTGCCTGTATAGACGTTACATACACTTGGTTGGTACATCAATAGGATGGGCCAGCCCCCATGCATCAGGAGTGATGTGTACATATTTAAGCAGGGGGAATGTACATAGTTGTTAGCACTGTTACTTGTACTGCAATGATAATGGCATAGCTCACATGTCTGTATGTGCATTCTATAAAGGAGCACTGTCATATGCAGGATTCGGTATCGGGGCCCTAGATATGGAACCTTCCTTGCTAAGCTCTGTTACTTGTTATGATGTCCTTTTCTCTGGTGCAAGGTCACAGGATGTGTTTTTTGAGGTGAAGCCCCCACCTCCTTTATAGTATAATCGGAAAATATCCTGGATACCTCGCTGTTGGCATATTTTTTAAAAATGGATTTTCCACACCCTTATTTAATTTGGTGGTAAGTGCAAAAAGAGATTTTATTCATCAATTTGTTTAAGGCATGGTCCCAGTAGTGGTCAGCCGACACGTGTTTCGACCACTTTATCAAGGCTATATGCAAAAGATGAGTGCCCCCTGTGGGGTCCTGGGATGAAAGTGGAAGGTCAGTCTTGTCAATGACAGCTGGCCTCCTCGTTGGGCCCTAATTAGAGATTGATGGCGGCGTCAATGCGTCCTTGGTTGGTGATCCCTATGCATCATCTGATTCTGGGTGTAATGTTAGGTTTTGAAAGGGAGAGCTGTTGAGATTTGCTGGAGAGGTTTGGGGCTGCTGTGGCTTTGAGAAATAAAGCTGTACCTGTGTCCTGGTGGTCCTTAAACAGAATACCGAGCCTCTCGGCAGCCCATCTCTGCCGAGGAATCCTTCACGGTACCCGTACCTGGACAACTGGCTAATATGTGCCCCCTCCCGGCCGCTAGCTATGCAACACACTGAGGAGACCATCTGGTGCCCGACTTCTCTGGAATTCTCCATCAACTTTCCAAAGTCATGTGTATCGCCAAATGCTCAGTTTCTGGGTTCATGGCTCAACACCCAGACATATCTTGCTAGCCCCTCGGAGGAGTGCACCAAAGCCATACTCCACACGATTCACCAACTGTCCACATTGCAGGAGGCAACAGTCTGCTGCATCAAATCTCTGCTCGGGATGATGTCCTCTTGCATCCAGTTAATTCCATGCTGCAGGCTTCACACAAGGCCTCGCCAAGAGTTCCTAATGCTCAATGGCAGAAAGCGTCAGGTTCTTCGAACAACAAGATTGGTGCTCAGAGCAGTGTCTTGGGCCTTGAAATCGTTCAAACCACAACTCCAGAACAAGGTAGTTTGCACCTTCACCGACAATACAACAACCATGTTTTATATCCTGAAGCAGGGTGGTGCGCGCTTTCCAGTACTGTCCAAGGAAGCTCAAGCGCTATGGAACTGCCCAATATCGCACAACATGTTTCTCCTCCCCTTCCATCTGCCAGGGATCCACAACACCATTGCAGATTTCCTCAGGAGGGAGCTATGATCAAGTCACGAATGGGAGCTCCACTAAAGCTAAGTTCTTCACATCTTCGTGGGGTCGCCCCGAAATCAACTTGTTCGCCACTGCACAGAAATCCAAGTGCCCCCAGTTTGCCAGCCAGTATCGTCAAGAGGGTAGTCTGTTGGACGCCTTCTGCATCCCATGGGAAGGTCGGTTCCTCAATGCATTCCCTCCGCTTCCACTTAAGAGTACTAAACGCACTCAAACTGAGCCGCTGCAAGATCTTAATCGCCCCAGCATGGTTGCGCCAAATTGGCTACTCTGACCTACTTCACTTGTTGGTCGCTCCTTGCATAAATCTGCCACCTATCAGTACTGCATCATGATCCAGCGTCACCAACTTTGAGGGCTTGGCTCCAAACAGCCCAAGAAATCGGATTCTTTGATTTACCTCTTAATGCAGAAATATTCTTGGGGCACCTTCCACATTATTGTGTTACAAGAACAAATGGAAACATTTTACAATTTGGTGTCAATCGCAACATCTAAACCCTCTTCTAATCAAGGCTGCGCAAGTCTTGCCATATCGCCCTAACCCTGGCAAAAGCAGTACTAGCACATGCATCCATTAAAGTGTATTATGCAGCCATATCTCACTGCACTTGCACTACAGGCCAACCTTCACTATGGTCCAACAGGCTGGTTAAAGAATTCCTCAAGGGACTCTTCCAGGCTTTTCCACCTGTTAAAGTTCCAGCATAGGAACTCAATGTTCTTTTCAAATTGATGATCCCGCTATTTGAACCTCTTCACTGGGCTCCGTTGAAGTTTCTATCATGAAAGACTGCTTTCTTGGTGGCCATTATATCTGCCGGGGATTGTGGGAGAACTGCAAGCCCTCTCCTGTAAACCGTCTTATCTGGCTTTTCAAAAATCGAAGGTGATGCTCCACACAAATTCGTCCTTCACGCCAAAAGTTTCCTATGCTTTCCACTTCAATGACCCTTTGCCTTTACCTATTTTCTTTAGTGCTCCCACATCTCCAGTTGAGAGAGCCTTGCACTTGCTGGATGTCGCGTGTGCTTTAAATATAACACACACAAACACACACAAGTTCCGAAAGACATCCCAACTGTTGGTTTCATTCGGAAAGCCAACATCCTAGCAAAGTCTTCCATTTCAAGGTGGTTATCTGGCTGTATCTCACATTGCCACCGACTTGCAAACAGACCCCTGCCAGGAAGGCAAAGGGCACATTCCACCAGAGCCATAGTTTCTACCACAGCATTCCTTTCTGGTGTTTTCCTGCTCAACTTCTCCAGGACTGCTATGCTCCACACCTTCATGAGATTCTACTGCATTTACAGGGATTTCAGGGATGAGTCCTGTGTCAGCCAGGCAGTACTCTGAAACCTATTTGCATGAGGTAAGTGTTCCAGAGGCGAGTTCAATTGCTTTTGTAGAGCTATGCCGCTTCCCATTGGTTGTGTATATGTACTGCTGTGTAATCTTATTCATGAGCATATGAATCCAAGAAGGATCCAATGCTGGAGAAGGAACAAGTTACTGAACTACAACTCCTGTTCTCCCGCATTGGTATCTTTCATGGAGTCGCAGGCGACCCTCGCTGTTTCTTCTTGGTTCCTACCGCCACATTACGTGTGCATCCAAATCTGAAGATGGCCACCAGTGGTGGAGCTAAGGAGGACTATGTCATTGGCTGGGGCAGTATGACCCAAAGTGACAGCAATAGTCTAGACATGTGACAACCAGTTTTAAGCTTTAAAGCGTAACTTATTTAATATTCCTGAGGATTCCCAGCCCGACTACAGGGAATATTTATGAGCATTTGAATCCATGAAAGATAACAATGCCCGAGAACAGGAGTTACAGGTAACTAACTTGTTCCTTAGATTTGCAAAAAAACACCAAAAAACTCCATATCCAATCAAGTCAAACTGCATGGCATTACACTTCTCCAGAGGGGGCACCTTCCCCAACGAGGCTTGCAAAAACGTATCCAGGAGTTGTAGATTACTGCTGAAGAGGCTGTTGGGAAAAGAAAACATATTTCAATGTATGATGGAAATGCAAAGTGATCCAAAGATATTGGGCAGAAGGCCCATCATGGATCTAGATGGGATGGCCAGAGTGCAACCAGCTATTGGTCTTATTGGGGATCCAAGAAGGAGAAAATCAAAGTGGACGACTACCACATATGGTTCAACACTTGTTTCTAGCTGCCACGGCTTGTCTAGTCCAGGTCTGTAAGAGAAATACACCTCCAACTAAACCGGAGTGAATATGAAAAGCAGAAGAGCTATAACGAATGGAGAAGCTAACAAGATGGGTGGCTGAGCGAAGTTGGAATATAGAGATGGAGTGGTAACCCTTTAGTGTGGAGCATGGCATAGATAGTATAGGTCAGAACTCAATTTTATGAAGCCCTATAATAAATACAGGCAGAAAACGGACCAGCGTGGGTGAAAATGGCAGGAGAGACTAGTGAGAAGCAGTTGAAGTAAACAAATTAAAATAAAATCACATGCTCAAAAGGTTAAAGGGAAGCATTTGTGACTAGAAAGGTTATGTGGTGCAGAACAAAAATAAATGCTATGCTCAGAAGGAGGACGGGAGGTGGGGAATATTGAAGTTGATGGAAACGTGAAAAAACATAATGAAATGTATGTTGAAAAGAAAAGAATTTGTGGTTAAAATGTCATTCATTGATTGTGTTTGTTTAGACAAAGAATAATCTAATAAAGAACACATTTAAAAAAAAGTGTGTGTGAAGTGAAAAATACTTTGGTGTATAACATTCAGCAGTGTTTAGTTTACCCTTTTCGTATGTATATTTGCTTGGTTTTATAAACTGTATATGGCTGCAATATCACTTTGTTTTATCCATTGTACTTACTGTAATGTTGTATTGCAAATAAATCTATTACTGGAAGCACCTAGACTATGGCACAGAACTTAGTGGCCAAACTGTGCTTCTTAATTAGTGCAATTTGTTAAACACATTTAAATATATCATATTTCTTTCCATACGACTCGACGTAGTCATTCATCCATATAAGTATAACTCCCATTGAATGCACGTACAAAACAAAAACCCATTGTTGACGAGACATATGTTGAAATTGTGAAATGGTAGAGTTACTACCACAGGATAACAACCAATAATGTAAACAATTACAATTGGCAGGATAAATCCAAGAAAGTTCACTTCCAAACCCCAATAGTCACAAATATCGTAACCCCAGGCATACAACAAGGGGCACAAGGGGCGGCAGGTCCAGGCAGCGGAAGCACGCCTCCCCCTCGAAGGCTCACCGAAGAAACCTATCGGCAACAACTCATGAACCAAAACTGCTGAATTTGATCACCAACCTTAGCACTCATTCACTCTCTCCAGCTGAAACAGCTGTCCTCACCATGGGTCTTTCATTTGTACCCTCTACATTGAACAACTATGTGGATATTCAAATAGACTTATTCAAATTTGTTTGTAAACTTAAAAATATTTTTGCCACACAAGTGAAAAATTATTAAAAAAAACATTACTTCAAATACAAGCCTCAGATGAAGCTTGAGCCTATGCATTCGGCACCGTTGAAGTTTCTGTCGTGGAAGACAGCGTTTCTCGTGGCCATCACCTCCGCACGACGAGTGGGAGAGATCCAGGCCCTATCTTGCAAGCTGCCATACTTGACGTTTCACGACATGAGGGTGGTGCTGAGGACACACCCCTCCTTCATGCCCAAGGTGCCGTCGAACTTCCACCTCAACGAACCCTTGGTGTTGCCAGTTTTCTTCCTGTCCCCTTCGTCGCCGGCTGAAAGGACTCTGCACTCGCTGGACGTAGCTAGAGCGCTGAAGTTCTACGTGGACCGCACGAAGAGTTTTCGGAAAACATCACAGCTGTTTGTGAACTTTGGGACTGTGAATCAAGGGAAGGCTCTCTCGAAGACTTCCATTTCCAGATGGCTCTCCAGCTGCATCATGCACTGTCACCAGTTGGCAAACCGACCGCTGCCCGGCCGTCCAAGAGCCCATTCGACCAGAGCGATCGCTGCTACCACAGCGTTCCTGTCTGGTGTGCCCCTGCTGGACATCTGCAGGGCTGCGACGTGGAGGTGGACGCACACCTTCACAAGATTCTACTGCGTCGAACGGGACTCCGGGGAGGAGTCCAGGGTCGGCCAAGCAGTGCTGCGCAACCTGTTCGCTTAAGGTGAGCCTGGTGAGGAGGTAAGAAATGCTTAATGTTGAGTTGTTGTATTGCTTAATGTTGAGCCTGTTGCCACCTCCCGTGGTTGTGCATGTGTGTACTGCTATGTATTCTCTTATTCATGACCATGTGAATCCATGCCAGACCCCATGCTGGAGAAGGAACACGTTACTTACCTGTAACTGTTGTTCTCCAGCATGGGTCTGGCATGGATTCACATGCAAACCCTCCCGCCTACCCCTCTGCGGCTCTTCACTTGGTCATACTGCCACTTTACGTGCTACCAAATCTGAGGATGGCTGCCAGAGGCGGGGCTTGGGGAGAGGGCAGTCATTGGCTGGGGGCAGTATGACCCAGAGACCATTGATTGGTTACTACTAAGAAAGACAGATCAGAAACGAAACTGATACTGATTATTTTCTATACCGAGGATTCCCGGCCTGACGACGGGAATATTCATTAGCATGTTAATCCATGCCAGACCCCATGCTGGAGAATATATACCCGAAGGCTCATATAGTCTGATATAATGGGCGTTGATATCCAATGGAAAATGGCAGCTATGCCAAAACTACCATAACCAGTGATCAAAGGAACCGATTTTTCAGAATTTGACACTTTAATCAAATCCATAAACATCTGAAGTTGAGATAATGGAAACTAAGGCACCATCTGGCGAAGGTCCGTCATCCTATAGAGTATGGCTCAAAGAATGGGTGACACCAGATAAAGAAGCATTCTTGGGATATTTCTGTCCAGACAAGAAAGACTGAATGCCCATAAGAAAACATCAACTGAAAATTACATATTAACATGAAACTGATTGTTAACACAGAGGCGGTGAGGAAAGCTATTCTATTGCTTTGACGAGCCTTGCAGAAACGTACATTAAATATAAAAACCTAGAATGGGTTGGGTTGTGGGGAATTGTCAAAAGTGGCTGCTTTACAAGGGGTGGAAGACACTGTATCCTACCCATATCCATAACTGAGCATTCAGGTTTGCTAACCACCTAGTCCACCAGGAACGCAGTCTATAAGGTAAACGTGCAGTGCATGAGAAAGGGACCAGGGTCCCTAAAGAGAGATTTAAGACTGACAAACACATTCATTGAAATGGGGCATTTCAAATATCCACCCAGACCTTTATAATTGGTCCATTCAATGCCATCCGATTTGTCAGTTCAGAAGGAATACTGGGGAAGACGACAAGGCTTAAAGCCAATCAGAGGTTTGAGGGACAAGGGAGAATTTCCTTAACAATAGAACCCCAATAGGAGGGGTATAGCATTAACAAGTCATTGGAATTTGTATTAAAGACTTTTTGTGGGGTCCCCGCAGGCACAAACTGACACTGGCCACGCTGTCTCTCCCACATAAAGAAGGAGGAATAAAACTCCCAGATCTCCAGCTCTACTATTTGGCTGCCCAGCTCAGTCACATCACGAAGTGGCTGTCAGACGAACCATCGGCCGAATTGGGACTACTGAGGCAATCTCCCACAAACTTAATTCCCAAAGAAATTCTATGGTACCCTCCTCGGCTACCCTCCAAAACCCCGCTGGTTGTTAGGCTAGGCAGGCAAATATGGGCCAGGACCAGCCACATAAGGCAAGTGAAACATCCGTACTCTCCAGATAACCCCATAATGGTGGATGTGTGCAAAACGGAGGCGGATCTCCCCACTCCCAGGAGATGGGAGGAAGCAGGCATATACACATGGGGAGACTTGTTCACAGAAGGGGAATTTAGGGACTTCGAGTCGCTACAAGACATTGAAGGACTATCCAAAGGCCAGTTTCTCTGGTACCATAGGATTAAACAGATCGCCAAGAAGCAGTGGAACAGCAGGCCAGAAGAACCCACCCCAGACCCGCTACTACAGGAAATGCACGACCTTTCGGATGGATGGAGACCGATTTCCAGACTTTACAACAAGCTTATCGACAAACCTAACCCCAAAGGACAGGCTCTGAAGGTGAGATGGGAAGCGGATCTTGAATCCCCACTTACCGATAAGGAATGGGAAAGAGCATTAATATACCCCAAGAAAGTGTTGCGGAATTCCAGATTCGGACAAATACAGCTGAATGTCCTCTACCGGACATATATGACTCCCCACAGGGTTGCTTCATTCAACAAGAAGGTATCCCCGGCATGCCCATGGTGTGGGAACGACAAGGCAGACATGATCCACATGTTCTGGACCTGCACTAAAGTGATGTCACTCTGGTCCAAAGCTAAACAATCCTGCCTAGAAGCTGGAATGGAAAGGTACGACTGGACACCCGGAGAATGCCTACTAGGAACATACCCTAGACCAAGCAAACTCAAACATGTGGTGAAAATGATGGACATCTCATGCATACTGGTCAAAAGAACCATAGCGATGGCCTGGAAGACTCCAGCAGGCCCCAGGCACGCACGGTGGTTGAACGAAATGGCGAGATGGACGACTGCTGAAACCAGGGCCTGGCAGGACGGAATCACAACCAGCGGAGAAGTCGCGAGCGGCACTCTGGCCTCCTGGAAGGCCCTCCTGAGCGATATGCGCTTCAACGCAGACTACAAGCCTCCCTGAAGAACTACAGCGTCCTGCAGAAACTGATTCCTAACACCAACACAGTGAAGACATTAATCGAAACTGTCCCCCCTCACTTACTGAAGCAGTAGAACTTTATTCCAATTTGTCACCTCATACCCCATATGCAATGCCACATGTAGACTGTCGTTGTTTCTGTTGTTCTTATGTTATTTTTTCTCTTCTTTATTCTTTCTTGTTACCACAGCTGAAAGTTTGTATTGTTTCGTTATTTTCTCAAAAAACTAATAAAATACTTTAAAAAAAAAAACAAGTCATTGGAATTTGTGAAGCTACTGTACAGACCTGAAGAAGGCAGGATCCTGCTGCATCACTGAAGCCGCAGACCATAAAAGAGGTCTCTTCTCAATCTTGAATGAGAGCATGACCCTGGCACTGCTCTCCAGCAATGACTCAATGGGAAGCTGGACCTGTGCATAATCTTAATTGAATCCAGAATGGGAGGCTAAATCTGCTGGTTGTTTCCAGTTAACCCTGAAAATGCTGTGCACCATGGAATTTTCTGTGAACACCAAAAGTCAAACTCAGAAAGGAAATGAAAATGAACAATTACAGAGATTAAAATCCAAGCTTGTGAAGGACTAGGAATCCTGACAGGGATTAAAGAGGATGAAAGCCAAGACTGTGAATCCGGGAATCTTGAGAAGGAACCAAGCATTAATTTATCAGGCGTGAAGGAAAACCTTTTATTTTACCGGTTTCATGTCTTAGAAAACAATGCATCACATAACCCTAAACTGCAAGTCAGCCTCATGCAAACTAGATGTCAATTAATCCTATATTGTAATACCTTTTATCATAAATCATGAATATTCACCTCTTGTTTATTTAAAAGAACTTTGTTCTTCTTTAGTTTCTTCAAGGTTTGGAAATATTAACTTAAACAGCAGTGTTAAGGGAAGTTTCCTAAAATCCTCTTGAGGTAAGAGTTCATAAAACTATCCCAATGGCATACAGGTCCCCAACTCTTAGTATAAGCTTTTACTACTCAAGGAAACTTGGTAGAGTGGCAGAACAATCAGGCCCACCATAGGAGGAAGATGTGAGCTGTAGGTAAGTACACTGAACCCAGTTAGTACAGTAGTGCATATAAACATTTACACCAATACATTTATATTAAAATATATTTTTTTTATAATTACACAAGGAATGTCTTAATATACTTAGATCACTTAACCAACATACATAGGAATACTTAAACACTTTTCAAAGGCCATTGCTTAGTTGGTAGTTGCTCGCGGTACAGTTGTTACAGAGTTTGACACTAATGACAGGTCTAACGTATTATCGGTACGACCACGCACTCACGCATCAACACACATATGGCAATTGTAATTAGTTAGCAAAACCACATAAGAAAGTCTTTTGGGAAGGAAAAAAGTTGGTCAGCAGAGCTTAAGGTTCTAGAGACGTTTTCTTAGCAAACTAAAGCTTTTAAAATCTGATCCCTAACTCTATGCAAAAGTCAGTTTGGAGAGGGATCCAAGTGTTACGAAGCAGCAGAACAGCAAAAGTTCCTGTGGGTACCTTCAGTCTCTAGGACTGAGATACTAGCAGAGTTAACACAAGGTTGGAGACCCTGGTAAAGGGCTCTCAAAAGATACACAATCCGGATGCTTGGGTCAGAGGCAAGAGTGGACACCCTGGAACCTCTTAGTGCACTCCAACACTCTGGAGTGACTTCTTGGTTCAATGTAAGCAATACCTTTCACCCCACAGAACCTTAGGTTAGAAGAAATGTTCGTGGCTGGATTCTCCTCTGTGCAGCAGTGATGGACCCTGTCTCTTGATTCCTCGGACCGGTGACGAAAGGAAGGACTCTGAATGGGATGTCTCAGCAGCAGTCTCGAGAGAGAGAGAGGACCCTTGGCACAGATTTCTTCATCTTCTATGGTCAGTCTGCAGGTTTGGCACCTTTTCTGCAGCACCAACAAAGGACAATCTTCGCCCGGTCTATCTTCTTCAAGCCCTGTACTCTGGTGAGGGGACTTGGATGAATGAGATCATGTCTCTGGAGGTTCACCTGGAGCTCAGCAAAGACTTGGACGGATTCAGCCTTTCAAAGATGATGCACTCCAATTGGGTCGGAGGTCTCCTGGGATTCGCAGTCTGTAGCTCTGGAAAGGCACAGAACCTCGGGAGATGGCACACATTGTAGCTCGTCTCAGGGCTGGATGGTCCTACCAGCCAAAAGGAAGGAGGAGTCCTCTTCGGAGCTCCTTTGTCGAGCAGAAATCTGGATGAGGACAGCAGTGGTCGCTTCATGTGATTCAAAGGGTCTACAGGCGTCTCTAGTCTTCTTCGGTACTACAGTTTCCAGTGGTCGGCTTGCCTTTCATCTTAGGAACCTCACCTTTTATTCAGTTACAGCACACACTGCTCTGCAATCTCTCAGCAGTTTACAGAAAGGGCGCCTTCCAGTGGGCACTGGTTCCATTCAGGCACTGAGTCAGACAAAGGAAAGAGGAGTGGCAAACTCCTCCCCGACTTCCTGCCTGCCCAGACACACTGGAGCCTAGGCAGGGACATCCAAGGGTTCCCGCCAAAGGCAAAACACACACATGTACTTCCCCTTCCCAGAATGGTAGAAGAAGGGCTAATAAAGAACAACCACGATAGAAATGGTGAAAAAAGAAAGGAGCCACCATGTTAACACATAGGTGACCCTATTGTGCACAGCTGAGGCTGTGAATACAGTCTGTGGTAAAAGAATAGCACAATAGTTGGTAGAACACGTCCACTGCCACCAGCCATAACTATAGGATTGTGTATGTGACTAAAAACGTCACTGGGGCAGATAGAGGGATACTAGGCATACGGTGGTGTGTGCTAATCTCTCATTGTATCCTTCCTAAAACGGTTTACTAAGTATCCCTCTATCCTTAAGAACTGTAATTAGTAAGGGTAGGGAACAAATTCCACAGTAGAACCCAAAGGGCTCCAAGCACCACTGCCCATAAGAAGCTGTGTGCTGCAAAAAGTTAAACACAGATGCCTTAAAAGAGATATTGAGGAAAGTAGACTCCATAGTAAAAGTAAACCAAAGAGAACCAAGTTCCAAAAGTTAGAGGAAAAAGACACCACTCATTCAAGATAGAAAGAAAAAGGTCCACAAGTGCAACAAAAGGTGCTGGGGGTCTCACTAGGAGAGGATGAAACATACAAATGATAAATCTCCCTAACAATAATGCACTGAACATCTATACTCATGTGCATTATACTGAGCTGAACTTCCCTATGCAAGGAGGACTGACGAGCCTCGGTGCTGGCAGGCCCTTACAGTGCAAATGGTGCAGTAAAAGTGCATGTTACATTACAGCATGGATGTGCAAATATGACACTTTTCAGCTTTGGTATGTTTTTGCCTTTATTGACCATCTTCACTATGCAAGATTCCTTGGTTGGCAAAGAAGTAAAATCCTAGGTTGCAGTGTTTTATTCCTGTCTGTAAATTTGACAAAGAATCCAAGTCCCTTTGCTAGGAATGGATATTAAAAATGAAAATAACATTGTTCAGAGATTGAAGAAAAATGTGTGTTGCAATCATACTGTAAATCACAGATTCATGTCCGATCATGTATCCTACCTGAGTAAAAATATTGTGAGTCTGGCTTAAAATCCACTTTGCATCAGCATCTGGGGCTACTAGAAGCTTCAGTGTTCCAATGTAAACTTCCGTACACAGAGTCCAAAAGTGGGGATCGTGTAGACTGTAGACTCCTTGTAACTGCTGCACCTGTCATGAAAGTGATCAAATTGGCCATTATCATTCCAGCATTTACATTGGATATGCTTGTCTATGTCATTCTGTTAGTTGAACATTCACAGCATATGTTGGAACTTAGAGAAATGGAAAAAACATGGTCCTTTTTGCTTTTGCTGTGTTGATTTTGACAATCCCGGGGCAGATATAATGCACCTGCTCAGACACTAAAACACTATCTCTATTTACTTATTTAAAACATATTTTTCATAACAAACATTTTGGCGATGTTATTTCAAGGAGAAATGTTCTCTGTAAAATAATTAATTCATCCTAAAATAGCGAACCTTCACACCACCCAAAATACTCAGGCAATAGTTTGGACTCTCATTAGGTTGTATGAATAGCCAACCTTTGTAATAAAATAAAAAAATGATCTTGCATCGTTTTTACTGGTGGCTTGTACTATTAGACTGAATATGCACATTTGTTTCGCACCTTGCAATTAGCTTTAAAAAGTCCAAGTCATACAGTTTTTCAAAGTTAGTCTTTGCAGGCAACAACATTCTGTAACCAGGGGCACCGAGGTTATATAGGTAGCCAAACATATAGGAAATGCTGGGCACCCGGTTAATTATGCAACGCTCGGCTGTTAAAAACCCAACTGGTGAGAATAAAGGAGCCATCTGAGAAACCTTCTTCCGCCCGCCTGCCAGCATCAGGCCCCATCCTTGCTCGCCACTGTAATACAGCGCTGGATGAAAGGGTGCGGGCGCACAAGGTCCCACCCCTCCCCCCCAACCCCACCCCCAGCAAATAAAAGGCATGCCTCCAGATCACTGCCACGAAAGCTTAAGTATTAGACCGGTACTTAAGTTTGCATGATATTGAGATGCTCTCCGTGCCTGTACACAGGCAGGAAATATGAACAAGGGCATGTTAAGATCAAGGAGCAGCGGCACTGGGAATGCTGGGGCATAATTAAAGAAATATTTAGGGTCATTATGCACAGAGCTCCCTGAACTGAGACAGACCACGCCGCCCCCACCGCTCTCGCTAGCAGTGGCTGGCCTTCTCGAATTCCTTTTATAAAATGCCCCAAAATATGTTATCTAGATTTCATCCAAAGGGTTGGCGGACAGTCCCCCACACAAATTCCATTGGGAATCCAACACTGATTGGCTGATGCATGACTAAATATTTTTGCCCAGCTATCATTGTGGATTCTCAGATGCTAAGCTGCAAAGATGATGAAAAGGCGTTACACATAATGGGCGCAAGGGCGTGTCATTAATACTATAGGATACTACTACAAATCTGCCTCCCACTATTATGGAAGCCACAACCTTCTATGGGATCTAAATTTCCAAACGGTAGTCGCTATGCCCATGGCATAGCCAAAAGGCATACTGAGCAAGCCCTGCGGGCAAGGATCGCAGTAACCGGGGCAGGACTACTGGCTAAATCCAGGGTACCGTGCTTTTCCTGGCCTCTCACGAATGGTAGGTTTATTGCGCTCTTTACATCGGCCCCCACCACCATACACTGCTCATGACATCATAGACCATGCTGGAAATGCAAAGAATCTGGAAACTTGTCTCTTGTGGCATTGGATGTGTGTGGAGGGTTTAGTGACCAGAGCAATGGGGGTGTGGTCATGACAGGCAATTGAATGGTTTATAAAATATTTACAAATAAAAGGGCTAGAATTCCCACCCATTTTAAAGAGATGATTAAAAACCTGCACAAATGACATAATAAACCAACCTGACAATCTATAAACCATTCTAGTAATATGTTGAGGATAAAGGATGGATTGTAGTTTTGTTTCCTTGCTGAATTGAAGCCTACAATAACCAGCATGCAAAGCAATGCGAGCCTAAACAGACCACCTCTTGGTTTTACAAATGTACTATTAATACTTAAATTGTCACAATGAAAGAAGCAAGATAGGATCACATGCGTGTCATTGGTTCACATGCAGGCAGCTTTGTGCCCCCCACCTCCCCTTTTAGTATTGTTCTGCTACTGTACATGACTGATGAAGTCCGATAACCTCCATGCCCCCAGCCCCCCAGATAAATAGGATGCCCTGACACAGAATTCGCAGCAAAAAAGAAACACAAGCGTGACAAATGTTCACTTTAAAGCTCACCCTTTTCATATTGAACTCATTGCTCCATGGTATTATTGATGGGTTGTCACCTTTTTTAACCCTGACACAGCTCCCCCTACCCCCCCCCGCCCCCCCCCCCCCCCCAAGGAATCATTTTGTGCAGCCATTTCCTGGGCTCCGGCCTTGGTGGGCTCCTAGAGCCAGGCCTGACCACAAGGCTCGGCCTGGCTCGGCCTGACCCATGACATCTCTGGCTCCCCCACCTCTAGTTATGGACCCTGCAACAAAACAGTGATGCAGTCACTAGAGGAAGAAGTATTGCTTTACTCTTAAAGCGTGGGCTCCATTGAAATTCAAAATCACAGGAAAAGGATTTCCAAGCGATAGAAGGTGCTTTCTGTATTTGGCGTGAACATAAAACTATGGAGTCAATGCCCCAGTTACAGAGCCATATTTTTTCACTGCTGAAAGTACGAGTTGATTATGCCAACTGTCACTAAAAACCTTGCAAGAACAAGCGCAACCACGGAGTTGATTGGCTAAAATCTGGACAAATCAAGTTACCACACAGCATGTTCCAGCTCTCTCAAGTCATAGGTACACTGGTACCAAAAGATGGTGGTGCACAGAACAAACTTGACTGAAAGTCTTTAGGAGCAGTGCATATTCAGGCGACCTGAAACTGGATTTTTAGAGCTATGTACAACTTTTCGGTTTTCTTGTCCAGATCAAGAATTGAAAACATTTGGGAATGTTAAGTTGCTGCAATCAACGTAATGAGGAGCCGAGACAGTCAAGAATCATACACTGCACACAGAACTTTTGATTTGGAAAGTAGAGTATTACTCAGATGCAGCAAAAATTCCCCAAACAATTCATTTTTTTCAGTGATTTCAAATATTTGTAAACATAGCACTAACCCTTTGATAACACTGAGGCAAAGCATGATCCAATGAGGGAGGCGTTCGCTGCATCAGTATCCCAATCGATTGCTTCAGCAGTGGGACGACACTAGCAAAGGAAGACATAATTAAGGTTAACATCCATGTGCAAGGCAGTTCCATACACCTGTAGACATTTCTTTAGGAATAATATCGAGACAATTTTATTACATAGTAGCAAAAAGTACTCGCTCTCTGACCGGGTTCTGTAGACAGACATGACAACACTCATCAATTGTTGAAAACCATTGATCGTGTAGGTCACTGTTCCGATTAGCTTATCGCTTGATGTGCTCTGCAGTAAACTGCACTGAGAATGGGCGTGTGTGGCTGGCTGACATACCCCTAGCAGACACGGGGAGGGAGTTAGAGTTGGTGTGCGGCTAAATACTGGGACCTTCTGTGCACTCTCCCCACATGTCGCCTCACCCTGGTGTGGTGCAGTGAATTGCGGTGCATCATAGGGCCTTGAAATGTGGTTTTCGAGGTCCCATAGGGACCTCGAGTTTTGTTCCTCGTGTCGAGACCGGTCCTTCTACGACCATATTGATGTTCTACCCATTTCAGGCAACCATCTCATGTGTGAAGCTGCTGAAATCCGGGGAACGGGTTGGGATGTCCAAATGTCATGTCCTAACAGGTAACTATGCACAATTTTGTGCAGATTGGTGAAACGGTGTGGAATTGTATAAGGAACAACGCTCCCCCAAGGCACACATTTTGACTTTTACAAATATAGATGGCACCTAGGCTCTTCTGATGAGACAGTACAGTTAGTGGCTCTCTGCAAGGACCTGAACGCAATATGCGGTCACAAGTTCAACTCCCACAAGAACCAAGTCAGCCCTTCATCCATCGGACAGATGTAACATTATTTTGTCGAACAATGTTACCACCTATTATTGCAGAACAAACAAGCGGGAGGAAAGCATCATGAAGCTTTTTACAAAAATACATTATGATGGTAAATAGTAATGAGTGGCACTGTGAAGGAAAAAGTATTTATTTTAACACCTACTGAATCAATTCAAACTACCTTTAAAATTAGGTGTACACTAATTAATAAGCAAAGATAAAAGTTAATATAAAACAAGCACACAACAGAAATTCTAAAGATAGAAATGTAAGGTTGGGAAATGATTGGGATAACTCTACAGAACAAAGCAATTGAGTGGGTCCTGCTTTCTGGTGGTTTGCCGTCAGCAGATATCGACACTACTATCAGTGACCCCGGACCCCTAATCCCTGACCAAAAACACATGCCATGCCTGTGTTCAGTTGCACTCCGTTTCTACCACCACCAAATGTTGACAGCATTTACCGAAACTCTAGAAAAAAAGGATTGCAACTTCATTAACATAAGGTTTGATGAACAGAGGCTAGGTAAGAGGGAGATGGGGTCAAGGACTTTATTCCCAAAGTTACCCAACGGAGCACAGGGAGACAAACGGTATGTTAACTCCCCCCCTCCTCTCACCTCACCCATTCTTTCTGTCCCTCCTTGTACTCCATTGGGTATAAAGTCTTTGACCCCAACTCCCTAGTACAGAGCCTCTGGTTGTTGAACCTGGGTTAAGGATCCTTTCCTAGGTCTTACCTGGTGAATAGGATAGAGTGGGGTACTTACCTGAATTTGGGTAAATGCTTATTTAACTTTTAAAACTTTCAAGAGCACCACCACAGCCCACTGCATCAATTCGGAATACCTTACCTGAAGAGGCTATATATTGCAGCCTTTGACTTTTGGGCCCAAGCCCCCATACCATTTTAGGGTTGGACTTTAAGTCATAAGACTGAGGGAAGCTGTACTTGGGCTTATTCTGAATATTTTTATTCATTTTCCCTGCATCCGACTGCTCATCTGTTTAACACTGGTAACTAACGAATATGCATCTCTATTCGCCTAATGGTGAATGTGTATATGTTTTTGTGTGGCAATACTTACCTGTGATTTTTATATGCTTAGTGTGTAACCAAAGGCCTAATAAATATGGTAATACATAGAAGATATGGAAAATGTTCTCTACAGAAGGTTGTCCCAATTCTTGTGTATGGTGCCGAAACTGCCCTCTGCTTCCCCTGGAAATAATGGGCAATCCTGGAAGGGATATTTTGGTGGAAAATCCTAAATCTACCAATACGCATGCCTATCAGCTTAATAAAATACGAGCTGGGACTATCTTCAATCTACTCCATGGTTGTTTGGAAAACCGTTGCTTTACCGAAAATATATTACCAGTGACTCGCCATTCAATTCTATACGTTTACTCATAATGAGACTAATCAAAGTCATGGGGTGTACAAACAATGACTCCAACACTGTCAAGCAATTCTGGCTGTAGCGACCATGGAATTGGAAACACTGAAAAGAAACCTGGATGCAGAAAAATGGAAATTACAAGATTGGGACTGGATAGAGTCTGAACTGGAGAAATCCTGATACAAGCTCCATGCTGAGCTAAATCAACGCATAAGAGCTGTAAACACACTTCCGAGACACTTGAATACATTCCCTTGCTCAGAACATCGAGAACTGTTCTTACACTTCAGGCTAAACCTATTACCAACCAACCACATACTGTACGCAAGACGAAAAAGATGGCATCAGCGAATGTAGATTCTGCAGAGCGCCAGCCGGAACCCTTCAACATTTGATACTGGTCTGCCCTGAGCTCACACAACAGAGATCAAAACATCTGCGAGATGTGATAATGGCCTCACTAACGAGTTTTGGAAGAATGGTCGGAATACACATATAGAGGCAAAACCACCAAAATGACAGCATATATAGATACTATATTCCTGTGAGACATAGTTGACTAAACCTTCATGGATGACCACTAAAATCGGACAATTCTAAGGAACTGTCGGGCTCTTCATTGTCCAGAGCTTGTAAAAAAGATCATGGCAGATGCAATCCACGAGACTGGTTTTATTACCTCCTGTAGGACATTCTATAGTATGGGGAACAAGCCAGGTGGCCCTTACACAACACTCGGCACAGCCGCTATTAGTTTTCATTTTATCAAAAGTGGGCCAAATATGTAAAGACTTGATCTGCATTTTTATCCTTTTTAGTGTTTTAGAATTCTTTCCTCTATTGTCATTTTTTATCATTAAATTTCCTTTTTTCTCTTCTTGATGTAATATTGTAAAGCAAGAAATGCATGACAAGTGACTTTACTGAATCTAATTAATTTGAAGTATTGATACAAGTGTTTTCTAAAGGCTGAAGTCCTTTTAACCAAATGCACACAAAAAAGAAATAACTATTTATATATACCGTCTACCCTTATTATTGGTGTTCCTCTGTGTGCCCTCATTGTAGCCCTAGACCACTCCCAAACTTTTCCTGAGACTACTGCTCATCTATCTTACATTGACTGGATTTTGGATAACCTCTCAGCATCTTCCTTCCTTGCCATAAATGGGATGGCCTTTCAAAATCTTCCCAACGAGGGCTGGTTTTGGAAATCCATCTCAACACTGACACAAGGCAACAATACCACCTGATGGAAGACAGTCTTTCCTGCTTGCTCTTCATGAACCAGTGAGTGCAGCCCTCCAGGTTATTCCGTTTTACTATTGCCCCCCCACCTCCATTTACCAATAAGCATAAAAGGTCAGTCTATAACCTCCCTCACCAGCACCCCTATTCTTCGTCCCAGCACTCATGCCCTAACCAGACCGTATTTCTCATGTCAGGCTTCATTGTCCCATGGCATATTTAAGGGAAAAGGAAAGACAAAAGAATAATTAACAAAGAATAACATTACTACTCTCAGAGTTGACCCCAGTGAAATACAGCCATCTATCTAAATCCAGAACAGGGAAAATGGGAGGGGGTCTAGTTATTCACAGAGAAGAATTGCCAGTATCCATCTTGACTGATCCAGAGGAATCGGAGACTGAATTCCTGTCATTACAACTAACCAGATCTAGAAACCTAGTCAAATTTATTTTGCTGGACAGAACCCCCTCCCCCCCAGGCCAGAGACTAATTGAATTAATTACCTCTCTGACCGGGTTTCAAGTCTTTACCGTAAAGACACCAAAGCTTATGGTTCAAGTAGACTATTGGACAGAAATGAGGCTGGACAATAATGTGATGCAACTCTGACACCCTTGAAGACTTTGACCTTCAACCACTAATTGACTTACGAACACATAAGGTGGCCACACACTTGCTCAAATATTTATGCATTCCTGTGAGGAAGGGGCATCATCACAATTAAAGCTATCCTGGACTGATCATTATGCAATCCGGTTCCACTTATCACTACCTCAAACTCAAGAGTACTTGTACGATATTGTAAAAAAGTTAAGAAACAAGCCACTTTGAACTTGGCTACTCCTCTCCCAGTTTTAAAAATGAAAGTTACTCACCGTAGTGACAAGAGTACTCCTAGCCCTGAGCCCCCTTTCCTCCATCATTGTGGGCGCCCCCCCCAACTTGGGGACCGTAGCAGAACCTTTGGCAGCGAAAAATGTGAGCTACCCCTTTAAATTTACTATAGTGCGTGGGGGGCGCGGTCCAGGAACGCCCCCCACCCCTTCAGCCGCCTCACCTCAGTCCCCTTTTGACATATCGGAGACTTGTAAACCTGGCTGTACTGACAATTTTAACCCCTGGCATGCTAGCAGATTAGGGTGGGTGGGACATATGGAGGAAAGGGGACTAAGGACTAGGAGTACTCTAGTCACTACGGTAACTTTAATTACTGTAAGGAACCCATAGTGGCAACAGTAAACACAGATACAAGTGATAGTTCAAGGGTTTTAATTAAACTGTATAATGGGTGAGAAAAATGCCTAATCTAAACCTTAATCTAAGATGGGAGCAGGCTACGCCCATCAAAAAATAATGAGTCCTAGTGGCGTCTTGTCAAATATAAAGGGCCTATACTAAAAAACCTATTGCCAATCTTTGCAACTAAGTTACAAAATAGTGTGGGATAATGTTCACAAGAAAAGAAAGCAGTGTTCACCAAATGATAAGTCAGGATGGTATGGCTGGGGTCTCCCTTCCCCCCGTTTTTAGCATGGGACAAGGCAGGATCTTTGAGCAAAGCACACTCCTGGGCCTTGCCAGCACGAAGTTACAGTTCCTTTCAATGATGCCAGGACCTCCTGAGGGGAAAGTCTCTTTCCTGCAAAGTCTCTTGCCTTAGAAGTCCTGCTGAACCATAAACAAAAGTTCCTTTGGTAATCTTTCACATTCGGCAATTGCTCCTCATCCCTTGGATCCCCCTCAGCCAGGCTCCGATATTTCCTGCAACATTGCCTCCCTCAAACGGATTCACTACAGTCTTTTACTCAGTCTCAATGTCCTCTGAAACAATTATTCATTGTGGACATCCCTCAGCCGTGTTCAAACTTGTCATCACAATGCTCATGGGTATATCACAGTTTACCCTCAATTCGCAGGCATCCCTCTGTCGGGTTCACATTGGCTAGTTTCACAGTTCCACCAGTTTTCTCCAATGTATCAAAGATTTTCGAGTGTACAAGAGGTTTTGCTCGACACTCGTAGGACCACTTTGGACACTTCACGCTGGCCTCTCCAAAGGCCTCTTGGTTCTTGTAGTTTCAACAACCCAACCCCAAAAAAGGCTTCAGAGTCCTTCGAATGAGCGCCCGCGACACCTGACCACTCTGCTTCTGAACCTTTTACTAGGGTTTCTTTAAAGTTCAATTACACAAGTTCTTTGTTAAACAAGGTTGCCGCGTGCAACCTTGGGCTTCAGCACAGTTTGGTTTTACTATCTGTCTTCTCTGGCTCACCGGCTTTTTAAACTGTAGGAGTTTCTTGTCTCGGGAGTCAACAACGGCAAGCGCTTCTACCCGTTTTGGTTACCAGTGCGGGAGGGCTCCATGTGCCGTTGCCACCCGTCACACCACATGCCAGCTGTACTTCCCGGTTTTAAGATTTCCCTTTCGGAGTCTTCGCAGGTCTGAATTGAAAAAGGCAAGGGCAATTTTCTCCTCGTCGGCCCTCCAGGTCTCTCTGCCCTTCTCCTCTGTTTGAACTGCTGGTCTGGAATATCTGCTTCCTCATGCATTCGGCATTGCTCAAAGTGTGCTCTCGTGCTCCGCCTTTTATCCCTGTGGAGAAAGGGAAAGGGGCGTCAGGAGTGCATAGTTATTGTCAATTGCCTGACTCTTGTGTTGGGACATGTCAGGTATTCGGCTCTGGTGTTAGTCTGTTGTCTTTCACAGTGTAAGAAAGTGTTTGTGTCGGAAAATGGGGGTCAGGGGGTAGAACATTTGACTATCCTGCGGGGTAGGATGGGGAAAATGTGTTATAGGGAAGGGAATACCGTGTCTCACCTGTCGGTGTCCCACTTCCACTCCCCGAGGGCCCCCTCCCTCCCATCAAGATGATGCCACCCCGCACTGGTCCACCTCCAGGAACTGGATCCAATAGCGACGGACGTGTCCTGGCCACCTGGATGACAGATCCCCCCCCCCCCCCCCCCCCCGAGGCCTAGCGGGTGAGACACCTTCAGGTTTCTCACATTAATCATACGTCCTGTCCCCTTTCCTCCATCCTTATGGGCGATTCCAGCAAGCCAGCTGGGTGGAGCTCTGACCACATGCCTCATACTTGGGAAGAAGCAAAAAAGGTTCCTCAGAACCGCCTGACCAAACTCTCCATCCCGCCTGGAGCTGGTATCCAGAGAATAGTGTTTACAGAAAGCGGACAGAGCGGCCCATGTAGCCGCCTTACTAATGACTTCCCACAAAACATTCCTCTGAAAAGGGGACCACGGTGTGAGCATGGATCCCAGCCGGCACCATCTTACCCAAGGCCACAAAAGATTCTGAAATGGCCTCAACCATCCAACAGGCGATGAGGCCTTAGAGGCCTGGGTGCCGGGGACTGTGCCACCAAATGTGACAACCAGCACTTCAGACTTCTAGAAAGAGCTCATCAGGGAGAGGAAGAACTTGAGCATTCTCTGCAGATCCAAGGATTGCAAAACCCTCTCTGCCTCGGACTGTGGCTTTGGGAAGAACAGGGGCAGACATATTTCCTGGTTTAAGTGGAATAGTGAGACCACCTTGGGCAAGACGTTTGGATGAGTGCGCAAGATTATATTGTTGCTGTGGAAAGTAGTGAAGGGTTCACACGACAGAGCCTGCAGCTTGCTCACTCTACGTTCGGCAATGAGGGCCACCAGGAGAACCACCGTGTGAGTAACCCATCTGATGACGACCGACGCCATTGGTTCAAAAGGTTTACGCTTTAAGGCAGCAAGAACCACATTCAGGTCCCAGATGGGATGGGGCCTATGCACCGGTGGGAACAGTCTAGTCAAGCCTTTTAGGTGGGCTTAACCACCGGGTTGGTCGCTGAGAAGTCTGATCCGGTGAGTTTGTGTATGCCCAATGGCCGCAAGGTAAGTGCGACAAGTATGCACCTGGACCCCTGAGCAGGCCAGATGTGCAGAAAAAGACAACACGTGATCCAAGGAGCAAGAGAGCGGGTCAATGCCCTGTCCTTGTGCAGAGTATGGTCCCTGTGCTCCTGTACTGCGAGCGAGTGGACGGCCTCCTGTATGATCTCCTAATTACTTTCAGAGAATAGCGAAGGATGAAGTTTCAGCTGATCAGACAGCAGGCAGAGTGCCAGTTTGGCCGGGTCTGGGTGTTCCACTGCACTGTGATGCGTAGTGAGGAAGCCGCACCTGGGGATCGGAAGATGGACTGTCCCCTAGGACTGGAGCTGGAGGAGTTCCAAGAACCACGCCCTCGATGGCCGGGGGCGGGGAGGAGATCAGGGTAAGGCTGCAGCTCAACAAAGCCCAAAATTTGCAGAGGGTCGGCTGGAGCAAAGGGAGTAGGAGGAGGAAACTAGTATCACCTGCGGTAGTGCCAGCAAGTTGGAACCCATCCTTCAGCGACTCCTGGCCCTGACCCACCCATGATGCAAAGAGGGACATTTGGAGTTGTGAGGCAATGCGACTAAGTCCAGATACGGAAAGCCCACATCTGGAAGAGAGGTAACAAGGAGTTGGTGTAATTCCCACTCATAGGTGTTGTACCGCAAGTGGCTGAGCTTGTCTGCCTCCGCATTCCTGTCCCCCGGTAGATGAACTGCCGAAATCCAAATCCCCTCCGACAATACCCACTCCCAGATGTCAACACTGCTTCCATCCAAAGGAGGGGAGACCAGGTCCTCTGACGCAATGGGCCTTCTGTCATGCTCAATACGCCCACTACCTGGAAAGGGTATCAGAACGGCTGGGTGGCATAAAGATAGCCCTGTGGGGACCACCCGCCTGAACCCTGTGGTCTGGAACTGCTCCCCAAAGGAAGAGGACTGGATCCACCCAGGGCCGCCCATTCTCAGGGCGATGGGGCCACGGGAGGCCTAATGTCGGAATCTAAGGTGACTGACGGCCATGCAGGTCCGGCCATGTTCTGGTCCCCCGTTTTGGGAGCCTGTACAACACGTTAGGAGGGGGAGCCCCGCAACTCCTGCTGAGTTTGACATAGCAGAGGACTGTTTGTGTCCTGACCCTGAAGCCGAAGCACTGACCTCGGAGAGGGCTCAGGTAGGCCTAAGGCCCTTAGCCAGCAGGCTGGAAGTCAATTGTTACCCTGTGTCACGACCTCCGAGTGGGCTCCAGGAGGCTTTTTGCCCTCAGCCGCCGAGCTGGTTGTCGTATGGGACCGTGCCTCAGGCTTGCGTCTGGAACCGGATCTTGAAAGTCCCTTGCACCCCGGTGCAGAAGAAGCAGCAGAGCTGGAGTGCCCCTTGGTAGTCTGCCCGGGAGAGCCCCTGGGCTCCTCGGCGAGGGAGTCGGCAGCCTTATTGGCCTCAGGCCTACCACCAGTGTAAGAGTCTGGGGGATCCCTCCCAGATGGAGGCCAGAGAAGGAGTCTTCAGGCTGGGGTGTCTTAGAAAATAAGGGACTTGCCTTCTTGTGATGCAAGGTCTTGGCCACAAAGTCCTTCAGATGACCGGGAGAGTGAAGTGTTGCAAATCTCCCTCTGGCTGGAAAATCGATTCTTCAACGAACAATGACCGAGAGAGCCAATAGCCACACACGTGTCCCAAGGGTGATCGAGCTCAAAGCACTCAAGGCAGAGTGCATCGGGGTCTGAGGTCTGGAACGACTGATCGCAGGAAGCGCATCTCATGAAGCCTCCTGCTGCCAACATTCCCCGGGGGAAAAGGCACCGAAGGGAGGTGAAGAAATTGAAAAAGAAAAGAATCGGTAGCACACGGAACGCCCAAAAAGTCTGTCTGTGCCAAAAAAGACTGAGGTGAGGCGCTGCAGGGCGGTGCCACTGGGGCGTTACCATGCCCCTGTGCGCTGTACTAAATTTAAAGGGGTAACTCACATTTTTCGCAGCCAAAGGTTCCGGTACCGGACCCATTTTAGAGGGACTTCCACAAGGATGGAGGAAAGGGGGCGGGACGTACGAGTATGAAACTATGGAGACCCCAACCTCTCACTATGTGAATTTGAGCAGGAACTCGTCTAAAATTGATATTCTTGCCCCGCTCTTTGCACAAAGGTCATGTTCTCACCATTCATCAAAGCAAAATGGTTTTCAAAAGAACTTAACCTACGTTGAAAGGTTAGAAATTTGGAAACAAAGTGACACTGCCCTGGAACGGAGGATGATCTTGATCACCTTAAGCAACTCCAGTTACCTCCAAGAAAGAAATAACTAAACAAAGAAAGCTTATTATGGACATAGAATTGATATGGTGCCCAACACTGCAAAACTATATTAGGTAGTTAAAGAGCTCTGCAAAGTCTCTAGTGGTCCGATCCTTAATCCCTCCCAACTATTTGCAATGCAATTATCCTTATTGCCTTTACAGGCAAGATTAAAAAGATCAGAAAAGACGTCGCCCAAGTAAACTTGGCCAACAAAGCGTCATCTGACGCTCTTGAAGTGGTTCATCATTCATCAAATAGCATCAGGACAGATTTCACAGAACTAAGTGGAGCCAATTTTAACCACGTTCTGGTTACTACAAAAAGCTCAGTTTCTCCTTTAGACCTGTTACCCATTAAATCTGCGCAGGAAATAAGCTCACTACATAGCGACAATATTCTCTCTATTATTAATGCTTCCCTATCATCTGGAACTGTCCCCTTGATGTGGAAACGATCTGTGATTAAAACTTTGTTTTTTTTAAAATAAACTCACTAGATCCTGCCGAGGTGTCAAGCTATCAACCCGATTTTTCAGCTACCCTTTCCCTATAAACAACTGAATGGGAGAACGTCTCCCATTTTCAAGATGTAGTGGAAGCTAGAAGCCTGTTGGACAATGCCCAACTTGGATTGAGACCACTGCGTAGTACAGAGTTGGTTACCTTATCAGGAACAGGTTCTCTTAGGTCGAAGGTCAACCAGAATGAGTGGCCGGCCCTGATCCTTTTGGGCCGGTCAGCGGCTTTAGACACCGTTGACCACCAGCAATCCCGTTGCAGAGGATCCACAATATAGATCTTCAGGGCAAGGTCTGGAAGTGGATTACAAAACCTTACCGAGCACATTCAGATGGGTCAGCTTCTTTCACCCTCATTTACTATGGATTGTGAAGTGCCTATGGGGTTGTCCCCATCCCTTCTTTTGTTTAATTTGTATCTACAACCCCTAATGCTTGTTCTCCAGCAGGTTGAGGTAATATACTTCATTTATGTTGATGATACCCAGATCCTGGTAGATCTGAGAGAAAACAAAGACCAAATAGAAAACCGGATCAAGAATTGCCTTGTTACAATTAGGACTTGGATGGACCGGAATGATTAAAAAAGAAATGTACCTTGACAAAACTGAGGTCTTAATTATAAACAAAGTTAATCTTTGGAACCTCACGTGTTGGCCTGAATCCTTCGGCAAATGCCAGAGTCAGAGTGCAGAAGCGAAGAACTTGGGAGTTATTATTGATGACAAATTCATTGAATGCTCAGGTTTCAGCAGTTACAAAATCATGCCATTTCATTGTTGGGAAATTAAAGAAAATCTTCCCTTACCTAGCACAACCACATCAGGTGCTGGTTTGTAATGCCTCAATTTCTTCTCGTCTGGATTTGAACAATGCCGTTTATCTGGGCCTGCCAGACTACACCATAAGCAGACTACAAAGAGTATAAATCCTGGCAGCAAGGCTCTTAAGTAAACGAAAGTAGTACCAGCATATCTCTCCTGTGCTTTGGTTCCTTTGCTGGCTGTCCGTGAAAAACCAAAATTATTTTCAAAGGTTTATGCATAAGCTTCAAGTGTGCGCAAAATCCTACTGTAACAGCTCTAGCAAAAAACGTGAATACTTATTTCAAGGTTCACTTTTCCAGACTGCGTCAGAACAGAAGACTGAAGTACAGGAAGGAAAGAGCTGGTGGCCGTTCTTTCCTGTTGTCGTCTATCAGACTATGGAACTCCCCTGCCTGTCGACATTTGGAAAAAATCTAGTCTGCTGACTTTCAGCCAAAAATTAAAAACTAATCTTATTAATATATAATTTAAGTCGTCTCACTTTTTTCATAAATCATTGTCCAGTCCTCCACCATGAATAGCGCTGAGATCATGGTTAGGCGATTGTTACGCTGGTAAAACCCTTCATAACATAAACAAGAAGGACACTCCCACTGACGTTTCCCTATGGCAATTGCCCCGTTTTGGCAAACTTGGTTGCAAGTTGTAAAAATACTAATTCAACAACACAACTAAAATATTATGATTCCTTTGTATCACAAAGGTCCCATTTGTTATGTGAATTAGATTTCTGCTCTGCCATTTCAGGGATAAGATTACACAGTCATAGTGGAGACGTAGCCTCCATGCTTCATGTTTTTATAAATATCTCTTGCACTCACTTTCTCTTTCCATGGCCCCTAACCTGCTAACTACCGAAAGTATAACTTTCTCATTTATCACAATAATATTTATATGTGCAGAATAAAAGCGTTGCCATGGCTTTGTACTGAGTGGTGTGTCTTGTATAATGTATATTGCTTTGTAACAAAATAAGCGTTCTGCATTTGCAAGATTATAAAATCACCCTGTACAGTCTGTCACCATGACTTGAAAAAAAGGAATGACAACCTAGCTCATCTGTACAGGCCCGGACTTTCATATAGATTTTGACCTCCAGCTGCTGCATGAGTTATTTAAAAGGGTTTAATTTCAGCGTATACCTCAGCTGGGTATACTTAGAATGGATCATGATATTGTATACATGTGTACCGCATATGAATATCGTTACCATGTCATCGGATACAGTGAAGATTTGTAAAAATGTCAACTTGCCTTAAATATTAGACTTTCCCGACACAGCAAGTAACCTTGTGGAACATCTTGACTTACATGGTTAGGACTGTACGACACTGAAGAGCCAAATAAACACTGCATTTCAACATTATCAGAACATTACAATCCTTCACTATAGAGGCCGGCCACCTTAAAATGATGGTGTACTATACCCAGCTTACCATTTAAGAATTTATTATTACTGAACTCAAGTTCATGATCCATCCTTCACTGCCCGCCACCCCCAAACACATCACTTTAATGTTTGGGAAAAACAAGAGAAATCTATACACATCCAACACTTGGCGCAGACAAACCCAGTACTAACGCTTTTAACATGGAGTGTTTCTTACAAACTAAACTGGTGAAAGTCTCCACATCACAAAGCCAGCTTGAGCATCTCTCCCATCAACCATACTTAGCACCAGGTATCGTTTGGTTTAGATACTGCCATCAAAGTTGCTTGTGAAATGAGCTGTGCATTCTTAAACTTTCTTTCATGTTTACCAATACCTAATCACAGTTAAAGGATAGTTCCGGGACTATTTTTTTATTGTCCCTACGGTTCGGCCATGTGTTTTTAAGCATAAATCGGTAGATCGTAGAAAACTTTCCTATGGACCTTACCCGACTTTTCGTCCATTAACGCACTCGAAATCAGCCGCCATTTTATGATAATCCTATCATTTCCCCCCATCGACCTGGCTCACCTGCTTTTGCGGCACTAAATCAAATCCCCCGCCCCTGAAACAGACTATCAAAACATTCATATTCCCCGCCTCTATCCGCGACGTGACTGTGCTGCGTAGGCAAACGCGCCCAGGCGTCTTCTACGCGACTCTACACAGAACCCGGAAATCAACACAGATTAGCTCACAACACAGCGTGCCACAATTCGGAATATGAAACTGTACTTTTAAATCAAACCGCAAGATTGTAAATTTGGCAAAGTACATTTATTTGACATCCAATGTTTAGAGAATATTCAGCGATTTTCATTTTTATTTGCTCACGTTCCAAAAAGTTCGTTTTGAGGCACGCGATGTTCCTTTGCTGTACACAGGGTCTTAGATCATCTCACAATACAGCGCCACAATTCGGAATATGAAACTGTGGTTTAAAAGCAAACTGCAAGATTGTACATTTGGCAAAGTACATTTATTTGACATCCAATGTTTAGAGAATATTCAGCGATTTGCATTTTTCTTTGCTCTCGATCCAAAATAGTTCGTCTTGAGGCAAGCGATGTTCGTGTGCAGTACACAGGGTGTTGGTTTACGATAAAATAAGCTCTTCAGTCGCACTGATAATCGCATGGCTGTTCCAACAACGAGGCACTAGGCCACCACAACGGTCTGTATGTTGCATCTAGCCGTTAGTACCGCGTAAGGGCATACTTGTACTTGGCGATCGTCCCATAAAATGGTCAGGGTGCTAACGTTGTTCACGCGGATAAGCAATTGGCGATTATAGAAGCCATCCGCCGGTGTCTGGTACTCGTGACACAGACAGTAATGGATGAAGTACCTGTTTGAAAAACATAAAAAATTAAATTAGTCTCACCATCAGATCTTGATTAAAATTATTCATTTTATATATTAGGTCGGGAAATTATTTCATAGCTAGGACAGTGCAACTGGGTTTTATACGTCAAGGGGGGGGCTGTAGGATACTGAGACAGTCCCCCAGTGCAGGGGTTGACAGGGAGTGCAGGTGGAGAGTGGAAGGGCCCACGACCGAGATCACAGACAGTGGACCAGTTGTAGCAGGGGAGAGGGGGAGAGAAAGCAGAAGCAAAGAGGTAGGTTTTGAGGTGCTTCCGTAAAAGGAGACGGTTCTAGTGCGCGGTAAGCTACTGTATAGTAATTAAATTGCGGTATAAACTCATCTAAAGAGTTACTTACATTATATTTGCATTTTCCATTGTGTCTGTGCGTAGGGCAGCCCCGAAATACCACTCCTTCTATGCCGACGTTATTTCTTCTAATGAACGAACATGAAATGGCTTTCGTTTCTGAAATTATATTCATTATCGTTTCTTACGTGGTCCCGGCCTGTCAAGGTCAAATAACAATAGAACCTTATACTGAGTCGTGGGCCATTCTGGCACCCGAGAAAAAATCAAAGCAGCTGACCTTCACTTTGAACGAGCACACATTCCTAGTTAGCTACATTCAGTTTAAGGCCATCTCACAGGACTTGAAATTTACACAGCAAAAACAAAGAGGTGATGGCTGGAAGGTTTAGACTGAATCTTAACCACTGGCATTGCTCGGGGCAACCCTCCAGACCATCGTTCTTCGCCTGCCAAGCCATTACAGAAGGGGAAAGACCATATGCAAATCAGGCTTGGCCCCACCCCAAAAGGGGAAGTCCAGCCCGAACTGCTAGGTCACATCCCTTCTGCACGAGACCACAAGCATCCCCAAACATGTTTCACCCTTGTTGGGGATCATCAGTGAGGAGTAGCTTGGGTCTCTAGGCCCAGCAGGCACGGGACCCACGTCTGGGCATACCCGTCCCACTCGGGGTGACAAAGCAAAAACAAAGAGGTGATGGCTGGAAGGTTTAGACTGAGACTTAACCACTGGCATTGCTCGGGGCAACCCTCCAGACCATCGTTCTTCGCCTGCCAAGCCATTACAGAAGGGGAAAGACCATATGCAAATCAGGCTTGGCCCCACCCCAAAAGGGGAAGTCCAGCCCGAACTGCTAGGTCACATCCCTTCTGCACGAGACCACAAGCATCCCCAAACATGTTTCACCCTTGTTGGGGATCATCAGTGAGGAGTAGCTTGGGTCTCTAGGCCCAGCAGGCACGGGACCCACGTCTGGGCATACCCGTCCCACTCGGGGTGACAAAGCAAAAACAAAGAGGTGATGGCTGGAAGGTTTAGACTGAATCTTAACCACTGGCATTGCTCGGGGCAACCCTCCAGACCATCGTTCTTCGCCTGCCAAGCCATTACAGAAGGGGAAAGACCATATGCAAATCAGGCTTGGCCCCACCCCAAAAGGGGAAGTCCAGCCCAAACTGCTAGGTCACATCCCTTCTGCACGAGACCACAAGCATCCCCAAACATGTTTCACCCTTGTTGGGGATCATCAGTGAGGAGTAGCTTGGGTCTCTAGGCCCAGCAGGCACGGGACCCACGTCTGGGCATACCCGTCCCACTCGGGGTGACAAAGCAAAAACAAAGAGGTGATGGCTGGAAGGTTTAGACTGAATCTTAACCACTGGCATTGTTCGGGGCAACCCTCCAGACCATCGTTCTTCGCCTGCCAAGCCATTACAGAAGGGGAAAGACCATATGCAAATCAGGCTTGGCCCCACCCCAAAAGGGGAAGTCCAGCCCGAACTGCTAGGTCACATCCCTTCTGCACGAGACCACAAGCATCCCCAAACATGTTTCACCCTTGTTGGGGATCATCAGTGAGGAGTAGCTTGGGTCTCTAGGCCCAGCAGGCACGGGACCCACGTCTGGGCATACCCGTCCCACTCGGGGTGACAAAGCAAAAACAAAGAGGTGATGGCTGGAAGGTTTAGACTGAATCTTAACCACTGGCATTGCTCGGGGCAACCCTCCAGACCATCGTTCTTCGCCTGCCAAGCCATTACAGAAGGGGAAAGACCATATGCAAATCAGGCTTGGCCCCACCCCAAAAGGGGAAGTCCAGCCCGAACTGCTAGGTCACATCCCTTCTGCACGAGACCACAAGCATCCCCAAACATGTTTCACCCTTGTTGGGGATCATCAGTGAGGAGTAGCTTGGGTCTCTAGGCCCAGCAGGCACGGGACCCACGTCTGGGAATACCCGTCCCACTCGGGGTGACAAAGCAAAAACAAAGAGGTGATGGCTGGAAGGTTTAGACTGAATCTTAACCACTGGCATTGCTCGGGGCAACCCTCCAGACCATCGTTCTTCGCCTGCCAAGCCATTACAGAAGGGGAAAGACCATATGCAAATCAGGCTTGGCCCCACCCCAAAAGGGGAAGTCCAGCCCGAACTGCTAGGTCACATCCCTTCTGCACGAGACCACAAGCATCCCCAAACATGTTTCACCCTTGTTGGGGATCATCAGTGAGGAGTAGCTTGGGTCTCTAGGCCCAGCAGGCACGGGACCCACGTCTGGGCATACCCGTCCCACTCGGGGTGACAAAGCAAAAACAAAGAGGTGATGGCTGGAAGGTTTAGACTGAATCTTAACCACTGGCATTGCTCGGGGCAACCCTCCAGACCATCGTTCTTCGCCTGCCAAGCCATTACAGAAGGGGAAAGACCATATGCAAATCAGGCTTGGCCCCACCCCAAAAGGGGAAGTCCAGCCCGAACTGCTAGGTCACATCCCTTCTGCACGAGACCACAAGCATCCCCATCACCTCTTTGTTTTTGCTATGTCACCCCGAGTGGGACGGGTATGCCCAGACGTGGGTCCCGTGCCTGCTGGGCCTAGAGACCCAAGCTACTCCTCACTGATGAGCCCCAACAAGGGCGAAACATGTTTGGGGATGCTTGTGGTCTCGTGCAGAGGGGATGTGGCCTAGCAGTTCGGGCTGGACTGCCCCTTTTGGGGTGGGGCCAAGCCTGATTTGCATATGGTCTTTCCCTTCTGTAATGGCTTGGCAGGCGAAGAATGGTGGTCTGGAGGGTTGCCCAGAGCGTTGCCAGTGGTTAAGATTAATTCTAAACCTTCCAGCCATCACCTCTTTGTTTTTGCTATGTCACCCCGAGTGGGACGGGTATGCCCAGACGTGGGTCCCGTGCCTGCTGGGCCTAGAGACCCAAGCTACTCCTCACTGATGAGCCCCAACAAGGGCGAAACATGTTTGGGGATGCTTGTGGTCTCGTGCAGAGGGGATGTGGCCTAGCAGTTCGGGCTGGACTGCCCCTTTTGGGGTGGGGCCAAGCCTGATTTGCATATGGTCTTTCCCTTCTGTAATGGCTTGGCAGGCGAAGAATGGTGGTCTGGAGGGTTGCCCAGAGCGTTGCCAGTGGTTAAGATTAATTCTAAACCTTCCAGCCATCACCTCTTTGTTTTTGCTATGTCACCCCGAGTGGGACGGGTATGCCCAGACGTGGGTCCCGTGCCTGCTGGGCCTAGAGACCCAAGCTACTCCTCACTGATGAGCCCCAACAAGGGCGAAACATGTTTGGGGATGCTTGTGGTCTCGTGCAGAGGGGATGTGGCCTAGCAGTTCGGGCTGGACTGCCCCTTTTGGGGTGGGGCCAAGCCTGATTTGCATATGGTCTTTCCCTTCTGTAATGGCTTGGCAGGCGAAGAATGGTGGTCTGGAGGGTTGCCCAGAGCGTTGCCAGTGGTTAAGATTAATTCTAAACCTTCCAGCCATCACCTCTTTGTTTTTGCTTGAAATTTACACTCCATCTTTGCATTTTGTCTGCGTGCTTTGCAGCCCAACAGAACCATAAATACGGAGACATTCTATATTTTTTGAAAAATGATTTATATTACTGTTTGGTTTAATTTAATGCGCAAATGAACAAGGTTGGAGAGACACATTGCATGTACACTGAGCAATCACTTTTATTTACACAATACATAGCTACACATATTCAATGGGCCTGCGACATGAGGAGACTCCAGAGCAAAGTCACAGGTGACACCCGGGTGGTTCGCACAACTGCACAGTGAAGGGAGGGGCAACGGTGGAGAGACACATTGCAGGTACACTGAGCAATCACTTTTATTTACACAATACATAGATACACATATTCAATGGGCCTGCAACATGAGGAGACTCGAGAGAACAGACAATCAAATTACAATCATTTAAACCGTGATGTGTATTTCTCAATGAGCTCTTCTTTAGGTGGACATGGAACACAGGCAATGTTGGGTGGCAATGCAGTTGTCCCCTGCACAGGTTCGTTCACAACTCCATTTATGTGCCTATCTAGGACGTCAACAATAAGTCTTTCAATAAACTCATATTGCATATCCTCAAACACTGGTTTGATCACCCATTGTTTACTTCTTTTAGTGAAGGCCTTATTGTAGCGAAGCGTCCCTAAAGTTCCGGTCGTCCTACTTTGTTGACGGCCAACATTATGGTTATGTGTCAAGACCGCTAGAAGAGTCCGATTTATCATGCCCTCCATGCCAAAATGCAATCGTTTTGGCCTGTACTTTAGGCACATATTGTGGAACACCTCCAAATCTCCTGTGTGGCAGAATTCCGTGAGTCCCCTCAAAGCTTTTGTTATAGTTTTATCAAATACAATCTTTTCAATGGCTTTGTGAGTGGGTGATGAAGGAATCAACCACTTCTTCCGTGCCTCCTCTGTGGACAAATGGCCATGTTCACAATTGTGGAAATGTTGGTTCGTGTTCCATCGGTGAACGTTTGTACAGTGTGGCATTACTGACCGCCATTTTTCCAGTAGGATTTCCAACGACCCTCCACATGTTTTTGAGCTCCACCAAAGATGGTTGCTGATTGACTTGGACCACTGTGAAATACCTTGCGTTTCTTTTTTTTTACCTGCAGCCGACAATTTTTTATTGATTGTTTTTGCAAGATGCCAAACGTCAAATTGGTGATTTATATTTTTGTACTGTTCTCTCATTGTCTTGGCAATTGAAACGTGTCTGTCCGTGGCTATCAGGTCGATCACCATTCCCCGCGATTGTAGTTCTTGCAATGATGCTACAAAGCCAACTTTCTCCATGGCCACTGAGGATGTACTTTGTGACACCTGCACGACCACCAAACTCACAATTTTCTTACTTTCCATGTCCTGAAAGTGGTAGGTGCAGTACTTGGCTGAAAATCCTGGGCTGTCGCACTGTCCATCACCGGCTAGCCTGAACCGTTTGCCCGCGAATGTACTATCAATAGACATTTTTTCCATTCTCCAAGCTTCGCTAATGGCTGGAAATAGATAATCGGTTTGGTATTTGTAGAACTGAGTTTTCGCAATGAAATGGATTCCCACAAACTGAAAGAAAGACTCTAATTTTTTAAAACTTGAACCACTAAAAAGTGCAGCCGCTGCACAAAGTAGATTGCCTGCTGGCAGTTGTCCCAGCATAGGTTGTGCAGACCATGAGAAAGGATGATATTTTGTACAGGTGGCATGTATTTTAAGGTTAGTGCCTCGAATTGCACGAGTCACATTAATCAATGACTCCCCACATACTTCCCCACCAACCGAATGCCCACATTTCATCCGAATAATAATATCAATCAAACAACTATCGAATACAATGAATTTGGCCTCTTTCCTTATACTGTCACTCTGCATCCCAGCTGGTTCGGCCTGTAACGTTGAGGACATGTCACTCACATGAAAGGTAGAATCTCTGATATCGTCTTCCGCTATGTTCAGTGATATTGATGGTGTTTCATTGTCGTCCACTTCATTCTCTTCCATTGCAACATCCGTTCCTTCTCCGGCGATGGGTGAATAAAACAATTTCTTCAACTTTCTCGCGGTCTTAGTTTTCGCGGGTGTGGATTCTGTGAATTGATCTCCGACTGCATCCGAACTACCAGGAGGACATTCACTATCAATGGCTGGTGGTGGTATAGCTCCGTTGTCAATCACTTCATATTCTTCCCATTGGCACGATGCATCTCCAGTCTCAAGTCCCTGCCAAAAGGTTTGACAAGCAACATCTCGCGTTCGCTTCACTGTCTGTGTAGATCTAGTTCGTACAACCACTCGCAACTAGAGGACAGATTGGAAAAGGGATGTTCAGTTTAAACAACTTACAGTATTGAACTATTAACAGTGAAAAACAACATAATATAGTGACCAGGACACTAACCTTCTTTTGCTTTCTTTTCTTTGAAACTTTCTTGCCTCGAACTTCAACATCAGGACGCTGTTGCTCCGACTCGTGTGTGCATGTCTCCACTTCCTCTTGCGCTGCAACGACTATATTTTCCTGATAAGCACATCCATCACGCACTGACGCTCCATCGACTCCCTGAAACATAGAACTTTCATTAGTATGTATAATAATATCGAAAACACAAAATGTACTTGGGGACCAATACCCACGTACATGTCAATAGCAAAACACGAATGAACGCTTTGTTTAGAACATTCAAACGACAATTATTCACGCATTGTTGATCTAGTTAGATGGAACTGTCAAGATCCATACCTCAGGCTCCTCATAAACTTCCATTGATGATATTATTGAAGATGACGCTTCAGTGACTCCCTGAAACACAGTAATTGCATTAGTATGGTTTTCTATTTTGATAAAAAGAACAGAAACTTTGTGCAGGCGTGAACGGCTCATCTAAATAGACCTGCACAAACGATCAGTTGTCTAAAATAAATAATGGATATGTAAATATGATTCGATTTGCTCGATCGTTGGAAGTGTCACCACCCAGAGATCTGCATCAACTACTAGGGGTGATGTTCTTGTAGAAGAAGCTCCGTCATCTCCCTGAAACATAGTACTTGCGTTAATAAAGAAGGAAGTATAGCGGATGTAATGACGTCATATGATTTCGCTTGATCGAACTGTCAGTATCCATACCTCGAAATGCATAAGAACATCAAGGGACGATGTAACTGCGGTGCACACTTCTGCAAGCTGTTGCGCCGACCCGTAACTGCACGCTCCCCCATATTCTTCTTGGACTAATGCTCCATCGACTCCCTGAAACATAGGACTTTCATTAGTAATGAACACAATATTGAAAAAAGAAGACACATAGGAGGGCGACGACAGAAGGACATATCAATGGCTAAAAACGAAAGAAACATTGTGTGTAACAATCACGCTACAAGAATGCAAGATCTGATGATCTCCATCGACGGAACTGTCCTGAAACGTACCTCGAGCATCTGAGTGACATCAACGGTAGTCGTCAATACGTTGGACTCCTCAGCATCTCCCTGAAAGACAGTACTTGCATTATTTTGGATAACAATAATTATAACTGAAAACAAAGACTAGAGGACGAGTACAAGGGTGTACCATTAGGTAAAATAATTACACGATAAATTAAAACTATTGATTTACATGCCTAAAACAAGTCAGTGGCAGAATAGCCAAGTAAGATTACCCGATAGGCGCTTGAAGTGGCTGATGACTGCAATAACGACACGGATGGAGAATCTTCCGCCTTCATATTGAGTGGATACATAAATGGGGAAATTATTGTTAGCTAATGCTACACACTACCGCAAGGCCGAGAGATAAATACATAAACTTGACTCACCAGTGGAGGGATGTGGACGAATAGAGTGGGAATAGCGGTTGAGAGCAATTTTCGCCTCGCTCGCGGTGTGTTCTTCTTTATTAGCAATGATGTGGAGTACATGTCTGAGCTAAAGTGCCTGCTGCAGATGCGGTATCGATCACCCCTCTTGTCCGCAAAGACTTCTAGGACTCTACTTTCAAGCTCAGACGGTGGATATCCGCAATATCGGACCCATTCTCTTATCTGATCTATTGTCTTAGGGAAAACATGCATTATAATACCTTCAGATTTATTATGGGTCTTCGAAGGGCAACCGCCAATGGAACAGGCAGGCATTGTGGAAAGTTCTGAAAAGTAAAGATCAACAATTCTCTATGAATACCAATGTGTTAAAAAATTAAATGACACATAAAAGGTTCAATGCAAGGTTCGTTTTGGTTCTTGGAACTATACACGTTATTCACATGCGGATAAGTATTTGAATAACTTTAAAAAAATAGAAAAATAATTTGACTAAACTCAGAACATGTGACTAGTTACTTGCATGTACTGTCTTGAAAGAAAAGAAATTGCACGCAAAATGATTATGGTACATGGCCTTACCTTGACGAACAAACAGTTAGATGCAGGGATCAGAGTAGTTTCTTGTCGTAGAACAGGGAGCAGTTCAAAGGTTGCAAACTGACGAGTTTCCTCGAAGTGGTCACGGAAGTTCACAGAGACGAAGAGCAGATAACCAGCACCTTCACGGGTTGACTAGCAAAGCGTAAAGTAGTTCTCATTAGAAATATGAAGTGGGTTATAAAGAATTCGAAACAGGGGTGTGTTTGTGAATGAATGACGTGTATATGTCGTGGCATTATGCGGTTTGCAGGGGGCCGTCCAGCGTGAGGGGGGATGCTTGGCAGGAGACACGGGGTCTGGAGGTAGACATGGGAACAACAACCCATGCTCTATAGACCACTTTGAAGTGCACATGGTCTTTGGCACCTCTTGGCCTTTATCGCTCCCTGACAGCTCCACTTGCCAGCGCAAGTACCCCGGTGCGAACTGCCTTTGATAGGGCGGGGGGGTGGATTGGGGCGGTGGTCGTGCAGACAAGACACAGGAAGACTCGTGAATGGAGACACACTTATGTGGATTGGAGGGGGCCGTCCAGCGTGAGGGGGGATGCTTGGCAGGAGACACGGGGTCTGGAGGTAGACATGGGAACAACAACCCATGCTCTATAGACCACTTTGAAGTGCACATGGTCTTCGGCAGCTCTTGGCCTTTATCGCTCCCTGACAGCTCCACTTGCCAGCGCAAGTACCCCGGTGCGAACTGCCTTTGATAGGGCGGGGGGGTGGATTGGGGCGGTGGTCGTGCAGACAAGACTCGTTTGCCGCAGGGCCTCACCAAGGAGAGGCCATCTAACTGCATGTAAGAGGCAGGCTGCAGGATGCTGGCCGGAGACATGTGGTGTGACAAGACAAGGCACAGGAAGACTATTCAATGGAGACACACTAGATTCATTTAAAAAATCCAAACAACCATTGTTAAAATATATGTTGGGTTTTATTTTAGATCTTAATTTCAATTGAACATAAATAATAAACATTACACATTGTAAAGTTCCGGTTGCAGCACATCCAGGGAAAATCCGCGGTATTGTCCACTGTCGCTGGGGAAATGTTGTCTAATGGCAAGTACCGCACAGGCAGGTATTACTCTCCGAACGCGGAGTCCGAGCCTCCCGTGAAGCCACCAAGTGAAGCAACGATAGGCCACCAGCCTGTACCACCTGTGAAAATGAAAGATGCAAACTGTATTAAAATGACAAAACTTTCTTATCAATGTCGATTCAGGTAAAAAATGTCATTCTGCTTTGAAAAAAATTCTATCTAGAAAATGCACAATATGGAACCAGTTTACATGCATTCGAATGATATGTAGATGTAATTTTTATGTGGGAGACGACCATGACATAGTAGTGGCATCACTGACATCAAAACCAGAGTATACTTACTCGTTACTCGGATTACGCGGACGAACAGTGCCGCGAAGTTCGTGCATAAGCACCATCATCATCCTCAACACGGTCCGTGAGAGGCAGGCTTCCCTGAACTCTGGCAGCTCGGTGATGCATTGCGGACTTGGCTCGCCTTCTGAAATGTAGGCCAAGCACCCGGAATTTTCACGGCAGCAGCAGTTCTCCTCCTCAGTTGGCATTAGCTCGCACCGATTGCACGTGCACCAGGTGGAGACGCCGTCCATGCGACATGGTCCAGGCTCTTCATCCGTTGACTGGTCCTCCCAACTGCCGTCCGAATCCCCATCGTTTTCGCGTGCTTGCCTTTCCAGTAGTTCTTCCTCGGTGTACTCGGGCTCGTACATATACGGCATTATTGTAGCCATTGTGTGGTAAAGAAAGTAAAATAATTTACAGAGATGGTACAGGTGTTCACAAGGCCTAGAAGCGGCGAAGGTAGCTGACCAGAGCACAGAAACGAGTCACAGAATACTCAAAGTAACACAGAGAGAGGAATGGAATCGAAAATCTGCTGCTGTGTGTTGTGAAACGGTGTGTTTATACTTATTGAGGAAAGAGGCGTCCTGCCATTTCCATGGCGACACTTCATTAGCTGAGGCGCAGCGATTGTTGACACGAAACGTGCTTTGGCGTTGGGTAATGGGCGGTACGCGTCTGCTGATGTCAGGCTCAGGGGCGGGGGATTTGATTTAGTGCCGCAAAAGCAGGTGAGCCAGGTCGATGGTGGGAAATGATAGGATTATCATAAAATGGCGGCTGATTTCGAGTGCGTTAATGGACGAAAAGTCGGGTAAGGTCCATAGGAAAGTTTTCTACGATCTACCGAGTTATGCTTAAAAACACATGGCCGAACCGTAGGGACAATAAAAAAAAAAGTCCCGGAACTCTCCTTTAAGAAACATGCATCACAGCTAACACGACCATGATCCTTTCTCATCACCTCACGTGCCCACAGCCTCCCATAAATTGTTTGTCCAATGGCTAATCCCCCGTTCCGATCACCTCTCCACCAACCCTCCTTTTATATCCACAGACCAAGGTCCGATAACACCCCGGCAGAGTCACAATGCGGCACATCTCGGACAAGGTCAGGCGCTGTAAGACAACTACAGTGGTGATGGGTGGAGTATAAATACTGAATAAAATAACGTACATACTTCACTGAATAGTACAGAGATTAGTGGAACTTCAATAAAAAAACGTCTTGTAGTTTCTAAGAATTAAATAGGGAAGGTGATTCTAGGCTTAGTTCTCCATTTCTAAAACATTACAAAATTGGAGAAGTGCCACTCTGGGTGTAAAGCAAAGGCAGATGGATAGCAGTAAATGCAAACTTTGCAGGCCACTTCTAAATGACTAGTTATGATATCAACACATCTACTGTAGTTATCATTGAGGTGATAATACACAGGATGGTGGCCATTTTATTTTGGAGGAACAACGCTCTTTTGATCCCAAAAGAACATACAATAGATGAGAAATCAGATTTGACGGGAAGCAGTGAGCGTCTTACAATGGGGCGAGTTTGAGGGACATTCTGACCAGGTTGTGGAGGGGAGTAAATGGAACAGTCATTGGGGACAATACATAAGTGGACATACATAGAGGACAACCAATATTGGCCATTTTTAAGTGTAGGTAGGCGGAACGGCCAGCTGTGCTCGGGATGTGACCATGATGGGTGAAGTACTAGAATGGAGGCAGAGGAAGTGAGGGACAGAGCCCGGTTAGAGGTGAGGGAAAAATATTAGCTACAAGGCAGATGAGAGGTAGGTGAAGAGGGCAGCTTAGAGGCGAGGAGGTAGACTTAGTTTGGTTTTGAACAAATCTGTGTGGACTTTCTCAGATGTCCAGGGGGAAGAGAATTCCATGCAAGTGGAGCAAGAAGAGAGCCATTCCAGTTGGTAATAGCACATTGTACAATTTAAGGGCTTCTGTGATGCACAGGGTCCTTTAACGAAGCCAGTAGTGCCATTACCGGCCAAGTTGTCCTGCCGTGCTGTGTATGATCACCATTAGCACCCGCAAACACTAGGCACAGATGCTAAGGGCTATCTTCAAATTAAAAGAAAACTTAACGGGTGTAGCAGAAGTCGCTGAGCTCTTATGAAGTCTATTTTCTGTGTTGAAGTAATCTACACAGAAAAGGAACTTCAAGAGCATGCGAGTAGGGAAAATATATTGGGGGATAATAGAGTCAGTGAGGTCAAGCAAGAGCGAGCCAGTGGGGGTAAGATTTTGTTGTGGGAGCAAGATGATTAATGGTGGGGAAGGAGTGCTCGAGTCTGGGATGGAGGTTTAGGAAGGAGAAAGCTTGAGTTCAGGGGGGAGGCAGGAGAGTGTAAGGTCAGGGTCAGAGGAGTCATCCCAGTAGACAGAGGAGGTCCACAGGGAGGGCAAAGGCAAGGAGATCGTCCTTTGGGGGTGGGGGGGCATGGAGTGGAGGCAAGGAGCAGGTCTGCGGGGGAGGTAAGGAGCGGGTTCGGGGGCAGGGGGAAGGCAAGACGAGCTCAACGGGGAGGGGGAAAGCAAGGAGAGGGTCTATGGGGAGGGGTTAAGGCAAGGAGGGGGGCAACAGGGGAGGCACGGAGAGGGACTGTGTGGGATGTTTTTATCCATGCATCCAAGCCCTACCTCAAAACTGTGCAGTACTGACATGGAAAACATCATGATGGCCAGAGCTTCCCAGAAAATGCACAGGGAAATGCATGAAGAATAGGCTGCCACTCATTTTTGCCGATGTTATGGGCACAGAAGGGCACTGCCTAAAACCACCATTGGACTACCCACACAGTAGTCTGAAACCATTGGGAATGGCAATGCTGATTGCCAAAAGCAACCTAGAATTGTGGGGAATTCATTTTCTTAAATCCCAAAAAGGGGTGCAGTACCAGTACTCACCACTATCAGAAAACCGGCGTTTTAAAACCACCAGATTTTGTTTAAAACTGAATAAATGAACCCAAGGCAAGCCAAAGAAAGACTTACTGAGAGGTGGATACAATCTAAAGTTATATTCTGAAGTGACTTGAAGGTTTATAACAAGACTGGCTGAGCTGTGGATTTCAGCAGTTTAAGTAAATTTGGACTGAAAGCCACTAAAAAAATCTAAATGTTTAAAAGAAATGAGTGACCTACTTTTGAGTGTCACATAAGTTGTCACTGTTGAAATGCCATAGTTTTGAACTTAGAATCAGCATTCTAGCTGCATATGTAAACATTGTCTTGACTTAAACTGGGTAACAAAAAGTGACATTTTATCTGAAGCCTGGCTTAATGAAACTGAATTCTGCCCACCAGCTACCCCCGACAGGAGATGAGACTTGCACAACAGCTGTGTTCCCAGGCCTAGCTGCCCTTTTGCTGCTCCCACCAAAAGGGATATGACACTTCCCTGATTGAATTACCTGGGCTCTGCAGGAAATTGAACAAAGCCCTGTCCTGACTCAGGCAAATGTTTTATTATGGGGGCCGTAAAAAGTGGCTTTCTCCTGGAAAGAAAGGGGAGGAGCACTGCCTGTGAGAGCAAGCTGGCTTGGCAGAACTGGAAAAACCAGAAATTCAACCTTGTGCTGGGGGGAAACCACACCCCTGTAGCCAGAATATGGTTTTAGAAAAAGATGAATAACTCATAGTACGGACTTGTGAAAATTATTTAAATACCACCATAATTCTTGTGATTTTTCTGCCCACATTTTAAGAGGTTTTTAGAACCGGTGGCATGATCTGGGGGCAAACTAGCAGTTAAGAGGGTATTACTTAAAATGTATGCATGTTAAAAATCTGACACTTCATCAATTAATGTCCATACTCCTTGCGCACATGTGTGTAAATTTGGGGTAATGTCCGATATTACGAAATCAGTTAAAAAAGTGCAAATGTCGCCATTTCTGAATGCAAGCTCCCAGGAAGAGCAGATTTGGACAGGGTATACCTCCTGTGATATGTGATGGGTGCATGGAATTTTAAACAAATGTGTACCTGTGCAAATATGTCTTTTGGGTCAAAATATAGATTGTGTGTAATTTGACAGGGGTGGGTTCTCTGTACCATAAACAGACCTCATCATGATGACACTTCATTTCATTCCCCCAATCAAGGGGAAGAGGATGAAGTGGCCAATGACAAGTGGAGAGGGGTAGAGCCTAGTGATGCTGCACACACACCCATTTTCAAAACACATAAAAGCAGACAGTCAGGACAGATAGGGACCTTCAATTCCATTTGCTGCAACGCGCTCTGCCGGACCATACCACATCCAGAGATCCAGACTTCAAATCCATCAATCTCCAGAATCCAGAGAGGCTAGAGAGAGAGCAGAGCTGACCCAGACCACTGTTAGCAGAACCAGAGAGCTGACCCAGATCACTGTGAAGTGCAGAGACCAGACCAGAGTCCAGTCTAAAACCTGACCAGATCCGTGGCGAGGCCCATTTAATTCAAGAATATAGTGTGAGTACCTAGCAGAACTGTGCAGAACCAATGTCTTAGTTAAAATAATCTAATCCAAGCTATTTTAATCTAAGTAGAACTGCCTCCTAACTGTCACCTGTCATTTGTAAAGCTGTCACCTGTCATTTTCTAGTTGCAAGCTGCACTGGTCACTTTGAATTTTAACATTCCAAATCCGAAAAACTACCTTTATTTAATCGCTCATATCTCCGTAACCGTTTGAGCTAGGAACTTGGTTTAACTTTTCTCTGAAAGCTTAGAATCTTAGCTTTCCTACGAACCTAGAACCGCATTCCTACCCCCGATACTTGTGCCGCAATCGCGAAAAACGCACTCGCGAATTTGCCGCGATTTGCAAATTTCTCAACGTGTGAAAACAGCAGTTTTCTTGCTTTCAGTTGCCAAAAATTTGTTTAACCTGCTAGCTACTCCTAGATCCTTGCTAAAGTGAGCCTGGACTAATATTAACTTGATTTCACTCACCCTGAACCTCCTAGAGGGAATTAAAAGCATTTTAGCATATTTTTCACTTCATTGCCAGCACATATAAAAGCATTTTGGGCCTGTGTTTAAGCTTGCTGGGGTGAACTGAATTATAGTTGATTGCATTTCTGAGAACTGTGTGCTTTCCTTCCATTTCCTTGCATTGCATAAAGGGGGGAGGGGATTGCCAGAGAAAAGTGATTACATTGTTTTGTTGAAATCATATTGAGTATTTTCTGTATTGCATTTCATTCAACATTACATCCATCGGAACTTATATAAAGCATTCTCTACCACCTTATTCTTCTGTTCCTATTCACAAGTGTGCCAGTACCAGACTATCCATTATTGATTACTGCTCATATTAAGTGTCATATTCAATTATTAATTTATTATAAAGCGTGATATATATATATATAGTTTAAATTATCAAATAAACCTTTAAACGTGCAAAACAGAACTACTTCTTGGCTCAGTGGGGTCAGGAGGATTCCAAGAGAGGGGTGTTATATAGGGGTAGTCATCCAGAACGCATGAACTGGACATAAAGATATATTAAGGGTTTCCATTCAGTATCCCAGACTAGGCATTGACTTAGCTGTAGTGTTGAATTGAATCCTCTTACAAATTGGGGGCTCGTCCAGGACGTTTGGGTTAGATCTACCATTTGTGCAGATTAATACAGTGTGCCAGCTGACCAGATACACATATCCGGTCGGATCACCACGCTGTGTTACGCTGTAAAGCACTCCTCAAAGGAACGCTCTAAGAAAAAGGTCTGTTTTGCAAAAATAAAATACTAATTTCTGTAAGTCAGGACAGAGACCAATCTCTAGAATGACGACCTTAGTAGACATGAAAATAGCCAGAGAGCACTTCTTACATAAGTTATTTGTGAGAGGTGAGTGGACTCATCAGGACCAGACGGTCTGGTTGCAAGCAATCGCACCCCAGATCACGGAAACAGGGTCAGATATATGGAGAGATCAGGGTCCCCTACATGTGGCCCTGAGTGAACTATACATGGCTCCTAAAGCTAAGGATGAACAAGACAAGATGGTTAGGATAGCGGCATACCTGTACCTATATATGGGAGACATGCAGGATAAATGTACTGAAAGCCAAGATCTGGCGAATAAGCGACAGATGGCGTTAGAGAAGGTCCAATCTGACCTGGTCTCTTCTGAGCAGAGGCTGCAGGGGAGCCAGGAGTCAGAAAATGAGAGTAGACAGCACATCATTAAAATAAAGAGGGATATGGACATCCTGAAACAGGAAAAGGCTGACCAGGATACCAGATTTCTGGCCTTGCAGAAGGAGTACCAAGAAGGTTTGGACTCCCTACTGCAGAGCCAGAAAAAGCTGGAGCAACAGATCAATTTCAACAGGGCATGCACAGAGCAGGTAGCCACCCTGCAAATCCAACTAGACAGAGAGAAAGAGGAGAGCAATAAACTGATCCTGAAAGACCTGGATACCCAGGCAGAGTTTGATCAGGAGCGCCAGAAAGCTGGTGCCTTCCAAAGGCAAAGGGACGACCCGGCGTCACAAGTTCAAGCTCTTGGTCAGGAAAGGGACACCTTAGGCCAGGAAGTCTGCCACTTAAGGAGAAAAATGGAAGACAATCACCTGGCCCACCAGGGACTGGGTGACCTCCAAAAAGAACACCAGGACTTGCTAGAGCACACCAGGAGGGTGGAGGATGCTCTGGCAAGACAGGAGCAGGCCAATAGGGACACAGCTCAGGAGGTAACCCTCCTGCAGCAAAGACTGGCCCAGTGCTCCAGGACCAATCAGGAAACGCAGAGAGAGAATGAGGCTCTCTGCCAGCACAATGATAGACTCCAACAACAGGTAGCGATGCAGGAGAGACTGATAGAGTCTAGTAAGGTCTTAACTGAGGAACTGAAGGCGCAGGCTCTTGCATTGCAACAGGGAGCAGGGGCGGATAGAGATGAGGTTCGCTGGGAAAGAGAAACTCCTGAGCATAACCCCAGGAGCCCTAGTACCAGAGGCCTTTATTTCTCTCAGTCCCTGGACTCTGCCACCCCCATGTCCCCTGGCGCACATGAGCACAGGGCCACAGGGATGGAAGACTACTATCCAGCCAGAAGCATGGGGCTCATAGGCCAGTACCACCCAGGAATGGAGGGGCGGGCATCCGGGTATGGGCACCCAAGCAATTTGATGGGGAACCCCAGGAGAGTAGGCCCATTAAGGGCATCCTGAAAACCTCTGCCCAGTTAGGTCAGTGGGGGGGGGGGTACCCATCAAATCCTGGCAGCAAGGAGGGATCTGAAGACTCCTCTGAGCGGTACAGGACACAGGAGACCAGGTCCCCACATTCTGCCAGCCATTCCCAGGCTCGCAGAATCCGGGAAAACCTGGAAGAACAGACGGGAACCTCTGGGAGCAGTGCCTCAGAGTCAGAAGATGAATGGACAAGGGTTACCCGAACCAAAAAGGCCAATAAGGCAAAAAGGGCCTTGCTTAAGGACCCATTGAAGCAGATTAAGGCAATCAGGAGTGTCATCACGCCTTATCATAAGAACGCCAAGTACTCTGTTTGGGAACACTTGGAGCTCTATGAGCAAATGATGGAGACTTTCCATTTGAAGGACAGCAGTAGCTGCATCCAGTACGTCAAATGGACATTCTCCCCAGAATACTCCAGTTTCTTTGCGGGGCTGGAGGACCAAAATCATTTAAAATGGTCCACCTATAAGGCGGCCATCTTGAAACATTTCTCTGTGCACCGAAATCCTCAAGAGGCTCGCAAGGCAGCCTACAATTTGCAATGTGGGGAGGATCAGGCCCCACAAGAATTCGTGCAAGAACTGAAACGGGCCTTTGCGCAGACCACCAGAAGGGTGCGCACAGACAGCAGAGAATTCGTCAATACATTTTTCCATGCCTTGCCCAAATATATAATGACCCAGCTCGTGAGGGATTTTCACGAGAAAAGATCTTTAGACTGGGTCATTGAACAGGCGACCCGGATCTATGAGGTGCAGAAGCCAATAGAAAATAAAAATAATGTGCCCAAAAACCCCAAAGCCAACAACACCCCTGCTGCTGCCAAGGTGGCAGAGGTAAAGGTCACCCCCGTTTTAGAGTTGGAGATGGGGGGGGGCCTAAAAACCTACCTGCACCTAATAATGCTAGGCCCAGAAGGTCCTCGGGCCAGTCACAGCCAGGGAGGCAGCCCCACAAATGGGGTCCCTCGCTCTCCTGATTATGTAAGCCCCCGTTACAAGGGAAACAGACCCATCCTGGGTTATGTGTGGACTCCTCCAGCCCAAGGGGGGGATCCAGCCAAGCACCTAACCCAGGGAACTTCCCTCCTAACTTCCCATTGGAGGGCAGAAATTCTCCAAACCCTGGGCAGAACTTCTTCCCCAGGTATCCACCCAACTTCCAGCCCCAAAATCCTCCACCCTTCTTTCCCCAATTCCCTGAGCCCAGACAACCGAATCCGGGAGAGGGGAGGCCAAGGGTGGAGGGGTATCCAAATCTTCGCAACCAGGGGTACTACCAAAGAAGGGATAGCTACCCTTCCCGGGATCAGCCCAGGGGAGAAAACAGGGCCCCGTATCAGCCTGAGCGGGTTTCCCAGTTAGAGCGCCAGGTTCAAAACATGGCGCGGGATCTGGGTCACATACTGGGGGCTCAGCAGAACCCTCAGATCGGCATGCCAGCGCAGAACGCACCCAACTCTGGACCTGGTGCTCCAGAACAATGACGGGGGCAGCACCCCGATAACTCACCGGTTCCCAGGGAGGAGGCACAAGGGGAAGGGGGGTGTAAAGCCTTGGAGGAAGCTTCCTTCCCAACTTGTAAACAGCCCCTGGAAACCCAGGAACCGGAAACAAAATCTCTTGCCCCTGAAAGTCTGCCTCCTAAGGAGCAGAGGGGGGGTAGGAGAAACAGAAGACCCAAACAGACTCAGTTTGAGGAGGAGGTACAGATCTTCCAATTTGAGGGAGAGGGATCCTCAGAGGATCCTGGGAAAAGGATCTTCTCCTTCAGAGAGGGGGGGAAGGGTCCCTAGGGATGCAAATCCAGACTGGGGAGATGTGGAGACTGAGCTACCGCCGCCCACCATCTCATCCCAGAACCAACAGCAAGAAAATCCCCTGGTTCAAACCCATCCTGATGACTGCCTCGAAAAATGCGGGGCGTCCCAGAACCGGAACCAGGGGAACCCACAATGGCTCTGATCTCCAGTTGCCAACTTTTTCTTTCAGATTCCCAAGGCTCTCCACAGAATTCTGCCCAAATCTCTTCGCTAGCGATGTCCAAAACCAGAAAGTTAGCCCACCAGTTGTCCAAAAATGTGCATTATCTGTGCCCCCTTGAGGAGAAGGAGGGAAGATATTATGCCCCGGTACAAGTACAGGGGCAGGGTACAATTTTGGCACTGGTGGACACTGGATCTCAAGCTACCCTTCTGTCCAGAAGGGCCTTTGATGAACTGAATGCAGGAAGGGGAGGGAATTACCAAATTCCTCTCACCTCACTTCCTGGACAACTCCAGAACTTTGACGGGAAGGAAATTCCCGTCAAGGGGATGGCAGACTTGGACATTAAAATTGGGCGACACAAGTTGAAACACCCAGTCATAGTTGTGACTCCAGAGGGCACCCCTTGTTTACTAGGGAATGACCTCCTGAGAAGGTTGTCACCCCTAATAGATTGCGTAAACAAGGTCCTCTGGACCCAGACTAGCCGACCAATAAAATTAAAACAGAGTGTCAACCATGTTAGTTTAAACGGCACCTGCCACATGGTTGAACAAAAATCTGACCAAGTAGAATTCCACTTCCAGAATAGCCAAATTCCAGACGTGACAGTAATAGCAGTAGGACAACAGACTGGTGATGGAGGGTCCTCTCTATTTCTGAAAATCAACCTTCCTTCCAGTCTAAAGTGGTACTCCACGCTGGAAGGAAACACTCTGAGATTCTATACTAATCCACAATCAGAAACTCCCACTCCTATAGTCCAGAAAGATGTGAAATCAGCTCAGAGCCTGGCTGATATTCAGCAAATTGGAGAGCAGTTGTTCATCCCTGTCCAATTAAATGATGGGAAGGACTCTGTTCTCGCTCGAGTGTGCGTGAACAACGGTAAGAGCTTCATCAGCGAAGCCATGTTTCGCCAACTCCCAAAAGATCCAGCCATTCCCACATTCAAACTGATAGACAAATGGGAAATGGACCTGGAAGCACCTAATTCCAAACATCTCCTGCCAAGCAGGTGTATGCTCAAAATCTCCATTGGCAACAAGAGCATAGTCCACAATTGTTGGGTCGTGCGAGACGCCCCTGCCGCCTTTTACTTAGGCAGTGACATTCTCAATCGCTTTGCCATTAGTTTGGACCTAATAAACTTCAAAGCTTGGTCCCGATTAGCGGATAATCCCATGGGCTTTGATGATCCAGAAAAAGCATTTAGGTCAGCTCAATTGCTACCTTATGCAGTTGAAATTCAGATCAAAGAGGAAGTCACCATCCCAGAAAGGACCCGACAATTCTCCCTGGAAGTGAAAGCTAAAAGAGGACAACATTTGAAAAACCCTGATGCTTACATACATCTAAACGCTTCTCTCCAACAGCAAGGGTTGGGGGTAAACCCAACACCATTAGTCAACATAGAACATGACACCATTCTAATAGAGGTGGATAACAGCGACTTAAAGAGTATTACTCTAGCCGCAGGCATCATTATTGGAATGGCGGTTGATGACCGTCATTTTTCCATCGATTTAGGTAATGAACTGTTAGGGCCAATCCCCAAGGACTGCTTTGACAGTGACAGTGATGACAATACAACACCAGACAGGATTTTTACCCGGCATGGGGGGAACTTCCTGGTGTACACTTCTTGCCCTTATGGTAAGGAAGATGTGACTTGTGACTTCAGGAGGGATGAGGTGATTTTCCAGGTCCATGAGGGCTGCCTTTCCCACCTGAAGCCTCCAGTCCAAATCAGCACTCTGACCAGGGACTTCTCCACCCAGCTGGAGGAGGCCGCTGAGATAGCCAAACCAGAAGTCTTTCCAGGCTTCAGGCAGATGGTGGAAGAGAGAGTCAACCTAGCTGATGCCTGTGTGACTCTGGAACAAAAGCAAAAGTTGAAACAAGTTTTCTTGGATTTCCAAGATCTCTTTGCGGTAGACTCATATGACTGTGGTCGCACCGACATCCACACAACAACAATCCCCACGGACCCTGGCATGACCTGTGTTTGTGAAGCAATATCGCTTGCCTCTCGCATCCATGGAGTCCCTTACTGAAATAATTAAGAACCTTGAGTCCCGGGGAATAATCCGTCCAGTCCACAGCACCTTCAATAATCCGGTGCTGGGAATATTGAAGCCAAACGGCCAGTGGAGAGAATGCGCCGACCTCAGGGAGCTCAACAAACGGGTCCATACTTCCCGATGGCCTCTGCCCTACATTGACCAAGGGCTGTCCCAGATCCAGGGGTCACAGGTATTCACTGCAATAGACCTGACCAATGGATACTGGACCGTGCCTGTCAGCAGGGAGGACCAATACAAACTGGCTTTTACCTTTGGGGGCCAGCAATACACATGGACCCGGACTCCCTTCGGATACCTTAACTCCGGTAATGAGTTCAATATTTTCATACATAAGGCCATGCCCGACCTGGGTGCGAGGGGTAACCTGGCGTATGTAGACGATATCCTCATCAAAAGCTCAACTGTTGAGGAACACATAGCGGAGATCCGTTATGTTCTGACACAGTTGAGGGCCGCCGGAGCAAAACTTTCCTTTCAGAAAGCACAGTGGTGTAGAACCAGTGTTAATTTCTTGGGGCATGAGATTACTCCTCAGGGTCTCTGTCCCCAGGAAAAGAAAGTGGAAGCACTTCAGAAACTGAAAGACCCCACAACTCTGCGGGAACTAAGGAGCCTCCTTGGACTGACTAATTACAGCAGAAAGTTCATTGAGGGCTACGCAGAGATCACCAGACCCCTGATTCATCTCCTGAAGGGGGGGGCCAAGTGGGAATGGGGTCCAGAACAAGCCGAGGCAGTAAAACAACTCAAAAGAAGCCTCTCACAAGCGCCTTGCCTAGCTTACCCTGTCAGAAACAAGGAGTTCTTCCTGGAGACGGGGTTCTCTAATACGTGCTTGACAGCAGTATTATACCAAAAGCATGACAAGGTCAATAAAGTAATCTCCTATGCGAGCAAAACTTTATCCTCTGTGGAGGAAAAATTCAACGATTGTGAGAAGGCACTCCTGGCAACGGTGTGGGCATTGAAGAATTACCGCCCGTTTATCCATGGGGAACACATCATAGTGGAGACTCCACACCAGCCTCTGCAATATCTCCAAAGTGATAGAATCCGGGCCGGAAATGTGAGTAATTCCCGAATTACTTCCTGGATTCTGTCAATGCAAGGCTTTCCTGTGGAGGTCAGATATGGCCAAAACAAGAAGAGTCCCCTCGCGCAAGGTCTGGCTGACTTGCATGATTGTGCCAGAGAAAACTGTCTCGAGGACGAAAGTCTAAAAATAAAGGACAACATGGAGGCATACCTTAATTCCCCCCACAAAGTCTTTGAAGAAGACAAGTGTGAGGGAATGCCCACTGTGTATGTGGATGGATGCTCTTACCATGTTGACAACAACGGGGAGAAAGAACTGGTGGCCGGCGTAGGGAATGCATGGGTGAATGAGTCCCCAGAACCCTCCGCTGGATACAAAATTGGTCCCCGAAGTAGTCAGGTGGCAGAATTGATGGCTGTGCATCAGGCCATCCTCACTGCTGTCCAGCATCAACTCCACGAACTGGTCATAATCACAGATTCGGATTATGTACGGAACGGGTTCATGGAGCACCTGGTTAATTGGAAAACCAGAGGCATGTTATGTGCTAACAACAAACCCTTGAAACATGGGAAGTTGATCCAAAACATTGATGATCTGGTCACCTCGAATGAGATGACCATCTATTGGAAAAAGATCAAGGGTCATTCCAAAGTAGAGGGACCAGACAAAACTGGAAATGACTTAGCTGATCAGCTGGCCAAAACCGGGGCCATCCAAGGGGATCTAATTGAGATCGAGTCCCTGCTGGGGGAAATCCAGGTCACTGCTATCACTAGGTCCCAGACAAATGCTCACAACGACCTTTCAATTGCACAATGGAGTAAGGAGACCCCTGATGCTGATTTGATTACCGCTCAGAAGGGGGATCCAATTATTGGTAAGTTTTACCAACACCTTGAGGACCCTGAGAACTTTCCCCTGACGGATACCGATTACATTGGGAAAGAGGACCTAAGAGTGTTGATGAAATGTCCAAAAATGTTCCGAATCCAAGACGGTTTGCTAGTAAGGAAATCCAAAGCTGGCCACGATCAGTGGGTGGTTCCTACCTCATTCCGAAGCCTGATGTTAAGTCACGCCCATGATGCGGCCACCGCCGGTCATAGGGGGTTTCACACAACACTGGAAATCTTGAGAGGTTGCATACTGGCCACACATGGGGCAGGACCTTGACCAATACTTGAAGGGGTGTATTGTGTGTGCACAATTTCAGCCATCATCCCTCACGCACCGCGCGCCTCTCCAAAAGAGGGGGATGACCCTGCCATGGTCAGATTTACAAATCGACTTTGTAGGCCCCGTGATTCGCTCTGCTAGGGGGAATAAGTACATGTTGACTGTGACATGCTTGTTTACCAAGTGGGTGGAATGTCTCCCAGCCCCAAACTGCAAGGCAGAAACGGCAGCTGCCTTGATGATTAACCACATCTTTTCCCGTTTTGGTCTACCTCAAAGGATTGAGTCAGACAGAGGTAGCCACTTCACCAGTGAAGTAATGACAAAGATGTGGGAGATACTGGGGGTCAAGAGAAAGCTACACATTGCTTACAGGCCAGCTTCGTCTGGGGCAGTAGAGAGATATAACCGAACCATTGTGAGCATACTAAAAAAGTTTGTGGCAGATTCTGGGCCAAGTTGGGATATCCGATTGCCTCTGGTCCTAATGGCCATCAGATCTACCCCTTCACCTGCAACCAAAATGTCACCATTTGAGTTGATGACTGGGCGCAAGATGGTGCTTCCTCAGCATTTGCTCTACAGGACCCAAGAGCAGACACTGATAAATGCCTCCACAACTCATGAGTATGTGGAGAATTTAAGGAAACACCTTCAACATGCTTTTGCTTATGCTCAGCGGAATCTAGAAAGATCAGCTGATAGCATGAAGACCCACTATGACCTGAAAACTTCCAGGAAGGAATATCAGGTGGGGGACCGGGTCTATCTATACAATTTCCAAAGGAACCAGGCCAAACAGCGAACATTTTTGCCTACATGGAAGGGACCCTTTGAGATTATAGACAAAATCTCCCCTGTGGCCTACAAGATCCACATCCCCAAAGGCGGTTTGGCAGAGGGGGAAGACAAGTGGGTCCACATTAACCAGTTGAAGTGTTGCCATCCCAGGCACACTCTGCAACAACTGGAGGAATCCTCTGGAATCCTAGAGGGTACTGTCTCAGATTAATTCAGTTCTAACTTAAAAGATCCTACATATAGCCTATCAAATTCTGTGTTTCTCAAGTTTGTGTTCCTGTCTCTTAATTTAAAAAAATGTGCATGTTCATATCTGCTGAGTTCTAAAATTTATATGCCACCCCACTATATCAATGGTGGGGGAAAAATGTCCATGAATAGGTATTGCCGCTCTTCCTTTGTCGTCCTAGAAGAAAACCTGGAGACGGGCCAAGGACGACGATCCGGAGACCGGGAGCAGAGACGCGGGGGGCCCAGGGTACCGCCCAATATTCCCATCAGGACCGGCGAGGAGAACCGATCGATCAGTACCGGATGGAGGAAAAGATGCTGAACTGTGCCATCTATTGGAAGAAGATGAGGAAACATCCCAGGTCTTGCGAGTCCCATCAGTGAAACAGAATGGCGATCGCAAGAGGGGGGCTTGTGGGATGTTTTTATCCATGCATCCAAGCCCTACCTCAAAACTGTGCAGCACTGACATGGAAAACATCATGATGGCCAGAGCTTCCCAGAAAATGCACAGGGAAATGCATGAAGAATAGGCTGCCACTCATTTTTGCCGATGTTATGGGCACAGAAGGGCACTGCCTAAAACCACCATTGGACTACCCAAACAGTAGTCTGAAACCATTGGGAATGGCAATGCTGATTGCCAAAAGCAACCTAGAATTGTGGGGAATTCATTTTCTTAAATCCCAAAAAGGGGTGCAGTACCAGTACTCACCACTATCAGAAAGCCGGCGTTTTAAAACCACCAGATTTTGTTTAAAACTGAATAAATGAACCCAAGGCAAGCCAAAGAAAGACTTACTGAGAGGTGGATACAATCTAAAGTTATATTCTGAAGTGACTTGAAGGTTTATAACAAGACTGGCTGAGCTGTGGATTTCAGCAGTTTAAGTAAATTTGGACTGAAAGACACTAAAAAAAATCTAAATGTTTAAAAGAAATGAGTGACCTACTTTTGAGTGTCACATAAGTTGTCACTGTTGAAATGCCATAGTTTTGAACTTAGAATCAGCATTCTAGCTGCATATGTAAACATTGTCTTGACTTAAACTGGGTAACAAAAAGTGACATTTTATCTGAAGCCTGGCTTAATGAAACTGAATTCTGCCCACCAGCTACCCCCGACAGGAGATGAGACTTGCACAACAGCTGTGTTCCCAGGCCTAGCTGCCCTTTTGCTGCTCCCACCAAAAGGGATATGACACTTCCCTGATTGAATTACCTGGGCTCTGCAGGAAATTGAACAAAGCCCTGTCCTGACCCAGGCAAATGTTTTATTATGGGGGCCGTAAAAAGTGGCTTTATCCTGCAAAGAAAGGGGAGGAGCACTGCCTGTGAGAGCAAGCTGGCTTGGCAGAACTGGAAAAACCAGAAATTCAACCTTGTGCTGGGGGGAAACCACACCCCTGTAGCCAGAATATGGTTTTAGAAAAAGATGAATAACTCATAGTACGGACTTGTGAAAATTATTTAAATGATACCATAATTCTTGTGATTTTTCTGCCCACATTTTAAGAGGTTTTTAGAACCGGTGGCATGATCTGGGGGCAAACTAGCAGTTAAGAGGGTATTACTTACAATGTATGCATGTTAAAAATCTGACACTTCATCGATTAATGTCCATACTCCTTGCGCACATGTGTGTAAATTTGGGGTAATGTCCGATATTACGAAATCAGTTAAAAAGTGCAAATGTTGCCATTTCTGAATGCAAGCTCCCAGGAAGAGCAGATTTGGACAGGGTATACCTCCTGTGATATGTGATGGGTGCATGGAATTTTAAACAAATGTGTACCTGTGCAAATATGTCTTTTGGGTCAAAATATAGATTGTGTGTAATTTGACAGGGGTGGGTTCTCTGTACCATAAACAGACCTCATCATGATGACACTTCATTTCATTCCCCCAATCAAGGGGAAGAGGATGAAGTGGCCAATAACAAGTGGAGAGGGGTAGAGCCTAGTGATGCTGCACACACACCCATTTTCAAAACACATAAAAGCAGACAGTCAGGACAGATAGGGACCTTCAATTCCATTTGCTGCAACGCGCTCTGCCGGACCATACCACATCCAGAGATCCAGACTTCAAATCCATCAATCTCCAGAATCCAGAGAGGCTAGAGAGAGAGCAGAGCTGACCCAGACCACTGTTAGCAGAACCATAGAGCTGACCCAGATCACTGTGAAGTGCAGAGACCAGACCAGAGTCCAGTCTAAAACCTGACCAGATCCGTGGCGAGGCCCATTTAATTCAAGAATATAGTGCGAGTACCTAGCAGAACTGTGCAGAACCAATCTCTTAGTTAAAATAATCTAATCCAAGCTATTTTAATCTAAGTAGAACTGCCTCCTAACTGTCACCTGTCATTTGTAAAGCTGTCACCTGTCATTTTCTAGTTGCAAGCTGCACTTGTCACTTTGAATTTTAACATTCCAAATCCGAAAAACTACCTTTATTTAATCGCTCATATCTCCGTAACCGTTTGTGCTAGGAACTTGGTTTAACTTTTCTCTGAAAGCCTAGAATCTTAGCTTTCCTACGAACCTAGAACCGCATTCCTACCCCCGATACTTTTGCCGCAATCACGAAAAACGCACTCGCGAATTTGCCGCGATTTGCAAATTTCTCAACGTGTGAAAACAGCAGTTTTCTTGCTTTCAGTTGCCAAAAATTCGTTTAACCTGCTAGCTACTCCTAGATCCTTGCTAAAGTGAGCCTGGACTAATATTAACTTGATTTCACTCACCCTGAACCTCCTAGAGGGAATTAAAAGCATTTTAGCATATTTTTCACTTCATTGCCAGCACATATAAAAGCATTTTGGGCCTGTGTTTCCAACTTCTGTAGTCTAAGCTTGCTGGGGTGAACTGAATTATAGTTGATTGCATTTCTGAGAACTGTGTGCTTTCCTTCCATTTCCTTGCATTGCATAAGGGGGGGAGGGGATTGCCAGAGAAAAGTGATTACATTGTTTTGTTGAAATCATATTGAGTATTTTCTGTATTGCATTTCATTCAACATTACATCCATCGGAACTTATATAAAGCATTCTCTACCACCTGATTCTTCTGTTCCTATTCACAAGTGTGCCAGTACCAGTCTATCCATTATTGATTACTGCTCATATTAAGTGTCATATTCAATTATTAATTTATTATAAAGCGTGATATATATATATATATATTGTTTAAATTATCAAATAAACCTTTAAACGTGCAAAACAGAACTACTTCTTGGCTCAGTGGGGTCAGGAGGATTCCAAGAGAGGGGTGTTATATAGGGGTAGTCATCCAGAACGCATGAACTGGACATAAAGATATATTAATAAGGGTTTCCATTCAGTATCCCAGACTAGGCATTGACTTAGCTGTAGTGTTGAATTGAATCCTCTTACAACTGCTAGGTGAAGGCAAGAAGAGGGTCTGCAGGTGGGGGAAGCAAGGAGAGGGTCCGTTGGAGTGGGGGGCAAAGAGATTATCTGCAGGGGGAGGGGAGGCAAGCTGAGCGTCCATGGGGGAGGAGGGGAGGAAAGGGGTGGGTCCACGGGGGCATTCAAGGGGAGGGTCTGTGGGGAGAGGCAAGGAGAAGGTCTACGGGTGGGTCTACAGATGGGTCTGGGGGGCAAGGAGACGGTCCTTGGGGGGATTATAGGAGAGCAGAAGCCTGACAGGATGGAGAGACCGGGGAAAGTGCCAGACCAGGTGGGAGGCAGGTAGAGTGTCAGTTGGGGGGGTGGGGATGCAAGAAGAGGGTCAATGGGAGCCAAGAGGAGGGTCGGAGGGGGAGAGAGAGCATCCACGAGGTGAAGCAAACAGGGGAGGCACGGAGAGGGACTGCCAAGGGAAGCAAGAGAGGAACTGCTGGGGGAGAGGGGCAAGGTGAGGGCCCCAAGTGATGAAGGCAAGGAGAGGGTGCTTTGAGGTGGAAGGAGAGGGTCCGCAGGGGGAGGGGAGGCAAGCAGAGGTTGTATGGGGAGGAGAGGCAAGGAGAGGGTCCAGAGGGGTCGAATGGGGGGGGTAAGGAGGGGCGGATGGGGGTCGGCAAGGAGAGGAACCGCCGGGGAGAAGCATGGAGAGGGACTGCCGGGTGGGGTAAGGAGAGGGTCGCAGGTGGTGAAGGCAAGGAGAGGGTCAGTGGGGGTAGCACGCAGGGAGAGGGTTTGAAAGGGCGAGGGGGAGACAAGCAAAGGGTCCATGATGGAGAGGGGGAGGCAAGGATTATTCTCGTCAGTGTGCCAAGTAGAGGGTCTGCAGGGTCCACAGGGAGAGTGGAGGCAAGGAGAGGGTTCACGGAGGGAGGAAAGCAGAGGGTCCGCAGGTGGGGGAGAGAGTCTGTAGGGGTGGGGGACAAGGAGAGAGTCCGTTTGAGGGAGTGGCGGCAAGCTGAGGGTCCATGGGGAGTATTCTGGGGGGAGCGAGGAGAGGGACTGCTGAGGGGGAACCAAGGAGAGGGTACACAGGTGGGGGAGGCAAGGAGAGGGCCCATGGGCGTGGGGCGCAAGGAGAGGGTCTGCAGGCGGAGGGGAGGCAAGCAGAGGGTATCCATGGGGAGGAGGGGATGCAAGGGTTCACAGGGGGACTGGTGGGGGTCAAGGAGAGGGTCCACAAGGTGGGGGGTAAGCAGATGGTTGACAGGGGGAGGAGAGGAGGAATTGAGAGGGTCGGTGGGGGCGCGTGGAAGGCAAGGAGAGCGTCATGGGGCAAGGAGGTCAGCAGAGAGAGGCAAGGAAAGTGTGGGAGGAATCGCCATCTAGCAATGGTGTATTAATACCATTATGTGGGTAATTATATCTCTGAAAGGACAATATGCTAATCAGATTCCCCTTTCATAAGCACCATGTCAAAAGCATAGTGTACACCCGACCCCTGCTGCATAAGTAGCTTGACCTGCAGCGCCTGCTCTCCAGTGGCACAGAGCAGGTCCAGGTGCCCATCTGACAGCTGAAGTGAAAGTCAAATCGCTACAGCACAGGGGATGCATTTAAGAGATGCACCCCTGTTCCAAAAACTACCCAATTATGAGAATGATGTCCCTCCTGGCACGCTTAAATGCAAATATAAGCCATGTCTGAGTTTAGGGTATGATGGCCAGCATCTCTCAATTATCCAAGCCACAATAATATGAGATCACAGGTCCGCCCTGTGCAACCCGCTCAGCTGGGAAAGGATGTCTATTACCCCAAGCCAAGCTGTCCTTCATGCAGCCAGTAGGACTGTAGTAGTTGCGGTTGCCCCTCTTTGGTTCCTGAGTGAAGGCAGGTGGCACCCTCTCCAGAGAGACAGCCACTACACATGAAGCTGTAATGGGAACAGCCAGCTCTCCAGATAAGGTCTGTATTGGGCCTTTTTACACACAGAAATCTTGTCAATATGGCCCTTTTAATTATTCCTTGCATACAGCTTACACAGGCCACTTATAACAGCACCCCCATAAATCATGGAGTTCGCTAGCGACAGCCTGGCAAGCACCAGCTTGCAAATCCACCCTTTACTTTAGAAATCCACACAATTCCTTGAAGCAACTGGGATGAGTCCTGCTTCGTTTATTTTTTAAACACTTTCCTCTGTTAATAATTCCATCAAGATAATACTTTGAGTAATGTAGAAGGGAGTTTGTGTTTTGTTCACTTTGTTCAACTGCCTGCATTTTGTAGGTTATAGTGTTAAAGAATTGTGAATCATGAACATGCTTTTCACAATCCTTTAGGACACATGTAGTAGTGTGTAAAATGAAAATGGTCTTAAACTAGGGCTGCATTTTTGCATCATTTTCCTCGGTTTTAATCTGCTTTATTAGCGGCAGTGCAGTTCAGCAGCATAGGTATTTCATACTTTTTCTAATAATCACGGAAGCACATTAATTGCATTTAATGGCTTGGAGTTCTTGATGTCGAAGTTTCAAGAGAGCCTCGCAGCAAGCAGTTGCTTGGCATTTGTGAGAAGGTGCTCTATATGAAGTTGTGTTTTTTTAAGTTTTAAGATTGCATGCGTTGGTGTGCGTGCACATGCATGAAAGGGCACTGTACTTAGTTTGTTGTCTTAGAGAGCAAGGAATAGCTGGGCATGTGGTCTGGACTTTACTTTAACTCCCTTTCTGACCATACTGCAAGCCCACCCACTGCAAGCCGGTATAATGGACGCAGGTAGAAGCACAGATTGTACCGGTACCTCTCAGCAAGACTGAGGCCTGTTCAGGCCAAGTAGGCTAATTTATCAGCAGAGCTGCTATACGCACATCATGGCACAATGTAATTATTCACAGCAGGGCTGATTGCATCATGCCTGCATTTCTTAGCAGGATTGCTATATATTTGGAACATAACCTGCATTTCTTAACAGAGCTGCTGTAATGACAAAGCATGAACACGTGTTGGCATTTTCTGCAGCAAGCTAAAGTACTGAGCAAGAACATCTCTTCCCACCACGGTATCACTACAAAATATCAAATCCTGTTACTGCAAAGAAGAAACTCTTGCATGGAAAACAACACATTTCTCCCAATAAATAGATGGGGGCGAGGGGGGGGTTTGGTTAGGGGTATTTAATATCATGTGGAGGAGTTGGAAGGGCTGCAGGGATGGGGGGTCTTTGCCCTCATTAAAAATACAGAAAAATGTATTGTTTTATATGAAAGATTTTCAACCTCACAGTAAAGAATTTGGTGTTTTCATGTATATCCTTTCCACCATCCTCCTCAGCTGATGTGATGCACACTGGCGAACAGTGTGTGAAGATGGCACTGCTGTCATACTTCAATCCCTCCTACACGTCTAGCACTTTTAAAAAACCTCTGCTTCTCCCATGTCCGATTACGGAGTCCCACTGACAAAAATCTAGCACATTTCAAAGTCTCATTATGAATCTCCTAACTCATGTAGGATACTTCAGAGGCTGAGAGCTTTGACAAGCCAGTTATGTCAGGCAAGTCTCACATGAAACTGCCAGTGCCCTAACCATATGTGCCTTTCAGAGTGAACAGCCTGTTGAGAAAGGTAGCTCAGTGGGTCAATAACCCTGCTGTAGAGATCATTGTGTAACATGTTAGTTCAAATCCTGTTGATGGGTGAGTTAATGTGTCTGCATCAGAGGTGTGTGTTTAAGATGCAGGTAACATTCAATTGTAGCAGAGCTGACAGCTTTTGACTAATCAAAAGGACTACTGAATGTTCAGTGATTCAGAACACACACACACATCTCATCAGGGTGGCAATACCTGTAATGGCTCAGAAGTAGAACACGCACATCCCATGAGGGCTGCTATACTTGTAATGGCTCAGAACAGACACCTTCCATGAGGGCTGCTATACCTGTGATGGCTCAGAAGAAGCACATCCCATGAGGGCTGCAAAAGCTGGAATGGCTATGAACAAGTACATCCCATGAGGGTGCTAAACTTGTAATGGCTCAAAACACACATCTCATCTGGGCTCTTATACTGATGGCATACAGTGCTGGTAAAACATCTGCATTCAAGCAAGTGTTGCATCTGGTAAGACAAACCTCTCTAATTCCCAGCCTAATGGCCAAAAGAAGGTTTGCACACATCTAAAAAGGAGCACCCAATGGTAAAACTGCACTAGATTTGTAAACTTAAAAGGCATTTTTAGCTTTATTAATATTTATTGGTGCTACGTCAAAAGACACAAAGGAGAGGAAGAGCAACTTTGAACCTAAGCAATGCAGGAGAACAAAGTGGCGGGTCAGAGTGAACAGAGAGTTTATTAGACAATCCAAACCAGGAATTCAAGCAACAGGATAAGGGAGTTCAATGAGTACATAAAATAGCAACAAAGAAAGTGAAAAGGGAAACCGAGGTAAACATAGGACACACACAAAATAGGAGTGAGGGGAAGAATCAGAGCAAAAGAGACAATAAGAAAAAACAGATCAACAGCAGATGGAGTAGCAACCACAACAGAGAAAATAAAAAAAACATAAGCCAGGGTAATTACATGATAGAGGAAGAAGAGTCATATCAACCTATACACAATATATAGGAACTTAAGGGTAAGAGGCAGAGCATCAGAAAGGGAGAGGCAGGCAAAACGGAGCAGCAAAGGGAAGGAGAGATGAAGCAAACACATGGAGTGTTTGTCAAGCAGGTAGTGCCAGGCGGCAACAGCAGACCCCAGAGGCAGAGAATTGATGCTGGTAGAACAAGGGACTTGATTTATGAAGTACCTAGCTGGCATAATGAAGATGAATCTGGGCAGTAGGCATTGTTAAGTTTTTTTTTTTTTTTTTTTTACACTAATATTTTCAAACAGTTTTAATTTTACACACACACACAAATAGGATAGTTAGACACTTTGTACTGTCTTAAGAAAGAGGAAAATCATTTTTACACTTGAAATTGGATTTACTCTCAAATTAAAAAAATTGGGAGTAAAATACTCCACGCCAAAATCCTATCTTGAGCACTGGGAAGAGGAATCGAAGGACACAACCTCTCACAAAAGGAGTAGCCTCACACAAGGGTGTTGCATTCGAAAGTGCCCTTTGAATCTATTAAGAAGGGAAGTAGCATGGGTTAGAGTATGCGAGGGAGCTCTTTACAGCTGGAGGAAGGTTCAACCATCTTGTTTCTCTCTGCCTCCATCTTTCTTTCGTGTCCCCTCCACTTCCTGTAGCACAAAGCACTTTGTGCACGATATCGGAAGGAAAGCCCACTTGTCCTATGAATAGGGATTGGAACCCTAAAACAGGCTAGATTTATTCCAGTCACCTGCTGGCTCTTGTCTTTAAAATAAGGGGGTTCCCATCTCTGCTTTGATTCACTTTTGCACAAACACTTAGGGAAGTATTAATTGAACCTCTCTTGGGAGAGTTGATCTTTCCAAAGTCTTCTGCCAGTGAGGTAAAGAATGAATGTCTAAGGCAGAGGTGAGCTCTGTCCCCCAACCATCCTGAGGAACCGATGTAGGTGAACTGCTGCTGGGACAAGATCTGACTCTCTGGCAGCCACAGAGGTACACAGGACCTCACTGTGCTGAAGTACCCCTGAAGATGTTTGCCATCCTCCACTGCTCCTTGAATCTCTGGATTGGGATTCACAGGATGAGAGCTAAGACAACCAGGAACATGGTTTTCATCGCCTCAAACCGGTCAAACTGCTTTGAACTAGGATCACTGCATTTCAAACCACAGGACACGCTGGTGCTGCCTTAGGCACTCAATTGAACTCTTCGAACCAGTTTGCTTGTATCTCGAGCCTGCTTGACGCCTCACTGTATGTCACAGACATCGTTATCTGCTAGTCTCGTATCAACTGCTCATCACCAAACCCAGACTAGAACTACGAGTGTCACTCGCCAACTCAAACCAGCAGTTACCAAACTGCTCGACTCTGCTTGTCAGCGAACTGCCTCTTTGTCGAACTGCATACCAGAGCATCAGGATCACTGCTTCAAAACATCACAACCTCCGGCTTGAACCACGGGAGCATCACTCGCTGACCCTACACAGTGGCTCCCACACGTCTCTAATCGACTCAACCCTAAACCTATCCTGGTGAGGGCTCCAACTTGCATTGCTCGAATCCTGCCTTCGGACCGCTCTGAGCCACAGTATTCAACTAGACACCAGCTTGTTAGTTGGCTCAATACTTGCTGCACTCAAAGCCCGATTCGACACTGTTGAACTGCAGAGAACTGCAACAAGGTATTATTGACTGCCAACTACCCATGTGGTATCTTTCTGGGCCCTAAAAATTGGTTAGATCACTTTAAAACCTTCTGCGCTCAACATATCCTTTTGAAGATCATTGTGGCTTTTACTTGCCTTTCACCCCTGATTCATTACCCAGAGTGCTGCATTTTACCATATTTGCTTATTCTATGTTCTTTCCTCAGGGGTGTGTTTTGAGTAGTGTTTTTCTATTTATTAATTATTGCATATGGTGCGTTTAATTAAAGTAAATATTTGTATAGAACCTTGATTGGATACTTCTTTATTTTGGACTGTTATACATCCCGGTTTGGGTTACTACTGAATCTGAAGGTTACGAGGAGGGAGTGGAAAAAAGGACTGGGTTTGGTAAAAGTTTAAGGTGGGGAGGAGAATCAATAATGAGGGGCACGAGTGTAACCAATTCACTCCTGCCCCTTCCCGATCGATGGGCAGTAACGGAAGCACGGATCACCGAAGGACAGCTAGTCATTCTGCTTCTCCATCAGTGAGATGTTTGACTAAAGAGACCCCCCGCCACGCCCATGAAAACAATTACATGTTCAATTTTTCGCACCTACCATCTGTGGCCATTAATACGTTGATTTGGGGGAGGCCAGCTGCTTGGGCAAGCACTGTATGACGGTAGTGATTTTCAACTGGGCTATTAAAGAGTTGCAGGTAGAAGGGGTCTTGCCCATCCAAGGCCATTTATAAATTGCTACAGTCTGGACCATAAATTAATTGGTCCAAGGGACGAGTTATGTCTGCAGCCATAAACATATGTGAATGGCCATCTCCCCTGTTTACTAGGTCTTTAATAAAGTGATGCCAGTTGGCAGTCTCTCCCCACCTTCCACATGCATTAGAAATGCTGGGGTTAGGGGGAAGAGAATCAGGGCGGGGGATAGCAGAAGGGAAGCCAAACAAGCAGCCAAAACGTGCGTCTCTCTCGCTAAGAACTAATAATAAATGGATATGTGCAACACCCATATTGCAGAACAGGAAATCATGATCAGGGAGGATTGAGGGTGCAGGGATTGCATCAGGAGGAGCAGAAGGACAGTGGTGCTGCAGAATTGAGCCTTCTAATTCTCTGTGCACCTCAATGGGGTTAAAGGGCAGAATGAGACCGTGGCTACAATGAGGGTTGAGCTACCTTTCCAAGTTGCAGGGAGCTGCTGCTGCCCCATCTCACAAGATTAAATACAGTATCACAGCAACAAGCTTTGAGCCCCTTACAAGTGGTTTATCAGATGGCTGGCTGAGGACCTATTTTTGTGCATTTTCCTTCCATACCCCACAATTTTCACTGACATATGTCTTCATTACAAGATGCCAAGATGGTTGTGAAAGCCAAGCTAAAACATTACATTGCTTAACGGTCATCAGAACATCACAATGACTAGAAAGGTACAGTTAATGGCTCTCAAATTAAATACTCAAATTCTGCTGTCAATGGTTTAGCTCAATCTCAAAAAAAGTATCCAGTAAGAATTTAAGAACGCAAAGTGGTTAAAACGAACAGTTGGCAAAAAGCGTTCATTACGCATTATAAAACACTTGCATAGAAACCCTGCAATCTCTGTATTTTGTCTTAGAACTTGGAATAATTAATTAGTTTAGAAAGCATACTTTTCTGATGAAGGAAGGCAAAAGGAGGAACAAGAACAGCATTACCACTTCCAACCATAACCATGATGATATGGTCGGACATGAAATCGGCATATTTAGCATATTTTTTTAACTGAGCTAGGTTCCAGTGCCTCATCCAAGCCTAATAAACAAACATTTGGAAATAATTAGCGATACATAAGTTCTAACCAGGACATGTCTGTCCGTCATGAGCCAATGCAGAAGTCAGTTTTGCGCAGAGCCATTTTCCATTCAGTGCAACCATCACAATAAGAATATCATATCTACAGCAGAAAAGTGTTTTATGTGAGTGTAATATTATATAGGTACTGTTTAGACTTGGGTAAACAGCTTGTGACCCTACAAGTGATTTCTACAAAACTCTCTAACTTTGTGCAAGACTTTTAGTAACTAAGAAGTGCCTCAGCTCCATAGACTGTGCTCCAATTGACTTTGGATGTCGTGGCTCCCTGCAGACTCTTCTAGTCCATTGACTGATATTTCTGTCCCTCATAGGTGGTAACTTGTTTTTAGACTGTTATTGCTGGAAATGGCTTGTCTAGACTACATTGGAAGATTTAAGTATACTCACATGCCCTGAGAACCTGTTTTACCTTTTTCCTTCCTTTAACCCTTCCTTTCTACAACCTCAGAATCTGCAAAGTATAACTAGTGATATATACATGCCAATATTGTCCTTGTGAATGAAGTCACCTCCGGGTGTAGGAAGTGTGTAAAAAGCATCTCTAAAGAGTATAACTTGTGCTGATTCTGGAAAAGTATATTTGATTGTTACATATCTTGCCCTTTTTAAAGAACGCTTATTTATTTGTTTAATATCAATTTTTAAATAACTATTTAAAACTAACGTTGAGTGTAAGTGTTACTTGTATTTGCGAATTTCATTGCTACAGCTCTACAGCTCACATTTACCCCTCTTGAGATAGGCCTGGCTGCTCAGTCACACTAACAACTTGTGTAGTACAGACCTATACCTAAAGGTGGGTTACAGACCTATACCTAAAGGTGGGTTACCTAAGTGTTGTGTTATCTCAGTGTTACTACATCAATACTTACCCAACAACCCCCCTGGACGAATCACAAAACTGCAAAAAAGTATATGGCCCCGTCAGATTGATCCTGCAAAGTCTAGTGAGGTTTTGCCAAGGGTGGCAAAGTTGTAAGGGGGTGGGGTCCCAAAATTAGTCATTTTTCCCAGAGACGCAATGAAAAAGAAATGTTGCTCACACCTACAGGCCAAACTGCAGGATGGATTTTGTAAATTTGGTGTAAATCTGTCCAGTAGTTTTTTTTTTTAAACCACAAAACCGTAGGTAAGATAAATTTGTGATATCTGGGTTCGGTCAACAGACTCGCTTCCCTGTTCGGTCTGCGGACAGGCCTCCGATTGGTCCAGAGGGGGTGTGAGGTCCGCGGACATCAGACGCGCACGCTGATTGGATGGTTTAAAGAATGAGGTGCGTCAGATTTTCGGTAACGCCCGCCACTTTATTTAAAGTTTTTTATTTGTCAAACTTGTTAAACTTTGCAGAGTTGAGGAGTGAGGATGGGATGGGATGTGGCCTTAAAAAGCCAAAAAACCTGGTATTTTTCTTCTCCGATAGCCATAAACAGCTCGGAGACAGCTCTGTAATGTTCATGAACATCTCAGATGTTCGGGGGCATCTATGCTTATTTGTGCACTAAGGGTTGGTGAAAATTATTTTTTTTGGATGGCTTAAAACTTTGGCGCCGCTCAATGAAACTGCAGGAATTTCATTCTGGACCTGATTCTGAATGTTTTTGGAAAGTGTGGTGCTGTTTTGTCAAGAGCTGGGGGGACCCAAAATATTGTAAAGGCTTATAAATGTGGTGCCATTTGATGAATCTGCACAAAGGTTTGCAAAATGATTTTAGATCTGGATATAAATGTTTTTGCAAAGTTTGGTGGGATTTTGTCAAGCGGGGACTAAATTAGAAGGGGGGTCTCAACATTTTTAGATGGCTTATAACTGTTGCCGTTTGACGAATGTGAACACAAGTTTTCGGAAAGATTAGAGACCCCAACCTTGAATGTTTGTGCAAAGTCTGAATGGATTTTGTTAAGTGGGGGCTAAGTTCTATGACTATTGTAGGCACATTTTGACACTTTTGAAAAAATAAAACGTGGGTGGCTTTCCAGCAAACTCATGTAAGGGGTATTGGCAAGGAACTGAAAGCATGGTTTTGCAAATGTGTCTGTTTTATTTTTTGACAAGTGTCATAATGTAGGTACAAAAAATGGTGATATACCTTTGGTGACTGAGGTATAGCCTGTGCCCATGGGCAGTGGCCAGATTTTCCGGGTCATGGCATAAGGTCATTGTGATGCTGGAAATGCATTGGAGGGACAGGGCCTCCATGTCCTTGTCTTGTCCTCCTTTATGTGTGTTCTGTGTTTTCTGCATAGGAGTCCATGTGGGACTCCTGGCAGTGAAGCTCTTCATCTTTTTGGTTGTGGTGAACCGAGACCCTTGGGATACCCTTATGGCACCCATGGGTGGGGGTACAACCCTGTACCCCTAGTATATGTGTTTGGGTACCTGCGTGTGGCCTACAGAGCAGGGCATGGGTTGGTGGCAGCTCCATGCTGAATTTGACAGGTGCCCCGATTATCCACCATTTTGGGATACTCAAGCCCTTCCATAGGAATCAGTGCATTCCTGATAGAAACCAAGAGGCCATCTTGTCTCCTATTATCGGTTACCTTGTTTTCACAAAGTCCTGGGAAGCCCTGGCTCTGTCCCTTCCCCTGACGGGCTGTTGGATGGAAGAACCATATATGGTATTGTGGGGAAGTCCAGGCCAGACTGGCTGGAGCCTTCCCAGTGACTGTTATGTTGTGGGTACACCCTTGGGGTGGGACCTGTGTGACTGGAGTGTGTGAGCAATATGCACTTCATGTTATGGGTGTCTGGTATCTGTGTGTGACACAAAGAATGAGACATCCCTGCCTGAAACTGACATGAATGCAGTGTGGTGTGCTTAAAGGCTGGGTGCTTGCCCCAATCCACATTCCTTGTTATGGGTGTCTGGGTGGCAGTGATGGGTCTGAATGCACTTTGAATCCGATTGGCTGCCTGCCTGCATGAATGCCCTTCTGACCGATTGGCTGACTGAGCTTGGCTCAGCAGTGTGAATGAGAGACAGAACTGTATATCTGGGGACCTCTCACTCACCAGAATTGTTCAGAAGCTGAAGTTGAAACTGCTTATCCTTGAAGCCCATCTGAAGAAGGTTTTCTGCTGCTCACAGTCGACAGAATCCAAAAGCTGGGTGTCTGTCAAGGACTGATCCAAGAGAGGACCTGTTTAGGAGACCTTCCCCCGAGCTACGAGGGAACATCGTGCAGAAGCTGCTTTTCATCAAGGCACTCTGAAGTCAGTCCCAAACAGCCGTCGACCGGAGACTGGGTCCACCGAGAAACATTGACGTAAGTACCAGGACATCGAGGCAGTCGACGACCAAAACTGTCGAATGAGGTTCAGAGGACCGATGTAACCTAGTCGACCGGAGCCGCAACTATCCACCATTGACTAAGAACATTTAAACCAAGGAATCCCTGGCCATCACAGTCGACCGATTTTTCCCACCGGAGAAAGTCGAGGTCGCTGCAACGACAGAGGAGAATCTGCCGGTGGGTTTCCTGCCACCTGAAGTCCACAAAGATGCTGACAAGTGAAGCTCCAGCTGTGGTCGAGTCTCAACCATCGACACCAACGCTGCCGCCCGCTGCCGGGTCTACGCTCATCATCGAGTCCTATTTGCGGCACCAAACTCGTCTAGGTACACAGCACACCTCGTCTACGCAGGACGTCCACGAATGATCGTCAATGAGCACCACGGAATTCGAAAGCTGCTGTTCCGATGACGGTGTTCAGATTTTCTTCACGGCATCTCGACGACAGCGGCTCCTACTTTAAAGGGAGTCTGCTCAAGAGGAATCCGTCAACGAGCCGTCGACAAAACTCTGCTAAACTCAGGTACACTGGGGGTAGCGGAACATTTTTGACCAGGAAAAAAAGACTATTGTAACATATATGGACTGGGCTTGTTAATACACTATTACAGGCTGCCTATGTGGGCGGGATCCTCACACAGAACTGTGTCTTGGTAGTCGGACAAAGTATTCTGCCACTGTTTAACCTAACTTGTCTAAGGCTGATGCCCATTACTGTTTGATATGTATGCCATTAGAACGGTCAGCAGTTGTTACATTTTAAAGGAGTCAATAGTTAAGAGTGGTACCACATAGACATTGGGCCTCATTACGAGTCTGTCGGTAACCGAGCCGGAAAAACCAGCAGGTTACCGCCAGACCCGTATTACCATTCCGCCTCTGTGATTTCTGGAATCACCATGGCATTACGACCCCGGTGACCCGGGAATTCCAGAGGCAGAATTGTGTAAGTCCCCATTCCCATGGAGCCCCATAGGACTCCATGGGGAGGAGGACAATGGAAACACCGGTTCCGTCTATGACAGAGCCAGTGTTTCCATGTCCGCCTGCTGGCGGGTGGTGTTAAACCCGCCTGGTCAGACCTGGCGGGAGCGACACCTCCCGCCTTCAGTACTCTTAATCAGCCGGTCCGGAAAGAATGGTGGTGGTTGTTTTACCACCACTGTTCTTTGTGGACCGGCAGGGTCGTAATGAGGTCCATTGTATATATTTGCCATATTAGATTTGCCAAAGTACAAAGTGTGTTATTAATTGTATATAAAAAGAACTGTGTTAGCACATAACAGTGTGTGGACATTCCATTGTGGGAGGCTTAGAGACTACACTGTGCTTAAGAACCAGCCTGCGAGCTTAAGCCTTGGTTGCTCGTCCATTCTACCATATAGAGAATCTAGGCTGGGGTGCTCTGTGCTTCTACTCTGCCATATAAAGGGCAGGAGTACAGATACCCCTCCTCTAGTCTTTACAGTCATGACCCGGACAATCTGGCTACTGGCCATGACCACGAGTCACGACCAATGGGGATAAAGTGGAACTGTCCACCAGGGACCGGCTATGTGGTAAACTTTTTCGAAATTGGTATAGGTTTGAAAGGGGAAAAAAAATGTGCTCGTGATAATATGGTCATAGGGTTCGCTCTTCGCCTTCTGCAGGCCGCCATGGAAAGGGAAGAGGGGTTCTGTATGGAGCCCCGTCTTCCCTTTCCATGGTGGCCATCTTGGAAAAGGATTTTCCTTCCTACAGTGGAACGCTGTGCGCATCCCGCTGTAGGAAGAAAATGCAGGCCTTCATCCCCCATTGCAGTGGCTGGAAACGGGGGATAACAGTCAGGAGCCGATAACTTGGGCTGGAAGGCGGTTATCCCCCGTTCCAGCCTCTGGGGATGAACGTCACATTATTCTCATTAGAATAACACAAAATGCTAATGGAAACGTTGGAAAATCTTATTGAGTCTATGTACTTTACTGAAAAATGTAAAGTAGATGGAGTCTAAGATTTTTGTTTAGTTCCATTTTTTTTTAACTGTGAAAGGTGGCTCCTAAAGGAACTTTTTTTAATTTCTTTTTTTGCAGTGGAGGTTAGAACGTAAGGTGGGGAGGGAAATGAGGGACGAGGTACCAATCACTAATATGGAGGGGCAGGTGGACAGGGGAAGATGTTGCGCATGTGTTAAGGTAGGGGGCACGGTTTCTCTTGCTCCTTGATTACAACTTCAAAAGCACTTCGAAATTTCTCCACCCTGCAGAGTGGTGTGTTGCAGTATATAGAGAGAACTGTTTTCTTCAAGAGATAAGGATCAACAGCCTCTTTTATTGCTTGCAAGGTAGCTGGTGGGATTTTGTGTCCCACAGAACTAGGCTGTGTGGTTACAGTATTGGTTGAGGAAGATGAGGTGGAGGAAGGCAGCCTACTACTTGCTAAGAAAGGAACAGCTTTTCTGAGAGCATTTCGGTGGTTGGATTGGTTGTGGCGGCGCATGGAGGTGGTCCCGTAGCAGTACTGTCCAGTTAGTCCACGACCAAGTACAACGTTGCACCTAGTGCACTTCACTTTGGTAGCTTTAGCCTTTGGTACATTGCCAACAAAGGTTAATAACTGCCACACCCATGATTCTCTCTTGGGGCTAGAGGTAGGCACTCCCTCTACCTCATCTTCTTGGTCCTCTTCATCGTCTTCCAGCTGGTGGTGGTGGCTCTTTGGGCGGAGGGATGGCACACACACACACACACACACAACCAAGAAGGTTATGGTGGGTTTAAAAAGGTTTGAAAAAAACCTTTCACCTGAAATGTGAAAATAGGAAAGTCCATTTGAGCATTCCACAACGCCACCTAGTAGCCATCGCTGGAAGTTCACCTTCAGTTCTGAGCCACAGCAACAAGGCATTGTGGGTATGCAAATTAGCTCAAATGCAAAGCTTTTTCACCAGGAAATTGTCTGTCTTTTAGCTAATTTGCACACCCACAATACCTTGTTGTTTTACCGTGATGTTCGTAGACTACGGGCGCAGTTCGCGTTTCGAACATGGGGAGCGTTTCAAAGGTTTTAACAAACCCGACATTTCTCAATTTACCAAACAGTGGCCGCGTAAATGTCTGCGAACATTATGAGTTACTCCGATTGGTCTGGAGGTGTCAGCAAACACTCAACCAGGAAGCGAGTCTGCGGACTGGACGGAGATAGAAAAAAAATGTGCGCTACCTACTTTTTGGGCATTTAAAACAAATCTACTGGACTGATTTTACAAAAGCACGCTTTCGGGACCAGGCTGCTGCTACTCACGCAAGTTTGGTGCAAATCAGTTTAGCTGTTTTGGATGTAGCTGCGAGCAACACATTTTTCCAAGCATCTGTCAGATTTCAGACGTTTTGGGGCCACTCCCTATAACCCCCACCCCCCTTGACAAAACTGCACCAAATTCAGTCGGCTTTATACTTTTTTTGCTAAGTTTCATGTGAAGTCCAATAGCACCAAAGTCATAAGCCACCCAAAAACTGCTCTTCCTATGGGAAGTGCAATTTAACCAGAACTACAGGTTCGCAGTAGCGACCACTGACCCTGTAATAAATATTTATTTGGCTACAGTCTGTCTGTCTTTGAGATCCAGGGTTTGCAGTGGTTGTCCCGTTGCAGCATTTCCTTACTCCAGGCCAGAGCAGGAGCTCTCTTGTGCATTTTGGGGGGGGAGGGGCGGAGGGGGAGAGACAGAGAGAAAACACGTCCTCCTGGCCCAATCAGGAGCAATTTGGATCATGGATTTCCTGAACCTCCTGATGCCTTGAGGAATGACAGGGATTGGAGGAAATGCGTATAGGAGTGCAAACTCCCAGTCCACTACGAACGCATCTCCTAGAGTGCCTCTTAGGGGAAATTCCCTTGAGCGGTACTGTTTGCACTTCCGGTTGACAAAGGTCGCAAACAGTTCCACTTGAAGGGTTCTCTAAGGGGAGAAGATCTCTTGAAGGACTTCCTGACCTAGTTCTGCCTGCTCAGAGCATTTTCCGCCATATTCTCCACTCTGGCTAGATGAACTGCTGATAGGGAGATTCCTTCTTGAATTGCCCAGAACCAGTAGTGACCCCTTCACCTCCTCTCTTGTTGAGGTAGTACATGGCCATCGTGTTGTCCTTCATTATCAGGACGTTCTTCCCGTACAGAGGGCAGAAAGGCCTTCAGCACTAGTCTGATTGCCCTCAGCTCCAACAGGTTGATCTGTAGTTTGGACTCCGATGGAGAACAGCGACCGCTGATTGTCAGGTCGTTGGTACATGCTCCCCACCCTGTGAGTGAGGCGTCCATTACTACCTTTATCTCTGGCCATGGTTGCCAAAATGTTTCCCCAAAAAAAATGGGACAACAAAATGTTGTCCTCGCAGGCCCACCACAGGAGATCCTGAGCAACTGTTTGGGACCTGAAGGAGATCCGACATCCTGCCTAAAAATTGAGACCATGGAGTCCCAAGAGCCCATAGGAGTGATCTCATTCTCAGGCGTGCCTCCAGCACCAGAAAAGTGCAGGATGCCATGAGGCCAAGCAACCTCAGAAAGTCAAAGGCTGGGAGACGCTGGGCACTCTGGAATTTGGTGACCATCTGCATAATGTCTTGAGACCTCACCTCTGGTGGCAAGGCTTTTCTCAGGGATGCATCTAGGACTGCTCCAATGAATAGGAGCTTTTGGGATGGTATCATGTGAGACTTCTTGAAGTTGAGGGAGAAGCCCAGTTTGTGGAGTGAGTGACAGGTAGAGTCGCGATGTTCCAGGTCCTGTTCGGGGGAACGTGCCCTGATCAGCCAATCGTCCAGGTAGGGGTAGACGTGAATCCAACTGGGGAGTACAAGCAAAAGGACCTACCCCTCCAAGGTGTGCCGGTAGGGCAGTTTTGTGTCTGTCTAATAGCAGCACCAAGGGACTTTGCTGCCACTTTAGAGGTCTGCAATTTCTTCAGGCTCTCGCCAAAACCAAACTTTCTTAACCAGGCAAATCTGGGCATAACTGTACTAGCTGACATGGACCTTCTAATGCTGTCAGCAGTGTCGAGACCTGTCTAGAGGGATTCACACATTGCATCTTTCCCATCCTTGACTAGATTTAAACATCCGTCCCTTTCCTCCCCTTCGGGGATATGATCAGCCCCCATTGCTTCACATTCCCAAATAGTGTGAGTGAATCTGGGCAACGCGCACATAGCATTTGCTGACTTTAGGGTCATACCTACCGCAGAGAAAGCATTCTTGGCCCAAGCATTGTAGCGCTTGTCATCTCTTTCTGGGGGAATAGTTGGAATGCGTTCTGTTTAGAGGTTGATGTGGCAGCTTGTACCACTAAACCTTCCAGAGTGGGATGCTTTGTCAAGTAACTAGGGTCACTCCTGGATGCCCTGTATTTTTAAGTTAATTTTGTATTTACTGCCAAAACCAATTCTGGTGTCTCCCAATTTGTACTCGCTCTCCTTTTGCAATGCCGCATGAAAAGGAAGAATAGGATCCTCCTGTGGTCCCTTATCTAGGATGTCAGTCAGATCATCCTGTTCGTATATTGCTGTTGGTCTTTTCCACCCCATATACCCTACCACCCTGGACATAACTGTCTATAAGGCCCTTCAGCATGGTCAGTAGGGACGGTCTCCCAAACTCTAATTCTGGGGATGTATTTAGTCCACTTGCATTTTTGCAGGGACTCCTGTACGTTTTTTTGCCTTGAGTCCTCAGATCAAAGGTTCAGGGACCCCAGATGTTCCATATTGAAGACGAAAAGATTGTGAATCATCCGAAGAATGTTTTGCGTAGAAGAAAGTGACTCAAAGAAGTCCTTTCTTGGTAATGGCGTATACACCTTTTCTGTGATCCTCAATGGCGCACTGAAATCTTCAGAACGGTCGACGTTGAGGACTTGTCCGACGGTTTCAGGACTTGTCGATCACCTGTCATGGTCCGATGAGTCTTTCGGCGCTGATGGCGTTGATGACTTCTTCCTCTAGGAAGAATTGTCTCGAATCGAGGGATCCTTCGACTGCTCAAGGAGATTTTTCTTTGCCTTCCAGGCCCGATGGTGCACGGTATTTGCCCTCATCCTCTTTCTTGTTCAGTTTTTTGACCTGGGCATGGCTCTCATGAGTTTGAGGGGGTTAAGGCTGCATTCTCAAAAACGTGCATCTTTTTTATTCTGAACTCAGAACTCGGCTGGAGAGGCCGATTTCGTAGGGCAGATCACGTTCTCGGGAGGAACTCTATGACGAAGAAGGCAACCTATGTTGCCTTTTACTCGACTGTCGTGAAGATGACGAGTGGTGAGAACCACTGCGTGATCTCGATCTCTGTCTTTTTACGACTATGATAATTTCTCGACTCGCCGAAGGACACTTTTTGATGGGGTCGAAGGGGATTCTGAACTAGCTGTCGATAAATTTCCTCTTCGCTCTTTCAGGGCTTTCGCTGTCTTCGATAGGCAGCCCTTACAGTCAAAGGTAGCGTTAGAGGAACCGAGGCACCACAGACACACCCGATGGGTATCCCTAAGGGACATCTTTGCCCCACAATCTTGGCACTTAAACCCTGATCTCAGAGTCGAAGACGCGATGATGATGACATTTTCAATAATATACTCGAAAATTCGATAGGGAACCGAATCATACCGTATCCAAAGCGCCAATTTTCATGGAAAAGCAGAACTGTAGCCAACGGTTGCAGCGCGCGCTTTGTACCATCAATGACGTCAACATCGAGACAGAGGCCTCCAAGGAACATCGAGTCGACAGACATTGATGCACAGCGCCTGCTGGAAAATGTTTCCGAAGTAGCTGAAGCTGGATATGGAAAATATAAGATGAGGAATATGTGGGAGGACACAATCCACTCGAAGTGGCCAAGTGACCATGCTATGGGCAGCTTTGCACTACTGAACTGTGAAGGGGCAGTTCAACACTCAGTAACAATTACGAGAACTAATGCCCATGGACAACGATATGCCGGAAGCAGGCAGATGATCCAAAAGTGCTTCTTGCATGGAAATATTACCTGTAAATGATTCCCACAACAAAGCTTTATCCAGAAATTAAAGTAGATCATTGCTGGTCACCATCTATGTGGATTCGCTGAAAACGAATACAATGCGATTAAGCTTGTGGCCTACCTTATTCCCAACACAAGATTATGTTGTCTCCAATATTGGTATTAATGGGACCGATGCCAGCCTAGTACTACTTCCACTAGACACCCCCCTCCTCTCCCTTGTGGGTAACTCTACGGACATTTACAGTGCCAAATATGGTCAAAATTGTTAGCTTGAATCATGTCCTTAATTTTTTTTAAAACAATGGGGCAAATTACTGAAAGAAAGATTTAATTCCAACTGTCTTTTGAACAGCTACCAGTCTTTGGAGAAAAGTGAGTTGTATAAGCAATTTAGTGGCATGCTGCCATAGAAAGGGGTGAAAGAGAAGAGAGCAAGATACCCAACTTTGCTATTTAAAAGCACAGTGTTCTCTTGTGCGATTGTATACATCTGAACCCGATCTCTGACTGAAACCAATACATGAAGCCCTTTCAAATGCCAGCCCTTACTGCGTTTCATAGAACAACAACCTGAAATGAACCCTAAAATTCATTAATCTGTGGCTAACCTTACTTGCCATAAGCAGTCATCAACACTTTGAGAAGCCGATTTTTATTTGTGCGTTAACTGTGCGGACACTAAAAACAAAAAGCAATTAAACAAGACTGGCATTTTCAAAGCTTGTGATAAGGAAAATTCTGGAAAAGTCATAAACGGCTCATCCAGTGTTTCTAAAACCTGTCGGCCCAAAGCCTGTAAATGAATGACTAAAATATCCGGCACAGCACTTGGTGCTAGGGTTTTTCACCGGAGCGCAAGAGTGCAAATAAAACGTGCCCCGCATTTCCCCGACAGGCCGCTGAGTAGAGTCTGCAGCCAGCATCAACCTACGCAGGAGCACAGCTGGCGAAACGCGCATCCGTGGCCAGCCACGTGCATGTTAACGCCCAAATGAGCAGAGACCCAGGAGCAGTGCGACATAACACCTCAGATCGCAACATCGCCACCTTTGCAATTAAGCGCCTTTGGCAATGGCTTCGCCGTATACTGTTCCACAAATAGTGCAGCTTGTACGGATTGAAATAGCTCACGGTCTGTGTTAGGGTGTTGCCCGAGGGAAGGAAGTGTATGTTTTTAAGCTTTTACAGCAACCACACTTCTCAGAAGGCAAACCGATATGGACTTTAATGAGACAACATCTCGGAGAGCGAATTAGAAATGCAACATACATGAAACAATAGTTCTGCATATACTCGTACAGACAAATGGTCAAAAACCAAGAGAAACAAGTATTGGCAATGGCAACAGTTTGGCCTTTTGTGCAGGCATGAGAAAGGCGCTTACCAGGCACTGCCGTAGTGGTATTAACTGGCCATTAGTAGCAGGTGCAAAATGGTGCGAGTACCTGGACATCTAATAGCACTGCCTTGCAAACGCCTAATACGTATACACAAAAACCGTTGACTTTGCAAATGCTGGTTTTTAACAGGAGTTCAGTTAAGGACACACATAGTGCTTATAAATCGAGTGGCTAAAGGCAGACTGGATTAAACATTTCTATTACACCAGTAGCGGGTTTATAACTCCAATCAAGTCATTAACTCTCCAAAGACTGCTTTAAAAAACACTGGCAGGCACTTCGAGTGCTAAGTTTGATGGCAAGCCTTGATTAAAGTAAACTCAAAGAGTTCCTACGAGGAGGCATTTTGGGCAGGGAGGGGAAGGAACTGGGTGGGAATGGCCATAGGGATTCGGATGGGCAGTCAATGGGTGGGCAAATAACCAAACACCTACGAGCTGTGTCCCCCCTCATATGTCTCCCTATCTGTACTCTACCGCAATCGTTTCGTCTCATAGTTGTCAAGAGCCCCACATGCAAGTCCAAAACCAGCCCCAGCCCATTATACTAATACACAATTCAGTGCTAGCAAAAATGCAGGAAGGCATGCTGGCACCACCCTATTAACCAAAGCTATATAGTGAACTTCTATACATTTTAGCTTAATGCGAATAGTTTTGTACAATTTACAGACCCTAGGAGAGTCATTGGGGTCGAAGTTGGAACACCGTATGCTCCTTCTGGAGGTCCTATGCCAACCAATCAAACTATCTCCCAAACCAGCTGATGTCAGCGCAGCAGGCCAACAACTAAAACTAGGAAGAAACCAATGCCTCAAACAGTATAATTGCAGGGTGTATAATGCTCTGGTGGGCACATGGATACATTGTATGTTGTAAAGTAAACATTGATTTGTTCCAATATTCGAAGATTTCTGGAATTTCTTAATATTTTACGAGTAGAACTGAAAATGGTGCTTAAAAGTACGGCATTTCTTAACCCCAGTTGAAATAACTACTTGGTGGGGCGAGCAAGGGAAGCTTTTTCTTCCACTCAAAGGCCATCTTGGAAAGGTTTTGCTGTTAGAATAAAAAATGATCTGCAGAGACATAGTCTAAGCTTACCCACCTCACTGATAAGAGTGGAAAATTACCCGAAATGTGGTGGATAGAATTATCATTTTACTTTGTCGTTATGTCAATTTTCGAAAGATACAATCCTTCAGGAGGTAACTTGCTACATGGTTTAGGGGCAGATCATAAACCGAAGTGAAATGACCCCAGTTAGTAAGTGGTTTCTTGTAGGAGGTCGTCTACTTCAGCTCATCCAAACAGGAGCCTTATGCAATTTCTGCAAGTTTGGGCATTCAACCAGCACATTTATACATGTGTTATGGACTATGTATATCTTTAGGAGGACTAAGAAATCATCACATAATGGGAAATTGAGTGATTGAGAACCCAAAAAGCACCCCCATGCTACTATTATACCGATTTCCAAATCTACTTGTAGAAAAAGGAGCAGATCTATGATTTTGTTGGCAGAATAATCCGAGAAGCACTTTATCCAGAAGTCATCCCAGCATCAGAATCATGGTATCCTCTACGATTTCCTCCACAACTTGTGTGGGTCTGTGAATGTGTTTGCAATGGATATCACCCTCCTTTCTTTCTCCCTATAGCAAATCCACCCCTCTATGTCTCATCCCTCATTTCAGCCTCACCCGCCACACCACACTCACCTTTCCCCTTCTACATGGCAAACCCTTAAACAGAACACCTTTTTATAGACCTCCCACAGCGCTTTAGTGGTTCCAGAATGGAATATGCAAGCCTATGGAGGAGGCCAGTGTCGTCCTGCTGGCTTATTCTCCTGAAATGCAAGGAACATAGATCTGCTGAAATATTGCTCGAGTGGCACGGACGTCTCATCAGAAAATGGGAGGCCTTTTCACTTAAATATTCCATCAGGTGATCACATTGTAGTGTATTAAAAACAGTTCTTACAGAAGGAAAGGAAACCCACCACTAGAGAAAACAACCGCTAGCCCATCGGCATAGCACCGTGCCCGGGACTTGGCGGCTGCTCTACTCTGCCTACGTGTGTGAAGTATGGATGCTCCGGAATGGCTGGGCAGGAGTCTCATTTTCAGTGCTCTGGTCAGTTGTTTGCCTGGGTGCAAGTGCAGCAAAAAGTCCAGAGATATTTCCAGAATACTTAGCTTGGGAGGTGGGTACCTGCTGAACAATAAATGGCTGGTTCCATCTCAATGCTGGTATTACTGCCCATGGCTTGTTGCAGTTAATAATAATAATAAATTCTTGTAATGCGCAACTCAGCCAAAGGCCTTATTGCGCAGGCAAAGAAAAGAGGAAAGAAAAACAAGATCAAGAAAAGTCAGAACAGCCAGACAGGGCAGAAAATGGGGAACGATGTGTCTAGCTTAGTCCTCAGAATTAAACAGAAAAGTTTTAATGGCTTTTAAAAAAAAAATGGAGGTCAGGAATATTTCCAAAGTGAAGCAGCAATGAATTAAATAGGGCAGGAGCAAAAACAAAAACAGGTTCGGCCAAACTTCTGTAACTTATGCCGAGGTTCAAAAGGTTTATTATGTCCATTAGAGCGAAGTGAGCGTACAAGGGGATTCCTACGAATTCTGTTAGAGAGATACAGGGGGGCTTGATTATTCAGAGATTTATATGTCAAAGATAAAGATTTAGGAGGGATGCAATGTTTAACCGGGAACCAATGCAAAGAATGACAGGCTTGCGGAACAGGATCCTTAATTGCAAGTCCACATACAGCTCTTACAACATTGTTTTGAGCAACCTGTTTTCAAGTTGTTTTTAGTAGTGCCAGCTAGGAGACTATTCCAGTTATCAATTTTAGAATTCACCACAGCAGTAGCTAAAATTGCAACATTGTCAGACAGATAGGGTTCAATCTTTCTAATGAACTTAGTGGTGTAGGCACAAGTGGACACAATGTGTGTATCATATTTCTTCATGTTAAGATTGATTAAAACGTTTATCTATTTGGACACCAAAGATCTTGTTTTGATGTTATCACCTTCAATGGAAAATTGACTATACCTAGAATCCAGGGTGGATAATCGTTGACTAGAGCCAACTAATATGAATTCAGGTTTGTTGCCATTTAAGGCAAGCGAGTTGGCATTCATCCATCTTTGTATATGATCATAGTCCTGAACAATAGAATAAAGGTCCCAGTCATGATCACCCGTCAACTACATGACCACCTGAGTGTCATCAGCATAATTAGTATATTTGATGCCACGATCATCCAGGATGTCAAAGAGAGGACGGGTATATAGGTTAAATAAGGTATGAGAAAGGCAGGCACCTTTAGTAACGCCACAGGATAGCAATTCTGGCAAAGAATGAAATCCGTCAGCACCCACCCTGACTGATCTAGGACCCAACAAGGAGGTAAGCCAACAAAGTGCTGGTTTGGAGCAGTTAGCAATATTATCCAGTCTCTCGAGAAGCAATGCCTGATCAACAAGATCGGACACAGCTGAGAGATCAAGCAACATAAGAATAGTTACCTGACCTGAGTCCATAATGCATGTCAAGGTTGTTCTGAGATTGAGCATAGCAGTCTCTGTGCATGTTTAGCACAGAAACCAGATTGTAATGGATTTAACAGGTTGTTTGTTTCAATGAAATTCTGGAATTGCAAGTATGCTATTCTATATAAAATCTTTAATTAAAAAGGTACATTAGTGATTGGATGCTAATTACCAACATCCTTAAGGTTGAAAGTGTCTTTTTTTTTTAAGATCGGGGTGACCCATACATTTTTAAGGAAGACCGGCACTGCCGAATTACATAAGGAGGAATTGACAATTCTGGTAATGAGATGTGCCAGCCAGCCAATAGAGTTCTTGATGAGAATAGCCAGGCATGCATCACCAGTGCAAGATGAAGGATTAAGGGCAGTGCCAATTTTTATCAGATTCTCTACAGAATTGTTTTGAAACCAGAACTCATGCGTAGAGTCAACAGACAGTATTCTCTGTGTTCTTAGTGTTTATTCTAGACAGACATTTCAGAATAAGTAGCACCTTCATCAATTGGAGTAGAAATCAGACTAGAGGTTTCAATGTTCACCCAATGAGAATCAAGCTTAGCGGCAAAGCCCAATTGAACATCAGTATACCAGCGATCACTTTTAATAGTAGCAGGATACGTGGTAGTTTTGCATTCAAAGTCTTTAAGGATGGAGAATAGCCCTCTGACAGGATTTGCTGAAAGAATTGTATTCTCATAAAAAGCCTGTTTAGCAGAGATAATGGAGTCTTTAAGAGTCGGCTGCCGCCATCCATTAGATGGCTAGGTTCAGGCAATTAGGGAATTTCCGGCAGACCCTTTCGGCCGGTCGCTTAACCTTTCTGAACTTAAGAATGTTACCGGAAAACCAAGGTTTGCTCCAAGTTTTGGTTTCACTTTTTATGAAAACTACAAGGGCTGGTATATCAACTGCACAAGTAATAACATCTATAAATTGCTCTGTAAGAAGTCTGGTATCAGTGGAAAACATGAGGTTGCCCAGAAAAAGAGAGATTGTGTCAGCAAATATTTCAGGTGACATCTTATTAGCATTCCTAATCTTAGAGATAATTCTGAGGTTGGTGTTAAGTTTGGCCGGTTTCGAGGGAAGCAGCAGAGAGAACGAAATCAGGGAATGGTCCGAGAGTTGGGTGTCCAAGACAAGCTGCCTGAAGTTTGATGAGCAAAGTCGGCTGAATTTGGGCAGTGAGGGACCACTGTATGACGGTGATCCTGTATCGGTTATCAGGCCAACCTTCCAGAAATGGACCTGGAAAGATTGCTATAATGGACTGAAGCTGGAATAGCTCGTTTGTTGGGCGAAGAGGCCACAACCCTTCACTGCAAGCCACTGATCTATTTGTTAGCATATAAGATGTAATTCTGGCAAACCGCAGCACAGGATATCATTTAATACTTGGGAAGCAAAAAAAGAAAATCTAAAGATGGATCGCCACAAGCCCTGGAAAGAAACACTGAAGAATAAACGCAAATGGGGTCAGGTTTGGCCCCAGAAAGGAACTGTTTTTACAGCTGAAAGTAGCCATAAATGCCCTGTATTCCAAACTGAAATCTCTCACTTGTAAAGTTGATCACCTAAAGGCTAGACCTGACAAAGAACGTGCAAATCTGGAAGCAGCAGACAATAGGTTTTCTACAGTGGCAGACTGACCACAATAACATCAAATTCAACCAAGTGCGTAAACAATAAGATTGCTTTGGCTAGAGTGAAGGCTTGCAAAGCTGTTCCAGGCAGACTAATGTACAAATAATTGGAGTCTGCCCCCAACTAGACAAATGGCTACATTTGTGAAAAAGCTTCTCAAAGATTTCTTTGACATGATTGTCGCTCAGGTTTATTGTTGAGAGAGCCCATAGATCCTCATCTCCCAAGCCTGAGCCTGGTGCTTTCCCTCAACCCATCAGACAGATTATTACAGTTTAGAGCTTGATATGATATAGTATTTATAACGCGCCTATACACAAGTGTTTCAAGGCGCGACGAGGCAAGGGAGGGGGAACAGAGGGAAGACAGAGACAACGATCTTACTAGGCCAGGTTAGATTGAGATCACGCAAGGGGAGGGGGAGAAGGGGAAGTGCGGGGGTAGGGGCAGTGCAGTACATGGGATCAACAGTACAAAATAAATGGAATAAATAAAACAATAGGTAAAAGTGCGGCCAGCTTGGGGCAAGTGCAGGGGGGAGTCAGGAGTTCAGCAGGGGAGAGGAGGAGAGAAAGTAGAAGCAAAGAGGAAGGTCTTGAGGTAGTTCCGGAATCGGAGATGGTTCTTCTCAAGTTTCAGGGAGGCTGTTCCAGAGGGAGGCCCCAGCAGAAGAAAGATCTACCACCAACTCATTGCTTGAAGAAGCGACTGACCCTGAGGGAGTTGGAGGCGGAGGAGGAAAGAGCTTGAAAAGGAAGATATTTAGGAAGAGGGAGTTGAAGGTATTGAGGCCCCAGGCGGCCTTGTGGACAATGCAGAGAGTTTTGAACTTCATCCTCACAGCCACTGGGAGCCAGTGCAGAGATTTCAGTCCTGGAGAGAGATGATCTCTGGGCTTGAGGCCAAGGACAAGTCTTGCAGTGCCGTTCTGGATGAGTTGCAGAGGACGGAGAGTAGAAGCAGGCAGATTTAGAAAGAGGCTGTTGCAGTAGTCCAGCCCAGAGAGAACCAGAGCTCTGGAGACAGTGAGTTACTGTGGGAAGGAGAGGAAAGGAAGAATACCTCTGAGGAGGTGCAGCGGGTAGTGTGACTTCTTAGAGACGCCAGAGATGTGAAGAGAGAAGGAGAGTGTGAAGCCAAAGATGATCCCGAGGTTTTTAGCCTCACAGGTGGGAGAAGGAAGAGGGTCAAGAGAGGCTGACCAGAGAGAGAGATAGGAAAGGAGGGAGCAGGTGTGCCGATGAGGAGAATCTCAGTCTTGCTGGCATTAAGGCAGAGATCATTGGCGGCACACTACTCCTGCATAGCAGATAATCAGAAATGAGGGAAGGAGAAGAGGTGGCGAAAGGGAGCCTGAAAATGAGAAGAGTGTTGTCCGCATAGCACTGAGAGTTTGGAAAGAGAGCAGCAATGCGGTGGGCAAGAAGTGCCAGGTATTGGTTGAACAGCCAGGGAGAGAGGTTAGACCCATGGGGAACATCACAGGGAGAAATAGAGATAGAGGAGAGGAAGGACCCAAGTTGAACCTGGGAGGGTCGATCGGAGAGGAAAGAGGTCAGCCAAGCCAGGGACTGATCGGTGATACACGGGTTATCACAGAGACGGTTGTGCAGGATGGCATGGTTGACCGTGTCCAAGGCAGAAGAGAGATCAAGTAAGATGAGGACACAGGGGGTATTGGAGTGAATGTGTGGGTGCAGGTCTTCATGGGTGTTCAGGGGAGCAGTTTCCATACTTCTGGCAGCTCTGAAGCCAGACTGATGGTCATGGAGACAACCAACCAATTCAGTGTGAAGATTAAGCTGCGAGATGGGCAGCTTTTCCAGGAGTTTGCCCAGAAAAGGAGAGATGGAGATTGGCCGGTAGTTAGCAGGGCAGGAGGGGTTGGCTGAGGGTTTCTTAAGAAGAGGGTGCACAAGGGAGTGATTCAGGGGGGAAGGGAAGACTCCAGTGGCAAAGGAGTGGTTGCAGAAGTCGGCCAAAGCAGGAGCTAGGGAGTCAATGTGGTCCTTGATGGTTTTAGAGGAACATGGGAGGACCTGTTTTGACGAGACTTTCATGGATCGGACTTGTCTAGAAACCTTGTCTGGGGAGAACAGGGGGAAGGCACTCAGCAGAAATGACTGAGCTTATTTTTTTATGTCTGCTCGCTTGAAGACAACCGTCGGCCTATCTCTACGTGCTTTGCCAAGTCCTTATTTAATAGTAATAGATGCCAATGCTTTTTCAGGATATTCCCAATCTCAAAATGATTCTGGCAATATTTGGTGATAAATTTTAATTTCATAGCCACGGGTTTCCCTTTGCAGCTGGTCTCCCCTTCCACCTTTTTACAGTTCATTCAAAGTTCGTTAAACTTGGTTCAAACTTGCCACTTGGCGCTTCTCATTCAACACAGCCCGATTCTCATTGATTCTCCTGGAGTCAAGGCTGGTACCATGGGCGTGGGCGCTTCTCTCGCTCCTGCTTTTCAGCATAGGTTTTCCCTGTGTACTGCTGACATCTGCTGCAGGACATTTCTGCTATTGTTCGCGGTCTTAGGCTCTCTTCCACGAATGCTCTGCAGGTCTGGGATGAAAAGGGCAAGGTCACTTCTCTCCTCGCCACCCTCTCGATTCCTGCCATCTTTCTCCTGCTCTTGAACTGCTGCATGTTAGCCGTCTCATCTTGCTGTCTGCCGTGCTCACCTTGGTCCGACTGTGCTCTCTGGCTCCACCTTTTATCGCTGTGGGAAAGGGCCGTCAGTGTGTGCAATTCTGATCAATTGCCTGACCCCTTGTATTGGGACATGTCAGGTAAACGGCTCTGGTGTTAGTCCATTGTTGTGCGAAAGTGTTCATGTTGTAAAAGGGGGTTGCGGAGGCAGTGGTTTAGAATGTTCTACGTGAGAAGAGGGGGAAAAGGAGTCAAATGAAGGGGGGATAACGCGTCTCACCCATCGGGTGTCCCACTCCCCCCGAGCACCCCCCCCCATCCAGGTGATCGATCCCCACTGGTCCACTCCCAGGAACTGGATCCAGTAGCGATGGCTGTGTCCTAGCCACCTGGATGACAGATCCCGGGGACTAGCTAGGGAGACACTTTCAGGTTTCTCACAAAGGATACCCATTCTTTATGCGGTCAGTTTGGGCGACCAGCTTAGTTGCGAATGGAGAAAAAAAATTGGAAAAAAACAGAATAAATATATATCATGGTTTCCACGTGAGTTAGACAGCGTAGCTTGGGTCATGGAGTATTTATGTAATGGTTTACCTGGGTATATTGTTAGTGGAAGAGGCAGTCTTATATCGCAGAAGGTGGTTTACTAAGAGTTGACGATACAGAAAAGCGACTACACGATTTGTTTTTCCCCTGTTAGGAGACAGGAAGGCGGCCCTGTATATGTTCTGTTGTGTTTGTCATTCTGTTTGGGCAGTCATAAGCAGACAGACTTATTAAAAGATAGAGTATCGAAAAAGCTTGTGGAGCACAGAGTGGAGTTCTGATTTGAAGCCTTCAGGGTGGAGAGCCGCAGAGGGGCGGTGCGCGAAGCACACCTGCGTTTGTGTTGGTGAGCCGGAGAGGCAGAGGGAAAGATTTATGACAACATATTGAGAAAATGTTGAATTTGTAAATTGTAAAGTGCAAAGTGAAAAAAGTTGGATTTATCGAAATCCCGATTCAAGGTCAATAAGTATTGATAATGTGTTACTCACGGTAACAAAGATGAGGGACACACCTATGCAAGTTCCTCCCGCGGTATCAAGAAAAAAATATGCCAGTGTAGCACAGCAGTTAGCAAAGCCATGGCCAAAGATGAAAGCTTTTCCAAATGTGTGCAGCAACAAATGGTCACTTATTTACAAGCAGCCTATTAAGGGGAGTAAACTAAGCAATCGATTGGCCATACTAGAGTTAGTGAAAAAGTTTCAGGACGAGGAAGGGGATGTGACTCAGCGGGCATTGGATGCTGAGCCAATGTGACCCAGGGGACTAACAGCCCTCTGCTCCCCCTCCTCTCCCAACCTTAACCGGCGGATGCAGACACAGCAAGGGATGTTACCCTGTAAAGGAGTCAAAAGCAGCAGCGGGATACACCAATCCCACTTTCACACATCCAGCGTATAGTGGCAAAGACACCTAGCGGCTCGAAGCAAGCGATTCAAACAACGTGATATAGTAGCAGCGAACATAAAGAGCGCCACGAGATGCATGTGAAAGCTACAGGAGAATGACCTGGAGAAAACAGGACTTAGTGAAGACCATGAATTGATAGTACTGAATGAATGGATGGATAGGCGGACATATTGCTCAAACTGGACAGGAAAACAGCAAGTGAGACAGGTCACGTGGGAAAAGAATCATCGAGTAATAAAAACGCGGAGGAGTAAGGTAAAGAATGGGCAGAGATAATGGAGGAAGTGCATAAAAGGGAAAGGGGAGAAAAGGAGGTGATTGAAAGATTGCAAAAAGAAAGGGAGCGAACAGAAGCAGGAGAGAGAAAGGGAAAAATGAGAGAAGAAAACAAATGGAGCTAGAAGCAGGAAAGCTATCCTAACAGGAATAGTAAAGTGAAACCAACAGCATTACTTTTGGGGAAGAGGCACAACCAATTCACAGGTGAGTAACTTAACCTTATATATACACTTTTCAGAATAGTGCAACACACATTCAAAGTAGGTAAACACTTTTGTAACTGTTCACTCTCAGTTACAGTTATCAACCAACTTTGTTTACAAGTAACATTTGAACACTTGTTTTCTTTTCAAGGCAGAACCCTTTTCTTATCAAGTCCTTCCCTTATTATATAGCATCAGTTTACTAAGAGGCAGAAGAGGGACCCTAGTTGTCAAGGTGCCAGATATAGGCAAGGTGAGGTGGGATTCAGTTGCAGGCAAAGTCAGAGTTCCAGAGGAAGACTGTTCAGATAAGTAAGTATTTAACTTTAAAGTTAGTTGAGGGTCCAGGGACTTCAGAGAAGACACCCTAGGAAGATCCCGCAGTGGGCCTGGTTGAACTGGATGAGTGGCCTCCCAATCACATAAAACACCCCAAAGCTATACAGAATCCCAAAGGGTTAAGGTAGGTAAAATTCCCCAGCTAACACAGTACAACAGGAAGACTTCAGGATCTGCAGCCAAAAACCCGGCCGATGGATTCCTTTGTCAAGAAGATGGAAGGCAGGACTTTGGAAGGACTTTTGCAGCAGGCATCACAGGAGAAGGTTCAAGGCAAGTGTTTCCTCAATGTTGGATGCAGCTCTGTGGATTTGGCAACCTTTCAGGAACACAGAAGACGACAGAATATCGCTGTTCGGATTCTAATTGTTTGCAAGGTCCAGCACTCTGGTGAGGGGACTTCAGACTTGATTCACCTCTCTGGAGGTCCAGCAGGATGCCCACAAAGTTTCAGCAAGATTTGGAATTCGGAAGACCGCGCACCGCCAGATGGCTCGAGGTGACAGGGTATTGCAGGCCCGCAAGGTCGCAGCACAACGTGGGATCGCTCAAAATGCAGGCCTCTTGAATCTAGTGGGTCTCAACCAGGCTCTGGGTTGGAGACCTCATTTTTGGAGGCTCCAGGTCGATTGGAAGGCAGGCCTATAGCAGGCTCTGGTTACAGAGCAGGCTCTCCGGTCGCTGGAAATAGTCTCTGCTGCGGTTTCTTCATCTTCCTCTTCGGTGTTGGTTCCAGTGGTCGACTACCTCTTGAGCTTCCAGGATCTGATTTTTATGCAGGAACCCAGCCAATGAAACAGCCTTGCAACATTCAAGCTTAGGGGGGGGGGGGTGGTTGGCAATCCTTTCAGGACAGCCAGCCTCCCAGTTTCAACTGGATTCTCACAGACAGTCTGGAAAACAAAGGGCTGCATAGTTTGACTCCGCCCTCGCTTCCTGCCTTCACAGACACTCTGGAGCCTGGGCGGGGAATCCACAGGATTCCGGCCCAAGATAAAAATCGCACAAAGGAATTTCCTGCCCAGGATGTCAGGAGAAGGTACAGGAAAGGACAAGGAACCCTAAAATGGCGAATAAAAAAAGGACAGGGGCCATTTTGGTAAAATGAGCACCCATGGGTACCTTTACCAGGGCTGTGCAAAAAGCTGCAGTAAAGGTGCACCAAATTAATAAAAAGGTTGTCTGCCACCAGACATTAAAGGCAGGTTGGTTCTTGTAACAAAAATGTTACATTTAAAATGAGAAAGGGGTTACTCAGTATCTCCCTAGCACTCCACATAAGGTGGGTGGTGCTGGTCTCATTTAAAATGTAAAAGGGATCCAAAGATCCTTTCTACCCTTGAAAACACACAAGGTTAGCCAGAGAAAGTTAAATTTGGAAGCCACTAGGGCAACCCAGCAACAATAGGCACTTACTGCCAAAACGTTGTCAAAGAGGATAACTTTTAAAAGAGACTATGGAGAGTCTTAAAAATGACACCCATAAAAAGAGAAAAAGACTGAGTGTGGAAAAAGGTTCCCACTCACTGAGGGATATGGACAAATAATCCATCAGTAAAAGCAAAAAGTTCTGGGGTTGACAGGTCAGGAAGGTTGACACGGGTCAGGAAGAACCATCATTGATATGAAATTCATACCCAACGGTGCAAAATCTGGGTCTGAAGTCGGATTGGTAGGACTGAAGGTTGTTGTTGGCACAGACGTGTTGGAGGTGTTGCATGACTGTATTTGCAAGGATCTCTTATCTATGAAAGGGAAATGGATGAAGGGTCAGTAGTTGCTAAGGTCGTCGGAGTACAGAATGGGTTTCTTGAGAAGTGGGAGGATTTGCCCAGTAGTGAGGGTTGAGGGGGAAGGGGCCTCGACCGAGGGAGATGTTGACGATTGCCAGCTAAGGGCAGAGTGTTTCTGTTGGAAGTTTCTGGAGTACAGAGGCAATGAGGATGCGGTTCACGCCGTCCTCCCTACCACACGCCATTTAAGATCACATCATGCACAGGGGACGTGTATGATGTGGTCTTCAATGGTGCTGGGGTAGCAGTAAAGTCTTCCATGTTGAGGGTATTGAAAGTTGTCCAGGTAGCTGGGGTTTAGCGACATAGGATAAGTGGTGTGCTGTCAATTGGGGTGTTGGTGTATGTGCTGGCGAATCATGGTGATCTTGTTGTTAACAGCAGTGGATTTTTCAATGGAGAGCAGAACCGGCGAGTCATGCACAACAGAGTTGATGCATTGCTTGATGGCTTTGAAGAGGGCTTTGCTTTCATTGTTGGCCTGGACTATGGTGCTCAGGTAGTAGTTGGCCTTCGCAGTGGTTATCAGTCACCTGCGTCGGATACGTGGCAGTATTTTCACAAAGTCTTTTCTTGTTTTCTGATGGTACTTTTGTTGCGCTTCTGTTTTTTAGTGTACAATGGTGCAGAAGGTTTAGGCTTGACTGTGTGTTTCACCGGGACATGGCGGTTGATATATGTTGCAAGGGTGGCATCGAGTTCTTGGATAAGAAAATCACAGTCCAGTAGATCAGCCCATGTGAGGTAGAGGTTGGCAAAGTCTTCCATGAGAACATCCACTGGTAAGTTCTTGAATGGTCTGAATGCTTGTTTGCTGGGTTTCATAGGGAAAAGGTTCAAGGCCCCAAAATCTCAGAATGGAAATACAGGGACTAAGAATAAGGAAACCTGTATCAAGGCACTAAAACGAGGCATCTGTTGAAGGGGACTATTCAATTTAACTCTAGGGAGGGTCTGGAAACTATCTAGCAAGCAAACTGCAGCAAAGGGACAAATCGAGGTAATTAAGTAAGATGTAGAACTGGGCAAAATTGAGCTACAGAAAGCAGGAGCATACGACTACGAACTAGAACAAACTAGAAGTAAGAGAAAAGCTCACTGTACCGAGTTAAGCCCGAGACGATATAGATCTGAGAAAGCAGAACAAGGAGCAGAGGTGATGACAGCAAGAACAGCGTAAAAGGAACAGGAATTGCAGACTGCATGGGCACATGACAAGGAGCAAGACCTCAAGGCTGCAGGAAAACCATACAAGGAGCAGGGACTGCACACAACCAGCCACAGGTGTTCCTAACTCTACTCTCTGGCATGGACCAAAAGGTGGAGGAGCCAGTACTATTGAACTCTGGGAGTTGATGTTGAGAAATAAAGGTACAGTAGTTGCAATAAAGAGTGCACTCTTAATTGTTTCTTGTGAGGGTTTCATTGTTGAGGTGTCTGCTGTACAAGGAGCATTCAGTGATTTTCCTCATGCAGAAATGTATTTTTTCTTTTTTTTTTTTAAATATGTGTTTACTTATTTCTTTGGAGTGTCACAGGATTCTGAAATATATCTTATATTTTCCAGTTTCTTTGATTTTTTCTTTTTAGAGAGGGGAGGCAAGAATTATTTACAGTTATCCTAACGCATACGTACTCTACTACATAAATGTTCAGTATCCCATTATGATTACGTTTAGTTGTTTTTTTTGCTAATGAATAACGTATTTCAGAAATGCATTGGACTTGCAGCTATGCCTGTGTATGATTAAGGGATCCTTTTGAAAGAAAGGCATTGCGTTAGAAGACGTTTTCTACTTTATGAAAGGCTGCATAACAATATATTCTGGTTTAAGATTTGCAGTTTTTTGTGTACACGGATTTTTGTAGTTGCCACTAGGCCTCAACCAGTTTCTGGTAGACCATAGAAGATCTGCACTTCAGGTTCAATTACACTTCAGTACAAGGGAGTTTTTGGTGTGGACCAAATAACATTATTAATGTATAAGTATTGAGTTGAATACAAGTGGTGCCGCCTCTTCACATTAGCAGCCACTGTGATATTTCCCACCTGTCAACTGCCTTCAATTGCTGACAGGTCCTGCAGCTATGGTATGATTCAGCAGTTTCTGTTGCTGTTACCAAATGAGGACTGAGTGAGTTGTCACTGTGTCCCCTTCCTGTTTTTGCATCCTTCGGTGGATGGAGTGTAGGGCTGCAAGGGGCTGGGTCAGTGGTAATGCCTAATTTTGTTTAGCACGTACTATTGCACATCCTCAAAGCCATTTGAGGATTACAGAGGCTTGCCATCACCAAAAGTGGTAGAGGTATGTGATGGAACACACATTACAATCTTTTGGCACGTATGTAGTAGGATTCCACCAAGAGTTTGAGTGGCACCTTTGTGCATAACATGACAAAAATTAAGGGTGACCTACGCATACTTGGAAAAAGCATTTCTGAACTCTCTCACATCCCATTCCTGGTGCGTGCACAATTTCTCCCTAGCCCTGGAATTCACATGGTCATCTACACAAATTGCCCTCAGCACTCTTTCCAAACATGCTGAAAAGACACGCGTATTTGCTTTGTGAACCTTCAGGACGTACAATGTGAACAGACCTGTTGTAGTTTGTTGACAGACATGAGACAGCCCTTTTCCCACTGCTCTTGTTGGCCCCCGGAAGATACAATTAAGGTTTTTCTTGTTTAATCAGTTTTTTAAACCGACATCTATTTTCTGACAAACTGCTAACAATTGACTGTAAAGAAGCTCTATGTTAAGGCTTGCCTACAACCAGTAAAACTTTATTTGTGGTGGTAACATTAGTCACCTTTACTTCCACCCACTTTAAAATAGAACACCACAAGAATGCACTACTGTGCAACTCTTACGCCACTGGAATTCAATAGAAAGTCCAAAAACACCTCCACCCCAGGGAACTGTGACAGCTTATTTGGCACCAAAAGCTGATATTATAGGAATGAAGTTGGAGGAAAAGCTGTGTCCTGTTGGGTTGACAAAATACCGAAATGAGTAACCCAAGCTCCCACAGGTGATTAAAATCAAATCTTTGTTTGTGTGTTTATTTTATTTCAATAGCACCTAAGAATAGACTGAGAAAGAACAAGGGCCAAACAGACAAAAAAATGCAATGGTGATCCAGGATAACAAAATAGTGCAAGTCCAGCAAACCGGCACGTTGCAGGACAAAAGAAAGCCATCCCACCCCTCAATATGCATAACACAGCATTGGTGAGAGGCAAAGTCTAAAAATCTAAAAATGTTTCAAAATACATGCAAAGGAAGTGTTTCCAAAGTGCAACGAAGGGCTTCATAAATCCATATGTGAGGCAGTACAAGACTCCACTCTTAATATAAGGCTGTATCAACTGAGAACATCTGGTAGAGAAGACATAGCAGCCAAGCTCATTTTAGGAGGGTCAGAGGGCTTGTAGGAAGGGACAAAGAAATTATAGCATACATATGGTGCAAAGAAACATTGAAACACCATGTATTGTAAACAAAATAATAAATATAAATACATGTAGGCCAAGATAAATCTTGGGAAAGGTAAGCATTATTACATATTATATAAAACACAATCATTAAAAACCAACGTAATACTTATGGCATGCAAACCAAATTATATCCTTGTTAAGACTAGCAATAATCAGTTCAAGATCAGTAAAACCTAAAGTAACGCATTCAGAATGGCATTAAGCTGTTCTTGGGAGTAAAACCACAGTTAGATTTTTAGAATACCACAAGTCATTCAAGTGTAGCAGACCCCATCAGTCATAACAGACGGTGTCATTCAGTTATAGAATCACTTATTTAGACTTATTTATTTATTTACATATGTTACAAGTATATCTTGCAACATATGTAACTTTCTTCTGTTATGAATGGATGCAGTTAAAACACCAATGTTACTTTTAAGAACACAGTTCACAGGGAGTAACTTAACTCGCATACTTTTTAGAGGGGCCTTAAGCTACTCATGGATAAGTAATAACTAGAGGTGGGGAGCCAGAGATTTCATGTGTAGGGAGGGCTGTGTCAAGGTAAAAAAAGGACGGTGACAAACCAATGAAATCCACCAATGTTTATTTCTTTTCTTTTAAAACTGTTACATTGCCCCAAAAGTTGTTCTTACGTATCCCTCGTCCACAGTGAAAAACGTAAGTGTTTCTCTTCAATATAGAAAAAACCTGTTTATTGGGCACACTGTAAAGGTATTATTTTTTTTTATTTCTATTGTGTAAAATTTAGTTTACAGGTAAACTTTTATCACACTTTCTACTCCATTTCATGACCATCTGAAAATTCCTAGACCAACTTGACCATTTGTTTTCTCTCGAGTCTTTTTACGTGTTCTCTTTCTGCCTCTTTATCCTTGTCTTTCAATATTTTTTCCAAAAGGTTTATTCCAGCACACGAGAATCTGGGATTGTGTCCATGGATGAAGTAATCCCATCTTTCCTCGTCCTTTCTGTGTGTCATTGTTGACATATGGCTTGTCATCATTTGGTTTCTCACTTTTGATACCGCTCTGCAGTTCATGAGGAGATGTGATGGTGTCTCTTGTTGGTCGTTATCCATGCAGGATCTACAGCGTCCTTCATTCGATCCTCTGCCACCAGTTCTATTTTTATAGTCGTTGGTCGGGTAAACGTCTAACCGGATTTTCATTAGTAAGCCTCTATAGATATTTGATGGAAATCTTGCAAAGTACACTGGGAGCACATTTCTTTTCCGATGCTCCCCAGCCATGTTCTTTATGTTCTTTAATTTCATTTTGGCATCTCTTGTTAGTATCCAGTCTTGTCTAAACAGTTTTTCTTTTACTTTGTTAGGGTTTGTCACCAGTTCTTCCGAAGGCATTTTAAAAAGCTGACCCTTTCTGAACACCAGACCCATCCAATACATAAGTGGGCCAAAATGTACCCTTATCTGCATTAAACAAATGTACAATATTTGTCAGAACTACTGTACATGATCCATTTCCACCATAATTATAAGGGAAAAATGCATTAAGTCGTATTGCTGGTGTACCACGGGCAGTATTCCAGGAATACCATTAACATTGTATCAGTGATAAAGTTACAATTAGGCAGACTTCTAGCAATACCACCGGTTGACAGAGACCTTTAAGTGTATTCCTGCCAAAATCTGCCCAAATCATGCCGAGGAAACTAGGACCTGTTTGCAGAACTGAATGTGCAGGATTTCCTGTTCCATTCCACATACTCTTTTACTCATATTGAACCACATACCTCACTGTCATAAAGTGGGATTGGGAGGCCTTTGATAACTGCACTCCCTCATGGTTCACTTGACCAGACATCCCAAAAGCCCTTGCATCAGGTGAGAGATGAATAAGCCACACAGGAAACAATTTTTTTTAAAAAAAAAAATAAACGCACCCCTAGTGCCTTCTTGGCCGTCATCAGGGCTGCATTTGTTTTGTTTTTTTCCCCTTTTAGGGCATTTCTTTCCATTTTGCCTGCACCGCGGAGGGCAAAAAGGAAAGCGATCCACAAAAAAAAAAAAAACTCTGCCCTGATTGGCTTGGGTGCGAGAGGGCAGCAGGGCTGTATTTTGTTTTCTTCATTTTTGTGCATTAATTTCAATTTTGCCTGTACCACTGCAGTCCCCACTTCCCAGACTGAAGCAGTGCTGGCTAAATAAAAACAAAAATGTACAATACGAAATAAATGAAGGCCAGGGTGCCTGCAGTGATAAATAGGGCAGGAGTGGGGGTATGGGCCTACCTTAATTCGTTGTACCTGCTGCACGCCAGTCTCCTGCACCACTCAGTCTGAGCCTCGTCACTCCAGAAACAGACGTAAAGAGAGCCGATAGGATAAAGGGGCAAGTGCCTCTCCCATCAGCCGCTCTGGTGACTACCTGCTCTGCCACCAGCCAATCGTGTTTGGGGGTGGGACAGGAAGTCATGGCTCAGAGGATGGTGTGGGGGTGGGTCTGCAAGCAGCGTACGCCCTAATGTATAATAAAACGCATTTTGTGGAGTGCATTATTTCTATACAAGAAAATGTTTTTCATTCAACCCAGAAATAAAAAAATAAAAAATCTTGTTTATAGTTTAAAACAGACACCATCTGCGAACAAGTTATCCTGTGCCCCAATTACACATGGACATACTTTCCCTATTGCATACACCCTTGCTGATACATTTAACTTTGTAGCGTGCTGAGAAGTTCTAAACCAACATGGTACCATAGACTGAAAGACATTCTCATTATGACAACAGCATAGCTCATGATACTGAAATGAACGAGCCCCTGTCGTATAAAATGCAGGTTTAGAAAACCAGCCCCTTTTAACAGCAAGATGCTAATCAAATACCAACGGGCCAATGAGAAGCGTGAGAACAGGTACAGGGACTCCCAACCAATAGGCTGAAGTCATGAGAGGCAAGAGAAAGGGAAGAGACACAGCAGAGAGGGAGAGAAGCTACGAGGACTTGTAATAGTCGACACAGAGGTGGTAGTTGATTAGGCCAGCTTCCAGGAGAGAGGGTCCATAGAGTGCCGTGAACAGTAGGCCCTCTGGCTTTGGTTGCACTGGACACAGGTGGAATAATTACAATGAACCAGAGTTGGAGGGTTTCTGAGGCCTGGAGGCAGTGGCAGGAAGGTACTGCGAGAGCTGAATAGATGTTATGGGTCTCTGCACAGTAAAATGGTATCCCGTGAGAAGTCATAAAAGCCACCAAAGCCGGAAGCCGGAAAACAAACCCAAGAGGGAACAAGGAAAAGTATGAGGACAAGACCAAGTGGAAGAGAGATGCTGAAGGTATGAACACACGTGAGGCGAGGGGTTTTTAATTGCTGGGAGCTATTTAGCTCCTGGCTCTAGCCTAGTAGAGAGTGGCTAGCTTGACAACACCAAATAGCAGGCTCCTGGTGAATGGTGTCCTACCACAATACCTATCTCACATTAACTACGTTTGTAAATGCATATAAAAAGGTGTATTAGGAAAACTCTAGAAGACATTCAAAGCTTAATGGATTACAGTTTGTTTCTCAGATGAAAGTCAGTTTTGAAGCCCGCTATGTATTAGCTCCTCATTCTGCAGGAGCAGTCGAGAGAAAAATGAGCAAGGTGGCATGACAGAATAAAGATGTCACAAAGAAAAATGTTGTGACAATAAGAAAACGACAAAAGAGATTCATGCAACAGAAACAAATGTAGTGGCAAAGGAGAGGAGCCTTTCCCTGCGAGTCTAGGGTGATGAGCCCTCTCCGCAATACCATCTCTAGGGGTAGAGGAAAGCAGAACTTCTCTGGGAAAGATTTCCCCCCCCCTCGCGCCCCTTTTGGGGAACAAGGACTCCCGTTCTTATGAGGAACTTCCTAGGCAATATATCACTAACCCACCTTCAAAAACATCCAGTGAAGAAAGATATAAATAACAAATCAGAATCCCTTATTGTCTTCCGAACACTCCAATTACCCGTGAAAGAAAATGCATATGGTACTGAGACAACCAATGGAACTTAGAGGCGGAGACCTTGAGAGAGAAAGAGAGCGAAAGAAAGACAAAGAACAAGAGAAAGAAAAAGAGAAAGATCGAGGCATAGGGGAGAAAGAAAATGAAAATGAGCAAGAAAAAGAGAGGGGGAGAAAGGGAGAAAAAGCCAGTGAGTTTCAAATCAGCTGGCAGAGGGACTCTGAAGGAAACTTGGATGCATGCCATCCGATGCTAGAGGGAAGTCCAAGTGCAGATTCCGACGCACAGTGTTGGGAAGAGATTAGAAAAACAGATTGGCACAAGATGGCCTGAGCGACAGATCGGCGGTGGCTTGAGCGTAAACAAGGATTGATCGAAGAAAGAACGGAGAAACAGTAACACTACAGAAAAAACGAGAAGCCAACTTGACAAGTGGCGAGGGTCCCAGCCCGTTAGCAACCTTGGTGACATTGTCCCAGAACAATCCAGGTAACGGGGAAAGCGGGAGTCTCAGGAGGGGGACCGAAGATCACTACTGGAATGCTCATATTCGTCGCAGTATGGGCAAAGTAGCACGAGTAAATGAAGAGAGTGAGAATCATTACTGGAACTTTCATACTTGTCTCAGTCACGATATAGCATTAAAAGTGAATGAAGGACAAGAGAATCAATACTGGAACCCTCAAACTCGTCTCAGTCAAGATAAAGATTGCACATTGAATAAAGGGAAAATAAAATTTAAAATCTGAATGAAAAGAAAGGCATAAACTTGCCCCATGAAAGGAGAAGGGCAAATACAACTAGAATAAAACAGAAAAAAAGAAGAGAACAAGAAGGAAAGAAAGTAATCGAGTGAAAGACGGTTGAACCCTTGAAGAACCCAGCATCAGAACTGCACGATTTGAATAAAGTAGCTACCAAGAGATACCCAAGGATATTTTACCGAACTGAACTTGTTGAAAAACCACCTCACATGAGAAGGGAGTCATTCTCCTGTGCTTATGTTGTTCTAATAGTGGTAGGGTTAGGATAGGTTGGTTTGGACAAGGCACTGATCTCAATTTTTACGCTCACTGATGACGGACAAGTACCTTAATTTTGTTCGGTAGGGAACAATAGGAGTTTTGACTTTTCATTTAATAAATAACAGCAATAAGATGGAAACGCAGAGTCCGTGTTGTTCTTCTGACCCTCCACACAGCAAAGATAGCTAATGACTAAACGAGAGGTAGCAGCATGACCGAAGAACTGACAGGAAAGAAATTTAAAAGGAAATAAAAAAAGACAGGAATGCAATGTTGAATGCAAGAGGCTGAAGAATCAACCGTAATAGTCCGCAATAGAGCGAATGACAGAGCAACATAGAAATAGCACGAGGGGTTTATGGTGTGAATTTGTGTGCGCATGCCACAGATTGGGAAAGAAAAGCAAATCCCACAATCTTTCAGGCTATTCTGGTGTGTACATCTCTCAATGTTAAATCACTATAAAAATATAGTTTGTTTTAATATCTGCATTTATTTTTGTCTTCTTATGTTAAGTATTTTTACTGCACCCATCATCACCATAGTGGTCTTACAGCACCCGACCCTGTCCGAGGAGTGGCGCATTGTGACCAACGTGTTCTATATGAAAACAAAATCTCTAAGCATCTACAAAAGGACCACCTCTAAAAAAAGATTGACGTCAATCCTAGCTCACGACTGTCCATTGAGATACAGTCTGAGATACAGTCTGATGTCACACGCACACAATGAAAGCTGGATTGACGACGACTAAAGACTTTTTCTGATCAAACACCATCCAACGACGCCTGCTTTTTATCTGTTGCCCAAAATTCATAAAAACGTAACTACACCTCCTGGCATCAACTCTATTCTTGAGCCACTTTCAATCTATGTAGACCACTGCCTTCAACCATTTGTGAGTAAAATGAAATCCTTTGTCCAAGACACCACGGCAATGATTAAGATTCTCCAACACTTCACCATCCATGAACATGACTTACTAGTCACACTGGAGGTTGAATCGCAATACACAAACATTCCCCAAAATGAATGTCTTGAAATTCTGAAACGATATTTGGATAAAAGAATTTCCACCAGAGTCCAAACAGATTTCATACTAGAATGTGTCAGACTTGCTTTGACCGAGAACTTCTTTATCTATAAAGATATGTACTTCAAACAATGCCATGGTACAAGTATGGGCGCAACTTTTGCGCCCGACATAGCAAATTTATACATGGACAATTTTGAGTCGACACATCTACAGTGGCACCAACCCAACATCTTCCTAAACTAAATTGTAACATGGAATCATTACATTGATGATATTTTCCTTATTTGGAGAGGATCTATCTCTGACTTAAATGCATTTTTGCTATGGCTTAACTCACGCAATACTTCCACTAACTTCACCATCCATTCAGATAAGATGCATATACCCTTCCTGGATCTGGAAATCTACAGAACAGACAATAACAGTCTAGAAACTACTTTATATCGTAAGCCTACATCAAAAAACACTTTACTGTCCTTTTCCAGCTTTCATCCAGCCAGTCTGAAAGAAAATGTGCCCGTTGGGCAATTTCTGCGCTTAAGACGTAATTGCTCCACCAACTCAGATTTTGAAGCTAAAAGTAAAGATCTTACTACACGTATGAAAGATCGAGGATATCCAGCCCACATTATACGTCGGGCTCAAAAAAGAGCAAAACACACTAAGCGAGATGACTGCATCATTAAAAGACCAAGAGAAGAAAACACAGAAAAAATGACTTGTCACCACCTACACACCATTCAGCAACCAAGAAAGAAAGACAGTGCTCAAACATTGGAAAATCCTTCACACAGACTGTTTCAAACCTGAAAACCCATGTGTCGCTTTTAAAAGAGCAAAACACCTAAAAGACAGACTTACCTACGAAGAACCAAAAATACGACCATCTGCGCAGACCACTCTGTGGCAGCTCCCTCCTTTAATCAGCCACTTCCGATGCGGCACCTGCTCAGTTTGCTTCCTTACGAAAGACATAAAAAGCATCGACCTATACGGAATCAACTGGCAATACCCCCAATTCTCAAACTGCAAAACAAAATGGTCAGTCAATGACATTAAATGCCCCTGTGGACTAATATATGAGGGCAAATGCAAACGCGAAATTCGACAGCGCATTAGCGAACACCGCTCTTGCCTAAAGAACTCAGTTGAAGACAAGCCAATGGTAGCGCATTTCAAGGTGCTAGGACATAAATACACAGAATTTACATGGTTCGTGATACAAACTGCACGGGGCGGCAACCGTGATTTAGTTCTTAAGAAATCAGAACAAAAATGGATATATCGACTGGACTCAGTTAAGAACGGTCTCAATATAGTGATGGAGTGGAGCCTGTTTTTTCATTAACTAGAACATACTAATATAAATCTGTACTAATCATGACTCTGAAATCCAGCCTTTGCTATTTCACACATTTATAATCTTGTGCACCAAATTGATTGTATCCTATATATAGTAAATATCCATCCTTTCGTGTTGCCTCAATAACCCGTTTGTCACAAAATGGCTTCCTTGAAATATGTGCTATTAAAAAAAAATAAATGTACTATATGACCTCATGCAACTATGACACATTTCTTAGATTTATGCATTCCCAAACGTATAGTAAAATTGTCCTTTTTCATTTTTCGTCAAGTGTGTTGTGAATTGCTCTTGATTCAATTCTCTAACTATGTCCATTTTGTGCTCCATTAACATCGTTGCACCTACTCATGTATGAATCTGGCTGTGTGCCTTACATCTAAACATCCTGACCTAAGACAAACAAGCACCTTCACCTCAAATTCATGAACTGTTCCCATTTTTTCATTTGTTGTTTGAATACTGTATTATATTTATTCACATGTCCTCTTCGAGATCATGATACAACCCTGCATTCATAAAAACAACTTTTTTTTTGATAATGTTTAAAACTGTGATTATTCCTCTAATTGTGCATAAATTCCGAGCGGCACCTCGCTCACCATCTGGATACATTTACATCAGGCATATTAAAGAATGCATTAAGCACTCATTTATGTACCATGGCACGTTACTATTCTTTAAGACATGCGCACTCAGCATGTACATGACGATCCTCATGACGCGCCTGACAGGATACAATCATTCACTTCCCTGATCACTACTGCGCATGCGCTGGAAACGAGACACCGCTCCAGGCACCCGGCGACTTACAGCAGGTAAAACCACACAGCTCTTCTCGTCCCGCTCACTCCTGTGAGCAACCAATTCTACACAGCAGTGTAACTAACAGTATATCTTGACTATGCAGGTTTACTGAGACTTGTTGATTCTGGCTCCGACGCCAACCTCACGGCCATTGTTATCCAAATTTTTACAGCATTTCGCGTCTCTTGAGTTCCATTCTTCTCGTTAACCAGGTATTTTCAGTAAAAAGATTTCCTTTTTTCGCCCTGATGTGCCACTAATTAGCAATTTTTGCAATTGTAGCAACATTTTGACCTGATTATTACAGGTCCTTGATGCATCATTTGTGATGACCTGACGTCCGCCACAACGGCCTCTGTCCAAAGCCTGACAGCGCCAAATCCCATTAAATGAACGGTATGTAATCCCGATCTTTACTAGAGCCCAGCCAATAATTTCTTTCTTTGGCAACACGCCCACTCATTTTATTATATCTGTTATTTTTTAGATAACACTTTGAAATGTTATTGTCTACGTGCCTCCATGAACACGACCAGTCCTGACGACAGTTTGGACACCTTTCCATATGAACTGTGTTACTAAACAACCGCTCCCGAGAAATTAACTGTTCCGAACTTGAAACACTCAAATACAGTGTCGACAAGTCTTGCCATGAGTCATGCACTGAGCTGTGACTCAAATACCTTAGATATGCATTCTGCATCTTGAAATACCCCGAATTGGTTTCATGTTCATATACAAATGTCTTTTTTGTCATGCTATGATGTACAACTCCAGACTGACAAGCTCGCTATATGTCCTCTCCTGAATTTAGTTAGTTTTTACTAGAATACATTTGTTATGTTTTTCAACACACTGTGTCTTACTAGTGTAATCTAATGTCTTTCCACTAGTCTCTAGATAGATTTTGACATCCGCCCAGCGCTTGAAAGGCGAGGTAGCTCGGACTCACTTCCCCTTCCTCTACTGTACATACCCTCTAGAGTCTGGCCCTCCACCCCCTCCCCCGTTACCAAAAAAAAGAGGGCACACTAGCCTTTTGCTTTTTGACTGCCTTGTGACCCCTGACATAGTGTCGTCAGACATTGGTCGGTGGCTATAAAAGAAGGTTTGGGGAGCGGGGGGGAAGAAGGTGATAGAAAAAGAGGGCCAAGTAATACAGATGCAGTAATTGATGGGAACCAATCACAAGAACAGTATCCTAACTTTAGAAGTACAAACCCTAACATGAGTGGGATCTTGTGCCCAAATATCACATAGTCCAACACAATGTTTCTCACTGGTAAGTATTTTCTGTACAAAGGATGCAATGGGCTTGTGGTGGTGATTAGTTTTACAACAATTTATTCAAGGATAGATATGTTCTCTCCTTTCTTCCAGGGGCAGAATACCTGACCCAGGTTCAACGACCAAAGTTGAGTGGAATGGAGATAGGAGACAAAAGGTACAGGGGAGGTGTGGGGGGGTGGGATGTAACAGGCACACTTATGCTTACTTACCCCCTGACTCAGAATTTCCCAGATGTCATTGTGGATCATCTGGGGGTCTCTGGGTGCTCTATCTTCTGCTATTTGTTTCAGTAAGAAGAGTTGCGGGTTCAAGGATTCTTCCAGTTGGGTACAAATACAAGATGCAATCCTGTCGGCGAAGAAATGCTGAATCCAATGATGCAGGCCTCCTTAGGACACTTCACAGGATGGAGGAAGGAAGGAGAGTTCCAGAGACGATCACTGTTTGCAGGTGACAAGCGTCCTTCCAGTAGCGGTCAAAGCAGCTGCTCCAGAACAGTTTCCCTTGAAGTTAGGAAGCTGGAATTCGGGGAGAAGGCAATTTGTGGACGAGCTGGCAACCACCTAATGCCCGGATTCAAAAAGCGATGTAGCCAACGATATAGCTCGTCAGTAAACCAGGCAGTTCAGGGACACTTCCAAAGGCTCTGAAGGCCTGGATCCTCAATACAAGTGGGTCCCACTAGTCCAAGAGCTGAAGCATCGCTCAAGGTCTTCGGAGATCAGGCAGAGGAACAGGGCTTCATAATGGAGAGGGTGCTGGGCCACTTTAGGAGTCTACTTTGGGTGATTAGCATCTGTTCTTCTTCGAGGGATTCTTGGCTCCAAAGTAGATCTAAAGAATAGCTGCAAATGTCCTCCTCTCATCCAAAATCGGAGCTCAAAGGAAGACCCAGCCCACCAATTGTAAGGATCTGCACCTTTCAAACAGCCAGTAGTTGACCAACCAGTGACTGGTTTCACACCCAAAGCAGACTTTCTTGCACCAAGGATGTGGACTGGGACTAGACAGTCCTGACCCGAGAAGGCACCAAGAAGGCCAACCTCCAATTTAGCCAAAGAACAAGTGAAAATCCATTTTAAGGCACTAGCCTCTTTTAGTAGCCATACGTGATTAACGCGAATGTGCACACCGAAACTAATGCAAAAACTGTAAAAAATGTAACGGCTGCCACCAGCTTGTCTTTAGGAACACAAAAGTAACCAACACTCCTCTGTGTTAAAAGATAGGGTGATACAAATGCAGCCCCATCGCAATGCATTGAAAGATGATGTGTTCAATATAAAAATACTGAAATTCAAAAAAGGAAACAGTTTCCCACTACCGATTAGGAAACTATGGAGGGAAAGTTGCAAAAATAAACCTTTCCTAACAATTCTAGTGCCCCAAACCTCCTCAATGACATGTGAATGCTGTTAGTGTGAATCTTCAATTTCTGTGCCAATTCCCTTCAACCTGAGAGACCCCCAGCACTTTTGCTGACCTTTGGGATGATCTGTTCTCCTGAGTGTACATTTTTCCCACTCACCATTTCTTTTTGCTCTGAAATGGGAACCCTGTTTCACTGCTACAGTAGTTTATTTTTACTTTCACTGAGCCATTCTTTCCTCCATGTCTTTCACTACAGGCATCTGTAATTGAGTTTCACAGCACACCACACCCTATGTGCAGTGTTGCTGGGGAGTCCCTTGGGTTTCCCTTTTTATGTTATGCTATTTTCCAAAGAGGACTACTGTTCTCAAGGGTAGTATATCTTACTTGACTTTTCTTTTGTGGGGTCAGCACACACCACCTTCTGTGGGGTTCTGATGAGCTACACAGTAACTCCTTGCCCACTGCTCATTAGTTGCAGTAACAGAAAACCTTAAATGGCTGGTGGTAGTGGATACATTTTTCTACATGTGTGTGTTAGTTACTCGCAGGCTGTTTCCACAGCTGCAGTACAGAACCCCTATGTGACAATTTTCCCAAAATGGCCCCAGTCCCTTTATCGCCATTTCATTTTTGTGTTTCTTCTTGACCCTTCTTCCACCATTCCAGGTGGGGGCGAGTGCTTTGTGAGTTTTGCCTTTGGCGGGATTCCTTTGTGAAGCCCGCCAAGGCTCCAGTGTGTCTGCTGAGGCAGGAATTGAGGGAGGAGCCCGAAACTTTGCATGCCTTTGTCCGATAGTATGCCTGGCTGGAACCAGTTTGAACTGGGAGGCTGGCTGTCCTGCAAGTACAGCCACCCCCAGGTGATTGACAGATCCATAGGACTGAATGAATGGGTTCCTGCATAAAAGGCGAGGCTTTTTGGGATAGAAGGCAAAGTCAACAACTGGAACAGAAGATCCGAATAAGACGGCCAGAGACGCCTGCAGCACCTCCAGCACTAGCTGCTGTCCTGACCCGGTTTTCAAATCGCCAGGGAAGCTTCACCAAGGACGACTTCGTCCTTTGGGCTGGTGGGCCAACCTAGCCTCATGACCACCTTAAATTTGAGCCGTCCCCAGAGTCCTACGGCCTTCCTGGGCTGTAGAATCCCAATATCTGGGGAACCTCGACCAATTTACAGTGCATCGTCTTGCCATGATCGAATCCCACTGAACCTTCGTGGCATCCGTGTGGAACTCAAAAAGCAAGACTCCTCTCCTCGGAGTTCCCTTACCAGAGTGCAGGAGTGACTAAACAGGAAGATTCCAACCGGCGGTGATAGTTTGCTCATGGTGCTGATAAAAAGGCGCCAAAACCGCAAACTGACGTGGGAGTAAGAAGAATCTGTTGCTGGTGAGTCCCTATTGACTAATGTGGCAGGGTCTCATCCAGAGTCCCTCCTTCCGTCCCCACGACCAAGGAATAGGAGACCGGCTTTGCATCCATGCATCGTGTAGGCGTCCAGCTACATCATCTTGATTACTCTCCAGGTACTGTGAGGCTCTTGGTAAACTTACCAGAAGCCATTTGTGTCGCTCCTTTGTTCTTTGAGTGCTGTTTCTGTTTGAGTTGTCACCCAAACAGTCAGCCAGACCTAACAGCTTGAGCATCCACAAGGAGGTCCGAAATCCCTGTGCCCTTTTTGAATCCAACTAACTTGTTATTAACCTGTACAGAGAATATTTCCATCAGCACTGCTGCATATCCATTGATTTTGGCATCGCTTATTCCCCAAATTAACAAGGGGGGGGTCCTGGGAGTCCCTCTGCCAGACATTAGTCCTGGTTGCGAGAGACTTACCCAGAGTCTTTAGCTCACTATCTTTCACAGAGAAGAAATATCCTAAACATATCAGTCTTTGTCCTGCCCTGGGGCAGTCCAGCACCGAAATGCTAGGCAATTCTCCTCTGAACAAGAGTACCAACAGCATCCCCAGACACGTGTTTCGGTCTGGTTGGACCTCATCAGTAGGGAGGAGCTGTGCCTCTCTAAGAATAGTGAGCAAGGGGTCCACGTCTGGATTCCCCTAGTAACTTAGGGTGAGACCCAAAGTTACTTAAATATGCAAATTAACAAGGGGGGTTCCCCAACAGAAAACCTTCCATTCCTACTGACTTTGGCATTGCTTATTTCCCTCCAAAACCTGAACTGAAGAACGTGTTTCTAGTTAGGGAAAGACTGTTTTGCCTTACAAGAGCAAATATGAATTGGTGCAAAAGGTACTTACTAACGTTGGTTTCTATTTATTCTTGAACTATTGTTGAGATATTCCAAAAAGTGCTTCTTACTTACCTATTGAAGTCATTCATGTCTGGTTGCAAGAGTATATTGTAATGTATCCACCTGCTTCATTTCTTCCTATTATCCTGGTGTGCGTTTAATGGTATTAGTTGATATTGCATTTCTATTGATACCCATTGCCTTGTGTGTATATATAACTATTTTTGATATAACGTAAAGTGTGAACGTGTTTCTTTGGATCTATGTATGTTCTTATTTCTTTGTACTAATTTAAGGATCCCATTCCTCCTAAGACAAGTCTGGCTGCTCTGCCATTCTATCAACTTTGTGTAGTAGAGGCCTATATTAGAAGTTGGGGGCACTGAAACCAAGGGATAAGTCTTGTAGAGTCTAACCATAATTAGACTTTAGAAAAACGTACCTAAAAAATGCCATGAACAAATCACAAGGTCATTGTGACATCAAAATTAAAACAAAAATAAAGTAGTCCAGGTTCAATTTCCTCAAGGTGCTTAAGCAACTGAAAGCATTTGCACAACCACGCAATCTCAAAGAAAAAGTAATTTCAATATTGCAAACCTCTGAAGTCATAATACTGCATTAAATTACCTCTTTCACAATCAAAAAGATTTTTTTTCCACAGTCTCTCATTCATAAAATCACCCTTGTACAAGCGCAGTTGTCAGCCAGCATTTCTGGATTCAAATGGCAACTTTGTTCAGGCGCTCCAACAGGTCTGAGGTAGTTTCGTTTGGTTGTTTGGAAAATGAAACCTGCATATCGGCAGCATATTGTGAAGATAGGAAAAAACTACTTTTGAAAATAGGTGCGGAGAAGGATTTGGAAACCATTTTTATGAAATATAGGTGTGCATATGAAAAAGATGTCACACGCCTTTTGTTTTTACGTTGTGAATCCATAACTTTAACCAAACTTTGTTTGCTTTACTTGTATGTAGAACTGTGTTCCACACTCACCTGAATCCGATGAGAATGGATATAAGCATTGAACAGATTGGATCTGCTATCATCAAACCGTAGGTCTGCATGAGAAGAGCAGATATGATGACACCAACACTGCCAAGGGCATCCGCAACAATATGTAGAAAAACTCCTAAAATTGAAACCATACATGTCAATGCCATTACTTTTTGGAGAAGAAAATACACTAAGCATGGGTGGGCACTTCGCAACAATACATCACTAATCTAGAAATGTTGGCCTTTACTTTGCGTAATTATCGCACAAGGTCGTAAGGATGTCGCTCATCAGGAGGACTTTGAAATCACATTACACATGAGAATCTCAAGAGAGGTTGTGCATGCTTAGTTCAGTCATAGTCTGTGCTGATTAAACTAGAAGTACTGCCAGACCTCAGTATTCATATGTTGCATCTGAAAGGTAAGGAAATGGAAGCCAATAGCCCCAGAGAATGGAGATGCGAATAGTGGAACAGCCACTGTTAATGGTTAGCAACGCCAAGGCTCTCTTTCCTTCCAAACTGTCAGAAACGAACATGGAGTAGTACCCAACAGAAGACTAAAGACCGCATGCACAATTACAGGTCAAAGAGGTCTAGCAAACTATGCCCGACTACTGAGATTTTCCATGACTAAAGTCAAGCCTATACTATTTTACGAGGTGCATAAACCAGAGCATTTCACATTTCTGCAGACTTTTTTTCCATTGGCTTTTTAGGAAGTCCTCATACCAAATAGTTGTTTAAGCTGGACACTTGAAGACCAGTTACACAAGGATGTGTTATTGGAAAAAGGTGGCCTTAGCCATTGCTGTGAACTTCAGAATATGAGATCGCCCTTTCACGTTCAATTGGGGACATTTGTATTTATTTGAGGAACAGAGATGGTCATTTCGATCACAAACAACTTAGAATAATACATTTGCAGATGGCAGAGGTAGTCACGAGAAGGATGCCTGTACAAAAGCACAAATATGAGAACAAGTAGTGAGCTAGTTCATAAGGGTGGGAACAAAGTTTTCGCACCTTGAAACACTCGTTATAAAGGACCCAGGGGCTGTCCACGGAGCGCGCTTTGAAGGGTGGCTGAAGAGGAGCTTCCCGCTGTGAAGGACGGTGCTCGGGTGCCCCCCCTCTTTAACCCTGGCTGCCTCTTACCAGACCTCACACCTTCCCCTCCCTGTTCGGGAACGGGGAGAAGAAACAACAGACACGGCAGCGCTGATCCCATCCATGCGCCGGATCCACGGCCCGTGACCCACATCAAACCACAGATAAGTGCCTGCAGCGAGGGCGGGCTCATGGGGCGAGGGCCCCTTTTGATACAAAGCCTATGCTGCGGGACGCCTGGCTTGGATTTAGCCATTTGCCTGCAGAGCCTCAGCAAGCTCCCCCCCTAACCCTCTTGGACTGCTCTCCAGACTATCACTCAAGCCCTTGAAGCTGACCCCAGCACGGGACCCTGCACTGGGGTGTCCCGCTATACAGGCACTCGCCTCATCTCCGCCTAGTGCGCCTCTGTCCCATCGGAGCTCAGTCACACTCTGGTGACTCGTACAAGCCAGCACTTCCCCGGAGACTGTGCACATTTGCCATCCTTAGCCTGGCCTTGCTCCTTTAGGTCCAAGGACACACAAGGGCCCAAACAGCCCCAATGCTGCTAATTCCATCTTTAACAATCCATTCAGGCAACCAGAGCCTCCCCTGGCCGCCTTCTACCACACCAACCCGAAGCACTGGCGCTGCATGCCGCAGCACAGCCCACCAGTCGCTGTGCCGTCCCTATTGCATCAGGCTGACGGCAATAGCAGATTTTCACAAGCAGCTCCAATAAGACTGCAGCTGCGTCCCGGACCCTTCACCGCAAACTCACTGGCCTCCCCACCCGGCATCTGCTTGCCCAGACAGTGTCGTCGCCCTGCCTCTGACCCAATGCAGACCAGCGCAGAAAGAGGGGTGGCAAGAGCACCGCCAGACCCTTTGATAAGAGTATGAAGGACCCTATACTCTACCTAGACACTACCTGAGCCTGGGAAACAAGAGGTCTCGATGCTGCTTCCTTCGGAGTGGGAGTGAAGAGGGAGCTACTAACTGCTGCATAGGACGCCTTCGCACAAGGCACCAGCTGAGAACTTTGCAGCCACCTTACAGCCCTCTCCTTGGATCGCTGTGGGACCTCCCCCGGGGACCCTCATCACTTCGCCCCTGCCTCCCCCACTGTGTTTCGGGGCCCCTCCCCAGATGAACTTCACAAGTCAACCGGAGTAATCCTCGCTGCTGGTGAATTTTTCATGAGCTGGGCCGAGTCCCTACCAAAGTTTTGTCACACCCCAGCTCTGACACCGGTGTCCTCCGATATGTCCATCTCCGCACAGTTGGAACCACTAGATGCTCAATCAGTAAGTAAGGGCATGGCGGCCCTGCTGGAGGAAATCCGAGGCTTCAGAGCGGATATTGGAAAAAGGTTGGAAACACCATGGACGATTGCGTCCAAGCCCTGGAAGCGAACAGTACCTCGGTAGACCTCCTAGAGACCCAGATAGATATGCCCCCTCTCCGAATTGGAAAGAAGAGAGAAGTGTACTCTCAAACTGGACTATTTAGAGAATAGGGAGCGGCGGAGCAACCTGAGATTCCTGGGCTTTCCGGAGTAGGAGGGTGAAACTCAGGTGGACATCATAAGAGCCGTCAACACTGTGATCAGGAAACTCTTCGATGAGGCCAACACCAATGAACCGACGATTGATAGAGCACACAGAGCGTGGGCTTCCAGCAGGGGTCCCAGGTCGGTCCTTGCGAGATTTCATTACTTCTCAGAAAAGAGCAAGATCCTGGAACTGGCACGGAGAAAGGGCCCAATTGACTGGGAGAATGCGCAAATCTCGATTTACCAGGATCTATCGGCCCTCATCCTGGCAAGACGACGGCTATGTGGTCCCCTGACAAAAATGCTTCAATCTAAGGCAGTGAGATATAGATGGGGGTACCCTTTCTCCCTCTTGTTTGAACATGAAGGTTACAAGTATGCCCTAGTCACGGAAGCCGACATACACAGGGTGTCCTGGGAACTCCTGGGCGAGCCCACCTCGGAGAGCGAGCAGATGAACCGGGGAAAAAAGTTAACTGAATCCCAAAAAGCCAATGCCTTCACAGAGAGGCACAGGGTTTGCGGCAATCGGAAATTCAGTAGAGTGACTCCGGCCTCCCCCAGATCACCCAATGACTAGCCGGGTCCCTTTGTCGGCTTGTGTTGGTTTGCTGTGTTGGGAAGATCGGATCTCGAAACCCACGTTGCAAGTTCCGAGGTGGGACTTTGGAACCGGATCAGAGCTGGTCCTTTCGATGAGGGAATGGAGAAGATCAGGGTCTTCTCCTGTGGGGAGGAGGAGCGGGTGACTATGCACAATGTTTCAGTTCAATCGCAAGAGGGATGGGGGGGGCTCAGAGAAAGTATGTTGCGTTTGCAAGCCCAGAGGAGGTAGACGTTGGTGGCCTGGCCAAGCAGTGATCTTTATCTTTATGTCATAGGCAGTCCAGGTGCTCGACGGCGCGGGGGTGAGGGGGGGGGGGTTATTTGGGGGTTTTGTTCTGGTTGTTCTTGGGTTACTGTTCTTTCCAACTACCAAGCAGTGATCAGACTTTCACAGGGACACTTTTGTGTGGAATCTGTGCTGATTGAGACAGGGAAAGGGGTAATATGCGCACCACAAGAGGGAACTTGAGAGAAATCCAATACCCTGATGGCTGACACAAATCAAGCACTGACATTGGGTTCATTAAATGTACGGGGGTTAAACTCCCCTAACAAAATATCTCTGGTGGTGAGAATTTAACAGGCTTAAATACATTTCCTATTCCTCCACGAAACTCGCTGGGTGAAGGGGAGGGTACCATCGCTTAGCACAAAGTCCATAAAGGATGTTTTCCACACCTCGTACACAGGCAAAAAACGAGAAGTAGCACTCAAGGTGTCTCCCAAAGCCCATTTTACTCCTACGGCCCAATGCAAAGACCCTGAGGGTCGCTACCTAATGGTTAAGGGGGAAATCAGAGGCAACATGGTAACAGCGGTCTCTATTTACTGCCCGAGCGAGGCTCACGACCAATGGGTGGGGACTTCAATACGTTCCTCCACCCCGAGAGCGACAGGAGGTCAGGGAACCCTCATGCAAACGCGCACACACAAAAAGATAGCCACCACCTTCCAAATGGTCAATGAAGAACTGTGGCTCTCTGATTCACATACAACACGGCAGGGACACAACCCCCTATTCACATTCTTCTCTAAACCTCATGCCACGTTCTCCAGAATAGACTATATCCTGGTAGACGCCTCCCTTTGGGAAAGAATAACCGACTTCACCGTTGAGGCCATCCCTCGGTTGGACCACAATTTAGTTAGGGCCCGCATAGGAATCCCCCGAAGCTCCCCGACGGATCGCGATGGTCGTGTAATGACCTACTGCTGCAAGATAAAGAACTGTCCTAAACCCTCCTAGCCGCCATAAAAGAATATTTCGCAATCAATGACAATGGGGAGGTGGGCGTAATGGGAGTCTGGGACGCAATTAAGGCCACGATCAGGGGTGTTCTCATAGGTATGGGCAAGGAGGAAGAAAGAAAGGGCAAGAGAGGCAGCTTCGGCATAAAATAGAGGCTAGCCAGCTGGGGGGTAAATTAAAGTCTCAAATGTTCCCGGGTAGATCGGCGGAGCTCCAACAGCTTAAGGCAAAACTGGCATCTCTCTTGGTACGACAGACGGAAAGGAAGCTCGCCCGAGTCCAAGACAGGAGGCTACTCACAGGCAAGATTATGTTAACGATGTTCTCTTTCTCTTCAGGTTCGTGGTGTCAGGATAAGTGCGCATCAAGGAACACTGGAGACCCAATCTAGACACGGTGAGCCTTACGCTGCAAACAGCAGAATAACACAAAGTGTGTTCTGCTGTTTGGGTGTGGTTTAAATAGTCTCAGGTAAAGTAGTCCAGATAAAGTAGTCCCAGGCCCAGCCACACCCTAAACACTATACCGCATAGCTCAGTTCTTTGCACATGAGCTATGTGAGTGCCTCCATGTTAGCTGAAGTCCCCGAATAAAGTAGTCCCATGTAAATAGTCCATCCTAATGTTGGTCTCCATAATGATTATGAGCCTGGCGCCAAAGGCACCAGGACTGACTCCAAGAGAGTCTTGGATAAGGTGCGAAGAGCTTTGAGGCCATAATGGAGGCCCGGAACCTGGCCTTAGCTGGGAGGCTGACTTGCCAGTGAGGGTCAGGGGTAACGGTCATGACCGCTTTCCATCTGGATTCCCACGCTGTTTTGCAGCCATTGTTATTTTCTTGTAGGCGGTAGTTTATTTGAACCACCTATGCACTGAAATTGACATAGCCCAGAGCTAGAGTTTCTTTTAATTACTGATAATTGACACTTTGTAACTTAAAAAGTGAAGCTTTTCCAGTGCGGTGGAAAATGAAGTTTCTTTGTTGATTTTTCTAAGATTTGGTTTGACAGAGCCTGTCATTCAGGGGTCATACTTGGTTTTGCTGAAGCACAATGGGGATATGAATGGGCATGGCAGGGCCTTATTACAGTAGTTTGAGGAAGAACAGATAAGAATACCGTCAGAGCAGCAACATTTTAAGGTAAAATACCCCCTTTTCAATGGGGACTTTGGGGCTGGCAGCAAAGCAGCACTGCTTTTTCACTCTATTTCTTTTGTATATGTAAGACCACACTGGCAAGCTCCCTCAGTGTGCCCCCTTGTCCCATCCTGCCCAATATGTGCTTGGCAAGATGGTGCAGCCATCTTTTTGTCGCTGCAAACACAATTTTGAGGCCATGGTGCTCACAGGAGCCAGGGCAGTCATCTTGCTGGTGACTGCAGATGCGCACCTTGGTGATGTGGGGAAGTACTGCTGAGTGGGTAAATACATCCCACATTGCCGACTACATCCTTGCCTACATGACCAACATACACAACTCACTCCCAAGTCTCCTCGACCTGATACGCACTTTTGGCATCTTCTCTGGACTAAAGATTAACCTCTCCAAGTCATGTATAATGTCTATGGGTGAAAGGGGCCGAGAAATCAGGGGAAGGAAAGAACTTGGGGGAATGAGAATCAAGCGTAATGCCCCCGTACCTGGGGATACTCCTCCCTAGTGACCTGGGAACCCTTTTTGAATTGAACTTCTCCCTGATCCTAACCAAGATAAAAGTGGATCTCTTACGCTGGGCCCCTCTAACTCTCTCATGGTTTGGCTGCATCGTTTCGATAAGAATGAATATTCTCCCCCGTCTCCTCTACCTTTTTTCGGCCCTTCCCATCATTATCCCAGACACTTTTTTCTCAATCCTACACGGTCTGGTCCAACGATTTATTTGGAATGGGAAAAGACTAAGGGTTAAACATGCGACCTTGACTCTCCCGAAATCCTTTGGAGGATTTGGTCTCTCAGGCTTTAGGCAATACCACAAGGCAGCCCAGATATGGGTAATGTTGGAACACATGAGACGAGATGGGCCCCTATTGGACATATATTGAGGATACCCACACACATTATAGGAAAGTACGAGACCTCCTGTGGACGACGATTAAAGACCTCCCCGGTCACCTTAAAACCCTCCAGACTGTAGCAGTGCTTTGGGCCTCATGGAAGAGCGATAAAGCAAATAGGAGCCTGTCCTCCTGGCCATCCCCCTTGTCCTTCTTATGGGCCCCCCCTTCGACCTGAGTAAAAAGGGTCTACGTGACACCCAGTCGTGGTCGGATATGGGACTGGAGAGAGCCGCCCAATTATTTTGCCAAAATGCCTTCATAGTGTACAACCAATTAGCGGAAGTCATGGGGGAGAAAGCACTCACGATCTTTGAATACCTCCACCTCAATGGAATTCTTACTAACCCCAAATGGTGTGCCGAGCTTGCATGCCCCCTCAAGCCTTTTGAAAAAATAATTGGAGAATCCTCAGCAATGAAAGGGTCCCTGTCTAGGATTCATAGAGTTCTGATCACAGCGAATCTAGAAGGCAGGCAAAATTTCAGACGCCAATGGGAGGAAAAACTGGGAACGGTACTGGATGAGGCGACCAGAGGTGCAGTCTATAGGGTTCTCTTCTGGGGGTCCCTTTATACCTCGGCTATGGAGCACCATTTTAAAATCCTTCATGCCTGGCATCTCCCCCCTGCTAGGCTCTCAAAGATGTTCACGGGGCACCCCCCCCTCTGCCCGAGGGAATGTGCCCAGCATGGAACTTGGTATTACGTGTGGTGGGAATGTCCATCCATCCAGATCTATTGGACAGAGCTTTTGAGTTGGATCAAAGATATTGTGGGCACCTCACCATCCCTACATCCCCTCAATTTCTCCTTGGCACTCAGTCCCCCGAGTCGGAATCGAGCAGCTTCCCGAAGGTGATAGAGGCGATGCTGAGAGCAGGGAGATTAGCCCTTGCCCAGAAATGGAAGCAATCCTCTCCCCCGCCCAGAACAGAGTGGCTCATTAAGTTATGGGTTATCTTTACATATGAGAAACTTTCAGCAATCGCCAATAAGAATATGGACCCTTTTTTTGTTGAATTGGAAGATGGTCCCTTTGAACGAGGAATGCAGTGCCCCGAGACTTTAATAATCCGCTCCTGTAACTCCCAGGTGGTTCACTGAATTTCGGAAACCTGTACTTACTTAGGCATTAATTGGCGATCTCAGCAAGTCGAACACGATTGATTTCGTGGTCTCATTTTGGTGTTATTTGTACCCAACAGTCAGTTGGGCTTGGTAGTGTTAAATCGGAGGGGGATGAGGGGAGGGATGGGGTGGGGGCTGTGGGATAATGAAAGGTATGTTACTTGCAGTTCAAACAGTGTGTACCATGTTTTACGGTCTCTTATGACAAAATGCTTAATAAAAACAAATTGGAAAAAAAAAAACTAAAGAGCCGACTTACAAAAGTAACATTAATCTAGCCAAGCACTGTACAAATATACAAAATTACATTATTAGGCATCACTGGAGGGAGTGCTGGGTGTAAGGTTGGCGGATAGGGGAACTGGTCAGGGTAGCACCTCCTGGGCAAGTGAGGTTTAAGCCAAGCTTTGAAGATATCCACAGTTGGCTTTGATTGTGATGGGCAGAGCATTGGAGTGGGGCAAGTACAGAGAGAGTGGAACCAAGAGAAAGCACGGGGAAGCATTAGACAGTGAGGTTGAGTGTAGAGCAGGAGTAGAGCGAACAAGCAGAGATTCACTCAGACAGGTACTGAGAAGCAAGATCATTGATGGCTTTGAAGAATAGTAGAAGGAACCTGAGGAGGGAGCAGTTGTGCATGGGCAGCCAACCACCAAGTTGTCAGTATGTAGAAGTGAGGAAAGCTCTGGGAAGATTTTAGGGAGTGTAGGTAGTGTTAAAATCGAGTATTTGTCCCTTCTGTGGTGAATCCAGAGGAGTCATCACTGATTCCCCGGCTGTGAATTCCTCTGATGTGGCCAGGGGAAGGCAGCTACTACCTGATCTCCAACCCTGGAGGCGACTTCATGAGGATCACATGGGAGGAGATCGCTACCAGGGAGGTTGTGACTTCATAGGATGAGACAGGGTATTCTCCCTCTTTCCCATGAGGAAGACCCCCTTAGATCTAAGACCCTTCACCATGAGGAAGACTCTTTGAAGCCCCAAACCCTCATGGCATACTGTCAGATACATGTCCCCACTAGTTGGAGAAATTAACCCTCATTTTCATGGCCAAACACACAACCATAACACCAACTCACACTGCTCAAACATAACACCTTTTTCTTCTAAAGTTCCGTTGTGCAAAAACAGTAAAAATAACTATTCAAATGTCATGTGTTGAACAACATCTATGAACTACAACTCCCAGAATTCCCGAAGTACTTAGACGAGGAAGATGCAGGAGTTTGACCATGTACTAAAACCTTAAAACCAAGGCTAGTTGGTTTCCCAAAGCACCTGTGCGTGGCACATTTAAATCTGGCAAGTGCACTATTCGGGGAGGCAGTGCAGGAGAAGATGTCTCCTATTCAAGAGCTCACGAACGTGAAGACCACGTGCTATTGTGTCAGAGCAGAAAAGGCAGCCACTAGCGAGATGCACAGCCAGATACTGAAGGGCTGTGGAGAAACTGGGAGCCTCAAGATAGGTCCTGTGCGCCCAGCGAGTCGAAAAGCTGGCGTTCTCTATTCTGCATCCTGAAGGGAAGGAGATGTGCAATCGCAGAGCCGTGAGGGAGGCCAGAAAAAGTCTACAGCCTCCAGATTGGAAAAGCAGGTTCTGCAGCAGAAGCACAAACACGGCCGGAGATGCTGAAGAAAGCCGGCGAGTCTACCCTACGACAGTGGGGACCCCGGGTTGTTCCGCCGACCGCACCAACAATTTGAACATTATGGCCTTGTGAATATGACAAAAGCTTATTTGAATACCAAAACGGCAAACCCCAATGAATGGTGAACATCTAAAATGTACATGTGCGGCCAAACTGCACGAATCCATTCCACCGATGTGAAGCAATGTTTGCAACGAGTCGCACTCTCGGTCAGAAGGCAATATTTACACAACAGATCTCGATCCACAAAGGAGTCACCAGTATCCACAAATAATGAGTTAAAATTCCTCTTTATTCCGTGATTACAGATATAAAAATAGTTCTGTGCAGCTCCTGTCAGTCATGGGAGGCAGAGGCAAAAGAATGATGCGTTCGCAACACCTAGTTCCTTGGTCACGTGATATATATGATCTGGCATTTATAACGCGCCTGTACACAAGTGTTTCTACAACAACCCAAAGGCCATACCTACAATATTGATGATCCATAGACGCATATAGATACCAGGGGAATGAAGTATACATGATACATAGATGCATATAGATACCAGAGGAATGACGCATACAAGATACGTAGATGCATATAGATACCAGGGGAATGAAGCATACAAGAAGTCCTGGTAAACCAAAGACACCAGGCAAGTGAAGTATAAGGGAAGTCCTGGCAAACAAGACAGCAAGCAATATGTATGTGCTGACAGGTGAGTATACCAGGCAGTTGGTGTTTCATACTGAAGCCTGGCAGGGGAGTAAACCAGGCAATTTGCAAGCTCCAAGAAATGTTAAAGGAAAGGTTGGTGTTTATTTGTTAAACCCTGCAAATTTGGATGTTAAAAGAAAGACATTGCAACCGAGGAGAAAGTTACATTAAAGAAAGACTGTTAAAGACACCAAGGAACTGTTTACAAAAGTGACTATTCTTATAACTAAGAATCTAGGGGAAGGGGTCCACCCTCTGGAACCAAGGGTTCTGTCTTGAAGATAATTTGTTTGGAATTATACTTATTTCAGTTGTGAACACTTTTTGGCCAGTTAAAGTTATTTTCCTTATACACTGTCATTTGTTTATAGAGTGACGGTGTTATGATCTTAGATGGGGTCAACAGGTCAAAAGGATACGCTGGATGCCAGGAGATCTTCAATTATGATTTATTCAGATGACATCAGGAGATTCAGTTACAGGATCAGAGGAGAGCCCACTGGCTCCCACCACCCAAACTACATCATACCAACTGTCCTGGGTGGAATCTAAGCACAAAGCATTCCACTCATCCACACCTCAAACATTCCATTCATGACCTCATACATCCAGCACTCAACATACATACAGGCAGGCAGCTACACATCCTAATGGGGCATAAGATATAAATTCTAACATCTCTCTTATATAAAACAACCACCCTAACAGAGGGTCAGGATAGGACGTTTTGGATACAGGGACGGTTTTTCAGATATTGACATCCTGACACAGACGGATCCTTAGTTGTTAGTTTATAGGCAGGGAAACTTCTCTTATACATGGGGTCAGAGAGGCATTTTTCCAACCCTTTTTCTTTTAATAAATATCTTTGGTAAAACGTAACCTTGTGTCCAGCTCATTTCGGACTCTCACACTTAGTGGTAGTGGCACAACAGATAAGGGGTGTATTGGCCACTTTTACTCCCTAAAAATAGGCAAATACTCCCAAAAAATAAAAATAGGCAGTACAAATACTCCCAACAAAAAATAAGACACATAGAACTTACGCCCCCGATTTCACCCAAACAGCTCAGTGGATATGTTTGTGCCAGTAGTGCACCTAGTACCACATGAAGAAACTACTATTATTACTGCCTAATTGCAAGAAGTGAACAGGAATCGTTTAATGTGTAGGAATAATTAGGTGTGCAAAGGAATTGTTACAAAAATATTTCCGTTTTCCAATTAACACATTTATATTCACTTATAAAATACTACCATTGGTAATTGGGCGTACATTTTACTCCCCAAAATATCCTTTTACTCCCAATCTAAAGAAAATAGGGAGTAAAATACTCCACTTCAAAATATTATCTGGAGCACTGAGTGGGAGCCTCCCCTTTTGAGGCTAGGGAGCTGAGCCCGCTCCACAAGACCCTCCCTCGGCGTCTGGGCAAGTGGGACTTCAATGGTTCCCCCCCCTCAGGGGACAAGGACTCCCATGCCTCTAAGTAACTCCCTAGACCTTCGCTGAAGACAGAACCAAAATATCCCATTGTGCACAAAAAAGAGGATCTGTCTCTTTAAGGAGAGACATACATTTACCTTAATGAGGAGGCTGGTGGAAGAGAATATGCCGAGTAGAGGTGAAGCATAACCAGAGACAGAAGAGCGTAAGCAGGGGAAAGCCCCTGACAAAGTGACGTTGGGAGGAGACGAAGCCACGGAGAGTCCCATAGTCTGCAACTTTCGTATGAGTCCTGGGTAGCAGAGGGAAGTGAGAAGCTCTGCATTTCAGAGGAGAGAAGCCTGATCCCTGTGGTGGTGTGACCACGAGGATTTTGTGGTGGGCAGTCTGCCCCTCAAACAGCGCCGAAACCACCAAGCAAGAGAGTCCATGGGAGACCCTGCAGCCCGTAGTCCGCTGCAGTCTCAAAGGAAGAGAACTGAGTGAGAGATACCAACGCCAAGGAGGAATACGAGCAGCCGAGTAGAGGAAGAGAACCCTAGCGAGCAGTGAGCCCAAAAGCAAACACGGAGGTAACGGGCGAATGCGAGTACCGGGAGGCCGCTGGGGCATCGCGATGTAAGAGAAACTCGTCTCAGTGACATTGATGATACTGAAAATAACACCAGTGAAGTGGAACTGTATGAATGTAACCACCGAACATAACAAGCCTGAGAGAAAAGGTATCAAGGAATGGATAACAAGAGAAACCAGCTATAGAGCTTGCTATCGCTCAAGTTGAACTTTTTAATCTTGGGACAATCAACGTAATGACAACATTAGAGTGTTAAGTGGCTCAATTAACTACCCATCAGATTCAGGCAGAGAATAGGCATCAGGAAGGACTGGATAGACTTATTGCAGCCTCACAAAAACCCATATTTTCCACAGGGGATTCTACAACCCTATAGGGAAGGAAAAGACTTTGGGAATGTCTTTACTAATTTTGAATGGTTTGTCTGACACCTTATTTAGATGGGAAATTCAAAACTCATCAATTGTTAAACCCTACCGGAACAAACCGTTTGGTTGAAGTCAAGGAAGGGTTATTGAAAAAGGTAGGATAAACTGAACATTTTTACATACAGAAACGTGGAGTATTAACTTAAAACCAGATGAATCACCAGTGAAACTGAACTAGAATAGAGAATACCCTATCGCTGCTGGGAACACATTTACCAGAAGTATTCTTCTTAACTTTATATCGGCGCAAAGCCATAAATGTTACAAAAATAGACATCAAATAAAATACAAATATAAGTACCCCCCATTAATTCCCCGATACTTATTCAAGTTCAAACACTGCTTGGGAAAGAAATAGTGACTTAAGAAATAACATTCTTCCCATAACAGCTGGAAGCAGAATGCAATTATGGCTAAGTGGCTTTATTGGACATAAAATCTTGACTTTCTGGGCTTAAGAGCCTCACCCAAGGGTCTGATCCCCAGTGGGACAATATTTGCTCCAGAGAGAGTAGTCCATTCTAACATATCTTCACAGGCCAGCGGACTTAGTTGTATTAGAGAGTTTAATGTGTTGACATCTCTTATTGAAGTTCAATAGACCATGGGCAAAAAAGTAGTCTCTAAAGTCAATTCTAATAATCATTAGCATTTCCTTGACCATAAATCCTGGTGCATTGTACAATTAGCTCCCTTGAGATAAATGTGCAGCGGCTCGCTGCTCGGATCCAGTGAATATATTAATTTAAGAGGGCGTTGCTGGGCTTGCGCTGATTAGAGGGCAGTTTGGGGACTTTATGGAGGTAAAGTGGCCCCCCTGCCAATAGACCTGTGGTCCTTCTGTTTTTAACTGGTATCATACAGGAGGCATGGTCCAGCATAATTGTAGCCGTAACGATTGTAATAGTTGGCCCTGGTGCCCCTTCTACTCCGAACCCTGGGATGAGTCAGTGTGTGGGGGGAGGGGAACCAGTGTAAGGAGTACTCGTGCTATAGGTATGATTATTTGCATCAGTCTTCGGTGTTCCCTCATTATCCATTGAATTAGAATTTGGGAAAATACTTTTATCAGAATCATTGTTCAAACCATTTGCTCCCTGAATTACACTAATATTAGCGCGTAGTACAAACAGAGATTGGCCAGCTTCCTTTATTTTGTCTGGGGCCTTTCCCTCGTGTCGTAGGCCAGTCACTTGCCCCTCCCTACATATTCCATTTCCCCTACCAACCAGTTCAATCAGATGAGTGACTAGTTTTTTTAGAATCGAATTTCAGCCAACACAATATTGCATTGGCAAACGCTGGGCACTGTGTCCCCCCCTTTCTGGGTAATTTGATGTGAAGTTTATTGCTTGCGTACGGGGAAGGGGAGAGCCCAGGTTGCCTCTGTCGTGTATACAGTCACTGGATGCCCCCACCACTGCAGGATGTGTCCCCCCATTTCAACCATTCCTCTGGCCTCAAACAGGGATTTCATCATGTGCAGGTGACCCATTAGGTTTAATGGGCGCGTAGGCTCCTCAGGGTCAAGCAACTTGGGCTGCCATATAATCCCTCCACTGGCAATTGTTACAATGCGTGAAGGGGTCAAGAAACAGGTGCTCTCCAGCATCGAATATCCAGAAACCTGAACAAGTGGGGCTTCAGAAAACATGGGGGTAGTACAGCTGCTAGTATTGCTAGTCCCAGGTTTGGGATGGATCAATTTCCTCTTTACTAGTAGAATATTTCTTTGTGAGATGGAGGCGGGCGCTGGGGGTAGAGAGGAGGGGGTCCATAGGCTTGTCAACAGTCTCGTTAGCCTCAATGGTATATACAGCCGGAGCACTTCCTGGGTAATTCATTTAGATATCAGATTGGAGATAAACACTGCAGAAGAGCATGGCAGGCCCAAACTCCCACACAGCACCCCCCCCCTCCAGGTCCTCCCAACCACCCCGCCACCCCCTTTTGTGGGCTTCTCCCTCACAGGGGATCCAAACAGTTCTTATCCTGGAGTCAGGCCTCAGACAGCAATAGCAGCGGCAATGAAAGCAAGGCAAGACTGGACACCCTGGGCAGGTGCAAACACCTGCACCGTTCCCCCCACGGGCTTCGAAGTATTAGAGATCCAAACCACAGAATAGTTTGTGAATTCTGTACATCCCTACTTAAAGAAAGCTATTCTTCAGTTTAACAAACCCAGTTTAACTTTTGTCATTGAAACAGCTAAAACCTTTGCAGCAGCTAACCGCCATGTTCGAAGCCTTCATAAAGTAGAAGTTAAGAGACATGAAGGGATTTCCCTGGGAGCCCCCTTTTAAAGATAGAAATCAGGATAATTTATCCAAAACCATAATAAAATCTTTTAGGGGAGAAAAGAGACCTGGTGTAGTTAGTTAAAGGTGAGCTAAGAACTGTAGTGCGATCACAAAAGCCTATCCACTTACTGTGTTTCTCATGCGGGCAATCTGGACATCTAGCCCGACATTGCCCTTCTAATAGAAAGGAAAGACCAATGGAAATCGGATATATGATGGGGAGGAAGAGGAGTTGGACACGAAGGAAGTAGAAGAACAACCTCCTTTCGATGGGATGGTCCGACGACGTATTCCATATCTATGACAGGTAATCTCCACAGCTGTGCTGCTTCGGAAGGTTTTCGGTGTCTGCGTCGATGACATCGATACGCTGTCCTCGAGGGCCTCTGTCGAGCCGACGTCGCTAGATGTTATAAGTAGGACGCACAACGCCCGTAGCCTCAGTTATAGTTTTTTCCCCAGAACGTGTGGCACCAATCTACTGCCAGTATGTCATGACCGCTGCCTCCAAAGAGTCAGATCCAGCCCATTATCCTTGGAAGCAGGGTCACAACTTCCATTCCAGGCACCAGTCGGTCCCCACAGGGGCCTTTTGGACCTTGTCCTGGCGCCAGTGGCGCCAGGCTCATAAGGGAACCCAGTCCCGGCACAGGAAGCGCCGGGCTCATATTGAGAGGAATGGTGCTTGGGTGGACCTACCTGCTGCAGACCATGCTGCTCACTTACCTGTAGGATGATATCCTCATCCATTCCTGGCTGGAACTACTTTACCTTCTGGGTGTGGCCAGCACCACTCCCTGGGACTGGATACTGGAACTGTTCTGGAAGCTGGAACTTCTTTCTTGCCTGGGCGAGGCTGTGGAAGGAGACACCTAAGCACTCCAGTGGCCTATTTAAACCACACCCGATCAGTGCAACGTGCTTCGAGTTATTCTGCACTAGCAGCAGGACGCTCACCGTGTCAGCTCCAGAGAATCTTCAGCTTCTGCATCTGTGAACAAGAAATCTTCAGTCTTACCTCCTGGAAAACCAGTCTTCAGTCTTCAGCAGCGTCTGAAAGAGAACAAGGACACCGGGTTAGGACAAGGCAAAACCAGCGCTGCACTTGCCTCGTCCATCGGTGCATTCCGAGGCCGCGTACCGCACTCTTCATACTCCGGCAACCCTGCGGAAACAAAGAACATTGGTTAGTGAACCTCCGTGATAATTTTGCTTACCTGTGCCACGTACGCCTCGATCTCCGCCAAGCGCTGTTTAACCGCACCTGCAAAAACAAGAAGGACATCATTAGGGGCACTGTACGCCATCACTACTCACGTGCCTTCTAGCTGTAATCTGCTTGCCCATACTCCGGCATGTACCTCGGCGTCCATCTCCAACGCCGGCTGCTACGGCTACCTGAAAAAGGGAAAAGAGACATTAAGAAGTTCATTTAACTTCGAATAACATTCTTTTGCTTACGTGCCTTCACGAGCTCCGGCATTCTTCTCGCTTACCTTATCTGCATACCGGACCTGCAAAGGCAAGAGACATTTAAGTGGACATATAAATAAAACTCCATATTCAAGCAATTACCGTTCGTGCGGCTAACGACGGCCTTGCTCCCCGACTTCATCCTCTGCAATCAAGAGGCTGGGCTATTAACCAGTGAAGCAACTGGCATTAGCGCCCCTGCACAGACGCAGGATGGAGAGCTCCACTTTCACCTATCCAAGGTGAGCACATTCAGCCTACGAATAACGTGGGGAGTCCAGAAAGGGGAAAGTCAGATTGGCCAATCAGACATACATTAACCCCTTGTTCCCCTACTTGCAGACACCTCACCCTCCAGGGTGTTACCAGAGGCCTGCGCGTGACCCTAGAAGACACTGAAATCTCCCAGCCCGGACCTGCGCCTCCGAGGGATTCAGGTGAGCGTTACACAGTATGACCACAGAAAGCCTTGCGGAAACGTAAGCTGCAGTCGCATAAGAAATTCTGTAGCGGGGCAGGTAGGGAGGGAGCGATATGGAATACGTCGTCGGACCATCCCATCGAAAGAAAGTTACCAGGTAAGAAAGTAACTTGTTCTTCGAGGGGATTGGATCCTCCAACGTATTCCATATCTATGACAGACTCCCAAAGCAGTACCAACGTATGGAGGAGGGAAAAGAATTTAGAATATAGAAATTTAGAATGCCCAATTAAATTGCAGAGTAAAGGACAGCCTTGCCAAAGGGCAGATCCTGCCCATGGATAGAATCAAGGGAGTAGTGTCTTACAAAAGTATGGACCGAAGCCCATGTGGCTGCTTCACAGATGTTACGAATAGGAACACTCCTCTGCAGGGCAGTAGAGGCAGCCATACCCCTAGTAGAATGGGCCTGTAAGCCAACCAGAGGGTCCGTACCGGCCAAGCAGTAACATTCAGAAATTGCCAAGATAATCCATCTAGACAAAGTCTGCTTAGTAACAGCTTGTCCCCAAACGCCTTCCAGCGTAACCTATAAAGAGCTGATCGTCCACTCTGACCCGGGACATGCGTGAAATGTAGAAACTTAAAGCTCTCCTAAGATCCAACCTATGGAGCCTCTCCTCTTCCTTACCAGTATGCGAAGGAGGATAAAATGCTGGAAGAATGACCTTCTGGTTTAAATGCAATTCCTACACCACTTTCGGAAGAAAGGACGGACGAACCCCAAGGAAAACCCTGTCCTTATGAAACACTGTGAAGGGTGGCTTAACAGAAAGTGCCTGCAACTCACTCACTCTGCGAGCAGAAGTAACCGCAACTAAAAATACAGTTTTAAGGGTTAACAGTCTCAAAGAACAAGAATGTAAAGGCTCAAATGGAGCACCCATTAGGAATTTTAGAACAAGGTTCAAAACCCAACCGGGCACCTGGAAAGGTGACGGTGGAAACACATTAGTGAGCCCTTTCAGAAACTGAGAGATTTAAGGAATTTTGAAATAAGAACACTCCTCAGACGAGCGCTTAAAAATAGACAGCGCCGCCAGGTAACCTTTAATGGTACCCACTTGCAGGCCCTTGTGGGCTAACTAAAGCAAAAAAGACAGAACCACAGGAATATCACATGAAAAAGGATCCACATTCTTAACCCTGCATTAGTGGCAGAACTTTCTCCAACGGCAACGGTACAGGGACTTTGTTGCAGGCCGTCATGGAGGGCAGATGGACAAGTCGAGAAGGTCCTGGTACCACGTTCTCCGGGCCCATGCCGGAGCAATGAGGATCATCCGAGAACCGAACCTCCTTAACCTCTGCAGCACTTGCGGGATGACGGGGACTGGAGGAAACGCGTACAGCAGTGGGAAGGAACACTCCACCACGAACGCGTCCCCCAAGTCTCCTCTTGGAGGAAATTCCCACGAGCAGAACCTTTCGCACTTCCGGTTGACACTGGAGGCGAAGAGATCCACTTGTGGGGTCCCCCAAAGGGCAAAGATCTCCAGGAGAAATTCCTGAGCCAGCTCCCACTCATGAGAGATCGCGCTCTGCCTGCTCACAGCGTCCGTCGTCTCGTTTTAGTCTCTGGCCAGATGAACTGCCGAGATCGAAATTTCCTGTTGGATGGCCCAGAACCAGAGCTGCGTCGCCTCCCTGCACAGAGGAAGTGACCCTGCCCCCCCCCCTTTTGTTGAGGTAGTGCATGGCCACTGTGTTGTCTGTCAGAATCAGGACATTCTTTCCACGCACAGTCAGCAGAAAAGCCTTCAGGGCAAGCCTGACGGCCCTCAGCTCCAACAGATTGATATGGAGTCTGGACTCCGACGGAGACCAACGACCGCTGACTGTCAACTCGTTGGCATGAGCTCCCCATCCCGTGAGGGTTGCGTCCATCACGATCGTCACCTACCAGGGTAGCCAAAATGGAGCCCCCTTCATCAGACTACCTTGGACGGCCCACCACAGAAGGTCCTGGGCGACCATGGGCGGCACAGGAAAGGGGTCCGACATCCTGCCGGAGGACTGCGACCACTGCATCTTGACAGTCCATTGCAGAGATCTCATCCGCATCCTAGCCTCTGGAACCAGAAGAATGCAGGATGCCATGAGGCCGAGCAACCTCAAGAACTCGAACGCCGGGAGACTCTGGGCATGTTGAAACTTATGCACCATCTGCAGAAGGTAATGAGCCCTCGCCTGGGGAGGGAAACACGGCCCCAGGGATGTGTCGAGCACTGCTCCGATGTACTGGAGGCGTCAAGTGGGACTTCTTTAAGTTGAGGGAGAAGCCCAGCTTGTGAAGGGAGTGGCAGGTGACTGACAGATGATCCAGGACTTGCTCAGGAGAGCGCGCCCTGATCAACCAATCATCCAGGTAGGGGTAGACCTGAATCCCCCTTTCCTGAGATACGCTGCCACCACCACCATGAACTTGGTGAAAACCCTCGGGCAGAGGTCAATCCGAATGGCAGGACCCGAAACTGAAAGCGCGAGTCGCCAACCCACAAAACTCAGGTACTTCCTGTGCTTAGGATGGATCGGCACATGAAAGTAAGCGTCCTTGAGGTTGAGAGACATCAACCAGTCCTGAAGTTGAAGGGCCTGGAGGACTTGAGAGAGAGTAACCATCTTGAACTTGTCGTTCCTGAGGAGCTTGTTCAAACCACGCAAGTCCATGATGGGTCTCAATCCCCAGTCTTTCTTGGAAATCAAAAAATAAGGGGAATACCATCCCTTGTTCCTCTCCGCTACAGGCACCAGTTCTATGGCCCCTTTCTCCAGCAGGTATTTTATTTCCTGCGCAAGGAGCGGATCAGGACTCTTCACAGAGAGATTCCCTGGTGGATTGTCGTGAGGCCTCTGCTGGAAAGGAAGACAGTAGCCGTGGGCTATGATCTCCAGAACCCACACATCTGAAGTAATGGCACGCCATTCTACAAGATTCTGCGCCAGCCTTCCCCCAACCGGCGAACCATGGGACATGGCCTCATGACTGAGCTGAAGCGGCTGCGGCAGTGCCTGAGGGTAAAGAGGCACTGCCAGAGCTGCTCTGGCACCTCGAGTACCTTGTTTTCCGCCTTTGGCACTCCTACGGTGGCCCCTTTGACTTGCAGCCCCCCTCAATCTACCAAAGGAAGAGTAGTATCGAAAAGAACCTTGCCTCCATTGCTGTCCCCTCGGATGAAAAGGCAGAGGTTGGGGAGCTGCAGCGCTCAACGACTTTGCTGCAGCTTTGGAGGTCTGCAACCTCTCAAGGCTCTCGTCAGCCTTGCTGCCAAAAAGATGTTCAACATCAAAGGGCATGTTGAGAAGCCGGGCTTGCACATCAGGAGTAAACCCCAACTTCCGCAACCACGCAAATCTGTGCATTACGGTGCTCGCTGCCATGGACCAGCTGACGCAATCTGCCACGTCCAGAGCCGACTGAACGATTCACACATGGCATCCTTGCCATCCTGAACAAGAGCAAGACAGCCATCCCGTTCCTCCCCTTCGGGAATATGTTCAGCCGCCAAAGAGAAACAATTCCACAGAGTATGAGTGAAACGTGCTAAGGCACACACGGAGTTAGCTGCCTGTAAAGCCATACCCCCTGAAGAAAACACTTTCTTCGCCCAGCCATCAAAACGTTTGTCGTCCCTATCAGGAGGGATGGTAGGGTACGACTCCTGTTTTGCCCGGGCCGTAGCTGCCTGCACCACCAAACTCTCCGGAGTGGGGTGCGTAGTCAAGTAGCTGAGGTCACTACTGGCAGGACGGTATTTTTTTGGCAAAGACGCGTACCCAGCTCAAGCCTGCCAAACTCAACCTCCGGGGAGGTGTCCAGACCACTGGCGTCGTGCATAGACCGACGCAAGTATTCTAACTGGCTAGGACCAAATAATAGGTCATCTGGAACCTCCTCAGGAACCATACCATCATCAGACCCTTCATCCACCTCAGAAATATAGTCAAGAGGTTGGAACAAATCCCTGGATGAGGGCACGTGTTTGAACTTGGCCAGAGCCTTCCTCTGGGTTTCCACCGGTCTCCGGGGCACCTCAAAGAAATCCTCCTCGAAAGGCATCGAGGGCGTTGACGGTATCGGCGTCGAGCCTTGCGCCGATGGCTTTGACACAGGCCTCGAGGGCTGAGCCCCGAGCGTGTCCATCGACAGCCTCGGCGCTGATGGCTTCCTCGGAGGCGGAGCCTTGAAAGAGTCCTTCAACAGTCTCTGCGCCGAAGGCGTCGACGTCTTCTTCGAAAACCTCACAGGCTCCGACGGTCTCGATGGCGTCGAGGACCGGGACCTGAGCGGGCATGGCTAGAGCGATCCACCTTGTCCGACAGGGACGTCAAAGGTTCTCAGTGATCGCGATGACCGCTCGAGCCCGAAGGCATGCAAACAGTGCCTCTAGCACGTTCCCTGTCGGCGTCTTTCGACGGCACGGACGGAACGGAGCCCTGCGACAGAAAAATTTCCATCATCTCCTTACAAAATGAATCCCATTCCGCAGGAGAGGAATGCTTGGTGGGACAAGCAACCCACCGACGGGTGGAGTCCTCGGACGGGGAAGGCGACCGGTGACGGCACTTCTGTGACTGCCTCAAAGAGGCAGAGGAATAGCGGGACCCACTCCGGGACCGAGACCCCCCCCAGGACTTACGCCGACGATGCAGAGAGTCGCCCCTCGAATCGTCAGTCGAAAGCCCAGTGGATTTAGACTCCCGGGGCTTGGACACCTTACCGACAGAAAGCTTCTAAACTTTATATCGCCAAAGTCAGCAACTCCGGTGCTTGTGGTCCAGATGGTTTATCCAATAGAATGTTCAAACAACATCCACACTTTTGGGCAGAAATTCTGAATAAGATCTTCACCACCATTAATGAGACCCAGTGTTTACCCTCTAGTTGGACCCATTCAATAATAGTCCCCATCTACAAAAAGGGTAATCGATCCTTACCATCTAGTTACAGGCCCATAGCGCTCTTAGACGCTCCAGCTAAAATATTTACAAGGATCATCCTACAGGACTCGATCTCTGGACCAAGCAAAACAATCTGAGAGATCCCTTTCAGACGGGATTTGTTGCGGGCTTGGGCACATCTCCAAATCTTATGGTCTTAAACATGTTAAAGTCTAAGTATGCTGATAAAAATCAAGCTTTATATCTAGCCTAGATTGATTTTAAAGCAGCTTTTGACTCCATTGATCGAGCCATCCATAAATTGAAGCTTCATAAATGTCCTGCCTCTCTTCGGTCTTTAATTATACTTCTTCACACCGATACTACTATACAGGTTCGTCTTTCTATGGCTGGTGTACTTTCGTCTTTCATCAAAACCGCCCGAGGCCTTAAACAAGGCTGTATTCTAGCGTCCTCTATTTCCAATTTTTTTATTTTCGATCTTGGTATCTGTCTTCAGAACACTGAGTGACTCTCTGAAACTTGGGCCCCATACCATAAGTTATTTAGCATATGCTGATGATTTAATTCTGATCTCTCAAACCCCCTCAGGGCTGCAAAAACTTTTAAACACTCTAGCCACATACGTAGAGATAAATAATCTTACAATCAATACTCAAAAAACGCAAGTTATGATTTGCAAACCACAGCACAAAAAAATAAAATAAACAATCTACTTGGTATTTTCACAATGATCTATTAATCCAAGTAAGCCTGTATAAATACTTGGGTGTGCATATACAGGACTTTTTCTCAGCCCATGATCAACAAATAGAGATTTTTTCCAAACTTCGCATGCTCATTGCATAGGCCAAGATCTTGAAAAGTAAATTTGGCAAATGTACGTTGGAACATATTTTGCTATTCTATCAACAGAAAGTAATTCCGTCCCTCTCCTATGGTCTCTACACGATGCTCCCAAAAAAATCTCAATGGTGGCGAACTATAGAAGCGACCTTCTGGAAACAATTATTGCAATTGCCCATGAGCACCCCACTTCCATTAATCAGACATGAACTAGGTATTACATCGCTAGAATCTCAAATTAAATGGAAGATGTGCGCTTTATTAAGGAAAGCTACCTTGGGCCTGACCTCTGGCGGCCTGCTGACCATTTTGGCTCAACACCTGTTAGCACAAGATCATGTTTTTTCCAAAACGTGGTGCAATATTGTTTTGAATTCACTAGCAGACGCAAGCATCACACTTGAACTATTGTTAATAAACCCAGTTCGAGCGAAACAAAAGCTGTTTGAACATGAATGGATTCAAAATCGCACCTTGTGCCTCCAGTATAAAGATTTTGATACTCGTGTCTTTGGCATAAAAGCCTTAAATATAACAGAATCTTATCTATTAAAGTTCCCGAGCCCATACATACGCCAACAATTCCTAAGGTTTCGCTTTAACCTCTGGCCCACAACACAAATTTTGGCCAGACGTAAGCTTATTCCAAAATGTGCAGATTTCTGTCGTTTTTGTTTAGATAAATCTCAAATCAAAACCTTGGAACATTGTATCTTATTTTGTCCAATGCTGGCATCTCAAAGATCGAAATATTTAAAAAAATGTAACTTGACCAAGTTCATGTTTATGTCTACAAGCGACATTTGGTCAAATATAAATAATTTCCCGAATCGGACCATCCATGTGGCAAACATTTGCTTTCTCGATTCGATTTTCCCGAAACCAAATTATTCCCATTTTGGAGAATATGTAGTTTAATCATTTATTTCTGATTTCTGTATTTGACCTTTGCATTGCTTTGCTTTTAAATTAAATGTTGCTAAACTGTATTGAAAAATTGTTAAATGTTTTTGTATTTTTGGCTACATATTTGAAAGGATGACTATTATCCATATCAAATAAAAAAAAAAGCTTTTTTTATTGAATTTAGCTGAAATTAATCGACTTTTTCAATTGTTACAAAACAAAATTCAAGAATCACGATAACACAATAAGCAACAAATTCAGAACATAAGAATCAATTTGAAAAGAGCAAATAAGAACAGAAACAAGCACAAAAAGACAAAAGGAAAAAAGAGCACTCTTAAAACACCATGGGGAATATCAAAAAGAGAATACAATAAAATGTGCTTAAAGTAATAATCTTTGGCTCAGATGCAACAAGATTTCACATAGATAACATTTCTCATGATATTTCTCTGTGTACCGTTTTACTATAACAACTGTATATATTGTTCCAATTAAAAATTCGAAGTTTATCTAACTCAGTTTTACATAATTTATTCCAATTTTAGGGCATTCAAAAAAACTGTAGCTATTCCGATGCTCATAATATTGGTGGTTACTATTGCGACCCATCTATTTTCTTGCTTCATTTGTGCAAAATAAGCCATGTGCTTTATAAAATGTGTCTCAAGCCCATCAGCTCTGGACAATCTACAATCACATGTTCCAGAGTCTCCTTAATGGATTGATTTTTGCAAAAAGCGACACCAATTATTTTCAGTATTAATCAACTTTCTGCGAGCTTGCACATCACGAGTGGGCCATAAATTGAAACGATAACGTAATATTGCATTTCTCACTGAAGGAGAACGTGCTCTACAGAGATGAGGTTCAATCTCTGTATTTCTTTGGGCCAAACAAGCGAGAGGTAAAATCTTTAGATTTTAAACAAAGCAGCTCTTGTGTCAATCCAGTTCATCATGTGCAGTTTTTTCTTTGCTCGGTCTGGATTGAACAAAAGAGTATCAATAGAGATGTCAGCGTTAGCCATTATTGTCATGATCTTTTTAGAACACTGTCTCGGAAACTCATGAGATGAAGACAGTAAATAGCTTGATACAATTGCTAACGTAGAGTCATTCAGAGCAGAAAGCAAGCATTTTCGAAATAGACTACACAAATGCCAGTCATACATAGCCGTTAATGAAGTTAACCCTAACTCATAGCGCATCCAAGGACCTGGAATGCACTTAGGTAGATGAAGGGTTGCCTGCCAAAATGTAGCTTCTAGTTGATTCAAGAAGACTGGTTGAATAACTTTTTGGGTTTCCAGACCGTACAGTAAAGTAGCTACCACATTTTGAGTCCAAAACATAATGGCTGACCTGATGGAGAATTTACCATATTTGAACAAAATTAATCTTGTCTGGCAAATTGCTGAGGTAAATTTTTGTTCAATTTTAGCCAATTGAGAGTGGGCAGAGGGGAGGCCATCAAAAATAAGGCACAAATATACATAATTTAGGACAACCTCAATTGCTGTGTTCTTAATTTTCCACTCCAATTTATTTTGCCGAGAACCTCTAGGTGCATACAAGACAATTTTCTTTTTTTTTTGTTGTTAACAACCAACTCATTAATACTAAAATAATTACAGAGGGTAGTTAGCAAATTTTGTAAACCAATAGGTGTTTTAGAGATTAGTACAAGGTTGTCAGCGTACCACAGAGCTTTAACTTTAACACCATTCATTTTTGGGGCATCAGCCATTACCTTGTCAAAAATCCATTTGACATCATTGATGACAAAATTAAACAGCTGAAGCAAGAATACATCCCTGCTTCAGCCCTCGTTTAGTGACTTTAGCTGATAGCAATCCCTCAAAGTTCAGTTTTATATGTACAGCAGTGTCTGAATGAAGGGCATAAATAATGTCGCTCAACATAGATGGACATTCCGCTTTGATAAGTTTGTTCATAAATTTAGATCTAGAAACCGAATCAAAAGCGGAATGCAGGTCTACAAAGGCGAAATAAATTGGTTGCTTTGTTGCTTGGGCTTGTAGTTTGATGGCATTTAGGGTTATCAAATTAACGGCAGTCCCCAACCCAGCTACAAAAATGCATCTTAGCGGTCCATGTATTGAAATCCCTTAGAACCAAGCGTGAACATATTTTCCAGGTGCATCCAGCAAGGTAATTGGGCGATAACATTTAGGGTCCTTGCAATCTCCTTTTTGTATATAGGAACAATAAGCGAGGAATGCCAGGACTTGGGTAGCTTTCTAGATGACAAAATGTATTGGAAGGTGTTATTAAGAATCGCCGCCCAGTGTTGTGGATTTTGTTTAAACATGTAATTCGTAAGCCCATCCGGACCTGCTGCCCGTGATGAAGAGGATTTATTGATGAATTCTTTCACAATGTCGTCAGAGCAAGCTAAATGCCAACAAGGGTTAGATCTATTTATGTAATTGTAATCATTCATGTTCACATCAGCATAAAGTTCGGTAAAATGCGTAAGCCATTGTGCTTCACTAACCTCATTGATTTGATGATCAATTTGAGAAGAGGAGTTACATTTGTTTAGCAGTTCCCAAACTCGTGCTGAGTTTTTCTTATGGCAAGCTGACATGAAAAGTTCACCATCAATTTGAAAGAGATGGGCTTTCCTAGAACGAATCCAGTTACGATAAGAGCATTTAGCAGCTTTGACTTTCTTATCTCTTTCTGCCACAGGTAATTTACGTACATTCCGCAGATTTCTTTTATGGTCAGTTTTCCTCTGTTGTAGAGCAATATCAAAGCCATGAGTACGAGTGTTGGAGAGCAATATCAAGGCCATGAGTATGAGTGTTGGACAATCTGCTAATACACGGTAATATGTTCCTAAATGTATCTAGTACATCTAAATAAGACTCAAACCCATTTAACCTTTGACTATTCAGGATGGATTAATTAAAAAATGTTAACTTGTCTTCTGACCATCTGAACCGGTTTTTTGCATTATTGACCACTATCCTTTGTTTGGACCCCTTCTGTAATTTGACAATTCTCTGGTCTCAGGTAGTCCAATACAATGATAATAAATGGTGATCACTTTTGGTTTGTTTGACAGTTACAAATTTACTAGCAGTCACAAAAATATTATTGCTTAAAAAGATGTAGTCCATCGTGGATCTGGATTCACCTTTCTCCCACGTGTGATTTGGAGGGATGCCCCCTGAATGGCTCCATTGGCCATTCTTAGATTTAGTTAATTCGCAAACCCAACCCATCTCTGCCCTTCTCTACTAGCCTTTTTATTTTCTGTCTGGATACACGTAAGATTTAAGTCACCCACCACCAAGATACCAGATATGTTACCATACATTGCAATTTCTTCAAAGAGGGTTGACAGGGCACGGTAGAAGGCATCTGTGATCCCAGCCGGGTTCCGATATAGATTGATTAAGGCATAAGTGTGCATTGCATAGGTAATCTTCACTAGTTGTATGAAATTATTTGGTGACCTCCAGGCAGAAATTTGAAATCCCCTGCTGGATTTTACTGCAACCAGCAAGCCTGAGGTAGGTCTACCTATACCTAATGTAACCGCTAGTAACAAGATGAGATCATGATCATCCCATAGAGGGTTTTGTAACATCCAGGTTTCTTGCAACGCCACAATATCAAAACAGTTCAGCTGATCATTTAGTGCCCATTTTAAATGCAGAAAACCTCTCATATTCCAACTTGCCAGCGAAATTACCTCTCTTTTCTCACTAGTTAATGGTTACGATTGGGTTTTGGAAGACAATAGCTGGTGCAAGCTGTTCTCTTTAATACAAAATAGAGATTAGCAGTCTGGCTCTGGCAATGGCGTAGATTTAGTCAGACTTTGGTCACCCAAATTGTGATTTTGGCGAGCTGGATCTAAGGCCAACAAAAAAGCCCATGTTAAAGAGTTCCATTTTAGCCTTCCATAGCGTATTCCGGACCAACCCTGATTTAATCCACAGACGTACTATGGAGAGATTTTTGTCACATAGAAATTCTACTTGATCAAAATCACTCTAGGAAAGATCTTCTAGCGCCTGAATGTCTCCAAAAATATTTAGGACACTCAAGCGACAAAGATCATATTTCTCGAACGGACCATCACGGCTCTTTAGTATCAGTGTATGGAAGGAGTCAAATCTGTTTTTGTTGGAATTTCTCTGATCATTAGATCTAGGTTTAAGGTTTGAATTACCATCAGCTCTCATCATTGGAGCATCTTTATGGGTTGGACCACGGGAGACATCGTTATTCTCAGGTCCCAGACATATTTTTGAACATACAGTCAAGGCTTCCTTGTTTACATAACCCGCATCAGGCAATTGTGAGCAATTTTTTCTGCAAAGGCGGCAAGTTATCATTCAACGGAATGGCCCCCGGCAACGCCTCAGTTATTCTTCGGAGGAGGTAGTCAGCCAACGCAGATTTAAATGAGGCCATGTGCTCCTCAAAGCCCAAATCGCAAACTGGTACAGAGGCAGAGTGCTTATCTATGCCAGATGTATCCGCTCGCGTCGGGATAATTGGATTAGCATCAGCAGGGGCAGATTTTTTTGATCGACAAAAAAGTCAGAGGATTTCTTTTCAAGTAATGCTACAAGCTCATTCAGGGGATCATACCCCATAGAAGGAGCAGGAGGTTCATGTATTTCTACAGGACAACTTACAGGTGTCACCAAGGTTGGATTCTTGGCTACAGCTAAAACTTTATCTGCCACATATGGAGTACTCCCTCCTTCCGACTGCACAGCCACCTGTGTGGCAACACCTACTTCAGTTATTTCAGCCGGAATGATCGCTTGGACTTGGGAGTCTTTTTTGCTAGTTTTATTTAGCTTCACCACAGGTATCAATTTATGAGTTGATGCTTTTGTTTTTTTCATTACCAATGTTTTTCGGCATTTTTTATAAATCTCCTGTGGGGCAACGTCACAATGATTGTCTTGGGTAGAATGGATAACGTCATCGGACACAATTCTCACCGGAGAATCAACACTAACCCATGGAGCCATTCTTCTTGGCATCCGTTTCTTCCACGCACTCCACAGGACGAATAATCCTGGGGAACATTTGCAAAATCGACGCCAAGGGCTCAAGAGGTAGTGATTTCATGGATTTATAGTTAGTCTCTAGGACGGAGTCTTCGAACCATATTCATAAGCGTGTCTGCTTTCGAAGGGTCACACGAAACACCTTTCATCCATTCACCAATTTCATCTATTTTTGCGGATTGAAGAGAAATCTTACTGTCCATGGCTTCAAACAGTTTGTAAAGGCTCGCAATAGTTGTGTTAAAAGCCCCTAAGGTAATTTATATAAGTGCTCGGTTGCCAACTGAATCACCAGTTTTACAAGCTAACAGGCCAGTTGACAGACAACGCAGAGGAGTAGGCTGTATGTAAGACTCATCCCCTGCCTGTCTGGTTGAGTCCATTGAACAAGGGAGATGGTAATCAGTAACATTCGGGAGCCTAGAGCTTTCAAGGTCCCCAATACTTGCATGCAGTGATATGGCACCCATAGGAGAGCCATTCACACTTTCATCAGAGACTTCCACAACACCCTCTGAACTAACAAATACTTCAGTATTTGTCGAAATTTCCTCTTGAACTGTAGAGAAAGTTCTTACGCTGTATAATTTTTAGAGGAGTCTGTGGAATGGGGTTTCCCACTTTAGGGTCGGGGTTATTTGGAATTGAGCTCCCAGATGGTGTGATATGGGACATAGAAGAATCAGCAAGTTCTGCTTGCAGAGCGGGCTGTCCGGTAGCTAACATTTGACTTTTCTTTTCATAAAATTTACGAATATCTCGATTGTGTAGTGGTGTTTGGGACACAGGGGTAAGGGCGATACTTTTTTTTTTTTTAAGTTCATGTGGCACGTTTAGATTTGTCACTGGCTTTTGTCAGAAAGCCAGTAACATGAGAACCACACAGGTTGTTTTCACCAGATGCGTGGTCCGGCAATAAGGGCATGCCGGATTTCAGGGTGTATACAACTCGTGACATTTGATCTGGTAAACAATCTTCGATCCCTTACCCAAACACAAACACAAAACGGAGCTCTTTGTTCTTAAATAATAATCGTTTGCGCATAAATCTTGCACTCACATACGGGTGTCCACAAATTCAACAGAAACGAACACACCACGGGAAACAGTGCAAGGTAACAGTGCACCAATGATTGGTAAGAGCGTAATGAAGAAATACATTCAGATGTACACCACCTAATGCTGCCAGAACAAAGCGGCAAGCCCCACCGAGTCACTGTGTCGCCACGTCTAAGCAGCCAAGCGGGACTTCTACGGCACTTGCTACAATGCGCGCACGCAATGCGCACGGGCGTCTGCCTTTATAGGCGGGGCACGTATTACGTGCAAACAGCCTAAAACAGAAATAAAAATAAATATACAATAAGGTAATGAGTAAAGATGAGAGTCCTTAAGAGTCCTTAAATCCTTAGTAAAGCTGGGACTTGATTCACCTTCTGGGCAATGTAGTATGACAAAATAAGTATCCAAAAATGCTTCAAGTCTTCAGGAAAGCAGGACCTCGGGCCAAGCGGGACTTCTACAGGACTTGCTACGAAAGCTTCTTCTTATGCTCCCGCAAGGCCTTCAAAGTTAACGACTGGCAATCGTCACAATTGTCCGTGGCGTGGTCCTCACCGAGGCACCAGAGGCAGGCGTTGTGCGGGTCCGTCAGCGACATCTGGGAACCGCAGTCCCAACACTTCTTGAAACCCGGCCGCAGGGTAGAAGACAAAGACATCATGGAAATCTTCACTAACAAACTGGTTCGAAGAACCGATAGAACTCAGAAGAACCGAGGCACACCGAGATCTCCGAAGCGAACACATTCGCGGAAAAAAACAGAACTGAGGCTACGGGCATCATGCGTCCTACTTATAACATCCGGTGACGTCAGCTCGACGGAGGCCCTCAAGGGCAGGGTATCGACGTCATTGACGCAGAACATTTTCGGAACCAGCACAGCCGTGGTGATTACCTGTCATAAATATGGAATACTTCGTAGGACCCAATCCCCTCGAAATGACTAATAATGTATACCTTTCTAGTAATACTTGTAAGACTCATGATTATGTCAGTCAGAGCCTTAATTAATTCTGGCAGTAAACTGCTATAAGATCTGATTTAACATCCTGCAGGAATCACAAAAAAGGAAACCCAATTAGTTACACGTGTACATGGGGATGAAAAGGTTTGCCATAGAACCCCAGTTACTATCAGGGTTATGCAGCCATCATTCCATGGTTACCAGAAGAGACCATCATTGGTACAGATTTTCCCAACTTTGAAAGACTTCGAAGAAATGCTATTAAAGCCTCCCTTCCATATGTTGACTCATGGGAGAAAGAAGGATTTCCATCAACGGGTCCTGTTTGGAATTGGGAATTTCAAACTCGGAAACATCTTCCTCATATGAGGAAGGCAATTGGTTCTTTCAAAACCAATGACCCTAGAGAGGGAGGATAGGACATTGGGGCAAAGGTATATGTGATGAATCCTGCAGAGTCATCACTGATTCCGAGCATAAAGTCTCCTCCCATGTGGCCAGGGGAAGGCAGCCGCTACCTGATCATGACCTTGGGGGTGGTAATCTTAGGGTGGATCAAAAGGGAGGAGATGGCCCTCAAGGGAGAGTGGCGACCGACAGGAGAGATGCGGTATACTTCCCTTTCTTGCAAGGAAGATCTGTTAATTCCGGAGTTTTTAATGGCATGCTGTCATTATTTAGAACCATTTAATTGCAAAACTCTGAAGGCCACTTTGTTTAAACAAAACCCTATTCAGCCTTCATATGTACATGGTAAACCTAGACACATGAAACATCTGATGTTTATGGTGATTGTATTTTAAATGCAACTGTTCAAATCTGGGACTTAAAATCAGCTGAAACTTCCTGCGACTCCAAGTCCCAGATTCTGTAACGAGAAAGAGGAGCAAGGAGTCCATGTGGAGGAAATGTGACAGACTAATGTGCTGTCTAGTTGTCACATACCTAGTCAGCTGCGCAGGATCTTTAAATCCACAGATCACCTGTAGCAAGGGGAACAAAGAAGGAGAGAGAGAAGGAAGGCTGCAGTGCGTGGAGCAGGAAGCAAGACCAGTGGCAGAGGAAATCCCACGGAGAAGAGCCGTGGGGAGAACAGGAGGTGTCTGCCAGAAGCAGATTGGCAGCATTTGGGACTGGAGAAGAGGAACTCAAGGAAGAGAAAGCGAACAGTGCACAACAGGGCTGTCAGAGGAGACGCAGTCCTACAGAGCTGCACAGGTCCTGGGGTCGAAGGACACAAGAGCTGACGCAGGAACCTAATGAGACTCTGCCCAGAAGGGGAAGCTGGCCCCTCGCAAGCACATCATGGCAGATACACGGTTAACCAGTGAGTCAGCCTAGAAGCGCAGGGGGCACTGGGACGTGCAAACATGTTAAGAAAGCATTTTTGAATACCGACCAAATAGAACTACAAAGAGAAGGAAAATATGGTACAATTCTGACATGAGATGTCAGTTGGAGGAAACCTGGAAAAAGCATTGCCTAAATCAAAACACATTATCGAAATAACTAGGACACATCTAGTACAACTCTCTTGACATGAGATGTCATTTGGGGGAAACCTGGAACAAGCATTGCTAAGAGCCAAGAGAGATTGAAAGAAAGGTTGACAGAAGAGTGTTAGGGAGAATTCCCAGAAATGTGGCAATTCCTCTCTACCTTAGAGACCCCCAGCACTTTTGCTGGACTTTAGGACTTTTTAATTTTTAACCTGGAGAGAGGGAGACCTTTTTCCCCACTCGTGTATTTTTCTGTGATTTGAACACGGGTTCTTTTGGTTTTGGAGTCTGGCAAACTCCATAGGCATCTTTTTACATTGTGACACACAGAACCTTCAGTACAGTGGCACAGGGAAGTATTTTAGATTTCCCAAAGGTTTAAATACCTTCTCTTGGCTAAACTACTGTTTCCAAGAGCAGTAAAGGGAAATTGACTTTACTTGCATGTGTAACTTTCTATACCTAGCACACACCATCTTACAATAGGGTGCTGGGGGGGTTACTTAGTATCCCCTTTGTCTAGTTTCTCATGTAACATTTTTATGTTACCCTTTCTACAATTAATGGCTGGTGGCAGTGGTTTACTTTTAACTACCGTTGTGTTTTTTTACAGCTGCAGAAAGGCACCCACGAGTGCCCATTTTGTCAAAATGGCCCTGGTCGTCTTTTTTTGCCATTTCTTGCTGGAAAGGTCCTTCTTGAGATTTACTCTGTGTGCCAAACAATGTTGTGTCCCTTTGTTCGTTTTGTCTTTGGCGGGATTCACAAGTGAACCCTGTGCCTGGCAGGGGCAGGAAGCGAGAGAGGTGCCCGAAACTCCCTGTGCTTAATCCGCTTGGTTACAGGAATGCACCCCAAAGGTGATTGGCCAGCTGGCTGTCCGGCAAGGACAGCCACCCTGCTGTGTGATTGACAGCTAGGCTGGAATGAAAGGTAGAAACCTGCATAAAAGGCAAGGCTTTTTGGCTTGGAAGGCAGAGTCGACCACTGGACGAAGGAATCCGAAGAAGAACTTGGAAGAGACGCCTGCTGCAACTCCTGGACCGTTGGTTTGCCCAGTGAAGCCCTGCTGCTGTGCTGATGCTCCGAATTCGCCTCGACCAGAGAAGCCCTGCAAGGACGACTTCTCCCCTTGAGTTGGTGGGACTAATCAACTCCAAAGTGAACTTTCAGACATTCTCTCGAAGTTGGCTGTACTTCCATTGCTGCTGCTGGAACCGAAGTGCCAGGGAGAGGAACACCAGATTGAGTGCATCACTTAAGTTGGACTCAAGCTCCAGGAAGATCCTCTGGACTCCCAGAAGCAGGACTGACCAAGCTTGAGCCACCTCAACCGAGTGCTGGACCTCAGATGCGAGGAAAGTCCAAAGTGGTAGCCGATAAACACGGTGGTGCTATTTGCTGAGATGCGAGGAGCTGAAACCGCAAAGTGCCGCTGAAATGACGTTTGCCCTTTGCTGCTGCTGACCGTCCCATTGCAGTGCAGGAGTCCCCAGAAGTCCTCCCTCCTGTCCCCACGACTGAGGCCCAGGAACAACAGGATCTGTAGAGTTGCACAGGAACAGAAGCCAGCTGGAACCATTTCTTCCAACCAAAGGTACTGTAAACCCAAGAAGACTTACCTCTTGTTGTGTAGCCTTACTTGTTCTCAGTTGAGACCTGTCTTGGTTGCCTTGCAGAGTTGCTTGCAACTTTGTCCTACACAAGCCTAACAGCTTGTGGCCCTACATTGATTCTACGTTTTCTACAAAGACTTCTAAAACATTGTGCAAGACTTTTACTTACATGCAAGAAGTGATTCCGCTCACCTAGACATTTGTTCAATTGACATTGACTGGCGTGGCTCCCTGAATGACTTCTTCCCTCGGACTGTGTTTTACCTTCCTTCCAGGAAAGGGTGAACTTACTTTGCATTGGGAGTTCAAAAATACTTACCTGCTTCCGAATATTTGTGTTACGTTTGTTTTATTCTAAAACACCTTTTCTTTGACACCAATCTCAGTATTGCTCCAAATCTACCAGTGATATATTAATGCCCAGTGTCCTAGTTATTTAAGTCACCTGAAAGTGTAGGAAGTGTGTGTGCCATCCCAAATGGGTACTTGCTGATTGAGAGTGTGTATTTTGGAGTTTGTCTGTTACTTACATATTGCCCCGTTCTGAAGAAGGCTTATTCAAACTGACTGTTAAATAAATTATTAAATTGTTTAATCACGAAACCTTAAGTTTAAGTGTTTATCTGGATACTTGTCACTGTGAATCCATGTGTAAAAACCCTACTGCTCACATTGACCCCTCTTGAGATAAGCCTGGCTGCTCAGCCACGCTACCAATCTGTGTAGTACAGATACCAAAGGTTGTGTTCCTATTGCCAGGACGTCAAGGTTGTTGTAGTCTCCCAAAGGTTACTGCACCAAATCTTGCCTAACACTGCTGGCAGGCGGTGGGGATCTATTGTAGAGTTGTTACACTAAGTAGTTGTGTTGCTTTTGTTCAACTAAAACCTTCACAAGGCTAAGCTCCACTAGAACAGCAATTGCAACATGCCAAATATAGATAGATAACTTCAGTCAGGAAGCCCTGATCATTTTAACAGATCAACTGAAAGAAATGTGTAAAATCAGGAATCTCCCCGTTAAAGGAAAGAAAAATGAACTGATTGCAAGGTTGTTGAATCATCAAAGTCTGGGTAGTAGGCCTGTCACACAAACTAAACCAGGAAATGTGGACATTGATAATGAGGATGGTAATTCAGAGTCTAACTCTAATGTCTTAGAAGAGTCACAGGAGGGAGAGGAGTCCCAGCAAGGGAGCCCCTCTTTGCCTCAGCCTGCCCTTTCTCCTAAACCTTTATCCACTGGGACCCCACAAGGTCCATCACAGAGTCCAGATTATGTGTCTCTTGAAAAAATGAGAATTAAAATGGAATTTAGAATGTTACAAACCCAAGCTGAAGCCAAACATCAGGACATCAAGCTCAGGGAGTTGGAAATGCATCATGCTCTTGAAATGAAGAAATTGTCTCTTGAAACTGTTTCCCTCCGATTCCTCTAGGTTTTCCAGTTCAGAGGCCTTGCCTGCCCAAAGAAGCAGCGAATATGTATGATGTGAAACTTGATATTTTGGATTGGTTGGGTGCTTTTGAATACAATCATGGGATTCAGGGTCTGACAGGGAAACAGTTGATTCCTTGGCTTTTGTCTAGGCTCCCTCAGGTTGCAACTGATGCTGTAATGGAGGTGGGGGAACTTGAAAGATTGGAGTATGAGAATGTGAAGCTGGCTTCGATAGCCAGATTTGGAAAAATTCCTTCCCAGTACCTTAAGAGGTTTAGGACCCTCAAAAAGACTGATGGTACCCCTTCGGCTACCTGGGTGAGTGAATGTTTGAAAAACGTAGATGGTTGGGTTAAGGGTTACAGTGAACTCCTTTGAAGGAATTAGAAATCTATTTTTGTTGGAATCTATTTGAGATGCCTGCTCTCTTGAGCTGAGACAGCACTTGGCTTACTAAAAAGAGATTGAATCCAATAAGTTAACAAAGATGGCTGACATGTGGGCTGCCAACAGGGCCACTCAAGGATTCTGGGGCTACAACCTGTGTAGTACAGACTTATACCAAAGGTTGGGTTCCTATTGCCAGGAGGTCAAGGTTGCTGTAGTCTCCCAAAGGGTACTGCACCAAATCTTGCCTAACAGAGTTTGAACACATCCTCATATATGGGATGTCAGTGTTGGGGGAAATGACACAAGTAATAACTGAAGTCAACAACGTTCTGCTAGTGAAGAAGTACAATTGTGTGATACTAAAGAGAAATGTGAATATTGCATAGAGACCTGGTACGAGAGCACACAAGGAGATCTGTATGAGCCAAAGGGGGAGATATTCCTGTCAGGAGAGTAAACCAAGATATCAAGAGTTTTCGGTCGAGAGGTTTCCTGGCAGGAGAGTGTATGGGGAAACTCACTTTGAACTGGTGTGTTGGAGAAACTTTGTCATATTAAGTTGTTTCAATTGAACATTTTGTCACCTATGAGAAGTACCCCACTCATCTCACAAAGACTAATGCTGCAGTAGTGGCTTGTTCATTAAGGGCGGAAGGTGCTCCCCCCACCAGCCCCGAGCCTGCCACTGTGAGCTTATGTTATTATTGCTTTAAGGAAAAGTCTCACTGCCCTTTACTTAAGGCAATAGCCTAAGACATTTTCAGAATGTACTATGTGTATTCGAAGGAGTGTACAATCTGTGCTTCCCTGGAAAACATGTGGAATGCAAAGGGGAGCAGCACGGGAGTTCAATTACACCATGGTTACAGCACCACCACAGTCACGGAGCACAGACACTGGTTGACAGTCAAGCCCCAAGCAACAGGAATGCTGACCACCCCTCTGTCACCATAACGCTTTCAACAAATGAAGGGAGGATGGGCGACAGCGGAAACAGTGAGCTGGAAGCTGCCAAGGTCAATCCTAATACATCCTTGGCTTTGCGAATAAAACTCCTCTGATGAAGCCGGTCCTCACCAGCCCAGTTAAAAAAAAAAAAACAAATTAAAAAAAAGTGGCTCAAGTTTAGTGACTGAGGAGAAGAAGAGAGTGCAAGTGAGCGTGTGAGACTGTGAGATTGCACACGTGTTTGTGACTGCATGCATGTGAGATTGCCTGAGTTTATGATGGAGACTGCATGTGTAAGACCTTTGGTGGATGGTGCTCCAAGCCCATTCTTTAAAAGCCAAATTTGTAGGTATATTTTTAAAAGAGAACACATTAAAGTCTGCACGCCTGATGTAGCCCCGCGTAACATGAGGTGATGCTTTGCCACTCTGTATACTGCAGGGAACTCATGGTGGCAACAGTAAAGACAGACAAGTGATCACAGTTCAAGGCTGTTCATTAAACTGTATATGCAGGTTGGATAAATGCCTAATCTAAACCTAAATCTAAGATGGGAGCAAGCTACGACCATCAAATAATAATAATGTCATCCTAGTGGGATCTTGTCAAAATAAAAGGGCCTATACTAAGAAAAACATATTGCCAATCCTTATGCTAAATACAAACAAAGTGTGGGATAGGGTTCACAGGAAAGAAAGCAAGAAGTGTTCAGAAATAATAAGTCAGGATGCGGTAGACAGGGGTCTCCCTTCCCCACGTTTTGAGCACAGGACAAGGTAGCACTCCAGACAACAGCACACCCTCAAGCTTTCCCAGCACAAGCTAACAGTTGCACTCTCAACTAACAGAGCCTTTGGTGGTTAAGTCTACTTACCACTTTTTTTTTTTTTTTTTAAAGTTCCTTTCTGCTTGCACGTTAGGTGATTTCATTTCACCCCTGAACCCCCCCTCTTCTGGGCTCAGATCCCTAGAAAGTTCCTAGCGATATCGGGACCTTCAGTGTTTCAATCTCTTTCTTCCAAGAGCCTTATAAATTCAAAAGAACAAAACAGAAGTTCTTTTCTACTTGTCTTTAGAGTGATACTTCTTCACCCCGGGGTCCCCCTCCCTCATTTGGGTTCACTACGGCTTTCAACACAATCCCCTCTGTGCCATTCATGAATCTTAATGTCTTTTTAAACAGTTAACTGTGGACATCCCTCTGTCGGGTTCACTCTTGCCAACTATCACAGTTCCTTGAACAGTTCTTACGTTACGGGATTCACTTCCCTTAGCTTTACCTTCTTTTGCCAGTCAAAGACTTTTGACTGTACGGAGGATTTTACTAGTCCCCCGTATGACCAGTTTGACCCTCTTCTTGCGCCGTTCCCAAGGTCTTCTGGTAACGGTAGTTTCACCCAAAGTGTAAATCGCCCAGAGTTTCTTAATCCTTTAAGTGCCATGGGTATTTCTCCCCAGTGCCACGGCCTTTTTTGGTGATTTTGGTATGCGGCCATTCATTGGCTTGTAACTTTTTTGTTACACGAGATATCTCGGCCAAATTTGGCTCCTTTTTTACCCACATGTAGGCGGTCGTAACGCCACCCAGGAATCCCAGCTTGCTGTAGGGGGGTGAGAGAAAATAAGCAAAAAGGGCGAAAATTTGGGGTTTTTAAAAAAAATGCCAATAAATGATGTACAACGAAGCCTGTGGTTTTTTCCTTGTAAGAGCTAGGAACAAATGGTTTGCTGTGCTGAGTTCCCCAATTTCCTGGCTTTCAGGAACAGGTTGAGTGGAAATGGAAAAAAATTATTTTGATGTGGTTATCAACCGTTTTGTGAGAGGTAGGCGATTTTGGCCATTTTTGCCAATTGGACATGCATGGACGGAAAGGAAGAAAAGGGCAGGAAAGCCAAATTGTAGGACAGAAAGGCATATATTTCTGAAATGTAGACAAAATTCCAAGTTTAGGAAGTGGTGATTTGCATAGGTCAGGCAACAACTAGGTAGGGGAAACTGCCATCGAATGGGGGAAAAGCGGGAAAATGACTGAAAAAAAAAGGTATGTGTTGGACATGGTTGGCTTGGTACGGCAATGGCTTCTATGAATTTTGAGAAAAGCAATGCTCTGCTACATTGCCCCGACTCTTGCAGTTAGGAGAGCATACATTTTTTGTAGTGTTTTACAAAACAAGCAATACCACAAGCCAAACAGTTTTACGCTCACGGCCTGACCAGACACACTTAGCATGTGTAAATCGGGAAGACCAATGTGGTGAGGAACGGCAAGCATACATTTTTTCAAAGAGCACAGGCAGACCTTTTCAAGGGTAGGTGACTTGTGCAGGTTACAAAAGTGTATGGTGGCTAAAGCAGCGACTAAATGTAGGTCACATTTGGGAAATTAAAGGGTTGTGAGACAAAGGGCACCAGCAAATGGGTCAAAACGTTAAGAAAACCACACAAACACAACACATGGCCTACCGTCCTGCATTCCCACAGGTGTCCCGATGAAAACGGTACATCACGTGTGGGTGCACCTACCTGGCCGCCAAGGGGAAAGCCTAAAACACAAGTAACCCCAAGTCTGTTTTCAGAGCGAAATCTCAGACATTCTGCCGACCGGCACAACATACAGATATGGGCCTCGGGTGTCCAGGCCACCAAGGAAAACAGGGACCCCCATGCATTTCCAAAAAGAGGACACCCGTGGGAATCCGCAGAGGTATGATTTGCGCACATCGGCCCAGAATTTATTACCCAGACAGCCCCGCAAAGTCCAAAATGTGGGGAAAATGAACACTTTTTCCGCACATTTCGCTCGGCGCACCCATCGAAACACACCCCCAACACCACATGGCCTACCGTCCCGCGTTCCCACAGGTGTCCTCTTTTGGGAAATGCATGGGGTTCCCCGGTTTCCTTGCTGGCTTCGACACCCTAGGCCCAAATCTGTAGGTTGCCCACATGAACAAATTGTGCTGTGGCGAAAGGCTTGGGGTTACCAGCGGGTTACCCTTTTCCTTTTTCGTCGGGACACCTGTGGGAACGCGAGAAGGTATGACATCTGTTGGTGGCAACGTGTTTCGGTGAGTGGACACAGGGAAATGTCTCTGAAATTGGCTGGAAATGCAGACAATTCTCAGACATTTCCCTCTGGCCACTCACCACCAACAGCACATGGCCTACCGACAGCACATGGCCTACCGTCCCACATTCCCACAGGTGTTCCGATGAAAATGGTACCTCACATGTGTGGGTGCACCTACCGGGGCGCAAAAGGAAAAGGGTAACCCACTGGTCACCCCAAGCCTTTCGCCACTGCCCATTGTGTTCATGTGGGCAACCTAAAGATCTGGGCCTAGGGTGTCGAAGCCAGCAAGGAAAACAGGGAACCCCATGCATTTTCCAAAAGAGGACACCCCTGGCAATCCACAGAGGTCTGCCTTGCGCAAATTGCCCCAGTTTTTATTAGCCACAATCCCCAACAAAGTGTGATATTTGGTGGGGAAAAAACACAATGTTCACTTTGTCTGGGGTTCTGGGTAATAAATTCTGGGACGCTTCGCGCAAGGCAGACCTCTGCGCATTCCCACGGGTGTCCTCTTTTGGGAAATGAATGGGGTTCCCCGTTTTCCTTGCTGGCTTCGACACCCTAGGCCCAAATCTGTAGGTTGCCCACATGAACAAATTGTGCTGTGGCAAAAGGCTTGGGGTTACCAGCGGGTTACCCTTTTCCTTTTGCGCCCCTGGTAGGTGCACCCACACATGAGGTACCTTTTTTTCGTCGGGACACCTGTGGGAACGCGAGAAGGTATGACATCTGTTGGTGGCGACGTGTTTCGGTGAGTGGACACAGGGAAATGTCTCTGAAATTGGCTGGAAATGCAGACAATTCTCAGACATTTCCCTCTGGCCACTCACCGAAAGCCACCGCCAACAGCACATGGCCTACCGTCCCGCGTTCCCACAGGTGTCCCGATGAAAACGGTACCTCACATGTGTGGGTGCACCTACCGGGGGCGCAAAAGGAAAAGGGTAACCCACTGGTCACCCCAAGCCTTTCGCCACTGCCCATTGTGTTCATGTGGGCAAAAGACATCCATCATATCAGACCCACACCCCGCACATGGGAAGGGAATGCAGACATAATATCGGCCAAACTACCCCTCTCTCACAACAACACCATTAACATCCATGTCATCTACCGGCCCCCAGGACTCCCAGCCGATTTTCAAGGGCAAATCATGCACATTCTCAGCGAAAACGTAAAATAATCCACCAAACCTTACTCCTAGGTGATCTTAATCTAGGCTATAACGATCCCAAGGAAAAAACAGCAATCGCCTTCCTCAAGGACCTCTCCAACCTAGACTTCACACAAAAAAATCGTGTCACCCACCCCCACCAAAGGCAGAACTCTAGATTGGCTGGCCGACCATAACTCCAGATCCTCTATCACATCCAATACATTCCTCCCTTGGACAGATCACAGCTGCATACAATTCTCTATCCCCACGATACCTACCAAAAAAACACTAGTACATAAATCTGCCACCTTAGCCAGAAGCTCCAAAATATTAACTGCAGACAACTTGCGCCCCCTTCTCAACACCCCATGCCTCGCCCCACCTTTCCCACAAGATCCTAACAGACATCCTCAAGGATACACTCACCAATGCTATAAATTCCATTCCTCCTCTAGAAGAAAAAAAAGAAAAAAAGTCTTTCCATTCAAACGCATGGTTCACAGAGGACCTCCAAGCTCTGCGTAACAACAAGCGGCAAGCACTTAAAAAATTGGCAGGCCAACCCATGCGACATCACCAAAGACTTATTCAAAGACACCGCAAAAAAATACAAAACCGCCATCTTCAATGCCAAATCTGAATCATACAACCGTTGAATATCAGACTCGAAGTCCCACTCAAGAGAACTCTTCTCCATCTTTAAAGAGCTCACAGTGCCTCCCACTTCCACTGACGAGATCATTAAGGATGAACGCTGGTGCAACAGTATCCAAGCCGCCATGCTCAACAAAATAGACGTACAAAACAAAATCCGTGACCACTACAATACCCTGCCGAAACAGAGTCGGCACTCAGATTCTCAATCGTCTAGCAAAACCATTAACATCCCCAAATTTGCCTTTAACGAAGTTTCAGAAATAGAAGTCCTGGACATTCTGAAACATTTGAAACCATCGACTTGCAAAGCCGATACATGCCCTCCAAAGTTAATCAAGGACTGCGCTGAACCACTTGCCCCACTCATTACCGCATTCATTAATGCCTCATTCAAAACCTGCTCTGTCCCAGACAGTCTTAAAGAAGCCTGGGTGCGCCCACTTCTAAAAAAGCCCACTCTCGACCCCACGGTGCCTAACTACAGACCTATAACAACAGTCCCTTTCCTTCTCAAGATTTTAGATAAAGTGGCACACAGCCAAATCCAACTATACCTTGAAACTAACTCCATCCTAGGTACCAGACAGTCAGGCTTCCACAAAGGTCATGGAACAGAGACTGCTCTGCTGGACCTTAAAAACCAAATAACCAAGATACTGCACACAGGTAAACCCGCCCTTTTACTTCTCCTCGACCTCTCAGTGGCATTCGACCTAGTGGACCACAAGACCCTCACCTCACACCTCTCCCACTCTGCACACTTCTCTGACCAAGCCACCTCCTGGATAACATTTCTTGAAGGGAGGGCCATGAAAGTCTTTTCTAACACTTCTAACGCACTACCATCCATAATACACTGCAGTGTCCCTCAAGGCTCTTGTACAGCACCTACGCTATACAACCTATTCACTAAGCCCCTTTTCGATAAACTGGATGCACTTCGGATTGCCTACACCAACTACGCAGACGACACCCAAGTGCTCCTCCCACCAACAGGCTCATACCACAAAGAGGCTCTGGCTCTAAAACATATATATGCCACCATTCAAGCCTGGATGGCCACTAACGGCCTATGTCTTAACGGGGACAAAACTGAAATCCTTATCCTCGGCCAAAAATCCACACTGGTCAGGCTAGATAGTCGCTATGCCAATTTCAACATGGACAACTGCACTATCCCAGTCCTTTCTTCTGTGAAAACGCTAGGGGTCTACATTGATGCAACCTTGTCTATGGACAAACAAGTTAGTGCCATTGTCTCCGCATCTGCACTAAGCACTAACTTCATCAACGCCATCAAACCATTCCTCTCCAAAGAAAACTGTCTATCAATAGCAAGAGCTACCATAGGCGCTAAACTTGACTATTGCAATGCACTCCTAGCCGGCACCTCTGAAAAAAACCTAAACAAACTTCAGGTCACTCAAAATAACGCTCTAAGAGCAGCCTTAAGCATCTCCAAAAGGGACCACATCTCACTTGCATGACAATCTGTTCACTGGCTCCCTGTCAAAGAACGCATCACCTTCAAGGTACTGACTACTACCCACAAATGTATCCACCACACTGCACCATCATATCTCTCAGACACTATTCTCAGACCGACCTCATCCAGACCTACCAGACTGTGCTACACTAACCAACTCACTGTACCACGCATCAATAAGACTACAGCAGGAGGGCGGGGTTTCCCCTACATAGCACCCAAACTCTGGAACAATCTCCCCCACGCTCTAAGAGCAGAAGGCTCCCTCGCAGCGTTTAGAAAAAAACTCAAAACCTCTCTTTAACTAAATTTCCTCTACCTACAGCCAAACAGGCACACATTGCTAAATATTGTTATTGTCTAAACCTGTATGCTTGTATGCCTCTATGCTGTAACTAAGTCGCGCTATTCCTGTAACCAGCGCTATTTCTGTAACCAGCGCCACGATGCCCCAGGGCTGATTCTGTGCGCTTAACAAATACGAATAAATAAATAAACTTACAGATTTGGGCCTAGGGTGTCGAACCCAGCAAGGAAAACGGGGAACCCCATGCATTTTCCAAAAGAGGACACCCGTGGGAACCCGCACATGACCAAATTGGAGGGGCAGCCCATCTCATGTAGCCCTCGCCAGGGGCAGATAATGGGCGGGGCTGTCCTGCACTCCTCCCTGGGCTCAGGCGTCTGTTCCTAGGAGCAGATATCTGGTCCCAGGGAGGCCTGCATGACATGGCACCCACTCCATTACCGTTGGGGGGGAGGGGGTCAATGCCCCATCCCATTAGAAACTTCCCAGACCCTTTGGGGTGCCCCACAGCCCCCCCTAAAAAGAGTTCCACCATTTTCCATTTTCTCTTTGTTTACCCAACTTCGCTTGGTGCAGATGGCCACATTAGTGTGGCACTCTGCCCCCAGGGTGCCCAAACCCTACTGCCCCATCTATTAGGGGTCCTGTCCCACCATTTGTGTTCTTTGCCCTGGGGGTAGGTGATTTCGGAAGGCTAAGTTTGGTAGGGTTTGTGAAATTAATAGGAGGGATTATGGGAACACTAGTGTTTTGTTAATTGCGGACAGAGTTTGGAAAATAATAACCAGAGGGATGTGGAAAAGAATGTCTGGGAGTGTTTGGGTAGGACGCAGGAAAACTGCGATTCTGGGAGAGATGATTTTCACTAAGTGTGGATCCTAGGGGAATGTGAATTATATATGACAATGCATTACTTACCGTAAAAGCATTTCTGATGGTTGTATCTGCTGAGATTCACATGCTGTGCATAGTCCGACATCCAGTGGTCAGTGCAGAGTATTGCATTTTGTTTTTCGTAGTCGAAAAGGGGACGTCGACAAGGCGTGTCTGTAACACTATCCCTATTGTGACGTGCAGTGTACCCACAATCCCTCACGCGTCGAGGTCCCTCTGTTTGTATTTTTTCCTGCCCTGAGGAAGCCTTCTATACGCAAGTACAGAAAAGAGAGAGATGTAGAAAGAGGTCTATGTTCCTTCCATCCGAGCGGGGAGGAAGGGTGGGCGCATGTGAATCTAAGCAGATACAACCATCAGAAATGCTTTTACGGTAAGTAATGCATTGTCTTCTGATGTTTGTTAATCTGCTTAGAATCACATGCTGTGCATAGACTAGCGAGCAGTACCCGGAGTTGGAGGTGGGTTGTGAGAAGGAACAGTAGAGAAAAGATGTCTTAATACTGCTTGTCCCACCTGGGAATCAGATCTAGAGTGAGCATCTAGACAGTAGTGTTTTGTAAAGGTGTGTACAGAACTCCAGGTTGCCGCTTTGCAAATGGACTCAAGGGGAACATTTGCAATGAATGCTATGGATGCCCCAGTGCCTCGAGTAGTGTGTGCTCTTGGCTTGAAGGGTAGTTCTCTCTTAGCAATAGTGTAAAAGAGAGTGATGCATTGAACAATCCATCTAGATATAGTGGACTTTGAGAATGCATCTCCTTCTCTTCCTGCTGCCACCGAGACAAAGAACTGATTAGTCTTTCTCAGTGGTCTAGTTCTTTCCATATAAAACATGACAGCTCTGCGCACATCGAGTGTATGCAGGCTTTTTTCTCCCAAATTGGAAGGCTTTTGAAAGAACGTTGGTAGTTCTATTGACTGGTTGACATGGAATTTCGATATGAATTTCGGTGCAAACCTTGGGTGTGTGCGTAGAACCACCTCATCTTTGTGAACTGTTACGAAGGGGTCTAGAACAGAAAGAGCCTGTAGTTCACTTACTCTCCTAATGGAGGTGATGGATATTAGGAAGGCAGTCTTAAGGGTGAGGTCCTTAAGAGTTGCCTTGTGCATGGGTTCAAAGGGTGAGCCCATGAGCCTGGTAAGTACCACATTAAGGTCCCCGCCGGGAGCTGGGTTTGCTATCGGAGGGTGTATTCTCTTTACCCCCTCCATGAAGGCTTTGATAACTGGGACTTTCCACCATGACACCTTAAGTTGAGAGGTGGTGTATGCAGAAAGTGCCGCTAGATGGACTTTAATAGAATTGAACACTAGACCTGAGTCCAGTAAATGGGTCAGATAAAGGACAATTTGTGTGGGAGAGCAGTGAACTGGGTTAATGCTCCTACCTCTACACCAGATGACAAATCTCTTCCACTTGCTAGAATAGCAGTGGCGAGTGTTGGGTTTTCTTGCTTCTCTGAGAATGTCCATGCATCTCTGTGGGAGCTGTAAATGGCCAAATTCTATGACCTCAGGAGCCAGGCTGCTAAGTTCATGTTCTGTGGGCATGGGTCTAGTGTCTTGCCCTTGTCCTGTGACAGCATGTTGTACGGGCAGGGCAGTTTCACCGGTGGGGACAGGGACATCTCCATCAGGTGCGCAAACCATGGTTGGCGGGCCCACATCGGGGCTATCAGTATCATGGTGACTGGTTCCTGGTACATCTTGTGCACTATCTTGTTCAGCAGAGTCGTCGGGGGGGGGGGGGAAGCGTAAACAAATTTCCCTGACCATGGTATCCAGAGACCGTTCCCCTTGGAGCGGTACTGTGGGTATCTGGAGGCGTAATCTAGGCATTGTGAGTTCTCCAGAGTTGCGAACAGGTTTATTTCTGGGAAGCCCCATTGTGTGAAGACGTCGAAGACGATGTCTTCGTGCAACCGCCATTCATACTCTTAGGGCAGAGGGAAGTCTCGGCTGAGTTCGACTGCTAGCAGATTGAATTCCCCTGGTACATGTTGTGACAATAGGAACATGTTGTGTCTGAGAGCCCACTTCCAGATGTTCTGGGACAGCTTGGACAGTCCTGGAGAGTGAGTGCCCCCTTGCTTGTTGAGGTAGTACATGGCTGTGGTGCTGTCCGTGAGGACCATCACTGTTTTCCCTTGTAGGTGTGTCTGGAAGGCTTTCAGTGCTTTGAACACTGCTAGTAATTCCAACAGGTTTATGTGTTTGGACGTTAAACTTGGAGACCAAACTCATGGGATAGGTGAGCTCCCCATCCTGTGAGGGATGCGTCTGTGGTTAGAGTGGCTTCCACTGCGGGGGTGGCGAATGGTTTCCCTATTACCAGGTTTTCCTTCGACCACCACCGTAGCGAGAGAACCAAGGCCTGCGAGACCACCACTAGATCGTCCCATTGTCCGCATGCCTGACACCACTGGCTGTTGAGCCACTCTGGCATTGGGCGCAGGTGCGCGTGAGGTACCAAATAAATACATGACGCCATCATTCCTAGCAAGCGCATTGCTTTACGTACCGTCACCTCTCGACCGGCCACATATTGAGGGATCTGAAACAGCATATTTTGGACCCTCTCGAAGGGGAAGACGAGGCCGTCCTTTGTTCGAATTAGAGCACCTAGGAATAGTTTGATTTGGCTGGGGCCTAAGCTGGACTTCTTCTCGTTGGAGAAGCCCAGTTGGAACAAAAGGTCTACTGTCTTTTGGGTGTTTGAGAAGCATGACTCGTAAGACTCCCCTGTTATGAGCCAATCGTCGAGGTAAGGGTATACCGGTATGGACAACCTGCGCAGGTGGGCCGCTGCCACTATCTTTGTGAATACCCTCGGTGCAGACACTATGCCGAAGGGTAGCACTCTGAACTGGTAGTGTTTGCCCTCTATCATGAACCTGAGGTATTTTCTGTGCGCTGGCAACATCAAAATATGAAAGTATGCATCTTTCATGTCCAGTGTTGTCATGTAGTCCCCCTGAGATGGCAGGGGAATTACCTCCTGTAATGTTACCATACGAAATTTTTGTGGTTTTACAAATTTGTTCGCTGGGCGCAGATCTAGTACAGGGCACATGGTTAGGTCCTTTTTGGGTACAAGGAAGTACACTGAATAAATACCTTCCATTACCTGACATAGGGGCACGACCTCTATTGCTCCTTTCTGTAGCAGCTGTTCTACTTCTTGCAGGAGGATGACGAGGTGTTCTGGTGACAGGCGTCGTCCCCTTGGAGGTCTGTAGGTGGGGGACCGATTGAACTCTATACAGTACCCGTGGGCTACGGTTGACAATACCCACCGGTCTGATGTTATTCCCTCCCATGCTGATAGGAACGATGTTATCCGGCCCCCAACCGGAGACGCATGGGAGGGGACCCGAACCTTCGGGTCATTTGGTGTTATTCGACGGGGTGCTTCTGGGGGTGGAGCCCCGGCCTCTGCCCTTGCCACGGCGTTGTCCTCTTTGGTTATACTGGTTACTGGTTCCCTGATTAGAGGGCCAGTTGCCCACAGTGTAATGCTGTTGCTGCTGCTGCTGGCGTTAGCCACGAAAAAAGCGCTTGTTGCCAAATCCCCGCCTGTTTGGAGGCTTTGAGATTTGGTCCAAGGTCTTTATGGTGTCAAATTCTTTCTTCGCATTTTCCAGTGCGTCGTCCACTGCCCTTCCAAAAAGATTTGACTCTATTGGCTTATTAATGAGTGACGCCTGTGTTTCTGCCTTGAAACCGGAATTGCGAAGCCAGACGTGACGCTTCAGCAGAATTCCCTGCACCAAAGAACGGCCAGCAGTTTCTGCCGCATCAAGAGCGTTCTTAATGATGCTCTGGTTGACCAGAGTTCCTTCTATAACTGTAGCCAATAAGCGAGTTCTTAGAGGTTCAGGGGCTTCTTCAATGTCCTGCTTAAGCTTTCCCCATTGAGCATCAGCATAGCTTGCCAGCAATGTATTATTATTGGCAATCCTAGTTGAAAACGCTGCCGAGGCGGCAATTCTTTTGCCCAAGGCATAAAGCTTTTTCCCTTCTTTATCTGGGGGTGCCTCGCTGGTTGACAGTGGAACACCAGCCCTCTTCCTTGTGTTAGTCACCACTGAGGAGTCCAGGACTGAGTGACCCCTGATATATAATGGGTCTGACAGAGAGTGAGAACAATTTCTCGATTCTTGGATTGACCCCTCGTACCAGCGCAGGGGTGGACAGCGATGGGGTGATTCGTCTCTTAACTGAGGCGAGTATATGAATAGTTTGACTAGTGGGAGGTTTTTCTTTAATAATCCTTTCAACGAAATCAGTATCTGGGGTGACCTCCCCAGTTTCAACGTCAAAATGTGCTGCTGCCTTCCTCAGTAGCGCATTGAAGGTGGGCTGATCGTCTACTGGAGATGGGTTCCTGACCGGTGTGGTCTGAGGAGAAGAAATGTCTATAATGTCGGGGTCTGTAGACCCTGATGGCGACTGCCAGGGCTGTGAGCCACCTTCACCTGGGTCCTCCTCGTAGCCCTCCTCACCTATGTTAGTGTCATCATGAAAACCTTCTTCCTCTTGTTGGTCTTCATTATTCACAAACTCATCTTCTTCCTGGAAGTGAGGGTCCTCTTCAGTGAGGTCGTAAGAGTTCATGTCTTCCTGTAGGGGGTTAAAGAGCTTGGGGTATTTAGCCCTTAGCCCCTCCTGGAGTACCTCCCTTGGCTTTTTGGGTTTCCTATTTTCTGGGATGGCCATGAACCGGTCTAGCTTATCCATACATGACTGGAACCTCTCTACAGTCCAGTAAGGTAGGCCAGAGTGGTCTGGGAGTGAAAAGGGAGTTTCCTCTCCCTGTAGTTGCTTAGTTCTGTCCCATAGCGTCGAAGATAGGGTCCCTTCGCCTTCTGAGAAACCTTCTCGCAGGCTAGGGCCTTCTGTCGACGGTGGAAGCTGTCCCAGCCTACCCTCCGGCGTCCTCAGCGTTTCTTTGGCCTTGTGAGCGGTTTTCGGCGTGTCACCCGCCGTCCCTCTCTGGCCGTCTTTAGAAGCTATACGCGCAAGGCTTTCGGCGATCAGCTTCTCCGTCGAGGGATCGCTCGCCGTCGCGCAAGGCAGTGCCGAGTCCTTACTGGCAACGTACGCACTCTTGCGAGGCGCGTCGCCTGAGGATTTGGGTTTAGCGCCCTTATTTACCGAAAGCCCAGTCGCCGGCAGCGGAAGCGGTGGCGGGGAGGGCTTGCGACCCTTACGGTCAGCGGAAGACGTCGGTGGACCCGACGCCTCCGTTGACACTATGGCTGCCTTCGTCTTTGACGAATGCGTGCCGTGGGGTATGTGCTTATGTGTTTTTCTGTGTTTGTCCTTGTCGCCGGGGTGTTCATCCCCATAAGCAGGGCGTGAGCCGGGCTTGCCGGGGACGGACGAGGAGGAGCGGGAACGCTCCTTCGAGAGGTCTACAACCTCTGTTGCGGAGGCTGTGTAATCACTGTCCTCATCACATTCGGCGGCAGCGGGCGAGGAGTCAGACCTAGACATCGCATAGGCTGCCCACCTTTTAACCCTGCGGTCCTTTAAAGTTTTGGGATTAAGTAATTTACAGGCCGCACAGCCGTCCTCTTTGTGATCGAGGGGCAAGCAACGGTTACACCGTTTATGCTCGTCTTTCCAGGTAAACTTGCCCTTGCAACGCGGGCAAAACCTAAAGGGCGTTCTCTGCATAGCTGAGGGCATGAAATGTGATTACGACCTCGAAAGAGAGGGAGGGGAAAGAGAAAGGCATTCTCAGATTGAAACAAAGAAATGACCACACAACCCCACTCTCCCTACTGCGTTAGGCCGGTGAGGCCAGGCCACGTGTTCGGCAGCGCCGAAGGATCTCCTCCGCTCGTCCTTCCATCGAAGATCTTACTCGGCGGAGAACAGCTTGGCAGCTACGTCGAGGGAGGGATCTTGTGATAGTTAATAATAATAAACGACCAAGGGTCGAGGAAATGATTTTGCAATGTCTCTCGAGGAGCTCCGCATAAAGGCGACCAATAACTGGGCGGAAAAAAACAATCTGAGGGACCTCGACGCGTGAGGGATTGTGGGTACACTGCACGTCGCTATAGGGATAGTGTTACAGACGCGCCTTGTCGACGTCCCCTTTTCGACTACGAAAAACAAAATGCAATACTCCGCAGTGACCACTGGATGTCGGACTATGCACAGCATGTGAATCTAAGCAGATTAACAAACATCAGAAATATATATATATATATAGTGTGATCAAGCTACAGGAAGTAGCAAAACGCATCGTCCTGTGGATGGCCTCCTGTGATCAATTACTGGGCTTGGGTTGTGAACCCACGATTTAAACTAATTTTTTGTCAATAAAATGGAAGAACATTTTTCTAGAATAAAGTCAACGTTTTAACGAAGACCTGATGGTTTGCAACTTTTTTCAAGGAGACCTTAAATCTGAATCCATTCCAATTCCCACCCTGTGCAGTGCAGCTAACATTTCCAACAAAAGGCTTTTTGGCGGAAGAAAAGTTTGAGATGATATATATATTACCGCGTCTCACCTGGGGTATTTCCCCTTCCTTGGGCTCCCCAATCCTCTCTAGCTTGTCTGCCCCTAGGGTTGGGGTCTAAGAGCGTCAGTCCGTTCCAGGCCATCTGAATAAGGGATTCATGAGGTCCACTTGGGAGAATACCCTCTGTTTTCTCACAATACAAAAACCTATTTTGACTGCAGCCAATATGCATGTTCTTGCACTGTTACGAACTGTACTATGCACTTTCTGTAACTAGCACCTAGATGCGCGAGGGTTTTGTGTGCTGATATAAATGTAAAAATAAATAAGTTGACATGTGGCATCCGAGTAGAGATAAACTGAACACTGCGCAATTGCTTGAAAATGTCCACACATATACGTGTTGGTAATGTATGGCCAAACTCCTAACATGATACACATGCTGTGAATTTGCTTTTAAACAAATAGCACAATTATTGTGGCATCACATGGTCAACATTTGTTCTTCAGCATACAATGTAGCTAGAACACTGCAGCATTACAGCAGGGTTTGAAATTGAGGAAAGCTATTTAGCCTGGATATCTTGACATTAACGGACACCAGGAGCTACTTTTGGCTCACAAGGCCAAACGCTTCTAAAGTACATACATATGTGGCATCAACTGTGCATTTGGAAATGTCCATGAAGGAGAACTGTGGCACCTCTAGAGGAAATGAAAAGTATTAGTGGTCAACTATAAGGAAAAGAAGTTCGCAGTTGGATCTCATGCAGACGTTATCTTTACGGCGCGGTATGCACTAGCTCCTTGTGCTCCAGAGGTAGACCCTGCTTATTAGGTGATGCCCAGCACCTGGATTTAGCTTCTGCTCATCAAATACTTAACTTATTTTGAACCTTGTCACAGAACAGTCATGACAAAAAAACAAAAAAAACAAATATAATTTAAATAAAATATGGTTATAAAAACATGCACAATTATTGTATAGCAATCAGTAGAGTTGATTGCTTTTTGGAATCATTAAGAGTTGTCCTAATGTCAACAAGCAGAAGATTCCCTCTATTTCAAGTGATTCAGACCTAAAGCTACTCCCCGCATTATCTTCAGGTATGCACATTATGCATAGAAATAGGCTTCTGTTATGTGTCAAATAAGGACTACAAGCAGGTGACTATCACACAGGCTATTCTGGGATGTGTCCAAGTAGTTGAACCTACTGCAGTTTGCAGAAAACGAGTCCCATGTCGGGTGTAAAATAATTAGCCAGTCTTGGCCTTACAGACGCATTCTATTGCATTGTGGTCAGTATGTGCAGGAACGCAACATTTTATAGATTCATATATTTCTAATTTATGAGGCACCATCTGCAAACCCAACCACTTTGTGGTGCTCCAGATCAGGGTGAGATGGATAAGAGCATTACAGAGCAGGAATGATCTAATCAAAGTCCTTGGTGCACGCGACATCAATTTAGGTGCAGAGGGTAAGAAAAGGGGGCCAATGCAAGAGGCAAAAATCGTTTACGTGTGAAACAAAACAAACAACTAAATCAGCGAGCAGGGAACAAAATTACAGGAGCAAAATAAGAGTAAGTCAACTTTAAGATAAAAAGGTCTTCGTCATCTCACGCTGATTCGCAAAGGCACCAGGTATGCCTGAGTTCAGAGGGGGACTTGGGGCAGTCTTAAGAAAGTGCAGGAAGGCAGGAGTGTGGGAAGTCTCGGCTCTATTATCTCTACTTTTGGTTTCTCTTACCACCGGTGCTCTCTTCCTTTACCAACTATTCACTCATCTATTTCTTCTTGTCATTTAGCCATCCAATCTTGGATGTCTGCCCATTATCTTCATCTTAACACCTTGAAAACCGAGGTTTTGTTTTTTTCCCGCTTCTACTGTTCACCCTCCTCTCACTCCGTCACATCTTCCGCTCCCTCACTCTTGCTAGCTCTTCTTCAGCTCGTAATCTTAGTGTTATTTTTCATTCTTCTCTGTCTTTCTCTACTCCTATCTCCTCTACTTCTCGTTCCTGTCGCTACCAACCTTTTAAGATTAAAAAAGCCGATCAGTTTCTCACTTTTTCTTCTGCTAAGCTTCTTATCGCCCATTTAGTTTTTTCTCTGCTGTTTTATTGCCATTCTATTATTTTTGGTCTGCCTGCTTCTCACCTACCTTAACTTCGCTCTATTTATCATTCTTCTATTCAAGTTCTCAGTACTCTTGTTCCTCGAGATTTAATTACTTCTGCTTTGCATAGGCTTTCCTTTGAAAATAGTTAACTTTTTGTTCTCCTTTCTATTGTTTTTAAGTGCTTTCGTGGTCTTACACCTCCCAACCCGTTCACTTTGTTCTAAATCTCTGTCGACTGTTCCTAGTGCTCCATGTGCCCCATACCGTTTCCTTTCTTTTGCTCTTCTTGCTCCCAAAACTTGGAATGCTCTTCCTCTTCCTTTGTGTTCCATCTCTTCAGTTTCTCTTTTTAAGACTTTTTAATCTCTTGATCTGCTGGTTGGTAGGGCATTTTTTCTAAAGTCCACTTATGGTAGGACTTTATAAAATTATCCCCTTGATATACAGAGCCCCAACTTCTAGTATAAGTCTGAACTACTCAAGGTTTCGGTAGTAAGCGGCCAGGCTTATCTGAGGAGAGAGATAGGAGTTGCAGACAAGTACAAAAAAAACTTAGAATATACATAGACCCAAAGAAGCACTTACAAACTTTCAGTTATATCAAAATAGTTATTTTATTTACAGAAGGTAAAGTTAAATCGGTTATGAAATACTATTTTAAAACGAATAAACACACTAGGAAAAACAATGCAACACTTCAGGTGAATAACCCACAAAGTAAAAGACTTATTGATGACTATAACTCAAAGAAGTTAAATCATTGTTACAGTAACTCAAAACTACTCTGTTGTAGGTATAAAAATGATTAACACCAACAATAGCAGGTGAGTACTTTTCAAGACATAAGTTTTAGGAGTAGCAGTCCATTATCTAGGCATGTCCAAATCAGATTGGAGGGAAAGCAGGTAAGGCACAGTTGCAGAAAAGGCACATTTCCAAAGGATTCTTCAATTATAAGTATCCAGCTTTACCTGGTCAAAAAGATTTCAGGGACCTCAGGAAAGGCTCCCTTGTATGCGCACAAGCGTTTAGCCTGGGTGACACCCAAACACCGGAGTTAGCACTCCAGCAACAAAGAAACTGTAGTTAACTATTGCCCAGTGGCTCGCAGTACCTTTGGAGTGGTGAAAAGGTTACAGCAGTTGCAGCTGGACGCCTTCATGACACAGCAGTGGTGGATCCGGTCTCCTGTTCCTTGGACGTGGTAACAAAAGGGATATCGCAGCAGCGGTTGAGAGAGGGGGCTCCCAGCAAAGGATTCTTCGTGCTTCAGCACAGGCCTGCGGTTTTGCCACCTTTTAACGGACACCGCTGTAGAACGCTTCTTGTCCGATCGATTCTTCTTGCTTTCTTGGTCATGCACTCTGGTGAGGGGACTTTGAGGAGGGGGATCTTGTCTCTGGAGGTCCAGCAGGAGTACACCAGAGTTTCAGAAGAGTTCGTTCACGGGAAGACGATGCACTGCAGGATGGTCAGAGGTCCCAGGGTATTGGCTGGTTTGCAGCCCAGGAAGGTAGCAGCACGTCGTGGGATGGCTCAAATTGCAGGTCGTCTTAGGACCGATTATGCCCACCAGTCCAAGGGAGGAAGTCGTCCTCTTCGGACCTTCCCTGTTGATTCGAAAAAGGGGCCAGGACAGTAGCGATCACTTAAGCAGACTTCACTGGAAGGTGCTGCAGACGTCTCTGGTCGTAGTCTTCTTCGGTTCCAGTGGCTGACTTCTTTTGCCTCTGGATCCTCGCCTATTATTCAGGAACCCAGCCAATCAACAGTCCTGCATTATTCATACTTTGGGTGGTGGCGGTCCTTTCAGGACAGTCAGCCTCAAAGTTGACACTGGATCCAGGCAGGCATGTTAGAAGACAAAGGGCTGCAGAGTTTCGGACTCCTCCCTCGTTTCCTGTCTTCACAGACACTCTGGAGCCTTGGCAGGCTTCCCAAAGGATTCCTGCCGAAGACAAAAGTCAAACCCGGTAGAAGGACCAAGGAAGGCCAAGCACAAAAGAAATGGTGAAAAAAGAAAAGCCAACATTTGGGCTCAATGACGACCCTTCTGTTCACTACCACGGCTGTGAACAGAGCCTGGGTAGGAAAAATGCACACAAGTCGGTAGAACACGTCCACTGCCACCAGCCATTCAGGTATGCTTGTCACTGTAACAGGACTGTTACAGGCGCAGTGAGAATGGGGATACTACGTAACCCCTCGGCACTCCACATAAGGAAGGGAGTAGTTTCTTACCTGTAACTCCATTTCTCCAGCATTGGTATCTTTCATGGATTCACATGCTTAGAATATTCCCCGTCGTCAGGCTGGGAATCCCCGGTACATTATATAGACCCTTTCCCGTAGGAAAACTTTTGACGCTATACGTCCTATCCACCTCGTTTTGTATCATGCGTGCCCGCGCCGTCAGGACGCCATGATATAAATACAGGACCCGCCCCCGCGCTCCCTCAGATTTCGGCCCCCAAAGTAGTGGGGGAACCAGTTTGCATGCTCAGGGGAGGCAGGCGGGCGCATGTGAATCCATGAAAGATACCAATGCTGGAGAAATGGAGTTACAGGTAAGAAACTACTCCCTTCTCCAGCATTGGATCTTTCATGGATTCACATGCTTAGAATAGATTACATAGCAGTACCATCCTGAAAAGAGGAGGCGTGCATGCAAACTCACATACTTTCCTCACAATGTCCGTTCCCTATGGTCGTGTACCCATCAGCAATAGTTAACATAGAAAACGAACAATATTCAATCATAATTGTAACAAGATCTAACCCCTCAACCGGGGTGTACCTTATTGGAATAGGTGTCGAAGCACCGCCTGTCCCATCCGAGTATCTTCGGCATGTTGTTGTGGCAGGCAGTAATGGCGGGTAAAAGTGTGTGTAGCCGCCCAGGTAGCCGCCATGCAGATGTCCCCCAGAGGGACTCCAGACCACAGCGCCGTCGACGATGCCGCCGCTCTAGTTGAATGAGCTCTTGGGCGTCGCAGAAGAGGCTTACCAGCCTTGGAATGGCAGTACGAAATGGTAGACTATACCCATCTTGACAGTCCTTGCTTTGAAATAGCTTTGCCTTTAGCACCCAAACCATAGGCCACGAACAATTGCCTCGTTGTCCTGAAAGGTTGCGTGCGATGCAGATAAAACTTGAGAGCCCTTTTCACGTCTAACGTGTGTAACGTGCGCTCCGCTCCCGAGCATGGCTCTGGAAAAAACGTAGGTAAGACAATAGAAGAATGTTTATGGAACACTGAAGGAGCTTTCGGTATGAACTGTGGGTTAGTGGCAAGGACCACCTTGTTCTTGAAAAATCTTAAGTATGGTGGGTCTACCATTAGAGCTTGGATTTCCGAAATACGTCGTGCTGACGTGATGGCCACCAGGAAGGCCAATTTCCACGACAGAAACTTTAGAGACGATGATGACATTGGTTCAAAAGGAGGTTTCATAAGAGACGCTAACACCAGATTGAGGCTCCACACCGGAGGAAATCTCTTCTCGGGAGGGAAACTCCTAAACAGACCCTTAAGGAAGTGCTTAATCAAGCGGTCGCTGAATAATGGTGCGGAATGTCGTTGACGTGTAAACCTGGAGATGGCGGCCAGGTGTACTTTTATCGACGACACCGATAAGCCCTTTTGAGCTAAGAACAGTAAGTATGGAAGGAGCTGTTCCGGCGTAATCGACTGCGGAACCAGACCTGGGTGATCCCCACACCACTGACAGAAACTCCTCCATTTGTACGAGTATGAAGTGTTTGTGGAAGGTGCTCTTGCCGCTTGCAGAATACGACGACACTCCTCCGGAATCGTTAGCTGACCAAATTCGGCGAAGTCAGGAGCCAGGCCGTCAACTTGAGGCTGTCCGGGTCGTGATGCCAAACAATACCCTCCTGTCGAGACAGAAGGTTGGGGATCTTCCTGAACCTCATTGGCTCCGCCGCCGCCATGTGCAGCAGGTCTGAAAACCACACCTGTCTGGCCCAATACGGGGCCACCAGAATCACCCGACATGGGTACTTGAGGATCCATTGCAAAGTCCTGCGGATAAGAGGAAATGGAGGGAATGCGTACAGGAATTTGTTCGTCCATGGGAAGGAGAACGCATCCCCCAGTGAGTCCTGCTGAGGCCACCTGCTTGCATACTGCGGGCATTTCCTGTTGTCCTTCGTCGCAAACAGATCGATGGAAGGATGTCCCCAATTCTTGAATACATGTTGTAGTTGCTGGTCGTTCAGCACCCATTCGTGAACTTCGTTCATTTCCCTGCTGAGGGCATCGGCCTCCACATTTCTCACACCTGGCAGGTGGAACGCCAAGATTTGCATGTTGTGTTGCAGGGCCCAATGCCAGATTTTCTGTGCCTCCATCGACAGGGACCTGGAACCTGTTCCTCCTTGTTTCCGTAGGTAAAACATTGTAGTCGTGTTGTCGGTCATGACACGCACCACAGAGTCTCTCAATTGAGGAAGAAAAGATTTTAGAGCCCACCGCACTGCTCTCAGTTCTAGCAGGTTGATATGCAGGGAGGACTCTTGTAACGACCACCGGCCTTGTACCTGTAACGTATCCAGATGAGCTCCCCATCCGCTCAGCGATGCATCCGTCACCACCGTCTTCTGGAACTCCGGTTCCACCAGAGGCATTCCTTTCGTTAAATGAGTAGAAGCTCTCCACCAACAGAGTGCTTGTACCAGATGTTCGTCGATGATCAGTCTGTCGGACCAGCGACCTTGGCTCTGCGCCCAACGGTCCGCTAGAAATTCCTGGCAAGGCCTCATAAACAGACAGCAGTTGTTTATCAACGGAATGCAGGATGACATGGTCCCTAGCAGGGACATGTATTTGCGCACCGACACCCTGGTACCGCATCTCCATTCCGACGCCTTGCTTTGTAGCTTCTGTATCCTTTCGCTGGATGGTCTTACAAGGCTTGTGTGCGTATGAAACTCCGCTCCTAGAAAGACCAAGGTCCTCGAAGGCTCTACGGAGGACTTGCTGAAGTTTATCGCGAAGCCCAGTTCCTGTAAGAGGGACATCGTGGCCCCCAGACTGTTTCGTGTTTGTTCCATGGACGACCCTCTGACCAGCCAGTCGTCTAGATAGGTTTAGACATGGTGACCGTCCTTCCTTAAATGGGCCGCTATAGGGGCCAAACACATGGTGAACGTCCTGGGGGAGGACTTGAGACAGAACGGGAGGACCTTGAACTGAAAATGCTTTCGCCCGACGACGAATCTTAAGTATCTCCTGTGTCGTGGACGTATTGGGATATGAAAATATGCGTCCTGAAGGTCTAGCGACGACAGATAATCCATGGGTTGCACTGACCTGATCACCTCCTGGAGCTTTAGCATTTTGAATTTTAAGCTCTTTAGCCATTTGTTGAGTACCCTCAGGTCGAGAATGGGCCTCCATTTTCCATTTGGCTTCTTGACAACGAAGAACCGGGAATAAACCCCTTGTCCTTCCTGTGCCACAGGAACCCGTTCTACCGCTCCTTTTTGTAGCATAAGCGCCACCTCTTGTATTAGAACTCGAAGGTGGGGCTGGGCCGAAAACACTGGCGGAAGACTTGGAGGCTTGTTTTTGAATTGCAGCGCATGACCCATGCGAATCGTGTCCAGAACCCATCGATCTGTGGTGATGCATTTCCATTGGCCGATATGATGAGACTCGACCCCCCAGGACGTTCCGAAGGCCGTCATTGGTTGCTGGTTTGCTTGCCCTTCGTCGACGAGGGACCCGAGCCGCGTCGTCTGGAGGCTTGATAATCTCTGCCTCTACGTGCCGACTGGGATGCACGTCTGTAACCTTGTGAGGAGTATGAGGGCCTGTTAAATCCACGGTCCCTAGAGGCTCCAAAGCGGGAGTTTCCGGAAGCACCCCTGAAGGGGCGAAAAGAGCGAAAACTTCTACCTGTCTGGAGGGCGCCGAGAGACCTAGCGGTATCCGTGTCTTCTTTCATCCCCTTCAAGGCTTCGTCTACCTTGTCTCCAAACAGATGTTCTCCTTCGCATGGCATGTCTAGGACTTTGTACTGGACTTCAGGTCTGAAAGTAGTACATTTGAGCCACGCTTGTCGACGCAGTACTACGCCATGATTGATTTGTCTGAAACCAGCCTCAGCTAGGTCCACCGCAATATTAATATGGTGGCTCGAGGCCTCCTCACCATTTCGTACTAGCAACATGGCTGCTTTTCGATGTTCTTCCGGCAAATGTTCTAGGATAGGGGCTATTTTATGCCACATCTCCCTATCGTATCGTGATACAATCGCCAAGGAGTTGGCTGCTCTTACCGTCGTGGCGCCGACTGAGAGCACCTTTTTTCCAAAGGCGTCCTGCCTCCTGGCCTCGCTTTCTGGTGGGGCTGAACATTTTTGCTGCACTCTGGCCTTCCTAGCCGCTGCCGCCGATACCACAGAGTCTGACAGAGGCTGTGATGTCAGACATTTTGGAGTGGACTCCGGGGCTTTAAACTTTTTCTCAGTACGCCCCTTAATAGCCGGTTCCGAGAACGGATGACGCATCGTCTTGAGGCCTTCTTGCCACACGTGGTCCAGGATTGGGATGGCAAATACCGATTTCCTCCTTTGACCCATGTGATCAAAAAGAAAACAGTCTTTCTTTTGCTCCTCAGGAATTAGGCCGAACTCGGAACACGCCTTTCCCATCATTGCATGGAAGGCTCCCACATCATCCGGAGGAGATGGTTGTGCCTGGCTCCTCGTAGACTCCACCTCTACATCCGAATTCCATGTTGGGTCTCTCGACGGTGACAGGGAAATGTCCGACCCCGAGTCACCTCGTATAGAATCGGAATCCGATAGCTCACCCTCCTCCTGCGCTCGAGGACGATCCTTCACCGCCTGGGAGGCCGACGGGCATCGAGCGAGCTGCTTGAGCTTGTTCGTCGACGGAAGGTGCAGAAAACATCAACGACGAAGTGCCAGGCTGAGGGATCTGCGTATCCAGACGCTGCAGGAGCTTCTGAAGTGTATTAAGCACATCCAGAGACAAAACCGTCTGGGGGGTCAGCAACGTCGAGGATAGAGGGGGCACACCCCCGCTCGCACTCATCGTCGACGTATTGGAAGGCCGTAAGCCCAAGTCCGACGGCTGCATAACCATGCATTCTCCGTCCACCGACAAGGCCGTGTCTGGCTGCAGTAGGACCTCAGGGGGGGCCGGGTCACAGACCTCTGGCTGCCAGGCCATAGATTGAGTCACCGTCGACGAAGGAATCCCCAACGCTGCTGCCTGAATAGTAATAGGCATCGTCAGCGACACCGGGGTCGACGAGCAAGTAGCCGGCACCGAGCCTTTAGACTTCGTAGCTGATTTCGTTGCCGACTTCCCTGCTGAAGAGTCTCGACTCACGGAAGACCTAGGACGGTCCCCTGAGGAGGATTTTGATGCCGCTTGCCTCTCCGTCTTAGAGGATGAGGAGGAGGAGGACTTTTTGTGTGATGAGGAAGACCCAGCATGCTTCTCCGTCTGCTTGTCCGCAGGGCGTTTTTCGGCAGGCCGCACCTTCTTCGAGGGCGGTTCCGACTTGCTCCTGGAGGCCGTGGAGCCAACTTCTGATGCCGGATAGGCACCCGCTCCGTCGTTAAGCCAGTCGACCAACCTCCTTTTTCGGTCTTTAAGGGTTTTTTGGGAGAAACCCTGGCATATCTCACATGTGTCCGCCGTGTGGTGCGGGTGGAGACAGTAGATGCAATCCATGTGGGCATCACCTTCATAGAATTTTTTGAGTCCACATGTCGCACAAGGACGAAATAAAGCTTTTCCGGACATATTCTTTCCAGAATGTAACGTCGCCGAAGCGAAAATACAACCTAATTTCGACTAGCAGTAACCGCGAGGATCCCACTACTTTGAAAGACGGTTGAAATCTGAGGGAGCGCGGGGGCGGGTCCTGTATTTATATCATGGCGTCCTGACGGCGCGGGCACGCATGATACAAAACGAGGTGCATAGGACGTATAGCGTCGAAAAAGTTTTCCTACGGGAAAGGGTCTATATAATGTACCGGGGATTCCCAGCCTGACGACGGGGAATATTCTAAGCATGTGAATCCATGAAAGATCCAATGCTGGAGAAGTGTGCTGATCTCACAAAAGAAAAGGCAAGAGGGATAAAAGTATCCTATCCTTTGAAACAGTAGCTCTCACAAAGAAAACTAAAATATATTAAAAAAGAAAGCCGACAGGGCTCCCAGCAACACTGCACAAAAGCTGCTGTGTGCAGCAAAAGTAAATTACAGATGCCTTTAAAAAGTATGGAGGAAAGCATGACTCCATAAAACAAAGTAAACACATAATGAACAGGGTTCCCCTGGTCAGAGCAAAAAGAATGAATAAGGGTAAAATGGTTCAGAAGTCCAGCAAAAGGTAATGGGGGTCTCACAGGTAGAAGGGATTTGGCATAAATATGAAACATCTCCCCAATACTGGTTTCCGATTACTTGTTCATGTAAATTGTACAGTGCTTCAGTAACAAGCACTATAGAAATAAAATACAATACAAATACAATCGGGAATCAAATGCTTTTTTGAACAAGAGTACAGTTGCTTTGTGAATCTCAGATGCTTCTCGTGACGCAGGGCAAATGACAAGTTATCTTGGGTGTCTTCTGGGACCGTATTTCTTTGTTTTCTGCCTGTAGGTAACTGGGGCTGCTCCCCAGGGTGCTTGGTTTAAGAAGCAGGGAGTTTTGAAGTCAATTCTCGCATCTACTTGGGATTAGTGAAGGGATTTCAGTGTAGGGTTGATGTGATCCCCCGGTTTCAGTCCTAGGATTAGTCTTCCAGTCTTACTCTGGAGCAGTGCGATTTGAAGGATATGGCTTTTAAGGATGACGAGGAAGAGCCATGGACCGGTCACTTCAACCTTGTGTAGGAAGTGGAGTATGCGTTTGTGGATGTGCAAGTGGCATTTCTTTTGTGAGCTTCAACTTGTTGAGAGAAAGTGAGATTTCCCTTTCAAGATGAACCAAGGCTTTTAGCAGAGGAGTCTGAGGAGACAATGGTGTTAGAGGCCCACGTGGGGAGCAGACCATGCAAAAGGGAGTGGAAGAGGGTCGCAAATAACTCAATGAAGTGGTCTCCGTTTCAGAGGTGTAGAGGGAGGAGCTGCGGTCATCTAAAAACGCAGAGACTTCCGGATCATGAGTTACAAGGTCCGTTTATGAATATGTGAGGGAAAAAAAACAATAACGTGCATGTTGTTTGTTGAGAAACAAGGGAACGGATTGGAGTGCATTACTACCTTTAGCAAGTTTTTGAATGTTCACTCTCAAATGCTCTACTCTTGTGTGGCTGAAAAACGAGCACTTCTGTGAATGTGGGTTCCTCGCATGGGGCCAGCAACACACATGTACATCTCCAAGGTTCTTTGTGCAACCAGCATACATGAATTCTGGCAGCGGCATCTCTGCCTTTCCGCCTTAAGAAGCTGATAAAATATATATATTTTTTAAATGATTACTATTTAGTCAGCTAATAGTAATATCTGTCATTTACAATGCAGCAACGCTGCTGGCAGCAACTGTCATAAGGTGGAGCTAACTTGTTTCCTCGTGTATGCATCTGGCTGCAGTGGAGATTTCGGTGTGTGGGAATGGAGATCACGGAATTATAGAATATGTAATAGCATGGCATATGGTGCCAACAGACCCGAGGCAAATTAGGACTAGTTCATGTTCTGATCGCAAGCACTGTACTTTATTACCTAGCACATGAATTCTAGTGTGCTTTTCATTTCCCGTCACAACGTTTACAACAGGTGACATTTCTACGGACGCATGATTGATATCTGACCCTGCCAGCAGCCACCCCACTCCCCCGTGTGGTAGCGGTACAATGCGTCAGCCACGGTTTCATGAGGTGGCAGACATAAATATTGTTCTACTGTACACCCATGATGGCACATAAAGGAGTTGATGCAGCTAGGTGCACCACCTGTGTATTTTCGGTGACCTATCATCTCTCATACTGAAATAGATTTCCCCCGTCTCCGGTGGCTTTTTAATCCAATTTATTTTACACATGGAGCAGTACAATGCACCGTTTACAACATTAAAAAAAGCAACAGAAAATCTTGGGGTGTGGTTGCATTCAAGTTTGCCAGCTCTCAGTAATTCATATACTACATGTAAACCACACTGCTCGCTTTCAAAATTAACCAGCGGCCACTACCATGACGTGCGAGTCAAAACAAGTTTTTTTTTTTAATAAACATACAAACCGTTGGATTTTTCGTTCTTAGATGAACGCTGCAGGACCCGATGACCAGGTGCCTACTTCTCAGCTACTCTAGTATGTAAAGAAACCAATGGTGTAAGCCTGCCCTCTTCTGGCCAGCCCAGTGAACAGTATATGTGTTTGCTTTAGTCGCACAAAAGAAAGCAAAACAAGGTTGGTTATACGAAAACTCCACAGCTTGGGTCAACCATAGGCGGTATTCACTTTCCATTATGCACTGCACACACCGTGCCTCTACAACAGGAACAACCGCGTATGTACACAGCTCGAGTAGAAGCTCTTGTTTAAGACTTGCAAACTAAAGTTTTATCCGGATTTCAGGAGATCCAGAATGAATGCGTATGAGAAAAAACGCCTATGGTTCATTTCAGGGTGGCTGAATACACCATTCTGAGAATCCAACCAACATGGACTTTTCGGTGAGTTGACAAGTCGAGCCCCGTCTCCAATTTGCCAACAGATAATTCACCAATTGGACTACTAACGCAGGAGAATAAACAAGTAATTCATTCATATCAGGTGTACTTTTTTTTGATGAAATCTACTAGTTTACAACAGTCCTACCAAAAGAAATAAAAGGGTAACGTAACATATTGGAGTGTCTTTTAACCAATCCAGTTCCAATGGAGCACTTGTAAGAGAAGCGCACACACTTTCGTTAAATGACGCTACGGAAGTTAATGCTGCTCTGCTCCTACACGTACATTATCAAAGCGAGCACAGTCGAAAGAGAATCAGGCTCTCCTGTTCGGGCGCACAGCATGATCCCTCAGAAGTGCCGTGTACTGGAGGGCAGGTCAGGATGCCCTCAAACTGTACACATGTTTATTAAATATGCTTTCAACACCACTTTAGGATTGCTCTGAACTATTTGAATTATGAATAAACAGGTACTTCGCTGCTGACATCGCATATGATGATCGAGCACCCATCGCTTCTAAAATCTAAACTACAACATATGCTTTTGCTGGGCATCAAATGTGCCACCATGCATTTGCTCTGCTCTTCAAGTAGGACCACAGCTAAACGCTTACTTAAAAACATTCTGGACCGATTACACACGCATTCGTATCCGATCATGCCATACCATACATACATACTTCATTCAAAGGCAACCAGGCCACTAGGGATGCTATAAAAAGAGTGTGGTAGGAACAAGTTACTTACCTGTAACTGTTGTTCTCCAGCATGGGTCTGGCATGGATTCACATGCTCATGCTCATGAATATTCCCCGTCGTCAGGCTGGGAATCCTCGGTAAAGAAAAAACCAGTATCAGTTTCGTTTCTGATCTGTCTTTCGTAGTAATAACCAATCACTGGTCTCTGCGTCATACTGACCACAGCCAATGACTGCCCTCTACCTAAGCACCGCCTCTGGCAGCCATCTTCAGATTTGGAAGCACGTGAAGTGGCAGTATGACCAAGTGAAGAGCCGCAGAGGGGTAGGCGGGAGGGTTCGCATGTGAATCCATGCCAGACCCATGCTGGAGAACAACAGTTACAGGTAAGTAACTTGTTCCTTCTCCAGCATGGGGTCTGGCATGGATTCACATGCTCATGAATAAAGAATACATAGCAGTACACACATGCACAACCACGGGAGGTGGCAAAGGCTCAACATTAAGCATCACATCAACTCAACATTAAGCATCTTACCTCCTCACCAGGCTCACCTCAGGCGAACAGGTTGCGCAGCACTGCTTGGCCGACCCTGGACTCCTCCCTGGAATCCCGGTCGACGCAGTAGAATTTCGTGAAGGTGTGCGTCGACCTCCACGTAGCAGCCCTGCATATGTCCAGCAGGGGCACACCAGATAGGAACGCCGTGGTAGCTGCGATCGCTCTGGTGGAATGGGCTCTCGGACGGCCAGGCAGCGGTCGGTTTGCCAACCGGTGACAGTACATGATACAGCCGGAGAGCCATCTGGAGATGGAAGCCTTCGAGAGAGCCTTCCCCTGATTGACAGGTCCAAAGTTCACAAAGAGTTGTGACGTCTTCCGAAAACCTTTCGTGCGGTCCACGTAGAACTTCAGCGCTCTAGCTACATCCAGCGAGTGCAAAGTCCTCTCAGCCGGCGACGAAGGCGACGGGAAGAACACAGGTAACACCAAGGGTTCGTTGAGATGAAAGTCCGACGGTACCTTGGGCATGAAGGAGGGGTTCGTCCTGAGCACTACCCTCGTGTCGTGGAAAGTCAAGTACGGGGCCTTGCAGGAAAGGGCCTGGATCTCTCCCACTCGTCGTGCAGAGGTGATGGCCACGAGAAAAGCTGTTTTCCACGATAGAAACTTCAACGGGGCCGAGTGCAGAGGCTCGAACGGAGGTCCCATGAGTTTGGTCAGCACCACGTTGAGCTCCCACGCCGGGGCCGGAGCCTTCACCGGCGGGAACGATCTGAACAGTCCCTTCATGAACTCTTTCACCAGACGATGAGACCACAAGGACGTCCGGCCCGTGGTTCTGGTGTATCGGGAGATCGCAGCAAGATGAATCTTGATGGACGCGTGTGCCAGACCAGCTTTGGCCAGCGTCAGCAGGTACGGCAGCACTTGGGGAGCCGTAATCCGTAGAGGGTTAATCTTCTGTGCGTGGCACCAGACAGAAAACCTCTTCCATTTGTGTCCGTAGCATTTAAGAGTCGAGGACGCCCTGGCCTTTGCAAGAACCTCTCTGCAATCGGCCGGTATGTCGTATCCTCCAAACTCTAGCGCTGCAGGAGCCAGGCCTGCAAGTTCAGCGACTTCGGGTCGTGGTGGAGGATGGCGCCTCCTTCCCTGGAGAGTAGATCCGCGTCCGCCGGCAGCTTGATTGGCGGGGACGCCGACAAGTCCAGAAGGTCCGGGAACCATATCTGCCTCGGCCACGCAGGTGCGACGAGGATCATCCTGCACCGTGACCTCTTGAGCTGGTTGACGAGCCGGATTAGCAGAGGCAAGGGAGGGAACGCGTAGAGGAACAGGCCCTCCCAGGGGAACGAGAAAGCATCGCCCATGCTCCTCGTCTGGGGAAACCTGCTGGCGAACCTCCGGCACTTGGTGTTCGTCGCCGTCGCGAACAGGTCGATCTGGGGTGTGCCCCACCGTCGGAAGAGGCGATCCACCAGATCCTGCCGTAGTTCCCACTCGTGGCACGAGCGCAGCTCCCTGCTGAGTGAGTCGGCGATGGTGTTTTTTATCCCTGCCAGATGAAACGGCACCAGAAGAATCCCTTGGGCGACGGCCCAATGCCACAGGTCCTGCGCCTCCTTGGACAGCGCTGGGGACCTGGTTCCGCCCTGTTTCCTGATGTAAAACATGGTGGTGGTGTTGTCGGTGAAGATCCTCACCACCTTGCCCTTGAGGGACGGAAGGAAGGACCTGAGGGCCCAAAACACTGCACGGAGCTCCAGGACGTTGATATGCAGGGACTTCTCCGTCGGGAGCCAGAGTCCCCTTGCGTGCAGATTTTCGGTGTGCGCTCCCCACCCTTCTAGGGAGGCATCCGTGGTCACAGTCACCTGGTGGGCTGGGGTCTGGAAGTCCATGCCCGCCGTCAGATGCGCGCGGGTGCCCCACCACCGTATCGCTCGTCGGAAACTCTCGTCGAGCTTGATCCTTTCCTCGAAGCTGCCCGTCGTCTGGATCCAGCGCGCATCCAGGAACTCTTGCAACGGGCGCATCCGGAGCCTGCACATGGGAATGAGGTAGATGCAGGAAGACATCATCCCGAGGAGGGACTTGACGGACCTCACCTTGGCCGCGTCGGCCACCAACATCCGTTGCACCTTGCCCAGGATGGTCCTGGTCCTCTCCTCCGACGGGGAGGCCAGAAGGGACACTGTGTCGAGCCTCGCTCCCAGAAACAGTGCGACTTGCGCGGGCACCAGGTGGGATTTGGCGTAGTTCACGGAGAATCCCAGGTCCGTGAGGAGTTGGACGGTCCTTGCCGTGTGGACCACGGCGAGCTCCCTCGTCTTGGCGCGGATGAGCCAGTCGTCCAGGTAGGGGTAGACGTGAATCCCCTCGCGGCGCAGCTGCGCCGCCACCGGTGCGAGGCACTTGGTGAAAACCCTGGGTGCCGACCGCAGTCCGAAGGGAAGGGCTTTGAACTGGTAATGACGCCCTTGGACCACGAATCTGAGGAATTTTCGGTGCCCCTTTAGGATGGGAATGTGGAAGTAGGCATCCTCCAAATCCAACGACGATAGGAAGTCTCCTTCCTCCAGCTGACCCAGGACGTGCTGGAGGGTGACCATCCGGAACTTCTGCGCCTTGATGAACTTGTTCAGGCGTCGCAGGTCCAGGATGGGGCGCCATCCTCCCGTCTTCTTCTTCACGAGGAAGTAATGCGAGTAGACTCCGGAGCCCCGAAGCCTCTTTGGGACGAGTTCGATGGCGCCCTTTCTGAGCATCGCCTTTACCTCCAGGAGAAGTTGAGGGACGTGAAGTTCTTTCCTGGCCACGGGGGGGACGCGCGGGCACCTTCTTTGAAACTCGAGCGCGTGGCCCCGGGCCAGGGCGTCCAGCACCCAACGGTCGGTGGAGATGGACCCCACACGCTGACGAAGCCCGCCAGCCGGCCTCCCACCGGGGTGCTTCGGTGGGGGCCCGACCCCACGGCCGGTTCAATCCTGCTTGGACGCGGCCTTGCCGCCTTGGCCTCCTTGGCGACGACGGCGGGGTCCGCCAGACTTGCCTCGTCCTCTGTAGGCCTCTTGCGACGACGAGCGGGCCGCTTGACGGTAGGAAGCGAAACCGCCGCCGGAACCTTTGGAGGCGCCCTTGCCTCCGCCGCTCCGAAAGGGCGTCCGCCGTTGCTGCAGTACTCCAAGGGCCCGGGCCGTCTCAGTATCCGCCTTGATGGCCTGAAGGGAATCGTCCACTGTCTTCCCAAACAGGTTGTTCCCGTCGAAGGGCATGTCCAGGACCCTGGTCTGGACGTCCTGCCGAAAGTCCGTAGCCTTGAGCCATCCGCGACGTCGAAGGCAAACGCCGTTGCCCATCTGGCGGAACCCAGTGTCGGCGATGTCCGTCGCCACGGTGATGGCGTGGTCCGAGGCCACCTCACCTTCCTGCAGGATCTCAAGGGCCTCCGCCCTCTTGTCGTCCGGCAGAAAATCCAGCAGGGGAGCTATCTTGTACCAGAGTTCCCTGTCGTAGCGGGCCACGATAGCCAAGGCGTTGGCCGCTTTAATCGTCGTCGCCGCCGACGAGATGACTCTGCGTCCCATGGCATCCAATTTCTTTCCCTCGCCGTCCGGCGGGGAAGTCGACGTGGAGGCCGCACCCCCCCCCGCTTTCTTCCTGGCTGCCGCGGAGACGACGGAGTCCGGGGTAGGCTGCGCCCGGAGGCATAGGGGGGCCGAGTCCGGGACCCGGTACTTTTTCTCGTACCGGTCTCTTTTCGCTGGCGTCGTGGAAGGGTTCTTGAGGAGGGAAAGGCCCTCATCCCAAATGTCGTCCAACAGAGGCACTGCGAGGACCGTCTTCCTCTTGGTCTCGCGCCGTTGGTAAAGGAAGCCTTCCTTTTTCTTCTCCTCAGGGCAGAGTTGGAAAAGCTCGGATGCCCTGGCGATCATTGAGTGGAACGATCCAATCTCGTCGGGCGGAGAAGCCCTGGTGGGAGGCGACGACGGAAAATCCTCGTCGTATGCCTCGTCGTCCGTACCAGTCGCTGCCGTGTCAGTCCCCGTATCATCCCCTCGGGTGGACGGGGAGGAGGGCTGGACGGGGCGCGACGGTTGAAAAGGAGGCGGTGGATGAATCCTTCTTTTCTTGGTAGGGGGAACACCAGAAGGTCCCGGTTCTGGATCCCCCGGCGGGAGAGGTTCCTCCGTCGGTAACGGTAGTCTCGTCCTTATCTCGGAGCATAAGGACTGTATAGCCAACAAAATGGCCGCTGAGTTGTCTTGCGGCGCTGGCAGAGGGGAATCCGACGGGCGAGCAGGGGCCCCGTCGGTATCCTCGACGTCGTCACCTGCGTCGGGGCCCATTCCGACGGGCTGGTCTTGTTCCACGCCTAGGCCGTGGCTTAAGACCTCGATCAGTTCCTCTTCTGAGGTTGAGGCCGAATCTACGACGACGCCCTGCCCCCCCTTCTTCCCCACGGAGGGTTTCACGGGGGTCCTATCGATGGGCACGAAAGAAGACTCCCTCCGAGGAGGCAGGGAGATTCTGGGCCCCGAGGCCGCCACCACTGGTGCAGCCTCCACAGGCTGGGCCAGGGCCGCCGCGACCGTTTCGATAGAGGGCTTGGTTGAATGGATCAAGGCCTTCACCACCTTAGGTGCGCTCACCGCCTTATCCTTGAGGGAGGGGGCACTGCCACGCTCCTCCTCTGCCTTAGAGCTCGACCGGGGTCTCTCCAGGAGCTTCGCCGGGTGCTCGGCCTTCCTCTTACCCGACCCAGAGCGTTGGCTCGTGGTTGATGGTGCCGGGGAGGGTGCGCCCTGCCTGGCGCCCGTAGAGCCCGACCGTTCGGCGCTCCCGGTGCCAGCGGACTCGCGGTGCTTGGCCTTATGTTGGGCCCCCGTCGCCGGGGCGCCCTCAAAGGTCTTAGAAGACCGCTCAGATTTCTTCTTCTTCTCGCCAGACGGGCTCTTACCCTCCAGCCAGCTGGCGAGACGTTGATGGCGGTCCTTCATGGTCCGTTCCGACATGTTGCCGCAAAACGCACAGTCCTTCTCCACGTGCGTCTTGTCCCCATGAAGGCAGTAAAGGCAGAAAGAGTGTTCGTCCTCCTTGAAGACGTTCTGCAGCTGGCATCCAGGGCAGGCCCTGAACAGCTTTCCGGGCGTCGAGCTTCCCTTCTCCTGGGCCATCTCCGAGACCGGGCCTGAGAAGCTTCTGGAGTCCTCCGAAGTGTAGCTCGACGAAATCTTCACCCTTGAGGGGCACAGATGAATCCGACACGGGTCCCCGTTGATCGGATGTAGGATCGGTGGAGCTTGAGGCTCTTTTGACCGAAAGAATCGAAGTTTTTGTGAAAAAGCGCGAAAAAATAGCACTAACGCTCGAGAGCAATAGCACGAGGATCCCAACACATGAACGTGCGGTAAAAATCTGAAGATGGCTGCCAGAGGCGGTGCTTAGGTAGAGGGCAGTCATTGGCTGTGGTCAGTATGACGCAGAGACCAGTGATTGGTTATTACTACGAAAGACAGATCAGAAACGAAACTGATACTGGTTTTTTCTTTACCGAGGATTCCCAGCCTGACGACGGGGAATATTCATGAGCATGAGCATGTGAATCCATGCCAGACCCCATGCTGGAGAAAGGGTGCTCTGGGTGCATGTTGCCACTGGTGTTTTTGTTACGTACCTGGTCTATCTCCGGAAGCAACAATGGAATCCATAAGCGAATGAAACGGAGGAGGGGGGAGACCACTAGTTACTCTTTCCAGTCTTCACTGTCACAGATGGAAACACACCAACTCTCATAGACGTCTCTAGGGTTTTTATTAAAATGGTTGAACATCTCACTAAGGGCCCTCGCTCTCGTCTCCCGAGCGTTCCAAAACCCCAAGGTGGGGACTAGAGATTGGTAACCCCCACTATCTAAGACCGGGCTGCCTGGTGGTAATGGCGCAAAGGGACCTGCCTTCTCGCTTACTCCCTCCAGGGTCTTCTAGGTGGATTCCAACCTGGGTTCCGACAAAAAAAATGGTCTTAAGAACTGGTGCCTTTGTCACCCAGGTCTCCATCGTTCATTACCTCAAACGCCATTATACTCTTCAATCGGTTCTTTCCTTCTACTCCCTTCCTCCTACTCTCCCGCCTTCTCTTCCCACTCTGCCTCTCTTCCTCCGATGTTCTTCTGTCCCACACTACTCTCCTCCGCTGCCTCTTACTCTCTGCCCACACTCCCACTTTTTCTCAGACGCTCTCCGCTCCACTCCTCTACCCACTCTCCTCCTCTGCCCAGTCCCCCCCATGACCCTTCCGCTCCCCCTCCGCTCCAAACCCCTCTCCCACCTGCTTTTCACTTCCAATCCCCCTATCCTACCACCCACTTTTCTCTCCCACTACCCTGCACGCCACTCCACCTTGAATATTCACCCTCCTCTCACGCTTACATTCACCTGGTTCACTCACTTTTACTTACGCGATTGACTCTCCCACTATCCTAGCTGATTAGTCACTCTTTGCACTTACCATACACGCCAAGTACCACCTCTCGCCAACCAATACCTTGCACACACGATCTTCCTCCATGCTCTGCTGCACAGTCCTTCCTCTGCACGGTCTTAGTCCACATTCCCCTCCCTTGACCTTACCCGAATGGCCCACACTAACCCATTCCCTGCATTCTATTTTATTCACCTCGTCCCCCTCCCATTGGTTCTGACACTCACCTGGTTCCCTGGGTCAACCGGTACCTTGTTCTCCCCAACAGGCCAGGTTAAAGAAATGAAACCAACCCCTATATGCCAATGCGGACAGAGTTCCCACATCGGAGATTGATTCCTATTTAGACAGTCTTCCCCTCTCGATCCCCCCCCTCCCCCCCGAGACCATCGGCTCTCTTGAGAACCCGTTCACCCCCGAGGAATTCTCGGACACTATAGACTCCCTCTCCTCCTGCAAATCCCCTGGTTCAGACGGCACCCCCGTCGAATTCTACAAACACTTAAAATCACTCCTGCTCCCTCGCTTAATGGCCCTTTGGGAAGAATCAGTGGAAGCGGGTCAGTTCCCCCCTTCGCTTCGAGAAGCCACAATAACCGTCTTGCTAAAACCCGGTAAACCCCCCACTCAATGTGGCTCCTACCGTCCACTCTAGCTTATCAACAGTGATGTCAATATTTACACCAAATTGCTAGCCCTGCGCCTGGCCCCCTACATGCCACACATTATTCACCCTGACCAAGCGGGATTTATCCCGGGACGCTCCACCTCCTTGAACTTGAGGCGCCTCTTTAATATTATAAGCAGGGGCAACCCAAGTGTCCACGCGGTAGCGGCGACACTCGATGTGCAAAAAGCTTTCGACTCTGTCTCGTGGAGATAGCTCTGGCGTGTTCTCGAAAAATGCCAGTTCGGTCCCTGCTTCCTCTCCTGGGTCAGGCTGCTCTACTGTAACCCTGTAGCCAGGGTCCGTACCAAGGACCAATGCTCCCCCCTTTTCCAAATAGCTAGGGGTACGAGAAAGGGCTGCCCCTTCTCGCCACTAGTCTTCGCTATGGCGATGGAGCCATTTGCAGACATGCTCCGCCATTGTTACTCACAGAGGCCTACGTACTGCTGGTTCCTCTTATATAGTGTCCTTGTACGCCGATGACGCCCTTCTCTTCATCCGTTCCCCCAACATCATCTTGGCCCCAATTCTGGAAGATATCGTACTCTTTGGCCGCATTTCTGGCCTCAAAGTAAATTGCTCCAAATCCACCCTTCTTCCGCTCACTGCCAGCACACCCTCCCTCCCCTCTCGACACCCTGGGATTCACATGGGCCCAGTCAAACTTCACTTACCTAGGCATTGTGGTGTCTCGTCACACTGAGTGGGTTTTTGAAGAAAATTACCAAAAATACCTCACAAACCTTACAGCAAAGTCAACGGGCTGGAGTTAACTCCCGATTTCACTCACGGGCAGGTTATGGATACTGAAGATGGTGGTGCTACCTCAGCTCCTATAAAGGTTTGCAAATATCCCCTTGTGGCCGGGCAGCGGGTTCTTTCAGGCATTGACCCGTACCCTCAATACCTTCCTTTGGCACTCAGGCGCGGTCCGGCTCAAACTCAAGACCCTAGCCGCCCCGATGGAGGCTGGCGGCTTTGGGGCTCCAGACTTCCTTAAGTACTGGCTAGTCTCACAACTCCAATATATGTCATACTGTTTCAACACATCGGACCTCCCAACCCATGTCAGACTCAAAAAACTATCAGTGAGCGACCGAGACATCCGCTCCCCGATTGTCGCACCCACGCCAAGGGCACTGGACTCTCGACCCGGTGGTCTGCACGTCTCTGGCCCCATCTAAAACATGGCAACTACTGGGCACGGCCCATCCCTTTCATGGCAACCTCCCGCTCTGGAACTTCCTCCCAGAGGTCCCACACGTATCTTCTCTTATTGTCCGCAGGTGGGCTGAGGCTGGATATGAACTACTCCGGGACGTTTTTGACCACGGAAATTTCATAGAGTGGCCCTGATCTCCCACTCTCTTCGAGACAGAAACCATCCGTCTGGCTCCAATACTCATCTCTCCGGAAAGTACTTAAACACAAATACCTCAGTTTCCCAGCGATACCGCCCGTTGAGCCTGTAGTTGCGGAGCTATCCTCTCCTACTCCCATGAGGGGCAAAGTCTCCAGACTTTATACTCTGGTGCAGGCCGGATCGGCCCCCGTACTCTCCAAATTAAGACATGCTTGGGAGGACGACCTTGGGCTTCAGATGACTGACGAACGGTGGGCCCGTATGTGTGCACGCATCCATGGGGTGTCCTTCAACTCTCGCTTCAAAGTGATCCAATTCAAGATACTCCACAGGTACCATTACACTCCGAACAGACTGCACCATATTTCAAATGACCTTTCCCCGAGGTGCCCCAGCTGTGGCTGCGATGGCGCTGGTTACCTCCACATGATCTGGTCCTGCCCCTGCCTCACCCAATTCTGGGGAGCAGTATGCTCTACCATGTCTGAAATCCTCGAACATCCTATCACTCCATCCACAATGAGGTGTCTTTTCCATGATTTCCCCGAACTCCACCGAGATTCCCAGAAACTAGCTGGCCTCTGTATGCTACTTGCAGTATGCTCCATTTTACTCTGCTGGCTACGACCCACAACACCCACTCACGCGCAGTGGCTCCGAGCGGTTACCTGGGCGTCTGACACTGAAGAATCCTGGGCTGTACAACAGCCTTCCCACTCAAGACCTAGAAATATCTGGTTAAAGTTTTGCTCATTCATGTCCCCTACTGACGTTGCCTCAGGCCCTGCATCTCCAGCTCTCTCCCCCCACCATACCTCTTCCTCCTCCTGATTGCCCTCCTCTCAGCCCTGCACCCACCTCGGATGGTGCCATCATATGTGTGAACTGATTTTTGTACTTGCTCGGCACTTCTTAACTGCCTGCGTTGCTTTGATTGTATACGGCTTGTGTGTAACTCGCCTGTTCCTGTGTTACCAAGCTAAATAAATAAAAGTTTTTAAAAAAGAAATGAAACCAACCCTGTTTCAGCATCGCCCCCTCTTCGAACATGGGTCTGGCGGTAAGCCGCATTAGCAGCCCCGCTGTAATCAGCGTCTCTCTGAGTCTCCCCTGTGCGGGATAGGCGCCGGTTTGCAGTGCGCAATGCTTAAATGGTCCACTGTTCACCACTGTAACTCTTGCTGATGGCTTGTAAGTCCCCTCTTCTGCCACAAGGACTTCTGAGCTTTGTAGTCCTGGAAGAGAAAAACTAATGGCCAGAACCAGACGTGGCATGTATATGGCAAGCAAAAGTGGCACTTGTCATTTGCACCCAGGCAAGGAGACTTGAGCAGGACTGGCTCTGCACACAACCCGTTAGGCCTCCAAACCCAGGTTGAGAGGGCTTCCCATCCCTCCTCGAAAAGGTCAGAACACTGACCAAGTCACACCACTCAGAGGAAGACAATGCGCTAGATCCAAGCTCAATTATTATTAGAAAAACACTGCAGAAGGAAAAAACGGTCGCCCAGAAGGACAAAGTTAGGACTCGGTGTAAGAAGGATTCTTTTTCCTCCTTTCTAGTTCTTCAGCCTCCTCGGCATCAAATCGGTCAGTAGAAGAGAAGGATTCAAATGGCAAATACCGGGAAGCTGTGGGCAAAGGAATGGAGCATGTTGCTTCAAAAATGCAATTCTCAGAAGCAAAATCTTCTGCTCTTACTTACATGCCAACTTTCCGGAAGTTCTAGAAAACGGTGAAAGACTTCCTTCTCATCAAGGGCATAAGGGTCAAAATACCAACGGAACGGAACAAACCAGACAACTGCCATTCCCAAATTGACGGGAAAATTATATCTTCCAACGGTGACCAGATTTTGAAAATAAAAACCGGGACAGGACACACCCCAGCCCTCTCTCTATTGTGGTCCACCCACACCATGGGATCACGCATTAAAATAAATATTTCCAGCACTTTTCCTATATATAAACTGCAGATTGGCTGTGGCAGTAGGCACCAAGGAGCTTTTGATTTGATTGTTACCTGATTTGCTGTGCTTGTTTCCTAACCAGTCTCTGTGATGCAATCAGTAAATGGCTATGAACAAATAGGTTGGCGGTTCGAGGCTACTCTGAGGTGTCAGATCTGACAAAGGTGATAATGGGAAGCGGTGATAATGGGAATGTTAAATTGTTGCATTTCTGCAGTGACCACCTTCCCTTTCCCACAATTGAGACATTGCTGTTTGGCTAACCTTTCAGGGCTCCAAGCTTTTTGAGGACGGAAAAGATGCATCAAGTTGGCAAACAAAACACACGTGAGGACTCTGAGAAGAAGCAGAAACCGGGCTCCACAAGGCGCTATCTCGTGGCTCTGAGCCATTCCAGGTTTGCTCAGTCGACAACCAGGAAACGGCCAGGAACAGGCAACAAGCACCAGCTCGAAAGGCCAGAGGGGACTCTCCCCAGAAGACCTCATTCCAGACTGGCAAGCCTCTTCCAGCAGACCCAGTGGGACGAAAGCTCAGTTTCTTCCAGAATACCTGGCTGCCCTCCATCACAGATCCTTTGGTTTTGGACATACTGCTGGAGGGATATCAAATTGAATTAATCAATTTAGCCAGACACAGGACTTGTGCAAGTCGAATGGCCTCGAGATGCCCTGTAAAAGTGTTGCCTGCTGCAAGAAATTCAGGCCCTGTTGAAGAAAGCAATCTGCCCAGTATCCAGAGCAAAGTGGGTTCAGGGGGTGCCTCCTCTGGATATTCCTGTCACCAGAGGTCTTGGGGATTGAGTGGATGAGTGGGGAGGGCTACAAGTTGGTTCTGAATCTGAAGGAGGTGAAACATTTTGTTTGCAACATAGTTTTCAAGGTGGAGCCTCTCTAGGAAATGATCCCTCCGATCAGGACAGGGAACTGGCTGGCTTCGTTGGAGATCAGCTATGCTTACATCCATATTGAGATCTACCAGTGCAAATTTGTTCAACTGCATGCTTTGAGGGCCAGGAACATGCCAGATTTTCATGATACGCCTCATTAAAAGTAGAAGATAAATTTACATACGTTTTTAAAAGTATGCAAATTTGTTCTCATGAATATTAATGAGGGGTATCCTGAAAACCTGCAAAGTTTCCGACCTGAAGATGGACAACCCTGTACTAGAATTAGTTACTTCAGTTTGCGATAGCAGGGTTTCATTTACAGTTTGCAGTAGGCCATCACCCAGTGTCTTCAGCAAGATATTCGCTCCGATCATGGGTATGGACCGAGGGTTTACCCTTACCTGGAGGATCTGCATCTGCTTATTCAGGGAACAAAGAGGTCTCAGTGTTAACATCCCACATTTTTCTAATCAATCTGCAGACATCACATGCAGAGTCCTCCCAGGATCACCTTTACATCAGAGCCCACTTTCAGACCAATCTACAGGCAGGATCATTCAGGAGGACAAGGAGCTGTGTCTTGATGGTGGTTGTACATTCAAGGGTTGATGGAAGCTATGGTCTTTGTCACTTCATGAGCCAGGTTCCACCTATGGCCTTTTTTTAGTGAGCTTTTCACAGCCATGGGAGGGAGTGGGCGTGCAGGGCAGAGGGCATGCAGCGAAAGGGAGAGGGCATGCAGCGAAGGGGAGAGGGCAAGCAGCGAAAGGGAGAGGGCTAGATCCGAGTATAATAAGCTGGGAACAGATGGTTATGAATTAAATATCTTAAATGTTTACCAATGCTCCTTTAACTCTGTCTTTAGGAATGTGTATGTCACATAGGTATGTTTGCATGGCAGTTGTTGGGCTGGGGAGTCGAACATTGCACCAGGTATCTATTGAAGCTAACTAGGCTCTTCTAGGCCAAAAGCAGGAGCTGAATAGCTCCCAGCTATTTTGATTTTTCCTCATTAGCTAATGGTCACACAAATACCGTTAGTACCTGTTAGGGTAGATTTCTTTCTTTGTGTGAAATCTCCACTCTGAGTCCCCCAGCACTGTTTTGCTGGACACATGGATTTTTTGCCAATTCTTCTCAGTGATTGGGAATCTATTTCCCCCACTCACTCTCCGTTTTACTCTGGTGTATGGAACCTTTTTGACCACTTTTTGGTATTTCTATTTGGAGTCATGCTTTCCTCTATCTTTCAGGCATCTACATTTTACTAAAGCAGCACACCACACCTTCGGTGTAGTGTTGCAGGGAGCTCCTAGAGCTTCCCCGTTCTTGCTGCTTTATTTTCCTGATTAGCTTCTAAAGTTAGCTGGGCAGGGGGATACTTTTGATCCCTTATGGGTTTTATTTTTCGAGATCTACACACCCCACCTTAAGTGGAGTGCTGAGGGGAGAGACTGTATCCCTTTTCTCGATTATCCAGTAACTTTGTGTTACTGTGACAGGTCCATCTTTTCAGGGTAGTGGCAGTGTACCTTTTGCACAACTTTTTGTGAACTTTTTTCACAGGCCGTCTTCCGAGCTGAGGTAGGGGGACAGAAGGGACACTGTGTACACCAAAATGGTGGTCTTACTCCTCTGGCCTGCACTTTGCGGGACCGAAACCAGTTCAGACTGGTAGGCTGGCTGTCCCCGTTAGACAGCCACCCCCAAGTTTGAATGGTGCATGCAATATGATTGGTAGACTCAGCCGGGGATCCCGGATAAATTCCAAGGTCCTGGAGCTGAAACTCAAGAGTTGACCACTGGAACAGAAGATTGCCCTGACCTCCTCCTCCTAAGCGACAGGGAAGATCCAAATAAGACTACTTCCTCCGATCGACTGGTGGGCCTAACCACTCACAAGAAGAACTGCAATTGGCACCATCTCTTGAAGAGCTGTGAACTCCAAGGCCTGAAAACCTCCAATACCCGGGGTCCTGTGCTGCTCCTTTGTGCATTGTCCCCAGAAGCACGGTTTCACCTGCAGCTTCAATGACATTCTCCTAAACCTGCATCTACTCGAACTGGCTCCCGAAGGTCCCCTCACCAGAGGCGAGGACCAAGAGGACTTGACCGCTGCAACAACCGTTGCTCCTCCAAGTCTGACAAAGGCCCCAACAATTCAAAACCACGAAGATCCTTTGCTGGGCGTCCGTCTGCACAAGCGGCGCTGCCAGATCTACCAAGGTCCCCTTTCTCCTGTCGCCAAGACCGAGAAACCTGTGACTAGGGCTGCGGTGGACTCTCCACTGGAACTATCCTGCTGCAATTGTTTCTTCCCTTGAAGGAATGGTCCTGCTAATGGTAGAACTTAACTGGAGGCCACATGCTTGATCCTGTGACTCTGAGGGCTGCAGATAGCTTGCATCTTGCACCCTCCCAGGTCCCCATAGTTACATTGGGGTGGACAACCCATTGTGCTCTAACGGTAAACCATTCTTCCCTAGGACACTGGTCCTTGAGGCAGTCATTCAGGGAATCACCTTAACCTCCCTAAGCTACTTTCTAAGCAATGTTTTTACTTGCCCGCAACTGTAGTGAACCCTGCTGGATACTACCCCTCTGAACACTGTACTTTGCCTTCCTGCCTTTTTCCCGCCTAACCCCTGGTCACTGGTGGCCCAGTGACCCAGCTGACCTTTGAGTGACTCATACCAGAGTGGGTTGGACTCAATACAGGCTGAGGTCAAAGTTATAAAGAGTTGGAAAAGTGTGCATGTAGGTTTTAAGTGGGTTAAGTGATTTGTTATGCTAACAGCTATTGTAATGTAACTAGACCTGTGGTTTACCATCCTAAGGGTATTACGAGTGTTCTAATATTAATGTACATTTGTTTTCTTACCTAAACTTTAAATTACAACAGTGCGCCTTAGTGTATATAATAAATCTCTATTTTCTATATAACTCTTCAGTGTAATGTTTACTTGGACCCAGGTGTCCTCAGAGTTCTGTGTACCCACCACAGCCCTCCTCCCTCCTTAGACTAAGCCTGGACACTCATCCATTGCTACCATACCTTTGGGTAGTTCAGGCCAAACCTAAGAAGTGTAACCCTTTTCACCCCAAGGTGGGCTTACCCAAGTTCCGTCACAGACAGGAACTTTTGTAAAACACCCTAACACTACCCCAAACCTCCAGACTCATGCTACAATTACAGGACTCTGAAAGGCAAAACGTAAACTGTTTAATAGAGGACCACCTTGGACCCTGAAACCTTTACCTCCAAATGTATAGGGGAGTGATCAGTACTTTGACAGGGCCTGCCTTCAATCCCTGTCAAAACAGAGGAGGGAGCCCATCCCAACAAGCTGACTGGTGCCTGAGTGAAGGCAGACCCCCCCCCCCCCCACCCCTGTCGCCCTCCTTACCTGAAGGATGTCAGCGGCAGAGCCAGGGTGGGGGTGAAAAGGCAGAGTGAGAGATAGTAAGGGGGTGGGAGGAGACATCTTATGAACCCAGTGAAGGGTCAGGTAAGAATGTGTGAGTTAGGCAGCCACTGTTTTAGGGAAACATCGAATAAGACAGCCAACAGACAGATGGGTGTCCCCACTGGTAAGAAACTAACATCCCCCATTATGGATGCCTGGGATAGGGAGGGTGTAAACCGGAGGGAAGCAGAAAGTGGACAGCCCCAGCGCCAATTCCCCCAAGAACCTGGTAGACTATAAAGGTCCCTGTTGACCATACAATCATTCTGTTGTAAAGTTCCAATAAAGACCCGTTGGGAAGGGGAGCCCCCGCCCCCGCGCTTTCCCGTCCGGTAGGACCACATGATAACATCAATTATAGCATATTCATATGGTGCAGCCCAAGGCACGGGCGGCATCACGATTTTGCATAGACATTACCATTCCTGGGTAGAGGGGAGAAGGCTTGTGCAGTAAGCACAGTAAAGGCAGCATTGCATGCGCTAGGCCCAAATTCACGAGGCCACAGAAATCCACAGTCATGGCCAAGCTCCCATGAGGACAGTTCGCACCTCCACCTGCCACACTGTGTGTCCGTTGTTCTTGAAAGTATTGCGAAGATGTGTCTTTCACCCAAAAGGAATGTGCCCTACAAGGCCGTGATTACAGGCCGGCTCCTGGTGGGCATGTTATCTCACTTTGGCCAAAGCACGACCCGGCCCAATCCCAAAGTGACCACGAGTTATAGCCCAAATAACGGACTAAACCATAAAATCCCCGAATTCCATGACACCAGGTGCCCTTTGACCATCAACCCCAAAGTAACAAGTCCTGAAACGTTCAAAGAGGATGGACAGGATGTATTGTTGCAGCAACAATCATGTTATTTGTATTGCGAGGTTCTGGGAGGGATAAATCATAGTTCAAACGAGGGTGGAGACCTGGGAGTGTTACGCTCACCTGGTCTCTGCAGAGGCGTTGGGGCACGGGTTGAAGCCCTCCCTGAACTTCAATCACCCCCTTAGGCCTCTCCCTCAGTAGAAAAGCTGTGAGTGGTGGTATGTGGTGATACTGCTCCTGCATGGAGATAAGAGTGTGTGAGTGCGCCAATCTGATTGTTATACCTCTCGAACCCTTGAACCCAAAGTACGGTTTCTGCGAGCATACGCCAGCCCATAAAGCTCACCTGTGAATTATGGAAGATAAACTCTCCGTCCTGCAACTTCTGGCAGGGGCGCGTCGAATGGGATCTAGTTCCTTCACTGATCCCTGATAAGGATTAGTCCAGTCCAGCTACGACTATGCTTCTCCTTATGATTGGTAAGTCTTTCTTGAGCTCTTGTGATGCTGTTTGTTCTGGTTAATGTCTTTAAATGTTGCTCCTATTTATGCCTGCAATAATGTCGCTCTTCTGTTTTCTTCCCTTAGATGGAAATGCGGCCTCAATGCAGCTGTGAGATGCAAGACGCGGCCGGATGGAAGATGGATACTACCGCAATGTTCAACAGCAGGTAAGTGATGGTTTAAGGAAAGCGCAAAGTATGGCGAAGCGCAACCTTAAACTGATTGTTTTTTCGATGTCTAATCTTGTCTTCTATTTTTCCTTGCAGGCGCTGCTGTCGACGATGGAGCGTGTCGTGCTGCGGTGCCAAGATGAAGATGAATACTTGGTTCGCCGAAGAGATGTACAGGTAAGAACAGCTTCCCCTAGTTGTTAAGTATGCTGGCAGGAAGCAGGATCTTCAAAGGTAAGTCTGACCTCAGGCGACGGTGAGCGTTACGCTGCTTGCAAGTGCAGAATAACGTGAAACGTCTGTCTTGAGGATCATGGGCACGCCCATTAGGGCCGGCTTACCAGCCTCGCCTAGAGAGTTAGCATGTGCGAAGGCAATCCATTAGCAGCCACACCCAAGAATACACTTGGGGCTGCTTAATGGATGGAATGTTCAAGGTTAATGCATCCGAAGTGCTATGTCCATAATAAAAGCATTTTGGTGTTAAATGGATGTTCTTGTTTACTTTTGGTCGTGAGCCTGGTGCCAAAGGCACCAGGACAGTGTCCACCCAGGTCTCCTGTGCATGCGACCCCTGCATGCCTGTGCCCCTGACTTCATGACCATGACAGGAGTCGGTGACGAGGAGGGAGTGAGTGAAATGTGTGGGTGAAGTTTAGAATGCCCTGGAACCTCCTGTGTGTCTGTTTACAAGCCTGCCAAGTGTACGGTATGAGTGATAAACCAGGTGTATAGTAGGGGTATAGTTAATTTGTTTGTTGACCTTCAACGTGAGAAGCAGATGAGCCCTGCAGCGCCCACGTGATGGAAGATGGGTTTCCATGTGATTTCATCGCCTGCTGTTTCATCGCCAGGCACATTCCATCCCACACGTATTTTTTTTACTATTGCCCACCCGCCCAAAACCCATATTTGCCCTTTCCCCTAAAAAATTCGATGAGCACATACGATGTAATATGCACGTTTAAAAGCCTGGCGATGAAACAGCAGGCGATGAAACAACGTCGTACCGGAAGATGGACGGACTGGGCTGGGACAAATGAACTGCCATCCTATATGGATAAAGGCAGCACCTGTAGAGGGTTCATTTAATCAGACGTGTATTGCGTCATTATGACTATGTTTTTGCCTTAAATGTGTCTGCTTTTACCACTTTTTGGCAGAACGTTTTTGGCAGCAGAGTTCTTTGCTGTTGCTCTCATCTGCGCATGAGATTAAACCTAGTTATCCTTACAAGATCTACTTGTGCCCTTCTTCCCCAGCAGGTTGTATTTTCTCTGGCGTGAGCGTTCAGGGGCTTCTTTCAATTGGTGACCCCGACGTGATCCTTGCACCCCCCCGTACCTGCGGAGGCTTCCAGACCGCTTCTCCAGAAGGAGCCGTGTCCACCTAGAGAGTCCAGCCCCGAAAAAACAAGTGTCCCAAGTGGTCTAATAGGCGCCATTTTAAGAATAATCCTCTCTGCTCTTTGAAGCGGGGCGTGGCTCTGAGGAGAGTGCAGGCCGGTGTTGGAATCCTGTGACGGAGGAGTTCGGGTGAACACGTACATGTGAGTAGACTCTTGTAAGAGATAGCAAGTAGGGGGTGGATGCATGGGGACGTATGAACGGTGTGAGAACATGGAGAGCGAGGTTATCGATGTGACATGGTAAGGCAAGGGAGCCCTTCCTCGAAAGGGGAGGGAAGGGAAGGTGGTACCACAAGGCAGAAACATATTTAAAGGAGGCTCTTGGAAATACAAAGTAGTGGTCTCATAAGTGGTAGGTCTGGAACAAGTAGTGTTTTGTAGGTGAAGAAGCAGGCCCTAGAAGGGGCGGTAGTTGTGAGTCGTGGCGTTGTGTGGTGTTCTTCCGATCTCTTGGAGCAGCGTGTGTGTCTGGAAGGGTGAGAGAAGGGTGGGGGCTGATTCTTTGTGTTTATTGTTACAAGTAAGCGGCAGTATGCGCGGCACATTAGAGGGGCTTTGCAGGCTGGTAAGGAATCGACATCACTAACATGGGGGTGGGGGATCACCAATAGAGCACATGTACAAGGCCCTGCCACTGTATCGTGACAGGGTGGAGAAATATCAAAAGCAGTGGATTGCAGAGACAGGAGGAAGGGGGATGCCCTGTCCATGACCAGGACAGGGCTTGCACAATAACAGCAGTGGAACACATGTCCATATGTTTAGTAGCAAAGTACAAGGGGAAGCAGCTACAAGAGAGAAAACAGATCCTCGATCTTTGGCATATGTTCGAACATAGAGAGGATCCTGCGAATGGAGCGGAGGCTCAGAGACAGAAGTGAGAAGTGCAGGAACAGAGGAGGGGAAGGTGGGGGCACAGGTAGTGACCAAGGGATTATATCCCTTGACACCATACCCCGCAGAAGGGTACACCAATTAAAGCTATGTGCCCGCTACTATAGGGATATCTCCCGCTGCAGTAGGGGCCCTCACAGTGTCAGCAGCACTACAGGCCACCGCTCCCCCACCTCCGTATACCCACCTGCCTGAAGCACCATCATCGACAGAGTACAGGTCTAGGGAGTTTCAGGATAGGTTGACAGGTTTGCTAACAGAGCTACAGAGGTTACAGACATCCCCAGAAACAGGGGTGGGAAGTGCACTAAGAAGGGGGGTGGGAGAGTGGAAGTCAGGGAAATATTGCTTAGAATGGACGTTGAAGGTATAAAACGTGTAGGGGTTGAGAAGGAACACAGCCCAGGTGGGTGGATTGTCTTGGTAGAGGAGACTACAGTATTTGGAGAGAATGGGGAAGGAGGGGATGCTGGCACGTTCACAGAGGACCCAAGTAAAGAAGATGGGAAGGATGAGGTGTCGGCTGAAAATACCCCCCCAAGCAGAAGGTTTATGTGCGGAAGGCAGGTTAAGGAACAGAGCTGGCGGAAGATGCAACTGCCCCTTATACATAAGGAGGAAGGGAGGACAGTACGTGCCTTGGGCCGAAATGGACAAGAATAATTTAATTAAAGCCCTCCCACAACTTACAGCAGGGGCGAGAAAGTGGATATATGAATTTGAAAAACAAACGGCAGGGGTGCCCCTGGCAAAAGGGCATTTTTTTTTTAACAACTTTATTTAAGTTTTGGAGCATTATAAACATATAAACATTGGAGAACAATTAATATAGACATGTATTACTTCATACACGTCGGTTCCTCCTTGCCCGTTAATGGGTCTTCAGTACTGTTCAGTGTTAATGCTCAAATATAATTACCCTATAACAAAGGAGAAAAAACAACCCACTTTCCCCAAGCCCCCACCACCGCATCTTTTAAATTCAAAGGTGAAGAAGTGTGCTATTCTGTTCCATAATTTCAGTCAAGAGGATCCTTTCATCTTGGTCCTTGGGTTCCTCAGATGATGGGTATTGCACAGCGTAATCTGGGCTTAAAATACATCTGTTCCTTGTCTTTCATGAATTTGTGTAATAGTAGCCAAATGTTCAGGTATTTTGAGTAGGAGCCGTGGGCTATTGCCGTCACCTTTTCCATGGCCATTACCCCCATAGCCGTACCCACCACATAGCCACTACTGGGCCATCTTTGTTCTTCCATGCCTGCGCAATAGTGATTCTCGCAGCACTCAACATATGTCTGATTACAGTGGCTGTCGGTCCCGAGTTTGCATAGCATCCCTCTACTACTTCGCCCAAAAGAACCACTAACGGATCAAAGGGAAGATTTACACCAGATGACAATGCATTACTTACCGTAAAAGCATTTCTGATGGTTGTATCTGCTTAGATTCACATGCTGTGCATAGTCCGACATCCAGTGGTCACTGCGGAGTATTGCATTTTGTTTTTTGTAGTCAAAAAGGGGACGTCGACAAGGCGTGTCTGTAACACTATCCCTATAGTGACTTGCAGTGTACCCACAATCCCTCACGCGTCGTGGTCCCTCTGTTTGTATTTTTTCTGCCCTGAGGGAGCCTTATAGACGTGAGTGAGTACAGAAAAGAGAGATAAAAGGATGTCTATGTTCCTTCCATCCGAGCAGGGAGGAAGGGTGGGTGCATGTGAATCTAAGCAGATACAACCATCAGAAATGCTTTTACGGTAAGTAATGCATTGTCTGATGTTTGTTAATCTGCTTAGAATCACATGCTGTGCATAGACTAGCGAGCAGTACCTGGAGTTGGAGGTGGGTTGTGAGAAGGAACAGTAGAGAAAAGGTGTCTTAATACTGCTTGTCCCACCTGTGAATCAGACCTAGAGTGGCCATCTAGACAGTAGTGTTTTGTAAAGGTGTGTACAGAACTCCAGGTTGCCACCTTGCAAATGGACTCAAGAGGGACATTTGTAATGAATGCTATGGAAGCCCCAGTGCCTCGAGTAGAGTGTGCTCTTGGCTTGAAGAGGGTGATGCATTGTACGATCCATCTAGATATAGTGGATTTTGAAACTGCATCTGCGGGCTAGTGTATGTAGGAAATAATGAGTGTTGGGTATGTTTCCGCCCCCCACTCTCCCTACTTGCAGGGCCGAGGCGGGGCCAGAGGCCTTCCGAGGCCCAAAATCCGTTGTGCAGTCTCGACGGTTGGTTGTTCTTCGGACCGGGGTCAATCTTCCGTGTCTCGACGTGGGAGTGAAAGAACGGGGAAATTAATATTTTTGATTTTTTGCGAAATGGCTGAAAGCCAGGGACCTCTGCACAATGCTTCCGACAAGTATGGCGGAAAACAACAATCTGAGGGTCCTACGCGCGTGAGGGATCATGGGTACAGTGGACGTCACACTAGGGATAGTATTACTGGCACGCCCTATGTCAACGGCCATTTTTGAGTTTTGAAAAACAAACTGATACTCTGCAGCTTCCACTAGATGTCGGTGTATATATATATATATATATATATATATATATATATATATATAGTGGCATTTAAAGAAGTTAGAGAATTACAGCTAGCATTGCTGTTTTATCAAAGGAACACAGAGCTATTCTAATTTTTAACGTAATGGCCATATGATCTCCCAGATTAAGATTGTGTAGGACGACGGGTTCAACAAAATCATACAACTTCGGTGATACAAAGAAGTAATCAATGTATGAACTCGAAGATCCTCTCTGCCAAGTACAAGTATGGTTGTTGCCTGCGAACTCAACAATTTGTCCCAATCTGCAAGGTATTTTACCCATTGCCTCCTTCTTTGAGAAGGGATCCTCGTTTTGTATTGCGTGGGAGAAATGCTGAAATTGATATCACCCAAAATTATATCGAATTGGGAGTGACGCAAATAAACATCTTCAAGTAATTTGTCTAGCTGTGCGAGTAGATTATCCATCGAGACCCTCATAGAGTTCCAGTAGATACAGATTTGGACAAAAACAGAATGAGGTTGTCCCCGGGGAACAAATTCGATGCCTAGTAATTTGTTCGAATTAATTAATAAGTTGGTATCCGCCTTCAAATTATTATCCACGAGGATTGCAAGACCACCCATCGGCCTACCCACTGTGCCACACAACGCTGGTTGGGTATAAGTGGTGTAAACATTGATATTAAAAGTTTGCACTTTCATAGTCTCTTGGATAAAGAAAATAGACGGTTTATGAACGAGACACAATGAGCTGAGCCAGGTGATTAAGTTGGTAAAACCACAACTATTCCATGATTGGATAGTACATTTATCTTGGCTACGCTTGTGAGTTAGAATTGCTCGTTGAGGCAAGACCCTTCATGAATGGTTCCAGCCACGACCAGTCTTAAACAGTGTTAGCGATAGATGAGAACTGCGCTAGCAACTCCAGATTAAGTGATGTAGGCGTTACATCACATGAAGGTACACCCATTTTAGCCTCCATCACAGTTACTTGAGTTTTCGATGAACTCTATAGCTAATACCAGGGATGTAAATTAGTTCCAGCTGAGCAAAATCCGATGTGCTCCCACACCAATTTCATTATTATATGGGATTGAAACCCACAAATCATGCGATTGTTATTCGATGTGGACAGAGTGATCCCCTCTGTGTCCTCAGAGATTAAAGTTCTCAATTGAGGACATTGTTTGAAGATGTTTAAACATAAAAAAGTGTGATTTAATCTGCGCCTACCATTAATAGCACACTTGCTTGCCATCCTATGATGTTAGGCAGATAAATAGTGAGTTTGAGACTACTGGAGTCAGCTGGTATAGTATTAGCAGGTATACGAGTGGAGTCAATCGAAGGCACACTTTCTTTAATGGCATTACTATCTGGGGTCACTTCTTTAGGAAGAGGTTGTGTCAAACTGGAGGTCGTAGGTTTTGTTTTCAAATCCTCTTCCGAATTTGTATTTGCACTAGAGGTTTCACGAGATAACTTAACCGGCCCCAGGCAAGCTGAGCGAGTTAAGCTGTAAGAACCTGTCGAATCCAGCGACGGCAAAGAAGGTCTGGAGCTATCTAAGACAGCTGAATGAACTGGGGGTGGGGGGGGAAGGACACTGCAATGGCCTGTGCAGCTGCCACATTATTGGAGATGGTCACTGGTCGAAGTGTACGAAAAGAAGTAGTGGAACTATGTTCCCTGCTGGCCTGCACCCAGTCCCCGCAAACCCCATCACCACGTCCCCTCCCACCCCAAACACTTGCTCCTGCTGTTTAATGGAACGTTCAGTGCAGTGCACTGAAAGTGCAAGTTTCAACTTCTTCCTACACTTCTATTTTAGAACGAAACCATTCCGGAACGGTTTCTTTTTAAAATAAAAGTATAGGAGCTGTAAAGGGTAATTTAAAAAAGTAGAGGAGCACCGCTCTCGCTCACTTCAACCACTGGAGATGGTATTAGCACCCCTAACTTTTTTGTAACATACAGTAGGGAACCATTGATGCTCGTGTTATTTTGTCGTTATTTTTTGGAAGGTGAAAAGGTACAATAATTGCATCAATCAAATCAGATGCTACATCTGGCACAGTTTGGGATTTTTTACTAAACTCAGGTAGTGATGATGTAGGAATTGGTTTAGGAGCCAAATTCGCCACTGATTCATCCTTTCCTTTGACTTGGTTAATATTACTTTTAAGTCCAGAAGTAATTTGGATTCGTCATTCAATTGTTTTAAGCGAAGTAACACATCTTCGTTAGACCAATTACATATATCTTTTATGTTTGAATTATGTCCAGTGATTTTGTTCCATAGATTGATTTTTTTCTCATTAGCTTCCTGCAGTTTCCTTTTGTTTATTTTCCATTTTTGAGCTCTTGCGGCAGCGCACTTCATTCAGTGTGAAAAAAGCAGCTTTGAGACTTCATAAGAGTCTTTACTGTTAATGCTCCATTTGAATCTGATGGCTCACCATCATCTTTTTCGTTATTGTCAATAATATCCGTAAGAGGTGTGGGGCTATTTGGTGCATCAGGGGAAGTTGCAATATGGGATTCGTTGTAAGCAGAGGAGGCGAGGTAATGCTTGTTGTCATTAAGCAGTTCACCCTATCTATGGACAAGATAGCTCATATTTCAACAATCTTCTCAGTGTTATTAGCAACAGCACTTAATAAGGTGTTATTAGATACTTGCGGATCACCTTCATGACTTAGTTTTGCCTCTTTAGTCACATCAGCATAGGATCTATTTTGTGTTGCACCCGGCAGGGGTAAGTGCATAGTCTGTCGCAGTCGAGCATTTCTCACTATTACTTGCCCTCAAAAGTTTAGGCAATTTAGGTGGAGATTTGGGGTCATTTGATTCTGGCTGCGTTAAGCAGTGAAAATGATTGTAGGCATACATAAAATACTCTAGTTTGTTCAATTTGACGATTATCTCGGCTACAGAGGTCTTAATGTTAAGTAATTCTAAATGAGAAATCATGGCCTTTGTCAAGGAGGTTTCAAATTCTCGTTAATACCGGGAATGAGTAGTTATCTGGTTCATTAGTACCAAATGAGCGTGGATTCATATTGTCTAATGTGCGTGGAATCGCTTCAGGGCTCAATTGATGTATATCTACAGGTGTTTCATTTTGTGCGTCATCAGGATGGCTGGACAATTCTCTAAGGATATTATGGCTTGTTAAGTTTTCAAGTGAGGTAGGAGAACTAGCAACAGGATGGAATTTACTCCTGTCATTTAACCGATCCTGGGCCCCTGTAGGCCGATGAATAGTACCATGAGAGAAATTATGTAAGCAGACCTCTGCAATATGTGATGGTAGCTGTCCAACAGGAGTGGAAGGTCCAAATCATAGTCTGATGTGCTCACCCCACTCGGCCTTAACAGCAGGTGCCAGTAGTGAAATATCTGAGATGTGATTACCAAATTGCTCAGAAGGGAATTGTGACATAGGGGAAGTGGAAGTGTTTGTTGCACTGCAGATTGAATGTTCATGCTCGATATTAGAACCCAACTTAGCTTCATAGGCTGCCTGAGAAGTTGCCATCGATGCATCGGAGAGCTGATTCCGACACAAGGCCATGGCTAAGGAAAGCGACGCACCTACAGTAGTAGATGTGACAGCAATGAGCAGTTGAGACAATTGAGTTGCTGAACCCATTATCTTGCAATGCTCCTGCGCTAACGATAAGAATAACGTTATTGTTTGGATAAGATTAGAAGTAGCCTGCGGAAATGTCTTAATAGGCATCTCCGTTTGGGTGACCTCAGTGGAATCTCTAATTCGTTTCCCACTACGAAGACCCCTTACCATTGTCAAGTCTTAGTTGCGTATTAGAATTCTCAGTACTTCTAAATGCACACACACTAAAAACACAGTGAGAGATAACCGTTAGCTGTGATTGTAGGAGCATATGTGAGAATACAGTTCCTTATATATAGGTAGTTGTCAAGTACAACCACAGGCTTCCAAAAGTTAAACAATGCACTTGGTGAACGACGAGAACTTTACAATAAGCAATTCATTTGTTAGAGCGACCGTACCCAATGCGTAGAGGCAATGTATTTTGCCAATTTCACTATAGTGCAGCAAAAGAAAAGAGTGTGCAACAGGTAGTTAGGCAACGGACAGAAAACAATGCCCGCTAGTCTGACCGTGTAGCGAATATACAAATGCTAGAATGCAGAAGATTTCAATTAGGAAAGTGATAGAAATAGCTGATTATACATTACCTCTGTGCTTACATCAGTTAAGGTACGGCACGGCACTGATAGAGGGATATGTATTGTCAGTGCAACAGCGTAATAGAGAAACAATGTAGCAACCACCTAAGCAACAATAGAGGGCATAAAGTTACACGCAGAAGTTTGAGAAAGAAAAGACTCAGAGTACATTAGCCACCCAGAGCCAAACAGGCTCAACAGGCACTTGCAGGAGGCACTTCCGGGGGCATGCGCTCGTGGCTAATATAGCAGAAATGATTTAGTTGGAGGCAGGGCTTCTCATTAACGATTCTGTATTCAAAAGAGATACCATGTATCATTAATGTGGATTACACATGCGTATAATCAAAATTGGCAATAAGGCCATAAGTCCAGTGCGAGAAACACCGTGATTGTAGAAGATGTTGACGCGTGTCCACATGGAACAAACAGGCACTGCAAATGCTGATACTGCTGGGCTTCCGCCTCTCCAGGCTCAACAGACACTTGCAGGAGGCACTTCCACTATATTAGGCAAGAGCGCACGCCCCCGGAAAGGTTTTATTTGGGGGCAGGGCTTCTCATTAATGATTTGTGATTGTAGAAGATCTGACGAGTGTCCACACACTGCAAATGCTTATACTGCTGGGATCCCGATTCTCCAGACCCTCCAGCCTCAACAGGCACTTGCAGGAGGCATTTCCGGAAGTGTTCTACTGAGGCGAGTTGTTTAAGATGAATTAAACTTGTTTTGGGAACTGTTCAGCTTTTGGGCTTCACTCATGTCACTGTCCACAAAAACGTTTTTTGGGCTGAAGTTAATAGAGGTTGAGGAGAGGTACAGAGCTGCCTGATCTCTGGGATTGGCCAGGAGACTCTGGGTTTATGAGCTTTACTCTGGGGGCAGCAAGACACCTATGGAATTGTTCTAGTGTGGTCTCTGTAAGGGAGGCATGGTATCACAAGTATGACACTGAGCTAAGAGTTACAAATTTCAACACCTTTATTCAATTTGTGGGGTTTGGAAGATCTACTTTCCCCTATAGCTAAGATGGGAGCAGTCTCTACCATCCAATAGTAAAGAAAATACAGACTTAGTCTATGTCAAATCAAAATGGCCTATACTATCAAAACCTAATTCCTGCCCTATGTCTTATACAAATAGTGTGTAAGGGGGAATGTGTATGCAAAGGAAAGTCAGTATTATAACAAAGGATCAATGTGACCAAGTCAGCTCTCCTCCCCACGTTGGACAGCACAGAGTAAGACGGCCTCCATAAACAGGATGAGACACTATGGCTCAGGTTATAAACAGGCAGTTCAAAACGTGGGTTGAGGCCCGCTTGGCCTTCCATGTTAAAGTCCCTTATTCCAGCATTCCAAAGTTCTTTCACAGTTCAACAAAAGTTCATATAGGTCTCAGTCAGGCTGAGACCTCTCAAAGCAGCAAAAGTCCACGTAGGTCTCCCTCAGCCAGGCGCGAACCTCATAATCGCAGCACTTGCAGGGGTTCCCTTCACCAAACTTCATTCACATTCTTTAGGGGTTCCCTTTCCTTAATTTATTTCATGCTTTCGGTCTCCCCAACTTGGGCTCGGACCCTTCACTGATGTCGAAGACTTTGAATGGGCAAGGCTTTTACCATAGACCTGAGCTGGACCACTTAGACTTTCACTTTGGCTCTTCCTTAATGTTATTTGCCACCATGTCTCTTGGTATTGGTAGTTATATACCACAATCAGAAAAGTTCAAAGAAATCTTCCTCTTCAAGCAATCACCTTTTAACTTCCCCTTTGGTCAGGGTTAATCTTGACCATTGCGCATTTCAGAGTTTGTTCACTTTGCTGCTTTATAGCCAGACAACAAACATTTCACAGAGACTTTCGAGTGGGCTACTTCCTTTCGCCGGACCACTCCGCTACTCCATCACAGGCTTCACAGTTATCGGCAACTTAAAAGTTCATCACTGGTTTGCTTTCTTTCTTTCTCATCTCATCAGCATGTGCACAACCTTCAATTGTGAGATACACTGTTGCGGATTCAATCTTTCTTTGTCACAAACCGGCCTTTCATGTCTTTCGCTAACTCACTGGTTGTGTGCATTCCTTTCTCGTCTCTGCAGCTTTGATTCACAAGTCATGGTTGATACCCGAGGCTTGGCCTCACCTCCCCAAATCTGCTGTTCACACGGCAGTGTCGCTGGCATCCTTGAAACAATGCAGTTTTCTTCTTGTCCGAGATTTAGCTTTTTCTGCGTCTCCTTCACGGCTTCCTGGGGGCAACTTCTCCTGCAGGGAACTTCAAGGTTTCTCTACCCTTCACTCTTGTTCCTCTATCGGCCGTCCTGCTCCAGTCAGTTTGCCTTCACCCCGGAAGACCTGCTCCTTCTAGTGTCTCACCTTGCTCAGAGAGTGTGTCTCTATGTTCCACCTTTTATCCGTGTAGGGGGAGCTAAGAAGTATCAGGTGAATGCCAGACTTTGCCTCACTGGATTAACGGGACATGTCCAATGAGATATGTAAGTGTTAGCCTCTTTACTCTCAGTCACCCTCTTTCTAGGCCCAGTATTTGTGTAGAAAGGGGGGAGGTTGGGACATTGAAGTATCCAACAAAATAGTATGGGGTACAGGTATGGGAAAGGGGGGCACCACCTCTCACCATTGGTTGTCTCACCCCCCACTCCCTGAAGACGCCCCCACCCAGGTGATGCTCCCGCACTGGTCCACCCCCTGGGTCTGGATCCAAAGGCGATGGCCGTGCCCTGGCCACCCGAGAGAGATTCCCAGGGACTAGTAAGTGAGATACCCTTTGGTTTCTCACATCTCCTACTCCTATCACAACTCAGTTGAAAAGGGCTTTAGGGAGGAGAGAGAATAATCATGCTTGGATAACTCAACTGGATTCAAACCGGTGTTCTGTAGCGATACCAGAGTGGAAAGGAGCATTCAACTCACTGACATATCTTGGTAGTACATATTTTAGTGAGTTTTGTGTGTTTTGACCTACCCACCTTGCCCCTCAATGGCATGAAGTTTTATTTGTTTTGTTTAACATAAATTTCTATATTTGGCAAATTTGTTTTTATTATGATATCTGTACTTTCAAGGTGTAGGTAGGTAGATGTTTGTGTGCGTTGCGCGATACACATACTCATGCTAAACAAGCATGTCTGTATATACATGTGTATGTGGCGTGAACCAATGGCACAATTTCAAATATGTAATGTCTGTGTTAGGCACACTCCGTGAACAAAATTAACCTGGATTAAATTGGACCATCTTGTGCCTTTACTCACTTAGGTTTCCGTATGTCTGTTACTGTCTTGTTCTATGTGTGTTTTGAGGCCTGTGGGCGATTTTGCGCGATATAAGAATTAAAATTAAATCAAACAGCAGAAATCTCAGCAATTTTAATTCTCATACAGAGTTTGAAACTGAGATTCAATGAGCAAGAGCTAAAACCAGCACCTGGGAGTCGTTCATCAGACAGTAGCTAACTGCATGGGTACCAGGATCTACCAGAGAAGCTTGTTTAACTTTGTGTCCATTTTGCATGAACCATTGTGTTTTAATTTGTTAGATGTGTTCCAATCCTTCTTAAATAACATTCTCAAATGTCACATGTACATGTTTGGAAGGTCTCAGTTGGCCCAAGGAGCCAACAGTAGCTCCTGGTAGCTGTTGGTTTCAAGCTAGCCAGGCTCTACTATGCAGGAAGCAGGAGAGCTCCCAGTTCCACTCAATTCTGAACCCTGCTCAAATGTAGGCAGGTCTGGGTGGTAGCACAGAGTTCTTAGCATGTGTCACAACAGAAAGTAACAATTCTCTAGATCTGGTTAAGATGAGCTGGAGGATGCTTCTGCCCATCCAGTCATTAAAGGGGCTAAATCCAGTATGGCAGGTTTACTACTGAGTAGTCATACTGGGGTCCATTATTTACAATCCGATATTTCTGAATGTAATTTGCATTTGAGCGGATGGAAAGTCTGAAGTCCTTAAGAGTAGAGATCGAAAATGTGAGTTCGTAAATAAAAGAGGCAAGAGAGGGGCATCAAGGATTCTACAAGCAAGTGCAGCGGGCGTCTAAGAAAACAGTCTAGCTTGGCAGAACATTTCCTGCACAAAAAGAATAAGTCAGACCACAGGAGATGAGGCAAAGGACCCAAATGAGGCAAGTACCTAGAGTATGACTATATTAAAGGTTGCTTCAAAATTGAGGATGCAAGTTTAGATTGGTATTCCTCATATGCTTCACCAAATGTCAAGCCCGGCGGCAAGTATGGTGGTCTTTTACTATGTCTGAAGGGAATCTCTAACAAACACGCGTCCAACAACTAGTGTGATTCAATGATATGCTGAAATTGTAGGCAGTCTTCTTTCTCTAGCAGCTTTGAAAGCAAAAGGAAGTCAACACATGGGCAGCAGAAAGGTGGGGCTTTGGTATATTTTGAAGAACGCGACATACAGCTGTCTGGAGGAACAAGACATCTACTTTAGCTAGTAGGACAGGGATTGCGTTGCATTGGTACCAGGAAAAACGGTGGCATGTGGAGCCTTCACAAAGTCAGGTGAGATAGGTTCACAGTGGAATTAATTGCAAGGGGATAGATGAGCGATTGGTGAGGTAGGTGCTGAGTGAACTAAACAGTCATTTCCACTAGTATGCCGTGTAATCTTTCAAACACAAGGGTGCTTAGTTTAGTACAGGGCTCCAGCAAAAGTGGCGAGTTTTAAACGCAGGCCAGATTCGGGGAATCTTAGTTTAATATACAAGAGCCCATCATCATCAAAAGGCTGCATGGTTGATTGTTGAGACAAACATTCATATTAAGTTAGAACTTACTATAAAGATGGATTTATTTGCCGAAGTGCTTTTTTGCATCTAGAATGACTAAAGCACTGCTCGCCCACAAAACCGTGGAGAGCACAAAGAAAAAGAGTGGTGGTCGCACAAATTATATAAATCGGATGGCCCTCAGAAAGGCTCTAGCAGTGAGATCTGGAAGCAAACTTGTGTTGGAAAGAAAAAGTATTATCAGACTCTAGATATACAATATTTCATTTGTATCGCGCTCGTACACAAGTGTTTCAGAGCACGAGACACATGCTGAAAGTTTTATTTTATAGATTCTGGAAGCGCCAGTAACACTTTAGGTCACCCTTAATTCATACTAGCCACTGTATATCAGGGGAGAACCCAAAGATCTTCATGACAAATTCAAATTTCACAAACCAAGAAACAATGTAATAACACACCTTCCAATATCTGCCGGTTTGGTCCCCTGGGTTCTTCATGCGGTGGTTCATCTGGGAGAGGGGACACAATAACATGCCTTATTAAACAGTAGTATTCTAACAACAATCCACTTCCTATTGAAATAAGCATCTTAATAGGCCACAAGTACCTTTACAAAAACAACATGCTTGGTTGAGCCGAGGTTTTTCACAACAAATAAAGCATGGACTCCTCTTTAAAACACACAAGAAGGTGCTGTAAACTAGCAACTATGTACATGGATCATGTACTACTAATTAAGATGTGAAATCACTGCATCCAAGTTGTTATACAACAGTTGCATTAAAATAATTAAAAACTTTTAGCATGTTTACTAAATACCTACAAGTAATTATACTATATCAACAGCAACAATGTTTACATACCATTCAAAGTGCCACTTCAAAATTATAGTAGCAAAATATTTCAAGGCCACCATTTCTATTTTCAGGTTGTGTCTTTTGGTAATAGGTAAAAACCCTTACAGATAGGACATGCATCAGCCTCTTTTACTCCCTAGAAATATGGAAATCCTGCCAGAAAAGAAAAATGGGGAGTAAAAATACTCTAAACTGAAGAAAAAGGAAACGGACAGTGCTTTCAAACACACACAGCTCCATGGATATGTTTGGACTTGTAGTGCTCGTAGTACCACAGGAAGAAACTACTATTGTAACTGCCTGATCGGAAGAACTAAACATGTATCTTTTAAATATGCATGCATAACTAGGCCCAAAGAAATAATTAATACAAAAACAGTTCTAGTTAAAACATATGTTTTACCCAATTATAAAATACTCCCATTGGAAATTGGACTTCTATTTTTACTCCGTAAAAAATCATTTTACACGCAACTTTAAAAAAATAGGGAGTAAAATACTCCCACCTCCAAATCGTATCTGGAGAACTGGGTTAAGTGTCGAATGTATTGCATTTATGCATAACACTACACCGATAAATGTTCTCTTCACATGGTGCGATTAACTATTGCTTGCTATTTCAAAATGGTAAGAAAACTTTTACATAAGAAAACGCAATCTAAAAACAGATTTTAAAAATGTGACTGTACTGTAACCATTGTTTTTTTTAGGAGAGATTACAAATTGAAGCCTGGCTTAATTAGCCAGTTGAGAAATTGGATTTCTTCTTGATGAATAAAAACCTTCAGCAGAGACCACAATCACCCAAAACAGAAGAAAAAAAAATTCCCGCTGGGTACAGTTTTGGTTCAGGCAAACTTAAAATCAATGAAGGAAAAGAAGGAAGGCTGTTAATAGTAAGGCATATTCAGTCCAATTGAAGGGGACACTGTGGGAAGCATTTGAGGGTACTTTGTGAGACAGACAATTGGTCTTCCTGAAACTAAAGGAAGAAGTAAAACAATGCAAGGTGAAAAAGAAATCATAACCCAGAGTGTAGGAGACCAAAAACATGTTACAATTGGAGTAGGAGGCAGATAAGACATTTAAAAGGAAACAGTTAAAATATATCATTTGGTCACACAAGAGAATATAGGAGCACTGGGATAAGGGCAGGAAGATGAACGAATGACTGAGTAGAAGAGATGAACTGGGAAGGCAAGTCCAAATAGTGACCGACAGGGGAACCCAAATCAACAGGGAGAGCGGTCACTGTGACATGTGACAGAAACCTTTATAGATAAAATGAGGAAAAACTGGGTAGGCTTCTACAATGGTCTTCTCTAGTGTTGATAGCAACATTTTGAAAGTTGAAATTACTCTATAGGAGGCCCTAGAACAAATACATTAAAAAAAAATACCAGACTAATGGAATCGCTGCAGACCTTTTTTCAAGCAATTGCAAGCACCTCTACCTGCACATGCTGGCAATGTTTCATGAGACTCAAAAGACAAGCAGGCTGGCTTCAGACCTCCGAAGAACATTCAAGGCTATACGAGTGTACCACACTGCCCTATCTCACTGATGAATGTGAAAAGAAAAGGTGTTGGTCAAGGTTCGATCAAACAATATGGGAAAAGTAGCATCAACCTTGGTACATCCTGACCAACTGCCTTCCGGTCCCAAGACTAAACCTCCAGAAACTGCAAAACATTCTTGACACTGTAGAAGACATAACGGGTCCTCTGATTAATTAATCATTGAAACGCAAATATCAATTGATTCAATGCAGTGGAACACCACGGTCAGGTCTTCAAGAAAATGAGGATTAGCTCAGAATGAATAATAAGCTCTCTGATGATTTAATATTTAAAACCCAAATTCACTGGAGTGGAACAACATGCTCAGGTCTTCAAGAAAATGACCATAAACCAAGAAATTATGAAATGGGTTGGGTGTACTTTCCAATGACCTTAATACCCAGGGAAAGGTTAGCAGAGTCCTATTATCCAAGGGTGGTGGGGACGAGACCGGTGCAGGGTGTGTGGCAGGGGGAAGACTACAATGCAAAGGCACAGTCAACTTTGGGTTCAGCGCTGTAAGATAAGGAACACGACTTTGGGTTTAGCTTTGGTTCAGTCTGGGGGGAAATGTCAAATATAGAAAGGGACTTTAATTCAGCATTATGGGGAGTATGGCCTGGTTTAAAAATGTGTCCCTCTATAAGGTTATACATGTGGTATGTAATGCATACAACTTATTTTCTGAAATTGCAAGGGAGAACTGCAGTTATTACTATAGAATTACAAAGCCCCAAGGGCTGCAATGATGACACTATATACAATGCATTACAATGGGCAGCTGGGATTGTCCCACAAACAAATACTTCTGGTAATCTGCAGCGAGTTGTTTAGAACTCGCCATCATTCTATGTGGCTAAAGCGAGCCACCAGAGCTTAAACTGGCATGGCCACTTCCCAATGTTCCTCCAAGATGTGGTAGTATCCCCTTAAGAGTAATCCTGAGGAATCATGGCTTAGAAAACAACATTTCCCAGGAATCCATGCCGAGGGTCCCCACCACCCCAGAAAAGGAGCAACTGACATACAGTTTGGACAATGATGAATTCTGCAAACTCTCATTGTTCGTGAAAACCCGAGAGAAAATATCCAATGTTTACCTGATAGATTAAGAGGGAATAACACAAATTCCAACATGGCGCTGCATGATAAGAATGTTCTTAAAATCTTACCAAAAATCATTACAGAAAATAAAGTCTAGCAACTAAGTAACCAATACCTGAGCCATGCTAACAAAGTAATAATCAAGGAGATTAAAGGCTCGCAAGGGAATAACCAAACAATTTTGAGAATTAGCCAGGAATCGGAACACTGGGCACATCGTAGGGATTGTAACAAAAAGCCCGGAGAGAGTCAGAGGAGGAGAGTATTCCAGCAAGGAGTATTTGTTGGAGGAGCGAAAGGATCAATTAGAAAAAGATACAAGTGGCCAAGGTGCTAGAGAGGCACTTGTCCCACCTTGAGTGAAGTTGAAGGCCTAAGCCTGAGGTCATCTACATGCAACCAAAAAGGTAATTGGAGGCAAGACCTGCTCCATGGCAGGAGGGTGTCATAACATTGTCTGCCTGACAAAGACCCTGATGAGGGGGGAGGTATACCCATCTCTGCAGTTGTGAAATCCTCAGTTGTGGAACTTGAAAAATGCAAGTTCCAGATAAAAATCTTGACAGCCAAGGGCCAGGAGGGACCCTTTGTGAATCCTGAGAAAGACTAGGTCTAGGAAGTGACCAGTTGTGAATCTGGAGAAAACCAGGGTCCAGGAGAGAGGGACCGGTTGTGAATACTGACAAAGACACAGTCTTGGTCGAAGACCTGTTGTGGATCCTGCGAAACCCAAGGAATAAGAAGAGCCTAAGGAAAGACAATTCAAGAAGTATGGCGGACTTGAGATACAAGGTAAAGACAGACTGAGTAATTTCCACAATAAGGTTCCCAGAATAATGATTTTATTTTTTGTTATAGTGAAATACATTTGGACTTCTGAGGAGTAAGTTGTGAAGTTTGCGTTGGGCCGAACTTTGGAACTGTTACATTATTAGCTTAGGGTAGCCTGGCAGTTGAGGCCTCACTTGATGCTTCTGCTTTCAAGAAGACACCAGAACTTGGTGGTATAGGTTAAGAAATGTACAACTGAATCGGAACTTCTGAACGTGTTTGAGACCACTAAAGAAATCCCACTTTCTTTTATACATCTGGTGCACTGTTTAATTTAAGAGAACCCCCTAGGGCGTCTAGGCATTTGCATGTATATAAATGGTTTAAGTTACTTACCTGTAACTATTGTTCTCCATCATGGGTCTGGCATGGATTCACATGCTCATGAATACTCGCATGCATCAGGCTGGGAATACTCAGTAAAAGAAAAAAACAGTTTCACTTTCACTTAAAAACAGTATTTCTCCTCTAAACCAATCACTGTACTCTGGGGCATACTGACCCCATCCAATGACAGTCCTCTCCCTAAGCCCCTCCTCTGGCAGCCAAGAAGAGCTGCAGAGGGGATGGAGGTAGGGTTCGCATGTGAATCCATGCCAGACCCATGCTGGAGAACAATAGTTACAGGTAAGTAACTTGTTCCTTCTCCAGCATGGGATCTGGCATGGATTCACATGCTCATGAATAATTAATACATAGCAGTACAACATTACATAACCACGGGAGGTGGCAAGCCTCAACAGAAGCAATTAAATCTTACCTCTATAGTAGGCTCACCTCAAGCAACTAGGTTGCGTAGCACTGCTTGGCTGACCCTGGACTCCTTTCCTGGAATCCCCGTTGACGCAGTAGAACTTCGTGAATGTGTGCGTGGGCCTCCAAATAGCAGCCTTGTAGATGTCCAGCGGGGGCACAACAGACAAACGCGGTTGCTGCAGCAATCACTTTGGTGGAGTGGGCTCTTGGACGGCCAGGCAGCGGTCAGTTTCTCAACCGATGACAGTGCGTAATGCAGCTAGACAACCACCTCGAGATGGAAGCCTTGGACATGGCCTTCCCATGGTTCACAGGACGAAAGGTCACAAAGAGCTGTGAGGTCTTCTGAAAACTCTTCGTCTGTGTCACATATTATTATGGACACGACCAAAGTCCAGCAAGTGCAAGGCACTTTCCGCTGGCGACAAAGATTTCAGGAAAAAAAAAACAGGTAACACCAAAGGCATGTTGAAGTGGAATTCCGACAGAACCTTCAGCGGGCGATACCCGCCAGATGTAGCTTGATTGAAGCGTGCGCCAATCCGGCCTTGGCCAAGAATAGCAAGTATGGCAGGACCTGCAGAGCCATGACCCTGAGCGGGATAATCTTCTGAGACCGGCACCACGTAGAGAAACGCTTCCACTTGTGCCCGTAACACTTTAGGGTTGACGATGCCCTGGCCTTGGCAAGGACCTCCCTGCAGTCTGCAGGCAACTCATACTCATATCCACCAAACTCTAGAGCTGCAGGAGCCAAGCCCTCAGGTTCAGCGATCCTGGGTCATGAAGGATTGCGCCTCCTTCTGCTGAGCAGAACCAGAACACTGGTAGCTTGACCGGAGACGACACTAACAGGCTGTGAAGGTCCGGATACTAAATCTGCCCTGGCCACACCAGGGCGATGAGTATCATCTTGCATGGACACTGTCCGAGTGGGTTGATGACTCGCGGCACGAGCGGGAATGGAAAAAACACGTACAGAACAAACAGTCCTCACAGGAAGGAGAATGAGTCTCCCAGGCTCCTCGGCTGGAGGAATGTGCTGGCAAACCTCTGGTACTTGGAGTTTGCAGCTGTCGCAAACGGATCCATCTGGGGCCTGCCCCATTTGATGAATAGGCGGTCCACCTGATCCCAACGAAGCTCCCATTTGTGGCATGAGTGCAGTTGCCTGCTGAGGGAGTCTGTGATGGTGTTCGACTCCCGCCAGGTGGACAGGGACGAGGAACATTTCCTGTCCGACGGCCAAGCATACAAGTCCTGCGCTTCTTTGGAGAGTGCCGGTGATCGAGTGCCCCCCTGCTCCCTGATGTAGAACATGGTGTCGGAGTTGTCCGTGAAGATCCTCACCACCTTTCAAAGACGTAGGAACGACTTGAGGGGCCAGAACACTGGCCGTAGCTCCAGGATGTTCATATTAAGATCCTTCTCTGGCAGCCACAGACCTCTGGCGTGCAGACATCCGGTGTGCACTGCCCATCCCTCCAGGGAGGCATCCGTGATGACCGTCTCCTGGAATGTGAGGTTTTGAAATCCTGTGCCTTGGGTGATGTTGGAGCGGATTCCCCACCGCCCTATCACCCGACGGAATTTGTCGTTGATAGAGATCTTGTCTGTGAAGCCTCCGGACACCTGTGGGCATTGAGCATCCAGGAACATCTGAAGGAGTCGCATTTGCAACCTGCAGAGGTAGATGCAGGACATCGTGCCCAGTAACAACTCGATGGCCCGCACCGTGGCAGTCTTCGGCGACAACAGTCACTGCACCTTTCCTTGAATAGCTGCTACCCTCTCCTCCAAGGGAGATGCCAGACAAGACACTGTATTGAGTATGGCACCTAGGAACAGCACGCTCTGCGATGGCGTTAAGCAGGACTTTGTATAGTTGATGGAGAATCCAAGATCCGTCAGTAGCTGGACGGTCGTCTCCGTGTGTCCGTCGGCCAGCTTCCGCGTGTGGGCGCGAATCAGCCAGTCGTCCAGGTACGGGCCGCCACTGGTGGCAGGCATTTTGTGAACACTTTGGGCGCCGACTTCAAGCCGAAAGGTAGTGCCATTAACTGGTAGTGCTCTCCCTGCACTACGAAACAGATATTTCCGATGTTTCTTGTGAATGGGGATATGAAAGCAGTCATCCTCTAGGTCCAACGATGTCAAGAAGTCCCCTTTTTCCAGCTGGCCGAGCACGTGTTGTAACGTAACCATCCTGAACTTTTGAGACTTTAGGTATTTGGTCAGACGTCGTAGGTCTAGGATGGGCCTCCAGCCCTCTGTCTTCTTTCGGACCAGAAAGTATTTGGAATAGATTTGAGCCCCGGAGCCATTGGTGAACTAGCTCTATCGCCCCTTTTCCCAGCATAACCCGTACCTCTTTCAGGAGCGGAGGGATGTGCTGCTACTGACGGGTAACGTTGAAACTCCAGGATGCGTCCTTGGGCGAGAGCTTCCAGCACCCATCTGTCGGTGGTGATCATCCACTCGCTGATGAACTTCGTCAGACGGCCTCCCACCAGGGTGCACGAGTGGGGGCCCAACGTCTCGGTCGGTACAGGGTAGCTTCAGCATTGTTCTTCCCTGCGGGCGACACTGTCCTCCGATACCGTAGGCCTGGGAACAGCCTTTGTAGGCTTCCCGAGTTGTAGATCTGCAAGGCTGACTGAACGATGTGGCGAAACCTTTGGAAGACCTGCTCGACATTCCCGTAGAGGAGTGAAAAGAAGAGCAGTGCTGCTGGAGAGTGCCCAGGGAACGGACAGTCTCTGTATCCGCTTTGATGGCCTGGGGGGACTCAAAGACCTTCCCAAATAAACTCTTTTGCCGAAGGACATGTCCAGCACCTTCGCTTGGACCTCCAGATCCAAATTTGTGGACTTTATCCGGACTTGGCGACAAAGGCAGGCACTGTTCCCCATTTTCTGAAACCCCATGTCTGCGACATCCAATGCCACTGTGATGTCTTGATCAGACGCTACCTCCCTTTCTTGGAAGAGAGGAATTGCTCCATCATCTTATCGTCTGGGAGGAACTCCAGAATAGGCCCCAGCTTGTACCACAACTGCCTGTCGTACCTGGCTAGGATCGCCAGTGCGTTGGCCGCCTTGATAGTGGATGCCGCAGTGTAAATCACCTTTCCCATGGGGTCCATCCTCATCCCCTCGCTGGTGGGAGTGGCCGAAGAAGACGAGGATGGGTTGGCCGATGGTTTCCTCGTGGCAGCCAATACCACCGAATCCAGCGATGGCTGCGACCTCAGGCACTTGGGTGCGGAGACCGGCACCCCATACTTCTTCTCCAGCCTATCCCGTTTAGCTGGAGCCGTGCAAGGGTTCTTCATGAGGGCCAGACCCCCTTCCCAAACGTCATCCAGAAGGGGTACCGCCATGATAGTCTTCCTCTTGGCCTCGCGCTTCTGGTATGATATATGAAATGATAGGTTATTTAGAACGTGCTTAATACAGAAAGGTTTCTAAGCGCGGACCAAACCTGTGTTGCTCCCTGCCATCTTGCTTCCAAAGCGAGCACGTTGCCCCTGAGCCGGTACAAGAATCCCTCCTCCTTGGTTCCCTCCGTCACTAGCTGGAATAAGTCAGAGGCTCTGGAGATAATAGAGTGGAACAATCCCACCTCATCCGGTGGGGACCCCCTATGTACAGCATCCAAATGTGGAGATTCACCGTTCGCAGCAATGATATGATCATCCGTCATCGTGGCCGTATCTGTCTCTGTACCCGTGTCTAGGTCTGCTGGGGAGAAGGGACCCAACGTGATGGCGGAGGTTGAAATGGGGGCGTCGGATGACGATTACTCTTCTTCGCTGGAGGCTGATCAGGGACCACCGGAGTCGGGGCCAGAGGCATCCTCCTCTGTATCTGTGACACTACGGTGTCGACAGACAATCCAATGAAATGTCCATTGGGTGAGATGGCAGGAGAGGAAAACTAGGCCCTTGGCCGTCGTCGCCCTACTCTTCAATGTCCTCGTGGACCGTGTGTAAGGACTCCTGGTCTTCATAGTCTGTGGACAAGACCTCCATGGCTTGCGCCACGGACTGGTAGGGCTGTTTCAACACCTCCTCACCCCCACCTTTGTACCCCCTGAGGGGCTTGAACGAGGGTCCAAGACAGATATCCCCCCTTTCTGGCGTGCCAGCAGACTTTGCCAAAGTCACTGTGGCAGTGTCGGGCCTTGGGGGTAGGGACACCTGAGCTGTGAGGGCTACCTTCGTAGGGTCAGCGCCCTTCGCTATCGTGGAAGTAGCAGTCTTAGCCTGTGCCGATTGAGCCTGCTTGGGCTGTCCAGCCTTCTTCGCCTCCGTCCGCGGCCTCCGATTTCTCACGTAGTTTTGCCGGGGTAGATTACTTCCTTTTCAAGGAGGAGCTCGACTACCGGCTGGCAATGGAGGCGGAAGGTGATGTCGATCGCGCCCTATCCACCTTTGGACTAGCTTCCGTGGCGAACCCGGTGGACTCGGGACTAACGGTTCTTGCCTTGGGCCCCCACGAATGAGGCGCCCTCAGAGGACTTAGAAGTCTGCTCCTCGGACCGACCGATCCTGGCTGAGGCATGACCTTGCTTGGAGCACGGGTCAGAGGCCTTGGCGTCAAGCCACGCCGCCAGTCTACTGTGTCTGTCCCTCGTCTACTTGAAGAAACCAAGGCATATCTTGCACTCCACCTCTTTGTGGTCCGGGTGCAGGCAGTAGAGGCATTGCAAGTGCTTGTGCTCCACAAACACATTCCGTAGTCCGCATTTGGCGCAGGGTCTGAAGCGGGACCTTCTCTCCTTCTCCTCCATCAATGGTCGGTGGGCGCCAAGTAGGCCCGATGGCCTTCTAGAATCTTCGACGATCTTCGCACTTGGGGGTGCTGAAATTCATAGACAACAGGTTCTTGCTGTCAGCAGATTGAGAAAAGAGCACACGGGCTCCTTTGAAACAAAAAATGTACTTTTTCTGTCAAAAACTCAAAAAAAGTACAAATAGCTCCGAGAGCAAACTCAAGGACTCCCAACACTGAAGCGTGCAGTAAAAATCTCAACATGGCTGCCAGAGGAAGGGTTTAGGGAGAGGACGGTCATTGAATGGTGGCAGTATGACCCAGAGGACAGTGACTGGTTTAGAGAAGAACAAGTTACTTACCCCTGGTAACGTTCTTTCGATTGATGTTCCTCCCACGTATTTCTCATCTTATGATAATTATCTCTCCAGCTCCAGCTGCTTCGGAAAACATTTGACAGAGGGCGCTGTGTGCAGTGTCATCGAGTTGATGTCCCTCGAGGGCCTCCGCTCGACTGTCGACATCATCAGAATAAGTAGCGCATGCAGCGCCAGTTGGCTTCAGTTCTGTTTTTTTCCCCATCCTGAAGAGGAATTACCAGGCGTACCCTAGACTGTAGGCTCACAGAAAGCGTAAAGTGTACTAACACGTAAATTGTATGGTGGGGTAGGCTGGGAGGGGCGATGAGGAATATGTGGGAAGACCATCCATCGAAAGAACGTTACCAGGGGTAAGTTACTTGTTCTTCCAATGGATTGCGTTTTCCCACGTATTCCTCATCTTATGATAGACTCCCAAAGCAGTAATAATTTGGAGGTGGGAGTACCAATTAAATTTGGATCTAATTATGGACTGAATGAAGGACCGGTTTTGCAAATTGTCCTCCCTGACTGGAAGATGAATCCAGGTAGTAATGTCTTCCGAAGGTATGGATAGACTGCCAAGTGGCCACTGAACAAATATCATTGATTGGGACACCTCTTGGAAGAGGAGTAGAAGAGGCCGCACCCTTAGCCCTTCCGGCAGGTCCATGCCCGCTAACCTGTAGCATTAGCCAATAGCCAGGATGATCCATCTGGATATGGTTTGATTAGTAACCGCAATACCCAATTTGGGACCAGTATAGCCAATGAATAATTAGTCATCTTGGTGAAATCTAGCCATTCTGGATATATAAAAACTGAGAACCCTTTTTGGGTCCAGTCTGTGCAATCGCTCTTCCTCCTTTCCTGGATGAGGTGGATAAAACGTTGGTAAGGTTATTTTTTGTGACAAGTGGAAGTCAGAGACTACCTTTGGTAAAATTAAAAGGCTTTACTTTAAGAACAATCTTGTCTTTAAGGAATACCATATGTGGAGGTTTGCAGGGAAGGGCCTGCAACTCGTTTACCCTGCGGGCTGACGTTATTGTAATAAGCAAAACAGTTTTTAATGTCAAGAGCCTTAAAGGGCATGGGTATAAAGGTTCAAAGGGAATGCATGTTAAAACTAACACTAGATTGAGGTCCCATTCAGGGACATTGAATGGGACTGGTGGATATACATTAGTAAGGCCTTTCAAGAATTGAACAATCAGAGGGATCTTAAAATATGAATCCTCCTCTGAAGAGCACTAGAAAATGGAAAGCGCCACTTGGTAACCAGATTTGCCAAATGTAACAAAAAAGAAAGCACTGTAGGTACGTCACATAGAATGGATCTACATTCTTATTCCTGCACCAGTTGCTGAACTTTTTCCAACAGCACAAAGATTTTGTTGCTGGCCTTCTGGCCGAAAGCAAAATCTCCATTACGTCATCCGGGAGGTCCTAATCCTTGTATCTCAGCCTTTCAGAAACAATGCGTGAAGGCTGAGTGTCTTGACCTCTGGATGGAGAACCGAACCTTCCTCTAGAGAGAGAGAGATCCTCTCTTTGTGGAAGACGTATTGGGGGTGGGGGGGCAGATGGACTGTCCAGAAGGTCCGGGTACCACGTCCTCCTGGCCCAATCCAGGGCAATTAGGATAATGGGTTTCGCAAACTTTCTCAACCTCCTGATCACCCGAGGAATGACGGGGACTGGAGGAAACGCGTACAGGAGTGGAAACTCCCAGTCCACTACAAACGCATCCCATAGAGCTCCTCTTGGAGGAAATTTCCTTGAGCAAAACAGTACTCACTTCCGGTTGACACTGGTTGCAAACAGATCCACTCGAGGGGTGCCCCAAAGGGTGAAGATCTCTTGAAGGACTTCCTGAGCTAGTTTCCTCTCATGGGAGACTGTGCTCTGCCTGCTCAAAGTGTCCACTGCCGTGTTCTCCTCTCCGGCTAGGTGAACTGCCCATAGAGAGATTCCTTCTTGTATCGCCCAGAACCAGAGCAGCATTGCCTGTGTTGTCTGTCATTATCAGGACATTCTTTCCCCATACAGACGATGGGAAGGCCTTCAGTGCTAGTCCGATTGCCCTCAGCTCCAAAAGGTTGATATGTAGTTTGGACTTGGATGGAAACCAACAACCGCTGATTGTCAGATCGCTGTTGTGGGCTCCCCAACCTGTGAGTGAGGCTTTCGTCGCTACCGTTATCTCCGGCCATGGCTGCCAAAAAAGATTCTCACTTGAGAATGGCTTTGGAAGCCCACCGCAGAAGGTCCTGAGCCACTCTGTTCGGAACTTGCAGGTGGTCCGACATTCTGCATGAGAATTGGGACCATCGAGTCCTGAGAGCCCATTGGAGGGATCTCATTCTCAGCTGAGTCTCGGGCGCCAGGAAAATGCAGGATGCCATGAGACCGAGCAACATCAGAAAAGCGAAGGCCAGACGATGTTGGGCATTCTGGAATTTGGTAACCATCTGCAGAATGTGTTGAGCGCTCAACTCGGGTGGCGAGGCTTTCCCTCGAGGAAGTATCCAGGACTGCCCCATAAATTGGAGAAAGTGAAGCCCAGTTTTTCTGAAGAGAGTGGCAGGTTACGCCGAGATGTTCCCGGGCCTACTCGGGTGAACAAGCCCTGATCAGCCAATCGTCTATGTAGGGTTAGGCGTGAATCTCCCCCCCCCCCTGCTCCCGAGACTTGCTGCCACCACCACCATCAGCTTGGTGAAAACCATCTGGCACAGTTCAGCCAGGATGGCAGAACTCGAAATTAATGAGAACCACCAACCGCAAACCTCAGGTACTTTGTGCTTGAGATGGATTGGCACATGAAAGTAAGCATCCTGAAGGTCCAATGATACCAACCAGTCTTGGAGTTGGAGAGCCTGAAGGATCTGAGAAAGAGTAACCATCTTGAACTTGTCCTTCCTGAGGAACTTATTCAAGTTTATTTAGTCCAAGATTGGTCTGAATCCTCTGTCCTTTTTGGGGATCAGAAAGCATGGGGAATACCAACCCTTGTTCCTTTCTGCTACAGGTACATGTTCTATTGCACCTTTCTCTAGCAGGGGCAACATTTCCTGCACAAGGAGCACTTCCGGAATTTTGAAAGCTGTTCCCCGGTGGATGATCCTTAGGCCTTTTTTGAAAAGGAAGGCAGTAAGCCCCATCGCCACACCAGATACCTGCATTAAAGACCAGACTTGGTGCACAGATATCCAATTAGCCTTAGCAAATAAAATCACCACACTGCAAAATAAAATTCAATTAAAAAAAGACACCCTAAACCTCACAAACAAACCACTTTTTAACAATACCATTAAAGACCCCACCAACAAATTCTCCTTCACTAAAACTACCATCTTAGAGGTAGAGAAAATCATCCTTTCCCTTAAACCGTCGAATTGCAAAGGCGACATCTGCCCAGCGCAACTAATAAAAGATGCTGCCAGAGACCTCTCACCGTTCATCTCAAAATTGATCAACTCCTCCTTCGCCTCAGGTATTATCCCGGCAAACCTAAAACAATCATGGGTGCTCCCTCTTCTTAAGAAGCAGACTCTTGACCCCCTCATCCCCACTAATTATCGGCCCATCACCACCGTACCTTTCCTTTTGAAGATACTAGACAAGGTTGCCTATATACAAATTCAAAGACACCTTGATTCCAACAACCTTCTCGGAGCCAGACAATCCGGTTTCCGTCCACTCCACGGTACTGAAACTGCACTCATTGACCTAAAGACCCAGATAGACGATCTGAGAGACCAAGGCAAGACGGCACTCCTCCTCTTACTTGATCTCTCAGCGGCCTTCGATCTGGTGGATCACAAGGTCCTTTGCAAACACTTGGACACTGCTGCACACTTCTCCATGCAGGCCACCAAATGGATTGAATCCTTTCTGAGTGAGAGAACAATGAGTGTCTTCTCCCCTTCAGCAGCAGCTGACCCTCTTCCTATCACATGCGGCGTCCCTCAAGGCTCCTGTGTTTCACCAACCTTGTACAACATATTCACCAAACCCCTCTTCGATGATCTGGACCTTCTAGGTATAACCTACACTAACTATGCAGATGATACACAGATTCTCCTCCCGCTTTCTGGGGATCATGGCAGGGACAGGGAGTTGGTGAATAGAGTGTACCTCATTATTCAGGCATGGATGGCATCACATGGCCTTTGCCTGAATGATAAGACTGAGTTAATCATTCTGGGCACGAAGGCCAATATCAACAAACTAGGCAAGGACTATTCCACATTTATCATAGATGGCAATAGCATTAAGGTTTCGAGCGAAATAAAAACTCTAGGCTTCTATCTTGACTCCACCATGTCTTTTGCCAAACAAGTTAACTCTTTAGCCTCAACGACAGCATATACCTGCAAGTTAATAAGAGCAGGTAAACCCTTCTTATCCAACAACAGTTGCATGATCCTAGCGAGAGCCTTAATACTATCACGACTCGATTATTGCAATGCCCTTTACAGTGGCGCTAACAAAACCATCACTAAAAGGCTACAAACCCTACAAAACAACGCCCTCAGAGCCGCCTTAGGCATAAACAAAAGGAACCATATCTCATCCATTAGACAACAACACAAATGGCTCTCCACTGACAATAAAATTCACCTAAAAATGCTCTCCCTGACACACAAAGCCCTCAATAACGCTGCCCCCATTTACCTGATGGACAAAATAAAAAGAAAAATTTCCAGCAGACCTACAAGAACCCCCAACTCCAACTGTCTGGAAATTCCTAGATTTAAACTTGCCAAAATTGGCGGCTCAAGCTTCCCTGTGCTAGCTGCTAAATGGTGGAATGCCCTACCTCACAACCTGAGATCAAACCAACCTTTCCTCCACTTTAGAACGAATCTTATCAAACACCTCAATGACAATAATATGTAAGATTTGTAAGACTCTAATCTGTGTTATGTTACTAATCTGTATGTATGTATGCACCTTCAAGATTTATCACTATTGTAAATTTTAACTATGCAACATTGCAAATTGCTATAACACTGTAATCTCCATGCAACATTGTAAGCTTCGTATATTCTGTTCACTGCGCCCGGTTACCCTTGGGTCTGGCGCGCAATACAAATAAATGAGCAAACAAACAAACAAACCTTGGGCCACAGTTTCCAGGGCCCAAACATCTGAAGTAATGCCCCACCATTTTTTCAGATGCTGAGTAAGTCTGCCTCCCACCGGGGTCTTGTGGGTCAAGGCCTCAGAGTGGTTTAGAGGCGGCTGAAGGTAAAGCTGCAGCAGCGTGGGCTGACTTAGCACCTCTCCCTTGTCCACCACGAGGGAATCTTCTCTGACCTTTTTGACCAGCTTGTCCTCTTCCAAATGAGGAGTAGAATCAAAAGGACCTAACCCCTCGAGGAAGATGAGCCCAAATAGGGTTGTTAAGGTTGTCTTATGTTGAGGCGCTAAGGGATTTAGCCGCCACCTTTGAGGTCTGCAGCTTTGCCAAACTCTCATCCGCCTTGCTGCCATACAGCCTCAAGCCGTCAAAGGGAATGTTGAGTAGTCTAGCTTGCACACGTGAAAGGGCAAAATTGGGTCTGAGGACCCTGGTCCAAGATGTCGGTCATGTCATCTTGCTCAAAAGATGGAGTGGACCTACTCTATCCTAAAAAAATCAATAACCTGTTTTCTGTATGAGTCAGCATGCTCAGTGGGGTCTTGTTTGCCAAACTAACTCTGGTGAGGTATCCAACCCACTGGCGGACTGAAGGTTATCTTATAAATCTCTTAACCTGGACTCAGATATTAGTTCCTCTGGCACATTAGGGCTGCCAAACTGTAGTCCAAAACGTGGTGTATTGTCAGAGGGAGGTTCCTCCTCATATATGGCTGACGGACTTAAAATAGTCCTTTTTAGGTAAACGTTTGTAAACCTTTTCTTGTACCACTACAGGCTTCGACAATGTCGAATTAGTCATCGTAGTCGACGATGGCCGACAGGGTCGGCGAAGGCATCTAAGTTTTCAACGTCTTGTGCTTCTTCAACAGGCAACGGGCCTGGATTCCGGGTGCATGGTCTCTTGCCCCAGTCTTAGTGCCCCAAAACACCATCTGAAGCACTGTGGGTGGTCTCGGGTCAGGTTGCAGGCAGGGGCAAGGTGGGTTAAAGCATGGCGGGTTTGGGGGCACAACAGAAACACGAGTACATTGCATTCATGGGTTATTTCACTGACTGGCATTTATGGGCATGCATGGGTTAATACTGAAGTCTGGGACACTTTCAGGGGTTTAATACAATCTCGGTGGGTACATCCTGTGTATGCTGTACCTGTTAGCCCTCCAAGATGGTGCACTACTTTGCTGTTGCAGGCCAGTCTCCTGGGCGTGGCTGGCTGACTTACTATAAAAAGCCACGCCCAAACCACAATCCCTGCTTTGCATCGTTCTGCTTCAGTAGCGGGACGCTCCCAGCATCGTTCCCTGCAAAAGAAAGAAAAAGATCATTACAGCCTGCACATGCGCGGCCCTCTGGTTCTTGTCACCTTTACCAGCACTCTGTCTTCTCCGTGACGCCTTTCCAGGAATCTGTCTTCTAGGAATCAGCTGTAACCTTCAAGAATCCTTCTGGCTCTTCACACATCGCTCGCTCATCAGCTGTTTTCTGTCGCGGGCCCCGTTCCGCTTCATGAACGGCTTCTGCATAACGGATGACTGCAATTCCCCGTATTCCCCGTTCTGCTTCTGAAGAACGGCTCTTCACGACGAATGACAGCAATCAGCGCTGTTCCTGTCATTAAGGAAAAAACAAACAAGAAGGTTAGTGAAAGACTCGGATCTCTTGTGCTCTCACCATAAGCACAATTAAGCGCCTGCCTGTGAGATTGCTATTAACAAGAGGCGCTTACCTGCCAAGGGCATATTTGGACATGCATTGATATTCTTTAAGGGGGTCAAGCCTCCAACATTGGAGCTGGAACTCAATAGACTCCTAAACATACTGCATCGTCATAGCAGTGCAAAACTGTACAAAGGCACTAGTCTCTCAGATCCAAAGACCAGTCGCAAGAGAACTGTTACGTGAGCATTTGCACCAAACCACCTGGGAAAGAACTTTCACGCCGCAGCAGGTCTGGGCGGAACTCCAGCCGCCAGTGAAGTAACTGGTCGAATCTACAAGCGCCCCTGTTGAGATATAACAGGACAGAGAGCTTCATGAATCATTAAAACAGGTGAGAGAGGACCCCAGATGTTGGGTATTGGGTGGTACTGGGTGGTGGTTTCTTCCTGAACACAGCATCAGCCGACATGCGTGCACATTCCTTTTCAGATACACGCTTCACTATCCAGCGCCCCAGTGCATACCAGAGCAGTAGCAGAGGTTTCCAGGTGCCCCTGCGGAGCAAAGGTGAGCGTTACAGGACGCGAAGCCTCTTACTGAACCTCTGCCTGGGCATCATGGAAACCTCAGACACAGAGCAATTAGAGCAGCTGTTAGGGGAGCTCCGAGCTGAGGTACACGCAGCCTCCCTACGGAGGGAAATGGTAGTTAACAAGGACCGAACCGAGGAGTTGGCCAGACAGCTCCTCGCTAGTCAAGCCAGTCAAGCCCCATTACCATGGAGTCAACGTCAACCTCGGGGTCAATCCCAGGCCCCGGTGCAGGTCGTACTCCCTGGTTCCATTCCCATAGCCCTACCGGAATGGTTCCTAGGAGATCCCAAGAAGTTTGCCACCTTTGTCAAATAAATGCCGCCTATACTTCTTGTGCAAGCCAGGGGTGTTCCCGAATGATCAGTCCAAGGTGGCTTTTGTTTTGTCTTATCTGGGAGGAAGCGTGGCCGATTGGTCCGTTCCCTTAGTGAATCGGGATGATCCAATACTACGAGACTTTGCAGGGTTCCAGAGGGAACTTGAGAAGCTTTTTGCACGTCATACTAGGGGACACGCCTTGGACAACAAGCTTCTGACCCTCCGGCAAGGCAGCCAAGACCTGATCACGTACATAGCCACGTTTAACCGATTGGTTGCTGAGACCAATTGGCCAGAGGAAAAGAGGACTACCTTGTTCTATCGGGGTCTGAGGGAGGAGTTAAAAGACGTACTGGCTCAAGTGGTGAAACCCGTAAGTGACTTCAATTCAGCACTCCAACTAAGTCAATGCCTAGTCTGGGATGGCCAATGGAAGCCCTTATTTATGTATTTTTATGACAAGTTCATAAATCTGGATGATGAACCCTTATATAACACCCCTCTCTTTGAATCCCCCTGACCTCACTGAGCCAAGAAGTAGGTTTGTTTTGCAAATTAAAAGACTTATTAGAAAAATTAAACAATATATATATATATCACACTTTTATGAATAAATTAATATTTGATAGCACACTTGTATGAACAGTGATCAACAATGGATAATATTACAGTAGCACAATTCCTTAATTACTTAGGAGTTGGTATATAAAGGATAAGGTAGCAGAGAATACTTTGTATGGTTTCAAGGAAAAGCAATGATGGAAAGAATGCAGCACATAAATAAACTGGATATGGTTTCAACAAGAGATAATCTGATCACTTTTTCTTGTGACATTCACTCCTCTCCCCCCCCATGCAATGTGAAGAGATGGAAATGAGGGCCCACAGGTTTTCAGGAATACAATCAAAATGCAGTTCAAATTCCAGTTCCCCCCTAGCAAGCTTAGAGCAACCGGTATGCTTTTAAACAGTCAAAAATACTTTTACATGTGATTTGCAATGAAGTGAAAAATATGCTAAAATTGATATTAATTCCCTATACGAACTTCAGGATGAGTGAAAGTTACTTGAGATTGGTTCAGGTCAACACTAGCACCGATTCATGGATGATTATCAGATTGAAAACGAATTTCAGCAGTGCAACCAAGAGACAGCTATTTTTAACATGTGGTGAAATTTTGTCAAACTGAAATTCGCGGCACTTTTTCCAAGTGCGTCGATCGCGATTATGGAAAAACTATAAGGAAGTTGAAATGTCGTTCTGAGGTGTGAAGACTTCCCGGGGATAAGCAAGGCTTTAAAGTCCCAGCTAACTCAGGTTCCTTTTCAGCTCCTGAAATACAGGTCTCCTGTCAGAGTTTAGATCACCAGCGCCGTCAGTGGCAAACACCGGAACTGCACCCATTTTTGGCAGCTGTCTTGAATTAATACATTTCAAAAAGGGGATTTTACTTGATGGCATATGATCCTTGCTAACATTGTATTGATGTGGATTCTGCAGTAGAGTAATGTAGAACACCCAACCAGAAGTTGGATTTTTTTGTTTGGTGGTTTCGTGGCCATGATTTTAGCAATTTTTGACATTTAAAACAGATTTTAAAGAGCACCATATTCCTTTGCACTGGTTTTGCTCTGTGTGCAGCCAAAGGATAGGGTCTGGCAATGGTCTCCTGTATTAACATTGACAGAGGCAAAAACGGATGGCAACCTATTTTTCATGTTTTCCCTGTGCATTTTTGGATGATTTCTGGCAGCCATTATGATGTTTCCGCTGCCAGTAGTGCACAATTAAGTTGTAGGGCTTGGATGCGTGGGTGAAACATCCCACAACTCGTGTGACCAGTGTGCCGAGTACATAGACCTTGCGGTACAACTAGACCATAGACTACAGGATAGACAAGCTGATAGAGCACGAGAGAGAGAGAGAGAGAGAGAGAGAGAGAGAGAGAGAGAGAGAGAGAGAGAGAGAGAGAGAGAGAGAGAGAGAGAGAGAGAGAGAGAGAGAGAGAGAGAGAGAGAGAGAGAGAGAGAGAGAGAGAGAGAGAGAGAGAGAGAGAGAGAGAGAGAGAGAGAGAGAGAGAGAGAGAGAGAGAGAGAGAGAGAGAGAGAGAGAGAGAGAGAGAGAGAGAGAGAGAGAGAGAGAGAGAGAGAGAGAAGCAACAGCAACTCTGTTTGTATTGTGGCAAGGTGGGCCATTTTTTACGACGAGAATGTTCAGTAAAGCCGCTCCGGAAAACAGTAGGAGCCTTGGACAGAGAAGAAGCAAGCCCTGACTCGGAAAACTCCAGCGCTCGACAAGCGTAGGGGTCCACTCGCCGAGCACTGAGGAATCATCACAGACCTCCCATTTCGCCATGCCAGTAGTGTTAATTAACCAACAACAGCCGTCTAAAATGCACGCCCTAGAGGCCTTCATAGACAGCGGAGCAGTAGGAAATTACATAGACCAGAATCTGGCAACGCGGATTGGCCTACCTATATGTCCAATAGTCGCAACGGAGAGCATCACTACAGTCGATGGTTCACCACTGTCTTCCAGATTAGTAACACATACCACTGATGTGGTGACACTCCTTTGCCAGAATGGCCAGAGAGAAGGCATCACCTTCGATTTAATAAGCGCTCCGCAGTTTCAACTGATTCTGGGGATTCCTTGGTTGGAGGCTCACAATCTGCTCATCAACTGGCATACCAGGGAGCTGTCTTTCTCTAGCGAGTGTGCACAAGCCTGCTACGCGGACCAAGCACATTCTCCTGTAGAACCTGTCCATGCAGTTCCAGGAAGGGAAGCACCATTAGGATTAATGGGGGTATTACCCTCTGCTTACTCTGCCTATCAGGATGTGTTTCAAAAGGAAATGGCAGAAACCTTACCACCGCACAGGGTATAGGACTGCCAGATTGACCTTATACCAGATGCCCAAGTGCCTTGCAGTCGTATCTATGCGCTAACAGAACAAGAAAACCAGCACCTAAAGAAACCCCTTGATCAGTATCTGGCAAACGGATTCATTCGTCCATCAAAGTCCCCCGCTGCGTCACCTAAGAAGGAGGGAGAGCTTAGGGCATGCATCGATTATAGATCATTGAACCAGTTAACAGTCAAGAATAGGTATCCCTTGCCTCTGATCCCAGAATTGTTGGACCAAGTGAAAAACGCCCAAATATACACCAAACTGGACCTCAGGGGGGCTTATCACCTGGTACGCGTAAAAAGTGGCGACGAATGGAAAACGGCTTTCAGGACGAAGTACAGGCTTTACGAATATCAGGTGATGCCCTTCGGGCTTTGCAACGCTCCAGCGGCATTTCAGAGTTTCATGAACGACGTGCTGAGAGATCTGTTGGACATTTGCGCGATCGTCTACATTGATGATATTTTGGTCTACTCTTCCACCAAACAAGAACATATCAGGCATGTACAAGCAGTCCTGGAAAGATTACGCAAATACCAGTTATACGCTAAACTGGAGAAATGCTCCTTCCATGTCAACGAAGTTGAGTTTTTAGGATTCGTTCTTACTCCTCGTGGCATCCGGATGGACAATTGCAAGGTGGATGCGATACTCAACTGGCCTTCACCAACCTCAGTAAAGGGGATACAAAGTTTCTAAGGTTTTGCGAACTTTTATCGTTGCTTCATTCCCGATTTCTCATTGATTGTGCATCCCATTACAACTCTGTTACGAAAGAACCAGCGCTTTGTTTGGACCAGTGAAGCCGAAAAGGCCTTCCAGGACCTCAAGCAATTGTTTACGTCAGCACCGGTTTTACAACATCCGAGGCCTGACCTTCCCTACATAGTAGAAACGGATGCTTCTAATGTTGCCATGGGGGCGGTTCGCTCGCAAAGGAACCCTGAAACCAGGCATTTACATCCCATAGCCTTCTGGTCTAAGAAATTATCTCCAGCTGAAAAACTATGCCATCACGGACAAGGAGCTTTTGGCAACAAAGGCAGCATTCAAAGAATGGAGACACTACCTCCTAGGGGCCAGACACAGTTACAGTAATCACAGACCATCGTAACTTACAATACCTTTGTTCGGCCAAGGCCCAGTCATCACGTCAGTTACGGTGGGCCTTGGTTTTCGCCGAATATGATTATGTAATTACCTTCAGACCAGGGGTCCGGAATGGTAAAGCAGATGCACGGTCTCGCCTGGGAGAAGGAGACAATGCATATGTTGCTCCAGAACCAATCCCCATTATACCCACCGATAAGATCCTGGGTGTGGTGACCACATCTCCATCAAACGAGTTGAGAAATCGTATAAGAGACCAGTTAGGCCCTAAAGATTTACAGGAGTGGGTCTCGACCAGTGCCCGTCATACAGTGGAGGATGGGTTACCGTTCTATATGGGTCGCCTTTACTTACCACAGAAGGCCCAACAGGAACTAATCATTGTTAATTACCATGATTCTACTCTGGAAGGGCATCCAGGGTTAACCAAGACAATGGCCAAGATCAAACATGGTTATTGGTGGCCAACTTAGCGGAAGGACATCATTCAATATGTAACGACTTGTGGGATCTGCGCACAAAATAAAAGCACTAAGCAGAAACCTGCAGGACTTCTAAGCCCCTTAACGGTACCTCCAAGTCCCTGGCATACACAGTTTGGATTTTATCACTGACTTGCCTCCTTGTAGCGGGTACAATACCATTCTTGTGGTGGTCCTCAAAGATGGCGCATTTCATCACCCTGAAGGGACTGCCTACGGCAAACACCTTGGCAAAGGTTTTTCTGGAACAGATCGTGAAATTACATGGGTTGCCATTGGTATTGGTATCAGACCGTGGAATTAATTTATTTCCAAGTTTTGGAAGGAATGTTGTTCCGCACTACAGACAGATGTACGATTATCTACTAGCCACCACCCCCAAACAGATGGCCAGACTCACTTAAGTACTTAAGATGTCTGCTCCACCAATCAGAAGGCACATGGAAGGATCTGTTGTGGGTTGCAGAATATGCATACAACAACTCCCATCACACATCAACCGGGCAAACCCCGTTTAATATTCTCTTTGGCCAACACCCACGAACTTCCGACTTTGATGTTTCAAAGGAATTAGGAATGCCCGCTGTCAAGGCCCTGCATACCAGAATCCATACAGCATTCAAGGAAGCATGCAAGCATCTTACCCTTGCAAAGGAAAGGCAGAAGAAATTTGCAGACCAGCACCGTCAGGAGGCCCCTATAAACAAGTTTGGAGATTCTGTATATGGCTGGCTTCAAAACATGTATCCACGAGAGGGCCGAGAGCATTTAGTCCTCAATACCTGGGCCCATATACCATTAAGACTATAGTTAATCCGGTCGCCATGAAACTGGATTTGCCCACGAACATGCATATCGATCCCGTATTTCACGTCTCCCTCCTGAAACCTGTAAAGTCGGAAACTCGCCTAACTACGCCTCCAGCCCCAATACTCATCGATGGAGAACCCGAATATGAAGTGAATGAGATTTTGGACTCTAAACTAATGCGATCCAAGTTGTATTATTTGGTGGATTGGACCGGATATGGGCCACAAGATAGATCCTGGGAGCCCAGTGATCAGGTACACGCACCAAGGTTCGTCAGGAGATTCCATCGCAACCATCAGACTAAGCGTAGCCCAATCACACTAGGGTCAGCTTTGAGAGGGGCCTTGGGGGATGGGGGGGGGGGAGGGGGAGTGCTGTCACGGCCACGGGCCTGGTCTCTTGCCCCAGTCTTAGTGCCCCAAAACACCATCTGAAGCACTGTGGGTGGTCTCGGGTCAGGTTGCAGGCAGGGGCAAGGTGGGTTAAAGCATGGCGGGTTTGGGGGCACACCAGAAACACTCGAGTACATTGCATTCATGGGTTATTTCACTGAATGGCATTTATGGGCATGCATGGGTTAATACTGAAGTCTGGGACACTTTCAGGGGTTTAATACAATCTCGGTGGGTACATCCTGTGTATGCTGTGCCCGTTAGCCCCTCCAAGATGGAGCACTACTTTGCTGTTGCAGGCCAGTCTCCTGGGCGTGGCTGGTTTACTATAAAAAGCCCCGCCCAAACCACGATCCTTGCTTCGCGTCGTTCTGCTTCAGCAGCATGACGCTCCAGGCATTGTTCCCTGCAAAAGAAAGAAAAAGATCATTACAGCCTGCACGCGCGTGGCCCTCTGGTTCTTGTCAGCTGTTACCAGCACTGGGTCTTCGCCGCAACGCCTTTCCAGGAATCTCTGTCTTCTAGGAATCAGCTGTAACCTTCAGGAATCCTTCCGGCTCTTCACACATCGCTCGCTCATCAGCTGTTTTCTGCCGCACGCCCCGTTCTGCTTCATGAACAGCTTCTGCACGACGGATGACAGCAATTCCCCATTCCGCTTCTTAAGAACGGCTCTTCAAGACGGATGACAGCAATCAGCGCCGTTCCGGTCATTAAGGAAAAAACAAACAAGAAGGTTAGTGAAAGACTTGGATCTCTTGTGCTCTCACCATAAGCACAAAAGAAGCACAATTATGCACCTGCCTGTGAGATTGCTATTAACAAGAGGCGCTATACCAGCCAAGGGCATATTTGGACACGCATTGATATTCTTTAAGGGGCCAAGACTCCACATTGGAACTGGAACTCAATAGACTCCTAAACATACTCCATCGACTTAGCAGTGCAAAACTGTACAAAGGCACTAGTCTCACAGATCCAAGGACCAGTCGCAAGAGAACTGTTACGTGAGCATTTGCACCAAACCACCTGGGAAAATCCTCATTAAAAGAACTTTCACGCCGCAGGAGGTCTGGCCGAAACCCCAGCAGCCAGTGAAGTAACTGGTTGAATCTACAAGCGCCTCTGTTGATATATAACAGCACGAAGAGCTTCCTGAATCATTAAAACAGGTGAGAGAGGACCCCAGAGGTTGGGTATTGGGTGGTACTGGGTGGTGGTTTCTTCCTGAACACAGCATCAGCTGACATTCGTGCACATTCCTTTTCAGATACACACTTCACTATCCAGCGCCCCAGTGCATACCAGAGCAGTAGTGGAGGTTTCCAGGTGTCCCTGCGGAGCAAAGGTGAGCGTTACAAGAACCCGACATTGGCTAGGTTCCTGACTCGTCGAAGCCCTCGACTATCTTTTGTCGGATGTAGAACTTTCTCAATGCAAATGCAAAACCAGCTTCAACCTCAGTTTAGAAGATTTAGTCTTCGACTTCCCTTTGTCATTCTTATGTGGAGCACTGGGCCATGGCTTTTCTGCTTGTCCTTCGAGGGGGTCGAGGTCACATTCTCAAAGATTCAAAGCATTTCACTACGAAATGCATCCCATTTAGCAGGGGAATCCGATTTTGTAGGACACCTGATTACCTCCTTTGAGGAATCACCAGAGGTGGAAGGTGACCTATGACTCCTCTTCTTGGCCTTCTTCGAAGATGAAGAATGGCGCGATTGATTTCTCGATCAAGACAGTTTTGATTTTTTTAAGAATCCCTCAACTCAGTCTTTTTTTTACCTCTTTGAAGGTGGCTTAGAAGGTAAACTCTCCAACGCCAGTTTACCTTTACCCACAGCCCCCCCACCCGCTCTCCCCGAGAGCCCATCGCCTGACAGGAGCCACAGTCAGAGGTATGGTGCCCGGAACCCAGACCCCACAGACACGAGTGGTGGTGGTCTGTGATGGACATTTTCGACCCGCAGTCTTGGCACTTCTTAAAGCCCGACTTGGGCATCGATGCAGTCGTTGAAGAAAACATTTTTCAAATCAAAAATGTATATTTTCACTGAAGCGGCCGTAATTCTCTCGAAGCGTTAGCTCGGAAAAACAGAACTGAAGCAAACGGGCGCTGCATGCACTACTTATACTGATGACGTCAACTGTCGAACGAAGGCCCTCGAGGGACATCGACTCAACGACACTGCACAGCATCCTCTGTCGGAAAAAAATTCCGAAGCAGCTGAAGCTGGAGAGATAATTATCATCAGATGAGGAATGCGTGGGGGGACTCAATCCATTCGAAATTGTTCTTAAGTGAAAGTGAAACCGTTTTTTCTTTTACTGAGGATTCCCAACCTGACAACGGGGAATATTCATAAACATGTGAATCCATGCCAGACCCCATGCTGGAGAAATGTATGTATTAAGCAGTTTATAAAGCCCAAAAATAGCTAGAAGGCAAATCACTGTACAATTAAGGTATGTAGAACATAGTGTGGTCGGACAGGGATTGTCTTGTCGGTCTATTGTCATCATTTGTCGATGAATGGTTTCTTGAAGAGCAGGGTCTTCAGATTGTGTCTGAATCGGATATGGAAGGTAACCAGCCTGATGTAAGCCAAAAAAATGAGTAGACCAAAAAATGAAGTGTTCTCTTACTATGCCCCCTCGCTCTCGAACAGAGCGAGGGGGCATAGTAAGAGAACACTACATTTTTTGGTCTACTCATTCTAGCTCTAGATGTCTGCCCATATCTTGGCACCTGAGGTGGTGATTTTCTCAGGTAAGCATTTAGGAGTTTTGGACATTAGAGCTCTGTAGGTGATGTAAGCAGTCTTGAAGGTGATAGAAGCTTGGATGTGAAGCCTGTGTAGTTTGAGAATGGAACAAATGTTGGCATGCGATGAGGCATGCTACAGAATGCTGGACAGCGTTCACAGGGCCTGAGTAGTGGCTGGAACACCTACCAGGAGGATGCTGCCACTATCCAGGTGGGAGAGCGCCAGGGCCTAGATGACAGATCTGAAGTGTGGGGTGCGGATGAAGGGCTTCATTTGGCATAGGAGACATGGTACAACGCAGATGGCCTCTTCTTGGTTATGTGTGCTTTGAATAAGAGGTTGCAATCAGAGTTGGGGGGAGAAGCTGTTGAGATCGGATTCAGCCAGTTTTGAACTGGAGTGCATTTGGTGGCGTCCCAAAGAGGATGAACTCTATTTGGGTAGGGTTGAGTTCCAGATAGGTACTTGACATCCAGGCTTGAATGGTGACCAGGTAGTGTTTTAATTGGTGAATGCCACCGAGGCAGGTGACCTTCAGATATAGGGGTGTGTCATCAGCATACTGGTGGATGTTAAATATAGCCGATAGAGCTACCAGGGGATCCATGTAGAGGTTGAAGATGACCGGGGAGAGGATGGAGCCTCATGGGACTCTGCAGGTCACTGTGCATTGTTGGCATCTGCGAATGCACAATGGGATGAGCTGGTTTGTGTTGGTGTGGTAGAAGTCATACCATTGAAGGACTGAGGCATTGAATCCCATACGGGAGGATAGGGTGTTTAGTAGTGCTTAGTGGTTAACTGTGTTGAGTGGTCAGGCAGGACCAGAAGGCATGGGTCCTCCTTGTCTGTGAGGAGTGCCTACTTGATGACCTGAATGGTGGCAGTCTACATGCTACATGTTGGTCGGAATCCGGATTGCTATTTGTGAAGTAGGCTGCATCGGATAATAGTTTGAATGCAACAGTCTTCTCGATCTTGCCAATGAAGGGGGAATGGGGCAATAGTTTGATAGCTTGCCCAGATAAAGTGTGGGCTTATTTGGTAGGGTTATCAAAGGATCAGGGAAGATGCCTTGCATGAGTGAGGCATTGATAGTGTGGAGAAGAGTGAGAACCTTTCCTGTGATACGCTACAGGATGGAGGCTGGAATGAGGTTGTCCTTGTAAGAGGTGGTCTTGAGTGACGCAAGGGTTTCTGTGAGTTCTTCCAGTGTTAGGGTCTAGAATTGTAACCATCTTGGGACATGACATGGTGGTACAGCAAGGGTGCCTATGGTGGGTATGGCATAATACAAAGGGGAACCCCTGAAAAAAGAGGAGCTTGGGAGATAAACCTAAACATGCAGCAAAAATAATCCTTCCGAATAACAAATCAAAGCATAATCATTTCTAGCAAAAATGCTAATTTATCCTCACCCCCTTCTAAAAACAAACAGTACATTTGATAACTTGAATAATGTAATGAGTGTCTAACAACTTCATTCTCCATTGAAGCTTTGTTAGGCAAAGTTTGTATGCAGTACCCTCAGGGTGCACTACAACAACTTTGACTACAGGTAATAGGAAACCCAACCTTTGGTATAAGCTTGTACTACACAGTTTGGTAGCGTGTTGAGCAGCCAGGCTCATCTCAAGAGGGGTCAATGTGAGCTGTAGGGGAGTTACACAGAGATTCACAGTGACAAGTATTCAAATAAACACTTTTACACAAGGTTTCTTGAATAAACAATTATTAATTTATTTATCACGAAGGGAGCAACATAAAAAGTAACACAAATATACTTCAATACTATACACTCTTAGTTTCTAAATCAGTAAAGACCCTTTTGGGATGGCCCACAGACACAAAGGACACCCTCAGGTGACTTCAATAGCTAGGGTGCTGGGGACATTTATATCTTACTGTTTGCATTTAGAATACGGTTAGAAGTTGGTAAAAGGAAAAGGTTATTAAAACAAACAAGAGACCACAAATATTTTTAAGTAAGCAAATACTTTTGGATCCCCTAAGCAGAGTCATTCAGTATAGTAGGCTAGGCCAAAGTCAATGGGCAAAAGTCTTACATAGGATGAAGCACCTCTGGTAGGCAAGTAGAAAAGCCTTTGCTCAATGTTTTAGAAGTCTTTGAAGAAAAGAGGAATCAAATGTAGGGCCACAAGCCCTTTAGACTTGTGAGTGGTAGAAGATGCAAGCAACTCTACAATGAGAGCTAAGTTCTCTCAGACTTTTAGAGTACCTTTGTATTGAAGATAAAGTTCAGCAGATGACTTCTGTTTCGGAGTAGAGGGAGGACTTCTGGGGACTCCTGCACTGCAATGGGATGTCACCGCTCGCAAGCGGAAATCTTTCCAACAAGTGGCACTTCAGTGTTTCAGCTCCTCTTGACTACCGCAAATAGCAACACCACGGTTCCTGGCTGTCGAGATGGACTTTCCTTGCTTCTGGGGTCCTGCGCTCTGTTGAGGGGGCTCAGGCTCGGTCAGTCCTGCTTCCTGGGCGTCCGCAGGATCTTCCTGGAGCTCTTGGCCAACTTTAAAGCAAGGCACACAATCTGGTGTTCCTCTCCCTGGCTATTCGGTTTCCAGCACCAACTCTGTGGATATGCAGCCAGCTCAGAGAGAATGTCCAGGTGGCTTACTTTGGAGTTGATTGGTCCCACCAACTCAAGGGGAAGAGTCGTCCTTGCAGGGGCTTCTTTGTCGATACGAATTTCGAGTTTCAGCACAGCAGCAGGGCTTCACCAGGCGAACCAATGGTCCAGGAGTTGCAACAGGCGTCCTCTTCAAGTTCTTCTTTGGTTCCTTCGTCCAGTGGTCGACTGCTTTCCAAGCCAAAAGCCTCACCTTTTATTCAGTTCTCTCCCATTAATTCCAGCCAAGCGGTCAGTCAACCAGCAGGGTGGCTGTCCTTGCTGGACGGTCAGCCAGCAATCACTACGGAGTGCATTTGGGGCTCCTAGGAAACTAAGCACAGGGAGTTTCGGGCCCCTCCCTCGCCACCCCAGACACCCTGGAGGCAGAGGCGGGCTTCACTCGTGAATTTGGCCAAAGGCAAAGCGAACAATGAGACCAAACCTGGTTTGGTGGGCAGAGTAAATCTCAAGAAGGACCTTTCCACAAAGAAATGGTGAAAAAAAGACTGGGCCATTGTGACAAAAATGGCACCCTTGGTAAATGCACACCACGGTAGTTAAAACAAAACCAATGCCACCAATCATTCAGTGAGGAAAGGGTAACATAAAATTGTTACATGAGAAGCTAGACAAAGGGGATACTAGGTAACCCCTCCAGCACCCTAGTATAAAATAGTGTGTGCTGGGTCTAGAAAGTTACAAATGTAAGTAAAGTCAATTTCGCTTTACTGCTCTGGGAAACAGCAGGTTATCCCAGAGAAGGTATTTAGACCTTTGGGTAATCTGAAAGACTTCCCTGTGCCACTGCACTGAAGGTTCTGTGTGACAAAATGTAAACGATGATGGCTATGGAGTTTGTCAGACTCCACAACCAAAAGAAACAGTGGTAAAAATCACATTAAAATACATGAGAGAGTGGGGAAAAAGGGTCTCACTCTCTCCAGGAAAGAAATCAAGTCCTCAAAATCAAGCAAAGTTGCTGGGGGTCTCTAGGGTGGAGGGAATTAGCAAAGGCCTGAGAATTCTCCCTAACAAGCTTATAAAAACATTCATAAGTTAAAAACATTTACTAGATAAACAATATAGCGCAGTTTACAAAAACAATCAATGAATCCAATAGACGAGGACAAATTAATGTGTGCAAGAAATTAACGTACAAAATAGCAAAGATCATGTTTTTCTCAAAGAAGGCCAAAGCTATCTTATCTAGAATCAATCTAGTCAATTATTCATCTGTAATCATGTGAACATATTCAGCTCATATTAGAACTAGATTTATATGGTGGGTAGAATGTCATCAAGTGGCGAATGATCTTGCCAATTTTGTCTGGGGAACAGAAGAACAGGTTGATGGCATTGCATCTCTCCCTGGATTCAGGTATGGGGGCGGGGGGCCTGATAGACGGCGGATGCAAAGTTTGATGGCCTTGAAAAAGGCTCTGCTCTTGTTGGGGGTTTCGGCTATGGATGCTATATAGTAATGAGCTTTGACTGAGGTGGTAAGCAGAACATAGCATATACATGAATGCATTTACTCAACCGTTGTGCAATGATGATGCAATCATTTGGTTACCACCTAACTCGATTGTCATGTTGATCATTGCTCTGCAATACCACATCACTCCAACTGGTACCCAAAAACTGGACTACATATTTTGCCACTTAATTCTATGAGTGGGCAAAAATAATTGCATACCTATGATAACTGGCACAGATAGATTAATACTCGTTACAATAGGATATTCGATATGAAACTACGCAACTGTTACACCATCCACTGGTCTCCTTACACACACGAATGCCCTTGCAGCCACTAAACCCTCCATCTCAGGTCCTGATCTGCCTTCCCCTTCTAACCTCATGTCCTCACTCCCTCAAGCAGCACGGCAGCGGCAGACCATGCTATACAACAAGAACACACAAAGGCATCCAACGGGCTATGGTCATACTCGCACGTTCCTTTCATTGCAACGTTGGCAGCTGCCCTGGCGTCTTGGAGACAGTCGACGAAGACGCCGGCTTTTTTCTTTGCTTCATCACGCCCCCAGGAAGACCCGGCAGCGTTTTGACAACTTGGGTCATGTGACAAGGAAACGTGCTACATCATCGGTCACGTGATGGGGTCATGTGACACTCCTAGGCCCCTTCAAAACCGGAGAGGGATCGCTCATTCAGTGCTTCACAGCTCACCCAATCAGGCACTGTTCGGCGTCTTCCTGTCTCCACATCTCGATTCTGGACTACGGACTGCTCTTCTTGGATTCCCCTGTCAAGCCCTCGGATAATGTTTTGCTCTGCTGTTTCAGGACCTTTTGGACTGTGTTTTGGATTCCTTTGGATTACCCCTTGTTTCAATGAACTTGGCTGGCTTTTGACCTTGGAACTCTTAACGGTCTGTTTTCGGATTTCCTCTTCTGTTACCTTTCGAAGTGCCCTCTCTATACAGTTTTGCAGTGCCAAATTCCGCAGCAATCTTCCAGTACTGCGCCTACCCGCTGCCGCTTGCTCCACACTGCAGCCACACTGAACACCTCCATTTCATCTGTGCTCTGTCTCCAGACTCCTTTGTACCTTGGTAAGCCCCTTGATATTTGTTACCTTGCTATTCAGTGAATTGTTTGCCATTATACTGACCCATTGCTTGCTTTACAGCAATCGAGGGGTCACTGGTGTACCTGGCGTTCTTCGGCACTCAAATACCTGTGGCCTCAAGGATCGCTCAGGAAGTTATTTGTACCTTTCTGAGTGGAACTTGTGGACAGAGGCCCCATAATCTTCACGACCATCAAGTCATAACAGCAACCCGCCCGCAGTCGTTGACTCCTTCATCCATTTCAGATATTTAAGTTGTGAGCCTACAAAACAGCCCATTTATCCAAGGGGCTTAAGCAGGTAGGTCTTTTTCTGTACATAGCGTACCCGAGTCGTGGCTCCTTAAAGTCCTTGTTTGTCAAATATGGATCCAGCCTAACATAGCATTATCGTTGCATAGGCAATGACGTGCAGGAACCGGAAGTGTTCACCTGAGTTGCTAAGGTTATCCGAGTTACAGGAAATGGTCTTCGCTTGATGCGAGCAGCTAACTGCACAGATACCGCTGAGGTACGAATGCCAGGAAGCAAGATGTCCTACTTCCAGGTAATCACGTCATGTGAGCGAATGTTAGGTTCTAGCACGTACATGTTGTAAACATCATTAGTATGGTAGTGCAGCATGCAAGAATTTGCAGGCTTCACTTCTATTTGTAACTAGAAAACTCTCTTGTATAAGGATTAGTGTTTGACCGAAGTAAAAAGATTTGCGGCGTAATTGTCGGCCAAATCGCCAGTACACTCACAAATTCTACCCCCCCAAATTACTTTTTTCCGTCCGCCGCCTCTACTGTAGCCTGCAGCATCAGTTCCATCCCTCTAACCCGGGTCGGGTCTGACACTGCATGGTCCCTTTTTCTTTTTTCTTCTTTCCTTTTTTTCGGTTGCCCGCCTCCAATGTTGTGTAAGTGGGGGACACCCCTGCAATCCCCAAAGCCAAAAATGGGGAGCAGGGGCAATGTTCCCCCTAAGCTGTGCGCATGTGCGCTTGCCCAGCTTCCTTCTGGGTGACCCTCAGAAGAATTTTTGCAGCGCACACAGACAGTTCTCACCTATTCAAAAAGATTTAATAAGGCACAAGCCACAGCAATTACCTGAAATTTTCTCTTAAAATAAGCAACTAGTCTTGTTATTCTGATCATTTGCATTTGGAAGGGTGACCATAAACACCTAAAATCCCTAACAGCAAAATACGCACACAAGAGGTTAAAAACTAATATGAAAAACTAGCTCCATGAACAGAAGAATCTAACCAAGATATGCCTGCACACATCAACCAAATAATGTTCCCTCCCCACCCATGACACCTAAACTGGACTACCACACTTTCACCTTGTGACTAACTTCTGCCCCAAGATACTATCGGACAACCTTGACTCTTCCTCTCTTGGCTCTGCGAAAGGTTAGCAGACGTGTAGCTACATCCACTTGTTTTATGTTTGTTGTAATATGAATCACGTTACAACCCTACACAATGATATCAGGGTGGGGTATGTTGCATACAATCTTGTATGCACTGCAAAATAATTGTGTACAAGCAGAGTTATGACATTCTTACAATGCACATAGTATGTTGAGGCATTAAATATTCCTTGCATGCAAAGTATTGTGGGTCTGCAAATATCCCAGTGGATGTTTACTGCTAAAATCCCTCACCTTTTACAGTGCTCTCTCAACTGGTATTGGAGGCTAGCTGTAACGCTCACCTGATTTCCACGGAGGCGCTGGGCTGGACTGAGCTGTCGCCGTGTCTTCTAGTGTGACTCGTAGACCTTGCCCTTCTCCTAGGGCTGGTCCCCTTCTCACGATGTACCGGACGTGTAGAGTGAGGTGTCTGCAGACGGAAGAACAAGGATTTAGGAACTGGATTGACAACTTCTCCTTCCTCTTATTCGAACCAAGGGCGTGGCTTGCTCACCTTAGATATATTAAGGCCGGGCTCTCCATCCTCCGTCTTTGCAGGGGCGCAAGTACCAGTTACTTCACTGGTTCACCGACAATCCTCTTGATTGCAGAGGTTGATGTTTGAAGATACCGCCGTTTACCGCACAAGCAGTTTCTTTATAGTTATTGGAGCACCCTTAATTTAGTCCCTTGCTCAGTCTCAGGGTGTCAAGATTGAAATTGTAGAGGAATGATGCGGCGAGCAGGTGAGTAGGAAAGATGACCGGTTGCTGTCACCCTTTCTCTTTGTCCTGCAGGTTTAGGTGCAATGGACGCTGATTAATAAGTGCCCAGGATCGTGCAAGCGCGTATGTACGAAGAAGATGAAGCGCGGTGCACGTAAGTAAAATGACTGCTGTTTGTTTCAAAAGCACGCCTTAATGTCTCTTTTGTCCTTGCAGATCGTGGATGCAGAGAGCGTTGCTAGATGGATGCCGGCGAACGTGCGAGCGCGTAAGTAGAAAGTTTATGGTTGGTTTAGAATGCGCCTTAAAATGTCTCCCTTTGTTTTGTAGAGGCCGGCATGCAGCGCTTCTTGAAGTTCAGAACGTGCGGAGCGCAGGTAAGCAATTCAAGAATGCAATGCTTAATCAAGTCCTTTTCTTTGCAGATGTCGATGGGGAGCCGAAGAAAGCGGCGGAAGGCTTTGGAAGATGCCGCCGTATTTGGTAAGTAAGAGCGCTGCTCTCAAATTGAATTCTGCTAACCTGTTGTTTTGTCTTGGCAGGTGCAGCTGAGGATCGGATCTCTAGCAGGTAAGGAATTCGTTTTCCCAGGAACTGGAGCTGAAGAATCTCAGGAAGACTGGAGCTGACACGGTGAGCGTCCTGCTGCAGATGCAGAATAACGCGAAGCACGTTTCATCAATCGGGTGTGGTTTAAATAGCCTTCTGTAGTGCTTAGGCGTCTTCTTCCACAGCCTCGCCCAGGTAAGAAAAGAGTTCCTGTGTTCTGATTCCAGGGAGTGGCTCCTGCCCCACCCAGACAGGAAAAGTAGTTCCAGGCAGAGAAGGATCAGAAGACCATCGAGCTGGTAAGTAAGCAGCATGGTCTGCTGCAGGTAGGTCCACCCAAGCACTCTTAAGCATTATGAGCCCGGCGCTTCCAGCGCCGGGACCGGTCATCTTTATGAGCCTGGTGCCACTGGCGCCAGGACAAGGTCCAAAAGGTCCCGATAGGGACTGGCTGGTACCCAGGATCAAGGTTATGGGCCTGCTTCCAAGGATGTGAGGCAAGTCCTGACCCCTTGGAAGCAGGGATCATGACACAGCAATTGAATGGTACTGGCCAAAATCTGTCAAATGTACCATTCAATTATTTTTTTTCGATCAATTGGGGTATTTTGACAAGTAACAGTGATGACCGAGTGGCTTTCATCATGAGCTGGAGATTGCCTACATCACAAGCTTTTTTGGAGTAAGTGAAAACAAGTTATGAACTATGGCATAATTATGTGCAAAGTGTGGTGTTGCAGATGCTGACAAGCACGGTAGGTGCAATTGTATATGTGTCTCCCTCTACAGGAAATGAGAGGATGCTTCAATCAAGAAAGGGCGAACTGTGACTGAGAGCACATTATGCTGAATTGAGCCAACGGAGTACTAACTAGTTATTCCTAATGTTTGTGTAGAAAATAAAGTAAATATTGCTTTTCATACCCCCCATGTCCTAAACAGCGCTAATTAAGTGTTCACAACACAGACTATAGTCTGCATAGTCTTCAATGGTCCTGAAGAAGGGGTCCTAGAATAATTTAACATCGCTGAAAACCGTCGACCAGATTGTATGGGATGGCATTAGGCTGGATATGCTACCCACATTGACCAGATCATAATACAGCAATTATTTTGGTGTTTTAAGATTGGGGCCGTAATATCCCTAGGTTTCACACGCACAAGGCTAATAAAGAAAGGCAACACCACAGATGTTGCCATTTTTCACGTTCTTATCTCTCACGAAATGGGGTTTGGTTTTCCCTTTCTTTTTCTAACCACTTTCTTAAATAGGCAGGTCACCACCCCGTTCTAGGGTGAGTTAAACTGCTATGAGAGACAGGTAGTTCCTCTCTGTTTCCTGGGAATATGCTCTAGACGAAAGCTTTATGTCTGCATACTAAATTATCTGTACAATTATGGGTGTCCTGTCCATTCCCCTTGTGTGATTACCCAACAATGGATACATATTCCTTGCGGAAAACATTCAAGCATAAGTTTTAAAGTGAACTGACCTCCAAAAACCTGCAAAGCGCATTATGCGGGTGACCAGAGTATGGAGACATGGGAAAAAAAAAAAATTTGGAGTATACATATGAATGGTCTGGAAGTTTGATGAAGCAAGAAAGCGAGGTGGATTGTCCCCTGTAGATTCAAATCCTTCAGGAAATAAAAATGAAGTGAGTTCACTATAAATAGTTCTTCAAATGTTTGCCTCTAAGAGACGTCCTGGGTTAATATTCAAAGTAGTTACTGTCAATCTAGTACCATTTCCCTTTTCAAGAAGATGTCCGCGAATGGAAAATCGAGATCAAGCCTTCCACTTGAAAATGCTACACAATCATTCTGTTTTCTTGATGGAAGCTACAAACAAATAAAGAGGCGGGTTCTTGTATGACAATCAAAGGTAGATTAAGGTTAGCGCTAATGAAAGAACTCAAAAGTTTCTACTGCATAAGGGAGAGCTATTTTAAATGGTTAAGTCTCAGATGTCAAGTGGACGAGAGCGGGTGTAGAGGGCTCGGGGGGAGCTGACCTACATTCCCACTTAGGAATGCTCACATTCAATTAGCCCGGGGGTGGCGAGTCAGACACTGTCTTGTGTTGTGGGGTGAAAGTTAGCACTAAAACCTGGACATTCACTTCTGGGAGTGTTTGAAAACCTGAAAGTCACATAAGGGTGAGAATTTGATAGTCTTTTGGCCGATTGTTGCAAGGAGAGATGTAAGAGTGAAGTGGAAAGATGTACATCCGCCACAAGAAACAATCTTGCTGCGAGGACTGGAAAAGACAGCCAAAGAGATCATGTATTAAGAGGGGGCATACAAACATGTAGATGTCATATTTGAACATTGATTAGGGAACCAGATAACAAGGAAAGCAACTATGGCAATACCTACAAAAACAAAAAATAAAGATTCTATTGAGAGAATGTTTATTCCCCATGCTCAAAAGAGAAATAAGGATGTGGAACAGGGAGATGTGTATACCAATTATTGGGCCCAGCACTGAAACCAAAACATAGCAACAGAAAATTTGGTGTTGCTGGGTGCGTTGCCTGTATAAATATGAAACATTTATAAATATTTTTTGTTAAAAAAGTAATGCTGTACATACAGTTGACAAGACAAGAGAGTTCTTTATTTCTTTGTATATGTCCAATATTAACTAACTTTCTCTTTTTTACTATACTCACCGGGACAACTGTGACCAGGGCCATGTGCATGTTTATCTTTGTGGCTGTGACCATGGGATTCGTGGCTGTGAGCATGGGATTCGTGGCTGTGACCATGTCCTCCGTGACCCCCATGACTATGACCGTGGTTAAGTGAGCCATTAAGTAATGAATGGCTGTGTCCATGCCCTGTCAAACAATGACAAATGGTATTCATTCATGAGCCTGCATCTTTATATTCATCATCTTCCTACCCCGGAGAATGTCAGTAGCAAAGAGGTCTCCAATCTAGTGATGCACATTTCTCAATATGCCCATGTTAAAAATTGACAAATGGAAGTAAATACAAAGCAGCTTTTCCCACTTGAACATAATTAAGGTTCATTGAACAAACAAAAGAATTTCATCAATTAACAAGCTGTACTACACCAGTGTGACAACCCATTTGACAATTCATCCAAAATAAAACATATGAAGGCATTTCTTTGGTATGTAGCGAACTGTTGGGTTTCTTAATTTCATTAACTTTTTTTTAAACAAAGGCTAGATAAACATACAATCTAATAAGTAAAATAAAATACAGCACAACAGATATTTTGTTACACTAATCTGTGAAGCATTTAGCGTAGGCAATCATACCTCACAAACTAACAGTTTGTGAAAAAAGTAGCATTTACTTATAAATGTATGACAATGCATTACTTACCGTAAAAGCATTTCTGATGGTTGTATCTGCTTAGATTCACATGCTGTGCATAGGTCCGACATCCAGTGGTCACTGCGGAATATTGCATTTTGTTTTTCGTAGTCGAAAAAGGGGACATCGACAAGGCGTGTCTGTAACACTATCCCTATAGTGACGTGCGTTGTACCCACAATCCCTCACGCGTCAAGGTCCCTCTGTTTGTATTTTTCTGCCCTGAGGGAGCCTTCTAGACGTACGTGAGTGAGTACAGAAAAGAGAGAAATATAGAAAAGGATGTCTATGTTCCTTCCATCCGAGCGGGGAGGAAGGGTGGGCGCATGTGAATCTAAGCAGATACAACCATCAGAAATGCTTTTACGGTAAGTAATGCATTGTCTTCTGATGTTTGTTAATCTGCTTAGAATCACATGCTGTGCATAGACTAGCGAGCAGTACCCGGAGTTGGCGGTGGGTTATGAGAAGGAACAGTAGAGAAAAGATGTCTTAATACTGCCTGTCCCACCTGGGAGTCAGATCTAGAGTGTGCATCTAGACAGTGTTTTGTAAAGGTGTGCACAGAACTCCAGGTAGCCGCTTTGCAGATGGACTCAAGGGGAACATTTGCAATGAACGCTATGGAAGCCCCAGTGCCTCGAGTGGAGTGTGCTCTTGGCTTGAAGGGTAGTTCTCTCTTAGCAAGAGTGTAACAGAGAGTGATGCATTGAACAATCCATCTAGATATAGTGGACTTTGAAACTGCATCTCCTTCTCTTCCTGCTGCCACAGTGACAAAGAACTGATTAGTCTTTCTCAGTGGTCTGGTTCTTTCCATGTAGAACATGACAGCTCTGCGTACGTCTAGTGTATGCAGACTTTTTTCTCCCAAGCTGGAAGGGTTTTGAAAGAACGTTGGTAGTTCTATTGACTGGTTTACATGAAATTTTCGAGATGAATTTTGGAGCAAACCTTGGGTGTGTGCGTAGAACCACCTTATCCTTGTGAACTGTTACGAAGGGGTCTAGTACAGAAAGAGCCTGTAGTTCACTTACTCTCCTAATGGAGGTGATAGCTATTAGGAAAGCAGTCTTAAGAGTGAGGTCTTGTGCATGGGTTCGAAAGGAGGGCCCATGAGTCTAGAAAGTACCACATTTAAGTCCCATCCGGGAGCTGGGTTAGCTATCGGAGGGTGTATTCTCTTTACCCCCTCCATGAAGGCCTTGATAACTGGTATCTTCCACCACGACACTTTAAGTTGGGAAGTGGTGTATGCAGAAAGTGCCGCTAGGTGGACTTTAATGGAATTGAACACTAGACCTGAATCCAGTAAATGGGTCAAGTACAGAACAATGTTAGTGGGAGAGCAGTCAACTGGGTTGATGCTCTTACCTCTACACCAGATGACAAATCTTTTCCACTTGCTAGAATAGCAGTGGCGAGTATTAGGTTTTATGGCTTCCCTGAGGATGTCCATACATCTCTGCGGGAGTTGTAAATGTCCAAATTCTATGATCTCAGGAGCCAGGCTGCTAAGTTCATGGTCTGAGGGCATGGATGCAGTGTCCTGTGACAGCATGTTGTACGGGCAGGGAAGTTTCTCTGGGGGAGATAGGGACATCTCCATCAAGTGAGCGAACCATGGCTGCCGGGCCCACATTGGGGCCACTAGTATCATGGTAACCTGCTCCTGGTGCATCTTGTGCACCACTTTGTTGAGAAGGGGAGTCGGGGGAAAGGCATAAACAAATTTCCCTGACCATTGAATCGACAGACCGTTCCCCTTGGACTGGTTCTGGGGGTACCTGGAGGCGTAACTTTGGCATTGTGAGTTCTCCATAGTTGCGAACAGGTCGATTTCCGGGAATCCCCATTGCGTGAAGACGTCTAAGACGATGTCTTCGTGCAATTGCCATTTGTACTCTTCGGGCAGGGGGAAGTCTCTGCTGAGTTTGTCTGCTAGCAGATTGAGTTCCCCTGGTACATGTTGTGATAGTAGGAACATGTGTTTGAGAGCCCACTTCCATATATTCTGGGACAGCTTGGACAGTCCTGGAGAGTGAGTGCCCCCCTTGCTTGTTGAGGTAGTACATGGCTGTGGCGCTGTCTGTGAGGACCATCACTGTCTTTCCTTGTAGGTGTTCCTGAAAGGCTTTCAGTGCTTTGAACACCGCTAGTAGTTCCAGCAGGTTTATATGCTTGGATGCTAAGCTCGGAGTCCATGCTCCGTGAGCAGTCTGATGGGATAGGTGAGCCCCCCATCCTGTGAGGGATGCGTCTGTGGTTAGAGTGGCTTCCACTGCGGGTGTGGCAAAAGTTTTCCCTAATAACAGGTTTTCTTTTGTCCACCACCGTAGCGAGAGAACCAAGGCCTGCGAGACCACCACTAGATCGTCCCATTGTCCGCTGGCCTGACACCACTTGCTGTAGAGCCACTCTTGCATTGGGCGCATGCGCAGGCGCGCGTGAGGTACCAAATAAATACATGCCGCCATCATCCCTAGCAAGCGCATTGCTTTGCGTACCGTCACCTCTCGACCTGCCACATAATGGGGGATCTGAAACAGCATGTTTTGGACCCTCTCGTTGGAGGGGAAGACGAGGCCGTCCTTTGTTCGAATTAGAGCCCCTAGGAATTGTTTGATTTGGCTGGGGTCTAAACTGGACTTCTTTTCGTTGATGGAGAAGCCCAGTTGGGACAAAAGGTCTACGGTCTTTTGGGTATTGGAGAAGCATGTTTCGTAAGAATCCCCTGTTATGAGCCAGTCGTCGAGGTAAGGGTATACCGGGATGGATAACCTGCGCAGGTGGGCCGCTGCCACTGCCAGTACTTTCGTGAATACCCTTGGTGCAGATGCTATCCCGAAGGGTAGTACTCTGAACTGGTAGTGTTTGTTGTCTATCTTGAACCCGAGGTATTTTCTGTGCGCTGGCAACATTAAAATATGAAAGTATGCATCTTTCATGTCTACTGTTGTCATGTAATCCCCTTGTGATAACAGTGGGATTACTTCCTGCAAGGTCACCATACGAAACTTTTGGGGTTTGACAAACTTGTTCGCTGGGGGACAGCCTCTTATAGCTTCTTTTTTCAGTAGCTCTTCTACTTCTTGAAGAAAAATGGTGAGGTGTTCCGGTGTCATGCGTCGGTTCTGTGGGGGTCTGTACTTCGGGGAACCGTTGAATTCGATGCAGTATCCGTGGGCTATGGTGGATAATACCCAGCGGACTGACGATATTCCCTCCCATGCTGATAAGAACGATGTTAGCCGGCCCCCGACCGGTGATGCATGGGAGGGGACCCGAATCTTCGGGTCATTTGTTGGTATTGGGCGTGGAACCTTTGGGGCTGGAGCCGCGACCTCTTCCTTTGCCACAGCGTTGACCTCTTTGACTGAACTGGGTGTTGTTACCCTGGTTAGAGGGCCAGTTGGTAGCAGAGTAAAATTGCTGTTGGTTTTGCTGCTGGCGTTGGCCACGAAAGGAGCGTCTATTGCCATAGCCGCGTCTGTTAGGGGGCCTAGAAATTTGGTCAAGAGTCTTGATGGTATCAAACTCTTTCTTCGCATGTTCTAGGGCCTCATCAACTGCTTTCCCAAACAGATGTGTTTGTTCTATGGGCTTATTTATCAGGGAAGCCTGGGTTTCCGGCTTAAATCCCGAATTGCACAGCCAGACATGGCGTTTGAGAAGTATTCCCTGAACCAGGGAACGGCCAGCCGTCTCTGCGGCATCTAAGGAGTTCTTTACGATGCCCTGGTTTACAAGAGTTCCCTCTGAGATTATAGCTAACAGGCGTGAACGCAGGGGTTCTGGTGCATCCTCTGCTTCGCTGCGCAGCTTGCTCCACTGTGCATCTGAGTAGCTAGCTAGTAGGGAATTGTTATTTGCAATCCTAGTTGAGAAGGCGGCAGAGGTCGTGATTCTCTTCCAAAGTGCATAGAGCTTCTTGCCCTCTTTGTCAGGTGGTGCCTCACTAGTGGATAGTGGTACCCCTGCTCTTTTTCTTGTTTAGTAACTACGAGGGAGTCCGGAATAGAATGTCCTCTGATGTACAAAGGGTCAGAGGACGAAGGGCTGAAGAGCTTTTCTATCCGAGGGTTGACCCCTCTGACTAAGGCAGGATTGGAAAGGGAAGGAGTTATTCTTCTCTTAATAGAAGCCAGGAGCGGAATAGACTGACTAACAGGGGCTTTTTCTTTAATAACTTTCTCTACAAAGTCTACGTCAGGAAGAGTTTCCCCTGTGTCTATTTCAAAATGCTCTGCTGCCTTGCGCAATAGTGCATTAAGTGAAGGTTGGTCATCTATGGGAGAGGCGTTTCCAATAGGTGAATCCTTTGGAGGAGAAGGGTGAAAGACATCAGGGTCTGAGTGCACTGATGGGGATTGCCAAGGCTGCACTGATGGGGATTGCCAGGGCTGCGAGGTAGCTGTATCTTCTTCAAAAGCTCCTGCACTAGTGTAAGGATCTTCTTCAAACCCCTCTTCCTCATGTTCTTCCTCTCCACCCAAACACTCATCTTCCTGGAGGTATTGCTCCTCTTCAGTGAGGTCATATACGTCTGTAGAAGGGGGAAACAGCCTAGGAATCCTGACCCTAGGGTCATCCTGGGGCCATTCTCTTGGTCTTTTGTGTGTGGGTGGGTTTTGGCTTCCCAAAAACCTTTCCATTTTCTCCATACAAGAATGGAGTCTTTGAAGGGTCTCATGGGGGACCCCTGAAGAGTCTAGAGGGGGAAAATCAGTGTTTTCACCTTCAAAACGCTTAAAACGCTCCCACAACGTCGAAGAAAGGTTTCCGTCGCCCTCTGAAAAGCCCTCCGGTAGTTCAGAAGTGCCCTTAGATGAAGGGGGCAGTTCCTGGCTACTCTTGTGCTTTTTCGGCGTTTCTATAGCTTTTTGTGCGGTATTCGACGTTTGTTTCGTCGTCCGCTTACGTTTGTCTTCGGAAACAATTCTCGCCAGGCTCTCGACAACGAGTTTGTCAGTAGAGGGCTCTGGTGGCGACGTTGCCTGCGTTACGCGTTGTTCCTCGACGGCCGCTCTATGGAGCGTTACGTCTGATGATTTTGAGGTAGCGCCCGTGTTTGATGAAAGCCCAATTGCTGGTCGCGGCTGCATTTGCGGGTGGGGCTTGAGACCCTTACGGTCTGAGGTAGACGCCGGAGTGCCCTGCGTCCCCTTCGGCGCTGATGGATCCTTCGTCTTCGACGAAGAGCCGTGGGTTGTGTGCTTAGGCCTATGGGGTCTATGTGCGTCCTTGTCGCCGGGGTGTTCATCCCCATAAGAAGGGCGTGAGCCGAGCCCGTCGGGGCCGGGGACAGACGTCGAGGAGCGCGAGCGCTCCTTCTGGGGGTTAATGACTTCCGTAACGGACGTCGAGTTATCACCCTCCTCGTCACTTTCTGTAACAGCGGCGGCGGGTGAGGAAACTGACTTCGACATAGCGTAGTCCGCCCACCTCTTAACTTTTCGTTCTTTAAGAGTTCTTGGTTTCAAAAGCTTACAGGCCGCGCAGCTGTCCTCCTTATGATCGAGGGGCAAGCAACGATTACAGAGCTTGTGTTTATCCTTCCAAGTTTATTTGCCCCTACAGCGTGGGCAAAACTTCAAAGGTGTCCTCTCCATAGCTGAGGCAATAATAACTGGTGAAAACAACCCCAAGGGATAGATAGGGGAGAAAGAAAGACATTCTCAAAGAGAAGATAAAAGTTCGAACCCCCACTCTCCCTACTGTATGTTGGCCGGCGAGGCCAGGCCACGTGTTCGGCAGCGCCGAAGGATCTCCCCCGTCTCTTCCCCTCCGTCGAAAACTTGCTCGGCGGAGAAACAGCTTCACAGCTAACGTCGAGGGGAGGGATCTTTAACAATATAATAAGTATAATTAAGGACCGAGGTCCGTAGTAAGTATTTGCAATGTCTCTCTAGGAGCTCCGCGTAAGGCGACCAGAAGCTGGGCGGAAAAAAACAATCTGAGGGACCTCGACGCGTGAGGGATTGTGGGTACAACGCACGTCACTATAGGGATAGTGTTACAGACACGCCTTGTCAACGTCCCCTTTTTCGACTACGAAAAACAAAATGCAATACTCCGCAGTGACCACTGGATGTCGGACCTATGCACAGCATGTGATTCTAAGCAGATTAACAAACATCAGAAACCCTCATACACCTGGCCATGTCCCCGCACCACTTACAGAATCAATGCCTCAAGTAGTTCAACAACAAATTCAATCACTGCACATTGATGAAAAATTCCAAAATAGAGAAACTCTCAAGACATAATATCCGATCCAGCCACTTAAAGTGGTTCCATGAAACCATCCACAGAAAGAACAGCAGCTACTCCTAAAGTGTAGAGGCAGTTCTCGATACCTTCCGTTTTCAGGCTATAAGGATGTATTGTGATGATGCACCGAAGTAAATGACAAAGCAAACATTACAATGAAAAACATATTTTCATGTCTTTCAGAGAACATCAATTACTGGTAATCTGCACAAGAAGGAAAAACATACAAGCTATTACAAAAATGGTTGAAACGTGCTACAAAATGGTTCTGAGGACTGCCCTGCTAAATCTATCATTAAATTCTGCATCATAATTCAAAATGGCAAGTTTGGGGTAAGTATGCACACAAGACTAAGGGGGAGTCTGTAGATGCCCACAAGAGGATCCTCCTTAATGGCAACAAGTTGCTCTCTTCAAATCAGTAGACTCTGTCGTCCCCACCTCTGTTTGGTTCACCACCATCACTGTGTCGTCGTCTCTTTTGGACGCAGTCTCCTGTTCAGTCTAACCATAGTCTAGTCTCTGGGATCTCCGATTCCCAGATCTCAATGCAGGTCATGTGCAAATTTTATCTAGCCCTCTCAAGAGATCATTATCACGTACCATATGGACAAGCCCCTCAGCCGTAATTTCTCTTCACAGGAGAATCTAGCTTGCTTGACTATCTTTGTATAATTAGGTAATGTTATTCTGTGGTTCTGGATCAGCAGGGGACCCTTTTGGCCACTTTCTGAAGCATGTACCTGCCACTAAAGATAACTGCCTATCAAGAAGACACTTGTGAATGAGTTTTAAGAGAGAATTTTTTATTTGTATATTACACTAACCAGGACGTTAACATGGAAAGGAATCTCTCTCACAGGCAGAGTGGTAGATAAAACTAAAATAACACAAGGGATGCATCGCTTTGTCAATTTCCCATTTCCTAAGGTGTTAGTCTCTGGACATGACATGCTGATCAAGTTTCTCCCATGAGTCCCCTCCTTGGTCATTCTTATTTTGCTCATTAAGTTATTATATCCCTTACCGGGACACTTGTGTAAACCTTCCATCTGGCAACAGTTGCTCGGGTCACCTCTTGGGAACTTTCCATCTGCCAGATGCTTTTTGAGACTGGTTTCAAATACGAAAAACAAACTCCCAAGACCATTATTTTCCCAGTTCCACAAAGCAATGTATCCGAGGCACCTAGTCTTTGTCTGGGTCCCTCAACGGCGTCCCTAACATTTTTTAGCACAGAAATGCTTCCATGAAGGAATACACGGTGGGGGCATGGAGTCTGTACTGGAGCTCAAAGCTTTTCGCAAGCACATCTGTTAGCGTCTCCAGGATAACGTAGGTCAGATGGGGTTCTTGGTCATGAACCTAAAACATTTCAAGACAGCCTTTCTTCCCATCTTGTTGAGTCGATGCTCACTTCTTCCTGTGGGCATATCACTGAACCTTGCTGCTAGACTTTAAGCTGGCAGTCATCCAAGCTCAACGTTCCATCACATACTTGTACCTGTACCTGTACCTACTTCTCCCAGCCATCGGAGAGGCTTGGATGGTCTTTCTTTCGGACTAGCACTGCCCATATACCTCCAAGAGACTTGCAATCAGTCTTTTGGCTCTTGCTTCTTCTCCGCTCAAACAATTGTTCCTTCGTCCTGGTCACTTCTCCACCTTTATTGCTAGCAATGTTCACTAATTCTCTTGCTCGCTCATTCTCGCTCACCCTCTCGTTTCTCTCTCCTCATTCAACCTCATTGTCTACCTTCCCTACAGCTCCTTCACAGTCACCTCCACCCTCCAACTTTACCTGCGTCAACAACTCTGGCACGTTCAGCTCTTATGGCAGAGCTAATGTTAGATGCATATTTAGACACTGTGGCCGATTCTGAGAGGCCATCCAATTCTAATAAAAAGGGACACACACTACATCTAGTCAAATTGTATGGGTAGTGTGACTTGGAAGAACATGAGAGTGGTGAGACGTTGAGTTAAGTACACAAAAAGCACTCTTAATAATACAAATTAACCCGAATGTATACAAATAAAGTTTTTTATTTAGGCCTTAGACAACTCTAATATATGAAAAAAAACACAGGTAAGTAGCACACTGGTGTGCTCTGCTAAGTGCATAAACACTTCACTTTTAAAATGCAGTTAGAATCATTTTTCAGTATACTGTAACTGTAGCAAAGCAAACGAATAATCATTTTTTTAAAAGAACCAGGTAAGTAATCAACACTATGAGAACTAATCAATTTATAATAAAGAAGTTAGGAAACCACATACAAAACCTTAAGCTTAAGGTCCTCACCTTAAAAAGCTCTTACCTACCTAAATGAAAAGGGGCCTACTGTCCTTAGAGTCACAGGTCCCAATACAAATATGTTCAGTAGGCTAGTAGTCTCTTCATGAAGATTGCAAAAGTGTGGCTTAAGCCAACAGGTAGCTGTAAGCGTGTCTAAGTTTAAGAAAAATTTGTGGAAAGTCTTCAAAAGACCACCTCCCAAACCAACCAGCTTAGGGGAGAATGCAAAACCAGAACACTACAATTCAGGACTAGGCAAGGAAGAGATAGGGCTAGGACCCAACACCCATGAAACCCAATGTAGACAGGGAGGGGGACAAAACAGGTATCTTTACTCACCCCTGGTACTCCGAGTCTATGAATCACTCTGGGACAACCGTAGGAGTTACTGAAATCACTGGCCGAATGGATTTGTACCTTAGAATTGTAGTACCTTAGAATCGTTGGAGGAAGTCTAGGGTGCGCAGATGCAGAGAGCACTTCAGGCGCCGGGAAATTTGGTCCAGCTAGTTCGTGGTTTTGTGCTTCGATGGACCGGATTCTGGACAGCTGCACACTTGGGACAACCCGATTTCAGGACTACCACTCCCGTGACAACTTGACAGGACTTCCAGGACACAATGTTTTCTAAAGTCCAACTAAGGGCTTCATAAAACTATAGCTGAGGCATTACAAAAATCCACTCTTAGTAGAAGACTGTACCACCTGAAACTATTTAGTAGTGTAGACAGAGCAGCCAGGCTTATATTAGGAGGGAGAGAGAGCTGTAGATAGGTACAAAGAAATTGCAGTATACATATGGTCCAAAGAAACACCGATACACTTATGTATTGTAAAAATAAGGAACATCTTGGGAAAGGTTAAGCACTATTTCATAAGTCAAACACAATTATAAAAACCAACACAATACCATGGTATGCAAACCAAAGTATAACCTTAAGACTAGCAATATGCAGTTCAAGGTGAGTCAAACATAATGTAACACATTCAGAGCTATTCTTGGGGAGTAAAACGAAAGAAGAAGTTTACAATAGTTATTCAAGGGAGGCAGACCCTAACAATAATAACCCACAGTTATTCAGTTACAAGAATCACCTAGTTATACCGCACGGTTACAAGTATACACCTTGCAAAATATGTAAACTTTCTTCTGTTAAGAATGTATACAGTTACACCACTATTACTTTTTAGAACACAGTTCAAAGATAGTAAAATAACTGATACCTTTCAGACGGGTGATCAGCTACTCATGGACAAGTATGAACTCAGTAAGACAGTTAAGAGTGCATTAAGCAATTCAAGGTAAGTGCAACCCAATGTTAGTGTTTAAAAGAAAAGCAGCTATTCAAGTTAAGTAACCCTTATGGTATGTAAACTAACTCCATTTCTAGTACAGGAATAGACAGTTTAACAATGATACTTCTCAGAAGTGTGTAATACAATTCTAGGTTAAGTAAGAACTCTAGCAGATTTAAGAAAGACAATCAGCAGTTCAAGGTAGGTAATAACCTACATACTTTTCACAAGGGCATTATGCAACTGGAGGAAGTAAGATCTCAGACCATTTTAGATATGCTCTAAGCAGATCAGGGGAGGCAAATCCCAATGGTACACTTTAAGAATGGCAATATGCTATTCAAGGTAGGTAAACCCCATTGGTAAGATTTGGGGTTTCCAATCTTACCCATTGGTAAGATTGGAAACTGACACGATTTCAGAACAATAAAAATATACCAACACCATTACTTTCTAGAAGAGTGAAAACACATTTCAAAGTAAGTTTTATCGTTTTTAGAGGGGGTTGATGCAACTCCAGGTAAGCAATAACTTCAGGACACTTTGTAACCTATCCTATCCAGGGATCAAATTTACACACTAACAAGTACATTTCATACTTTGAGTTTATGGGAATAATTCAGATGTAAAAAGATTGATGGTAAGTAATTGGATATGAAATGGATCAATGAAAAAGTTTGCAACAATCTAACTCATTCAATAAAAAACTAAAAGAAATTAAGTACTTTTCACACTAGTTATATTTTCCCCATCAGAAGCCTTATCTTTTAAAGTCCTTCTCTATTCTAGGGCATGAGCCATCTCAGAGGCAGAAGCGGGACCCCACTGGTCTATGAGCCAGCAGTAGGCAGGTCAGGGTAGGATTCAGACGCAGGAATGTCAGAGCTCCAAAGGATATTTTGTCAAACAAGTAAGAATTGGCTTCAGAGTTAGTAGAAAGGGTTCAGGGACTGTTAGGGAGAATTCCAATAAATGTGCTAATTTCCTTCACCTTAGAGACCCCCTTGAGGACTTGATTTTTTTACCTGGAAAGAGTGAGCCTTTTTTCCCACTCATGTATTTTGATATGTGTTTTACTCTGGCGTTCTTTAATTATGGAGTTTTAAGATAACTCCATAGGCATCTTTTCATGTGCGTTACACAGCACCCTCAGTACAGTGACACAGATATGTCTGTTTAGACTTCCAAAAGGAATACCTTCTGTGGGATAAACTACTGTTTGCCAGAGAATGTAAGGTTGAATTGACTTTACTAGTCTTTTTAAATTCCTAGACCCAGCACACACTATCTTCCTATAGAGTGGTGGAGGGGCTACCAAGTGTCCCTGTGTCTAGAAACTCATGTAGCAGTCAATTGCTACCCTTTCCTATCGAAATGGCTGGTGGCAGTGGTTTTACAACGAACTACCATGATTTTATCTGCCCACGAACACAGGTAGCTAAAGGTCACGGGAGCCATGTTTTTCAAGATGGCGCCTTAAGCCCCTTTGTTTAAATGGTCACTGCACACCAAACCAGGTTTGGTCCCTTTGTTTCTATGCCTTTGGCGGCCTTCAGGACTGAAGACCGCCTCTGGTGTCTGGGGTGGGCAGGAAGTAAGGTGCCCAAAACTCCCTGTGTTTAGTCTCCTAGGAGACCCAAATGCACTCTGGCGTGATTGGCTGGTTGACTGTCAGGCAAGGCCAGCCACCCTGCTGGGTGAGTGGCAGCTAGGCTGGAATGAAAGGGAGAAAACTGTTTAAAAGGCGAGTCTCGGACTGGAAAGCAGAGTCGACCACTGGAACGAAAGAACCGAAGATGAGCTGGAAGAGGACGGCTGCTACAACTCCTGGACCGTTGGTTTGCCCGGTGAAGCCCTGCTGCAGGTCCGAATTGCCAAGCCCCTTCAAGGACGACTTCTTCCTTTGAGTTGGTGTGACCAATCAACTCGTAAGCCACCTGGATACCATTCTCGGAGCTGGTTAGGATTAACCGGGGGGGGACACCTGCTTGTGTGCTTGACGACAGCTACTCTAACCGAAGATCTTCCATTTTGCCAGCTTGTTTGACGCCGTCCCCGTGCAGTGCAGGAGTCCCCCCGACGTCCTCCCTCTTGTCCCCACGACTGAGGCTCAGGAAAAGTGAGATCTGCAGGAACCAACGTCTTCAGCTGTATCTTTTCTTCATATTAAGGTATTGTGCCAAACCGATTGAGAGAACTTACCTCTCGCTGTGAAAGTACGTGAAACTTTCCCAACTTGCAGGCCTAATCAGCTTGTGACCCAACATATGATTCTTTTTCGTACAAACTACTTCTGAGAACGTTGGCAAAGACTTTACCATTTAATACAAGAACTGCTCTTTCCTATCCAAGACACTAGCCCATTGACTTTGGCCTAGGCCTATTGAATTGAGTCCTCTAGTGAACTGAAACTATTTGCACTGCCTAAGAAAGTATTTGTGATCTATTCTATTAACTTGTGCCTTTTTACTCCCATTCAAAGTAACTGAAATGCCATTTTGCTCCTATTTCAGGGGAGCCTAATTTACTCAGAAACGTATTGGTTTGGTATTGAAGTATATTTGTGTATAATACTAAGTTGACTCCTTCTAGTGAATGTTTTCTAAATGACTGTGTAATAAATTAATAAGTGTTTTACCAAGAAACCTCGAGTGCAAGTGTCTACTTGAACCACTGTGATTGTACACAGGGCTCCCTATATGCGTTACAGTGTTCGGCCTGGGAAAATGGGATGGGCGAGCTCCAAACACACAAATCACTCACACAGGATCGACACAAGACTTAACCAAGCCAACAGTACTGCAGCAAAGAAGAAGAGCTTCTGGATGGACGTCTTCATGATGCAGCACCACAGGACACTTTCCCTGGAATCTCTGTCCGGTGAAGAAAGAAACTGACACTGGATGGGAACTTACAGCAGCACTTGACAGAAAAGACTTCCAACAAAGGATTCTTTAAGGCTTCTCATGGCTCAGGATTCAGTGCAGTTTTACAGGGACCAGATGAAGAATGAATATCACTGGTCTCTTTGCTCTCAGTCCAGCACTCTGGTGAGGGGACTTAAGGGATTTGAATCGTGCCTCTGGAGGTCCAGCAGGAGTCCACCCAAGTTTTGGCAGGAATCAGACTTTGGAAGACGTTGCACAGCACTCAAGCTCGAGGTCCCCTGGTATTGGCGGTTTGCAGCCATGGAAGGTGCCAGGATGTGGAGGGATGGCTCGTTTTGCAGGTCTTCTTAAGACTAGTGAGTCTCACTAGTCTATGGGTAGGAGTCATCTTCGGAACCCCCCCAGGTCACTTGGAAGGAAGGGTTATATCATGCTCCAGTTAACACAGCAGGCTCTCCGGTCGCTGGGATCAGTTACAGCCATAGTTTCTTAATCTTCCTCTTCGGATTCAGCTCCAGTGGACAACTTATCTTCAGCTTCCAGAATCAGACTATTTTTCAGGAACGCAAGCACAACAACTTCTGCAAACTCTCTATGCAGTTTACAGAAAGGGGCGGCTGGCGGTCAAATCAGGACAGCCAGCTCCCCAGTAGGAACTGATTCCTGCGAGGGGTCAGAAATGCGAGACGGACACCAAGGTAAAGTTTTCTCAAGGTTTGCCATTTTATTAAATGAAAAGAGTGGGATAAACGCTTATCTTTTCGTATGGGGGAGTGTGGCTAAAGGGCCATGAAGTAGGACGGGTCTTACAGGCTGCTCCAGCTGATCCATCATGATCCTGCAAACAAACAGGGTAAGCAGAGTGTGGGTGAGCTCATGAACATATGGTCAGACGTGGGAAGGCTTGGAGCATATTTAAGCAAAAGCTGGTGCCTGAGAACAGCGGAACATTCGCACCATAACGCTCGCAAGATTGCATCCAGTGACCAGAAAGGGAAACAAAGTGGCCGGCGCAGAGGAACAAAGGAATCGATGACATCGTATGAAGCTGGACGAGAAGCGGAGAGCAGCTGCGGAAGAGCGCGCTACTGGCTGGCAGTGGAGGCACAGGGCTGACACGATAAAGGAGAATACGGGCTTTCACGGTATCACAAATGATACACTGTATCTGTGAGAGCCCCGAACGAAGGGAAGCTCAGCAGCGATCCAGAGGGAGCAGAGAGGGGCTAGCGACTTGCTCGTAAGGAAACTGCGAGGGTGAGCCGATAAAGATACCCAGCTGTGATGCCCAGCAAAAGATGCTCAACGAAGATCAGACGGCACCGTACTGAGAGAGAACCCGAAGCGGAACAGCCTAAATGCGTGGGCAGAGGCGGCGGCCAGGAACTGACTGACACCGGAGAGAAAACCGGAGTGACAGGAGTTGGACAGAGGGAAGGCGACATCACGCAGAGTTGCGGGCACATGGCAGAAACTGGAGACGTAGCCAAAAGAAGACAGGCAGAGCAAGAAGCAGAGTGTCTGCCTCCAAAATCCCTACAGAGGCTCTGCTGCCCGCAACGAGGCAGATCAGCACGATTGCAGGGCTTGGGCCCGCCCCAGCTACGTAGTCAGAGTCTGGTTATGCCGGGGGAGAAGGAGGACACAGCACCGCAGCCTTGCTGCAGATTACAGGGTAAGCAACACTTACAGAAGGAGGGTGCAACTCTGTACTGCTAGGCTTCAGAGAACCCTGATTGGAGGGGCGCTACAGAGACCTGACAGGCCAGCAGGGAAATATTGCTGTTCCTGACCGGACACAGTTCACTTGGCAGAAGCGAAGGATAAGTGCCGGGCTCGGGAGCAAAGGGTCATTGAGGCAACGCGCCACAGTGGGGCAGACTATCCCTGTGGTGTAGGAGAAGGGGCCTTCAGGCAGCAGCTGAAGCCCAGCAGGGGGATTGGAAAACTCTGGATTGGCTGCCCGACCCTCCAAGCATTCCCCAGCCCGGATCCAGAGGGGGAGGTGCAGACTTAATGGCAAGCAGCAGCAGGACAGTCTGCACTATTGTGGTGCGACTAAGGAAGGACTCCCCAAGGTGCACAATGTACAGAAGCAAGTGATTGGGAGGTGCAGGGTCTTCCTGAGTAGTGCATACCCCCGAAGTACAGCTACCGCACGGGGACTTTGGAAGCAGGGAGGGGGTATCCAGGGATCACAGAGTGGTTGGACAGGAGGTGGCCGGCGGCGCCACAGAAGAGATGGCGAAGAAGTGACCCGAGAGCCGAAGATGCATGCTGGGAGCGTGATAAAGGGCTGGGCTACCACATACTGGAGCGCAGAGGAGAATGGGCAGGGGACCCATTGCCGCATACCTGAGACAGGAATACATTGACGCAGGCATTGAAATAGACGGCGTGTGGCACATGGTGTCCATGTATGTAGATGATATGTTGCTATACCTAAATAACCTAGAGGTAAACCTGCCATATGTGTTGGAAGTGTTGGATAACTTTGGTACATTAACGAAGATCAGAATCAATAAGAGCAAGTCATGTCTTTTCCCGCTGGCAGGGATGGCAACACTAGGTGAATCCGAGCTGCCGGTTATGCCCTTACCATGGAGGAAGGACTCTTTCAGATATTTAGGGCTGAACATATATCATGATCCCAAGTGCGAACATGAGAATAACAGTCTGAGCGAAGGAGGGCTTAGTTAAGATGGAGTTCTGGAGCAGGCTACCCCTGTCGATCGCGGGGAGAGCAGCACTGTTAAAGATGGTGGCGTTGCCGGGGCTGATGCACTGTTTTGGGAATGTCCCATATAATATCCCCAGGAAATTTTTCAGAGAACTAGACGAGGTGTGCAGAAGTTTCTTATGGCGGCAGGGGCGGGGGGTAGACAGCAAGTGGCACTCCACATTTTACAAAGGCCCTATGCGATGGGGGATTGAAGATCCTGAATTCTGAATTATACTATCTGGTGAGCCAACTACAGTACGTAGTACAGTGGATGGCAGATGACCCCCCCACAGGAGACACGATCCTGCTACAACCTGCACTGAAAATACCGTCTCAGGGATTTAATCTGGACTCCCCTCAGAGGGAACAATATAACCACCCACACAATTGTGAATACAGTTATGGAGGAGTATCTGTAGAATTATGGGACTGGGAGATCTGATATCGCCTCATACGCCCTTAGCTGCAGTAATGGCAGAGCAGCATGGATACAGGAAGAGTGTGAGGGTAAATTGAGAGGTCTACGGCATAGCGACGATAGGGGATTTGAGAGGCGAAAACACGTTACTGAATTTTGCAGAAATAAGAGAAGCCACGGGTATACATGAAGGGCAGTTCCTGCAACACAGGTCTATGAAAACGACAATTAAAAGCAGGTGGCCGGTCGTCTGAGGAGACTATAGAATGTGAAGACACTAACCCTCATAAATATCTATGATGGGGGGACACGCCATCTCTAGACTGTATGGGGTATTGAAAGATTTTCCCTAAAGAAAAATGGGAGAAGAGTTGGAGAGAACGTTTTAGAACAAGCAATGGCAAAAAGTAAAACTATATATCAAGAGGGCCTCTAGAAACGACATGCTGCCGCTGATCCAACTTTACATTACACAGAGAGCATGTCTGACACCAGCTGTCATAGCAAAATTTAAAGGTGCGAGCAGGCAGGCATGCCCCAAATGCAACAAAGGAAATGTGGGATTAATACACGTTATGGGGCTGCTGGGTGGTGCAGGGGTTTTGGAGGAAGGCGACAAGCAAGGTAGCCCAAGGGGGTATTACTCTGGATGTCCAGTAACCAGAAGAGTGTATGCTGGGTTTGTTCAGAAAAAACACGACGCAAAAGGCCCTTGTAAGGATGAAAAACCTGATCTATATATTAGCTAAGCGGAGCATTGCCATGCAGTGGAAAGCCACTAAGGAGCCCAATATAGACAGATGGTGGGAAGACCTTAAGAAATGGACAACGGCAGAAACAGGTGTTTGGGAGAAAGCGCAAGGGGAACAGACTCAGGAAACGGGAATTGACATTCTCCAATGGATTGCCCGGATAGTGACATTGTTCCAGCAGAATGGAGGAGAGGGCGAAACCCAAGAAATGCTTGATGGAAATAGGGAAAGTATCAGAATAATACAAGCTGCTCATGACACAGGCAGTTGGTGGAGTGGGGTGGGGGGGTTAGGGGGAGGTTGGAGGGAAGTTTGAAACATATGCAACGTACATGATTATGCCATCTTGATTTGTGTTTGTTTGGTTGTATGAAAATGTTAAGAAAATTTAAAAAGGAAAAAAAAAAGAAACCATCTTTTCCTATCTTTTTTTTATTGTGTAAAATTTAGTTTACATTACAAAACTTTTATCACACTTTTTCCTTTTAGGTCCGTTTCATGACCGTCGACTGATTTTTTTTTCGACCACCTTCTTTAAATGTTCTTAACAAGTCTTTTTCCGTGAGTTCTCTTGCAACCTCATTGTCCTCATCTTTCAATATTTTTTCCAGAAAGTTTATACCTGCACAGGAGAATCTGGGATTGTGTCCTTGAATAAAATAATCCCATCTATCCTCAGCATTGCTTTGTGTCATTGTAGCCATATGACTTGTCAGCATTTGATTTCTAACTTTTGTTACCGCTCTGCAATTCATGAGGAGATGTGAAGGTGTCTCCTGTTGATCGTTATCTGTGCAAAATCTGCAGCGTTCTTCGATAGTTCCTCTGCCGCCAGTTCTGTTTTTATAGTCATTGGTTGGGTACACTCCTGCTGAATTTTCATTAGTAGTCCTCTATGAAATTTTGACGGAAAACTTGTCAGGTACTCTGGGAGCATTTTTCTCCTCCAGTGCTCTACAGCCATGTTTTTTATGTTTTTTAGTTTCATTTTGGCTTCTCTTGTAGATATCCAGTCTTGTCTGAACAATTTTTCTTTTACTTTGTTAGGATTTGAGACTAGTTGTTCTACTGTCGATTCCAAATCTAATAGGACTCGAGTCCATTCCCTTTTCCAATGGTTTAAATAAGTTGAACTCTTTCCTAAACCATTCATTGCTAGAATTTTGTAGCCCAGAGCTGGACACTCTTCAAGTATTTTCCTCAGCAGACTTAGTGATTTCCATTTCATGGTGGCCTCTGGTGACTCTGGCCCAAGCTCCGCTCTTATTGCTACTGTCGGTGTATTCATCGGTAGCCTCAATATGGGTTTCCAAAACCCACTTTCCAACTTGGACCAGATTTTATGGGAAAGATTCCCTCCGGCTTCGCTACCGTAGGTTAGAGATGGTAGTACTTTTTGCACATAGAACAGCATCACGGGCGTCAGGGAGAATTTTCCATATTTCCCATTCACAACTCTGCCTTGCACACTTAAGTTCTTAACTTTTGCTACCAGAATTTTTTCCCAGTTTTTTTCCACACTGGAGATGTTGATTCCGAAACCCAGATATCTTATCTCGGAGACTCTAATGTATCTCCTCCTATCTTCCATGTTAATTTTTTCATAGTGGCGTTGTTCTTGGCACTTATTGTCATGATCTTTGATTTTTCAACATTAATGATCAATTCGTTTTTTAGCATGTATTTCTGAAGATTGTGAAGAAGTCGCTGTAGACAGATTCTGGTTTCGACCATTAGGACTATATCATCTGCGTAGCATATTATTGCCACTTCTTGCTCATTTATTTTCAGGCTGAAAATTCTTATATTAGATGTTATTTCCGGTAGGTCAGATAGGTGCAATTTGAACAACGTGGCGGCGAGTGGACACCCTTGTTTCACGCCCTTCTTAATTGTGATGTTGTTCATCAAGTCTCCTTTTTCGTTCATCCGGATTTGTGTTGTTGTATTTTGATGAAGAGCTCTTATTGGATTCATCATCTCTGTAGGACAGTTCAATGTTTTCAGCTTTTCCCAAAGCTTTCGTCTGTTAACCGTGTCAAATGCTTGACTTAAGTCAATAAATGCAAGATGTAATTCCCTTTTATGTTCTACAGCATTTATTTTGAGCATTGACAGGATGAAGAGATTTAAATCAGTACTGGTTCGCTTCGTGAATCCTGTTTGTCGTGGGTTTATGATGCTGTTCATTTCTGCCCACTTAGTCAATTTCTTCTCTAGGTCTGATGCAAAGAGCTTTCCAATTGTGGCCAATAGTGCAATTGGTCGATAATTGATTGGCACGTCTCTTTGGCCCTTTTTGTAGATCGGAACTGTTATTTTTTTTTTTTTTACTTCAAATGTCGGGAAGCTTTCTTCGAGTCTCTATTGTTCTAAACAGTTTGCTTATTATCGCCGCCCATGATTGTGGATCTTTCAGATGGATATTTGTCACCCCCTCCGGTCCGGCTGCGGAGCAGTCTTTCAGTTTTCGAATTACAGACTCTATTTCGACCTCATCCATCATTGTGATCCAGGCGTGCCCGGTAATTCCCTCAGGCAGGTCCACATCTTCTAATCTAGCTGAAAATAATTTGGTGTAATGCTTTATCCAATCTTGTTCAGAAACCCCTCCACTTAATCTACTTTGTTGGTTTAATGTACAGTTGTTAATTAAGTCCCATGTGTCTCTGGTGTTAGTCTTCTGTAGGGTCTTTAGCATTACCTCCCCTTGTTCTTGTTGTCTCATGTTTCTAAATTCTGATAACCAGTTTTTGTATTGGAATCGACTTGGCTTGATCTTCCCCAGTCTTTCTTCTGCCGTATCTTGTGTTCCTCTGTTACAATCTCTTATTTCCTTTCTAAGTTGTTTCCTTCTTTCAACTAGTTGACTACTATAGTTGTGCTCGTGTACAATGGCATCGTTTTTGAGCCCCGATTTCTTTATAATAAAGACCTCCAAAAGAGTTTCATAGTTAAGGTGTCCGGACCCGGCGGTATCGGTTTCGCTGATGATCCCTTTCAATGATCGAATATCCTTCTTTGATCACCTTATTCGATTTATCGACGGGTTAAATTCCACTTTATGTACTTTCTCTAGGTTTTTCTCTTTCTTTACACTCCTCCATGTCGCTTTAAGAATGTTATGATCGCTGTCTTCCTGTTCGATGATTTCGAAGCTCTTTGTTTCTTTTTGTATGGTTTAGGAAACCCATATGTAGTCGATTGTGGATGATACTCCACCATTTGACCACGTATGTGCTCCTGGAATGTCCCCCTGTTTGACCATTTAGCATATGCAGATTAAAGCCTTTTGTCATTTGTATCCATCTGGAGGCGTTTGAATTTCCTAACCTTAACGTATCCTGCTGAGATGTCCCAGTTTTGTTTAGACATTTTATATTGAGGTCTCCACATATGATTTGTGTTTGCGCGTTAACCTCCAATCTGGAAACTATTGTTTCCGTGATTGCTTCTAGAAATTGATCAGTTGGTATGTCTGCTGGATTCCAGTAAACATTTAACACTATAATGGTCGAGGTTTCCTCCTGATTATTAACACTGTTGTTTTCTAGTATTGACCATTGTGAAAAATCTGTCAAGTTGCCTTTATCAGTTAACCTCCATCTGCTCCCTTTTCTTATTAGGGTTAATAACCCCGCTGATGGCCTCCCTTTGCTTCCTCTTTTCGCAGGATTCATGGAAATGTCAAAATTTCTGCTTGCGGGGAGTTCACTTATCCAGGTCTCTTGTAGACAAATTATTGTTGCGATGTGTAATAGGGGGTTTTCTTTGTTCATCAGGTGTTTAAACCCCTTTGTATTCCACAAGATCATTATTTCCTCATCCGTTGAAACCTTTTTTTTTTGCTATTGGTCGGTTATTTCTTACGCTAAGGAACTTGCCAGCCATTGCCAATCTTTTTGAAGCTCTACTTCTCTCTTCAAGTTGTCTTTTCTATTTCTTATTTTTTCCTCTCCGCTACTTGAGGCATCTAGTTCTTCTTCTGTCAACTTAGAGTTTGAGTTTGGCACTGTTATTCTGAAGTTTTCTTTTTGCTGACTATCCGCCGTTTTATTCGATATTTTAGAGGTCCTTAGCGTCTTTCTCTGTTCTTGAATGGGTGAGCCAGCTTTCTTTACCTCCCCATTTTTGTTTGAGAATTTCCCGAACTTCATAGCCGCGTTTTAGAAGCTCTTTCCCTTCTCTTAAAATTAGTTTTTTGTCCGAGTATGACTTCAGATGTAATACCACTGTGTCTACTCGATTTTCGTCTGTCTATTCCACCACTGCTATATCGTGGTTTCCTATTTTTTTTAGTCTTTCCACACAATGAAGTAGAGACATCAAATTTTTTCAGTTCAGATTTTTATCTTCGTTTTCTCTGAGCAGGTTTTGTATTAATACCTTGTAAGACGAATTGTCTGTTTCTTCTTTTTCTAAGTTTTTTGTGCGTCTCCTTTCATGGACATCACGCTGACCTGTTCTGGGTTGCTTTGGATTCCATAATTTGATGTTCTTTCTGGAGGGTTCAGGCTTCGATACTGTCTCCTTTTTCAGAGCCATTGCCTTGTTTATTAGTTTTCTTTTTTCGTCCATTGTTAGAAATACTGGATTTTCTGTGGTCTCTTCTTCATTGTGACCTGACTGCGACATCTCATCGTCGCTTTTCTCTCTTTGTATTGTCCTTATTGCTTTCTGACTTAATTGAGGTTGCACATTGTCTTCCGTTGGTTTAGGTAATTAAATATTAGCTGCCTCTTCGATGTAAAAGGAGGCATCTTCTATCAAGTCTCTTGATCCATTTAAGGAGTCTGATTCACTTTCATCCTCGTTGTTTATGATCTTTACCAATCTGGCATCTCGTGGAGGTGGGCCTTTTTCTTTGCTCGTGGATTGTCTTGCATTATCTGTCCCAGGGTTGATATTCCGGAAGACTGTGCGTGCACTTTGTAGGTTACTTTTACCAGTTATTTTAATTTTCAGGTTATTCGATTCTTTTCCCGTCTCTTTTATCCTTTGTAATGGTCTCGAGCATGGACCCTTGGTTTTTTTGGCCCTTGAGCCGGACCAAATACAGGATACAGGTAATCATTAATCGTACGGATTTTCTTTTTTCCGTTTGCTCCCATTTCAATTAGGGAGTCAGATGTTGTTGCTCGTTTTACTATTTAACAGATCCGATTTTTGAATGTTCTTGACCTTTACCTGTGGATTTGGCTTGTCATCTTCAGCTCTATTGGTTGCTTCTTTAGAAATTCCATTGGTGCTTGCATCAGGCCCCTTGCGGATTACCTTTTTGTTAACTTTTTTAATGATTGTGGACTTCACACTGTGGTGACAATTTTCAGTTTTTTGGGGAAAGGTCTTGTGCTGGACTTGTGCATCATTTCTAGCGTCTATTTGTCTTGACTGTTAATACGCTCCGCGATTGTTCATTCCGGTCAGCATTTTCTACAGTTTTCCATGTCCATTTTAGAGACTCTAGCATTGCGTTAGTCAATTGCTTTTTCTCCTGTTTTTCGCCGCTCGCCAGATCGAAAAGTCTTCGTTGCCATGCAGCTGAGATTTCTGCTTCGTGATTTAATCTTGCTTCTATTTTTAAAGCTGTGATTTCCTGTGCTGTTAACTTTGTTAGCATCAATGCTAGAAGTGCGTTATTATCCTTTACATTTTCACTTATTGCCTCAAAGTTTCATATACGGGGCCAGTGAGATGGTTAAGGCAGCCATAACGTTATTTTGTAATTGGAGTCCAATTTCCAATGTCAAGTTGCAGTGGATCGTAGGTGACTCTTTATTGTGCATACTCTTATTTATTTATGGAAGTTTTTTAATATTACTTTGGTTAGATTCTCCATTTGGGCCCATTCTTTGAGGCAAATAATCCAATTCGTCTGTTTGTGTAAAGATTGTTTCATGCTGGCCCCTTGTGCATGATTTTTCTTCATCTTTAGTGGGTACTGTGGGAAGACGGCTCTTGGAGGCGAAAGTTGAGTGCAGACATCTTTTGTCTAGTGGTGAAGATATCAATGTGTCTGCGTCATCTGTGTTAAATATCAGCCGAAGACCTATTCCCTCGTTAGGGTTTTTGCCTAAATGCGTTGTTTGTGAATTTCCGTGGGTTTTTGGTCTTGCTCCAAGATCTTTGGGCAAACCTTTTAATGTTGTTTGGCTTTTTTCTAGGCCAGGTATCTATCTTTTTTCAATTGATGAACCTTTTGTTGCATTTCCTTCCATTGTTTTTATAAATTGTTCCCTCCATTCTTGTTCACCAATCTCTTCTGCTATTGAAATTTCATGACTTTGCCTTTTGTCGGTGAATCGTTTGCCTATTAGGGGCAAATGTTTGCTCTTTGCTAATTGAAGTAAGCGGTTCACCTGTTTGTGTGGTTCAGTCTCGTCATTCTGGGTATTACATCTTTTCTGTGCTCTCTGTTTTAGTAGGGACTCCAATTTTCTATATTCCTTTTCATTTGGACCTGTATCAGTTAGTGACTTCTTGTTCTTTTTGGTCTTGTAGTAGACCAAAAATTAATTCCTGTAATTAATGTTGGAAGACTAGACTGCTTCCTGATTGTATCTCGAGAAGTTCCTTCTTTTTCTTTCATGTTGTTCGCGGACTCTTGACAACATATATTATTTATTGTATCATGATTTTCTCCTTTGTCACTTGTTAACATTATTTCTGATGCGTCAGAATAGATGGAGTCTTCTAGGTCTTCGCCGCATGACTGCTTATTGGTTTCGTAGTTTTCATCTTTTTTCACTCAAATCATTGATAGTTCCTTTTTCTTTCATGTTTTGTTCGAACAGATTTAGAGTTTCAGGTGATTGACTTTTGTCGTTCTCTCTGTGTAAGGAGGTATTGTCGCCGTCATTTCTTTCTGATTTAGAACTCCTTTCTCTGGACTCATTTAGGTCAATTATGATGTCACTTCTATTTTCTTGTTGTGCTTCTACCATTAGACCGATGCCAGTAAGTTCCGCATCTGTCACATTTAAATGGTCTTTTGCCAAGGCGGCCAGCTGGTTCGATACCTCTTGGTTTTTGTCTATTTCATTTACTGTCTGCCTATCACTTTCTTTGTTATCTGACGGCGGGGTCATTTTTGAATCACAAGTGAGTTCTGATGTTATATCTATACTTGGTAACACTGAGGAGGCATGTTCGGTGGCTACTTCCACCATAACTTCCTCCCTTCCTCCATCCGTCTCACCAGTCTTTTGTCTCTCATGACTTTCATGCTGTGACAACACAAGTGAATTAGGGCTGACAATTGTCTTACCTCTTTCTTTTGGTGGTCCGTGGACTTTACCGGGTCTCTCTTGCTGATGTTGGGGGGGTGGGGTGGGGGGGGGGGGGGGGGGGAGTCTGGAGGTAGCTCTTGTTTGGGGGCGAGCTGTTATTCCTTCAAGTGTGGTGTTGATATTCACATCTTTTGTAGTTGAAATAGCAGCCATGCTTTCAGGCAGCTCCTTGGTCGTCACGTTGTGCACTGAGGTACAGGGTTTGAGACGCCGAATCTCCTCTCCACACTTCTTTTGGGGATCGATGACGCCAGGGCTTTCACACTGCCTGGCGAGCTGCACAAAGGAAGTGGGTCCGAGTATTTGTGAACTTGTTTATCGCGTTTGCAGCCTTCGTGTCAATACACGGATATTGTCTTAAGCTAACGGCGCTTGAGCACCAAAGCCGCCAAACAGCCTAACAAATCCAGCCCTTCTGCCTCAGGGCTTACACCGCAATGGCGCAGGGGGTGTGTCTGTGAAGGCTGGAAAAAAGTCACGTGAGCGCACTGGCAGATTCAAAGCACAGTGTATTTTTGTGCTTAAAGCCCCAGGCGTCCTTTTCACCTGTTCGCTTTTAAGCTCCGTCGAGATGTGCAGATAAAGTACAGTTGGTCTCTTTATCAGCTGCTGCTGCTGCGAGGTCTCTCCTCTCCTTATTTTTGCAGTTACTGAAGCTGTCCTCCCCTACTGTAGCCGACAGGTACGGTCTTCACTCCGGCTCCCCGTCTTTCAAAGACAGTTGGTCTGCGGTCTCTCAGTGCGATCACGGGCAGGTTCACGAGACGCTGCCGACATGACCACAAATGGGAGGGTCGGCCAGCTTGTGCTTGTGGGGCTGGTCGTATCAGTAAGTATAGTGTCTGTTACAGGAGTAGCGACGCCTATCCTAACAAGGAAGTCCCTAACTAGCAAACTAACGAAAGACGACCTAATGTCCAGATGTTTCTGACCATCACACTAATACATACAACAAAACAACAAGGAACAATTGGCTGTATTCAACTCAAAAAGTTCAAACTTATAAGCTTTGAAAAGTACTCCGTGACCAGGGTTGGATTCCCTTCCCCTGAATCAATGCAGGAATACCTTTGGAGAAGTTCTTTTTCAACACATTTCTAATCAGTTCAACACACAAGACCTTTCCCTTCAAAGGCGGCCTTCCACTTTTTAAAGTAAATGGCTCTTTCATAAACACTGGTTCCACAACTTCAAAACAATTAGTCTTTACCAATATCCATCTTGGGACAGCAGAAATGTCTCTCTCTCAAATCACAAGTTCATAAATCAAAGCAATCGTCAGAATATCCCCTTTCTCCTTCAAGTGAATTACTTTTGCAACTTTTGTGAGGATAGAACAGCAACTGTTTCCGATAATGCCACACGTGTTTTTCAAATGAAATATCTTTAACAATATCTTTAACACATTCTTTTCATCACACTTTACCACAGCAAACTTCTTTACCGATTCACTTGCCTGCCATAAACTCCTACAACTATAATTATGCTTTGTGGCAATAGTTGTTCCAAGATTCTCCACACCAGTATCCTTTGTGGGGAGGTTTGGCCAACGACTGCCTCTTTTAATGGTTTCTTGACTTTTGGTAATGCAGGTTACAGGTCTTTTCCCAGATAAGGGCAGTTGCACACGTGTTGCCTTTCTTCTGCTCCTTTACAGCCTCTCTGCTGTTGGCAATGCAGGTTATATGCTTTCCCCAACTGGTGTCCCAGGTAAGGGGGAATTAAGCCCGTCTTTCCCTTCTTCTGCTTCGTATTCAAAAGTATTTGAATTTTATAAATGTTCTACGCAGAGTGCCCCAGGGTTACCTTCAGCTTCAGGCCAACTCACTGGTCTGCTTTGGCGTCTCCTGTTCCCTTGATGGTGCTGCAGGGGAACTTTTACCTGCTTCTGCACAAAGAAGCACTGCTCGTCGGGCTGGCAGCACATCTCCCTCTCAGCCAGGCTTCTTTGCCACCAGCCTGCATATCTTGCGTCAGCTGGCGTCGTTCTTTCTTTTTCTGTGTTCAACCCAGCCTTCTGGTGTGCCTCTGCCTCAGCTACTCATTCAGCATTCACTGACACCTCCAACTAATTGTTGAGTTTAAATGTCCCACTCAGGTGATGTGGTCTACAACAACTAGACCAAACATCATGGTAAATGACATTGTTGATCCTTACTAACTGTGGGCCCCTCTTCTTCGTCCCAGTACCAAGGGCATTATGGATCCTTATGTCCATGTTCAATTATTTTGAATTGCTTTGTGAAATTAACATTACCAGAGTTAGGGAATTTTGTATAAAAGGTTGGGGTTTAACCTTGGATTTTAAATCTCCATTTAAGACATAATTTTGACAATTAGGGAATGCTGCATTTAATTTCGGATTAGATGACTTTTCATAACATGTTCTTTTTATATTTTCATAGGAAGGACTTGTACAATGACAGCATGATATCAAATATTTGGGTATCTCATCCTCATAAAATGAATACCGAGTCCCTCCCAAAGGAGTTACCACTTCCTCTCCCCAACCCCCCCATGACAGCCATCTCTTCCCATGTGATCCTCCCTCATGTTACCACCCCCAGGGTTAGGATCAGGTAGTGGCTGCCTTCCCCAGGCCATATGGGAGATCTTGGGCTCGGGTTTAGTGATGACTCTACCGGATTCATCAAATTCCTTTTAGGTAGACAAAGACAAAGGGCTGCAGAGTTTCTGACTCCTCCCTCGCTTCCTGTCTTCACAGACACTCTGAAGCCTTGGTGGTAAACACAAAGGGTTCCCGCCAAAGACAAAACTTCTACCAGGACCTCCCACAACTAGGACGGCAGAGGGAGACCCAAGAAAGAACAAGGATACTCAAAATGGCAAAAGAAGAAGGAAGCCAACATTCTAGCAGAATGGTGACCCTCCTGTGTATTACTGCAGCCGATTTGACAGCCTGCAAGCAATATCAGACTAAGGGTCATTAAGGTAAAACCACTGCCATTAGCCATAAGAGTTAGCTTGCCTTTGTACCAGACATGTTACTATGTCAGTGAGCAAAGGGGATACCATGCATCTCCACCTAAGGTGGGGTCTGCTGGTCTCACGTTTAAAATGTAAAGGGGATGGAAATCCCACTTTACCTTAGGAACAGTAGTTTACCCAAGGTATATTAAGAGAACTTAAAAAGGGAAGCCCAAAAGGCAACCCAGCACCACTGCATTTTAAATGCTGTGTGCTCACATAGGGAACTACCTAAATCCCAAAAGTTATAGGGAACTATAAATCCATACATACACTATGGAGAGACATAAAACGGTCACCAATAAAAATAAAAAAAAAAGTAAAAGAAAGGGGAGAAAAAAAATTAAGATACCCTCTCACCCAGAAACATGGAATAATGATCACCAAGTCCTTTAAACATTCTGGGTTGACACAGATAAGGAATATTTATCATAGAATTGAAAATCTTACCAAACATGAGCTTGAAGTAAATGGCAGAAGGTGACCCTCATAGCGAGAGCATGGAAAGGTATCCCGCAAGGCCTCTCTTGGTGATGAAGAACTGCAACTTCAGGGAAGTGCTCCATTTTCCATAAGCAGAGGATCTGAAGTGCCCAGGCTCAAGTCGAGATGAAAACCATTGCAGCAAACTATCCCAGGAGGACGTCTGGCTAGCCCACAGGATGTTTCCAGGACCGTCATGTGTGGTTCCCACAGCTGGGTCTTCGAGCAGAGGTTGGGATTGGTTGTTCCCACCAGTCCTGGCGTCGAAGAACTGATGAAGGTCTACAGGAGATCTGAGAGACAGGGCTTTGCTGGGCAAGTGGCGAAAGGGAAGGAGGAGATCTTCCAATGACAAGCTCCAAGTCTTCAGAGTGCTGCTCTCCTTCGTAGAGCTCTTCGCTCCAACGATGATCTGAGGAATTCTGCAGGAGTCACCCTTTTATCCACGATCCATGCTTTAGATGCGCCCAGCTCACCAATGGCAAATATCTGCACTATTCAAGCTGGAAGGGACCATCCATTCCTGGACAGCCTCTGACCACTGAATCTGCCCAGCAATAGAGACGCCTAGCTTGGATGTGGAGACAGGCCCAGCCCTCAACATCCAGCCACCCACACAGACCAGACTGCCACTTTGCCTACGAAAACTGAAGCTGTCCCTGGGAAAGGGCTTACCATATATGGAAACTGCAGCTACCCTAGGTCAGGAAGACTGTCAAAATAAAAGTTGGCCAAAGGACAGGCAAAAATCTTGCGGCACAGCCAGTTGAGCATATGGTACTCCATTGGCATTTCACATAAGGTGAGGTTTGCAGGAAAACTAAGCAAAGAACTTAACTACGGTGAACAGAGTTTTCCTGCACTGATAACTATAGAAGCTGATCCGTGCTCCCCTAACAAAGCATACAAGCTTAGCAAAAGTAGAGTAAAAAGGCTTCCCTTACCTTCAAAACAATAGGGGAAAAAAGTAGTGTGTCCAGTTGATGTCTATGGAGGGAAGCAGCAAAAACAATCATTCCCAACAGCTATGTACTCCAAAAGTCCACGGTCATGCTTTCTCTCTCCCGATTCATATATGCACCCATCTGCCAGTAAGAAACCATCCCAGAGATATGCCGCAGCTGAGCCATACAAGCACTTATGGGTAATTGTGCCGATTTTAAAGCTGATCCTCTCCTCAATGGCCAACCAATAAAGATCTCTTCTATGTTCTGAGATTGGGTCACCTCTTGGAATGTTTTTTACGATGCGTACTGCATTATTCTGCAGTACCTGCATCCCATGAATGCACCTCTTATTCGCTCCACTCAAGATGGCCTTACAGTAATCCAATCTCACCATAAGTACTGCTCTAGCCAGAGTAATGCAGTTTGCCTGAGAAAGGAACAGTTTAATTAACCAGAGCAATCTTAGATGGTATTGTGCTTTGCTCACAACATTGCTGGTTTGGGCTTCTGAACTCGGAGAAGGTAATAATGAGTGTTTTAACTTCGGTAGCAATGTGAATCAATTGCTGCTTGATATGGAAGCCTACATACTCTGTATTTAGTTTTACTTGCGATTGTGAGAACACAAATATAAGAAACTCAATCTTGGATCCATTGCTACACAATCCGTTAACCGTCATCCGTACCTTAATTGATTCATAGATGAAACCTCCTTTGAATCTTTACCATAATCCCCGCTTTGTTCTATGACGATCTGGGTATCGGCCGCAAAGTTTGTGAAACTGAAGCCCAGCTTGTCGAGTAAGTCACACAGAGGGCGAAATAACACACTGAAAAGAGGGCAGAGACAAGCGCCTTGCGGGCCTCCACCGCTAATACATTCTGGCTCAGAGTTTTCCTCTCCCCAATGAATGTTAGACATCCTGTTTCTGAGGAATGAGTCCATCCATTTACTCATCGCTTCTGAACAATCACCACCCCTGCATGCTGCTTTTTTATCATCAATTCATGGTTCACCAAATCGAAGGCTGCTGACAGGTCCAGCAACATCAGCAGCACCGATTTGCTTTTGTCAATGATAGCCAGCACCCCTATCTGTATCTGAAGGTCTATTAAGGCACTTTCTGTACCGTGATGGGCTCTAAAACCCAACTGTTTTTGGTGAAGTATCTTGTTTGTTTCCAAATGTTACTGCAGCTGCATGGCTATAAAAAAAGAATTGTGTAACCCAATTGTTCAGATCATCCACCAGGAAGCTATTGATCCCAGAGCTCCAGAAGCAAAGTGCAGGACCATGTCAGGCAGCACTGTGGAAGCACCAGTGCATGGGGTGCGATGGCCGAATGGAAAGAAAAATACAGACTGGCAGCTTCAAAAGGAACAAGTTACTTACCTGTAACTGTTGTTCTCTAGCATGGATTCACATGCTCATGAATATTCCCCGTCAGGCCGGGAATCCTCGGTATAGAAAAAAATCAGTATCAGTTTCGTTTCTGATCTGTCTTTCTTAGTAGTAACCAATCACTGGTCTCTGGGTCATACTGCCCCCAGCCAATGACTGCCCTCTCCCTAAGCCCCGCCTCCAGCAGCCATCCTCAGATTTGGTAGCACGTAAAGTGGCAGTATGACCAAGTGAAGAGCCGGGAGGGTTCGCATGTGAATCCATGCCAGACCCATGCTGGAGGACAACAGTTACAGATAAGTAACTTGTTCCTTCTCCAGCATGGGGTCTGGCATGGATTCTCATGCTCATGAATAAGAGAATACATAGCAGTACACACATGCACAACCACGGGAGGTGGCAACAGGCTCAACATTAAGCAATACAACAACTCAACATTAGGCGAACAGGTTGCGCAGCACTGCTTGGCCGACCCTGGACTCCTCCCTGGAGTCCCAATCGACGCAGTAGAATCTTGTGAAGGTGTGCGTCGACCTCCACGTCGCAGCCCTGCAGATGTCCAGCAGGGGCACACCAGACAGGAACGCCGTGGTAGCAGCGATCGCTCTGGTCGAATGGGCTCTCGGACGGCCGGGCAGCTGTCAGTTTGCCAACCGGTGACAGTGCATGATGCAGCCGGAGAGCCATCTTGAAATGGAAGCCTTCGAGAGAGCTTTCCCTTGATTCACAGTCCTAAAGTTCACAAACAGCTGTGACGTCTTCCGAAAACTCTTTGTGCGGTCCACGTAGAACTTCAGCGCTCTAGCTACATCCAGCGAGTGCAAAGTCCTCTCGGCCGGCGACAAAGGTGACGGGAAGAAAACTGGCAACACCAAGGGCTCGTTGAGGTGGAAGTCCGACGGCACCTTGGGCATAAAGGATGGGTGTGTCCTCAGCACCACCCTCGTGTCATGAAAAGTCAAGTATGGAGGCTTGCAAGATAGGGCCTGGATCTCTCCCACTCGTCGTGCGGAGGTGATGGCCACGAGGAAAGCTGTCTTCCATGACAGGAACTTCAAAGGCGCCAAATGCATAGGCTCGAATGGGGCCCCCATGAGCTTGGTCAGCACCACATTAAGCTCCCACGCCGGGGCAGGAGCCTTCACCGGCGGGAATGATCGGAATAGTCCCTTCATGAATTCTTTCACCAGGCGATGAAACCACAAGGACGCCCGTCCCGTCGTCCTGGTATATCGGGAGATTGCAGCCAGATGTATTTTGATGGAGGCGTGAGCCAGTCCAACTTTGGCCAGCGACAGTAGGTACGGCAGTACTTGAGGGGCCGTAATCCGCAGAGGGTTAATCTTCTGTGCACGGCACCAGACAGAGAACCTCTTCCATTTATGTCCGTAGCACTTGAGAGTTGAGGAGGCCCTGGCCTTTGCAAGAACCTCTCTGCAGTCGGACGGGATGTCGTACCCTCCAAACTCTAGTGCTGCAGGAGCCAGGCCTGCAAGTTCAGCGACTCCGGGTTGTGGTGAAGAATGGCGCCTTGTTTCTGGAGAGAAGGTCTGCATCCGTCGGCAGCTTGACTGGTGGGGACGCTGACAAGTCCAGAAGGTCCGGGAACCAGATCTTTCTCGGCCACGCCGGTGCGACGAGGATCATCCTGCACCGGGACCTCTTCCAGGGGAACGAGAAAGCATCGCCCATGTTCCTCGGCTGTGGGAACCTGCTGGCGAACCTCCGGCACTTGGAATTTGTCGCCGTCGCGAAGAGATCGATTTGGGGTTCGCCCCATCGTCGGAAGAGTCGATCCACTTGATCCTGGCGTAGTTCCCACTTGTGGCACGAGCGCAGCTCCCTGCTGAGTGAGTCAGCGATCGTGTTTTTTATTCCTGCCAGATGAAGAGGCACCAGAAACATCCCTTGGGCGAAGGCCCAATGCCACAGATCTTGGGCTTCCTTGGATAGGGCCGGGGACCTGGTTCCGCCCTGCTTCCGGATGTAGAACATTGTGGTGGTGTTGTCGGTGAAGATCCTCACCACCTTGCCCTTGAGGGACTGAAGAAAAGACCTGAGGGCCCAGAACACCGCACGGAGCTCCAAGATGTTGATGTGGAGAGACTTCTCCTCCAGGAGCCAAAGGCCTCTCGCGTGAAGATCTCCGGAGTGTGCTCCCCAACCTTCCAGGGAGGCGTCCATCGTCACCGTCACCTGGTGAGCTGGGGTCTGAAAGTCCGTGCCCGCCGACAGATGGGAGCGGGTACCCCACCACCGGATCGCCTGACGGAACGTCTCGTTGAGAGGGATCCTGTCCTCGAAGCTGCCCGTCGACTGGATCCAGCGGGCATCGAGGAACTCCTGTAAGGGTCTCATCCGAAGCCTGCAAAGGCGCACCAGATAAATGCAGGAGGACATCATCCCGAGGAGGGACTTGATGGATCTTACCCTGGCCATGTCCGTGGCCAGCAGACGCTGCACCTTGCCCAGAATGGTCCTGGTCCTTTCCTCCGACGGCGAGGCCAGCCGCGCCACTGTGTCGAGCTTGGCTCCCAGAAACAGGGCGACTTGCGACGGAACCAGGTGGGATTTTGGAAAGTTGATGGAGAATCCCAGGTCCGTGAGCAGCTGGACGGTCTTCGCAGTGTGCTCCACGGCGAGCTCCCTTGTCCTTGCCCGGATGAGCCAGTCGTCCAGGTAGGGGTAGACATGGATCCCCTGTAGGCGCAGCCGCGCCGCCACCGGTGCGAGGCACTTGGTGAACACCCTGGGTGCCGACTTCAATTCAAAAGGGAGGGCCTTGAACTGGTAGTGCCGCCCTTGGACCACGAACCTGAGGAACTTTTGGTGTCTCTTTAGAATGGGGATGTGGAAGTAGGCATCCTCCAAGTCCAACGACGACAGGAAATCGCCCTCCTCCAGCTGTCCCAGCACAGACCATACAGAACTTCTGTGCCTTGATGTACTTGTTCAGTCGTCGTAGGTCCAGGATGGGGCGCCATCCTCCTGTCTTATTTTTTACGAGGAAGTACCTTGAGTAAACTCCGGAGCCCCGAAGCGTCTTCCAACAGTAGTTGAGGGACGTGATTTTCCTTCCTGGCCACGGGTGGAACGCGAGGGCACTTCTTCTGAAACTCGAGGGCGTGCCCTTGGGCCAGGGCGTCCAGCACCCAACGGTCAGTGGAGATGGACTCCCACACGCTGACGAATCTCGCCACCCGGCCTCCCACCGGGGGCCCGACCCCACGGTCGGTTCAATCTTGTTTGGAGGCCGCCTTGCCTCCTTGACCTCCTTGTCGACGACGGGCACCACCTGACTTGCCGCGTCCCCTGTAGGCTTCCTGGGACGAAGATCTTGCCGCTTGGCGGTAAGTGGAGGAGCCACTGCCGGATCCCTTGGAGGCACCTTGTCTGCCTCCGGAGCTCCGAAAGGACGGCCGTCGTCGTTGGAGCACTCCCAGTGCCCGGGCAGTCTCTGTGTCTGTCTTGATGGCCTGAAGGGACTCATCAACAGCCTTCCCAAAGAGGTTGTTCCCGTCGAAGGGCATGTTCAAAACCTTGGTTTGTACGTCCTGGCGGAAATCCGTGGCCTTGAGCCATCCTCGTCGTCTCAAGCAAACGCCGTTGCCCAACTGATGGAAACCAGTGTCGGCGATGTCCGTTGCCAACGTGATGGCGTGGTCCGAAGCAATCTCCCCCTCCTGTAGGATTTCAAGGGCCTCAGCCCTTTTGGCGTCTGGAAGGAAGTCTAACAGAGGGGCGATTTTGAACCACAACTCCCTGTCGTAGCGGGCTACGATAGCCAGGGCGTTGGCCGCCTTAATAGTCGTTGCTGCGGATGAGATGATCCGTCGTCCCATCATGTCCAACTTCCTGCCCTCACCGTCCGGCGGGGAAGTTGATGTCGAGGCTGATGCCCCCCCAGCTTTCTTCTTTGCCGCCGCCGAGACGACCGAATCTGGGGTAGGTTGTGCCCAAAGGCACAAGGGGGCAGCGTCGGGGACCCGGTACTTCTTCTCGTACCGGTCCCTCTTTGCCAGCGCCGTGGCAGGGTTCTTGAGGAGGGCAAGCCCCTCATACCAGATGTCATCAAGAAGCGGTACGGCAAGGACCGTCTTCCTTTTAGCCTCGCGCCGTTGGTAAAGGAACCCTTCTTTCTTCTTTTCTTCTGGGCAGAGCTGAAAAAGCTTGGATGCCCTGGAAATCATGGCATGAAAGGATCCAATCTCGTCGGGCGGGGATGCCCGAGCAGGGGGCGACGGGGGACACGTCCCGTCGTCGCCTCCGTCATCTGTACCTGTCGTAGCCGTGTCGGTGCCTGTATCATCCCCGTGGGTAGTAGACCGGGGGGGAAGGCAGAGCAGGCCGCAGAGGTGGCGTAGGATGCGTCCTCCTCTTATGCGGTGGACTCTCCGAAGGTCCTGGCTCCGGTTCCCCCGTAGGGTCTGGCTCAGGTACCTCCGTCGGGGGAAGGGGCAACCTTGTCCTTATCTCCGAGCATAAGAACTGAATCACTGACAAAATGGCCGCCGAGGTGTCCTGCGGCGCCGGAAACGACGGGCGCGAGGGCTCTTGAGGAGCCTTGTCGGCGACACCGTCGCTCTCGTCGTCGTCCTCGTTGGGATCCCTCCCGATGGGCTGGGCCTCTTCCACGACTTCGATGAGCTCTTCTTCAGAGGTCGTGTCCGTATCCATGATGGCCACCAGCCCCTCCCCCACCTTTTCCAACGAGGACTTTGTGGGGGTCTTCTCAATGGGCCTGAAAGACGACTCCCTCTGCGGTGGCAGGAAGACTCTGGATCCTGAGGGCGCCTCCACAGGCTGAGCCAGGGCCGCGGCGACATCCTCAATCGAGGTCTTAGCAGAGTGAATTAAGGCCATCGTCACCTTCTGGACGCCTGGGGCCTTCACCTTGGGGGGAGGGTCCGAGCCTCGCTCCCCCACTGCCGGAATCTTCGAGATCGACCGGGGCCTCTCCAGAAGCTTCGCCGGGTTCTCGGACTTACTCTTACCCAAGCCAGAGCGTTGGCTCGTGGTTGATGGCGCCGGGGAGGATGCGCCCTACCTGGCAGCCAAGGAGCCCGACCGATCGGCGCTCCCGGTGCCCCTGGACTTGCGGTGCTTAGCCTTTTGTCGGGCCCCTGTCGCCGGGCCGCCCTCACAGGACTTAGAAGACCGCTCGGGCTTCTTTTTCTTCTTCTCGCCTGACGAGCTCTTCCCTTCCAGCCAGTCGGCGAGACGGAGGTGGCGATCCTTCATGGTCCGCTCCGACATGTTCCCACAAAACGCACAGTCCTACTCCTTGTGTGTCTTGTCCTCATGGAGACAGTAGAGGCATAACGAATGCTCGTCCTCCTTGAAAACATTCTGAAGCTGGCATCCAGGGCAGGTCCTGAACAGCTTCCCGGGCGTCAAGCTTCCTTTCTCCTGGGCCATGTCCGGGGTAGGCCTCAGAACTTCTGGAATCCTCCAAAAGCGTAACTCGACGAAATCTTCACCCTTGAGGGGCGTAGAAAACTCCGAAACGGATCCCCGTTGATCGGATGTAGAAACGGTGGAGCTTGAGGCTCTATTTAACCGAAAAATGAGAAATCTCCTGAAAAAGCACGAAAACGCAGCAAAAGCTCGAGAGCTACAGCACGAGGACTCCCCAACACTTGAACGTGCGGTAAAAATCTGAGGATGGCTGCCAGAGGCGGGCTTAGGGAGAGGGCAGTCATTGGCTGGGGGCAGTATGACCCAGAGACCAGTGATTGGTTACTAAGAAAGACACATCAGAAACTGATACTGATACTGATTTTTTTTCTATACCGAGGATTCCCGGCCTGACAACGGGGAATATTCATGAGCATGTGAATCCATGCCAGACCCCATGCTGGAGAACTGTATTTCCCCACACTCAAGCCATGATCCCCAGCCCCGCAACAGGCCATTGGCCAGAAGTTGAGTCAGGTCTCTCACCAGCTTCCACTGAATTTTCTTAATTCCAGACGTCACAGCAGCAATTCTCTCCCCAGGCCCTAACCATAAAAGCCTGCGTTCGCCTCAAAGAATGGCACAATCCATCGTGAAAAATATCAGTCGGAAGGGTAGCAGGCATCAAACGGTGTCAGAACCACTAACGGCAGAAATTGGGGCAGTTATCATCTAGTTAGCATGAGGAGCAGTATCGGCTCCAGTATCACTGGCCGTATTTGAAGCTGTGGTCGGTGGATGTTAACTATATTAAAGCTCCTCCAGGGCAGCTACGTCTCCTGACATCTAATCTTCTCGCCCACTCCTCATCGACAACACCATTTTGAATTTCAAAAACAATGCAAACATTTTTCCCATCACTATATTCACCACGATAAACACATTAATGATTGTGAAACAAGTGATCTACTGTTAAGGGTGCATAATACTACAAGAACAAGTTTAAAATCAAAGCTGAAATATTCAATTATTGCACAATTAAGTTCTTAAAAAATGTTTTTGTATTCCATTTTGGTGATAGGGTTGGCACTTTGACCAGAAGTAATGCATATAACACAAAGCGCCTACAGAGGAAATCACACTTGTTGGTGCCTTAACACATGAAAAGGGGATAAATGATAACAGAAAGGCATACATAAATTATTAGAATTATAGTTCTTTTATAAACACGCGTAATACCGAAGACCAGTTTCTAAGCGCGAAGCCAGGATTTCACATCTGTGTTGCTATGCTTTGTCTTGCTTCAAAGACAAACGTGTTGCCCCGAGCTATCCTCTCGTCCCAAATAAAATGCACTTGTTAGGTAGAATTTCCGTTTTTGAGTGTAATTCTCCCCACTTTGAGGGCCCCTCAGCATTTTTGCTGGACTCTTGGATTTTTGGACCGATTCTCCTGAGTGAGTGGGAACTTTTTTCCACACACTCATTCTTTTACTCTGACATCGGGAACCCTTTTTATCTCCTTTTAATACTTTCTAATGGAGTTCTGCTTTCCCCCAGGTTTTCTGGCATCTACAATGTATTATTGCAACACCCAGCACTTTCTGCGGAGTGTTGCCGGGGAGCTCCTTGAGCTTCCCTTTTTATTTTACCCGTGTCAACCCCTGTTAACAAGACAGGGGGACACACTGTCCCACTTGTATTTTATTGTGTGAGATCAGCACATCCCACCTTCAGTGGAGTACTGAGGGGAAACATTGTATCCTTTTTCTCACTTTCCCACTAGCTTTTAGTTAGTGCTCCAAGTTCATCTGACAGGCTGGTGAAATGGTACCTTTTTGCACGGCTTTTTGTGGACTTTTGTCGCTAGCTGCCATTGCAGCTGTGGTAAGGGGCACTAGGGTCACCATCGTCACCATTTGCCTAAAATGGTGGCTGTACTTTTCTAAGCCCTGCTCATGATGACTTTGTCTTTCTTGAGTATTCTTCTACCTGCCTGGTTGGGGGTGGTCTTGATGGATCTTTGGTGGGCTTCCCTTGGAAAGCCCACCAAGGCTCTCTGAGTGCCTGAAAGGACAAGAAGTGGGGGAGATTACCGAAATTCCCCTGGTCCTTGTCCTGCAGTGTGCCTGCCTGGAACCAGTTTGTACTGAAAGGCTGCCCATTGGATGGCCAACCCCCTTGCCCCCCAAAGTTGGAATGAAGGCATGTCTGGTGATTGGTGGGTTCAGTCAGTTTTCCTGCATAAAAGATGGGGGTCCTGGAGTAGAAACATCCATCACTGAAACTAAACATCCGCAGAAGGATGTCCGCAGCCACTTCCAGTGACCGCCAGAGCCACCTGAGTAACCGCTGCAGTCCCGACCTCAACTTCTGTGCGACAGGTAAGTCCTGAAGAGGACTTCCTCCCTTGGACTGGTGGGCCTAAACAGTCCCACGACAAACTGCATTTTGCGCACTCTCATGGAAGAGCTGCAACCTCCGTGGCCCTTAATTCAGAAATGCACATGGTCCTGTGCCATTTTGCGGTGAAACATCTTCCAAAATGCCGTTTCGTCTGAAACTTTGCAGGCATTCTCCTGGAACTCGAGAGGCTGGGTCCCGCTCCTGAAAGTCCCCTCAGCCAAGATGAGGACTGAGATTCGGAGTAAAGTCTACTGCACAACAACCGTCCTTCAACCGAGCCTTCAAAAAGGCGCTAACGAGCCAGTGCTGCGAAGATCTCCTGCTGGGCGTCCAACTACTCAAAAGCAACCATCAGATATCCATTGCAAGTTCTATCCTTCAGTCGCCAAGGCCAAGAATCCTGAACCGGGGACGGCTGTCACCTCTACTTGGGGAACGTCCTACTGCACAAGATTTTTCACTTACAAGGACAAGGTACTGTTCAGCCCCTAAAACTTACTTGGGGCCTGCTTTGTTGTTCCTGTGCTTCGGGGCGTTGCAGTTAAGCTGTTATATGATATGGCATTTATAACACGTCTATACACAAGTGTTTCAAGGCGCGACGAGGCCAGGGAGGGGAAGACAGACAGCGATCCTACTAGGCCAGGTGACATTGAGATTGTACACGTGCAGGGGGGAGGGTAAGGGGAAAGGTGCAGGAGCGAAAGGGGAGTGGCAGTGCAGTACAGTATATAGGATAACAGTAAAATAAATAAAGACAATACTTAAAAGTGCAGCCAGCTGGTGGCAAGTGCAAGGGAAGGAACAGACATCAGGGGTCAGGTGCTAGTAGGGGCTGAAGGGATACAGAAACAGTCCCCAGGTGCAAGGGTTGCCATGGGGCAGTGCAGGTGTGCAACTGGCGTGGAGGGGACCTGGACCCAAGATCAGAGGGTAGCCATGTAACCAGTGCAGATTCAGATCCAGGCAGGAGATCAGCAGGGGAGAGGAGGAGAGAAAGCAGAAGCAAAGAGGATGGGCTTGAGGTGCTTCCGGAACCGGAGAAAGTTCTCCAAGTTTCAGAGAGGCAGGAAGGCAGTTCCAGAGAGAGGCCCCAGCAGAAGAAAGATATCTACCACCAACTCGCTGCTTGGAGAAGCGACCGACTGAGGGAGTTGGAGGCGGATGAGCGAAGAGTTCAACAGGGCAGATATTTAGGAAGAGAGTTGAAGGTATTTTGGCCCCAGGCCCCAGAAGGCCTTGTGGACAATGCAGAAGGTTTTGAACTTAATCCTTGCCGCCACTGGGAGCCAGTGAAGAGATTTCAGTCCTGGAGAGATACGATCCCTGGGCTTGAGGCCAAGGACAAGTCTCGCAGTCCTGTTTTGGATGAGTTGCAGAGGGCGGAGAGTAGAGGCAGGCAAATTTAGAAAGAAGCTGTTGCAGGAGTCCAGCCTAGAGAGAACCAGAGCTCTGGAGACAGTGAGCTTCTGGGGGAAGCAGAGGAAAGGTGTGACTTCTTAGAGACGTCGGATGTGAGGAGAGAAGGAAAGTGTGGAGTCGAAGATGACACCAAGGTTTTTAGCCTCACCGGTGGGAGCAGGAAGAGTGCCAATAGAGGACGGCCAGAGAGTGACCGGAAAGGAGGGAGCAGGTGTGACGACGAGGAGAATATCTGTCTTAATGGCATGAAGGCAGAGATTATTGGCAGCACACCACTCCTGGGTGGCAGACAGACAGTCAGAGATGAGAGAAGGAGAAGAGGTGTTGGAAGGGAGCCTGAAAATGAGTGGAGTGTCAAATGCAAATCACTGAAAGTTGGGGCAGAGAGTGGCAATGCGGAGGGCAAGAAGTGCCAGGTATTGGTTGAACACCCAGGGAGAGAGGTTAGACCCCTGGGGAACACCACAGGTAGAAATAGAGATAGAGGAGAGGGATATGATATGATATTTTATTTATATCACGCTCGTACACAAGTGTTTCAGAGCGTGACTAGGCAAGGGAGGGGAACAGGGGAGAACACACCACAACAATAACGATCTTACTAGGCCCAGTGACATTGAAAACGCCCAAGTGCATGGGAATGGGAAAAGGGAAAAAGTGCATGGAAGGGGGAGAGTGGAAAGTGCGGAGCAGAGGAGAGCAGATAAATAATAAATAAAAAATAAATAGAAAATGGGGGACAAACAGTGGTAGTGCAGCCAGCAAGTGGCAAGTGCTGTGTTTAAGGCAGCTGACTGGGAAAGTCTGATAAGTGCAGAAAAAGAAAAAAAGTGGGGGCTGTAAGGGTACATCTACAGTCCCCAGTGCAAGGAGTGGCCGGGAGGCAGTGCAGGAGGGTGGCAGGGTGAGCAGGTACCTGGGCCCATGGGACAGAGGGTGGCCAGGTGCACAGTGCGAAGAGAGAGCAGATCAGCAAGGGAGAGGGGGAGCGAAGGCGGAAGCAAAGAGGAAGGTCTTGAGGTTCTTCTGGAACCGGAAATTATTTCCCTCAAGTTTTAGATTGGCAGGGAGGCTGTTCCAGAGGGAGGCCCCAGCCGAAGATAGAGATCTACCCCCAGCTCGTTTCTTTGAAAAACAATTGACCCGGAGGGAGTTAGAGGTAGAGGAGTGAAGAGCTCGAGAAGGGCGATATTTGCGGATGGATAGCTGAAGGTATTTTGGACCCAGGCCCCAGAAAGCCTTGTGGACAATGCAGAGGGTTTTGAATTCAAACCTTGCATCCACTGGGAGCCAATGGAGAGATTTCAGGGCTGGAGAGATACGATCCCAGGGCTTGAGGCCAAGGACAAGTCTCGCAGTCCTGTTCTGGATAAGTTGCAGAGGGTGGAGAGTAGAGGCAGGTAGATTTAGAAAGAGGCTGTTACAATAGTCCACCCTAGAGAGAACCAGATCTTGGAAGACAGTGAGCTTCTGAAGAAGGTGAGGAAAGGCAGAGTACCTCTGAGGAGGTGCAGTAGGAAGTTTGAAATTTTTGAGACCTCAGAGATATGGGCGGAGAAGGAAAGTGTGGAGTCAAAGATGACCCCAAGGTTCTTAGCCTTGCAGGTAGGGGTAGGAGGAGGGCCAAGGGAGGTTGGTGAGAGGTTGAGGGAGAAGGATGGAGATGGTGTGCCAATGAGGAGGCTCTCCGTCTTGCTGGCATTCACACAAAGATCATTGGCGGCACACCAATCTTGGATGGCAGTAAGGCAGTCGGAGATGAGAGAGGGAGAGGAGGGGGCCGAGGGCAGCTGAAAAATTAGTTCAGTGTCATCAGTGTAGCACTGGCAATTTGAGCAGAAAATGGCAATGCAGTGGGTGAGAGTTGCCAGGTAATGGTTGAAGAGCCAGGGTGAGAGATTAGACCCCTGGGGAACCCCACAGGTAGAGAGGAAGACAGATGATAGGAAGGACCCCAGTTGGACTTGGGAGGGTCAGTCAGAGAGGAAAGAAGTCAGCCAGGCCAGAGCCTGATCAGTGATGCCCAGGTTATCACAGAGACGGTTGAGCAGGATGGTGCGGTTGACCGTGTCGAAGGCAGAAGAGCGATCAAGGAGGACAGAGGGAATGTTGGGAGTCCAGGTTGGAGAGCAGATCCTCACAGATATTCAGGAGAGCTGTTTCCGTGCTTCTGGATGCTCTGAAGCCAGACTGGTGGTCATGGAGACAGCCAATAGAGTCGGAATGAAGGTTAAGCTGAGAGATGGCCAGCTTTTCCAGGAGTTTGCCCAGAAAGGGGGGTAATGGAAATTGGGCAATAGTTAGCCGGACAGGAAGGATCAGCTGTGGGTTTCTTGAGAAGAGGATGCACAAGGGAATGCTTCAGAGAGGAGGTGAAAGATCCTGAGGCAAAGGAGTGGTTGCAAAAATCGGCAAGTTAGACCTGGGAGGGACAATCGGAGAGGAAGGAGGTCAGCCAAGCCAGGGCATGATCGGTGATACCAAGGTTATCACGGAGACGGTTGGGCAGGATGGCATGGTTGACCGTGTCAAAGGTAGAAGAGAGATCAAGTAAGATGAGGACACAGGGGGTGTTGGAATCAAGGTTGAGAGCAGGTCTTCATGGACGTTCAGGAGAGCAGTTGTGCTTCTGGCAGCTCTGAAGCCAGACTGATGGCCATGGCCAACAGTCAGTGTGAAGATTAAGCTGGGAGATGACCAGGAAAGGAGTGATGGAGATTGGACGATAGTTAGCCAGGCAGGTAGGGTTGGCAGAGTGTTTCTTAAGAAGAGGGTGCACAAGGGAGTGCTTCAGGGGAGGGGGGGGGGGAGACGCCAGTGGCGAAGGAGTGGTTGCAGAAATCAGCAGGAGCCAGGGTGTCAATGTGGTCCTTAAAGGTTTTGGAGGAACAGGGGTGAACCTGTTTTGACGAGACTTTCATAGATCGGACTTGTCTAGAAACCTCATCAGAGGAGAACAGGGGAAAGGCAGAGAAGGAGAGGGGAGAGGTGGCCGAAGAAGAGCCAGAGAAAGAGCAGGGAGTAGAGGGAAGAGGGGGAAGAGGAAGAGAGTGAAGACAGGTTGCCCTGAGTTTTAGAGATGAAATGAGAAGCCAGGGCCGTGCAAAGGGCCTGGGAGGGGACAGGAGAGGTAGCGACTGCAGCAGGATTGCCCAGCTCCTTGCAGATTTTAAAGAGTTAACCCGAGGTATTAAATGCCCCGGAGATGCAGGCTTGGACGTGGGCTCTCTACTTGGTGCGGACAGAGAGCCGGTATTGCCTTTGGAGCAGGTGGAAGGCCAGTTTGTCAGTGGATGTACCAGAAGCACGCCATTTCCTCTCAGCCACCCTGCACTTGTGTTTAAGGGGGACGATGTTTGAGTCGTACCAAGAGTTACACTTGGCTTTGGGTTTCAAGCGGATTCTTATGACCGGTGCAAGAACATCGAGAGTATCAGATATAGCAGAGTGGAGCATGGAAAGGGCTGTGTCAGGATGTGAGTCAGCCAGAGGAGGAGTGGGGGGGGGGATGGGCGAGAAGGTGGTGGCGAAAGCCTCAAATGACAGGCTTCATGGGTCGGATAACCGAGAAGGTAGGTGGCAGTGCTGGAGTTTGCTAGGTCTGAGGGGTAAAGAGGGTGAGATGGGAGTAAAGACGAAAGTGATCACTTCACGGATAGAGGAGTGGTGCAAGGGATCGAAAGGGGAAGGTCTGAATAGATCACAACATCCAGAGTGTGCCCTGCAGAGTGAGTCAGCCAGAGGGAGGAAGAGTGAGTCGCAGAGGTCACGAAAGAGTCCAGTGGAAGGACAGGAAGCAGCCAGGTGGATGTTGAAGTCTCAAAGAATGAGAAGTTGAGAGGTTACCAGGAGGGAATAGGAGACATCTGCCCAATCAGAGGAAGGAGGAGATCCGACCAGGTGGCCGGTAGATGGTAGCCACAGTAAGGGAATGGCCAGGAGAGAGAGCCTGCAGACGAGGCAATCTAAAGCGTAGGCCTGCGTAGGATTGACGGAGGCAGGAATCCACTCAGGGAACAATAGGGCTACACCCCCTCCGGAACGGTTGGATTTGGGCGCAGAGAGGATCTTGTAGCCATCAGGGAGGAGAGTGTCATAGCTTGTGACCGAGCTGGCCGCGAACCATGTCTCGATGAGACCGGGGACATCGAGGTCAAGTTCCTCCAGGAAGCGGCAGATGTCATAGGAGTATTTAAAAGCTGAGCAAGAGTTTAGAGTGTTACTTGCATCCCCTCCCAGGCCTAGATTGAGCTACATTGGGTGGGCAACCCTTTGTGCTCAATACCAAAGAAATCTCCAGCTTCTTACCTGTAAACATGAAGAACTCTTCATAGACTGCCTTGTTTGCTGCTTACCAGTTTTTCCTTCCTCTGCCCTTGGTCACTGGACTACCGGTGCCCCCTTTTACTATGAGATGCTCCTAGAATAGGATTGGACTTCTTAAGATTGGTTAAGCAGGGTTTAACTAAAGTTGTACAAGTTGGTCTGAAGTTTACATACATGTTTCTGAAGCGTCTATTGCTTTGTATTACCAACAGTTCAAAATCCTTTGGCTCTTGGAACTATTCTGTGTTTAATGTTAGTGTGTGATAGTACTTACCTTACTTAAATATTTTAGCCTTGGTGTATATAAAATAAATGTTTATTTTTATATAACTGCTTGTGTGCAAGGGTTTCCTTCAAGTAAGTGTATGCTTTGAGTGCTGTGTGCCTCACTACAGTCCATAGCCCTCCTAGACTAAGTCTGGCTGCTCAGCTATTCCTACCAAACCTTTGGGTAGTTCAGGCTAAACCTAAGGGTGTCCCCCCTGTTCATCCAAGGTAGGCTTTCTAATGTCTTGTATCAGACAAGACTTTACCAAAACCTCTTAACACTGTACATGTAAGCCAGCAATTACAGGATTACAAATGTACATTAGACTGGGTAGGGCGTTCTGGGGAAAGGGTGGGGAGGGATCCGGAGCACCTTCTCTGGCCAGCAGGTGCAACTTCAGCTTGCTCTTGAATGGCAGTACTGACTGGACTGCCTTTCTGGTGGAGGAAGAGCACGGAAGTGGTGAGGGGCCAGTAAAGCAAAGGAGATGGAGGCAGCAGAGATAGTTAGGGGTGTGGGGGGGGGGAACAAATAAAACACCCTTATTCTCGTTCCAATTGTAATTTTAGAAATCCACATCTGCCTTCAGATTCATGCCTCTTCTCTTTCGCCCTTTACGGTCGTCTTCACTTTCTCCAGCGGGTGTATGTCATTTTACGGTACCTCGCCTGCAATGAGTTTAACAGTGCAGGCAGAATTTTCTGCAGCGTTTATATCGTTATAATTGGCCTTTCTAGAGTGCATCTGTCACAACCAGGATGATCTCTTGTCAATATGCCCAAAAAGAGCCATTGTCACAAAAATTAGAAAGCGACAAAATAGATGTCTATGTTAATCCGATCCACACTATAACGCATGTGCTAGATCTGCTTTTTTTTAAATTGAAGGGTAAAGCCCAGGCAGTCTCAATTGTAGCTCCCTTGTGTACCTTGACTCTTCGTATATGTAGCTAGTTCTGTAGAGTAGCACAACATAACTTTACCAGTTGCCGCAGGGCCACTACTGGGTGCACATCTGTCCTGCCATACATAAAACTGTTGTGGAAGCAGCATAGGTACTGTTAGGCAAGAATGTATGTAGTAACCCTGTGGGAGACCACACAAGCCGTGTCCTCTGGGTATTAGGTAACCCACCTATTGGTATAGATCTGTACTACACAAGTTGGTAGTGTGACTGAGCAGCCAGACTTACCTCGAGTGGTAAATGTGAGCTGTACAGCTGTAGCAATGAAATCCACCAATACAAGTAGCCAGGTAACACGTGTACTCAAGGTCTGTAGTTAAAATAATTATTTTTTATTTCTTTTTAATTTTTTTATTACTTGTGTAAAAACAAAAAGATTTGTACAAGAATCTCTTCAAAATCTCTTCAAAAAGAAGAAAAAACAGGTCAGGTAGAGCCGTCGACAAAGTATGGAATGTAAAGTTTAAAATGAGAAAGTTCAATTTCTAATTTCTTGCGGCTATGGATGTATTGGCTGCAGCGACGCAACTGTCTCGTCAGCCGTTCTTTCCGATGTTGTCTGAGCTGTAATCATCTGCATGGCTGCTTCCAGAATCTTAACTGCCGCTATGGTGTATCTTGTAGTTTCCCCTGCAATCAGGCGATACCATCAGATTTCATCGTCTCGGATTTGTGAGTCTGCGAAGAGCGGGGTCACAAATGAGACCCGCAAGTGGCTTTTTTTTTGCAGTACATTAGCAAGTGTTGAATTGTTTCTCGTTCTGAGTCCTCATTACATAGTCTACACTTATCTGATGCTGAGAGAGCACGCGTTGCTCGAATTTCTTGAGTTGGCAGTAAATTTAAGCGTATCCTCAAACATTTTCTGAAGTGGTTTATTTGGGAATTTAGAACAGTATGTTAGCGGGACTTTCAACTTATTTGTAGGTGGCGGTAGGTGAATCAACAGACGGTTCGCAGATGTTTTCTCACATGTACGTATCCAATCGTCAAGTCCCAATTTGGTTTTTATTCTTTCAGGGTTGTTGATCAAATCTTCATGAGAGCATGCCAAGTCATTCAGTCTACAGTCCAAGTTATGTTTCCATGTGTTTAAGACTTTACATAGGCCACTTTGTAGTTCTTTGTTGATGATTTTATAGATCTGCAGAATCTTCCTTAGGAGCTGCATTCGTTTTTGTTCAACTGTGGCTGCTAGCGACAGTAAACCCAATTCTCGTCTAATAGCTGGAGTTGATGTTGATTTCGGAAGTCCCAAGACGGATTTCCACACATGACCTTCAATCTTTGGCCATAACGATGATGGAATATTAAGTGATGCATCCATGCCATAAGTCAGTGTTGGAACCAATTTCGATTTATAGAAATGTATTGCTGGTATTAGTGAACATTTCCCAAATCTTTTATCGACCATCTTCAGTTGGCTGGTCAAGTTTTTTTGTCTTACTCCATAATGCCTGTATCATTGCTTTTCAACTATTTGAAGAGTCAATCATTATGCCAAGATATTTGAACTGCGGGACGGCTTCAATTTTTCTGCTGTTTTAGTTTAGTTTATTATTTATATGGCGCGCCATACCCTGGGGCATCAGGGTGCAAACAGACAAGGATATGCTCAACTTAGTTACAAGTAAATGATAAGTAGGAAACAAATACAGACATCAACAATGTTACAATAGGCAGGTATGTACAAGGTAAGGTCAGGGTCAAGGAACAAAGGGTAACAGGGTACATGTTTCCTGCATAATCATACGGTAGTGATATACAGATATGTACAGTGTGACATATCAGGTCACTAATGTCAGAATGATGTGCTGCGAACAGAGCTTCAATCACATGGTAAGTAGGCTCCAGGAGCAGGGAGTGGGAGTCAAGGGAGGAGCATTTAAAGGGTCATGCAGGTTAGAGTCGTTCGATGTCATTGGCTCTCAGCCACCTAGTTAGGTTCTGTATGAAATTGGCGAAGGGCTGAGGTTCTCTGATGTCATGGGGGAGGGAGTTCCATAGCTCCGCAGCCTTGACTGGGAAGCTATGTCCTCCTATAGTGGAGAGTTTGAAGCACGGAACTTGGAGGCAGTTTGCATTAACTGTTCTTGTTGGTCTGGAAGAGGTTCTTATGCATAACCTGTCCATGAGGTAGAGTGGTGCTTTATTATTGAGGCATTAGTGGGTGAGGGAGCCGATCTTGAGTTGAATTTTATCAGAGGTGGAAAGCCATTTGTGTTCTCTTCTTATAACGGATATATGCTCATTTCTGTTAATCTTGAGTGCTGCTCTTAAGGCATTGTTCTGGAGGACTTGAATTTTGTGGATGGTCTGTTTATTAGGCCCAATGTGGAGTCTGTTACAATAATCCAATTTGGATAGTATAAGGGCTCTGGCAAGTGTAATGCAGCTGTCTGTGGAGAGGAATTGTTTACTAGCTCTGATAAGTTTGCATGTGTATGCTGTAGCAGAGGCTAGTGAGTTAACTTGTTTGGTAAAGTTCATGGTGGCGTCTAGGTAGAATCCTAGGGTTTTCACTTCGTTAGCTACTTTTATGTTGTTCCCATCAATAATGAAGTTGGCATAATCAGGGCTGAGTTTGGATATATAGGTTGGGGTGCCTAGGATGATGAGCTTGGTTTTATCATCGTTCAGGCATAGGCCGTGTGTGGCCATCCATGCCTGAACGATGCTATAGATTCTGTTCACTAGGGCCAGATCCTTGGCGTAAACTCCTGAGAGTGGGAGGAGGATCTGGGTATCGTCTGCATAGTTGGTGTAGGCGATACCCAGATGATCCATTTCATCAAAGAGGGGCTTCGTGAAAACATTGTAGAGGGTGGGTGACACACAAGATCCTTGTGGTACTCCGCATGTTATAGGGATCGGGTCTGCTGAGGCTGATGGATCGAAGACTCTCATGGTCCGGTTACTCAGAAATGACTTGATCCATGTTATCGCCTCTTTTGAGAAATGGGCTGCAGAGTCAAGGTGGCTACATAGGACTGTGTGGTCAACTAAGTCGAATGCCGCTGATCGGTCCAGAAGGAGGAGAAGGGCTGCTTGGCCATTATCTCTGCATTAGTCTATTTGGGCATTAAGATCTATTAGAGCTGTCTCAGTCCCATGTTGCGGGCGGAATCCTGATTGGCGGGTTCCGAGTAGGTGGTTGGATTCTAGGAAGTTTTGTATTTGCATGTAAGCCACTTTGTCTAGAATTTTTAGAAGAAAGGGCACAGTTGTGATGGGCCTGAAGTTTGTGGGAATGGCAGGGTCGAGGGTTTGTTTCTTAAATAGTGGCAGTACCCAAGACTCTTTTAGGTTATTCGGTACTGTGCCTGTGGTAAAGGAGGAGTTGATAAGTTTAGTTATAAATGGCGATAGTTCTCTCGCAGCATCCTTGATAAGTTGTGCTGGGCATTGGTCGCCTTTGCAGTTGGACGGTTTGAGTCCCAGAATGACCTTTTCTACCTCAATGGTCGATACCTTAGAAAAGCAGAATCGAGCTTCTTGACTAGGCTGTGGTGGTGGCGCTAAGCTCTGAGGGATGTGAGGCGTTAGAGATGCCTTCTTGAGAGCAATTTTAGTTTGTAAATTAGCTACTTTGTTTGTTAAGGCAAGTTGAATACTAGAGCACCATTTTTTGTCCTTGGTGCAGTTTTCTTGAGGTACAACTGGAGTTTCCAATTCTTTCAGAATGCTGAACAGTTCTCTGACACTAGATTTCGATTAAGATATTCTAGTATTATATGTTTCCTGTTTGGCTAATAGAATTTCTTTCTTGTATTGGGAGGAGGCTTTGGAGAGGTTGAGTTTATTTTCGACTGTTGGGGAGAGTCTCCAAATGGTTTCAAGTTTTCTTTTGGTCAGCCTGAGATTTTTTAGATGAGGCGTGAACCATGGGTTAAGGTGTTTTTCGGTTTGCTATTTCTTAGTTTGAGCGGAGCTATGTGGTCAAGGGCTGAGTTCATAGCTTCGTTATACTGTTCAACTAACACATTAGGGTCCATAATGTCTGGTAGTGAGTTCAATTTAGGTATTATGACGGGCATCCGATTTTCCGCTGTCATGAGTTTTTTGTTCCTCGTTGCAAGGGTGGGGCAAGTGAGGACTGCGCAGTAGCAGGGTTGGTCGTCACTGTGAATAATAGCAGGTGGTGGTCAGTCCAGATCTGAGGTACGGAATCTGTGATATTTACCGCAATTATGTTCCGCTATCCAATCAAGGATACGACCTTTATTGTGGGTGGGTAATTTAACTTTCTGGGAGAATCCCAGCTCTTTCGGGGTCAGGGCAATCGCTGTAGATTGGATATCCTTAGTGTCATTATAGCCTAGGTTGAAGTCCCCTAGCACTATTGTTTGGGATGTATTTTTTAGGTTATTGGACAGGGTTGTCGAGATGTCCTCAGCGAAGGTTCCAATAGGACCTGGTGGTCTGTAGATAAGGATGATGTTTAGAGTTTGGGAGTTAGCGATGGCTATTTGGACCATGAGGCATTCACAGGATTTCATAGTGGTGGTTGTGATAATTCTCATATCTAGGCTGATCTTAGCTACGATTGCTAGGCCTCCACCTCGGGAGGTATGTCTGTCCGCTAGTAGAATTGGGTGTCCAGTCATAATTTCGAAAACATAATTTCGAAAGTCAAAAAAGTCGAATCAAAAATGTCGAAAAAAAAAATGTCGAATTGTTTTTTTTTTCGATATTTTTTTTTGGGCTCTAGTTTCTGTGAAAAAAATAGGTAAAAATAAAAAAAAGGGGGGTTGGGGGGGAACCCCCCCATTTCGAAAAAAAAACGTCATTAAAAAAAAATTCGACTTTTTTTTCGACGTTTTTTTTTCGACTTTTTGACTTTCGAATATTTTGTATTCGAAATTATGTCTATGAACCGTAGAATTGTATAGTTCTCCGGGACTGCTAATGATAGGGCAGGGCCTGCCGCATCATGTAGCCAGGATTCTGAGATGGCCAGGAAGTCTAGGTTGTCTGTAAGAATGATATCCGATATCTCTGTTGCGTGTGCGACTAGAGACCTGGCGTTTATAAGCGCTCCTTTGAGATAAGGTTTGTGGCTTTCTAAGTTAGGGCAGGTAGTATTATGACTATCTTTAGCGGTCTGTTTGGTGCCGTTTAGTATAGGTCTATTGGGATTGGAGTGTTTCCTGGTGGGTTCTGCAGTCACCTTCAAGGGTGACTGTTTTTTTTGGAGATTAAGTAGTTCAACTTTCTTAGCTGGTGGCTCATGCAGTTTGGAAAGGCGAGCGCGTAATCTTAGGTTTCTGTCTACAGTATTAAATGGCCTTTGCATAGTGGTATTATCTTGATATTGGTTCATTTTAAGTCCTGTATTAGGTTGTTGTGTGTCGAGCATGATGGGGTAGGTGAGATGGGTGGGATAGGACGTAGCGCAGAGACTCAGAGTGTTAGCTTTGGTGGTTAGGCTAAGTGTTTGTACTCCTAGTATGATGGAGAAGGTAATATACAGTGGTGACCAAGGTGACCTGTAAGCGAGACCCAGGGTGTGCATGCTAAGTGGCTGAGTAGGGGCAGGCTAGGTGCAATTTCAGTTGTTGGGATACAATTTAAAATGGCTAAGTACAGGCAGGCTAAATGCGACTATCAGGCTAGGTGCAGTTTCAGATAGCAAGACATAGGTAGGTTGGGTCCAGTTAATGGGCTATGGGGCAATTTCGTACGTCCGAGTGCAGATATGCTATAATTATGCTATTAGCGGGCTGAATGCAGTAACATCTGACAGAATGTAACAAAACTAGGTGCAGCTATCTGGCTAGAAGTAATTTCAGCAATTTCAATTAGCAGGCTCGCATAAGCAAGGGTCGAGTTTAAGACCTCTTCTCTCTTAGGAGAAACCATAGTACAATATTCAACAATCAAACAGGAGTTAGGCGTGTGCATTTTGCTAAGTACATCCAAACAATTGCGGCCATAGGCACCTGGGTTACTACTGAAGGCCAGTGTGTTAGTAGGCGAGGCATAGAGCAGGTGGGAGAAATTAAGCGTAGAACAGATATTCGTGCAGGTTGCTCATTGCGTGAATAATCAGAGAGGGGGGTGCAGTATACAATCTAGCAGTCAGAGGCATAGTGACATGTGGCGGTATATATTATTGATAGTCCATATGCTTGAACAGCAGCCGGGAAATAAGGTCACAGAGTGGCTGTATTATGAAGTAGTAATACGGCGTGTAGTCAGACAGTACCTTAGGTTTCTGGCTCGAGTTCAAGTCCGGCGATGCAGGGATTCTGGCAAGAGGCAAGGACAGGCTAAGACAGGAAGTAGCCTTTGTTCCTCTTTGCCTTAGTTCCAGATGCCGGCTCACGCCTCCCGGCTCCGGATTGGTTGCTTTAAGTTGCGTATGGGCCAATCGGTGGAATTCGTGGCCGGGCTGGGTGCTGAAATCAGGAAGTGTGGACCAAAGGAGCTAGGTGGCCATCTTGAAGTGGTCACTGTGATCAAGGTGCACGAAATGGAATTGGCTTAAATACCAATTTTAGCAGCTTTACACGCCTGGATGGGGTATGCACGGCGTCGGTGTGCTCATCCCACGCTTGTCGGGAATAATAGCTCTGAACAAGTTGCAGTTGTCGGTCATGGGCGTAAATAAGCCCAAGGGTTACCTTGCTGAAGGGAAGCTCCTGCTTCACCTTCACAAGGCGGTGCACTGCTCCAGCAGTGAGGATGGGAGCTCCAGCTCCGTACGAGGGTCGAAGTGATCACTACCATTCATTCTAGGAGCGGCCACCCATTCAGCAAGGGGCCTCAATGTGTGCAAAGACTAGGCTTCCCCAACCACGCACATAAGCCATGGGCACCCTGTCATCTCCTGCCTCATCAGGCGACATTGGGACCGCACGAGCGCCACTATCAAACATCTCACAGATGAGCTTGAGGTGCACATTAGAAGATGATGGGGGCTTCAGTCACTCAGATATACCCAGGTAAGCCACTCAGCACTTCATAATCCCCAGGGCAGGGACAGTAACTGCAAGAGCATCAGGGCAGCCAGCCTCATCTTGGCGCAGGCCCATGGGAAGGCATTTAGGAAACTTGGGCTTTCTTTGTTGTGCCACTCACCTGGGCATCCCCATAGAGTGACCAATGACTTTTGTTCTTGTTGACGTTTTGCATTTTTTCCAGGATCAGAACTTTAGTTTTTTCTATATTGATTTCCAAGTTATTGGCTTTGGTAAATTTGGCTAAATTTGAGATGTGACGTTGTAGCCCAATTTGGGTCTGATCCAGAAGGATTAAATCGTCCGCATATAAAATGCGAGATGTTTGCTGGTCACCAATCTTAGGTGGAAAAGATCTGACAGACTCTTCGGAGTATTGAAAGTCCCCAATGTAGACGATGAGGGGCACCCCTGCTTCACACCTCTCTCCGATTTGATTTCCGCAGAGAGGTAACCCTGCTGATTCAGCCGTACACGTATTGAGGTATTGGTGTGCAGAGTTATTATTGGCTCTAAAATTTCCGCTGGGCAATTCCAGTCGGAGAGTTTGGTCCAGAGTTTTTGTCGGTCGACTTTGTCGAATGCCTGTGACATATCAATGAAGGCTAGGAATACACGTGCGCACCCGTCTTGATATTACTTTTTATGATATTAAGAAGCAGGATGTTAATGCTAGTACTTGCGTCTTTCAAAAAACCAGTTTGGTATGAGTCTTCACATGGTGAAGTTTTGGCCCACCTTTGGAATTTCTGGAGCAGTAGTGACGCGTAGATTTTGCCAATTATGTCCATCAAAGCTATTGGAATGTAGTTTGCGGGATTGTCACGCTTTCCTTTTTTGAAAATTGGCACCACTAGCGCTTCAGTCCATGATTTCGGGATCTGTTTCGCTGTTTTACATTGCTGGTAGACTCTACTTATAAAAATTGGCCACTCCTCCGGGTTCTGTTTGAGGTCTATATTTGTAAGGCCATCTGGTCCTGGAGCTCTTGATCTTTTTAGTTTTGAGATTAGGTTTTTGATGTCATCGAAATCTGTAAAATCCACCCAAGTGTTTTCGTCAGAGAAAATTGGCATCGTTGCATTTGTCTCTGGGAAGGCAAAGAGGCGGAGGAAATGGTCTATCCAATCTTTCTCCGAAAACGCATTGACTAACTGGTTAGAGGACGAAGAGTCTTCACTTTTTATCAATTGCCAAAAGTCTCTGCTCTTTTTGCCGTCTATCAAAATGACGCTGAGAAAATGGCAACAATTCTAGAGGACTGCTCTATACCCTCGTAGCCATTCTTTGTAGATTCTTACGGCCTCGGTCAGCTTCTTCCTTCCTTCCTCTGAGTCGTGGGCATGTATATGTCTTTTTAGTTTTCTTAATTCCCTTCTTTTGACTACTACAGTTTTGTCATATTCATGGTTTCTGTTTTTCTTTGGCCCCCGGTATGTGGTAGCATCAAGCTAGAACGGTAACAGCAGGAGTAAATAGTTCAAACTCGCTGATATTGGTGCTGAGTGGTTATTTGCCATAGTAGAGTTAAATTTGTGGGTTATAGATATTACGTCTGTTGTTGTAAGCCACAGACGCGTCTGTTGAGCGTGTTGTTCCAGATTTAAATTGTAGCTATTTTTTTGCTGGCAGGCCGAGGTTAAAGTCATGTGGAGTAAGTTGTGATCACTTTGAGTAGTGTGGTAAACCTCGAATGATCATTCGACATGTTGGACTAAGTCCACTGAAACGAAGATATAGTCTAATGTTGCCGCCGAATTCTCACGCTCCCATGTCGGAAGGGAGGGATTTTTCCACATGTAGATGCAATATTGTGGACGTTTCTGTCCTTCATGAGGGTCATCCATGCCTGCCCCCTATCGGTCCTTGTGGAGCTGGCCTTTTTTTGGGCGTTAACGGTATAGATTGTGTCACAGGTTGCATTTAAGTCACCACAGATGATGATTTTTATGGTTTCTAATTCGATTTGAAGTTTGTCTAGGGCATCAGATACTGCCGTACAAAAATTGCCAATTGTGACCCTCTGTGGGTTCCAATAGAGATTATACCCAGGTTCTCGGGACATTGTGTCGGTGTTCTTATAGTTGAGTCAGTCCATGATTCTAGAGATACCAGCATGCCGTAAGTTTCAATCACCTTTTTTTCCAAGGCAATTCCTGAGCCAGATCGCGTTGCTGTTAGAATGCCAGACGAAGGTCTCCCTAGAAGGCCTTTTACTGCGGGCGATATCTGGATTTGGTATCCGTCGAGAGCTGGTTTTTCCTGCAGCCAAGTTTCTTGGAGGCAAATAATGTCCAAAGTCTCCAAGTCTCTGGCCTCTGGTTTAGACAGGTGCTCGTGGCCACGTGTATTCCACGATCCCATTGTAAGTAGATTTCTTAACGATTGATTTCTCTGGGTGCAGATGCCGATTTCGTCTGTAATCTTTTTGGCTCCTGACTGCTATGTTGTAGATTTTATTTTCAAAGCATCTTTTATCCAATTCCAAGGTCCCGAGGTGCCGATGGTATTCTGAGAGATCTTATTTATTCTGGTTTCGTCTGGTGTCGGGCTGTATTTCGTGTCTGTGGCTATCCCGGTTCAATCTACTCGGGTATATCTGGGCTCTTGCCTCGTAGTGTTGTCTGTTTCTTCTGGGCTCCTGGTATTTCTCCGTCTCAGATCTGTAGTGTACTTTTCCCAAATTGCTACTTTGTTTAGTAAATGTGTGATTAACTGACGGAGAGTTGGCGTTTAGAAGTTCAGATATTTTGAACCCAAGATGTTCCAGGTCTGCGTATACTTCTTCCTTGATGTCAAAAAGCCCCAATGCTTTTATGTGTAGATAGGCTTTCGCTTTTTTTATCTTTATGATAAGGTTCAATCAGCGTGAAGTCTTTGGTGTTTAATGAACTGAGCTTTCGAACTTTTCCCAATATTTCCAAGACTGATTTCCTGTTTAGCACCATGTAATTTCTGCCTGATGTTAATTGCTCCATTTTGAAAGTGCGAGTTGTATTTGAATTTGCAGCTCGCCTCGTGCGGTTGATTTGGATATCGCTTAGTTTCGGGTCAAATTCTCCAGTGTGCCGATTTTTTTCTCTTCGTGACCTTTGTAAAGGAAGCTGCTCATGTCTCGTGTCACTTTTATTTAGTGTTTGGGATTTGTTTTTTTCCGATTGGGTCTCTTAATTTTTTTTCCCCACTTTTTTTAGTTAAATCTGTTGAGGGTTCATGAGAATGATCAACATGTGATTTGGTTTTTAGCGTTAGACCGGTTTGTCATTGCTGCTGGTGTTTGGTCTCTTCGACCTCATCTGTGGATTCATAAAAGAAGTCTGCGTCATCCACTTCATTAGGATGGACTGTTAAATTCATTGAGGAGTTGGCCATGCACTCTTTCGATGTCACTGGTGAATTGTCGAGTTCTATTACTTCCTGGTCAGCCAACTGTGAATCTTTCATACCAGTTTTTTTTTTTTTTTGTAGAGATTTGTTTTTGACGCTCAGCAGGAGTTTTAATACCTGTTTTTTTTGGAGGTTCAACCATAGGAGGAACTGTAATGTCCTCCAGGTCAGTTATTGAGTTGGGTATGAGAGGCTTCTTTGCAGAACCTTCTGACGTTGCTGTACCTGTTATTTTGGCCAGGGACCTTTTCTGTAATTCGCTGTTTATCTTGACCCCGGGTCGTCTCTCTTTTCCGGGGTGTATTTGTTCCTTACTGTGTGGTGTCAATTTCGCGTCTTGCTGATAATGTTTAAGTTTTTCTTCCATGGTCATTAATCTTTGATCCCAGAGACGTTCTCGCTCCGACATTGTATGTTCTAAGGCTGTGATGAAGCCTTCAACAAAGATTAATTTAGTGTGCATCATTGCGGTTACTGTTACGGAGTCCTTAATAGAGTCATTGATAGACTCGTATAATTTTCCGAATGGTGCTAAGGCAATGGTGATAGCCGACATTATAGACAGCATATCCGGGTGTTTGGATGATTTATCTTGAGGAGTACTTGACAACGTTTCACTCGCTCTCCTGTGTTTGGTCGGTGTTGTGACCTCTTTGTGGTGGTCATATATGTGGCCAAACGGATCTCTTCCTGATGAGTCTTTGTGATTCTTTACGCCAACTTTTTCAGATTGTGAACTCAGAGTTGGGGGGGGGGGGGGGTCTTTTATCTGTGGTTTGCAGAAGACCCAAGTTGCTTTGTTAGATGTGCTAATCGTGTTTGAGTCCACGTACCATGTTTGCGTATTCTTTGGATAGCCAGAAGATGTTTGAGTCAGTGTGGGAGAGACTGGTTGAGTGGATTGGACGATCTTGGGAATTGGTGGTTCAAGTTGGTCCTTTCCGTTTGTGGCTTTAAACCCTGCTGTCCCAGTAGGTTTAGAAGTTGGTGGTGTCTTTGACTCAATTGTTTCCAAAGGCTTCGGTTGCGTGTTCGTCTGCTTTGGATCATTTAGCAAAGATGGTGGTTTGCTAGGTGTATCCAGTATATAAGATGGTTCTGTACTTTCCACCGCTACTACTTCTTTATCGTGAGATTCCGATCCTTTTTTGCGTTGTTTTGATGCCGGCGAGATGTCGTGGACAGCGTCCAATATCTCTGCATCCGACAATTCCGCCTCGGTTTCTAACTTTCTTTTGAATTGTTTTGTAAATAAGTCCTTCAGGGCTGTTGACATAAGGAGGGGTAGGAAAAGTGCCTTTCCCCATTTCTGCTTTCCTGATCAGGGCCAGCTGTTTTTTTTCCTGTGCTTTTATTACCGTTGGATCTATCAAGTCTTTTGACCTTTTTTTTATGTAAGAGTTTTTTTTTTTGTATATTGCCAGTGCTTGGTCTCTTTTTTGCTGGTACAGGTTAGAATGCGCCGCGGTGAGTTCCGCCTGTTGCGGCGGGACACCCACCGTGACCTCTTCAGCTCCACACAGTCCTGGGGTATCTGTAGTCTGAACCGGGCCTTCCCTCCTTGTTTGGCTAGATTGTTAAGTTGACTGGTACCTTCGTGATTGGGTTCATTGTTGGGTTCGTTGTTACAAACGCTTTCTATATGAAGCACCGGCTCCTTGTGCATCAATGCCAGAGTTATCGGCTTAGTTGAAGAATTAGCAGTCTTGTTGATTTCGGGGTATGATGAGGCTGTATTCGTATTATCCCTTGATTGCGGGATTACTTCGTCCAGAGGCTGCATATCCATTGTCGACAGTTCATGGACCGCAGATTTGGTCCCGGCCAGCTAAGATCCAGCCGGAGGCACCCTTCGGTACCAAAAGACTGGGCCCCACTCGCCACGGCAGAGGTCTGTTGGTCAGAACACATCGCGTCCAGTGGTTCCAGGTCGACTGCTGTTTCTTCAAGTGGCCCCACTCCGGGGTGATAGCTGAGAACTTTGTTCACGGAACTCTGGTGTTCCTCGTTGATGGTAAGTTGTACGGCGCAGGCTCCGCTCAGGGAAAGATGCATGCAGGCTGCAGTGTGCGGTCTTGGAGTTGTCACAATAGGACCGGTCTGTGTCGTCATACTGTTATCAGGGTCGGCGTCGGACGTCGATTCCGGGTGCTCGGAGTGATCCGACTGTTCGGAAAAAAAGTCCTCAGGGTCCTCGTGATTAGACCCTTGGGTGATTGGGATCTTGACATGATCCGAGGTCGCTGATGTCTTGGATCCGTCCATTACACGGGGTTGCCTGGTGCTTTGACTCAGACTTCTGAGAATCCGCCCAGACTGACTTTCTCGTAAGTCCAGTGGTGGACAATGCCTCCTTCCCCTGTCCTTTGATTTGATACGTTGTACCTGATAGCCCTTTGCGGTCTGCTCCATTGGCTCCGTGGAGTCCGTGGACTGCCGTAGACTGCGGTCTAACTCGGCGGTCCCAACTCCGCATACCGCTTCGCGCTGGCTCCTGGGTAATGAGAGCCGGCCTCAGTAGTTTGCAGCAAATGATGCTGTAATGACTGCTTGCGCTGTATTTGAGAAGTAAATGAGGGCCTCTGGCCATCCCCTTCCCTGTGCAAGGACTCCCACCTTCCCCTGGTAGGAAGGGGTGTCCCCAAGGCTTGCACATCTGATAGGCACACCTGGGGACGGGATATGAGGTGGGGGGACTGGCAGCGCAGCCTCTTTCCAGCCTGAAGTCCCACCCACAATCACCTTTCTGGCTAGTTTAGAACAGGCAGGGACCCCACAGGGGTAAGGGATCAGGTAGGTCCACTTGGCCTGGATAGAACATCAATCTTAGAAACAATATGTGCAGCCATTAATCCTGTCTACAGCAGATCCCGAGGTCGTAAGTCACTAGGCAATGTTGATTATGGGTGTATTACTACTGTCTGCGCCAGATGTAGAATTTTCAGGTATATCGAAATTGGTGTAGGTGGCAATTTTTAACCTTCGAGATATCAATTGGATTAAGATGTGAGAATATGTAATTTTGTTGCAATGGATTTCGAGGTGCAAGTTTGTAGGTACTGTTTTGCTTGTTTTTCCTTTACCATGTATTAATTGTTCAATTTCTGTCACAGGCAGAGTTCGGGGTAGTCCTACCCGGGGAGGAGTGTGACGCAGCGGTTTCAATCATGGCCGGTTTCCCAGATGGCTGCACACGAGCCAAAATTCAGACGATGGGCACTGAGTCCCTGTGGGACAGTTGAGATTCCTCACCAACAACATTCAGTGGCCCGAGGAAGAAGTACTGTGTGCGGTACAATCTGGAGCATATGTCTGCTGCCTTGCTAAAGCCGAGTGCGGCAAGGATACAGTGTGAACATTCAGAATTTTGCATTGCCCTGCTTATGGGCTACCTTAGAAGGCTAAGGAAGAAGTACTGCGTGCAGTACAATCTGAAGCGCATGTCCGCTGCCTTGCTAAAGCCATGGGTGGCAAGGGGACAGCAGAAAATTCAGAACTCTGCCATTGCCCTGATTTTTGGGCTACCTTTAGAAGTCGATGGTCGTGAACCATGACGTTGTTTAGGGCAGGGACTGCCCCTGTATTGTGTATGCTCCAATAAAAGTGACCTTGTGTTTCCAAATATTTAACAATTGTCTGCGTTTATTATTTGGGTAGTAATGGTTATCGTCTGTTGTCTGACCGCCCCCCAACTCCCCCTCACCCCCCACCTCAGAAAGGGGGAGAGGGGCCAATGGGGGTTGGCACTGCTAAGTAAATATCATACATTCTATTGACAAAGAAATAAGGAAGTCTCCAGTGGTGTGCTGCGTGTTAGATTTATTGTGTAAACAAGTTGGACGCTATTTTTCTTGTTTTAAAAACTGTACGATACTCACCTCTATGTCGAATATAACTGGAGACGCTTTCTTAATGTGTTTTTTAGGTTTCAAGATTAGTCGTTGTTGCAAGAACGAACCAACTAAGCAAAAAAAAGTGCACATTAGTGTGCAAATGATCGGCACTCACTGCCAAACCCCTCTGGGGTTGAAACGTTTAAAAACCTTTTTGCTAAACTTTCCCTTGCTAGGTAGTGGGCAAATACTAATTGCGAGTTAAGGTGCTCTAGACGCAGTGAGATTAAAAGGCATGTGGTACCGAGTGTCAATTGCACAAACAGCGGTTCTCAAATACACAAGACAGTAATCACACCGAGTCAAATCGCTAGAAAATGATCAGCAGAGTGAAGTCGCACCTTGCGAGTATTGTTGATGGAGCTTCCAATACATCACACACATTTAAAAATATAGGAAACACAATGCTAAGAATGGGCAGCAAAAGGCACCAGGCTGGGGGCATTCGGGGGAAAGCACATGGCACAGACGTTTAGAATTAAAGACATATGGGAGAGGGGAGAGGGACACCACATGGAAGACCATGGGGCATGAAGACCAGACACTGGAAAGGGATACGAGCTGTGGGATAGGATCAGTAAATAGGAGCACCGCCTAGTCCTGTAATGAGAACATGGAGGAGGGCCGTGGTGTGGCCTACAGATACACTGGATGAAGACACAGCTGGGAGTAGGTGGAAAATGGCAGAGCTATACAAAGGCAACGGGCTCGCACATGACAAGTGCAGGAGCTTTGGCGATAGAATTCCAAAGTAATGAGTATGCTTCCAAAATGCATTGCGCCAATGCCAAGATCATGGACGGAGGCCGAGACTAGAGAATGCTGGGGTAATCGGCAACAAAGGTTACTAAGCTTGCTGACTGAATTCTCTGCAATGCTTTACAAACATTTAATTTACGCTCAAAATTAACAGAGTATTTTTCGAAGAAAATGTAACAAGAAACAGGAAATAACCAGTACATGGCAGACTGCGTTCGATAGCGCCCAGACCATCCCCTCACACATACCAGAGTCATGCGAATGTCCATGGCCGCCATGATGGAAAACAAAGATTCCCACGAGGTTCACCAGGAATCCCAGGATGGAAACCGGCAGCAGTCGGTCATGGTGCACGTCGGGCGGCTCCAACGCTCTCTGAAAAACAATGCATATTTCAAGCCAGTCCTCTTCCTTCATTTGGCCAACATTGACTTGGTGCCCACTTTACATTTCACAAAATAAAAAAGCAATGAAAAAATACACAACGAAATGAGAAACACTCTGGGGAAAGACGGCAGGAAAAACGGTATCTTGTATATATTCCAGGGCAGTAGGCCGAGCCAGATTTAAGTTACTAGTGAGGTAGAAGACAATTCATGAGAAAAAAAGGGTTGACACTGGTCTTAGACCTGCAATGTAGCCCTGAAAAATGTATCCTCTCTACTAGTCATTGGCGAATTTGAATTGAAACTTTGTGAATAGGAAATGGTTTACTGTGTGTATTTCGGAAAACTGAGTGGACAAGGGACTAAATGCCTGGCTAGCAGCTTGCAACTTGAAACTGTGACCCATGGGTTCAATACGCTTGGATAATACAGACTGGTTAACGATCATATAAAATACAAACTACATCTTAAGAATGAGCCACTGGTGAACGTGGTAACAGATTTATGAGGCTAGAAGCCAACTAGACTTTAAAAGCGATCCTTGCTGGTAGCTTATGCGGGCATTCACACAATGGGAAACTACTAAATCAATAGATCAAGCTTCATCAGTAACACATCAATGAAGTACTGAAACGTGTATTAGCACAAGGAACGCCTTATTGACCTCTGTTCAGCCAATCAGAATGCAGTCAAAATTAGCACTATTGAATGCATTTCAGACATTTTAAATTCAGAAGCATCCAGGGAAAGAAAAGGCATCTCTCTGCATTGAAGAAACAGCAGTGCCATTTCTTGCCAACATTTATTTCAACAAGACACTCCAACCTAATTTAAGACACCAAAGTGAAAGCTGACACCTGGAACAATGGTTTCACTTTTGGTACGAAAAAACGTTCACTTTAACAATCCACGTAATGCAAGCTCATCCAAAACTGTTCCAGTTCAAACAAAGTTTACAATTAAAAGATGTCCCAATGGTACAAAACAAATCAAATTTAGACACTTTGTGTGTACTTGCTCACTATTGAACTAACATGCTTGACTTCACCGGCACAACTCTAAACAGTTCTTACTATTACCACCATGTGCTAAAAACCTTAGAGCTCAGGAGTGGTCATTATCGCTTAGGATAGTGACCCTTTCCCAACTTGTGCACCGTGGCTTCGTCTCGGGCCATTATTTCACGATATTCTCCCTACATCTATGATCTAATTGTAGCAACACCAAGAACAGTCACCAGTATTGCTTTACGAAAGGACTAATCGGGTAAGTCTCTAAACTTTTTCTACAGAGGGTGCAAAGTCCACATCTCCGAACCCACAAACGACTCTCGATCACATGGACTTGCCACACAACACTGGCATAGAAATCTACTTTCCAACGAAGAGGTGGAGCAAACAATGGCCTTCGGAGTGTTGCAACGCTAATCTGCAATTATTGGAAGGTCTCTGTTAAACTTTCAAATCAGGGTTCATACTATTTGCAAAACGCATTCGTGTGATTCTAAAAATTATGCTTCAACCCGATACTCCTGTGTATTACTATTTTATTCCATTCAGCACAACCCAACTGTTAATCAACATTGTAAAATAAAGGCATTTTCATCACTTGCAAAATGTAAAGAGAAAGTATATGGTTTGGCAGACTGTCTGGGAAGGTTCATTCCTCGCCATGAGCAGCTGCAGTTTTAGACCAGGACAACGTACCTCAACTGCTTCAGAGAATATGAAAAAGGCTGTAAAGATCAGAAAGAGGCCATTCACAAAACCAGCCAGCACTTCTGCGCGAACATACCTGTTAAAAGGGTTTAGAAAACAGCTGCTTAGTTATCACGAGTACATGATTTTGGGATCAAAAATTCATTCTGTCAACAAACCTTTCCGTATCCGACAAGAACATACACATTTCCATAAAGACGTGACCTCTGCAGCGGAGGGACACATTTGATTTGATTCAGTTCACAAGAACCTAATGGCATTGGCCCACAATTCAAAAGGAAAGAGCGTGAGCAATACATGGTTATATTTCATGTGCATTTTTCAGTAACACTGACACGTCTTTCTAGAATAGCAGCTCTCCGAACTACTCTAGATCTGAAGTTCTTACCACACTACATTTCTTGTGCTTCCAATCTGCCGCAGAGCAATAAACCCAAGGAACAGCATTGTTTGTTCCCGTGGTTGATGAACACCACGTGACACGTGTCTACCATTTCCAGTGTATGTTTTGTAAATGCATACATACCACGATGGCTTGTGTAGACATACCAAATAATTACCGTCAGTCAGGCTTTCAAAGGGATTTGCGTTGTTCGTGCCCTGGAATAAACGTTGGCATTGTACGAACAATGTGATGTGATAAAATATTTGAACAAGGAAAAAGTCAACAGCGAGATCTTATGTAAACTTAAAACTACCCGGGCTGAGATTGTTGGCTGTTCGGTGGCAGAATGTATGATCTTTACTTTGTTCACAACGAGAATGGGAAAACCTGACAGACTTCAGAAGCAAGTGGCGTCTGTTCATTTACCCCATTTGCAAGGATAAAGAAGGAGCCTATGGTAAATACTTCACAGATTTCTGCAAATAAATAAACCCTTTTTATGGTAACGTTATTGAAACTAATAAGGACACCATAAAATGCATTTTATATACAGACTCAATCTACGTTATGCAAAATCAATTTAGTCCATAAGGTCAAATGTTTATTTTGAAATCTGAAACCAATTCTAAGGCTACCTAATGACTCAAATATTGAAGTGGCTCGTTTAATAAATGGAATATGTGAAAAATATTGCACTTGTATCCCATATTAGTATAATTCCAAATTATGCAAATGCTTAGTTAACAAAATGGTAGAACCAAACATCAAGAGCACAAACGGGGAAGGGGTGGGGGATGGGGCAGGGTGGGAGATCAAGAAGTGAAAACTTTTCAACAAATGCTGTGCTCGGCAGGGGCGTCTTGGCAGCAACATGCTCAAGGGCACAATTTGTATTGCAGGATATCTGTGCTGAGATGCATTTATTGAAATCCTCAAGTCACTAGTTTTAAAATCACTGGGCATTTTTCTGGGCAGCACTAAGTCGGATTTCTTTCCAGCAAATTTCTTGATAAACCGTATAATTTATGGTATGCCAATCCAGAAGATGTTTCATAGGGTATTAGTAGCACTGTAGATTTCACGTGACATGCAACGCAAACGTCATTAACCCGTGCGGGTTACCACAGTAGTGCTCTTCCGGCGCCGAGCCTTCTACAAGTGGATGTTGCATGCAGTGGCCAGACCTGGGTTTCCAGGTCAGCTCTGTGGTGGGAGCATGAGGTGGGGTGAGAGGGAGCAGATGTGTGTGAACCGAGGAGGGCGCCTCATCCTGCAAAACCTGTACTGGCTAAGTCACTGACGTTACAAATAAAGCATCAGTAAACGCAGCAGCTTTTTACTTTGCAACTGGAACTTCAGAAAGCTCCCCCCCTTGAGCCTAAAAAAGGGGACTACTGTAAAAATGGCAATTTGGGTTGATTTACAGAATTCTAGCAACACGAAGAGATTATTTTCTAGTGGTAGAGGCCTTTAGGCTTTTGACATACCAACCAACATTGCGGTCAAAACTGCGGCAGTTGAGTGTTGTCTGGACGCCTGCAACAGATAAAGCTAAAGCTCGAGCAGGGAACGACTGGAAAGCAAAGCAATGGCAAAGGGGTGTGTACCAGTGCTGCTCTTGTTTGACGGCAATGTAGTCATTGCAGATAGGATGAAGATTAGCCTGGCTAGGTGAGTCCGAGCCACAAAGGAAAATCCCACATTGCACACTCTGGGCGTGTGCGAGAAGCAGTGAAGACTGGACGATACATACATACAAGGTGGAGTCCCAATACTGTACGAGAGGGACATTAGGACACTTCGCTTTTACAGCAACCGTTTCATTGATATCTCTAGTATGGCCTCAAACAATACTGAGAAACAAACTGCTGAAAGAGCCATCTATCGTTACACCACTGTGTGTTACCATGTAATTTAACAGGTCTGGCATATGCATGCTCTGTGCCCAAGCAGAAAGCATGTTCAAATGTACTCAGACACACATTAGCAAAGGGTGGGTTGGCGGACGAGGTATGAACCGCTGCTAGGGAAGCGAGCCACTCCAAGGCTCAGAGTTTGTTCTGCTCCACTAATCTAAAATTATTAATTATAATTCTTTGTGCAATGTAGACCACCATCTGCTTTCCCAGTATGACCCATCATTTTCTGTGAGACTGGCCAAGAACCACCACCCCGCCCCCAAAAAAATGTCATTTAAAGAGATATGATACAAGGGATCTGTTACAATGAAGCACTTACACATTAATGTTATTTATTCAAGCATAAGCATCGTATAGTATGTACTTATAACATGCAGATTTGCCAGATTGTCTATAGTGTATGAAAGTAGTACATTTAGCCAGCATCTAGTTGGATGCAACGCTGCCTCCCTGTCCGTATTAAAAAGTACAATTTCTTGGAGGGTGGTTAAGCATACAATTTCTTGGAGGGTGGTTAAGCATACAATTTCTTGGAGGGTGGTTAAGCATACAAAATCAACACAGACGTAAGGGAGGGTTCATTAAGTGCTGATACTTCAATTACATGACTGTACCAAGCTATCCTCACTGCAGAGAACAAAGGGCATCTTTAGAGACTGGACAATGGGCAGGTATTCCACCCCAGAGACTGCAAGCATAATTACCCGCCACAAGGACTAATATATATATATATATATATATTTTTTTTTTTTTTTTTTTTAAAGATGTTGAAAAAAAGCCATTTGGAGGTACGCTAAGGGAAGAAGAGGACTTGCTAATACTTCCTGGGTCAGCGTGTCCTAGAGCGCCACCGTGTCCTAGAGCGCCACCCTCCTCCGAGGCCTGAGTGACGTATTTATTGTATTCATTAGACATTTGTACAGCACCTATACATAGGTGTTTCTAGGCCCCAGAAGACGAGGGTGGGGGAGGCACGGGAAATCATAATACAACAACAACAAAGAAACAGTTATATTGGCCTTGTGACAAACCTACCATGTAAGTGCATGACAATTCTTTCTTTTTATTGCGAGTCAAAAAATGTTCGACTTTTCACAAAATCGTAACTTACATAAAATCAAGTCATCAACTAGAAATAGAAAGATTAAAATACAGAATCAAGAAAAAGTTACAAATGATGAAAAAAGAAAAGACTGACATCAAATGATTGCAAATGTACATACAAAAAATCTACGTAGCACAAAATCAACAGCACAAATGAAACAAAAGATGTATCTATTTAGCTGCAAATATTTGATGAGAATAAAATACACAAAATATTTTTCCTCTTCTCAAACTTAAAATTAACATTGTTTCAAAAGAAGCAAGCGAAAGCATAAAACATCTTTAACTTTATAGGTTAATACTCCGTAAGAAGGGTTCATATCTTTGATTAGTATGTTACTGTTTCATTCTTGTTACTATCCGTAAGAAGGGTCAATATCTTTCAGAAGTGCGGTACTGTTTGTTTCTTTCTTGTTACCATCGAATCAGATTTAATTCTTTCAATATTTTTACTACTTCAGCAGTCAAAAAACCTTCATTCCCTGAAGCCAATCTTAACCAAAAACAATGTTTCCAAGAACCATACATTATGTACAAATCTTTGTAGCCTTTGTACTCTGAAGTCCCATGTCCCTGGGCATTCAGTTAGTAGGTGTTCTATGGATTGTCAGCCCTATCACAGTTTTGGTATATGTTAGTTGGAGTCCCTACATCGTCTCTAATGTGTTGTATTTCCAATGTGGGTAGGAGATTTAGTCGGAATCTTAAGTCCGATCTACTCGTGGGATATGGTAACTTCCTTAGGTAAATGGGTAAAAAGGACCTCGATTTATCAGTAGGAGTCATGGATGCAGATATATTTGCCGATCTCATCCTCTCAATGGTCCTAATCCAGTCCAACTTTTTCATGGATTCTTTGACCTTGTGGGGATTTTGGATCAGTATTTCTACTGTACTGTCCGACTGTCAGTGTGTCAGTAAATTATTCTCTCAATTTATTCAGGAAAATATTAGCAGACACCTGTAGTAGAACTGCCACATCTTCATATGGATGGTGAAGGTGGATCAAGAATCGATCTATACAGGGATATCCATTTCCACTCCAACCATGCTCTAAGCGAGGTGAGGCCAATATCCTAACGTACACAGGCAATAGGCACGCAATTAGGGACACCCCAATGTTCACCTCCATATTTTTCCTTCAATTCTGTTCCATTCAATAGCAAATGATTGAAAATTAGTATCCAGACCATAAAGTAGAATTGGAACAATTTTGCCAATATAGAATTTTATGACCAGGACAATAGAGACTTGTTAATATTTTCTTCATTTGCAAACCCAAGTTCAAGATTTTTGCCTCTAAGGTCGATATTAACTGGCCTTTTGTTGGAAATGCTCTGACATGTGAGCCTAAATACGTCACCTATCTAGCAATTGGAATTATTTCAATGTTCAAGTGCCAAATGAATGATTTAGTGATTTTTAGAGGATGTTTGAAAATCACAATTTTCGACTTCTCAGGATTTATTTTAATATAATTTAGGTTTGCATATTCTTGCAAGGAATCGAGAAGCCGCTGTAGACCTATCTGCATGTGGTCTAATATCGCGATATTATCAGCATATGCCAACCAGTTTATCCTGCTGGCGCCTATTTTGGGACTCACCAAGGCCACATCTTGAAACCATTGTGCCAGGTCTGATAGATATAAGTTGAAGAAAAATGGGGCCACCAGGCCTCCCTGTCGAACTCCTCTTCCTATTTGGATGGTTTTCGATAATTCCCCGGATCTACTCATTCCAACCTTTAGCTCTGAGTTATTATGAAGTTCTATAGGAATGGCTAGGAGATTGTCTGGTAAGCCCCATTGTTTCAATTTTCCCCAGAGGCGGTCCATATTGATGTTATCAAATGCTCGGGACTAATTGACCAAGACCCCGAATAACGCAGTACCAGTCCTCGAGAAACCACCACAGCTGACACACCTAAGGACCAGACCATTAAGTGAGGTTGAGAGTCCTCTTCTAAATCCTATATGTTGTTTAGGAATAATTCCATGGGTTTTTGGCCATTGTTCCAAATCCCGTAATACCAAGTGCATGACAATGTGATATGTTTAAGGGGGTGGGGAGTTCCAGGGAGACCTGCAGAGTGGGGTACCCACATGGGTGGGGACGGGTAAGTGCCAGATCCAAGAGGCGGACGGGGATGGGAGTAAGAGTGCAGTGGGGGCTAGGCCGAGAAAGGGAGCCCCAGGGCAAGTGCTGGCAAAGGATGCAAGGAGGGACTGCTGGGGGTGGGGGGGTTGATCTGGTCCCTGTATGACTGACGGGACAAGGTCCAAGTCACAGTGGCAGGCGGAGAATGTTAGGAAAGATTTCCCTTAGGGGCAATTTTCCCTCCATTTGTGAACCCCGCCAAACCTTTTGCTCTTGTTTGGCTTACCTAACTTGACTTTTTCCAGTGGAGCACAGCCTTAAACTGCACGCCTCTGGGCTTTCGCTCATTTGTTATGGGGACACTGACACGTCCTTCAGGTTGTCAGTACTGGGAAACTATGTTTCCCTTAGTCTTCGACTACATTGCCATTCCTTGGTAATGTTTTATCTATGTGTCAAGTACCTTTCAGTACTGCGCATATGGGTCCCTTTGTTTTATTGCCCTAGCCACGCTCCAAGGATTTTCTGGTGTTTGGACAAGTGTGCCTAGGGCAAACTGATGGCAGCTGCTTACTTTTAAAGTATTTTTACTTCGTTTTTATGGACCATACTTTATTTACTGCGTTTGGACCAATACTGTGGCCAGTGCCGAAAATGGCTGTGCCACAAAGTCTTTTGTTCTGTCCTTTGGCCATTTTGTCCTTTTGTCTTCACCCAGGTCGGGAGACCCGGGTATTCCTTATTTGGGTAGTCAGCCTCCCCAAAAACTGCATCTTTTGCAGGCTCCTGCATGTCAAGTGTGCTAGTGCTCAGGAAGAGGGTTGGGACTGTCTGGTCCCAAATCACACTACTGGTGCCAGTATGTCTTGTAGGCCTGAATGACTAAACATTGTGGGCCACGATTGGCCCATGCCTGGCGCGCATGCAAGAGAGCAGATCTTCTATTGGCTATCTGAGATTTGAGCGCAAAATTAATCTTGGATAAGAGAAGGGGCTCTGCATCCATTCCAGGTCGATCAACTGAAGTTCACAACGAACAAACACAAGGCGCAAAGTAACATTAACGAAAGAGCAGACTCGAGGAATCGGTTTGGCACCATGACCCCGCTGTTGTCCCGTTGGACCCCTGCTTTTACATCGTACCAAAAAGGCCTGCAAGGGCTCTTCGCCCCTTTGCAGTAGCGGGAACGACTACACTTGGCACCTCCTCTTTACCCTTGCAAAGAGCCCCTTCGGAAGTGTTCCTGGGTCATCCAGTAAACTGTCCAGCTCAAACCCGGGGTACCGCACAAGAAATCCACCGTCCCGAGTTGAGACTCGGGACTCTGGGAATCGCTTAATTGTGGTCCTGGGACCTTTCCCTGGGTTGCGATTTATGAGAGTGCGTCACGCCGCAAACATTTGCAATCCCTGTGTTTCCCCACTGTGGTGACTGTCGCTGTAAGTGCCTGCAGACCTGCCCTACTGTGTCCTGAGACGTGCTGCACCGAAACGTTCCTTCTTTCTTCGAGAGCTGAGAAAAGGCTACTGTCCTGCCACTGATGATCGTCCCGTTCTGCAGCTGCTGAGAGCTTTCTGTTGCAGGTTGTGGTTATTTTCTCCCCTCTAATCAGAATTAGGCTAGACACATTTTGTATATATGTTAATAAGTGTGTGTGGTAACTGTTTTCTTGATACTGTGGTTTAATCATGTTTTGTTATAAAGGCCTATAATAAATGTATTTCTGATATACATCTGTCTAAGAGTAATATGTGGCGTTTTACTGTGTGTACTCTTTGTTGGCCTCTGATCACTCTCACCCCTCCTGAGACTTAGTCTTGACAGCCTACCAAGCTACCGTAGATTGGTCTGGTTTGTCCAGAAGGTTCCCCTGTTCCACTGAACTGCTTCAGTGGAACAGGGGAACTTCTGCCCACCAGCTCAGAGTTTAGAAATCCATCTAAAAAGATAGTTGAGGGGAGAAAAGGAAGGTCTTTAGACGTTTCCGGAACTTAAGAAGATCAGGCTCAAGTCTGAAGGCGGGGGGAGGCTGTTGCAGAGGGAGGAGCCAGCCGAGGAAAGGGACCTACCTCTCACTCTCCGCTTGGAGAAACGTTTGACCTGCACAAAGTTGGAGCGAGAAGACCAAAGGATTCTGGCTGTGAGGTATTTCGGGAGAGAGCTCGATGTAGAGAGGTCCCATGCCCCAGACAGCCTTGTGGATGATGCAAAGGGTTTTGAATTTAACCCTTGAATTCACCGGGAGCCAGTGGAGAGATTTAAGGACTAGAGAGATGTGGTCCTTGGGCTTGGGGTCAAGGAGAAGTATTGCAGTCCTATAATGGATTAGTTGAAGGGGGAGAAGAGCGGAAAGAGGAAGGTTGAGGAAAAAGCTATTGCAGTAGTCAAGACTAGAGGGAACAAGGGCTCTGGAGACATTGAGCTTCTGGGGAAGGTGAGGAAAAGGTAGAATGCCCTATTCCGGAGAAGATGGAGCTGACAATTGGACTTCGTGGTAAGGTCTGCAATGCGAGGAGAGAGGAGTCAAAGATGATCCCAAGGTTTTTTGCCACACAAGTGGGCCAGGGGAGGGGACCCAAGGAGTCTGGCCAGAGTGAGGGGGAAACTAGGAGCAGGCGCCTCAATGAGAAGATCTGTCTTGCTGGCGTTGAGGCAGATCATTTGCAGAGCACCATGCCTGAATAGCAGTCAGGTATAAAGGGGAGGGGGGGGGGGGAGAAAGTGGAGGTAGGGCAAGGCAGCTGGAAAGAGCTGCTTGTCAACTGCGTAACACTGGAAATGAGCGGAGTAGGTGGGGATCAGGTGGGCCAGGAAGAGGTTGAAGAGCCATGGTGATAGGATAGATCCCCGAGGGACACCACAGGTAGAGAGTAAAGTGGAGGAAAGAAAATAACCCATTTGCACTTGGGAGGGTCTGTTTCAGAGGAAAGAGGTAAGCCACGCCAGTGCCCTGTCTGTGATGCCTAGGGTATCACAGAGACTGTTTATGAGGATGGAGTGGTTGACTGTGTCAAAAGCAGAGGAAAGATCGAGGAGGATCAGAACAGAAGGAGTGTTAGAGTCCAGATTATAGAGTAGGTCTTCTTGGGTGTTCAGAAGAGCATTTTCAGTGCCTCTGGCTGCCCTGAAACCGGACTGGTGGTCTTGCTGCTGCTTTAAATTCGTTGTTTAGCTGCGTGCACATCCTGATTGTCTTGCTGCTGTTTTAAAACCGTTTTAGTTGTGAGCTCATCCTGATTGTCTTGCTGCTGTTTAAAGTTGAATTTAGCTGTGTGGACATCCTGCTTTTCATGTGAATGTGTTGAAAAGTCAACCCCCTCTGTTCTCCGTCTAGTCTTCTATCTGTTCCCTCACCGTCGTCATCTCCCATTGTGTTCACATTGTTCAGAGTTGAGATTATGGTGATTGGTTACCCCCCTCCCCCCCTCTGCACTGGTTTAACTGCTCCCTCACCCCCATCACTTCCCATTGTCCCTCTGTGCTGTTATTCCCTTCAGCCCTACACCCGCTATCCCCTTTCGTCTGCGTGTTCACTGTTTCCTGTGCGCATTACCTCCCCTCAGCTCCCAGTGTTTTTCTTCCAGTCTGTGCCCTGTCCGTCCCCACCAACCGACCTACCTACCTACCTACCGGTCGCCCCACACCTCTCTGGCCTCAGCCTGGTTAAGTGTACCACACACTGCAGTTTGCTATGGTGCCCTCTATCTCTCCTATCTTCTGAAGCTGCTTCCCTCCCTCTCTTATCCTTCACCCCTTACTAAATCTGGCAAGAAGAAACTCAAGAAAGACATACTGGGATCTAACCCAGGGCTTCCGACTGCAGACACCTACATCATTGTCTCTGCCAGAGAGACTCATCAACATCCTCTTTGTCGTTCCCTCACCCAACCTATGGACTCTCCATATGATCGCTCTTCTCTCTCCTTTCTCTTCCTCACGCATCATGAAGGATAGCTCTGTCACGAGTTTTGACAAACTTCTCCCAGACATACAAGACACTCTCTCTGCTGAAAACAAACAGACCAGGTGGGGGGAGTATCCATTATCTTCCCTGAGTGGATCCCTGTGTCTGTCATTCCCGCTCAACGCACACCGCTGGCCACACCTTGGATGCTTTCATCTCAACTGATTTTCCTCTATCTATCCCTCTCACTACTTCTGTCCCCTGCACTGATCACGCTCTACTCTCTGCTCTTTTCTCTCTTCTCACTTGAAGCCCTCTTCTCCTCTTGCATCGATAAGACTGGTACTACCTCCCGTCTACAAGGTCATCCGACCCATGAAAATATTGTCAGTAGTTGCCTTTACCTCTGCCTACTCTGCTCTTTCTACTCCTCTGGCTGACTCCCACCCCGACAACAGAATTTAAATATAAGACATTAGACTGAATAGTGCTTTCTTTCTCTATTACACGTTGGCTATCCTTCGTTTAACATTAAAAAAAAAAAGGGACTTCTGCACTTTTCCACCGGAAGTTGATGTTGTTTTGTACTATTGATTCTAGATGTGTGAAGTGATACATTTTGTTTAAGATCTGTGGCTGTTTTGCACAATGCCAGTTGCTGTAAGGCATTTTTTTATGTTTGATAAAGGTTCTGTGCATTGTATGTTACATGGACTAATATGTTCTCTATGGATCAATAGAGGACACTTTGTAAAGTGGATCCTATCGCTTCTAATAACTCATTGGATTTGACAGATTAAAAATTCAAGAGTTGCCTCTATAATCTAGGCTCTGATTTATATATACATTTTTTACTGATGCTTTAAATGCTATGTCCTTTAGCTAATGTGAAATTTCTACTTACCTTAGTGTCTGGATACAACCAGGTACTCCAGTACCCAAAAATCCAGTTGAGCTATTTCTTTCCCTGAGGAGTGCATTTGGGCTTGCTCTGTAGCAATACACAGCTCTGGTTCTGCTCGATTTCCTCTGTCCCAAGTGGTCTTGTGACGTATGCCCGCCTGCACCTGAAATTCTTGTTATATTGTTCATTATTCCATGTTGTTACATATCCTCCTGCAATTTATTTGCTTACTTAAAGTATTTATGACTGTCTAAACTGTTCTGTGCACCCCTATACCCCACTTGTTCTCTCATTTTCTTTGGCCACAACCGAGGGGTTGCACGTACCCATTTACAGTGTAATTTACCAAAGGTAAATTGTATGATTATCCCTTTAAGATGCTATATCCTTTTCTAAAATAGACCAGACCACTGATAATAGAGCTGAAACCCTTGCGTTTAATGAAGAGGAAGCATTAAAAATACTGGGGCTGATCAGGTCTGCTGGAGCTGAAATAACGGCAACTGACAAACCAGAGGCCTTAATACGACAATTGGAATGGAAGATACGAAGGGAGATCAATCTTAAACTTCATGCATCAACCCTGGCCCAATACTATACGGCCAAGAGGATACCAAGGGGCCTACGTGTCAACCTAGAGCCAACACTCTGCAAAGAGAACCTGACCTTTGTCAAACGTTGACATCAAATTGTTAATAAGTGCTCACTTGATCTTATACTCCTCACTATTGAGGAATTAGCACACTCACTACAAAATCTGAATGAGGCTATAGAAGGACTCAAAACTTCTCTTAGTAAGGGTTACACTGCGGATCAACTTAAGCAGATTTTGGAAGAGACAAACCAGAAATTGGCAAACTTCAAACAAGAACTCGAGGTGAAGAAAATTCGAAAATTTAGACGCAACACTCAAGATTATAAGCTCGACATGGTCTACAGTTGGCAGGCATATTACAGCTACTTTCAGAACAAACCCAATTTCAGTAATCCACGGAAACCTGATCCACAGAAACCCGGTCAACCTCCAGCAGAGAATACCTCATCTGACGTTTCCAGTGCAGAACTTGAAGTTGCCCCAGACCGAAGTAGAGAGAGAACACCCGGACCTTTGGTAGAGGAACCAGCAACCACCCCCACGCCTTTTTTTAGAAAAAGGCCAGTCCGAAGAGGAAAAAAGAAAAAATCCTCAGCGGAAGAAAACGAAGAAACACTGATTGTCAACATCTCATCATATCAGTTATCGAAAATGGAACTACATGTCTTGAAAAAGGGCCTATCATTTGTCCCTAACAACAACATTACTCTCCTTCATGAAAAAATAGATTTCTTTAAACTGATGCGTACATTGAAATTGAGGGTGTTCTTTGACTTGTTGGAGAAGGACTCTACCACCAAAGAACCACACAGATTCTTAGAACTTAATCCCAAGAGTACCTTCAATCCACCGGTACAGAACCACATCTTATCTACCTTCGAGAAGACTGTACTACAGGAGTTCAAGAGAATCCAGTTTAAAACCAACACACAAGGCAACTTTATGGTGAGAGAACGCCAGACATGAAAAAATGTGCTTGACAATCAAGATGTTATTTTCAAACCTGCTGACGAGGGGGGAGCCCTTGTACTAATGAATAAACGAGATTACATTAATGAAATTGAACGCCAACTGAACGACCCAGAGACATACATGGAAGTACCCCAGAATCCGACCGAAGCAGTACGATCCCTTATTAAGGGAGTACTCCATAAAGCAGAAGCCAATGATGTTATCTCAGATAAAACACGACTCGTCCTTGAAAACAAATATCCCATTATGCCTACTATGTATATACTACCCAAAATACATAAGAGACTAACTAACTAACTAACCCCCCCGGGACGCCCAATTATAGCGGATACAGATAGCCTCCTGGAACCATTGGCCCAGTACCTGGACAAGATTTTACAACCTTTAGTCCAGGAAACCACAACATATGTCAAGGATACCATGCACTTCCTGCACAAATTGAAAAATGTACAGTTTGACCAAGGGAGAGATGTAATGTTTACCATGGACGTCACATCGCTTTATACAAACATCGTGCATGAAGCAGGCCTAGAAGCAATTGAATGGTTGTTGTTGCAATCTGACCAATGCAGGGGCGACACACTTTTTATACTAACTTTACTCAAGTTAGTACTGATGAATAATTTTTTCAAATTTCAAGATCGATTTTTTTCTCCAAGCATCCGGTACAAGCATGGGTGCGGCTATGGCACCCTGTTACGCCAATACCTATATGTACGAACATGAAAACATTCTCACTTCTCCTAGGTGGATGAGACATCTTCCCCTCTACGTCAGATATATGGACTATATTTTTGGAATCTGGTCCGGGCCAGAAGACTAATTAAACAACTTCTATGAAATGATTAATTCAATGCATCCCCGGATCAAATTCACTACTGAGACAAGTGACATCTCTATCCACTTTTTGGATGTTGAAATATATGTAGCTAACACCTCCCTAGAGACCAGGATTTTCACAAAAAAGACTGACCGAAATAGCCTGTTGCTTGCTACAAGCTTCCACCCTAAGAGAACTGTCGACAGTGTGCTGTTCAGTCAATTCCTACGCTACAGAAGGATCATTTCGGAGAACATCGAATACGAACATCAATCTTTACTACTGGAGTCCAAATTTAGGTCTAGAGGCTACAATCAGTCAAGAATAACAGATGTAGCGGAGAAAGTAAGAGGCACTAACAGAGAGACACTGCCGACTCCTAAGCCCCCTAAACCAGGAGAGCCTCTAGTTTATGTTACCACCTACTCTTTGCAGAGCATGAAGATCAGGAGGATTATCAAAAATAATTGGGTAATGCTAGGAATGGACCCTCAGTTACAGCAACTTTTTCAAGAACTCCCTACTTTCGCCTACACGAATGTAGGTCATTGCGCAAGAGTTTGGTCAAAGCGGAAGTACCACTCTGCCGGCACTGAGAATTTGTTTAAGCGAACTATTCCATGCTACAACTGCCAGCACTGCAGTAATATTATAAAAGGCAACAGTATACCACACCCTCAATTCTGGCAAACCTATCTCACTCAGACATTCCTGCACATGTGACGCCCAAAATGTAATTTATGCATTGAGATGCCCTTGCGGCCTGTACTTTGTGGGTATGACCACCAGAAAAGTGAAAATAAGGTAGTGGGAGCATAAATCCAATATCCGTACAGAAAGTTTAAGGTCCCCAGTCTCTCTACATTTTCTAGAAGCACGTCACACCATTGCGCAACTGAAATGTGTCATCTTGGAGCAAGTGACAATGGGGAGTAGGGGTGGGGATGTTCAGCGGAAACTGTTACAACGAGAAATCCTATGGATTGAACTTTTAGACTCACTTAGCCCCCGTGGCATGAACACCGAGTTCGATCTTATGTGTTTTGTGTAACCCTAAGAGACTTGTGCTTTTTTGATCCATACATGTTTTGTTTTTCTGAACATTATTTTCTCCAGCATGTTCACTGCCAGTATGAACCTCTCTTGCCAACATTCATGTTTAGTCTTTTCTTGAGTGGAAGTCATGTTTTATCAATCTGCTTTGTGTGTTTATTGATCTATGTGAAAGTATGCTTGATTCATCACTGCAATGCACACATTTTGTTGCCAGTATCTGTAGCCCTTTATTTTGCACATAGGGTAGGTGACTGCCTTTTACCCGCTTCTCTCATGCAGTGCTCCTTGAGTTCTTTTACCATTCTAGTGCCGTTTTACGCCACCCCCCTTGTTGGCCCTGGGTGGTGCTATGTTGGCATCGCACTCTCTCATGTCGGCCCCTTTGCCCCTTTCGACTGTGTCCCTGTGATGTCCTGCAGGATCTTCCTGCACGTTTCGGGTATTTTGTCCTTTTTCCATTTTTTACCCATTCCATTGTCCTCGCGGTGGCCATCTGTTGTGGCTGTCCGTGTTTACTTTCCAGCGTCATGGGGGCACCACGCAGTTCTATTGGAGCTGCGGTTGTGCCCCCATGCGCGCTCGCGAACTTGCCATACCTTTTACTCGCACCTTGCGAGCACCCTGCGGTCCCCTGTGGGCTGCGACTGTGCCCCCTTGTTGTGCTCCCATAGTTCGTTTTCTTATGGAGTTCTTTCCTCCTTCGAGTTGATTTCTCTCTTAGTGTATGCCTCGTTGCCGTGGTTACCTAGCTCCTCCTGTTGCCCACTCCAAGATGGACATCACCCTGATGAACTGCACGCGCGGGGTTGCCAGGACGACGCTTAACGCCATTCTGCAGTCTGAACGCGCATTGTGCAGCGGCCAGACTCCTCAGATTCTCGCACACTGAGGTAAGGTTCTAGTAGCGCGTACGTTGCTTTGTACTCTTGCCCGTATTGCAAGATATTTCAGCTGCATTTCCATCGGGTTTCTCCCGATTTGTTATTCCGCCCCCTTTCAACAATGGACGTGCGTATGCCTTCTAGGTTGTCACACAGCCTCCTTATTACGCTGGATCCAGCCCACAAACACCACTGTCCATGGCGCGGCTCTGCCGTGTACATGGCAATTTTGTACATGCTTTGTCCCTCCACTATTTCGTACCGACTAGTAGACTGTCCCTGCTAGGTTGGGGTCTGCTTTTGACACATGGGTCTTCTATGGCTTTTATTTTAAATCCGCTATTGGCCGCACCCCTCTCCGCCCTGTCCTTTGGCTTGTCCACCAGAAGGCTGGCTTTTGACTGGACGCCTCGCTTCCGTATCAGCAAGGTTCTTTCCCCTCTATCATCGTAACAGAATTTATTAAATATAAGACATTAGACTGAATAGTGCTTTTTTTCTCTATTACCCTAGAGGGTCCATTATATGAATATTGGTGTGAAATAGGAATAGTGAAAGTCTATACCCTGAAGATGGTTCCTTGAACCGAAACGCGTCAGTTATCCTTTCTTTAAAAAAAAAAAAGGAATTTTCCACTGGAAGTTGATGTTGTTTTGTACTATTGATTCTAGATGTGTGAAGTGATACATTTTGTTTAAGATCTGTGGCTGTTTTACACAATGCCAGTTGCTGTAAGGAATATTTTATGTCTGATGTAGGTTCTGTGCATTGTATGTTACATGGACTAATATGTTCTCTATGGATCAATAGAGGACACTGTAAATTGGATCCTATCGCTTCTAATAACTCACTGGATTTGAGAGATTAAAAATTCAAGAGTTGCCTCTATAGTCTAGGCTCTGATTTATATATACATTTTTTACTGATGTTTAAAATGCTATGTCCTTTAGCTAATGTGAAATTTCTACTTACCTTTTAATATTAAGTGTCTGAATACAACCAGGTACTCCAGTACCCAGAAATCCAGTTGAGCTATTTACCTTTATATAGGGATTTCTTTCCCTGAGGAGTGCTTTTGGGCTTGCTCTGTAGCAATACGCAGCTCTGGTTCTGCTCGACTCCCACCCCGACACAGCCCTCTCTAACTTTAACCTCTCGGTTTCCAACACTCTTGATATTCTTGCCCCCGTCATGAGGGTATGACTGAAGCCTACCAAAAAGTGCAACTCTTGGTACGACTCAGAACTGGCTGCCCTTAAACGCAAGTGCAGGGCAGCTGAACGGAAATGGGATTTGTCGGGGGCACCCTCTGACAAACTGGCCTGCCCCCTCCTTCAAAAGGCAGTATAGACTCTGCATCCGCTCCAAGAAAATAGTCTTTATTTAAGCCTGCATCTCCGGGGCATCCAATAACAGTCGAACTTTTCAAAGTCTGCAAAGTAACTAGCAAATACTACTACAGCCTCCTCCACCATTGCACCCACCCAGGCCCTTTGCTCGGCCCTGGCTGCACACTTCACCTCAAAACACAGTACATCCTATCCGCTCTCTCTTCCTCACCACCTCATGCACCATCATCTCTTGTACTGCCCTTGGCCACCCACCCTTTCTCTTTTCTCTGCCCAGTCACTGCTGAGGAGGTCACTAGACAAGTCCGGTCTATGAAAGCTTCCTCCAAACAGGTGGACCCCTGTCCCTCCAAAACCATCAAAGCCAACATTGACTCTCACCCCAGCCTTGGCCAACCTCTACAACCTCTGCTTCAGCAATGGAGGTTTCCCCACTGCTCATAAGCACTCTATTGTACACCCTCTCCTCAAAAAACCTTCTGCTGACCCTTCCCAATCTCTTTAACTCCTATCCTGGGCAAACTCTTGGAGAAGTTGGCCATTTCTCAGCTTACCCTCCACATCTGTTGGTTGCTTCCATGACCACCAGTCTGGCTTTAGAGCATCTTGAGGCATGGAAACTGCGCTTCTGAACACCCGTGACAATCTGCTCTCAAATCTTGATTCCAACTCTTCCTCTGTCCTCATTCTACTCGACCTCTCCTCTGCCTAGTATACAGTGAACCACAACACCTCGATCGGACATCTCTGTGATACCCTGGGCATCACTGATCAGGCCCTGGCATGGCTAACCTCCTTTCTCTCTGACCCTCCCCATCCCAGGTGGAATTGGGGTCCTTTCTCTGTTACTCTCTCTGCGTGCAGTGTCCCCCAGGGATCAAACCTAGCCCCCTGGTTTTTCAATGGCTACATGGCCACCCTGGCCCGTACGATAGCCACCTTCACCTCCAACTTTCAGTGTTACGCGGATGACACGCAGCTCTCCTTCAGGCTACTCTCGGCCTCTTCCTCACTCATACCGGACTGTCTGCAATTCAGTCATGGTGTGCTGCAAACAACCTCTACCTCAATGCCAGTAAGGCAGATATTGTCTTCATCGGGACCCCTGCTCCCGCCTTCCCTCTTTCGCTCTGGCCGGCCTGCCTTGGCCCGGTGCCTCCACCTACCAATGAGGCAGAAAATCTAGGGGTCATCTTCGACTCCACTCTCTCCTTCACATCGCGGCCATCTCAAAAAAGTCCCACTACCAACTGTACCTTCTCGGATGTATTCTACCTTTTCTCACCTTCACCCAAATGCTCAGTCTCCAGAGCCCTGGTCCTCTCTAGGCTGGACTACTGCAACAGCCTCCTTCTCAAACCTACCCTCTTACACCCCTCAACCTCTTCAACTCATCCAGAACAGAACCGCAAGTCTTACCCTTGGCCTCAAGCACAGGGACCACATCTCTCCAGCGCTGAAATACCTTCTCCGGCTGCCAGTATTAAGTTCAAGACACTTTGCATTGTCCACAAGGCTTTCTGGGGCCTGGGCCCACTATCTGCAACGCTCTCTTCCTAAAAACTCTCCTTCCTGAGCCCTCCGCTCGTCTTCCTCCAACTCTCTGCGTCTGAGCCGCTTCCCCAAGCTGAGACTTGGGGGTGGGGAAGAGAGATCTTTATCCACTGCAGGTGCCTCCTTCTGGAACAGCCTTGCTGCCTCTCTCCGTCTTGAGCTGGATCTCCTTTAAGTTCCGGAAACTCAACACTTCTCTTCGCCGCCTCCCCTCTCTCTCTCACTCCCTCTCCCCTGCTAACCACCTCTTTCTGCTCTCTCCCTCCCTCTCCTCTACCTCTCCTCTACCTCTGCTCAGTTTCGGCGACTGGCTGCCTGGTGTACCGTCAGAGCCTCACAGATCCCAAACTTTCCTCACCAGTCTCCTGAACTTGCCCCCCAGGCCTTGCACTTGCCGCAGCACTACTGCACTTCAGTTACGACCCATGAGAATGGTATCTCTCTGCACTTAACCCATGTTCTGACAAGACTGGGAACACTTTGTGCCATTGCCCCACCACGCATTTCCTGTTCTGTTCACCTGCATGATCTGAATGTACCATACCTAGTAAGATTATTTGTCTTGTCTTCCCTATGTCTTCCCCTCCCATGCATGGTTGTGCTTTGAAACACTTGTGTATAAGCGCAAAATAAACATTGGGAAATAGTATCACTTAAAAATTATCTCAGCAAAAAACTAATACCCAGGGGACTTCGAATAATCATCTTTCCGGATTTCTCAAAGGAGGATAAAGACTTGGCCAATGATTGGGAATTGAATCTCAATACAAGTTCAGAAAACATGCTCAGAATTCTAGTGCATCATGCTGAAAGAGAACACCAACGTTCAACTGAACAAATAGATATCACCAAGGAAATTGCAGATGCCACAGCATTGGAAGCAACGAAAGAAGAATTACAAAAAAATGTATGAAATTTTAAAAGAATACCAAGATGATATAAAATTGAGGAAATTACGAAAAATGTTCAGGGATGAGAGGGATTATCATGATGACCGAGTTTATACCTTTCAAGAGAAATTTGATAAAGTAGCTAAAATAACATCCAAATAGAGTACACCGAACACATCCTCCGCTAGCTCAGAGATGGATTCTCATATTGATAAAGAGGCCGAGGATCAAGAGGAATCATCTGTAGCAGCTAAATCTTGGCAAGGAAACAATGAGGGTGCAGGTTTTCTGAACCAAATTAGGAGATACAAAAAAGGAACTAGAAATCTAAATCAAAACCAAAAGCAAGTCCGTTTTCAGCTACCAGTGGCAGAAATATACCAGTGCAACGAGGAGAGGAAGGAGGGGGGGGTTGTAGACACCGGCAACCCCGATGCGCTAGAAGATTTTTCAACAGTTGACGAGAGCGGCCGCCAGGAAAGCAGCCAGGAAAAGCAAATAAATAATTTGGTAATGAATATTTCAAATCTGGATTTGACAAATGTTGAATTATCAGTCTTGAACAAAGGATCATCATATGCACCCACCAATCATTTAGACATCACTAATATCCAGATTGAGTTATTCAAGTTTGTACGGAAGCTCAGATTAAAGAAGTACTTTGCAACTGCTGCTAAGAAAAGAAAGGAGACTGAGGAAGCAAAGACAATAAGTGATTTCACAATTCAAGACATTAAGAATATACATCTTTTAAGTACGTTACATGAATCGGAGACTGATCAAATTCACACTACTATGAATGAACTGGGAATCATGCAGTCGTGTCCAAGCAACAGGGAACTTAAAAACAAATCAAAGTTCTCACCACAATTTGCATCAGAAAATTGAATAGAATTTTTTTTATAAAGAAACTGCTAAGGATATACACGAGCTATATGAAGGTTTGAATAATAAGGATATTTTTAACCTTACCAAAAAAAGAAAGAAAATGGCACTAAAGTATCTTCAGAGGGACAAGGACATAGTTATCAAAGAGGCGGACAAGGGGAGAAATATTGTGGTGATGGACAGACAGGACTATAGTCAAATGGCACTCAACCATTTACAAACACCAGCATGTTATGAAAAATTGCTTAGTAACCCTAAAAACAATATTTTACTCAAGATGGAGGAATCGATTACCAAATGGTACAGAAAGGGACTAATCTCTGATGATGAAAAGATAGCTCTAACCAACAAATATCCAATAATACGACTTTATATTTCCTGTCAAAGGTTCACAAAACTTTTGAAAAGATTCCTTAAGGACGGCCAATACTTAGCTGGATTGGCTGGTTAACGGAGAAGATGTCAGAATATATTGATAATATCTTACGACCCAGGGTACCGAAATTGAAGGCCTTCATTAAAGATAATATCGACACAATAAAGATCATCAGCAAAGTGGTTTGGAAAGAAACATCTATTGGCGACCTGGGATGTACAGGCTCTCTATACCATCGTATAACATGCAGAAGCGATTAATACCATAGAATATGAGTTCTGGGAAGACACGGCATCACATTATCAACATGTACAGATGCTTAAGGAGATGCTTATGTTTACACTAAACAACAATATTTTCATGTTTGATAACTGCTTCTATAGGCAGAGGAGAGGTATTGCCATGGGCACTAAATATGCCCCGGCCCCAGGTAATCTGTTTATGGGGAGATACGAGGACCAATAAGTATATTTGGACGAGGCTTACAACAAAAATGTAAAACTGAGGATAAGATTCATAGACAATGTTTTGCTAATATGGGACGGAACGAGTGAGGAGCTAAATGATTTTAAATCAAGAATGAACCAAAATAAACTCGGAATTGAATTCGTGGGTCACGAGAGTGCAACCAAAATTGATTTCTTGGATCTGACGATATTCGTTGATGGAATGAAGTTGTCGACAAACACTTTCCGAAAGGAAACGGAGGTGAATTCCACCCTGCATGCACAAAGTTGCCATCACAGACCAGTGAAGTGGAATATCCCGACAGGGGAGTTTATTAGAGCCAGACGCAATTGCAGCCGCTTAAATGATTTCAAAACAGAATGTGACCTATTACAAGAGCGTTTCCAGCAAAGGGGGTATCAAAGCTGCACAACAAAAGGCCACAAAAATGTCTTGGGAATAAACATCGATACCAAAAGTGAACCTTGCAGGGCCAGAACAGAATGAGATCAACTTCATAACAACCTACAGCCATGAGAATATAAAGCTGAGGAACGTTTTAAACAAAAATAGGCACCTGCTTAAATTGGATCCTCATCTTTCAAACTACATTGGGGATAGACCTAGGATGACTTTTCGAAAAGCGAAAACAATCAAGATGATTTGGAGTCCCTCACTACTACCAGAAATCACCAATGAAATCAGCTAGAACCTGGTTACAAGAAAACTCATCAGGTTTTAGGAAATGTGGAAGATGTTCTATGTGCAGTTATGTCCACGAACCAACGAAGAGTTTCAAGGATGAAAGAGGAACAAGAACAGAGATTAAAGACAACATCAACTGTTGTTCCAAATATATAATCTATGCCATAATATGGGATGTAAACTAATATACACAGGGAGTACAATTAAGGAAGTGAGAACACGTATTTGGGAGCATTTTACATCAGTGGGAAGTCAGGATCCAACTTTGCTGTTGGCCCAACACTGGCAATCAGAACATCAGTTGGAGGACAAAAAGAATTTGAGATTTATAGGTTTACAAAAAATGAAATTGGGCAGAAGAGGAGGAAATTGGGAGCAGAAACTGAGGCAGACTGAAGCAAGAATCATTTGTAAATTCAGAACAATTGAATTTGGTTTGAACAAGGACAATGAGTTGGTTCATTTTCTTTGTGGATTGGCTTTACATCAGCTGCATGTCTTTTTTCGTTTCAGGAAAATACGAATGTATTAGTATTTAACGTGGGTGAATGGAAAAGGTGACTATGTATGTTAATATGTATGTATGTGGATGAGGAGATGCATGTCTAAATATGCAATGTAAAAATATATAGGAGGAGCCACAGAGGAGGAAACCAGGATGAATTTACAGGAAATCCAAGCAGTAAGTGGAGATGTTCCAAATTATTAGAAGTGATCAAACCTGAATTGTATTGTATGGTATAGCGCTTTTTGTAGTGGTATAACACCCACAATGATATTGTACAAATTTCGCTTAGATACAGGGTATGAATCCCTTATGGAATTTTCATGGATTCTGGAACGTGTACAAAGAAATACGGAACATCTGGGATATCATTTATGTTAAACCTATTATGAACTAGTTGTACTAACATGCCTTCCCCAATCGATAATGTTTTCGCCAACAATGGGTACATTTGTTTCTGATACTAGATTGTATGAAACAGTAAGCATACATATAAAGCGATTTTCAGTAAGCACCAGTTAATAAAATATTTGGGTTAAAGTCATTCAATACACACTGTAAAACACTGCTCCAAGATGGCCGCCACTAAGAGGCAGAGGATACAGCGATGAGGGACAACAGGGTTGCCGTGGCAACAGAGATACACTGTTGTGCGCGCGCCCAGCGTTCATAGTAGACTGGAGCGAGGGGACTTTGAAGCAACGCCGCAGAAGGTAAGCAAGGGCTAGAGGACAGATTTGTCTGTCCGTATCCCTTCGCATTCCGCAGGGAGTTTAAGTATATTTAGGAAAGGGTTCAGAGACTCACACGAGCGTACCGTGTGATAAGACAAGTGGGATGTGCAATTACAAGGTGGAGTGAATAGGGCTGGCACGTATTCTTCCATCCCCATTCTTATTACTCAAAAGTAAAACAAATATTTGGACATTAATATATGTGTGAGCAATTATAATGTAAACGTAATTATAACGTTAGCCAAAATACACAAGGAAGGAATGCGGGTAGAATAAAATTCTTAAAATAGGACAAAAGGGAGCTTGAAGCAAATGATTTCATTTCCTTATCTATATTTTACAGGGATTAACCCGGGATTTTACGGAATCAAATCGTGGTAAGCAAATCTATTTCTTTTTTCAAACCTGAAGCTAAAATAAATATACCAGATGTTTCTGTTATTTCATCAATAAATGTATTCTAAATAGATAAATTATGTAGGAATACAGGGATCCATTGACATAAATAAAATATTCAGTTTGAGCTAATTCAGGTTAAATCGCACGCCCGATAGTTTTAACGAACAATGCATACTCGTGAATAGAAATGAATGAATGTGAGGGGTTTTGTAACTCAGGGGTGAATTAACCATGAGGACTGCTCATATTTTTGTTCTCTTTTTTTTCCTTTGTGTTCTTTCCCCGGTTTCATGTATTTTCATGGTGTTTATTATTTTTCATATATATTTCATATATGTTTATTTCATTTGGTTATTTGTCCTATAATGATGACTGGAAACATACTTTTTTTTTCTCTTTTCCTTCAAATGCATGGTTTCACTCATGTTATACATTCTATTTTTTGCATCAAATGTGAAACATATTTAAGAAAGTGGACTTAAACTTGCCAATATCAAGTTACTGTTTTGAAAAAGGGCCTTGAGAGGCTGAAACACGTATTAACAAGATGTTACAATCAAACAGGCAATGGAGGAAAAAATAAAAATGTCTCCGCAAACTTCAAATCAAGTGTGGCCAAATGTCATTTATTCATGGAAACAATAAGACTATTGGTGGTGCAGTTTAAGTGTGTACCAACTTGTTTTAACAAATAAACAATCAATCTATGAAATGGAGGCAGCCAGCCATTTCGGTGTTGAGGGTCAGTTAGGGGATGAACAGATTCTCCATGAGTTTGCCCAAGAAAGGGAGTGCTTGAGGAGTTGAGGGAAAGAGTCTGTGGCAAAAGAGGGGTTGCAGAGGTCAGCCAAGGCAGGGGCGAGTGTGTCGCTGTTGTCCTTCATGGTTCTGGAGGAGATGGGTGGCACCTATTTCGAGGAGACTTTCATAGAGCGGACAACTCTAAAGATCTCATCTAGTGCAATGGGGAGAGAGGGAGGAGAGTATGGGGGAAGGAGTGCGGGGGGAAGGTGGTCAGAACAGTTGATCAATGGAGGGGAGTGGATGACAGGACAGGATGTCAAGAGTTGGAGGAAAAGTGGGAGGCCATTGCAGAGCATAAGGTGGGGTGTCGGAATTGACGAGCCAGACTATGCCAGCTGTGACTTGGCTAGATCTGAAGCCCAGGCTGCATGAGCAAGAAAGCCTGGAGGGAAAGGCTGCATATGCCAGGAGTCGCATGGAGCAGGTGCCCAGAAAATGTCCTACCAAAACCGTGTTAGAGGAACTACCTGGGCATAAGCAGCAGCCAGGCCACATGAGCAGTGCAGTTTGGGCGGTGTGGGGGAGAAGAGGCCCGAGGGGTGCCAGGCCACCCAGGGGAAAGGCAGGAGAGGCCCAAAGATTGACAACCCAGACAATATGAGCAGTGGTGTGGTGGCATGTCAACCAGCCCAGGGCTAGATGGGGCAAGCCCAAAATATCCACTAGCCCAGGCAATGTGTGCGAGCGGCCCAGGTGTAAGATGTCTGCATCCAGTGAGGGTAAGCCACTCTGCTCCGGGTTGGGCTTTGAAGATTGTAAGATCTTGCTGGCCCAGGTCACATGTTCGGGGCAGGCCGCACTGACAAGGAGGGGTGGGAGGCCTGGTCCCACCCGGGGACAATTGGGCAGTCAGCATGGAGATGGATAAGGAGTAGATGCGCCAAGTCTCCAGCCACTGCACCCAAAGCAGCGGGGAATTATCAGAGGTGTGTGGGGCCTAAGCCAGAGTCCCGGCCTTTTAACTGGATTTCTAAACTCTGGCCTGGGGTCATATGTTATTTATTTGGACAGGAATTCTGCCGAAGTACTTTTACTTCGCCTGAATTCTGAAAAAAAACTCAATGAATTTCTTCTTTATTTGGGGGTTGGGAGAGGTTTACAACAACCCCTTCACCCACCCCCAACCCCACACCCCTCTCTTTCCCTACACTATCCCAGGCCCATCTCAAACCATTTTAACCCCTTACGCCAACCAGCCACCATATATCAATACATTTTCTTCAGCAAAATTCTATCAAAGTAAAGTACTTCGGCAGAATTCATGTCGAAAAAAATGTACTGCATACACTGGTCTGGTGGAAAGAAGTTTAGGAGACCAACCTAGATATATAGAACAGGGTAACACTGGGAGCTAGCCAAACCAATCAAGGTAGCATGGAGTGTGGTCAAGGTGGAGTCTCAGGAGAGGTGAGTGAGGGGGTCCACAATGAGCAATCAAGAAATACACTTAGACAGGCAAGTACAAAAATACTCTATTACTGGACAAAAACACACTTTGAAAATCTACTACTAACAGGTAGTAATATCACACAATCCCAAATAATGAAACATATATACAAATCACAGTAGTCGGTTCCAAATAACAAATTCACCCCCTCCGCTCCCCCACAATACCTGAAAGGGAAGCCAAGTAATTTGTATTTGCACCGACAGTCACCAGGAAAAACCCTCACTTTGAACATTTGGGCACAAGGCCCAATACAATTTAGGGTTGGAATGTCTACATTTTCCAAGAGTTTAGGAGCTGGGTAAAATGAGGGGAAGAGGGTCCTGTGGATGTGAAGAAGGGTAAACAAAATCACAAGACTACATATACTTGTGAGTAAGACTGTTCCTAGCTTTTGGAGGGCTTTCAGCAACAAGTATTGCCAAAGCCAAACAGTTGTAAAACTATTTATAAGTTAGCAAACTTTTAATGGGTTGAGATAGGAGTGCAGGTAAGTACTGCTGTAACATACTCCCATATACTACAAATTTTCTCCAGACTTGGCAAGTTGATTGAGGGTCGCCAAAGGTCAGGTTTCCCACTGTGGGTTCTGTTCAGAGAAACCCAGCAGCTGGGGCTGCAACAAGAGTTCTGGTCTTGTCTAGGAGCTGTGTGCAACCTCTTTTCCTGGAACAATGCAGCAGGCATCAGTGCAGGACTGTCGACCAGACACGGAAAGCCAGTTTTAGGGACATTCACCGATGCATGGTGACAGCAGGGTACACAAATGTTGCAGTCCATTCTCCATCTCTGGCTCCATCGTTGCCAAGACGCCGACATTTTGCAGGGAGGACTCTTGCAGGACAAGCCAACGACCTCTCGAGGTCAGAGCCAAAACACAAACAACACTTCTTACCGCGGTACCCCAAATTGGAGTTGGTCAATCCACTTGATGGCCCAGGAACGCTTCTTAAGGCACCAAGAAGAAGTCGAGAATGGTAATTCCCACCACTGATAAGGTTCGAAGCACGATGAAGGTCCTTTAAGAACACTAGCCAGACAGGGCTCAACTGGGATTGCAGCAAAAGTTGGTTCCAAGGCATTCTCAGGATCGGTCCACAGATCTTCCGAAGTCTTCACAGCTATGCAGGATACTTGGCTCCTCACAGGATCTCTGACACATGGCTGCAGTATTCCTCTTATGGAAAAACTCAGCCCAGCTCAACCAAAAACAGACAGGTCCAATCAGGGACCACAGTTGGTGAAACTCATGCATACACCCCAGACATACAGAAACCAGTTTGTATATTGCGATCAGCCAGTCCCAACCCAATTCCTGGCTTCCAACACAGGCCCTGCATTAGCCTGTGAAAGGCCCAGCTTTCCCAGGCAAATGCATGTCCATAAAATAATTTGCCTGACATGAGTGAGAAGCCACGAAGAAGCTCCTCCTCCTCCTCCTCCTCCATGTTGTTACGTTAAACTGGCACCTTCACGTCACTTCCACTAGAGTTTATCCACTAAACATATCACATGGGCAGTGGGCCTGGGTAGTATGTTATTGTGATTTTTATTGTGCCATTTTCCAGCTCTCCAGGCACTAACCATTTGGCTGACTGTCGAAACCTTAAATCACCTAAAGGGGTTGGTGGGCTGGTAGAAGCCAGCCCTGGTGAGAGAAGGTACCCAAAGGAGGAACATCATTCCTACACTCAGTTTGCCTGGACTTTTGGAAGGGGAGACAGTTTGCTTACCTGCTGGAGTATATTGGGGAAAACCAATATTGGCAACCTTGAGACTCAGTGTGGCAAATCTGTTGGGACTGATATCTCTTCTGTTTTCCGGTTTGCATTTTCATTTGCTGGGCGTCCCTCCCGGCTTTCAGTATCCAGCTGCTGTTCCTCCTCATCTACTTGGGTCAAGCCTTCTATCCTAGGATCTACCTCCAAGGTCTTCTGCCTACATTTTGAACGCTACTGGTACATGGAAAGTGTGGTGACCCAAACACCCTTCCAAAGCTGCTGGTCTGGGCTGTCATGGTTCGCCGCTACTGTTTCCCCCTGCAGGGGAGATTTTTGGTGTTGTGCCATCCATGTTTGCCTGGTAAGCCACCAGGGATTGCAGTGTGCAGTTTCCTCTATTCCGCAGCCATCTCTGTTGCCGATTGCACTTCTAGCCGGTGGGTCCCATTCCTGTGAAGGACAATTGTTCTTCTTTTGGGCCGCCGTTGGCTCAGCGTTCAAGTCAAGTGACCAAATCCTTAATTTTGACCTTTAGGAGGAGGTTTTTACTTACTTGGTTGTTCCACGTTCCTGGAATTATTATTTTTTTTTCTTTCAGAATTCAAACTTATCTCTGGGCCCTGGGTTGACGGGATATGGGCTGCATGTCCCATGTGCCGCAGGTCCCATGTGCCCTTCTACTTAATTTCCACATTGATTAACATTGGGGCGGACTCCTTCTTTGCTCCTTGGACTGCTGCGTCTCAAACCCTCTGTTAGGACAGTTTTTCTGAAGTCCAACTAAGGGCTTAGTAAAACCATTCAACTGAGGCAGTACAAGACTCCACTCTTAGTACAAGGCTGTACCACCGGAGTTCAGGGTAGCGTAGACAGAGCAGCCAGGCCTATCTTAGGAGGGAGAGAGGGCTGTAGAATCAGTACAAATGAAATTGAATAGAAATGGACCAAATAAACACTGAAACACTATGCATGTAAAAATAAAAGATGTATTTAAATACAAGAAGGCCCAGATATATCTAGGGGTAAATAGGTACCATAAGTACCATCACACATTATATGTAATCACAATTATAAAAAACACAACACTATGCTTGAAGGTGCACAGACCAAAGCATACACCTTATTTAGAACACCCAACAGTATTTCTAGGGAAGTCAAACCTTTTCATACGCATTCAGTATAGGTGACACCTATTCTTGGGGAGTAAAAACCAATGGTTACTTTCAGATTACATTAAGTAATTCAAGGGTAGTAGACCCTATCAGTTTGGTATATAGTGGAACACTTATTCTAGTGACAGTAAACACCTACAACTACTTTTGTGATTACATAGTTCTACTAGGTGAGTAAAACCGAAGGATGCAATATTCAATTAAAGGTGCTTTTGAGATCAGTGAAACACAGATTGAAATAAGCAGGAACTCTTGTAACTTATTGTTGAATGTTACACAGCTAACTTCAGGTAAGTAAAACCCATATACTTTTTCAATCTCCCAATGAAGTCTAGGTTAGATCTTTCACAGCAATACAAGTTATCATGTACCACCTATGAGGGACAGTTAGAAACAAACTATGAGGGACAGTTAGAACCAAAGTCAATGGGTTAGAAGGCAGGTATCAACCTAAGACTCTTTCTGTCCGTCTACAACATCACAGGGAAAGCAAAACCCAAGGTTACACTTTACTGAATGACTCAGTTATTCTAGGTAAGACTTAATGCAGACTTATTCTGGACAGGCTAGTAGCAAGTCAGGGGAAGCAAGACCCCGTTGGGGAACACTCCTACAATTATCCTACCAGGAATAATCTGGTGAAACCAACACATCTTTTGGGAACCAGCAGAACCAAATCGCAGTCGAGTAATATACCCTCACATCTACTTTCTATTAGAATGGCAAAACGGTTTCTAAGGAAAGAAAGATGTTAACCATACTTTTGAGAATAGTGCATTACACATCCAAAGTAAGTAAGAACTTTTATAATTGTTCACTCAGAGTTAGAGTTACCAACCAACTCTTTTTCAAGTAAGTAACTTTTAAACACATTTTCTTTTCTAGGCAAAAGGCCCAATCCCTTAAGAGTCTTTCCCATATTATCGGAGAATTCGTGTTCTCAGTGGCAGAAGGGGGGTCTCTAGGATCTAGTGAACAGACAGTGTCAGAAGAGGGCCTTAAGTAGCAAAAGTCAAGAGTTCCTGAGGAAGACTGGGCAAACAGGTAAGTACTTTAGTTCTAGAGAGAGAAGAGGGTCCAGGGGCTTCACAGAAGACACCCTAGCAGGATTCTAGCAGTGCGACTGGGTGCACTGGATGAGAGGCCTCTCCATCACAGAAAGTACCCCACAGCTACCCAGGAATCCTAAGAGACTTAAGATCAGTACATACCCAAGTCAATACAGTACCTCATCATTCAAGAAGATTTTGCAGCAAGAGGACTTCAGGATCTGCATCCAAAAACCTGGTCAGTGGATTCCTTTTTGTGGTGACTGAAAACAGGACCTTGGAAGGGACTTTGCAGCAGGGATCAACGAAGGCGGCAAGGTTTTCTGTGGATTTGGCATCTTTTACAGAAGCACAGAAGACAGAAAATCGCGGTTGAATTTTCGTTGTTAAAAAGGTCCAGCACTCTAGTGAGGGGACTTTTCAGACTTGATTCGTGTCTCTGGAGATACACCAGGATGCACACGAAGTTTCAGCGAGTTTCGGAAGACCGTGCACCGCACAATGGATCGAAGTCCCAGGGTATTGGGGTATTGCAGCCCGCAAGGTCACAGCAATGAGTGGGATGGGTCAAAAGCAGGCTAGTTTGAGTATAGTGGGTCTCACCCAGCACTGGGTCAGGGTCACTGTTTTCGGAGTCCCCAGGTCTATTGGAAGGAAGGGCTGCAGCAGGCTGCGGTTACACGGCAGGCTCTCCGGTCGCTGGAAATCTTCTCAGCCGCTTTTCCTTCATCATACTCTTTGGTTTCAGTTCCAGTGCGCGACTTGTCTTCAGCTTTTAGGTTCGCAGTATTTAACAGCAACTACAACACAACTTCTCTCCCTGCATTTTACAACAAGGGGCTGTCTGGTTGTCCAATCAGGACAGCCAGCCCCCCACTGGGAGTTGTCCCCATTCAGGCAAGGAAGCAGACAAAGGGCTGTGGAGGTTTAGACTTCTCCCTCGCTTCCTGCCGTCACTGATAGACTAGAGCCTGGGCAGGGAGTCCAGGTGATTCCTGCCGAAGATAAAAATCTCACAAAGGAATTTCCTACCCTGGGTGTCAGAGGAAGGAACAAGAAAGGACATGAAACACTACAATGGTGAAAAAAGAAGACAGGGGACATTTTGGTAAAATGAGCACCCTTAGGTGCCTTTATTGCAACTGTGAACACAGCCTGCAGTAAAGGTGCACCAAATGAATACAAGGTATCAATGCCACCAGCCAATGAAGGTAAGCTTGCCCCTGTAATAGAATTGTTACAGTTTTAGTGTGAAAGAGGATGCATTGCATCTCCCCGGCACTCTACATAAGTTGGGGGGAGGGGGTGCTGGCTTCACAGAATAAAATGCAAAAAGGATCCAAAGAGCCTTTCTACCCTTGGGAACTGTAGTTCTCTGAAGGTTAGCAAAAGAAAGTTAAAAGAGGAGCCCCTAAGGCCCCTAGGGCAACCCAGCAACAACAGGCACTTATTGCCAAAAAGTTGTTAGAGGATAACTTTAAGAAGACACTATGGCGAGTCTAAAATAGGACACCCATAAAAAGAGTAAAAGATTCTGTGAGAGTGGGAAAAGGTTCCCACTCAGAGGTATTAAGGAAAATTTACAACCAGTGAAGCAAAAAGCTCTGGGGTTGACCCAGGTCAGAAAGATTTACCACTTCTATGAAAATCTTACCCAACACCCTCCAAGAGATCAATTGCTCAGGGTCTTGTGACGAATCTGGACTACATGTCCCTTCCCCCCGAGAGGGGAGCCACCCCCTTTGAGGCAAGGGAGGTGAGCCCGCTCAACAAGACCCCTCACTAGGGGTCTGGGCAAGTCGCACCTCAATGGGAGCGACTCCTCACTTGGGGACAAGGACTCTCATTCTTGTCAGGAACTCCCTGTCCAGAAAACGTTATCCCCCTGCTTGGGAATCAGAAAGACTTAATTCTATTTTGGATTCTCCTGGTAGTAATATTTCTTCAATCTCTTTGGCCTCAGGTAGTGCTGGATACCACCTGGATGTCGGTGTCAAACAAGAACGACAAACTCTCTTTTCTTGGTGATAACTTACCTAAAACCATGAGGAACGTGGAAGCAAAGAGAATCCTAAGCAGAGGCAAGCCTCTCACAGGAAGACAGGGCAGAGCCACGCTAGACGGCAGAGCCAGCAGAGAGCAAACAAATCATTCGCAAGACGCCAGAAGGCTGGCATCCTGACCGGCGAAGAAGCCAAGATCGAGACAGTGACAGCAAAATGATAATCTAGCCTGGTGGCGCCATGCGAAAGCCTCGGTGGTTCAGCAGCTCGTTAAGTGATGCAGAAACCAGACTGCAGCGAGGAGTCCGGATCCCCGTGCTCCGCACAAGGAGTGTACTAGATGCCAAGCAGCGGAAGGGAACCGAATGCTGCCGAAGAGTTAACGGTGTTGAGAGGGGTGCACAGTGATATTTGCAGCTGGAAAAGCCACAAAGGTTTTGGAAGCCTGATAAACCAGAGCGGGCATGGCGTCCTACCAGAGTCAAGCCAGAGCAAGCTCAACAGGGGGCCCAAAGGGCTTTGGGAAGCCCAAGAACCATGAAATATAACAAACAGAAATGGAGAGAGAGCGCATGGGGGGATTCCAATCCTTAAGTACCAAATAAGAACACTGAAGTACCAAGTTGGAAATGGTGTGACTGTATTACGAAAACCTTTTCTTCCTGGAAAGACGGAACTGTATGGAAGTAAGATTTGGCATGCAGAACCTGCAGAGAGGTTGGGAACTGCGATACGAGACAGTTAGAAACTTAAAACCTTCCGAAAAGAGGTCCAAGTGATTGGGCCAGGCAAAAGTCAAGGAGAGAGGCTATTTCTACGGCTTCCTTTTTTGTTGTTCATGTTTCCCTTAGTGGTTTGGCCAGTTCGCGAATAGGATTTGGATTAAGGACTATTTTTTGTGGAATTTGAAAAGCATCCTTACCTTTAGTTGGTTCGGCAGGGAACTTCCCTCACAGCAGTAGGGCTAGTTAGGAGTTTTTGTTTTATTTAAATAAACATCTAGTTAACATGACACATCTTAGTCCGAGTCCTTTTTCTGGTTTGCCACTGTTGTCGTCCAGGGTAGACTGCTTTATGCTGTACAACCGCAGGTCAGTCTGCAGACCTTGCCCCTATTTTTCTCAACATTGGGAACTCCCACAAGTGACACTTGAAGATACTTACCTGGACTTTGGTATTTTCTCAGTTCCCCTTAGGGTCCCTGGAGTTCTGCACCAAGTCTTGGATTTTTAGTGACCCACTCTTAGGTATAATTAAACCATTTTATTACACTCTGGTCTAAGAATGTACAAGGTTTCATTGTGGTGCTACAGCTTCCCTTCTTCATGTGCAAGATTTTCTTTGGGCCTAGGGACCAACTAAAATATATCCTGGACTTGGTAGCTCTTCTGGCTGTGTTGGACACTGTGTTACCCTTCCACTACATTCTAAATGCTGTAACTGTGGTATGTGCACATGGCTTATGTAGACTACTTTATTTAGCCTGTACCAGGAAACCTGTGCTAAATTGTGTGTCGTACCCTTGGATCCCGACTGTCAAGTATTACTGTGTGTAATCTAGTTTAGGGGTCTTTTCTTAACTTACTTCTGAAAAGCCTATGTGTAACGGTGTCTTCATCCAGGCTCTGGCTTACATTTTAGGGGAAAGAGTTCAGCCTTAACTGGCCATTTACTGTTTTTTGTCTACACTATGCTCTGATGAGTTGGGTTTAACCTGAATATTTATTTTTCCTATTGTAAACATTTCAAGTGTATATTTTCTTTAGTATATCAGTGTGGCATATTCTTTATTGGTGACTATTGGGATGAAGTGTACCTCTTTGCAGCCTTCCACATTTAAGCCTGAGTGTTCTGCTACTGTTAACACTGGAGAGTCTGAGTTTTCATTTTGGGTGACCCTGTTCTACTATTAGGTTAGATAATGACACAGCCATCAGAGGGTTCTGCAAAAACCTCCTTAACATCCATCCATCCATCCATCCATCCATCCATCCATCCATCCATCCATCCATCCATCCATCCATCCATCCATCCATCCATCCATCCATCCATCCGACTCAAATCTGGTCATCTGCTGATGTTGCTCTCCACGTAAAGAGGAACCTGCCTGGCTCAGCATAACTGGAGTAACCTGTAGTCCTCTAATTTTGTGATATTCGAAGCAGTCATCCTCCACCAACATCAGTCCTGTCTAGCTGGTCATTCTGTGGAATCGTTCACCTTGTGAGAGACCAGAACTGCTGCTAGTCAGACCCAAAACCAACATTGGAAATAGCCACTGCACCTGCGATACCTGGACCTCCTGCAACTGAACCAAAGTCATGTTAATTGTCCCCAACAGGCCCGAATTAGAATTTAAGGGCTGAGATAGCATACTGTTATTCATGCCCGTCTGTTCCCATAGAGATTCAAATAGGTGTAACGTGCTATCCTTACTGGATGGTGGAGTTCTGGTCTAGGATTCATTCCTGTGTGGAACGTTCAGAACCTAGGATTCCCAGAACTTGTGAATTGGGAGTTGCAGCATCCCTTTGTGGGATGGTGCACCTCTGAATTCCTACGTTTTGAGGGGGTCCATAGGAAGGAGTTTTAGACCAGAAACTGGTGTGTCACTATCTGAAGTATTGGCACCTATTGAAATTGGCCAAATCTTGCTTTTGGGGACTTTGTGACTGTCTCAAACCCCCGCCCCGCTCCATTTTAGTGTGGAGTTACCCATCTGTATGTATACATGTAGATTCTGATTTTGTCTTGCGAGTAGCAGTGTTGACGTTTATTACAATTAATTGGCATATTTGTATACATCTATGCAGCCATACAATGCAATCAATACCAACACATCATTTAAACTCTCTTGCTCTGAGGCACACAAAAGTGAAGTTAGATAGGTGCATGCTATTCTAAATAGATACAAGCTCCAGAAAGGATATTGCTGGTCAAGTAACAAGTTTCCTGGGGCTTGCAAATTTGTTTAGATGCACATGTTATGCATAGGTTCGGGACCAGCCCACCTCTAAATCTGCTCTGGTTTGGGTATCTACATAACAGTGCTTCATGATGGGTGCACTCAACTGCATATTTCTGCCTTGCATGTTGTGTCTAGGGGCACATTAGCTAAGATTGCAAGTGTAGCCCCTGTTCCTTGTGTGGAATGCACACTTGGTGTAGAGGGAAAAGTCTTTTGTGCAAGATTGCACCATTATAGGATGCTGCATACCATAATAAAATTCAGAAAAACAAATGTGTACAAAATGTGTTTAAGAATTAATCTAAGAGCCACACTTTCAGCAAGACGCATTGTTTCATACAACAGACGTGTGTATGTAGGTGGGCAGGGGTGCGCGTGGGTAGGGGTGCGTGTGGGTAAGAGAAAGAGAGATGTGTGGGATGGAACATTTAGCCAAAAAGAGCACACTTTCAAAAAGGTGTCTCCAAACATGTAGATCCCCTGCATACAATCCAACTTGCAAACATGGCAGCCCTTTGAACATCCAGTGTAAACAAACCCCTCTCTGCCTTGATTTGTGGTGTTGGGGTGGTCAGGAGGATTATGAGGGGCTCATGTTGCATGCGCCAAATTGATGACTAAGGGGTGGTGACAAACTAGGTGCGATGTTATATGTATCAAGTGTAGTTAATTATGGATGGGATGTGTTACTTCTTCGTGTTACTGTTAGTTTAGAACTGATACAATTAGTTGCACGGACGTAGAAAAATACAACCACTTTGAAACACATGGAAACTGAGAGACAGAGGGTTTCAATGTGCATGTGGAGGGGGGAGACTGTCCTGCAATCCTGCGGTAATGAAGGAATAACATGTTTGATCACACAGAGAAACATGAGAGGAGCTTAATAGGGAGTTTATATAAATCTGTGTGCAGTGGGGTTTTGTGAGTTTATTCGGACTTTACAGTTAGCTGCTGCACAATGAATTTCAGGTAGCATGGACATTCTGGTTTCTTGGACTGGGGGGTTGACGGAAGGAAAAATTAGTCATCTAGCAAAAGACCAAACATTTTTCCCAGTAGAGGGTGCTGCGTGTCGATGCCTGTCGAGTCGATGTCTCTCGGAGGCCTCTGCTTTGATGTGAACATCATCACAGGTATAAGAAGTTGCGCGCAGTGTCTGCTGCTCAGTTCCGATTTGAAGTGTTCGGCATTGTCCAGGATGAAACGGTTACTACCCTTGAGGGAGCGCAGACTGCAACTACAAGGCAAGTGTTACTGCGGGGAAGGATGGTAGGGGCGATAAGGAATATCTGGGAGGAACATCCAAACGAAAGAATGTTACCATGGGTAAGTAACTTGTTCTTTGAATGGATTGTGTCCTCCCATGGATTCCTCATCTGTGATAGACTCCCAAAGCAGTAATGTATACAGCAGAAGGGAGCAAAATCTTAATTCTTTAAGTATGCACAGAATGCAATACTGCCTTCCCAGATTTAGTTTCGAGGAATCCAGACTATTACATCTTGTAAAGGTGTGTGTGCAGACTACCATGTGGCAGCTGCGCAAATGTCTTTCACTGGAACTCCCCTTTGAAGAGCTGACGAAGCTGCGATACCCCTGTTGAATGAGCCTTTAAATTCTCTGGAGGGTCTTTACCCGCCAACATTCTACAATAGTTTGAATAATTCATCTAGAAATGGTTTGCTTGGTGATGGCTAGGCCCAGCTTATGACCTGTGTATCCCACAAACAATTGGTCAATTTGTCTTAGGTTTTGCTAGTCTGCTAATACAGAAACTCAAGGCACGCCTTGGATCTAGTCTGTGCAGCCTTTCTTCGTCTGTCCCTGGACGAAGAGGAGGGTAAAAGGAAGGCAAGGTTATTTTTTGGGGGATATGAAATTCCGAAACCACCTTGGGGAGGAAGTTAGGCTTCACTTTTGAATGACTTTGTCCTTGTGAAAGACAGTGTGAGGAGGTTTGCAGGATAGAGCCTGTAGCTCACTCACCCTTCAGGCAGACTTTATTGCCACCAATAAGACAGTTTTGAGGATAAGAGGTCTTAATGGGCACAAATGAAGAGGTTCAAAAGGAGTACCCATTAGCAATTTTAAGACCAAATTTAGGTCCCACAGGGGGACTTGAAAAGGGGTCGGGGGAGGAGGGTAAACATTAGTTAACCCCTTCAAAAATTTAATTACTAAGTGCTGCTAGGTAACCCTTTATCGTGCCAATCTGGAGCCCCAGAATTGCGAAGTGTAAAAGGAAAGAACACCATTGGTGTATTACATGTGAAAGGATCAACATTCTTATCTCTACACCAGCTGCAAAACTTGTTCCAACGGCAGCAGTATAAGGATTTGGTTTCTGGCCTTCTGGCCGAAAGCAACACCTCCATTACGTCGTCCGAGAGGTCCCAATCTTTGTATCTCAGCCTATCAGAAACCATGTGTGAAGGCTGAGAGTCCTGATATCCGGATGGAGAACCTGACCCTTCTCTCGCGAGAGACAATCCTCTCTTTGTGGAAGACGAATCAGAGGACAGATGGATATATGCATAAGGTCTGGGTACCATGTTCTCCTGGCCCAATCCGGAGCAATTAGGATCATGGATTTCCAGAACCTTCTCAACCTCCTTATTACATGAGGAATGACGGGGACTGGAGGAAACACGTATAGGAGCGGAAATTCCCTGTCCACCACAAACGCATCTCCTAGAGCTCCTCTCGGGGGAAATTCCCTTGAGCAGAATAGTTTGCACTTCCTGTTGATACTGGTCACGAACAAATCCACCTGAGGGGTTCCCCAACGGGTGAAGATCTCTTGAAGGACTTCCTGAGCTAGTTCCCACTCGTGGGAGACTGTACTCCGCCTGCTCAGAGCGTCCGCTGTTGTTTTCTTCTCTCCGGCTAGGTGATCTGCCGACAGAGATTCCTTCTTGAATTGCCCAGAACCAGAGCTGCATTGCCTCTCTGCATAGTGGTATTGACCCTACACCACCTCTTTTGTTGAGGTAGTACATGGTTACTGTGTTGTCCGTCATTATCAGGACATTCTTTCCCCGTACAGATGGCAGAAAAGCCTTCAGTGCTAGCCTGATTGCTCTCAGCTCTAAAAGGTTGATGTGTAGTTTGGACTCCGATGTAGACCAAAGACCGCTGATGGTCAAATCGTTGGTATGGGCTCCCCGCCCTGTGAGTGAGGAGTCCGTCACTACTGTTATCTCTGGCCAGGTTACCAAAAAAGGTTCTCCTTTCAAGATGTTTTCCCAACAGGCCCACGACTGAAGGTCCAGTGAGAGACTGTTCTGAATTAGTAGGAGATCTGACATCTTTCCTGAGAACTGTGACCACTGGGTCCTGAGAGCCCACTGGAGAGATCTCATTCTCAGGCGAGCCTGTGGCACCAAAAAGATGCAGGATGCCATCAGGCCGAGCAACTACAGAAAAATCGAAGGCTGGCAGATGCTGGGCATTTTGAAATGTCACCATCTGCAGAATGTCTTCAGCCCTCACCTCTGGTGGTGAGGCTTTTCCCAGGGATGTATCCAGAACAGCTCCCATAAACTGGAGTCTTTGTGATAGTATCAGGTGGGACTTCTTGAAATTGAGGGAGTGGCAAACAGTTTAGATGATCCATGGCTTGTTCCGGGGAACTCGCCCTGATCAATCATCCAGGTAGGGCGCTGCCACAACCGCCATTAGCTTGGTGAAAACACAGGCGGAGGTTAGCCCAAATGGCAGAACCCGAAAAGGATAGTGCGAGTTGCCAACGGCGAACCTCAGGTACTTTCTGTGCTTCTGATGTATTGGCACATGAAACTAAGCATCCTGAAGGTCCAGAGATACCAACCAATCCTGAAGCTGGAGGGCCTGAAGGATCTGAGAAAGCATAACCATCTTGAACCTGTCCTTCCTGAGGAACTTGTTCAATTCTCGCAAGTCCAAGTCCAAGATGGGTCTCATTCCTCCATCCTTTTTCAGAATTAGAAAGTATGGAGGGAGTGCCAACCCTTGATCCTCTTCGCTACAGGTACCGGTTCTATAGCACCTTTCTCTAGCAGGTCTAGAATCTCCTGCATAAGGAGCGGGTCTGGAAACATCTAAGAGCTGTTCCCCGGTGGATGACTGAGGTGTGCGTAGGAAAGGCAGGCAGTAACCCTGGGCAACTGTCTCCAATGCCCAAGCATCTGAAGTAATAACTTGCCTCCTACTGATGTCTTGTGATGTAAGACCTCAGAGGTTTTGAAGCGGCTGACGCAGAGGCTGAAGGTAAAGTAGCCCCTGCTTTTGCAGTCTTAGTACTCTTCCCCCCTCCACCAGGGGTGAATAGTCTATGGCCTCTTTGAGCTGGCTGTCCTCTACCTTTTCCAAATGCGGAATAATAGTGAAAGGACCTACCCCTACAGGGCACATCTGTGGGGCGGTTCAGAGTTTGTCTTTTTTTTTTGTTTTGTTGCTGTAAAGTTTTTTTCTAAGGGCAGAACTCGAATACAGGGGTTTGGAATCAGTTGAGGTTGCCGGGATTGGAAAAGTGGATGTTTTGATGGAGTGATGGAATTGTTCTGTGTTGGAAGTCCAGTGTATACATTTCATTCCTGAGTTTATTATTTATTTAGAGGTGTGGTTTGGTAATTTACCCCCCCCCACACACTGCCAGTGGGAGGATTGTCCAGATACCCTTTAGTTTGCTTGTCTGGAGCCATCGCCTAAGGGTGGGTTGGTATCTTTAAGTCCAACCGTAGATACCTTTCTTAAGTAGGCTCTTTGCATTCCCTGCATTAGCTGTGCAGGCAGAACCCACGCCTCAGTCTACTTGGTTAGTCAAAGTAGTGAAGGAGAAACTTCCTGTAGTCAGGAAACGAACAATCTTGTAGTAACAAAGGTTGTATTATTAGAGAGAGAAGCGAGAGCAGCGGTGTGTAGTGGAAAGCATTGTGCCCCTCCTATTCTCAAGTGGTGGGGATATCTTAGGAATTATTAGCCGTAGTGTTTTTTGATAAGATGCGGTCTTCTGTGTATGAGGGAAAGGTAGAATTGAAGTACATAGTTAAGTGAGGTAATTGCAGTATAGACGAGTACAGTGAATGAGTGTGAAGTACGACTAAGGAATTGGGTAAGGGTAAAAAGTTATTGGCTGAAATTATTTTCTGCTGCAGGTTGCGCTCGGTATCAGATTTCTGGTGAAACTATTTTTTCATATCTTGGTTTGAAGTAAGGAGACTCTGTTGAATCATTTGTGCCATGTGTTGCCCGGCTATAAGGTGAATATTATAGAGAATGGTTGCGGGTAAGTAAGGGTAAAATGAACAACTCTTGGCCTGTTGAGGGAACATCTAGTACAGGGATACTGGAGAATTTATATACTTTGACTACAAAGCATAAGCGCTCGAAACTGGAAAAGCGGCTAAAAGTAAAAAAAATGGCAGGAAAGAGCATAGTGTTAAAATCAGGGACAAGGGGACGAAAAGCCAGGGTGCAGGAATTCCTTCTGCAACGCCACCATTTGGGTGCTATCCTTTGGGTATACAGACCCTGAGTTCATACCTCCATTTTCCCCAGCGGCTACTCTAGTGGCTATGAGACGGACACAGAGCACCTCCATCGGCTGAAGTTCTTAGAGACTGGGAGTTTAACTCCCTCAATAGTTAGGGCTGGCAATGGCTAGGGCTGCAGAGAGGTTACGAATGGAGAGCACGAAGGGGGCCACTCCCTAGACTGCTGGACTATCGGATAGGTTAAAGATGGTGGAGCGAGAGTGAGACCGGAAGCTAGAAGTGTGGATAGAGGATTGAGCATGAGGGTGAAGGTCGTCAGGCCTTCCACTGCTGGGTGTGAAGAATCCTGCAGATCCCTCACTAAAGCCCTGCCTTAAGTCTCCTCCCAGGTGGCCAGGGGAGGGAAGACTCTTCCTGATCCCAACCCTGGGGGTGGTGTACTGCGGGAGGATCAGCTGGTTGGAGACAGGGCCCATGGTAATGAGGAGGTTCCATGGGATGAGGCTCTGTATTTTCCTATAAAGGGAATATTCTTACCACTATGCCAGAAGAGGTTTTGACTTACTGTCCTTTTAATATCTCTCAACCACCTGCTAAAACTAAGGTGGTAAACAAGGTTGGAACACCCAAACGTATTGTACCAAAAGAAAGAATCCTTTTGGTCCCTAAAAGCAAAAGGTCTTCTTCAATATCAAGAGTACACTACAAGGAATAGTGAAAGTATTGCCTTCTCTACCACATCTTCCTCCTAATAGAATTAAAACATATAGCCCCTCTGTTAAAAAGGGAATTGAATCTACCCTTAAAGAAAAAAAAAGTACAAGAAGTGGAAAAACCTAACTTTGATAAAGTGAACTACATGTCCCAGAATCCCATAGGGACTGAGATGAAGAAGAGGGCTGAAGAGGCATGTAGAAGTGGAGGACAGGAAATCAGGCCCAACAGCCTTTGCCAGGGTCAGCCAATTAATAGTAATGGCCTGCACCTGAAATCAATTGCCCCACCTAAGAGACAAAGGCTGCAGCAGGACAGGGGGAAGGAAGGAGATGGAAGGCTGGCAGTACTAGTAGAAAGAGAAGAGCAGGAGGCTGGTAGTTAATGAGGGAATGTGATGACTTACGGGACGTGGCGAGAGTGGATTTGATCTGCAAGTTCCGAGAGGATCCTGTGCTCACAAACCCTGCCTCGCTGAGGCTGCACTGAGGGAGACATGCTGTGAGTGAAGGTCTTCCCAGGTGCGCCTAGTGGCTGTAATTGTAAAGCCATGACCATGCTGAAGTTCATTGCCCGTAGCAAGAAGAGGGACAGAGGAGTGCATGAAACTCCCAGTTGGCGTGGGCGGACACACCCATGCTGCAGAGGGATGTGGGTCCCAAGTGTTCCTAAAGCCGTGGTAGAACAAGAAGTTGAAGCAGCCCACAACTGCAGTGTTCCTGGAGCCAGTGAGTGAAGCTTGGCATTCAGGTTCACCCATAAACCCTTCCTGGTAACTGTTACCAGCTCTAAAATGGCTCGCGTAAGAGTAGAAGCGAGTATAATGTTAGTCATTGTGAAAGCTATTCTTTACAATGGAAATGGATCATACGCATTCCTAGTAAAAGTTAAAGTGCTCGCGTGTGAAGAAAAGCGTCTCATTTCCCATTGGTGAACTTTTAAATGTTACCAGAGCAGTCGTGTGTTTTTTCAATGAAAAGGGGGAACGCTTTCTAAAGTACTCAAAATTCTGAAACCGACTTTCACACTTGTTACAAGACCTTACAGCATCAAAGGAAGGTCGCATGTGACCAATTGTGATTCCCAACTTGAGTAGAAAGTGTATCTGGGTTAATACGTTGGAATACAAACCCTTACAGACACTTCTACCTTAAAGAGTGGTTGCGTATGCCCAAAATAGTTTTTCCTTTGAAGACTGAACCTTGTAACCCTAAGAACAAATATTCTTTAAACACAGAATTTGTATAAATGAAAACAAACATTACCCATGCCAAGAGGCGAACCCTTTCTATAGTGAAGAAAACCCTGTTTAAATCAATTCACCTGCTATCCCAGCTAATTGAAGTGTTAACCTACCAGCAGAGATGGGGATAGCAAAGTGCACGGCCCACACTAACTGCACTAATTCAATAGCTCTCGGAAATGGCACCACAGACAGGTAATTTTAGTTGCTCTAGTGCCAAAAAAAGCTGCTCTGCAGGCATTACTACCTTCCCCATCACCGCCTGTCTACAGAGCAAATCTATGGGTGAGCGAACACATCCTCTCTTTTTACAGAGCTCCGGTTCTTCTCTAGGGGCTTTCGTTTGCATTTCTGTTATCTGGAGCACCGGGACTGCGGTGTACAGGGCTGGTAACTGTAAACGTTGGGACACGGTTTAAATTCTCGGGGAATCTGTGAAAGGAAAATACTCTGCTTCCTTCACCGCCTTGTCTGCGGTGTCATTTCCAAGAGCTATTGAATTGCAGTTAGTGTGGGCCGTGCACCCATCTCTGCTGGCAGGTTAACACTTCAATTAGCTGGGATAGCAGGCAGGGAGTATCTTGGGGTTTTAATGAAAAGTGTTAAGATTATATCTTTGCAGGTTGTGTCTTCTCACCAACAGACAACAGGAGAAAACTGTGAGACTACACACAGCTTCTCCCCAGGGACCTCATCTAGATCTGCACCTTTGTGGGACACGAAAACGAGCATCTTTTCCTTGGGCCCCACAGAGTAATCTACGTGACTCTGACTGCAGTGAAGGTGGAGGGCAATAAGAGTTGGAACCACCTAAAGGATACTCTGGGGATACAGTTAGCCCGCCACCAGCACAGGAGCAGGCATAGAAGTAAAGTACACCCTAAAAGATTCACTGTTCGTTACAGTGCAAAGGGGAGTATGAATAAAGATCTGGAATTTCAATAATTTGGTAAAGAAAAGAAATGTCTAAAATTGTAAATGTGTGAAAAATGAAAGTTTCTTTTTTTTTGGTGCCATCATGTTTACGGATGACACTCGGTACGTGTGTGTAAAACTATAAATTGTCTAATTTTATGAAGTGTGAGGAGAAAATGTGAACAGGGAAAAGAAAAGTTGACAAGGATTTTTAATATTAGGTGTGTTCAAAGAGCCCAATTGATCTTGGAAGGAGTTATTTTCTCTAAAAATCGATGCGAGCAAGGGGTGAAGAGTTGCACAGCTGGAGGAATGAGGGGATTTTGATAAGAAGGGGTGGCACGAATAAGCAATTGTGGTACAGTGTGGAGAACTAATTTGCAGTATCTGAAGTGGCTCAAGTAGCCAGAAATACCCGTTACAGACATATATTTTCCTTATGTTTTAAGGGCAATGGCATGGTGATGTTGGCACAAATTGGAACTGCAGTTGCAGGCTTCGCATCATAGATCTGGCTGGAGGTACAGCTGCTCTTCTTGATCATTTCTGGACCTGTGGATCATATGTATACTGACAGTTGCCTCCAGCCTGGCGAGGTGTGTGTGTGTGCAGTCTCTCTACTATTCACGTGCCTGTCCTCGTTATCCCAGACAAGCAGCTGATTTTGGCCAGTCAAATGCTCAAAGTTATCTGTGCACCCTGTGCCGATTGCATCTCTTTCATCACCTTATATGGACAAATCGAGGACTATGCTTGAAGGCGAAAATCACCAACAAGTGCAGCACAGGAAAATATTGAATTACCTTTCAGAAGTATCATCCCAGACTTTAGCAGACATTCCTGATGAATATTGGGTGTTTAGCCACACCAAGGTTTTCTTTGTGGCCCTCTTGACACCTAGCACCCAAACCGTGGCCAATAACAAATGACTCCAGGTGACCAGGTAAGAACTCTTACTCTTTTGAACGTTTCAGAGTTCAGTGTCATTAGGAAAGAATTGAGGGCACTCAGGCTAATGACTCTGCAAAACCGGTATATACTTGACCTCCTAAAAGCAATGGAAGTGGGGTATGCCGGAAGAGAGGGAGTACCTGTTGCACGTTTGTGCCTCCCAATGATATGGAAAACGGGACGCCTACCAGAACTATTGATGCCTTGCATAGACTGAAAGTGATCATGGAGAAAGAGGCTGGAACAACTCATGGATCGACTCCGTTCTCGTGGATGCCTTCTTGGTTGAGCCTCGCTGCAGAGACCATGTTACCTACGTTTGTCTTTTTTCTCATTCTTTTTTGTTCTCATCAACTGCTCCTACGCTGTTGCTCTGCCCGGGTACCAAACGTTGCTGCCATGATGACCGTAACGTTGCCCAAGACTAGGATCACCACTACTTCATCCCATACAGGAACTCAAACTGAAGTTGTCCTGTGTCCTAAACCAAATTAGCATGCTTGTGTGGACAGCAGGTAGATTGCAAAAAGAGTGGAGGGACAAGTTGGGGCTGTGCAGAAGAGAATGCCTAAATTGGGACAGGTATGTGGTATGATTGTAGGGTACGTCATTAAGAGGATGATTATGGTTTGTTAATTAATGTATTAACTAAAGGGGGGAATGCTGGAGTGGTCAGGAAGGGCCCCCAGGATCACAAGGGGTTCATGTTGCGTGCGCCGTATTGATGACTGGGGTGGCAACAAACTGGGCATGATGTTGCAATGTCATATGTATTGAGTGTAGGTAATTATGGGTGGGATATGTTACTTCTTAGGGTTACTGTTTGTTTAGAATGGGTACATAGAGTTGCACGCGCATAGAACGATACAATGTTAAAACCCCATATGTAACATGAACATGATTTACACAGGGTGCTTTGAAAAAAATGGAAACAAAGACAGTGGGCTTCATTACGAGTCTGCTGGTCTGGGAACTACGGTACCAATAAGCTTGCCGGTACCGTAGTTTCCAGACCGGCAGACTATGAGTTGTGGTCGCTGGTGTCTTTCTGCCCACCAGGTCTGACCTGGCGGGGACATAGGCACCCGCGAGCACAACACGTCGGATGCACCGGCACCATTCAGGGATGGTGCCGGTGCATCCGGCTTCCCCATTCCCATTGAGCCCTATGGGGTTTGAATAGCAAAGAATGAATTTACACCGCCCTGGAATGTGCAATTAACGGATCTGCCGGGGTTGTAATACCCCGGTTATTGCCCATTCCAGGGCACCGGAAAAAAGACGACTCCGGCAGCAGCCGTGCCTGCATTACCCGCACGGCTACCCCAGAGTCGCAATGAGGCCCAGAGGATTTCAATGCACATGCGGAGGATGGCCTGTCCTGCAAACCCGGGTTAGTGAAGGAATAACGTTTATTAAACATGCGCATGGGAAAATATATAAAAAGAGTTTTGATCACACAGAGAAACATACGAGAGGAGCTTAATAGGGAGTTAATATAAATCTGCATGCAGTGGAGTTTTGTGAGTTTTTCAGACTTTACAGTTAGCAGCTGCACAATGAATTTCAGGTAGCAGGGACATTCTGGTCTCTTGGGCTGGGGGGGTGACTAAAGGAAGACTGAGTCATCTAGTAAAAATTTCAGTTTGCAAACAGGATGAAGGTTTATGATTTAACAGTTCCGTCAGGACCAGATGCAATCTCGCTCATTGCATTGAAGTTGCATAGGAGAGGGATGACCATCTGTTTAGGATGGTAATAAACATGGGGCCCAAGGCCAGGGTGTCCGGCAGTTAATTGTCTTCAAAGGGTGAAACTAGAGGCTGTACGCGGTGGAGTAGTGGTCGCATAAATCAGTGGGTCTTGAGAGGAGCCAGGAATCTAGGGCAGAGAAGACCACAATCTGTAGCTCAAAGAAAAACGAGTTTATGCAACCCATCTTCATATTTCTAAAATATTCAAGCAGACCATGTGCAAACAAACTTAAGGTTAATTACCCTAGGCCAGTTATTATTCAGTAATCAATTATGTTGTATGTGAATGTTTCATTGTACCATGACGTCACAACCTACCATGGACCAATCCCCAGTAAAGGCGGACTTCAAACACAAGCTGAGGATGGTCGTAAAGATTCAATCAAAAATTATAAATGGTACCTGGTAATCTATGGTCCTCCAGGTATATATATGATAAACAATAAGAAATGGACCAGTCGATTGAGGATGACGGAGTGATCTTCCACTAAAACCTTATATATATATATATAAGTTTTAGTTCAAATATAAATAATGTTTTATCACCAAGTTAAAAAAATTTACGTGGGTATAATGACACTCTCACAATCAAATATTCCCACCACTCATCCACATTCATACAATCAACCACAGCTCTCTTTCTAAATGAAAAAAGTTGGTATTGATAGACATATCCCCCTCTCAAAAACCATGTCTAACACAAAGTTCTAACACCTTTTCCTTAATACTAGTGTGACTAATCTGACCACCACAGATAGTGTACAAAAAGTCAACACGTGTTTTGGTCGTTTCTTTCAAGCTTTACAACTTTAGCCCTTTAATAGATTCGACCTTCGTCAGGACCGAAGCTCAGTGCCAATTATGCCCTGCTTCAACAACGGATGGGGCGAGAAACATCTCCAGTGCTCATGGAGTAAGTGCAACCGGAATGGGCGTAGTCCCATGTAGACTCAGCCAATTGACAGATTTCGAAACTCTGAGCTACTACGTCTACCAACAGCTTATGTGGGCAGGAATTGCATTTGTCAAATGTTCCAATGTGCAATTAACGTGCCTATGTCTTGATTTGGAGGGACAGGCACGTCATCCTCCTCATCGGCTACCTTTTTGTGTCCAGGACCATGAATGATGTCAGACAAATGTTCGAACCTCACTACCCGTGAGGATCATGCCATGTTCAAAAGACCTGTTATATGCATGGCATTACCGCGTGTGAAATCTGCAATAGTGTACGTCCTTGTTTTGAGAAATCCACGGGCGTCTTCGCGTTTGCCAGACCGTCGTACACCTGGCACTCCAGTAGCTCGTAGTTTGGAAATCTGTCAATTGGCTGAGTCTACATGGGACTATGCCCATTCCAGTTGCACTTATGCCACAAGTTTCACACTGGAGATGTTTCTCACCCCACCCATTGTTGAAGCAGGGCATAATTGGCACTGAGCTTCAATCCTGACTTAGGTCGAATCAACAAAGGGCTAAAGTTGTAAAGCCTGAAAGAAACGACCAAAACACATTTATTTGTTCTAAGCTCAGCAATGAAAATTCCAAACATCTCACAATGTTTTTATAAATTGCATACATAGATCTCGGTGATCTGTGTAAGAAAATCCTTTCTTTTTTGCAGCTTTCCCATCAAATTCAATTGGACCACCAGCATATCTGCAGAATATGTGGGATCCAGCGCTGACTTTTTAGAGCAGGATTTTTCAAACCCACTCGCTAGACTAACTTGGTTGTTTTGGGGGCTTGTCAGTCTATATGGCTACCAAGATCAGAAGGAATACTGCCCCCCCGCCACCCCTGTAAATCCTTTTCTAGTGTCACGACTACCTTCCTTACGGACAGTACTGCAGAGAAACATGGTGTCCTCTTTATTTTATTTTTTTGTATCGTTACACTTTCAATGCCAACACGGTCAGGCAGGTGACAAATCATATCTGTGTGCGCTACCATTACCTGTGGTCCAAAATGGCAAAGTCTCATGTTTCAAGTCATGGCTTTGATGTTCTGTCTGTTGGCCTTCTTGCTCCCTTCCATTGTCAGAAAGGGCCATATATCGTCATCAAGGTGCAAGATTTCATACTATAAGCTACTAAGCACACATACAAGTCACTAGCACACATATGAAAAGGATGGTCAGTGAACATGCAACAAAACTTCAACAATAGTTTACAATTGTAGCAGCAATACCCACCATTATTACTTTATTTCACAATCTGTTATAAAAAAAAAAAGCATTAGTTGCAATTTCTCAGCTTCTAGACATCACTACAATTGCGTAATCGTCGGCAATTGTGCCTCAGTTCACATATGTGGCAAAATAGGAAGTGGATGAAAGTGAGAATTCATTACTGTTTCGGTTCTATTATAACTAACAAAATAAGGAAATGTATTATTTTTGGCAGTGTTTACTACTAAAATGCTACTGATTACAAGTGTTTAAATCTCGGCTTCGCCTCATTTACCAATTATGAAATCGTGGGAAAATCGCTTCCTCTTACAGTGTTATTTTCCCTAGGTGCTAAACGTGGGATCGCTTTGAAAACAAATTCAGTGTTGAGCTATGTTGGAGTCTACTAACTGAATGCCAATTGCCAACACGATATACAATCAGTAGGTGTTTGTCCAGTCTTTTTCCATACATTATGGGACTCGTGGTTCTGCTCCCCCCATTATAAGACGGGTTTCAGAATGCAAAACCAGGAAAACAAGCACCTACTGATCGAAACTGATCATGCTGCAAGTATGATTGTCACACTTTGGAAACGCTACCTCCAGCTTTTTCATCCAAATTAAAGCACTGTTCCGACACTTGAAAAAGCAGTTATTTATTGTGCTATTCTGTACTATCAGAAGGAACTTTGCTAGCAAGATGGGAAGTAACACTAAGGGTTTTGCAACATCATTGTGAGTCACTGGCAACACTCCAAACATTTTGTTTTTGCTTTAACAAGGATTAAGAACAAGTCTCATCAGGAAAACAAAACGTGAATTGCAAAAAAATGCAACAACCGTGGGCATTTTCAGACTTAATCTTTGCTTTTGTATTGTGCATTCTCTTACGCTCTCCTTAGTTGGGGGTGGTTAAGGTTTGGCTCGGAGGACAGTGCAGATTACTATTAGGGTAGGACTAGAGAAGACACTTAGATGTAGAGGGCTCCAATTCTTAGATTTGGCCTGAACCACCCTAAAGGATTGGTAGCTATGGCTGAGCAGCCAGGCTTAGTCTGGAGGGAGAAGGGGTGTATACCAATGAGCACAATTGCAGTCAAGAAAACAAGTTACATACAAATATGCTTATTTAGTATATACACTAGGCAATGTTCAATTCAAAACATACATCAGTTAAGTACAGTTTCACACATATATACAGTAGGATATTTTCAGTAGTAATACTCAATTCAATAGTCGACCTTTAGATGACAAAACAGACAAGTATCACATTAGGTTAGCAAGTAATTTATCAACCAACATCTATTGAATAGCAATATGGGTAAGTTACATAACTCTGGGTAGGCCTAACTTTAGAAGTCCAACCCTATCTGGCGTATGAGAGTCTCAAAATGTCAGATGGGGCCCTTGGAGACCAGTGCCCCCTGGGCAGTAGAATAAAGGAAGTCAGATGCTGTCAAAGTTCAGAAGAATCTTGTAAGTAACGGATAGGTAACACATTTTGATGCAAAGGGCTCAGGGGGGCTAGATAGGCCACCTGAAGGATTTCAGCCTCTAGGACAAGTGTCCTTAGGCCCCGGAGAACAGAATTTGGGCTCCAAACCCAACTTGAATAAAGAAGCTCAGGAGGAGCTTACAGCAACACAAACATTTCCTAAGTAAGTACTAATGAGTTAGACAGTACCTTCTACGATGAAGATGAGCGATGCCACCGGCGGGTCCCCAAGGTAAGAGGACAGCAGCTCTGGATCGGGTATCTGGCCGTAGCGGCTGAATGAAGAACCTTTAGTGGGAGCAGACGGTCAGACTCAGTCACAGGGATGCCCAGCAGATGGTACTTGGATGTGGAGGCTTGACACAGGCTTTGTAGCAGTGACGGTCGTCACCCGGTAGACTTTCATCCTTCTTTCGATCCGCGACTCTTCTGAGGGGACGTCTACGATCAGGACGAATTCTCTGTAGGCCCAGACGGATGCCCACAAGTTTGCAGCTGGAACCGTGCTAGACGGGATGATGCACCACAGCAGTGCCAGAGGTACCAGGGTTTTCAGGTATTGCAGGCCTGGAAGGCCGCAGCATTTTGTGGGATGGCTCAAACTAGGTGGTCTAGAGACTGGTTAGGCCCACCAGTCCAAAGGAGGAAGACATCCGGTCTGGATCTTCCCCGTCTCACAGAATAAAGGGCTGGAGCTGCACCAGTCACTCAAGTCGGCTTGGCGGTCGCTGGAGGTGGCTGCAGATATCCTTCTGCGGATGTTCCTTCCAATGGTCGACTCTCGCTTCAGCATCAAGACCCTCGGCTTTTTTGCAGGAACCCAGTGAATTACCATGCATGCAGCATTCAAACTTTGGGTAGAGGCTGTCTCAAAGGGACAGCCAGGCACCCAGTTAGAACTGGATCGAAGCAAGCACACTGGAGGACAAGGACCGGAGGAGTACCGATGTCCTGCCAGATTCCTGTCCTCCCAGACACACTGGCGCCCCCGGGCAGGATTCCCAATGGAAGCCCACGAAGACAAAGGAGTGAAAAAGGATCGCCCCTCTCACGGCCCCCCCCGCCCCCACTTAAGTTAACAGAGGAAGGATCAAGAAAGGGCAAGCCATCGAGAGTTTACGGAACAAGAAGACGGGCACCATTTTTGGTCAATGGTAACACATATGGCCTTTATCGCAGCTGCAACAGCAACATGTGTGCAAATAATCACAAAAGTCTATAGAAAATATCCACTGCCACCAGCCACTCAGACAGACATGTCCCCTAAGTACTCCACATAAGGTGGTGTGAATGTGTGAATGTGCTGATCTCACAAAAGAAAAGCATAGTTAGGATAAAAAGTATCTCCCATCCTGGCAACTTTAAGTTAGCACAGGAAAATAAAGTAAAACCAAAGAGGGACGCTCAAGGAGCTTCCAGCAACACTGCACAGAAAGTGCTGTGTGCTGCAATAATAAACTACAGATTCCACAGAAAGATGGAGGAATGCAGATTCATCAAGGAAAGCCAGAACAGATTTCCAGGGTCACAGAAAAGAACGAGTGAGGAAAAAGGTAGCCACTTCCTCAGTAGAGTTATATAAAAAGCAATAGTCCAACTAAAAGTGCTGGGGGAGTCACCAAGTGGGGAGAATTACACACAAGATGAGCATTCTAACCAACAGCTACTATAGTCCCACTGATTTTTAAAACAAATACAAAATACTGGTGCCTTTTAATAGGCCAAGAGCTACCGGCGAGTGTCTGCAGTCTTCCGCCATGCTCTTTGTGACCTTGCCCTACGTATACTCCTTCCTCTCAACCCCTTCATTCTCATCCCCCTTAAGACTTTCGCCTATCATATTTACTTTACCCCTTTCCGTTTGTGTTACCAACAGGCTTTCTTTGGAAAGCACCTGTAAGCAAAAAAATTAACATTTTATTTTATAAGGGCCTGCTTACACATGGCAGGCTATGTTCTAATGCATGATATTTTTGGTCACCAATATCTCTGGGCTGCTTCGGACATCTCAGGGATTGAATCATATTGTCCCCATCGTCTGGTGCATTGGCTCTGCAGAACAGTTAGTTGACGTAGGGATTCCCACGTGAAGTTGTTGAGGGAGGAGCTACAAAGCAGCATGTACAAAGCCCTAGTTTTGTGTGGCGCCTTTACGGACAGGCTGTGAAAAAGATGGGATGGAGGGGTAAAACTAAGATTTAGCTGGAAGATACTAAAATGGAAGGTGGGAAGAAATGAGGCAGAAGGGTAGAGTCGAAGCTGAGAGTAGGGGGTATGAGTGAAGAGTTGGGAAGGGAAAAACCTTGGAGGATCAGGAAAAGTAAATGTGTCTTCAATTGTAGGGCATGGTTTGAAGACAGGCACTGGCAACACAGCCATCACTGTGTCCTGGATTGATAAGACATGCATTACTCACCGTAATATCATTTCTGATGATTGTATCTGCTTAGATTCACATGCTGTGCATATGGTCCAACATCCAGTGGTAACCGCAGAGTATTGCATCTTGTCTTTCGGGGACCGAAAGGAGACGTCGGCATAGGCGTGTCTGTAACACTATCCCTATCGTGACGTGTGTAGTACCCAAAATCCCTCACGAGGTCCCTCCGATTTGATTTTTTCTGCCATGATGGAGCCCAAGGCTATAGTGAGTGAGTACATAAAGAGAGAAAGTAGTAAGACGTCTATGTCCCTTCCACCCCGAGCGGGGAGGTAGGGAGGGCGCATGTGAAGCAAAGCAGATACAGGTAAGTAACTTGTTCCTTCTGATGATTGTAACTGTTGTTCTCCAGCATGGGTCTGGCATGGATTCACATGCTCATGAATATTGCCCGCCGTCAGGCTGGGAATCCTCGGTACAGAAAACAAATCAATATCAGTTTAGTTTCTGATCTGTCTTTCTTAGTAGTAACCAATCACTGGTCTCTGGGTCATACTGCCCCCAGCCAATGGCAGCCCTCTCCCTAAGCCTCTGGCAGCCATCTTCAGATTTGGCAGCACGTAAAGTGGCAGTATGACCAAGTGTAGAGCCGCAGAGAGGTAGGAGGGAGGGTTCACATGTGAATCCATGCCAGACCCATGCAGGAGAACAACCGTTACAGTTAAGTAACTTGTTCCTTCTCCAGCATGGGGCCTGGCATGGATTCACATGCTCATGAATATAAGAATACATAGCAGTACACACATGCACAACCACGGGAGGCGGCAAAAGCTCAACATTAAGCATTTCTTACCTCCTCACCAGGCTCACCTTAAGCAAACAGGTTGCGCAGCACTGCCTGGCCGACTCTGGACTCCTCCCTGGAATCCCGGTCGTCACAGTAGAATCTCATGAAGGTGTGCATCGACCTCCACGTAGCAGCCCTGCAGATGTCCAGCAGGGGAACACCAGACAAGAACGCCGTGGTAGCAGCGATCGCTCTGGTCGAATGGGCTCTCTGACGGCCGGGCAACGGTCCGTTTGCCAACCGATGACAGTGCATGATGCAGCCGGAGAGCAATCTGGAAATGGAAGCCTTCGAGAGAGCCTTCCCTTGATTCACAGGTCCAAAGTTCACAAACAGCTGTGATGTCTTCCGAGAACTCTTCGTTCGGTCCACGTAGAACTTCAGCGCTCCAGCTACATCCAGCGAGTCCAAAGTCCTCTCGGCCGGCGACAAAGGCGACAGGAAGAAAACGGGCAACACCAAGGGTTCATTGAGGTGGAAGTCCGATGGCACCTTGGGCATGAAGGTGGGGTGCGTCCTCAGCCCTACCCTTGTATCGTGAAAGGTCAGGTATGGAGGCTTGCAGGCTAGGGCCCGAATCTCTCCCACGCGCCGTGCGGAGGTGATGGCCACAAGGAACGCTGTCTTCTACGACAAACTTCAACGGGGCCGAATGCAACGGCTCGAATGGCAGACCCATGAGCCTGGTTAGCACCACGTTGAGCTCCCACGCCGGGGCTGGCGCCTTCACCGGCGGGAATGACCGAAACAGTCCTTTCATAAATTTCTTCACCAGGCGATGAGACCACAGGGATGACCGACCTGTAGTTCTGGTGTATCGGGAAATCGCTGCCAGATGTATCTTGATTGAAGCATGAGAAAGTCCAGCTTTGGCCAGCGCCAGTAGGTATGGTAGCACTTGAGGGGCTGTAATCCTGAGAGGGTTAATCTTCTGTGCACGGCACCAGACAGAGAACCTCTTCCACTTGTGTCCGTAGCACCTGAGAGTTGAGGCAGCCCTGGCCTTTGCAAGGACCTCTCTGCAGTCAGCCGGGATATGGGATCCTCCAAACTCTAGTGCTGCAGGAGCCAGGCCTGCAAGTTCAGCGACTTTGGGTCGTGATGAAGAATGGCGCCTCCTTCGCTGGAGAGAAGATCTGCATCCGTCGGCAGTTTGACTGGTGGGGACGCTGACAAGTCCAGAAGGTCAGGGAACCATATGTGTCTCGGCCACTTCGGTGCGACGAGAATCATCCTGCACCGGGAACTCTTGAGTTGGTTGATGAGCCTGAGCGGCAACGGAGGGAACGCATAAAGGAACAGGCCGTCCCAAGGGAACGAGAAAGCATCACCCATGCTCCTCGGCTGGGGGAACCTGCTGGCGAACCTCTAGTTCGTCGCCATCGCGAACAGGTCTATTTTGGGAATGCCCCATCGCCGGAAGAGTTGATCCACTTGATCCTGGCGTAGTTCCCACTCGTGGCACGAGCGCAGCTCCCTGCTGAGTGAGTCAGCGATGGCGTTTTTATCCCTGCTAGATGAAACGGGTACCAGGAACATCCCCTGGGCAACGGCCCAGTGCCACAGGACCTGTGCTTCTTTGGACAGAGCTGGGGATCTGGTTCCTTCCTGCTTCCTGATGTAGAACATCGTGGTAATGTTGTCGGTGAAGATCCTCACCACTTTGCCCTTGAGGGACGGGAGGAAAGACTTGACAGCCCAGAACACCGCCCGGAGCTCCAGTATGTTGATGTGGAGCGGCATCGCGCCACTGTATCGAGCTTGGCTCCCAGAAACAGTGCGACCTGCGACGGGACCAGGTGGGATTTGGGGAAGTTGATGGAGAATCCCAGGTCCGTGAGCAGCTGGACTGTCTTTGCCGTGTGTTCGACGGCGAGCTCCCTTGTTGTTGCCCGGATGAGCCAATCGTCCAGGTAGGGGTAAACGTGGATCCCCTGCAGGTGCAGCCGCGCCGCCACCGGTGCAAGGCACTTGGTGAACACCCTGGGACCCAACTTCTGTCCAAACGGGAGGGCCTTGAACTGGTAGTGCCACCCTTGGACCACGAACCTGAGGAACTTTCGGTGCCTTTTTAGAATGGCGATATGAAAGTATGCATCCTCCAAATCCGACGATAGGAAGTCGCCTTCCTCCAGCTGTCCCAGCACGTGCTGGAGGGTGGCCATCCGGAACTTCTGTGCCTTGATGTACATGTTCAGTTGACGCAGGTCCAGGATGGGGTGCCATCCGCCCGTCTTCTTTCTGATGAGGAAGTACCTTGAGTAAACTCAGAGCCCCGAAGCCTCTTTGGGACGAGCTCGATGGCACCTTTTTTGAGCATCGCTTTTACTTCCAACAGTAGTTGAGGGATGTGGTTTTCCTTCCTGGCCACGGGTAGAATGCGGGGACACTTCTTTAGGAATTCGAGTGTGTGCCCCTGGGCCAGGGCATCGAGCACCCAACGGTCGGTGGAGATGGATTTCCACACACTGACGAACCTCGTCAGCCGGCCTCCCACCGGGATGCTTAGGTGGGGGCCCGACACCACGGCCGGTTCAGTCTTGCTTGGCCGCCGCCTTGCCACCTTGGCGACGACGGTGAGGTCCTCCTGACTTGCCTTGTCCCCTGTAGGCTTCTTGCGACGAGGAGCGGGCCGCGTGACGGTACGTTGAGGAGCCGCCACCGAATCCCTTGGAGGCACCTTGCTTGCCTCCGGAGTTCCGAAAGGGCGGACTTCGTAGCACTCCCAAGGCCCGAGCCGTCTCCGTGTCGGTCTTGATGGCCTGAAGGGACTCCTCCACTGTCTTCCCAAATAGGTTGTTCCCATCAAAGGGCATGTCCAAAACCTTGGCCTGTACATCCTGGCGGAAATCTGTCGCCTTGAGCCACCCCGAAGGCAAACACTGTTGCCCAATTGGCGGAAACCGATGTCGGCAATGTCCGTGGCCACCGTTATGGCATGGTCAGAGGCCACCTCACCCTCCTGCAGGATTGCCAGGGTATCTGCCCTCTTATCGTCCGGGAGGAAGTCCAACAGGGAGGCAATCTTGTACCACAACTCCCTGTCGTAGCGGGCCACGATTGCTAGGGCGTTGGCCGCCTTAATCATCGTCGCCGCCGACGAGATGATTCGTCGTCCCATGGCATCCAGCTTCTTTCCCTCGCCGTCCGGCGGGGAAGTAGAGGTCGAGGCCGAAGCCCCCCCCCCCCCCCCGCTTTCTTCTTGGCCGCTGCTGAAACAACCGAATCCGGGGTCGGTTGCACACTAAGGCACAAAGGGGCGGCGTCGGGGACCCGGCACTTCTTCTCGTACCGGTACCTCTTAGCAGGTGTTGTGGACAGGTTCTTGAGGAGGGCAAGTCCCTCGTCCCAGATGTCATCCAACAACGGCACCGCGAGGACCGTTTTCCTTTTGGCCTCACGCCGTTGGTAAAGGAAGCCTTCTTCTCTTCGGGGCAGAGCTGAAAAAGCTTGGATGCCCTGGCGATCATGGCGTGAAACGAGCCAATTTCGTCAGGAGGAGACGCCCGAGGAATCGGCGATGGGAGATCAGTCCCGTCGTCACCACCGTCGTCATCCGTATCCGTCGTGGCCGTATCCGTCCCCGTGTCCTCCCTCGGGGTCGGGAAGGAGACAAAGGCTTAGAGGGCCGTGAGGGCTGAGACGGCGGGGTTGGATGGATCCTTCTCTTGTTAGGGGGGCTTCCCGACGGACTCGGCTCTGTGGGTCATCCGTCGGAGGCAAGGGCAACCTGGTCCTCATCTCCGTGCATAAGGCCTGGATTGCTGTCAAAATGGCTGCCGAGTTGTCTTGTGGCCCCGGGCTGCGACGGAGGCAACGGTTGCTCCTCCTTCACCGGAGCCTTGTTGTCGTCAACGACGCTCTCGTCGTCTCCCTCGTCGGGATCCCTCCCGTGGGGACGGGCCTCCTATAGGACTTCGACCAGTTCCTCCCTGGAGGTCGTGTCCATGTCTGTTAAGGCCACCGCCCCCCTCCCCTCTTTTTCCACCGGGGTCTTCACGGAGGTCTTCTCGATGGGCTTAAAAGAAGCTTCCCTCCGCGGGGGCAGGGAAACTCTGGGCCCCGAGGTCGCTTCCACAGGATTCCCCAGGGCTGTAGCGATACCCTCAATAGAGGCCTTGGCCAGGTGAATCAAGGCAATCACCACCTTGGGTGCGCTTGAGGCCTTCACCTTATGGGGAGGGTCACCGCCTCGTGCCCCTTCGGCTAGTTCCTTCGAGATCGACCAGGGCCTCTCCGGAAGCTTAGCCGGGTTCTCAGACTTTCTCTTCCGATCCAGAGCATTGGCTCGCGGTTGATGGCGTCGGTGAAGGTGCGCCCTGCCTGGCAGCCGAGGAGCCAGACCGTTCGGCACTCGCGGTGCTTTGCCTTCTGTTGGGCCCCCGTCGCCTGGGTGCCCTCACAGGACTTAGAAGACCGCTTGGGTTTCTTCTTCTCACCTGCTGGGCTCTTGCTTTCCAACCAGTTGGCGAGACGGGTCCGACGGTCCCTCATGGTGCGTTCCGACATGTTCATGCAAAACGCACAGTCCTCCACGTGCGATTTGTCTTCATGAAGGCAGTAGAGGCACTTGGAGTGCTCGTCCTCCTTGAACAGGTTCTGTAGCTTGCATCCAGGGCAGTTCCTGAATAGCTTGCCCGGTATCGAGCTTCCTTTCTCCTGGGCCATGTCCACGAGGTAGGCCTCAGAAAACTTTTGGAATCCTCCAAGAAGCATAGCTCGAATGAAAATTCACCCATAAGGAGCGCAGAAGATTCCGAAACGGGTCCCCGTTGATTCAAAGTAGAAGTGGTGGAGCTTGAGGCTCTATTTAACCAAAAAATAAGATTAATCTCTTTGAAAAAGCGTGAAACGCAGAAAAAGCTCGAGAGCTTTAGTGCGAGGACTCCCAACACTTGAACGTGCGGTAAAAATCTGAAGATGGCTGCCAGAGGCGGGGCTTAGGAAGAGGGCAGTCATTGGCTACGGGCAGTATGATCCAGAGACCAGTGATTGGTTACTAAGAAAGAGATCAGAAACAAAACTGATACTGATTTTTATTCTGTACAGAGGATTCCCAGCCTGACGACTGGGAATATTCATGAGCATGTGAATCCATGCCAGACCCCATGCTGGAGAAATGCTATTACGGTGAGTAATGCATGTCTTCCGATGCTTGTTAATCTGCTTAGAATCACATGCTGTGCATAGACTAGCGAGCAGTACCCAGAGTTGGAGGTGGGTTGTGAGAAGGAACAGTAGAGAAAAGATGTCTTAGTACTGCTTGTCCCCCCTGAGAATCAGACCTAGAATGAGTGTCTTGGCAATAGTGTTTTGTAAAGGTGTGTACAGAACTCCAGGTTGCTGCTTTGCAAATGGACTCAAGAGGAACATTTGCAATGAATGCTATGGATGCCCCAGTGCCTTGAGTAGTGTGCTCTAGGCTTGAAGGGCAGTTCTCTCTTCGCAAGGGTGTAGCGGTGTGATGCATTTGACAATCCACCTTGAGAATGCTGATTTAGAGACAGGATCCCCTTCTCTACCAGCTGCCACTGAAACGAAGAATTGTTTAGTCTTCCTTAGTGGTTTAGTTCTTTCCAGGTAAAACAGTAAAACATGACTGCCCTGTGCACGTCTAGTGTGTGAAGGCTTCTTTCGGCCATGTTAGTAGGGTTCTGGAAGAAAGTGGGTAGTTCAATTGACTGGTTCACATGGAACTTCAAAATGAATTTAGGCGCAAACCTGGGATGGGTGCGCAGGATTACCTTATCATTGTGGATTGTAACAAAAGGGTCTAAAACAGACGGAGCCTGTAGTTCGCCAACTCTTCTGATAGAAGTGATAGCCACTAGGAAGGCTGTCTTATAAGTCCGATCTTTCAGACTTGCTTTATGCATAGGCTCGAAGGGAGCGCCCATGAGCCTGGTCAAAACCACATTCAGATCCCATCCAGGGACTGGATGAGAGAAGGGAGGATAAATCCTCTTAACCCCTTCCATAAAGGCTTTAATTACTGGTATCTTCCACCACAATACTTTTTGCTGTGATGTGGTGTAAGCGGACAGAGCAGGCAGATGAACCTTTAGGGAATTGAAGACTAACCCAGAGTCTAACAGGTGGGTTAGATACAACACAATGTGTGAGGGTGAGCAATCGATGGGATTGACGCCCTTGGAATTGCACCAGATGACAAAACGTTTCCATTTGCTCACATAGCAATAACGTGTATTAGGCTTTCTCGCTTCCCTGAGTATGTCCATGCATCTCTGAGGGAGTTGCAGGTGTCCAAACTCTATGATCTCAGGAGCCAGGCTGCTAAATTCAGAGTTTGTGGGCATGGGTGTAGGGTCTCCCCCCTGTCCTGTGAAAACATGTTGTACGGGCAGGGCAGCTTGACTGGTGAGGGCAGGGACATCAGGTGAGCGAACCAGGGTTGGCGGGCCCACATTGGGGGGGGGGGGGCACCAGTATCATGGCGACTGGTTCCTGGTGCATCTTGTGCACTATCCTGTTGAGAAGGGGAGTCAGGGGGAGGGGGGAAGCATTGACAAAATTTCCCCGACCAAGTTATCCAGAGACCGTTCCCCTTGGATCGGTTCTGAGGGTACCTGGAGGAGTAGTCTTGGCATTGGGCGTTCTCCTGAGTAGCGAACAGGTCGATCGCTGGGAAGCCCCATTCTGAGAAGACGTTGGACACAATGTCTTCGTGCAGTCGCCATTCGTATTCTTCTGGCAGAGGAAAATCTCTGCTGAGTACGTCTGCCAGAAGATTGAGTTCCCCTGGCACATGTTGGGACAACAAAAACATCTTGTGTTTGAGAGCCCATATCCAAATGTTTTGGGACAGCTTGGATAGCCCTGGAGAGTGGGTGCCCCCCTGTTTGTTCAGGTAATACATTGCTGTAGTGCTGTCAGTTAGGATCAGCACCGTCTTCCCTTGCAGTTGCACCTGAAAGGCTTTCAATGCTTTGAACACTGCTAGTAGTTCCAGTAAGTTTATATGGTTGGACGCTACTTAAGGGGGCCACACTCCATGTGCTGTCAGCTGAAGCAGGTGACCCACCCCCGTCCCGTGAGAGATGCGTCTGTCGTGAGAGTGGCTTCCATTGCAGGGTGGTGAAGGTCTTCCCCTTCAAGAGGTTTTCTCTTGACCACCACTGCAGAGAGAGGAACGAGGGCTGGCGAGACAACTAATGGATCTTCCCATTGTCCGCTGGCCTGACACCACTGGCTGTTGAGCCACTCCTGCATGGGACGCATGCGCAGTCGCGCGTGGGGAACCAAGTATATACATGACGCCATCATCCTAGCAAATGCATGGCCTTGCGTACCGTCACCTCCCGACTGGCTAAATATTGAGGAATCTGAGAGAGCATGTTCTGAACCCTCTCGCTGGAGGGGAAGATAAGGCCGTCTTCCGTCCGAATTAGTGCTCCCAGAAATTGTTTTACTTGGCTGGGGACTAGGCTGGATTTCTTTTCGTTGATTGAAAAACCCAGGCTGAAGAGGAGATGTACTGTTTTTTGGGTGTTCGAAAAACAAGCGTCGAACGAGTCCCCCTTAATGAGCCAGTCGTCGAGGTAAAGGGAAACTGGGGCTGATAGTTTGCACAGGTGTGCTGCTGCCACTGCCAGGACTTTGTAAACACCCTTGGCGCCGAGGCGATGCCGAAGGGGGGTACCTTGAATTGGTAGTGGTTGTCCTGCATCATTAACCTTAGGTATTTTCTGTGTGCTGGCAACATTGAAATATGAAAGCATGCATCTTTCATGTCCAATGTTGCCATGAAGTCCCCCTGTTTCAACAATGGGATCACCTCCTGCAGTGTTACCATGCGAAACTTCTGGGGTTTTATAAACGTGTTTGCTGGGCGCAAATCTAGAACAGGACGCATGGTAAGATCCTTTTTGGCTACAAGGAAGTACACTGAATAAATACCCTGGTTTACCTGAAGAATAGGGACGGCTTCTATGGCATCCTTTCCCAGCAGTGCTTCCACCTCTTGTATCAGGATCTCCAGATGGTCCGGTGAAAGGCGCCGTGAGAGCGGCGGTCTGAACTGTGGAGGTCGGGCGAATTCCACGCAATAACCGTGGGCGATCGTTTTTAAGACCCACTGGTTGGAAGTTATCCCCTCCCATGCCCTGAGGAAAGATAATCGCCCCCACTGACCGGGGAGACATGGGAGGGGACCTGGACTTGGTGGTCATTTCTGACCAGAGGCTGTGGCTCTTCTGGGATTGGGGCTTCTGCCTCTACCTTTACCGCGTTTCTGACCCCTTCAGGGGTAGTAAGTAGGGCTTCCGGATGCTTGATTCCTGTTGAAGTTACCCATGCCGTAGTTGTTCTGACCGGCACGGGCTTGTCCTTGAAAGGACCGCAGAGAATTATTACCCCTCTGGGAGGAAGGTTTCTGTGTAATCTGGTGCAAAGACCTAATAGTCTCGTGCTCCTTCTCTCTGTTAGGCAGAAACCTGTACAGTTCCCTCTGGGACCACTGCAAAAGATTTAAGACTACAGGTGTTTGGCAGTAAACCCACTTGGTAGCAGTCTGTACCACACAGATTCACTTGGTAGCTGTGGCTGAGCAGTCAGACTTCCCTCAAGAAGAGTTAGGCAGTATACAGAGTATTCACAATAGGTCAAGAGAACACAGTAGAACAAGTAAACACTGACCAGGGCTTGGTGTAAAAGAGATATGGGATACATTACTCACCGTAATCTTATTTCTGATGCTTGTATCTGCTTAGATTCACATGCTGTGCATAGGCCGACATCTAGTGGAAGCTGCGGAGTATTACAGTTTGTTTTTCGAAACTCGAAAATGGGCGTCGACACAGGGCGTGCCAGTAATACTATCCCTAGTGTGACGTCCACTGTACCCAAGATCCCTCACGCGTCTAGGATCCTCAGATTGTATTTTTTCTGACATGAGGTAGCATGAGGAGTAGCGCGAGTACAGATAATCCAAGCAGATAGAAAGAAAGGTAAGACTACAAGTAATCATGCGCCTTCTCTCAGAGGGGAGGAAGGGTGGGTCGCATGTGAATCTAAGCAGATACAAGCATCAGAAATACGATTACGGTGAGTAATGTATCCCTTCTGAGGCTTGTGGAATCTGCTTAGATCACATGCTGTGCATAGATTAGCGAGCAGTACCAGAAGAAGGAGGTGGGATGTGAGAAGGGTCATGAGCAAATAAATGTCTTAGAACCGCTTGTCCCACTTGTGTATCTGTCTTGGAATGGGTGTCAATGCAGTAATGCTGAGTAAAAGTTGAATAGAGCTCCAAGTAGCTGCTTTGCAAATGGTGTCGAGGGGAACATTTGCAATGAAAGCCAGAGTGGCCCCAATGCCTCTAGTAGAGTGGGCCCTTGGAGTAGAGTCAGAGTCTTTTCAGAGAGTGAGTAACACAGCTGGATACAGTTAATAATCCACTTCGAGATGGCACCTTTAGAGACGCGATCCCCCTCTCTGCCTGTAGCTACGGAGACAAACAGTTGATCTGTTTTCCTTAGCAGTCTTGTTTTATTTACATAGTAGAGGACCGCCTTACGCACATCTAGGGTGTGTAGTTTCACCTCAGCCGAGCTTTGCGGGTTCTGGAAGAAAGCCGGAAGCTCGATGGACTGGTTTACATGGAATTTAGATATAAATTTAGGTGAGAACCTAGGGTGTGTGCGTAAAACCAGTTTGTCTTTATGGATAGTAAAGAAAGGATCCTGCACTGACAGAGCCTGAATTTCACTGACCCTTCTTATAGAGGTAATAGCTACTAAGAAGGCTGTTTTATAAGTCAGGTGTTTGAGACTGCTTTTATGCATGGGTTCGAAAGGGGGGCCCCATGAGCTTGCCTAGCACCACATTAAGGTCCCACCCTGACGGTGGGTTTGAAATAGGAGGGTGAAGTCTCTTTACTCCTTCCATGAAGGCTTTAACTACTGGTACTTTCCACCACAACACTTTGCTATGGGAAGTGGTGTAAGCCGAGAGAGCTGCCAGGTGTACTTTCAGTGAGTTAAAAACCAATCCTGCATCTAGCAGGTGGAGCATGTATGTAACAATAGTGGAAGGAGTGCAATCAACTGGGTTGATTTGTCTACTCTGGCACCAGATAACGAACCTCTTCCACTTGTCAAAGTAACAGTGCCTTGTGTTTGGCTTCCTGGATTCCTTTAGGATGTCCATACACCTCTGTGGTAATTTGAGGTGTCCAAACTCTATGACCTCAGGAGCCATGCTGCCAGGTTCATTGAGTTGGGTTGCTGGTGCACCGTTTGACCTTGGTGCTGGGACAGTAGGTTGTACCAGGCTGGAAGTTTGATGGGCTCGCACACCGCCATCCTGCGTAGGTGTGGGAACCACGGTTGTCTTGCCCACATGGGAGCAACTAGGACGAGCGTCATCGATTCCCTGTTCATCTTGTTCACCACTTTCCTGATGAGAGGAGTTGGTGGAAAAGCGTACGCAAACATCCCTGACCAGTTCATCCACAGGGCGTTCCCCTGGGAGTCTGGTTGGGGGAACCTGGATGCAAATCCTGGGCATTGTTTGTTTTCGCTTGTGGCGAATAAGTCTATAGTGGGGAAACCCCACTGAGAGAAGAGATCTTCTACGACCTCTCTGTGAAGAACCCATTCGTGTTCCTCTGGGAGGAAGTCTCTGCTCAGAGCATCCGCTAGGGAATTGAGCTCCCCTGGAACATGTTGTGATGACAGGAAGATGTTCCGTCTGAGTGCCCATATCCAGATTTTCTGGGCAAGCTTGGACAGATTTGGCGAGCCCGTCCCTCCTTGCTTGTTCAGGTAGAACATGGCTGTAGTGCTGTCCGTCCGGATTTGCACTGACAGGTTTAGTAGATGGGGCTTGAACGCCTGAAACGCTCTGAATACTGCCAGAAGCTCTAGCAGGTTGATGTGGTTCTTGGCCACTGAGTGAGACCAGAGACCCTGAGCTGTGTGGTGGAGATGGTGAGCTCCCCACCCCGTCAGACATGCATCTGTAGTGACTACTGCCTGTACTTCGGGATCGTAAAAGGGTTTCCCCTTTCCGAGATTCTCTCTTGTCCACCAGTGAAGGCTTTGTACTAGTGTTGGCGAAACGACCACTAGATCGTCCCACTGACCACTTGCCTGAGACCACTGTTTCGCCAACCATTCCTGCATGGGACGCATGCGCAGGCGCGCGTGGGGGACCAGGTAAATGCATGACGCCATCATGCCCAGTAAACGCATTGCTTTGCGTACCGTTATTTGTTGACCGGACTGATAATGCGGAATTTGCAGAAGTATATTCCGAATTCTTTCCTCTGAAGGAAAGGTCAACCCCTGGGTATCCAGGATTGCTCCTAGGAATTGTTTTGAGGTGCTTGGCACCAGGCTTGACTTCTTCTCGTTGATTGAGAAGCCTAATTCGTGGAGGAGGTCGATAGTCCTTTGAATGTTTGTCCTGCAAATTCCTGGGGTTTCCCCCGTTATGAGCCAGTCGTCCAGATAAGGGTACACTGGGATTGCCTCCCTGCGTAGGTGTGCAGCCGCCACCGCCAGTACCTTGGTGAATACCCTTGGTGCTGAAGCTATCCCGAAGAGCAGTACCTTGAATTGGTAGTGGCGACTGTCTACCTTGAAGCGCAAGTACTTTCTGTGCGCTAGGAACATGGAAATATGAAAATAAGCATCTTTCATATCCAAGGTTGCCATGTAATCCCCCTTTTTTAGGAGGGGGATTACCTCTTGTAGCGTGGTCATACGAAATTTTTGGGGCTTGACATACTTGTTGGCAGGCCGTAAGTCCAATACTGGGCGCATTGTCAAGTCTTTCTTTGGCACAAGGAAGTAAGTTGAATAAATACCCTTGTTTACCTGGTGTCCCGGGACGAGTTCTATCGCGTCCTTTTGTAGAAGAATGGCAATCTCCTCGAGGAGAATCTTCTGATGTTCTAAGGAGTGTACTCTTTGTCGTGGAGGATGGTTCCGGGGACGCTGCAGTAGCTCTATACAATATCCCGTGGATACTGTTGACAGCACCCATCTGTCTGATGTGATCCCTTCCCAAGCCTGGGTGAAGTTTGAAATGCGTCCCCCTACTGAGGTTGCGTGAGAAGGGACCCTGAACTGAGCGTCACTGCTTTGGTGGAGGCGTGCCGCCTCCCTTGCTGGGGCTGCCTCTGCCTTTACCACGACCTCTCCTATTACCTCTGCCGTAACCCTGGGTAGACTGTTGGTTGTTGTTCCACTGTGTACCCTGACCCTGGGAATAGTTAGATCCTCTCTGGGAATTTTGGCCACGTGGGCGACGAAAATTACTATTCCCTCTCTGGTTAGGGGGTTTATTGGTTAACTGGCCAAGGGATTTGAGTGTCTCGTATTCGTCCTTGGCATTTTTCAGTGCGTCCTCGACCGCCTTACCAAACAACAGATCGGCTTCCACCGGTTTGTCTAACAATGATGCCCGAGTTTCTGCCTTAAACCCAGACTGCCGTAACCACGCATGTCTCTTGATAACAGTACCCTCTGCTATCAATCTGCCTGCGTTATCCGCGGCGTCGAAGGTTGCTTTCAAAATGCAGCAAAAACAAAGAGGTGATGCCTGGAAGGTTTAGACTGAATCTTAACCAATGGCATTGCTCGGGGCAACCCTCCAGACCATCGTTCTTCACCTGCCAAGTCATTACAGAAGGGGAAAGACCATATGCAAATCAGGCTTGGCCCCACCCCAAAAGGGGAAGTCCAGCCCGAACTGCTAGGTCACATCCCTTCTGCACGAGACCACAAGCATCCCCAAACATGTTTCACCCTTGTTGGGGCTCATCAGTGAGGAGTAGCTAGGGTCTCTAGGCCCAGCAGGCACGGGACCCACGTCTGGGCATACCCGTCCCACTCCCTCGTTGGATTCTCGGGCTGTGGCGACTTCTGAAGTTCCAGTCCCCAAAGTCCTGCTTTTATGCAGCATACCCCCATTCACTCAGCCTAGCTGTCAATCAAACATGCTAAGTGGTGAGCCGGCCGGCTCACCACTTGGGCCAATCACACAAGAGTGCGACTTGAGTTACCAAGGTAACTCAGTCCAGGGTGCCTAAACCCCCTCCCACCCCCCCCTGTGGTACCCATACAGAGTGGCACCACTTTTGGAGGCTTCTGTGGAGAAGCCCGCCAAAAAGTGGAACAAAGGGCTTGACTTGGGTTGGAGTCACAGAAGAGAACACAAACGCCATTTTAGAATCGAGTCCTGGCAAAAAATACCAACCGGTGAATTAATATTAATTAAATAAACCGGCGGTATGTTCGAGGCTATGAGAATTAAATAATTAAAGTTGGTAGCCTCAAACAATGGGAAAATCCCATAGGGAAATATTCGCGGTCGAATATAAAAAGTAGTTTCCACTGCCACCAGCCAAAACTCAATCAGGGGGAACGGAGACGTGCCCCTCGACTAACAGACCCCGGGGCAATCGATTTGCCCCAACCAGTACGTCCACAATACGATGGGTTGTACTGGTTTCTGTTAATAATTTGGGACTAGTAAAGCCAATGGTGACTTTACATGCCCTGGGAGACAGTAGTCAGTCCCAGGGTATGGAGTCTATGGTGGGGTGTCACTATGACACCCCTGTGTTACTGCACGGAGGGTGCTGTGTAACACACATAGTAAAAACACATGAGACCCTATGGAGTAAAGGACCCCATAGCCCATAAAACACATTAACAGTCAAAGGAACACCATAAACATGTCCAAGAGTGGGAGAAAAAGAGTCTCACTCTTGGCAGGAGAAAAAAACAAACTCCAGAAATCCAGCAAAGCTGCTGGGGGACTCACTAGGTTAGGAAATTCAGCCTAAAGAGAGAATTCTCCCTAACACTCTCCAACGCTTCATCTACTGCTTTCCCAAAGAGGTTAGTTTCCTCAATGGGTTTATTAATGAGGGAGGCCTGAGTCTCAGGCCTGAAGCCCGATGTATGCAGCCATGCGTGTCTTTTCAGAAGAGTACCTTGTGCAAGAGACCTGCAAGAGACCTGCCTGCTGTTTCTGCAGTGTCCAGGGTGTTCTTCACCACATTCTGGTTAAACAGTTTTGCCTCCAAAACAATGGCGAGAAGCTTTGTTTTTGCGTGTTCAGGAACCTCCTGGAGGCCTTTTTGGAGAAAGTTCCATTGGGCATCAGCATAGCTTGCTAATAACGTAGTATTATTAGCAACCCGAGTGGTGTATGGAGCTACTGATGCAACACGCTTGCCCAGGGCATATAACCTTTTAGACTCCTTGTCCGGTGGAGATTCTCTCGTAGCAAGGGGTACCCCTGCCCTCTTCCGGGTGGTAGTCACTACCAGTGAGTCTGGGATGGCGTGCCCTTTGATATACAGAGGGTTGGTAGGAGAAGGCCGAAATCATTTCGACTCTCTGGTTCACTGCCCGTGTCTGAGCAGGTGTGACCAATGAGAGAGCTTCCCGTCTCTTAACAGAGTTAAGGAGGTGGATGGATTGACTCGCTGGAGGTTTTTCGTTAATATCCTCCACAAAATCCTGCTCTGGTACCGCCTCTTGAGTGGCAGTTTGCTGCTTTTTTCAACAGAGTTGAAAGCCATTTGGTCATCCACAGGGGAGGCCTGGCGAGCCGGGGTGGACGGAGGAGAGTCTAGGCACAAAATATCAGAGTCCTGATCTTGCTGTGTCCAAGGGTCTTGAGCTTCCGGGTGGATTTCCTCCCAGTTGTCAGTCGTATCCTGTTGATCCACCTCATAGTTTGAGAAAAGAAGCTTCTTCCTCATTATAGATGTCTCTATAAGTATCCATATGGATCACGACTTCTTCTTGGAAAACCTGAGACTGATCTACTTGAATTTTGGGGTTAGGGTCTACCCAAGCCTTTTCGGGGGCGGATGATCAGAAGACCTGATAATCCGCTCCAGTCGATCCATACAACCCTCACATTTTTCTGTAGTCCATTTAGAGGACCCAAACGGGCCTGCGCGAGGAGAAGGGACGTTCTCCGCACTGTGGCATCAACGGGAAATTCTAAGGGTGTCAGAGAGAGGCTCTTGACTATCTAAGCAAGCCTCATCGGAATCGGGAATCCAATCTGCAAAATCTTTTCCGCGGATTGACCCATAAGCTTCGGCGGAACCGGAACAAGGCCCACAGCCGCTGCGATTCTTCCGATGCTACTTTGTATAGTCGCTGAATCGTCGAGAGACAAAGGCTCCGATGATTTGTCAGCAGTAGAAATACCATCCACGCCACCAGGAGGCTTAACGGTCGGGTTTCCGGGTAGAGGCCTAGCCATAGTTTTCAGGCCTACTGAGGCCTTGGAACTTGTCGAAGCGTCAGACTCCTGACTTTCAACACGTGTAGGTTTTGGAGTAGCGCCCTTGGTTTGTTTTGATTACCCAGTCTCCATACGCTGCTGAGAATGCGGGGAAGGCTTTGGATCAGAACGATCCGAGGGAACCTGCTAAGACTTCGGCAGCCCTGTTGGCGCTTTCGCCTTTTTCGACAAAGGCGTCGAAATTGGCATAGGGGTTGTGTGCTTAGTGCGATGTGCTTGTACGCCCCTGTCGCCGGGTGTGGTCCCTGTAGCAAGACCAGAGTCGAGCCTGGAAGGATCAAGGACGGGCGTGGCAGATCTAGAAGTGTCTGCCTCAAGGTCTATAACATCTGCGTTGGACGTTTGGTCATCCGAAGTACCCCCGTCACTTACGGCTGGTGTGGCGGTAGAGGGCTCCACGTTTGACGTACTGTACGCGGCCCACCACTTTACACAGCGCTCCTTAAGGGTCTTCGGCCGAAGGAGTTTGTACGCCGCACACCGCTTCTCGTCGTGCTTTAGGGGGAGACAGGTGTTACACATCCTGTGTTCGTCCTTTCAAGGATATCTGACCCTACACTTAGGGCAGAATCTAAAAGGAGTCTTTCCATAGCAAAAGGGAAGGATGACCAGACCGCAGGGGAAAAGAGGGGAAAGGAGGAAAGACATACTAAACAATATGGCCACCCCAACCCCACTCTCCCTACTGTATAGGCCGGCCAGAGGGCTCGACCACGTGGACAATCCGGCCGCCGGATCTTAGGCACCGAAATCCACAGCCATAGACGATTCCCCCGTACTCTTCGTCGAAGATGTAGTTATTGGCGAAGTGACTTAACGGGGAATAAACCTACAATTCGGTAAAGATAAACAATGTCTCTAGTAAGAGCTCCGCTATAGGGCGACCAGTTATCTGGGAGGAAAAAAACAATCTGAGGGACCTCTGCGCGCAAGGGATTTTGGGTACTACACACGTCACGATAGGGATAGTGTTACAGACACGCCTATGCAGACGTCCCCTTTCGGTACCCGAAAAACAAGATGCAATACTCTGCGGTTCCACTGGATGTCGGACCATATGCACAGCATGTGATTCTAAGCAGATTAACAAGCATCAGAAAAATACTTATCATTAAGTTGGGTAATGATACATCATTCATTTGTTGTGCTATAAAATGGCAAGCTGGTTATCAAGCACTACATACAACATTTTTAGGCTTTTTCGAGCATACCTATACAGTGTAATAAACACCCTTGAACTGTGATCACTTGCTTAGACGAGAGATGTATCTAAACTGGCATATTCATGTTTAAATACATGACTACATGGTAGGAATCATGAATAGGAGAGGTAAGGCCCTGCAGCTGCAGATCACCCAACCACTCTCCACTCCTTTGCCTGCCATTTTCACTTCAAGAAAAAGGGTTTTACCCTGTTAGAAGTGCAATCCGCACATCTCTCCCATCTCCTTCCCACCTCCCCAGGCATTCTTGCGCTGTCCTCCTCAGCTCAGATTGGCCTGGGATACCCAGGGCAGCCGGCCAAGGGTAGAGGTTAGGGGCAATTTTTCCATTTGCCTTGCGCCCAACCCGGCACTGTAGCCCCCACCCCCCCCCGCTGACCCAAAGTACCACTGAAAACAAGACAAAGGACAGCACAACATACTCACGAAAAGTTTGAATCCATCATTTGTCGCCAAATATCACTCTACTGGATTGAACCCTGACAAAGTGAAGTCTCATCACTTTGAACTCTTCCAACTTAAATTTTGCCACTTTGAATTTCGCTGCGATTATTTTTCATCACATTTGAATTTTGCTACTGTGAGGCTTTGCCATATTGGAGTTGCTACCGTGATGTTTGTATCATTTTGAGTTCTGATGCTTATGAATAATGCAATTTTTAATTTGAATGTTGATACAGTAATGTTTGTATCATTTTAAGCTCTGCTGCTTTTGAATTTTGCCACTTTGAATTCTACCACAGTGAGGGTCCAACACATTTCAGTTTTGCCGCTGTGAGGTTTCACCACATTTAAAACTTAACTTTGAGGCATCACCACGTTTCATTTTGCTATTGATGAGGTCTGCAACATTTTGAGCTCCGCTGCTTATGATATATGATAGGTTATTCGGATTCTGGTCATTTTTTCGAATGCATTTTCTCTAAGTGCAATTATCTCGAAAACATTTCGTTGGAAAAAAATAAGTTGGAATGTATTATTTTTTTTCATACTTTTTTTGGGGTTTTGTAAGTTAAAAAAAGTGTTAAAAAAAACGGGGTTGTGGGGTGAACCACCCCATTAAAAAAAAAGAAATAAAATAAACATTTGAAAAAAACTTTGACGAAATGTTTGAGATAATGTCATTCGAAAAAATGCCATTCGAAAAAAATCACTATAAACCAGATTATTTATAACGTGCTTAATACCCAGAGGTTTCTAAGCGCGGACCCCGGGATCGAACCTGTGTTCTGTGTCGCCTTCCAAGGCAGCACGTTGCCACTGAGCCATCCTCCCGGGACTAATGAATTTTTTAATTATGAATTTTGCCATTTTGAATTTTGCTGTTATGTTCCACCGCCCTGAACCTTTTTTGTGCAGGGTTTCCCCACTCTGATTTTTTGCTACTGGGTGGTTTTCCATTATACTACATTTTTACTGCAATTTGCTTGTTGACTGCATGTTAGCTACTGATGCATAATTTGCATATGATGTATAGCAGAGCCTTCAACTGTAGGCAGTTGCCCTAGGGATTGATAAGACCATTAACAATACCCTTGTCCAGATTTCGAAATGGAAGGGACCTGGGAGGCACTTAGCTCCTGCTTGTCAGCTAGAAGAGTCTGCTTAGCTTGACACAAACAGTTATCTGGAGCAATGTTTGGCTCCCCAGGCCAACTGATACTGAACAAACACATATGTGGATTTAACTATGTGCTTTTGTGGCATTCTATAAATATGCATTAGGAAACATCTATACAACATTGAAGGCATAAGAGGTTATAAATAATGGACAAAGTGATATGCTTGCATCTTATGTGGAAGTTAGATTTGCAGAACCTCATTTGCTAACTCCTGGTTTCCAGTGGTAGCGCCTGGTCACTGGTTAATGCTGGATACCCAGGAAATGACTTTAGCTCCTGCTTATCCAACTCCCTGCTTGCCCTGTATCACGCTGCAACTCATAGAATACAGCCAAGTCTCATGAAAGTCTCTGGTGTATACATTCCATTGCGCATCATGGTCTTGGGTTTGTTAATTTTACATACACCACTTTTTTTTTGTTTAAAGTGCAGACCTAGTTTGAGAGCAGTGGAGCGCTATACAGTGTGTGGGTAGCCAGCATTTGGGATGGCATCTATTAACAGTAGCATAGTACTGCGAGTTATAGTAATAAGAGAAAGTTAAATTCAGACTTCTACGTCAAACCTTTGTAGGTCCACAAAGAACCGCAAGGCACTAGTGGTTGTGAAAAACCTAACACATAATCAAACAAGGGAGGCCCAAAGAAGGTGCCAAATAATTAATCAAAAATAGTCTTACCCATATGAGAAGGAATCATTGGACCGCCACCTTGAAATTACAGATGCTGCTAGTCCCGCTAACAATGCCGTACAGTCGAAAAACATATGAAATGAATCGGATATCAAGCCTAAACTGTAAAACAGATTGAGAGAACATGTTAGTACTTCATCCATGAAAGCATTACATTCCACACTTAATAGGAACCCTGTATAAACTGTGTGGAGAACATCTCAGACTCAGTACACAAAATACTTGCACCTCAGAACAGGCCTAAAAGGGAGGTTGTGTAGTAAACTCAAATCATGCTGAATTTGATTAAACTAAAGCATTTAGTGGATTACAGATTAATTTCCAGTGATCTAAAATTACATCTCAGTTTTTTCCAAATTGCTGCTGTTCATCAATCTGTATATTCACTCCTTCTCCAGTAATCAGAAACTTCCCACTTTTTCATTCCAGTATTCGGCATCTCAAGGCTCTTGTGTCAAAGTCACATTGGCTGACCCCTCCTTTTAGGACATAAGCAGGCTGCATGGGTAAGGGATTCCTGCAAGCCGTACAAGGAGCTACCAAGAGTGGATAGGCTGGGGACAGCCTAGAGACTCTCTGTATGTCCAAAACACTCATGCCTGCCTCATAAGATCAGAGTATATGCCTTGCACCCTTAACCCAAACCAGGGAAATGGGAATTTGAAGAGGAAAAAGAAAATGGGGGCCGTTTTGCGCCAGTCATCGTCTCTGCCCCAAATAGGGCAGCACGCCACAGGTCACCAACCAATTTTTCTTTGGTCAGAGTATGCCTCGAGTCAGACAAGGTAGGGGTTTCCTCGATTACCCTAACTTGGCCTCCCTCCGTATCCTGTTTGTCCCAGGAGAGGCACCCAGAACCCCCCCCACCACCACTTTGTCAGTGAAGCAAGCCAAGTTAGACGTACGCACACCATGAAAATGGTAGCAGTGAACATTATAAATACACATAAACACTGCCTACCCCTCAGATTTAACAGGATATAGAGCCACAGGGAGCAAGCATTCACTTTAACACTACCTCGTGCTAGCCTCGCAAGTGTCTCAACGCTGGCTGATGAAGGTAGTAGCCTAACGCTCACCAAGCTTGACAGTCAGGGCTGCACCAGTTAGATGAGTCAATACTTTCACCTGCCCTCAAAATAGTGGCTAGGGTTTTTATACCACAGGTGCCACTGGTGGAAAGATAATTAGATCATATCACCATCAAACCAATGAAGGAAAACCCCTACACCCGATAACACTCACCTAGAAACTGAACTAGGCAAATGAGAGAAGGGTCTAGAGGAAGACCAATCAGTGACTTTATTGAGTGAGGATATGCTGCATTCAATGGCACAGTCAGTACTGCGGAGGGAGAAAGAATCGGAGAAAGCCGACAGCCTGTTGAGGGCTGTTAAGGAGTTTTTTCTAAAGTCCACCGAAAGGACTTTAAAAGACTAATTGGCAATACAGAACTCCAACTTCTAGCAAACTCCTGTACCACTCAAGGTAAATAACAATGGCAGTGCTGCCAGGACTATCTTGGGAGGGAGCAAGGGCTGTTGGACGGTAAAAAGAACTTGTAGCATACATATGGTCCAGAGAAACATGTATAAAATATATATATCTATGAGAAAGTTTATTTGCCAATGCGGTGCTCAAGCCCGATATTAGCGGTGCTCTCAATTGGCTGCAAGAATAGCCATATTAAACATTTAGACAGCGTGTTCACCTACTGATGCTGTAAATAAATGGTATAACCAAAAGCACAAACGAGTGAACACAAATTTATGAGAGCACTCGGTCTGTGTAAGGTGCAGAAAAACGTTAATGTTACTTAATCATTAAAACCACATATCAAATACATGATTACAAATGAAACATGGTCTTACTGAACAACTTCTCTAAAGGTTCTACTGTGTAAGGTTCATGCCACACGATCCATCCCTTTCTGGGACTTCTTTCAGATGAAATTACAATTGTGTTTAGCAGGTCATTTTTTATTTCTACATTCTGTCAGGTCACGTGACAAACAGTCACATGACTCCAAGTAAACTAGCACTTAATGTTATGTAAACCTAGCGGCCATTTTCTAATGTAATGCTAAGTAGCTTGTGCTGTGCTCAACTTACAATAAGCAAGCACCCATTACTTTTCTTTTGTGGCCTGTCAGAATGTTTCACTCAAATTCAAAAAACATTATTACAACCCTTGGGCCAAGTGGCTCCTTAATTAATAATCTTCACCACTACAGTTAATTCTGCGCGGCATGAGCAGAACGCTAGATTTCAAAGAAAACAAAAAATACATATTTTGTGGTGCTAACATGTTGAATGTATGGATTACGCCCAAGTGGGCTAACAACCTTAAAAGTGCTCTGTGCTCCACATCATACATCTACAATATGCCCCAACGGGCTAAAGTGCATACAAATTTTAAGCGTATTGTACATATTTCTTATATTGGCTAAAGTGTAATATCACTCCCTAGTGGGCTAAAGTGCATCATAATCAAAAGTGCATTGTGTCTTGGGCAATTAGCATTACATCATCACGATAAACTGAAGTAAATAATTATTTCAGTTTAATCTGTCAGCTGACTTTAATGTGTCAGTCCCATATATTCAATGTATGGAGCATACTTATAAATGAACGGAACAGTCTGTTACATAGGGGAAACGAAAACTAGTTCACAGCTCATATTGCACTATCCTTAATGTGCTAATTTAGTCTGCCAGTAAATGGACAGCTAACCTCATCTGAATTGTGCCCAAAGGGTTTTCTAGTGTTACATTCAATGGTTAATTTGCATTCCAGTGTACACAATTTGCGTTCTCCATTATCCTTTCTTGTCAATTCAGGCACATGAGCTAATGTATAATATTTGAGAAGTGAGGCATCACTATTGTGAATCTCTGCAAAAAATGTATTGCCAAAGGATAATTAACATCCTGATGTAGACTAGCTCGATAATACTGGAGGATGCAAATCTTTAGTTGGCAGACAGTTGACCCTATATGGACTTTTGCACAAGGGCAACTAATGGCATACACCACACATACCCCCTCACTGGTCACTTTAAGGATAAACATGATGGAGATGTGAACAAAATGTCTTTTCAAGGCTTGGTGCATATACCCCCCCACAAAAGACTGGGGAATCGTGACCTCAAACTTAGGCAATTGGAGGCTACCCTCATATGTAAACTAGACACATCAAGACCGAAAGGGCTCAATATAGATTCAGAGATGTATGTGTGATTTTGAGTTTTAGATTATTTTTGTCTATGTGTAGCTGTCACGACGCCCGCCCAAAACCCCCTCTGGCAAACCCATTGGCCAGGTGGAGTCAGGACTTGGGTCTCTAGAGCCTGGCATCCTCTTCAAAAGCCCTCATGGGGCCAGTCCTGGCACCTATGGTGTCAGGCTCATACACCATGAAAAACAATGTGCTTGGGAACTACTTTATTGTCCTGTCAGCCAACATGGAGGCATCCACATATCTTGGTTCCTAGGAACCAAGCTATGTGGTCTAGTGTTTTGGATGTGGTAGCCTAGGGACTTCTTTAGCTGGACTATTTTGTTGGGGCTATTTAAACCACACCCGAGCAAGACAACACGCTTCGCGTTACTTGCACCTTGCAACATGACGCTCACCGTGTCCAGCTATTCCCCCCGAACCTCGGAGAAGCAGAACCTGCAAGGAGACAAAAGGAACATCATTAGCAGCAGCATCTTACCTGCAGTCTTCATCTTTAGCCACTCGCAGCTCCTGAGAACAGCTTCCTCGAATCTGCAGGCCTCCCGGACAGAACGACCTGAAAGAGGAAGATCGAGGCAACATTAAAGAAAGCAGTAGACACATTTGCAAATTACGAACTGCTCAAAAGGCTTACCTGGCTGGTCGCCTCTCGGCTGGCACCACCCCGGACATTCCACACTCGCGCTGAAGAACACTGCGACCTACAAGGAAGGAAAACACAGGTTAGCAAAGGGAAGACTTTGCAGTGCTGCGCATAGCGCTTTCTTACCGCATCATAGCGCTCTTAATGCGCCATTTACCAGCGGGGCTCAACCAAGCCAGTTCGCCACGCTAAAGCTCCACATACCTAAGGGAGAAAAAGACATTTTAAACAAAGAAAGGCATGCAGGATAGCAACAATACTAAAGAACAGCAATAAGACCTACCTGAACAATATGAAACGGTCCGACGTCAGTGAAGTAACTGGACCGCACACGCCCACGAAAGACAACACGCCCCTGCAAAGAAGGCAGGACGGAGAGCACGCCCAACTTTACCACAAGGTGAGGAGAGGGCCCCGGAGGGGCTGAAAACATATGGGGGTGCAGGGAGGATACTTACCCCGGTCGGTCAGTCTTGAACACAGTCCTACTGTATTTTCAGGCAGAACCTTCCCCGCAGACCACATCTGGGCAAAGCTGAGAAGTATACCAGTAAGTAACCCGGCTGGGTGGCATCCCTGTGGATACCAGGTGAGCGTAACAGTAGCCTTTAAGATCCACAGTCATGTGGAAGGGTTTGATGCAGGTAATTCTGTTCAAATGTGATTTTGATTCTGTTGGGTTTTGTTGGACATTTCAGGGGGGATAACATCCAGAGACCTCTTGTTTCAATGCACTAGTATTTTAAATTAGCCTTACCTACGAGATATTAAGTCTGAAGAATACCCTTTGGAGCTGCGCCGATCATCATGTCCTGTAATGCACATGCATACTTATTTGATTAACTCTTTCAGTCCTATACCATACTCGTGAGCCCAATGGGTTGTGCTAGATTATGGGTAGAATACGGGTGAAAGATTTTTGCTGTTTGCCTTTGATGCTTGTTTTCTCAACACCACACATCCCCCGCTGGGGCCCATGACAACTGGCTGTTATTTCAACAACCAGGGGTCATTATTATATTAACAAACACATTGGTGTCAATTTTGAATAAATGCACTAGTTTAATCATGTTAATGTTTAGTAAGAAGGCAAAATGGTGTGGTTTGCCGTTTCCCACATGACAGACGTGTTTATGCCGCATTCATATAACTGCACTGGCAGATACTAGGGCAACTGCCCGAATTTCGGCAAATTTTTAGCTGTTCCAATATGGCGGCTTTTTTCAGAGATTCTATCTGATTCAGGAGCGTTAAGAGCTCCGGTCACATGACCTTCATAACATGTGATGTTTGGGAAGCAGCGTGTCGATCTAGCCGCCTATTTTAAACTCTTTGATGCATTTGGCATTATTGGATTTCTAGCCTGACGAAGCCTGCGAGAACAGACGGAATGCGTTGCTTTCGCCACCCGGATGGGTGAGTGTGCGTGCTTTTAGAGCACCTGGTCGCCATTTGTGCAGGCATGATGCACGTGCCTGTGATGAAATATTTATATTTCTGTGTACTGTATTTTTAAAGTAAATAAAGGTATATTTTTCTGGAAGTAAGCAGAGTCACGAGTGCTTGGGTGTCTATTTTATATATATATATATATATATATATATATATATATATATATATATATATATATATACACACATATATATACACACACAAAGATCAAAGATACACCTTCAGAAAGGTAAGTACTATCACAATTAACTGTAAAATACTTTCTAGAATGGCAGTATGCAATTCAAAGGGGAGTAATAACTTTGTAACACTTGTAACTTATGCTGTTTTGAAGTTACACTTTTAATACTTTCTAAAATAGTGGACACAAGGTAAGTAAGAACTTAGCAATTCCTTTTTAGAATGGCAGTATGAAATTACAAGAGGAAAAATAACCTTTTCATACTTTTCAGAATTACAGTAGGTTATACTTTTCTAACTTTTTCTGTTTCAGGAATAATACAGTTACACTTGTAATACTTTTTTGAACAATGGCTACAATTCGAAGGTAAATAAGAACTTGGTTTCAGATCCTTAGGACAGAAACAACACCAACACAAGCTAAGTCAATTGCCAATCTTCCCACAGAGCCTAGCAGTACTTCCCTGCCTAGTTATGGGTCTCTTTCAGGGTCAGAGTGGAGGTCAAGAAGGCAGGTACAAGCTGTAGAAAACTCAAGAGTTCCAGTGGAATTCTTCTGTAGCAGTTAAGTAACAGTTTTGGGAGTAAAAGGGTTTAGGGGCTTCCTAGAAGGCTTCCTGAATACGTTCCAGCGTTAGGCCTGGGCGAACATTGATGGGTGAACACCCAGCTACACAAATTACCTCCATAGCCAGACAGGAGCGACAGAACGACTCTAGGCAAGTATTACCTCGAGTCTCACAGTACCTCAGCAATGAAGATGATGATGATGGAGGCGGACGCCCTCACGATGCAGCAGCTGCAGCACCCGACCACTGGATACTTGGTCTTCAGATGAAAAAAAAAGGGCACTTGAAGGATCTTTTCTGCAGCAGTCGCGCAGAAAGGATCGCAGCAAAGTCTTCTTCTTAGCTTCTTGCGGTTCGGTGCATTTGGCACCCTTTTCAAGACACCAGATAAAGAACGGTTGTTGTCTAATCGATTTGCTTCGCTATCTCAGTCCAGTACTCTGGTGAGAGGACTTCAAGGAGTGGAATCCTGCTTCTGGAGGACCAGCAGGAGTCCACCGAAGTTTCAGCGAGATTCATTCTTTGAAAGACAAAGCACAGCACTCAGCCTTGAGGTCCCAGGGTATTGGCGGTTTGCAGCCCAGGAAGGTCACAGCTTGTCACGTGAATGGCTCGAAATGCAGGTTAAGGCCGATTGTCTCCTTCCCTCGAACTGGTGGGACCAATCTATTTGGGGCTCCTTTCACATGGAAGAAAGTATCAGCACAGCAGCAGTCACTCGAAAGGAATCTCTGGTCGCTCTAAGTAGCTACTGGCTCTTCATCGGATTCAGCTCCAGTGGTCGACTTGTATTCAGTCTCCGGATCCATGACATTTATCCAGGAACCCAGCCAATTGGCACTCAATGCTACATTCAAATTGGTTCCAGGCAGGCATGCCATAAAACAAAAGGACTGTAGAGTTTCAGATTCCTCCCTCATTTCCTGTCTTTACCGACATAGTGTAGCATCGGAGGGCTTTACAAAGGATTCCCACCAAAGACCAAAGCCAAACCAATGCCTCCCCCAGCCAGCATGGCGGAAGGAAAGAACAGGCAAACAAGAAATGGTGAAAAAAAAAAAAAAGTGAAAAAAGGGTTCATCCACAATATTGGGCCAATCTGCATTACCAGGGCTGTGAACACAGCCTGCGGGTAAAAACTGTAGGTGAAAACTGCACAAAAGTCAGTGGAACAGACCACTGCCACCAGCCATTCAGGTATGCTTGTCACTAACAGAAATGTTACAGGAGTGGTGAGAAAGGGGATACAGTTTAAACTCCCTATGGGTCTGGCAAATGTGACCTTACTGGGAGTAACTCCCCTCTCGGGACAAGGACTCCCATTCAGATAAGGAACTCCAAGTCCAGCATACGTTATCTGCCTACATCAGAATTGGAAAGTCTGTTACTTCTGTTTTGAAACCACCCAGTGGTGACAGTTGTGTTTGCCGTCAGGTAATGCTGGATCTCGCATGGGCGCCACATTCAAGGAAGGACAACCATTTTGGTTGTGATGACATATGATAGGATATGTCATTTATAACGCGCCTATACACAAGTGTTTCAAGGTAAAGAACTGTGAAAGGGGGTTCTCCTACGCAGGGAGGAGACTGATATCTATGCAGAGGTGAACCTCTGTGGAGGAGACGTCCTGGGAGGTGGAGCTCCGCTAGAGCACAGAGCCGGCAGTAGTGTGAACAGCTCGCCGAATGCTGGACAGTTGGCATCCTGTCTGCCTGAGAAGCCATGGTCGGGGAAAGAGGCGGAGACAGGGGAAGAACCCATTTTCTCTGGTGGCGCGAACAACAAGACGGAAGCCATGGTGGGCCTGGGGTCCAGAAACTGACAGAGTCCAGATTTACAGGGAGAGCCCAAATCCCAGAGCTCCCGTCCAAAGGACGGTAGCTGCCAGGAGAAGCAGCACAGGGAAGCCAACGCTCCCATGGAGAGGCTTCCACTGAGAGATACAGATACTGTAAAGCAAGGCTGGGGAAGCCTACAAGGTTGCAGGAACCTGAGAAACCAGAGCAGGCAAGCGCCCTGTGTGAATCAAATTAAGTTGAATACGAACACTTTGAACTAATGCTGGGAAAGCCCATGAGGTTTCGGGAGCCTAACAAACCAGAGAGGGCAAGCCATCCGTGTCAATCAGAACGAGAGAAGGTTTAAGTTAATTAACTAACTATTGTTCTCCAGTATTAGTCTGGCATGGAGCCACATGCTCCTGAATATTCCCAGTCAGGCTGAGAATCCTCAGTAAAAGAAAAAAACAGTTTCACTTTAAAACAGTATTTCTCTTCTAAACCAATCACTGTCCTCTGGGTATTACTGTCCCCATCCAATGACAGTCCTCTCCCTAAGCGCTACCCCTGGTGGCCATCTTCAGATTTGGTAAGCACGTAAAGTGCCAGTATGAACCAAGAAGAGCCATAGAGGGGAAGGAAGGAGGGTTTGCAAGTGAATCCATGCCAGCCCCATGCTGGAGAACAATAGTTACAGGTAAGTAACTTAAATCTGGTCCGGCATGGATTCACATGCTCATGAATAACGATTACACAGCAGTACAAATACACAACCACAGGAGGTGGCAAGGCTCAACAGAAGCAACACCTCTGGAACAGACTCCCCTCAAACAAACAGGTTGCGTAGCACCGCTTGGCCGGGTCGGGGCTCCTCCCTGGAATCCCTGCCAACACAGTACAACGTTGTGAAGGTGTGCATGGACCTCCACATAGCTACTCTGCAGATGTCGATCAGGGGCACACCAGAGAGGAAGTCTGTTGTAGCTGTGACGGCTCTGGTGGAGTGGGCTCTCGGACCGGCTGGCAGCAGCCTGCTAACCAGTCGATGACTGTGCATGATGCAGCCGGAAAGCCACCTAGCGATGGAAGTCTCTAACAAGGGCTTTCCCTGATTCATGGGTCCAAACTTGACGAACAACTGAGAAGTCCTCTGAAAATCCTTTGTACGTGCCATGTGGAATTTCAAAGCACGAGCAATGTCCAGTCAAGGCAAGGCCCTCTCCGCCGGCGACGACATATTTGGAAAGAAGACAGGTAACACCGAAGGTTCGTTGAGGTGGAATTCCGACGGTATCTTAGGCATAAAGGTGGGGTGTGCAGTACCACCCTTGAAATGTGGAAAGACAAGTAAGGCTGCTTGCAAGACAGGGCCTGAATCTCCCCGACCCGCCTGGCCAAGGTGATGGCGACGAGGAAAGCAGTCTTCTACGAGAGAAACTTGAGTAGAGCTTGAAGCATAGGTTTGAAGGGCGCTCCCATGAGCTTAGCACAACATTAAGCTCCCACACCAGGGCTAGGGGCCTTCACCGGTGGGAAAGTCCTAAAGAGACCCTTAAGAAATGGCTTGATGAGCCTTTGAGACTACAGTGAAGGTCTTCCCGGAGACCTGGAGATGGCAGCAAATGCACCAAGTTGATGGCAGTGGTGCCAGAGAGTTTCAGGAGAGGGGGGGTGGGATTGACGTCTACTCCTACCTGGACAATTGGCTGATCAAGGCCAGTTCCCCCAAACAGGCCCTGGAACATCTGAGCTCCATCTGTCACAGACTTTCACATACTGGGCTTCTCCCTCAACTTCAAGAAGTCCCACATGATACCATCTTTAAAGCTCCAATTCAGTCCTGGATGCAACCCTGGGCAAGCCTCGCCACCAGAAGTGAGGGTTCAAGACATTCTGCAGATGGTCCCCAAATGCTTAAGTGCCCAGCGTCTCCCGGCCTTCAACTTGGAGGTTGCTCGGCCTCATGGCATTCTGCATTTTTCTGGTGCCAGGGGCGCGCCCGAGAATGAGATCTCTCAGGACTCAATGGTATCAATTCTCAGGCAGGATGTCAGATCTCCTTCAGGTTCTAAGTCCAAGCAGGATCGCAAAGCATCTCCTGTGGTAGGCCTGCAAGGACAACTTTTTTGGCAGCCATGGTTGGAGATAACTGTAGCAACGGACGCCTCACTCACAGGGTGGGGAGCACATGCCAATGATCTGACAATCAGCGGTCGTTGGTCTCCATCGGAGTCCAAACTACGTATCAACCTTTTGGAGCTGAGAGCAATCGAACTAGCACTGAATGCCTTTCTGCCCTCTGCGAGGGAATAATGTCCTAATATTGACAGACAACACAGTGGCACATGTACTACTGCAACCAAAAAGGAGGCGTAGTGTCACTATGTGATGAGGACATAGTAGCGGCCACTATTGAACAAGACAGGAGGGACGAGGGGGTATCTATTATCAACCCAATTCATGTAATACACCGACTGAAGAACATGAATGAGCAAGAGACTACATCTCCCAGAATGCCTCAACAGGCTAATGTAAGACTAATCAAAGCGCAACCAAAAATAAGGAAAACGGGAGAAGAAAAGACACCAATAATACATGACAGCACGTCCCACTACACACATAGCCAAAATGAAAGACAGGAAAAGAAAATAGGCAACAGACAGAAAAGACGAAAAGCCACGTTTCCATACACTGGGGGTTTTGGGCAATCAGGGGTTAAAAACGAAACTGACTCCATAAGGTTGAAGCCGGGAGGAGAGGCATTAGCATCAGGTGTGAAGAGCCCCGGGCTAAAACGGCCCAACACTAATTACTTGGGAGGAGGCACATCGGCGTTAAAAGCACCCAAAAACGTTTTACTTTGTCTCTCGCTTTGCAGGAGTGGAACGAGGCTGACGGAGTGGGCTCTGAATGGGACGAGACCATTAACCCATATCGGTGGGCATATTAGAAGGAAAAGGAATTCTCACCGGAGTGCCCCGTACCGATCCTGCAGTCACTCCCGACTGCCCAGCTGCTGAAGGCGCCTGACGAGAAAGGAATCTCAAGGCGGAAAAAGGGAAAAGTTTTGTTTATTTAGCGAATTGCAGCCCGAGGACAGCGCAGAACGGCTGTGTCCAGGAACCTGTAGCAGAGCGTGGAGGAGAGGCTCTGAACCATTCAAGCGTGGACTGAAAACGCTTGAACCCCTAACACATGTTGCATCAAGGAGGACTTTTACTCCGATGGTTTGCAAGGAACGAAAGGCAAGGAAAGCTACCAGTCCTGTGTGTGTTTCCACGTTATGAGCTGCATTTAGTTGAGAACATTGTAAGTTTAAGCTACACGTTATAATCGTCATTTTTGGAAGAACGAATTTGCCATTCTTGAGTTTTGTGTTACGAGCAGCCTGGAAGACCCATTATTTTATTTTGCCTTATTACCTTTGCTGAAGTTTCTGGTTATACCCGAACTGATTAACCCTTGGTCTGCTACACAAATAAAACCTCATTTGTTACCTTACCTACTTGTCTCTGGCTCACTACATAACAGTGGTGGCAGCGGTGGGATTCACAGAGACACGTCTATCCCATTGACCATGGAGGCAGTCATAAAGGCGCTGGCCGAGGGGCAACAACAGTTGCAGCAACTGGTACAGGTGCAAGGACACCAAGCCCAAGCAGACCGCCAAGCCCTACAGCAAGCCATCCAGGTACAAACCGTAGCCCAAGAGCAGGGCAGGGAAGCGCTGAGGATTCTAGGCGAATCAGTGGCTGCACAACGGTCCCATCCAGCCATTCCCCCTACAGTACTACAAAAGTACCAGACCGGAGACGATCCCAGTTTCTTCTTTGTAAATTTTGAAAGGATAGCCCGAGCAGCGCAATGGCCACAGGATCGGTGGTCCTTCTTCCTGGCGCCCCTTCTCACGGGAGTGATGCAAGGAGCATATCAAGCGGCCAATCCGAATGGGGACACCCCATACGCCGACATCAAAAAGTCAGTACTGGAGAGATTGGGAATGGACGATGAATCCTATAGGTTGCAATTCCGGGAAACCCGACTAAAATCAGGCGAAAGCCCAAGACAGCTCTTTTATCGAGTACAGGACCTCACGGAGAAATGGTTGCAAACTAATACATCCACAATTGGGCAAATAAAAGAAAAAATTATGCTGGAGCAATTCATCGAAGCCCTACCAGGGCCCATACAAAGGTGGGTTAGGCAACATCACCGCCTGAAACTGTCTGAAGCAATCGATGTGGCCACGGCCTATCAAAAGGCTGGAACCCCTCGTAATATATCAGCACTACCTACAAGACCACACCACGAACTTCCCGCCTTACGCAGTAACAACCGGATGGGCGGGCCGGAGACAAGAACAAGAACAGAACCGAGGCCAAACAACGGCTCCATTCCAATGAAGGGCCAGATGCCTCAATGCTTCGAATGTGGTGAATGGGGACACATCGCCCGATATTGTGCCAAGAGAAACAAAACCGAACCGATGGAAATTGGGACCCTGCAACAGTATGGAAATCGGAAGAAACAGCCCTATGTGATTGAGGTAACAGTGGATGGACGGCCCCAACAAGCTATGATGGACAGCGGAAGTCGGCAGACTGCTATACAACCACATGTGAGCGAACCAGAACCAGGACAGGTGAGCTCAGTTGACATTAAATGTGTACATGGGGATATTAAGGGGTATCCAACCAAAGAAATTGTGTTAGGATTACAAGGGAAAGAGCTACCGGTTAAAGTGGCCATTATCCCCACCCTACCAGCTCCCGTCCTGATAGGGACAGATATTCCCGAGTTTGATTTATGGTTAAGGGAAGCCCCGTTCGCCCAAACCGAGATAAAAGGGATAGACCTAGGGGAAAAACCCACAAAAACCCAGAAGAGGAAAGACAAACTGAATGGAAGGCGAGAGGTGGAAATAGCCCTTATAGACTGGCGAGTGGGGGATCATCTGCCATCCTTCCGGACTGAATCCGGGCTAGACGAAACCCTAAAACGGGCACGTGAACAAGCCTTAAGTAAGAGCCAAATCCCGAATACCACTCCTTATTTCAAGGAGAACCAAGGGTTGTACTATAGGGTGACCAGAGGAACGGAAAATGAAGAGAAGGAACAATTGTTGGTTCCCCAGTCCTATCGGAAGACCTTGATACAACTAGCCCATGATCATTCCACGGGAGGACACCTAGCAGAAAACATGACGGGGAAAAGAGTGTTACAGAACTTCTATTGGCCAGGGATTTATGCAGACATAGCCAAGTATTGCCAGGAGTGTGCAATATGCCAGAAAACAAGTAATCACACACCAGCCAGAGCCCCCTTGCAACGAATGCCTTTGATCAAGGAGCCGTTCCAAAGGATAGGAATGGACATAGTGGGCCCACTGGAACCTTCTAGTCGAGGATACAGATTCCTACTGGTAGTAGTGGATTACGCCACCAGATACCCGGAGGCCTTCCCTTTAAGGGGAATCTCAGCTAGACAGGTGTGCGATGTCCTATTACCTTACTTTGCAAGAGTGGGAATACCCCGGGAAATCGTAACAGATCAGGGAAGCAATTTCATGTCAGCAGTAATGAAGGAAGTATGTAAGACCCTAGGTATACAACACCTGAAAACCTCGGTCTACCACCCACAGACGGATGGATTGGTGGAAAGATATAACAAGACCATTAAACAGATGATAAAAAGAACCACCAGCCCAACTGGAGTAGGATGGGAACGGGTTTTACCATGGGTACTAATGGTTCTGAGGGATACACCCCAATCATCCACAGGGTATTCCCCTTTTGAACTATTGTTTGGGAGACAACCCAAGTCAGTGTTAGGATTACTGAAGGACAATTGGGAGCAACAAGAAGAAACAACGCTCACCGATTATGTTCAAGATCTAAGGGATCATTTGGGGAAATTGAGGAACTACGCTCAAGAAAATCTGGGTAGAACACAAGAAAAGCAAGAAAAGTACTATGACCAAGGAAGCAGACCCAGATCCTTGAACGTAGGCGACAAAGTACTAGTTCTTTTGCCCACCCATACAAACAAAATGCTGGCCCAATGGCACGGACCTTATCGGGTAACAAAAATCTTGGGTCCAGTGAACTATGAGGTGGAACAATCCGAACGTAAAAACAAATACCAAAACTATCATATTAATCTACTTAAACTATGGAAGGAAGGAACACCAGGGGTGTTGTGTTCAACCTTATCAGATATATCCGTCCCAGAACAGTTGGTCCCAAACCACCCTAGTGGACTACAAGACGTACAATTAGGAGAACAATTAAATACTTCCCAAAGAACAGAACTATTTACTACCCTGAACCCGATAGCAGAAACCTTTTCGGGCATACCCGGACGGACACATTTGACAACCCACTCCATACCTACAGAAGAAGGGAAAACGGTACGCCTGAGGCCATACCGAATTCCAGAGGCAAAACGTGGGGAGATCGCCAAAGACATAGATGAGATGCTGGCTCTAGGAACCATTGTGCCCTCAAAAAGCGCCTGGTGTTCTCCAGTCGTCTTAGTGCCAAAACCGGACGGTTCCTCCAGGTTTTGCATGGACTTTAGGCAACTGAATGCTATTTCAAAATATGAAGCATATCCAATGCCCAGAATTGATGAGCTCTTAGAAAGACTTGGATCAGCAGTTTTTCTGAGCACCCTGGACTTAACAAAGGGCTATTGGCAGATTCCCCTCGAACCTGCCGACCAAGAAAAGACAGCGTTTTCTACACCCCAGGGCCTGTTCCAATTTACTGTTCTGCCCTTTGGGCTCCATGGGGCTCCAGCAACCTTCCAGGCCTTAATGGATAAAATCCTGAAGCCACACGAGCAATATGCGGCTGCATATCTAGACGATATTATTATCTTCAGCAAAACCTGGAAGGAACATTTATATCACTTGACCCAAATCATACAGGCACTAAAAGAGGCCGGTTTACACATTAACCCAAAAAAATCGAAACTGGCAACCCAAACCACAAGATATTTGGGGTATGAAGTGGGAGGGGGAATCGTAACCCCTTTGCTGGACAAAATACAAGCAATACAAAAACTAAGAATGCCTGAAACCAGAAAAGAAATCCGTGCTTTTCTAGGGTTTGTGGGGTACTACAGGAGATTCCTGCCCCATTTTTCTACCATAGCAGCCCCCCTTACGGACGCTCTGAAAACAAACAAAACCCTGCACATTACTCCTGAAGCAAAACAAGCTTTTCAAACATTGATACAAATGATTTCCTCCAAACCCGTTCTACATTGTCCTAACTTTGACAGAGAGTTTTTCTTACAAACTGATGCCTCGGGATGTGGACTAGGAGCAGTACTATCCCAGGGTACCGAACAAGACCTATGTCCTATAGCCTTCATCAGTAGAAAGCTTTTGCCCCATGAGCTTCCGTATTGTACCCTAGAAAAGGAATGCCTAGCGATCAAGTGGGCCGTAGAAACACTAAGGTATTACCTCCTCGGTAGGCGGTTCACCCTTTTTACCGATCATGCTCCTCTGAAGTGGCTGGCGACCCAGAAAGACTCCAACCATAGAGTCCTACGATGGTTTTTAACCCTACAACCGTACAACTTCGTGACTGTTCACAAGCCCGGAAAGTATCAGTTGGTGGCGGACTACCTGTCCCGAGCCTTAGTTATGCCCGAACGGCATAAGTCCTTGGGGGGAGTATGTGATGAGGACATAGTAGCGGCCACTATTGAACAAGACAGGAGGGACGAGGGGGTATCTATTATCAACCCAATTCATGTAATACACCGACTGAAGAACATGAATGAGCAAGAGACTACATCTCCCAGAATGCCTCAACAGGCTAATGTAAGACTAATCAAAGCGCAACCAAAAATAAGGAAAACGGGAGAAGAAAAGACACCAATAATACATGACAGCACGTCCCACTACACACATAGCCAAAATGAAAGACAGGAAAAGAAAATAGGCAACAGACAGAAAAGACGAAAAGCCACGTTTCCATACACTGGGGGTTTTGGGCAATCAGGGGTTAAAAACGAAACTGACTCCATAAGGTTGAAGCCGGGAGGAGAGGCATTAGCATCAGGTGTGAAGAGCCCCGGGCTAAAACGGCCCAACACTAATTACTTGGGAGGAGGCACATCGGCGTTAAAAGCACCCAAAAACGTTTTACTTTGTCTCTCGCTTTGCAGGAGTGGAACGAGGCTGACGGAGTGGGCTCTGAATGGGACGAGACCATTAACCCATATCGGTGGGCATATTAGAAGGAAAAGGAATTCTCACCGGAGTGCCCCGTACCGATCCTGCAGTCACTCCCGACTGCCCAGCTGCTGAAGGCGCCTGACGAGAAAGGAATCTCAAGGCGGAAAAAGGGAAAAGTTTTGTTTATTTAGCGAATTGCAGCCCGAGGACAGCGCAGAACGGCTGTGTCCAGGAACCTGTAGCAGAGCGTGGAGGAGAGGCTCTGAACCATTCAAGCGTGGACTGAAAACGCTTGAACCCCTAACACATGTTGCATCAAGGAGGACTTTTACTCCGATGGTTTGCAAGGAACGAAAGGCAAGGAAAGCTACCAGTCCTGTGTGTGTTTCCACGTTATGAGCTGCATTTAGTTGAGAACATTGTAAGTTTAAGCTACACGTTATAATCGTCATTTTTGGAAGAACGAATTTGCCATTCTTGAGTTTTGTGTTACGAGCAGCCTGGAAGACCCATTATTTTATTTTGCCTTATTACCTTTGCTGAAGTTTCTGGTTATACCCGAACTGATTAACCCTTGGTCTGCTACACAAATAAAACCTCATTTGTTACCTTACCTACTTGTCTCTGGCTCACTACATAACACACTACCACTATGCAGAGAGGCAATGCAGCTCTGGTTCTGGGCAATTCAAGAGTTAATCTCCCTATCAGCAGTTCACCTAGCCGGAGCGGAGAATACGGTGGCGGATGCTCTGAGCAGGCAGAGCAGTCTCCCACGAGTCAGAAATAGCTCAGGAAGTCCTTCAAGAGATCTTCACCCTTTGGGGAAACCCTTCAAGTGGATCTTTTTGTGACTGGTGTCAACCAGAAGTGCGAGCGGTACTGCTCCAGGGAATTGGGAGTTTCCACTCCTGTTTGCTTTTCCTCAAGAAGAAAGAAAGAAAGAAAGAAAGAAAGAAAGAAAGAAAGAAAGAAAGAAAGAAAGAAAGAAAGAAAGAAAGAAAGAAAGAAAGAAAGAAAGAAAGAAAGAAAGAAAGAAAGAAAGAAAGAAAGAAAGAGGTTTCTGAGCGGTCGAGATACAAGGATTGGTAACTCCCGAATGACATAATGGAGATTTTCAGGCAGAAGACCAGCAACAAAGTCCTTGTACCGCTGCTGTTGGAACAACTTTTGCAGCTGGTGCAGGGATAAGAATGTAAATGCTTTTACATGCAGTAAACCTATGGTGTTTCTATTCCTATTACACCTGGCCAATCTGGGGTTCCAGAATGGTACAATTAAGGGGTATCTGGCAGCACTCTCTATTTTTAAGCACTCCTCTGAATAGGTATCTTTCTTCAAGATCCCACTAGTTATACCATTTTTTAAAGGACTGACAAATGCATTTCCTCTGGTCCCTTTTCAAGTCCCAGTTTGGGATGTGAAATTATGGTGTTGACATTTCTAATGTGTGCTCCTTTTGAGCCTATCCAATCCTATCCTTTAAGGTTATTAACTTTAAAGACCATCCTTTTATTGGCCGTCACATTAGCCCGAAGGGTGAGTGAAGTTAAGGCCTTGTCCTGCAAGCCTCCTTACACAGTCTTCTATAAGGACAGGCCTTAAGGTTAAACCTACTTTCTTACCTAAGATTGTGTCAGAGTTTCATTTAACTCAGAAAATAATTCTACCTTCATTTTATCCTCCTCCTGGAAAGAAAGAGGAGAGGTTACACAGGCTTGATCCAAGGCGTGCACTTAGTTTCTACATTTCCAGGATGTAGAAACTAAGACAAGAGGACCAACTTTTTGTAGGCTACATGCGCAACAAGTTGGGTATGGCTATTTCGAAACAAACTTTAATCAAGATGGATCATTTTAGGAATGGCTGAATGCTACAGATTAGCTGGAAAGGATCCCTGGCGGGTCTTAGAGCTCATTCGACCAGGGGCATGTCTACTTCCTCTGCCTTACAGAGGGGAGTCGCAATTAAAGATATTTGTGCAGCAGCCACATGGTTGTCCGTTCGCACTTTCACCAAACACTAAGCCTGGAAGGTTAATTTGGAAAGGCAGCGCTACATTCTGTGCACACAGACCTATAAAAGGAGCGCCTAAATTATCATGAGTCTGAAAATTCTGACTTCCAACTCCAGGAATACATACACTGCTTTGGGAGTTTATCATAAAATGAGGAATTTGTGGGAGGGTGTTAGGCAGAACTCAACTGCAGTACCCTTTGGGAACACTACAGGCATTTAGGACTACAAGGGTAAGCACAATTTCACCTTTGGTACAAGCCTGTACTAGACAGTAAAGTGGTAGCGATGGCTGAGCAGCCAGACTTATCTCAAGTGTTTAAGTGATCAGTAGAACAAGTTACACAAAGGACCAACGAATACAATGATTCAAGTAAACACTTACTCAAGGTTTGTCAGTAAAAGAATATACATTTATTTACTCAATCATTTATAAAACATTACACCAGCATAAGCAGCTCAATTTCACACACTAATACGCCACAAAAATCTAACCGGTAAGTAACTGAACAAGTTTAGCTAAAATATGAAGTAGGAGCAAAATGGCACTTCAGATACTTAGAAACGGGAGGAAAAGACAAGGTTATAAGAATAGACAGCCCAAATACATTCATAGGCAGGGCAAAGGGTTTCAGTTAAATACAACCAGCAATTCTTCTCAACAGGCCTGGGCCAAAGTCAATGGTTCAGAGTCTTTTGTATAGGATAGAATAGTTCTGGTATATAACGGTTAAGTCTTTACCACAGATTTTCAAAGAATTTGGCTAGGCGAAAGGTTTGACAAATGTTTAGGGAAGGACAAGCCTTCATAGTGGAGGAACGTTTCACACACTTTCTCGATGGCTGCGTTTGCACAGTACCTTTTAAAATGAAGAAAGCTATGGCTGAGGCAGTTGTTCCTGGCAGTTTCAGCAGATCTCGCAGTTCCTGTGCTTCAGTCGTGGGGACAAGGAGGACGTCGGGAGGTTCCTGCACTGCCCAGGGACGAGGCCAAAAGCTGTAGCAAGACGTCGGTTTTAAGGTTGGAGTGCCTTAAAGTCCCCCTGGTTTCCTTCCCTCTGGCTATCCGGTTTTCAACAGCACGCTGATGAAAATTCGACCAGAATAGGCCAGTGTCCAGGTGGCTTGCGACTTGGTTGTTCCCACCAAACTCAAGGGAAGAAGTGAACCTTGAAGGGCTTTTCTGTCGGAGTTTCGGGCAATTCGGACCTACAGCAGGGCTTCACCGGTCGTCCAGGAGTTGCAGCAGTCCTCTTCCTTCCTCTCCTCTTCGGTTCTTTCGCTCCAGTGGTCGACTCTGCTTTCCAAGTCCCAGAGAGTCGCTTTTAAACAGTTTTCCCCCATTCATTCAGCCTGGCTGTTACTGACCCAGCAGGGTGGCTGTCCTTGCCGGACAGTCAGCCAGCCAATCATACCAGAGTGCATTCAGGTCTCCTAGGAGACTAAGCATGGGGAGTTTCGGACACCTCCCTCACATACTGTCCACCCCAGACACTCATGTGCCAGAAAAAGGGCACGAACAAAGGGACCAAACCTGGTTTGGCGCGTAGAGTTACACACAAGAAGGACTTTTCCTAAAAGAAATGGCGACAAAAGATGACCGGAGTCTGTTTTTACAGAAACTCCTGGGGCACCATATTTTAAAACATGGCTACCCCAGATTTTGAGCTACCATTGTTAGCCGTCGCAACAAAATCACGTTAGTTGATCTAAACCACTGCCACCAGCCATTTAAAATAGGAAAAGGTAACATTTTACTGTTACGCAAGTGTTTTGACTCGGGAAGCTAAGCAACACCTCCAGCACGCTAAAGTAAGATGTGCTGGGTCAGTAAATTTAAAGAGACTAGTAAAGTCACTTTAACTTTACATGCCCTGACGGACAGTAGTCATTCTCAGGGAAGGTATTTAAACCTTTGGAGAGCTGAAAAGACATCCCTGTGCCACTGCACTGAAGGTGCTGTGTGACACACAGAAAAAGATGATGCCACTGGAGTTGTTTTAAAACTCCATAACCAAAGAACACAAAAGTAAAACACACAAAATACATGGAAGAGTGGGAAAAAAAAGGCTCACACTCTTCCCAGGTAAAAAATTAAATCCTAGAATTCCAGAAAAGCTGCTGGGGGTCTCAAAAGGTAGGGGAAATTAGCACATTTGGGGAATTCTCCCTAACAGAGTACACAATCCATTCGGAGAACAAGTTACTTACCCATGGTAACATTCTTTCGACAGGGTGTTCCTCCCACGTATTCCTCATCGCCACCCCCCCAGCCTGCCCTGCAGTAGAATTTTCCATGATAATACAGTCTTCGCTCTTTCAGGAGGAGTAACTATTGAGTGTAGGATATCCTATACATGTAAAAAACAGAACTGAAGCCAACGGTCGCTGCGCACGCTTTATGCCATTGATGACGTCGACATAGAGACGGAGGCCTCCAAGGGTCATTGAGTCAATGGGCTTAGACACGCAGCGCCCTCTGCTGGAAAAAATGTCTGAAGCAGCTGAAGCTGGATATGGAAAGAACATAAGATGAGGAACATGTGGGAGGAACATCCAGTCTGTCACTAGAAAAGCTGCTCACCCCTCGAGTGGAGGGCAATGCATGATAATTGGTTGGCCGAAGACCAACCAGTGTCAAGAATATATGCTCATGAGTCATTAAGTAGCTATAAGCTCAACTAGAGTACGGCCATTTTAAGATGACCAGAATCGCCCTTTTTTTCTCTCTGCTCTCTCTAATATTGCCACTTTGCATCATGTAAAACTGCTTTGCTGAAGATATTATTTCGCTTCAATGGTCCAAGGCTACTAAAAGACATGTTGAAACATTACACTGGAAAACCAGAAAGAAATGCCCGGTTCCCTCCCTCACATATCCTTGAAGGCAGAGAGCAAGGCATTTTAATCAGTACACGAATGCCAGCAAGTCTCCTAAAAGAATAGCAATGTACGAAACTAACATTTAAAGAGTTGAATTATGTTCTTCTTTACGGCCCCCCTTTCTGAGCACAGTGAGGCCCCAGAGAGCAAGCTGACCTCTAGAGCATGAATTGAAACTAAGATAGCGAGACCTAGTATGTGCCAGTCTCCTACGCGCAGCTTGCCCATGAAAACAGAAGCGGTGTTCTCGCAAATAAAGAATGGTGTCTGTAAATTCGAGATTGCAAACTTACTAAATATGGTGGTCCAAGGTGTCATATTCGTCACAATGGTCAATCATCCCCTCCAAATCAAAGGGAATGAATTAGGGGCGGCATTGAATGTGTCATTACGGATTGTAAGATGCTCATTTTGTATATATGTAACTGATGTACTTTTTTCTCTCTCTTGCGTCCCCCGAGGTCTGTTAGACACATCGCGGGGCGTGGGACCATTTGGCCAACTGGGACTATTTTTGTTGCAATAAACCCTAGATTTTGGGACTACAACCTCGTGTCTGGCGTATCCATTCGTGTGGTGATTGTGCCTTGTTTCCACATCCGAGGGTCCCTCAGGGGCCCCTTCAAGTCGAAAGAATGTTACCATGGGTAAGTAACTTGTTCATCTATCTGAGGGACCACCAGTACTGTTGATGTTCTCTTTGTGTAGCGCTTTGGTAAAAAGCACTATATAAATATCAATAAAATATAAAAATCAGGAATTTGTTTTGTTTCTTAAATCCAAAACGGGTCTCAATCCTCCATCCTCTCTGCTACAGGTACTGGTTCTATAGTACCTTTCTTAAGCAGGGTCAAGACTTCCTGTATAAGGAGCGGATCTGGACCTTTGAAAGAGCTGTTCCCCGTTGGATGACTGTAGGCTTTTTTTTTTAGAAAGGGAAGGCAGTAACCCTGGGCATAATGCCCATGCATCTGAAGTGGTGCCTCGCCATTCTTTCAGATGCTGCGAGAGCCTGCCTCCCACCAGGGTCTTGTGAACTAAGGCCGCAGAGAGGTTTTGAGGCAGCTGAAGCAGTGGCTGATGGTAAAGTGTCTGCTGCCTGGGCGGTCTTATTACCTCTTCCCCGTCCACCACAGGGGAATCTTTTTTACCTCTTTGATTCAACAGTCCTCTCCCCCTTCTAACTGAGAAGTAATAGCAAAAGGACCTACCCTTCCAAGGTGTCGCGTGGGGTGGTTTTGTGGCCGTCTAATAGTACCAAGAGATTTGGTGCTTTGGAGGTCTGCAGCTTCTCTAGGCTCTCATAAACCCAGCTACCAAATAAATGTATGCCGTCAAAGGGCATGTTAAGAAGTCTGGACTGCACATCTGGAGCATAACAAGACTTTAACCAGGCAAAACTGTGCATTTCTGTGATACTGTCAGAGTCAAGACCTGTCTGGAGGGATTTGCACATTGCGTCTTTCCCGTCCTTGACTAGATTTAAAAATCTGTCTCTTTCCTCCACTTCGGGGATATGTTCAGCCGTCATTGCTGCACAATCCCAAAGGGTGAAAGTGAATCTGGCCATCGTGCACGTAGCATTCACTGACTTTAGGGCCATACTCCCATCAGAGAAAACTTTCTTGGGCAAAGCGTCTTAATGCTTGTCATCTCTGTCTGGGGGAATAGTTGGGCAGGCATTTTGTTTTGAGGTGGACGTAGCAGCCTGCACTACCAAGGTCACTACTGGACGCCCTGTATTTAGATTTTCTTTCATTTACTGCGGAATAAACTCTTGCGTCTCCCAATTGGCACTTACCCGCCTTTGCAAAACCACATGAAAAGGAAGGATAGGGTTCTCCTGGGGTCCTTTATCCAGGATATCTGTAAGGTCATCTTTCTAATATATTGGTGTGTGTCTTTTCCACCCCATGTTTTCAACCACCCTGGACATATCTGTAAGACCCATCTGCATGGTCAGTAGGACCAGGTTTCCCAAATTCCATTTCTGTGGATGTGTCCCATCCACTTGCATTTTGCAGGGACTCCTGTAGATTTGTAATCTTGATTCCTCTGATATCAAAGATTCAGGGACCCCAGGTGTCCCATATTGTAGTCCAAGGGGACTTGAGTCATCAGAGAAAGGATCCCCATCCTCATAAATAGAAGAAAGTGTGCCCAAAAAAAAAAATCCCTTCTTGGTAGTGGTGTGTATGATTTTTCAATAATCCTCAATGGCGTTGATTTCTTCCTCGAAGGAATTTTGTCTCAACTCGAGGAATCCTTCGACCACTCTCAAGGTGTTATTTCCTTGCCTTCCGGGCTCGAGGGCGCACAGGTTTTGCCCTCATCCTTTTTCTCGTCAAGTTTTTCAACCTGGGCATGGCTTTCATGAGTCTTCGAGGGGGGTCAAGGCTGCATTGTTGAATACCATCATCAAATTTAATCTGAAATTCTCCCACTCAGCCAGAGAGGCTGATTTCGTCGGGCACTTCACCCGTTCTAGGGAGGAACTGGACACTGACAGCGACCTATGGAACCTTTTCTTCGAACGCTGTGACAATGACGAGTGGTGAGAGCCAATGCACGATCATGGTCTTTTTGTCTTCTAACGACGAGGAGAAATATTTAGACTCTTTTTTCGACTGAGTCGTCGTGGGGATGTTTGAGACCTACCTGCCGTTATTTTTCCTCTTCGCTCTTTCAGGGCTTTCGCCGTCATCGATAGGCAGGCCTTACAGTCAAAAGCAGCATGAGAGGAACCCAGGCACCACAGACACTGCGATGGGGGTTCGTAAGGGACATCTTCGCCCCACAGTCCTGGCATTTCTTAAACCCCGATTTGGGAGTTGATGACGCCGATGACATTGCCCTTTTGTAAGATTTTATCAAAGATTCTCGTAGGGAAAAGAAGTGCACCGTATCCAAAGCAGTCAATGTGCGCGCTTTTTAACATCAATGATGTCGACATCGAGATGGAGGCCTCCGGTCGACATCCAGTCGACAGGCATCGACGTGCAGCGCCCTCTGCTGGAAAAGATTTAATAAGCAGCTGGATATGGAAAAATAAGATGAGGAATACATGGGAGGACACAATCCATTCGAAATATGTATTATTTGAAATTAACCTAGCAGATTCTGTAGTAGTTTGTTTCTCGGCAGATAATCCAGAAGACAGGGAGATATAGGAAGTGTTTTCTGTCGAGTCCCTACAACAAAAAGAATTATCCAATCCTGCAACTTTCAGTAAAGCCTTATATGAGTTGATCACAGCCAACCTTCAACCAAATAAAAAAGATGTTGAATTATTATTATGGTAATTATTGGGAACAGCAGAACTATAGGCAAGTTGTCCATCTACGCAATGACCCTTTAATATGATACCTATACATATGAAAAGTCCATTCATTCAAGTATCCGCTCTACTTATTTTCACGAGCAGTTTATTCAAATATTCGGAATTTCTACAGGCGGTTCAGATGTCTAGGCATCATATCAAAGGGTCATTGCGCAGATAGTCAACTTACCTATAGTTCTGCTATTCAGTTGTGTCTTCTCGGGGGTCACGTTTGTTCTAACTGCTGCAACTGACCACCAATAATACTGTGTAGCAACTAGCGCACCCGCAACTTTCACTTCTGTGTTCAACTTTTTTATCTTTATTGGGAACAGGCCTACCTTGAAGAGGTAACCGAGCGCTTTACAAGTCAGAATAGGAAGGACACAGTGAGGGAAGCCAAGATACAATGGAGTCAGGAGCTTAAAAAGGGGGAAGGCGGCAATTTGACAGCAAAGGATCAACAATCAAACAGGGGAGGAAACCGAGGGCAGCAGATTGCCCAGTCTTAGGATAGGGGAGGTATGGGGGCAGGGGGAGATTAAAATGTGTGGCTCTAGGGGATAGAAAAGAGACATTCCTTGAAGAGGGGGGTCTTGAGCTCCTTCCTGAAACATAGAACTGATTAGGGCGAGTCAGGTGTTGACAGGGAGGAGGTTCCAGCGTCCAGGGACACAGATAGAAAAGGCCTGTCTTCTGGTTCTTTCCTTCCTGCTCTTGAGTTCAAGCCTGCACATGTACTTACGTCTGGTTGATCGGAGGCCTCGGTAGATGCCAAGTTTCTCAGCGAGGTAACTTGGGGACTTCAGGGAGACAGCCTTGTCGATGATGCAATAGGATTCAAAGATATTACATGCTTGCAACGGGGGCCAGTGCAGTTCGATGAGGGTGAGTCCTTTGATTAGTTATGCTGTAGCAAGTAGGAGACATGTCAGGGTTGCCATATTAGTTGAAAGATGGAACTACCTTAGCACCCCTGATAGGTGTCCTTCATGCCGCAGCAATGCCCTTCCGACACCAGGATGGTGACAGAAGGGCATTGCCACCATCCAGGTGGGAGAGGACCATTGCTTGGACAGCAGATCTGAAATGGTTTTATGGGAGGACGGGCTTAATTTCCCAATGGTACCTTGCTATATGCTGCTTAAAGGAGAGCTGTTAGTTGGTGTTGAACCCAAGGAACTTGATGGGTGTGGTCAGCTGGTGTATGAAGCCTTCGCGTAGAGCCAGGTCTGGAAGTCAGGGTGTTCAGTTTTGCCGGTCAACAGTAGGAATTTGGTTTTGGATGAGTTGAGCTTCAGGCACGCACTGGACATCTAGGATCTGAATCAATGCAAGGCAGGTCTTGAGCATGTGGATTTCTTTGATGGAGGCTACCTGGAGGTAGAGGGGCAGGTCATCTGCATTCTGGTAGATGTGGAGGTTGTGCAGAGTTCCGAGTGTTTCCATGCAAAAGTTGGAGATCATGGCGGAGGGGATGGATTCTTGTGGGACTCCAGAGGTGATGGGTAGAGATTGTGTTCTGTAGGAATCCATTTGGATGAATTGGTGACGGGAAGATGGGCGATGGGGTGGTAGTTGCGGTAATCATGGTCCAGGATGTTGCTGCATATGATGCAGCCATCAGCAATGGTATGGTGGCTGTGAGGTCTTCCACAGTCAGTCAGTGTCTTGAAAGTTGTCCAAGTAGTCGTGGTTTTGCAAGATGGGATGCATAGTGTGCTGCCAGTTACGGTATTGGTCTCTACATGCTGATAATCATGCTGATTTCGTTGATGAAGAAAGAGTGAATGAATGGTAGTGGGTTTTTTCGATGGACTGCAGTACAGGTGGGTCAGGCATACAGCTGATGCAATGCTTAATGGCTTTGAAAAGGACACTGCTTTTATTGTTGGCCTTGGCTATGGTGTTTTGGTAGGAGATGGCCTTGACAATGTTGATCAATTGTCTGCGTGTCAAACGATGTTCCTAGAGTAGGGCGAGCTGTGATGCATGCAGGATTTTCATCAAGTTACTTTTTGTTTTCCAATGGTGCTTTTGCTGAAGTAGAGTTTGAGTGCACCAGCATGCAGACGATTTAGGCTTTCGGGTATGATTTTGCTGGGGCACAGTGGTTGATGTTGGTTTCGAGGGCAGTTCTGGTTCATCTGAAGTAGATCGCCCCTGTGAGGAGGAGTTTTGCAAGGTCTTCCATAATAGCCTCCACTAGGAAGTTCTTGAATGACCCAGTCCATAATGTCTCTGGGACAAGTGTCCACAAAAAGGGATAAGAAGCCCTTCTAACTACCTTGAACTTCTGCAGCACCTTATATGGCAGAGGTCATTGTGGTACGCTTGTGCTTGGACTACTAAGACTGCCATTGCGAAGATCATGCATGCCATAATTCAGATCGTGACCAATTTAAATGCAAAAACTGCCACCATAACTAACACCTTCGTTGACATGAATAAGATTCTGGCAGACGCAAGAGCATAACAGTGATCCAAAAGAACAAGTTATTTACCCCTGGTAACGTTCTTTCGACTGGATGCTCCTCCCGCGTATTCCTCATCTTTGATATTCGATATCCAGCTTCAGCTGCTTCGGAAAAAAATTCGGCAGAGGGCGCTGTGCGTCGATGCAGTCGGATCAATGTCCCTCAGTCTCGAGTGTGATGTCATCGAAGATATATATATATATATATATATATATATAGATATATATATATATATATATATATATATAGATATATAAATATCACCTACAGCGCTCGTTGGCTTCAGTTCTGTTTTTTCTTTTTGTAGAACTACCTGCATAACCACGGGTTTGACTATTTGAAGGAGCAATAGCTGTAATAGCATGGGATATTCTACTGTGGGGTCGGTTGGGACAGAGATGGGGAATATGTGAGAGGAACATCCAGTCAAAAGAACGTTATCAGTGGTAAGTATCATCTTCGAATGTATTGTGTCCTCCCACATATTCCTCATCTTTGAAAGCCTCCCAAAGCAGTGTTTGTCTTGGCAGACGGAGGTAGAATGTTCTCAATGGTTTAATGGTTTCTGTGAACCGAATGGAATACAGCTTATCCAAAGCTTCCATCCTGACTGAGGGAAGACTCAAGGCAGTAATGCTTCATGAACATGTGTATAGTATACCACGTAACTGCCAAATGGTTTTGATAGGAGCATCTCTTTGCAGAGCCGAAGAAGTAGCCATGCCCCTGGTCGAATGGGCCCTCAAGCCTTCCGGAGGATCCTTGCCTACCAGCCTGTAGTATTCTGAAATTGCTAGCATGATCATCTGGATAAGGTCTGCTTTATGACAGCATGACCCAGTTTGTGACCTGGATAGCCTATACATACACTGATCATCTATACGAAGTTTGGATAATCTAGAGATGAAGAAGCTTACGTGGATCTGATCTGTGTAACCTCTCTTCCTCCTTGACAGGATGAGGTGGAGGGTAGAAAGTGGGCAATACAATTTTCTGTCCTACATGAAAATCCAAAATGATCTTGGGCAAAAATTGAGGCTTAACCCTCAGGACAACTTTATCCTTGAAGAAAATTGTAAAGGGTGGTTTAGATGGTGGTGCCTGCAATTCACAAGAAAGCTTAATGGACATGAATGTAGAGGTTCAAATGGTGCACACACAGTGCTCCAGATAAGATTTTGAGGTGGGAGTATTTTACTCCCTATGTTTAAACTTTGGAGTAAATGTGATTTTAAGAGTAAAAATTACATTTCTCCTTTGCAAGAGAGTAAAATGTATGTGACATCCAGCCAACATGTGCAACAGCTGTATAGAAATCATTACGATGCAGCAGCTTTCTGCAATGTGGCAGAACACACCTTTCATTATTTCTCTAGCTTCAGAGAAATACATTCTGTTTCAGAGGCATGTATCCCTGGCTTGCAATTACATCCATGCAGATAAAAATCAAAAGTAGCCTTCTGGTTTCTTTCAAGTAACGTGACCTTTGCACTGCCTTCTGCTCTAAACTTGTGTGTAAATGTACACAGGAAAATAATAATGCCGTCGTATTTACAAGATTTTTATGCGTAAATAGGCCTAGTACGCACCTTATCTGGAGGGCTGTGCACACAAGAAATTATGTGTGCACATAAGCCCAAATTGTAACACCAGATTAAGGTCCCGAACTGGAACCTGGAAAGGAAATGGGGGACAGGGGAACACATTAATGAGTCCCTTCAGAAACTTACCAGTGGGATCTTAGACGAGCGCTTAAAAGATAGCGCCAGCAAATAGCCTTTAATTGTTGCAACCTGGAGCCCCAGGTTGGCTAGGTATAGTAGAAAGGATAACACCTCTGGTGTTTTGCATAGTAAAGGTTCTATATTCTTGTCCCTGCACCAGCTGCAGAATTTTTTCCAACAGCAACGGTACAAGGACTTAGTTTCTGATCGAAACCAAAATCTCCATTACGTCATCTGGGAGGTCCCAATCCTTATATCTCAGTCTCTCAGAAACAATCCGTGAAGGGTGATTCTCTTGACCTCTGGATTGAGAACCCGACTCTACAATCGCGAGAGATGGTCCTCCGTTTGTGGAAGACATATTGGAGGACAGATGGACATGTCCAGAAGGTCCGGGTACCACGTCCTCCTGGCCTAATACGGGGCAATTATGATCATGAGTTTCACAAACTTTCTCAACCTCCTGAAAATGTGAGGAATGACAGGGACTGGAGGAAATGCGTACAGGAGTGGAAACTCCCAGTCCACTACGACGCGTCTCCTAGAGCTCCGCTTGGGGAAATTCCCTGGAGCAGTACAGTTCGCACTTCTGGTTGATACTGGTCATGAAAAGATCCACTTGAGGGGTTCCCCAAAGGGTGAAGATCTCTTGAAGGACTTCCTGAGCTAGTTCCCACTCGTGGGAGACCGGGCTCTGCCTGATCAGAGTGTCCGCCACTGCGTTGTCCTTTCCGGCTAGGTGAACTGCTGATAGGAAGATTCCTACTTGAATTGCCCAGTACCAGAGCTGCAGTGCCTCGAACATTGGTAGTGCCCCTACAACACCTCCCTTGTTTAGTTAGTACATGGCCACTGTGTTATCTGTCGTTATCATGACATTCTTTCCCTGTAGGGGGCAGTAAGGCCTTCAGCGCAAGTCCGATTGCCCTCAACTCCAAATGATTGATGTGTAGTCTGGACTCCTATGGAGGCCAACAACCGCTTATTGTCAGAACATTGGTGTGGGCTCCCCCACCACATGAGTGAGGCGTCCGTTACTACTGTTATCTACGGCCATGGTTGCCAAAAAGGTTCTCCCTTCAGAATGTTGTCCGAACAGGCCCACCACAGGAGATCCTGTGCGACCTTGCTTGGAACCTGAAGTAGGTCTGACATGTTGCCCGTGAATTGAGACCATTGTGTTCTGAGAGCCCATTGAAGGGGTCTCATCCTCAGGCGAACCTCTGACACCTTCCAAGGCTGTCCACTGAGGGGAAAGGGCTGAGGCTGCCTCATAGCGGCACCTAAACATTTGGCTGCCGCCTTCGAGGTCTGCAACTTCAAGAATTTCATCAGCCTTGCTGCCAAAAAGGTGAGAGCCGTCAAAAGGCAGGTTAACGAGCCTGGATTGCACATCCGGCACAAATCCAGACCTCCCTAAACCACGCAAATTTGCGTATTACGGTGCTTGTTGCCATGGCTCTGCTGATGTGGTCAGCAGAATCCAGACCTGAATGAAGAGACTCGCACATGGCTTCTTTGCCATCTCCAACAATAGCCAACAATCTGGCTCTTTCCTCCCCCTCGAGGATATGCTCATCTGCCATGGAAATACAGTCCCATAGAGAAAATGAAAACTTTGCCAAGACACACGTGCAGTTGGCTAACTTAAGAGCTATGCTCCCCATACAAAATACTTTCCTTGCCCGTGCATCTACTCTATTGTCATCCCTATCTGGAGGGATGGTTGGGTAAGCTGCCCATTTTGAGGTTGCTGTAGCTGTCACCAGACTTTTTGGGGTGGGGTCTTTTGACAAGTAGTTGGGGGTCACTACTAGATGGGCTGTATTTTCTTGTCAAGTTTTTTGTTTACTTCCAGACTCGACTCTGACGTCTCAATTGGCAGACACCCTTTTTTGAAGGGCAACATGGAAAGGTAAAATGGGATCCATTTGTAGACCCTTATAATGATGTCTGCTAGATCATCCTGCACAAAGGGGAGGGTAGGTCTACTCCATCTCAAGTAATCTACAATCTTAGACATCAACTGTCTATATGATGCATATGCATACTCACCAGCTTCAGGTCTTCCAAATCCTAGCTCTGGTGAAGTGTCCACTCCACTGGCTGCTTGCAAGTTGTCAAACATTGTTTAGCCTTGATTCCTCTGATATAAAACTATGTACCATATTGTAGCCCAAATGGCGCTTTGTTATCCGATGGCTATCTATTCTTCGATTTACGGCTCAAAGGATCCTTCGATGATTTCTCATCGCGTCGAGGCCTCGACAGCTCTCGATGAGGATCTGGCCTTCGTCCCGGGCTCGAGGGAGTGCAGGATTTGGCTCGAGCCCTTTCCTTACCGGCTTTAGAAGGCGTGGTAGGAGCATGGCTTGTTGAGGGTTGTTTCTCAAATATTTTTTGCATTTCTAACCTAAATGTTTCCCATTCGGGAGGAGTGGAGGCCTTTGTGGGACAGGATATAGCTCTCTCAGGAGATGAGTCGGACGAAAGAAGTGGAAATGGGCTACCTGCGGTGCCTCTTCTTCGACTTCCTCGACAACAATAAGGAGTGGTGGGGGCCACTCCCCGACCTGTACCTTTTCACCTTCTTCCTTCGAGGAGAGTCGCCTCTCGCATCGTCCGAAGAAGGTTTCTTCGACAGGGTGGTCGATGGGGATTTCTTGGGGTTTCTACCTACTGCCAATTTCCCCTTTCGCTCCTTCAGAGCTTTCCTGGTCATCGACTGCCATTTCTAGCAGGTCGAGGTTTTGTGCTCCACACCGAGACACCACAAGCATACTCTGTGTGTCAGTTATAGATATCTTGGAACCACAGTCCGGACACTTCTTGAACACGGTGTTCGGGGTAGTAATTGTCCAATAAGAAGACATTTTCGTGAATGTAACAATAGAAGCGCGCTGTAGTTCTTGAAGCATAAGCTTACTCAGAAAAACTGAACTGAAGCTAGGGGGCAATGCGCGTGCTATGACATGCATTACTTACCGTAAAAGCATTTCTGATTGCATCTGCTTAGATTCACATGATGTGCATATAATCCGCCATACAGTGGTAACCGCAGAGTATTGCATCTTGTCTTTTGAGAATCGAAAGGGGACGTGTAGTGTACCCAAAATCCCTCACGCGTCGAGGTCCCTCTGATGGTATTTTTTTGGCCATGAGGGAGCCTTACGACTATCGTGAGTGAGTACAGGAAAGAGAAAAAAGCAGTAGACCTCTATGTTCCTTCCATCCAAGCGGGGAGGAAGGCTGGGTGCATGTGAATCTAAGCAGACAATCATCCGAAATGCTTTTACGGCAAGTAATGCATGTCTTCTGATGCTTGTTAATCTGCTTAGAATCACATGCTGTGCATAGACTAGCAGGCAGTGCCCAGAGTTGGAGGTGGGTTGTGAGAAGGAACAGAAGTGAAAAGATGTCTTAGTACCGCTTGTCCCACTTGCGAATCAGACCTAGAATGAGTGTCTAGGCAATAGCGTTTTGTAAAGGTGTGTACAGAACTCCAGGTTGCCGCCCGCTGATTGACTCCAGAGGAACACTTGCAATAAATGCTATGGAATCCCCAGTGTCTTGAGTAGAGTGTGCTCTAGGCTTGAAGGGCAGTTCTCGTTTAGCAAGAGTGTAGCAGAGTGTGATGCCTTTGACAATCCACTGATAGTTGATTTGGAGACAGGGTCTCCCTCTCTACCAGATGCCACTGAAACGAAAAACTGTTTTGTCTTCCTTAGTGGTCGCGTTCTTTCCAGGTAAAACATGACTGTTCTGCGTACATCTAGTGTGTGTAGGCTTCTTTCTGGCACGTTAGAGGGGTTCTGGAAGAAGGTCGGCAGTTCTATGGACTGGTTCACATGGAACTTCCAATTAAATGTAGGTGCAAACCTAGTGCGAGTACGCAGAACCACTTTATATCTGCACTGTAACAAAGGGGTCTAGAACTGAAAGGGCCTGTAGTTCACTAACTCTTCTTATAGAAGTGATAGCGGAGACCCCATAAGTCTAGTCAAAACCACATTTAGGTCCCATCCGGGAGCCGGGTTAGAAATGGGGGGCTGAATTCTTTTTTACCCCTTCCATGAAAGCCTTAATAACTGGTATCTTCCACCACAATACTTTCTGTTGTGACGTAGTGTAGGCTGAGAGAGCAGCTAAGTGAACTTTTAATGAGTTGAAAACCAGTTCTGAGTCTAGTGAGCGAGTCAGGTACAATACAATGTGGGTAGGAGACCAGTCAACGGGATTGATGCTATTGGAATTGCACCAGATGACAAAGCGCTTCCATTTACAGGAGAAGCAATATCGGATGTTGGGTTTCCTTGCCTCAAGTATATGTCCATGCATCTCTGAGGGAGTTGGAGGTACCCGGACTCTATGACCAAGCCGCCAAGTTCAGAGTTTGCGGGCGAGGTGTTTCTCCCTTGTCCTGAGATAACATGTTGTATGGGCAAGGTAGTTTCACTGGGGGAGAGAGAGAGACATCTCCATCAGATGAGCGAACCAGGGCTGGCGAGCCTACATTGGGGTCACCAATATCAGCGACTGGTTCCTGGTGCATCTTGTGCACAAACTTGTTGATTAGGGGAGTCGGGGGCGAAGCATAAACAATATTCCCTGACCATGTGATCCAGAGACCGTTCCCTTTGGAACAGTTCTAGGGGTACCTGGAGGCATAATCTTGGCATTGAGCGTTCTCCAGAGTCGCAAACAGGTCGATCTCTGGGAAGCCCCATTCTGCGAAAACTTTGGAGACTATGTCTTCGTGTAATCGCCACTTGTACTCTACGGGTAGTGGGAAATCTCTGCCGAGTATGTCCGCCAGAAGATTGAGATCCCCTGGAACATGTTGTGACAACAGGAACATGTGTTTGAGAGCCCATTTCCAAATGTTCTGGACTGTTTGGACAACCCTGGAGAGTGAGTGCCCCCTTGTTTGTTCAGATAGTACATGGCCGTGGTGCTGTCTGTGAGGATCAGGACAGTCTTTCCCTGCAGCTGTGCCTGAAAGGCTTTCAGTGCTTTGAATACTGCCAACAGCTCCAAAAGATTTATGTGGTTGGATGCTACTTCTGGGGGACCAAACGCTGTGCGCCGTCTGCTCAAGCAGGTGAGCCCCCCCCCCCCCCGCCCCCAACCCTGTGAGCGATACGTCTGTCATGAGAGTGGTTTCTACTGGGGGGTGGTGAAGGACTTTCCCTTCAAGAGGTTTTCCCTCGACCAACACTGCAGAGAGAGAACGAGGGCTGGCAAGACAACCACTAGATTGTCTCATTGTCCGCTGGCTTGATACCAATGGCTGTTGAGCCACTCTTGCATTGGACGAATGCACAAACGCGCGTCAGAAACCAAGTAAACTCAGAACGCCATTGTTCCCAACAGTCGCATAGCCTTGCATACCGTCACCTCTCGACTGGCTACATATTGAGGGATTTCAAACAACATGTTTTGGACCCTCTCGTTGGAGGGGAAGACAAGGCCGTCCTTTGTTCGAATTAGAGCCCCTAGAAACTGCTTGACTGGGGTCTAGGCTGGATTTCTTCTCGTTGATGGAGAATCCCAGGCTAAATAAGAGGTCTATCGTCTTTTGAGTGTTTGACAGGCATGTTCCGTAGGAATCCTGTTATGAGCCAGTTGTCGAGGTATGGCTAAAGTGGGATGGGTAGCCTGCACAGGTGTGCTGCTACCACTGCCAGTACCTTTGTAAATACCCTTGGTGCTGACACAATGCCGAAGGGGAATACTTTAAACTGATAGTGTTTGTCTTTTATCATGAATCTGAGGCATTTTCTGTGCGCTGGCAACATTGAAATATGAAAGTATGCATCTTTAATTTCCAATGTTGCCATATAGTCCCCCTGTGTGAGCAGGGGAATCACTTCCTGCAGAGTGACCATACAAAACTTTTGAGGTTTGACAAATTTGTTTGCTGGGCGCAAGTCTAGCACAAGTGCATTGTAGGATCCTTTTGGGTACAAGGAAGTGCACTGAATAAATACCCTGGTTTACCTGTAGAAGAGGTATGACTTCTATGGCGCCCATTTCCTGCAGGATCTCAACCTCTTGCAGCAGGATTCGCAGGTGTTCGGCGTCAGGTGTCTTGATCTTGGAGGTCTGAATTGAGGGGTTCGGCAGAACTATGCAGTACCCGTGGGCGACGGTCTTCAGTACCCACTGGTCTGTCGTTATCCCCTCCCATGCTTGAAGAAATGTTAGGAGGTTCCCCGACCAGGGAGGCAAGGCAGGGGACCCCGATCTGCTGGTCATTTCTGAACTGAGGCTGGGGAGCCTCTAGAGGTGGAATTCTGGCCCCTTCCTTTTCCATGTCATTGACCTCTTGGGGGATACAGGGTGGTGTAGCTGGATCCCCGAGGCGAGGACCAGTTATTTCCCAAGCCATATTGGTTGTGAGGGGAGCGAGAATGGCCACGAAAGGAACACCGAGAACCGCTCCCTCTTTTCCAGAAAGGCCTCTGAAATTTGATCCAGGGTCTTGAGGGTGTCCTGTTCCTTCTTAGCTGTTTCAAGCGCCTCATCAACAGCTTTCCCGAATAAGTTGGTTTCCTCCACCAGCTTATTTCTCAATGATGCTTGGATTTCTGGTTTGAAACCGGAGTTCCGTAACCAGACGTGCCGCTTTAATAGGGTACCTTGTGCTAAAATCCTGCCAGCTGTTTCTGCAGCATCCAAAGGGTCTGAGAATACTGTGATTAACCCGTTTGCCCTCAGCTACAATGGAAAGCAGGCAAGCCTGCAATGGTTCCGGGACTTCTTGAAGGCCCTCTTGTAGCATGTTCCATTGCACGTCTGAACAGGAACAAGTTACTTACCTGCAACTGTTGTTCTCCAGCATGGGTCTGGCATGGATTCACATGCTCATGAATATTCTGTGTTGTCAGGCTGGTATTGCTCAATAAAGAAAAAAATCAGTTTCACTTCTGAACGGTCTTTCTCCCAACAACCAATCACTGGTCTCTGGGTCATACTGCCCCCAGCCAATGACTGCCCTCTACTTAAGCCCCGCCTCTGGCAGCCATCTTCAGATTTGGTAGCACGTAAAGTGGCTGTAGGACCAAGAGAAGAGCTGCAGAGGGGTAGGCGGGAGGGTTCGCATGTGAATCCATGCCAGACACATGCTGGAGAACAACAGTTACAGGTAAGTAATTTGTTCCTTCTCCAGCATGGGGTCTGGCATGGATTCACATGCTCAAGAATACAAGAATAAAAAATACATAGCAGTACACACATGCACAAGCACGGGAGGTGGCAAAGCTCAACATTAAGCACTTCTCTTACCTCCTCACCAGGCTGACCTTCAAGCGAACAGGTTGTGCAGCACTGCTTGGTTGACTCTGGACTCCTCCCTGGAATCCCTGTCGACGCAGGTGTGTCGGCCTCCAAGTAGCAGCCCTGCAGATGTCCAGCAGGGATACGCACACCAGACAGGAACGCCATAGTTGCAGCAATCGCTCTGGTGAGTAGGCTCTCGGACGGCCAGGCAGCGGTCGGTTTGCCAACCGATGACAATGGGTGATGCAGCCAGAGAGCCACCTGGAAATGGAAGCCTTGGAGAGGGCCTCCCCATGGTTCACGGGGCCAAAGTTCACAAAAAGTTGCAATGTCTTCTGATAACTCTTCATGTGGTCCACGTACAACTTCAGCACTCTAGCCACATCCAGCGAGTGCAAAGTCTGGCGACTAAGGCGTTGGGAAGAATACATGTAACACCAAGGGCTTGTCTAGATGGCACGTTGGGCATGAAGGAGGGGTGCATCCGTAGCACCACCCTCGTCTTGTGGAATGTCAAGTAAGGTGGTTTACAGGAGGGCCTGGATCTCTCCCACTCGTCGTGAGGAGGCGATGGCCAGAAGAAACGCTGTTTTCCACGACAAAGATTTCAGTGGCGCAGAATGCATAGGCTCGAATGGTGGACCCATGAGCTTAGTCAGCACCACATTAAGCTCCCACACTGGGGCCGGAGCCTTCACTGGCGGAAACAAATGAGTCGTTTGATGAACTCCTTGACCAGGCGGTGTGACCATAACGACGACCGTCCCAGAGTTCTGGTGTAGCGGGAGATCACCGCCAGATGAACCTTGGAGGCATGAGCCAGCCCTGCTTTGGCCAGCGACAGCAAATACGGCAGCACCTGCGGAGCCGTAATCTGTAGAAGGTCGATCTTCTGTGCCCGGCACCAGACGGCGAACCTCTTCCACATCTGTCTGTAGCATTTCAGTGTAGACAAAGCCCTGGCCTTGGCAAGCAACTCCTTACAGTCCGCCGGGATATTGTATCCTCCAAACTCTAGCGCTGCAGGAGCCAGGCCTGCAAGTTCAGCGACCCTGGGTCGTGGTGCAGGATCGTGCCTCCATCTCTGGCGAGAAGATCTGCGGCCACCGGAAGCTTGACTGGAGGGGACGCTGACAAGTCCAGAAGGTCCGAGTACCATATTTGTCTCTGCAAAGCCGGTGCAATGAGGATCATTATGCACCGTGAGTTGATGGACTAGTCGCAGAAGCAACGGCAAAGGAGGGAACGCATACAGGAACAGGCCGTCCCAGGGGAATGAGAATGCGTCCTCCATGCACCCCGGCTGGGGAAACCTGCTGGCGAACCTCCGGCACTTGGTGTTTGCGCAAACAGATCGATGTGGGGATTACCCCATCGACGTAACAAGATCCACTTGATCCTGCCAAAGCTCCCACTCGTGGCAAGAGCGCAGCTCCCTGCTGAGGGATCAGCGATGGTCTTCTTCACTCTTGCCAGATGAAACGGGACGAGGATCATCACCTGGGCAACGGCCCAGTACCATAGGTCCTGCGCCTCTCTGGAGAGAGCTGGGGGATCTGGTGCCCCCCTGCTTCTGGATGTAGAACATCGTGGTGGTGTTGTCCGTGAAGACCCATATCATCTTGCCCTTGAGGGACGGACGGAAAGACTTGAGGGCCCAAAACACTTCCCGCAGCTCCACTACGTTGATATGCAACAATCTCTCCTCCGGCAGCCACAGGCCTCTTGCGTGGAGACTTCCGGTGTGCGTGCCGCTTTCTTCCAGGGAGGCATCCGTCGTGACCGTCTCCTGATGAGGTGGTGTCTGGAAGGCTGCGCCCGCCGACAAATGCCATCTCCCCACCACTATCGCTCAAGGGAAACTCGTCGAGAGAGATATTGTCCTCTAAGCTTCCCGATACCTGAATCCAACGGGCGTCCAGCAACTCTTGCGAATTAGGTATATGCATGACATCATACCGAGAAGGGACTTTATGAACCTCACCCTTGCAATCTTCAGGTTCAACAGCTGTTGTACCTTGCCCAGGATGGCCGCTATCCTCTCCTCCGACGGAGACGCCAGGCACGACACTGTGTTCAGCCGAGACTCCAGAAACAGCACGTCTTGCGATGGCACCAATAAAGACTTTGCATAGTTCACCAAGAACCCCAGCTCCGTCAGCAGCTGGCCGGTTTTTGCTATGTGTGCGACGGTGATCTTCCTCCGCTCGGATGAGCCAGTCGTCCAGGTAGGGGTAAACGTGGATCCCTTGTAGATGCAGCCGCACAGCCACTGGTGCCAGGCACTTGGGGAAAACGCTTGGTGCCAACTTCATTCCGAAGGGAAGGGCCTTGAACTGGTAATGTTGCCCTTGAACCACGAAGCGCAGAAACTTGCAGTGCCACTTGTGAATGGGGATGTGAAAGTGGGCATCCTCCAAGTCCAGCGACGATAGGAAATTCCCTTCTTCCAGCTGTCCTAGCACGTGCCGAAGGGTGACCATCCAAAAGTTCTGGGATCTGATGTATTTGTTCAGACGGCGGAGGTCTAGCATGGGCCTCCAACCGCCAGTCTTCTTCTTGACGAGGAAGTACCGAGAGTACACCCCGGAGCCTTTTTGGAATGACCTCTATCGCGCCCTTCTTCAGCATGGCAGAAGCTGAGGGACGTGGTTTTCCTGCCTAGCCATTGGTGGTATGCGAAGACACTTTGGAATTCCAGGGTGTGTCCTTGGGCCAGAGCATCAAGCACCCAACAGTCAGTGGAGATGGACTTCCACACGCTGACGAAGTTCGCTAGCCGGCCTCCCACCGGGGTGCGTAGGTGGGGGCCCGACATCACGTCATCTTGCTTTGCCGTGGAGTCGCCGCCTTGGGGGACTTGTTGACAGTGACCTCCTCCAGACTTGCTGCGGCCCCTGTAGGCCTCCTGGGCCGAAGAGCAGGACGGTTGGACAAAGAACTTCCACCAAAACCTTTGGAGGAACCTTGGGGTTTACACCCGGAAGACCGAAAGGACGGCCGTCGCTGCTGAAGCGTGCCCAAGGCACGAGAAGTCTCAGTGTCCGCCTTGATGGCCTGAAGAGACTCGTCCACGGTCTTGCCAAACAAATTGTCCCAGTTGAAGGGCATGTTCAATACCCTCGACTGCACATCCTTGCGAAAGTTAGTAGCCCATAACCAACCTCACCAACAAGCTGCCCATTTGGCGAAACCCTGGGTCGGCAATGTCCTTGGTGACTGATGGCATGGTCTGATGCCAGCTCGCCCTCCTGCAGGATCTCCAACGCTTCCGCTCTCTTGTCATCGGGAAAGAAGTCAAGGAGGGGAGCAATTTTAAACCAGAGCTCCCTGTCGTAGTGCGTCACGATGGCGAGGGCGTTGGCCACCTTGATGGTCGTCGCTGCCGATGTGATGACTCGTCGTCCCATGGCGTCCAACTTCTTCCCCTCGCTGTCTGGGGGGTGGGGAGAGGGGGAGGGGAGGAGGTCGTTGACGCGGAAGAGCCAGGAGATTTCTTCCTCGCTGCCGCGAGACCACCGAATCTGGGAAAGGCTGGGACCTCAAACACTTGGGTGCAGAGCCTGCCATCCTTTACTTCTTTTCATACCGGTCCCTCTTTGCCGGGGCCGAGGACGGGTTCTTCATAAGGGACAGTCCCTCATCCCAAATGTCCAACAGCGGGATTGACAGCACGGTTTTCCTCTTCGCCTCACGGCGTTGGTTCAGGAAACAGGTCCGAGGCCCTAGAGATCATGGCGTGGAGTGAGCCCATCTCGTCGGGCGGTGAGGCTCTGGGAGACAGGAAGTCTCCTAAAATGCTGTAATCCATACCCGTGCCCATCGTCGCTGTGTCCAGGTCCGTATCCTCCCTCGGTGGAGGGGGGGGAGGGGGGGATGGGGGGGTGGGGGGTGGGGGGGTTTTAGTGACGGGTGACCTCTCTTCTTGGCAGGGGGCGCCCCGATGGCCCTAGTGCCGCGGGATCTTAGGGTGCTGCAGGATCTTCCGTCGGCAGAAGGGGCATTCTCGTCTGAATCTCTGAGCACAAGGTGTGAAGTGCCTGGAGAATGTCCACCGAAATGTCCACTGGCGGTTGAGGTGGTTGCTGAGGTGATGCAAGTGGGAGCGATAGAGGCAGCGGTGTAGGGTTCTCCAAATCCTCTACAGCCTGCTCCTCATCAGTCTCGTCACCACTCTCGACATCTCCCTCGTCGGGATCCTTCCCGTAGGACTTGGCCTCAACAAACTTCTTTTCCAAAATGGTCTGGAGAGTAGAAAGCTCCTCCTCAGAGGAGATGTCTGTGCCCTGCAGGACTACCATGCCCCCCCCCCTCCTTCTCTGCGACCAGGGGAGACAGTTTCGGGGAGATGATGGGCATCGCCTTCTCCGGTGTCTTCTCTATGGGCTGAAAAGACGATTACCTCCTGGCAGGCAGGGAAACTCTCGCCTTGGGAGGGGGGGGGGGGGTCGCACCCTGCAAACCCACGTCCGCAACCTTCGCTAGGTACGCCATCACCTTGGTCGAGCTATAGGCCTTCACCTTGGGGAGGTGGGGAGGGTATGGTCAGCGCCCCGCTCCCCCTTGGCCTTCTCGAACTGGACTATCCGGGGCTTCTCCAGAAGCTTAACCGGGTGGTCCAACTTCCTCTTCTTCGCAGAACCCGAGTGTTGGCTCATGGTTGAAGGTGCTGGAGACACTGAGCTCGCCCTGGCTGCCGGGGAGCCCGTCGCAACGGCGCTACCGGTGCCTGTGGAATTGCGGTGCTTAGCCTTATGTTGGGCCCCTGTCGCCGGAGCGCCCTCAAAGGTCTTAGAAGAACGCTCAGTTTTCTTCTTGTGGCTGGGGGAGGCATGCTGCCGGGACTCACCCGTAGCAGGGGCCTTGGCCTGGAGCCACTAAGATGCCTGCGCCGATCCTTCACAGTGCGGGGGACCATCTCCTTGAAAAACACAGTCTTGCTCCACATGCGTTTGGTCCAAATTTAGGACATAGAGGCACAGGGCATGCCCATCGTCCAAGTAGATGTTCCTTAGGCCACATCCTGGGCAAACCCTGAACAGAGGCGTCGAGTCTTCCTTCTCCTCTGTCATGTCCATGCGGAGTAGGTCTGGAAGAATCTTCTGGAATCCTAACGTGACAAAATTAAGCCCTTGAGGGGCGCTGAAAAATCCAAAAACTGGTCCCTGTTAAATCAGATGATGGGTCGAAAGAGCTTGAGGCTCGATTGACCGAAAAATAGAGCAAAACTCTGGAAAAAATTTACAAAACTTAGTAAACAGCCCGAGAGCAAATCACAAGGACCCCCACCACTCGAAAGTGCAGTAAAAATCTGAAGATGGCTGCCAGAGGAGGGGCTAATGTAGAGGGCAGTCATTGGCTGGGGGCAGTATGACCCAGAGACCAGTGATTGGTTGTTAGGAGAAAGACAGTTGAAACAAACTGATTTTTTCTTCACCGAGGATTCCCAGCCCGACAGGGAATATTCATGAGCATGTGAATCCATGCCAGCCCCCATGCTGGAGAAGCTAGCCAACAATGTGGTGGTAGCTATACGAGTGGAGAATGCCACGGCAGTAGTGACTCTTTTTCCTAGTGCATATAACCTCTTGCACTCTTTGTTAGGGGGTGCTTCCCCCGTGTACAGGGGGACCTCTGCCCTTTTCCTGGTCGTTACCACCAGGTAATGTGGAGTAGCATGTCCCCTGATATGGAGAAACTTTCTCAACTCTGGGATTGACAGCCCTGGTTTTGGCGGGTTCAACAATGAAGGAGGCTTTTCCTTTAGGATGTCCTCGACAAAGTCTGCCTCTGGCACAGCCTCCTGAGTGGCAATCTGGAAGTGTTCCACTGCCCTCTTAAAGATAGTGTTAAACATCATCTGGTCGTCAATTGGAGAAGCCTGACGATCAGGTGCGGTAGGAGGGGAATCCATGCACAGGGCATCAGGGTCTGGGGAGGGGGCAGGTGATGCCCAAGGCTGAAGGTCGACTGGCTGGTCGTGGTTGTCTTCCCAAACGCTCTGCGGGGTCAATGGATTCATCAGCAGGTTCCTCAAAGTGGTATTCATCCTGGATGAATTGGTCTAGAGGGATCTCATCCTCAGTGAGGTCATAAGTCTCTTCATCCTGAGAGGCATCAAAAAGGTCCTTTGAAATTTTGCTACAGGAGTAAAAGGGCTCTCTTCCCGAGGCCTTTTGGGTGTGAACTTCTCTAAAAATTCTACACATTTTTCTAATCTATTTATGCACCACTCAAACGTCTCTCTGGTGCAAAAAGAGGAACCAGAGGAGTCTAGGGGTGGAAAGGGCTCCTCTAGCTGATCTCCCTCTCTAGAACACCGAGATTTCTCCCTTCACGTCGAAGAAAGAGACACAGGGCTCTCTGAAAATTCTTCGAGGCTCTGGCAGTTGTGTCGTGGCTTTGGACGCATCTTTAAGCCTATTGTTACGCTCACCTGGTATCCACAGGGACGCCACCCAGCCCGGTTACTCGCTGGTATGTTTCTCAGCTTTGCCCGGATGTGGTCTGCGGGGAAGGTTCTGCCTGAAAATACAGGAGAACTGTGTTCACAACTAAACGACTGGGGTAACTATCCTGCCTCCACCCCCGTATGATTTCAGTCCCTCTGGCACCCTCTCCTCACCTTGTGGTAGAATTAGGCGTGCTCTCCGTTCTGCCTTCTTTGCAGGGGCGCGTTGTCTTTCATGGGCGAGTCTGGTCCAGTTACTTCACTGACGCCGGCCCGTTTGATATTGTTCAGGTAGGTCTTATTACTGTTCTTTAGTTTTGTTGCTATCCTACATGCCTTTGTTTAAAATGTCTCTTTTTCTCCCTTAGGTATGCGGAGCTTCAGCGCAGCCAACTGGCTTGGTTGGGCCCCGCTGGTAAATGATGGCGCATTAAGAGCGCTATGATGCGGTAAGTAAGCGCTATGCGCATCGCTGCGAAGTCTTGCCTTTGCTAACCTGTGTTTTCCTGCCTTCTAGGTCGCAGTGTTCTTCAGCGCGAGTGGAATGTCCGGAGTGGTACCAGCCGAGAGGCGACCAGCCAGGTAAGCCTTTTCAGCAGTTCATAATTTGTAAATGTCTCTACTGCTTTCTTTAATGTTGCCTCTGGCGTGCAGATTCGAGGAAGCTGTTCTCAGTAGCTGCGAGCGTTTAAAGATGAAGACTGCAGGAAAGATGCTGCTGCTAATGATGTTCCTTTTGTCTCCTTGCAGGTTCTGCTTCTCCGAGGTTCGAGGGAACAGTTGGACACGGTGAGTGTCACGTTGCAAGCTGCAAAATAACGCGAAGCGTGTTGTCTTGCTCGGGTGTGTTTTAAATAGCCCCAACAAAATAGTCCAGGTAAAGTAGTCCCTAGGCTACCACACCCAAAACACTAGGCCGCATAGCTTGGTTCTTAGGTACCAAGCTATGTGGATGCCTCCATTTTGGCTGACAGGACAATAAAGTAGTTCCCAAGCACATTGTTTTTCATGGTGTATGAGCCTGCCGCCATAGGCGCCAGGACTGGCCCCATGAGGGGTTTTGAAGAGGATGCCAGGCTCTAGAGGCCCGAGTCCTGACTCCACCTGGCCAATGGGTTTGCCAGAGGGGGTTTTGGCCGAGGGTCGTGACACCTATCTTTAGATTCCGACGAGTCCTTCGACAGTTCTTTGTTTCACCGCCTAACGATTTTAGCGATGCTTTCGGTAATACTCGGGGTCACAGGGAAATGTTTGGACAGGCCCGGCTGTTGCGTGGCTGTTTTCGGCACAACAGGGGCTTTGTGCGACGCCATCGCCGCCTTCTGATGCGTCTCGACAGTCGCATGAACACTGGTGGTAGCGCCCTTTGATTTAGACTGCCCGGATGCATGCCGCTGCTGTGGGGGGTGGGAGGGGCTGCCGATACGGTGTGCCCATTGGCGCTTTGGAACGCTTTGACTGTACCACCGGAACTGGACTGGGGGTTGAGTGTTTGTGTGGGAAGAATATGCATCCTTATCACCGGGATGTGCAGTCCCCATAGCATGACTCACCTCGTGCCTATTGGGGCCGGGACGGATGACGCGGAGCGAGGGCACTCCGCTGTGAGGTCAATGGCTTCCGAATTGGAGCCCTGGTCGTCACTAGGCCCTTCGTCAAATTTGGCAGCTGTGGTGGCGGGGGAATTACTCTCAGCCTGCGACATACCGTAGGCCGTCCACCGCTTCACACAGCACTCCTTTAGACACAGGCCAGATGTAAATGACAGACTGGCTGACAGAGAAAGCTTAGAATGATTTATTCATGTACACACACACACACATTGTTCAATACAACACAAACATGTTATCATTAAGTTGAGGTATCGATTTGTGCAGACATCATACACTTGCACTAGCTGCCATTACTTATATTATCCTACTGTCATAAATGAGAATGCATATGTACTAGGAAGTCGTTTTTAGTGCACTTCAATGTAGCACAGCTGCAATTTGAAGGATGTTAATCAAATGTTTGTCTCCCCTGTACAAGCACAGGAAATATGCAATAGCAGGCCTGACTGTCCAGCTGAAAATAAAAAAATAAGGTCTGACCCAAGGGCGATCGTATCCTAGTCATCAATTATTTAAGAGCAGGATGCCCCATCCTGACATGGACCTAGGATAAAATAAGTTTCATGGAGGACTCAACTGCTAGTTCTGGAAATGTAGGCACAGCAGGATTTCAGCTAGGAATGGACTTCGCTGTAATGCTCATAAATCTGGGGTCAGCTGCAGTTTCTAGGGCTGAAAGTGGGGGCACTGCCTTTGAAGAGATTGGGTTGGTCTCTGATGTGGGGAGCAGGAGACAGATTCCAGATTGTTGCTTTTCTCTTATAACCCATTGCATTCTCTGTGAGCTCAAAATCCAGAGCAAAGCTGTGATCAGACCTGCCTACTCTACGCTGTGGGTTTTCTCAGAGGAGAAGCACCAGATTTAGGTATACCATCTTTTGGGGACTCAAGACAGCAATCCTGCATTGTGATGTGGGATAAAAAACCTAGTTTAACTAGATGGATTAAGATTACTGTGTTGACCTTGAAAAGTCCATCATTTGCAGGTCCCTCAATTCGCACTGGTCTAATTACTGATGGAGTTGCCCAAACCTCTCCAGTATTTTAAGTATTAACAAAAACTGGGAATGATCTCCCATTCACACCCAAACATTCTACATTAAAAGGCTTATAGTAGCTGCCTTATAGCAGTCAACCGTTCAAAGTTGCAGTTTAACTCCTTAGATGGGGAAATGCTTCTGCAAGTGGCCTGGTGGGAACTTCCTATAAAGTTTAATTGAACTAGGAAATATTTTGGGGGATACAGCAGGAATTCAGAAATTTCACAAGATTCTGATATTGCTCAAGCAGTACGTGTTTCTTTCTGTTATATATGGATGCATTTGTTTTTGTAGGAGAATGCAATAAGTCCCTTTAGAAACATTTGTAGACATACTTGTTCTTTCGCTAGCTGCGCTTTATCTGGCCACGGGGAATGGATGCAAATGTAGGGAGCCAAAGGAGCGCAATAAGGAGTACTGATAGTGCACATTATCCTCAACCACAACAGCATGATATAGATCCCCAGCCAATGTTAAGAATTTATTTTATTTATTTTTATTTTTTTTACATATGGATTTTATGCAAATGTAGGCGGAATCTTTAACGGCTTTGGGTGTAGAATCACGTGACGTAAATCTCAGGGTTTTTGATTTTCAACTGTAGGCAGCTGTGATCAGCTCGAACAGTGAATAAGTACCTACCTGTCTAGCAAACGCTGACTCGTTTGACTTTGGTCATGGTGCGTGTGGCCCAGTAAGGCACCAATAAAAACATCCAATATCTACATTGTATGTTCAGAATGATCGGTCTCTGTGTCCCCCTTTAAATAGAGTTCACAATTGCTTGAGTCACCGTCATAGATCTAAGGCGTATGTATGTTCATGTTGGCGAGGACTCCTCCAATCTTATAGCGGGGAATCCATTTTGATCACAAATCTTAAAACACTTGAGATGGCAGTCGCTTGCTCGACCCCAAGCACTCACGACAGTTAATGTAGCACCTATTGCCTGTAATTTATCAGTAACTTTTGGATGCTAATAGGTTACCTTCACTAGTCATTGGATGCAAGGTGAGAAACAAACGTTACAATTTAGTAAATTAGCCTACTATTAATCCGGAGGCAAAGATTTTACCATTGGTAGTTGAACACAACAAACAAATCCCACAAACATCCATTTTGTAATTGGGCTATTTTAAGAAAACACTTTCGTATTTAAGTATTTTTCAGAAATTATAAAGCACTGCAAAATATACCATTTCCAAAGTCCTGTCGCCCAACCATGCCTGTTACAAAGCTGCTAAAGGTTTTCAAGCTTGGGAGGAAAGCGCATGTTTGAATCTGTATGGGTGCAAGCATGCCGCCAGGAGCTGTTAACGAAACTTTCCCCAAAATGCTGAACCAGAACAAAAAGCGATGGTCATGAAAGGCAGAATTGCCAACCATGTGTTTGAGGGCTGCTGACTCGGGAAGTATTTCTCCAAGAGCAAGAAGCAGCTGGGCAGCAGCCTGTACAAACGACAATTTGCCGGTTATCTCTTTCACTATGTGGCAGCAACACTTGACATAGTAAACCCCTCCTCACCTGTTACTCCATATCCCGTACAGTAATTCCACGAAGGCAAACGACAGGTTCAAGCACAGAAAGCAAAACAGGTTCCGCGAGGTCGTGTCCGACAGAATGGCCCTGAAAAGAAGAAGCATACAGACTACCATTAGCGCGCGGGAGTAAAGTCAGGGAAAGGTACTGCGTACTAAGACAAAGGCAGCAATCAACTGGGTGTGTGGCGAGTGTAGGGAACAATTCTGTACTTGTGGTGATTAATGACTGCGTTTGAGCAAGACTAGGCCGAGCTTGCAATGTGTGTAGAGAATAACACCGTCTATGCGTGCCAAGGGCAAACACGCCAACCTCGTTCATTCCCGGAGTCAATCCATTGGGGAGACACTAGTCCGGTCCTGTTTTAAAATAGCATTCTATGACTTTGGTCCTTGGTTTATAATGGGGGAAAGCCAGGTCTATGAAGTCGCAGAATGCAAAGGTAAAACCAGGACTTGAATTACGTCACCCGAATGGAATGGACAACGTTGCCAAAAAGTTCTTCCATTTGGTTTTACGTTGTCAGCAAAGCTTAATGTGCATAGAAATGTAGACGTTGGTCTACCAACCGATTTCCACACAAGGGAGCACTAAATGTATAATCGTGTAAAACACAGACTTTAGAGGTAAGTAACGAAATTCACAGATATGTGGAGGATAATAAACTGAGCCTCATTAAAAATAATTCCCACTGCATAGAGCCATTTACTAACACAGGTATCAACTTAATCACATTCTTCAAAAAATATCACATGTGCTCTAACACACACACACCATCCAGGTTACGGTGGGTTAAAAAATGCATAAAAGAAACCCTTCTACCTGAAAATGTGACAGGAGAATAGGACATTTCAACCAACAAGCCATGGAAACTGAGTAGTGCTGTGTATTTTAGCTGAACTGGCCAGCTCTATATATGACATTCAAAGAGGCTGCATTCAAAGAATCCAGGCCAACCTCAAAACGTTGTATTGTTATTGGCGCAGAGGCGGAATGGCCACAAGTGTAAAGGTTCTCTAAGGGCATTCGGAACAATGATGAAAGCTCCTACTCGGCTGGAGGATCATGTGACGGACCAGTCGGGCCGAAAGACATTACAGGCTAAACAGTCTTACTATAAGACAAATCGATTCTTGGCTCCTAAATTTCATAAACAAAAACAGATGAATTATATAGCAGAATTGATCGATACAAAAGGTAGAAAGCAACAAAATGGAAATTGAGACATATATACACACACACCTATTGAAGGGGGAGAATAGGGATTCAATGCAACAAAAATGTATACAAAGGGCAGGCCTAATAGGGGTGACAGTGGAAGATCAAGCCCTTTCAGATAGCCCCATAACCCCTGCAGAGGTTGGGCTGGCTATTGATGCGTTACCTCGGAATAAACCTCCGGATGGTTTTGGGAATGGGTATTATAAAATGTTCAGGCCATGATTAGTTATGGAAAAACTATTTGACTCAATATGAGAAAAAGGGGTGGTGTCACAGGATATCTGTATTTTGACGATGACGCTAGTACTTAAGCCTGGTAAGAACTCAGTGGAATGTGAAAGTTACCACCCCATTTCTTTCCTCAATGGAGATGCTAAAATATATGCCAAAATGTTAACCTCTAGATTGATGTTGGCGTTACCAAAGTTAATTCATAACACAGCTCTCCATGCAGAGGATATTTTGTCGTTTTGGGGGGGATACAGGGAAATCCTTACCGAAGATGATGACGATCTTATGGTGCAATTCAGCTTTTTCTTTAATTAAAAAAACTCTAAAGCGCTTGACATTAATGGAAATCTGGAACGGGTTGAAAAATGGGGTATGGAATATTTTATAATCTGGGAACGGGAGGGGTAGACAGAGCGTCTTATAAAGAGCCAGACAAGGCTAATATCCCACCTCTTTGGAAGAGACTAATTGAGGATCTTAAATGTTGGGACCTGCAGGACCTCTTGTGGTTCGCCAGAATTATGGCGATTAAAAATGACCTTACTCCCAAGAATCATCTTGTATGCGTTTAGAGCTTTGCCCATAAATATTCCAACCGTTATGATAGAGTGATTACAGGGGGAAGGGGCTTCTTTTATTTGACATAGGAAAAGAGATAGAAACCGAGATGACTCCTTACTAAGTGGGTTGAGTATCCCACAGATCAGGAGGCATTTATTGGCAGCCCAAATTGCACCCATGTTGGAATGGAAGTTACAACCCGGAATTAAAAGATGGCGTGATGTAGAACAAGGGGCGACATCTATCCCTTTGGACAAACTCCCTTTTCTAGGGGGTATAGCAAGACACAGTGGGGGTGCACTAGTGTTTTAGCATACTGGAATAGGGCTTGAAGATTAAAAAAGATGATTCCAGGACTGGGGCACTTCTCCAAGTCATAATTCTGATTTAAGAATGGGGATGACTATTAACTACTTTGATGGTTGGACAGGGCGAGATGCTATTATTCTAGCGGACCTGTATAAGGAAGGGGTTCCCCTCTCCCTTGAATACTGTAAGGAGAAATTTCAAATAGGATAAGAGGAACGTTTTCACTATACACAAATCAGACACTGGATTACAGATAGAGAAGTTTGACAGGCTGGTAGCAGAACACCTGGAGGCATTGAACTTACTGTGGTATAGTGAGTTGTGAAAAAAAGCGTCTCTAGGCTTTATAAACTTTTGGATAATTCTTCCCCGGAAAATAAGATGCCGTATATGGAACGCTGAGAGAAAGACCTAGACGAGGACATTTCAGAGGAAAGGCAGGATCAAATATGGGAAAGAGCATATAAAAACTCCAAATGTTCGGCTGTTAAGGAAGCAGCATATAAAATATGCTTTAGATGGTCTCTCACCCCTCAGCAGATCAGTTATATAACAAAATCTTCTTCCCCTCTGTGCTGGAGAGAATGTGGCGATATTGGTAACCTGGGACATATGTGGTGGTCGTGCCCACGTTCACAAATATATTGGAAAGAAATATTGGGAAATATTAAAGAGCTCACAAGGGTACAATTTCCCCTAGACCCCCGTGGTAGTGATACTGGGAGGCCTCAGAGGATATATCCAGCAAGAGATGCACAAGTCAAATAATCACAAATCTTTTGAATGCCGCAAGGTTGACGCTGGCCCAGTTTTGGAAAGCTAAAGAAGGCCCGATTCTTGTGCAATGGTGGGTGAAAATACAGGGAGTTCTGGGGTTGGAAAAGATATTGGCAATGACTACTGGATGCTACCAAAAATATTTACAGCCGCGTGCCTGTTACACAAGTTTGAAGGGGAACCACACTTTGATAGGCCAATGTCATTGAACAATATTTCATATTAGAAAGGTTCAACATTGAATTCGTGATTTTGGTCATTACAAGCAGGAGGGAGACTTATTTATGGCATGAATAAAGGATAAAAGGGGTATTGTGAGATCTCGTACATGTCACTAAAGGTAGGTTATGTTATTGGTTGTTAGGATTTGGAAAAGAGTTGATGTATTACAATTGTTAAGATGGATTTCTGGAGTCTGGCCTGGTGGACACATTTTAGGAGACCACCCTATTTATAGTCACAGGGGAACTACAAGAGGGTAGACAAAACCCAATCAAGGTAAACGTGGAGAGCAGTCAAGGCTATTCTCAGGAGAGTGGGAGTGGGGCAAAAGACAATTGAAAAATGGCCTTATTATTACTCCTCGATTTATCTGCAGCATTCGATTTGGTCAACCATCAAATCCTCTGTCATCACTTGAAATCAGCGGCCCACTTCTCGGAAACAGCCACCAATTGGATCAGTTACTTTCTGGACAACAGACAGATGAGGGTATTTTCGCCTACCGCCTCGGCAGAGCCTACACCGGTGCCTTGTGGGGTGCCCCAAGGCTCTTGCGTCTCACCAACGCTCTACAATTTATTTTCTAAACCTCTGTTCGATGTACTTGACTATCTGGGTGTCACTTATACTAACTACGCTGACAACACCCAGATACTCATTCCCATCACAGGCGACTACATAGTGGACTCAAAAGCCCTGAACGACAGCCATCAAGTCATCCAAGCTTCGATGGCCCAAACATTAGGAATTTACCTTGACTCCACCTTATCACTTATCAGACAAACTAATGCTGTTGTCTCTGCATCCGCTTACACATGTAAGCTGCCGCCCCTTCCTAACCAAACAGAACTGCATTACTCTGGCCAGGAGTTTGGTTATATCCAAACTTGACTATTGTAATGCCTTATATCTAGGGACCAACAAACGCAACCTTAATAAACTCCAGGTTACCCAAACTAACGCCATTAGAACATCTCACTATTGAATGCTATTGCCAAACTCTATGCAAAAGTGAGTGCCAATAGATTGGATAGCGTCCTACCAGGAATCATTGGTAAAGATCAAAAGGTTTCATGAAGGACTGTCAACTAGTGGATGTTTGTCGCATTGCAAACTTGACTGACATACTGCATAAACCAGATACTCCATAGCGTTCTGAGCCCTCAACATGGAGCAGGCTTTTGACTGTGACGAGTGGTCCTTCTTTAAAGGGAAATCATGCATAAGATGGATCTTGAGAAATCGTTTATTGTATCAGTCTTTGAAATCTACAGTAACCCCATTGCGAGAGTCTTGGTAAACGGGTTCCCCTCAATATTCTCATTGTCCAACGGAAGAAGGAAGGTTGGACCACTATCGCGCTCTTTGCCATCACAGTCAAATCCTTAGAGACTGTAGTATTGGTCGCGAATCATACAGTGTTCCAGAGCATGAATAGGCTGATCAATCGTGCCTGGAGCGCGGTGGGGAGCTGCAGCTCAGAAGGGAGAACACTAGCAGCAATGAACGTTGGCGGAGAGAGCAAGAGGAGGAAGCTGTTATCAGTGGGGCTCGATTTGACTTATCTTCCTGTATACCTTTAATATATAAGTTTCTGTCATTAAAGCCTGAACTGTACAAGTGGCGACGAGGATCCAGAGAGCCCCACTACACCGCAGCTGACGCCAGTGTACTCCGAAATGAGGCGAGAGCCACCCATTCTTTTTCAGCGGTCCTGCTTAGCAACTAGCGACGGGCCGTGTTGAGATCCCTTTGTACATACATTCATCAGAGCAGATTGCCATTAATAAAAATTCTAAAAATTAAAATAAAAGCGTCTCCTGCCAACCACCTGTACATAGAGTTCAGCATCAGGAGTCTCCTCATTACGCCTGGAACTCAGTTGACACACGCACGCATGCTCGGTTAGGAAGATGATACAGTTCCTGCTTATTTACCGCCTGCATGTTATAGAGGCGCTTTTAATCATCGTGGCAGCAGTAACATGCACATGAATTAGAGGTGCAGGCAACCGTTAGGGTATTACCGTTGGCATGTAATATGTGCACATTTTAAAGTAAATTGGAAGACATTCCTTTTGCCTCCCAATTTGCAACAACTTCACCAAACATAGCTGGGAATCAATTACTGCAGTGTGCCACGGCTGTCCATTTTGAACACTACAAGGAAAATCCCTATACAACAGTCTAAATTAAATCACAGAGGAAACACTCCCATATATATATTTGTATTTATTTATGTGCTTATATCGCGCCGAAAGCCTGCAGGCATCAGGGCGCGTGAGACACAAAACAGAGACAGCCCAAGGATAAACGAGACGTGATGTCTGCAGGTACCGATTGGGTACATACGCTAGGATGACCATGATCTATCTAAACAGATGAGTTTTAAGATGTTTTCTAAAAGTCTGGTAGTTATTTTTCAGCCGAAGGGTTAAGGGCAATGTGTTCCATTGCTGCACTGCGTGCACCAGGAAGGATTTCCCCCTGCCTGTTGCTCGACTGAAACGTGGCACATTCAGCCAGCCCTGATCTTCTGATCTTCAAGATCTCGATGGAATGTATCTAGAGAATTGCTTCTTAAAATACATAGGGGCCGCACCATATAGACATATGTGCACTATGGTCATTGATTTAAATATGGCTCTGTCCTCTAGTCTCAACCAGTGCAGTGATTTCCTTCCTTCTGTTATGGGATCTCTGTTCTTCATCCCTTTGATATGAACAGCGCTGTTTTCCATAACTTGAAATTTCTCAATTTCTTTCTTTGGGGCCCCTAGCAGCAAAGCATTTCCATAGTCCAATTGTGCTAAAACAATGGCCCTGGCGATCGTGGCCGCGTTTTCCTCATTCAGGAAGGGACGGATAGCTCTCAGTAGGCGCAGGTAATGAACATTATTCTTATGAAGGTATTTAACCTGTACCTCAGACCCCACTGATGCCTGTACCTCAGACCCCACTGATGCCTCCACCATCATCCGTAGCGTTTTGACCTGCGTCATTACTGGGATGCTTACCTCCTTGATAGCAAAGGCTTTATAGTCTCCGCCTAATTTTGCTCTTGCTTGGTGTGTTCCAAATATTAACAACTCTGTCTTGGTATTATTCATACACATCCAATTGTGTTTCATCCACTTGTCTATGAAGTTATAGATTTTAGTTATTTTGGCACTGTCTCCGAGATGATCACCTTCCAATTCAAAGGCCAGTTGGGTTTCGTCGGCGTAGTTGGTGAAAAACATGCCAACGCTTTCCAAAAGGTCACAGAGACATCTAATATGCCAATTGAATAACAAGGGGGAATAGACTTGCCTCTTGAGGGACTCCAAATTTGAAAGGGGTGGCCTCAGAGAATTCCCCCCCACCTCCCTGCTCAGTACACCCTTTCTTTCCGGTCCGCTAGGAAGGATGTCAGCCATGCCAAAGCGGCTGGAGAGCAACGAGCTATCTTATCCAGTGTCCTTTGCAGCAGTTGGTGATCCACCAAATCAAATGCTGCGCTGAGATCTAGCAGCATCAAGATCCCCACCTTGCCCTTGTCCAGGATAGTGAGCATACGTGTCTGCAGATCGAACATTGGAGTTTCGGTGCTGTGTGCCTCCCAGAAGCCCGACTGTTGCTCATGTAGAATACCTTGAGTTTCTATATATTTTTGGAATTGATTTGTTGCTACCTTATCCAGGATTTTTTAAATAAAGGTTGAATTTGTGATGGGACATAAGTTGGTAGGATCTTTAGGGTCCAAACCTGCCTTCCTGATTAATGGCGTGATGGTTGCCTCTTTAATGCACTTTGGTACTATGCCCTCTTGAAAGGATGCATTTACTATTCTAGTAAGTACTGGTGTGAACAATTCTTTGTCATCTAAGATGATTTTAGCCGGCAGGTTATTTTCCACACATGAGGTAGGTTTCAAATTACAAGCCGTGTGTCTGGTCAAGCACATCCACTGTCATTAATCATCATTGTTTAACATGGCATTTAGCAGTGTGCTACCCACTGCATTTTTCCTGCCCGAGGTGGGTGAGCCCACCATCCCATGGAAGAGGTGGATCAAATCTTTTGAACATTATGCCAATGTAGTCTGTGGACAAAACTGCAGTGTGGAAAAGAGAACATCTCTGCTATTACACTGTTTGGGTCCAGCAGGACAGGAAATATTTGAGAATTTACCAGAACTTCCCAAAGATGAGGGGGAAAATCTGAATGGATATGAGAAGACAGTGAAAAGGATTGCCAAGCACTACAAAAAGAAACTCAGTACCATCCTACAACGTTAGAAGTTTGATAAAAGGACACAAGAAGAGGGTGGGAGTATAGAGCAATATATTAGTGGTCTAAGAAAGTTGGCAAGAACTTGCAATTTCAATGAGCAATTAGATAAGCCCCTTAGGGACCAGTTTATGCTTCAATGCAATAATGCCAAGGTAAGGGAGACTATGGTCAGTGGATAATCCATCATTGGATGTAGTCTTATGTGTTGCAAAAGAGGTAGAGCACACAGATATGTGCGTCAGTATACTAGAAAGCAGAGTAAAGAACATAAACATCAGTACTGAAGAGGCCAAGACAAATATCACACGTAAATACTCCCAGCGTTAGTGAGACTATTGCACCAATCGAAGATACCTTTGGGAAAAGAAGATACTATGAAAGGGGCCGTAGACCAGGTCGGAGGAATGACAGGAGAGGTAGATTGTCATTTCGAGGACGGGGGATGAACAGTCCCAGAAGGAGCAGTCCAAGCAGATGGTTCAGGTGCGACAATATGGGTCACTAGGCAGACGATCCTGAATGTCCTGACTTGAAAATCATTTGCAAACTATGCAAGGGAAAGGACACTTGTCGAAGTGTTGCAAAGTGAAGAGACCGCCCACTAACTATATCGGTGATGAGCACAGCAAAGAGGAAGCAGAAGAGTGTGTATACATGATTTTTGGTGATGATGAAAGCGATTGAAAGCCCCAAATCCTCCGTATTCATATAATGGGACAAAGACGGACATGATGAGAAATACACATTACTGCCACAGAACAATTGGATCAATCCAAGCAAGAGTTCCTTCACGAAACAGACATTAACCCCAGAACATATGGGGGTGTAGCGATTGATATAATAGGATGGTTCTGGGGCACTTTGAATTTCAAGGAGAGAACAGCTAAGAGAAAGATCTATGTAACACGCAAGGAGAAGACCCCCTTGTTGAGTTGGACCCATCAACAGAAGCTCAGAGTGAGACTTGACCCCAATTCCATAGAGTCCGAATTTGCGGAGGAGAATAGCAGTACACAAGAAGGTGCCAATGCCATGCAAACCGTTAAGGAAGGAGTTTTCCGTGACGAAATAGGATGTCTGCGTGTTTATTTGTTCTGTTCACAAAATTCAGATAAAGGAAAATCATTGACCAGTAGTGCAAAAGTTACGTGGTATTCCCCTATCCATGAGGGATGAAGTAAAGGCAGAGTTAAAGAAACTGGAGGAGCAAGGCATTATCGAAAGAATTTATGCAAGTGAATGGGTTTCACCCCTTGTGGTTTTAAAGAAGAAGACAGGAAAGCTCAGAATATGCGTTGATATGTGAGAACTCCATGTGTGATTCCCGGAGAGGCACCCGCTTTCCAATATTCAGGAGATTGTATCCACGACTGGCCCAGCCAAGTTTTTCTCCCCATTAGACTTGACATCAGCCTATCATCAAGTCAATCTGTATCGAGAATCGAGAGTTCTCACTGCGTTCATTACCCCAGATGGGTTATTTCAATACACTTCGACTTCAATCTGGGGTATAACGACAATAAAGATGACAAAGCAAGCATAGTTGCCAATACCATATCAGAACTAGGTTTCACACACAATTTATCGCAACCCACCCACAACAAAGGCTGTATCCTTGACTGGATAGCAGACCTGACCTGCAACACCACCATCCTCGCCAACACACCCTGCGCCTGGACTGACCACCACCTCATTACATTCACCATCAACAAAGACAAACAAACACCTGTATCCCCACCCACTGCTCCTCCCACCTTCACAAGAAACTGCAAAAACATCACAGCTGAAAAACTCATTCTTCTCCTCCAACCCATTCATTGACTTCACACCCACCATTACCAACCCCACTGAATTAGTAGACCTCCATTCTCAAAGCCATAAACACAGTAGCACCATTGAAACTGCGGAAAGCCAAACCACGCGCACACCTCAACTCATGGTTCACCCCTGAACTAAAAACTCTCAGAAAAAACAAAAGACAAGCCGAATCAGCTTGAAAGCACTCCCCATCTGCCAGCAACAATACAGCCTACTCTATAGCCTCCAACAACTACAAATCAGCAATCATCCAAACAAAACAAAATAACAAGTACAACGAGCAAATCTGCAATGCCAAATCCAACACCAAAGAGCTCTTCAACATCCTGAGAGACCTAGAGTCCCCATCCCCTATACCAGACACTCGCACCAAAGACACTGCCTGGTGCACCAATATACAAGATGCACTCTCGGCAAAATAACCATGCTACAAGCCAAAATCGAGTCTAAGAAAGAAAGCCTCACCTTTGCTGACAATCCCATCTATCACACCCACACCTCACGATCGGATAACAACAACCTATTCGAATTTTCCACCGTCACCATTAAAGAGGTTGAAGATATAATCAACTCTTTAAAACCTTCTAAATGCCAAGGTGACATCTGCCCTGCCCCAGTTATCAAAGACGCAGCCCATCACCTTGCACCCTTCATTACCTCCCTTATAAATTCATCCTTCACATCCAGCATAGTCCCCAACAACCTAAAGGACTCCTGGGTCCTACAGCTACTTAAAAAAACATCTTTAGACCCCAGTGTCCCAACTAACTACAGACCCATCACCACCGTTCCCTTCCTCCTTAAGCTCCTCGACAGAGCTGCCTATATGCAGATCCAGAACCACCTAGAGAAAAACAACCTGCTAGGGCTAAGACAATCGGGCTTCCGCCCCAAACACGGCACTGAGACAGCTCTGATCGACCTTCAGACACAAATGGACAATCTTAAAGACAATGGCAAACTAGCCCTCCTCCTCGACTTATCGCCCGCCTTTGACTTGGTAAATCATGACATTCTTTGTAATCACCTATTCTCAGCAGCCAACTTCTCCGACAAAGCCAACGCCTGGATTCGATCCTTCCTGAATAACAGATCGATGAGTGTCTTCGCCCCCACAGCCTCTGCTGCACCAGCCCCCGTTACCTGCAACATCCCCCAGGGCTCCTGCGTTTCCCCCACACTATACAACGTATTCCCAAAGCCTCTCTTCGACATACTAGACCGCCTGGGTGTCATCTATACGAACTACGCCGACGACACGTAAATACTCATACCACTAACAGGTGACTACTCCACCGACAACACAGTACTCAACAATATTTACTCTACCATCCAAGAATGGATGGCCAAACACGGATTCTGCCTCAACAACAACAAGACTGAGCTCCTTCTCTTAGGCTCCCAAGCTAGACTTAACAAACTCGACAAACTATCAGTCATTCACCATTGACAGCAACAACATCCCTGTCTCCAACAGCATCAAAACACTTGGCATATACCTTGACTCTTCCCTCACTCTAACAAGACAGATCAACGCTATCTCATCCTCCACCGCATACACATGCAAGCTCATCAATGCCAGCAGACCCTACCTGTCTACTCCCAACTGCACCACACTAGCCAGAGCGTTAATACTCTCCAAAGTTGACTATTGCAACGCTCTCTACCTGGGCACCAGTCAAAAGAACATCAACAAGCGGCAGGTTATACAGAATAATGCATTAAGAGCAGCCATGAACATTCCAAAACACAAGCACATCTCTGCTACCAGACGCGACTGTCACTGGCTCTCCATAACTCAGAATCAAATATAAAACACTCTCACACAAATGCTTATCCAACCAAGCTCCCAAATACCTCTTTGACAACCTTATGCTCCACACACCATCCCGTCCAACCAGATCAGCCCAAACTCACTGCTTAAATATCCCTAGATACAAGCTCCAAAAAGCAGGCGGCACAAGCTTCGCAGTGCTTGCCACAAAACTCTGGAACTCATTACCAACCGACCTGAGAGTTGAACCTTCCTTCCGTCGCTTTAGACAGTGCCAAAATTTGGCTCCTGGCCAAAGAAGCTTAAATCCTAGAGTTACGACAACTCACTTGAATATACCGTATATCCTGCTTATTTTCAAATGTGCACAAACATGTCACTAAAAATAGTGTACTGTTTAATAACTGAACTACAATTCATACTTGAGTGACGATGTATATATTATCAGCAACTGTCTTTCTCATTTTATAATATGTATTACATCAGCAACTTGCTTTCACAATGCCCGCAATGTATGTAATGTCTACTCACGCTTGTAATGCTTACCCATTCTTACCAAAACTGTAACACTTTTTCATTACTATGTAGTCATATCCAAGCGCCTGGATGCCCTAGGGTCTAGCGGTGCGCTATATAAATAATAAACTAAACAAAACAAGAGGATGTCTTTTGGACTTGTTTCTGCGACTTCAGTTTTCCTGAAGATTATACACAGATTTTTTGACAGAGAGGACGGCATTGTATGCTTCCAAGGTGATATACTTGTACATGCCAACAACTTATAACTTCACAATGAAAGGTTAGAACATGTATTCAAGAAGCTCAATGCGGCAGGAATGACTGCGAGCAGGGAGAAATGTAATATCAACAGAACGGAAATTGAATACTGAGTGTTGTTGCATGGTCCAAGGAGTGTGAAGATGAATTCTTGACTATCAAGTCGGCTTTGGCTGTAGCTCCACCGTTGAAGAACTTCAGAGGTGATTGCAAAAAACAGTTATTACTACGGACGCCAGTAATGTGGGTTTAGGTGCCTTTATTACACAAGACGACAATGGCAAAGAGTTCCTTATAGTATTTGCATCAAAACTGCTGAAGAATGCAGAAAAATCATACGCCACTATTGAGAAAGAGGCGCTAGCCATTAAATGGGCAGCAGATAAATTTAGGAATTTTATATGGGGCACAAAATTTGAATTTCATACTGATCACAAACCTTTAGTAGAGATATATACATCACAGGGCTTGGACAAGGTGTCGGGTCGCATCAGGAGATGGGTGACCAAGATGTGGAATTCAATTATGTGGTCAAATGTGTACCTGGTGTCAAGAATAGAACTCAAGGCATAAAATAAGCAATGTCGCATAGCAATTCGCTATGCAATTCCATTGGTTTGCTAATTAAATTGACACATGTGTAGCAAAGTTAGCTATGTAAGTTACCCAGCTCAATGAAAGCACTGCTCACCCTCAATTCCTCTCTGGCTCCCAAGGCTCTTACTACCCTCTTCTCCGTTTACTGCAAGTTCAAAGGGGCTAATGGAGAGATTGCAATAGTAATAATATCTTTCATTCTTAAGTGCCAAAGGCATTTGTGGGAGTACTAGGCAAGAATTTTTTTTTTTTTGGATGATACTTTTATTAGCTATCTATATCCTCTTTGGAAAAGACCTGTATGTGTATTTTTATTAAAAACAGTCATGCAATTCCATTCCTAACAATTTAAGTTGTTGCATAATGCATAACTAAAGCATTGTTTCTGTAAACACTGCATTGTCTCAATGATTTACAGTAAAGTTTAGGTTAATGTATCTAAATCTCATAGTGTCCACTAGATTTTTTGTGGTTGGCGAAGTTGCATCACATTGACGAGTGAACACTTAATGTACATGATCGCATGGCCAACTGCTTTTAATGGCACATCTAGTTATGTGACCTGCTGGTTGCATTTATGTGTGCAACTGGTGTTCAACCTATGAGATGTTTTATACCAGTTAGCCTGAAAGTGAGACGGCAGCAAACTACAATATTCAGCCTAGTTTGACCAATTCCCTGCCTGCTGTGCCATCTACTCTGCTTAGTCTCTTACTTTCTTTCCCCTAACATAATGAATACACAAGGCTAACTAGAAGTTTACGCAAAAGAATGATAATCGTTCCAGCCAAACTGTATATTACTGCATCTACTGCAATACAACACACTGTAGTTCGCCTCCAGCGCTCACTATGCTCTACGATTATGATTGCATTGTATATTCGCAACTGCAGGAGAGAGCTGGCCAACCTGTTTTCAGGGCCTTTTTATCATATCTATTTTTTTGTTGCACCTAACCTACAGACACTCAGCCAGAGCCTGCAAAGTTCACTCGCCCAATCCCATTTACAGGTGTTGTTTGAAACTTATGTAACATTGACTTTTTTGCAGTAAATGTCAAATGTTTCACTGTGCTTAGCTAACAGCAGTGTGCCAAACATAAAGTGGGTTTGTGGTGACATGGACCACTTTACAGAAAGCGCATTTACATTGTCACCCATTGTATAGGCCATGTGCATTTCTTTTAGGAGAGTAGGCAAACTAAATTACTTAACCTGCGGGTCTACTCATATAATTTTAAAGAATTTGCACGGCCTGATGCGTCTCACTAATGCCTTACTTCAGCGGTACCAGAAATGCTCTATTGATGCTCATTTTATGTTTTGGATGCAAATAAATTCTGGTGATATGAAACATATTAGTACAACATTGCTAATCAAATGGGTGTGTTTGCTAATCAAGAACATTTTAATTAGCAAACTCTGCTAATCAATTACTGAAAACTAATTGATGCCTTGGAACTGCGGATTGTCTTTCCAGACAAATGTGGTAGAAGGTGATGAGGATATACTCAAGAGCAACGTGCTCGCCTTGTAAGCAAGACGACACAGAGCACCACGCGTTAGATCCCAGAGTCTGTGCTTAGAAACCTCTGGTTATTAAGCACATTATAAATAACCCATCATATCAGATTATAGAAATGTCTACCCAGACATGATTCGCTTATCAGGACGCAGACAGCCTTCACCAGGATTACTGAAAATGTTGCACAACAACAGGGTCCTAATGTCAATGAGCTATGGACAATAATCGAGAAATTTACTCTGTCCCAGAGACGGGATGACCCCGTCAAAATGCTTAAGAATAGGGAGGCATAGTGGATCCATTTAAAAATATTCAGGGAGGAATGGCCTAAATATATATAGGAGAGATGGAGAGATGGAGAGATGGAGAGATAACAGCCTTGATTAACTGCTTCAAAAACTGCTCCGTCCCCAACTATCTAAAAGAGGCATGGATCATGCCGCTTCTCAAAAAACCCAACCTAGACCCCAACATACCGACTAACTACCGACCTATAACAACCGTACCTTTTCTCTTAAAAATGTTAGATCGTGCTGCCAAATACAAAAACACTTGGAAGATAATGATCTACTAGGCATTCGACAGTCCGAATTTAGACCAAGACACGGCATGGAAACCGCTCTCAGACTTGGATGAAACCAAAGACAAGGGCAAGTTGGCCATCCTCCCACTTTAGACCTCTCAGCAGCATTTGATCTTGTGGACCATCAGATCCTGACTAAACATATAACTTCAGCTGCAGCTTTCTCACCGAATGCCGCCCGCTGGATACAATCCTTATCAAATAGAACAACCAGGGTTTTTGCGCACTCAGTGTCCATGCTCCAGTACCTATTCACTATGGAGTCCCACAGGGATCGTACATATCGCCTATGCTTTATAACGTTTTTACTAAGCTCCTCTTTGATTGTCTTAACACCTGGGTGTCACCTACACAAGTTAGTCTGATGACACTCAGGTCATCAACACACTCTCCGGCTGCTATTTTAAAGATTCAAAAATGAAAAACGATATCTACCTTGAGATTCAAGCCTGGATGGCCGCCCATAGCCTTTGTCTAAACGACAAGAGCAAACTACTGATCATCAATTCACAAGCTCACCTAAACGAATTGGACAAACGTTACACAGCCTTTAGTATTGATGGGAATACCATCAAAGTTGCCAGCGAAGACAAAACGCTAGGGGTTTACTTAGATTCCACTCTCTATCTTAAAAAACAAGTTAATACTACAGGCTCAACCACGGCCTACAACAACAAACACATAAATGCCTGAAAACCATTCTCATCGACCAACAGCTGCATTACGCTAACCAGAGCACTGATCCTCTCAAAGTTGGATTATTGTAATACCTTATTCCTAGGCTCCTCTGCTCGGAATTTAAATAAACTCCAAGTACTTCAGGCTAATGCCCCGAGATTGGCACTGAATATCCCACATTCTACCCATATCTCAGCCTTCAGGCAGGACGCACACTGGCTTCCCGTGCGTGACAGAATCACACTACGATCGCTAGTCATCACGCATAAATGTCTCTCGAATATGGCTCCGAAACCTAGTCAGCCAGACCTACTAGATCCTGCTATATCAACCGCCTCAACATCCCAAAATACAAACTAAAAACCGCAGGAGGTTCCAGCATCCCTGTGCTAGCGGCCAAATGCTGGAACTCTCTCCCCCAGCCATTAGAGCAGAACCCTCTTTGGTCCTTTAGAGCCAAGGCAAAAGATTGGCTCTTCACTCAGCGCCAAATCTAATACGGTTGTCTGCAAATGTCTCCCCTTTCTCTCACATCGCATACTGTATATAATTGTATAGATAACCGCATATATTGTAATTTTATTGTAATTATGTAACCTGCTTGATATTATAATTTTGTATTCATGTGTACTGTGATCTATAACATACTATGTATTCAAGTAAGAGTGTCCAGATACCCTTGAGTTAGGCGTGCTATAAGTAAATAAACTAAACTAAACACCACTCCGGCACTAGGGTTAGATAACTACCATGATGTGTGAACTTTTTTTTTTTTTAATATGACACATTTTCAAACATTATTTCCTTCTTCATTTTCGGTACTTACCCTGTTGAAATGCACACATGGTGCAGATCATTAGGCCACACCACTTGGCAAAATATACAGGCCAGGGACCTTGAAACTCGACTTTTTGTGCCACTAGAACATGATGCCCAGATTGCAGTAATACTTGCTGCTGCGTGCACCGAGTGAGACGGCGCGTCACGGGACCCGCATGGCAACGGTTGCCTAGTGACACTTCACAAGTCGACACTAGGCACCAGACAGGCAAGCGCGATATACAGTAGCTATTTCGCCCACACACTTGTCGTCCTGATCACTGCAGAAGGACCAACACACATAAGAGGACACTCTGCCTATCCAATCTGTGAGTTAGTCTCTAGTTTTACAAGCGCATATTTACTTTATGACAGACACAGATCTTAGAATGCACTCTTATTCAGGGGCGCCTGATTTTTTCCACGGACCTTCCTTCTCTTCTTCTCCTTGCTTTCACAGGGCAAAATATGATTGGTCATAGCCCGCAAATCCCAATTGAGTTTGGTGCCAGGATGCTTGCTAGTATCGGTTACACAGATCTTAGAATGCACTCTTATTCAGGGGCGCCTGATTTTTTCCACGGACCTTCCCTCTCTTCTTCTCCTTGCTTTCACAGGGCAAAATATGATTGGTCATAGCCCGCAAATCCCAATTGAGTTTGGTGCCAGGATGCTTACCCGTATCGGTTACATTTGTATCTCCTGAAAACAGGTATACATTTTTTTGTGTTTAAGAAACAGACGGTAGTTGCTGCTGTAAGAGCAACATTTTTTACAAATAATGTTTAAGTCCATACACTGTTTCTTTGTGCCCACATAATCAATAGAACAGACGGGAAGTCAGATTCATGTACCGATGCTTTGTGAACCCGTTTCAGGCTGAGGTGTAATTTTCTGACGTGCAAGTGTCGCCACAATATTACTTAGCCACATTGGGTTCTTGTTAACCATGGCAGTTGCCCCTAGCACTCATCAGGGTTTTTCACTGTGTCAAGACCGTTTTCTTCTGTTCATGCACACCTACAGGTTTACGTGGAGATTTCCCACTAGGGATTGCATGTGCACTACAACGTTTGGGTGTTCGGGCCATCGCAGGAATATTATTGTTTACATTTTGCAGAGAGACTTTCTTGTCTCCACTTCCTCCCCTCATCCCTGCTTCCCTTACCTAGCTTCCATTCTGGGTGTGTGGTCTGTTTTATATTGGGTGCATTTAACCCGGCTGGAATATTTGCCTTTTTGTTATGTGTGTATACTTTTACACCTCCCATTTTCTTGAACCTCAGGTACTTTAATTACTTCATCAATTGGAAAGATCAGACTAAAGCCGCTTTATTTCTTGATTTGTAGGAATATGAACTAACTACCGTTTGCCCTGATAATATTGTTATTTTCTCTGAATTGAATTGTTCAGATATTTAATGCGTTTTCCATCATATTATGGATGATTTTATTTTGTTCAAGATTCGAGTCATTGTCCACACTCTTATTGAGACTAGTTTTGCATGTTTGGATCATAGACCAGGCGCTTACCATCTCTGCACAGTGTACAAAAAGAATTTTAAAAAAAATTAAAACAAATTGAATGATAACTTTTCCTGTAACACCATCATTCATTACAGTCATATAAAAGAAAGTAAGAAAGTGTGTAATACTTGGACTTTGGCCTGTGGAGTTGTTGATGTCCAACACCCATATGGAAGCTTGAATGTCAAAGCAAACTGTTTTACGATTAGCGGCTAGAGTCCGCCTCGATTGGTCATCAATTTCAATTTTAGAAGAAGTGATAGTAAGCCATTCCCTTAGTTATATGCCGTAGTTACCCAAAAAGAAAGTCGACCTCTTAATGTACGAGCTACCATCAACGCGTACACTCATGCAGACTTTGGATAGGCAGGCTGCTAAAACGGGCCCCAATTGGTTTCCGGGCCAAGATACCCCTCTACATCATTAGAGTAATGACTTTACTGCAGCATTTAGCCAGAGGGGCTCTGATGTATGGAGCAAGAAAGGGTGTGTATTTACAGCTCACTTGTTTGAAGCAAGTGACCTGCTGGCCCCCAAATAATGCAAACAGTATTTTAGAATGAGAGAAGTAGAGTGATTTCACTATTGCCAGCTACAATTTGAAAAATAAATATTTGCAGCTCATGCCTCCAAGGGACTGATTTCTAAGCTGTATAAAATTCTGATGATGCGGCATGAGACTTCCTTGCCAGGCTATGTACAAACCTGGGCATGTAAGTCTATGGAGAGAATTAGGGGCACAAGAATGGAACAGGATCTGGCATCAGTACCAAAAAGCCTCAATTAGCATGAAATATCAGGAACATGCATTTAAGACCATAGCAAGGTGGTAGATTATCCCAGAACTTTAGACACTACTCGTTTAAGATCAATTTGGTTTATGTTGTTGGAGTAGCTGTGTATTCGCATGTCTGGTGAAATCGCCCCAAATTGGTGAAATTCTGGGACCAGTTACTGACCGTAGTAGGCAGGGTATCACAATACCAGTCATCATGAAGTCCCCAAACTACCTCACAGAGAAACGCAGCAGGGCGCTTTGAAGCAGTTTTGCTAATTGTATAAGTGCCTACCTAACAAGTGAACAAAAAATCTCTGGATGCTTGTAATCCACCAAAGTAAGGAAATGTGCAGACTTAAACTACAACGTTGCAGGAAGGAAAGAACCAGAAGATAGGACTTATTGTTCTACGTTCGAAGACTCTGGATCCTCCTCTCCATCAACATCAGACTTGCCCCATCACTTCTACAGTTCAAGAGCTCAAGACCTTCCTCTTCAAAGAGTTGCTCCTACCAAACACCTAGGTCGACACACCCTGCACTCCCCGCCCTACCTGAGACTGTTTTCTGCACCCCACTGCCCCCCACCCCGGTATCTTGTAGACCCCTTGCTGCCAATTGCCCACCTTTGTCATCCCGTTAGCTCCCCGCTACTTTTGTCTCTACTTCCCCCACTGTGTTCTTACCCCTATGATTGTAAAGGGCTCCGTTGCTTTCCAAAGCTAGGTTCCGTGCTCAATAAATACCCCAGGAATAACACTGGACTAAAAAGAACCAAACATTTGTTGGTCAGAAAACTCCAGAGAGGGAGCAATTGTGCAGCCACCAGTGCCGGGTCTTTCCTTTCCAGAGCTTTCCTAGTTGGAAGATTGACAATTGTTGCACGATGGAAATCCTCCCACAATCCTTCCCTTGACAAATGTTTTTTTTTAAGATGCAGGAATTGCCGACTAATGAGAAATAAAGTATTTTACCACCATTCATAGTCAAGCTTCCTTGAGCTATGGAAACACTTCCTAGATTATAATAGACACAAAAATAAGATTTGTCCAGCCTGAAATATTGAGAGTTGCTGGACTTCTAGAATGACAGTTCTTTCATGACAAATCTGCTGTGGGTGGGTACGTGGGAGCTGCAAGGGGAAAGATGGGGTGGAAGTTACATTGGGCATGGGGAGTAAAGCTGCAAGGATATCATTTCTGTTATCCTGTAAAGAATGTTCTCTTTTTTTTAAAAAAAAAGAGAAAACAAGAAATCTCATGAAAATAAAAAAGAAAAAAAGCAGACCAAAAAACCCATTTTCTAAAGATCTGCTAAGAAAATGTGCATTCCTCTCACCCCTAAATTGTTGCTCAGTTGCCATGGTGCAAGGCCGTGGTCAGTGAGCCAGTCTTTTACTTTAAATGTTGCAAAAGGCCATGCTGTCTTCCACTACTACAGCTGGGGTAAGATACGGCATAACATGTTATTTTAGTATAGAGACAAGATCATTTGAAAACGTTCAAATGCAAACTACCAGCAATTGTTGGAAGCGACACTCCCTTAACTTTTCGGAACCTTTACTTTCCAGAGACCTCGAGAATAAGACGCATAAGACCAGGAAACCAGGCCGAAGAATCCTCCATTGTGTGTCGAAGATACCCAGGGCCCTGCCGCATCAATAATAAAGGTGGGAACTCAGCAGCTGCCGTGGAACTGTCCTTGGCTCCAAGAACAAAGCCGCTTCAGTGAGATGAACACAGCCGGTGAGTTGGAAGACTGATAGAAGACCGTCTATGTTGAAGCCAAGGTTACAAGCAGCAACAATTTATAGCGATCGCTGGAACGAACATTGTTAAAAACGCGTGTGAATTAAAGTAGGGCCCCACTCCGACCCGTGACGCAAACCGCGGATGGTGGAGAACCTGGGGAAGAAAATCAGGACCCTCCAATTTCACTCACCAATGCCATGAAGGTGATTGGCGACTCAAGGACGTCTTTGGAATTGAATATCGGAGGGCTGTCCTCTGAGGTGTCCTTCCTCCGCCAAGACCTACACAATCTGTCATCCAGAGTTAGGGAATCTGAACAAAGGATATCGGACACGGAAGATACAGTTCGCCAACTGGAGCAACAACTAGCAGCAATCTCCAGGAATGCTGACCAGCTCGAATACCGCGCAGAAGATAGCGAAGGAAGGGCACGACGCAATAATCTAAGGATCATCGGGATCCCGGACAAAGAGGAAGGACCCAGCGCTGAACTTTTCCTAGAAGACTGGCTGGCTCATATTTCTGCTCCCAAAAAACTGTCTAAATTCTTCTCCATCGAGCGGGCGCACAGAGTGCCCACTGGGCAACCCACACCCGGAGCCCCAACAAGGACAATCATTGCACGCCTTTTAAACTTCCGGGATCGGGACGCTATCCTCCAAATGGCCCGTACCTCAGGCTCAATCACATACAACGGATACCGTGTTAGGTTTTACCCGGACTACACTAAGGAGGTCCAGAAAGCCCGCCAGTCCTTCGACTTTTTGTTTGTTTTTTAAATATTTTTTTTTGGGTTTCCGTTTTTGTAAAAAAAAGTGGTTTTTACCACAAAAAGGGGTTTTGGGGAGGGGAGCCCAAAAAAAAAAAAAAGGATTTAAAAAAAAACATTTCAAAAAGAAAATAAATAAATTCGACCCTTTGATTTTCCGTCCTTTTGATTCGACCCTTTTGTCAGTCGACCCTTTTTTTTCTATCCTTTGACCTACAACCGGCTGCAACATAATCTTCCAAAGGGTTTGACACTCAATGAGGATGCGACCAGCGACCGCCGCCTTTCGGAGGCACCCTGTGAAACGCTGATGCACCCTAACTTCTGGTAGGGCCCGTATGTATCAAAGGGGAGTGCTCCCAGCAGCCCCCGCCTTTCCGAGGTGTTCTCGTCGCTACAGCCCGGCTTCTGCCCTATAATGGTTCACATTAATGTTTTTGTCACACGCCCCGTTGGCACTAGGTTCGGGTTACATGTGCTTCAGGTTGGAGGGTGCGGGGGGGGTAAGATTTTCTTTTGGAAACAGCCGAGGCAATCACACTCACTACTCAAGGTTGGGTACGGGCCAGAACCACTGGTGGGCAGACTGGGATGGGGCACAAGAGGGAGGGGCTCTGGACGGACAGGGTACCACCATCGGGGTGCCGCGGCCGCAGAAGAGCCCTCAGCCAGGAACCCAACCCCTCCTGGTGAATGTCATCTCTATATACACACCAATGGCACATGACAGCCACCTTACCCTGCTCACCTGGAATGTGAACAGGCTGGGCTCTGAGGTTAAAAGACGGCTAGTCCTCCAACAATTAAATAGACACTCACCAGACATCGCTCTGCTTACAGAGACACACTTGATGGGCACTGAATGTAGATTTTTCAAGGAATCCAACTATGCAACCACCTTCCATGCCGGGTTCTCCAGTAGCTCCCGGGGAACCATGATTCTGCTGCATAAAAGAGTCCCATTCCAACTGGGTGAACTTCACGCAGACCGGAGGGGCCGCTTTGTGGTGGTCACTGGGGACATCGGGAGGCCCTCCTGGAGCATTGCGGTGGCCTACGCCCCTCCCCCGTTGGCACACAAGTTCCTCCGAGACCTCCAGGAGGCAATGTTGAGGGCACGGGTGGATAGGTGGGTACTGGGCAGGGATTTTAATGAGGTCATGGACATCCGTAATGACAGAACGCATGTGGGCAATAGAAATCCTGATATACAAACCAAACTCCACGCCATCACATCTGCAATGGGTTGGGTGGATGCATGGCTCACTCTCCACCGACAGATGCTATTCCTTTTTCTCCAATGCCCCTAACTCCATGTCCCGCATAGACCACCTTTTTGTTCCCATAGACATGTCACACACGCTGCAAACTGCCACTTGCCTTGCTATAGGTGTTTCAGACCACTCCCCCCTCCAGCTCACTATAAAACTGCCCCAGGCCAGGCGCCAATCCTCCTGGCGACTTAATGCATACTACCTGGGTGTCCCCGAGGTGTGTCAAGGCCTCGTACAAAAGACAACTGACTACTTTACCCTCAACGAAGGGTCCATATCCAACCCTGTCACACTGTGGGAGGGCTATAAGCTCCGAAGGGAAGCTCTGTCTCTAATCACAGCACACCGTCGCCGCCAAACCCTAGAAATCTCTGAAAAGGAGGAAGCTGAGGCCAGGGCCGAAGAGGAAATCCTAGCCTCCGGGACACCAGAGTCCAAAGAGGCAATGGTCACGGCCCATGAACTGTTTCGGAACCTGGCACTGGATAATGCCAAGACCGCTCACTTCACTATGCGCAGTCAGATCTATGCCACGGGTGATAAGGCCGGTAAGACCCTGGCCTGGCTGGAGCGATGGGACAACACCCGTGGACATGTCAGAGCCATCAAGGGGCCCAAGGGGATACTGCATCAAGCAGATGCAGATTTAGCAAACGCCTTTGCTGCCTTTTACCAGAGCCTCTATGCCTCAAGGGACACCGCGCCCGCTAAGGGGTCCCCACACTACTTAGATGCTACCGTTCTCCCCACGCTCTCCAAAGCCCAGACCAATACATTGGAGGCGGAAATCGCAGAAGAAGAGGTGGCCGCGGCGCCGTCTCAGCTTCAACCTGGTAAAACCCCCAGCCCTAACGGCTTCCCCGCTGAAACTTGGCAGAGAATGGGTGACTCGGTCGCAGGCCGTATGTTGTTACGCTCCCGTATCGACGGTATGCTCCCGGAGGACCCAAGGCAGGCCACCATTGTGGTGATCCCCAAACCCAGAAAACCTCCTGACTTCTGCGCCTCATATAGACCCATCTCCCTCATCAACAGGGAGGCCAAAGTGCTAGCTCGGGTCCTAGCCGACAGGATGCTAAAGGTCATCCGCTCCCTGCTCCACCCAGACCAGTGCGGGTTCATGCCGGCTAAATTAACTAGGATGAACCTGCGCAGGGTCGAATTTGCAATCAGTCAGGCCCCCAACATCAAAGAACCCCTGGCGCTTCTCGCAGTCGACTTTGAAAAAGCTTTCGACTCAGTGGGGTGGTCTGCCCTGTGGGACATCATGGAGTGAATGGGGATTGGGCCCAACTTCATGTCTTGGGTTAGGCTTTTACACACTGCCCCCGAGGCGACGGTCCGGGTGAATGGTATCTCCTCCAAGCCCTTCCCGTTGGGTAAAGAAATCAGGCAGGGATGCCCCTTTTCTCACCTCTTGTTTGTATTAGCCATTGAGCCCCTTGCAATCCGATTTAGGGCATCCCTTGCATGGTCTGGGTTCACGTGGCCCAGGGGCGGCGAGGACCGGGCCTCGCTCTATGCTGACTATCTGCTTATCTACATGAGCAGTCCTAGGGTCTCATGCCCCGAGATTACCAAAATCCTCACAGAATACCAAACGTTCTGTGGGCTTAAAGTCAACAGAAAGAAATCCATCTTCTTTCCACTCCAGGGCGGGGCAGATGCGATCCCTCCGAGCTTCCCCTACTCAGTCTCCATCCAGAGTTTTGTTTACCTAGGTATCGAGGTGACCTCCCCAATCCCGAGGACTTCATCCGTCTTAACCTCCAACCCGTGGTGAGCAGGCTGGAAGCAGACGTCACTCACTGACAATCTTAACCCCTGGGCTTGTTGGGGAGAGCCGTCCTGTTTAAAATGCTTTCTTTCCCAAGGTTCCTTTACGTCCTCCAGAACTTTCCCATTCACATCCTCCCCACAACCTTCTCTAATATTGACTGCATTCTCCAGAAACTTCTTTGGGGTGGAAAACAACCCTGCATCGCCTTGACCACGATGCAGCGATCCGTCTGGGAGGGTGGCCTGGGTATACTCTTCCTTTGCGCCAACTGCTGGGCGGCACAATTAGGCGTCTTGAACTAATGGCTCCATGCGGAACCCGCTCCCCCACTTGTCGGTAATGAGACCAGGTGCATGGGAGAATGAACGCCCCTCCGGGTCCTATACAGAATGGACCCTGCCACGGCCAAACTCCCAGGTATGATACGCCAGATACGGCTGGTGTGGAGAGAAGCACTCCCACCCAATAGGTTGGAGGGACGACCAATGCTGAGCCAACTGATATGGGGCAATGGGTATTTCCCAGAAGTGGTCACTGTTGGGGCATACGAACCCTCACGGAGGTCCTACCGGACGGACACATTAAACCATTCGAAACATTACAAGTGGAGTTTGATCTACCACCCAGTGACATATACAGAAACACGCAACTGGCACACGCCCTACGCGCACAATTCCCCACCCTCTCAGACATCCCTGAAAGCTCACCCCTCGAGGTCAATGTAATACATGCAAGGATCCTAGCAAAATCCACTTCGACACTATACCAGGTGATTACTGCATTCAGGACTCAGGAGCTAACCCGCCAGCGAGAGAAATGGGAACGCCTAGTGGGTCCCCTGGAGTCAGAGGAGTGGGTGGAGGCCCTGATGTTCCCCCGCGAAATGGGCATCGATGCTAAATTAAGGTTAATACAGTACAAAATACTCCACCAAGCCTACCATTCCTGGGCAGCGCTCGCTAAGTGGGGACTGAGGGAGGACACCCACTGCCTCAAGTGCCGTAGGGCGCATGACACTTTTTACCACATAATGGTCTGGCATTATATGACTAAGAGGCACCCAACATCTAAGCCGATACCATCGATTGTGTCCCTTGCCCCATTCTGCTGTGCAACCACCCTCCAGCCAACCACCTCTCCCCAACAAACTGGCTCATGCCCATCCACTCCACGGTGACCTGACCAACTCACCACTGTCTAATACATGCGCAATGTTTTGCTGCCACACCGGCTGGCCTACCTCCTGTCTGAATGTGCTAATCCTGTATTTGGTTGTTTGTTTGACGGCGGGTATGCCCGCCTTGTTGTTGTAAACCAAAGAATTTATCAACAACAAAATAAACATGTGTGAAAAGAGACACACGTGAAGGTGAACTGCTGATTAGTGATTGAATTTTAAAGCAATTTTACCTTTGACAGAGTGGTCCGGCACTGGGTGGGTGCTCAATCGAAGGTCTCTGTAAGGTATCCAGCTGAGAAGTGACTAAAGTAGATGAATTTGGTCCGAGCCCAGCAGAGGGAGACCCTTCTCCTTCAATTAAATAAATGTGAATCGAAGTTCTCCCGTGATGAGTCAAGGAAAATCTCACACAGTCGAAAGTCTTCGATTTTGGATGAAGTAGAGAAAGTTCAGAAAAGTACATGAATTCGGTCCAAGCCCGGCAGAGGAAGACCAATCGAAAGTCTAGTGTTAAAGTGGGTCTGAGCCCGGCAGAGGGGGCCCTGACCTGAACAGTAAATCACCCAAGAAGATGTATAAGTGAAAATCCTTAGGAGAACAGAACTTTAAATGTTTTGTCATGTCGAATCACGCCCTCTGAAATTTGAAAATCGAGGCACAGAAGGGCCTGATGTGGAAGTTTTAAACTGCATCCTCGTTCTAGAGAAGCCAGAGAATGTGCTAAGCTCAGGCGTGCCACCTCGTCCCGTGGTGAAAACGTGGGAAAGGAAGCCAACGGCTTGAATATCCCGACATATCATTTCTTGAACACTTTTCTTTTGCACAACATTGTTTCCCATACTATTTGTATTTAGAAGGATTGGAAATAGGTTTATTGGTATAGTCCCTTTTATCTTGACAGACTCGACCAGGACTGCGTTATTATTTGATGGTGGTAGCTTGCTCTCATCTTTAGAGTTAGGATTAGATGGGCGTTTTTCACACCCAATTGAAGTTCAATAAACACTTACTGTCCGTCTTACTGATACCATGCCTTCCTTACACCCCCCTACGCAGCCCATGAGCACAATGATTACATCACACATGACATCACCGGGGGGACGCAGATTTAAGGGGGCGCCTCTGCCAGCACTTTTTTTTTTGGCACAGAATAGTATCAATTTAACTGTCTTTAAACTACCGTTTTTCATGGATAGGAAAACTGTCCAAAAACCTGAAAAAGCTCCATAAAGGTGAGTGGGGCTAAGCCTACTCATCCAAAATGAAAAGGCTACCTCACCAATGCCTTGAAACACTGTGTATAGGTGCGATATAAATAAAATATATCAGCAAGCCCCTTGATGAACTTGCAGGATTTTGCCCTGGAAACACTGGGCAGGACTGGGACCAACCAGAAAAATGGGTATTAGCATACTTGATGGAAAAACATTTGACCTTTTCGATTTGACTGAATTTTTATGATCATTTTTTTTGGTCAGATTAAATCAATATATGGGGAGGGGTAAGGGAATAGGTTAAAGTGGGTCCTCGCACCCTGATCCCCCTCATCACCTCATTTTCAACCAAAGAATTTAGGTCAAATTGGAAAACAACAAATATTTTTGACCAAGTAGACCTAAACCGATCTGCCACAGCAAGCGCAAGGTTCTGCTGCAATTTTACATTGTAACTTTTATAAATTTGTTCAAGTAATGGACCTATCAGGAAAGATATCTGACTTCCTGGAGCCCTGACCCTGCACAGCAACCACAAGTGAGCAAAACCATGCGATTGCTCTGGGTGGGACAGGGCTCCGTGATGTGGGTTACATCTGCTGGTTCCTCCCAGTCATCCACATTCCACAGCGGGTGGTAGGAAGAAAACAAAAATATGCCAAATCCCAATGTTAAATTTCAGCTGGATCTTGCATTTACTATAGCCAGGTCAGGGCTCCACAAGGTTGGACACATTTCCTGGTTATCCACCAAATATTAAACCAACAAAAATGGCTGGTATCCATTTATGAACACTCCAAGGACCTATCAACCAGTGCATCATGGGAAATAATTAAATGATTTTGGCACCATGGGTACAACTGTGGGATATATATTTTTTTTTTAAACTTTCTTTATTTCTCTTGACAACACACCAGAAACCAACAAGGCGCCACATGGCACCAGCAATGAGTCAAAGGAACTAGCAACATACATAATGAGCAACACATCATGCATCAATTCGAGTATACAGAGAATGAGGCAGCAGACTGGACATTAATAACTGTATCAGGGGAAGACAATTTATGGGGAGTCCCCAGGGGAGGACACAACAGAGTTTGTGGGTGAGGCCATGGCAGCCATATAGTCCCGAAACTTCCGCCAGATGTCTCTTGGCCTCAAGTGTGAGTGTTGCATTGCATTCCAAGATTACTCAGTATCATGAACCCATGTAATTGACCTGAGCCACTGTGCATAGGTAGGGGCCCTAGGACGGAGCCAGCACAACAGTATACAGCGGACTGCCAACAGCATGCCTAGACCTGCAAGTTTCTTAGAGTCGCGGGGAAGCTGTGGGAGATCATGAAACAGGCAGTGTAATGGGGTGGGGGCTATAGTGTGTTCCAAGATATCTGATAGTGCAGAGAAGACGTTTAACCAGAACTGGGTAAGACGGGGACAGTGCCATAACATATGAATGTAGGAGGCTCGATCCATGCCACACCTGGGGCACCTGGGAGGAACGCTGCTGAACATGGCCTTACAGGTGTATGATGTTATCTGTGTAGCACCTTGAATTGTATTAATTTAAATTTAGTGTTATAAGATACATTGTGGGTGCGGCCACACATTCGGGACCATCTCTCGTCAGCGAGTTCAACTCCAAGATCCTCCTCCCATGCGCGACTCAACCCTGTAAAGGGGGGGGGCCGCCCCATTCTGCAGTAAAGAGTACAGACTCGACACCTTGCCGCTAAAGGAGAGGTAGGAGCAGAGTTCCGCCACTATAGGCTCGTCAGGGGGTAAGGCGGGGAAATCAGGGAATTTGGATTTGAGATTCTACCATAGTGAGGAGTATTGTAGCCACACTGAAGGCCGGCATCTAAGGGGTGACGGAAGATCTAGCCACTCAACAAAGTTCTCCTGTTCGTAGGCATCACGGAGTGCCAGGAAGCCAGCATCTGCCCAGTGAGATACTACTGATTGTGGGATATGCGGGACATCGGGAAGAAAGTTCCATAATGGCAGGGCTCAGTGGAATGGGTGAGGCTTGCCGACCATTGTCCAAAGTTTGGACAATGCTAAGGACGTGGCAGCAACCGGGTCCGCGGAGTCTGGGTCAGGTGGTGCCAGTTTGAGGATCAGGGAACCTATCACGCGGTCCGAGACCGCTAGTTTTTCCAGCCGAACGTGTGAGGGGGGGGGGGGGTCAGTGGTATTAAACCAATATGACGCAAACTGCAATTGGGCTACTACCCAGTATCTGATGAAATCTGGAGCGTTGAACCCACGCAGTTCCTTGGGAGCGGTCAATGTGGACAGCTTAAGGCGGACAGCCCCCGAATGCCACAGAAAGGTGTTGCTTATCTGGCGCAGGGTTCTGAAAAAAACATCCCCACGCCACACAGGGAGGTTAGTGAATCGGTACAGGAGTTGGGGTAATACCACCATTTTAAGTATTCCAATCCTGCCTGCTAGTGAAATGGGGAGTTTGGACCAGCTGGAAGCCCTCACCGCAAGGCTAGTTAAGTAAGTCTGATAATTATCCTCGCGAAGCTTGGCCACGTGGTGGGAAACCACCACCCCCAGGTAGGTGATGCTGGATGGCGACCAGTTGAATCCACATAAATCTGAGGGGGGATGCGTGGAATCCGTAAGTGGGAATAAGGTGGACTTGGAGCAATTTATTTTAAGGCCAGATATGTCCCCAAAGCGAGCCACATCCACTAGTATGGGGGCGAGGTTAGAGTCGGGAGACCGGATGCACAGAAGAGCGTCGTCCACATATAGGGAAACTACATCGGATTGGCCGACTGTGCGCAGGCCCCTATGTGAATGTGATTGGCGTACCATGTCCGCAAAGGGTTTCATAGCAATAGCGAATATAAGGGGGGGGTAGAAGGGGCAACCCTGTCGTGTGCCTCTGGATATCTGGAAGGGAGCGGAACATTTGTCCTTGGTACGAACTCTGGCCGACGGGGCAGTGTAAAGCAGCCTAACCCAGGCACGGAAGTTGGGGCCGAACTTGCACCTCTCGAGGACTCGCCATAGATACCTCCACGAGAATGAGTCAAATGCCTTCATCATGTCTAGGGTGGCTGCAACCGCCTGTGTGGTCGGAATGATTCTGCTGATTACATTGAAGAGCCTCCTCAAATTCAGGGATGTAGATCTGCCCGGGGCAAATCCAGCCTGGTCGGGGTGGATAATGTGCAGCATGTGTGGGGCTAGGCGGTTGGCCAGCAGTTTAGCGTATATTTTAACATTGCTGTTAATCAGTGACAGCGGTCGGTATGAGCCGCACTGAGTAGGGGGCTTACCTGGTTTGAGGAGCACTGTTATCAGTGCCTCCCGGAGAGATGGAGGGAGTATACCCTTTTCACACAACTCCTCCCACAAGGCCAACAGTTGCGGAATCAGGATTGACTTCTATCGTTTATAAAAATCCATGGGGAGCCCGTCGGGGCCAGGAGCCTTCCCTGATGGCAACGATGCAATGGCCTTGTCAAGTTCCTCAGAGGTAAACGGTCTCTCCAGGAGAAGGCTGGTTTCAGTGGACAGTACTGATAGGGGGAGGCCCTCTAAGTAGGAATCAATTTCCGGAGCCTGGGGACCATCGGCAGCAGAGTACAAGGAGGTATAGAACAGCTGAAACTGGGAGTTTATGTCATGTGGGGAGGTGGCGAGTGAGCCATCAGGTCTCACTATCGCAGGGATATGGGGGGCACCGAACTCCCAGCGCAATAGCCTGGCGAGCATACGACCTGGGTGTTCGCACGACCTGGGCGTTCGCCCTCTCCGTATTTCCTCACCGCCTGACGGAGTCTAGGAATTTAACCTCTCACTGGGCGAGTTCACGAAACCTGTCCAGCTCGGAACCCAGGGCATCCAGAGTGATTGGGTAGTGGTCGTGGGCATATTGGGACTCAAGGATAGCCAGGGCCGATTCACTAGCAGCAATGTCAGAACGGATTCCTTTAAGTATGCCGCAGCACTTGGATATGGCCATCCCCCTCACATACGCTTTAAACGATTGCCACAGGACAGTGTGCGATGTTACGGAGTCTGTATTGATCTCAAAGAATTCCTCGATGGAGGATTCGAGTTCGGCTGCGAAGGCCTGGTCGAGAAGCGCATATGGTCCCAGCCTCCACTGCCTAGATTTTCCGGCATCCTGACCCCAGTTTAGGAAAATGAGTACCGGTGAATGGTCCGAAATCGTCCTAGGGAGGATAGCCAAGTGAGACAAGGATCTGACCAGTGTGTCCGTTATAAGCCATCTGTCTATCCTGGAATGGGAATTGTGAACCAAAGAATAGAAGGAGAATGTGCGGGAGTCAGGGTTCATTAGGCGCCATACATCCACAAGTGCCAGACGGGGAAGGGATGCAAGGATAGTGTAGGCTGCCTTGGAAAGTTGGCGAGGTCTGGTGCCTCTAGGGCGACATCTAGTATGGTATTGAAATCGCCCCCCCATAATATTGGGAGCAGGGGGTAACTTTCAAGGAGGGCAGCTAAGTGTAGGTAGAATTCAGGGTCGTCAGAATAGGACCATATATATTCAGGATAGCTATCTCTTAGTGGAGAAGTTTGCCCGTGATCAATAGTATCTGCCCAGAGGATCGATATGTGAGTGGTGGCATGTGAATTTCGGGCTCTTGTGTATCAGAGTAAGGGTGTCACGGCTTTGCGTAGAATAGTTAGTATAGTACATCTGGGGCCCCCATTGCCTCGCAAACCGCTCACACTGCTCCGAACGAGCATGGGTTTCCTGTAAACATAGGATTTTCACCCCATGACGTTCAGCATGTAGCTGTACCCGTCACATCTTTCTGTGATTGCCTAACCCCCGGATAGGTAGGGTTAGGGTTAGGGTTAGGGTTAGGGTTAGGGTTAGGGTTAGGGTTAGGGTTAGGGTTAGGGTTAGGGTTAGGGTTAGGGTTAGGGTTAGGGTTAGGGTTAGGGTTAGGGTTAGGGTTAGGGTTAGGGTTAGCCATACTCGCGCGAGCACTGCTTGTATTCCGGCCACGGGGGTGCCAGCCACAGGGAGCTAGTGGATCCGGCGGTGCGTGGAGCCCCGTCTGTGCACTCAAAACGCATTGCCTTGGCGCATGGGGCGCCTCTAGTGGCCGTCAAGACTTTAACCATAACGTCCCCTCCCGCTCCCCCCACCCACATCCCTCCCTCAATCGGAGGGACGAGACCCAAACTAACTATCAACCAGGAACTTCTAGGCATCAACGCCTGGGGGACTGTTAGCTGCCGGGCAGTGGCGCACCGGACCAGGGAGAGCGTGAGGAGAGTATGCAATCTAATAGTATTTACCATAGTGTTCGAGGCATGTACAGGTAATCGAGGGGCCATGGCCAATGGGAAGTGAAACCAGTAAGCAGGAGGGAAGCAGCCATGGGTCCCGATATACCATCTGGGGAGCTGAATGTGGAGTCTGAGTGGTGAGGGCGGGACAGGGGTCCAAGGGCCCACCCTCGGGGGTCTGGTAGTAGTCATAGAATAGTCACCCGAGATGGGGTCTTGTCAGGGAGTAATGCCTTTGGGAACAATGAGTCAGTGTGGCACACAGGGCCACAATTGCATAGGATAAAAAGGAGCAACGTGAACAAACCAGCAATCAATAAACTTCAACGATAGGGTGCCATCATAGGGGGAGACGCCAACAGGGGTCCCCCACGTGTCCTAGGCACAGCAGTATGCAGAGTAGGTATACATCCCATCTTGACAGTAAGTGGCTCAGCCCGGGATGCGTTTGTCTATAAATTTGGAGGCCTCCTCTGGGATAGTGAAAAAGAACGTTTGGTTGGAGTGTTCGATTCTCAGCTTTGCAGGAAAAAGCACAAAGTATTTAACCCCTAAGTCTCGGAGTCTTCTTTTTACAGCTATAAAGGTTTTACGCTCCTGCTGCACAGCCACGGAAAAGTCTGGATATAGGTGTATCCTCGCCCCCCCTCCAGCCCCAAGGAGCAGCTCCCCCTTAGCTCTGGCCGCTCTTAAGAGGGCATCCCGATCACGAAAATTCAGGATCCTGGCAATGATGGGGCGGGGAGGTGCGCCAGGTCTGGGTTTCGCGGTTAGGGAGCGATGCGCCCTTTCCACCGCAAATTGTGCTGACTGTTTAGGGTGGTCCAGCAGTGTTAAAAGGGTTTGTTCCACATATTCCTCCATGGGCTCACCAATGTCATCCGCGGGTACGCCAACAATGCGGAGGTTATTTCAACAGGAGCAGGATTCAAGATCGTCATTTTTCTTCTCCACTGCCAGGACCCGACTGGTGAGAGTGGTAACCGCCGCACGGAGGGAGCCCAGGTCATCCTCAGTAGTACCAACCCTAGTTTCGATGTCAGCGACCCGGCTATCTGTTCTTTCGGTATGAGCCTTTATCGACGAGATGGTACCATTCATATCGTCTAACTTAGTGTGCAGCGTGGTGAAGCCTTCGCGCATGTATTCCAGCATTTTTTGCGAGTCATCTGGGGGTGAGGATATCAAGGCGGTGGGCGATTCCTCTGGAGGCTCGGTCTGTGGTCTGGAGGGTGTCTTAGTGAACATATTCAGTGAGCTTTGCTTTCTCCCGGCTCCCGCTCCCTTGGTCATGATGGCAAGTAGAGATTAATTTGCCGGCGCCTCGAAGGTGCCAGCTGTCAGGTGTGGCAAGTTTCCCTCCGGATGCAGCTCAGGATGATCCTCTCTGGGCAGGCGAGGACCACTGAAGGCCTGTCCCGTGGTAACGCACCGGACCACCGTTGTTCTACGATAGTGCGGGAGGATATGGCCGGAGCGGCAATGGCAGGGGCCACGAGAAGTAGGCTAATAAGAGACAGGGAATGATCTTCTCAGTCACTGCGATTCCATGGGTGGTGAGGCCCAGTAATCAATCCCAGATTCAGCTGTGAGCCACTGGACGGACGGCGCAGCCGGCCATTCACATCACAGGGGGGGGGGGACGGGAGGGGGAGGACACGTGCAGTAGAGAAGTTCATATGTATGCCTCCCGGCCAAAATTTGAAATCCCCAGCAGGGCACTGATTAGGATGCCAGTAGCAGGAAGCGATGATGGCACGTATTATGAGCCGGGTCGAGTCCAAAAAACACGGACAGGCTACGGGTACTCCCCCAGGCGTTCAACCACATGCACGTGTGGCACCGGGTCGGCCACGGGGCCGTAGTCCAACCAGGGGGGAGCCAATGAAGAGGGCCAAGGCCCGCTGGAGGCAGAGCCACTCAACCCCCCCCTCGCCCCCTACCTGGTAGCAGGCCTGCGGAGGGGTGGCAGGGAGAAAGATGCTGTGCGGGTAGGCGCAGAGCTGCAGACGGCGGGCCAGCCGTGCCGGTAATCTCTCAGTAAAGGCGTCGCTGATGTCAACGGAGGTCGCATCTGCAGTAGGTATGGCGGGCCAACAGGGCAAGGCAGCCGTCGGGAGGGCAGGAAGGACAGAGTCCGGCTCCGCAGGCCCCTCCCCCGCAGTAGGCCACAACGCCGCGCCCCCAAGTGGCTGGGAGGGCCGCAGCAGACGGGGTGATCGGGCAGAAGGAGTCCCAGCAGGGACCGGGTGACCACAGCTCGGCGCCGGGGGTGCGTTTCTCCACAAAACTTCCCAGGGCCACAGAGGATAGGGTTATAGGGATACGCCGTGGATTTCAGGCGGATGCAGTGGGGTTGCGGGCCTGAACGCGAAGGTTCTTTGCTCTCCCCGTCCGGAGCACAACACCCAGGCGGCGTTCTTGCTTCGGCGCAACAAAAGGCTGCACACCCTGTCACACACAGTCAAAGTGGGGGTGAAAACAGAATTCTCATTGCAGGAGCATACCAGTGGGCTTTGATACATTTAACATGAAGCAAGGCCACAGAATTGGGCTAAAAACCGAAAATGACTTTTAATGCAGCTTCGCAACCTTCAAAGTGCAGTTTTGGCGCTAGATCGATTCATTTTCCAGTTAATCCTTGAGAGTAAAAGGGTTACAGATCATCCAGGTGGCTCAGAGGAGCCGGCCTCATTGACTGACAGCAGCTAAGAAACGTAATTCATGAAAAAGGCAGCCTAGCAATGTTTGTTTTCAGTTCCACAGGGAAAAATGCAGCTAAAAATGGCAACATCTCTCTGCACAGCTGAAATTGTTAGAACTCCAAGCAAAGGCTGGATACATACATCAAGGCTGCAGACAATTCCCAGCACTCAAGGACAGAAATAATGCTGAATTAAATGTGTGAGTGCTGCATAAGAAAATTGGATTTAAAAAGGACTCCGTTTAAGGTGCTTTTTCCATGAAGAAAGTGCAAAATCGCCTGTTTAAAAGCATGTTTTGGTTTAAAGGTTTAATACTTTAAGAAAAGTCAAAGGATTGCTAATGTCATAATACACTGATAAATGTATGCATTTTATATGTGTTAATGAAAGATGTAGGTAACAAAGTCAAAACCGAGTCTTGAGTTAATTAAATATTTAATTCTGAGCCGACAGCCTCAGCCTGGGAAAGGGTGACACCTCACTGCTGGCAGAAAGGACTAATTGCTGCTGGGAGGTTTTTGCATACTCATGACAAAGAACCCATCTGCTTTTGTCTGAGACTCAGCTAAAGACAATGGCAAGCTGGAACACTCATCCCTATAGGGGAGGGGAAGGAAACTTCCATCTCAAGAGGGAGGACCCCACCCTGATCAAAGGAATTTGGCAGCTGTTGCCAGTTGAAATACAAGTAAAATAAACTGCTAAGGATTTTTGGGGGTTAAATGCCTATTTTTAATTAAGCTTTAAAAACCTTTAACTTTGCCACATGAAGGAGGATCCATATAAAAATTGGGGTTGTAAATCTAATTGTATGCTCTTTCTTTGAAGACCTGATTGAACCCTGTACTACCTAAGGAACACAAGTTATACAGAAACAATAATTGCGCCAAGACTACTGATTCTGCCAATCAAATATTGTATACCCGTGTTCTAGGAGTGATTGCACAGATTGTACCGAATTAGGAATGCTTAGGCCAAATCTTTATGAATAAAATTAACAATTCCACAGAAAGACAAAGCCAGCTCTCACTGACATCGGAATTAGATGTAAAGATAACCCACACAGTATGTAATGTATGTGTCTGATTTTATTAGAGGGCATAATTATAGAAATGCGTATATGTGGGAAAGTTAAATTGTGGTCCAAATAACTGTGGGTGTTTCCCAAGGCACATCATAAAATATGACAGCTCTTTCTGGCTTCCAACCAGAAAAAGGCCAGTGCCTTTGACTATCAGAGCCTTGGGGGTGCGGGGTGTAAGTCTGCCCCTAGAATTAAACTGAGTGATGTCACTTGGCATGATAAATAAGGGAACCGCACAACACACAGACCCACACGGATTCCAGACTACCTCCCGATTTCTGCGTGACGCCCTGTTCCAGAATTCTTCATCTTGTCCTGATCCAGCCTACTTTGCAAAACCAAGGCCATCAGTATTTGCTGAAGTCTTTTCCGTTAGGCCCAAATCCTGAACCATCCCAAACTTAAGGGAAATCATTCCGATCCAGTTTGGCTTGCTACCATTCATGCTTGCCTGCTGAAACTCGCCATCCCGCTAATCTACAGTGACCAGAAGGGACAATACAATCTGAGGTGCAGTCCAATTGACCAGAACCGCCCAGCTGACATCCCGCCAGAAGTGCCCTGCTGCCTATAGACCCGATCTGTGATGACCAGAATCTGATGGTCCAATATTAATTTACAGTGGACTGCAAGTATAAATAGGAATCCTAGTAACCCATAGTATATTTGCCTTTTCGCATCCCAATCTATAACCCATCCATCTCTTTAACTTAAGAACTTGTAATAGTGTCACACCAGTCTTGAAACCTTGCTTTGATTTCTTGTGCAAGTAATATTTTTTTTCAATCCTTTTGACTTGTGAAATCCCAAATCCTTAAAATCATCCCACGGGTAATCCGATTGAGTCCTCCAAGACGGACACGGAGGTGCTGGGGTTGGTTTCCGCAGACCTCTCTGGAGCTTACTGTGTTTCAAACTGGTAACCAGCCTGAATAACCTAATTTAGAGCATAATTGTCATTATAAAAACCGATTTCTGTTTTCATATTCGTGACTTTATTTTCAAAAACGCCTCCGATTCAAACTTGCATAACTTCTTCAGTTTTATAGCCAGAGACTTCATTTCAACTCTCACTTAAACCTAATACATGTAGCTACATCCACAACTAAAAATTGTGAAACAGTATATTTGACCTGTTTTTATTAAAAATTGCATAGTGAAATTTAGGCGGGAATTCGCAATTTTGCAAAAGCTTTCCACGTGTGTTTTCCCATTCAAAGTATTTCCAAACTTCCATTTTGATTTGAAGTGTGTATTGTTGCTCATATTGTAGCTTACGTTTGTTAGGACCTGTTCAGTGTTGCTCTCATAGGAATTTATATTATTTTAAGGATTTTTGCATACTTTTCATTGTTTCACACAGCCATTTTCAACTGTCATTTTAAAAGTGTAAAAGTTCCAAAACCCTATACACTGTTCTTTTATTCCTGAAATACTGCTGCTTACTTACATCTGTGTAGAACTGCTCATTTGTGAATTAAGAACTTTGCAGGGTGAAACCTTAATTTAAATGCCATCTTTTCAAAAAGCCAAAAGGGTTCTTTTTCCTATGTTTTAGCTTGTGTATTGCTATAGGTGAATTATATTGCCTTACACACTTTAGGAATTGTTTTGTCATTACATTGGTGATTGCTGCCCCATATATTAATTTGTGTTTGATTTGAATTGTAAATAAACAAATACCTTCACCAACCAGCCCGATTCCTGGTCCATTGTGACCTGGGGGGTATTTTGAGAAGGGTGTGATATGAGTGGTATATCACCCAGAACATACACAATAAAAAAGTATTTCATGTGTGCGCTACATGCTAGGCGAGACCCAGGGGTATTGCCCGATTGGAATCCTTACCACGCTCTCTGCCAAACATTTCTATACAATGGGACCGGTAAAATAAACTCTTCCATATTCCAGGGCCGGGATGCCATAAGGAATCTCACCAACACATGTGTCCAGTGTTAAATGCAGTTAGTATGCGTTATGTAGTGCTTGGGATGGATGTGGAAGCCTGGTGATGCAAGAGTGAATTTTGGCTGCGAGTGAGAGTATGTATGTAGACAAGGATCTAGATACAGGCAGTTGGAGAGCACCTGCCTTGGTGATGAGAACCAGTGGTTATCTCACAGTAACTCGGAAACATCTTCTTGTAACTGGGCAGAAGATATAATAAAGGACTTACGCTGGAACCTTACCTGTGTGCTCAAGGACGATGCGTTATTTCACTGGCGACGAGGAGAGAGAAATCACTGCCCCCACAAGTAAGTCCCATCACCCAGGGCAACAAAAGAGGCATGGGCTGGAGGAGGTCCCAAGGACAATGCAGTGTGCCCAGGGTAAAGTAAGTGGGTCCGGTGCCCAGGAGAAGACGCACAGTGAAATATAAGGGGGCAGAGCACCAGATGAAGAGGGAGGGCTGCGCTCCAGCAGAAGACCCAAGTATTTGTGCCCAGAAGATGAGCTAGGGCAAAGCAGGAAAGGGAGACCCTGGTGAAGTCCAGAGGGAGCTACAGGTCACAGCAAAAATTAAAGGAGCTGTAGGACATTCTAGCCCAACACTACGTATAAAAGGAAGCTGCAACTGTGAGCAAAGAAAGAAGGTGTGCTTTGCCAATAGAATACTCTAGCCAGGAAGAGCGTATTTTCTCAATCATAGAGATCTGAAGCAAATCATAAAGGGAGATCAAGAGTAAATGCAGAGGTGGGAATGGATAAAGCGTGCCCTGATAAATGTAGCGTACATGCGACTCGGAAATAAAGTAATATGAAGCGACTGTCAATTGGAGGCAAAGAGAATGCGTCCCGTGCATAGGGAGGCGGCCATGGCAGTTACAGCCGTTACCTGTGAAGTTGCTTGCAGGAGCTACCGGTCTCTGTTGCTCTGGAGAGACTGGTGGAGAATGCATGGGGAGATGGCAATGAAGTGGAACCCATGCGTGCGACATTCCGCATGAAGTGAAGATGGTGTCTGGACTAAATAAAAGGACCTTGCGGCAAGTATGTCACCTCGTAAAGTGATGGAGCAGGAATGAAGAGGAAGGCGAAGAGGGAGTGCACACAGCTGATGTTAGTGTAAACGCGGACCCGCTTACACCGGCAATGAAACAAATGGCACGGTAACTGGTATCCGTGTATGGGGAGACCCTACAAGATGGCAAAGCAACACCGATGTTTTATCGGGTTTATGAGGCTAAGGCTGCCAAATGCTCCTTTGGTTAATTGTACAATAGCCATGAATCTTAACAAGTAAAGCAGGAAGGTGGGTGAAGTGCTGAGAACCATGTGTGGAAGGAGTCATTAGGATTGAATCCATTCTTTTTTTTAAATATATTAACATTCTTATTAAATTTCAACCTTAACACTTAAGAACCAAACATCAACAAGGTTATTAAACAAATAAGAACAAACAATTCATCACATTGAGATACACTTCACTCAATACCTGGAAAAATACATAATTCAGACGGGATAGATTTTAGAGTCACAATTCTAGAAATCCTCCCCAAATCTGAATTTTCTTATCTCTAAAAAGAATAATTCTCTCCATTCTGGCCACCTGTCTTAGGTCTGAAATCCATTCTGCAAATGTAGGTCTCTCCACATCTTTCCACCTCCTTAGCATAACTTTTTTTGCAGAATTAGATGCCCTGAAGAACCAACATCTTTGAGGGTATGTGAGATCAGCAACTAATTCATCTTTGCCCAGAATCACACTTGCATAGTCATAATCCACATCAAGTATGAAAACTTCATTAATTTTCAGCTAAACCTACCTCCAAAAATGTCTTAGTTCATAACACTCCCATATCATATGCTCAAATGTCCCTCTGTCATGGCTGCATCACCAACACGCCTCCGAGTCACTAAGACCCTATCATAAAGCCCTTCAGGTGTCCAAAAAACCTGGTTTAAAATCTTGATCGGATAACTTCTCTCACCCAGATTTAACGATCTTAGAGACACATTCTTGCAAATGTTCGACCACCTATTCTCGCACACCTCCGTGCCTAGCGTTTCTGACCATTTGACTAATAACTCTTAACTTGGCTCATTATATTGACTCAGCTTCTTGTATATTCTTGAGGCCATATGTCATTCAGATTTGCATTCTTTGAAGCAGATATGCCATCCTTTGTCCGTGTCTGGAATTTTGTTCAACGACTTCTTGAGCTTCCTATATTCCCCCAGAGTACAATCCAGGAGACCCTTACTTGTAGACAGTTGTTTAAAATTGAGCCATTTTTGTCCATCCACTAGATCTCCAAGATATTGGATGCCTCTCAGTAGCCAGTTCGGCCAGAGAAGGGATTTCCCATCCAACTTTATGTCAGGATTCAGCCAGATTGAGGTAATGGAATTCCCTACTATATTCTGTTTGCTTTTCTTCAGAAGCGCTCTCCAACATGCTCTGATAAAAGTTGGAGGCGGAGAGTATTTACAGCCGGCTCCATCCACAGAAGTAAGAATAGCTCTAGGGGAGAGAGGGAAAGCTCTACTAGTCTCCACCTGCGTCCAAACATAATTCGAGTTTTCTGAATGGAACCAGGTGTTTTGCACCAAACGCTAGTTGATAATTGTCAAAGTCCGGAACACCCAGACCACCACTCCCCTGAGACAATTGCAGCTTCCACAATTTCAAACGAGGCTGCTTACCTTATCATAGAAAGGCTTGCATCAAGCACTCAATTTTCTTAACTAAACCCTTTTTGATCTGTAGAGGAATCATGCTCAGCACATAATTGATTCTAGGAGTCAACGTCATTTTGATGGCATGAACCCTGCCCCAAAGGCTCAATGTCAGTTCATTCACCTCTTCAGGTCCGATTCCAAATTTTGGGTAATGCACGCAAGATTGAACTCCCATCATTTTCGACACGTCTTTTGTCAGCCAAATCCCTAAATAACGCATCTCATCAGGACACCAACTAAGTCCGTACATAACCATACTAAAGATCGAACAGGAGGTTGACGCTGGCATCGCTTCCGACTTCACCCAATTGATCTTAAATCCTGAGACTCTATGGAAAGCCTCAATTTGATCCATCGACACTGGAACTGAAGATTGGATGTTTTGCAAGACCAGCAGCATGTCATCAGTGTAGAGCCAAACTTTTTGGCAGTCCTCTCCAAACTGTACTCCTTCAATCTTCACATCTTCTCTGATTCGGACAGCAAGAAGCTCCATTACAATCACGAATAATATAGGAGAGAGCGGACAGCCTAGTCTCGTTCCCCTCTCAAGATCACATTTCTCAGAGGCATATCCATTAGTTTTCACACAAGCAATTGGACAAGAGTATAAGAGCCTAATCCATTTTATCCAATTACATCCAAAAGCCAAGAGATACTCACACTCAATCCGGCTTTCTCTACATCCAAAACACCACCACCTCCTTCTGATGATCTTTACTTCGAACAACGTTAGCAACAACCTTCTCATGTTGTCAGAGGCATGCCTCCCCTTCACAAAACCAGTTTGACTTTGGTCTATTACTGTCGGTAGAAAACGTTCCATTCTCAATGGTAGGGCTTTGGCGAAGATTTTATTGTCCGTATTAATCATACTTATGGGTCTGGAACTGCTCGTCATCAAAAGGCGATTTCCCTTCTTTCAAAAAAGTTGAAATTGAAGCATGCCTTGTTGTCGCTGGTAACTGACCTTTCTTTAGAGAAGCATGTAACATGGCCAACATCAGATTGTAAACTTCATCCGAGAGGATCTTAAACAACTCGGCCAGCAGACCATCTGGTCCCAAGCATTTTCCAGAGTTCAGCATACTTGCAGCTTTTTTTTTTTTTAAACATTTATTTTATTGAGAGAGAAGGTCAGCAGCAAGAACAACAGTAGATAAATATCAAAGCATAGTTTGGAGGTATTCGCAGTATTCATACATACATGTCATACAACAGAACATTACACATCATGGTGAGGGAGCAGGAGTTGCATCATCTGGTGCCAGATCCCATAGGTACGCACGTAACAGTGTCCAAATATCTTTGGGACGACAAGGTATCGGAACCGATAGGACAAAAAGTTCCTCGTTGTGGTTTACCATGCACAAGTCTTTTAAAAAGTTAGCTCTGGATGGAGCAGTGACGGATTTCCACGATCTAAGAATACATCGCTTTGCAACAACACATGAAATGTTAAATAGACGCATGTGGTTTCCCTCACTTTACCAATGTCACCAAGCAGGTACTTTAGTGGGGACAGGGTCGCCGGGATCGACGTTATGTCCTCAAGTAATTCCGCCACCTCTTGCCAGAATTCCACAATCAAAGGGCATGACCAGTACATGTGATATGGCCCAGCGTTTGGTGCATTACACTTAGGGCAGGCTCCTGTGCAATTCTCAACAAATTTAGCTAACCTGGCGGGGGCATAATGTAACCGATTCAGGATTTTGAACTGAATCAGCCGGAGGCCAGCATTCATAGACACGGATCTGGTGAGTTGACAGAAGCGTGACCACCGTATTTCATCAATTTGGGTACCCGTATCTCGTTCCCAGGTCTCCCTTATCGCATTACGGGACGGGGAATGGGCCTGCACCAAAGAGTATACCAGCGACACCCCCTTGTTTGGACCATTTGTAGCCACTATTGCCCTAATGCATTCATGCACCTGGGGTTCCATCGGAAAAGTTGGCCATCTAGCAGCAAAAGCAGTTTTCATACGATGGTATTGGAACCGTTTAAGTTGGCCTCCTCCCACCGCCCCAACAAAATCTGTGAGTTCGCAGAATACGCCATCTGGGAACATGTCACGTAGCGTAAACAGCTTTCTTGGATCCCAGGATTGTTGAAGGGCTTTGTCAAATGTAGGGGATATACTCGAGAAGTTCCACAGGGGGACCTTCGGATTGTAGGGGGTCTCCAGGCCAATTCTTTTATATATCTTAGCCCAGGCTTGTGTAGTTGTGTATACCGGGTCAAGTGGGCAGATGTCTCTGTAAACAGGGTTAAGGAGGACTGATCGGATATCATTGGGGCGGACAGCATATTTTTTTATGAAAACATGGGGATTTGTATCCTCGGGGTCGAACCAATGTTTAGCAAATTGAGCCTGTGCAGACAGGTAGTAAAGTTCAAAGTCAGGTGCAGCAATACCTCCCTGTGAGAATGGTTCCACCATCTTATCCCATCCCAGCCTGGCCGTCTTCCCATTCCAGATAAAAGTAGAGGCGAGCGACCTGAGTTTTGCAAAAAAAAGCCTTGCCGGGCCATATCGGGATGTTATTAAAATAATATAGAAGTTTGGGTAGAACTACCATTTTGAGTATCGCCACACTACCATAAAGGGACAGTGGGAGACTGGTCCATGTCTGGAATTTGGTCGCCAAACTTGATAGCAGTTCCCCATGGTTATGTGCGTACAGCAATTGTTTATTCCTAGCGATCACAACACCCAAGTAGCGAACCTGAATCAGAGCGGGCCTGAGTCCCACTATTGCAGAGAGATCACCCGTGAAATCAGTTAAGGGAAATATCTCAGACTTAGGAACATTGATTCTATACCCTGAATACTCTGAGAATTCGTGTATGTCTGACATGATGTGTTGTACATTCTCCTCTGGATCACGGACATATAACAAAGTGTCATCTGCGTATAGTGAAATGATCTGAGGGGGGCCGGTCATCCTGAGTCCTCTATGTGAATGGTGCTGTCGTATATACTCCGCCATTGGCTCAATGGTAAGTGCAAATAGTATAGGTGAGAAGGGGCATCCATGCCTGGTGCACCTATGGAGCCAAAATGTAGGGGATAGCGTGCTATTAGTGAGGACTTTAGCGGTAGGGTGGGTGTATAGTAGCTTTACGCATTTAATAAAGTATCGACCAAGGCCAAACCATTCAAGCACCAGGAAGAGGCATGTCCAGGTCACGGAATCGAAAGCCTTTTCAGCATCAAGGACTACCACTGCCGCCTTCGCCTCAGGATCAATCTGTGCCATTACATTAAACAGGCGTCGCAGGTTGAGTGCAGTGGATCTGGATGGTATAAAGCCTGCCTGGTCTGGGTGGACCAGGATTGACATATACGGGAGGAGTCTGGTAGCTAACACTTTGCCGAAGATTTTCGCGTCAGTGTTAATCAATGAGAGGGGTCTGTAGGATCCCATCTCATGTGCCGGTCTACGGGGTTTCAGGAGGACTGTAATAATAGCTTCACGTATCGATTCTGGAAGGTCCCCTCGGTCCATCGATTCCTCCCACATTTTTAGCAGTAAAGGGGCTAATTCACTCCTGAATTCTTCGTTTAATTCCGCGCTCCGGCCATCCGATCCGGGGGCGCGGCCTCCTGTCAAAGATTTAATGGCCTCTTCTATTTCTGCAAGTGTGATGGGCCGGTCTAGTATGTTACAGGTTTCAGCAGTTAATGTAGGGAGGTCTAGGCTGTCCAAGTACCGGAACGTCTCCTCTGAACACTTTGTGTCATGATTAGAATAAAGGGAGGAATAGAACTCCGCAAAGGTGGAATTAATGTCCCGCTCCCTGTTAACCATTTCGCCGGTAGGTGTCAGAATGCCAGGAATCGGACTACGGTGCCTATCAGCCTTACGCATAGTAGCTAAGAACTTCCCGGCCTTGTTAGTCCCCCGTATCTGCGGGCTTTGGCAGGGGCTGCCATATATAGAACTTCTCTGTTGGCCAACTCACTGAACTCTTTTAAAGCGACATGCATTTGCGCTAACGTTTCCTTTTCTTGTGTGACCCCATATTCAATTTGTAACAGATCTATTTTTGCTTCAACTGTACTCAGTTCCCTCCGTACAGCCTTCAACATGCCGGTGGACTTACCAAGGATAGTGCCCCGGACCCAGACCTTGAAAGCCTCCCATCAAGTAGCATAGGTAGTTACCGATCCCTCATTTATTCTGATGAATTCGGTAATCTCATCATGCAGGGCTTCGCAAATGTTAGAGTCCCTAAGAATGGCGGGGGGAACTCCATCTTCTAACTGGGGGAGGGGCATCTCCCAACTTAATGCTAAGTGTTACAGGCGAGTGGTCCGAAAGGGTGCGAGGGTGTATATCGCAACCAGTGACAGTGCCCGCCAGGTCTGAGCTAACAAACCAGTAGTCTATACGCGAATGGGAGTCGTGGACGGTCGAATAGAAGGTGAATTTCTTTTCAGTGGGGTGTAATGTACGCCAAACAGCTATCAAGCCCATCTGTTCCATCAGCTGTTTCAAAACCAACGCAGTCCTAGTAGGGGCCCTAGGGGTGGTGGAAGATCGATCAAGGGATTGGTCCAGAATAGTATTGAAGTCACCGCCCCAAATTATTAACGCCTCCCCTGACCCAGTCAGCATATCTAATATAGTACAGTAGAATTGTGGATTGTCTACATTTGGGCCGTATGCGTTTACCAGGATTATCGGGCACCCTGCCAGCTCCCCCCAAACTAGCACATATCTGCCTTGCTGATCTATTTTACTAGAAAGGTATTTAAAACTCAATTTGGGGTGTAGGAGAGTCATCACTCCCCTTGACTGTGTTGAATATTCTGTATAATATCTTTGGGGGCCCCATCGTGGCAGAAATTTAGTATTAACGCTTCCGAGTGTTTTTGTCTCCTGTATGAAAAGAATGCAAGGATCGTGACGTGCTATGTATGCTGCAACCTTCCTTGCTTTAACCGGGTTATTAAGCCCACGTATGTTCCAGGAAAGTAAGTTGACACTTAAGCCCCCATTAACCTGCGTCATACCAGCTTTCAAAAGGAATCGACTGCCCGTAGACTTGCCCCTGTTGCAAGCGATACGGGCGTACTGCTGTGTAACCGCTCTCTGATTTAAACATTATAACTCCTTTCAACAAGAACTCCCTAAACTGTCCCGGTCTGACACCAGGGATAACCCTTTCTCGTCTCCCCGTCCCACCCCCACCCGCATCATCCACCCCAACAAGATGATGTAACCCTCAAACCATAACCTGAGAACACTCCTGGAGGGAAGCCGTACTCACATGGCCGAAATCCCAGGGGGACCTCACGGCCCAGCTGCAAACAAGTGTTATTAGTCAGGGCTGCCGTGCTACGCCAGGCCTCAAATTATATCTAAAGTACCTCAACCGGCGGGCTCCTCAAGTATTTCAACGGGCCATGGTGGCGAATTCCGATTCTGGTCACGAGTCGGCAGGGGGATAGAAGACTCAATATAGCATGGCAGCTGTAGGATTTTCAAAAAAATGCGCCCGTCCACCATGCTGAATTCTCATTTTAGCCGGATAGACTAGTGAATAGGGAACTTGGCGAAGTCTCAGTTGCCTCTTGACTGGCTCATATGACCGTCTCAGCGATTGCACATTTGTTGAAAAAGTCCGGGTAAATGTGTATCCTACTGCTCTCGTAAAAAAGTGTGCCTTTCTCCCTGGATTTCCGCAGGATGGCGTCTCCATCTCTATAATGGAGGAGACGGGCAATTATAGTGCGCGGCGGTGCCCCGGGTCGGGGAGGGGGTGCTGAGGCACGGTGGGCACACTCCACAAGGAAGTGGTCAGAAAAGGCGTCGGGGCCCAGAAGGTCTTTCAATAAGGATTCCACCTGGCGCTCCATTGATCCCTTGCCAAAGGTCTCGGCCACCCCCACCAGGCGAATATTATTCCTTCTGGAGCGGGATTCCAAATCTTCACATTTATTAAGGGTCTTCTGGAGGTCTCCCTTCAGTTGGGCGATGTCTCGGCTGTGCTGCATAATGGAATCTTCATTGGTACTTATCCTATTCTCGGCTTTGGTGACACGGGAGCTCTCCTTATCCACCCTTGCCTTCAAGGAGCTGATCTCTCCTTCAGACCTGAAACCACACACTTAAGGAGTGCTGTGAGAATAAGCTGTCTCCTGCCCCTTAGTACCCTTCTAATCACTCCCTGCCCGGAGTCTGACATGCAAGTACTAACCCCATCAATTGCCTAAAAACGTATGCATATGAATGGGGTTGCTAACAATGAAACCCTTTACATTAGTAATTGCAGAGCCTTTGTTAACTGTGCAGCTGCGGCGAGCACAGTTTTTTGTCTGTGCCCTGCCTGCCGAAGGGGTGGGGGGGAGGCTGAATCTCAACCTGCCCACTTGTACAATGCGCCACCTAGCTACGGCCCATGATGTCATCCCCAAATCAGCAGCAGCGATAAAATAATTCTTCTTTTATACAAATAATTTCTAAGTTGTCCTTGGAGAAACGCCAGAAGATGTACTTACATTTTATACTGGCTGGGCTCCACCCCCAGCCCGTTCAATTCTCCTTCTCTACTAACCGTGACCATTAGAACTGGATTTCCCCCCAATGTTGGACATCATACTGGTCCCCACTCCGGTCCCAACTCCAGAACCATATTTCTCTTTCCACCCCCTTATATACCATATGTACCGTATCTGTATTGCCATAAACCAATAACCTCCCCCTGAGTGTCCTAAACCCTTGCCCACCAAATACCAAACACCTACATCATTTGCCTCATTGCGTCACATACAATGGTATCACATGCGACTGAAGAACACAAATTGAGACAACTCGTCCATAGGTGTATTTAAGCACCCATATTACCCAGCATAGAACCAGTATTGTCGCAAGTCACAAATCGTACCTCTCCTCCGAGTGTCCCAAGCACCTGACCAACAAATACCAAATAACCGCAACACCATATGCCTCACTGCGTATTACGCACTGGAATTAGCCACATTTGAAGAACAAACATTTGCCATAATTGACGCTGCAGAATGTGCACCCATTTCTTGTTTGTAGGGAATTTGGAGTGCACATAGTGCCCGGTTTTAGGACCACCTGTTCAAACCCCAAAAGCAACTCATTCTTCACGACTACTTCTGTCTTCTATCCTATCCGGTAAGTGACTATTAAAAGGCAGAGTCCTCCGCCATCCCCAGAAATTACGAAATCACAAAAGCATAACAATGGAGCCCCCTTCGCTGCACTGACCACGAATAGCTTACTTTGAATGGACATGTGAGAGAAATAATGCAGACATTTTGTTTTGAGTGAGTCGAGTTAAAGTGCTGACAGTAACTACAATTTAATCCGGTATGTTCCAAGCATTCTGGAATAAGAGTATTGCACCTAAATCAGGATGATGGACAAGAACCAGGGAACCGTCTCAATCTAGCCAGACAAACAAACAGCACATTCCCAATCCCCGACACCCTCTCCTCTTTCATCAAGACACGTGAGATCACGCATTCTAAGAGGTTGTCCCACTAGAAAATCAGATGAACTCTTGTGCGTTCCTGTTTGTAAAATATGGACTGAGAACGGTTCGTTTTAGCTCAGCTGTCAGCTATAAATTAGAAAGCATGCTCATTTCCAATTCAACTACCAGCAGCACAGAGGGACGGGCCAGTGCCTGGGGCATGCCACCAGTGCCACTAAATGACAACTTAGCCAAGAGTCCCACCCTTAACCCAAGGTATAGATGGAAGGAGAGGGGCCTCCGACATCTCGGGGGTCCTTGGCAGATGATGAATGGGTAGACTAGAACTGAAATGCATTTCCGCATCTATTGAAGTGTGTCATTGTTCTGTTAATGACCTTTAACTGGATGCTTGTTGTCTGGCCATAATACGCCATTTCATATTAATACAGTTGGGGCAGGCCGGGTTTCTGCCGCATTGAGGTTTCTTGCAGGTGATGGCCGAAACATCCCCCCCCCTCCTCCCAACCACACACATGTGGCATGCTTCTTGCTTGGCGATTGTTTTTCTTTCTGGCAAGCAGGTGCTGTGAAGATAAAAATAAAGGCCAAAATTGCAAAAGATTTGTTTGGAGCAAACTTGGCATCGTGAAGAATTGTTTCATTTGCAGGCTGCAGGACGACGACCAGGGGCCCTGCTCATGCCGCGATGTGACATTCCCTGTGGCGAGGCCTGCATTGGCTGCTAATAGCATTCTAATTGATGGGTTAAGTCCCATTTCCGCGCTCTCTCCTGCACGCCATGTATGTTGAAAACCGACCCCCCTCAGATAGCTCTGCAAGTACCCCATTTCCATTTGGCGTGAGGGCGTTTAGACGTGGCTGCAATGTCAGCCACGTCCAAACGTGCCTCGCGCCAAATCGGCGGTGCCAGAAAGGCTTCTGCGCCAAAATAGGCACGCCGAACTGGCCGCTGCGCCGAATCGGCGGCACCTTAAAAGAGGTCTACCGTAGCCTTTCGTATGTATGATGGTGAATTTCCAACTGAAAGACCATGGGCCCCCTTGCAAATCTGTGACAGATAAAGCGAGCAACACAATAAAGCACCCTTTTAAAATGTGTTCATACCCATAATGTCTAATAGCTTGATATACCATACATGACACCACGGTGGAGGTTTGTGACAAATCTCCAAACCTAAGTGAGTTTATGGCAGAACTTGTTTTTGTGTGCGTTTTTAAAGCGCTGAAAAGAAAGTGGGTAAATCAGGATGTTTTGCCTTTTGCATCTTATAGTTTTTATTCAGGATGTGGAAAAAAGGTACAATGGTATTATTTTGGCCCAACATGCTGCTATAAGAATTTATATGTTGCCATGATGCTTTAGTATGCAATTTGTTTATTTTGCAAGTAAACCCTATAGCGCAGTATTATTGTAGGTCTTGACACCTAAATTGTTGTTCCATTAAAACACGAAGAAGAAGGTGGCTGTGCCCAAATTGAAAGAGTAGGTTAAAATCCCAGCTTTGCTGTTCAGCGTAAGTGTGATCCTGGCCAAATAATGTAATCTCACCCTGACTCCAATTGCAAAAATTGGAGGGCTTATAAATGATTAAGTTTACACCCTTACAATAGGACCATTTTAATAAATGTAGGGACACATTGGTGTATCCTGGTGCTCCTCTGCTAGTGGCTCCAATACCGCTGCATATAATTGCATTATTGTTGCATTGGCCCTCCCCAGTCTTGTAACACTGGATTTGACACGCAGACATGGGGCCAAATTACGAATACGGCGGTAGGGGGTTAACGGCACATGTAAGGATGCCGGTGCCGTTAACCCCTTAACGCCACATTCCGAGGTCCCTTAGCGGGTCGCACTAAAGCCAGCTGATTTTACCAGCCGCCCTTAGTGGGCGCCGCTAAGGGACCAGGGAGCCAATAATGGGCCCGCTACTTGCGGGCCAGTTATTAGCTCCTTCCCCATTGAGCCCTATGGGGGCTCGAATGGGAATGGGGAATGGTTTTCAGAATGGGGACTTACCGGGTCCTCCAAGGTTGGAATGACCCGGTAAGTCCCCATTCCGACTACCCGGACCAAACACGGGTTTGGAGGCAGCCATGGCGCTAATAGCACCATGGCTACCTCCAAACTCGTAATGAGGCCATAGTCTCACCAGTCAGTGCACCAGAGATTCTACTATAGAGGACTATGGTAGAACCAACATTACATTTTCTCCCCTGTTGCTCCCAGCCACTGAAGTTGCTTGGGCCGTCCAGAGTACTGCCCCACACTCTACAATGTCCTGCTTTGCTATCATATCGAGTCTTTCGTTGCACACCATCTGCCATTTCCACACTTTCTAGGACCTTCAGAATCTGCAAGAAGTGGGTGTTTCAGACTCAAAGGAGAGAGCAGTTAACTGATTGTAACATTGAAGCTGCACTCGAATAGTCTTATTACAATGCTTAATGAAGTTAGATGCCCCTACACAAGTAAGTGTGCCACTCCTCCACAGTCTCTGAAGTTAGTGCCTATCCCAACATTTGAAGGGTTAGCCCACGCCTACATTTTAGCCTTGGTGCACCCCTGGATGTGCGCACTTGCATTTTGTTAGGCGGAGAGGTGAGGTGAGGGAAGCCTTTCCCTGAAACTGGCGGTGTTAAGTTTTACTGTGTTTGTTCAGAAAAATGACACAAATGCAGTAAAATTTCAAAGCTGTTACTTTCAAGAAAGTCCTCCATTACCTCTTTGCACATTGCGCATTAAAATATACTATTCTATAGTTGGTCCCCACACCAGACCATGGTGGGAGGTGGGTAGAACAGTGGTGGCAGAGCCTCCAAGTTTGCCCTGCCCATTTTATGAAGTGGCCCCTCCCATCATGACTTAACAGAAGAAATTTCCCCATAGTACGTACTTAGTAAAGATGTGTCATTTGCACGTGCCAAGAAGGGATATGCCATTAGTATGGAACAGAAGTGCAATTAGCATGCAGAGCCGAGATGTGCCGTTAGCATGTGCAGAGACAAGATGTGGAGTTTGCACATGCTAACTGCATATCTGTTACGCTTACCTGATCTCTACAGGGGCGCCGAACGGAGCTGGATGATTTGGTGGCGAGTGGTGTCTTGTACTCCCCTCCGATATGAAAGCAGGGTTGCCTAGAAAGGTAAATCACAGGTTACCCAACCATGTGGATGAGGGCGGCTCCCGCCTCCCGTTGCGTCCTCTTGCACCCCCCCACTATAGCTCATCTTTGAGTTACGAATCGCGTCATAGTTCTAGGATCTAGATTCTTCACTGATCCTATTGAAAGTTCCAGACAACTGTGACTTATGGTAAGTCTTATTCCAAAGATATGGATAGCTAAGAGTTCAAGTTGCAAAAGTTCAATCTGTACCTTTCTTTACAGATTCCCTCTTCGTACATACGATGGAGCGAGGTTCTTGGTAGCTGGCTTCCCAAGGTAAGATTTGCGCCAGTGCTATACAAAAGTCTTTCCACCAGATACTGTTTTTCTGCACAACTAACCTGCTTTTGTATTCTGCAGGTGCGGAATCTCCTAAAACAAGGCTGCGTGATGAAGAATTGTGAGCCCGTGAGGATTGCTGCCTACAGGGGAGAGCTGCCTCGTGCAGGATTATAAGTCAGAATGAGGCCTTCCCACTGCTCTGCTAACCTGATGTCTTCTTTCTGTTTTACAGATGTGGCAGTCCCGGAGCGGCAATCGGAAGATGAAGCGGAGATCGAGCGATGACGTTCCGATGATTCGCTGGTAAGTATTAGTGCGGCGCTGAATTGCGATGCAGAGCGTGTTGTCTACAAGGCTAATCTGATGTTCTTTCCTTTTCAGTTCTGAAGAAGCGAGGACTCCCGAGCGGCCACGATGAAGAGACTGGTAAGTATCTTGTTCTGCTCTTCTTTCTCACTCTTCTTTGCAGGTAGCTCGAGACCACTGGATGGGCGAGGCCGATGGCTGGCCTGGAGCTGCAGACATGGTGAGCGTTACGCTGCAGGAGTGCAGAATAACGCGAAGCGTGCTCTGTATGAAGGTTGTGGCTTATATAGTCTTCTGAAAGTAGTTCCAGCAACCACACCCAAGCAAATAGTCCCACGGCAAATAATCCCTTCACCCTGCCTCATATTGGTTTGCACGTGCCTCTCTGGGTCTGAAACGTGCCATGTTGGTGATGGCAGTATGAGCCTGGCGCCAACGGCGCCAGGACCAAGTCCAGAAAGCCCCTGCAAGATTCCTTGGGACCTTCAAGGCCCCCATGGGACCCAAGGCCTTAGGCAGGGTGGTCGGTACCTGATGTTTGGGGTTATGGACTGTGACAATATCCCGTTGCTGCACAGGATGTTCAGTTAATAAGTGCAGGGATGGGATGTGTAGTTAGCATGTGCAGAGAGTGTATGTCCCATTACCATGTGCATAGAGAAGGCATGTCGTTAGCATGCATATCTCCTCTGTGCACATGAGCGCAGTAAGCACGCATGTACAGAGAGCTGTCCCACTAGTATGTGCGCAGAGAAGATGCGCCATTAGCAGACGAGAAGAGATGTGCCAATAGTATCCGCGGAGAAGAGATTTGTGGTCACTATGGGTAGAGATATGTCCTGTCCACGTGTGGAAATATCAGGCTTGCTAAACAGAACGTGTTCCATTAATACGTGAAAACAATGTCTAACATTAGCATATGCATAGAGATGTGCTGTTAGCATGCGCAGTGTAAAGGTGTCATTTACACATGCAAATGACACAAATTTGCTCTTCAAATGCTAACGGCACATCTCTGAAAATGCTGAAAGGAGATGTGCCTTTACCATGTGCACTTAGAGTATGTGTCGTACCCGTTAGTATGTGTCAAGAGGAGATGTGTAGCTAGCATATTCGGGGAGGATATATGCCATTATCAAGTGGAGTGATGTACTGTTACTATGTGCTCAGACGGGATGTGCCATTTGCATGTTTAGTGAAGGGCTCTGCGCAAGCCAGGCAACTTTGATCTACAACTCTTTGGTTCTAAGGGTCTGATTTTGCACATGGATTGGGTGTATGTGTTGGATAAGCTTTACTCTCTTGCAGAGGAGAAAACTCAATTTTTACTCTTGAAATTGCATTTACTCTCTAATTTGAAAAATCATGCGTAAAATACTCCCACCCCAAAATCTTATCTGGAGCACTGGCCCCCAACCTTTAGTATAAATCTGTACCACTCCCGACATTTGAAAGTATAGCCAGGCTTATTTTAGGAGGGAGATGCGAGTTGTTAGGTGAGTACAAAGAACCCAGCATATACATAGGCCCAAAGAAACACGCTTACAGCTATATCAAAATAGTTATTTATTTTATATACACAAGGTAAAGTTAAATCTTCTGGTGAGTAAGTACTATTTCAAAGCTAATAAACACAATAGAAAACCAATGCAATACTTCAGGCGAGTAAACCACAAATGTAAAGACTTAATGATGAATACAATTTAAAAGTGAAACCACTATAATAGTAACTCAAAATAAAATGCATGAACACCAACATTAGCAGGTAAGCACTTTTCAAGACTTGTAATACTTTTCAGAGGCCTAAACGCTTTAGCAGTCCATCCCCAACTAGGTATGAGTTCTTTAAAGTCTGATTGGAGGGGAAGCAGCTTAGGCACAGCTGTAGAACATGCAAAGTTCCAGTGGATTCTTCAATTACAAGTAAGTAGCAAGCTTTTGTTGAACACCCAAGCACCGGAATCAGCACTCCAGAAACAAAGGAGTGACAGAAAGAATGTAGGTAAGTATTACCCCGAGCACCAAAGTACCCTAGGAGTGATGAAGAAGTTGAAGCCGGATGCCTTCACGATGCGCAGCGGTAGACCCGGTCTCCTGTTCCTTGGTCGTGGTGACTAAAGGAGGGACTCTGGAAAGGATTTTGCAGCAGCACTCGAAAGACAGAACTCTGAGCAAAGGATTCTTTGTGGTCCAGCGCCGGCCTGTGGTTTTGGCACCTTTCCACAGATGCCAAGGAAGAATGGTTCTCGTCGCAACGATTCACCTCACTTGCTTGGTCCTGCTTCTGGTGAGTGGACTTCGAGGAGAGGGATCTTGCCTCTGGAGTTGCGGAAGGAGTCCACCAAAGTTTCAGAAGAATTGGTTCTTGGCAAGACACTGCACTCAGGCTCGAGGTCACAGGGTATCGGCGGTACCGGGAAGGTGGCAGCTTGTCGTGGGATGGCTTGAGTTGAAGGTCGTCTTAGGACGGATTATGCCCATCAGCCCAAGGGAGGAAGTCGTCCTTTTCGGAGCTTCCCGGTTGATTTGAAAACTGGGTCAGGCCAGCAGTGGTACTTCAGCAGGCTTCTCCGGTGGCTGAAGGTGCTGCATGCGACTCCGGTCATCTTTTTATTCTTTTGCCTCAGGATTGTCGCCTTTTATCCAGAAACCCAGCCAATCAACAATCATGCAACATTCCAACTTTCGGGGAGGGGGGTGGCTATCCTTTTAGGACAGGCAGTCTCCCAATTGGAACTGGTTCCAGGCATCGATGCCAGAAGACAAACAACAGCAGAGTTTTGGACCCTGCTTGCCCCTGCTTCCTGTCCTCGCAGACTCACTGCTGCCTCGGCAGACTTCACAAAGGATTCCCGCCGAAGATAAAAGTCAAACCAGGACCTCCCTCACTCAGGCAAGCAGAGGAAGGACCAAGAAAGGACAAGCACACAAGAAATGGCGATAAAGAAAACAGCCACCATTTTGGGTCAATGGTCACCCTTCTGTACATTACCACGGCTGTGAACACAGCCAGGTTAAGACAAATACACAAAGAAAGTCAGTAGAACTCATCCACTACCACCAGCCATTCAGGTATGCTTGTCACTGTAACAGAAATGTAACAGGAAGAGTGAGAAAGGGGATACTATGTAACCCTCCAACACTCCACATACAGTGGTGTGTGCTGATCTCACAAAAGAAAAGGTATCGAGGAGAAAAGGTATCCCCCAATCCTTGGGAACAGTAGTTCTCACAAGGAAAATAAAAATATAAAAAGGAAAACCCAAAAGGGCTCCCAGCAAAACTGCGTGAAAGGTGCTGTGTGCTACAAAATTGAATCACAGAACCCTTGGAGAATATGGAGGAAAGCATGACTAATAATGTACAGGGGTTCCCACAGTCGGAGCAAAAGAATTAATGAGTGGGAAAAAGGCTCCCACTCATTCAGGAGAACAGAAGAAAATCCCAGGAGTCCAGCAAAAAGTGCTGGGGGTCCCATAGGTAGAGGGGATTTGGCATAAATATGAAAAATCTCCCTAACAGTGATGCCAATAAATGCATCTACAAGTTCAGGGAGCTATTTGTGCATGCCACCATGTCTGGTATAATGAGGAGAGCAACTGTATTATCAAACCCATTCAGACAGCTGGAGCACAATTAAAAGCATAAAAATTCGGGAGAGGCTAACCGTTGCAGCACTCCAACTGCCCCCACTATAAATCCTTGCAAGTGCTTGGTCTACTGCCTCAGCATTTTTCTTATCCTACTTTAATTCTGGCCCTACGTCCTGCTCCTCTGCAAGACCAGTTCTTCAATGTATGGCCCGTTTACCCTGACTCTTATACAGGTGCATCAAAATAGAGGAGAGGAGATTCCAAGATGGCCGCCGAGGAGTGAAGGTGCACTCCGGTGAGCTCCCAGTCGGGCCTCAGAAAGGAGGACAATAAAGCAGGAAAGGTTTTCTGGAGACCATTAAAAGATTCATGGAGACAAGGAAAACGGCGAGCAGAAGACGCTAGCGAGTCCACAGCGGATTGAATCAGGCAGAGGTTTGAAACGGGGGTCCGTGGTGAATAGCGAACCCACGTCTGACTGGGAGAAGCATAAAGTGGTGCTGCGGCAGGGAGGCGGTGCTCATCGGAGGAGGATTCGTAAAAGTTGGCGAGGATAGCATACCCCTACAGAGAGACAGACATGTAGCTGGCTGCCCTGCGACTAACGTGCAGGGAGGAAAAGCTATCCTGGGTCTGCGATGTGGTGGAGAGCAGGAGAGGAGGAGCTCAGGCAGTGGTGGAGCCCAAGTGGAAAATTAAAGTGGAGGAAGACCCCCCAATCAGCACCTGGGCTTCCCTTGTCGGCGGACCGCTGGCAGGAGCGGGCAGGTGCCGGAGGAGCTGACAGCACACCGACAACTGGGCTGAGCCAGAAGATCCTGCTGAGGCGTTTGGAGCCGAAAAGGGGGATAGGGGGATTGGGTGAGCCGCGTAGATAATACGCGGGACAACTGGTCCCACCGCCGGAGAGCGCAGCAATGAGGTCACAAGCAGAGGAAAGATAAGAAAGACAGACGCTGGACAACAGTAGGAAAGTCATAGCTCACTTCCCCCACACATTGAATCCTACAGGGTACGAAGAAGACATAAAACTAACAGGAGAACAGGAGAACAGCATAACAGTGGACAGTTGAAGGGTTGAACCAGTTAAGAACCCAAGGACAGCAACGCCAATAGGAGGGGATCCAAGAGGGAAGGCACTGCTTGGTTTAACTGTGGCAATACGACACAACAAAGGGGGAAGGAAAAGGACCGGAACAGGAGGTAAACAAAAACCCTGATAGACCTCCAAGAGAAAAACTAAGGCTGGGGAAGCAGGGTCTGGAAGAGACTGTATTCCGGGGGCAGCTGCAGAAGAAACAGAGGGTACACAGAAAAGAGTTAGCAGTGAGCGGCTGACTGGAGAAAGAGAGGTGGTGAAGCACCTAGAATGAACAGTGGGGAAGCACTGGGTGCATTAGACGAGATACACAGATACTGGGACATGCACCCACTTGCAGATGCCAGGTCCAAAGGGGAAACAGACGCCCTGGGCCGCAGCCTCCAAAGAAAAGCCATCTGGAAAGGTACTGGCAAAAGGCACCTGTGGAGACGGGGCAAGAAGACTCTTGGCAGGCAGATTGGGTCAAAGAAGACAAACAGGAGACGGGGCAATGGCCCTGAACAAAGAAGACCTACAAAAGTGCTTGCCGGCATGGAGGAGAGAATCACAGCCTCCTTCCAGCAGAAGTCTGAAAGAAGATTTGAAGTGCTCGCTAAAAGAAATCAGAGCCGATACTAACTCACTGGGGAGTAGGGAGGATGCCGAAGAGCATGCAATGTCCGAAATGGAAAAGAAGGTACACCAGAACTGGAGTTATTAGAGCACATCGCCTCTGCCACACAAAATCTAGAAATACAGGCAGAGGATTTGGAAAATCGTTCAAGATGTTCGAATTTAAGGATTAAAGGCTTGGCAGAGGTGATCCCAGAGATGGAGTGGCAATCTACCATTCAACAATGCTTTGCCACCCTGTTGATGGAAAGCACCCCGGAGGAGAACCGGATTGACCGTGTACATAGAGTAGGCCAGAAGAGGAGTGGAGAAGGAAACAGGCCTAGGGATGTCCTGGCGGCCCTAGCATCTTACAAAGAGATGGAGAAAATATTAAAGGCTGCAAGAGAACAAGAGTCGATAATAATAAATGGCTCGGAAGTAAGCCTTTTTCAAGACTTGACTACAACTACCTTGCAGAAAAGTAGAGCGAGGGGGTCATGACAAGGAAACTGCAGAAAAAAAAATAATTCCCCTATAAATGGACATTCCCCTTTGGCTTGCTCTTCCACTGGGAAGGGAGACAGTAGAGAGCGACTAAATGCAACAAGGGAATGGCCGTCCTTGGGTTAGAACCAGAGGATGCAGCTTCAGGGGAAAGAGCTAGCGATACAGGGGGGCTAGGGCCTAAGCCCTGGGAATGGTCTATGGAACACAGGAAAAGAGGAGAGAAACTGAAAGGCCCTAGACTTAGGAAATGAAGAAGAGGGACCTACAAAACCAGGGTGCCACGCAGGCTAAAGGCCAGTCAGGGTGGGATGCATGAGAAGGAAATGAGGGGTGCACAAAAGGGCTTCCTCAAGTTCAGTAGGCATGATCCTTGAACATTGCGGCCTCGCTGGAAGGAGATGAGGTATCACTTGGAATCAAAAAGGTTAGATTAACCTAGGGGTCCGGGAGAAACATGGGTCAGTGTCCACGTGTTGCGAAGAATCTTCGGATACCGAGTCAGACACGGAGAGGGGAGGGTAAGAGGAACCACATTCCTGGGGGCACACTAACGAAATGGGAAGGACACACGGATCAAAGGAGGAGTAGGATAAAGGTTTAATGGCAAGGCTGTTGCAGATTCTCACAGAACGTACGGGGCCTGGACACTCTGGTAAAACAAAAGAAGGTGCTAACGGAGATAAAGAGATGTAATGTAAATAAATTCCTACTACAGGAGACACATTCGGAAAGAGGACAGACATAAGATACAGATACATCGCTTTACACAAATTGTACCAGGCAAATGCCCGTAATAAGACAGCAGGAGTTAGTGGGCTAAAGAATACATTGGGGCAAATATACGTAACAGACCGGAATGGGAGGTACATATTTGTGCGAGCGCAGATAGAAAAGAAAAAAAACTTTTACCATTGGCACTGTATACGCCCCTAATACAGGGCAAGATTCCTTCCTGAAACAGGTCTTGGGGAAACTCGAGCAGTTTGCCGTAGGGGAAATTATTACCGGAGGCTTCAATATTACTTGGGATCCGGAGATCGATAGGAGTGGACAGAGCACACACCCTTCGATGGTGCTGCGAGAAGGATGGAAGGCTTGGCGTTAAAAGACCTATGGAGGGCGAAAAAGGGACAGGAGTCAGGGTATACATGCCTCTCTCATGTGCACTGCACATACTCTAGAATAGCCTACGCATGGGGACACCAAAACACAACTTGGCCCAATCTCTCTTTCGGATCATGCACTATGAAGATACATCTTGGCGGGTTAAAGGTTTGCAATCCCCTATGGACATGGAGATTCCCAGGGGATCTCCTGAGAGATCCAGTATTACGGGAAACTGGTGAGGGTCAAAACAGTAGAATACTTTATATTGAATGACACAAATGTGGTCCCGCTGAAAAGTGTATTGGACGCCTTTAAGGAGGTACTGCTGGGAGAGTCGATTTCCTTAAAAGCCCCAAGGCGGAAAGAAAGAGACAGACTAGATGAAGAACTGGAGGCTGCACGGACACAGGCACAAAGCCTATTGGCAGGCCGAAAGAATAAGGAGCACTACAACAGATTAAAGGAAGCACAGAGGCATCTGCGGTTATTGAACACCTAAAAGGCAGAGAGCGCCTTGTTAAGGCTCAAACAACAATACTATGTGGCCACCAATAAGTCCAACAAAATGCTAGCACGGCTCCTGAAGCAACAGAAGGGCCAAGGGTATGTAGAGGGAATAGAACAAGCAGACGGCACATTGACAACGGAATCAGGTGGGATAACACAGCATACCATAAGGAGCTTTACTCCACAGGGAATCCAGATATACAAAAGATACGGACATTCCTGGAATGGAAGGGATAGAACTGACCACGCTTGCAGTAGACAAGAGGGACCGTTTAGAAGGCGAAAATACAGAGGAAGCGGTGGAAAGAGCGATTAAAACCCTACCAGGTAATAAGTCACCTGGGCTTTTACTGGGCTGTTTTATAAGGCCTTCTACAAAAAGGTTTCCTGGCAAAATTGTTCAACACATTTAGAGACAGGGAGGGGGGGGGGTGATGAGCACAATGACACAGGCGAAAGTAGTCCTGTTCAGAAAACCAAATAAGGACCCCACCAACTGCATGGTCATGTAGGCCTATTGCGCTATTGACTATAGATGCTAAAATCTTACACTGGGATATTAGCAAATAGAGTAAAGGAGGTTCTCCCGGGGGTCATTGGGCAGGACCAGTCGGGTTTCATAAAAGGGAGGCAAGCCTGGGACAACACCAGAAGGCTGATCCATCTGTTCGAAAAATTTGAAATAAAAACAGATACCGCCCACTCTAGTCTCGTTGGACGCTGAGAAAGCTTTTGATAGGGTGGAGTGGGTGGAGTGGCCGTACCTGTTTTAGATGATGGAACTAATGGGATTTGGGCCTAGATACATACAAATGGTAGGGCAAACTATAGAAATCCTCGGATTCGCTTGGTAGTGAACAATCAAATCTCAGAAGCAATACGTATAGAAAGCAGGACGAGACAGGGAGGCCCTCTATCTCCACATCTGTACGCTATTTATTTAGAACCAGTTAGTGGCAATAAGACAGAATCAGTCTATAAAGGGTATCCCTTTAGGAGGAGAAACACATGAAATGCCAGCTTACACAGGCGACATGTTAGTAACATTAGTAGACCCAGAGAGGTCTCTCCCCGCCTTAGTATGATATATGATAGGTTATTTATAACTCGCTTAATACCCAGTGGTTTCTAAGCGCGGATCTCTGGCGCTCTGTGTCATCTTGCTTCCAAAGCGAGAACGTTGCTGCTGAGCCATCTACCCTTAAAGAACAGAAAGGGCCGTCGGGCCTGAAAATAAATATGGGGAAATCCGAAATGCTAGAGCTGGGACTCTCGGAAGAAGCGGGCAGACAGATACGCAATAGTTCCCCATTTCGCTTAGCAGAGGGAATCCTAACATATTTAGGTATCAAATTAACAATAAGTTGGCAGCGCTATATAAATCAAATTTTCCAGACTTAATCAAACAAACACAGATGGATCTTGCAAAGTGGTCCCCGATGCGGATCTCCTGGCTGGGTGGTATAAACACAGTGAAGATGGTGACCCTCCTGAGGGTACTTTACAGGTTCCACACGCTACCAATTCCGATCCTAAATGCCTACTTTAAAGCAATGAATACACTAATCTCTAGATTCATCTGGTAGAATAGATGTCCGAGAGTAGCTTTGGATTTGCTGAGGTCCCCCAGACAAAGGGCTGGAAAAGGGCTTCCCAATCTATATCAATATTATGAAGCAGCCCAACTAAGAGTGGTACGAGAGTGGTTCTCAGGAAGTATGGACAAAATATGGGCTTGTATGGACAGAGCAGTGGCCGGAATGCCTCCGACAGGTTTGCTCTGGCTATACGGAATGAGAGACCTCTGAATGCCAGGTATAGTAGAGTTTTGCACACAACTTGTGATAGGAGGATCAAGATGGGGCATTTATCTTCTATACCCTCTCCCTTCCCCCCTATGTTTGATAACCCCAATTCCACTCCGGGCATGGCAAAAGGTTCATTTAAAAGGTGGAAGGAAAAGAGATGTGTGAAGATCAGTGTGGTGGTGTGGTGGGGAAGTAATGTCTTTTGCAGATTGCAACACACAGGTGTGAGCGATAGAAGGGGACAGATTTGAATACACCCAATTGAGACACTGGTTAAGACAGAGGGAGACTTACCAAGCCACAATTAGGCCACTAACACAATTTAAGACATCATTTCACACTCCGGGGATAAACACTTAGTGGTGGATATTTATAGACTGCTACAAGAAGGTCCAGACCCAAGAGTATGGCTGTACCAATCGGCATGGGACACTACGTTTGGTGAAGTTATTCCTCTGTGGCACTGGGAAGAATTGTGAAGGAACATAACAAAATTGACTAGGTCACTGCAACTGCGAGAGGCATGGTTTAGGATGATGCTCCAGTGGCACTACACCCCCAGCAAACTACACCAAATGTTTGGATCATCATCCGAGGAATGCTGGAGGGGGTGGAAGGGAGCATGAGATGGGTTACACATCTGGTGGGGCTGCCCAAGATTAAAAAGGTTTCGGGAGGAGATTATGAGAGGCTTACAGGAATAGTCCTGAAGTCTTACCCATCTTGTTCGCGGAGTGGTAGTGCTGTTAAGACCGGCACTACACATAATCTCGAAGTCACAGAAAGGAGCACTGATAACTTCATGAATAGCTGCATGGATGGTAATGGCTAAAGTCTGGAAGCAAAGAAGCCCCATGTTGAAGCTGAGGACACGGACACAAAGGTAATGGGATGGATACTTTATTTTAGGAACCGGCGGAGCGTGTAACCAGCCCTGTTCAGCTCCATTAACTGTTAGGTTCCAGAACTTGGATCAATTCTGGAACCTCATTGAAAAAAACAAGATAACAAAACATAACACATCTCCCGCCTTATAATGAAACCAAAAACACACTAAACACATTACTCGCAATAAAAGTCTTTGAATCTGGTAGGCATTTTCTTAATCCTTCCTATTTGTTGGTCAATTAGCTGGCCATTGGTTTCCGGCGCCCTGCTACCCACAACCTCCTTCTCCACCACACTCTTCGAGACACACTTCAGGCCTTCGCTCTCCGCACCCTCCTTTTCCATTTCCAACTCATCACTCAACCCTGCACCACTCTTGACCAACCTCCCCTTGGACCAAACCTCACCACATTCTACAATCACCACACCACCCGAACAGCTGTGATTCTTTTAGGACCCAGGAACTTACTCTCCAGGCATTTAGATCCAAATCTGGGGTTCTTTATCAAGACCCATTCCCCAACTGACCACTCCTGTACCTTGACATTCGCAGCAACATCAAAATGTTGCTCGTACTCATTCCAAGCCTTCTCTATCACATTCATGACTTTATGTCGGTCAACGTCCACACACCCCGACAACCCTAGCCAACCAGGGGACATCTTGGTAGCTGGCTGACGCCCATTTAAAAATACAAATGGCGAAACCTTGGTGATGGAGTGGGGTGTGATGCAATAACTCCACACCATCTCCTTTAAAACTTCCTTCGACGATAACCCAGCCCTCAGTGCTAGCTGTATGCCCCCTTTAAGGAATCTGTTGGCCCGTTCCACTAACCCATTCGCTCCAAGGTGGAACAGGGCTGTGCGCAAATGACTTATCACAAAGCGTACGAGAAACGCCTTCATCCTCTCTGAGCAAAACTGAACTCTGTTGTCCGGACGGAAAACCCTCTCTGTAAAACACATACTCAAAAAATGCTAAAAGTTCACCCGTGGTGGCTTCCCTCAGGGCCCTCCACTCCAATCACTTTGAATGGTAATCAACCATAACCACCACAAACTAAAGCCATCCCCTAGACCTTGAATAGGACCCACCGCTATTTTTCTCCAAGGCTCACTCGGTACCTGCTCAAGCGAGAGGGGAATCTCGCTCACTACTTTACTTTTGTCACGCATCGCACACTCCCTGCATTGGCAGACCTTTCTATCCACCTCACTATCCATTCCCGGCCACCAGAAAGACTGTCCCAGTAACCTTTTTGTTCCACCCATAGCAGGATGACCCCGATGCGCAATGTTCATCAACCTGCTTCCGATTCCTTCAGGGGGAAAAACCTTGGGGCCTCTCCCAAGTCTGCTAGTTTGATAACAAGTTCAAAGTCTCTTAGTTTACCTAAACCCTCCATGAACACCTCCGGAAATTCCCTGGACCATCTGTCATTTACTTCAGCTATGGTGATAGGAGTCTGCGCGCTGGCTTGAATTCTCACTCCCAATTCCCTTTGCTCCTCCCATCCTAATAGCGAGGCACCCTTCTTCACAACTAGAATGTCAGCCATGCACTCCCTTCCTTTATAGCACACTTGTCCCTAGAATTCACCTAGCAGGTCTATAGCCATCTCCCCATAGCCACAGGGTTGCACTTTGGGTAGTGATAAATCTTGCACATTCCTGTATAACGTATGCTTGAGAGTGTCCTCAGATACGATGGTCCATGCGTAGGCAATTATGGGAATAAAGCGGCTGCTGCTTGGTTAAATGCCTTGGAGCCCTCCTTGAGTGTATTCAATATACTGCTGGCAGTGTGTACTGGCTGCCCTAATTAGGTGCTGTGTGATGGCTGGCTTATGGCTGGTTCAATCAGGTGCTTCCAGTGTCTTTTGAAGTGTCTAAAACTGTATAATATCCACTTGCTCTCTTGCTCCTGCAGGCACCAAGTTTGCAGGCACCGTAATCCCTCACTGATCCGCTGCGCCTCTGCCCTGCTGGCAACTCCCCGATGCTCTACGTTGCTTAGCAACACATCACAATGGGGAGGGATGTTGTAATGTGGCTTGTAGAGTAACTGTGTGTGATGTCATGAGCTGGTGGAATGTTAGTGTTGGAGGTTCTACTGGGTGACTATTAAACAGAGAGAAAGCTGAAAAGTATGGGTGTGGGGGTGAGCCCGGTGTTTCCCTTGTGAAGTTGTGTCTTCAGTGTCCCCTACCATCCCTGTGTTTAACTGATGGCATACAGGACCAGTACAATAAAACACCATAAACTTACCTTGGTGTCCCAGACTTCCACTTTGTTACACTGGCGACGAGGATGGGATGGTAGGTGGATTGCCTTGCCATCGGCGCTGCTGAGGGGTGGGGGGGAGCACTCCAGGAACACTGCCCCCATGGGTCGCCCACACCCAGGAAGGCCTGTATCCAGTTGGCCCGTCATACCAAGTTTGTTGCCCCCAGCGAGGCTGTGCCAAGAACGCCTCGTTTTGTCCGAGGGGCTGCATTGGCCTTGCTGCCATTCTCAGTTGAGCAGGCCAGTTGTGGTGGTGGCGGTACTGAGGAGCCGACAGATGTCTGGCGCTCCTCTGGCCAGGAACAGTGAGCGGATTCTGTAGTGCGCCAGGCTGCAGAGGAGTATGGGGCCAGCCGTTGGTGTCTCCATGATCGACCATCTACAAAGTTCCTTGTGGCGTCGTAGAGCAGAGCGTAGTGAGGTTTGGTTCAGCAGAGCTGCGCAGGGAAGTTGGCCTCCCCAGAAGCTGCCCCCCCCCTCCGTGTTCTGGTGGTGGAGCGGGTCCCTCATTCATGGCATCGAGGGCGGATTGGTGCCGGACACGTCGCAGAGAGCATTTTGCTGTCTCCCGCGGTGCTCTGAGGAGCGAGTGCCGGTCTTGAGGTGCACCAGGAAGGAGTTTGGTAGCAGGATTGGCCGGAGGCGTCGCGGAGAGCATCTTGGCTGTCTCCCGCAGTGCTCTGAGGAGAGTATGCCGGTTTTGAAGTACGCCTGGAAGGGGTATCAGCTCCGGTGATCTTGCTGGGCCAGCGACTCCGTGCCTACTGGTGACGACACAGCTGGGTCACGTAGCAGTGATCTTTACTTCCTGGACCTAAAGCCTCGTTCTCAGCAGGTCAGAAGCAAGGTGGTATCCGCCTGAGTTAACGTGTCAATGTAATTAAAATGGCTTTAGTCTGGTGTCTTACTCAAGCCAATCGAATCATCCTCAAGCAATTGGACTAATTTTGCTGATTCCACACTGGGCACTTAGAGTTTTGAAACCCACCTGGTGTTCAGCGTGGCTATTGGTCCGGTTAGCGTATCGGGCCGTGTCAGTGGTATGGGTGCAGTTATATGTAGTGGCCCATGTTATTTGACAGGTACCCAGGCCCTTATTTAAGTCCCGGGGGGGGGGGGGGTTCTCTTGTGAAGTTGTGTCTTCAGTGTCACCTTCCATCCCCGTGTTTAACTGATGGCGTACAGGACCAGGTCAATAAAACTCCATAAACTTAACTTGGTGTCCCAGACTTCCACTTTGTTACAAGGGACTCAGCCGTGAACGTCACGCAGCTGCTGTGCTGGGCTTGCTACGTTGTGCTCATGAGCGCACTCGAGCGCAGGGCCAATTTTGGACAAACCTGGCCTCTGCCCCACCTCCACCATGCGGCGTGCCCCTCCGACCTGGGCACACGGGCAACTACAGTGCCTTCTGCTCCGTCCGTCTTCTGCCTTCCACACCACCGTTGCGGCCTGAACAGTGGAGGGCAAGGGAAAGGCTCACTGCAGATCCCTGTCCGGATCACCTCTACTCTGCATGCCGAGCCCACAAACTTCGTCGCCAGTGTTGAAGCTGAAGACACAGACACAAAGGCAATGGGACGGATAGAGCGAGCAACAGGCACACCCAGCCCTGTTCAGCTCCAGTAACTGTTAGGTTCCAGAACTTGGATCAGTTCTGGAACCTCATTGAAAACAAACAACATAACAAAACACAACACCCCCAATAGAGGTGAGGAGATCGCAACAGACTCCAAGGCATGAAAGTCCAAAAACCTCTGTGACAAGGACAAAAACATTGTGAATGTAACCATCTGCGCCGTCCCCCAACAATGAAGACATGGGTAAGGAGGTGGCGAGTAAACTCATAATGGGCGGCCGTGAGAACATCTAACAATGAAAAAAAGTACTGCACACAGATCTGGGACCATGTCTCAGTAACCACTCTTGGTAGCAGATGTGGGGGAGAGGGAAGACTCTACTGGACAAAAAGAAAAATTGACACTCCCTCACTTCATCTAGAATGCAGGTCACATCGGGTAACTTATAGAGCTAGAAAAAACACAGGCACTCAAGTGCAATTAAGTATACATGAAGATATTACAGTTGTTCCATGCATATTCCAGCAGCCTTGCAGAGATGCTGCCTCTTATTCTGGCGGCAATGATTTCTCCCACTCCGTCCCTTACTGCATTGCAACATTACCATACCACAGAGTTGGAAGTAACAACAAGACACTATGGGGGTAATTTTATGATGAAGTGGAGCGTAAAAGCAGTTTACGCTTTCCTTTTAGGCTCCACTGCATTTTTACAACTGTGCTGAGGCGCAGAAGGGCAGCTTTCCTCCTGCATCTCAGGACAGCAAAGATTTGGTTTTACGCTTGCATGGAATGCTCATGCAGGTGAAAAAATAATGGAATACAAATGCATAAAAAAACCTCTCATTAGCACCTACTAACAACCAGGTGGCTTCCATTAGAACCAATTATAATACAACACAAACTGAGAAGCCTATTTGCAGGCTGTGTTTTATCTCTCCCAAAGCGCGGAGTAAAATATTTACGGTAATGTTGCCTTAATTTACTCTTTACAGTGGACCAGCAACATGTAAGTATTGGTTGTCCCCTGCATTCAATTTACCCTTTTTTTTAAAAATGATTTATGGAGTTTAGAAGTTGTTTATTGGCACATGTATTGGCTTACAACCAGGCTGCACTTGGGCACTAAACAAGCAACTGTAATAAATACATGTCCCTTGATTGCTCCTGAAGGGTCCACGTGGACCCCCATATGGGTTCCCATTTCCACCATAGATATTCCATACCACCTTTCTTCTCTTGGTGGTTACCAAAAACATAGGAATCAAAAATATAGGCGCTCTATTCTCTTGCGTTCTCCCCAAGGTTTTTCCACCATGTATTATCCCAGGGGCTTGTTCGGAAACTACCTGAGCGTTCCAAAAGGATACAGAATCTCCCCTTCCAGGTTATTTCAGTGAGCTCTCCCAAGACTGACACCTTACATATAGTTAAGGGTATCCCGCACCCATGCCCTGACTTCCCCAGTTTCCTCAAAGAAAAGGCCTATGAACTTTCTGGGGGCACATTTAATCTACACGGGTGCCAGGATCACATAAAACTCCACCTCCAAACCCTCCTTACCTGAACCACCCTGACACCTTCCGGAGCAGATTGAATTTAGGAGGCTTGTACTCATCGTCCTTGATAGATAAAGGTAACATCTTAACAGAGAGTGTAAAACCCCACTGCAATGCGCCCCCCTGCCCCAAGCTTCCTGTATCCGAAGCTGCCGGACACACATACTAAGCAGACAGGGCACTGTCAGAGGCAGCGAAACGGATGACGGACCAGAGAAACACGTACAGGAACTGATCGACTAATAGCATATGTGCATCGTACTGCAGATGACGCCGGGACGCCGATCCAACAGCCTCAAATTTCTTTCATGGGTTAGGAAGATAAGTGCAACTGTGCGGGCTCTTTCATTCGAAAGACATTTTTAGAACTTATATTTGCGTCTTCAAATATATTACTTGAAAAGATACATATAAGTATGTACATTTAAAACAACTGTCTAAGGGGGAAAAACATATAAAACGTATTATTTCCTAAATTTATAATAATCAAAAGTTTTCTATTTGCGTTTTTAACAGGTTTGGAATGCAATAAGAAAACGTGTCCATTTCAACATGGTCGCCAATACTACTCAATGTTCAGCATAGCTCTAGCAGTATTGTCCTTTCTCTCTTTTAATGGCGTATTTTCTACTTTTGGCTATGATCCACTGTAGTACACGCCAGCTCACCCTAGGATCACGTGATGAAAACACGCTTCGGCACGAGTGAGACGTAGATAAAAGGCAAGACCACAGGCAGTGTAATAACTTAATGAAAACTACGTTTCACAAATCTCATGAACTATCGATGAGAATGCCCCTGCGTGGCTAGTTCGGGCCTACTTATTTTTAAAGTTAAAGTTATGGACTCTTACAGGACTCTTCCTACCCTGACAGCTGTAGATGTCTGAGGCAGGGCGTCTCAGCTGGGCGTAGGCAGAGCGCACGAGTAATGCCAGGGTGTCCTGCACGACTTTTGAGTGTTTGGGGATCATAACTGTTCCAGTACCTAGGTGGCATGCAGGCTCTGGCCTGGGCTCTCTGGCAGGGGTTCTGCGCCTCAATTTAGAGGCAACACTAGGATGACCAGATTTAAAAAGTAAAAAACCAGGACAGGACAATTAACACAAAGTAGGACTAACTCTTGAAAGTGGCTGTCAAGGCACTACACTTTAGTAGCTTTGGAGGAGAAGGGGGTTTAAGTGTTACTGTTCAAATAAACACATATAATAAGGAATTTATCACAAACACTACCTTAAGTTGTAAAATACAGCATTTCTTCTGTGCAAGATTGGGCATTCCTGTCTGCCAGCTATGAAGCCCAACTACAAAAAAACGGGACCACTGTCGTGTGTGGCCCATTTAACTGTGGGCGCATTGCCCCTTTAAGAAAGTGTGTCATGACTTAGGGGCTCTTCTGGCACATTAGAGGTGTTGGGCGAACATCTAGCGAAGCTGAGTAAGAACTTCTTCCACGGACTGGATCAGAACCCGAACCTGATCTGCCAGCACTACAAACCTCTTCGACCGCTAACCGCGGCCCATCACGGCAAAGACCCTGTGAAACCAGCCCTACTGTGACAAGTCCACACAGACCAAGAAGAATCCTAACCCACAACTACATACTCAACCCGAGAAGATGGAGTAATGAGGCTCAAGCCTCACTATCCAAAAATCACAGCTGATAGATAAAATCTATCAGCAAGAAGAAGAAGACAGAGGAGGACGTGTGTGGCAGTGCAGCAGAGCCCCAGCAAGTGGCAACTGTCTTGCCTCTCTTGATATTTAACTTTGCCACACTACAATTTTAAATACCTGTAATGTAATCTTGTAATATATACTTTTTGCTTTTATCATAATCAATGTATTGTAAATATTTGCCTGCATCGGTCTCACCTGTAGCCCTGTTCCTCGTTTCAGATGTAACTTTGTAACGCGCCCAGATACCTCCAGGTTAGGCGCGCTATATAAATAAACAAACAAGCAAACAAACTCGGTGTCTGCGTGGTCCTTTGTTTGTTTCCCGCCGTGTGACCACGGCCTGATGTCGCAGCCCCGGCCTAGGTGCCCCCAGAGCTGAGGCTGCCATCCGCTGGGTGTCCCCAGCCACAGTATCCCGCATCCTGTGATCTGGATGCTGCAAGGTGCCCCTTGCTGCCCGCTACTGCGTGATCGCAGTCCTGTTGTTCCGACCGGGTGATCCCGGCATATTGTGCGACCTGCCCTGGTGCCTGTGGGCGGGTCGCAACATTGGCCACGAGGAGGGCGGTACAGGACCCCATACTTTGCTTGAGTGCAGGCTGCCTGGTGCCCACGAAGACGAAGAAGTGGTGTCGGCCACTTATGTGCAGGGGTGGCTTGAAGTTTCCTGGGCCCACGGCGGTGGAGGTGCGGAGTGCTGGGGCTGGTTGGTAACTCCCTGCGTTTGTGGAAGGAGGAGGAAGCAGGGAAGAGCAGCGGGTCCTTGTGCGCCTGCTCCCCACAAAGTGAGGCTGCATGGGTGTGCGGCGGCCTGCCCAGCGACTGCAGCAGAAACAAAGGCAGGCTGATGCATGTGGCGCTGCGAGAGGAGGGGACGTGGCCAGTGAATACCTGGGCCTGCAGCGGTGAAACGATTGAGCGCGGAACTTGCTGCAAGATCATACTGTGGTCCCTGAAAGAAGCTACAATGCCCAAGCCACCCAGTACATCAGGTAAGAGAGAAAAAAGGGCCAATCAACCCCTCACTGCATGTCATCCACCCCAATCAACCCCTCACTGCATGTCAGCCACCTTACATGAAGAAGAAAGACCAGGGAGGCGCTCCACTTATCAAGTGGGGGCAAAGTACATAACCCTCCCATCCTGTCAGCTACACTTTCCCAAGAGAGGAAAATATGCCTACCGTGGCACAGGATCTGGGCAGCAGGGTGCCCCCGCCACGAGGGTAGCAGCTCCACAAGGAGTGCTGCTGCGCCCTCTGTGATAACCCAATAGGGGGGGCCCACCAGGTGCCCATCAGCAGTCAGCACAGACTCCGGTACGTCAGGCGACCATCATGGGGGATGAGGAGAATGAAGGAGCGTAGCGACAAAATGGTCAGCTTGCATCCATGTATCCCTTCGATGTTGTGGGAGCACCTGCCAGTCTAGGACCCCGGTGGACGGCGTGGGTGGAGAACCTTGAACTATATTTTGAGGCAGTTGAGATCAAAGACAGGGCAAAGCGCCCAACGCTCCTGTATTCAGCCGGCCCGGCGGTCCAGAGACTGTTCAAGACCTTGCAGCCTAGGGACCAGTCATATGATACAGCCATTGCAGCATGGAATGAGTACTTTATGCCCATGATAAACCAGGATTATGAACGGTTCAGGATGCAGTGCGCAAGACAAGAGGAAGGCAAGAGCCTCGATGCATTTCATGGTAAGCTGCTTGGCATCACGTTGTTGTGCGCTCTGGGTAACTTCAAGGATGACGAGATCAGGGCTCAGATCATCTACGGCTATAGCTTTGCAAAGTTGCAGAAACAGATCTTCAGGGAATCAGGGCTGGGCCGCGGCCAGGAGCTGGCAGAAGGGCCTGCCTCGGCTATGGACCACTCCAGGCAGCAGCTCAGTTTTGAAGCCCCCATGCAATGTGTGAAGTTGGAGGAGGTGTCGGCCTTGGGCAAATAGCAAGGAGGTAGGCCAACAAGAAGAGGGGAGTGGCCACAGAGAGAGTCAGGTGCCACAATATGCCACCAGTGTGGATGGGACCTAGCACACTCGCATGCGTGCCCGGCCAAAGGACATATGTGTGGAAGGTGCGGAAAAGAGGATCATTTTGCACGGGTGTGACCAGCCCCAACACCGGCCAGTATGGCCAGGCCATCAGCAGGAAGCGCGTCAAAGGAAGCCACGGGGAAGAAGTCCCCCAGAACAGCTGCGGTCCACGTTGCAGAGGACCACAGGAGGAGGCCATATGACTATGTGGAGGATGAGGACAATGAAAATGTGTTCTTCCTGTCCTGCAGCAGCTCAAGCGGCCACAAGTATCTTCAGCGGAAGTCAGGGGACCGGGGTGTGATGCCCCAGGGAGGACAGTTTGATCCAGCTATCTTCTGATCTCTACATCGGTCACTGGCCATCCAGTGGGTGCTTGGACTGGAATGCACCACCGTTTGCAGTGATTTTTTAGTTGATATGATTGGTGTGCGGACTGGAATGCACCACAGTTGTGAACCCCGTTAGGGGGTCGTTGTTTTATGTGTGTTTTGGGTTTTGATTTAATAAAGGAGGATTGTTGTGTGTTGTCCATTTAACTGTGGGTGCATTGCCTCTTTAAGAAAGTGTGTCATGACTTTGTCATAACACTTCTCCATAAAAGGGGCTCTGGAGGCACGTGAGTGGCAGTGCAGCAGAGCCCCAGGAAGTGGCAACTCTGTGTCTGCGTGGTCCTTCGTTTGTGTCCCGCCGTGTGACCATGGCCTGTTGTTGCATCCCTGGCCTTGGTGCCCCCAGATCCAAGGCTGCCATCCGCTGGGTTCCCCCAGCCACGGTATCCCACATCCGGTGATCTGGATGCCGCAGGGTTCCCCCTGCTGTCCGGCTACTGCATGATTGCAGTCCTGTTGTTCAGACCGGGTAATCCCGGCATCTTGTGCGACCTGCCCTTGTGCCTGTCAGCGGGTCGCCGCAACCACTGCAGCTTCCAATGGAAACATAATCTTGAGAAAAGGGGACAAAGCACCAAATACCGGGACGTCTGGTCACCCTAGGCAACACTTCCCTCACCTGAATGCTGCTGGTTAGGCCACACCCCGTAAGAGCCAGTCTCGATTTTGCTAAGGGGAAGTGGTTTAACTGACAGCATTCAGGTCAGGTGAGTGTTGCTTTGGCTTTTAATGGTCCTCTGCCAGGCACCACTTTCACTAGAGATGGGGGGGATCATCACCCTGTCACTGGCTGGGGTGCAGGGTGATTATTCCTGCATCTTTAATAAAAGGGGTGTCTGGCAGGAGGTCGGCAACACAATCAAAAGGCAAGAGGTGACCCACCGGAAGAAATACCATATCCTTGATCCAACCCCCCAGACCCACACTTCCCTCACACGGGCCACCGAACGCCTTCGGAACCTTATGCTAGACAACGCCAAACAAGCCCACTGGGAATCCAGAGCAAGGATATATGAGGTTGGGGACAATGCTGGGAAACTGCTGGCCTGGTTGGAGAGGCGAGACGAAGGACAGCGATGTGTCCGAGAGATCCTCACCCCAAGGGGAGAGAGTTGCCAGTCAGACACTGACATAGCAGAGGCCTTCGCCCAATTCTACGCAGAATTGTATCAGGAATCCCTACCCTGTCGAAGCAACAGAAGGAGGTACTTGACTCCGAGCTCACGGAAGCCGAAGTAGTAGAGGCCCTAGCGCAATTGCAATCAGGGAAAACCCTGGGGCCTAATGGGTTCCCGATCGAAATCTGGCAGAAGTTAGGAAGTAATAACATAGCACCTCCCCTGCACCAGATGCTGTTGAACGCCCGAGACCAGGGTTCCCTCCCACAGGACCTTTGAAAGGCTACCATTGTAGTCATTCCTAAACCGGACAAACCCCCAGAGATATGTGCCTCTTATAGGCCGATCTCGTTAATTAATGGCGAAGCCAAAGTCTTAGCCAAGCTCTTAGCCAACCGGCTCCAACCGGTGGCGGACACCTTGATACACCCAGATCAGTGTGGCTTCATGCCTCATAAATCTACCCGAATGAACCTGCGCTGACTCCACCTGGCGATGGAACGGGCTCCTATCCTTGATACTCCACTGGCCCTCTTAGCAATTGATTTTGAAAAGGCATTTCATTTGATACGGTGGGACAGCTTTTGGGAAATTATGGTACGCATGGGGTTTGGAGAGGGCTTTCTGGGCTGGGTAAAACTGCTATATACGAACATACAGGGAGAGGTCAGAGTGAACGGGTGGACTTCCCGATCCTTCCCCCTGGGCAAGGGTACACGACAGGGGTGTCCCCTTTCCCCCCTCCTCTTTGCCCTTTTAATTGATCCGTTGGCTCTCTGGCTCCGTCAGTGTGGGGCATGGACGGGATTCAGATGGCCTGAGGGACACGAAGATCGAATATCCCTTTACGCTGACGACCTTCTGTTGTATCTGGCTGAACCTACTCGGAGCTGCCCGCTGGTAACCCAGATGCTCGTGGACTATGGGGAGTTTAGCGGGTTGAAAATTAACTTGAAGAAATCCGTACTCTTACCGGTGAAGGGGGGTGAACAGGCCATCCCGCCGGTCTGCCCGTATCAGCTGGAAAGGCAGGGCTTTAAATACCTGGGAATCTGGATAACAAGTGATCTTACCACCTACACAAAGCACAATCTCCAGCCGATCACTGACCAATTTGCCGCCGACATCCGCCATTGGAAGCTTCTCCCCCTGACTCTCATGGGCAGAGCGGCACTCTTTAAAATGATGGCACTCCCACGATATCTCTATGTCCTGCAGAACGCCCCACTTACGATCCCCACCTTCGATTTCAGCCGGATAGATACCCTCATTAGGGAACTCATCTGGGGGGGAGGCCAGTCACGTATAGCTTTGAGCACTTTGCAGAGATCTAACTGGGAGGGAGGGATATGAGTACCCCGCCTCCAAACCTACTACTGGGCCTCACAACTCGTAGTGGTCAATGACCGCTTCACGGGGACCGGGCACTGCCTCACATCAAGGCTGAGGTGGATGCGCCACTGGCGTAACAGGGGCCCCCGCAGCTAGCACATGCCCGGGAGGAAGCCCCACTTGGAGAAAAAAAAATGAAAAAATTTTTTTTTTCTAAATATATATTTTTTTAATTTCTTTTTTAAATCACTTTGCCTTCATAAAGAAATTATTTCTTTAACAGAAATAATGTCTTTATGAAGACAGAGTGACTACAAAAAGAAACCTTCTTTTTGAAGTCAGAGGGCTCCCCCTACCCCATGACATGGAAGACCCCAGGCTGGAGGCCTCTATGTCATGGGTTGGGGGAGTCCTCTGAATTAAAAAAGAAATAGTTTATGTTTTAAGTCACTCTGCCTTCATAAAGGAATGATTTCCATTATGGTTCGGTCCTTAACAAAAATAATTTCTTTATGAAGTCAGAGTGATTTCAAAAAGAGACAATCGGCCTCATTACAAGTTTGGCGGTAGCCTTGCCGGTAAAACCGGTAGGCTGCCACCAAACTTGCACTTTTTTCTGGCACCTGTGAATGGGCAATTACCGGTAATTGGCCATTCGCGGGGACGGGAGAAAAATGCTCCCCATTCTCATTTGATCCTCATGGGGTTCAATGGGAATGGGGAGCTCGGATGCACCAGCACCATTCAGAATGGTGCCGGTGCATCCGACATGCTCTGCTCGCGGGTGGCGGTACGCCCGCCATGTCAGACCAGGCAGACGGGAAGGCACCCGGGAGCAGAATTCATAGTTTGTCGGTCTGGTAACAACGGTACCGGCAGGCTTACCGGTACCGTTGTTACCAGACCAGCAAACTTATACTGAGGCCCAATTTCTTTTTTAGTAATAGGGCGACCCTCAAACCAATGAGGTGTGTGAGTGTATTGTGAAAGGGTATACACTTAAATGTGGAGGTGGCTACCTGTGTGAGTGTATGGTGAAAGGGTGCACACTTAAATGTATGAATGGCTGTCTGGGTGTGCCTGTATGGTGAAAGAGTGCACACTTAAATGTAAGGACGGCTGGGAGTGCATGCATTTATATGGTGAATGGTGTTTGTGCTTGTGTTCAGGGGCACAACAAAATCTACATTTCTGGGGGCTGATTCTGTAAATGTTGGAAGAGGCGCTAACTTCACGGGTGGTGGGGAAAGCAAACTTATTTGTGTGGGGGCATCTAACTTCTTTACACATTTTAATGAGACTATTCTAGTGCAGCTTCAATGTTACAAGCAGTTAACTCTCTCCTTTAAGTGTAAAAGCACCCACTTATGAACTGTTGTGAGAATGAACAGTCTCCTGTTCTCTTTCTACCCTTCCAATCACTTCCCTGGCATGAAAGTACTAAACCCACATCAAATTTCAATTGCCTAAAAAATGTGGCATTTGGATGCAGGTACTAACAATGAAATGCTTTACGTGTAACGGCTGGGCCCTTGTTAACAGCGAAACCCAGGTGCCATTTAACCTCTGTGTCCTGTTCTGTCCGGTAACTGCTCTGAAGGTCAGCCAGGTTGAGTCAACATAGCCCACTTTGTCTGGGGGTGAGTGCTGCAGCCCAGTCAACTGAATATTGTTAAGCCCCTACTTGTGTTTAATGCCTTAATTACTTATTGGTAATAGTCATTAGTCCTAGCCCTAATCCTCCTTGTCCCTGTACTTGTGTATGAGGCAGTACTTGGGTATGAGGCACCATGCCTCATACACAAGCACTGGGATGAGATAGAGGTACATGGAGGTAATGCCTGACTTAGCTACCTGTATATTCATTACTCCTAATCCCACTCTTCCTCATGCCAGTACTTATCTATGAGGCAAGGATCCTCAAACGTAAGCTCTGGGACAAGGAAGAGGGACGTGAAGGTAATTCTGGGCCAAGGAGCTGATTTTGGAGGTTGGGGTAGGGCATGGGAGGGAGAGGGGATGTGTGGGCGGTGGGATTGTGCGATGAATCATAATGGTTGTCCATGTTCAGGCTAAGCAGGCATGATATGTGGTATAAGTGGCTAGAGAGGCATTTTGGTGCACCCAGTCTAGTTATTCCTCAGTTTATTATGACCTTTTTTTAACTGCACATTTCTGATAAAGCAGTCCTACTAAGTGTAATTACCTGGCTAGATTGTCATTTGGGTGCTGCCAGTCTAGCCATTTCTTACTGCAGCATTGTATATTTTTTGAGCATCTGTGATAAAATGATATTCTATTATAACATGCCTATACACAAGTGTTTCTTGGTGCAACAAGCAATGGTGTGAAGATAGAGGATGGACAAGACAAATGATCTTACTAGGCCTTGTGTCATTCAAATCGTGCAAGTGCGAGAAAGAGAAATGCAAGGGGAAAGGGAGGGGGAAGTGCAAGGAAGAAGGGAGGGGAAAACAGGGCTGTAATGCTCTGAGTAAGTGCAGCCAGGACAGTGAGGCTCTAGGTAGTGCAAGGAGGACAAGGGACAGTAGGGTTACAGTTACAGTCCATAAGTGTGTGGTAGGCCGGAGGCAGAGCAAGGGTGACTGATCAAGGAAGAGCATGGACTCAGTGAGACTCTGAGGGTAGCCAAGCAACCAGTCGGTACAGCAGACAGGTAGGTCAGGTAGGTCAGCAGGGGAGGTCAGGTAGGTCAGCATGGGAGGGAGAGAGTGAAAGCAGAGGAGAAGAGGAACTTTTTGAGCTGCTTCCGGAACATCAGGTGGTCCGCTAAAGTTTGGGAGGCGCAGGGAGGCATCTGCAGAGGAAAGAGATCTATACCCCACTCTCTGCCTGAAGAAGCCCTTAGAGAGTTGGAGGTAGCCGGGGGAAGGGCTCGAGAAAAAAGGTATTTTGGAAGAGAGCATTGGATGTAGTGTGAGCCCGACCCCAGAAAGCCTTGTGGACAATGCAAAGGGTCTTGAACTTGATAATTGCAACCACCGGGAGCCAGTGGAGAGATTTCAGGGCTGCAGAGATATAATCCCTGGGCTTGTGGCCAAGGATAAGTCTTGCTGTCCTGTTCTGGATCAGACCTGGGATGTGTTTTTTCAGTCATGAATAATTAATTTTGTCATGTATAATCAATTTTAGAATATGAAATAGGTGACACCGATTTACTGAGGATAACTGTGACTTATTAGCCAGATAGGGCCAGGAAGATAGTGGTTGTGCCCGCCTTTCTCCTCATAATAGAATTTTTTCCGTGTCACCTTAGGTTTTATGATTCACTCATAAAATGATATTGGATGTATGCATACATTTTTCATATTGACAAATGCATTTATGTGGTTTGTTTTACTCTGTAAACATAGGACCAATGGCCTATGTAAATAAATTATAACTATTTTTATATAAAATGACAAATACTTTTTACTGTGTGTAACATTCTGTGTGGTGATTTAAATAGCATATAGAATGGGACCCAGTATGAGTTAAGACTGGGCCAGTAAATTAGTTGCAGAATGGTTCATTTGGGGGACTCCCCTATGTGTGTTCATTCTGTTCTGGATTAGTTGCAGAGGGCGGAGAGAGGAAGGCAGCTTGAGAAAGAGGTTGTTGCAGTAGTCCAGCCTAGAGAGAAACAGGGCTCTGGAGACAGTGAGCTTCTAGGGGAAAGTGAGAAAGGGAAGAGTCCCTTTGAGAAGGAGCAGCTGGTAGGTAGTGGGACTTCTTGGCAACGTCCGAGATGCGAGGAGAGAAAGAGAGAGTGGAGTCGAAGATGACACAAAAGGTTTTTTGCCTTGCAGGAAAATGAAGAAAGAGGGCCCTAGGTGGGCGGCCAGGGTGATAGAGGGAAAGCAGGGGCATGGGTCCCAATGAGAAGGATCTCCATCTTAATGGCACTAAGGTAGATATCATTGGCGGTGCACCAATCCTGAATCACAGATAGACAGTCAGGAATGAGCAAGAGATGAGAGGAGCCTGAAGGAAAGCTGAGAGCCATCCCCATAACACTGAAAGTTAGAGGAGAAGGTAGGCCAAAGAGGCCAAGTAGAGGTTGAAAAACAAGGGTGTGAGGATAGAGCCCTGAGGAATGCCACAGGTAGAGAGGTGGCAGAGAGAAAGGGACCACGTTGGCCTGGGAGAGGCAGTCCAAGAGGAAGGAGGTCAGCCACTCCAGGGCCTGATCCATGATGCCCAGGTTCTCACGTAGTCGATTTATCAGGATGGCATGGTTGACTGTGTCGAAAGTAGAGGAAAGATCAAGGAGGATTAGGACAGAAGGAATGCTGGAATCAAGGTTAGAGAGCAGATCTTCACAGGTGTTCAGGAGAGAGGTTTTGGTGCCTCTGGCAGCTCTGAAGCCAGACTGATGGTCATGGAGACAACCAACAGATTCAATGTGGAGAGTAAACTGGGAAATGGCCAGCTTTTTTCCAAGAGTTTGCCCAGCAATGGGGTCATGGAAATTGGGCGATAGTTTGCCTGACAGGTAGGATCGACAGACGGCGTGTTGAGGAGTGGGTGCACAAGGGAGTGCTTAAGGGGAGAGGGAACGTTCCAGTGGTGAAAGAGTGATTACAGAAATCGGCCAAGGTGCAGCGAGGGTGTCAATATGGTCCTTGATGGTTCTGGAGGAGCATGGGAGCACCGTTTGCATAGCACTTTCATGGATCAGACTTGTCTAGAAACCTTGTCAGGTGTTGTCAGAGAGAAAGAGGAGAAAGGACGAGGAGAGGTAGAGATGGCCAAGGGGGCCAAGAGAGGGAGAGGAAGAGGAGATAGTGGACAGGATGTCCTGAGTTTTAGCAGAGAAGTGAGAGGCCAGAGCCATACAGAGAGTCTGGGAGGGAACAGGAGAGGTGGAGACCGCAACAGGATTGACCAGTTCCATGCAGATTTTAAAGAGTTTGGCCGTGTTGTTAGAGGCAGCCGAGACCCAGGCTTCAATGTGTGCTCTCTTCTTGATGAGTGTTATTGCTTCGACTGGCATATTTGCGCAACCAGTCTAGGCATGTGTTAATGTGGCCTGGCATGCTTTACTGTAATGTTATAATGTGTCTACACTGGTCTACATTGTGCAGCCAGTGGGACATGTTTTCAATGTGGCATGGCATTTTTAATAGCAACGCGTGATTTGCATGTATTGGATTGGTTTTACCCTACAAAACAATGGCAAACACTCTGGCTTTTTAGCCAATTTTTCTCAGAAAGTGTGCTGTATATTGCATTAAAACACATATTTATATCTTTCTCCTAGTAGAGTGTGCGCTATACCCCTTCAGCAGCACGTTCATGCGTATTGTGCAAGCGTGATAATCTAGGCCGGCCCAAAGTGTGGCACGACCCATGATTTTTTTGCCGAGCTGGGGGGGCCCCCCTCAGCATGGCTTGCAGGGGGGCCCCCACATTTTGTGTTACGCCACTGTGGATGCCATGCAAGGTACAGATCCAATACACCTATTATACCAATCCCCACAGCGGCCCTCTCTTCCGACGATTGGGTCGCACACCACCACCGTCTGGAGGCAGGCACACGTGTTTGTGGGGTGGGCAAACAAGATTACCTCGGCACAACCCCTATGGTATAACAGCAACCTGAAAGAAATAGAGAAGGTTGAACCGTGGCCATGCTGGGTGAGAGCGGGAATCTTGAGGGTAGAAGACATCCTGAGGGACGGGAAGTTAATCTCGTTCGATGACTTACGGGACAAATTCCAACTGCCAAATACCGAACTATACCACTTTATGCAATTGATTCACGCCCTGCGAACCCACATACCTCTGGGGGAGGTAGTCCCTGACTACACACCCATAGAACGTAATATACTCCCAGCCAACATCCCCCCAAATGCACATCCATCCTTTATAACGCCATCACATCCTTTGCTACCCCTGGATTACTGCGACTAAAGACCAAATGGGAAAGGGATGTGGGTGAAATAGCTCCAGAGGACTGGGTACAGGTTTTAATGCATCCGCGGGAGGTGGCCATCTCGTCCAGGTTGAGGCTTGTGCAACTTAAGATCCTGCACAGGGTGTACTACCCTAGGACCATCCTGCATGGCTGGGGGAGGGCAACAAACCTGAACTGTCTCCGGTGTGGAGAGGATGAAGGAACGTTCTTTCATATCCTTTGGTCATGCCTCCAGATCCATGTCTTTTGGAACGCTTGCTGCACAGAACTGTCCAGGGTGCTCAATCGCTCTTTTGAACTGGACCCACGGGTCCTGGTCCTTGGAGTACCTGATGAATCTGATTCCAAGAACTGGGAGAAACTGCTTTTGAATACCGCGGCGGCCCTAATGAAACGTAACATTGCACAAAAGTGGGGAGTCCCGGACCCCCCAACCCTGGAGCGGTGGGTACTGGATATGGACTTGTGTGCCATGATGGAACGACGGATCCACGGTATGAGAGGATGCCCAACTAAAGCATCCAAAATATGGGGGAAATGGGAAGAATACGGGTCCTGAGGGCTGGAGGCTGGTGGTCATCGTATGTCTGGCTTGAGAACAGGCCTGGGGGGAGGAACGATGGTGGCCGGTGACATTAATACGTGGCAGAGCTTGACGGGGGATGCTGTTCTGTAATGCTTTTGCTGTCCTTTTTGTTTGTTTTTGCTTTCTTGTTTTGTGGTTGTTTCGACCTCGTTATCGAAAACAATAAAATGTTTTAATACAAAAATATATATATATACTGATAACAAAATTCTGGCAAAGGTCTTAGCATTACGAGTTACTCACATGATGGGGAATCTAGTTCATGAAAACCAATCAGGTTTCATTAAAAACCGCAAGATGTCTAATAATATGCAGAAACTATTACTAACAATGTTTAAAGCCCAATCCTCGACTGAAGATGTAGCTGCCTTTTCGCTTGACGCAGAAAAGGCATTTGACAGGATAACTTGGAACTATCTCTTCTCTGTATTAAGAAGAATGAACTTTGGAGAGAGTTTTGTTGCATGGATACATCTTTTATATACAATTCCACCAGCTGATATCAGGACTAATGGCTTACGATCTGACTCGTTTACTTTACAGAGGGGTACGAGACAAAGTTGCCCCTTCTCACCTTTACTTTTTGTCTTGGCGACTGAACCATTGGCAATTGCTTTAAGACAATGTTAAGACTTAAGTGGAATTGGATTTCAAGGGGTAGAGCAAAAAGTATGGTTTTATGCAGATGACCTTTTGTTGATAATTAAAGATCTAAATAATTCCATTCCAATTCTGATGGAAATACTGAATGAGTTTTATAAAGTAGCAGGCTACAAGATTAATTGTTCAAAGACTGAAGTTATGCCATGGACATTCACCTGTGATAGATCTTTCATTTCAGCTTGGGGGTTCCTCAGTATTTGGCTGACAACACAATTGGAAACAATGGTGGAGGAGAATATGAATGAGGAGTGTAAAGATCTTAAAATGTGTTTAGAGAGATGGTCTTTGTTAGAATTATCATTATGGGGGAAAACAAATGCATTGAAAATGACAGCTACACCAAAAATTAATTATATACTCAGCATGATCCCACTAGAAATTAAATCTTCAATTTGGAAAGAGATGGAACATCTTGTTCAATCATTCATATGGGATAAGAAACCCCCAAAATTGCAACTATGGAAACTTCAACCTCAGCTGGAGAAGGATTACCTTACTTTCAGGCTTACCATTTAGCTTTTACATGTCAATTTATTATTCCATTCCTGAGAGAAAAGCCTGATGACTGGGCTATTGCAGAGGCAGAGTTAGTTGGACCTCTTTTACCAAGGGTGGTCCTTACAACGACACACATTGCGAGTAGAAGGAATCCCATTACTGAATTCTTGAAGAAAAGTTGGAGAAGTCTGTATACATATTTAGGATCAGATGCCTTGAATTCACCAGATGCTTCAATATGGATGAATGCAGCTATTAAAGAAAAAGGAAAGGTGTATTTTTGGGTTCCATGTCATTTCATCGCGGGATGTTTTTTCGCAGTGTTTTTTACCGCCGATTTTTTTGGGAAAAAAACTCAACGAATTTTTAATTTCCATTTCAAACCCCCATCCCCTTTATTTTTTTGATATCCCCGTACACCCACACCCAATTTATATTTAATTTTTTTAACCCCCCCCAAAAATTCAATGATTTTTTTCCCCAAAAAATCTGCAATAAAAAACCCTGCAAAAAAACATCTGGCGATGAAATGACGTTGTACCGTTATTTTGGGTGGAATGGTTTCTGGCTGGAGTGCGCTGGATCAGTAATGTAGGGCAGAATGGGAAATGGATTTCAGGGAAGGAAGTTTGTGAGAAATGGAAGATTGAGAATTTTTCAGAACTTGACTATAGACGTCTGAAAAAGAGCATTGGTCAGTGGCGGCTGGTGAGTTTAAAAGCTGGTGGGGCGTAAATTTCCCAGGGCAAATATAGTCGCGAGCGCGCGCAGCGCGCGAGCCCGCGAGCCCACCCCCCCCCCAAGGGGGGTGCGGGGGGGTTCTCCCCCCGCGAAAATTTTGGAAAAATGGCCTACAAAATGTGCAATTTACTGTCCAAAAAACCCACCGAAATATGAAAAAAGCATTCGGTTTTACATATTAATGGTGGTACACTATTCTTACGTGTGCAAGTGTGATGGTGTATTTTACAGCAGCTTGTACCTTCTTTACTACAGATGAACACAAACAGAGTTGGAGTGCCCTGAGCACCAAACCCTACAAAAGACTCATGCTAGCTCACCTCGTTCTGGAGAATGGTCACTGCAATGAACTCCTTCGCAGGCTATGGGAAATCCAAATCCCCGAAGGTGCACTGTGGAGGTTGAAGTCTGATGTTTTTAGTTGCACAATTGCCCTGGACTGGTTGGATTTGTTCATGTAAGGTGTTGCTGATGGTCTGTAAAGAGAAAGCGAGAGACTGATCTGAGAAAGGGCAACATAGGCTTAGAGCAGTATTAAAATGGTTTTCACACATGAAGGAGAGAGAGTTAACTGCTTGTAACATTGAAGCTGCACCAGAATAATCATTAGTACAATGTGTAAAGAAAGTACCAGCAACTACCACCATGTGCCAGTCATCAGTTGTATAACGCTGCAATATAAACATTTTTGTAATGTTTTCGTTCTGGGGCTTTAAAAGTGCGCTTTGCGGAGCTCACATTACAAAATTAATTTGCTGCAGCCCTTAAGGCACCCGATTTATAAGCACTCTACGTGTCCTTCGCTGAAGTCCTGTTAAAAACAGCATTGGCAAAGCCACTGAGATCCTGTTCAAACACAAGCATTGACAAAGCCAGCATTTTGGCCTTGTGCATACGATGTAAGCTTCTGCCAGGCACTGCTATTAAATCATGATGCCCAGGAATTTGCACCATGTTTCTGCTTCTACAACAACAGGTAGTTAATTTTGCTACAGCTGTGCCTGGCAAGTGGCACTGTGCCTGGCAGTGTAGCTGTGCTACAGCTGTGCCTAGCCACAACAAGGGATGAAGGGGTGAAGGTAGACAGATCAAGCAAGCACAACACAAGGCAGTGAGCCGAGGTCAAAGGGGAAGGTGGGTAAACAGCAAGAAGAAGCACAGGCTGACAGTTAAATACACATGCACATACAATAAAACTAAGGTTTTCCCTTGTAGTCTCGTTAAGTTATACCCAGAGTTAAACTTAACAAAACCGTTTGCCCTTTTATCTACTAAGGCCACATTTCGAGCCTCACCCTAGGATCCCAATGTCACTGCTGCATACATACTACAAGGGACGGGCGTGTCCACGCACAGCACACACACACATGGGACGGGACTGAATCTGGTGCAAAGGACGGGAGGTCAGGCATTCGAAGGGAATGAAGGGATATATGTGACTTTTTTTGTAGTCCCTAAATCAAGAGTTCGTCTGATTAACTCCTTTGGGTAGCTGCTCAACATTGAGGTTTGGATCAGTGGAAGGTGAGACGGGACAGACATTGCGCACGGTGAGTAGCGGGAGGTGGCTGCATTGTTGGCATTAGCCATGATTGTGGAGAGGCACATCTCGCTGTCCAGCTGGACCCCGAGGATCGAGGATTGCGGCGGCAGGTGAAATGATGTCCAACGGGAATGATGAGATGTGAGAAGAGGTGGCATGTGACACTATGGATGTGAGCACTTTAAACAGCTTTGATTTGGACGAATTGAGCATCAGTCTGCGATGCCCTTCCCGCAGTGCCAGAGGGAGTAATTTTATCATGAGGAAAGGGGGAGCAGATGTGCACTGCTACGCTCTCCTGGATGATAATGGGATTTTGCTTGTAGAATTAAGGCTGCAGAGCCAACTCAGCTATGCAGAGGGGTATCTGACCACACCTCGAGTCATTATTGGTGATAAACCCGAATGAAACACATGCCAGCAGAGCCTCTGGCGGTGTGCCCCGTGTTATCCTGCTTGTTCTCTTGCTTACATTCTTTTGCTTCCAATCGCTCAACACCGTTTTGAAAAGGTGAACGTGTGCTAAAGTTGTGGTTTATTTCTACCAAAATCAGTCGACACCAGTTGTGCACAACATGGCACTTTCTCGAAGTTGTTATGAGGGTTGACCAATTGTCGGTATTAAGATAGCTCAGCGGGTTGAGCGCTTGCTGCTGCGATCAATGTGTGATCGGCAGGTCGCAGGTAAGAATCCTGGCAAGGCCAACTCAGCCTTTCATCCTTCCGAGGTCGATAAATGAGTACCAACTTCGGCTGTGATGATATGATAAATGTATGTACATGTTCTCTGTAAAGCCCTTTGACTTAAGGCGCTATATAAATAACAAATCATCATCTAGCTTAAGATTGGATGGCATGTGCCATTGTGTGCCCATTAGGGGAGAGGTAATTGGCAATGGACGGGCATCACCACTCGCTCCCCTTAAATTTCCCTTTCATGGGAGCTGACAGTAAAAGCACAGTGGCTTGCACCGCGTCAGGCATCTGGCTGTCCATCGCCTGGTAATGTGAGGCACACTGTATACATTGGCCCTCGGAGGCAGAGCCCACGTTTCCGTTAGCCGCGCGGCCCGCAACCACTCCCGGCGCATCTGCTTATTGTGCCGTTTTATATTTTTGCCATTTTTCAACAAAAAATGCCGAAAATATAAAACGGCACAAGTCACCACCAGGAAGAGCCTGGCTGGCAGGCAGAGACCCTCTCCCTGCCAGGGCTCTCCCAGTGGTGACTTGTGCCGTTTCCCGGCCGTTTTATATTTTCGGCATTTTTTGTGGAAAAATGCCGAAAATATAAAACGGCACAATTAGCAGATGCGCTGTGAGTGGTCGCGGCTGCCCGCGGCTGGGCAGCAGCAGCACACGCCTGCCTGCCCTGGGTTATCCCAGTCCGTGCATGGCCCACTGGGCCTTGCGCTTGCGTACCGGTCCGGCGTGGCCCAAGGCAAGGCCCTTGGGCCATGCACGGACCGGGATAAACAACAAGGCTAGGCCCAGGCGGCCCCCGCCGACTGCCATCAACTTGGGGCGAGCCTTGGTGGTAGCGGGTGGCCCGCTACCACCAAGGCTCGCCCCAAGTTGACGGCAGTCAGCTCGGCAGCCAGCAACACTGAACAACGTGTAGGCCTTGGCCCTGGCCCTGGGCCCACGTCGTTCAGTGTTGACTCGGCCCTGGCCCTGGGCCCAGGGCGGTGGTGGTGGTGGATCACATAGTTTGGGCTCGGGGAGGGGAGTGTAAGTAACACTCCCAGTCCCCGGGCCCAGAGAAGAAACGGGGGTACTTACCGCGGCGCCTGGTCACTGGGGCTGGGCAGCAGCACAACTTGAATGTTGATGTTGACTCGTCGTACCGGGGATGGAAAGAGAAAGTCAACAGGGTGTGAAGGCGGCGCAGGCACACGCACACACCCTGCGCCGCCAATAGTCTGACTCATAGATACAGTAATATCATTGGCTGTTTGCCAGCCAATGATATTACTGTATCCATGGCAGGGGAGGGATTCGAGGGAATGAATAAGTGCGCTGTTTGCGCAAATTTCAGACTGGCGGGGCCACCCCTGAAGCGCCCCGCCAGGCTTCTAATGAAAGGGGCTACGTAGAGTGCGTGGAGCTACGAGCTCCACGCACTCTACTATAGAAAAAATATATACTAAATTGGGACGCGCCCCGGCGCTGGGCCGACCTAACACACTATTGTTTCCTTGCCACAGCGCCCCCGCGCTGTTGGCAAAGGAAATGCAGCAGTACTAAAGCTAAAAGAGATTCAATCAGAGAAGTTCTCTGACTGAATCTCTTTTAGCTTCTCTCTTTTTTTGGGGGGGCGGCGCCCGGCCGCCCTATCATAGCAGCCGCCACTGGCATTGGTGATGTGCAACGGAAAGATAACATGAGTCTAGAATTGTTGACAGCTATAAGAAGACCAGGAGAAGGAGAGATTGCGAGCAGGATATATAAACATGTGTCAAAATACAAATAAAATTGAAATTAAGAGAAGAATGGAGTCAGCGGTTGGGATATAACATTTCAGAGGAAAACTGGATGGAAATGTGTGAGAATGTGAAACTTTGTTCACTTAATTTTTGTGAACGATCAAGACGGGTACAAATTCTAAATAGGGTTTATTGGAGCCCTGAGAGAATGTTGTAGCGGGGAATGACTGATACTAATGATTGCTGGAAATGTTTGAGCGCAGTTGGCACTCTGGAACACATGTTCTGGCATTTTTCAAGAATTCAAGGTTTTTGGACAGATATTTGTAATATGTGTCTGTGTATTCTGGAAACCAGAATTGATTTGGATTTTAAAACAATGATTCTAGGGAGCAACGATTTACTGGATGGTCTTACAATTTCACAACATTTTTTGTTTGTTCAGAGGGGCGTTAAACGGTAAAAAGATGATACTGCACAATTGGAAATCACAAACATTACCATTGTCACCTGAGTGGATGTCGGCGATGTACTCTCTTGCAGATATGGAATATGAAATTTTAAGGAGACAGAGGAAATTGCATATTTTTGGGAAAATCTGGTGAACATGTCTTGATGTATACTAGATATATCATTGTGTTTTTGTTTTTTGTATAGTAATATTGTGTTCGTCAAATTGTTAATATTTGGGTGTGATGTTATTGTATGTAAATTTCTTTTATATAAATTATAATTTTATTACGATGTGTTTGTTTTGTATGATGTTTTAATTGTTGGAATAAATAAAGAATTACAAAAATAAAAATAAAGAAAATGATGCAAACACACATGAAGAACATTTTGAAATGAGAAATGTGAAACAATGTGCTGTAATTAACCCATCAGTGTCCAAAATCTACATTTTATAATTAAAAAGTACACAGAACAGGCTTGAACGGTACCATAACATATAAAAAGGCAGCCAAACTCAACTGAAAATGATGCAAACACACATGAATAACATTTTTAAAGAAGAAAAATACACCAATAGGCTTTCATTAACCCATTACTGCCCAAAATCTACATTTTATCATGAAGAAGTACCTGGAACGCTACCCTAATACATAAAACGGCAGCAAAACTCACCTGAAAATGATGCAAACTCACATGAAGAACATTTTGGAAATGAGAAAGGTACACCAATATGCTGTCATTACCCCATTACTGCCCAAAATCTACATTTTAACACGAAAAAGTACCTAGAACGATACCCTAACATATAAAAAGGCAGCAAAACTCACCTTAAAATGATACAAACACACATGAAGAACATTTTGGAAATGAGGATGGTTGAACAATGTGCTGTCATTAACCCATTACTGCCCAAAATCTACATTTTAACACAAAAAAGTAACTGGAACGGGTCAGAACGCTACCATAATATATAAAACCACAGCGAAACTCACCTGAAAATGATGCAAAAACACACGAAGAACACCCAGGTAGGATGTACACCTTATGCGAACTAGAAAAGGAAGCATTGAGGTCCTATCTACAAACCAACCTACGGAGCAGTTTACTAACTGAGTCAAGGTCACCCGCTGGGGCTTCAATGTTTTTTATCTCCAAAAAAGACACTTCCAAACTATGCTCATGTATTGATTACTGCGGGCTAAACAAGATAACAGTGATAAATACCCTTTTACTCTGATTCCTGACATTCTGGAAGCCGTACGAGGGGGAATCAGTTTTATGAAATTAGATGTAAGAGGTGCATACATCTCCTCCGGATTCGTGGTGGCGACAGGTGGAAAACTGCTTTTCGCACCCTCTTCGGCCACTACGTGTACTGTGTGGTGCCTTTAGGTCTTGCTAATGCCCCTGTAGTATTTCAGTGGTTTATGGGCCATCTTTTTGCTGACCTCATGTTGCATTCCGTAGTCGTCTACATGGACAATATTCTGATCTTCTCCAGTAGCTTTCAGGAACATTGCATTCATGTCTCAAAAGTCCTTTCACATCTCTTAAACAACAACTTGTATGCCAAATTAGAAAAATGCCAATTCCAACAATCATCCGTAAGCTATTTGGGGTTTGTGTTATCATCTAAAGGAGCTTCTATGGATCCGGCTACAGTACAGGCCATTGTGCAATGGAAGGAATCTACGTCTGTAAAAGACATCCAACGGTTTTTGGGGTTTTCTAACTTTTATAGAAAGTTTATCCCAAACTTTTCTTTGAGAATCTTACCTGTGACTGCCCTTTTAAAAAAAGTAGTGCATTTCTTTTGGGATGATTCCGCTAATAAGGCTTTTTTCATGGACTCAAAGAACATTTCATCAGAGCTTCCATCTTAGGACTGCTGGATCAGAACAAGCCGTTTATTCTGGAAACCGATGCCTCAAATTACGCTATTGGCACAGTCTTAAAACAGGTATTTGAAGACGGTTGTAAACATCCAATAGCTTACATGTCCAAGACCTTATTGACCTCAGAAGTAAATTATACTGTCTTGGAGAAGGAGTTCGTAGCGATCAAAAGAGCCTGTACTGATTGGCGTCACCTTTTGCTCGACTCCAGATATCAGGTTAAAGTGAGGACTGACCATCGGAATGTGAAGGTCTTGCAGTAACACGAACGTCAGAGCAGTCGTCAGGCCCGATGGGTATATTTCTTTTCATCCTACGATCTCTTGTTCACCTTTCTGCCAGAATAGACAATCAAATGGCTGATGCCCTATCCAGAATGGATCCAGACTGTGAAAAAATCACCCTTCGAGACAAGCTGCTTCCCAAAGTATCCTTTTTATTTGTGGTTTCTACATTTCTTCAATGAGTACGGCAGACCACCAGCCCTTAAGATGTATCAGTGCAAAAGACCATGGAACAACACAGTTTATATGAAGAGCAAGGACTTTTGTTTTAAGATTGTGTACTCTACACACCCACTTTACCCTTAAAACAAGAAGTATTGTATATGTGGCATGATGCCAAAACGGCCAGACGTTGTGGAGTTTGCGTTATGCTGGAAAACATCACCAGGCATTTCTGGTGGCCTAACATGTCACGTGATGTTCAAGAATCCGTAGCAACATACGTTGTTTGTCATCAAAGCAAGACACCTCGCAGACTCCCATTGGGAAAATTGACACAGCCTGCATTACCAATCCATCTATGGCAACACATAAGCACTGACTTCATAGTTGATTTGCCCCTCTCCGACGATCAAACCACAATAATGGTGACTATAGATTTGCTAACCAAGATGGCCCATTTTATAGCTCTGCCACAAGTTCCCTCAGCACAACATATGGCCAGGGCTTTCCTTCAAACAATCTCTTGTCTTCATGGTCTGCCTACCACCATAATATCGGATCAAGGTCCTCAGTATACTTCGAATTTCTGGAAGAATTTGTTTAAACTACTAGGAGTCCAGAGAGCTCTAACATCAGATTACCACCCGCAGTCAAACGGACACACCAAAAGGCTACACCAGTCTCTTTAACAATATTTACGATGTTTCGCTTCTGCCTCGCATGACAATTGGACTGCCTTGCTTCCTTATGCAGAGTTCGCTTACAACAGGTCAATCCATACGTTCATTGGGGTCAGCGCCTTTTACTGTTCTTATGGTTTTCATCCAATGTGTGTGCCTACAGTCTCCCCTTCAGACACTAAAGTCCTGTTTGTAGAGGAGCTCATCGACAAGATACAGACTGGACATGCCATAGCTCTGCAGGCCTCAATGATTGCAGAGCTTCTAGCAAAAGACAGGCGGACAGACAGGAAATGCTTGCAGGCACCTAAATTGGCACTTGGGGATCTTGGTGGCTCTCTTTCCGCTATCTACCAAGACATTTGGTACCTTCCAAGTTGTTGCCATGCTTTTATGGTCCCTTCAAGATCTTTCAAGTCACTGGCATGGTGGCATATAAACTCCGGCTACCCGCTTCATGGTCTCGAATACATTCTATTTTTCATATATCCCAGTTGAAGCTGCATATACCAGACCGCTTCCAGAGGCGGGATCGAAGGCCTCCTGCACATGTTGATACCACCTCAGGACCCGAGTACGAAGTTGAGGCATATGTGATTCCAGATACTACAGGGGACATTTACTTTATTTACTCGACTGGAAGGGCTATGGACCGTCAGACTGCACCTGGGAGCCAGCCACTGCAGTCCACACTCCCACTCTCTTGAGAACATTTCAGAGATTCCATCCTGGAAACCAGAACCTTTGCCCCCACGGAGGGGGCATACTGTTAGGAAGCGTTCCAGCACCTGGTCGCTTTGGCAGCATTGGAGAAAATGGCATCCTCACAGTGTTTCCGCCCCTTCAAGATGGTGACCCGACTAATGGCATTTAAGGCTGTTCAGCGGTAAGGTCATTGTGTCGCTTCGTTCCCTACAAGCATTGACGCTGTTCATGTTCTTTGTCTCCTGATCGCTCCTAATTCTGTCTATTTCCCGTTCTCTCGTTCCTGCATTCTGCAGCGCTGTTCGGGGTTCGGCTCACCATTTGCCGCTCACAGCCTTCCTTCTATTCTTTCTCCCAGATCCTGCCTTCTCCCTGCCACCGCTTCCGTCCCTATACGACTTGCTACTTGCCTGCTGCCATCTCGCGCTACCCAGCACTACTGCTTTACTACATCCCAGCATCTGCAAACTTCATTCCCGCTCACTGTTTTCTGGAAGCTGGACGAGGAGGTGTTTCAAGAACTAATGGCTCGATGGGGACCATGCCAGGTCGACCTATTTGCATCGAGACTGAACAAACAATTAACCCGGTTCTTCAGCTGGGGACCGGACCCAGAGGCAGAAGCAACAGATGCCTTCCTGCAAATGTGGGGCAAACAGACAAACTATGCGTTTCCTCCTTTCTCCATGATAGGGAGGATGCTAGCTCTGGTGAGACGGCAGAAAGCATCGCTAGTGCTAATCACGCCGGATTGGAGGGGTCAGGTGTGTTTCCCCAGTCTACTGAAATTATCAAACCACAGCCCAGTGGCACTACCCAGCCACAAATTCATTGTGCAAGACCCCAGGGACCTCAGCCATCCACTAGTGAGGGCAGGCAGACTCAGCCTAATCGCATGGGCGATTTCAGGAGACCTTGGGTTAGGCCAGGAGCATCGAATGAGGCTGAATGCATCATTAACGAATCCTGGGCACCAGGGACACACAGGGCCTATGAATCCGCATGGGCTAGATGAAGTAGCTTGTGTTTGGAGAGGAATATTCATCCCGATGGAACGGAAGTAGTAGATGTAGCAAATTTCTTAGCACAATTGGCAGCTCAAGGGAAGTCATACAGAACAATCAATACGGCCAGGTCAGCGATATTGGCAGGTCACCCTAGGATCGAAGGGATAGCGATAGGTGAATATCCCCTGATCTGTAGACTAGTAAGGGGAGTAAAGATGACTAGACCCACTCCCGTGAAAAATACACTCAATATTGGGATGTCGACACAGTTTTGAAATTATTTCTATCATGGCCAGATAATCAGGAACTATCCAGAAAGGCTATTTCAGGCAAGCTAACCATGCTACTATGCCTATTGGCTTGTATAAAAATCATCAGATGTCAGAAAACTAGAGATTAACAGGAAGAGTGTGTCATCACACAGAGTGACCTTCGTCATAACGAGGAGGACTAAGACAGGTTTGAGATCCATACCTTACGAATCTTTTCCGGGACAACCAAAAGTATGCCCGGTCAGATGCTTAGCGACATATGGCGATATGACAAGGGAAGTGAGACCTCCAGGAGTATCTCAGTTACTAATGGCCATTTGTAAACCTTTTAAGGCCATAACACCGGCTACGATAGCCAGATGGCTTAGATGGGTGATGGAACAAGCAGGCATTGACATAGTAAAATATGGGGCTCACTCAGAAAGAGGAGCGATGGCTACCAAGGCATTCAACATAGGAGCCAGAGTAGAGGACATTATGAGGTCGGCAGATTGGTCGAATTAATTTACTTTTAGAACTTTCTATTTCAAGCCAACGGAAAGTGTGGCATCGTTAGTGGTGAGTAAACTTTAAACAAGCATAATCCGAGCCTCCGGTCTTCACATAGAATTCAGATTTTCAACACATTCGTTCCAGAAAGTCATAATTATATTAAAGACACAGAGACGAAGGATTATCCCACCCTGTCAATCGTGATAAATGTAATGGAATGTAAAAGTAATGAAATGCTTTACATGTTTTTTACTGCAATTATTGAAATGATATATGATAAATACATGGGTTACAGATTGGTTAAATGCACAAAAGGATAATATATAGAAATTGTGGTTGATTTTACGATTGTCCCATCCTCTTTCAATTTATAGTCACCAGTTATTTTATGTTTCTATTTGGTACGGTGGCGGACAACAAACAATCTGGAAATTCAATTCGTATCGGTATGGAATAGACGGAATTGCAAAGTTCACTGGACGCATTCTCGACTGAGCAAAGAAAGAGGAAGTAAAGTAGAAGGACAGTGGGATTTATGGACAAGGAATATTCTGATTTGTTGAAGTTATCACGTGGTCAGTTTGAGGGCCAATAAGAACAGAACTACCAAAGACTATAAAACAATGGTTATTGTAGTTTATTGAGTTTTGTTCTTCATGTTATTTTGGTTTGTACTTTGCTGCTGAACAGTAAAATGGAAAGGGAAGCATAATCCGAGCCTCCGGTCTTGGCATAGAAATGTGCTACCAGTCACCAGGAGACTGCCTTGTTGCTTTGCTGTTGGGTTTGCTCAAGTCGGTCTTCACTGGCTTCTATTGGGAGTGCTCCGCCTTTCTACAAGAACAGCAGAACACTGTCAAGGAGGGTATTAAGTACCCAGGAACGACTGATTCTTTCTCAGATCAGGTAACGCTGGAAACTGTGAAAGTTATGTGGCTGGGTTTTGGGGGTATTGCCTGCTGTTGCCGTTGACATTACCTGCCATCTAATTAAGAACTTTGTCGCTTTACTCTCTAATTCATAATTGCCTCTTTTCCTTTAGCACAGTATTTGAGCAGTACATGGTACATGGTATATGGCAAACTGCTAGTGTACATTTATGGACACAGGCTTTTGGTGAAGGCCGTTGAAAACACCCATAAGCAGATTTTCTGCTGCTCTTTTTTTCTGCACTGGTCTGTCTATGAGTTGCACTAACAAGCAGGCTTTTTAAAAAAATTAATTAAAGGGGATTTTTCCTACAAGGAGTTTCTCTCTTTCCCTCTTTTTTCAAAACGTTGCTGAAGCTGGGAGCCTATACTGCAGGGAATACCCTTTGATCTGTAGTCAATTAACCAGCACTTATCTAATCGGTTGCTGTTCTTGGCCTGATTTGTTCTTTGGAGTGATTGTGATCTTGCTCCCCATTGCTATTGTTGTAGTTTGTATATTGTTTGCTATTACCACAGAGACTGTGGGATAAGTACCCTTTGATCTGTAGTCAATTAACCAGCACTTATCTAATTGGTTGCTGTTCTTGGCCTGATTTGTTCTTTGGAGTGATTGTGATCTTGCTCCCCATTGCTATTGTTGTAGTTTGCATATTGTTTGCTATTACTACAGAGACTGTGGTATAAGTACCCTTTGATCTGTGGGTTGAGCTAAGAATTTGCAATCTTTTTATAGCAAACAATAATAAGTTATTTGTGTTAAGGAAACCCTGTATATAATATTCTTAGATACAAGGAGGGAAGAACCAGGGCCTCACGTTCCAGGCTTCTCAGTCAGTCTGGACCAGTACTACAGGGGAGGCACTCAAAGATGGCACCAATGCTCTATTCATCCCAATTAGATTCCAATGTCATAATCACTGATTCAGCTAAACGAGATACTAAAATTGTTGCACCTCTTTTACATAATCTAGGGGATAATAGACCTGCTATGACTAATCCTGTGGAGAAAATGTGTTTCTTGGACAATTCTGTTTTGGTTCCATTAGCTCAACCTTCCATTCCCCAGCCTAAAGACAGTAGGAAATCATCTTCTGGTATGTCTGCTCTAGCGGAGCCTATATTGTCACCAATAACGGGCCAGAGAACAACAGACTTTTTTTCTAAAAAAATCAGGCTTCAGCACAGAGATAAGAACAGTCGCCCCAATTAGAGGAATTGCTACGCTGACTGAGTTGAATAACTTGAACGTGAACGATTTGAGCATAATCTAATATGCTGACTTTGTTTTACTGGGAAATGGGGATTGCAATTTAGAAAGTGTGGTGCAACAAACTTGTGATGCATCTTGTGGTGGCACTCCAACAGAGTTAACTAATGTAATTAATCAATGCTCTAATGACCACTCTCTTTCTGAGCCAGTGGTGGAAGAAGTTCGTCAGGAGGAGGGTACGATTCATCATACTTTGTGAGAGGCTGATGAGCGCATCTGCCTCACTTCCCCTACTGTGTATGCACTTAACATGGTCCTTAGTTCTTTTGTCAGTCTTTATGACAATATCTGGGATGAAGTTAGGGCACACACTTTAATTCTGACTGCAATAAATATTAAATTGGAATGTTTGGAACTCAAAAACCAATTACCCACCTCACATTTTCGCCCATCTTCTCCTCTCACTGTTGCCCATACAGGTTTAAGCACTACTCCAATTTGAATCTCTGATGAATCGGGAGCAGGAGCCCCTATTCCCCCTCACATTAATATCAATAGAGATATATCGGCGGTAATTCTAGACAATGAGGCAGGGCTGAATCACCCCACGCCTGTATTGACCCTGCATCATTAAATCATAGAGTATGCAAGATTTTAACATGTGTCTCTAACTCAGGGCTGACCTCCGAAATGAAAAAAATCTAAAAATGCAAAGTTGGTAAAAACAGAGAACGCCTCTTCAGATACATTTCAGAGAAATTTGACAATTTAAGTCTTTGAGTGGAATAGGTAATAGAGGAAATTATTTGCTCCAACATATGTCGTTGGTATTGGAAGAAAGTTGAAATGAACTGTACACAGATGTGGGAGTCCAATGCATTCCTCTGCCTGGTCCAGCTATGCAATTGGGAGCAGTGCAGGCCATTGACTACGTCCCTCATGGACTTGAAATTGAACCAGTTTTGGACCTAGAACGGGTCAATGTCCCTTCAGATCCAATTTTAAATAACACTGTCTTTAATCAAAAAAACTGTTTGACATCTAATGTAGGGGCCCGAACTGATTTATTACCTGGTTATCGGATGAGGGAAGAGGTAACTGGGAATCGTAGCTTAAAGAACACAGATGTATCATGCAATTTTTCTAGCTGGACCGTTTCACCTATCCAGGGGTCACTACCCAAGCAATGGAAATAACACTCCCTCCTAAATTACCTAATTTTAATAGAGTATCGGTAGCTACCCTCCCTCCCATTTGTCTTGTTCCTCAAAGTATTCTGAAAAACTGTACACACCCAATATTATGAGGGTTTAACAGTCTTTGCCACCGTCCAATATTGAAAATGGATGTATGGTCTCTTTTAACTTTGTCTCTAATTAAATGTTACGTAGGATTGGTAATCCGGTTGAGGCTACATCCAATGGTGTGGGTAAAGCACATAATATACCCTTCAGCATTTTATGGCACGCTAGAACAACAGATGTAATGCCAGGTGGGCCACTATTAGAAAATAACACAACACACAGTAAACCCAGATTCCTCCAAGGGGAAAATACCACCCTGAATGCTACTGTGTCAAATAAATTAGTGATGACAAGTTTACTGGGCGAAAATGTTCCTGTGTGTTAAAATAGGACAAATGTCATGCATAATAGGTCAGTTACACACTCATACAACACCTTGCATAACACTCCGACACAAAGGACTGTCAGGCTCCCCGGGTCACAGTCAAACCCTCAAGTTGTCCCATCACCTAGGGTGCAGGGGAGTCGCCATCACCGATGGTTTCAGGTCACACGCAGAGGACGGCGTTGTTTGTTTCCTCATCTCCAATGGCAACTGCCATGGAGATTGCGATCGGGCTGGAACAGCCGGTCGCGATTGCTTCCGGGTTTCACATCGACTTCCCGATCACGTGCACGAAGTCCCGCTCACGTGATCGGGAGGCGGCTCACATAAAAGCCGGGAGCTTTGAATCACTCGCCGCTTCACAGCTGTTTCACAACACTGTTCGGCGTTCTTGACTCTTGTTTTTTGGCCACATCGGATTTCGACTGCAGGCTACACATCACAGATTTGGTTAACTCTTGCTCCTTGGATACGGTTGCTGGAACTTTGCACGGATACTGGTACTTTGGACCTTTGGCTTACGCATAACGGACTGCTTTGGATTTTCCCTATCTGCTCACTTACTACAACATGGATTTTGACCCTTGGATTGCTTACGACCTTCCTTCCGTTCTTTCTTGGAAACCATTACGTGCACCTTAAGGGTTACGGGTGGTCAGCCCGTACCTGCCTCCAGGTACTTGACTGTTTGAATCGTTGGCGCACCCTTGCACCAAAACCTCAGGCTCCCTTCCACTGAACATAGGTAAGAGAGTATCATTTATTTGCATTTAACTAAAGCACTGTCTTTGCCTGTATTAACCCCGACTTCCTTCCAACAGCCTCTGGGGTCCTCGGCGCCATCTGATTCAGCGAACCATCAACTACCTGTGGCCTCAAAGCTCGCACAGGGAGTGTTTATCTTTCTCTCCCTGTGGGTGATTTGTGGACAGAGGCTCAATACTCTTCACTTCGTGGCAAGTCACGACAACAAACATACTGTTGATTTTCTCAGAGGTCCTGACTCTAAGTGCTCTCTCTTCTTCAGATCTTGAACGAGTTGAATTCCCTGATTGGAGAAATACTAATATATTTATTCTTCACTTCACTGCAGAAAGAGTTAGTATATTCATAGCGATTGAAATTAATTGATCTGGGGTTTTATATTGATTACTGGAGAGAACAAATCATTTACACAGCTGGACCCTATGGTGGGGACAAGTTTACTGGGTGAAAATGTTCCTGTGTGTCTAAACAGGACCAACTTACTGTTGAATTTCTCAGAGGTCCTGACTCTAAGTGATCTTTCTTCTTCAGATCTTGAACGAGATGAATTCACAGATTGGAGAAATACTAATATATTTATTCTTCACTTCGGGTCAAGACTGGTGAAAGAGTTAGTATATTCGGAGCGATTGAAATTAATTGATCTGGGGTTTTCTATTGATTACTGGAGAGAACAAATCAGTTACACAGCTGGACCCTCTGGTGGGGGCAGTTTTAAAATTATTATGAATACGGATGGTACCCACCAACGAGAAGTAACGGAATATCCAGAAGATAAACGTGTGATTAAAGTTGACTGGGCAGGAGTTACATTGACTCTGTGGCATATAGCAGAACCATGACCAGCTTAAAGGCAGTGTTCTCGCTACTAGAAAAGTTCAATTGTAATTAACATCTTGGAATTCGATGGGCAGCTCACATCTGTTCTCTAATACAGTTGCAATTAACTTTTAAAAGAGTCTAATTTTATCTTCCATCAAGAAACGTGGCTGACTGCTTCTCCTGTATTAGATGGGTTTTGTGTCTTTTCTCAGTTTGCTAAGCCAAGTTGCAGGGGCAGGTCTTCTGGGGGCTTGATAACGACTGTCAAATAAGTACAAGGTTTGAATGCAGAAATTATTTCTAATCTACCACACAGTGCTTTGGCGGTTTCACTGGCGACCTTGGAGGATCGTTTACTCTACTTCTGATTAACATTTATTGGCATAAAGCAGTTGGTGTTTTGGATGATTTTATAAGGAATATTGTGGAATGTATTTCTTGTTGGCAGTCAAAGGTCAAAAATGGCCACATTATCCTGGCTGATGATTTGAATACTACCTGTTTTCCGGTGGACCGGGAGGAAGATCCTTGGGATGTAACATCTGATATAGTGTCCCTCAGATTTTAAAACTTAGGTGGGTAGGAAATGGTTTTTAGTATTGACATCAGTTGGTCTCCAATTAGTGAATGGCAATGCACAGGGCGAAGAACTTCGCCAACATACATGGCACAGAGCTTCCAGTACGTCCACTTTAGATTATATCTTTGTGGACCACTTTTTGTTTAACTGCTGTAATGACTTGCATGTAGTTGAAAACCCATAGGGCGATCATACAATTATGAAGGTCAACTTTGTTGTTTTTTAAAATATTTTGGTTTACGTTCAAACCTCTCATCTTGTTATCTACTCATCTGTTTGTTAGTCAGATCAAGAAAGCGAGTATGGCTCTGATTTTTTCTTTCTTTGTGATTATTAGCCTTTGCTTATGCTTTTGCTTCTTTGTTCATTAATTTCGTTATCGTGTTTGTCTGTTGTTCATTATGTTGTTCCAGACAATTTCTTTAAATTTCCTGCAATCATTGTCGCCCAGCGGTCTTCAGGTGATAATGTCGTTTGATTTTTCATAAACCATCTGCTGGAGAGCTGCCTTTTTTTCATTCAGGGCAGGGCATGTCATTATTATGTGATGTAGGCTCTCAATCGTCGTTCTATACTTGCAAAATCGACAATGTTTTTTGGTTTCCGGGATTTGCTTCCTCGCTGCCATTATTTCTTGTGTCGGTAGGATGTTTAACCGTAGTCTCATGAATGTGTTTCTTATTTTAGATGAGGGAAACATTTTCAAGTACGGTGGCAATTGGTTAATTGATCTAGTATTGAGTGTACAGGGTATGTCAAGTCGGTACTTAGCTTTGGTTTTAGTAGTTTTTATCCAATCGTTCTCTTTGACTTTTATCTTAGTTTTTTGGGGTCTTTATATCAGCATTTCTTGCAAGATGTCTTGTTCTTCTCTTTTGGTTTCAATCGATCTTTTCCAGATTTCTAAAGCTTGTTCTGTGTTATCAGTTTTTTCAGTTCTGAATATTTCGAGTGGTGAGGCGTAATCTTTACTCATGATTTTCCGATATAGATCGAATTGTTTCCACAGTACGATGGATTCTAGTGATTGGAGGGCAAGTTCTGCTCGTATGCGTGGTGTAGGAAGCGACGTAGGTAGGTTTAACACTTTCTTCCAGAATCTTCCTTCCAATTGGTCCCAGATGGATTTGTCAATGTTTATCATAGTCTCCGCTCTGTATGTTAATACAGCCGTTACTTTTTGTTTGTAAAATGTCATGACTGGGGTCAGGGATAATTTTTGGTATTTTTGATGTATTGTTTTGGCCTGTCGCGCTAGGGATAGGGCTTTTTCTTTAAGATGTTGTGCCCATTCTTCCTCTGTTGGAGATTGAGATATCCATACTCCCAGGTATTTTATGTTCTTTACTTGCTCCACTTTTCTTTTTCCTATGCGGAAGGAGAGCGACAGTCCATGTTTTTAGTTTGTTTCTTTAATTACATGATTTTGGTTTTCTGTATGTTTATTTCCAGTTGGTTAGTTATCATGTATTCTTCTAGTTTTTGTAGTGCAATCTGCAATCCTCTGGGTGTTTTAGCCAGTATCACTATGTCGTCTGCATACAAGATGCAAGGTATTACTGTGTTATTTATTTTCGGCGGATTCATTTGTGGCGTGTATATATTATCTTCGAGGTCTGCCATATTTAGGTGGAAAAGGGCGACTGTCAGGGGCATCCTTGTTTCAGCCCGTTCCATGTCCTGATTTGATCTGTGAGTGTGCCGTCTTTTGATAATCTGATTCTTATACTGGTGTTTTCGTATAGAAGTTTGATGGGTTCAATGATGTTGGTCGGGCACTTCCCTGTATTTCGTTTCTCCCATAGAGAGTCTCTGCTCACAGAGTCAAAGGCCAATCTTAAATCTACGAATGCGGCATAAGTCTGTGTTTTTGTTCTTATGGTTTCATGTTTCAGTAGATTTAATAGAAGGAGAGTGACATTGGTTCCTATCGTTTTCACAAACCCTGTTTGTCTGGTTGTGTATTTCTTTTCTTTTGTTGCCCACCTGCCCAATTTGTCTAGTAGTAGTTTCGCAATGATCTTCCCCAAAGGGTCAAGTAATGCCAGTGGTCGATAGTTTCACGGTTCTTTTGTCGATCCTTGCTTAAATATGGGTATTATTGTGGCTTGCCACCATGTGTTTGGGATCGATTTTGTGCTCTGAATCATCTTGAATATGCTTTCGCATATTGATCCCCAGACCTCCGGCTTTTGTTTGATTATCATATTTGATAGGCCGTCTGGGCCTGGGGCTCTAGAGATGTTTAGGGATCAGATTGCTTTTTGTATATCTTCGGGATCCAATTCCCATTGCCATGTTATATTTTTCATTGTGTGAGTTTTTTCTTTCGAATATTTGTTGTTTCCATATAACTCTGTGAAGTATGGTGTCCAGCTTGCCTCTGGTACATCGATGATCATTGTGTTTTGGATTTGGGTTTGTTTGTGCAATAATGCACATAGATGTCTTGTATTTCTGTTCTTTAGAGTTTGCAGCATTTTCTCTGCATCTTCTTGCATTATTGTGTGTCTGTTGTTCTTTATCCAGTTTTTGTATTGTTGTTTTGCCATTTTGATTTGCTTGAATTTCTCGCCTGGGTTTTGTTTCATGATCAATTTTATTTTTAATCTCAGTTCCTTTTTTTTGTTATTATTTTCTGATTGTAGGCATGAGAGTGCTTTTTTGCTGCTAGCTCTTGGTTTGTTTTGTTCTGGCATTTGAAGGGTCGGAGTAACCATTCCTAGTTGATTTCTTTGGTGTCATCTAATATTGAGTTTTTCATTCTCTTTGGTAGTTTTTCTATCATTTTTTGTCCAATTCTTAGTCTGTTTCTACCGTTGTTTATCTCCATTTCTGTTAGTTCCTTTTTTTCATTAGCTTGTTTTGTGGTGTTCCATGCTCTCTTCATTGTGTAGTGATCGCAGTTTTCTGTTTTGATGTTTTGAGCATAGCTGAGTTCGTCATGTATACCTTTGGTCATATAGATATAGTCGATTGTGGCAGTAGAGTTTCCTCTTGCCCAAGTTTCCATCATACCTCCAGTTGTTGTATCAATGCTGTCCGACCTTCTCATGTTCCTACATGTTATTTCTTTCTACCAGTTTTTGGCACGGGGCGTGAGATTACATTCGTCTAATTCCTTGCCTTCTTTGTCAAATATGTGGATGTTTAAATCACCACATATTATAAATTCAATCGCATTGTATTTTTCTGTGGCATTGTCTATTGCGGAGAATACTGTATCTATACATTTCTCTTCCATTATGCTTACTGGGTTCCAGTATAGATTCATTAGGCCCCATATTTGGTCCATTCGGCGGTTCTTGATTGTTGTTTCTTTCTCTGATTTTTCTGTTTTGCTTTTGATTATAGTTATTTGCATCCACAGATTTAAATTTTCATGTTCGATCAAGTCGATCTTCCGGCCATTTTTGATTATCGTTAGAAGGCCGGATGAGGGGCGGCCCTTTTTCTTCTGGATTGCTGGATTCATTATTACTGTGTAGTCGTCACATACGGGTTGCTCTGTTTTCCAAGATTCGTTTGGTTGTTATCTTCTTCGCTTATGTTTTTCTTCACTCTCCGAAGTAGTGTCATCCTGTTGTCTCCAAATTCCATAATTCCTGTAGAGCTCATGCCGGTTCTGAAAATCTTTGTCTGCATTTCCTTTTTTCTTATTCTGTCCCTTTGTGTTCTCATGGTCAGGCAAATTGCTCTGATGTTCAGGGGCGTTAGTATATATGCTTTCATTGTGATCAGAATGTCTCCTACTGTCGCAGTTGTTTTTTCTTTTCTGTGTTTGGCGTTTCTTCAAGCAAAGTTAGCTCAAAACCTAACTGCTTGAAGATCGATTTGTTATCTATCATTCTGTTCACAACTTTTTCTGTGCTAAAGTTGATCTTTACTTGGTCCGTTGTTGTCTCGTCGCAAAATTCGACGGTGTGTATGTCTTTTGTTGTTATTTCCTTCATGTTTGGTATTGCTTGTATCAATCGTAATACATTTGTGCGATTCATTATCAGATTGTCGCTTTTTGTTGCTATTCTTGTTAGCTTTATTGTTTATCCTTTTTTTCCTTGTTTGTTTTGTGGATGAACAAAGGTTGGCAATTTTATTGTGTTTTCTATTTGCCTTTTGATTGCTTCGTTCCGGTCTTTGTTACTTCATTGGTTCCCTATTGGTGATGGCTCTTTGTTCAGGCTTATGTTTTCGGCTGTTGTTAGCTCTTCGTCGTCTTACCAGTCTACTTTTGATATCTCGTCGAGGGTCAGTTCAATCCTGGTGCTTTCTTGCATTAGCTCTTCTTCTGATTTCTCTTCTTCATATTCGTCCAATATGATCATGGAAGCCTCAGTGATTTCGATTTGTGCTTCTTCTGATTCGTCTGTCACGTCTTCCATGTATGTTGAGAGGTTGATTAGTTCTCCTATTTCTGCGTCGTCGATATAGGATAGGAGACTGGTGTTTGCTTCTTTTCCTTGGGTTTTTTCATTTCTAATTCCGTCTGCTGTGGTGATTTTCTATTGTTCAGTTTTATATTAATCCTGCTTGTCTGGGGCTCTTTTGCAGGATTTGTCAAATTCCTTAAAAAGGCACGAGAGCCTCTTTGCTTTTTTTTCCTCGGGGTTATTCCTTTTTTGGCTGGTTCTTTGTTTGCTGGAGTCTTGTTTCCTTTGGAGAAGATCACATAAGTTTCTAGGTCTTTCAGTTTTTGTTTTGTTCTGTTGCTGCCTATTGGCCTGAGGCCATCTTCTTTCTCTCTCAATGTTGGGTTATCGGTCTTTGTTGCCATGAGAGGTTCTTCACTTAGGTCGATCAGGTTTGCTTCATTGATAGATATATTGTTTTTGTCTTCGTGCTTTCCTGCAGCCTTTGTAGTTTCATTTTTGTTTGTTTCCTGCTGTTGTGTTAGTTTAATTAGTCTATTGTGATTTGTTGGGTGAACCTGTAAGGGATTTTCTTTGTTGGTTGCTCTCATCATTGTGATCAAGGCGTGTGTCAAATCTGTTTTTTCTGCTCTATCGCTGCGTGCGATATCGAATAGTCTTGTTTGCCACATGTGGCTAGTTTGTGCTTCCATTTCTAATCTTTCTTGTATTTTGTTCATACATTGTTCAAGATAACTTTGTTTTGAGGGTATAGGGATTCTTGTAGTTTCATGTATGGCAGTAGTGATTGTGTTGTAGTTGTTATTAGCATATTTTGCAGATCTAACATTGACGTTGGTATAGGGGCTATCTCCTGGTTATTGGAGGTGTTACATCTGCATTTGTTATCAAACGACTCTTGGCTTTGAGGTGATTTTTCGGGTTTCTGTCGCTGTCTTTGTTGTTTTGTTCTTTTCCTATTTGGCGGTTTCTGGTCAGGGTATCTCCAGCATCTTTTGTTGTTAGGGGGGGAGTGTGTTCCCAAATACCTGTCTTCTTTTTTCATGATTCCTCATAAGGTTTTCAATTTCTGTTATGTCAAGCGAAATTCTCGCAGCTTTGGGGTTTGTCTGTTCATTCTTTCTTGTCGCGAGTTGTTGTGAATGCCTGCGACTTTCATACAGAGCTTGCCATTTCTTTTGTGCTTTCATTGCCTTTTCTTGTTGGGTTAAGCCCTTTCTCTCTTTTTAATCACTGTCTTCTCATAGAGCAGGTGGTATTTACTCTTTTTCTCTCTCATTTCTTTCTTCGTCTTTTCTTGTCGGCATGTCTTCATCTTGGACAGTCTTCAGTTTTTTTTGTGAGTCTTCATGCGTGGCCACCTTCAGTGTTGGGCTTGAGTCTTTATTGGTTATCCTCTCTTCTTTACTTATAAGTCCGTTTTTTTCTTGTTGTTTCGGGGTATTCTGTGTCTGTGCTTTCTGGTCTATTTCTGTTGGTGTATGGTTATGCTCAATGGTGTGTTGGGTCTGAATTGTTGATTGGCATTCTTCAGTTTCTCTTCTTTTGTCTATGTTTCCGGGGATGCTTGTGTGATGTTATGCGGTTTTTTGACCGCGGTTGTGTCTCTGGAGTCTCTATTGTCTTTCTTCAGAGCCTCATATGCAGCGGAGGAAGTTCTGTGTTTTTGTCGCGCTTTGTTGTGTGTGTCATTGTCTTCTTTTTTCCAGAGTTTTCGAGGTATTAATGGTCGATCTGGGGATTTACACGCCTCGCCTTATACAAGGTCTTGACGGATCAGTGAGGCCGGTGTTATTTCCCCTGCTTACGGCTCCCCTAGGCTCCGCCTTTATTTATTGCGATCTCGCTGTACGACCAGCGTTCCTCTCGCTGCTGTTGCTCGGGTTCTTGGGGTTCTAGGGATTTGCCCGCACAGCCCGAGTGCTCTTGGCTTTTGAGTACTCAAGGACCTGTGAGTATGTTTCCTTCTTTTGATTGGGGTAACCTATGTTCTGTTTTGGTTGCTTGGTGCACAAGGTTCTTTTTGGATCGCTGTGTCAGCGGGTTTCAACCTCAGTGTCTCTCTTCAATGTGCACGTCGCAGTGCGTTGGTTGATGAGGTGGATCAAAGGCTAGTAGCCTGCAGTCTCCACCTCTATGATTCAAGTAACGGCGCAAAGTTCTATTTTCTTAGGTTGGTTCTTATCTCGAGTCAGTGCACTTCGTCTCTCGTAGCGCGGAGATCTCCAATCAGGGTGTTAGCACACAGCTTTACTTTTTCTTTTAATTGTTTTAGCCAGACGCTGGTGGATCAAAGGCAAATCGCCCACAGTCTCCACTTGCGTTCTCTTAAGTCGGTCTATTATGTTTTTGTGGAGGTTTATCGCTCCATATACAGCTTGGAAGCTCTGCTGGATAGTCTAGTTCTCAGTGGTATGTGTTTAGGGTGCTGATTGTGTCTTACCTCTCACAGGAGGTCTCCTCTTGTCGTACGGTGCTGTGTAATTATTTTCACTATCGTGGTTTCCAGTTCAAGTGATTTCAGTAGGTTTTAGAAGCCGGCGTCCGGGGGTAACATATATCTGGCTGCCAGCGGACAGCAAAGCAGCAAACAGCGAAACAGTCTCTGTAGAACACTCGCGCCCTTGACTAGCGCGTGCTTAACGCCGCAAGGGAGGGTCTACCTTCCTTTTGGCTTCCACTTCCTGGATGGGCAGAGCCAAGAGATTCCTGTCTCTTAAGTCTGCAGTGCCTTCCTTTCTTCGACCCGGGATCTGCTTGTTAAAAAAAAAGAAAAAGGCTGCACGCTCTGTGTAGCTCGCATGGTGTCCTCCTTCACAGGTATTCACAGGCATTCAGAAGCAGTGCAGGGATATAACGCTTCTCAGGCGCAGCCACAGCGAAACAGTCTCTGTAGAACACTTGCGCCCTTGACTAGCGCGGGCTTAACGTCGCAAGGGCGGGTCTACCAGCCTTTTGGCTTCCACTTCCTGGATGGGCGAAGCCAAGAGATTCCAGTCTCTTAAGGCTGCAGTGCCTCCCTTTCCTCGACCCAGGATCTGATAATTTGAGCAACCACAAAACAACGCCAGCTGCGTAAAGGCTTATACCTACACTCTCAAAGTGCGTCACAAGTCAACTTTAAAATGTGTTTGAATGCTCGAACCAAGATTGGCCCAATGAATTTGAGAATCAATGGCGGTAGAAATTCCATTAGTTGGACAGCACAGAATATACGTGTGCTTAATGCAGACTTTAACAGGGTTATGAAAAGTACCACTTTGGAATAGAAAATGGAGGTGTTTAATGTTGAACACTTTGAATCTTTTATGTCTAAATTGATGGATACAGTTTTAGAGAATCCTGCAGTCAGACCCAAGGGGTCTGGATCCAACTTTACCATCATAAGTATAATGAACGGTTTGCCCTAGAAAAACGGTGCATGAGGAAAAGCATCAGAGACATTAAACACTCAAATGACCTAAAAGATGTTAAACTGGAAAAACCCAAGAGAAAAACAAAGCTATAGAAATGTTTGTGAATCTCGAACAGCAGTTCTTTTACAGAATGATGCAGAGACCATGCTACAGATCCTTTTAAAAAAGGATGTGGGAGCATTTTGGGCTCTGGTGAATGCGTAAGATGCTATTTCAGATGTTCAGTTAAATGCAGTCTCTGAATTATAGTGGGTCCAATTTTTCACTGAGCTGTACACCATTTCTACCAGTGGTAAGGCCCTTCTTTTCCCGGGAGGAAAGAGACTTGAGGCCCCCTGGTCTCTTCATGTTGAAACCGATAAGATTTGGGAAATCAAAGCCTGTAAACGATCACAAGCTGCAGGCCCAAACAGGCTAATAAATAATACTCTGAAATCAGATCCAAAAATTGGGCTAATGTACTAACTATGCTTTTTAGGAGCATAGTATTACAGGAGAAATTTACAATTTCGTTGCAAATAGCTTTTGTTATTCCTATTTATAAGCAGGGCGCAAGGACTGACCCAAGGAATTATCGGCCCATTTCACTAATCGACGCTGATAGTAAGGACTTTGCATCCTTGCTGCTCCATCACCTCGAGGAGTAGGCCGTTTTGGTCACTAGGCTAAACAAATTACAGACTACATTTCACAGGGGCCCTTCAACCAATATCAATAGGCTCATCTTCTGGACTATTCCAGAAATTGCATGGGGTGACACTTCTCGAGCCACTTATGTGGCATCAATAGACCTTTTCGGCAGCTTTCGATAGAATAGATCGGAGAAAACTTTGGTGGAAGTTAGAAATGTGGGGACTGCCTCAGGGTCTATTGAGCCTTATTATGGTCTTACATGAGAATTTAGGTATAATGGTTGACCTGAATAAGGAAGGATATATGTCACAAAGAAGTGAAACAAATCTGCCTTGAGGCAAGGGTGCGTTTTGCCCCCCTGCCTTTTCAATCCATATGTATCAGGGCAAGTTAAAAAATTCCTTGGATTGCCTATGCAAACAATTTCCTGCTTTTTGATAACTCTCGGGTTGGGCTGCAGAGGCTTCTTTTGTCCTTCTCAGTTTATGTGAAGGACAACAGTCCATTAATCAACCAGTTGAACATTTGAATTCTTTCTATTTCGAGGGGTAAGAAACGAGCCCTTTAACCTTGATGTTATTTACTTGTGTTTTCACTTTCTGGCTCAACCAATTTATGGCAACTTTTGTCACGCTCTCGTTCAGTAAAAAGTAGACCGAAAATGTGGCTGTTTCTCTATTATTCCAGCTATTACATTCTATGAAGGGAAGGTGGCCCCTAGGTTAATTCATGGTTTGGAATTGTTTGCAGAAGTGTCAATTAGATGGTTGGATTTGTTGGAAGTGTGAAAAACCATAGGATGTTTCACGATATAGTCCCCGGGGATCCTGTCCTCAGGTGGCCAGGGAAAGGCCATCGCTTTTGGATCCTGACCCTGGGGGTGGACAACCAAGGAAGTATGACCTGGGTAGAGGGCCCTCGACGAGTGGAAGAGAAGCACCCGATTGTGAGACATGGGGCCTCAATACAAGATTTGCGGAATGGGTTAACGGGCTCCGCTAATAGAGGTGGACCCGTTAAACCCATTCTGCAAAATTACGAAGTACCCTCGCGGGACCCGGTAAGGATGCCTGGTTAAACCAGGCATCATTACCGGGTCCCGCGAGGGGATCAGGGAGCTAACAACGGGCCGGTCGTAATCGGCCCTTTGTTAGCTCCCTGCATAGGGCTCAATGGGAATGGGGAAGGTCCGGGCCCGGGTTCCCTGTAGGGGGAATTACCGGGCTCTCCAAACTCGGAATGGCCTGGTAATTCCCCATTCAGGGAACCCGGACACGGTTTTGGTGGCAGCCATGCCACAAATAGCGGCATGGCTACCGCCAAAGTCGTAATGAGGCACACGGTATCCCCCTTTTTCCACAACCAATCTATCCCCTATCCCTGCTTATTTTATGGGAAACTGCAGCTCCCATAATTCCTGCCCACTTTACATTGACAGCACTACTGAGCCGAGGAAGATGAGGAATGAGGCCAGAAAGATTACCTCTACTGACTTGCAATGGTTCTGTCCATGTAATGAGGCCAGGCAGAGTCAGGCACGTAATCCTAACTATACACACCTGCCACTTTTTAACACAATCTGTCGGGATAAAAGGTGGCATGCACAGGCACACTTTGAGCAAGGCTGGGTACAAGAAGGAACATCTCCTTCGGGTCTGATGTGAACCAGGCTATGGAAGTTGAAGGTCCATGGGCTGATCAGCAGTTGCGAAGATCGAGAGAGCCAGGTGAGAATTCGACACTTTCGGAAAGCCGTAAGCGTTCCAAGACTGAAACCGAGTGATGGGAAGAAAGACACAATCAAGGAGCTTGGAAGCGAGCCGCGGCCCTCCTGGGTGAACGGCAGAGTAGGGGAGGATCAGAGGAGGCGTTGGTAATAGACTAGAGTGCTGAATGAAGAGCGTTGATTAAAGAAGATCAGTTAACACAACCAGTGAGTTATCGATGGCAACAAAAGTCTGGTTTGTGATAAAAGCAAAATTAACTGTAACTCAAAGATGAAGATTGCGGGTGTGTCAAAAAAACACCTGATGGAAAGGACAATTGCTTAATTGTAAAAGGAATGGATACAAAGTAACAAGAGTGGTCCAGCGAAATGAAAACGCACATTCAAAAGTTTCTGTGAAAATTTCTGAGCTGAAGTGTATTACAACGGGAACCAAAGGCAAGAAAGTAACTGCGATCCCAAAAGAAAGATGAATAAGTGAAAAGCCAAGTATATGTACTCTGAATATGCCAAGAGGGCAAAGTATATGAACTTTGAAAGAGGCCAAGAGGGCAAATCAAAGAGGATATGAAACTACAAGTACCAAGAGGCATTGGAGTTGCAAGATGAGGAAGTAGAATTGTATAATGAGAGGTCAAAGTGGTCATGCAGAGGTCTATGTAAAATCCTTGCAGTTTCGAAAATCTCTGACAGTGAAAAGCCCCCTAAAACAAAACCATAGGGAAAGGCAGGTTTGAGCCTGGCAGATGCAAGACTGTGCAGAAATGTGAGCAATTGAGAAAGTGAATGTGAAAAGACAGGCAGGCTCAAGCCGGGCGGAGGGAAGCCTGAGTTGAATTGTGGGAAAGTAAAGGTCAAAAGTGGAACTGTGTATTCATGACAAGGCGGACGAAGCCTAAGGAAGTGATTGAATTACCAGAAGCTTGAAGCTTAAGCCTGATCTGTTGAATTGTACCAGTAAGCCAAAGGGTGCAAGACTGCTAGAACTGTGCCATCCACCTATCCTTTTTAAGAAACCCCCTAGACCCTTTGGTGCTGAATGTGGAGAAGGGATTTGTTATTTAAGCCATTCTAGCATGTCCTTTGAGACACTATTTTCCTTCTGTATTGCCTTAACACATTTGTCATTTTGAGAAGGAGGGCAAGGTTAGTTTCTTTTTAGTATAGGCATTTTAATTTTGACTAAACTGACTTGGACTTGTTTGTTATTTGTTTAATGGTCGAAACTACTCCAATTCTAGAGTTAGGGCCAGTTAGGAATTCTACCAACCCAACCAAAATACCAAATAAGGGTTTTTGAAACTTGTATCCATTGTGTCTGTGTCTACTACTTGATACCATGCCTTCCTTACAGAAGCTTCAATACAGAAGCATGTACTAAAAGTTCCTAATGCTATTCCCGTTTCGGTGATTAGATTTGAATTAGGTCTTTTGTCTTTGAAGGTCAGTGTACAATGAAGATTGCTGTCGTTATTTCGTAAAATTCATTTCCCCATTGCAGGACTCATTGTATGATGAAAAGAAAGTATATATGGATGTTAATGCCACACTGGGAGGTGGGGACAATGTTGGGGCTCACATGAGAGGGGAGTGTTTAATGTTATTGTCCGAACTTGTTTGTGATCAGGATGAACTAATCCTGAACCTGGACAGAGTAAAACATGCTCCCTTTGACATGGATTGGATCCACACAACAGACAAATTGCATTACTATCCCTCAATGAAGCACTTGGTACATGAACACAAAAAGAGAGGCTCTATTGCCCCATATTTATTTCAATTTCCGTATTACTATTATAGAACTTGTTGACCAAGAAAACTCTGCTAATGAGGGGAAAGATCATGGCTGATGTTGCACTATGCAGATTCTGTAATAACAATAATGCGTTGGAAACTGTACAACACCTTTTATTGCAATGTGCCGCTTTGAATGTGCAGGTGCCGACTTATTTGGACAGAATCATGAGGACAGCACAATGGCATAATGAAGAAAACATATGGAGACGGTTTTTGGGTAGTGAGTATATTAAAGTTGTGCTGGCTGTAGCAGCTTTTAGTGTCACGGAGTTCCCCCCTTCTCACCTGAGACCGATCCTTGCTGGACTCCGTGGGCGGTGTCTTCTTGCAGACAGACCTTGGGCCTCATTACGACCCTGGTGGAAGACCATGGTGCTATTAGCACCATGGTCCATGTCGGTAAGTTACCGACTCCGCCATGGAGAAAGGGGGAATTACCACCCCATTACAAGGTTGGCGGGGCGGTAATTCCCCCTTCCTCCATGGCCCTTCCCCATTCCCATTTTTGCCCCATAGGGCTCAATGGGAATGGGGAAGGCGCTAAGTACGGTGCCGCAAATTGCGGCACCGTAATTAGCACCAAGGTCCCTTTGCGGGTCCCTACTTTAACGGCTGGTCTACACCAGCCGTTAAGGTCGGGTCCCGCAAAGGGACCTCGTAATTCGGCGTTAATAGGTTAACGGCGCCGCAGCCTTTTACGGCGCCGTTAACCCATTAGCGCCTGGGTCGTAATCAGGCCCCTGGACTTGAACAAGGCTGAGCGAGTCTCTTCCGACTCCAGCGTGCGTTTAAGATTCCGGGATGCAGCAATCCGGGGATCCGTGAAACGAAGAAGGCGTGCTGATGGCGCACGAGTCCAGGAAGCAAGAGGAAAGGGAAAGGGGCAAGGAATGGAAGTAGAAAAGCTAGGAACCAGGAAAGCAATACAGCGAACTACGGAGCACAAGTCTGATCGCTACTTGGCAATTGCATTGAGATGCGCGGAGCCGCGGGGGTGCAGTCTATTAGTAGAATACGTTACGTCCAACGTATAGACCGCGGAAGGTGTGTCACGCTGGACGGCCATGTTGGGAGTGTCAGGTAATGCAAGGCCCGTTGTGATAAGGACCAGGAAGATCAAAAGGGGCGCGTCCTGTGGGTCATGACAGCATGCCTCCTCCGAAAACCTGTTCCTCCAGGTTTGCCTGGGTGTATGAGGTGGTATCTTCTGAGCAATCGTGGGGCATTCAGATTAGAAAGTGGTTCCCAAGTTCTTTCACTGGGGGGATATCCTTTCCATTCAACCAGGTATTGAAGCTGACCCCGTTTATATCTGGAGTCGCATATCCGGGACACTTCATATTCCAGTTGATTGTCCACCACCACAGGAGTGGGTCTGCAGGATTTCCGGGAGGATTGAATGTAAGGTTTTAATAAGGAGGTGTGAAAAACTGGGTGAATCTTTTTCCAGGATTCTGGTAGCTTGAGCCGGTATGAGACTGGGTTTATAATTTCCTTGATGGAAAACAGACTATATTACCGGGGGGCCAATTTGTTTGGCCGTAGATGTCGGGGTAGTAATTTCGGGGACAACCAGACTTGATCTCCAACTGAACAAGAAGGCCCGGGTCTTCGTTTGGAATCCGCATATCTCTTGGTCTGTGTTCTGGCCTTCTCTAAGTGCTCTTTGGTCTCCTTATGTATGTTGATGAGTGTTTCAATCCAGGAGTCGACAGTAGGTACCGGTGTGGGTTGTGGAAGAACTGAGGGCAGAACTGATGGATGGAATCCTTGGCTGCAATAAAAGGGACTGGTCTTAACTGCTGAATGATCGGAATTGTTATAGGCAAATTCAGCCATGGGTATCAGGAGCGACCAGTCACCCTGAACCTTAGTGGCAAAACATCGAAGATATTGTTCCAGAGTCTGATTAGCACATTCTGTGGCCCCGTTGGTTTGAGGGTGATAACCTGATGAAAGAGCGCGTTGGATTCCTAATATTTCACAGAGGTGTTTCCAGAATTGTGAGACGTATTGAGGTCCTCGATCGGAAATTATCTTGGAAGGAAGTCCATGAAGGCGGAATATGTGCTCCAGAAAGATTCCAGCCAGTTCAGATGAGGATGGTAGCTTACTGAGGGGTGTGAAATGAGCCATATGAGTGAACAAGTCAATGGTGACCATGATGGTGGTGTACCCTCTGGAAGGCAGTAATTCCACAATGAAGTCTGTAGCGATAAATTCCCATGGCCTTGTTGGCAGTGCGGGTTGTAGCAGAAGACCCGCCGGCCTCTTGTTGTCATGTTTATTCTGACTACAGATTGCACAGGCTCGGACGTATAGTTGTACGTCAGTCTTCATTTTAGGCCACCAAAATTGTCTTTGTATGAGGTGGAGGGTGTTGGTGATGCCAGGATGTCCGGAGTGAAGGGTATCATGACAGAGGTTTATTATCCTTTGTTGTAATTTTTGTGTAGGAATGAGCAGAGCGTTGTCCTTGAACAAATATCCTTCCTTGACTCTCAGGTTCCATTGATTCTTACTTGAAATATTCTTCCAGAGTTCAGAGGATTGGGTTTGTACTCGGATTTCTTCCAGGAGATTGACTGCTTGAGCTACCAAAATCGTGTGGGGAAACATCTTAGGATAGGCCTTATCTTTGGTAGTTTAATAGTCAGGGCGTCGAGATAAGGCGTCAGCAATCAAGTTTTGTGATCCAGGAACATGAGTGATGTGGAACTGGTACTGGGCAAAGAAGAAGGCCCAACGAGCTTGACGGTTGTTCCGACACTCTAATGACTGTAAAATTTGAAGATTTCGGTGGTCCGTGTGGACCTGGACTGGATATCTAGCTCCCAGGAGTAGATGTCGCCACTCAGTGAAGGCTTGGCGGATGGCTAAAAGTTATTTTTCCAGGACGGAGTAGTGTGTCTTACTGGGAGTCAGGGTTCGTGAAAGGTAAGCAATGGGGTGTTCGAGTTTATCCTCAAATTCTTGCTTCAACACCACTCCAATGGCATAGTTCGAGGCATCCGTTTCCACAAGGAATGGTCGATCAATGTCGGGTTGGGCCAGAATGGAGGCTTGAGTAAATCTTGTCTTCAAGAGTTGGAATGCCTTATCTTGCGGAATAGACCAGACATAGGGGGTGTCTTTCTTCAGGAGAGCAACCATCGGTTGAACAATCTCATAGAAGGTGGGTATAAACTTCCAGTAGAAATTGGCAAGCCCCAGGAAGGATTGAACTTGTTTCACGGACGTGGGAGCAGGCCAGGATAATATAGCCTTTACCTTTGAAGGGTCCATGCCAATTCCCTCTGGAGTAAGGATAAATCCTAGGTAATGAACAGAAGCAACGTGAAACAGACATTTCTCGGGTTTGGCCAAGAGTTTATGTTCACGGAGTCGTTGTAGTACTGCCTTTACATGCTCTTCATGCTTTAAAAGGTCCTTGGAGTAGATCAAAATGTCGTCCAGGTAGACGATGACGAAGAGGAATAGCATGTCAGAGAACACCCTGTCCATAAAACATTGAAAGACTGCTGGGGCATTAGCTAATCCAAAGGGCATGACCAGATATTCAAAGTGACCAAAGGGTGTTCTGAATGCTGTTTTCCATTTGTCTCCTTCCCGGATACGAATCAAATGATAGGCACCCCGGAGGTCCAGTTTCGTGAAAATCACAGCGATTCTGACCGCTTCCAGGATATCCGAGATTAAGGGTAAAGAGTACCGGTCCTTGAGGGTGCATTGATTTAATCCACACTAATCGAGGCAGGGTCTGAGTTCCTTAGTGTCCTTCTTAGGAACAAGGAACAATGAAGCTCCGGATGGAGATTTTGAAAGTCTTATGGTGCCATTCTCAAGGTTGGTATCCAAGTATTCTCGGAGGGCCTTTTTCTCAGGTTCGGAAAGGATGAACATCCTGCCAAAGGGAATCACTGCTGAGGGATCCGTGTCTATGGCGCAGTCTTCAGGCCTGTGAGGGAGTAAGGCCTGGACTATGGCAGTTGAGAACACCTCAACAAATCCCTGATAGGCCTTAGGAACCTGCACGATATTGGAAACCATGAGAGGTGCTTGATGGTCTATTGGTGGTTCTTTGGAAGGGGTCAAGGAGGGATCCAGGATTAGACAGTGAGACATACAAAACTCTGAGCCGAGGAATAGTGATCCTGCTGTCCAATTGATACACGGATTGTGATTCTGTAACCAGGGCATGCCCAGTACCATGGGGTAATGAGCTGACTTGATAATGTCGAATCGAATCCGCTCTTGACGATGGTTAATTGAAAGCTGGATCTCTTTGGTCTGCAGGCTTATGGGCCCCGAAGTGAGGGGTCGTCCATCGATCGCTTCCACCGGCTGCATGATGCTTCGTGTTTCGTATGGGATGTGGTAACTAAAAACCCAATCTTGATCATTGAATATTCCCATAGCCCCGCAGTCTACCAAGGCCAAAACAGGATAGGTCTTATTCCCGGAGGTTGATAGGAAGGCCTGTAGTATCACTAGATTGTTTTGTCCAGGAGAGTTCAAGGATGGAATTGATGTGGAGCAAACATCTCTCTCCCGAAGCCCTGCTCCATCTAGGATCGGGAGTTGGCGTTTCCCGAACGCCGAGGATGGGCCGGAGGGCATTCTCTAACCAAGTGTTTGTCTGAGGCACAATACATGCACAACCCCGTATTAATCCTTCTCATCCTTTCTTGCGAGGATATGGGTCCACGGAAGGCTCCTATCTGCATGGGTTCTGGTTCGGTGACTGATCCTGGGTTTGTGTCAGATTTGGCGGTACTCTCAAAGAACACCTTTGGAGGGTTTCCTCTAGATTTCTTCTTTTCTGCCTTCCTTTCCTGGATGCGAAAGTCTATTTGCATGGCAAGGTCCATAAGAGCCTGGAATGAGTTCGGTCGGGCCACTCTGGCTAACTCATCTTTAATCTCCTCATTTAGTCCTCTCCTCAAAAGGGTAAAACTTGCCTCCGGAGACCAATCAGCTTCCTTGACCAATTGCTTGAATCGGGTTACAGACGTGAGCACATCCTGGGATCCCTGCTGAAAGTCTAAGAGGCGTTCCTGGGCACTAAAGACCTGCTCTGGGTGATCAAACATGGTCTTTAGGGCCCGTATGAAACCATCGTAGTCATCTAGGAGAGCGTCGCCGGAGTTAACGAGGGTGTAGCCCAGGTTAAAGCATTTCCGGAAAGGTGAGAGATTATGAAACCCACATTAGCCCTGGGAGTGGAAAAGTAATAGGGCTTAAATGTAAAGTGGACCAAACATGAGTCCAGGAATCCACAAAGGGTTTTTGCCGACCCATCGTATTTGTCAACAATGCCGCCCAGTAACACACTTTCTTTTGCGGCTGAATCACGGGATAGAACTAATTGCCTGAGAGCAGCGTTTTCCGCCTTTAAATTCTGCACCTCGGTGGTTAATTCTTGCATACCTCGCATCAGGTCCTGGACGGCCACTTCCATGTCGACTTCGAGTGCGGTCGGTAGGCATCTCAAACTGTCACGGAGTTCCCCCCTTCTCACCTGAGACCGATCCTTGCTGGACTCTGTGGGCGGTGTCTTCTTGCGGACAGACCTGGACTTGAATAAGGCTGAGCGAGTCTCTTCCGACTCCAGCGTGCGTTTAAGATTCCGGGATGCAGCAATCTGGGGATCCGGGAAACTAAGAAGGTGTGCTGATGGCGCACGAGTCCAGGAAGCAAGAGGAAAGGGAAAGGGGCAAGGAATGGAAGTAGAAAAGCTAGGAACCAGGAAAGCAATACAGTGAACTATGGAGCACACGTCTGATCGCTACTTGGCAATAGCATTGAGACGCGTGGAGCCGTGGGGGGGTCTATTAGTAGAATACGTTACGTCCAACGTATAGACCGCGGAAGGCGTGTCACGCTGGATGGCCATGTTGGGAGTGTCAGGGAATGGAAGGCCCGTTGCGATAAGGACCAGGAAGACCAAAAGGGGCGCGTCCTGTGGGTCATGACATTTAGACTTGAACATCTGATTTATTTATCTATTGAATTGATACTCATTTGTTTTAAGATATGAAGCATTTCTTTCTTTTTTAGTAATTAAATGTGTTGCTTTTATGTGTGGACATGTTTGTAGGCTAATTTTTAATGCATATGAATGTATAGCCCGTCCATTTTATGTTGATGACATTTATTGGATATTTTTGGAAATATGTTTTATTATCCATCTGTTTTTTGCAAAGGTTTTTTGTAAACCATATACAATTAAAAAAAAGCCAAATGAAGATGATATTTCTGTCTCAGAAAGTGAGCTTTGCTAATCGGGCCTCCTTTTTTTAATGCTCCATTCTAAAAGAAAGTACAGTACATATGTCTTCTCTTGACTGCTTTCTGATTACTGACACACCAGCAACTGCCATGTAGTTTGGCAACATGGAGGCCACAGAGACACAAGTACAACCCAGACAAACAGCCTGCTGGAATCCAAAGTATTTCCACCCATGGGATGCCATTAATAGGTGTCACCCATGATCCAAATTACATATACCTGTAACCTCCCCACTGGACTGCTGCTTTAATGAAAGCCTTTCCAGCGCAATGGAGTTATCACACCAGAGGGATCATGATAGGAGAGGAGAGGTATTCCACTATCTTGGAATTTCCCATAGACCACCCACACTTCCTGTGCCTCCTCCCAAATTCAGGGCCATTTTATGCACTTTTGGGGCCCAGGGCACCAACACCTTTGGGGCCCTCTTCCATTGAGCCAAAGGAATTAAGTTATTCAGAATATCTGGTTATGCTCCCCTCATCGCAATCACAACACATCATTTGACATGTTGCCTCACAGCGATTAAAATAGCCAACGGTACTCCCTTTCAGTCCCCTTACCCTCTTCATTCTTGCTGCACTAAGAGTGATAAATAAGTAGCATTTCAAGGCCAACATCAGCAGTCCACGACAAGCCGACTTGCATTTTAGCATAGGTGCAGGACACTCATCATTAGCAGCCACGAGGAAGGTATACCAATCATAGTATACATTTAGGATACAGATCGTATGTAAAAGGTGCACATAATCCAGAATAGACAGACAACTCAGATTAGCTGCCTCACAGAATGCAAAAATGTTCAAGCATGGATACAAGAGACCAATTGGAAGCAAGGAGAAAGATACACGTATCATAGTATATATAGTGGATGAAGATTAGAAACTATCAGGAAGGTGCACGCAGCCAGACAGATTGAGATTAGAAGAGGGACATGTTTTTGAAGCAGGGTTGCCATTAGACTGTGCAATATACCAATACTCACTATTATTATAGAGGAAGCAACACTATAGCCAGTGAAACCATGAGTGAAGCTGTTGTGAAGATCATACTTGGAGAACAAAATCACTCTGAAGGGCGACAATTGTGATTGGTTTGGGGACTGTCAATTTTGACAGATTAGGCAATGCAAGATTAAATGAGATTCCCAGGATTACACATTGGTTAAATGGTGAAGTTGGGATTTGTGCCCACTGTGAAATTTCTGCACTTTACCATTTGCTTTTCTAGTATGTACCATGAACTAAAATAATCCCATTGTATAGATCTGACTTGGAAGGTAGACAAATCACATAACCAAGCATTTTAAAACAAAAGGGTATAGAAGCTTATTATTCAAAATGTAATTATTCTAGCTTCATTGTCTCCATCATCAAGGGAAGTATATAGGTACCAACCTACTTATTGATGTAATCCTAAAAGATTACATCTGGGTTTCTCTTTTGTATTTTAATGCTTTAAATTGGCCCAAAACACTGGCTTGTGAAATTGTTATTCATAAACATGAACAAAAACCATTTGGTTGTACTAAAAAGTTAACTTTTTTGTGCCAAATGAGCAGACCTTAAAATATGCTTGCGAGAGGCGTGCAATATCTGATCCGCTCTCTTCTGTCTTAGACCCTTTCCTCTGAAATGACCTACATAAAAAGTCAGATCAGGTAATGAATGGGCTAAAGAATACCCCCAGCATGTGAGAAGTCAACCTTTCCAAGGAAGACAGTACAGAAATGTGGGTGAAATAATATTATTTGTCCAGGATCACTGTATCATCTGCTGGGGAAGCCAGGATAAAAGCATGAATGCTTTGATTGCACAGTCTTGAATTTGTATAGCTAATCACTTCTCAGACTAACACTTTATAGTCTTCATTTGAAGTGGCTGCCTAGGTTTTACAAGCCTCCATCTAAAGAAACCAATTTCTAGACCTTCACCATACTGATGCTATATTCGTTTTTTATAGCAACCACAGGTACAGGTAAACTGCTGATAATAGCACCTGTTGCGCTACAAAACAAAGTAGACATACCTGCAGATTTATCTACTTCAAACATAGGAAAGTCTGCGTTGGCCTTGCTGGAATTTAGCATTATAATCTTGCAAATGAACAGAAATCTGTGCAATTAGTGCCTGAGGCAAGTGCCCCTTTTGCCCTCCCATAATGACCTCACTGCTCAAATTCCTGCAGACAAAGCACTTAGCGACTGACATCACCGGACAGACTATTGTCACAGCAGCCAGGACTGCACCCATATAGAAGGCTTTAATTATCTTATCCGATGGGGCACAATTACTATAAAAGGTGGCTGCCCCCCCACCATTAATTGAAAAATCTTTGGATCACAAGATAAAGAAGACTTCAACTGGATCTTTATTGCAATACAATCTGCCCAAAGTCATCTGCCACAGAGGTGAAGATATAGAGCCTCATTATAACCCTGGCGTTCCCATAATGAAGGGTGCCAGTACGGGACCGGCACCCTTCATTACGTGAGCGCCGATTACGAGGTTCCCTTAGCAGGTCCTGCGAGGGGAAGAGGGAGCTAATAACGGGCCGTTATTAACGGCGCCGTTATTAGTTCCCTCCCCATTCCCATTGAGCCCTATGGGCCTCAATGGGAATGGGGATGGGTTCCTGCAAGGAGGAATTACCGGGTCCTCCAATGTCGGAATGATCCGGTAATTCCTCATTGCAGGAACCTGGTATTGGAGCCCGGTATGGAGGCAACCATGGCGCTAATAGCACCATAGCTACCTCCATACTCGTAATGAGGCCCATAGACTTCCAAGTAGGGAGCAAAAACCCTCCCCTTACCCACTTTAGACCTGCTGCTTGAACATCACCTGCCTGCTGCCTGAACACTGATACCCAAGACGCTGCCTTCTAGTCTAGTGGCACCCCTGTCAAGTGCTCTCCAGTACCCTTCCTGGCTGGGAAGGACAGAAGAAGGACTTACCTTATCCTCTGAAAGGCTGGACAGGGTCCCAAAGCAACCCAGAAGTAAATGAACAGCTTGAGACTCTGTTTCTTCCCTCAAACCACTTGCAAGCCAAGTCATTTTTCAGCCACACCAAGACCCCCAGAGCTGCTTTTAACTTTATACTATTTTAAGCTGTTTCAACATGGAGTGGACCGACTAAGAGCACCAACTTGAACCGTCTTCAAGCTGACTCAACCCATTGGAAAACCTGACTTAAACCATCTCAAAACAGTCTGGAACTGTTGGAAAGTGCTTGGAAATCTGGCTCAACACTGTCACGCCACTAGAGCAAACTTGAAAGGTATTTATAGGTATTTGAGTGGCCTGGTTTTAAGATCTACAATGGCATTTAAGACAACACTGTTTAAAAGACATATCCTTCAAATATGAACATTGCCCCAGAATCGAATGCCTGTCTACTCCTGTCATCAGAACAAGAGTGTTCCTATCATCCAAAAGTCTGCATAGTCTATGTGCCTCATTACCAGATTTGCGGTAAAAAAGAATGCTTACCGGCATGGAGGCAATACCGCGTCCGAGTAGCCCTGACGCTGCTAACATCGGGTGATAACGAGAATGCGTGAACGCGCGTACTGGCGTGCCTGTCCTGCGGATTCCTGACAGGGGTGAGGAGCCACGGATTCAGGGGATAGCCAGCATCAATAGTGTATGAGTGGGGGTATCTCCTCCATGACATCTGTACTAAGGCTGTACATTGTTTATGTTGGTACGCAGGATATCACCATTGTTAGTCACTGGGTACACATATGCGCAACTATCTGGCCTGTTCACTACTTGGCCACGACATGGTGTAGGGCAAGTGTGACATACAGGACTGAGGGCCTTGATATCGGACTCACCACACAACCAGATGGAGTGAGAGGGACCATGACGTGGTCACATGTGAGGGTTGTGTGGCAGGTGATGTCACAATATTCAGGTCATACAATGTTTGTAGCTTTAGGATGATGAGTATGATGTCACATGTACTTTGCACTCTCATGCTTGCAGCCCTTTGATGACACCATGCACATGTCCCATGACATATGCACACATTTTGTTGTGCCACTATGTGTTTGGTGTAATGCTCCACAGGTGTAGGTAGCATTCTCCTGATGATGCAGGGTGTCCACTTGCATGGTGGTACTCATGTACTGTGGATGGCTACCACTGCATTTGCACTCATATGGGTGATGTTGACTACTATGTAGGTGTGTTTACGTGCAGTGGTGACACAAGTTTGTATTTCATTTTGCATGCGCCAGTTCACTTTGCCATGTGGCATGCAGCGCTACTGTGGAGAAGGGCCAGTGACAATCAGTGGACTCCCTGCTTGGAATGTATTCATGCGCACACATGGGTGCATTACCGGTGTGGTGCTTTGATGCAGTAATGGACATTACGCTTACTCAATGCATGTTGCTGCATTGTGTTGCAGGGGGTACGGTCTGATGATTTGCAGTGGACATGTTGAGGGGTGTGGGCTGCTTGCAAGTCTGACATATTGGCATTGTTGTGCCGCAAGGGTGAGTGGGTTGACATTTTCAGTGTCATGTTTAGGTTGGGATGTTTAGGGGAGAGTGTTTTGCAGTATGGGCAGTGTCCAGTCACCATCCCATTCACACCCAGGTGGAGTATGCATCTCACCCTCCCCCCTAAACACTGCCATGGGCCTGTGTGCAGACTCACCCAGCAGCCAGGCATGTCGTGCAGCCTGTTGCTCCATGTGGCAGGGTAGCGATTAGTTCCACAGCACCGTGACATCATGTGTTCATCCCGTAAATCGTGCACAGCAATGTGTGTGTGATGAAATTGCTGGAGTCACATGCCATCTGCACTTTCATAGGTTGTTATGGCTTACGAATGCGGTACACCACCTCCATGGCATGCGGGGCCACCAATTCCACATGGGTGCAGTCGAGGGCACCGATATGATGTGACATGCCTGCCAGTGCATGGAAGTCCATTTCGTGCTAGAGATATGTAGTCCCTTCAGGAGGGCATCCATCATTTGGTTCTGCATGCGTGTTAAACAGGGTTGTGATATGCCATGCAGCTGCCCCGCTGTGTGCTGGTAGGTGCCTGTGGCCAGGAAATGGAGCACAGTTACTACCAGTGGTCGAAGTGTACGAAAAGAAGTAGTGGAACTATGTTCCCTATCAGCCTGCACAGCTCCCCACAAACCCCATCGCCACCCCCCACCCCACACACAATACAAACCCCAAAACACATGCTCCTGCTGTTTAGGGGAACTCTCAGTGCAGTGCACTGAAGTGCAAGCTTCAACTTCTTCCTACACTTTTATTTTAAAACGAAACCATTCCGGAATGGTTTCTTTTTAAAATAAAAGTATGGGAACTGTAAAACGTAATTAAAAGAAGTAGAGGAGCACTGCTCCCAACCGCTCCCGCCCACTTCGACCACTGGTTACTACCTTCAGTAGAGGGCGGATGGCGGTGCGGATTTCAATCAGGATGACTATGTCGTTGTGTATCATGTCCACAATGGAGGTGATGGTGTCCCGGTCCTGGCGGTACTGGGTGTGGATCTGCACAGGGGTTAGGTTGTAAGGACTGGCCCTGATGCGAGGAATTGGTGGATGCCTACATGGAACCAGTGGCTGCACTGGTGGAACTTGCTGGGCCTGTCTCACCCTCCTTCTCCTCCTGCGTCTCCTGTGATGTGCCTGTTGTAGTTGTTGGTCATGGAGTGGCAATGCAGGCATGTCCTCCAGCCACGAATTTGCACAAGCAAGTGTGATCATTTTGGTGTAGGAAGGGGTGTGGTGTGTGGGTGTACTCCTTTTGTGCTGGACCAGGCTCCATTGCCTCCACCTGTGCTGATTGTGTCCACCTGTGGCAGTTGGGAACACAGCAGTTTGCTTTTAATGTGTGCTCCGTGATGCCGGTGATGCTGGCATCGCGGTATCCCTAATTACCGCCTTCTAGATGCCAGTGGGTGCATGTCCGCGTGACTTGTAATGTCCTCCTGTTAGCGGCATCCCGGTATTGCCGGCCCAAAGGGGCGCGTGCCCGCGCACATGCCAGTACGGAGGGGCACGGTCTCAGCGGTGGCGCTGATACCGGGATGTCTACTCGTAATAGGCCGGAGTGGTAAGCGGTGCCGGTATTGCCTTACCGGCATCGTTTTTCCATTACTGCAAATCTCGTAATGAGGCCCTATGTCTTCTTTTACAGGTTACCTTTGAGAACTCAAAATTGTTTTTAGGCAATGCGCAGTGAAATTACATTATTTGCCATGGATCACACACTTTGGTTAAGCAGCGTGCTACAAGCCCCTTGTTTTATGGCTGATCCCTTGGTCACTGTCGTGATGCATTGGTTGTGCCTGTAGATGTGTTAGCCACTTGGAGGTTTATTTGAAAGACTGAAAGACCATTACGCTGTCCCTGAGAGCTAGGTACCGGGGTATGACACAATGCATATCTATACACATAATCAGATCAATCTTGCACTGCTCCCTCCACTCCTATTAACCAAATGCAACCCATTCCCTAGCTGGTGCTAAGCGCCAAGAAGACATGAGAACAGCCGGAAAAGAATGACAATCCTGACACAGGTCATTTACCAGCTATGACCCACCTTGCTTGAAATTAGCCTGACACAGAGCCCCTCTCCCACCCCCTTGATGGCCAAGACGGGCACCTGTCCATTAACCCACACCCACTGTGAAGCAGAAATCCAGTTCTGACTATATAGTGGTACAACTGTCATTAATTACTTTCATGTCTCACAATAGTACTGGCAAAATAATTAAAACAGTATGCAAAGCACTATAATAAATCATTATCCATTTTAGTTTTGCATGTACATTAAACATATTCATGTACGTAGGCACATCGTGGCATGATTTTCACAATAAAGGTGCTGACAAGCTTTGTGCGAAATAGTCTTGAACTGCACAACTGCACATTTTAAGCCCCCAGAACGAACATAGAGAAATTGATATATTGCCGTATTACAAGAGTACTGACTGGCAACATGGTGGAAGTTGCTGGGGGCCCACCTGAGGCTCAAGGAGTCTTTCATTTTTACGGTTCAAAGGCCCTGACACTGCCCCTGGCACATGATGGCTACATTTTCCGGCACTCATCTGTTGCTGACTGGTTATAGGCTGCTTGGTGAATACACACTATTGTCACTAAGCATGTACATGCATCATATCACTATAGTTTAACACTGACACAATTGATAATTGACCATATAATGCTACATATGCACATAAACCCTCACTAGTGGTAAAGACACTCATCCACACACAAGACACATGGAGCACTGCAAAGACATATAACTTAAGCAAAAAATGACATGGGGCCATTGGCGAAACACAGAAAAGTATTCATCCTTTGGTTGCGCCATCAACCAACCTAATTCAAAATGTAAGCACTATTGTAAAATAATGCAGTGATTCTATACAAATAAAACCAAATTTGAGAGAATAGGCCATTGTTCAGTATATATTTTTTGTATATTAATGGCCTCAAACAAGCTCTTTGTGATGCTGGAAATGCATCGGAGGGACAGGGCCTCCTTATCCTTGTCCTTTACTGCTTTTTATCGTGTGTTCTGTCGTGTTCATGTGGGACTCCTGGCGGTGCAGCTCTCTCTCTTTTGGTTTAGTGAACAGACCCATGGGATACCCTTATGGCACCCATGGGTAGGGGTACAACCCTGTGCCCCTAGTGTATGTTTTTGGGCACCTGTGTGTGACCCACAGAGCAGGGTACGGGCTGGTGGCAGCTTCATGCTGAAATGACGGGTGACCTGAGCATCCTCCATTTTGGGATGCCCAGGCCCTGTCATTGGAATTGGTAGATTCCCGATGGAGACAAAATGGCCCCCATGGCCTCTTGCCTTCCATCACCTGTTACCTTGATCTTCCCGAAGTGCCGGGAAGCCCTGCCTCTGTCCCTTCCCCCTGACTGGCTGTTGGGTGGAAATTCCATATATGGTAGTGTGGGGACGTGCCGACCAGACTGGCTGGAGCCTTCTCAATGACCGTATCTTGTGGGTACGCCTGTGGGTGGGACCTGGGTGAATGGAGTGTGTGACGAATACGCATTCTGTGTTGTGACTGTCTAGTATCTGGTGTTTGACGCAATGGTTGAGACAACCCTGCCCGAAACCGGTATGAATGCAGCTTGGAGTGTTGAATGGCTCGGTACTTGTCCCAATACACATAACTTGTTGTGAGTGTCTGGAGAGAAGTGAATGGCCTGAATACCTTGTGTGCCTGATTGGCCGCCTGCCTGCCTGAATGCCCGTAGTCGTGATTGGATGCTTGAGTATGACCTAGCGGAATTAATGGGAGATCAACAGTATATCTGGGGACCTCTCACTGCTAGGAATCGTGTTCGGAAGCTGAAGTCCACTACGACGAGTAACTGGAGTAACTGAAGCTTAACCTTGAGCCCTGCTGGACGAGAAGAATTGCTGTCGCTCACCTCTGCAATCTGAAAGTTGTTGTGCCTCAAGAACTGACCCAGAGAGGACCTGGTCGCAAGTTGGAACTCGATGCTGAGTTTAAGAAAGAGGAGTTGGCCCTACAAGTGGAGCTCAAGAATCGGGATCTTAAGCTAAAAGATAGGGATCTTGAACTCAAAGATAAGGACCTTGAACTCAAGAACCGGGACACTGAATGTCAGCGAATCCAGCTAGAGAAAGCTTGAGTGGAGACTTCAGTGAAACCAGTTGAGTGTGTCAGGTTCCCAGCAACCAAGTTTATGAAAGATTTGGTTGGTGTGTATGCGGAGGGTTCTGATATCCTCCAATGGATTGAAGCGTTTGAAATGGCTTGTGCAATTCACAATGTTGACAAGAGAGATTGGGCTAAGTGTTTGTTAAGCAGAGTGCCTCAAACTGGATATAACTGTATTCTGAAGCTGAGTGTGGAAGAAAGGGGTCAGTATGAGTGCATGAAGTCTGCTTTAATTGGCAAGTTTGGCAAGACGCCTACCCAACATCTTAAACGGTTCAGGGATTTTAAGAAACGAGAGAATGTGTCTTGGATTGACTGGGGGAGTGTTGCGCACATGAACATGATGGGGTGGATTGATGGTTACAAAGTGAAAACGTTTGAATTGTCGCACCTCTTGTTTTTGAGCATTTTTCGGAAGCCTGTTCACCGGAGCTGCGTCAGTATGTTGCTGACCAGAACATTTTGGACCCCTTTAAGCTGGCTAGGTTGGCTGACAAGTAGGTCTCCCACCGGGTGTCCCCTAAGGACTCCAGTGGGAAGGACAAGGACAAAGAAAAGGGGGCCTCTCAGAAAGCTGAGGAGTCCCAAAAGCAGTCACAGTCGGGTAAACCAAAACCTTCCTCTCCGAAGACCCAAAAACCTAGTGGGGATAAGTCTGTTGTGGGTGGGAGTAAGAGTAGTGGTCCACCTGCTGCAAAGTAGGGCCCCAGTGGCTCCAGTACCGTACCCCACACTCCTGGCACTTGTTGGGATTGTGGGGCTCTGGACCACCAAACGGGTGACCCCAAGTGTAAGGGTAAGGCACTTGGAGTCCAGGCTATCAGCCTGACCTATCCCTACTCCGTACCTGAGGTGGAGGCCACTGTCCTCCCCTCCTCTACTTGAATCACCTTTGGTGCTCCGGTAGAGATTTCCTTAGTGTACCTTGGGGCCTGGGACCAGTACGCAGAAATACTGGCGACTATCCCACAAAACACTCGTAGGTTTTTGAGAAGTGTCCTCTTGAATGGCCAGCCTTCTACTGGTTTGAGAGACACTGCGGAAAGCATGACAGTGGTGGACAGGACCCTGCTCAAGCCAGAGGACTATGTAAGTGCTCCTCTGAGAACCACCAGGTTAGCTGGTGGGCCTCCCAAATTATCGCCTGTAGCCTTAGTCAACATTATGATTGGAGACAAGACAGCAAAGCTTCCGGTCCTGGTTCAGGACAACATGCCTGCGAACATTTTGTTGGGAAATGATTTGGTCGAGTTGGGGATGATCACGGATGGTCTACCCATGGCTACTGTGGCAGTCACCCGATCGCAGGTCACACAGGGTTCGGCTGCGAACCCGGTATCCTTGCCGACGGGGAAACCCAAGGCAGGAAAGAAACGGAGGAGTAAGAAGGCCACCACTGTGGAGGGAGCCCCTGCTCTTCCCGCTGTTTCGACAGCACCCATTGGGATCCATGCTCTGGACGGGCTGGGTACAGTGATGAATCCCGTCTCAACTCCTGTGGGAGAAGAGCCAGAAGACTTTCCTGTGGGAGAGGCTCTTAACCCGGAGGATCATCCCGACCTTCAATGCTTGTTAGCTGAAGGGGCCCCTCCCGGGCAGACTTCTGTAAGGGACAGAGAGAGTGCCACTCTCTCGAGGGGCTGAGGATGCAGGCCTTGTCCCAGGCACAAGGAGAAGTGCCTAGGACATTTCGGATTTATTGGGAGGGTGAGCTCCTTGTTAGTGAGCCCACTAAGCCTGAACCTGGTGCCCTCAAGAGGTTGGTGGTACCCCATGTTTACCGGCCCTTCCTGCTGCAGTTGGCGCATGAGGTGCCCTTGGCTGGTCATCCTGGTACCAAGAAGACTAAGCAGAGGCTCTCTGCCCATTTCTACTGGCCACGGATGGGAGTAGAAGTGGAGTTCCCACTGCAGGACCTGCCCAACTTGTCAGTTGTCTGGTAAGACTGGAGGCAGAGTCATTGCCCCACTGCAACCATTGCCAGTGGTTGGCACACCATTTAAGAGGGTGGGCATCGACATTGTTGGTACCCTTGACCCTCCAACGTTGGGTAGACATCGGTTCATCCTGGTCTTGGTAGATCATGCCACGAGGTACCCTGAGGCTATACCCCTTCGGACGGTTACGGCCAAGGTGGTTGCCAGGGCTCTACTGGGCATTTTCACCAGCGTTGGATTCCCTAAGGAGGTTGTCTCCGATAGAGGATCCAACTTCATGTCGAGTTACATGAAAACCATGTGGAAAGAGTGCGGAGTAACTTACAAGTTCTCCACCTCTTACTACCTCAGACCAACGGTCTGGTTAAGAGATTTAACAAAACTCTCAAGGGCATGTAAGGCGCTTTGGAAGAGCCCCTCAGGAAGAAGTGGGATCTTCTCCTGCCATGCCTGCTGTTTGCTTACAGAAAGGTACCTCAAGAGGGTGTTGGTTTCAGCCCCTTTGGGTTACTCTTTGGACATCCCGTGAGGGGGACCCTTGCCTTGATCCGAGAAGGTTGAGAGGCCACCCCTCCAGGTCCCGCCAAGGGGGACTATGTGTTAGGCCTCAGACAGAGGATGACACAGATGATGGGTCAGGCAACAGCGAATCTTAAGGCCAGCCAGGAATTGAATAAGTACTGGCATGACCTTAAAGCATCGCAAGTGGATTGGACTCTGGGACAGGAGGTCCTCGTGATGGAGCCTACCAAGCCTCAGGCTTTGGCGGATAAATGGACTGCACCCTTAAGGATCATCTCTAAGATGGGCGAAGTCAATTATCGGTTGACCCGGGAACCTCGGGGGTAGCCCCTCAGGTATTCCATGTCAACAGGCTCAAGCCTTTCCACAGGCGAGCCGAAGTCTCATGCCTCTTGCTAGCTTCAGGGCAAGAAGAGGATGAGAACGAGCCCTACCTGATTTGCTGCATAGCAACCCTCAGGATGGCTCTGTGGAGGGAGTACATCTCTCTCCCGATCTGACAGCAGAGCAGCAGAGGGCCTGCAGGGCGTTGCTCCGGCAGTACGCCTCTTTGTTTTCCCTGACACCAGGCCTTACACTGTGGTATAGGCACGAGATTGACACTGGTGACAGTGTGCTTGTCAAAAGCAGGTGCTACCGTATGTCAGATACCTTTAAGAACCACATCCAGGCTGAGGTCGCCAAGATGTTGGATCTAGGTGTTATTGAACCCTCAACCAGTCCCTGGTCCAGTCCCGTGGTCCTTGTCCCCAAGGCAAGTTCCCAGGCAGGTACCAAGGATTGGCGTTTCTGTGTGGACTACCGAGGAGTCAATGATGTCACCAAAACCGACGCGCACCCATTGCCCCAGGCTGATGAGCTTGTGGACACAATAGGTGCTGCCAAATTTGTGAGCACCTTCGACCCTACCTCAGGCTATTGGCAAATAGCCCTAAAGGACCATGCCAAGGAAAAGACGGCGTTCTCAACACCAGAGGGACTCTTCCAGTTTAGAGTCATGCCTTTCGGGTTGAAGAACGCCCCTGCCACTTTCCAGAGGTTAGTCAACCATGCGCTCAGTGGGCTGAAGCCTTTTGTGTGGCTTACCTAGACGACATTGCCGTCTACAGTTCCACTTGGGAAGAGCATTTGATGCACCTGGATAAAGTGTTGCAGGCGTTAAAGAGGGCTAACCTCACTATCAAGGCCACCAAGTGCCAGATAGCTCAGAGGAAAGTCACGTATCTTGGTCATGAGGTAGGAGGGGGTCAAATCCGACCTCTCCCCAGTAAAGTACAGGACGTACATGACTGGGAGACTCCCACTACTCAAAACCAGGTGAGAGCCTTTTTGGGCCTCACTGGGTATTATCGCAATTTCATGGCAGACTATGGAATCATAGCTGCACCCCTGACAGTGTTGACTTCGCCCAAACAACCGAGGAAGGTTAATTGGACCGAAGACTGTCAGAGGGCCTTTGATGGCTTGAAAGGAAGTCTGTGTAGGGCACCCGTGTTGTGTGCGCCTGATTACAGAAAGCCCTTTATCGTTCAAACTGACGCCTGCGACACCGGAATTGGAGCTGTCTTGTCCCAGTTAGATGACAAAGGAAGAGAACATCTGATCATCTTCATCAGTACACAACTTAAGGGTAGGGAACTTAGGTGGGCTACTGTTGAAAAGGAATGTTTTAGTATTGTTTGGAGCCTTAGGCGTTTTAGACCCTACCTTACCGGGTCTACCTTCAAGGTCCAAACCGATCATAAGTCCCTTAAGTGGCTTATGCAGATGAAGGGTGAAAACCCAAAACTGCTCAAGTGGTCCATTAGTCTGCAAGGGCTAGACTTTACCATTGAGCACAGACCAGGCAAGAGTCACAATAATGCAGATGGCCTTTCCAGAAGGTATGTTGACCGTCTGGATGAGGGTGCCTATCCCGTGGGAGATTAGGCACTCTACCTCAGTCTGGGTGGGGCGACTGTGATGCTGGAAATGCATCAGAGGGACAGGGCCTCCATATCCTTGTCCTTTACTGCTTTTTATCGTGTGTTCTGTCGTGTTTTCCACGCAGGAGTTCATGTGGGACTAATGCAGTGATTCTATACAAATAAAACCAAATTTGAGAGAATTGGTCATTATTCAGTGAATTTTTTTTGTATATTAATGGCCTCAAACAAGCTCTTTGTGATGCTGAAAATGCATCGGAGGGACAGGGCCTCCTTATCCTTGTCCTTTACTGCTTTTTATCGTGTGTTCTGTCGTGTTCATGTGGGACTCCTGGCGGTGCAGCTCTCTCTCTTTTGGTTTGGTGAACAGACCCATGGCATACCCTTATGGCACCCATGTGTAGGGGTACAACCCTGTGCCCCTAGTGTATGTTTTTGGGCACCTGTGTGTGACCCACAGAGCAGGGTACGGGGCTGGTGGCAGCTCTGTGCTGAAATGACGGGTGCCCTGAGCGTCCTCCATTTTGGGATGCCCAGGCCCTGTCATTGGAATCGGTAGATCCCCGATGGAAACAAAATGGCCCCCATGGCCTCTTGCCTTCCATCACCTGTTACCTTGATCTTCCCGAAGTCCCGGGAAGCCCTGCCTCTGTCCCTTCCCCCTGACTGGCTGTTGGGTGGATGTTCCATATATGGTAGTGTGGGGAAGTGCGGACCAGGCTGGCTGGAGCCTTCTCAATGACCGTATGTTGTGGGTACATTTCAAAGAAGGTAGCAGGCGCTCCTCTCCAGAAAGAACCTGGCATGATAACCTGTTCTGAGATGAGAGTTTGCAGCACACGCTTTTTGCTCACTGTACCTTTCCCAGGTGGGAAATATCCATTTGCATATCAGTCTTTGTCCCGCCCACATGGGCAGTCCAGCACCGAAATGCTATGGCAATTCCTCTCTGAACAAGAGTACCAAAAGCAACCCCATACACGTGTTTCAGCCTTGTTGGGCCTCATCAGTGAGGTGAAGCTTTGTCTCTCTGAGCACAGTGAGCAGGGAGTCCACGTCTGGTTGCCCCCAGGTAACTCAGGGTGACCAACCCCAAGTTCCTTGCAAACATTTCAAAGAGGGTAGCATGCGCTCCTCTCCAGAAAGAACCTGGCATGATAACCTGTTCTGAGATGAGAGTTTGCAGCACACGCTTTTTGCTCACTGTACCTTTCAGAGATGGGAAATATCAATTTGCATATCAGTCTTTGTCCCGCCCACATGGGCAGTCCAGCACCGAAATGCTATGGCAATTCCTCTCTGAACAAGAGTACCAAAAGCAACCCCATACACGTGTTTCAGCCTTGTTGGGCCTCATCAGTGAGGTGAAGCTTTGTCTCTCTGAGCACAGTGAGCAGGGAGTCCACGTCTGGTTGCCCCCAGGTAACTCAGGGTGACCAACCCCAAGTTCCTTGCAAACATTTCAAAGAAGGTAGCAGGCGCTCCTCTCCAGAAAGAACCTGGCATGATAACCTGTTCTGAGATGAGAGTTTGCAGCACACGCTATGTTGTGGGTACGCCTGTGGGTGGGACCTGGGTGAATGGAATGTGTGACGAATACGCATTCTGTGATGTGACTGTCTAGTATCTGGTGTTTGACACAATGGTTGAGACAGCCCTGCCCGAAACCAGTATGAATGCAGCTTGGAGTATTGAATGGCTGATATTTGTCCCAATACACATAACTTGTAGTGAGTGTCTGGAGAGAAGTGAATGGCCTGAATATCTTGTGTGCCTAATTGGCTGCCTGCCTGCCTGAATGCCCGTAGTCACGATTGGATGCTTGCGTATGACCCAGCGGAATGAATGGGAGATCAGCAGTATATCTGGGGACCTCTTACTGCTAAGAATCGTGTTCGGAAGCTGAAGTCCACTACGACGAGTAACTGGAGTAACTGAAGCTTAACATTGAGCCCTGCTGAACGAGAAGAATTGCTGTTGCTCTCCTTCGCAATCTGAAAGCTGTTGCGCCTCAAGAACTGACCCGGAGAGGACCTGGTAAGGTGCCCTCTTCTCGAGCTACGAGGGACCATCATGCACAGCTGATCTTTGCCTATGCTCCCTGGTAGACAGACCTTCAACAGGCTGTCGACCTGATAAGGGGATTGCTGCAGAACTCCAAGGAGAAGCGCCCGGACTGTCGTCCACCACTGTCGCTGACCGCCGTCGCCGACTGGAGCCGTCGTGCGCCCGTTGCCTAAGAACTTCATTGATCCAAGGACGCTCTCGTCCGCATCATCGCAGCTGTATCCTGACCGTCGACTCGCCGAGGAGCATCCACCGGTGGGTTTCCCGCCACCCAAAGACCACAGAGACGCCGACGACTCGACGCACTTGCTGGGCCACAGTTCTTCAACTCTTTGTGGTCCAGAACTATTGACATCGAGGTGCCCCGCACACCTCTTCCTTGCAGGACGTTTACGTCAACGAGCACCGCTAGGAACGACGCGGCCACTTCACCATCGTAGCTCAACCTGTTCTCCGTTGGACGTTCGATGACTGATAACTCCTGCCTTAAAGGGAGGGCACTCAAGAAGGGTTGTCGATTTCCCCAACGAGGAACGCTACAACGCCAAGGCACTTTGGGGTTGCAGAATTATTGGAAAGTCTAGTGGGAACAATACATGGACTGGGCTTGTATCTTTCTTCTACAGGTTGCCAGGTGGGGGGGATCTCCACACAGAACTGTGTTTAACGGTAGTTACCATTATTCTGCCAATTGCTCAACCATCTTGCTTTCCTTCCTCTCTCTACTGCTGTTTTCCTCTTTATTTTGATCTGTGTGTCATTCTAACCGTATGCACTTTAATGAGATCTAATAACCTTAGTGGTACCACTTTAGAATTGTACATATTTACCATTGTTGATTTCTAGAGTACAAAGTGAGTTATCGTGTTCGTGTATATGACTTTGAATATTAATTATATAAAGACTGTGTTTTAACCGATACAGTGTGTAGACATTCCTTCCTGGGAGCTCGGGGACTACACTGTACTTAAGAACCAGCTTGCATCACCTCCCGAGAAGCTAGGCCTTGATTACTCAACCACATCTACCAATACTAGAGAATCTTGGCAGGGGTCTCTGTGTCTCTCCTCTACCATATAGAGAGCAGAAGTACAGACCCCCCCCCTCCGGTCTTTACACTCTTTAACCAGAGTAGTGCACGGGCACAGGGTTGTGTTACTGTGCTACTATATCTGCTGGATTGTTATGAAATACATGCAATACCGGTAATGGTATTGGATGATAAATCCAGTCACTTCTCTTTTTGCCACGGTTTATTCCACAGGAGTTTAGCTAGGCACCTTCAAACCTTGTACTGTACATTTCTAATTCTAGATGGGCATTTCCTCTAGGTGCAACCCACATTTTAAAAAAACAGACCCAATAATAGCCACCACACGCTTGCTCAGTTATGCTCTTGGGCACCTTTATATTCATTCATCAGAGAAGGCATGTAGACAATCCAAAACAAAATCTCATTATTGGTGGTGACATTTGCATTGTACACATGAGAGAAACATGAAAAATACTTTGCATCAATGAGAACTTTGCATCAGCACAGTACTTCAAACATAAGTGATTTCCCTCTAACCTGAGACACACTAGCTGGCACACTCTGGCTATGAAAACAATGTGCTATGAATAATTCAGCTCTCGGTTACTTCCCTACCCTTACCTAACATTGGATTGGTAGCAGGATTATGAATATTAGATTGTGAAATTGTGATCGTGAGATTGTAGTATTGTGACAACTCCTGCGTGAAAGAAGCCCCCAACTAACACTTTGGTTCTCGGCTACTTTGTTAACCCCTTGGAACCAAAAGGATAAAAAAAATGCTGTGTTCTGTGCCCAGCCTGACACTCTGCCAATTACAATACACTGCATAAAGGGGTCCTAACTGATTAATTACTGCCCTGTTTATTCTCACACTGGGCTCTTTTGTTTTTTGGAACGACTGTTGGCCCGTTCTTGCTGGCAAGTACGATTTGGCCCGTCTCTCCCAGGACACTGCCCCTGGCTCCATACAGCCTTCCAAGGACTCCCTTCTGCAGCTACACCGGTCTCCAGGGACACAGCTATGCTGGGTTGCCCCTCCTTTGTCCAGCCCAGCCAGACGCAGCTCCTCTCTTTCTACAGCCAGCTAGCAGACCCACTCGAACACTCATCCAAAGACCAGCAGGAAGCCAGAAAGCCCCGGGAAGAAGCCAGGAAGAAGACCCCACCTTCTGCCATTCTCCCCCTTTTTAAATACTTTTCCACAATCCAGCCTCCTTCCACATGGCTCCTTTGGATTTGAATACGTTTCCCTTTTATCCTGTGATGTCACCTGTTACCACCCCCTTTCATGAAGTCACTTTCATTTTCGTCACATGCCAGAACCTTCAAGCACTTTCCCTATCATGTATCTTTCCAGCTCACACTTAAGTTACCTTTGGACAGTATTCGGAACACAACACCTCCCAATGTTGCATCTCCTTTCTTTCTCTTCCTGTGCCACACAATGCATATTTCATTACCAAGGCCCTTCTTGAAGCTACACTGCACACGCTCTACCTTGTGAAACACTGCTGTTCAGCTTTCCATGTATTATTATTTTTTGAAAATGGCAATAAATGGCCAGCGATGCTGTTTGTTCATGCACCTGCTGCAATGTCAGTACTATTAGGAGCCTGTGGCCTAACAGACCTGGCGCACACAACTCACCCCTATACCAATTGTCACCCCTTTATTGTCCCTTATGCTAAATATTAATACCCAATGTCACACTACACACAGCATATGTTGCACACATTCTTTAGCTCGCAACCTTTCCTACGGTATTACCCGAATTGTTTGTTTACAATTGTTCGAATGACACAATTGTTCGAATAATAGGGGTCCTAATTGACCTTCTGCACAATTGACCGTATGGTCATTTTAATATATATTATGGGTTGGCTTGGTGTAATAATAATATAAGGGGATTGGGAGGGGGGTTGGGGTGGGGGTTGGATTGGGTGGGGGGCTTCAGGGGGTTTCCCCCGCATATATATCCTAATTGACCGTTTAAATTCGGTCAATTGTGCAGAAGGTCAATTGTTATTCGAACAATTGACATTCGAACAATTCGTATACAACCTTTCCTACAGCCTTGACTCATTCCCATTCTAGTCTCTTTAAGGATTTATTTGGAATGTATGTGGTTCGGTCTGATGTCCTTTCTCGGCCAGCCACATTTCACTTAGCGTGCATAATGCTCCAGGTGAGTGATGAGGACAAAGCAGACTCTTTACTCAGTCGTTTACATCAGTGTGACGTGATTCTGGAGCTCAGTGAGGGTGGCCAGAAAAATAATGGCTGCACGAGAGGGGCGCATGGGGGGAATTCTGAGAGAAACTAGTACCTGAGAAATGTCAGACACTCCAAAAGAAAGGAAATGCGAGTTTGGAAACTTGGAGGAATGGTGCCATGGCAACTCTAAATGGAAGGATACATGGATGAATGGTTGGATTAGATGAAAAGTTGATTCCTAATGTGTGCTTTGTTTCATCACGTGAGAGTGCATTTTGGATGATTCTCCCAGTCCTTCCTTACCTTGATGCCGAAGGCAATGGTGCGGGTGTCAGGCAGGAATCTCTGCCCAATATACAAGCTTCCAGGACCAAGCTCGGAGTCGGCAAAGGCAGGTTGACAGACTGGCTGTCTGGAGTTGAGTTGAGGTGAAGGATGGACTTTTGAGAATTAAAAAGCTCTATTATTTGAGGAAAATTGACGCCTTTATCAATGGCTGCCAATCATTCAGAGTGAGCCTGCAGCAGCGCTTCTGACATCAGAGAAGCTGCTTGCAGTGCACACTAATTACCCCAACCCACTGTACCCCCCCACCCATTAGAATGTAGGCATGAAATTATTAAGTGACTAATGCGCCATCATTAGCCGTTTTGTGTGCTACATTCTGATTGGAGGGGCTGGTCTTGGCTGCATGGGGAAGTTAGCTGTTTTGTATTTGTGCTAATGAAGCAGAGCAGCAGGGCCTGGTGGCCACAGCGGTACAGTGAAGAGCTGACATGGCAAAATGGAGGCCCCTGATGCTCTGCTTCATTAGCTTGTGTGCCTCCCAGCTTCACTAAAGCACATTTCTCAGCAATAGCTTGAGAAGATCAACAGCAACAGGAGGTCCTCCCCTCCGCAAGGCGGAAGCAATACTGTGATCCACTAAAACCGGTGTTTTCTGGATTTCCCTGAGGAAGACAAGAACAATCTTGGGACCTTTTCTGTTTTTTCAGAATTTACAGAAAACCAGAAACCCTAGTTACATTACACAGTATTTATAAAGCACACTGTCACCCAACGGTATCCTGGTGCTATGACTTCAGGGGAGAAAGAAAAGAAGAAAAAAAATCAAGAAGGGGAAGGAAAATAAGCTACTGCTTTTAACATAAATAACCGATGCATTAATATCAAGTTCTAATTTAACAGAGAAGAGAAAGGTCTTGAGGGCTTTCCGGAACTTAATATGATCTTCCAATGATCTCAAGGATAAAGGGAGAGTGTTCCAGAGGGTAGGAGTTGTCACTGAAAAAGACCTACCCTTACTTTCCAGAACCTAGGGACACAGAGAAGATGGAGATTAGATGAACGAAAGTCCCCGGTGGGCCTATAAGGTGTCATTTTCTCAGGTCTTTGTTATTAGTGTTTTTCTGAGTGTTTGTATTTTCAATTTACTTAAAGACATCTATTTTTTAATAAACCCTTGATTTGAGATGTTTCTTATTTATTTTGGTACCACAGTATTATTGCTGTTTTGGCTGCTTCTTTGTATGACAAATCATGGGATGATGTCATTTCGTCCTCTGGGGATCCCTTCCCTATAAGGCGAGGGTGGTGCAGCAGCTAATCCATGGGGAGATTTCACTCTTGGGGATAGGGTTGTTTATTCCATGACTCACCTCACTGAACCCCTTTCCTCTCACACCCCGAGCTCCTCTCCCCATCCTCACACTACTGCGTATAACACTAAGGTACTCTATTGTAGCACTAGCACTTCCCTGATTACTGCAAAGAGAAGCCCTCGAGGAGACATAAAGATTACCATAGCCTCTCACCAAGGTACTGAGATGAAGAAGCCCCAAGGTGACATAAAGATCACTGCATGGAAACAAAAGACAGACCTTGATATTCTGATGGAGAGGAGCCAGCTATCAGGTATGAAAAATGTGTAAGAAAGGCATGGTATCTAAGTAATACGGAGACAAGCGACCACAGTTCAAGGGTGTTTAATGAACTTTATTAAGGGTGTGATAAACACCTATATCTAAAGATGGGAGCAAGCTACAACCATCAAATGATAACGCACTCCTAGTGGAGTCTCGTCAAAATAAAAGGGCCTATACTAAGAAACCTATTGCCAATCCTTATTGCTAATTTACAAATAGTGTGGGGAAATGATCCTGAAAAGAAAGAAATGTTCACAAAATGATAAGTCAGGATGTTCAGGATGTTGGCCTCCCTTCCCTATGTTTTCTGCATGGCACAGGGCGGTTCACTTGAGCATAGCACACTCTTAGGCTTTTTTGGCATGAGGACGGAGTTCCATTACCAACATCAGGGCCTTCTGTGCCAAAGTCTCTTAAGTTACCAAAGTCTGTTGATTCAGAGGGCCTGATGTAGCAAAACAACGAAAAGTTCCTTTACAAATATTCAAGACTGGCAATTCACTCTTCACCCTGGATCCTCATCAGCCGGGCTCAGATCCCTTTTCTACCACAATCTTTAGTTTGGATCCCCCGCTTCTGGGCTAAGACCCTCTTCTCCAATGCTTATAGAATATCTTTTCTTGGGTGACTCACGATTCACCCCAGATCCCCCTCTGCGGGGCTCAGATCCCTTTTCTTTTACACAATTAGCCTCCCTGAGCCGGGCTCGGACCAATTACAGTTCGTATAAGCTTTCAAAGACTTTCAAATGTGCACAGGGTTTAGCTTGACCCGTTGCAGGACCACTTAAATTTCACAGTTCCCAATTTTACACTCTCAGTTGGATACCTAACCGAGACCTTCGAATGAGCACCCACGTGGTGCTGGACCACTTTGTATATGGCATCTACCTTAGTTTCAAAAGTTCAATCACTCCTTGGCTATTCAATTATATTTGCGTCATTCATCACATACACCATGTCCTCTGTTCTTTGCAGATTCTTTCATACAATGTTGCCGCTTGCAACCTTGGTTCTAACACAGACTGGTCTGTTAACAGTCTCCCCGACTCACTGGCTGTGCTGACTTTACTGGAGCGGCTTTCTTGTCAGAGCCAAGGACAGTACCACGGTGGTAATCGCTCATCTCGGGCTCGTGTCACGGAATTCCCCCTTTCTCACCTGGGAGCGATCCTTGTAGGAATTCTTGGGCGGTGTCTTCTTATGCACGGACCTGGTCTTGTATAAGCCCGCGCGAGCCTCTTCTGGCTCCAGCGTGCGTTCAGAGCTCCAGGATTCAGACACTCCGGGATCCAGGAACCAAGAGGGTAAGTACACAGCACACAAGTCCGGGAAACAAGGAGGAAGGAAGAGGGTAATGGGAATGGAATTAGGAGGTCCAGGAACAAGGACAACAGTGTAGCGAACTATGGAGCACACGTCTAGTCGCTGCTTGCAGTAGCATTGAGATGCGCGCGCCCGTGGAGGCGCGGCCTATTTGTAAATACGCTACATCTGACGTAAGGACAAGGAAGATGTTGCACGTTAGACGGCCATGTTGGGAGTATCAAGGAGTGCAAGCTCCGTTGTGACAAGGGGCGTGTTCTGCGGATCATGACAACATGCCCCCCCGAAGACTCGTTCCACCGGGTTTGCCCGGGTGTATGAGATGGTATCTTCTGAGCAATCGAGGGGTATTCAGGTTAGAAGCTGGTTCCCAGGTTCTTTCACTTGGAGGATATCCTTTCCATTCAACCAGGTATTGAAGCTGACCCCGTTTATACCTGGAATCGCATATTCGGGACACTTCATATTCCACTTGGTCATTCACCACCACCGGAGGGGGTCTGCAAGATTTCCGGGAAGATCGGATGTAGGGTTTTAATAAAGAAGTGTGAAAAACTGGGTGAATCTTCTTCCAGGAGTCGGGTAGCTTGAGTCGGTATGAGACAGGATTTATGATTTCCTTGATGGGAAATGGACCATAGTACCGGGGGCCAGTTTGTTTGGCCGTAAGTGTCGGGGTAGTAGCTTCGAGGACAACCAGACTTGATCACCAACTGCATATGAAGGCCCTGGTCTTCTTTTATTTGTTTGTTTGTTTATTTGTTTATTTTATTTCTAAAGCGCTCCGGACCCGGGAGTAAAAGGGTGCTTAATACAGTTTACAAGGCACAGTACATGGTAACAACAATAACAGTAGGGCAGCAGATATATTACAGAATATACAGACAGTAGAGGTAATAGCAACCAGATAAAGACAAAATTAGACTTATGCAATATGTACAATTTATAGCTAAGTCTAACTTAACGGTTGCTTTTGTCAGAAGCCACCCAATGGCAAGACTGGAAGGATTTGGAAGACTTAATGTTCAGTGGCAGGGAGTTCCAGAGTTGGGAGGCGAGGACAGTGAAGATCGAGCCTCCGGCTCTTTAAGAAGTAAATCTAGGTACTGTGAGACATAAGGTATTGGACGATCTTGTGGTTATGATGGAAGATTTCATGGTTAATGTGTCTGTAACGTAGGGGGGGCTAGATGGTTGAGAGCTTTGTAAGTAAGGCAGAGGGTTTTGAGATCAATTTTATGTTGGATGGTAAGCCATTTGCATGTAGTTCTAGTGGCAGAGATGTGCTCACGCATAGGAATGTTTAGCGCTGCCCGTAACGCATTATTTTGGAGAACGTGGAGTTTACTTATTATCACTTGGTTGGCACCTAAGTAGAGGCTGTTGCAGTAGTCTAACTTGGATTGTATAAGGACTCTAGCTAGCGTGAGGCAACTGTTAGAGGAAAGAAATGGTCTACAAGCTCTAATTAGTTTACCTGTATAGGCGGTGGCTGAAGCAGTTGAGTTGACTTGTTTAATGAGGTTAATATTGGCATCGAGATAGAAGCCAAGTGTTTTCACATTTTTGGCGACCGGGATGGTATTGCCATCAATTATGATTTTGGAGTAGTTGGGGCTTAGTTTTTGTAAGTTGTTTGGAGAACCAACAATGAGCAGTTCGGTCTTCTCGTCATTCAGGCAGAGGCCATGTGAGGCCATCCATGCCTGAATGACAGCGAAAATTTCATTGATCCTGGCTACATCAGTATTGTAATTGCCCGAGATGGTGAGGAGTATCTGGGTGTCGTCCGCGTAGTTTGTGTAGGTGACAGCCAAACGGTCCAGTTTATCAAAGAGGGGATTTGTAAAGATATTGTATAGGGTCAGTGAAACACAAGAGCCTTGTGGGACACCACAAGTGATAGGGATAGGGTCTGCTGCAGCCACCGGAGAGATGACTCTCATGGTTCTGTTGGCCAGGAAGGACTGTATCCACGAGACAGCAGAGGGGGAAAAGTGGGTGGCAAAGGAGAGGTGGTTGCAGAGTATCTTATGGTCAACCAGGTCGAAGGCTGCTGAAAGGTCTAAGAGGAGTAGAATGGCAGCCTTGCCCTTATCTTTAATTTCGTCAATCTCACTTTTAAGATCAACAAGGGCAGTTTCTGTTCCATGTTGAGGTCGGAAGCCAGACTGACGCAATCCGAGTAATTGGTTGGCCTCTAGGTAATGCTGAATTTGCAAGCAAGCAACTCTGTCAAGGATTTTTAACAGGAAGGGAACGGTAGTGATAGGCCTGTAATTAGTAGGGATGGCTGGGTCCAGGGTCTGTTTTTTTAGTAGCGGGAGGACCCATGACTGTTTCAAATTATTGGGTACCAAATTGGTAGAGAAGGACACATTTATGAGCTTAGAAATGAAGGGGGCGAGGTCTCTTGCTGCATCTTTTATAATCTGTGCAGGGCAACTGTCCCCTTTGCAGTTTGACGGTTTGAGTGAAGTTATGATTTTTTGCACTTCTAGTGCGGTTACTTTTTTGAAGGTGAAGCCATAGTTAGTGTTAGAGGTGGTAGGTGGGCTGGGGAAAGGGGGGCTAGAGGTGGGGCTACTATTGGAAAGTTTTAGTCTTTTATTTACAATTTTTGTTTGTAGGCCAGTGATTTTGTTTGCAAGGGCATCTTGGATACTAGTGCACCAGAGTTGGTCTTTCACGGACAAGTCAGTAGGTGGACTAGGGTTTTCTAACTCCTTCAAGATGGTGAATAATTCTTTGGTATTGGATCTAGCATTGCTTATTCTTGTGTTATAGGCATCCTTTTTTGTGCGAATCATTTCTTTTTTATATAGGGAGGATGCTTTAGTGAGAGTGATTTTATGTTCCTCTGATGGGTTCATTTTCCAAAGGGTTTACATTTTGGACACTTTATTTCTTAGAATTTTAAGTTCTGGTGTGTACCATGAGTTAAGATGTGCTTTAGGTTTACCTTTACGTAGTTTTAGAGGGGCAACAAGATCAATAGCTTTGGTCATGGCGTTATTGTAGGTATCTACTAGCAGGTTAAGGTCTGATGAGTTGGAGATCATATTTAGAGTGGGTAGAACCAGTGGGATGAGGGCTTCAGCAGTGATGTTCCGCTTGTTTCTCGTCAAACATGCTGGTGCTGGTTATTAGTGCTGATGTCAAATGAAAGTAGGAGGTGGTCGGTCCATATAGGTGGTTGTGGGTCCTTGCAGATAATGTTACAGTTGTGGGCAGCGAGCCAGTATAAAGTTCTACCTTTCTGATGTGTGGGTAGGGTGTTAAATTGAGTGTAGTTCTGTTCGTGAAGTGTAATAGCAAGGGAGGATGCTGGAGCGTCATGAGGATCGTTGTATCCTAAGTTAAAGTCACCTAGAATAATGTTCTGTGATAAAGGTTTAGATTTTTCAGCTATGAGGGAGGTTATGTCTTCCTCAAAGAAACCTATGGGACCAGGAGGTCTGTATATTAGTTCTAGGGTGATAGTATTCTTAGGGGTGGTTTGGATTTTAATGGATAGGTGTTCACAGGAATTTAGAGGAAGGGAGGTCACAGATCTAATGTCAAGCGAGGATTTGAATATAAGTGCTACACCTCCTCCACGGGCATTAGGTCTGTCGGCCCTGAGGATAGAGTAGTTGTCTGGGACCGCGAGGGTTAGAGAGGGACCTGCTGCAGCATGACGCCAGTTTTCTGTGGTGGCGAGGAAATCCAGGTTTGCTGAACAGATGATGTCGGCAATTTCCGTGGGGTGGGCCACGAGGGATCTAACATTGAGTAGGGCTCCTTTGAGTGGTATAGTATTTGCAATGATGTTTTTATTAGTGACTTTGGTTGTAGGATTATTGGTCATTTTGTTAATTAAAGTGGGGAGTCTACAGCCTAGTCTGTCGTTACGGGTCATGAGGTTAGGGTAGGCTGTAAGGCGATGTACTAGCATATTACTTGAATTCTGGATATTGTCAGAATGGTCATCTGTGACGAGGTTAGGTGAAGGGTTACCTAAATTAGCGCTGATTTCAGTACTGTGGTCTGTAGGTGCCCTATAGGGGAAAGGAGGCCAGGAGGGTAGGAAGGGTGTGGGGCAGGGAACAGGGTGGTGTCTGGACAGCCAGTCTTGGCGAGTCCATTACTAAATGGGATAAAACTATTTCTGCTACATGGTGTGCAATCGGGCATAATGCAGAAAGGGAACATGATGAGTACTAGCCAGGCTGGCATAATTTAGATATGGATTCAGGGCGGGATACTGAGGGGATGGTGGATGTTGTTGGCTACGCTAATGCTTGTGCGCCCTGGGGCAGACAAGATAGCTAGAGGTAGCGCTAGAATCAGAATTGAAGCACACTTGCAAAGTGGCTTGTAATCGCACGACTAACAGGTAAGTTTAGATAGCAGCTAGCTAGCGACCATAGGGCACAGCGCAATCAAGTGTAGTCTGTTAGCAACCATGAGACACACAGAATTTGGGCTCTACAGGTACACTAGCGCTTGCATCAAATATGGGTGGAGCAGGTAAGGAACGAGGCAGCGTGGATAGGGTGAGACAAGCCAGTCTAAGTGTTGCACTGTGCACATTAGCAGGCAAAGGCAGAGTAACATGCGGTGGGTCACTAGAACACCTAAATTCGAAAATCAAAGTGAGGCATTAAAACACCTAAATTCGAGAATCACAATGAGGCATTAAAACACCTAAACTCGAGAATCACAGTGGGGCATTAAAACACCTAAATTCGAGAATCACAGTGGGGCATTAAAACACCTAAATTCGAGAATCACAGTGGGGCACTAGAACATCAAATTCAAAGATCCCGATTGGGGCATTAAGACGCCTAAATTCGAAAATCACATTGGGGTGCAGTACAATTAGACAATCAGCACATTTGGAGGGTTAGCGGCTCAGAGCAGTGTTTGTTAAGTTGGCGCGATATGCAAGATTTTAAGGCATTGTATAAGGAGATGCAAGTCTATGATACCAGAGGTTGTTGGCAGGGTAGCGTTAGGTTTGGGAAGGCAGAGGGAGGATTAACTAAGTGGATAGTTAATACTGGGAATAGTGGATGCTGTTGTTCCCAAGGATAGGAGAAGTACCTCACAGAAGTGATATACTCAGTACATGTTTGGGAGAATGCGCACCTCAGGACAGGCCTAGGAGAGGCGACATCGGTCAGAATCCCTATTGGCAAGCGTGACTAGGCATTTAATACAACATTGTACACTTAGTGTGGCGTACGTTTTGGTCACAAGGAATTGGCAAACATACCACTGTAACTGAAACACAGCTAAGCACATGCTATCACTTAATAGGAAGAATGCTGAGTTCATGAGAAATGTCTTGTGAAGAGTGTGCTTAGAGTAGCGATGGTTAAAAGGTTAGAGGCAAGTTGTATAAGGTGTTTATAAAGGCTATTGCACATGCATAAGGGATACAAGTATAGGAGCCATGCAGAGTGAGATGAGGTAAAATACCAAATCAAGTGTGGCCTAACAAAAAGCAAGCACAAAGCAGTATATAGACATGTGTAATAGCTAGTACAAAATATGCATAATGCTTGTAGGCAGGTATGTGTAGTAGTAATATGAGGCTGGAAACCTGCAGGTAATCGGGCTATACAGTTTAGTAGAAGGTAACAATTTAATAGTTAATGCCAAATGGTAGAAGTCTATGCTGGGGAGTCTCTGTTCCGAGGGCACCGGGTGTAAAATGCTGATGTGCGTGATGTGATAATGTACATGTAGGTGACCCAAACGGGTATTCTTCGTGACTTGACCGTGAGCTCATCAAACGAAATAGCAAGGCAGTGGCTTAGCACTTACAGCAAGTTTACGAAGGAGCAGAGTGATGCGCCCATGGCCACGACTTGGCAAGACAGGGCAAAGACAGGATCCTTAGTTCAGATCCTTCGTTTGAAGATCTGGCTGGCGCCTTCCGGTGCGCGTATCGGCCGGAAATAGGCTGCGGGCATAGAATGGCCAAATCAGCTGGCCTGTGATGGTTGCTAGGCGACCCAGTTCCTCAGATCACCATGCGGCCATCTTTGCATGCACGTGGGATTTCGTAAGCACTACAGTGGCAGCGGCTGCTTGATTAAGCAGTTTTAGTTATGGGTAAAGAAGTGCAGCCCCACTCGAAGAGCGTAGGGTGCAAGAAGGTTGTGCAAGGCCTTACCCGGTATGTGGGGTGGTCCAGGGGCTGAGGCACTCCTCACCCGATGTCTGCTTCCTCTGATCCAGAGCTCCTGCCCTCGGCGGCATCGGACGCGGACTGCAGGGCAAAGACAGGATCCTTAGTTCAGATCCTTCGTTTGAAGATCTGGCTGGCGCCTTCCGGTGCGCGTATCGACCGGAAATAGGCTGCGGGGCATAGAATGGCCAAATCAGTTGGCCTGTGATGGTTGCTAGGCGACCCAGTTCCTCAGATCACTGTGCGGCCATCTTTGCATGCACGTGGGATTTCGTAAGCACCACAGTGGCGTCGGCTGCTTGATTAAGCAGTTTTAGTTATGGGCAAAGAAGTGCAGCCCCACTCGAAGAGCGTAGGGTGCAAGAAGGCTGTGCAAGGCCTTACCCGGTATGTGGGGTGGTCGAGGGGCTGAGGCACTCCTCACCCGACGTCTGCTTCCTCTGATCCAGAGCTCCTGCCCTCGGTGGCATCGGACGCAGACTGCAGGGCAAAGACAGGATCCTTAGTTCAGATCCTTCGTTTGAAGATCCGGCTGGCGCCTTCCGGTGCGTGTATTGGCAGGAAATAGGCTGCGGGGTGTAGAATGGCCAAATCAGCTGGCCTGTGATGGTTTTAGAATCAGCATTTGGTTTAGTTCGTATTCTGGCCTTCTCTAAGTTTTCCTTGGCTTCCTTGTGTACATTGATGAGTGTTTCCATCCAAGAGTCAACGGTAGGAACAGGTGTGGGATGTGGAAGAACAGAGGGTAACACTGATGGATGGAATCCTTGACTGCAATAAAAGGGGCTGGTGTTGATTGCCGAATGATCGGAATTGTTGTACGCAAACTCAGCCACGGGTATTAGGAGCGACCAGTTGTCCTGAACCTTAGTGGCGAAACAGCAAAGGTATTGTTCCAGGGTCTGGTTTACACGTTCCGTAGCTCCATTGGTTTGTGGATGATAACCTGATGAGAGAGCGCGTTGGATTCCCAGAATGCGACAGAGATGTTTCCAGAATTGTGAGACGTATTGAGGTCCTCGGTCTGATATGATCTTGGAAGGAAGTCCATGTAGGCGGAAAATGTGTTCCAGGAAGATTCCAGCTAGCTCTGATGAGGACGGTAGTTTATGCAGGGGTGTAAAGTCAGCCATGTGAGTGAACAAGTCAATGGTAACCATGATAGTCGTGTATCCCCTGGAAGGTGGCAATTCCACAATGAAGTCTGTAGCGATGAATTCCCATGGTCTTGTTGGTAGAGTAGGTTGTAGTAGGAGACCTGCTGGTCTCTTGTTATCGTGTTTGTTCTGACTACAAATAGAACAGGCTTGGATGTACAGTTGTACATCTGTCTTCATTCTAGGCCACCAAAATTGTCTTTGTATAAGACGGAGGGTGTTGGTGATGCCACGATGTCCAGAATGAAGGGTATCGTGGCAGAGGTTGATTATCCTTTGTTGTAATTTCTGTGTGGGGATGACTAGAGCATTATCCTTGAACAAGTATCCTTCCTTGATTCCTAGATTCCATTGATTCTTCCTTGATATATCCTTCCAGAGTTCAGAGCATTGGGTTTGTATCCGAATTTCTTCGAGGAGACTGACTGCTTGGGCTACAAAAATCGTGTGGGGAAACATCTTGGGATAGGTCCGGTCTTAAATTGTTTCGTAGTCAGGACGTCGGGATAAGGCATCAGCAATTATGTTCTGTGATCTGGGGACATGGTGGATGTGGAACTGGTACTGGGCAAAGAAGAAGTCCCAACGGGCCTGATGACTGTTCCTACACTCCAACGATTGTAGAACTTGAAGATTCCGATGGTCCGTGCGGACCTGGACTGGATGTCTCGCTCCCAGGAGTAGGTGTCGCCATTCGGTGAAGGCTTGACGGATGGCTAACAGTTCCTTTTCCAGGACAGAGTAATGTGTCTCACTGGGAGTCAGAGTTCTTGAAAGATAAGCAATGAGGTGTTCCATCTTGTCCTCAAACTCTTGCTTCAGCACAGCTCCTATGGCGGAGTTAGTGGCATCCGTCTCCACTATGAATGGTCGATTTATGTTGGGTTGTGCTAGGATGGTGGCTTGAGTAAACTCTATCTTTAAACTTGGAATGCCTTGTCTTGAGGTGTAGACCAGAGAAAGGGAGTGTCTTTCTTCAAGAGTGCAATGATCGGCTGAACAATCTCTATGTTCACGTAGTCGTAAAACAGCCTTAACATGTTCCTCATGCCTTAGAAAGTCCTTGGAATACATTAGGATATCGTGCAGGTAGACGATGACGAAGATGAACAGCATATCGGAGAACACCCTATCCATGAAACGTTGAAAGACGGCAAGGGCATTAGCAAGTCCAAAGGGGATTACCAGATATTCGAAGTGTCCAAAGGGTGTTCGAAAGGCTGTTTTCCATTCGTCTCCTTCCCTGATACAGATCAGATGATAGGCACCCCTGAGATCCAGTTTCGTGAAGATTACAGCTCCTCTCACTTCTTCCAGGATATCCGAGATCAAAGGTAAAGGGTAGCGGTCCTTGAGGGTGCATTGATTTAATCCACGATAATCGAGGCAAGGTCTAAGTTCCTTGGTGTCCTTCTTGGGAACAAAAAACAGTGAGGCTCCAGCTGGGGATTTCGATGGTCTTATGGTGGCATTTTCAAGGTTGGTATCCAAGTATTCTCGTAGAGCTCTCTTTTCAGGTTCGGATAGGATGAACATCCTCCCAAAGGGAATCACTGCTGAGGGTTCTGTGTCTATGGCGCAGTCTTCAGGTCTGTGAGTAGAGCCTGGACTATGGCAGTTGAGAACACATCAGCATAACTCTGATAGGCCTTTGGAACTGATACGATATTGGAAACCATGAGTGGAACTTGCTGATCTATTGATGGTTCTTTGGAAGGTGTCACGGATGATTCCAGGAATAGACAGTGAGACATACAAAACTCAGATCCAAGAAATAAGGATCCTGCTGCCCAGTTGATATAATGATTATGCTTCTGTAACCAGTGCATACCCAGGACCATGGGATAATGAGCAGACTTAATGATGTCAAATCTGATCAGCTCTTGGTGATGGTTTATTGAAAGTTGGATCTCTTTAGTCTGCAGGCTTATAGGCCCTGAAGTGAGGGGTCTTCCATCGATTGCTTCCACCGGTTGCATGGTACTTCGTGTTTCGTATGGAATGTGGTGACACGTAACCCAATCTTGATTAATTAATTCTCCCATAGCTCCGTGGTCAACCAAGGCCAAAATGGAGTAGGTCTTATTCTTGGATGGCGATAGAAGGGCCTGTACAATTACTAGGCTCTTTTGTCCAGGTGAGTTCAAGGATGGAATAGACGTGGAGCAAACATCTCTTTCCCAAAGCCTTGCTCCATCTAGATTTGGGAGCTGGCATTTCCCCGACGCCGAGGAGGGGCCAGAGGGCATACTCTAACCAGGTGTTTATCCGAGGCACAGTACATGCATAGCCGCGTATGAATCCTTCTCATCCTTTCTTGCGGGGATATGGGTCCACGGAAGGCTCTTATCTGTATAAGTTCTGGTTTAGTAGATGACCCTGGATTTGTGTAAGTCTTGGAGGTAATCTCGACGGATGCCTTCGGGGGGGTTACTTTGGATTTCCTTTTTTCTGCCTTTCTTTCCTGGATACGAAAATCTATTTGCATGGCAAGGTCCAAAAGGGCCTGTAACGAGCTTGGGCGAGCCACTCTGGCCAATTCATCTTTGATCTCCTCATTCAGTCCCCTTCTGAAAAGTGTAAAACTTGCTTCAGGAGACCAGTCAGCTTCCTTGGTCAATTACTTGAATCGGGTTACATACTTAAGCATATCCTGGGATCCTTGATGAAAGTCTAGTAGGCGCTCCTGGGCACTATAAACCTGCTCAGGGCGGTCAAACATGTTTTTAAGGGCTTGTATGAAACCGTCGTAGTCATCCAGGAGGGCATCACCAAAATTGACTAAGGGCATAGCCCAAGTTAGAGCATTTCCGGAAAGGTGTGAAATTATGAAGCCAACCTTATCCCTAGGGGTTGAAAAGTAGTAGGGCTTAAAAGTAAAGTGAACCAAACAAGAATCAAGGAATCCACGAAGGGTTTTTGCCGACCCATCGTATTTGTCAACAATGCCGCCCAATAATACGCTTTCCTTTGTGGCAGAATCACGGGATAGAACTAATTGTTTGAGAGCGGCATTTTCCGCCTTTAAATTTTGTACCTCGGTCGTTAGTTCTTGCATGCCACGCATGAGATCCTGAACAGCCGCTTCCATGTCGGCTTCGACTTCGGTCGTTTGGCGTCTCAAACTGTTCGGAATTCCCCCTTTCTCACCTGGGAGCGATCCTTGTAGGATTTCTTGGGCGGTGTCTTCTTACGCACGGACCTGGTCTTCTATAAGCCCGCGCGAGCCTCTTCTGGCTCCAGCGTGCGTTCAGAGCTCCAGGATTCAGACACTCTGGAACCAAGAGGGTAAGCACACAGCACACAAGTCCAGGAAACAAGGAGGAAGGATGAGGGTAATGGGAATGGAATGAGGAGGTCCAGGAACAAGGACAACAGTGTAGCGAACTACGGAGCACACGTCTAGTCGCTGCTTGCAGTAGCATTGTGACGCGCGGGCCGGCGGAGACGCGGCCTATTTGTAAATACGCTACGTCTGACGTAAGGACAAGGAAGATGTTGCACGTTAGATGGCCATGTTGGGAGTATCAAGGAGTGCAAGCCCCGTTGTGACAAGGACCATGAGGTCCAAAAGGGGCGTGTTCTGCGGATCATGACAGCTCGGCTATCGATGCGGTAGAGCCACGGGTACCTTCGACACACAATGCACCTTTCTTCAGCTTTAATTCCCAGTCTTATGTTTCTTATTTTTGAGGACTCGTGAAAGTAGCGGTTTTCTTCCTTTGAAAAGGCCAAAGGCAATTCCCTCCTTGCAACCCTTGCTGGTCTTGCCGTCTTTCGCCTCATATTAAACTGCCATCTCAGAACTGCTGCTTGTTCATGTGTTTTGCCTTGCTCAGAGTGTGTTTTCGTGCTCCACCATTTTATCTGTGTGGGGAAGTATGTGTTGCGACACGTCAGATAAACGGCTTGTGTGCTAATCCATTGTCACTCACGGTGAGCTGTCCGTGATAAAGTGTTTGTGTTGGAAAAGGGAGAGGGGGGTTGAGTTCCTAGATATCCTACCTGGTAGGATGGTAGGATGGGGAAAAGGTGTTTTGGGAAGGAAATAACGCATCTCACCCTCCGGTGTCCCACTTCCACTCCCAGAGGACCCCTCATCCAGGTGATCCTTTCGCACCTGTCCACCCCCAGGAACTGGATCCAAAAGCGCTGGTCATTCCCTGGCCTTCTGGATGACTGATCTGCGGGGATTGGCGGGTGAGACACCTTCAGGTATCTCACAGAATTCAGCATGGAAGCTGGAAACTCTGGGAAGTTTGAACCTGGGAGGAGCAGAAGTCACAGCAGCAGGTCCGGAAGAAGCAGTTGGTAAAGCAGACCCAGGAAGGTAGAAAAGCTGACCAGAGAAGCAGATGGAGGGAGAGTGGTGGTGGCATGACCTCAGCTAGGTGGACCCGTTGGTCCAACAACAACGCTGAGAATGGCCGCTTTCAGGCCCCGTGGAAGCAGGGCAGAGTGGTGAAGAGCAAAGAGAGGCAACAACCACTACCAACACTCCAGGAAGAATCGGTGAAGAGGCTGCCTCTACGAGAAGGTAACTGGAGCCCCGGGAGATCCGGTAGGGGGCTGGGTGTAGAGGGTTGCATCAGGAGTAATATTCTTCATCCTATTACTCATAAGAAGGAGTGCATCACTGAGCAGTGCATCAGGAGTAATCTCCTTCGGCACAGTACTCATAAGAAGGAGTGCATCATTGAAGTGTGCATCTGGTGTAATCTCCCTCATTCCAGTAGTCCTGCCAAAACTACTGGAGGAAAAGAATGTGATTTGTGAATTGGGAGTAATCTCCCTTATCCCAGTAGTCCCATCAAAGCTACTGCAAGGAAAGACTTTGAAGTGTGCATCAGGAGTAATCTCCCTCGTCCCAGTAGTCCCATCAAAGCTACTGGAAGGAAAGACTTTGGAGTGCTGCAGGAGTAATCTCACTCGCCCCAGTAGTCCCATCAAAGCTACTGGAAGGAAAGACATTGGAGAGGGCATCAGGAGTAATCTTCCTCGTCCCAGTGACATCTATAAAGTGGTTGTCTCTTGTCAGAGGGGGACAAGAAAGGACTCGCAATACCTCTAGGAGGAATTGTGGCAAGAGTTGCAGCTGCTGATGAAAAGTGTTGGTTGAACTTGGGGAGAGATGGGTTTACCAGAAGAAGGGAGGCATTGTCCTGGTTGCCTTTCTGCACTAAAACTGTTATGATCTCTGTGAAGAGACTCTTTTGTTACTAAGAGGAGGGAATCATCCTCCTAGGGGCGCTATTTTGTTATGTTCTATTTACTACTGATAAGGGCAGATCAGGAGTTTTGGACAGAGGACAGACGTATTAGTTATACAGACATTCTGACAGTGTGCACCCGAGGTTATTGTTTCTTAGGTAGGGGAATCCCATAAGTGTTAGGGAGAGTTAGGCCTTCATTTTGTGTTAATAGATCACTTTCCTGAACCATACCAACCTTGTGTCTGACTCCTGCTTCTGACAACCTCTCACATTTGTCGGTTCACACACTTCTTTAAGGGTAAGCCTGTCATCGGCCAATGATACCTTGAAGAGGCCAAGGAGATGTACCACTCATGTTGTGCCTATTTCACCTTTATGATCAAGCACTGAAAGCCTGGCTCTTCCAACAAAACGAACTTCTGTGGTAGGTCAGAAATAGGAGACGCACAAGGAGGCATTGTGAGTAACTTCCATTATTTCTCATAGGTAATATCCAGCTAGCCAAGAGAAGAATCTGAGCTCTTGCTTGTTTTTTTGTTGGGCCATGAGAGCTACTCCCTCTACCTTTTCAGTCTGGGGTTGAATCAGGCCATCACCTACAAAGTATCCGAGGTATTTCACAGCTCTTTGTGCCACATGACATTTTCTAGGGTTGGCTCAGAGTCCTGCTCTTCTTAAGACCCTAGCGATTCATAAATATGGGGTAGATTTTCTTCCCAACTAGCACCATGGATCACAATGTCATCCAAATAGAGCCACGCAAATTATGAATAGTGTGATGAATCTAGTGAGATTACCTCCATGACACCCGGGAGGGCCTCCTTTCATCTCATTTGGCCAGGAGAAGGCAGCCGCTACCTGATCCTGACCCTGGGGGCGGTATTATGAGGGGGGATCATTCACATGGGAGGATACACCTATGAGAGGGAATTGGTAACCTCTTTAATTCATACTTTCCCCCTTCTCCCAGAAGCATTGATAGCATATTGTGAAGTAGCATAGAGCAAATCAGTATAACTGCTATGCATGGGACATTTCCAAATTTAAAAACATACAGTTCAAAAATCAAACAGAAATGAGTAGATCTAAAAGACTTACATTCACAATGGGCTCCAGGATCCATAATGCCTGTCATACTGGGACAAGGAAGAAGGACCAAGAGTCAATGAGGATCAAAAGTGCCATTGAAGAGAATATGCGGTCTAGTTGTTTGGAGGCATGTCACCTGAGAGGGACATTTAAACCTTAAAATGGAACCCAGCGATTTGAAGATGGAAGAGGAGAAGTAGCAGCAGAGGCAGAAGCTGTCCATGAATATTCCGAAGTGGTTGAGGATGCAGGTGAAGCAAGAAGAGACTTCACTCTCCCAAGCTGTGACTTGGGGTCGGATAGTGTACGGGACCGTACATGTCAACATTTAACTGAGATACCCACACAAATTGACTGTGGGATTTTTATGCAAACAAAGTAGTTATAAATGTGCATATCTTGTTTTGCTTAGACCCCTTATTATGTTTGTACTAAACACAATGCCCCTAGCTCTGTTTTTATAAGTCTTTTGTAATCATGACAACCTGTGTGTGCACAGCCCTGTGCCTTTTAGCCATATGTGATATGTAATAAACTTTTGTGTTCTAATTTATTATTCTTTTTCTTGTGTTGGGTTCCATGATGTATTGCAGACATAACATCAAACTGTATATGTTTAGTTTGTAAATATTTATTCACTAGAACCGCTGGGTAATGGAAAGAGGGGTAATCAGACTCACATCATTTAATTTCCTTTAGCTTTAGTTCCCTTTGAGTTCTGATCCCCTATGACCAGAAAAGTGGGAACTTACCTGATTTAGGTAAAATGGTAATTTCATTGTCCTAGGGTACATCCCAGCAAGTGCGACCTAACGTGTGTCTGCTGGTAAGAGTGTTTCCGTTGTGACGCCCCTGCGTAGTGTGAAGTGCCGTTCCGCCTCTGCCATTTTCGGTATAACTTCCTCCGAGTCCTCCCCTTCCCTCACCGCCCATCCCAACTGGCAGTGTCCCCGCCCTCTCCCCTCCCACAAGTAACAATGGGCTTCACCAAACAGATGTCAGTGGACCTCCCCCAACCTGCCCCAACTGCACTGCAGGCCCAACAGGGGCATGCACCCAAAAAACCCTCCAGAGTAACCATTGAAACCGCAGTGGGGTGCGCTGCTGCCATGCAATCAATTTAGCAGGAGAAATGTAGTACCAGAACCGGTATTCATGACCAGCGGTATATATCACCACAACACAGTTTCATCTTTCCAGAACATAGAGTGACAGAGAATAGTGTTTACGCAATTCAGTAATAGCCTATCAATTCCAGATATCACAGTCGCAATGCAGTGTGTCAATAGGCAAAAGATACCAAATCGTGTCGCACTGTAGCAGTTATTGATACATTCGGGAGGTACCCCCCCAGAGCCCTCATGACCAGGCGTACTACAATTCAATACCCTATACACACAAGCAGTGAGGAGCCAATGAATACAATACTGCCATCAACCCAGGCGTTAAAGGATACTAGTTGCAAAAAGCTGGGCAGACCAGGAGCAGTCTACCCCTGGTTAGTCACTGTCCATGAGGTCCTCAGCCGGATTATTTAGCAGTATCTGCGCCTCTATGAACTTCACCGCTTTGTCGGGGACTGTATAAAAGTATAGTTTCTCCCTAAAGGTGAAATTGAGGCGTGCTGGAAACAGTATTGTGTAGGGGATGTTCCGTTCCTGTAACATCTTTTTCACACCAATAAACTGGCGCCTTTCCTGCTGCACTCCCACAGAGAAGTCGGGGAAGATCCTGATTGTTTGGGAGCCGAGACACAGCTCCCTCTTTTCGCGTGCTAGTCGGAGGACTAGATCCCTGTCCCTGTAGCACAGAATTTTAGCAATGATGGGTCTGGGAAAGTAACCAGGTTTGGGTCTCGGAGCGTGGTGGTAACGCTCAATGGTAAAGAAGGGAGAAAGCTCAGGGTTGTCCAACAGCTCTTTGAGCAGGTTTTCGACTGCTAGCTCCATGTGGCCCTTGAGAGCATTCTCCGGAACCCCTATAATTTGTATATTCTCCCTGTGGGATCTGGACGCCAAATCATCGCATTTCGATTTTACATACTTCATGTCGCGGGTAAGGGAAGCAACTGTATCTTGAAGGGCATGCAGTCCATCTTCGTTAGCTCCAATTCTAGACTCAGCTTCTATGATCCTGGTCCCAGCCTGATCTAGTTGAGATTTGAGTGATGCAACATTGGCATTTATATCATCCAGCTTTTCGTGGAAGGAAGTGAAGTTCTTAGCCATGGATTCCATCATCACAGTGAGATCAGGAGCGGATATGTCTGGGGGCGAAGCAGATTCTCCCTGGCTGGCCGACGGTTGACCCAGCTCCGATCTAGGCGCCGCCTTGGCAAACTTATGCATGGGGCCCACTTTGTTGGCACCCTGGGATCTGTTCGACATCTCTGTTCGACTAACAGTGTAGTTGAGCCAGCCCAAGTATACGTCATCCAGTCGTGGTATATGTTCCCCCTGGTATCCAGTTATATTTTCGAAAGTCAAAATGTCGTAAAAATGATTTCGAAAATATTAATGTCGAATAAATAATAAATCAAAATTTTTCGAAATAATTTTAAATACAAGGTAAGTGCTATAGTATAGTACATATTTTATTAAACAGTAAAATTGGTATATTATAATTATATTATATTAAATAGTAACAGTGGTCCATTAAATATTTTATTACATTGTAACTTTGGTAAAATAAATGTGTTATTAAATAATAACAGTTGTAGCTATAATAAATATTTTATTAAATAATAACATTAATATTTGTGAGTTGTAACTTAGATTAATTGCTATTTATTTTCACCACTAGATGGTAAAATTGTATAACAAATTGCAATGTATGTATGATTGTTATTTCTTAAATTCTTGACGTAACTGTACGTATGCGTTACGTCTACATAAGTGCCATTTTTAAAGTCCATTTGTTACGCGCTTTCGTTCCGGTCGGGTGTCCTCGTTGCGGTTTCTTTGATTTTTTGTTTTTGGATGATTTTTTCGTGGAATTCCTGCACCTGATGGATTGTTTTTTTTCATATTGATTTTACCTTTTGATTAATATGGATTTTGACCTTTTTTCGTCTGGATTTGACTTTTCGTCCGTGGATTGGGATATGGATTTTGTTTTTTCTTGGATGGATTTCACTTTTCGAGCATGGATTTTGACTTTTTTTCGCTGGATTTGACTTTTCGTCCGTGGATTGGGATATGGATTTTGTGTTTTCTTGGCTGGATTTCACTTTTCGAGCATGGATTTTGACTTTTTTTTCGCTGAATTTCATTTTTCGTCTGTGGATTGGGATATGGATTTTGTTTTTTCTTGGCTGGATTTCACTTTTTGAGCATGGATTGGAATATGGATTTTGTTTTTCATTTTGGTCGGATTTTAGTTTGGACTGATTGGCATCGTTGGGCACGTTGGATTGGCATTGTTGGGTATGTTGGATTTTCCATGGAGGATTGTGGATTCTTCAATCTGTGAGTATGTTAACATTTTAAATTATATGCAATTGAGTCTAAATAGTTGTGTCTTTCTTCTGGTTCAAACTGTTTTACTATTTGTTGAATTCTTTGTTCATAGTCGCGATATTTCCTTTTTTTCAAATGTGTGTTTTTAACTGAAATGCTTTGGGATAGTCTAAATTCCTGATGTGATTTTTCCGATATTAAGTCCTTTATGAAATGCCACAATGTTGGGTTCTTAGTATTAAAGTTCCTGTTAACCCTGTTGTGCCACCCTTCTAACATATTGTTCGTTTTTGGCCCTTCCTTCCATCACTGCATTGTAGCAATTCCACCACGCTACCTGATATTTAGGCCTTCTTCTTGTGCCATTTTGTGTCAATTGTCCTAACCAAGTGCTTTCCATGTAGTCCATTAATTCTGTGTTCTGTACTTCATTGTTTTTGAAGTAATCAGTTTCGATTAAATGTTCGTAAAATGTAATAAAGCTGTCTTCTTTTACAAAGGCTAATGCAAATATTTTTTTTACATTGTGTTGGTAAGTGCTATCCTCGAAGTATTTGGTATGGAGCCCTAGTTTTTGTAGCTTCCTCCAAATTGCGTGAGTGAAATGGAAAAAACATCCCTGTATATTTGTCTCTTTATATATTGATGTGAATGCTTTTATTTGTGCCAGGTCAAAGTCCATTATGATAGTGGCATGTTTTTTCTCAGGTATGGCGTCTTTAATTTTCTGAAACACTATTTTGTATATTTCTTCTGTTTTTTTTGGGCATAAAAACATACATTAGTGGAATTAGATGGTTATTGATGGATCCATGTATACTATAAAACTAATGGAAAGGTTGAGGACATGTTTTGAATGTTGCGTCACTTTGCCACATCTCACACTCACCAAGTTGCCTTAAATTGCTGTCTGTTGAGAACATTATAATTTTTTCATCCTTTACGTCTAAAGTTGTGTAATGAACATTTTCACCTTTTTCTGTCATTTTAAATATGCCAGATATGCTTATCTCGTAATTTCTGGGTGCTGGCGGCAGATTTTCTTTTTGTTGTTTTGTTCTGTTTATTGTACGTTGCATGTGTTTTTCCGCTGGTATTTGTGCCGATACGTGCAACGGAATTTTGTTGCATGTCCTAGCAATCACAGACCCGCTGACCTCAGTAGGGTTTTCTATTGCTTTTCTCTTCAGTTCATTCATCGTTTTTTTAATCACTATAGTGGTTCTGTCAGGCAGATGGTTGTGTTCCCCTTTTATTTTTACCATGGTATTTTCCGTTATTACTCTTCCTGTACACTTTGTTTTTGTATATTCCGTGCACTTCCAATGTGTTCCTTCACTTTTTTTGGATTCTTTATTATACACGTATCCCTCATGAATCAGCTGTTCTCCTCCCTTCTGAGATGTAACATAGTCCACGTTCTCGCTCATCTTATATCTAAAATAACGAAAACAATGTTTCACTATTTTTGTCATACATTATGTATAGTTTAGTTTTCTAATTGCCTATATAGATTTGTATATATTAATGTAATATTACCTGTATTTATGTGAAGTAGCTGCAGTGTATGTTGTTCCGTTTGCTCTGACCTCAGGTTCTGTCAGGTAATTACAGTTTGTCGCAACCGTCATCTGTTCGTCAGGGTTCATTTAAGGTTCTTTACTCTTTGTTTTCATTCATTCGTTTAACCCTTAGTAATCGTCCTTTTGTGTGTTTTTCGTCGTTCATAATGTGTAATATATACCCATTTATCATGGAGGGTGAGACGGTTCCGTGGGGAGTTGGGTGGGTAACCCCCTCCCATAACAACGTTACTGTTTTGGACATTTTACATTGATATTTTAGCATTGCGATTTCAATTTTTTTTTCGACATTTTGTTTTCGAATAAATGACTATAGCCATTGTATGTATGTAATTTCGACATATTCACATTCAACATTTTTTTTGTGACATTTTTTGTTTTCGGTATTATTTTTTCGATATTATCACTATAAACCGTTTCCCCTATCTAAGCCTGGGTCAATCAGTGCTCAGCAGGCACAGCAGGTGGTGTTGAAAGTCAGAGTATAAGCACAGCCAGGAGTGGGCACCCAGAGGGAGCTGGCCTGTTATTTGGTCAGCAGCCGGGGCTGACCGAGCAGTTCAGGGGTGGATGACATCAGCACAGAGGTATGAACCGCCCGACGACCAGTCACCCAGGCGGATGGGAGCATGTGTGACACAGGACACGGGTAGGTCCTCCACTCCCACTGCACGGCAAGGGTATGAGTAGTGTAGACGTATATAATGTCCCCTCCACAAGGCTTGTAGCCAGTTGCAGCGCAGCAGATAAATGCTCAGGCAGGTATTCACATGTGCATGAGGTATGGCATTCAATGGGTCAATAGGGTGCTCATGCAATCGGAGCAGTCAGGTGCACTCTGACAACGTTGTGTATGCTGTTCGAGGGGGCTCAGAACAGAGGGGGCCTCCTTATATGGCTTCAGATTGCAGCCCAATTAAGAGTGATGATGGTGGCAGCGGGTGATTCCATCCGCGCTGGGGCCCATTCGGGGTAACAACAGACTGCGCAGCAACCCAAAGGCCTGATGACGGCTGCCGCTTAGCACAGTGTTGGCGGCATTGACTAGGGCCCAGAGCCACCATGAAATGGGGAGACGGGCACATGCTCCGGCCCAGCGCCACACGTGCCTGAATCCTACTCCCGCACTGGTAATGGGACGTGCCACCGGAAAAGTCCTCCAGAGGGCCGCAGGCGGAGCGCCAACAACTGGTCAGGGCCCAGGGGGGGTCCGTAGTGGCTGCAGTATTGCTCCTCGTAATGTCACTTACTTGAAATGGGATGTCGGCCCAGGCTGGCACGGGAGCCGGGATGTTTCAGTGAGGTGCTCTGGGCCGGCTCCGGGAGCAGTGCCCAATGCCGCAGGTGGTGCCAGAAAGGATCAGGGCATGTAGTCTCAGGCATCCCTCCCGCTCCGGGCGACGGCCGGGATGAAGCGCAACTCAGCCGCACGGCCTCCATGTACAAGTCGCACAGCAGCTCAGGTCCCCGCCGCACAGTCCCGCAGGCCGAGGGGGAACCGCCGGCAGTGCCCACCGCAGCGGCGACACCAGATGATGCAGGGTTGTCGCGGATGCTGGCCTCAGTCGAGCTGCGGCTTCGAGGCAGCCGCCAGTAGACCCATGAGCACAGGCTGTCTCGACTGTCAGCGCGGCCACTCACACCGCCAGAGTTCGGGCAGCCGCAGTCCGGTCACAGTGCACCGATTCTCTCCAGGATTTGAGGCAGACGTGCCTCAGTACGTCTACCACATGCAGGGACAGTTGTAGCTGGAAAATTACAAAAGGTCCGCTGTTGCAGTCGAATTGGCGCTGATGGTGAATGGAGCTCACAAGCTAGGCAGCCATCTTTCAGGCTGCTCAACAGCACCCCGCCTAACTAATCTACTTGAAGTTTGTTTAAATGGAATTGCACCTTCATTTTTGTCTGACGTTAAGTCTTTCCTCTGTGGTATTGTGTACTGTGAGATGAAATTAATTCTTTACTTTTTCCTGCAGCTGACCTTACCCAAAATGTTTAATCCTCATGAATGTGCATTCATGCCTCCTCACAGTTCAGTAATAGACACTAGTCATTTGCAGGCAGACAATGAGTATCCTCGGAACAAAAACAGTGATCTGCACTCTTATGCTTCAAATGAAAAAGGAGTCACTGATTTGTGGAAATCAGATTCCAAACTGAGACACTAGCCCCACACTCATGCACACTGATGGTGAAAACGAGCAAAGATACTAATCTCGCCGCTCTGACGTAGTTGTTAAAAACCTATGGAGATACTAACTCCCTGTCCTTGTGCTGTGACTGCATTGAATTGTAAAATCTCTGACCAAGAGAGAGAGCTTACAATGAACGGAGCCACTGATCTCCCCGCAGTTGTGCATTTGTATCGGCAATGAAAACCCTGTTCTCAGAGTGCACGCGCCTAAGACAACACATTCTTCGGTACGAGACTCTCTCAATTTTAAACAAGTCCGCGAGAGAGCGCGCACTGAATGAAAACAGATCATAAACTACTAAGAATAATTTAGCCTTTTTGGAGTCTTTTCAATAGTTCAACATAAACTAAACACTTAACTTAAGGTGTCACTGGATCAAACCGTCTGTTCAGGTAAACTGCGCTCCCACCATTAAACTGGATGTAATGTCCCACCTAGATGGCTGTTCACAAGTATGTTCTTCCTCATGAAATCTCATGTGTCACCTGAACCTAGGCCTTTAGACTGGGAGCAAAAACAAACAGGACTTTCCTGCACACAATGGACAGTGAAAGGCAGTTTAGAATGTCTGCCAGAAGTCCAAGAGCCAAATACCCACCAATCACCTCTCAGTTCCATCCCCTCTATGATGGCTTGGGAAACTCTGTTCCTAAAGGGAATAATGTTAAGGCGCAAACCAACAAGTGAACCAAATGACCTAATAAATAATCAAATTAAATGAAAGTAAGTATTGACTAAAAGGTAAGTGTAAACTAAATACAAATGTACCCATGTAAGTGTAAATGTACCCAAATAAGTGTACAGACCTGACAGTCTGTAACCCACATTGCCACTAAGAATAGATCAACTTTAGTAGTAGGAATGTTCTTCCTGGTAGGAGAGTGAACCAGAAAAGGGCTTACTTGTCCTGGCAGTCGATTACACCAGGAAAGAAACAGTTGCTTTGAAGAAGTGTGGTTGTGGTAAAAAGGTGTTGTAGAAAGACATTGGTATCTTTATCATGCATACAAACTGTTGCTACATCAAAGGTAGTATCCCGACCAAAGTATTTTATTGAAAGAATCATTGTGTGGAGGAAAACAATTGCCTTCGTTTTTTGTTAAAGAGACATTTACCTTACCAGGAGGAAGTCTGTGGAGGAAACCAATTGTTTGGGTTTTGGAACACGTGTTTTTGAAAGAGAAATTTACTCTACCAAGTGGAAAGACACAGTGGATGAAAAATACATTTTGTGTTCAACTGAACAGGACGTTGTTGAGTCAGAACTTTCGTAAAGGTGCTCGTTAATTGATCCAGGGGGAGGGGAGCCCACCCTGGTCACAATGAGTACTCTTTGCAAACTATAAGTTGGAAAGTTTGCACTGTTTTGTTGAACTAAAGACAGCCAATTATTCCTCGTACACTTTTGTTATATGTATTAGTGTGAGGGTCAGATGCTTTTTGAACACTAGATCATCTTTCTTTAATTTTAGTTTGCTAGGTAGGGACATTCTCGTTAGGATAGGGAAAGATAGGCGTTTATCATTTAGGCCTTTTTAGTTTTATGAATGGCAAACATTGAGAAACTATACCTTTGTGTCCGTCTCACATTTCTGACCCCTCACAATAGGCTGTAAAACCTTATCAATGAGTCTTTGGAATGTGGCGAGGCACCATTTAGGCTGAAGGATCATACATTGATATAGCCTCTGAGGTGTGCTAAAGGCGTTTTTCTCTTTATCAGATGGATTTAAAAGGACCTGCCATTAGCCTTTGGTGAAGTCCAGGGTGGTAATGCCTTCCCCAGGTGCTCAGTCAATTAATTGATTCAGGGCATCAGGTGATCATTGAAGACGGAGATGGAGTTTAGTTTTCGTAAGTCAGTACAGAATCTCCACCAATCATAAGGTTTTGTCACTAGGATGATAGGGGAAGGCCATGGGCTCTCAGAGGGTTCTATGACCCGCATAATCAACATTTTCTCAATTTCCTCTGCTATAATTTGCCAGCGCACATCAGGGATTCGATAGGGCTTTAAGTTAATTAATTTCTCCACGAGGGTTTATATTGAGTGGAAGAAATATTTAGCCCTCTCTGGTTCCTCTGAAAATACTTCCGGGAAAGTCAACTCTTAGTCTCAGGAGAGCGTACACACACAATAATTCAGCTTAGACGGTCAGTTATAAAAATACAGTCATTATTTAGGCCTTTAGAACACACTGAAAAATGAAACTAGCAGGTAGTACTATCACACAATACTCTCTATTACAATTACTATTTAGTTCATTTCCCTATACCTTAGAAATGTAACTCTAAGATTTATGGGGTCTAGTGTCCAAATGTAACAGGTTCCAACACAAGGTTTCTCATAGGTATGCATTCTCTAAAGGGATGCAATGGACTTGTGATGGTGATTCAAATTATTTAAAAGCTCAGCAATAATTTACCAGACGACAGGTAACCCCTCTTCTCTCTTCCAGACCCAAAGGTAACCGAGGGGCAGGATACCTGACCCAAGTTCGATGACCAAGGGGATATGGGAGACAAAGGGCTTTGTTCCCAATGTTATCCTATGGAGGACAGGGGGGACAGGCACACGTATGCTTACTTACACCCCTGACTCTGAATTTTCCCAGGGATCCCAGTAAGTCGACTGGGGGGGTCACTCGGAGCACAGTATTCCATCATTTGTTCCAGGGAGATTTGCCCACGAGTTGCAGGTTAGTGAATTCTTCTAGTCAGGTGCAACTGCAAGATGCAAGCCCAGTCAATGAAGAAATGCAGATTCCAATGATGAGGCCTCTTCGGGACACTTCACGAGATTAAGGAAGGTGAATACCAGTGATGATCACCATTTGCAGGTGACGACAGGTGTCCTTCCAGTCACAGTCAAAGAATCAGCTCCAAGACCGGTTCCCTTGATGTTAGGAAGCTGAAAATCCAGGAGGAGGTGACCAAAGAAATTTCAGGCTTGAAGGCAGAATCGCAACAATTCTGGCGAGGTAGCCCACGAGGTAGCTGTTCAGTTCACTGGGCAGTCCAGGGACAATTCCAAAGGTTGGATCATCGAGAAGGCATTGAGAGTAGTTAGTCCCACTAGTTCAAGGGCTGAAGCACCGGCAAGGGTCTTCGGAGATCAGGCAGAAGAGCAGGGTTTCACTGGGCCAATTGCTGGAGGGGGATGCTGGTTCACTGCAGAAGTCGTCCTCAGGTCATCAATGGGCTGCTCTTCTTTGAAGGATTCTTGGCTCCAACGTAGATCTGAAGAATGGCTTCAGGAGTCCTCCTCTTATACAAACTCCAAGCTGAAAGCAAGTCCAAGCCCAACAATGGAAAGGATCTGCACCATTCAAACAGCCAGTAGTTGTCCAATCAGGGACAACTACTGGTTTCACATCCACCTCTGGAGCAGACTTTCTGGTGCCAGTGATGTGGACTAAGACTAGACAGTCCCAGCCCCCTTCCTTCGCCCCACACACGTATACACACACTCACACACACACACACACACACACACACACACAAACACACAAAGGCACATTAGCCTCCAAAAGCAGCAGCTTTCTCAGGAAAGCGCATGACCTTATAAGAACTTTCCTTACCTGAGAAGGCAGAAAGAAGGCCAAACTCCAATATGGCCAAAGAATAAGCAAAAATCCTTGGTCAGGTTTGGGTTTGTTTTTAGATAGGAGTCTCAGTGAACCCACAGAAGGTCAAAGACATCAAGGCAGCACCCGCTACATGGAACCAGTCAGCGGTCAGGAGCTTCCTGGGAATTATAAATATCTGTGGTCGATCCATCCACAATCTCACCACTATCACAGAGCCCATGAGTTGCCTTACCAAAGCATCAGAACTGTGCGAATGGACGGATCTCGTATCCACAGCATTCGAAAATTCAGATCATGCATTGGCTGAAGACACAAAGATGGTGTACTTTGACCCAAAGCTTGCCACTGAACTAATTGAGCATGCAAGCCCCATGGGATAGGTGCCGTTCTCACTCAGTGGACACTTACGGGCAAAGTGAAATGGGTGGCATTTACGAGCAGGAAGCTAATCCTGCTCAAGATGCGCTACTCCCAGATTGAATAGGAGGCAATTGCAGTGGTATGGAGTTGCAAACACTTCACCTTGTATGTTGCAATATGGGAGACCGTTCAAAGTACTGGGTAACCACAAGCACTCATCCCCATCTTCAAGGGGTCATCCCTTCTTCTGCCCTGTTCATTGTAAAATGGACACTCCAACTCCAAGACTTTGACTTCGTACTTCAATACTGCCGCAGCATAGGAAACCCAGCAGACTTCATCTCACAACACCCACGTGAAACGACTACCAAAGAAGCAAGGAATGCGGCCCACCAGAGCAACATTCCCCAAAGGCTATCGCTAAGCAAAATCGAATTGGAAACAGACCAAGATGAATGCTTTAGCAAAAAAGCGCTGTCCTCCGCCAAGTAGAATGGTTTCCTAAAGGCATAGCAGCACTGCGTCTATCCAAAGGTGACTCCAGAGCCTCTTATTGAGAAGGTATGAACCGCCAGTCTCCAAAGAGGGCTTGCTCTTAAGCGACTCAAGATTCATAATCTTGAGCTCTGTTGAAGGTGCAGGAGTAAGGCTTGGACACAAGTGTGGCATTGTTTTGGTTATAAACTTGTATTCATAAAAATAAAGGGGTTGCAGAAAGGCCTTTTCTATCCCTAAAACTGAAAAGTGTTTCCCAGTCTCAAAGAAAACCAAGGAAAACTGTCAGAATGTCCAAATAAAAATAGTCTGTCACTGTTGTATCCCAAAACCTTACTTCTGACCCTAACACTATTAACTAGTGACTAACATGTAAGGACTCCAAAACTCCAAAGTAAACTAGTAGTGACAGTTCTTGGCACTTCAAAGTTCTCAAAGTCTCAAGTGTTCAAAGAAAAACAAATGTTCTGTTTCTTAGCAAATGATATTCCAGTGACCAGGGTTTGGCTCCTTTCCCCTGGCTTCTAACTGGTTCCGATTTAAGAGATTATCTTCTCCTTTTCAGTAATGGCAATGGACAGTGTGATGAATCTGGCGATGTCATCACTCCTTTCCTGGGGAAAGTCTCTCCTCATGTGGCCAGGGAAAGGCAGGAGCTACCTGATAACAACCCTGGGGGTGGCTATCTGAGGGTGGACTACATGGGGGGGGGGGGGTGGAGATGACGCTCATGGGGGTGGAAGGACGTCGCCAGAAGAGACATGGTATCCCCCTTTCACCTTTAACACTGACTACCCCTCCACATGCTCTAATCACAATTCTGCCTCTCATTTAAAACTCCAAATAGGCTTTATTCTGGAATTAGTGAACCCTGTATGTGATGTCCTCTCCTCTAAGTATACTAGTCATAATTATGTTATGAAGGCTCAACATAACCAAGCAGCTAACTATAGGTTTACTCCCAACAGTACTGATACGAAGAAGAGGGATGGAGTAAGGAAGATCACTAGAAGCGGGAAGCCAACATTGCATTCTAGTGTTTGGAGAAGATTAACAGGTGACAGGAGATTCAAAAGGGATGCACCTGTAGCACAGCGAGAGACTTGAGCCTCCCAGGGTTGGATGGGGCACAGGAGGAAGAGATGCTGAACAGAATGAAAGAGAGAAGCAGACAGAGAAGCCGCAAGACTGGGCGTCGCTGCAGCTGCGGCCAACTTATTCTGATGCTGTTTGGAAGGCCTGGAGGGAGCAGTCTGTAGAACGCTGTGTAGTGGAGAGACACGGTGTGTAGAGAATCGAAACCGGGAGAGGTTTGCCACGTCTCTGTGAACGGCAGCTTGAGCTGCTGTATGCCAACGGAGGGAACACAGAAGCAGAGTGGCTCGCAGAACTCCCTGTTAGCGAGTGGGGCAAAAGTGAAGCTTTAGTTGAAATGCGAGGAACACCGAAGCAGCCACAGAAGACTGGTAATCCTGGGGAAAGTGAACTTGTTACCGGGCACTTTATGGTGAATGCTGCATACGATACAAAGTGCATGAGAGCCCAAGAGAAGGAAGTGAAACGGTTGACAGCAATACGAACATTGTTACAAGTCTAAGTAAAGACGGTATTGTATTGTATTGTATATTTATATAGCGCTCTTTCCCCACTTGTGTGGCCTCAATGCGCTTTTCCTCGGTTGAACGCCCTTGGTGACTGTAGTGTATGTGGTTGTAAAGTTCTAGGGGGTTTAGTTTAGGAGATGCGTGTGTGCATGTTGCTGTTCTAGGCCTTGGGTGGCTGGCAAGGCACGACTAAGCAGCCCAAGAGGGGTCAGACACGTGGGTGCTGGTGAGGGTTAGAGATAGCTTGCTATTGTTGAGAGAGTCTACGTGGGGCCAGCTATACCAATCTCCTTTCGGGTGGTGGTCGTTGTATGCTAGTGTCAGAGGTGTTGAGGTACGTCAGATGTTTCAGTCTGGACGGCTATGTGTGCACTAGACCGGATGTGCTTAGCCGTAGGCGTGTTCTATCGTGCATGGATGCTTGGCCGTGCCTGTGGCCCATGTCCACGCTAGTGGTGTGAGATATACGTACCTTAGGCTGGGATGTTGCTCCAGGTCTATTCCATGGGGGCCTGGCTTTCATAATGTGGTAAGTATCTGCATATATTAAGCTGTGACTGAGGCTACACCTGGAATTTGAGAGTGCTGTATAGAGGGAGAGAGGCCTACACCTAACAGTACAGCGTGAGAAAGGAGGCTAAGCACAGCCAGAAAGTAGAGTCTTGTCTAGTGGGAGAGAGGCCCTACACCCAACAGTGCATATTTTTGATACAGGCAAAGGACAGCTAGAGTTGAGAGTCCTGCATGGATGTGGAATGCCCACTCCCAATGATTCAATTTGAGTACCAGGAGCTGAGAATCCTGTACAATTGGAGGGAGGCCCACATCCAAACCGTGCAGCTTGGATAGGAGAGTAGCAACAGCCAAATCCAAACGTCCTGCACAGTGGGAAATGGAGAGGATCTACGCCCAACAAGGCAGTTTAGGTAAATAACTAGACCCCACCACAACTGAGAGTCCTACCCCGTGGGAGTACGGGCTGAACCTGTCAATACAACCAGAGTACAGAACTAAATAGAGCTGGTGCCCGCAATTATTTGACAATGCAAATCAGAGTATACGACAAGACAGGGCCAGACCCTAACCCTGACAGTGTTATTTGTGTGCAGGACTAAGCCAGGCTAGAAACCTAAACATAACCGTGCAAATATAAGTACAAGACCAAACAGAGCTAGAGCCTACATCCAACAGTGCAAATTGAGTAAACGTCCAAGGACAGCTAGATTTGAGAGACCTGCACAGTGGGAGAGAGGACCACACACCGCACACTTGAGGAATGACAGGGACTGGAGGAAACACGTACAGGAGTGGAAATTCCCAGCCCACCACAAACGTGTTCCCTAGATCTCCTCTTGGGGGAAATTTCCTGGAGCCGTACAGATCGCACTTCCGGTTGGCACCGGTCGCGAACAGATCCACTTGCGGGGTATCCCAAAGGGTGAAATTCTCTTGAAGGACTACCTGAGCTAGTTGCCTATATAGTTGATACCCATAAGAATATTATTAAGAGTCCAAGGAAGGACAGTGAAACTGATACATTATTAAGAGCCACATTGTTAAGAGCCAAAGCAAGATGAGTAAAACTGACACGGACATTACATAGACATTGTAAAGAAAGGGTCGGTGACCCAGCATTTGAAAATTATTGTTTTCTGGATAAAACAGGGAGTAAATGAAAGGTGGAAAAGCCCTGCCAGGATAGTGAACCAGGCAATGTGGAAAAGCCCTGGCAGGATAGAGAGCCAGGCAATGTGTGAATCTGGGACCAACACTCAAGTAACACCCTGGAAGGTGAGTAAACCAGGGGCAAGAAGAAGAGTAAGAGAAACAAGGGATTGAAATCCCAATCTGAAATTGTTCAACATTGGAAAAAGGGAGGGCCAATACCCCTTTCTAAAGCGAAGTTATAAAGTTGCAAACCCCTGGCAGCAGAGTGCAGCAAGTGTTTAGTTACAGCAAACCCCATGTTCACCTTATATTATGTTTAGAGTGTAAGGGTCAGTCTAGGGATTTTGGACACAGGACGCTTTATGGTTTAACATCCTACCACAGATGATCCTTAGTTTTGTTGAGGCAGGAAAACCCCTCTTTCGATTAGGGATAGATTGGATTTCCCCCAACCCTATAATTATTTTGATAAATAAAAGTTTATAGCAAGCACCTAACATGCCACAGTGTCTGAGTCTTACTCTTGATCCCTTACATATGGTGTTAAAAGTGGGATTGGGCCCAGTTGATACGAACTGGGGATCTCGCATGAACAGCAAGTTAGATAGTATAGAGTCTAGCCGCAAGATTGCTACGTCTGCAAAAGCTGGACTAACATCATCTTTTCCACCAGTGAGTCAATACTCTTCAGGGTCTCAGACCCTGTTGTGGTTTTCAGAATTGGTCTCTTATATGGGCGCATGTCTCAGACTTGCAATACGTGTTCACCACAGCTTGGTTCACTCTCCTGCCAAGCCTGTGGTTATCTTTCACTTCCGTCAGTTCCTTTCAAGGTCCCAGACCATCTCATTCTCTGTTTCTCATGGGGATGTGCGACTTGCACACTGCTTTCAGGGTCCGAGACCATTCTCAAATGCTTTCATACCTTTTTTCTTGGTTCGTGTCTCCTGAGGAATGGTGCCCTCCTGGGAGGCTCCGGCAGACTTGGCTTTGCTGTTTGTTGCTTTGCCGCCTTTGGCATCCTTCATGGAGCAGCTCCACTCTGTGTTGCAGCTCTCCGGTTCAAGTGACAACGGAAGGTTCATTTGCATACTTGCTCATACCGTCCCTTATTCCTGTGAAGAATCACCCATGAATTTCCCTTTAACCCTGGCCTGGGACCCTTCCCATGTGACAAGAGAAAGGCAGACGCTTCCTGATCCCGACCCTCGGGGTGGTGTTCTGCAGTAGGATCACATGTGCGGAGGGGGAGCAGGTCAGGAAGAAGGGGAAATCCCCCTGTTCAACCTTCCCTGAAACTCCACTCTTTTAATTGCTTATTGTAAGACAGAAGGATTAAGAGAAACTGACTTCAACATTGGGGACTTCAAGTCCCATAATTCCCGCAGTACTGGCAAGAGGAAGAGGGCTAAAAAGGTACAATGTTGCAGGAGTAATCAAATCATTAATTTAAATAACCCACACCTGACAGGAGACAGAGAGACTTAAAAATTCCCCTCAGGTGCGGGTCATAAAGAAGAAGGCAGAGAAAGCAGGGAAGCAGAGAGCACCAGCAGCAGAAGCAGCGTGGTATCTGCTTGCAGCCCAAACAGAAGCTGAGACAGAGAGAGAGAGAGAGAGAGAGAACACGCTGGGACCACTGTGAGGCAGAACGCGGCTGTCGGTCCTGAGAGGGTCTGGTACTCTCAAATCCTGAAGTGCAGAGGCTGCGCAGCGGGAAGCGAAGGCAAGGGAAGCTTTCCTTCCCAGAAGGCCTACTCCGGTGGCTGGCGTGTACCAGAGGGCCTCGAGGCCGTTTCTAGTGGCTGGCGTGCACCCGAGGGCCTCAAGGCTGTCTCTGGTGACTGGTGTGCACCTGAGAGAGGGGCTCCCGTTGCAGTTGACATGGACAAAGGGAGTCTCTAAGAAGCAGTTTGCCAGGTCGTGAGGAGCCACAGAGGAAGACGTCCTGTGAGCAACTAAGGGACAGGAGACTCAAGAGTTACCCAGTGACCCCAGACACTCTTAGTGACCCCAGAGCACTCCTTACACGTTCACGTATCGCAGACAGGCATTCCATTGAAGAGCAGCACTCGCATTTGAGTGAAAGTAGCACAGAAGTTCATTTTGAATACCAATCAATTGAAAAGCAGCCAATGCACTTGCATGTGAGTGAAAGCGGTCCCCAAAGCAAAACTGAATACCGAACCATTGAGCAACTGCGAAAGTCCTGTAAAACAAATCCAATTGACTTTCACTTTAGATGTATAAGTCTATGGAAAACCCAACCACCGGAGGGGGCAATATTGTTGAAAGGTAATACCCACAAGTATTGCCCAAGCCAAAAGCAACTGAAGTGAAGGCAGATACAAATGAACCAATATTGGCAGCAACAGAAAGAGGCAATTGAAAGATCTATAAGAGGTGAAATTTGTTGCCAATATTTTACACAACATAGGGTAAATGTTGGTGTAGACTCACATTGCCAAAGCCAAGAGAGAGGCATAGAAAGACCTTATGCTTGTTAATGTTTGGTTACTGCTTTGGTAGTGAAAGAGGAGTGACAAAAAGAGGCTGCCTTTCTGGGAAAGATATTCCGAAAGAGAGGAGCATTAATGTGAACCTTGTTTTCCCTAAAGAGTTGTTAAGAATTTTGAAGCTGCAATTTATTGAACACTGAGAAGCTGTTGTGAAGCTCTTGTCAGTTGACCTTAACCATAAAAGCACTTGTTGTAGTGAAACACTGTTCAGGTGGGGAAGTATAATCGGATGGTAAACCTTTTGGAGGTAGTAGGTCTGGCCTGGGAGTAAACCAGGTGGAAGTTGAAGTCCTACAAAGTGGTTTTGACCGAGACATTGTATATATATATATATATATATATATATATATATATATATATATATATATATATATATGTGCTACTGAAGAAAGGAGCTGTCTAAAGCTGCTAAGAAGTTGTGTTTCTTTAAAATTATTAGTTGTGACAAATCATTCTGACCAAGACGATGCTTGCTACTATTGATGAACTGCAAAGTTGTTCTTTATCTGAAGAAGTTAAATCGTATAAGGAAGAAGAGGAGCCTTTTTGTTTTTGTTGTTGAAACATTAGAGTACTGGAAAGTTGTGTTGATCAATTGAATTTACAAAGAACTATTTTTGAACTTTGTTGCAGACAAGGATTACCTTATTTTCTTTTCTTGAACTGTGGAGCAGAAGGAAGGGGAAATTACCCCAGATTCTAAGAGACTGTGGTTACAATCATTATTGTTTTGAACTGCCATATATGTCCATATTCATTTAGTTATATGTATAAGTGTGAGGGACAGATATCCTTTTTTAGAGTGTTTCCTTCTGTTATTTTAGGCAGGGAAATCCTGGTTAGGGTAGGGATAGTGAGGCGTTTATCCAAACGTGTTAAAACAATAAAATGGCATTTGTTGAGAAAACCTTACAAAGTGGACCGCCTCACATTTTGGACCCCTCGAATTCCTGGACTACCAGCGCGTACCTCTGTCTAACGTGCACAGAATCTTCCCCTTCTCTGCCGGGCTTGCCTTTGAGGTTCTCACGGCTGCTCGTTGGCTGCCAGCGGCTCTCAACTCTCCTCCTCAGAGGCTAGCTCTCCCTTGGTGTCCCAGCTGACCGGGATTTGAACACTTGAACTTCCGTGTTGGGTTGTTCTGGACCAATCAAATATTGCGGAAGACTAGACCATTCACTCCGGTTATCTGGAGTGAACTGCATCCTCCTGGGCAACTAATTCACAGTAATTGTGTAATATGTATATGGAAAACCAATAGTGTTTCCTGGTATTCTAGCCAGATCTGAGGCATTCAGTTGACTGCACAGCAAAGGATGTTGGCCCTACCTGAAGATAGGAAAGACGTTTTGATCTTCGGTAAAGAGGGGGTTTAAGATAAAGCAGGATTATACCACGTTCTCTGCGAAGGGTCATCCCTAATCCCATAAGGATTGGACTCTCCCATGTGATCTTCCCGCTGAGTACTACCCCCAGGGGGACTATTGTACTGTGGATGCACCACCCTGGCCCAATGGGAAAAGTCTTCCCCTAGGGGAGAAGGGACGACATCCTCAGGTTCGTCACAGCTCCCTGACTAACAGGATAGTCCAACTCACACATGCTAGACACGAAGAAGTATGCAAAACCAAGGCTAACCTATGACAACAATGATGGTTTCCGGGACTAGGGCCAGCGTTTGAAGCACTCATATTATGGTGAATACACTTCCAAGCCACCAGCGCTACTTATACGCAAGCCCCTCTCCAATCCATGCACAGAGGGGAGAGTCCCTGGGAAAACGTCTGCACAGACTTTCTCCGCTTACCAGATGGAAGATACATGCTTTTGATGATGGACAACATCTCGCACTACTCGGAGGTAGAGGTCTGAATTCCACTGCATCAAGTGCATTAATACCGAACTGGAAAAAGATCTTTGCCACATACAGTCCACTTATTTCCCTCAAGTCTGACACCGTGCTGCCAGTTCAAGGGAACTAAATCAAGAACTTATGATGGACCTGAGCATCCAATATCAGAGAATTACACCCTGCTAGCTGCAGGCTAATGGAGTTGCAGATTGCTTCATGCACACTGTAAAAAAACACTCTGAAGAGCAACACAGCATCAAGAAGACCCAGAGAGAGGGGCATTTCAATTGCTGCAGGAATACCAAACAATGCCCCATACAGCCACAGAGGTAGCCCCATCCAGTCTCTTGCTAGTGGAAGAAAGGGACATCCACCGCCACCCCCAACCCAGAAGAAGACCTGCTCTCTGAAGCCGAAGGGGAGTGCCAACCTCCGAGTCTCTGAGTGTGTCATTGCTGTGAGGGGACAGCCGAATTGGCCAGTGCCAGCCATGTCTGTGAGGGATATCCAAGCTAGACTGAAAAGCTACCCCCCCTTCCCTCCCCAGCGTTGCTGCAAGGGGCAGCTGAGTTGGGGGAAGTGCAGGCTCGGACTTACCTATACGACACTAGGCCCATGGCACCAAAAACGCAAAATGCTGGTGTGGGCCAATTTTTTGGGGTCAAAGTAGGCCACTTTTTTGCCAATGTGGGCCACTTTTATGAGTTACTTCACTATGCAGCTAGTAGCTTTGACTAGTGTTGCTGAATACATATTCTTTAAAATGCACAATTTACATCACATTTTATCAAAAAACTCCCCCTTGGGTACTATTCAAACAGTGTCACAAAAGCAATGAATAGCCATTTGCAAATGTGGGCCACCTTTTCATTGGTGCCCGAGACAATTTTATGGCCCAGTCTGACTCTGGGGAAGTGCCAACCTTCAGGTATCCTGCCGTTGTGTGAGGGGCAGCCAGGCTGCATTGGAGTTAAGCTACTGTGTAGCGTGTCATTACTGCGAGGAACGTTGGACGGAAGGGGCCACACCTAGAGAGGTGCCTCGCCTGGTTCTGAGAATGGGGAAACCCGTCGGGCTCAGCAAGAGGCGGAGGGGGCCGCAGTCGACGTGCTGGAGCAGCGCAAGGATTAGCACAATGGTTATGGTGCTGCGGGCAGCAATAGGTTATGTACCTGTATCTGGTGGGCAGTGCGATGTCAAGAGCAAATGATGATGTTGCAGTACGTCATTAGTTGGAAACAACGGGGAAAAGTGGACTGTCGCGTTCTAACATTGAAGGGTTCTGGTTCTGTTTTCTATGTGAGTGGGTGAAAAGATAATGTCGAGGCGGGTAAGTATTTAAAGCATAAGCTTTATTATTATAGCAGGCCCGCAGGGAGCACACATCAATCCGTGGCTCCGCCAACCGTCACTCGCGTCTCGCCCTGCGCCCGCAATAGAATCTCCATGAGGCATGATGCGGAACCGCGAGTGACGGCAAGCGCGAGCCCTATAGTAAACAACATCTCTACATATCTCCCCCCCTTAAAACAAGTAACGTAATAACAAAAAAAACATTTGTGAAAAACACTCTAATTAATTTTCCCAACACAATAAAAAAATATCAAACAACCAAAATCTAAAATATTTAGTTGCAATTCAACTAGAAAAAAAATGTATTTGAACAATACTAAAAATTCCATTATGATAATACATGGATTAAAAAAAATCCCAAGAATATCAAATACAAGATATAGTTCAACCAAGATATTCTCTCATCCAACCTGGTTTTTTAACCATTCTTCCTTTTGAAGTAACACCCTCACTTCCCTCACACATCGGCTCCAGATCATAGCCAATATTATCTTTTGACTCCTCATACATCCCACTCTGACCCCTGAGTTCTTCATTCATTCTGCTCTGGCAATCTGCGTCATGATCCTCAGGTTGATATATCTCATTAGCTTTTGCCAGTCTTCCCTTTGACCAAACTTCACCTCCTTCTAGAATAACAACACCATTCCTTACAGCAGAAATAATTTTAGGTCCTATAAATTTGCTCTCAGTACACTTTTCCACAACCCTGGGATTTTTAATGTATACCTCTTCACCTACATACCATTCACGCTGCTTTACTTTCTTCCTGTCATCAAAATGTTCTTTGTTCCTCACTTGACCTTCCCTTATTAACTTCATAATCTCTTCTCTATCAATCACAACCGACCTTGCCAAACCAAGCCAACCTGGACACAACTTAGTCCCTGGTTCTCTCCCTTTGAGAGAAACAAAAGGTGCAACCCCAGTAATAGAGTGTGGAGTGGTTACATAGCTCCACGTCACATGCTTTAACACCTCTCTCCATGGTTGCCCCTTGTTCAAAGCTAATTGAATACCGGCCTTGAGGTACCTATTCACTCTCTCTACCAGTCCATTAGCTCTGGGATGGTATAACGCAGTTCTTGTGTGTGTTATACCATAACTAGATAGAAAATTCTTCATTTTCACTGAAACAAATTGCACACCATTGTCCGTTACTAGTTCAGACGGAACACCTTCTCTCATAAAGATATTTTCCAAAAATGTGATTAACTCATTTGCTGTCACATCTCTCACTGACTCCCACTCTATCCATTTAGAATGAAAATCTACCAATACTAGCAAGTATTTACCACTCTCTCCCAAACCTGCAATTGGGCCCATAATATCAACAGCCAGTTTCACCCAAGGCTGACTGGGAACAGTATTAGGAATCATGGGAGTTTCACGAACCACTTTACTCTTATCACAGGATTGACACATTGCACAATGTTTTACCTTCATTTCTGCCATTTTGTCCAAACCTGGCCACCAATAGCTTTGCCTCAACTTCCTCTTCATTGCTCCCTCTCCCGGATGACCTTGGTGAGCTAAGTCTATCAACAACTTCCTAATACCTTCTGGTGGTATACAATGTTTTCCCCTCCACAACTTATCATCCATCCAATACAACTCATCCTTAATGTCCCACCATATGTGGAAGTTTCTGTCTAACTTTTCTTTCTCTGGCCATCCTTCCATAGTCCATGTCTTCACCATTTCCAAGTTCTCATCTTTCTGCCCTTCTCGCAACCATACATCACGCGTAACAGCCTGCTTAACCTCGGCTACAACTGCCTCATCCAACATCTCCTCTTTCATACCCTTCTCAATCTCTCTTTCTTCTTTCCCTGGTAACCTAGACAAATAGTCCGCTACGACGTTCTTCTTTCCGGGTAAGAAACTCACTTCAAAATTAAACAATTGCAATCCCAATCCCCATCTGTTAATCCTGGGCGAGCCCATCGCCCATCTTGCACTCTCAAAAAGCTGGACCATAGGCTTGTGGTCAGACCTCACTACAAACTTTCTACCCCACAAGAAAAATTTAAAATGGTGAACCGCCCAGAACATAGCAAGCGTTTCTCTTTCAATAACTGAATAATTTGTTTCAGCCCCTCTCAGTGGCCGTGAGGCAAACGCAATCACTCTCTCCTCATTATCCTTGTTAAACTGTAAAAGAGTTGCACCCAATCCTACACCACTAGCGTCCACAACCAACACACACTTGTCATGCACTACAAACCTCCCAATTGACGGTGCATTCACTATTGCCTCTTTAATATCTTTAAATGCCTTTTCACACTCCTTGCACCACAAAAATGTTGCCCCCTTGCCAAGGAGTAACCTCAATGGCGTAGATAAGCTTGCGAAGTTCTCAACAAATCTGTGATAATACTCAGCAAGGCCAAGGAACGATCTCACCTGCTCCTTATTCTCGGGTCTAGGCGCATTCTTGATTGACTCTACCAAACTCTTTCTAGGTCTCACACCACCACTGTCAACTACATGTCCCAAGAACTCCACACTCCTCACTTTTATCTTACATTTACTCCTCTTTACTGTCAACCCTGCTTCATCCAGTCTCTCCAATACCCTCGCAAAAATCACATCATGTTCATCCTCCGAGCCAGCATAGACAAGAATGTCATCCTGAAAAACCACTACATTTTGTACACCCTCTAACACAGTTTCCATTACTCTCTGGAAAACGGCGGCTGCAGACGCCAGCCCAAAAGGCATTCTGCAATATTTAAATGTACCCAAGGGAGTCACAAATGCCGTTAAAATTTGACTTTCCTTCAGCAAAGGTACCTGATGATACGCTTGAGACAAATCTACCACAGAAAACACAGTTGCACCCTCAAGCGTGGACAGTTTTTCCGCAATATTTGGAAGAGGGTGTTTATCAACCAAAATATTTCTATTTAAGTCCCTTAAGTCCACACAGAGCCTGATGTCACCATTGGACTTAGCTGCTACCACCACCGGTGAAAGCCACTCAGAGCCCTCCACTCTTTCAATGATACCACCCTGTAGCAGTTTTTGTAATTCTAGCTTTACCTTATCATACAAATTGTGTGGAATGGGTCTAACTTTGTGCACTTTGGGTACTGCACCTTTCTTTAGTACAATACTATGCTCAAAGTCTTTCAATACCCCCAAATCCTCTGTAAACACCTTAGGATACTTCTTTTCCCAAACATCTTTTACTTCTGCCACCGTCACAGGACACTCTGCATTAGCTTGGATTCTTATACCCAACTTCCTTTGTTCTGCCCACCCTAACAAGGATGAACCTTCATGTGTAACATACACATCTGCATCGCAACTGCGCCCCTTGTATTTAATGGACGCACAAAACTTTCCAAGAACCTTGATCTTAATGTTTCCATAAGCATATGGCTCAATTTCATGTTCGCTAAGCTGTTCCACTTTCCCCTGTACACATCCTTCATACGTCTTCCTTGATATAAGGGTCCACGGTGAACAACTGTCAACTTTCATTGTTACCACTCTGCCCTGGACCAGAAAAACATCTGTAGGACCTCTCCCCTCAGGGTATAATTCGGCAATTTCCAAAACGTGCTTTCCCTGAAGTGGTGCACCATGACTTTCCTCTTGTTCCGGATTACTCATCTCCACACAGTTAACTTGTCCTGACTCCTTGCAAACCCTTGCAAAATGACCTCTCTTTTTACACTTTAAACAGTTAATGTTCCTGGCCGGACAGAAAACACTTGAGGCTATATGCCGATTACTGCCACATTTAAAACATTTGATTTCTTTGAAAAACATTGGTTTCCTTGGAGTAGGACTTCTAACTGCAGCAACTTCACTGCCGTACTTGTCCGCCTTCATATTTGACATATATTTGGTCGTCTGTTCCATACTTCGTGCCAACTTTACCGCCGCCTCTAGTGGGAGATCTCTGGACAGCAACCTCTCCTGTATCCTTTCACTATTAGTACAACGTACTAATTGATCCCTTATTAATGAGTCAGCAAGGTTACCAAAATCACATGAATGACTGAGAGTTCTCAACGCAGCTATGAAATTCTCAACTGGTTCTTGCGGTTCCTGACCCCTTTTAAAGAACTTATGTCTCTCAAACGTGACATTTTTCCTGGGTTCAAAATGAGTTTCAAGTTTCTTTACCGCCGTGCCATAAGGGTCAGCCTCCCCTTGACCTTCTTGAGCTGGTTCCGGTAACCCATCGTGCACACTGCGCCCTTCCGCGCCCAAATTGTGTAGAAGGATGGCTTCCTTCCTTGCAGATGAAAATTTATCTCCACCTATCGCGATGAGATAAGTATCAAACAGCCTTTTCCATCTGTCCCATCTTATATTGGGCGTGCCCGCTTCCGGAAGGAAAGGTGGAGGTGCTGCCATACTTGCCGCAGCCATAATGCCCCTGTTCTTTGAGATTAAACTTGAATCAGAAACAGCGCCCCAGTTTTAAAATGTACTCTTGTTAACAGTGGTCTTTTACCCAAATGTAAAATAGTGCTCTCCAGCGTTCAATTCCAGTCATCAGATCCTACAAGAGTATCCTTACTCCAAATACTAAGATCTGTCACACTCCAAACGCTCCTTGGAGCCAAACACTGCCTCTGCCACAACAGCAAAAGGTCACCACACACTGTGCCCCAATATTAGCAGGATTCCGGTCAAAACGCTTGTTTTTTTTTTTTTCTTGAGCGCTTACTAGCAGCAATACGGTAACTGAGATGTCCAGGAACAGCGTTGAAAAAGGGCCGCACTCTGAGTGCCAAATCCTCCAATTTGATTTGCGCTGCTTCCAAACCCCTCCCTCCTGCCTTCCTCCTCACCTCTGCACGTAATGTCCTGGAGGGAGGGGCGGGACCGACACACAGCAGTGTGAAGAAATCCGTGTGGAGCTCCTCGCCAGGGAACTCTGGCCTCGTCAACCCAGACGAACCTCCCCGCAATCCTTATCAGAAGGAGGCAGGGTCGCGAAGCGGCTACAGAGCACCACGAAGGAGCCACGAAAAAAACAAGAGCGGTACCGCTGACATCCTTTCCCCCGCGGGCCTGCCTATCCCATCCTCATCGCCATTTGAAAAGATAATGTCGAGGCGTGTAAGTATTTAAAGCATAAGCTTTATTATTATAGCAGGCCCGCAGGGAGCACACACCAATCCGTGGCTCCGCCAACCGTCACTCGCGTCTCGCCCTGCGCCCGCAATAGAATCTCCATGAGGCATGATGCGGAACCGCGAGTGACGGCAAGCGCGAGCCCTATAGTAAACAACATCTCTACAGTGGGGTTCTGGGGGGGGGGGCGGGGCGCGTTGGTCTGTGAAGCTTGGATTTCCATGGAGGATTACGTACCCGATGGAAGGGACCATGCGGCACGGCACAGAGTTCCAAGGCAGGTTTTCCCTGTCAGTCGGGTGGTGGGAGAAGGCTGAACGCTGTTTGGACAGCATGATTCACTTCACAGGGAACTGAAGGTAACTTTTTACTACGGGCTCGCTGTCGGGCTATGTTTAAATTTGAGTTTGTTTTGACAGCAATGTAATGGATGCTATGTAGTGTGTTCCATCTCATGCACGTGCTGTGTAATGGACAGGGGTGTCCTGTAATAAGTAGCAGGGAGTTGAGCTAGTTTGGCATTGCTGCACAGTAACAAATGGATGTGAGGCCTATATTAAGCTGGAATGAGTGAGGTGTGATGTCAGTATTGTTGTAAAGATACAGCGTATAGTATGTAATTCAGGGGTTAGCCTTATCATGCGTTCTCCACCAGATCTGTCAACAATGGCAAATGTATTATTCACGTGTAGCCTAACCACGTTTTCTCCTTAGGTTTGGTCAACAGAGACAAACATTAGAGTTAGGGCATGGAGGGGTGTCTTCAATTACCACATGGTTAAGCTTCTACTTACTACTTGTGGTGATGATGGAGATGTACATGGGTTTGTGCGGGCGTGATTGGGGCTGTTTTATTATGCGTTTGGTGTTATGTGTTGATGGCAGTGTAAGACGTTATTGGTGCTCAAAATGTTTTTGTTGTGGGTTGTTGTACGCCCGTGAGTTATTGGGGTGTAACACCCTGCACATTTTGGGGGCTGGTCACCTGTGCCTTGTTTGGGGTGTTGGACATCTGGCACAAATTGGGTGTGTGGTTCACCTGTGCCATAATATGGAGGTTAATGCCTGGCACTAGTGGGTTTGTGGGACACCTCTGCCGTTGTTTCGGGGTGTTGGTCACCCAGCAGTGATTGGGGCATGGTTCACCTCTGCCAGGGTCTGGAGGTGTAAGACACCTGTGTGTTGGATGGGGTGTAGAACACCATTGGAGGTTGTCAAGTCCTCAGCTGTATACTTGACACACTTGAGTGGTATTGATAAGTAAGGCTCGCCTGGAAGCTGACGGGCTTTGAGAGTTTGGTTTGGTCTCTTTTCAATTGTGTACCTTCTCCTTAGTAGTACAGGGGGGTGGCAGTGTTTGAGTTGATTTCTCCCGCTGGCTTTAACATGCGAGGGCGTTAAGGCGTTTGGTGCGGAGTGGGTATTAAATGACAGTTGTTGCGGAATAGAATGGGTGATGCGATGGAAATACATGTGTTCTGTTGCTTCAGTGTTTGTATGTCTCTTTGGGTGTTTTCATTTTCCATTAAAGGACGGAGATATGTTAAGACTTGCCCTCCCTTCTATTCTGCTATGGATGTATGTGATTTCATGGGTGCCTGGTTGTAGAATGTTGAATGAGCGTTCTCTGCTGAGTGTTCTGTGAAAAACCGTTGATGAGAGGTGAAGTATCCGGCATGGGACTCAGGACACAGGAACCACGCAGGAGACCGTGAGCATAAAACAGGAAGATACTTTATTCTTCAGTTCCAGATAAAGGTTTAGATAGGAACACAGGAAGTATACATCTTCTCAGGTCACAGTCCCATGCTGAAGTCCCTTCCAACAGTCACTCTCAGAACTCCCACACACTCACACTCCACCAGGCATTCCATATGCAGCACCCAGCAGACAACATGCAGGATACTACAAGAGGCTGGCTGAGAGAGAGGGTGGCCAGTGGATGTCTCCCATTTGTACCTGTCCTGTAACCTGTAACCTTTAACTAAGAATCCTGCAACTAAGTAAAGAAGATTTCCTTACTAAGAAGGTAACATTTTAACAAACCACAATTCCGACAACCTCTGGGTGGGAGCCCGCCGGTCTGGACGCACAGCGGTGCGCAGGGATGAGAGTCTAACACAACATAGCTGCCCAAAGGTGACCATCACCAGACCACCCAGCAAAGTTCAAGGATTTTATAATGGTGTAAGCACAGCGACCAATGGACGATGGGAACGTTTATTGATGCTGATGAGTGATCTGGTGAGGGAAAATGCACCCACAGGGGAGGAGCGCTGAGAGCCAGGCTGCACGCTGTCCCGTACATACACAGGCCATCACGCGGTGACGCAAGTCAGCATCACTGCGACTACTAAAAGACGTGACCTGCATGACCAGTGACAGACACCCTAGCACTCATTGTGTCGCCTTGTTATTGCTTCCCTCACCCCTTGCCCTTTCTGAGCCCTAATTACTTGTGTATCCCTACCTCTAAGAATACTGTATATCTGTCACCAGCCCAGGCCTGTAGAATATAAGTGGTTTGCTTCCATTTGCCCACAGGCCCCACATCCTGGAATCTACCTGGAGACCCGAGGTAGGACACAGCAGCCTTCTCAGAATGGCCATGGGAAACGTTTAAAAAATAAAAATTCTACTCAACAATACTACAAACAAATTCCTCTTTTAAATCAAAAAGAAGATCCTAGACGCACTCTTCACAGGTGTTTAGCCCTTCAAAAGATTTTGACATACATTTTCACAATTCTCAAATTCTTAAAAGATTGATTAGCAAACATATGTCAAATACATAATTCTCCATTTATTTCTCACAAAAAAGTTCCTTCACTTTGTTTCAACTCAAAAAGTAAAACCATCTCTTTAATGTTATCTGTCAATTAAATTCACCTACAATACATTTCTTATTGCCCCAAAATAGTTTCCGAAAATATCATACAATGTTGTCCAAAAATAGTAACCTCACTTATATGTACACACTTTTGACAAAAATCAGAGTTCAATTTCTTGGATTTCCCAAGGTTGTTCTCTAAATTCAACAGGTATTCAGACGTGTGTTCCAAGTATGTCCTCAGAATCACTCTAAGCGTTTCGGGATTAGAATCCCTTCTTTAGGAGTGTCTGCCCTATCTTCCTGAATAAATTGTGGATTAATATCTAATCAATCCATTAATCAACAATGCTCTCATTGAATTACACTAATCTTTCTCAATTCTGTATTAGGACTCCTCCTCTTGTATGATCAAATAATCTTCTAAAAATTACATATTTTAATTATAGTTCTCATCAACATCTAATTTTATAATACATTGCAAAGTAGTGATCCTACTCACAAAAGAGTTACTGTAAGTGCTCCACTGTTCTCCTCCTGATCGTTCTACTCTCCCTTCTTCCACTGTTTAGGGCAAGTACCAATCTACTAAGTAACCAACAAAAAAACGAATCAGCATACAAAGTCCCAAACACCCCAATCAAATTCTAGTCAACTCTTCATCCCACTATTGCCCATTACCTTCTTCCATCATGCTCCTATGGAACCAAATATGTCACTGCTAACAACCAAACATTCTCTACTCGTGTGCTCTACCTTATGTAATCTAATATGGCTGCATGACGTACCATGATAATGTCACGCAAGTGAAGTCAAGCGCATGTATACACGTTCCCGTGATTTAAATAAAGAAGGGACATCCCATTTATCACTTAACTTCCATTAAATATGCAATTGTGCCTATTCCATGTAGAGGAGCACACTTATGCTCCCACCTTGTATACAACAATATGTAGATTTGCACAAAAATCGTAACATGACAATACAATCCCAAATTAAAATCACTACATTTTCTCTTGTGTCTATCCATCTGTAAACCAGGTCCATCAGTGATAAATCCTTTTTTTGACCATCGCCCTTCCATGTTAACCAAAATACTCACTACCCATCTTCAATGCCTTTATATATCTATTCTTATCCCACCATCAATCACAGTCATCAAGTTGTGAGTTGCATAACCTGTTCTCCACAAATTGTGTCATCCTAATTGATTACAGTGGTGTTACATTAGACACCTACCTCCATGAGGATAACATCAAAGGGGTTTCTCAGTGTGTGTAAGGACATGTTTAAATCAATCTCTCATGTCAAAACCGACCCATCTGAAAAGAACGATGTCAGGTCCCATTCCATGTTTGTAGCCCTGTGGTCAAGTGCTTCCAATTCCTTGATCCAAAAATGTCCTTTCTCATAAGTAACGTCCGTAGATTCCCTACCCTCAGTGGTAATTTGACCTGTGAGACGAATACCTAGATGTCGTCACATCTCCCCAAAGGGGAGCCCCTTCCGATGAGGCCAGGAAGGTGAGGCTGCTACCCAATAGTCCCCTTGGGGGTGATGCACAGCGGGAGGATCTCATGGGGAGAGACTCCCCCTCTGGAGTTAGGGACAGACATCTAGGGAGAACGTGGTATACCAACCCTCCACCCACACCCTATGTACCTTCCTATCCCATAAAACCTAACTCCATATCCCATACTTCCATGTATGTCTGTAAGTCCGAAACTACTGAAATGAGGAAGAGCAAGGACTACCTAAGGGAGACATACTTAACAAGTACTGGAACAAGGAAGAGGTGCGGAACAAGGAAGAGCAATGGTGACAACTTCAATGAACAGTCTAGTATTCTGTGCCTGCTTACAATAAAAACAAAAGAAGGACTTATCATGTCATCAAGCCATCCCAGGGGGAGCCGCGAGCGGGGAAGTGGTGTGGCGTGGATGACAGAAGAGGCTGCTGACTGGGACTGTAAGCGGATTCAATTCAACACTACAGCTAAGTCAATGCCTAGTCTGGGATGCTGATGGAAACCCTTATTGATATTTTTCTATGTCCAGTTCATGTACTCTGGATGACAACCCTTATATCACACCCCTCTCTTAGAATCCCCCTGACCCCACTGAGCCTAGAAGTAGGTTTGTTTCGCAAATTAAAAGGTTTTATTTGGAAAATTAAACAGTATATATATATCACACTTTTATAATAAATTAATAATTGTTATCACACTTATGAATATAATGTTGATCAACAATGGGTAATCTGACACTAGCACACTTCTTTACAATCAATGAGGAGTTGGTATAGGATGGATAAGGCAGCGAAAATACTTTTATGGTTTCAAGGGAAAAGCAATGAGGAATAAAATGCAGTACAGAAATAACTTGATATGATTTTAGCAAAAGATAATATAATCACTTTTTCTCTGGCAATTCACCCCCCCCCCTTTATGCAAGGTAAAGAGATGGGAGGAACGCACTTAGTTCTCCAGAATGCAATCAAATATAATTCAGTTCCCCCCTAGCAAGCTTAGAGGAAAACAGGTAGGAGTTTTAAACACTGGCAATATACTTTGATGTGGTAGCAATTAAGTGAAAAATATGTGAAAAATGCTTTAAATTCCCTATAGGAGGTTCAGGGTGAGTGAGAGATAAATTAATTCAGGATCACTTTAGCAATGCTCTATGAATGATTGTCAGTTTGCACACGAATTTCAGCAAGGAAAGTAAGGACAAATATTTTTACACATGGCTGAAATTAAGCAAAATGTCAAATCATGGCAAATTCAGTCGCGTGCGTCGAGCGCAATTACGGAGGCACTATAAGTCGGTTCTAGGTTCGTTGGAAAGCCTAGAATCTTAGCTTTAAGATGAAAGTTAAATCTCGTTCCTAGCACAAACGGTTCCGGAGATACGGACGATTTTGTGAAAGTAGTTTTTCGGATTTTAAATTTTAAAGCTCAAAATGACAGATCACAGTTTTCAGTTTTTAAGATGACAGAATGACACGATTCTAGGAGGCAGTTCTAATAGGCTAAAATAGTTTGGATTAGATTATTTTAAACTAAGAGATTGGTTTTGGCACAGTCCTGACTGGGTACTCACACTATCATTTAGACAGGAATGCGGCTTCGTCACCGATCGGGTCAGGATTGGCTGGACTTCTACTAGCAGTTCTTCACAGCGATCTGGTCTCTGGTTCTCTCTGGTTCCGGATACAGCAGTTCCGGATACAGCACTGCTATCTGGATACTGCTAAAGGTTCTTGCAAAAGTTCTTGGCAAAGAATTCAAACAGCTCGCCCGGCTGTTGAATAGTTTGGTTGGTTTTGAGCCTGCTGAAGAGGATTCAGCTTGTGGATTCAGGCCTCTCTGCTACAAATTCTGGAGTTAATTTCTGGTCTCTGGAGATTGATGGATTTGAAGTCTGGATCTCTGGATGTGAAGCCTGAAGTCTCCCGGCAAAGCGTCCCGCAAGAAAGTGGAAAGTGAATGTCCTGCCTGTCTTTCAGTGGTCCTTTATATGTCTTTAGAAAGTGGGTGTGTGAATTGGTCATAACTAAACCTGCCCCTCTCACTTATCATTGGCCAATTCCTCCTCTCTCCCTTGATTGGGGGAAGGAAATGTGAGTCAGAGTGATGCTGTAGGTTTTATGGTCTGAGGATCATTCCCCTGTCAAATTGCACACAAATCTATATTTGATCCAAACACACATTTATCTATGTACCATTTTTCTAATATTATGGGGTCCAGTTAACATATTTTCTGTAGTACCAAACCATCCGATCCCTGTCTTTGTACGATGTCGTGTCCACTTTTGACAGAATTCTGCCCCTTTTCATCCAGATAACGACCTTTAAACCTTTTCAGATTTGACACAACTGTACACCCCCCTTCTACACACATTCCAGTAAATTTTCATTTGTCTAGCTTAAACACAGTGTCTGCAATATCAATAAATAGCAGGGTTCTGCCTCAGAACATGGTACAGAGTCCTAACGCCTTTTAAAATGTGCACGAAAAAATCCCAAGAATAATGATATTATTTATATAATTTTGACCAGTCCGCGCTATGAGTTATCTATCTTTTTAAAATTATGCCCTGGTCAAAAAGGGGTGTGGCTTCCCACATCACATGGTGGAATAACTGGTTTATCCACTTCCCCCAAGCTCAGTTTGCTCTCACAGGCACTGCTCCTCCCAGTTTCTCCCCAGAGGAAGCCATTTACGACCCCCCCCAATATAACATTTGCCTGAGTCCAGGACAGGGCTTTGTTCAATTTCCTGCAGTCTGCAGGTACCCCTCCCTTAATTCAATCAGAGAGGTGTGATCTCTTTTTGGTGGGGGCAGCAGGATGCAGCCAGTCCTGGGAAGAGTTGTTGAGCCAGTTCAACTCCTGTTGGGGGTAGTTGTCAGGCAGAATTCAATTTCTTTAAGCCAAGCTTCAGCTAAATGTCCTGTTTGTTCCCAGTTTAAATCAAACTTACGATTTTTACACAAGCAGCTAGAATGCTGATTCTTCAAGTTCGAAACCATGACATTTAACAGTTGCAAACTATGTGACACTCAAAAGTAGGTCACTCATTTAATTTAAACATTTCGATTTTAATGGTTTTAAATCCAATTTCAATTAAGCTGCTGACATCCACAGCTCAGCCAGTTTTGTTATAAACATTGTTTTGGGCTCTTCATCTTCCCAGATTTTGTATGCACACAACACTTCATTCTGCCAGATGTCTGTTGGTGTTCAGTAAGATTTTTGAATATCCTGAAATGTTTGAAATAGGCACTTTGAGCTTGCATTCAGGAAAACAAAGGTGATTTTAAGGCGCTTTTGGTCAAACAACACTGTTATTTTTCCTTTGACACCACCTTTCACCCCTGGCTCTTTCGGTCCATCATGCTGGCACTGGTGGGTGGCAGGTTAGACAACCATTTTGGTGTGCGCACAACCGCGCGGTTTTCCTGGTTCTGGGATGGAATGATGGGCGGCAACAGCTCATCCCCACATCTACCCCGTCTAATAATTAAACATGGGTCAAAACCCTTGACAAACCCCCCCCGCCCGACTGCACTTTGAATTTGAGTCGAGGGGGAGTCGGGTGCAAAGAATGTTTTGATCCACACGCTGGTATGTCCGCATCATCTTCTCCCAATTCTGTAGATGGCACAGTTCTGCATCTTTTCCTCCATCCGGTTGGATCGATCGGTTCTCCTCGCCGGTCCTGATGGGAATATTGGGCGGTACCCCGGGCCCCTCGGATCTTTGCTCCCGGTCCCTGGGTCGTTCTCCTTGGTCAGTCTCCATGGTTTCATCTCTCCTAGGATGATAAAGCAAAGCGGCAATACACATTCCTAGACATTTTTCCACCACTATTAATGGTGTGACGAACATATACATTTTATAAATCAGAAGATATGAACATATACATTTTTTTTTAACTTAGGAGACAAGAACATATATTCAAGAATCACAGAATTTTATATGCTATATGTGGAATATTTTAGGGTTGGAACTGAATTACTCTGGAGCGGCCCCCTCTGGGATTCCAGTGGATTCCTCCAGTTGTTGCAGAGTGTGCCTGGGATGGCCTGGGATGGCAACACTTCAGCTGATTAAAATGGACCCACTTATCTTCCCCTTATCTTCCCCTTATGCCAAATTACCTTTGGGGATGCAGATTTTGTAGGCAACAGGGGAGATATTGTCTATAATTTCAAAGGGTCCCTTCCATGTAGGCAAAAATGTTCGCTGTTTAGCCTGGTTCCTTTGGAAATTGTATAGATAGACCCGGTCTCCCACATCATATTCCTTCCTGGTGGTTTTCAAATCATAGTGCGTTTTCATACTCTCAGCTGATCTTTCTAGATTCCGCTGAGCATAGGCAAAAGCATGTTGGAGGTGTTTCCTTAAATTCTCCACATACTCAGGAGTTGTGGAGGCATTTATCAGTGTCTGCTCTTGGGTCCTGTAGAGCAAATGCTGAGGAAGCACCATCTTGCGTCCAGTCATCAACTCAAATGGTGACATTTTAGTTGCAGATGAAGGGGTAGATCTGATGGCCATTAGGACCAGAGGTAATCGGATATGCCAACTTGGCCCAGAATCTGCCACAAACTTTTTTAATATGCTCACAATTGTCTGGTTGTAGCATTCTACTGCCCCCGAAGAAGCTGGCCTGTAAGCAATATGTAGCTTCCTTTTGACCCCCAGTATCTCCCACATCTTTGTCATTACTTCACTGGTGAAGTAGCTACCCCTGTCTGACTCAATCCTTTGAGGTAGACCAAAACGGGAAAAGATGTGGTTAATCATCAGGGCAGCTGCTGTTCCTGCCTTGCAATTTGGGGCTGGGAGACATTCCACCCACTTGGTAAACAAGCATGTGACCGTCAACATGTACTTATCCCCCCTTGCGGAGCGAATCACGGGGCCTACAAAGTCGATTTGTAAATCTGACCATGGCAGTGTCATTCCCCTCTTTTGGAGAGGCGCCCGGTGTGTGAAGGATGTTGGTTGAAATTGTGCACACACAAGACACCCCTTCAAGTATTGGTCGAGGTTCTGCCCCATGTGTGGCCAGTATGCAACCTCTCTTAAGATTTCCAGTGTTGTGTGAAACCCCCTATGACCGGCGGTGGCCGCATCATGGGCGTGACTTAACATCAGGCTTCGGAATGAGGTAGGGAGCAGCCACTGATCATGGCCAGCTTGGGATTTCCTTACCAACAAACCGTCTTGGATTCGGAACCTTTTTGGACATTTCATCAACACTCTTAGATCCTCATTCCCAATGTAATCGGTATCCGTCAGGGGAAAGTTCTCAGGGTCCTCAATGTGTTGGTAAAACTTACCAATTATTGGATCCCCCTTCAGAGATGTAATCAAATCAGAATCAGGGGTCTCCTTACTCCATTGTGCAGTTGAAAGATCATTGTGAGCATTTGTCTGGGACCTAGTGATAGCAGTGACCTGGATTTCCCCCAACAGGGACTCTATTTCTATTAGATCCCCCGGTTTTGGCCAGCTGATCCGCTAAGTCATTTCCAGTTTTGTCTGGTCCCTCTATTTTGGAATGACCCTTGATCTTTTTCCAGTAGATGGTCATCCCATTCGATGTGACCAGATCATCAATATTTTGGATTAACTTCCCATGTTTCAGGGGTTTGTTATTAGCACATAACATGCCTCTGGTTTTCCAATTAACCAGGTGCTCCACGAACCCGTTCCGTACATAATCCAAATCTGTGATTATAACCAGTTTGTGGAGTTGATGTTGGACAGCAGTGAGGATGGCCTGATGCACAGCCATCAATTCTGCAACCTGACTACTTCGGGGACCAATTTTGTATCCAGCAGAGGGTTCTGGGGACTCATTCACCCATGCATTCCCTACGCCGGCCACCAGTTCTTTCTCCCCGTTGTCAACATGGTACGAGCATCCATCCACATAGACAGTGGGCATTCCCTCACACTTGTCTTCTTCAAAGACTTTGTGTGGGGAATTAAGGTTGCCTCCATGTTGTCCTTGATTTTTAGACCTTCGTCTTCGAGACAGTTTTCTCTGGCACAGTCATGCAAGACAGCCAGGCCTTGCGCGAGGGGACTCTTCTTGTTTTGGCCATATCTGACCTCCACAGGAAAACCTTGCATTGACAGAATCCAGGAAGTAATTCGGGAATTACTCACATTTCCGGCCCGGATTCTGTCACTTTGGAGATACTGCAGAGGCTGGTGTGGAGTCTCCACTATGATGTGTTCCCCCTGGATAAACGGGCGGTAATTCTTCAATGCCCACACCATTGCCAGGAGTGCCTTCTCACAATCGTTGAATTTTTCCTCCACAGAGGATAAAGTTTTGCTCGCATAGGAGATTACTTTATTGGCCTTGTCATGCTTTTGGTATAATACTGCCGTCAAGCACGTATTAGAGAACCCTGTCTCCAGGAAGAACTCTTTGTTTCTGACAGGTTAAGCTGGGCAAGGCGCTTGTGAGAGGCTTCTTTTGAGTTGTCTTACTGCCTCGGATTGTTCTGGACCCCATTCCCACTTGACCCCCCCCTTCAAGAGATGAATCAGGGGTCTAGTGATCTCTGCGTAGCCTTCAATGAACTTTCTGCTGTAATTAGTCAGTCCAAGGAGGCTCCTTAGTTCCCGCAGAGTTGTGGGGTCTTTCAGTTTCTGAAGTGCTTCAACTTTCTTTTCTTGGGGACAGAGACCCTGAGGAGTAATCTCATGCCCCCAAGAAATTAACACGGGTTCTACACCACTGTGCTTTCTGGAAGGAAAGTTTTGCTCCGGCAGCCCTCAACTGTGTCAGAACATAACAGATCTCCGCTATGTGTTCTTCCACAGATGAACTTTTGATGAGGACATCATCTACATAAGCCAGGTTACTCCTCGCACCCAGGTCGGGCATGGCCTTATGTAGGAAAATGTTGAATTCATTGCCGGAGTTGAGGTATCCGAAGGGAGTCTGGATCCATGTGTACTGCTGACCCCCAAAGGTAGAAGCTAGTTTGTATTGGTCCTCCCTACTGACAGGCACGGTCCAGTATCCATTGGTCAGGTCTATTGCAGTGAATACCTGTGACCCCTGGATCTGGGCCAGCCCTTGGTCAATGTAGGGCAGAGGCCATCGGGAAGTATGGACCCGTTTGTTGAGCTCCCTAAGGTCGGCGCAGAGTCTCCACTGGCCGTTTGGCTTCAATATTCCCAGCACTGGATTATTGAAGGTGCTGTGTACTGGACGGATTATTCCCCAGGATTCAAGGTTCTTAATTATTTCAGTAAGGGACTCCATGGATGCGAGAGGCAAACGATATTGCTTCACAAGCACTGGAGTCATTCCAGGGTCCGTGGGAATTGTTGTGGTGTGGATGTCGGTGCGACCACAGTCATATGAGTCTACCGCAAAGAGATCTTGGAAATCCAAGAAAAATTGTTTCAACTTTTGCTTCTATTCCAGAGTCACACAGGCATCAGCTAGGTTGACTCTCTCTTCCACCATCTGCCCGAAGCCTGGAAAGACTTCTGGTTTGGCTATCTCAGCGGCCTCCTCCAGCTGGGTTGAGAAGTCCCTGGTCAGAGTGCTGATTTGGACCGGAGGCTTCAGGTGGGAAAGGCAGCCCTCATGGACCTGGAAAATCACCTCATCCCCTCTGAAGTCACAAGTCACATCTTCCTTACCATAAGGGCAAGAAGTGTACACCAGGAAGTTCCCCCCATGCTGGGTGAAAATCCTGTCTGGTGTTGTATTGTCCTCACTATCACTGTCAAAACAGTCCTTGGGGATTGGTCCTAACAGTTAATTTCCTAAATCAATGGAGAAATGTCAGTCATCAACCGCCATTCCAATAATGGTGCCTGCGGCTAGAGTAATACTCTGTAAGTTGCTGTTATCCACCTCTATTGGAATGGTGTCATGTTCTGTGTTGACTAATGGTGTTGGGTTTACCCCTAACCCTTGTTGTTGGAGAGAAGCATTTAGATGAATATACGCATCAGGGTTTTTCAATTTTTGTCCTCTTTTAACTTTCACTTCCAGGGAGAATTGTCGGGTCCTTTCTGGGATGGTGACTTCCTCTTTAAGCTGAATTTCAACTGCATAAGGTAGCAATTGAGCTGACCTAAATGCTTTTTCTTGATCATCAAAGCCCATGGGATTATCCGCTAATCGCGACCAAGCTTTCAAGTTTATTAGGTCCAAACTAATGGCGAAGCGATTAAGAATGTCACTGCCTAAGTAAAAGGCGGCAGTGACGTCTCGCACGACCCAACAATTATGGACTATGCTCTTGTTGCCAATGGAGATTTTGAGCATACAGCTGCTTGGCAGGAGATGTTTGGAATTAGGTGCTTCCAGGTCCATTTCCCATTTGTCTATCAGTTTGAATGTGGGAATGGCTGGATCTTTTGGGAGTTGGCGGAACATGGCTTCGCTGATGAAGCTCTTACCGTTGTTCACACACACTCGGGCGAGAACAGAGTACTTCCCATCATTTAACTGAACAGGGATGAACAACTGCTCTCCAATTTGCTGAATACCAGCCAGGCTCTGAGCTGATTTCACATCTTTCAGGACTATGGGAGTGGGAGTGTCTGATTGTGGATTGGTAAAGAATTTCAGAGTGTTTTCTTCCAGTGTGGAATACCACCTTAAACTGGAAGGAAGGTTGATTTTCAGAAATAGAGAGGACCCCCCCATCACCAGTCTGTTGTCCTACTGCTATTACTGTCACGTCTGGAATCTGGCTGTTCTGGAAGTGAAACTCTGTTTTAATTTAATTGGTCGGCTAGTCTGGGTCCAGAGGACCTTGTTTACACAATCTATTAGGGGTGACAACCTTCTCAGGAGGTCATTCCCTAGTAAACAAGGGGTGCCCTCTGGAGTCACTACTATGACCGGGTGTTTCACCTTGTGTCGTCCAATTTTGAGGTCCAAATCTGCAGTCCCCTTGACAGGAATTTCCTTCCCGTCAAAGTTCTGCAGTTGTCCAGGAAGAGAGGTGAGAGGAATACAGTAATTCTCCCCCCTTCCTGCATTTAGTTCATCAAAGGCCCTTTTGGACAGAAGGGTAGCTTGGGATCCAGTGTCCACCAGTGCCAAAAATGTACCCTGCCCCTGTACTTGTACCGGGGCATAGTATCTTCCCTCCTTCTCCTCAAGGGGGCACAGATAATGCACATTTTTGGACAACTGGTGGGCTAATTTTCTGGTTTTGGACATTGCTAGCGAAGAGATTTGGGCATAATTCTGTGACGAGCCTGGGGAATCTGAAAGAAAAAGTTGGCAACTAGAAATGGTTTCGGGTTCTGGGCCGCCCCCCCCTTTTTGGAGGCAGTCATCAGGATGGGTTTGACCCATGGGATTTTGGTTTTGTTGGTTCTGGGATAGGATGATGGGCGGCGACAGCTCAATCCCCACATCTACCCAGTCTGGATTGGAATCTCTTAGGACCCATTTTTCCTTGGGAGGAGTTCCCCCATCTCTGAAGGAGAAGATCCTTTGTCCAGGATCCTCTGAGGATCCCTCTCCCTCAAATTGGAAGACCTGTACCTCCTCCAAAAAATGGGTCTGTTTGGGTCCTTTGTTTCTCCTACCTCCTCTCTGCGCCTTGGGTGGCAGACTTTCTGGGGTAGGAGATTTTGTTTCCGGTTCCTGGTTTTCCAGGGGGTGTTTACAAGTTGGGAAGGAAGCTTCCTTCAAGGCTTTACACCCCCCTTCCCCTTGTGCCTCCTCCCTGGGAACCGGTGGGTTATCGGGGTGCTGCCCCCGTCATTGTTCTGGTGCACCAGGCCCAGAGTTTGGGACATTCTGCGGTGGCATGCTCATCTGAAGGTTCTGTTGAGCCCTCAGTATGTGACCCAGATCCCGTGCCATATTTTGGACCTGGCGCTCAAGTTGTGAAACCTGCTCAGGTTGATACAGGGTTCTGTTTTCTCCCCTGGGCTGATTCCGGGAAGGGTAGCTATCCCTTCTCTGGTAATACCCCGGGTTGGGAAGATTTGGGTACCCCTCCACTCTTGGCCTCCCCTCTCCCGGATTAGGTTGTCTGGTCTCAGGGAATTGGGGAAAGAAGGATGGATGGTTTTGGGGTTGGAAATTGGGTGGATACCTGGGAAAAAAATTCTGCCCAGTGTTTGGGGAATTTCTGCCCTCCTGTGGGAAGTTTGGAGGGAAGTTCTCTGGGTTAGGTGCTTGACTGGATCCCCCCCTTGGGCTGGAGGAGTCCACACATAACCCAGGATGGGTCGGTTTCCCTTGTAGCGGGGACTTACATAATCAGGGGAGCGGGGGACCCCATTTGTGGGACTACCTCCTCGACTCCCTGTCTGTGACTGGCCCGAGGGCCTTCTGGGCTGTGAATTATTTGGTGCAGGCAGGTTTTTAGGCCCCCCATCTCCAAATCTAAAACGGGGGCAACCTTTACCTCTGCCACCTTGGCAGCAGCAGGGGTGCTGTTGGTTTTGGGGTTTTTCTGCGCATTACTTTTATTTTCTATGGGCTTCTGCACCTCATAGATCCGGGTGGCTTGCTCAATGACCCAGTCTAAGGATCTGTTCTCATGAAAATCTCTCACAAGCTGGGTCATTATGTACTTGGGAAGAGCATGGAAAAATGTGTTGATGAATTCTCTGCTGTCCGTGCGTACCCTTCTGGTGGTCTGCGCAAAGGCACGCTTCAATTCTTGCACAAATTCTTGTGGGGCCTGATCCTCCCCACATTGCAAATTGTAGGCTGCCTTGCGATCCTCTTGGGGATTTCTATGTACAGAAAAATGTTTCAAGATGGCCGCCCTATATGTGGACCATCTTGAATGGTTTTGGTCCTCCAGCCCCGCAAAGAAACTGGAGTATTCAGGGGAGAATGTCCATTTGACGTACTGGATACAGCTACTGCTGTCCTTCAAATGGAAAGTCTCCATCATTTGCTCATAGAGCTCCAAGTGTTCCCAAACAGAATACTTGGCGTTCTTATGATAAGGCGTGATGACACTCCTTATTGCCTTTATTTGTTTCAATGGGTCCTTAAGCAAGGCCCTTTTTGCCTTATTGGCCTTTTTGGTTCGGGTAACCCTGGTCCATTCATCCTCTGACTCCGAAGCACTGCTCCCAGAGGTGCCCGTCTGATCTTCCAGGTTTTCCCGGATTCTGCAAGCCTGGGAATGGCTGGCAGAATGTAGGGACCTGGTCTCCGGTGTCCTGTAACGCTCAGAGGAGTCTTCAGATCCCTCCTTGCTGCCAGGATTTGATGAGTACCCCCCCACTGACCTAACTGGGCAGAGGTTTTCAGGATGCCCTTAATGGGCCTACTCTCCTGGGGTTCGCCACTAAATTGCACTGTGCTTGGGTGCCCATACCTGGATGCCCGCCCCTCCATTCCTGGATGGTACTGGCCAATGAGCCCCATACTTTTGGCTGGATAGTAATCTGCCATCCCTGTGGCCCTGTGCTCATGTGCGCCAGGGGACATGGGGGTGGCAGAGTCCAGGGACTGAGAGAGATGACGGCCTCTGGTACTAGGGCTCCTGAGGTTATGCTCAAGCGTTTCCCTTTCCCAGCGAACTTCATCTCTGTCAGCCCCTGCTCCCTGTTGCCATCCGAGAGTCTGCGCCTTCAGTTCCTCCGTTAAGGCCTTACTAGACTCTATCAGTCTCTCCTGCATCGCTACCTGTTGCTGGAGCCTATCATTGTGCTGGCAGAGAGCCTCATTCTCTCTCTGTGCCTCCTGATTGGTCCTGGAGTACTGGGCCAGTCTTTGCTGCAGGAGGGTTACCTCCTGAGTCCCATCTTTACTGGCCTGCTCCTTTCTTGCCAGAGCATCTTCCACCCTCCTGGTGTGCTCTAGCAAGTCGTGATGCTCTTTTTAGAGGTCACCCAGCCCCTAGAGGGCCAGGTGATTTTCTTCAATTGTTTCTTTTAATTGGCAGACCTCCTGGCCTAAGGTGTCCCTTTCCTGACTAAGAGCCTGCATCTGTGCCGCCAGGTCGTCCCGCTGCCTTTGAAAGGCACCCGCTTTCTGGCGCTCTTCCTGAAATTCTGTCTGGGTGTCCAGGTGTTTCAGAATCAGTTTATTGCTCTCCTCTTTTTCTCTATCCAATTTGTTTTGCAGGGTGGCTACGTGCTTCGTGCATGCCCTGTTGAAATCTATCTGTTGCTCCAGCTTTTTCTGGCTCTGCAGTAAGGAGTCCAAACTGTCTTGGTGCTCCTTCTGCAAAGCCAGAATTCTGGTATCCTGGTCAGCCTTTTCCTGTTGCAGGATATCCATATCCTCCTTCATTTTAATGATGTATTGTCTACTCTCGTTTTCGGACTCCTGGCTTCTGTGCAGCCTCTGCTCAGAAGAGACCAGGTCAGATTGGGCCTTTTCTAACGCCATCTGTTGCCTATTTGCCAGTTCTTGGCCTTCAGCACATTTGTCCTGCATGGCTCCCATATGTAAATATAAATATGGCGCTACCCTGGCAATCTTGTTGTGCTCATCCTTGGCCTTAGGGGCCATATATAGTTCACTCAGGGCCACATGTAGGGGACCCTGATCTCTCCATATATCTGACCCTGTTTCAGTGACCTGTTGCGCGATTGCCTGCAACCAGACCGTTTGGTCCTGATGAGTCCACTCACCTCTCACAAATAGCTTATGTAAGAAGTGCTCTCTAGCTATCTTCATATCTACCAGGTCGTAATTTGGAATTTGAGTTCCTTCCTGACTTACAGAAGTTTGTATTTTATTTTGCAAAACAGACCGTTTCCTTAGAGCGTTCCTTTGAGGAGTGCTTTCACAGTGTAAAACAGCGTGGTGATCTAACCGGATATGTGTATCCGGTCAGTTGACACACTGTATTAAGCTGCACAAGTGGTAAATCTAATCCAGAATATCCCGGCTACGAGCCCCCACTTTGTAAGCAGATTCAATTCAACACTACAGCTAAGTCAATGCCTAGTCTGGGATGCTGATGGAAACCCTTATTGATATATTTTTATGTCCAGTTCATGTACTCTGGATGACAACCCTTATATCACACCCCTCTCTTAGAATCCCCCTGAACCCACTGAGCCAAGAAGTAGGTTTGTTTCGCAAATTAAAAGGTTTTATTTGGAAAATTAAACAGTATATATATATATCACACTTTTATAATAAATTAATAATTGATATCACACTTATGAATATAACGTTGATCAACAATGGGTAATTTGACACTAGCACACTTCTTTACAATCAATGAGGAGTTGGTATAGGATGGATAAGGCAGCGAAAATACTTTTATGGTTTCAAGGGAAAAGCAATGAGGAATAAAATGCAGTACAGAAATACCTTGATATGATTTTAGCAAAAGATAATATAATCACTTTTTCTCTGGCAATTCACCCCCCCCCCCTTTATTCAAGGTAAAGAGATGGGAGGAAAGCACACAGTTCTCCGGAATGCAATCAAATATAATTCAGTTCCCCCCTAGCAAGCTTAGAGGAAAACAGGTAGGAGTTTTAAACACAGGCAAGTTACTTTGATGTGGTTGCAATTAAGTGAAAAATATGTGAAAAATGCTTTTAATTCCCTATAGGAGGTTCAGGGTGAGTGAAAGATACTTAAATTAATTCAGGATCACTTTAGCAATGCTCTATGAATGATTGTCAGGTTGCACATGAATTTCAGCAAGGAAAGTAAGGACAAATATTTTTACACGTGGCTGAAATTAAGCAAAATGTCAAATCGCGGCAAATTTAGTCGCGTGCGTCGAGCGCAATTACGGAGGCACTATAAGGAGTAGGAAGTTGGTTCTAGGTTCCTTGGAAAGTGTGAATCTTATCTTTAAGATGAAAGTTAAATCTCGTTCCTAGCACAAACGGTTCCGGAGATACGGATGATTTTGTGAAAGTAGTTTTTCGGATTTGAAATTTTAAAGCTCAGAATGACAGATGACAGTTTTCAGTTTTAAAGATGACAGAATGACACGATTCTAGGAGGCAGTTCTAATAGGCTAAAATAGTTTGGATTAGATAATTTTAAACTAAGAGATTGGTTTTGGCATAGTCCTGACTGGGTACTCACACTATCATTTAGACAGGAATGTGGCTTCGTCACCGATCGGGTCAGGATTGGCTGGACTTCTGCTAACAGTTCTTCACAGCGATCTGGTCTCTGGTTCTCTCTGGTTCCGGATACAGCACTGCTTTCTGGATACTGCTACAGGTTCTTGCAAAAGTTCTTGGCAAAGAATTCAAACAGCTCACCCGGCTGTTGAATAGTTTGGTTGGTTTTGAGGCCTGCTGAAGAGGATTCAGCTTGTGGATTCAGGCCTCTCTGCTACAAATTCTGGAGTTAATTTCTGGTCTCTGGAGATTGATGGATTTGAAGTCTGGATCTCTGGATGTGAAGTCTGAAGTCTCCCGGCAAAGCATCCCGCAAGAAAGAGGAAAGTGAATGTCCTGCCTGTCTTTCAGTGGTCCTTTTTATGTCTTTAGAAAGGGGGTGTGTGCGTTGGTCATAACTAAACCTGCCCCTCTCACTTATCATTGGCCAATTCCTCCTCTCTCCCTTGATTGGGGGAAGGAAATGTGAGTCAGAGTGATGCTGTAGGTTTTATGGTCCGAGGATCCTTCCCCTGTAAAATTGCACACAAATCTATATTTGATCCAAACACACATTTATCTATGTAACATTTTTCTAATATTATAGGTCCAGTTAACATATTTTCTGTAGTACCAAACCATCCGATCCCTGTCTTTGTACGATGTCGTGTCCACTTTTGACAGAATTCTGCCCCTTTTCATCCAGATAACTACCTTTAAACCTTTCCAGATTTGACACAACTGTACACCCCCCTTCTACACACATTCCAGTAAATTTTCATTTGTCTAGCTTAAACACAGTGTCTGCAATATCAATAAATAGTGGGGTTCTGCCTCAGAACATGGTACAGAGTCCTAACGCCTTTTAAAATGTGCACGAAAAAATCCCAAGAATAATGATATTATTTATATAACTTTGACCAGTCCGCACTATGAGTTATCTATCTTTTTAAATGTATGCCCTGGTCAAAAAGGGGTGTGGCTTCCCACATCACAAGGTGGAATAACTGGTTTATCCACTTCCCCAAGCTCAGTTTGCTCTCACAGGCACTGCTCCTCCCAGTTTCTCCCCAGAGGAAGCCATTTACGACCCCCCCAATATAACATTTGCCTGAGTCCAGGACAGGGCTTTGTTCAATTTCCTGCAGTATGCAGGTACCCCTCCCTTAATTCAATCAGAGAGGTGTGATCTCCTTTTAGTGGGGGCAGCAGGATGCAGCCAGGCCTGGGAAGAGTTGTTGAGCCAGTTCAACTCCTGTCGGGGGTAGTTGTCAGGCAGAATTCAATTTCTTTAAGCCAAGCTTCAGCTAAATGTCCTGTTTGTTCCCAGTTTAAATCAAATTTACGATTTTTACACATGCAGCTAGAATGCTGATTCTAAATTCAAAACCATGACATTTAACAGTTGCAAACTATGTGACACTCAAAAGTAGGTCACTCATTTAATTTAAACATTTCGAGTTTAGTGGTTTTAAATCCAATTTCAATTAAGCTGCTGACATCCACAGCTCAGCCAGTTTTGTTATAAACATTGTTTTGGGCTCTTCATCTTCCCAGATTTTGTATGCACACAACACTTCATTCTGCCAGATGTCTGCTGGTGTTCAGTAAGATTTTTGAATATCCTGCAATGTTTGAAATAGGCACTTTGAGCTTGCATTCAGGAAAACAAAGGTGATTTTAAGGCGCTTTTGGTCTAACAACACTGTTATTTTTCCTTTAACACCACCTTTCACCCTCTGCGCTTCCGGTCCATCATGCTGGCACTGGTGGATGGCAGGTTAGACAACCATTTTGGTGTGCGCACAACCGCGCGGTTTTCCTGGTTCTGGGATGGAATGATGGGCGGCGACAGCTCATCCCCACATCCGCCCAGTCTATTGATTTAGTTTTGTTCTGGGATAGAATGATGGGCGGCGACAGCTCATCCCCACATCTACCCCGTCTAATAATTCAACATGGGTCAAAACTCTTCACAGGACGCTGGCGAGTTCGTGGAGATGTCCCTACACAGTCCGATTTGGAAGGACCGACTTAGAAGCTGGCAGAGCCAACCTCTAGACTCGCGCAGAAGCTAAACCTGCGCCTTTGCATGCAAGCACACAAACAACGAGGGGCCAAAGACTGTGGAGTCACTGCAGTGCGTCAGAAGGCATGGAATGCCACTGAAAGCCTGAAAAAGAACAAAGAGCCCGAGGCTGACCGCAGCGTGCCGGCGGAGACCCTGAATGTGCTGAGGCTGCTGCGACGGTTGGAGGGGACACCACAGTGTAGTGGAAAGAGATAGAAAGTCAGAACCCACAGCGTATAGACAAGAAGGGAACCCCTGGTGCAAAAACAAACTTTAAGATAACCATGTATAATAGAAGAGAAATACGTGTCTGGCACCCGCACCCACAAGAGAAGAGCAATACAAGTCATCTTCTTCGTGGCAGTACCTGGCAGGAGAGTGAACCAGGTCTGCCAGATCAACACAGTAGAGAAATCTGGGACTGGGACCCGCACCCACAAGAGAAGAGCAATACATGTCATCTTCTTTGTGGCAGTACCTGGCAGTAGAGTGACCCAGGTCTGCCAGATCACCACAGTAGAGAAATCCTGGTTTGGGACCCGCATCCACAAAAGAAGAGAAGCACAACCCACCTTCTTGTGGCAGTACTTGGCGGGAGGGTGAACCGCGTCTGCTCAAGTCTAAGAACGGAAAAGCCTGGGACTGGGCCCCTCAAGTGAAAGACTGATAGGGTGAAGCACTGTGAATCCAAGGTGACAGAGAGACCAGGGGAAGGGAGGCATTTCTCCTGGTGGTATTGAACTGTAAAGTGAAGATACTAGGAGAAGGGAGTAATTATCCTCATAACCAAGGCCAGGGGAAGAGAGTAATTCCCCTTATGGTGTTGAACTGTAAAATAACGATACTAGGAGAGGGGAGTCATTCTCCTGGAAAACAAAGCTGCTAAGGAAGTTATTCCTCCAAACTGGCTGGAAAGAGACTTTTGATACAGAGTGATAAAAGACACGCAGTATACCTGCCAAAGTGAAGTGCTGGAACTTTGTCTTGTGTATTGCAGGACAATTTTGACCCGGGAAAGGTAGTCATTCTCTTTAAGAAGAAGTCAAAGCCTGGAAGTGAACCTTTACCCCCTGCCCAGAAGACGGGAGTCATTCTTCTGGGCCAAGAAGGTCTACTTTATCGTTAGTTTAAATCTAAGGGACGGAAGTAGGGTTTTGACACAGAACGGTAGACTATTGATTTACACGGTCATTCTGACAGAACCCTTAGTGTTTTAGTTGAGGCAGGGAAACCTCTATTAGAGAAAGTGTAAATTAGGGTTTTTCTTTATTTTCTTGGCTAAATAATCTATAGCAATCACTGTGCCACCTGTGTGGCAGCCTCCTCATTCTGCACCCTTACACCTGTTCTAGGATAACAAATTGCATTTGAGCCACTGTGTGTTTAGCTAGTCTAAAATGTTTAGCTACTGGTGACCTCTCATTTCTGTTGTAACATTAGACTTAAGTTCCGCCCAACGGATTTTTACTTTTCTAATTGTCAGGCACACATAAAATATACTGCATGGTGTGATGAATCCTATGGAGTCATCACCAAAACCCTGCCTAAAACCCTCTCCCATGTGGCCAGGGAAAGGCAGCCGCTACCTGATCCTAACCCTGGGGGAAGGGTCATATGGTAGGAGACGGTTATCAAGGGGGAGTGGTGACTCAAATAGGGGAGACTCAGTATTCAGCTCCTTTTTCACTCGCGTAAGAGTTTCAGCGAGTAGAAGTGGACAACTGTATTCAGAATACCTTGAACAATGGAATTTTAAGACATGCATATAAACTAAATGGCTTCTTGCTCGCATACGAAGCTAACGCTGTTAAACCCATGGTTCCAATAACCGAAAACTATATTTGTTCAAAGAGTGGTTGCTTGTCCTTAATCATTACAAGGGAACGCTGCGAAGACCATTGCACCTTTATTTCTGAACCGCCATAATGCTGACAATATTAATGTTACAAACGTTACCATGGGAAAACTACATTAACGAATGGTCGCGTGTCCCTTACTGTGATTCCCCAAGGAGGCCTGAACTCTATCCTTTGCTTCTATGGGAATACAATTACACAACCACTTTTAAAATCTTGAAAACTACAACAAAGAGTGGTCGCGTGTACCTTATTGTAGTCTCTCCTGAAGGACTGAACCTTATACTTTGTATAAAACAGACATACTTTCCATTCACAAGAGTAGAAACGACTAAAGAAGCAAAGAACTACTGCCTAAAGCCAAGAGGTACCCCATGCTAATTGTGAAACTGAACCTTTCTCAGAGTTTAGAGCAATCTAGCCGCATTGTGAAGTTGCTAACAATAAACGGGCCTGAAATACAAGTGCATAAGTATTACTTGAAGCTAAGAGAGTGGAACCAAGGCGTCTGGGTAATTGTATGGGCTGATAGCTGGGAAGAAGGCAAAGGTGAAGTTGGGGATGGTGAACTGGCTGCTTGTAAATACTATAGAGCAAATGAACCCATTTCATAATGTTATCCCCCAAGCCATATCTTTCTAGGAAGGAAATGGCCATTCCGATTTCACAGAGTGGAATGCCTTGGGTGCATCCAGTGAGACGAGAGCCAGTTCCCTGTTCACCCACTGTACCGCCTCCATCACATGGTGTAGCCTGCAAATGTTCATGGTGGTGTTTCTGATGAGTATAAATCTGCACTGGTAAGGGTGTACCATGTAAGATGCCACCTTTGACAATCTGCCCGCTATTATCTTGTTCACTATTTTCACATCCAGATTCAACCAAAAAATTGGGCGGTATTGTAAGGAAGGCATGGCAGCAAGGTAAGACAGACACAAGAGACCACAGTTCAAGGGTGTTTATTGAACTTTGACAAAGGTGTGATAAATGCCTAGCTAAACTTAAAACTACATATGGGAGCAAGTTACGACCATCAAATAATAATAATGCAGCCCTAGTGGAGTCTCGTCAAAATAAAAAGGGCCTACAGAAAAAAAAAACGATTGCCAATCCTTACCGCTAAATACAAATAGTGTGGGTTAATGTTCTTTATTTTTCATGAAGTGTTCACAAAATTATAAGTCAGGATGTTCAGGCCGTTGGCCTCCCTTCCCCACGTTTTCAGCAGGGGACAAGGTGGTTCACACGAGCATAGCACACTCTCAGGCTTCTCTGGCATGAGGACACAGTTCCATCACCAACATCAGGGCCTTCTGTGCCCAAGTCTGTTACGTTATCAAAGTCTCTTGATTCAGAGGGCCTGATGTACCAAAACAAACAACGTTCTTATACAAATACTCAAGTCAGGTGAGTCACTCTTCACCCTGGATCCCACTGAGCTGGGCTCAGACCCTCTTCTCCAATACTTGTAGAATATCTTCTCCCGGGTGTCTCATGGTTCACCCCGGATCCCCCTCTTCCGGGCTGATATCCCTTTTTCACAATTAGTCTCCCTCAACCGGGCTCAGACCAATTTCAGCAATATCTTTTCTCGGGTTGCTCACAGTTCACCCCGGATCCCCCACAGCCGGACACTGATGCTTTTTTCACAATTAGTCTCCCTCAGGCGGGCTCGGACCAATTTCAGCAATATCTTTTCTCGGGTGACTCATGGTTCCCTTCCCAGGTCCCCCTTAGCCGGGCTCAGATTCCTTTTTCATAATTAGTCTCCCTCAGCCAGTCTCAGACTAATTGCAGTTTGTATTAGCTATGATAGACTTTCGAATGTGCACAGGGTTTAGCTTGACCCATTGCAAGACCACTTCGATTTCACAGTTGAGCAATTTTATACTCTCAGTTGGTTACCTTTACAGAGACCTTTGAATGAGCACTCAATTGGTGCGGGACCATTCTGTATATGGTATCTATCTTGCTTTCAAAAGTTCAGTCACTCCTTGGATATTCAATTATGTTTGCGTCGTTCAACCCATATGCCTTGTACTCTTCTTTGCAGATTTCTTCATACAATGTTGCTGCTGGCAACCTTGGTTCTAACACAGATCAGTCTGCTATCAGTCTCCCCGACTCACCGGCTGTGCTGACTTTACTGGCGCTGCTTTGTTGTAGGAGCCAAGGTCAGTACCACAGCATCAAACGCTCCTCCCCACCTTGGCTATCAATGCAGGAAGGCCCTGTGTACCTTCGACACACACTGCACCTTTTTTCAGCTTTAATTCCTGGTCTTATGTTTCTTATTCTCGAGGACTCTTGAAAGTCCCGGTTCTTCTCCGAAAAGGTCAAGGGCACTTCCCTCCTAGCAACCCTCTCTGGTCTTGCCATCTTTCTCCTCGTATTAAACTGCCATCTTGGAACTGCTGCTTCCTCGTGTGCTTTGCCTTGCTCAGAGTGTGCTTTCATGCTCCGCCTTTTATTTGTGTGGGGAAGTGTGATGGAAGTCAGGTGTGTGTAATTATCAGTAATTGCCTGACTCTGCCTGATCCGTGTGTTGGGACATGTCAGGTATATGGCTCGGTTTTATCAGTTTTCTTTCACAGTGAGCTGTCCGTGAGAAAGTGTTTGTGTCGGGAAAGGGGGGGGGGGTTGAGTTCCTAAGTATCCTACTTGGTAGGGTGGGGAAAAGGTTTTAGAGGAAAGAGGATACCACGTCTCACCATCCAGTGCCCCACTCCCCGAAGACCCCCCCCCATCCAGGTGATCCTCCCACACTGGTCCACCCCCAGGAACTGGATCCAAAAGTGATGGCTGTGTCCTGGCCACCAGGATGACAGATCCCTGTGCAATAGAGGGTGAGACACCTACTGGTTTCTCAAATACTCTTCCCCTATGTGATGTAGCTGCATCTGTTTCACAAAGAAACCGAGAGAAGAAATCCACGTTTCCTTGGTCTTTGTCCTTTCGGTGCTCCACAGTGAAACAGTAGGGTTGTAGGTCTTAAAACCATTGCATGACACAAGGGTTAGAGACTTTTTGCTGGCTAATTAAAACTAGTGGGGAATGATCCGTGATGAGTGTGAACTTACTTCCAAGGAGGCAGTATCTAAGGTGGATAAAGGTCCATTTGATGGCAAGGGCCTCCAATACCAGCACAGAGTAATTTATTTCGCGTGGGAAAAGTTTGCGACTCGTAAATAAGATGGGATGTTCCAATCCATCGCAAATTTTTTATAAGACTGCTCCTAGCCCAGTAATGCAGGTGTCTGTTTGTAATACAAACTCCTTGGAGAAATCTATACCTTTAGAATCGGGTTCTGGTGCAGGGTTTGTTTTAGATTGTTGTAACATATGCCATCCTTGTCAGTCCAATGAATTTTCTGGGGTTCGGCGTTCTTTAATTTGTCTGTTAGCCTAGCTGTTCTGTCCGAGAGGTTTGGGATAAACCTACAGTAATAACTGATTGACCCTAGGAATGCTCTGAGATCTCTTTTAGTTTTAGGTGTAGGCATATCTAGGATGGCCTTCACTTTCTCGCGTTGAGGTTGGACACTGCCATTTCCTACAAAGAAGCTGAGATATTTCATGGCAGATTGGGCTAGTCTGCATTTGGATGGATTGGCAGTTAGGCCAGCTTCTCTGAGGGCTCTCATAATAGTAAAAAGATGGAAAAGATGGTCTTCCCAGGTTTTACCATAAATGACGATATCATCAATATACGCTCCACAGAAATCAGAGTTGGGCTGTAATATTTTGTCCATGAGTCGTTGGAAAGTGGCTGGAGCCCCGTGCAAGCCAAAAGGGAGGACCAGACCCAGGGGTGTCAAGAAAGCTGTCTTTTCCTTATCAGGTCCATACACTGAGACCTGCCAGTGCCCTTTTGTTAAGTCTAGGGTTGATAGAAAAGTGTTGTTTCCGAGTTTATAAATTAGGTCTTCGATGCATGGGATAGGCATTGAAATCGGAAATGCCATTGACTTGGCTGAAGTATATGCAAAACCTCCAAGAATGGTCAGGTTTGGTGACAAACATGATAGGGGAGGACCATGGGCTTGAAGGGGGTTCAATAATATTTGCTCTCAACATTTTATTCACTTCCTCAACCACTATCTGTTTACGGGCTACCGGGAGTCTATAAGGTGTCAGATGGCCCACCTTTCCTTTGGGTGTTCTAATGTAGTGATAAGTGACTTTCACTCTTCCAGGTTTCTCAGAGAATACATCGGGAAATGATATAACTAAATCCTTTAAATCTTCCTGTTGTTGATTAGATAGTTCTTGAGGAATCAATTCAAAGTTATCTATTTCTTCTGGCACCAAACAGGATAGTATCGTGGCACTGGTGGCAGGCGAATTTTCCTTCCACTCTTTTAAGAGATTTACGTGATATAGATGGATCTTTTGTTTCCTGTCATGTTGAGCTACTTTATAGGTACAGGTTCCTGTTCGTCCTAGTATCTCATATGGCCCATGCCATTTAGAGATGAGTTTGTTTTCCGAGGTGGGCAGGAGACCAATACTTTTTGTCCTGCGGAAAGTGATCTTAAGTTTACTTTTTTGTCATAGGTGTATTTTTGTTGGATTTGGGCCTTTTCCATATGAGTATAGACTAGATCTCAAACAAGTCTCATATGCTCTTGTAACCTGGTAGCAATTTGCGAAAGGAGAATGGGCGCCTCTTCTCTTTCTTCCCAGGTTTCCCGGAGAATGTCCAGGACATCTCTATGCTCCCTACTATGAAGGAGTTCAAAAGGAGAGAATCCAGTGGATGCCTGAGGGGTTTTCCTTACTGCAAATAGTGCCCAGGGTATCATACGGTCCCAGACCTTCCCGTCCTTACCTACCAACTTTCTTAGGTTCATTTTGAGGGTTTTGTTGAAGCCTTCTACCAATCGATCTGTTTCAGGATGGTAAACTGAAGTCCGTAAGGTGGTAATATGGAGCAGCTCCTGGACATCCCCCATGAGCTTGCTCATGAAGTTGGATCCTTGATCCCTTAGGATTTCCTTAGGAAAGCCAACTCTGGAAAATATGGTAGCAGGTGCTTTATAATCTGCTGGGTGGTGTTACTCATAGGGAATGCCTCGGGTATCTGGTTGCATAATCGACAATCACAAGGACATATTTGTTACCTAGTCTAGACGTTTCTAAAGGTCGTATGATGTACATTCCATTTCTTGAGAAAGGGACTTCTATTATAGGTAAAGGATTCAGAGGAGCAGGCAATGGGATGTGAGTACTGGTTTTCTGACATATTTCGCATGTTTGAATAAAGGTTTTTATACCAGCATGGATACCTGGCCAGTAAAAGTTCCCACTGATGTGTGCCTGGGTCTTAAATTCTCCTAGTTGTCGCCCTGTCAGATTGGAATCTGCAATCTCTAGTACGATCTTGCGGCGGGTTTTGGGGATTACTAACTGAGTTTTACTTAGGCCTTCTGTAGATGTTTCTTTTCTATATAGCAATCCTTGCTTTAAGAAGAAAAAGGACTTCCCTTCTGTACTCTCTCTCCTTCAGGACTTGCTTGTAAGAAAGCCTCAGTGAGGACTGGATCATTTCACTGGGCGAAGACCAGGTCGGGAAACAACGTATGCTCTCCTTACATTTTCTCTTCAGTGGTAGATGGTTCATCAGCTTCCCCAAAGCCAAAGGTAACTCTCTCTGTTTCGTCTGGTTTACTCTCTTGAAAATCAGGAAATTGAGCTTTTTCAAGATTTACTTGTTCAATTTGGTCCCCTCGATGTACTTCAAATGGAATTTCACCATGGTTCTGTAAGAGAACCTTTATGTCTCCCCAGATAGTATGGATCGATGACACCTGCTAGAGCGTCTAGACCGAACTTTCAGGCCAGGCCAGATTTTGGGGCCAATCATATATAACACCCAGGAGGGGGTATCAAAACTAAGTCTGTGGGAATCATTTCCCTTTTCCCAGGAAGGATAGTAGCCTCTCTGCTGCTACAGATATCAAAGCCTATAGACTCTTTTGTGGCAACAGAGGGGTTTGAGGCTCGATGACTAAGCTTCTGAAATTGTAGGGTTCCCCAATTTGTTTCAATTGAGCACATCCCACGTCTGACACCATATGTAAGGAAGGCATGGTATCAAGGTAATACAGACACGGTTCAAGGGTGTTTATTGAACTTTGACAAAGGTGTAATAAACGCCTATCTAACCCTAAAACTACAGCTGGGAGCAAGCTACGACCATCAAATAAAAATATGCAGTCCTAGTGGAGTCTTGTCAAAATAAAAAGGGCCTACACTAACATAAACAATTTCCGGTCGTTATTGCTAATTACAAATAGTGTGGGATAATGTTAATTAAAAATAAAGAAGTGTTCATAAAATAATAAGTCAGGATGTTCAGGCCGTTGGCCTCCCTCCCCCAAGTTTTCAGCATGGGACAAGATGGTTCACTCGAGCATAGCACACTCTCTGGCTTCTCTGGCACGAGGACAAAGTTCCATTACCCACATCAGGGCCTTCTGTGCCCAAGTCTCTTACGTTATCAAAGTCTCTTGATTCAGAAGGCCTGATGTACCAAAACAAATGAAAAGTTAACAACATCAGGGCCTTGTGTGCCCAAGTCTCTTACGTTATCAAAGTCTCTTGATTCAGAGGGCCTGAGGTACCAGAACCAACAAAAGGTTTCTTTACAAATACTCAAGTGAGATGAGTCACTCTTCACCCTGGGTCCCCCTCAGCCGGGGTCAGACCCTCTTCTCCAATACTTATAGAATATCTTCTCTCTGGTGACACACGGTTCACCCCGGATTCCCCTCTTCCAGGCTCAGATTGTGTTTACACAATTAGCCTCCCTCAGCCGGGCTAGTACCAATTTCAGCAATATTTTTTCTCGGTTGACTCATCCCCCTCAGTGGGGCTCACATGCCTTTTTCACAATTAGTCTACCTCAGCCAGGTTCGGACCAATTTCAGCAATATCTTTTCTAGGGTGACTCACAGTTCACCCCGGATTCCCCTCTTCCGGGTTCAGATCCTTTTTACACAATTAGCCTCCCTCAGCCGGGCTGGGACCAATTTCCGCAATATCTTTTCACAGGTGTCTCGTCCCCCTCTTCCGGGCTCAGATCATTTTTACACAATTAGTCTCCCACAGCCAGCCTCAGACCAATTGCAGTTCGTATTAGCTATTTCGAATGTGCACAGGATTTAGCTTGACCTGTTGCAGGACCAGTTCGATTTCACAGTTTAACAATTTTACACTCTCAGTTGGATACCTAACAGAGATCTTCGAATGACCACCCACGTGGTGCCGGACCACTCTGTATCTGATAGCTATCTTGGTTTCAAAAGTTCAGTCACTCCTTGGATATTCAATTATGTTTGCGTCGTTCATCAGATATGCCTTGCACTCTTCTTTGCAGATTTCTTCATATAATGTTGCAGCTCGCAACCTTGGTTCTAACACAAACTGGTATTCTATCAGTCTCCCCGACTCACCGGCAGTGCTGATTTTACTGGCGCTGATATGTTGTAGGAGCCAAGGACAGTACCACCTCTCCTCCCCACCTTGGCTATCATTTACGGGAAGGCCCTGTGTACCTTCGACACACACTGCACCTTTCTTCTGCTTTAATTCCTGGTCTTATGTTTCTTATTCTGGAGGACTCTTGAAAGTCATGGTTCTTCTCCAAAAAGGTCAACGGTACTTCCCTCCTTGCAACCCTCTCTGGTCTTGCCGTCTTTCTCCTCGTGTTAAACTGCCATCTTTCCCTGCTTGTGATGCTTGATCTCTCAGCCGCATTTGATACGGTGGATCATAGTATTTTGCTAGATCGCCTAATCAATGTGGCCCCCGGGCCACTTCAATGGTTTACATCTTTTCTCACTGACCGTCAGGAAAGTGTTCTCGAGTAGGGGGATTTCTTTCAGAAATACTTTCTCAGTGTTGTGGTGTGCCACAGGGATCATCTCTCTCTCCACTTTTGTTTAATATTTATCTCTGTGCCTTGATGAACATCCTGGAAAAATATAATCTCAGGTTTCATTCTTATGCTGATGATACTCAGTTGTACATCAGACTTGATGATGTAGAGGATGCTCTTACTGTGGTTACTAGTTGCCTAGACGAGATAAGCACTTGGATGGAGGAAAATTGGCTGCAATTGAACCCAAAAAAACCCAGAGGTGATCTTGTTTGGGACTAAACATCTCCTTGAAGGAGGAAAATGTCCCCCTCCTCCTCAGTTTTTGGGAGCTAGCCTTAAATATTCCACCAAGGTCAAGAATCTGGGCTGTATTTGGCAGAGTGACCTGGGATGTAATGCCCAGGTCTCAGCCAAGGTACAGTCCGTATTCTATAAAATCCGCCTTTTGCGCCAAGCTCTACCCTATGTGCCTAAAGTAGATCGTGCTGTAGTGGTAGGAGCACTAGTCTACTCAAATCTTGATTACTGCAACTGACTTTTGGCCGGAGCACTGAGTAATCAAATCCACCGTCTCCAGAAAGCACAAAATGCTGGAGTCAGACTGGTTTTTGGTGTACCTAAAAATACGCATACATCCGGTCTCCGCCGATCACTTCATTGGCTGACCGTCGAAGATCGGATTAAATTTAAGACCGGTTGCCTGGTTTATCGATGTTTGCATGACATGGCACCAGCATATCTAATAGACAAATTGAAACGATACCAACCCGCTCGCACCCTTAGGTCGGAGGACCACCTTCTTCTTGTAATTCCTAGGATGAAGTACAGGTCTAGAGGAGATCAGTGTTTTTGAGTGACCGGACCCAGATTGTGGAATAGTCTTCCGCTATATCTGAGACAAGTCAACTCCCTGACGACCTTTAGAGCAGGTCTTAAAACTCATCTTTTTTAATTAATTTGTGATTTTGGACTACTTTTTTTGTTGTACAGTAATGTTTTACCCAGCTGTCCTCCTGGCTTTCTGAGCTTCATTCTTCTGTTTCATCTGCTCCAGGATATGATTTGGTTCATTGTGTGCGCGTTTATAAATGCTCCAAAATCAAAATAAAAAATATTGGAACTGCTGCTTCCTCATGCGTTTTGCCTTGCTCAGAGTGTGCTTTCGTGCTCCACCTTTTATCCATGTGGGGAAGTATGATGGAAGTCAGGTGTGTGTAATTATCAGTAATTGCTTGACTCTGCCTGACCCTTGTGTTGGGACATGTCAGGTATACGGCTCGGGTATTATTCCGTTTTCTCTCACAGTGAGCTGTCTGTGAGAAAGTGTTTGTGTAGGGAAAGGGGGCAGGGGGTTAAGTTCCTTAGTATCCTACCTGGTAGGATGGGATAAAGGTGTTAGAGGAAAGGGGATAAAGTGTCTCACCGCCCGGTGTCCCACTTCCACTCCCCGAATACCCCCCATCCAGGTGATTCTCCCGCACTGGTCCAGCCGCAGGAACTGGATCCAAGAGCGATGGCCGTGTCCTGACCACCTGGATGACAGATCCCCGGGGACTAGCGGGTTAGACACCTTCTGGTTTCTCACAGAATTAATCACAGTATCTAGGTTTATTTCTCTTCTTCAAAAGTACCACTATAGTAGATTCCCTCATGAATCATGGAAAGGTCCCCGTTTGAAAGGCACAATCAAATACCTGTTTAGACCATGGTACCAACACATCCACATATGTCTTATAAAATTTGTCTGGTAAGCCGTCATTTCCAGGCATTTTCCTTCTCTTTAAAGACTTTAGTTAACTGTATCTCTGTCCCGGTTATCGGTTCCTCCAAATCCGCCTGTGCTCCCTCTGTTCATCTAGGGAGTCTAGCTTGATCCAGGACGTCTGCAAAACTCTCCAGCAAGCCCCCTCACTAGTGCATGGCTTGTATTACCGGCAGTGCTCTGTTATTCCCTCTACATTGAATGTCAGTGCTGATGCGGGTCCGTCATTGGGGCCATCTTAGGGGTCACACAAGCTTGCTTGTCGATGCACCACACTTGGATATGCAGGAGCATTGTGTGGGGGGGACCAGTGAGCTCCCGATCACTTATACACCTGAGTCATCAGCCCCACTGAGACACCCCTGATGCCGTTCAGAGGGCCGCTTCGGGTGCACCAGATGCCATCTTGGTATGACACCATCTGTTCTTCCGATCCTCCTGCACAACATGGCTAGTTTCATGTTTCTATGGACCGGGAACCGAACAGAGCTTGCACTTTCCGCACTTGCCCAGGTAAACTTCCCACCAGCTCTCTCAGGGCTTCCCCATTTGCCTGACTTCATTCAAGCCCCCCTTGTAATTGGGCCGCTATGAAATACTTCTCGTAGTCCGCCAGCCCCAGACCGCCGTCCAGTCTCGGCCTCCGTAGCGTCGCCAGTGATATCCTTCTCCTTCCCACAGTAACTCCACAATTTGGCCATCCAGCATTTTAAAGAAGATATTTTTGGCAACATATGGTATAATGGTAAAGAAATAGAGAAATTCCGGAAGTATCACCATTTTACATAACCCAAGCCCTTTCCATCAGGTAGAGGACTAATCCTTTGCAAAACTGTATTGAATCTCCTTTTCTGGATAGTGCCTTCCCCATGTTATGTATGATGGTGTCTTTTATGTTGTGAAATATACGTATGTCTAAATACTTAAATGACTCAATTTCCTATTGTATCCCCCCTCCGGTAGATCCTCCCTCCCACTACCACGCACTCCTCCCAGCAGGAACAGCAGGGACTTTTCCTTGTTTATCCGAAACCTGATAGATGCCGAAAGTTATTCAACACCTCCATCAGCATTGGTAGATTATCCCGGGGATTATTCACATACAGCAATAGATCGTCTGCGTAGAGTGACACTATATGTCTCACACCTCCTACTAAGATCCATGCTTCCCCCATCTCTTGTCGCCGGAACCCCACTAGCGGCTCCAGGGCCAATGCAAATAGGATCGGGGAGACTGCACAATCCTGCCTTGTCCCTCTGCCCAGTTCCCACCTCTCCGACACCCAATCATTGGTTCTCACTACTGCTAGTGTCCTGTTATAGAGTAGGCTCAGCCACTTATGTCTTTACTGAACCCAAACCTCTCCAATACCCTGAACAACCACCTCCATTCTAATGAATTGAAAGCCTTTATGGCATCAAAGGAGGCTAGCGCCATTTGCCACTTTAGGCTTTTAGCCTGGTCCAGTACGTGATGGAGGCGGCTAATATTTCTTGTTGTGTTCCTCCCTTCGACGAACCCGCACTGGTCTGGATGCACCAGTTCCGGGGCCACTCCCGCCACCCTGCTCGCCAGGATTTTTCCCTGGATCTTCCCATTGATATTCAGCAGGGATATGGGGCGATACGACCTACAGTCCAAGGGGTCCTTCCCCTCCTTCAATAGGACCGTTATAATGGCCTCCTTCATAGAGTCCGGAAGGATATTACTCTCAAAGGCCTCCTCATACACCTTCTTGAGCCATGGGCCAGGAGTAAAATTCTATGGGAAGCCCATCACTACCTGGAGCCATACCCTTCTTCACCGCCCGTACTGCCCATCGGATATCCTCCTCCTCTATCGGGCCCTCCAGCCCTTCCATCCATTCTACCCCCAACCTTGGTAATTGAACCATATGAAGCAACTCATCCGTGTCTTCCTCCACATATGCCCCTTTGCTCGAATACAACTCTACATACAAGTCCCTGTAAAATTCCAGGAACGCCTTATTTACCTGTTCTTGGGTCCCAGCTTTCTCCCCCGGTCTAGTCCTAATTTAAGGTATAGTTCGATGTGGGCGTTCCCTGTCTATCAGCCAGGCCAAGAACTTATCTGTCTTCTCCCCATCCCCATGTAGTCTCACATCCTGCCTATCACTATCGAAGTTAGCAAGGTCCAACAGGGTCTTGTTATATGACGACAGGACCCGGGCCAGTCTGTCTCCCACCTGTCCCCCCTCAGCCGCCTCCCTGTCCAATTCTGCCACCTGTTCTTCCATCTGCTGCAACCTTGCCTGCAACCTCTTCCTCATACCTACCGTCGTAGAGATGCAGACCCCCCTAATATTCGCCTTAAAGGCCTCCCAGAGCAGCCCGACCATTGACACTGACCCCGCGTTCAATTCAAAATAACTTCCAATCCCCCTTCGGAGCTCATTCCTGAAGGCTACATCCTTCAGCGCCGTCCTCTGCATACGCCACAGCTGTCTCGGGGGTCCCCTACCCTATCCCAGCAAACTTCACCACTAGGGGGCAGTGGTCAGAGAGAGTGCTTCCCAGGTATTCTAGTACTTCAAATAGGTGACAGCTTTACCTTCCCCGTCAGTAAGTAATCCAGTCGCGAGTATGACCTGTGTGGCCCGGAATAATACGAAAATCCCCCCACTTCCCCATGCTTCTCCCTCCACAACTCCACAAAATCCAGCTCCTCCATTACCTTGTGGAGTGCCATCGCCATTTGTCTTTTACAGGGTCTTGACCCCCATCCCATTCAGATCTACGTCTAGTTGACAATTAAAATCCTCTCCACATACTACCAACCCATCCCTGTGTGCCCCTATCTTTTGCAGCACCAAAGGGAAATAGTTCTTGTCATCGACATTCGGTGCATACGAATTTACTACATATATAGTCTGTTCCTCCCAATTCCCCAGGAGCACTACCGTCCTTCCCACCTCGTCCGTCAATATCTTTTCCATCTGTATCGGGACCTCCGCCGCCACCCAGATCAGCACCCCTCTTGCCTGTGATGAATAAGACGTGCCAAACACTTGCCCCCCATCTTCTCCCCAGCGCTACCACATCAGTTCTGGTAATGCGTGTCTCCTGTATCAAGGCTACCTGTATTCCCTGTCTTTTCAGAAACCCCCCCACCCTTTGCTTCTTTCGGCTCGTATCCAGCCCCCTGACATTCCACGCCCCAAATTTCAAGCCTCTAAGTCCCATTGTAGATTGCAGCTATAGTTATGACCCACTCCCTTACTACCAAGTCACCTTCCCCATGCCAGCCCTTCCTTCTACTGATATCCCCACTTCCTTCTTGCTGCTGATGATCCCTTCTCCAGGTTCTCTTCTTGGTCCTATTCCCATCTTTACCCATTCCCTTCCCACCTCCCCCTATTTTGAACATTCCCCAACTCAATGACTGTCCCCGTCTCCCTTTGTCCTCCCTGCCCCCTTCCTTTTCCCCAACTTCCCCTCCCCTTCTCCCATTCCCCCCAGACCCCTATCCCTGTACCCAACTCCCTCATGCTCCCCCTCAACCTACTCCCGCCAGGGTCCAGTCTCCCTGTTCCCAAAGCTCTTTAGACCCCCTGGCCGGTTCACCCCACCTCCCTTCCTTCCTTTGTGGGCTAGCGGTCAGTGGTACCAACTGGGGTCTAACGTTCGCCCGACGCCCCCACCTGTCAACTCTGTATCTCCCCCTCCATCCATCCCGGAGCTACCGTTAAACTCTCCCCCAGTACCTATATCACAAGCACATGGCATGGACCCCTCTCAGTCCCTCCTCAATCCCCTGATTGTGACTGTGTCATCCCCGCTCCTTTCCCTTTATGCTGGTCCCCACATGCGATATAGTCTCTAGCCAGGCCCACACCTCCTGTGGGGAACGTGAAAAACCACGATTTTCCTCCCGCTAGGACCTTCAATTTAGCTGGGAAGAACATCATATATTTCATATTCAATTCCTTGAGACGTCGCCTCACTGCATCATATGTTCGTTTCTGGTGCTGTACCTCCAGCGTGAAGTCCTGAAAAATACATAATTTCGTGTTTCCCACTTCATAAAACGCCACCTTGCAGGCTTCCTGAAATATGGCATCCCTGTCTCTGACGTTCATGACTTTCGCCACTATCACTCTTGCCGGGCTCCTCGACGGCAGTGCTCTCCCGGGGACCCTGTGGGCTCTCTCGACTGAGAAGAATTTGGACAGTCCCTTTATTCCCAGCACCTTCAGACAAGATTTTCCACAAAGAGTTCCACCCTTGGACCTTCTGCTATTTCCATTATCCTGACCAGTCGGATATTGCAGCGCCTGGACTGTCCCTCCAAATCCTCTGCTCTATTTTCCAGGGTCCTGGTCACACCAACAAGGTCCACCATGAGGTGTTGGAGGTCATCTTCCACAGAGCTTATTCTCTGCTCTGCTTCTGTAACTCGATCACATACTTTGTGGAGGTCTGCATGCACCAAGACACATCTACCCCCACCTCCTTAATGCTCCCTTCCAGGGACGACCTAGCGGCCTGGATCGCCTCCATCAACGCGTCCAGGGTCACACCTCCCATACCTCCCGTATTCTCATTGTCCGTTCCTCCGTCCGATCCTTCCTGTTTCTGTATCTTGCTCCTTACTTCTGTGTATTTCTCCATTTTGTGTTGCCCTTTCACCATCCTGGCTTATCCCTCAGCAAAATTGTCCCAGTATTTGTGACGCTGTGACTATTTAAGGGCCTCTTTTGACTGTGTGTTACCACCCTCTTCTGTTTCGTCTCCACAATGTCCCATGCACGTCCCGCACTCGGGAGAGCATACTCTTGTAATCTGTCCTGTAACCGTGTCGAGGGGTGCTGTTGTGGTTCTCACCTTTCCATAGATGGTATTTAAATGGCCTTCCGATGACTCTGCTGTATCGATGCTCCCTTCAGGTCGCTTGCTCTGCGTGCACCTGAGCACTCTCCATTCCGGGTGAGACGTTTCATGCTGGTGCTGAGTTTTGATATCTCCGGCAGACCAGCATTTGCTCCGGGCTGGCTGCCCTGTGTTTCATCACCTGTATTACTTCACTGGATGGTCCCGGCGGCCATCTTGGGCTATCAACGTTCGTCCCCGCTGTCGGGCCTTCGCCCGTTTCAATCCAGAGGCTGGCAATGTTCCGCCTCGCTGTTTTTCTTATTGCAGCACCGGCCCCTACACTATGATTTCGCCCTTCCAGGGCAACATTTGCTGAATTCTGGAGTCGGATTTCACCAGGATTTCCCCAGGTGGTGTGGGAGCTCCGACAAGCTACGTGCTCATGACTCGGCTGCTGGCCATGCCTCCCGGTCATGGAAACTTGAGAGGTCTGCAGATAGAAATTATTAGTAAATCTATAAGAAAAAACACACACATACAGACTGATTATATATTACAAATGGAGATTGGTAACGGGCGTCACCTCCCCCACCCACGTACGTCGAGCGCTAACACAATAAAACCCATACAATTGTGTCAGAGCCTGGAATCCTAAAATACCAAGGGATTCTTACTGAACCTCCTTAACCATAACTACAGCAAGGAGAAGGGGGGAAATAAGTTGTTAAGTGCCTGATCACTGGGGCGTGACTTACCGGTGGTCTGGTGGCTGTCACTCATTGTTCGATGTGTCTTAGGGGCACCAGCTCGCTGGGCATCCAGGGTGTCCTTTGTGGTAGTGTGGGTTGGAGTTCCAGTCCCCTTCTGTCCCAAGCAAATGGGTTATTTCGCCAGGTCGGGGACCAGCTCCCCTACACCATGGACTCTCCTCCTGGTATTAACATGATGCAAGGGCAGTGGTGTCCACTGAACGGGGAGGTGTTAGAAATACAGCAATTAATACTCATAGGGAGCCACCCCTAGGGTAAGCCGGGTGGAATTAAGCCAAGAAGGTAACCACAAATGGAGCAAGAAAAACCAAGAGAGAGAAAGGGAACCAAGCAAGGTCAAGGAAAAGACAAATGGAGCAAGAAGGCCAGGAGCGAGGGACTGACAACCGAGGCTACCAGGAGCGTTAAGACCCAAAGAATGGAGGTTCTGCTGGCCTTTTATGCAGATTGTAAGCAGTTCCGGCATTGGTTGTTGCCCTAGCAAACAAACGTTGCAGTAACCAATCATTGGAGCCTTTGCCGTGAGGCAGCGCCATGACATAGGCGCACGGCCTTGTGGACCCCGGAAGCACCCGTGACGACCGTGGTGCCCCTTGCAGCCTGCCGGTGTACGGCAGATAGGTGTGGGTCTGCCCGCACCATCACGGGTACAGCCGCCAGGAGGACACAGGCAAGTGGTGACAGCAAGCGTCCCCCCCACCCTGGTAGGTAAGTGCGGGCAGGACGTAACATAAGTATAAACTATATGTGGACCCCGGCTTCACAGAAACATGACACAGCATCTAAACACCATAAGCTATTCCACAAATAAGTCCCTTCCGTACTTAGGCTTGGACCGGGTACACCCTGTGATGTCCGCTCCGCCGCCTCTGGAGCGGGCCGCGGTAGCAGCGTGTTCGCGGCCTCCAGCAAGGAAGCCCAGCGCGCGGAGCATGCAACGCGCCGCGCAACAAAGGACACGCGACTCGTTGGCTGCATGCATAAACCCGGACTGGCGCGAAACCGCCAGTTCCGGTGATTCCTTTATTTCTCCTCCCACTCCTTGTGTCACGTGACCCTTCTCTCCGGGCACGTGACACCACATTCCTCCCCAAATTGGAGGTAAATTCACATATCCCACAAAATACATTTTAGTATGGATTATTGTCTCTTCTGCTAGTCCCTTTTACGATATACCCCGTCTATGACATACCCTTTGAGGCGGGATGATGGTTTGGGTTTCTCTCTCAGGCTGTAGCGGGTGTTCCGTTCTTTGGGCGAGGTGTCGGTGGTGGTTCTTTCTTCTGTCTCGACCTCTGGTGGGCACGGACTGTTTGACTCTTCCGGCGTATTTTCGCTGGTTGGCGGTGTGGGTCTTTGGGGCTTCTCAACAGTCTTTTCCTTCGGGGACAGGGGGTGTTCTTCCCACATTTCCGTGGGTACTTTCTTGAAATGGGATATGTTCCGGGTTACCGTTTCCCCTCCTCGGGTGGCAGTGACCATGCTGTGGTTGGTGGTTTGAACTGTCCATGGATGGACTTCGAAGTTTAGGGACATCTTCTTTGGCTGTGCCCGATTCTTGACGAGGACGGTGTCCCCGGGGTTTAGTTCCCGATGGTGTGCGCGCCTGGCGGCGCTCTCTTGTTCGTTGTGCCTTTTCCTCCTCGCATCCATTTCTGGGATGTCTAACTCGGGTGCGACCCAGTGTGGATGTATGGGGAGTTCCGCCTGTATTGGTACTCCAAACATAAGGGCTGCCGGGCTGATCCCAGTGGCTGAGTGTGGGGTTTGCCGGTGTGTCCTCAGAAATCGGTAGACTGCCTTCAGCCAGGGGTGTTTTTGCTCTTTGGCAATTCTGATGACTTTGTTCAGCGACCCCATAAAGCGTTCCGCATCTCCGTTGGCCTGAGGCCATCGTGGGGTAATTCGCTGATGTTTCACGTTTACCTCTTTGAAGAACTCTCGTAGCTCCTGGCTGGTGAATGACGGTCCATTATCACTCTTCACTTTCCTTGGGATCCCATGCGTGGCGAATATTTTCTCCAGCGTGAGGATGGTGGTTTCTGCATTGGTGGATGGTACATGTTCCACTTCGGGGTATCTGCTGAATTCGTCTGTCACTACAAGCAAGTATCCTTCACCTGCGATGGTGCAGTGGTCCATGCTGACCGCGTCCCATCTTTTGCAGCTCCGTGGTGCGCTGGCGATCGGTTCTGGGTTCTCTGGCCTTCTGGACGCTTGGCAAGCCGCGCACGACTCAATTAGTTCTGTGATTCTTTGATGCATGTTTGGCATCCACATCCGGGACTTGAGGTACGCCGAGGACTTGACGATCCCTTGATGTCCACTGTGTGCTAGTTTGAGTGCTCTCTCTTCGAGGGACTCCGGCAGGATGATGCGGTGTCCTTTCAGGAGCACTCCCTCTGGTGCTATCGAGAGTTCATGTCTGATCCCGAACAGTGCTCTGAGCTTGGTTTGAGCTGGTATGGTGCGGTGAGATGCAGACATGAGATAGGTCTTCCAGCTTCCTGTTTGAATGGCCGAGGTAGTGTGTTGCAAGATTGTGTCTTCCCTTGTTTCTTGTGTTATTTCTTGCAGCGTCAGGGCTCGTGGCCTGGCACACGCCACCACGTGACAGACGTGCTCGTCTGTTTCTTTTGCATGATGTCGTTCGCTGTCGGTGGCGGGCCGCGGATGGCGGGACAGATAGTCTGCCGGGTTGTCTGAACCTGGCCGATATTCTACCTCAATGTTGTACGGCTGCAGTTGCAGCATCCACTTCTCTATGCGGGCCGGGGGGTGTGGAGCAGAGCCTCGGAATATCGGTATGAAGGGTTTGTGGTCCGAGAAGACTTTCGCTTGCTTTCCTAATAGGTACACCTTGAAGTGGCGGCACCCCCACAGTATTGCTAAGGCTTCCTTTTCGATGTGGGCGTAATTTTGTTCTGGCTTCGTGAGGGCCCTGCTGGCAAATGCAATGGGGAACACTCTGCCTTCGCTATCTGTTTGGGTTAGTACGGCCCCTAGGCCTACGGGGCTGGCGTCCACGAGGAGCTCAGTCTGCCGCTCTACGTTGAAAAACGCCATGGTTGTGGTAGCCGACAGGGCATCCTTGATCTGTTGAAATGCTCGCTGGTGGACTTCGGTCCACTCCCATCTTTGGTCTTTCTTGGTTAGTTCCCTGAGGGGACTTGCGATGCTTGCGAGATCCGGGATGAAACGCGCGCAGTAAGTTGCCATCCCCATGAAACTTCGCACCTCCGATGCAGACTGGGGAGGTTTGAAGTCTTTGATGTCTTGTACTTTGGATGGGTCAGGGGATACGCCTGCGGCACTGAAGATGTATCCGAAGAAACATAGTTCATCTTTGTCGAATTCACATTTCTCAGCGTTTAGCGTCAAGCCTGCTTTCTCGAGTCTTTCCAGGACTGCTGCTAGTCGCCGGTGGTGCTCGTCCTTGTCTGCGGCGTATACCAGGATGTCGTCACTGATGTTGGTGGCACCAGCTAATCCCGTGATGACTTTACGGATCTCGTGCTGGAAAACCTCTGCGGCGGATGAAATCCCAAAGTTCAGCCGCTTATACCTCATGAGGCCGAGGTGGGACGAAAACGTGGTGATGTACCGTGATTCTTTGGATAGTCTTAGCTGGTGGTATCCTGATCGGAGATCGAGTTTGCTGAATACCTTCGCCCCTGTGAGGTCTACGATAAGCTCATCAATGGTGGGAGTTACGTGGCGTTCTCGGCCGATGGCTACGTTGGGGAGCCTCATGTCGATGCATATTCTCACCGCGTTCTGCTGTTTCGGTTTCTGGGCTACCACCATAGGCGAGACCCACGGGGTCGGGCCTGATGTTTTCTCGATGATTCCAGCATCCTCGAGTTTGGATAGCTCTTCTTCTACGGCTGTTCGCAGGTGAAACGGGATCCGACGATGGCGCACCGCCTTGGGTTCGACGGTGGGATCTATGTGTAGCTTGATAGACCTCCCTTTCAGGCATCCGATGCCCTGAAATAGTTTCTTATGCCGACTTAGGATGTTGCTGAGTTCGTCGTGCTGGACGCTGAACGCAAAGTGTATCAGCTTTAGTTTCTCCGCAGTTCTGCAGCTCAGTAGGGTTTCGCAACCAGCATCTACGACGTAGATCCGTGCGCGGCAGTTTGTGTTGTTGTGCGCAAAGTTGGATTTAAACGACCCTTGCACTGGTAGGGGTTTCTTGGATCCATAGGCGTATAGTCTGACTTTCTTCTTGTGGAGTTTTTGTTTTGGGTGAATCCTGTTGAAAGCTGTCACGGGCATGACGTTGACTGTCGCGCCGGTGTCAATTATCACTTTGAGTGGGTCTCCGTTGGATAGGACTGTGCACGACGGTCTCTTCTTGTGGCGCGATCGGCCTGATTTGACTGCCGATATTAAGTGTACACGGTGTACTGGTTTTCTCCCTTTCTTCTTCTTCCCTTTGGTCTGTCTGTCGGGGGATGAGCTGCTGTCGCTGTCATCGCTGTCGCTTGAGCTCGGGGATCTTTGGGGCTCGTCGACTGCCCTCGCTTTACCTCTCCTCGTTTGTTGGCGGGGATGTTCTCTCGGTGCGAATCTCCTCCGTTGTTCTTGTGCTGTGCGGGAGCTTGGGTCTTTGTCATTTTTGTTTGGCGGATTCAGGCAGACTGCTGCGTAGTGGTTGAGGCGATTGCATTTTCTGCAAGTGGACCCCCAGGCGGGGCAAGAGTCGCCTTTGTGCCATGGGCCTCCGCACCATTTGCAGGCTTGATCACGTCCTTGTGGTTGGTGCGGCTTCTGGTACTGTTTCGGGCGAGTTGATTGTTGTCTGGAGATAGCTGCTACGTCTTCTGCGGGTCCGGGGTTGTCTAACGGTAGTCTCTGGATGGCGGCTTCCATTACCGCTACTTGGTCTTCTGTCTGTTCCCTGAGGCGTGCAGTCTCGAGAATGCGTGATAGTCGCATGTTCTTCTCTGACAGGATTGCCCTCCTTAGTTTTTCAGAAGAGATTCCATTGATGATCTGGAGGCGAATGGCGAATTCTTCGTCCGGGAATTCACAGCCTACGGCCATTTCGCGAAGGCGAGCGTGAAACTTGTCTACTGTCTCCCTCTCGCGTTGACGTGCCATGCAGAAGGGGAACCGTTCATAGTCCGGATTGAGGTCAGGCTTAAACATGTTGGTGAGCGCAGCCCTCGCCGCTGCGTAGTCAATGTCGCCCCCGCGGTTTGGTAGGGCGTTGAAAAGGCGCAGGGCAGCCGACCCCACGTTGAGCAAGAGGAAGGTGCGCATCTTTTTGGGTGCGGCGATCTCTCGTGCCTCTAGATGCATCTCAAATTGTTGAATCCATATTTCCCACCGGATGGCTGCTCCACTGGTGAAAGGATCGAATGGTGGCATGAACGTTGTCAGTGAGGGGTCTCTGCGCTCCTCGGTGATGCTCCTCCTCGATGATGAGGAGCCGGTGCTGATTCTTGTTGGGCTGGTGTTTGGGCTCGACATGTTGTTCTTTGGGATGAGTTCTTGGAGCTGAGCGTAGCTGGTGATGTTATTTTGCCTGCCTGGTGTGACGGCACGTGGCTTCGTGTGAAGCGCTGCGGTTTCGGGCCGTGGTGGGCCGTGCAGTGGCTATCTTGGGGTTGTTGGCGTGGCCAGATATCTCTTTTCCCTTTTGTTTGGTGTGGGAAGCGAGAGAGAAAAGACGGGCGTGGGCGGAGCCGGGCTAAACGCTTACCGGCCTCCGCGGAGTTGTCGTGGGTCTGTGGACGCCTCGGCTCCCTCTGGTGCTGGGAGGCGTGCAGTCCACACCCGCCTCGTCGCCAGTGTGATGTCCGCTCCGCCGCCTCTGGAGTGGGCCGCGGTAGCAGCGTGTTCGCGGCCTCCAGCAAGGAAGCCCAGCGCGCGGAGCATGCAACGCGCCGCGCAACAAAGGACACGCGACTCGTTGGCTGCGTGCATAAACCCGGACTGGCGCGAAACCGCCAGTTCCGGTGATTCCTTTATTTCTCCTCCCACTCCTTGCGTCACGTGACCCTTCTCTCCGGGCACGTGACACCACACACCCCAAGGGAAGACACAAATCTGGCACTCACAGTAAGGTATTTCCTCAGATTCTTTCCCACACCCACCTAATCGTTCTCTCTTCTTTATAACCTTCCCACCAACCCATCATCTCTCCTAAACCCAACAAGCTGGCTCCAAACTAGACCTAAATATGGCCCACAAAGGGAGAGGACCAGCACTACAACTTAAAGCTAACCATAGGATATAATTAGATACCGTTAGATCGCATCAGTTTAGAAATGTGAAAACTCAAAAACCTTTACTTTTACCTGGAAAGTGGTTTAGAGGATTATGATAACTATCTCTTGTTAAAGATGAATGCTAAGATTTGCATCATCAGCTGAACGTCATTAAGTAATTGTGACACCATTTGTATCGCAGATCACCCGCAAACATGTATATTCTAAAGGTAATATGGGAGCCGCAGCGACCTCGATTAAATGTTTGTTGTTTCTTTGACATACCTCAATACAAATATTTCCAAATTAAAAAAAAGAAGAAATGGGGAATGTGGATGGGTTTTTGAACTCCAGGATTATTATAGTAAAATAAAAGAAAAACAATGTTTAAATATTGTTTTCATATATCATAAAACCGATTGTCATATTCATTGTCGTATCCGTCCATAGACATCAATGGAGCTCTCATCCGCACTAACAAAATCCTCTTTCCTCACCCTCCTTGGCATTTCAAAAGGTTGACAGGTATGAGGAAGGAATGTTAGCTTCACGTAGAAACACACGTTAAACTGCGCAGAGCCTGATTCTACTTCGAGATAATTTTCCAAATGCCAAAATAACTTTCATTCAACTAAGAAAAACACAACTCCAGAAAAGGGGATTCGTAATAATGTAGGTTCTCTGCGAGGAACCCTTTGCAGGACGGTATCTTTCAGCTTGGTTAATACAAAAACTACAAAACAGAGAATTCTGGGAAGAGGGCATCTGACAGGAAGTGCTATCCTTACTATACAAAAGCACGGCGTGAAAACTTTCTCCGGTGTGAACCTGTTTTCTTTTCTCCCCAGTAGTTTAGCGGCCACAGTGATTAGAAGGATGTGGTCTTCGTCTTTAAAAAACTGATGAATTATTTTTCATCGCAGCTTGTAAAGGTTCACAGAGCAGAAGTCTTCAAGGGAATACTCATGTTTTCGACAGCCTCTTCCTGACGGTAAGATTTTGTTCTTCATTAGCAGAGGAGATAGAAGATGCTCTTTTTTGCAAATAAACATTTGAAATGACAGGTCCTTTCCACGCCGTTCGTTAGTAAAACCCAGTCTTCCCTATAGCACTCCCGGTTTGGTATAGCTCTATTTTTTCATGCCAAATATGATTTCTTTTACCACAAACATTCACCATTCGTAATTCAGCATGTTAGTTTAGCCCACGCCACTCTTTTTAAAAGTTATTTGCATTCTGTCTTAAATTTCAATGCTCGTAGGATTGCCAACTGTACAAAGTGATGATAATGGTAACAAATGGCATTTTTTTTAACACCTACACATAGCTAAAAAACAAAAGTCAGACTGGTGTACTTACAACACTGACGGCGCTTGGGTTCTCTCCAGCGTCTCTACTAGGATTTTCAATTTCCTGGGCGGCAAAATACATGCACCCACCCTCGTATCTGTGCTGCGCAAAATACGTGCACCCCACTAAACCCCCCCCCCCACCCCAATTTGCATATCTGTAGACATCATCTCAAGTGAACCGGACACTGCAAGGAAGGAGGGTCACCAGTCTTTGATACATGGGGCATTGTTGAAAGTGGCGTTATAAGAAGTTGCTACGAGTTGTGGATTGTAATATATGAATGGCCCCTACTATTTGTTGATGCATAGCAACACTATTAGTTACTTGGTGAAACCTGGATGTGAGCCCAGACTGCAAAGTAGGTGCTTGACCTCATATCGCCCCAGCTTTAGGTTTTACAAATATTTCAGGTTTGGGTTTTACCAGATCAAATAATACTTTAGTTTGATAGTGATGCCTTGAAAAGTACACACATTACTTACTAGAGTAACCTGATTACATAGTCAATGAAAACACGTTGTTAAAGGGACTTCATGGTTAAGTTTTGCTAGAAAAACCTTATAAATTCAGAGACCGAGCGACACTATGGTTGCAGTGCAATATCGAAAAACCAAAGAGCTTCTCCAGTTATGGTAAGCTATGCACCCAAATGTTGAGCCCCCACCATACACAGCTCAGACTACACCTAGGACATCAAAGATGACATTGCAAATGGCTTCCTCGATGATCTCACATTTCCCGTAAACTTTGTATTCCCTGCCGAAGAATTCAGTTAAGTCCCCCAACCCAACAAAGAGATGGCAATTCTAGTGTGCAGTTTGTGGGGAGAAGGGTAATATTAGTATTCCCTCCCACCCACCCTGTATTTAGGTGCAGTTCCCTCCAGAAGTCTGCAAGGTCTAGATCTGTTAAAGCAGCATTTAAGGCCGTGGTGGATGGGGAGGAAGGATCTGACCAGCGCTGTCTCTCATGCAGTTAGTTACCTCCACATAAAGTGAAGCCCTCCCTCCTATGCGCAACAAGGGAACACAGCATACGTACATGGGACGGGATTGCATGGTTTGGGAAGGATGAGTTAACAATGCAGATTTCTCTATGATTGAGAAAGCCCTGTACAATTTAAATACCGCCCCTCCCCATCCTTCTCCACCTCAAGCAATTGGAAGGGCAGCAATTCACTAATCCAAGTTAGCACTCCCCTAGCAAATTTGGAGTATGTGGTGCCATAGCCAATTCAGCCAATAGGTGGGTCTCCTGGAGTAAAGCTATAACAGATTTTCTTGCGCTGCAAGTAAGATTTCACCCGGTTTCTACTAAGATAGGAGCTCAGGCCACATACATTCCAGCTCAATATTCTAACAGTGGCCATGGTGGTGTCATGTGCTGGTGAGCCCCAGTGAGACCCTGGGGGCCACCTTGCTTGTACAGGAGGAATTCCCAGCTCAATCCCGAACCCCACGAATCAAACATTTGTGAGCTTGCTTTATAATGCGTAAGGTATTATCCCAGTCCCTATGAAACATCCACCCTGGCGCCCGCCAATTACGCCAGACTTCCACCCCTGTGTGCCGTACTGTATGGAGTAAACAAAAATGTAACATTAACAACACAACTTCAAAACGTTGCCCAACAATACCACGTTGCTCAGGCATTCCGTTACCAGCAGGGCCTAGAGTGGGCGTTTTGTACCAGCTAACGGGACCTGCAACAGGCCAGTACCTAGTGTGAACTTGTGTGCCAGTGGATATGACCAACACTGGGTGACTGGTTTTCGCCCCACTGTATAAGAATAGTATTTGCAGCGGTATCTAATGTCCCAATAGCGCAAATCAAAGGAAACCGGCAAAGTGGCCAGGATTCACAAACTTGTTTTTTTGATCGAAAAGGACTAGTGCAGGGGGTCGGGCACGAACATCCAAGGTGCAGAAGAATGTTATGGTGCCCTGTATGCCAGTCAAATTATCAGGTGTCTGAGCTGCCCTTGTCAGCCAAATTATGTTCCATACACATGTTAGCAGCTGCAGGACTATCCAGAAAGTACGATTTGCCATTACTGTAAGTAGTTTTAAGCACTACCTGGAAATACTGCATTGAAAGCACGACAATCGTACTTTGAAGGTGTTGTAACCCTGCAGAATGTTCTTTAGCGTTTGGCCTGAGCTATTGGTGCACATACATGGAAGCCTCAGACAGAGAATACAGTTTTGATCCTTTATATCTAGGATGACTGAGTCTACTCTTAGTTTCATTCACTGGTCCTAGTATTTGTCTCCCACTTTCCATTCTAGTTGTGACCTGTCTGTGCCTATCCATCCATGCGTCTACTATTTCTTTTATACTTAGCCAATACTCTACATCTGTGGTCCATGCTGCAACCTTTGCCTATATTAATGTATTTTTAGATTGCTTTATTATCAACAGAACGTAGTAGACTGTTTGTTTCAATAAGTGCACTTTGTGATAAAGGGAGTAGTTAATGAGAGGCCTACCTATCACCCTTCACGTGTTGGGAGCAATACCCTAAACACAACGCTTTGTAAGGACTTTCCATCAGAATTGTTACAAATTAATGATGTGATCAATGATGCCATTTGTAATGTCATCTTTTCCCTGGGTTTTAGTCTGAGCAGTACATGGTGGGGGCGCATGTTATAGTTGCCTAGGTTACCATAACTAGGACATTTCTTCTTTATTTTTGATTTTGCGCTGCAACCATAACCTCCCTTTTTACCAACGTTTCTTTCATTGAATTTCCAAGGTCTTTATTGGTGCAACCTGACCATAGCGTCCCTTTTTGACAAATGTTTTTTTGGTGGGTTTTTTGGACTGACTTTCAACGTTTTAACTTAAGAAGTTTCATGATGTTCCAGCACTGGATGTAAATTATTAATAATTCTACTTTTAACATATTAGAAGGGACTATAACGCTCCTTTAAGAAACATATATTTTTGTAGCGCATACTGACTTGTCACTTTGAGCAGCGCATGTTTGGGATGCAAGTCATGGGTGAATTGCTCAGAGTATGAGGCTCAATCATGATGACCATGGCCCACAAAGCCACCCACAATAGGTGCTGGACCTAGCTTGCAGCCTGGTGCAGTTCCCACTATACCAAAATAGGACTGTGGTCCTCTGCTAATGACTTGTGACCACAATCTCTGGGGCTTGTGCTTCAGTCATGTTGCAGGTCCTGCGCGCTATGTAGTCCTTGCCGAAAGGCCAGGCCCAGTATCCACTTTAACCCTACTTATACCTGGCCCCCAGGCCATTTCTTAAGCACCAAAGTTGTATTGCTATTTTATTTGTACCTACATTTTGGCACTTTTGAAAAAATATAATACAGGACTGATTAACACTAAATTAGCAAAAGCACGCTTTCAGTACCTGGCTGAAGCTCCTCATGCAAGTGTGATGCAAATACGCCCAGCAGTCCGGGCTGTAGCTGCAAGTCAAAAATGTTTTCCTATTCAAGTCTACATGCATTTCAAAAAGTTTGGGACCCCCCCCCCCCGAGTGAAACTTGACGAAGCTGCACCAAACTTTTTGCAAAACAATCAGGTCTGTGTTTCTTTTCTTTTGCACAGTTTCGTGTGTGTTCTTCGAGCGGCGCCAAAATTCTAGGCCACCCAAAAACTGCTCTTCCTATGAGGAATACCGTTCACGCATTCGGGCTGGTTCTCTAGCCTCATTGGTTCAGCATTTTCAAGATTTGGGCCACACTGACAGCGAGATGCAGTGGTTGGTGGTCTACCGGGTCTTTCTGGATTCTACCCATATTAGTACATAGATTAGATTATCCCAGTTACAGCAGCAGTGGATTATTCGCTGTAAAACGCATTTTGGAGGGGCTAAATGAAAAGATACAATGGTCTTCCCTCATTGAAATTATTGCTTCATTGATTTTTCTAGTTACATCTGCCAGTTTCCTCCAGACCTCTTGAGTCGCGGGCTCATTTGAGCAATGTGTGTCTGCAAATAGAGGCAGGTGTGCTAATTGATTTGTGCCCTGCAGTGGTGTTTTTCAATACTTGCGCACTGGGTTGTGCTTTTAATCTTGAAACAACTTGTATGCATCATTGCTTGATGCATTTCACTTTCTTTTTAGATTCTTCTTTTTTTGCTATTAACGTCTGATCCACGCACACTACAGCTTTGCATTCTGGTTCCATGTTCCCTTCATGTTCATACATTGCACTCCATCGTGACGGACAACGTTGACGCACATCCGCCAGGGGATTCTATACAACATAGGTTTCAGTTTTGTGCATTTTGTGCACCTTATATTCGTACTGTTGCATTCTTTTTAGATTCAGCCACCTTGGCTGTACACGTTTAGCTTATGTGCACTAGAACCTTGTGGACTGGGTGACATGGCTAGTCATGCCCTGACACTCCCTTCCATCATGGCCACTAGTGTTGAAACTACATTAGTGTTGTGGCTCAAGTTTGTTTTTCCCACTTGACCAACGTTCAATTTGCGGTGCTTTTCGCCTTTGATTTAGTTTGTACGCCGCTGTATAACCTTGTGCTGCAAATCGAGTGCGGCGCCTCTATGACCAGGTTCTAGAGTAAGTTGGGGTGTTCGAGAGTAAGTCGGGGTGTGGTTGCGTTACTACTGAGAGTTCTGTGAACATTTCTTTTTCGAAATTGTGCAGGTTTTCAGAGTTTGGTCTGTTTTCATTTTACACAGCTGCCATACAACCATTGCTGGTTATAAGATGGCTGCTTTCCAGTACACCTGAATACACTCCCACTCTGATTGCTGTTTGGAGGTCAGCATACAACTTTTCTTTTATGGCTGTTGACTTTTTGGCTTATGTGTGACCAACTCATATTTTGGTCTTTGTTGTTTTTAGGCTCTGCTTGGGTCCTGTGCAGAGCCAGGAATAATGTAACGAGGGGGCGGGGGGTACGGGGGTTCGTTAGAAGGCTTTTAATGACAGTTTAACTGTGATCTCCAGCAACATACATTGGATTAGGTATCTTATTTGACTAGGGTTATGCGTATATATAGGTGTCCTGTATTTTATTTAATTCATTTTTTTTATTTGTGTTTTTGGTTTTCACATGTTCATTTTATGTTTCTTATTTTTGTAGCTGCATAATTACACCCTTTTGCCCGTCTCCCATTTGCATATTTTGGCCTGAAGGCTGGGCCCTTTTGGCCCACTGCAGCCGAAACTCGGGTCGGCAACCATTTATTTACCCTTTGAATGGTTTTGTGCATATCTACAAACCTGGGGTTCTTCCAGGTTGTCTTCTAGTGTGAATAATTGAGCAAGTGTAATGATGGGTACATGGAAATGAGGTACAGCAAAGGATACAGCACTAACCTGAACAGATACAGCCCGTGAAGAATGGGGGATCCTCTTGGATCAAAAACACCATGAAAAAGGACAAACCGTTCTTCCGGTCTGACCTCTGAGTGCTGGGACAGATGGTAAAAGCTGTTCTTGTAATGTACAAGCAAAGCCAGGACTTTTCCCTGTCGCAGACAGGTTGTGTACTGTACACTGGATACCAGACATACTATCTGGGCAGTCCCACGATAAACACTACCCTAAAGGGGCCCTCTGAGACATTTGCTTCTTGGTGCGATATTAATAAAATGGGGGAACGGGGGGGGGTTACAAAAAAAATGAAGTCTGGTCATCTACATTCCTTGGTAAATTTCAAATGTGGTAAGAGCTTAAGGGAGTGGAAAAGAAGTGCAATACATTTGATAACCTTCACGATTTCTAATGACCCGGAAAGATCCAAATCTTCCAAGTAAATGTCATCTTCTGGCATGTATTCATTGCCACTGGTGTGATCTAACTCATGAAGAGCTAGAGGGGAATGATGATGGAGAAGGGTATATATGCGATAAGTAGTTCTTGCAGGTCAAGGAGTGAAGCAGATCATTAAAAGTAATGGAATTGACCAGTAATGATTGCAGGTAAGGTTAGAGTGTTCATTATCGGGAGAGATACTGTAGTGCGCCAATGTACAGTTATTAATCAAATGTTATTTTTGAAAAGAGCTTTTAACTGAGCAAGAGGCGATTCTCTTCACTCCGAAGAAGGATGAGAAGGCTTTTCACATGGTTGGTGCAACTGGCTTTGAGAGCTCTTCTCTGTTGCTCTTCTTTTTGATAATGGTGATGGTACATTTTGTTGTACTTGAAGATCTAATGGGTGTATTTGTTTAGTCTTTCGCTGAAACATGTTAGTAATTTCTTCCATTAGGCTTGATATAAAATGTGCAGGGTTTTGAAATCAAGTAGTCTCTGATTTGCTTGAAACCTATGGAGGGTTTCCAGAGGTGGTCTTTATTTAATTCCCTTCTTCTAATCCCATAATCGTCCTGAAATCCTAGAGGCCCTCTTCTGTAGGAGTTGCATTTTGGTGGATCCAACATTTAGGGAGGCAATACTAGAGGCTCCTACAATCGTCAATTTGAGCTAAAACCCTTGCTCTTGTAATTGTATATTTTATGGGACACATTCAGGAAAGGCAGACTGAGCTTATGCAAATTGAGTTGAGAGTGGGATTTCTTTTTTTTTTTTTTTTATCCTGTGTTCTCTTAGTGTAGGGCAGATTAACATTCCACGGTACACGGCTTGTGTTAGTGGGAAGGGATATTGATCCATGGTGCAATGCCAAGAGAACAGTATTGTAGGAGGAATTTATACTCTTGACAATCACCTCTGCAACCATCCAATCTTGTATGTTTTAGAAGACCAGTTGAGATTCCTAGTGAGGCTTTTCTGCCTTTGCGCCATTTTTGCGAAAATAAATCTACTCCAATGATCGAGTAAGGAAATCCTTGTATGTAAGATAGTCTCAAATCAGTTTTTGGTGTTTCAATGTCAAAATAAAGTTTTGTTGACCAAAGTTCCAACACTAGCAATTCTTTTCTCCTTGGTGAAATATGGACGTTCCACTTCCTCAGAACAGCACCAATGATATTCCCAGCCACAATGCCATGTCACCACGTTTAGTAATCCAAGAAGACTTGCCACAGGTCAAAAGAAATGCAACTTCTGCAACTGTCAGTGAAACACAGTTCTTGGTCAACAGTCAGTGTATCATTAGTTAAAAGATTAGGATTCACATTTGGTATATTTGTTGGGATGATTTTGCAGTGCTGCTGCTTCTAATTCAACAACTTCACTTCTACTTAAGTTTACCATGAGAACAGTCTCCTTTGCCTCATAGTACTCCACTTGGCTTAGGCTACAGAAATGTTGCATCTAGTGAGAACCAGATATACTACCACAGCTTCAGTAATTTGTGGTTTGTGGCTGAAGTCACCTCCCCAAGACTTTAGAGTATAAATGACTATAATAACTGTGAAACTCTCTCCCATTGTCTGTCATCCCAAATAAATTCACCCCTCGGGATTCCCTGATGTGGTTGGGTTTTCTCGCTGCGGCTATCATTCGAGCTTGAAGTGCACCTGTCTTCTGTCCTTTCTCATACTGCCTAATGAGATGCGACATTTGCAGCAACCAGACCTCCCGGAGTGCATTGGCTGAAAAGTCGTCCAGTTCTTTCGGAATATCGGCCAGCTTTCCCCCGTCTGCTTGAATGTGTTCTCCAGCGTCTTAAGTTTGGCCTTATTGTTCTGTAAACTTTCCTAATTATTTTCAGGATACCCGCTCTTTGGTGAAGCAAATCCCACGGATCTAGCATTTAAAGATCCCACAGTGTTTGTGGGGAATCCTTGATGCCCTCATTGGTTGCCAAGAAGGCACGTATTTCGGTTTTCACCTCCTAGCCAAAAAAAGAGTATTGTGTTGCGCGTCTGCTTTTAAAGAGACAATTTGCCCCCCGCACCACCACTCAAAGTGTAACTGCTTGGAGAGGCCGTATGATGCACCCACCAATGGAAAGTTTAATCGCGTAATCGTGCGTGTTGCGTGCGCCATATATCCGCCAAGTTGTATAGGGCGCAGATATCTAGGATTTTCTGACTAGAGTTTGATTGTTACCTCATGCCTTTAGAGGATCTGTCTATTTCTACATCTAAGGTTGTGCTGAAGTCACCTCCCCAAAAAATGGAGTCACCATCATTGGGTGTTAAGGGTGTTAAGTGCAAAGTCACCAAGTCACAGAATTCCAGCTCATCAGTGTTCAGAGTATGTTAAGTAGAGAGCCTGATTTCCCCCTCATCCTAAAACCAAGAATGCCTTTCCGTTGTGATCTTTATGCACTTCCTGTAATTGAAATCTGAGGGAATGGTGAACAAGGATTGCGACCGCCCAACCCCTCGTATAGGAGGAAATGAAGAAGAATAATATCTGGCAGTTCTCACTTCTGGGGTTTCACAGGGTTCTGCGCTGTCTCCTATTTTGTTTAATGTCTGCATTCACCTTCTGGCCAAGCTCATCCAGTTCCACTTGTTCAGCTGCTATTCCTATGCCGCCGATGCTGAAATAGTCATGCGTCTCGATCTGCCAGCAGCTGATGCTGCGGTTTGTCTGTGATGCTGCTTGGAATCTGTATGAATCAAAATTGGTTGAGGCTGAATGGAGACAAAGCTGAAATTTTGGTAATTGGTTCTTCTGTTTCATTTTGGACACCAGCCTTTTGGCTGACTTCCCTAGGTCCTCTTTCTACTCCAGTGGTTGTGGTTAACGGCTTGTGTTGTTGTAAAATCTCAGCATCTCTTTCTGCGGAAGCCCAGGTCAGCATGGTTTGTCAAAGTGGATATTTAAAATTGAAATTGAAATTTCTCTGCAATTCCTACCGGCTCGCTTCCATCCTGGGGATTATGGACCACGGCAATTCTCTCTACTGGCCTCAACCCCTCCATCTGTTCAACCGTCTGCAGGTTCTGTAGAACTCTGTAGCTAGAGCGGCCACAAATACTCCTTTTGTGCCCCTCAATCTCACCAGTTCTTCGCTGCCTTCATTGGCTTCCAATTGGCCACCATATTGAGTTTAAACCACTCTGTATTGTTTTTTCTTTTTTTTTTTTTTTTTTTTTTTTTTTTTTTTTTATAGCAATGGCGCAGAATATCCTCAGGAAAAGTTTTGCCTGTATATTCCTTCTCTAGCTTTTTAAGATCTGAGCATGTACTTCTGATCTAAGTGCCCAAGTTTAAATGCTCACCGGTCTGAGGAAGAGTCTTCTCCGTGGCTGCAGGAGTTCTCTGCTTACGTGCAACAGTAATCTTTTATTTTGCAATCTTAAACTCTCCTTCTTTTGACTGTTTCCTTTTTCTCTCTCTCTCTCTTCAGCGCCACAATGCCTTAACTGGTGAAGGTTGCGCTTTATAAAAAAGCTATTAACATAAACTTAACATTAACCTCTACCTTTGGATGGTTGCATTAAGTGAGTCTCTTGTTGAAATGCCACACTAACATCATGCCGCCTCATATAGTGAAACATTTTGCAGACCTTTTTTGGCTTGTTGCTACCCCCATATGTTCCAAGTGACCTATGTCATTTTCCCGCTGAGAAAACCGAGAGATCCATTTTTAACCAGCCGCATATAAAGGTGGAAATAATATTGCTAGACCCTTTTCACCACGCCTTATATCTACATACATTTAGTATCTGTGGTCCCACAGTGTCATCTAGTGGATTTTACACTGTTTCAATTTCTACAAAGGTTTCTACTGTAGTTTTTTTTTTTAAATGTACCGAACATATATTCCACCTACACTTGACCTATAACTGTACCATTTTTTTTCTTTTCTTTTTTTCACATACATAACCTGTAATACTGCATTATTGCCTACAATTCGTGATTCATACATCCTGGCAATGTTTTTTACTTTCTTTTGACATTCATTATTCCCCCCCCCCCCTTCCGTTATTCTCTTAATTTTTTTATCTGCAATATATTCACTGCTTACCACCTTGACCTGAACCGCCCATTGAACCTTGCATAAATCAACACAATCCGGACAGCGCAAATTCTCAGGGAACATGACCCGTTCAAATCAAGGTCGGCCAAGTGTAGGTGCGAACTGTCAGAAAGACGTTTATGGTACGAGACACTCTGAAGAACAAAACTACAGTCCCCCCACACGGGGAAGGATTCACTCAAAATCTTCCCAGGCATAAACCAACCTTAGAAACAGGAGCACTCCCAGTGCTCCATACAACCGTCCTGTTAGATCAGATTTTTATAATATAATAAATCTTCCTGACCTGTGTCAACCCCAGAGCTTTTTGCTTGGACTTGGTTATTATTTTGCCTTGTCACTAGGTGAGTGGGAATATTTTTCCCCTATCACCTATCCTTTTACTCTTTTTATGGGTGACCATTTTATGTCTCTACATAGTGTGTTTGGATTTATAGTTCCCTATAACTTTTGGGCTTAGACTGGATTGCCCCTTTGGGCTTCCCTTTGTAATTTCTCTTTAATGTACTAGGGGTAAAGTGGGGTTGACATCCCCTTTACAGTTTAAGTAGTGAGCCACCAGCACACCGCACCTTATGTGGAGTTCTGGGGATATTCACTGTATCCCCTTTCTTACTTGGATTGTAACATTTTTGTTACAAAAGCAAGTGCACTTAAATGGCGGTGAACTACTTTCATGACTTTCAGTCATTATTACTCGCAGGCTGTTAAGTCAGCCGCAGTAATGCACAGGCTCCTTCTTTTTTCACCATTTCTCATTTCCTTGTTATTTCCTAGGTCGTCTTCTGCCATTCTAGGTGGGAAAGACCTTGGTGGAAGTTTTGCCTTCGGTAGAAATCATTTGTAGTTCCCTCTGAGGCGATAAGGCAGGAAGCGAGGACAGAGTCCAAGACACTGCAGCCCTTTGAATTTCATCTTGCCTGAAAGGAATCCGTTCCTATGGGGGGTGGAGGGGATCTGGCTGTCCTGATTGAACAGCCAGAACGCCTCTTTCTGTAAACTGCAGGGAGAGTTTGTAGAAGTTGTGCTGTAGTTCCTGATAAATACTCCGATCCTGGAGCCTGCTGACAAGTTGACTACTGGAACCAAATCCAAAGAGCAAGATGAAGAAACGACAGCTGTAACAATTTCCAGTGACCGGAGAGTCTGCTGTGCAATCGGAGTCTGAAGTAACACTTCCTTTCAATCGACCTGGGGGTCCCGAATTTGGCGACTCCTACCCAGAGGCTGGTAAGTTCCACTCGTCTTGAGAAGACCTGCAAAACAAGCCATCCCCTGACGTGCTATGAACTTGCTGGGCTGCAGAACGCCAATACCAGGGGACCTCCCGCAAGAGTGCATTGCATGGTCTTCCGTCTGATTTTTATCTGAAAATTTGGTGAACTCCTGCTGGACCTCCCAGAGACACGAGTGGAATCCCTGAAGTCCCCTCACCAGAGTGCAGGACCGAGAGAGCGAAGACAATCTGACCTGCGATATTCGTCCTTCATCTGGCCCCTCTAAAAGGGCGCCAAATGCACAGAGCCGTGGGAAAATGCAAAGAATCCTTTGTTGGAAGTCTCCCCAGTCGATGTCCGCCGCCAGTTTTCCTTCAGAATCCATTTCTTCAGTCTGCTGACCAAGGACCCAAGAACTGGATCCTGTGCTGCTGCATTCTGAAGGCATCCACTTTTCATTTCTGTCAAGGTACTGTGTTGGCTTGAGTAATACTTACCTTAAGTCTTGTGTAAATCCTGGGAGGCTAAGTGGGTGATTTCAGTGTTGGGAGTTTGCCCATACCGTTCACCCAGGCCTAAAGCTGGAAAGCGTATAGGGAGCATTAGTCCCTAATCCCTTTTCTACTCTTAAAGTGTTACTTTTCTGATGAGATATCCTCTGGAACTCTGACTTTCCTGCAACTGGACCTTCTGCTGACCTTCCTATAGCTGGGTCCTAGACCACTACGGTCCCTCTTCTGCCACTGAGTAAACGCATGCTCAAGAATTGGGGAAGGATTTTGATAAGGCTTCTGTCTAGAAATCTGTAACGAGTGTTAAAAGTACTTACTGGGTTGTTGAGTAACTTTGGTTCTGTAATAGAATAAGTTACAAAGTGTCTAAACGTTTCTTTTGTGTTGTGCATTAATCACATCAGACTTATTACACACATTGGACCTCATTACGAGTCCGGTGGTAGCCGTGCCGGGAAAAACGGGCAGGCTGCCGCCGGACATGTAATACCATTCCGCGTCCGTGATTGCCAGAATCACCGGGGCACTACAACCCTGGTGACCCGGTAATTCTGGAAGCAGAATTCTGTAAATCCCCATTCCCATGGAGTCCTATAGGACTCCATGGGGACCATGGAAACACTGCTTCCGTCTATGACGGAGCCAGTGTTTCCATGTCCGCCTGCAGGCAGGTGTTGTTACTCTCGCCAGGTCAGACCTGGCGGGACTGACACCTCCCGGCTGCAGGACTTGTAATCAGCCGGTCCGGAAACAACGGTGGCGGCGGATTTACCGCCACCGTTGTTTCCGGACCGGCTCACTTGTAATGAGGCCCATTGTTTTGTTTTGCACATAAGAAACATAAAAACAATTACATATATAGCATAACAAATCAAATACAATGCAACAATACCATAAAAAGCAAGACTTACTTACTAGGTAAAACTGATAGACGGGAAGAAAATGTCAGTCATGTGCTCATTATCAATCATAACGATAGTTTAATACAATTTAGTTCATTCAGAAACTTTAATAAGGCAATAGATTAGCGGAATCTTCTTGCCAGATGAGATTTGATGCCAAAAGGCTTGAGTATGGAGCCATGAAGAGTCGTGGACAAAATGTTTAAAGTATTTAATTCTCAAGGGGTAAGTAGCTGGACAGGATATTAGCAGATGATGACCATCCTGTATGAACCCCTCACAGCAAAGGGAGCAATTGGCTGCAGATGGATGTAATTTCATCCAGATGCAGTGTGTTTGATTGGTCTTAATTTACTTATCTTTGAAGTTGCTTGTTGCTCCTTTTAAAATGTATAGAAGTTACTTTACTAGCTTTGAATCGTGTTTCACTCTTCTGAACAGTAATGGTGTTGGTAGTGTTTTATAATTTCTAAAGTGAATTGTGTGTAAAAGCCATACAATAGGATGTACCCACCTTGACTAGCTGTGTGCTTTTGTAAACGTGTGTTATTGGGTTTTGTGTTGCCTGATCTGCTTTAGTGCATTTCTAAAACGGTGTTGGAGTTGACACTTTTCTTTGAGTTTTTACTTGCCTGTCAATTGCTGAAGGCCATTTGTAAAAGTGTAATAGTTTCCTTACTTGAATAGCTTTGTCATTCTTATGATTGGGTTATGCTTTCCCTGAACTGCTTGAGAGCACTTCTAAAATAGTCCTAAAAGTTCCTACTTCCCTTAGAACTGCGCCCCACACTTCAGAAAAGTATATTCTGTTCCTTTCTGACTTTGAATAACTGCTGCATTTCTTAAAATTAATGTAGCTGAGTTATGTCAAATAAGTAATCTTAATTGCCTGACTGAAGTCACTCGGTGTGTGGTGAGAAGACTACATGGTAAATTACTCGCGTATAGGGTTGTACTTTTCCCTGAATTGCTTCTGGGCGCTTCTCAAATAGTTTCACTAGCTTTTTACTTGTCCCTGTGTAGCTTACGGCCCCACTAGAAAGTATACAAGTCGAGTTTTAAGAAAATAGGATTGGTCTGTAACTGTATCAATTCTTGAAATAATTAAGTGTATCTATAACTGAATAACCCTGTATATTGGGACCATTATGACCCAAGTCCCTTGAATTACTTATTGTATTCTAAAAGTATACCTAACTGGTTTCACTCCCCAAGAATAGCTGACTGCCATTCTGAATGTGTTATAGGTTTGGCTCTCTTTGACTGCTTACTGTCATACTTTGGTTTGTATACTATAAGTATGGAGTTGGTTTTTATAATTGTATTTATACGATCTGTTATAGTACTTATCTGCCCCAAGATTTATCTTGGCATACTTGTATTTAAATAAACCCTGTATTTGGTTACATGTCATATTAACGAATCAAACCATAACAAATACTTTTATAACAAAATTAAAATAACAATGTTCATTTTTTTTCAATGTGGGATGCCCCCACAAGCCCATTATTTCCCCAGCTGTATTATCCCACCCCAACACCCCCCCCACCCGTTTCAATCCCTTACCCCACCCGCATATATACATTTAACAACAAAAAAATGTTACGTTCTTTTTCATTTGTTATAAAAGTTACTTGTTGTTCTAAATTTCTTAGTATCACTCTATACCCTTTATTTTTACAATACATAGTGGTTTCTTTGGACCATATGCATGCTGCAATTTCTTTGGACCAAGCTACAGCCTTCGCTCCCTCCTAAAATAAACCTGGCTGCTCTGTCTGCGCTACCAAATGTTCCCAGGTGGTACAGCCTTTTACTAAAAGTGGTTTTGTACTGCCTCTGATATGGTTTTATGAAGCCCTTAGTTGGACATGAGAAAAAACTGTCCCTAACACCCACCCCACCGAACAATCCTAACTGGTTCGGAAGCCACCCCCTCTGTTTGCCCGCAGTAATGGTGAAATACACTTGTGCCTCCACCCAGCTACAGCTCCATAAAACAATTATACCGACCCTGAGTCGTGATGGAGCCACTATGGGCCGTAAACTGAGAGGAGCCTCCATGGCGGACAGCCGGATCTCAAAGCTAACCCTGCAAATAAAATGGCTGACTTTGCCACCTATCGAGTCCATGGCAAGACCAATGTCGCTCTAAGGCGGTTCCGCCGGACTCTCCACCATATCTCGGGATGAATGTTCAGGAGTCCATCTAGAAACTGGCTGACCTCTTTGTGTGAATTGAAATAATGTGTTACATTGTTGAATTCAGAGTTTTGCGAGAAATAACACTGAGTATTTGATATCGAAGTCTCAAAGCCTGCGCCTTTGACTGTCCTAGGGCCGAGAAGTCAGGCGGGTGGTAGCTGTGGGGTGGAAATCTGAAGGATAGTTCACCCTTTTCTCTTGCTATGGGGTGTCCTGATCCCTGTAGCTGAGGATGCTTGCCACAATGAGGCTCAGTGGGGCTCCTGGAGGAGGTCGTGATGTTGGAACCCTGAACACTCTTTCCACTATGAACACAGAGAAGAGAGCATCCCTGCCAAAGAGTGTTTCACATACCTTCTCAATAAAGTCTTCCATGCGACCAGTGAATTGTTCTCTTATCCCAACCAGGCGAATAATGTTCCGCCTTGCTCTCCCTTCTAAAGCATCAGTGTTGGCGGTGATTGTCGTTAGTCTGGGTGGGCCCCTCGCTGTCGCATCCTCCAGGACCGGAATCCTGTTTTCAGCATCATCGAGCCTGGCCCCATGCTTGTCCAGCCACAACAGTATGAGGTCTACTTTAGTATCCAGGACGTCCAGCTTCCCTATGCCTTCTTTAAGGTGGAGCGGATGTTCTCTCATATTTAGCTCTGTGGTATCTGGTTGTGCTTCTGCTCCTTTAGACATGGGGGTCTGATTTGCTGTCTCCCCACACGCTTTGGCCCTTTTCGCGGTGTTGACCCTCAGGATGTGCTGATTTGCATATGGTCTTTCCCCTTCTGTAATGGTTTGGCACGATTTCCTTAAGATCATTAAGGTAAGTTATGTCATTAACTTTTAGGTGCTCCTTGTGCTACCAATGCTACCTGTGATACCAGATCCGAAAATGGTGTAATAAAGGGGTCCCTTGAGAAACAACATGGGGCAAGCAAGGGCACACTTTTCCCAATATAATTGTTAGATATCAATATACTTTAACCATACATTGTGGTTTTTCATCAAAAGTTTATATTTTTCAAACAATAGATATACAAACAAATATATTGTTCAAAAGTAATTGTTGAGCATTACAGTACTACCAATCTCAAAGTTTCAGCTTTCCTAATATATGGATGATATGATAATTTTCAATCAACATTAATTTCTCAAGGTGTACATTTCATTAAGGCAACTTTGTCTACATTACATTCAGGTATACAACATAATACAAATTGTGAGACTTTGGTTTATCCAGACATCTTGATGGGAATGAGTTCCATATGCTTAGATTGCGCTGAGTATTCTCAGAATGGCATCTCCAATCCGTTACTACGTGTTTCGGGTCTTCATACCCTCTTTCAGGTAAAGATAGCAGGACTTTTATGCTCTTTTCTAAAAATGAATAGATAAAAGTAATTACATTTAAATGCGTTAATCAATTTATATTGAGTTCTCCTATTTTTACTTAGGCACAGATAAATTACTTCTTTAGACTCAAGGGCACTAACCTTGGGATTAGTAAAGAGCTGGGTGTGGAGACTCTTCTCGTTAGTCTGAGAAATTCTTTTGCCAATTCTGTGGATGAAAATACTACATTACTGCATTGTTTGTTGTTAAACATTAGGTCTCCAGTGGGACATGTCCCTGGGTAAGCATTGTGCGCTGTGTGCCACTGGCAGACCAATATCATTTAGTACCTATGATGTGATTAATTAGGTTGAAAATCACTCACCTAATTGGTTTCCTGCTGTACGTTATATGGGCTGCTACTTCTATTGGACCAGTCAGTTGCTGAATATGCTGTGTCTTTGATGGCAGTAAATCATTCTAGGTATTAAGACGCATGTGGTTACAGTCGCAATAGATCTAGACTGTGTTGCCGCATCCTGTTACGGGTGTGATAGATGTCTATTTGTTTGTACCTTTTTAAAGAATGCAACACTCGTCATGTTCCTTCATTTCTTTTTCTGAGTTGCTGGGGAAACGCTGTGGCGTTGTCCTCGGTGGCGTTCAAAAAGTAGAGATCGGCAATGGATGTGCGCTTAACTGTTGTGTCCTCCCTGTATACATATATACAGTTCTGTCAGTTACAGATCGCTCGTCTTAATGCAATTTGTATAGGTTGCTCGTCTTATTGCAATTTGTATAGTTTATACCTTGGTAGATTGTTATATCTAAGCTTACTTATAAAACAGTTCTGCTTTCCTGGCTATTTAATGGGTATTGCCTTCATTTCCCTTACATTTAACATTTAACTCAGAATTGGTACTTTATAATATCTAGGTGAGTATTTATTTTTTGTTGGAACAGTCCAAACTAATCGGCTAACCGTTGTTTCACTGCCATTGCGTCTTTTCATTGAATGGTGAACATTTCTTGCACATTATATTCGCTCAGTTGATGGTACAATCACAGTTAGATAAGTAATTCATGTGCATATCTGATTAGCACATATCTGATTAGCACTATCATTGTGAACATTGTATACATGCAGGAGTTATGGTGGTCAATTTAATTACTGCATTTACAGAAAATAGTTCAAATCCCATTCCAAGTTCATACCACGAGGATAGATGGTTTCGAGCTTACCAATCCAATAAATCTCTTTGCTGGAGTAATCTGGTTAAGTTCCCCTTCACCCCCTTCTCGGTAGGGTTCACATGTTCCAAAATAACAAACTGTATTTGTGCGATTGTGTTTCTGTTCATTAAAATGTTGTTCAACCACTGATTTCAATGAGTGTAGTTCAATATTTGATTTATGTTCTCCCCATCTGATTTTTGCCTTTCTGCCAGTAAGCCCCACGTAATGCAGCCCACATGGGCATTCTCTCCCATATATCACATTCTTCGTATCCCACATGGATGTGTGCTTTAATGGGATTTTATGTCCTTTGTGTGGATGGGTAATTTAATTCCCTTTGATTACATTATGGCAACAATTGCAGTTGTTGAGGGAGATGGTCCCACTGAAAGTCTTTTTCTGTAAAATTGAAATCCAATTTAATGAGGTGTTCACGAAGTGACCTACTTTTGCTGTAAGCAAACAATGGTGGAGTCGGGAACAGACTTGCTAATGTTGGATCCAGTGATGGCATTCTCCAGTTTTTTTAAAAACCATTTACTATTATCCTGCTACTTTGTTGGGAGTAGGTGGTGACATATACTAAATCGCTCATGGTCGTTTTTATGCTTGGTTTCAAAGCCTCCGGTCTCATTGTGTTTTATACTCTGGTGGCATGCTGTAACACTGTCTCCTTGTCATAGCCTCTCTTCAGAAATGTGCTGGTAAGTTCGGAAGCCTTGATGTCATAATCTCCTTTGTCAGATATATTACTCCTATATCTAAGGAACTGGCTGAGCGGTACACTTTATGTAGTTTTTTTTTGTGGTGAAAGCTCAATGCCAATAGGAGACTATTCTTATAAGTAGATTTGGTGAAAATAGTTGTCTCTAGTTTATTAGATTTCAAGTAGACCAGAACGTCTAGAAATTCTATTGATGTCCTGCTCCATTTATGAGTGAATTTAATCCTCGGTGCAAGGGAATCCATATATTCAAACAAAGTTCCTCTTCGGCACCATTCCAAACCCCAAACAGGTCCGTTGATGTACCTGACGATGAATTTCAGCTTTCTCTCCCATCTCAGATTATTTATCACTAAATTCTCCTCCAATTATGACATAGTCATTAGCATAACTTGGGGCCATTGCGGGCCCCCATCGAAGTTCCAGATGTTTGCACCAAATGGCGGTCCTCAAACATTTGTGAGTACGATGCTCAGGATTGAGAATCAATAACCGGTCACCTTTCACTGCCTATTCAGTGTTAAGTGACATCCACTCCACTGCTTTGAGACCCACATGATGGGTAATGTTTGTGTATAGGCTTGTAACATCCTTTGTGAACAAGATGTCTGTGTTCTCCACAAAGATTAAAGAATCTAACTTTTTTAGGAAATGATTGGTGTCTTTAATGTATGTTGTAGACTTGTGTGTTAGTGGTTGAATGATCTTGTCGATGTCTTGAGCTAATGGCTCCAACAGACTGTTGCTGCTGTGATCGGACGTCCAGGTGGTTCTTCTAAGTTTTTATGAATTTTAGGCAGAATAGGATGTAAATTAGTAAGAAATGCTTTGGTTTTATGCGTGAGAATTTCATCTGATTCCGCCTCATCTAGTGTCTTAATTATTTCCCGTACCTGTTCAGTTGGGTCATTAATATCTCCAGGTAGGTGTCCTGATCATTCAACTGTTTTTCAACCTCAATTTTGTATTTGGTGTCCCAAATCACTAATGGTTCCCCTTTATCGGCGGGTTTAATGATTATGTCCGGATTCTGCCACAACTTTTGCAAGACTTGTTTTTCCGTATTGGTTAGCTTGGACCGTGTCCTGAAATTTGATTTCTTTGCAGGTCTTTCAAGACTCATTTCTGAAATGCTTCCAGAACCGAATTTTGAACAGGTGGGGAAAATGTGCTCTTAGGTTTCATCTCTAGGCTTCATCTCTACTCTCTACTCTGATGGATGTTTGTTCTTAGTGAACTCTATGGAGTCAAAAAAGAGTTTCAATTTCATTTTCCGTGTTAATTTGAATTTGAAAGCCTATCTTCTCTTGAAGTAGGGTGCTGTTGTGTAGAGGGACAAAAGAAATCCCCTTCTGAAGTGTCAATCGTTCAAACTTAGTTTATAAGTTGAAATGTTCAACACGAAGTTTTCTTTTGTGGAAGGTTCACCTTCCTTGCAGGATTTTTTCTTTTTACCTCTTCTGCTCTGACGCGGTCTAAAAAAGAATAGGTGGGTACTGGTGCGCCTGTGGCTGATTTAGAAGTATTTGGAAATTGACTGGTATTTCTTGTTTCCCTAATTGGTTCTGATTAGTGTTCGGGCGTTACTTCTCGGTTTTCAATTTCTCCAAGAGAACAGCCAAGTTGCCTTTGTTTACCTGAATGCAATGTAGACAAATTTGCCTTAATGAAATGAAACCTTGAGAAAATTAATGTTGATAGATTATCATACCATCCATATTAGGAAAGCTGAAACTTTGATATTCGAAGTACTGCAATGCTCAACAATTATTTTGGATCAATATATTTATTTGTATTTCTATTGTTTGAAAAATATACACTTTTGATGAAAAACCACAACGTATGGTAAAAGTATATTGACACCTAACAATTGTATTGGAAAAGGTGTGCCCTTGCTTGCCCCTCGTTATTTCTCGAGGGACCCCTTTAAGATTTATTCTAAACCTTCCAGCCATCACCTCTTGTGGTTTGCAATAGTCACGTATATGCCTGCAGGGCCTAGAGACCCAAGCTACTAGTCACTGATGAGACCCAACACGTCCAAACCTATCTGGGGATGCTGGTGTTCTCGTGCAGAAGGGATGTGATGTAGCAGTGTGGGCTGGACTGCCCCTTTTGGGGAGGGTCCAAGCCTGATTTGCATATGGTCTTTCCCCTTCTGTAATGGCTTGGCAGGTGAAGAACTATTGTTAGGAGGGTTGCCCAGAGCAGTGTTAGAGGTTGGGATTCATTCTAAACCTTCCAGCCATCGCCGCTTGTGTTTTTCAGCAGGATTAATGCCAGAATTTACAAGCTGTTGTCGGAGTTCACATTGGAGCCGCCATGCTGTTTGGACTTCTAAGCACCCCCTTGTCACATATAACCTTTGAGAAAACCTGAAAAGAAATACGTATGTGGTACCGAGGGGAGGAACATCACTGGAGTAGTACAGAGCACGAGTAGAACAAAGAAGGCAGACTTGGATGCTGTGCTGGTGCAGTCCCAAGTCAGCATCATACATCTGGGAGAGAGCGAGAGGGCCCCGGAGTTCCAAATCTGCTGTGGGAGCAGAGCTGAAGGAAATGGGGATGAACCGCTTCCGATGTTGGGAGAAAGCTGGCGTGTGAATCCTAGCCTTTGCACTTCAGGAAACCTGAAGCAAGAGAAGCAGAAGTACTGGTGCAGTGTCCAAGGAGTGACCGAGTAAGAAGTGGGGGTGTGACCGAAACTTGGTGGACTTGGAGTCCCTAAATGATGTTGAGACCATTTGCCTGAAGGCACCGCAGTGTGCGCTGAATGAAGGAGAGGCAAAGAGCTGAGAAATCAACCTGACTCTCACTGAAGAGAGCCCTGTTTGGACTGTAGGCCTGGTGACTTGATCCCTAAGACATAAACATAACGTTGAGAGTGGGAGACCCGGGTGGGGGACCAAAAATAACGAATGGAACTTTTATATTTGTCATTATAAGGACCAAGTATTTGAAGTATATAAGAAGAGTGAGAATCATTACTGGGACACTCGTAGTTGTAAGGAACTCATGGTGGCAACAGTAAAGACCGACACAAGTGATCACACTTCAAGGGTGTTTATTAAACTGCAGGTTGGAAAAACACCTAATCTGAACCGAAATCTAAGATGAGAGCAAGCGTTGATTAATCAAATGAAAATAAGGCAATCCTTCTGGAGTCGTGTCAAATAAATAGGTCCTATACTAAAATCTATTGCCAAACCTTACAACTAATATAAAAAGGGTGTGGGATGGTTTTCAAGAAAAGAAAGAAGGTGTTCACAAATATGTCAGGATGCGGTAGATTGGGTCTCCCTTCCCCACGTTTTGAGCACTGGGTAAAATGGGATCTTGGCGCACAGGCACACTCGAGCTTTCCCGGCACGAGTCAACAGTTCTGTTCCAGTCTATCAGGAGCCTCAATGGCCAAGTCTCTTGCACTTTCAAAGACTCTTGCCTTCGAGGGCCTGACATGTTCAAATAACAAAACAAACAAAGTTCCTTTTCATGTTTGCTTTGGGTGGTGACTTCACCCCTGGAACTCCATCGTTCGTGCACGAAGAAGTGAACGTTCGATTACTAATTAGCAGAGCGGTCCGGCACCACGGGGGTGCCCAGTCAAAAGATTTCTGCCGGAAAGTATCTTGCAAACTGAACCTTTTTGAGATTGGGTTGAGCTTTGTGATATGATTGAACTTTTGAGATCGGATGAAAAGGAACAAAGTGGTCAGGCAATGGTAACGGTCAAATCCCTTGCTCAGTCGAAAGTCTTCAGTTCTGTTATATGGAAAGAAGAAATTGTTGAATTGTCAGGACTGAGCCTGATTGAGGGGGACCTAACATGATCAAAAAGGAAGGGAATCCGAGCCTGGCTGAGGGAGATTTCGCTGTGAAACAGAAAGGGAAGAAACAGTCCGAGACTGGCTGAGGGTGGCCGAAAGGTTAACTCTGAGGTTTATTTTCATTGTGTTGAGTATATAAAGACCCTATGCTGAAATACTCTGATGTATCCTAAAGACTGCCTCCTCCGGTCAGAGAAGCCAGTGTGCTCCAAGTGCCATATTGTTCCGCCTTGTCCCGTGCTGAAATGTGGGGAAGGGGATAGCTATAGTTCAGCAATCCTAGTTTGCCTAGTCCCAGCCAAAAATATTCTGTTTCCACCCCAAACCACATGCACCTTTTTGTTTATTACACTGTTGTCTTTTTACATTGCAACACCCCACACACACACCCTTTTGTTCTTTTAGAGTAAGGAATTGCAAAATCAACATGGTCGTGCAACGGGTCAAGCTAAACCCTGTGCACATTCATACGTCTTCGATACTTGATTGAAAATGGTCCGAGCCCTGCTGAGGGAGACTAATTGTTTTTTTAAAAGGGGATCTGAGCCCGACTGGGGGGAGGGGGGCAGTCAAAAGGGAACGACCATTGTACTAAAGAGATCTGAGCCTGGCTGAGGGGGATCCGGGTGAATAGTGAATCACCTAAAATGAATAATTGTAGAAATCCAAAGGGGAAAAGAACACTTTACAAGTCTGCATCCAGTCATCTGCCAAGCCCGCCTCGAATTTGGAGCTCCTAGAGAAAGAAGGAGAAAAGGTTAGAACAAGAGCAATACCTTTGATCCTTACCTGAATTCCTGATCCATCGCGCCTTCGAGCTGGAAAAAAGAAGTTATTTTATGCGCGTCGCCTCGCCTGCTTCAGTGCCGCGCTGAACTCACCGGCCTTAGCAGCATCTTCACATTTCACCGCATCCTCCTGCATGTTACCGCCGCACTCCGGCACCTAAGGAGAAGACAAGAACAGGAAGGTGAGCCAAGGGAATACACAGAGGAATACCCCCCATAGACTTGCCTGATTTTACCACCGGGGGTATTATTCTTCTTCACGGGTTGGCACAGCTTCCACTGCATCCTAGCCGAACCCTGGCCCCTAAGGCAAAACAAAAGGACAGCAAGGTGAAACCAGGGACTAACAAGGGGAACCCTCCTCACCACAAGACTTGCCTGATTTTACCGCCGGAGGCATTATTCCCCGAGACTTCATACTTTCTCTCAGCGCCTGAATAAGGGAGAAAGCAACAGGTTACATATGGACATTATTTTATCGAACTGTGTTGGATAATACAAATCCTTACCAGAACATTACCGGTTGCCACGAAGAACTCTTCAGTAGGGTCAAGCTGCAACCTGCAAGGAATCGGACAAGAGTGAAAGTCAGGCATTTGAACTCTTTCGAACTACATACTTACGGCGTCTTGCCGGGAATATCGGATTCAATATTGTCCTGGAACTCGCCAATTCCTTCAAGCCAGTGAAGCAACTGGTTATCTACGTGCCTCTGCGCTCAATGCAGGATGGAGAGCTCATCTTTTCAAATCATCAGGTGAGACTATAAGAGGGAACATCCAAGGTGATCAGCGGGGTGAGGGGATTTACGCTCAACTCCACGGGTGGTTAATTCCCTTTCTCCACTTGCCGAAGAATATTCCTACGGGCCAAGCAAACGAAGTTAGGTGGGCCAGTCCAGTCCGTCATCTCGGCCCTACACATCACATTGGTGGAGACCGCAGCAGTCCAGTCCAGATCGTCGCCTCTGTGGGAGCCAGGTGAGCGTAACATAGATTGAGGATTAGATGGGTGTTTATCATACCCTTGTTGAAGTTCAATAAACACCTTTTGAACTGTGGTCAGTTGTGGCTGTCTTACTGTTGATGCAATGCCTTCCTTACAGTACAATAGTCCCCCTGTGGGTGGTGCACAGGGTGTGGATCACATGAGGGATGAAGCCCCTTATGGGATTAGGGATGACCCTTCCCAGAGAACATAGTATAGCCCTTCTTTTCCACACCCCTCCTCTTGGGAAAGTCCGCCTTTCTCCCTACTAGAGCGCTCTAAAATACTTTACTGTGAAGTTAGTCCATCCCATAGGATAGACCAGAGTAAGGCACAAGGAAATCGGTCATCCTTTTCTTACTATCCCAATACCAGTAAACCGGGCTTGCAACATCCACTAGCCAACTTGCATCAGTAAGTACATTTTACAAAGGGTGTGCCCCATTTTCATGGTACTCGACCATGCTGGCGAGTATGGGGATGTCTAAAATGTTTGACATTTACTGCAAACAAACTCTTTGCAGTAAATGGCAAATATGTTTTACTGTGCATGGCTGGCCTTTTGTGTAGCAACGTTGCACCAAATATGAGGTGTGCTTATGGTGACAAGCACCTTTTTACAGATAGAACTGGTAAATAACGTGTCACCCGTCACTATGGGATGAGTGCATTTCTTTTAGGTAGAGTGTGTAACATGGAAAAGGAATATTTTGGCACTGTATCATCTCTTCCCTCTGGTGGAGAACTGCTTCAATTGCACACTGTTGGGTGTCCTGACCCACGTTTGGACTATTATGCTGCAACATTTGGTGCTGTGGGTTTAGGAAATCCAAGATGGCGGGAAAGCCCACATTTGCACCAGGATCCAGGAAAACCATGCAGTTTTTGCGCACACCAAAATTGTCGCCTGACCTACCACCCACCAGTGTGAGCGTGATGGGCCAGGAGTGCCATGAGTGGAATGCGTGCCAAAGGAAAAACAGCAGTGCCTGTTAGCTCAAAAAGCGCTTTGAAATCACCTTTTGTTTCTCTGAAATGCAAGCTAAAAATGCCTATTTTAAACATTGCAAGATATTCAAAAATCTCAATGAACACCAGCAGACATTTGGCAGAATGTAGTCTTGTGTGCATACAAAATCTGGAAAGATGAAGAGCCCAAAACAATGTTTATAACAAAACTGGCTGAGCTGTGGATGTCAGCAGCTGAAGTGAAATTGGACTTAAAGCCACTAAAATCGAAATGTTTAAAATAAATGAGTGACCTACTTTGAGTGTCACATAGGTTGCAACTGTTTAAATGTCCTAGTTTTGAACTTAGAATCAGCGTTCTAGCTGCATGTGTCAAAATTGTAAGTTTGATTTGGATGAGGAAAAACTGGGAACAAAAGTGACATTTGGCTGAAGCCTGGCTTGAAGAGATTGAATTCTGCCCGGCAACTACCCCCGACAGGAGTGGAAACTTGCTCAGCCACTGCATTCCCAGGCCTGGCTGCCTTCTGCTGTTCCCACCAAAAGGAGATGACACTTCCCTGATTGAATCAGGGGAGGGGCACCTGTGAGCAGGGAAACAGAACAATGAGCCTTCCTTGGCTCAGGCAAATGTTAAATTAGGGGGGGTCGTAAATGGCTTCCTCTTGAGAGAAACTGGGAGGGGCAGTGCCTCTGTGAGCAACTTGAGTTGGAGGAAGTGGACAAACCAGAAATTCCACCATGTGCTTTGGGAAACCACACCCCTCTGGGCCAGAGCATAATTTTAAAAAGATGGATAATTCATAGTACGGACTTGTCAAAATTATATAATTAATATCATTATTTTTGTGATTTTTCTGTGCACATTTTAAGAGGTGTTAGGACTATGTGGTATGTTCTTGGGGGTTGTAGTGGAAAATAAGGTATTACTCCAAATGTCTGTATGTTAAAAATCTGACCCTTTATCATCTGATGCCCATATTCCTTGTGCATGTTTGTGTAAATTCTGGAAAAGTTTAGAGGTGGTGTTCTTGATGTAAAGGGCAGAATTCTGTCATAAGTGGGCACAGCATCTTACAAAGACAGGGATCGGATGGTTTGGTGCTACAGAAAATATGTTAACTGGACATATAATATTAGAAAAACTGTACGTAGATAAATATGTATTTGGATCAAGAATAGATTTGTGTGCAAATTGACCAGGGGTGGATCCTCTGACCCATAAACTAGCTCATCACGATGACTCACCATTTCCTTCCCCCAATCAAGGGAGAGGGGAGAGCTTGGCCAATGATAAATTGTGAGGGGCAGGCGAGACATTCACTTTCCACTTTCTTGCGACGCATTTTGCCGGACCAGACAATATCCAGAAGGACCATCTCCAGAACCAGAGACCATAACTTTTTCAGCAGTGCCAAGAACTTTTGCCAGTACCAGAGACCAGACCGCTGTGAAGTGCAGAGCTGACCCAGAGAGCTGTGACTTCAGAACCACCCGCCAGGAGTCCAGTCCAAACCTGATCAGACCTTGACGGCCTATTTCAAATTTATAGTGCGAGTACTCAGCCAGAACTGTGCAAACCAATCTCTTAGTTTAAAATAATCGAATACAAACCATTTCCACTTATCTAGAACTGCATCATAGAATTGTGTGTCCATCCTGTTGATCCAAAACATTCCACAGCGCATCTGTCATTCTGAAACTTTAATTTAATTTCTGAAAATCTATCTGCACAAAATTGTCCGTATCTTTGGAACCGCGTGTGCTATGATTGAGATTTAACTTTCATTTGAAAGCTAAGATTCTAAGCTTTCCAACAAGCCTAAAACTTTCTATTCCTTATAGTTATTCCGTAACCGCGCTCGACACATTTGGAAAAATTGCTGCAAATTGAAAAATTGGCTCCTGTCAAAAAATAACTCCTTTTGCTTGAACTGCTAAAATTTGTTTTCAACCTGCTAATCCCTCATTGAGCATCACAAGTGTGACTTGAATTAATCTTAAATGGCTATCGCCTACCCTGAACCTCCGATAGGGAATTAAAAGCATTTTTAGCATTTTACTTCATTGCCACCACATTTTAAAGGATTTGCCTGCTTTAAAATCATACCTGTTTTCCTCTAAGCTCGCTAGGGGGAACTGGAACTTTGTATTACATTTTGTTTGTATCCCTGAAAATTGTGTGCTCTCCTTCCCTCTCCTTATATTGCATAGGGGGGGAGTGAATTGCCACCAGGGGAAAAGTGAACATATTATCTCTTGTGAAATCCTATCAGTTATTTCTGTACTGCATTCTTTCCATCATTGTTTTTCCTTGAAATCACAAACGTATTCTCAGCTACCTTATCCTCCCTATACTAACTCTTAAGTAATTAAATCAGGGTGCTAGTGTAACATCACCCATTGTTGATCATTGTCATCTGCCTAAGTGTGATATCAAATAATTTATTATAAAAGTGTGATATATATTGTTTAATTTTTTCCAATACATCTTTTAAATTGCAAAACAAACCTACTTCTTGGCTCAGTGAGGTCAGGGGGATTCAAAGAGAGGGGCGTTATATAAGGGTTTATCATCCAGAGTATAACTTGTCATAAATATATATAAATAAGGGCTTCCCTTGGGCGTCCCAGACGAGGCACTGACTTAGTGGGATTTCTGGATTGAAGTCACTTAACAACACCAAAGAAATAAATGCATTTAAAATTAAGAGAAAAATGGGTAACGTGTGTAAACACAAAAAAATTGGATTGGCACCATGTTTGGGCAGTTTGTAGAGAGGAGTAAGCTCTATGAGAATATTGGAAAATAAAATGTGTTGCACTTAGAAGTATTTTTTGATAAATTCTTAAAACGTGTAAACTGTCCAAAATTTCCAGAATCTTGATCATCCAACCTCTCAAAATGTTTTCCCCGAATAACAGAATCTAAAAATATGTTTTATTAAGGTAGCACAGATGAGTCTTCCTCCCACCTTTTCTAGTCTGGTGGCTGGAAAAGTACACCTGACAACCCAGGGTGGGGTTAGAGGGAAATGGGAGATACCATAGAACAAGGGAAGATGGAATATGAATTTGGGTGATGGACTAAGGAGGGGAACACATCGGAGAGCAAAAAGGATGGGAAGATGTCTGCACAGGGAAATTGACCAGAATTTAGGGTTTGCTGACAGAATGATGCCTGCCTGACCGAGTCCCATGGTGGTCCTCCCAAATTCAGAAGTTTCATCTTAAAAGGTAAATGAAAAGAAACCCCCACCAATTCCCTAAATAATTCAACTTGTGAAATCTGATGAGTTAACAGTACTCGGAATGCAGGGAGGTGCAATAAAAAAAAAAGGGGGCATGGGTGCTAATATCCCAATGTTCTGTGTTCCTTGTTTGTTTTGTTTTATTTGCTTATATAGCGTGCCAAACCCCAGGGTATCTGGGCGCCTTCCTTAGGTACATAGTTACAAAGATCTACAAAAACAGTAGATATTGCAATACAAAATACAAGGTAGTTATAAAGATATACTGAGTTATACAGGTGCAGAAAATATACTAAAATGACAAGTTCAGGACATAGTTAAGGTAGAATATTGCAACGTATCAAGGTGACCTGTGGCCATATCGTGCCTAAGCTATGGGCAAAGTCAGTGGGGATGCTAGGTCATGGTCATGATGGTGCACAATGGTCCTTGCTTCGAATGCAAAAACAACCAGGCTTTCACTTTGTACCGGAAGGATAGGAACATGGGTTCAGATCTTAGTGTCGGAGGTAGTTTGTTCTAGGTCTTGGCTGCAAGCACCGGAAAGCTGGATCCGCCTGCTTTGAGAAGTTTATATTTAGGGATGTTAAGGCAATGGGCAAAGTTAGATCTAGTAAATTTAGTAGGGTCCTTTCTAGAAAATGTGTTCAACAGGTACTTGGGGGCTGAATTGTAAAGCACTTGTGGGTGATCGTGAGTGTTCTGAAGGTAATCCTATCTTGGATAGAGAGCCAGTTGGTGTTTCGTTGGGTTTGTGAGCTGTGGCTGGAACGGAGGATATTGAGAGCAGATCTAAGAGCATTATTTTGCAAGATTTGTAGTTTATGGAAGTTCTTCTGGCTGGTGCCAAAATGGAGAGTATTACAGTAATCCAATTTGGACAATATGAGGGCTCTTGCAAGGGTGGCGCAACTGTCAGTAGTCAAGAGTCTGCAGGCGTTTATAAGTTTTGAGGTGTAGGCTGTTGAGGATGATGTAGCATTAATTTGTCTTTGGAGAGTTAAGGCAGCATCCAGATAAAAGCCCAATGTTTTTGCTTCCTGGTCAACTTTGATAAGTTTGCCATCAATTTTGAAGGAGGTGTAATTGGGGCTTAGATTGTAGAGTCTTAACTTGGAGCCGATCAGAAGGAGTTCTGTTTTGTCATCGTTGAGACAAAGGCCATGTTTGGCCATCCAAGTTTGTATGTTGTTGTAGGTTTCATTTAGGAGAGTGGCATCTGATTGATAATCACCTGAGAGTGATAAGTATTTGCGTATCATCTGCTTAATTTGTGTATGATATGCCTAATTCGTCTAGGTGGTCCAATAGGAGCTTGGTGAATATATTGTAGAGGGTGGGGGATACACTGGAGCCCTGTGGGACTCCACATGTGATAGGGGAGAGAATGGCGGATGTAGTGGGGGGTGAGAGAAACCCTCATGGATCTATCCGCCAGGAAGGAATTGACCCATGCTGTGGCTTTGTTGGAGAAGGTGGCGGCTGTGGTGAGGTGGTTGGTTAAGATATTATGGTCGACCATGTCGAACGTTGCCAACATATCCAGTAGCAGGAGTAGAGAAGGCTTTCCGTTGTCCCTTATCTCATCCATTTGGATTTTCAGATCCAAGAGGGCTGTTTCTGTCCCATGCCTTAGTCTAAAATCTGATTGTCTGAGGCCTAGGAGATTATTAGTCTCGAGATGATCTTGAATTTGGATATAAGCGGCCTTGTCTACGATTTTTAGGAGAAAAGGAACGGTATATGATATAGAAACCTAAGTGGGATATGGTCTCGTTAAGGCCCAGTCCACTTGAATTGAAAAATGTAATCCAAATCTGAAAGCATTTTGGCTGCCACTTTAAAGTTTGATTGCCTTTTTGTTAAGCTCTGCGTTATTTGCAAATATACTTGGTGGTTGAAGCTAGTGTTGAGTCACAGTGTATCATAGTACACTGGCCAGTACTATAGCCTGAGATTATATCATGCTGTTAATGCCGCTGGTGTAGGCCATAGTATTGACTGGATATTTGTGAAACAAAGTGCATGCTTAAAGATATTGATTCTATTCACTAAAAAGGTGCAAATTCTCTGCGTTGTTTTGTCTTTCAATGCACGGAGAGTCAGGTGTAATAGTGGGAGGGAAAGGGGTTTTCAGGTAAGTATTTGTTACTGGAGAATAGAACATCTTCAGCCCAGAAGTCTTAAGAGACAAAGAATTACAAGCAAGCGCTTTTGAAACTGTATACGTCTCGGTACTGAAAGGAATACATTCATGTTCAAGGAAAGATGCACACATATCGACAGTTGAAAGAACAAATCTAGGTTTAATGAGTTGCATACACAGGTCTGTAGAGAACTTCACTCATACATTCAGAAAATGTAAGATACATGTGGGCTCAGAACAGAAGAACATAACATATAGATTTCTGAGAATATTACCTGTGAATTCAAACAGTCTTCGATTGCTATATTTTTTCTTTAACTTTCTCTGGTACCTTACTTGTCTTGATGCTGGAGAAAATCAAATATATAACCGTATTTGCATTATGTAAAATGTTCTAGTGAGAAACTAACGATGTTCACAAAGTAGTTCATGTTAAGTAGCACTATTACAATGCCTAGTACGTTTTAGATTATGATAATCTTTAGAGGAAGACTTTGTGATTGAAATTGGATGCCTTTGTGGATTTACAGTATTGATTCATATCATGAGGTAACCTTTTGTTTTGTATAGATACCATATCGTAATGATCTCCAGGGTAAAGCTGGAGACAGGTGTCTGAAACTGACCTATTCTTTTAAATACATTTACATTTTGAATACCTCAATGTATGTTCTTTGCCCTGAATTGTGGGGTGGGATTGAATAAATGGGGTTATTAGATCGGTGTGTCACGTCTGAGTGGACCACTAACCAAAAATATACAACATGCTCAATACCAGGAGGTATACTTCCAAAAAGAGTGCTAGAAGTGTTAGCAAGGAAAGGGAACTCCCTAACATTGTTCTAGTCTACTTGATCCCATCCTACAGATGGGCTGTCCTTCTGTAGCCTAAAAGACTACTGGGTTGTCTTCTGCACACAAAGGTGTGGTTTATGTGAGATTAAAACAGGTTGTGATTTCCCACATGTTGTGTATCTAGTCTATTGTTCCTTCTCCCCTGTGACACTTCCTAATACTGTCATGCTGAATACAATGCACCCAGAGAACAGGCCTCAAAATGTGCACTAGCCATTGGCTAATGATAATTGACTATTGAGGGAAAACATTGTGTGCTCTGTGCATGTGGAGAACTGTGGGTATAAGTGACATTTCATGCCTGGCTAGTAGCTTGACATGTGTCATCCCTGCTTATGTTTCCCAATATGCCTCATTCTGAGCTATTGAAAATTATGGAGCTTGACTCTGCGCTTGCTAAGACTAGCAAGCTGCATCCAATTATATCTGGGCTGAAGTAGACTATTGCACAGATGCACTTGGCTTACCAGACCAATTGCCCTGCAGCAGCTTAACGGCAAATTCAGCCTAGCGTTTCACTGTGCTTTTTGATTCTTGAGTAGTGTGGCAAACCTTGTTTTTTGAGACTGTGTTCCCTTCAACAGCTGCGTTGGCTGACATCCGTCTTCTAAAGTCGCTTGAAAATATCCTCTTGGTCCCTTGAGGATGGAGGCTGCTTTTTGATCTCAAGGTTGAAGGATGGCTTATGAATTTCATCAGGCCCATTGTTTTTTCAAACTAATTACCATTTCTTGTGCCTAAAAACTGCACAATGGGAACCCATAGTTCAAACATTCCTTGTGTTTTCCTGTCCATGTATTCCTTTTGCATTGGATTCTAGTAAAGGAAAACCTAAAAGTACCAGAATGCAAAACTAAACGGGCTCAATTACTCACACTTGACCAGAAAAATAACCTTGTGCTATAAATTATTGCTTATTTTAGCATTTATCTTGGTGGTACCCTGCATGACCAGTTCAGTGTATAACTGGGGAAGTGAACCAAAGAGCAGCCAAGCTATTGAGTTGTTCATGACATATGCGAATAGCTCAACCCCGGGGTGTTGCTAGGTCTGGAAAAGATCAGGGGCTAAGCTAATGTCGGAGGTGGGACTCGGGGCTAGGTAGCATTTTGGTTGTAGCACCTGAGCTTCTATCCGGGGCTACAACCAAAAGACCCGGGGCTATAGCCCCCTCAATTCCCCGCCCCCCATCCCCCTAGCCACACCTCTGGCTCAACCCAGTACCTCAAATCGATACACATTTCTTCTGTCCATTCTGGAAGTTCCTAGTCTTGCATCACAATGGGGAAAGCAATCGGAGTGTGTGCATTGTCAACACATGATGATGATGTTAGAACAGGAATAACATGCAAATATTTTATTGATATTCACTTCATCTGTGTTCTGCATACTGTTTGTTGGCCTGGCTCTGGCCACAGTTCATTTAGTCTCTCGTTTCTGTGGGCGCTTGGGCATTAGTTCCCCTTGACTGATTCTTGGATTCAGTCTTTCTTCCAATTATTTATGATTTGGGACTTTAATTCTTGATAGGCAGTGGAGTTGCAAGCTACCAGCCGGGCTTAGAAAGTCACTTGACGCCTCCATTCTGCACATTACCCACCATTTTCTATTCACCAGGAGTACATTTTCTATAGCTAGTGGCGAGCGCAACTTTTGATGCCTGATGCCACAGGCATTTCATTTGTGTTTCAGTAAAAAAATGACTTCTGTAGATATATTGGGATTGTGGATTTTAATCACACAATGCAACACTACCTTGGTTTTTTGGTTTAATATGTACAGCAGTCTGCAGTGATCAAATTGGAAACCAGAGCACGAAATATGTCACAAAAAAGGTGAGCCAAATGCTGTTAAGCTAGAATAGGGTATAGTCCCTTGAGAATGCTTTTTTCTATGTGAAAGCTTTTCATGTTCATTTAGTGCAGGGAGAATACATTGTGAAGAGTAAGGAAAGCCTCAGGAGGACATGGAGGGAGGTGTCTAGGGTAATGTTCTAAGTTATCAGGTACCTTGGAGCACCGGCGAGGTAAAGGGGAGGTGGCTTTGGTGTGATGAGGGTGTTCCAGCGGTCCTCCCAGTGAAGACTAGCTCTCAATTACATGGCTATTAATCGTTAGCACTGCCCATCCATGAGAACTTGCCCTTCAGTATGGTAAAACCAAAGTCAAACTCTTTTGAAAAGCACACTTGCGCAGACAGGCTTTCAGGTTGGGACTCTTCAAAGGTCAACTTTCACAGTGAGCACATAGGACCTGACAAACTTTCAATTAGCGATCCCCACAATGTATCGTTCTACACTTGCTCTACACCTCTCCTTAGGAGGTTTTGGGAATGTGGAATTTCATTCCCACAGTGTAAAATGTCTACATGTTCATTGATTTGCTGTATGCAGCACGTCGGAGGTATTTAGAACAATGGGTGACCTTTAATGCTCGTCCGTGTTTTTAAAATATCACACATTGGTAGTTCATTTTCACTTTACATTTGTGTTGATGGGATTTATTAAGTGCAAACCTCACTAGGAAGCATTGGAGCACCGCATTGCACATAATGTGTCATGCCCAGGAAGTACTAGTATGGTGCGATGGTAGTTGAAGAGCAGGGAAGGTGGGAGTTCTGAGGGAAAGTTGAGTTGCTGTGCAGCATTTGATGAGATATTATTTGAAAAGTAGGGTCTTGAGCCAGTCTTGCCTGCATTGCTAACTTGTTGCACGTATCGAAAAGGCCTGGTTCAGGTTGAACCCACCTCCCCAAACCCCCCTGGACTTGTTTGGGGTTTCTTAGAAGAATTAATTCATTCTTTGTTTGGTTGAGCTTCAGGTACGTGCTCGACAACCAGGCTTGTATAAGAGATGGACTGCATGAGTCGTTATGTTATTGATGAAATTGATCTTTAGAAAAAGGTGTCTGCATTTGGTGTACCTTGAATACTTCCATGGGGTCCCCCTCCCCTCCTCCCCTCCCCCAGACGTTCCACATAGAGGATGAACATTACAAGGGACTGATGGACCCTTTGGAACTCTGCAGGTTTCATATTGGTACTGGGATTGGTAGGGGTTCATCTGGGTGAGATGATCTCTGGAAGCAAGAGGAGAGTCACTGAAGGACTGTCCTTTTGAAGCTTTTATGTGTGGTAAGTATGTTGAGGAGGGCTTTATGATTGACGGTATAAAAAACAGCAGAGGTTGTGTAGAATGAGTAAGCAGCAGTCTCTTTGCCCGGGATGTGTAGTGTGCCATAGATCACTTGGATGGCAGTGGTCTCTGTGCTGCTTTGTGGTTGGAAACTGGATTGATGGTCCTGTAGGAGATTGTCAAGTTTTACATTTGTGCCATTGGATGAGGGCTGTCTTCTTAATCGCATTTATTATTATTATTGTTATATTAGGCGTGATCTAGCAACACGGCACATTACAAGTCATGGGGGAAGGCCATAGTGAGTTAAGCAGAGATACAAGGGAAAGGGGTGGAGCTAACAATGAGGGAGAGCAAGGGCTGCTAATTTGACTACAAGGGATCTACAAGCAACCAGGGGAGGAAACTGGATTGCTTGTAGATGGGGTTAGGTGGGGAGTGAAGGGCCTGTGTACTTGGGTGTTGCAAAGGAGCCATTCCTTGAAGCGAAGAGTCTTGAGCTCCTTCCTGAAATGTAGAATCGAGGGGGCGATTATGGTGTTGACTGGAAGCTTCCAGAGCCTCGGGCCACAGATCGAGAAGGCCTGTCTTCTGCTTCTTTCTTTTCTGCACAGTTCTCTGTAAAGGTAGCCTGGGGGCTTCAGTGTGACAGCCTTGTAGGTGATGCAGAAGGATTTGAAGATGATGCATGCATACAGTGGGACCCATTGTGGTTCAATTTGCAGAGTATTTTGAGTCATGCTGTGGCATGCATCTCAGGACTGGGTAACATTGCCACCATCCAGGTGGGAGAGGACCAAGGCTTGGACAGCAGATGTTTTCTGGGATAAAGGACTTGATCTAGAGAAAGTTGGTACCAAGTTGTTTCTCCCTTGCTATGTGCTGCTTGAAGGAAATGCGTCTGTCAGTGTCAAAATTAAGGGACACAGCGCAGGTGGCCAGCCGAGGTCTGAAGCCCTCAAAGTTCATAACAGAGAGCCAGGCCTGGATATGCAGGTGTTCAGTGTTGTTGGACAGTAGTAGAATTTTGGTCTTGGAGAGGTTGGGCTTCAGTTAAGCACTGGACATCCAGGAATGGATCAATATAAGGCTGGGCTTGAGCCTGTGGATGTCTTAGATTGGTGATGTGGATGTTGTGTGGCGTCATGAGGGTTCCATGTAAAGGTTCTAAATCATTGGCGAGAAGATGGATCCTTGTGAGACTGTACAGGTGATGGGTAGAGGTGGTGATCTGGAGGAATCCATTTGGATGAATTGGTGGTGATTAACCAGGTAGGATTTGAAATGGCTGAGGACAATCTCACTGATTTCCCCCCCCATTCCCCCGCCCCGGGGCCATGAAGAATGTCTTTGAGTATCTGGTGGTCTACTGCAGGGTGCAAAATGTGCATTTGCCACCAACTAGTTGACTCTTGGCGTGTAAGACATGGTGTGCTGTCTGTATGTGCCGTTGGCAAGTGACTTTATGGCTAGCTTGTACCTTGCAAGTGACATTTTCTTCCTTTGGTCCCCCTGTGTCGAATGCTGCAGAGATGTCATGGAGAACCAGGAGGAAAGGTTGATGATCTATCTCTATCTTCTATAACTTTGATGAAAGCTGTTTCTGTGCTGTATCTGGGTCTGAAGCTAGTTTGGTAGGACTCATGTGTTGGAAGAGTTACGAAGTCAGCAAGAATGACATTTGTGTATAATGTGGTCCTTCTAGGGTGGAAGTGAGGTCTTCCATAGCGAGTGTCTTGAAAGTTGTCCATGTAGTGGTGGTTTTGCAAGATGGGATGTTTAGAGTGCTGTCAGTCGTGGGGTTGGTGTCTATGGTGGTGAATCATGCTGATCTTGTTGATGAACGTGGACATTTTTTCGATGTGCGTACAGGTTGGTTGGACAGAGGGATGAACCAATGCTTGATGTCTTTGAATACGTCTCTGCTTTCGTTGTTGGTCTTGGCTATGGTGTTTTGATAGAAGCTGGCCTTGGCCTTTTGGAGAATGCCAGAATGCCTTGAACAGGGTGAGGTTGGATGCGTTGCAGGATTTTCATCATGTCTTTTCCTGTTTTCTGATGGTGCTTTTATTTGAGTTATTGAGTGTACCAGGGTGCGCAAGGTTTAGGCATCCTTTTTTTTTATTTATTTTTTTATTTTTTTTTAATTTTTATTATTTTATTCAAACCAAACAATTCAACAAAACATAGTTAAGAACATTTAACAACATAAACACTGCACCCCCCCCCCTCCCCTTATGAGCCTGTTTGTTCCTCGCCCTCAGTATCTGTTCCGTGTGTCAGGTCGTCGCTGCTCTCAGACTCCGCTGGGGCCGATACTGTTCCAAACATTTCAGCTATCAACAGTTTCCATGCCATGAGGGAGCCCATTCCCTCATCCTCCCCCACCCCCCCGTGTTACTAGCCTCTTGCCACACCACTGTTTCAGCCTCCGCCCATTTTTGTAAATCCTTCCACTAAACCTCCACTCTCGGCTTATGACATTCCTTCCAGTCCATGGCAATCCTTCGTTTCACGAGCACATATGCCAAATCTTTCAATTTCCCCACATGTCTGCGTTTCCGCGCTCTGGGATACCCCCCTAGCAAGCAGGCTCAGGCCGAGTATTATGAGCGTGACCCTTTTCTCAGCTAGTTTCTGTGCCACTTCACCCCAATAGCCTTCGATTACCGGGCACGCCCAGAACATGTGTATCATGTCTGCGTTTTCTTCATCACAAGCCTGGCGCCCAACATTTCTGAACTTTGATATTCTCCCGGGGGTCATATACGCCCTGTGCGTTATGTACAGCTGTAGTTGTTTGAACCTAGCATTTCCCGATAACTTCTTATGATATCCCAAAGCCCGTTCCCACATCCCATCCTCCATCGGGGCTCCCATCTGTTTCCCATTCTAATCTCAAATGCACCAGGTCCTTTCCGATCTTAGTCATCAGCATCTCGTACAACCTGGACACCTCATGCCCACCCTCGGATGTATCGTATATCACCCCGACAGTAGTGTCCGGCTCTTCCGCCAAGATGGTTTCAGGCCACCTACTCCGAATCTCCTGTACCACCCTGTGATAAGTGACATATTGGCCTACGTGCAATCCCGACGCTGCCCCAAGTTCCCCCAGCTCCATAATAGCCCCATCCTGCCAAATGTCTCCCAAAGTGACTAGACCCACCGATTCCCAATAAGTCCTAATGATTACCCTCAGTTGCTTGTCCCCCTTTGCCAGCGCAACCAGCGGAATCTGCGGGACACATGGGGAAAGGGGGCCCCCATCATACGGCAGGCTCGGTGCCACATGTTTCATCCCAACAACAGCATTCTAGGACGCTCACTCGCATCCGAGCCAGCCACCCAGATCATTTCCCACAAATAAAAAGGAGCACAGTTCCTCCTGAACAACCTGTGTTCGGGGGTCTCATCAGAGAGCCACTGAGCCACATACTGCAATTGCGCCGCTACATAGTAAGCTTCAAAATTAGGCAGTTTAATACCTTCTTTCTCATGGAAATTCTGCAGCTTCCATAATGCAATTCTGTTTCGGGTGCCATGCCACAAAAATTCTCTGCACATACTGTGCAGCTTAACAAAAAACTTCTTAGGGATCATGTAAGGGATATTGTTGAAATAATGTAAAAGCAGAGGCAGGACCACCATTTTAAGCATAGCACTACGGCCCATCATCGCTAGGGGCAACCTCTCCCAAAACCTCATGCATTTCTCGTTTTTTTTTTTTTGTTTTTTTTTTTTTTTTTTTCTTTCTTCTTCCTATGGCTATTTCAGTGTTGCGCCTGTGCTCTTCCTCAATCGAGTGATATACATCTATTCCCAGGTGTCGGAAGGAACTCGCCGCCCACGGAATCTACAACACCGGCAACCTCTCTACAGGCCTTCCCACATAGCTACCTAGCGGAAACGGGCAAGATTTCAGAGGGTTCACCGCTATCCCGGACAGCCCAGCATACCTCTCCATCACCTCCAAAATATACCGAAGATTCTCCTCCGGGTACTTTAGATATAACAACAGATCATCTGCGTACAAGGATATGAGATGACTCTCCCCTCCCACCTCGATGGCAATCGGTTCATATTGTTGCCTGAGGTATATTGCTAACGGCTCCAGGGCCAAAATGTACAGCATCGGGGACCATGCGCACCTCTGCCGAGTGCCTCTGCCCCGCTGCCATCTTTCCGACACCACTGCACCCGTACGAACCCTGGCTAGCGGTTCACTATACAACATCTCAGCCCATTTAATATAGCATTGCCCCATACCGTACCCTTGCAGGGCCCCCAGCAACCACGGCCACTTAACAGAATCAAACGCTTTGACTGCGTCCAATGCCACAATCGCCATTTCACCGTCATAACTGCACCCCCATTCAACCACTCGGTGGAGTCTTCTGTGATTGTGAGTGATGTTCCTACTCGGGACATAGCCCGTTTGGTCTGGGTGAATTAACTTGCCGATCACTCTCCGCATTCTGTTGGCCAGAACCGCTGTTAGGATCTTACTGTCTTCGTTCAGCATCTATAGGGGCCTGTAGGAGCCACAACTATGTCCCGGTTTATTGGGCTTGGGGAGCGGTATAATAATCGCCTCCCTAAGTGACTCCGGCAACCGTCCCACCTCAAACGCCCCATTGAGCATTTCTAGCATGGGTGGGAGCACCTCCTCCTCATACATTTTATAGAATTCGCTAGGGAATCCATCTGCCCCCGGGACCTTACTGGTGGGCAACTGCCTCAGTCTCTTTCAGTTCCTCAAGGGTGATCAGTGCGTCTAGCTCCTCCCTCTCCTCATCACTAACCTTGGGCAGGCCTATGTCCTCCAATACCTCATCAAGCTCCTCTCGGCTGCTCCCCCCATCATCCTCATATAAAGCCGTATAGTATTCCGCAAATGCCCTATTTACTCCTTGAGTGTCTACCGTCTCGCCCTCTTCACTGGTTACAGTTCGAATCGGGGACCTAGGGGTTTCGCTCTTATACAACCATGCTAAAAGCCTGCCCGTTTTATCTCCTCCCGCGTGTTGGCTTTCTATCTATTTTTTATAGTTTAAGTTACAGAGCCTGTCCCAGTAGTCCGCGCACTTCCGCTGCAATCTGAATCTCTCCTCCGTATCCGCCCCACCTACATCCAGTTTTCTCTCCAGTTCGATCTCAGCCCTATGGAGGTCAGCCAGAACTCCGCCCAGCAACCCCCTTGACTTCGCAATGGCAATCCCCCGCATCACCACCTTAAAGGGCTCCCATAAAGTGCCCGCCGACTGCACACTGCCAGTAATCACCTCGAAGTAAGCAATAATCTCATCCCTTATGTCCTCCCTGAAAACTGGGTCTTTGAGCGCCTCTGCCCGGAGGCGCCATGTCGGTATTCGTGCCCTTGGGGGGCAATACTGCCACCCGAGGACCAGGGGCGAATGATCCGAGAGAACCCTCGCTTTGTAGTCTATATGAATACTCTCGGCAACCACGTCCGGAGTGGCAAAGATATAATCAAGCCTCGTGTGTAGCTGATGTGGAGCCGAATAGTGCGAGTATTGCCTCCCATCAGGGTGTTTTACTCTCCACACATCTGCCAAGCCAAAGTCTGCTAGCAACGTCTGCAACACTTTAGCCGCTGGGCTGCGCCTGGCTGCCCCCTCATCCGACCTGTCTACACTTGGGTTCAAGACGCAGTTAAAATCCCCTCCCCAAATCACTGCAGCTCCCACGCATGCACCTCAACTTGGTACACAGTGTCCTAAAGTATGCCGCCGTGCTCTGGTTAGGGGCATATGTATTCACTATGCATACTTCTTTGTTCTCCAACAGCCCCCTAACTATAACCAACCTCCCATCTGCTTCCACAATTTCTTCGGTTACCTTAAATGGGACATGCGGCGCCACCCAGACAAGCACTCCCCTTGCATAGGCAGAATACGATGAGCCCACCGCTATCCCTTTCCATTTCCTCCCCACCAATTCCATTTTCTCCCTCGTCAGGTGTGTCTCCTGCAACAAGGCGATGTCTATCTTCTGTCGCCTCAAAAACAGCATAACCTTATTACGCTTCAAGTAACTGTTGAGCCCTCTAACATTCTATGTTAATATCTTAAGGTCCCCAATGGTCTATTAATGGTTCTCTTTCCCTCCCCCACACAGCCCCCCGCCCTCACACCAAACAGATTCCTGATAGTAGTACTTCTACAAAGGCTCATATTTAAACTTAAACACCCCAACCCCCCAACCCAACTAACTGCCCAGCTCCATCCCTGGATCTCCAGCATCCCCGCGTTTGGCTCTCTTGGCAACCCAATTCCGAAAACGCAGCAGGGTGTCACCTTACTAACAGTGACCTAACTAAACTCTAAATGGGGGTATAAAGATCGGCCCCGGGAGGCTCCTGCCTCGCGCAGCAGTATCCGTGCACACGGATCATGTTTCCCACCAGCCAGGACGTACCTGCCGTCCAGCTGCATCAATGACTATAATCAAGTCCCACATTCCGCAGTCCCACCAATTCTCAAACTTCACTTATCTCGTCCGGCTCCATCTTCTTTCTGGATATTTGGCTCTTGGCGGCAGCTCTGCATATCTAGCCACCCCATGGCGTCTTCTGGAGTTTCGAAGAACAACATCTTGCTTTTATAAAAAACCTTTAGCTTGGCCGGATAGAGCAGCATGTATTTGTGGCCAGCTTCCCACAATCTCCTCTTAACCGATCCAAAGTTCATGCGGCTTCGCTGTACCTGCAGGGTATAGTCCGGGTAGGCAGTGATGCTCGCTGCACCTCGCTGTATTGTTCCCCCTTTACAGAAGTGTTCAAGGATTCTTTCTCGATCCCGATAATTGAGGATCTTGGCGATCATTGGCCTGGGCGGGTTTCCCGGTGGTGGCCTCCTTGTCAGGGCCCTGTGCGCTCTCTCCACCGCAAATCCCTGAGAGAGGGTTCCCCCAGTGATTTCCTGCAGCAGCATGTTTTCCACGAACTCCGTCGGGTTGTGACCCTCAGCCCCTTCCGGCAGACCAACGATACGAATGTTGTTCCTCCGAGCGCGCCCTTCTGCCTCCTCCGCCCTACTCTCCAAATCGCCCACTCGTTGCACCAGGGCATGTAGCTCCCATTTGTGTGCAGCACAGTCCGCTGCGGTTGGTCCCATATCTCTTTCTCCAGGGTCTCCGTGCGTTCTGCCAGGGTCCTAACATCCTGCCTGAGGAGGTTCACATCTTCCTGCACCGCCCCAACTTGGAGCTCCATCGCCGCTTTCAATTCCGTCACAGCCAATTGGAGTTTGGACTCCCAGGCCGCCTTCAGATCCGCGATTGCCTCAAGGACCTCCTGGTTTGTGCTCACAGCGGCCATTCCCCCTGCTGGAATCTTATCTTTGCTCCTGGCTCCTTCGGGGCCAGTCGGGGTTCTGGCATATTCATCCAGCATGGGCTGTTTAGCCTTCGTTCTCAAGGGCTTACTGGACATTCTTTTGGTTAGAGACAGCTTCCTATCTACACCTGTAAATCCAGGGGCGGCCTGTCTATGGTATATGGGAGGATCGTGCCCCGCACCCTGGACAGCGCTGTTGCCCGGCGATGTGCCCAAGCGTGGCTCCGCTCACAGTGGCCTGTTACCTTCCATAGATCTTGACTCTTCACTGGCCACACTGCAGTTCACTTCTGTGGTCCTCTCGGGCCGTGGTCTTCGCAGCTTATTATGGGAAGGGTATCTCGAGTCCCCCCTTCAACTGTCCTGGGGCAAGTGTCTCCCAGCGCCTACCGTGCCAACTGCATTCTCAGATGGGCGACAATGTAGTGTGTTAGTGCTCTTCTGCCGCTGATTCAGGAGAAGTCTCTCTGGGGGTGGTATGGCCCCCTATGCTGTGGCATTTGTATGGCCTTCCCTCCGGGCCCCTCTGCCTGCTCAGTTGCAACAGTACCCGGCTGGTGATCAGGGCATTCTCCTCAGGCCAGTGCCTGATGTTCACAGATGGGCTGTGGAGCGGAGCCCCTGCCCTATCAGCCTTAGGCAGATGTCCATAGAGGGGCTCAGGGCATCCCCCCCATGCAGCTTCACTTCTCTCTCTGCAGAGCACCCTTCGTCAGCTGTTCGCACAGCCCCCTCCACACCTCTGTTATAAGACTTTCTCCGTGCGTGCTGCGAGTGCATACGATGTAGATGTGGGTGGTGTTGGAGTTCTTGGAGAAGTGAGTCGCAGTACTGGTTGTTCTGAAGTAGATCGATGTGAGGCGGAGGTTGGTGAGGTCCACCGTGAGAGCCTCCACTGGGAAGTTCTTGAATGATCTGAAGGCTTGTTTGCTAAATGTATTTTCTTTGTTGATGTTACACTGCCGAGGAAGTGGAGATGCATGACGGGGTGATAATTGGCCAGGTCATCCATGTTGAGTTTGGATTTCTTAAGCAGGTGGAGTATCTGTCTCTTTCAGTTTAACTTGAAAGATGCCTTGTGTGATGAATGCCTTGATGACATTTAGAAGCGGCGTGATTGCTTTACCTGTGATTAACAATGTAGGAGGAAAGGGTGTTCATTTTGTAGGTTGGTTTGAGAATGGCATGAGTGTTGGTCAGGTCTTCATCAGTAATTGTCCTGAGATCGGACCATCTTAATATATTGAGGGCTGTTTCAGGTGGGATGTCTGTGGTGCGTTTGGAGCGGTCACTGTGTTCTCCTCTTAATCTTGTCTGTGAAGAGTTCATGGCGTTAAGTTTCCCAGTGGATTGCAGTATTGCAGGTCTTGTAATTGGTTTGATTCAGTGCTTCGCAGCTTGAAAAATCGCTCTGATCTTGTTTCCATAATAGTTCTATAGTTTTGCTTTGGCTGTGGTGGAGTGATGCGTGACCTGCATGCTGGATGAATGCTGTTCAGGATGATGTCTTCTTGTTGGTGGGATTGTTTTCACAAAAATCTCATGTGGATCATGGCACGCTTAATACAAGTCCCTTTGTGTACCAGTGTGTTGCGGGATTGTTATGTCAACATTTCAGTGGTCTCAGTTTGAGGTGGAGTGTGCATAGCTGGGCATTGTCCTAATCCTTGGAGTCTGGTGAGGCCAAGATGTTGAGATTGCTCGTTCAGTACATCCATGGGTTAGGGAAGTTCTTGAAGGAGCAGTGGTATGTCCTGATTGGTTTTGGATGGCCTGGTGGGGGAGAGGTGCATGGTGGAGTAGAATGGGTGTTGTTGTATGGTTTTTCCAGTGCAAAGATATTTGGAAGACATGATGGCAGGGAGATGGTGAATACCAGGTTGAGTGAGTTGCCTTGTGTGGGTTGGTTCTGTAACAAGTTGCTTGATGTCCAAGATGTAGAGTTACTCTGCCTTTCCATGTGGCTTTGCTACTAACAGGTGTCTGAGGAAGAGATTAGTTGTGGTGTTAAAGGATGTGATGAGATCTGTTATTTTTGTTGTGAAAGGTCGTGTTCATTTGGGATGACTAGTAGATAATGTGGAATATAGCCATCTGAGAGTTGGTGAGCGGGAAGGTTGTAGGTGAGGAGTTGCTCCTCAGCTCATATCCATGAGGCCTTGTAGATCAAAGTGATTCCCCCTGCCACTCTCCCCTTTCCGGTCCTTGAGTTGGATGCTATAGCTTATGGGGATGAGGACACCCAGGATGCATGTGGAAGTGAGGTGAGTCATGTCTGTGACAGTGTGCACATAGGCTGTGAATGGGGAACAAGGTCAGCAGTGTTTTCTGCATGTAATAGTGTAGAATGAGCATTGATGAGCTTGTGTGTTTGAGGTGGAGTGTGGGCGGTATTTAGTGGGGTGTGGATGAGGTTTTGTGGGTTGGAGTTGTGTGGGAGCAGGGCCCGGGCTAGGTGTTTTTGCGTGAGATTCGGTATACACGTACTGCTGGCTTCCTCCCAGAATGCATGGAGCAAGGGTTTAGGCTCTTTTTAAGGTCCTAACTGGACTAAATGAAATTGCTCTTTTCTTCATCTGCTCTTTGCTTTGGTTTCCTAGGTGGGAGACGGTCTGAGATCTAAGAGTTCACAAAGGAAAGAAAGGGGCGAGACAGGAAAAAAAAGAGCAACACGTTATTAGTAGGTGTGTGGGTGTGAGTAATTCGACCATCCGCACGGGGAGTGTGCACTTTCCTGGGCTTTTTTAAAAAAAATTTGAATTTTTTTTTAATAATGAAAGAATGATGGCAGACCAACCTCTGAGAAATGTACAAGGCCTTCCGCGCACATTTCATCTGCTTCCTGCACAAAACGCATAGTCACATATACTCTGGGAAGACACAGCCTACGGGCGCCGTCTTCGCCTGTCATATTCAGCTGGAATGTACATCAAAGCATCTAAAGGAGGGGGAAGGCACACCTACCTCCAGCCATGAGCAGCCTAATTTAAATATCAAAGGCTCCATGGGTCTGCATTCCTTTCGTTCTCCAGCTGGTGTCAGTGCATGTTAACGAGATAATTAAGGCAAGCCTGCTGAGTGGGTTTGGTTGCCGAAGAGACCACAGGAAGGAGGGACTGACACCCCTTTGGTATGCAATGTTTCAACTTGAAGCTAGTTCCCACCTCTCTGTATGAAAGGCAGTGACCTGTATGGGTCCAGCAGTTACTGCAGGTGTCCCTGCAGAGCAGTCCCCTTTCAGAGGGGAGAAGTATGGTGCTTGGGGGAGACGGGAAGTCTGCTTCCAGCACAAACTTCAAGACAACCCTGTGCTTTAATCGAGAGTCACAGAGGGCTCGGTTAACCAGAGAGGAACTTTGATCTACAACAGATAGGGAGATGGGTGGGGCTCAGGATTATGTAGTCACCCCCTTGTCTGTCCTGTTGCAGAGCACTCTGGTCCTGACCTCATTCATAACAGAAGATTGGTTCATTAAGGTTGGCTTAGGCTGCACCAATCGCTGGGGTCCATGTGGTTTAAAAGAGGACTGAACCCCTCACTTAGAAGATCTGATGACTTTGAAAGGAGTAAGGACTCATTTGGACCCGAGCTGAAGGTGCAGTCTACCTTACATCTTCCGTTAGTGAAGGAAGGACGGGAGTTCCAAGAGGGAAGCAAAATCCCTCCCCTAAACGTCTCTCGGGGAACAGAGGGCAACTCCAGAACCGGTACCCAGCCAGCACATACCGTGCCCTGCTAGGTTCTGCCAGCAAGCCCCCTAGGTGGGAAGTACCGGAGAGTCTCTGTCCAAAGGATAAGGCTGTTGCCTGCAATCACTCTCCTTAGCTTTGGGCCGTCTGTCTTGAAAGGACACCAGCCCTGCGAAGAAGCTAGGAGGAGTGCCACACAAGTGTCATCCAGCGTTCAACTTTTAAGTACATTGTCGAGACAGTCGAGTCCTCGAACCGCATCCAGCTGCACCACTGACTGTTGTCACGCCGCAGTCAAAAGAGCCGTGGGAGCTGTCTCAACTAGCATTCCAGATCTGCCAACCAGCACAGAGACCACTCTGTCCAGCCTGGCTTGCCAAACTGCCTGCTGCCTGGTACCCGCAACTGTCTCCCACCACTTAGTCTCATGGACTGTGAACCACCCTGGAACCGTCTCGACATTGTCGAGCACCAAGAACTTCTTCAGCACCAGGTACATTGTGGTTCTGCTCCCCTGGTCCTTCTCTGAAGGCCCCTTAAAACGGTTACAACCCTTTTCCCCCTTTGGTGCTGGAACCGAATAACCTTGAACAGTAAGACTGATTACTTCACCAACTACCCTCCTGTCAGTATCCAGAGTGCATCCCCTTTCTTCGTGAAAGTGTCTGTCCTCTGTGTTCCTTTACAGGGTGGGTTATATTTTGTAGTGTGCTAGAACTGTCTCTTTGAGTAATAATAAAGTAGATATGTGTATACAACCTTGACTGGACAGTCCCTTTTATCATTGGGTAATTGTATTTTCGCTGTATTGCAACTAACCAACGATCCATGACCTTGCAGAGATCAGCCCGCTTTTCCGTCCACGTTACCAAAATAGGACAAGAAGGACTTATAATTCACTTGTATTCCAATCTGTTTGGATTCCTTCTAGTGTACTAGAGGTGTCGGGTAGATTGATGGTTTAGAAACCGATATTCATCCCTGCACCACTGGTGCACCGGAAGTTGTTTCGTCACAGTGGAACAAAGGCGATGTTACCTAGATCCACTTGCATCAGTTGACCAACTTAATCTATTTGTTGCCATTTATTTTTCATGCTAGCATGTGTTTGGCCTAAAGGCTTTTTCAAGGCTTGTGTTTATATATATATATATATATATATATATATATATATATATATATATATATATATATATATATCCTGTGTCCATAAGTTTGGTTATTGTATGTGATGAAAAATCTGATGTATTGAAGAGGGATTTTCAGATAAAATGGTTTCTGATTCTCAATCCCATTCTAGTAGTTTATTCCTGGTGCTCCTTTGGCGAAATGAGCACAAGACACACGTCCTGCCGCTTCGGGACAAACTTCGCAACAATTAAGTTAGTGACTGGCAGCATCCGAGTTAATTGTCCTTTCCTCCTGTATACCGTAAGATTATTTATGATCAGTCTAATTTTAGATACTAAATGGTGGCCAGTCTTGCAGCTCTGTAGATGAGGCCCTGGTTCCTCCTGAAATATCCTGTTTAAAACTGTGAGTAATGCATGTTTGGGATCGCTGACACAGCTGTGATGTTTGCCAAGGGGGGGGCAGAGTCAGTCCCTTAACAAAACAGGGAGGATTTGTCTCCTGAAGAGGAAACGACTTAAGCTTGACAACTGCAGGGTTGCCCTAAGAGAGCCAAGGGCTAGAGTCCCACCCCCAGCACTGACCCTGAAGTTGTCCCAAAGGGTATTATGGATGGGGTTAATATCCATGCTTAAAGGGATACTGGTAGAACGAGGTCTGAGAAAAGAATAAATCCATAAAGGAATTGAACATCTGGAAAATCGTGTCTGAGACAGATGACCATGTCTGAACTTTGGAGAAAACATTAAAGAACATGCTCACTTGGCTGGACAATGCATGTAGCGTAAGTGCACAGGAGAGATTCATGAGAAGTAATCTTGAACTGTTGGTACTTCATGAGAAGTAATCTCGAACTGTTGGGTTTTCCGCTGGTTTTCTGCTGGGGTGGAGAAGTATCACCCTTTTGTGTTTCTCCAGAAAGTTCTCTCATAGGCTAGAATTGCCCCCTGGACAAAACCTAGAGTGAGTTCATCGCATTCTGGCCCCTAAACCCAAAGTAAGCCCCCTCCTGATCCTTTGTCAAGTTTCAGTTCTTAGTGGTTAAAGAAATGCTACTTTGCAAGTGTAAGGTGTTTCTCCCTTGTGTAACTGTTTTACATATATGTATCGGTGAGCTGCAACCTTTGGGAGACCTGAGTAGGGAGTCTAACACCTCACTGCACACGTGTGCATAGCAGGAGAACCCAGGGGGAAAATAGATGGACCCAGTAAAGACCGATGAATGGTCCCTCACACGGGAGAGAGCTACCCCAGTACCCCTGGTTAAATAAAGACACATTCTGGCATTTGAAAATAAGCGGAAACCGCTTTCCTTTTATATTTGTATTCTTTAAATCAATCTTTAATACACATGAGCCATATGCCTTGTTGAGCCCCTAAATGAGTCTCTTTCGTTTAACACAGAATTGGAACAACGTTTAACAGTTTAATTTCATCCCTTATACAGAATTATTAATTTTGCATGTTCTGCCTTGCATTAGCATGTCCATTGGGATCCAACTCATTCACATTTGTTAACTAATTCTTCACATGCGTAAGTGTTGGCAACAGAGAGATTGTGCATACTTTTGTTCAATTTGTCTTCATATACCTCCAAGCAATCCTCAGAGACTTTAACTGGAACGGACCAAAACTGCCCCTTCACACCAGTAGTCGCGGACTACCTTATGGGGGTACCCCACCCTCTCCTCGTTACCTCAAGCTACCCAGTTAAGATACAGGGGATCTAAACATAGGCCCAGCCTCCTGCCTACGGAGCACTGGTTAACTTAAAATTGCCTCTCCCAGTCCCGTGGGATGGGAGAGAAAAAAAGCTTACAGTTGTCCGGGCACTCTTTTGCCCACGGGTAAGCCGGAAGCTCGTCCACGCAGGGCTCGGGATTCCGTTCTCCCTGTTTCGCTTTCCTACCTGATTCCTTATACTATACTCTCTCTGTCTCTCTCTCTCCCTCAGTAACAGTAGCTGGCAGGCTAAAACACACGGCAATGGCGACCTCCGGCACACTCCCTCGACCCCGGGTGGGGGGGGGGGGGAGCCTGGTTTGTGCCAGGTGGAATGCCCTCAGTGGCAACCTTGAGCTCCTATCCTCGTTCGCCTCGGACCTCTTCTCGTCGATCCCCTCCAACCCTTATACTGTGTGGGGACTCTCTATCTGCCAGCCGGGGGCCCGCGCCTGTCCTGAGGTAAACATCTCCTCAGAGGCAACCATGCTCCCCCCCCCCCTGCTGGTGTAGCCTACCATTATTGTTCTACACCTCTCTCTGTATGCCAAAAACAAATAACAGAAACCCTCATAGGAAACGCACCGTGAAACGAGAGTGTACACAAAATTAACGGCCATAATTGCTCACAGAAAACCCACAGGACATGCAGGTTTACACAAGGAAGGGTAACTACAGACTGTAACTTGGGCCCGTAGAAGATTAAAATGCTTTTTCTCCATCCTAAGCTTTACTTTTGCATTTCTGGACATAAAAAGAGAAGACTCCTTAATTTGGCAGTGGAAGACCGATACACAAGGAAACTAAACTGCTTGCTTAAAAAACGTGTGGCCCCTCAAACATGCCCAATTCTCATCATTTCCTGGAACAAATAGAATCAAAAGGAAAAAAACGTGCATCCAATGGTAGAGTGGGGAGAGCAATGGAAGGTATCATCCTAAATTTTCAGTTAACGTAGCATATAGCAAGAGCAGACGCTATCCTTGCATTTATGCCTCCAGGCAATCCTGTGGACAGAGGCAGGAACCATTTTAGTTCCCAAACCTACCAAGTTGTGTTGGTGGAAAAGATTTTAACAGCAGAGGTTTATGGTATAGAGGTGATTTCGATCCTTAAGGCCAATTGGATTTTCAAATATGCCAGGAATATGTAACGGGCCAGACAGTGATTATTCTCTATTGGCAGAGTCGCCAAGATCTTTTCACACATTGAAACACTTGCGTATAGGCACATTATAGATATAGTTTCATCCACCAATGAGGCACTTTTGAGCAACCTGGTGACTTACAAAATTGCGCTTAAATGAGATGATTCAGGAGGTGAGTAATCAAGGCTGCAGGTGTGCCAGAAATTGGTTATTCCCTCCATCTCCATTTTTCCTGGATTCAAACCCATTGGTCTAGAGGTAATAGAACCACCCCAACCTATCTCCTTAATCTGGCCAGCACCTCTGTCCAAAATGTCTGAGCTCTTGATTTACATCACAGATGCACCAGGTCCCCATTTTCAACACCATTATTCCAACAATCTGGAGAAGAGCTGGGAAGTGTGAAGTTTCGAAGGAGACTTGTACACATGGAAGCACATATTCTATGCAGCAGTATTATTTGGATCGAGAGAGCGACGAGATGGATCAGTGAAGGGGGAGACACACGTATGAACGCTGATGCTATTGAAAAACTGTTAAACCTCAGCGAAGCAGCAGTGTGAGCAGGCATTTCCTGTAGTTCCATGCTGGGCTGCGTTGGGGCGTTTGGCAGTGTCATCTGCCAGGCAGCTGGATTTTCCCAACAGAACAAATGGAGTTCTAGCCAAAACCTTTAGGATGGTGTCCTTGAGCCTAGTGAGCCGCTACTCTCACACACTCCCCTGAACAGGGGTCAAAATGTTTATTCTGAATTAATGGAATTCCAGGATTTTGGGTATTTTCCTCTTACCAGGAATTACTTGCCTGATTCAGAAGCTACTAAAGTGAAATGTCATGAAGGTCTTCTTACCATGGTGTGTGTGAAATGGAAAACGTTCAGCAAAAGCATATTGGAAACAGATCAATTGAGCCTAATAATTTAACATTGAGATATACTCTATTTTCCAAGCACTCTGGAGTCACTATTCTGACGAGTGCAACTTGATCTTATTTACCAACTGTGGCACACACCCAAAAATGAGTACACCACACACTCTGCTCCTGACTATCTATTGGCTCCTCTGCCTCTTGGCATATTGCTTTACAATTAATTCACTTTTATTTCCTCTGTCTTGGAACAGTGTCCCGCCATGCTACTACTTCTCACTTGGTCTTTACCTAATGTGTGTGCACCATTATATAATTGAATCTGTCGATATGTGAATCTCTGTTGCTGTCTCTTCACTGCCATAGTAGATTTATTTTTCTTGTTTCTCTGCTAAACTATTGTTCTCGTACTGTACTGTTGCAGTCTCTCGTTATATGAAAATCCAGGGTATGGTTTGAAAAGTAACTGTTTGCCTGTTTGCATAAGAAAAGTGCATCGGTCATATTTGAAGGGTCAGCATGGCAGGAGTGGGCTGGAGCACTGATTGGGGGGGCTTTGCGAGTGGGAACACATATTGAATAAGACTTGTTATTTATGGGACTCTGGATCTCTAATTGCATGGTCAAAAGAAGAGGGACATAATCCACCATCTCATTGGCTATCATGCCAGATTCTGACAACCACGCTACAGTTTAGACCCGTACTTGTGCAAAAATGTAAACTTCCCTGCCTCACAGTAAGTGCCAGTAGCATCATTGCATTATGAATAACAGATGTTGCTATTCTCAAACTAGATGCCACTCATTTTGACAGCTTAAAGGAGAAGTTCTCTCAGGAATGTTATTCGCCCAATGGATGGGGGCATGTTTTTTTGAGCATATATCAACCAACCAATTTATTTTTTCCAATGCATCTTATCTTCAGACCTTTACTCAAACTGCCATTTTTTTAGGATGATCTAATCGATTGATCGATTGCCCTAAATTAAAGTGCTCTGGCAGCAATACATCTTAACGCGTGCCCCTCAAGCTGACATCAGCAGACCCAAACTCTAGGCTTATGCTCCTTGTCACCAGGCCAGTGTACATCTCAAGCGGACCTCCTCTGTGCGCAATCTATTGATATGTCTCCATGGAAATCGCAGGATGCTTCTTTCTTCTATAAGTATCAACAAACCCTTTTTCCGTGTATTTTATGTCCATTATTTTATATTAACACACAGGGATTCAAGTTGCTTTCATGTTTCATATCATACAACGAAGCATAAACTTAAGTCCCAACCCAATACCAAATATTCTGTACTTGCATTCTAAGGGGATCGCATTTCTTATTTTTCTTATGTTGTGCTCGAAGTTTCATGCTATTACATTTATGAATACACAAGTGTTTGTCAAATGTTAACAATCATTTAAAGGTTTATGAATGATGTAATATGATGACATGTTAATGAAAGGGTTTGTCTAAGTCAAAAACCCCATAAACCAATATTACATACGTGTCTCTAAATACAAATGGTATGCTCTGCTAGCCAGATATATGCAAGCTATTGGTTGCTTTAAATAAGATGCCAAGATTACTCTGGATCTATCCTAATCTACCCCACCACGTCTCCCTTCTATCACTTTGTCCATTCACTCTCATTTGGGGTGGGTTTTGGGCCAGCAGATCCATGGAGCATAACATGATGTACAACGCAATGTGGTCTTGCATCTAGCGATCCTTGGCCACCGCAGTCCTGGTGTCTCCATACTCCCGATTGTGGATCCCATCCCACTGAATCTACCCATCCTTGTCCTTTGGCAAGGTGCTGGGCCTCTTCTGCTCGCTTCATCCAAACTTACAGATCTTCATAGCGGCTACATAGAGCCTCCAATATTTCCCTTTTGCGTAAACTGCATAACCCCATCCTTCCCCTTAAGCTCAGTAGTAAGTGCATACCCCTTCTCCTCCTGCACAAGCCCACCAGGATACCCTCTACTTTATTCTGCTCACTGTTTTGATGCATTTAATATTTGGTAATACGTTGCCAGTGTTTGAGCATAGGCGTTCTTGCACTCCTCCATCACCAATTTGTCTAATTCATTGTATTCTTGCTTCCATCCCTTGATTCCCGTTCTTGCCTTTCCAGTGATTCCAGTTGGGATTTTCTCACTCCTATGCACACATCGAGAGCTTCCTAAATCAATCCAGAATCCTGTTCTCCTATGTCATTGATTACCATATATTCCACACCCCACCCAAGTTATTCTATCAAAATCTCTCAGGATTGCCACATTCATTCTCCAATCCGAAACCTACCCCAATATGTTTCGGTTAGGCAGGACAAGTAATTCACTGGTTCTAAGCATACCAATCTCGGCTGTTGGTTTTTGTCTAAATAATGGCGTTTGGGAGATCTATGTGCAAGGTATGCATCATATTAGCAAAGCTACTACATTAAGAAGCATATAGTATTTAGATTTTTTTTGTTGGAGTTCATTTTTACAGTCTCATTCGATGAACATGAATACCTTTTATGACAGTGTTTCTGTATGGTGACATGTGGCAAACTTTTTTAGGGTTGACTAAACGTACTCTGAACCATTTTATAATCTTATTATAGTATGTTTCATAAAAAGTCTTTGATAGTTACCTTATTAGAACGATCCGGTGGGATTGATCGACCATTGTGCGTTTGCTGGTTTTCTGTTAAAATTTTATGGAAAAGGTTTCATCTTCACCAATGTAAAGCAATCCGTTCCTCTAGAATAGATATCTGTCTTCTGTGGACTAGGTCTTAAGAAAATGAAGGCTTAAAAGTCTATGATGGCTCCATAATGGTTTCAGTTGCACGACAGCTAGAGCTGGCTGCATGACATCAGCGCATTGATGATACAACAGTGCCTCAAGATGCCATCTCAAGTGGCCTTACAGATATTGCCCTCTTCTTTGTGAATGGCATGGTTGAGATTACAACTCTGCTCAAGTCTTGCTTGGTGGTCATAAGAACTGTTCAGATGGCTGTAGACTAATAGCCTGTACAATGATTGATGTGGAAACACAGCCTCTACCACCGTGTGTATGGGATCACAGCTCTGCTTTGTTAAAGGAGGGATTGCATCCCTGATGGATGTGGTATTCTATCACTGCCCAGCTGGATCACAGCTCTGCACTCACTGTTATGGTAACAAAGTATCTGATCTTTTGGTTGGAGGGTCACAGCCACTGTTCTATATTTAGGACCACTTATCTACCGGTCTTCCTACATGTGATGACACAGATCAAGCCATTACATTTGTGGGCGTTTCATCACAATCTTACTTGGTGGAGTAGCTACACGCCTGCCTTCATGGATGTAGCAACATGGGTGTTCCATAATGGATGTGACAACAGAACCTGTGCTATGATGGATGTGCAGGGCAGCCTTTGATCTAATAGAATGAGCGCTCCATTCTTTGGCTTTGAAATGGTAACTGTGCTCCTCTTTGTAGGAAACTGCCTCTATGCAGCTGGATGCAGAACCCACAATGCTGCCTCTCAAATGTGCCAATAAATACTCTCCTCCTAGACAAAGGAACACAGTGGTTGCCCTACTGGATATTGGAATGCAATCTCTGCCACCCTTGATGAGCCTTTTAAATGAAGTTCAGGTTCTGTCCTAGTAGATGAAGGAACACACCAATCTGAGCCCTGTGACGCATCGATGGGAATTAGTTGCTTCTCCCCACGTGGGAGCCCCCTCCCCTGTGAGGGTAGGGAGGTGAGCCCTCTCTGTAAAACTTTCCCTAGTGGTAGAGGCAAGTGGGACCTAATTGGCAGCGACTCCTCCCCCCCTTCTGGGGACTAAGATCCCTCCTCCTCTTTTTCAGACATGAGACACACACAGCCAGATAGACCCAGCTGGCGAGCCGGAGCTGAAGACCTGGATGCAGCACGTCTAAGAAGCTGGAAAGGGAGAGAAGCCACAAGTGGTGGCATGGCCCCGAACAAACCATGGTGGACCGGAGGGCCCTACAACAACCCCAAGGCCATGAAGTGGAAGAAACAGTGCATTGTATTAGTATGTGGAATACCGGAAAGCTTTCTGAATCGAAGAGACAAAGTACGAGAAACTGAAGGATGAAACGGTCAGGCAGGCAAAGGCGAGAGTCCGACATGAACGAAGAAAGTCCCGGTGACGTGTTCCCCGAGGCTGAAAGGTAACGGGGAAAGCGGGAGACCCGGGAGGGAAGTGAAGGAGAATCCTTACAAGACTATAATAACTGGGACGAGGATGAACAAAGTAAGAGACGTGAATGAGGCTCGTCATGAGAATATCCATACTCAGCCCAGTCAAAATAAAGATACAAAGAGTGAGAAAAAGAGTGAAATTATAAGTGAATTCATAATTGTCACAGTACAAGTAAAGAGAATGTCGGTAAGAAAAGGGAGGAGATAATAAGAGAACTTTGACTTTGAAGAGAAGAATACGCTGAGCTATATGTCCAGAGAGATATAATGCAGAGGAAAAAGGGTGTGAATTGTATTAGAAGAAATAACTTTGAGAGAAAATCTGAAAGGTTGGGTAACATTACTCTGTGAAAAGGAAAGAAGAAGGCTTTGTAACAAAATGAGAGAAGAGTGTAAAGCAAAAGAAACTTATTGTCAAGGAAGAATATATAAATTCAAGTTGCAAGCAACTAGCCAGCAATAAAAATGTCACTCGACACCTCAAAACTATACACAAAAAAAAAAAAAAAAGGAACCCCATTTCTTACTCGCCAATAGTCCAATATCACTGGCTAGTGCTACGCGCACATTTTGCACCCTGCCTGTTTGATACTTTATAGGAAAAGAGGAGCATGCCCTTTTCAGGGGTAAAAGGTTTAGAAACATTGTCCCTCTGTGGGCCAGAGGGACATGCTTTCCGTGGAACCAGTAAGTCTTCACCCTTAAGCACACAGAGAGGCGCATGTGCTTTATGTGGGATGAATGACCATACATGCTCTCCAGTTACCTGGAGAGGGTAATCTGAGGGGTGAGAGCTGGCCATGCATTTTGGGGACAAGCTAGCTTTTCACCCTGTGTGGGTTCAGGGCATGAAACCCTTTGCGGGAACAGAGGAGCTTATGCCCTTCATGGGACGGAGAAGCGTGATGAATGTGGACAATTCATCCCTTCTTCTCAAAAGGGAGCCAGCCTATTTGAGGCTAGGGATGCAAACCTCCTATGCAGGACCCTCCCTAGGAGTTGGGCAAGTGGGACCTCGCTGGGAGTGACTCTCCTCTTGGGGACATGGACTCCCATTCGAGAATGGAATTCCCAGTCCAAACCACCTTGTCTTCATATATGAATATAGAAAAGACTTTCTCCCACAACAATTGGATTTCACAAGAATCCTTCTTTACCTCTTGGCTGCAGGCAATGCTGAACACAGCCTGAATGTCCTAGTCGACGAAGGACAGTTTCAGCTTGACCTCTATACGAACAGAACGGATTGTAAATTAGAAGGGAACCCTTACGGAGGCAGGCGAACTGTGGCACAGAGGCGAGCGCGAGCCCACTTAGTATTGATGTCCTGGAGGGGCATAGCCATGTTGGGCCTTAGGGGCCAGTGGAAGCAGCAAGGAGGAAGAAGACGCTAACCGAACACCTGCTGGGTTGGAGTTCTCCCTCGACTGAGATCCCAGGTCAGAATAAGAGTGGGGATCGCTGCCCCGTCTGGTGGTGCAACCACAAAGGAGCTATGGTGGCCTGGAAGGCCAGCAATGGATGCCAAGACCAGACTGTACGAGTGAGCTTGGATCCCCGAGCTGTGTGTATCCCAGACCGGGGTTGCAGAGCCTCATAGCCACGGCTAAAGCTGACGAGGTTTCGAGAGCTTGAGAGTCCCGATGAAAAACCTACTGCTACAAGGTACGAACATTGTTAAAGATTGGAAAGCATATCATGGATCAGGGACCCTGAGAAACCTGAGAGTGGAAAACCCCCTATGAAAAGGGAATTGCGAGAAATGCAATCCTTGTAATTAATGATTGGGGAAACTGTCCAGGTTACAAGAGCCTAAGCAACCTCCCTATGAAAGTGGGAGTGAGAGTAAGCCGAATACTGTGAAAACCCACTGGAAAAGCTGTTCAGTTTACGGGAGCCTGGAAAAACCCTGAGGGTAAAAGAAAAAACCTATGAAGGTGGTACTGAGAGAAGTATCAACACTGTGAGTAACGGCTGGAACGCCATCTAGGTTACGGGAGACTGAAAAACACAACTACCCTAGAAGAAAAGGGGTATAAAGAATTTTTAAGTAAGGCTAAGAAAGCGAGAGAGACGTCAAACTCCGAACCACCAGGGTGGACCACCTCCCTATTCATACATATCCTTTGTGTACAAGAAAGCAAACGGTCTGGGGATTGTGGGACTTTGTGGAGTCCCAGTGCTTTGAAGGAGGAAAAGGCAATGGTTTTATTTTCTCAGTAACCCTCGGGAATGGGATGGTTTGCTTCAAGAAACGATAACAAGGAGAGACTGAAATCCTTAACCTAGTTTCAGGTTTGGGAAGAATATCCTTCTGAGAAAAAGGACATTTAAAGACCGAGAACGAGTCAAGTGTAAACTGGGCCATACCGAAGCCTTGCTGAGACAACTATACAAAGCCGCCCCCTTTCCCTTTTAGTTAGGTGTTTTCTAAAGTGGTTAGTTGGCTAGGATTTTGATTAAAGGACTTTATTTTAGACTTCAACATACATCCTTAGTTTTTGTTTTGCTAGGTACGTAACTTCCCTTAAAGAAATGGGGCAAGGTGGGTGTTTTGATCCTTTTATTTTGAATAAAACCCTTAAACCATGAGTCGTAGTCCTTGTGGTTCACCACAGAAGCTTGTACCCTGTGATAATACTGATTATCATTTACCTATGTTACAAATGAGTAACTCTCATCCTCTCTGGGGGACAGAGGAGCTTCCATTGTCTGAACGAATGGAGGAGCTTTTGTCCTCCGGCAGTGGATGTACGATCTGAGCCTGTGCCCTCTAGGGGGGTGTACAAAGTTGGATAAAGCGTGGATTGTTTGCTGGATAAAGAAGTGCCCTCCCTCTCAAAGTCCACTCTTCCTCTTGCACTCCCTCTGGTAGACAGAGAAATCCTCCCTCAAACTAGCCTGTCCCCACTGCAGAAAAGAGGGTGAAACTGCCTTCTCCCCTCAGTGTTTCAACTGGCAACAACCAAAAGAGTGAGTTCCCCAAGCACCACACCCCTAAAGAAGGGTACTTTGCTTATTAGATTATACTTAAAGCAGACCGGTCCTTGCGATGTGCACATTTTTTGTGGCATAGTCTGTTCTTGTGTGTTGTGCCAATCCTTAAAGGACCAACTACCTCCCCGTAGGTATGAATATCCTAAGGGGAATAACATTTGTGCTAGGAATATTTCATTTATTTAGTTTATTTAATGTGCTAGTTTAGTGAGTAATCGTCTAGGGTGTTACAGCACTCTCCAAAAACTATACAAATGTGGCTTTTCAAAATAAGAAACAAAATAAAGTACACACATATATAGCTATTAAAAAAAAGGAATTCAACAGCACTTTCACTCCCTGGTACTCTGTAAACCATTCAGGTCTACCTACCGCTTGGTCCTCGTCTTATCACATAACAGCTATGAGTACCCCTGAGAATGAGGTCTATATATTGCAACAAATTTCTTAGGGGTTTGAAATCTGCACACCAAACTCTTGAAGTTTCATACTGCTTCAACTCTGTATATGATTGTTTTTTCATGATCCATTGAGCTCTCCATATAACGCTGCTATCTTCTACGAAAGCTGTGCTTTTCAATCTTCAAAAATTGGTCTACCCCTTTAATGCAGCGCTATTGATGAAATTGTAATGTGAACATTAACATATGCACTTTGTGTTCAGGCGCGTTGTAAATGACTTGTATCACCTGTTTTTCCTCAAATTCTAATTGAAATTGGGTTTAATACAGCGCAGAAGCTACATTAATTGAAGCAGAAGCCTAATCACGTCGAAACAATTGTAAAAGTGGCTCTCTAGTAAGAGCCAGTGAGAGCCAAGAAAGCCAGATTAATTTGCCAGAAACTCTGACCTGCTGATTGTCGTGCATTGTAAGAAGCCCTGTAGCATTCAATGAACCTGCAAAACTTAAGCAAGAAGGGATCTGGCTAGCAGCATGCAACTTTACTCCTGCTTTAGGCCATGTCCTCCTCATTATGCAGCCTGTGTCAGGGACAGAAAATGTGGCATGGTACAGAAATGGAGGCAGGAAAAGGGGGCACCTACATGCAGATTGAATGTTTCACAGCAGTACATGATTGATGCTCTGAAGGGGCCTAATTATGCTCTGAAGAGACTTAATGACGTTTACTATGCTATTCACACTGAGTGTATGGCTTCATCTGTTTAATTTCTTTCCACCAACATTTCACTGGTGACTAGCAGTGGGTGTATTTTGGTGCCGGTCTTCAGTCTGGAGTGAGGCTGGAACGTTTTGAATCAATCGTAACCACTGACACAGTTCTGGGCAACCCTCCAGACCATCGTTTTTCAGCCTGCCATTACAGAAGGGGAAAGACTCAATGGAAATCAGGCAGGATTGTTCCCACCACGAAAGGGGCAGTCCAGCACCAACTGCTAGGTCACATCCATTCTGGAAGGTTGCCCATAGCAGTGCCAGTGGTTCAGATGTATTGCTTATAGGGATTGAGGCGGTGCCACCTCCACTAGAGCGGTGCTTGCAGAGGTGTCCATGCTCGCTGAGCAGGCTTGTATCAGTTGTGGTGGTGGGCCTGTTATGATCTTCTGTGATCCTCTAAAACACTATCAATGCTGGCTTGTGGGCCTCTCAAGGTTCCCAATGCTTGTGACACCTGCACATCTGCTGTTATGTTGACATTCTGTGATTCTTATTTATTTCTTTTCTCACCTCTGTATCTTTACCCACTGGATATTCATCTTTTCACTCTTCATTTTAATACTTTGCTCAATATAAAATCGATATTAAAATAAAGTGCATTCTGTTAAAAGAAAAGACATGAACACTTTAACTGATCATGGTGATGGCAGTGATACATAAAATGATGTACTCTTTAGATACTGTGTCTAACGGAGGCTACACAATTATTGTACTTTAACAACATTGACATCTGCTTTATTCATTTTTTTAAATTGTATATGGTTTAGTAAAACCTTTACAAAACGATACATATCAAATGCAATACTATTGTGCACAATAAAAACTAGACTAAAGTGAAAAATGCAAATGTTTTACATTCATTGATATGCATTAATCTAAATACATATTAAGAACATCCTATCATAAAGTGCATATACCTGTTAGTCCTATGTTGCAAGGATAACAAACTTTATATAAAATAAAGTATGCAAGCAAAGAACTCTGCGGCCCGAGAGCGCTCTGCCAAAAAAAGTACACGGGCAGCACATTATAAGGTACAAATGTGTAATGAGTGACATCATACTATATGGTACGCAATCGTATCGCCGAATGGTGGGCCCATATGGGGAGGCCAGACTGATGCTTCCCAGTTGATCTGGTGGGATGTGGGTCAGCTGGGCTCATCTCCTCGGTGAAGGTCATGGCAAATGTAACACAATCCTGACTGTCTAAGCTAAACAGGAACTGATAATATGAGCATAATGGCAGACATAAAATCCTTTCTTCAAGGGGGTATTTTAAAATGGTGGGTTAATAATGGGCATTCCGACCTCTACAATCAGGATCTCATTGATGCCAGGGTCCTGCTGCCAGATGTCTCTCCTTGGTGGTTTGATCTACTATTTATTTTCCCTGGTGCCTTATGATACAGACTGACGTGTGTTGGGGATTGGGATGAATATATTGCCGCAGGAGATTAAGTCTATGATGGGTGTTCTTGAATTGTCAATGCAAGTGGGTCAGATGGGTATCTCCATGAAAGGGAGTGAGGGGTCGAGGACTGGTGGGCCCTGGCCTGGCAGGTTGGGGGTTGAGAGGGCATGGGCAGTTTAGTGGAGATGCATGGGCACTTGTGCTGGGGCCTGCTCTGGGTTCACGTGCGGCATAGAGCACATTCTGTGGAAGTGATATGAAACAATTGGAACAATAAATTGCTGGACTTCCGTGAGAACCAGGCTTGCGTTGAGCTGGCAGGGGGAGGTGATGTCCGGAGCTCTCTGTGCGAGGTACTGCGGAAGGGAGTGCTGAGTTTGCAGAGGGATGATTTTTGGGCCTAGTTAAAGATGGCATCTGCTCTAATACAAAATGGCATCTATCGTCAGGGCTGTGGGCTGCATTTAAGCATTGAACTGTTATATCATAAGAAAATGTGGGGTGGGGGGGTCTCTTCCTCCTCCTCCTCCCCCCCACCCCCCTGCTCCCCTTTGCCTACACGTGATCTATTCACTGCGGGAATGGTGAGGGGGGGTGGGATAGGACCACCTCCTCCCCAACGTCCCCCCCCTTTCTTTACTCCTAAAGTAACAAATACCCTTACCCTCCCCCAGTACGTCTACGTTCCTCAGCCCTTTTTACTGCTTCGTCCCAGGCAAAGGTACCTTTTTATGGGCATCTACGCTCTACACACACACACACACTTCTTAAGCTTTCCCCACAGCGTGCATATTATTCAGCAGTACATGTCATGTAAATACATCCCCCATCCCCAGCCAGATCAACCCACACCACCTTTTTCAAGATCTTGGGGATGTTTGATAGTCGTGTGGTAATAGTTATCTACCTCGTCCCCTAAATGGTATATTGCAACCATGCAGTAGTTGGGCAAATTTTTGCGAGTTTGTACCTGGGCTTCCATAGTACCATGAGGCACGCTGTTATTAATATTTCTATGGCCAATGGTCACCATCATCGCACTATCGGAGGAACAGCTTTTGCACAACATCAAACCCCTACTGGCACACACAGAAGATCGCCAGGAAGAATACGATGATGGGGATCAGCTTCTTCATTGTGCCAAGCCACACGGGCACCCAGCTGCATGCCATACTGAACCAGTCCGTCTCCTGAATGCCTCCTCCTTTTTTCATTTTTACAACAAGTTCATGCACTGCTGCGATCACGTGCGATGTCCCATTGTCCGCATCAGAAGAAGGTACGAATGTGCAACATGAACTCCTGATTTTCTTACAAACCCGCCCTCCATAGCCGTGTGGAGGTCCAACACAGCAATTTTGCATCGTCATGAGTCGAAGTGCTCTGAGTTACACTTTGATGACGTTGATGCCCTCCTCTGTGTCATTCGCCAGCTGGATCAGCTCCCATCTTATTAATTGTAGACACTGCGTTTGCTCTTGTCTGGAAACTGGGCACAAGTGATGCAAAAAAGTCTCTGCTGAGTTGAAAAGTTTGTTTTTGTCGGATCTGTGCAAGGAGATCAGATGATTTTTGAGACGGGTAGTTTGATGCTTGCTTCATTCTGGATACCTGATCTTGTTTGTCTTCTTCAGACCGTATGCGAAAAATGGGGAGGGGAGGGGTGGTGATGCTTCGGTTGTCTGCGATGCCAGTTGCTGCCCTGTAGGCATCACTCCCCCCTTAACATGCTCTTCCGGTATTACCAGCAGTGTGGAATGCAGCGTTGCCAGTGCACAGTAGCCCCTGCATGATGATGGCAGGTGCAAGAATGCCTGTTTGCTGCACACCCAGTAGCAGTCCGTTAGTGCTGCAGTGCCTTTTTGTAGATCAGGAATGATGAGGGTTTTGTTGCAATGCGTGTTAGAACCCATTGACAGTTTTCCTTCTCCATAGAAACAAAGTTCGTAATTCTCTTCGTGCTGGACCTTGATTGGTTTTTCAAGAGCCGTGGCCCATGTGAGTTTTGTGATCTGCTCAGTCTGTATTTGCGCACATGTGCTTTCCATCCATTCTAGTCTTTCATCCGACAGGCCACGCAGTCCTTCAGCTTTGCACATGAATGTCGATTCTCGCCATTTATTTTCTGCAAATGTCGTTCCCTCTATAGCCAGCAACGCTTCTTTGAAACATTTTTAACCTTGTGCTCCCTTTTTGCAGATCTTCTCATCTGGTGGAAGAAGCTTCATTCTTACTGTGTGTGCCTGGAAGGTGCTCTTTATCTTACATAGTGTGAGATGAAGGAGGCGTTGTGCTTCTACTAAAGGTGCTTCTTGGGGCACTAAGACCTTGGGCGTCCCAGAGGTGTGTGGTATCGAGGGACGCACAAATCAACTACCATGTGTTGTCTGTCTCCCTGAGGCACTCTTATCGGAGTACCACCTATTAGACTGCCCAGGATGATGGAGGTCCTCTACTTTGTTTAACCCTAAACCATGATCTGCATCATATTTGTACTGACATGTCTGCCTTTTCCTTCATCTGTAACGCAAGAGCGATTGTCGTTTCGCTATTGACCTTTTACACAGTTTATCTCGGATGCATAATGATTTCTGTACATTCATGGGTTTTTAAACCGCACATTGAAAAAAATACAAGCATCTTAGTTTACATCAGTATCTGTATTAACTGCCAGTATGTCATAGTGAGGGAGGAACCTGGTATTATGATGGACAGTAGTAGGGAACATAGTATACACTTCATTAAGCCGTGAGGTAGATGTTATGTTCGGTTGTGAAGTAACTTGCAGAACTGTAAACCTGGTAGGGGGCGGCAACATGACATTTTCTACATTGGATACATTGTCCGTTTCATTATTTACAAATGCTCCAGGCTCTGGGGTCACTTTCATTATATTTTTGTGTAGAATCGTGATGTTCAATAGCGTTTCGTTGTCCCATGTTAGTTTTACCCTCTACCCCCCTATTCCTAAAACAATCATTACTATTGAAAATTGCAACAAAACTAATACTGCAGTCATAACTATATGCTCTAGTAGCGCTTATCCTATTTTTACTGCTATCTGACTTATAAGTTCTGTTATTTAGTGATGTGAGCTCCAACATTGTTGCACCTATAGAGAGGATAAAACGGGGCGGGCAGTAATAAGGTTTTAGATTGGATTAGACATAAGGATGAAAAGAGGAGTGTGAGATGCAATAAAGTGTCTGGGTGGGCGCAAGGACCTGCCTCCATCCATCGTGAGAAGGGACAAACCACTACAATCTGGTATCTTTCTCCATTACATCTCTCTCCCATATCTGCATAATCAATGTGCAGCTCACAGAAGGGTTCTTCAGGGTGGGGAAATGTTCCTCTCAGTGTTCTGAGAGTCATTTCTGAGTTAAACACTTGACGTATACTCACTATCTTTTTGAGGTCCTCCCGGAGATTTGGGATGAACCAATCTTCTTGGAGATCGGATGCTATGTGCTGCTTTGAAGTGTGTGCCCGGAAATGCAGTTGTTCGAACGCCACACAGAATAGTTCTAAGGGCATAACAACTTTGCCTGTTGTGTCCTGTCCTGTCTCCACAGTACGTCAGTGGGCGACTGTGTGCATCCTCTTTTTGCCCATAACGCCTGCTCTTCTGGTGGGGATCTCCTCTCTAATTCAATTATCTCTGCAATGGATAGTGTGTTGTAAGTGTCTGTCTTTTGCTCTTCTTGTTTACTCAACAATATGCATTCAGTATTTAGGTGCACAGTGATATATGCTGCTTCTTTGGCTGCCGTCTTTCCTAAAGATATTTTATTTTGTCATTATGTGTATGGGTCTGGCATTTTACTAGGGCCACTGCAGAGGGTTCTGCGAGGGATTCAATCAATTTATTCAGTAATTCTGTGTTGCACTGGGGACCCATCCGCTCTTCTGAATCCTCTCCTTTTGCACCTGGACAGACCAGAATGTACCGTAGTGGTCACGTATGCTGAATTAGAATATATTGTTACTGCAAAACCTTTTGCTGCATGACGTGCTTCAATCAATGCTACTAGCTCTGCTGCTTGGGCGAAATAGTGCATGGGCAAGCACTTCTTCACTACTACTTCATACTCCTATTCTTCCAGTCTGACTACTGCTGCACCCACATGCTTTTCACCTGTTTCTGGGCAAATGGATGCTGATCCATCTGCGAAGTACCCTTCCCCCTTCCTGTAGTGCATTTTCCCTTGCTTTAGGAATATCATCTCCTTCCCCTTCATAAGTAGCACAATCATGCTCTTGCATGTCCTGCACGGTGCATTGCTCTGTGAGGAACGTGGCCGGATTTACTGATTTACAACATACAGCGTGAATGTTTGGGCCTGAAAGTATAATCTCATATGCTGACTCTTTTTGTGTGGTGAGAGTGGATTTTGATCTTTTGAGGATGGGGCATAGGGAATGTTCGACGTACAGGGTGATGGAGCACCCTGTGATAATTGTTGAACTCTTTTCAATAGCAGCAGCTGCGGGGGCCTGTTCGCAAGTGAAGTGACCTTGCATTACCAAATCAAGTGTGCCACTCTAATACGCCAGAGGCTTGTGTCCCAGAGATGTTTGTGTCAATACAGCTGTCATTAGGGTCCCATTTTGAGTGCGAGAACAAATCAAATTCACGCTCGTAATCACAGGTGGCTAGAACTGGGGCCGTGCTAATCAATTCCTCCGGACTGTTATATGCTGCCTGCATTTCAGCCCTCCATGTTATGTGTCTTGTCTTTCTGTGCTTCTTTTAGTCCCTGTAAGAGAGGCCTTGTGTAGGCTGCATAATTTGCTCTAGAGTAATTGCAAATTCCGAGGAATTTCTGCATATCCTTTACAGTTCTGTGGTCTGGCTGAGGCGTGTACTGTTGCCGCCCTGTTGGGTATTATTCTCTTGCCATCTTTTGAAATCAATTGGCCCAGGTACAGGACCTCAGCCAGACAATACTGTCCACTTTGTACCCCTTTTGGGCAGTTAACTGGAGGAGGAAAATGAAATCCCTTTGACAACTCTCTTCACTCTCACTACAAACCAAAAGATCTATGTGCTGAATTATGGTGCTCGGGACTTGAATATTGCAGAGATCTTCGTGTAATATTCTGTTGAATATGCTGGGGCTTTCAAAGTACCCTTGGGGCAACCAACAGTGTTCCTATCTCCTTCCGCCCAGTGTAAATGCTGTGAGACACTGTGAGCCTGGGTTCAGTGGTACGGAGAAGAATGCATTCTTCAGATTGACCACAGTGAAATGCGTGGTTTGTTTTGGAATATTGCACAGAATAGACGTGGGATTTGCAACAAGAGGGAACTCTTTCTGGACAATATCGCTAAGTGGGCGGTGGTCCTGTATCGTACACCACGACCCCACTGTTGCTTTTTTGATTGGGTACACAGCAGTATTACCTGGGAAGCTTGAGGGGACAATTTATAGCTTGCAGAAGGAGCACACCTAGTTTTTCCTGAATCCCTTCCTCTGCTCCTCTGGACAGTGGGTATTGTTTAACTTTGGGTAGTATTGCTCCTGGCTTCAGAGTAATCTTTACTGGGGTAACTTCTCTCAATAGACCCACATATTGGGGGTTTGTGGTCCACAAGTGAGGGGGCACCTGTTGCATATATGTGTCATAAAAAGAAAACGGTGCACTGATGACAGCCATTAGGGGGCTTGCTACTTTCCTGTACTGTACCATCACCTCACACGGAATACTTATTTCCAAAATAATTTCCCTGTCATTATTGTCGTCTGAGAATAGTTTCTCATCACTTAGCTCACGTAATAGTATGTTTGGGTCCATGCACAACACTGTGCGCCATTCACATTCATGTATGTTCATCCCTATTGTCACTAGTCTCTTTGCAGACACTGGCACTCCTTTGAAATCTAAAGATAATATTGTACCAGCAACGATTTTGGGGGCAGCTACAGGGCGGAACACAAAATCGGAGGGCACTCTCCATTCCTTCCTAGTGAGCTCAGGTACTAATCTAGCCAAGACCCTAATCCTGTACACGAACATGTCCGGATTTACTTTTACACCCCTCCCCTTCCGTTCATTTGCCAATGCATGGATCACCAGCATTGCTCTGAGGGTGGACACATACCTTGTGTGTAGCAAACAATCCCTCGATCAGTGAATGATATGGTCATGTTTAACTTGCTGAGCAAATCTCTGCCTAGTAAATTGACAGGGGAACTTTCATAATCGAGTAGGTGTGCTCGCACTGTTTTTACCCTTATCTTGACATCCAAATCTTCTGTAAAAGGAACCGTTACTACAGCCCCAGAGAGCCCTTGCATTTCGAGATTTTTGCCAGATAACGGAAAATCCCCTTCACTTATACATGGTTTTTCCACCCCCGAGTCCACCATAAAGATGAACTGTTCATTCCCTATCTCTGCCCCTACCAGTGGTTCCTCTTCTCCTATCGCCAGGAGCCCATCTGCAGTGTTTTTCTCAAAGGCGTAAATCCATTTTCCCATGCCCGCCATGAGTGGGGGGATGGACTTGAGGAGGTTGTTTTTATCCATCTGCGCCCAGGGCACATAGTGGAGCCACCCTGCGCACCCTTATGGATGTAGCTTTGATTTTACCTTTCCCCTTTTCACATTTGTTACTTTCTTTTTTCTAAAGCCATCAGTCTCATTCTGTTTCAGAGCTTTCCCTCCCAGATCTCTTGCACCCTCGGGGTGGCTACCTGCACCTGCTGTATCCCTCCCACAGCACCTTCTTCTGATTCGTCAAAATCACTCCAGTACTCTTCATTCCTCACTGAGGCCACAGTGTCATATCCAAACTATCAATTTCCCCTTCCCGTTCTACTCGTTCTGCCTGTATGGGTGGACTGTCAATCCTAAAGAGGAAGTCTCCCGATTTCCATTCGTCATCTGGTATGGGAGAGGGGGGCTTTCAGGGGTTGGGGGCCCTCCTTCTGATACTCGGGTCGCTCCGCATACTGCTTGTAATCTGGCCAATTCGCTACGAGTTGAGGTTAATGCTACCTCAGGTTCTTGGGTACATACTCCGGTGTGAACGGGGGTGGTGGTAGACATGTCATACTAAGGGGGTGGGGCTGTACCTGGGGTAACAGGGGTACTGTCCCCTGATGCGTACGTTTGATCGGAATACCCTTCCGCCGGCCTTGTGAGCAGTGGGTATATTTTCTTGGGCTCCTCCCCCTTCTCCTTTTCTTCCTCACCTTCCCTCATTACTGTGGGCGTTTCTGACCCCTTTTCTCTAGTTTGTGGTGGGGGTTTCCTAACCCCCCCCTCCTCCCCCCCCTCACAAATCTAACACTTACCTTCTGTTTTGGAGCTGCTTACATTTGTATTTTACTGTTAAGTACATGTTCAGGTGCTCTAATGTTCCCTTATCAAAAGACCCATCCTTTGGCCAAGCATGCGATAGTCCCTCCCCTTTTGTTTCAGTTACCCACGGACCATGGTATTTTTTTTAATTTGCTCACTATACAGAGGGAGATACTTACAAAGACAGGACAATTGAGTATCCATCCACATAGCCACAGACTCTTTGCCTTTGGTGTATTGTTTCCCCAGCACTTGTAGTACCCTTCCTTCCCCTGCTCTCCTACCTGGACCCCCGTTTCAAACCAATAGAAAATAAGTTATATTATCTATTTCTTCTGTCAATACACACTACATAAATACATACAATGAACATAAAAAGTTTTGGAGACTAACAAAAACAGACCAAAAACAAACCAAAAAAAAAAGAGTTCACTCACCCCTTTCTTTAGAGCAATATTCACTTCCTCACTTATTCAACATTCACATCACGTCTGCCCCTTCTGGGCCTTCCTCCACATATGAAAAACACTGAAAAAAATAAGCTAAAATAACAATCTAAAACAAAAATCACTACTTATTCCCAAGCTCTCTAATTATTATGGGGCTCCTACTTTTATCTCCTTGTTTATTTTATGCACTGGTCGGGACAGTGCATCGCGCCACCACCTTCTACCCACTTTCAGAGCTAGTTTCCTGTATCTCTTCTATATTTGCACCTTTTCTCTCTTGCAAAAAACAGTCATTCCCTTCAATCATACCGCTCTATATTCCCCCGCAACCCAACATTTGTTTTTCCTTGCAATTTATACTCACGTGCCCTTGTTCTTCCAAGAGCCTTCGTTCGCAGTCTATCCACAATGTCTGGGCCTCTCCCTGGGGCTGTACCCGTCTCAGGCGAGCAGCAGGGTATTCGCTAAGCCGGAACCCCCCCCCCCCCCCCTCCACCCCCCCAAGAACCTTTTTTCTTCTGCGTATGCATTATTTGGGGACTGGTCAGCCATAGGTGGGGCCGGCCTTGCCGGAGAAGCCCTGGATCTCGCCGCAGTACGGGGGTCTCGAGGAAATCGCGCTAAGGGGTCTACAAATGAAGGTAGGCACCCAAACACGCAACTACACAATGGACCAAAATAATAACATCCCGTCAGGGAAGGAACCCAAGAGGTAAATTGCAAGGATAGCAAACTTTATATAAAATAAAGTATGCAAGGAAAGAACTCTGCTGCCCGAGACCGCTCTGCCAAAATGTACAGGGACCAGCACATTATAAGGTACAAAGGTGTCATGAGTGACATCATACTATATGGTACACAATCATAGCGCCCATTTGGTGGGCCCCTATGGCACAACCTGCTCTATAGGGGAAGCCAGGCTGCAATTGGCTGCTGCTTCCTAGTTGATCTGGTGGCACGTGGGTCAGTTGGGCTAATCTCCTCGGTGAAGGTCAGGGCAAATGTAACACAATCCTGACTGAGCTAAACAGGAACTGATAATATGAGCATAATGGCAGACATGAAATCCTTGCTTTAAGTGGGTATTTAGACAAGGTGGGCTTATATATGGGCATTCCGACCATCAGGGTCTCATCGATACCAGGGTCCTGCTCCCAGGTGTCTCTCCCTGGTGCTTTGATCTACTATTTATGTTACCTGGTGCCTTATGATGCAGACACACGTGTGTTGGGATTGGGCTGACTATACTGCTGCAGGAGATTAAGTCTATGATGGGTGTTCTGGAATGGTCAATGCAAGGGGGTCAGACGGGTATTGCCATGAAAGGGAGTGAGAGGTTGAGGACTGCTGGGCCCTGGCATGGCGGGGTTGGCGTTGAGAGGGCATGGGCAGTTTAGTGGAGATGGATGGACACTTGTGCTGGGGCCTGCTCTGGTGTCGTGCTCGGCAGAGAGCACATTCTGTGGAAGTGATACTAAACAATTGCAACAATAAATGGCTGGACTTCCGTGAAAACAAGGCGTGTGTAGAGCTGGCAGGGGGAGGCAATGTCCGGGGCTCTCTATGCAAGGTGCGGGGGAAGGGAGAGCTGAGTCTGCAGAGGGATGATTTTTGGGCCTAGTAAAAGATGCCGTCTGCTCGAATACCAAATGGCGTCTATCGGCAGGGCTGTGGGCTGCATTTGCACTTGTAGATGTTATATCGTAAGACTACGTGCCGTGGGGGTCTCCCCAGTTACTCTACAGAATCGACCATCCTTGGTCATTGAAGCAGGCTTATTTCTGGTCCGCTTATAGTTCCCTGGTGGGTAGAAGGTTTAACCTTAATCTCATAAAATAGACTCTGCAATGAACATTTGCTGATGGGATAAGATAGGGAGGCAATTGAATTTATTTTCATCAAAGTGCAATTGATAAAGTAGTTTGTATTTAATTTTTGTATCTATAGTGGAGGACCAATTCTCCCACAGGAGTTTTTCCTTAACGGCTAGAGATTTGACATAAGGTCCTTTTTTGTCGCGCTTAGCCTACCCAAAATATCCAAACAACATTTGAATCCAGAGATCGAGGGTCAGACATTATCCATTTGTTATCGAGGGTCAGACATTATCCATTTGTTACCAACCTATCTAAATCCAAATACAGAGAGCTTTACCATTTATGCCAAGATCCTTTCACCTGTGCCAGAATCTTCCACTCTACCTTAACCCTGATTGAGGAAACGGCCAGTTCAGACCTAACTACGGCTATAGGTACGGCTGGAAAAGACACTTCGCTAGATCTTTCCCTCGGCCCTGTCCCAAGGATAATTAAGAATATTTAAATTCGGCTTCATATGTTAGGGCAGGGTTAACTTTAGCATTATATAATTTTATGACTGGCATAAGATACAAATTCCCAAATTTTGAATTTACTCTGCCTATCTGTGCCGCAAAAGCAATAATTCTATCGGACAGTTCCTTTTAAAATCATTTGCATTTCCATACTTTTGGTTCCATCGAAAGCCAAGATATTTCCACAAGGCCACCTTCTCTAATTCACTATTGTTAAGGTGCCATTTGAACTTTATCACTGTTGCGTCCCTTTGAATAAGTGGTTCCAATTTTAGTTTTTTGTAGGTTGATCTCAACATCTTTAGTGTATACGCAGTGTTGTTTGAGCTCTGCAGCCCAATCTGGATCTTCTGCAGTAAGATAAAATCGTTTGCATAAGCAAGATGTATATTTGGGTACCCAGCCGGGGAGGAAAGTCCTTGATGTTGGTGAGACAACTGAACACGTCTGACATATATAAATTGAAAAGGGTCAGTGCCAAGACACAACCTTGTTGTAAACCTGTCTGTCTGAATAGGAGCCGTTAGGGCACCTTCCCTGTCCAATCCTTATTGAACTTGCCTTCCTGAGTGTCTACTAGATGACGGAGACAGGCCCAGGCCTTTAGTGTTGTCCATCATTCTCCCCCCCCCCCCCAATTTACCATATCAAAGGCCATTGTTGAGTCAATCTGGGCCATGATGAGTGGCTTTTTTTTTCTTCAATTTAACCTGATTCTGAATTAGATAGATGAGAAACCTATTCAGGGATGTGCCCAACCTTTTTCTAAACCCCGATTGATTCCTGTAAAGAATTTCAGAATGTTTTATCCAGATATTTAGTTCACAAAGAACAATAGGAGCAAATATTTTGCTAGCAACATCTATTAGGGCTATAGGTCTATAATTGCAGGGATGCATCCTATTGGCCTAATTGTGGATAGGAACGATGTGAGCTACCTGCCAGGACACCAGAATAAGTGTTCGATCTCTGGCCACATCTCTGGATCACCTTTTAGGGGCAGGCATTTGAGAGCCCATCCAGTCTCGGGGCTCTCGAATTCTTGGCTTTGGTAATTAAAGTAACAGTATCCTCTTGTTCCAAAGAAAGGGGCCAGTTTGCATTGCCTGAAAGATTTAGGATGGGACACCAGGATACAAATATTGTTCTGTGTAGTATTTCGCACATTCTAGTTCAGATATAGGGTTTGCTGTAATTATTTGTGCGTTTTGGTCCAACGAGCAGTTAGAGAACAGGAGGGTGCAGACCTTGTGCTTTTGGAGCGATGTGTAAAGAAAATGAACTTGCATTCACCATGTGCGTGTGATTTCTTTTGGAGGGTTGCCTTAAATAATGACGACTCTCTTGGGTGTTTATTCGGTGCTGCTAGCTCTCTATTTGTGTCTTCTTGCGCATTGTAGTCCTATGCCTGGGCCAGGCCTGTAACATTGGAGATGCCCTTGACCATCAATGAATCACAACTTGATGTTTTAGAGGAGAGCCAGTCCCAGGAATTTACAATTTCTCTTTGTAAAGCTTCTGCCGTTCGCCAAAAGACAAACCATGATCTCCACAGAGCCATGTTCTTCTGTAATCTGTTCGTTTTGTTGTTACCTCAGATCAATAGTTAGCCACAGGCTTGCATGATCATTCCATGTATGAATGGGTTGAGTTTCTTCTTTTTAGTTTTTTTTGTTTGTGATGGGTGTGGTGAAATATACTGAGTTTGAAGTGAAGCAGTCTATACCTATAATTCGAGACTTTTTGGGTCCCTGTTCTCTATTCCTTATCTACAGCCCATGCCTCTTTGGTGTGATCTCCAATACTCTATCAAATTGTATGGAGTTGAGATAATGTATACCTTTACTCTTAATAACCTTCTCACTCGCTCACAACTGATGGCTCTTCAGCTCTTGCTTTCCTTTCATCCCTTCATGTGATTCTCCTTAGCCCTAGCTTATCCCTTCCTTTGAGACTGGCATCAACGTATCCCGTAGAGCTGAAAGGAATCGTAAAAAGTCTCCCTTGTGTCATTGTGCTTCCTTCTTATCCTTTCTATAATCTAGATGTGTATTCCATGTTAAATGTCCCTTTTTGTTTCCAGATATCATTAGCAGTCTCTTTTCATATCCTCGATTCTACACCGTCCACCTCGGTCTTGGCCTGTACCTTTGCTCAGTTGTTCTAAGCTTGACATGCTCCGCTCTTAATTTTCTCAACCACCTCTTCTACCATTTCTGACACCATTTTAAGCAGCTGCCTTTATTTCTCCTATTTCTTTGCTTCTCTCATGGATGCCCCCTTTCCCTCGCCTCTTATCTGTGTAATCAACCATTGTCTTCCTCCCTAGCTGTTCTCATTCTTACTTATTTTTTTTTAAATTAAAAAAAGCTTCTTTTGATCTTTCTTTCCCTTCTGGCTCTCGTCCTATCTTGCTTTTCCTTGAATTTATTATTTATTCACCCCTTTCTGAATATCCTGATGTGAACTCCCTTCTCTCCTCTCTTCTAACTGTTAATTGTCTTGCTCATTCTGCAAAAACTACTCTTCCAATAGCTTTCTCAATCACTCCAAACAACCCACACTTCAATCTTCTCATCAGACTGTATATGATTTGCCGGCATTCGATAGTCGACCACACTATCCTCTGCTCTGCATTTGCGATCGCTGATTCTGTTTTCTCCTTGTTTTCCTCCAGATTTTTCAAAAGAATATACCCTGTCTCCCTGTCTGCCTCTTCTCCTTGTCTGTTCGTTTTGGTGTCCGCAAGGCTCTGCACTTGGTCCTCTTTCATCTACACCACTCCCATTGTTCTCTCCTTCTGTCTTTCTTTACACTTGTATGTGGATTTCTAGATTGTTTCTTTCTGTTCTTAATCTGATATTTCTCACTCCAGGTCGTTAGCTGTTTTTTTGCACCTTAGCTCTGGATGCCATCTCTTTACTTTTGTGAACACCTCCAATAAGCCAGGTATACTTTTCGTTCATATTTCCTGGCATCCTGCTTTTCTCCCTCCATCCTGATCTAATTTCCTGTCCCCCCACCCATATCCATGTAAGACAGATGGCACCTTTGCTCACTCTCCCATTTTCTCGGATTGCATCTTTTCTTGCCTGCACCTAGTGATATCAGCTGCATGATATCCGTATACTTTAAAATACAATCTTTCTCCACATTTAGTGCTCATAACCTTTTCATTGATCTTCCTGCTTATGTTTTGGCCCTCTACGATTTAGTAGTCCATGCAACTACAGAGCTTGTCTCTTCTCTCACTACACTGGATTGGCTCCCTTTCCTTTTGACATGTTTGTTTTTGCTTTCTTTGTGGTGCATGTAAATAGGTGTCGCATTGCGCTGCCCTAGAACTTCTCATCACTTTATTTGCTTCCTGCCTTCTTCGCTCCTTAGTGCGTCTATTCTTGCTTGAGCACATTTTCACAATTTTCGTGCTCTTCCCCTTTAAGCACCTTTCATGCTTTTCTGAAAGCCCACTTGTTCAATTCCTCCTAATGTTGTGTTTTTTTTTAACATTATTTTGCAATGTAATACAAAGTAATCTTGTATAGCGCATAACTGCCATCTTATGGGGGGCTTCGTAGCACAATACTTTGAAGAAAGCAGTTATTATTTGATTGAATATTTGTTAGGCAATGCTTTTTATCCAAAATAATGAAATGCATGTGAACACAAACTGCTGCAAGTAAAATTATCTGAAATATCTTCTCTGATTACACAGTGAAAGTCACTTACGGATTCCTGCTTCCTGAGCGCGAATAGTTCACCAAATAATACTGGAAAAAAAACATCCACGCCGTTTCCTGAAATGAGGTCTGTTTCTTAATGATGTGGTGAGAAAACCTTTGGTAAATTAAAGTACTAGTGTAATAACAGTAACATGATTTACAGTAGTGTTGCCTGATTCGGAGCATTATCTCCTCCACACAGATGGGAAGAAAAGGACTGTTATAGTTGTACAAATCCAGCATGCAACAGGGTCCTGGAAATTGTAAGGACGAAATGTGTTGGGTTTGACCCTAGAAATTAAATGAATTCTAGTCTGGTTATCCTTTTTGCACCTTTTCAGTGTCTTGTACAATGCATCACTTTCCTTTGCTTATCTATTTTGCATGTCAACGTAACACGCATACTTATGTTGTAAGTTGTCATTGTGTAGTGACTTATTATAATTGGCTACTTGCCCGTTAAATTGTGATGTAAGATATCTTTCTAGAATGGCTACCAGGTCTACAAAGAAAATCCTGTATTTATAAATAATCCCTAAATGACCATGTTGCACAGTTGAACTACATAAAATGGCGCCCACGATCACTGCTAGCCTTTTTTGTTTTTAAAGACCTTTATGAATTCATCACTGATCAGTACTACAGCCTACAAATACATACTAGGAGGAGCTGACAGCATGGGAAGCCCGATAACCAAATACATTTAAATAAAAAACATCCTAATTTATTCCAGCTTCACCTAAGCAAGAATTCTGCTGCGACCACTAGAATTTTGATCAAGCACAATAAATGACCCACATGCCTGTTTAATGCAGCTTGAATTTACGTAGCAAATTTACTATACATTCATTGAAGCCAGCGTTGTATGGATCATCAATCAAGGGGTGCCAAACGTTCAGAAAAGGGGTGCATTGCTTATCAAAAGAGGAAGTCCTTTTTTTCATAATTGCTATCAAGATTAGAGGACATTTTTTAATCTTCCATTGTGGCAATGTCCGACACTTTCATTTCCAGTAGATGGCCAAAAATGGCACCATACTGTATTACACACATAAGCAGTACTATTCTTTTTATTATCTTGAGAATAGATGATTGGCATACTCGGCATAATTAGAAGTGCACAGAGCAGGCATCACCCATTGTGCCTTGCATTATGTCAGTAGGGCTTCAGATGACTTAAAATTAACTATAAAAGCAATTGTCTTGTTCAATTTTATGCCAGAGATATACCTCAAAATGACATATAAGGTAGAAAGTGAAAATGGAGGCATGCCTGGCATGAGTTTACATGTTCCAATTGTAACCGCTGGCTATTGGGATGCTATGTTTTGTCTTGATAAAGACACAAAGGAGGGGTGGCACTTTCAGATGCTATGTTTGTCACAGTACCTTGCGCTTTTCAAAGGCTGATTCAGTATATTATGTCAATTGGCAAATGTCCCATTAATTTAATGAGGGTGGTGCATCACCTGATTTTTTTTTTTTTGTTTTTTGTTTTTTTTTAAATAACCTTTATTGGTTTTTATTTTACAACAACAAAGGTTGGGTCAGAGTACAAGTGCATGTAAGGCTTAATAGTGTGAGAAAACATAGCATAGGACAATACATTTGCAGGGTTAAGTATATTGCACAGTTCCATTGTCGGGGGTTGGCTGCTTAGGGGTGCGTTTATATGGGTTCAATGCTTTGTACACCATCGAACTACTGGTGGTTGTCGTACTATACCTGGGAATTGTTCTGCATAGTCCAGAAAGGGCGCACAGGTGCTGTAAAATCTTCCCATAACTCTCACTCGGAAGGCCGTTTTCTCTTCCACCACTGTGTCCCATCATTTCTCCCACCACATGAAGGTTGATCAAGTCCACCAAGTGTCCAGTGAGTGGGAATGTCCCCTGCCTGTATCGCCCAGCAACACAATCCCCGGATAGAAACGTCTGGGAACCCCTCCCCCCCCCCCCCCCAGGTCTCCCATGACTGTTCTTCTGAGCATCACTCGTTTAGCAATTCTTGGCCTTTCCCTAACTGACATAATTCATGATACCCTTTTGTAACCTTTGGAGCGCTCCTGTGTGTAGCGTTACCGGTAGCGCTAGGCACTGGTAGAGCAGCCTCGGGACCAAGTTCATTTTTAGTGCTACAATTCTCCCCAGCCATGATACCTCTTGTTTATGCCACCTCTACAGGTCCTTTCGTAAGTATCAGAGCAGCTGAGGAAAGTTGGCCCGGTATATTCGTTCAGTTTTGTTTGGAATGTTGACCCCTAAGTAGACGATTTGTGTTTTAGCCCATTGTATGGAGCTAATGTTTGGTAATGCTACCCTGCGCTCCTGGATAAGGTTTATTCCCAAAGCTTGTGACTTCCCGTAATTAACCCTAAAGCCTGAGTCCTCTTCAAATGCTGAGACCTCTTGCCAAGAGCTTCTAGGGAGCTCTCAATCTGTGTTAGGGATAGGAGGACGTCCTCGGCATACATGGAGACCTTGTACTGGTTCCCACCAAACTGTAACCCCTGAATCCGTGTGTTTTCAAATTTCTGTTGCAAATGGTTCCACAGAGAGCCAATATTAGGGGAGATGGGGGGGCAGCCTCGGGAGATGTGGAGCAGCCTCGGGAGATGTGGAGCTTAGGGGGATCATATCACATTGATTCTCAGTGAGATGTAGGGATGCTGATAGTTTGCCATGACCCATTTAATGAAATTTGGGCCAATTCAAAAGCGGGTTAGTGTCTTCTGTATGTAGCCCCAGTCTAATAGGTTGCATTCCTTGTGAGCGTCGAGTGAGAGCACAGCCATTTCTATTTTCATTTTTGAGGCGCTTTCAACCAGGTTGAGGGTACGTCTGATGTTATGTGTAGTGCAGCCTTGGATAAAAACCTGTTTGGTCTGGAGGAATTAGGTGTGGGAGGACCCCAGCGAGTCTAGATGCCAAGATCTTGGAGAAGACCTTTGCGTCATTATTCATTCTTGTTATGGGTCGACATATTGCACAGTCCACTGGGTCCTTGTCTGGTTTGGGCATGAGTATAGTCAGAGATTCCTCCATAGATGGAGTGATGCTCCCTGTGGCTAAGAAGGAGTTAGAGGGCTGTGAGATGGGGAGCTGGAATGTGAGCATACACCCTATAGAACCTCACAGAGAATCCATCAGACCCTGGGGCTGCGTTTTCAGGGTTTTTATGGCTTCTTTCACTTCCAACAAGGTTATGGGGAGTTGAAGGGGCTCTAGCGGAGTTAGCTCAGGCTTTCCTGGGGGGTTGGAGGGGGTGGCTAGATAGTTAGCTTGCAGTAGTTCATCAATCGGGCTCCTCGTCACTACCTCGCTATGATCGTTCATCATTGCGCTCGTTTTGTCGTCCTCCCAGGTCAGCAGAGACGCGTCTTTACCTCTGAGTGGGACTATTATTACGAGTGTGGAACTTTTTTAATTTGTAAACTAATAGCCTATTGGCCTTATTGCTTTTTTAAATGTCTCGGGAGGATAGCTCCGGGGCAACGTGCTCGCCTTGGAAGCAAGATGATGCGGAGCAGCACAGGTTCGATCCCCGGGTCCGCGGTTAGAAACCTCTGGGTATTAAGCGCTTTATAAATAACCTATCATATCATATATAATAGAACTGTTTGGTGTACGCCAATGCTTTGGCGGATCTGTCCGCCAGATGCATTTCCAGTGCGGCTTTAGCCTGAAGTTCTCTCCCTGTCTTCACAGATTGGTTCTTTTTATGCGTCCTTTCCATGGCCGCTACCCTCTCTTCCAGCCTAGACTGCTGCAGTTGTCCCCCCCCCCCCTTTTTTGCGCAGTGGCACATCTTCTCATCACTCCGCTGATAACAGGCTTCATGGCGTCTCAGATTGCCGCTTCCGAGCATCGCACTGAGGAGTTTTCCCCAAAGTAACAAGTAAGTGCATTGGATATTTCCTCTTTGATTACTGCATCCTACAATAGTGAGTCTTGCATCTTCCAGTGCCGTTGCGGTGGCCTTGGAAGACCGCATACCCTAATCTGGGCTTGTACTGGGGCGTGATCAGAGATCACCTCAGATGTATTGGCACTTCTTCCAGGCAATTCACTGGACATTAGGATTAAATCGATTCTGGAGAGGCCTTTATGGACATAAGAGTAGAATGTGTAGTCGCAGTCCTATTGCTCGTGAGACATCCTCTCTTGATGGAGGCAGGGTTTTATCGCTATTCGGGTTGGGGAGCAAGTTGAAGTCTCCTCCTATGAGGAGGCGTCCTTCCGTGAATGCGATTATGTCCTGTAGGATAGTGTGGAGAAACCGGCCTTGGGCGCTATTTGGGCAGTACATAGCCCTTAACCAGTAAGAATCTCCCCATTGGGTCTCGTTTCACCGTCATCTGCGACAGTGGATTTCCTGGCTAAAGAGCAGCGCCGCTCCCCTTTTTTTCCTCCCCAGCAGTAGAAAAATCGCATTTGATGAATCACCTAAAGAGGATGCGCTTCTCATCTTTTGCTAGAAAGTGTTTCCTACAGGCCGACTACACTGGCAGAGATTTTTGTTAATTTGCGCTCCACCGATTCATTTTCCTGGAGAGTTGAGGCCCTGCACATTCCAGGTTACCATGCAAAATTCTCTAGTTGAGTCTATTTGTGCCATTCCCAACCGACTTTTAGCTTCTGACATCTGGCAGCCAGTGGCCCCCGTGCTATTTCTCCTCCTGAGATGCTATCTCGATATGTCCCTGTTTTGAACCCTTATCCAACAACACTTCCCCCAACTAGTGTATCCCCAAGACAACTACCTCCCCCCAAACCACCCCCTGGCCACTGAGGCACTCCAACTATGCTATGGGAAACCGGCTCAGGTCCCGACAACCAACCTTTTGTGGACAAGCAATGCCCATTGGTTGATGCATAAAAACACAACGGTGGCTTCTGTAGTGCTGTTTACAGTTACGGCTTTCGGTCTCAGACGCTCTTTTCACTCTCTCAACTCCTGTCGCCTCAGTTCCTTCGTTGGGTGCATTAGTTCTTCCTTTCAGAGATCACTGTGCCTATTTTCGGGGTGCGTGCTGCCTTTGTTCAGACAAAGGCACCAGAGGCACCTGCAAGGGTTCAGATTTGGAAGATCTTCTACTTTGTCAGCGGAATGATCCCTTTCGGGGCTTGGCACTTTTCTTGCCCTTTTGCGTTGGGCCTTTGATCCGCCTTCTCCTGTCCAGTCGTGTCCAGGGCTGCACAATCTCCTTCGATAAATCCTCTGTAAGAGACGTGGCGTACTTGTCATTGTCGTTTGCTCCTGCTGGGTTCAGCAGTTTTTCAGCCTCTTTTCATTATGCGTATTTGCCATTGCTTACCCTCCAGGTTGAACACCAGTGCAGAGGGGAAAGTCCAGTGGTAGAGCACCTTTTTGTCTCTCATCCATTCCGTTAGAGGTTTTAAAGCTTTCCTTTGCAGTAGTGTGGCTGCCGCGAGAGGGTCCCCAGAGGAATTTACAGTGACTGACAGAGAAGTGCCAGACAGCTACAGCTTCTGGCAGGCACTTATGTCAGCTTGCCTGACTTAATGGCAGTCGCATATACCGTCCCAGCGGGAGACTATGTCCTGCCAATGTTGTGGAGGGCCCAGGCTCAGTCCCACTTTTTGGAGACTGTCTGGGCCTGGCCTACTTAAAGCACTGGAGCTGGCCATGGAACCTTGTGGGCTTGCTTTGTTTCCATCCTCTAGGCAATATGATGTCCACTCTTCCATTCTGACGCACCATGCTGTCTGGCGTCACCTGCCTTATGCCTTCCCCACTTTCCATTGTTCACTCTTGGCACCATATTTTACATTTTCTCCTACCGTTTTTAGGTTTCTCTTTTTGCTTCCTTCTTTTCTTATGCCTCATTTTATTCCTATCAACGATACCTCACTTGCATGCATAGGCTTGCCTCCACTCAGTTCTTGTAATTTAACCAATCTGACATGTGTCCCCCACTCCTACATTCCTCTCTATTGGCCTGCTGAACGCTTGTACAGTTTAACAGTCAAGTCACATTTCATTCTTTCGATTTTAATATACGCTCTTTGTTCAAGACTTGAATCACATGAAATTACCATGTGCCCTCCCTTCTCTTAGCTGCTCTTGTAGTATGTTCTCTCATACTAAACAACTTTCTGGTAAAGACAATCATATTGTTACTTTGTTTTACTCTTCTGTCTCTTTATTGCACTCTTCATCTGCCCTTCCACTTTTGTTTCCTCTTTTGAAAATTACAGTGATTCTGTCCTTGAGCCTTACTGCTTTGCGTTTTTGATTTACCATCCTTTTGTGATGACTTTGTTGCTTTCTTCTCTTCTTCCCTTTTTGATATTCCATTATTTTTTTTCTCTTGGCGATTTTAATCTTCATCTATAGTTCATGCATCCTCTTCTTTTCTCTAACTGCTAGATTGAGTCCTGTCATTTTGTCCAGTACCTCTGTCCCCTTTCCTACTACTCTGGTTATTCCTTTTGGCTTATTTTATTTTTTTAATCCTTTATTTAAACGGTTGCGGTATACATCATTAATAGATTGGTGGCACATAGTAGTGAATTCAACATTTATTAATTAGTGGCTTGGCCCTCCTTGGCCGTGGGGAGAGAAGGTTGTTGGTATTGGATTGTCCTCGGTGGGGGGGTGTGGGGTTGGGGGGGGGGGGGGGGGGAGTCTTTTTGTCTGTGATTGATGCGTTTGGGCTGGGTGGTCCTTAGTCCAGGACTGGGGCCCATATGTTGGTGAAACGGTGGAGTGGTCCCCTATTTAGTTGGCATGACATTTTCTGTCCTGTGTGTTCCATCTACGGGCGAGCATTATTTTCGCCACTAGGAGGAGTTGGGCGATTCGTTTTGCCGTAGTTCTGGTTCTGGGGTGAATCTCTAGGAGAAGGGTCCCTAGTCCCCACTTCTGGATTCAAAGGTGGGTTGTCTGGGTGATGGGCTCAATTGCTTTAATTACTGCCTCACAGAAGGATTGCGCCACCTGACAGTCCCACCACATGTGAAGTACGAGCCGGGCGAACCACATTTCCTCCAGCAGGCAGGGTTCAGTGATTTCTCAAGGTGGTGCAAGCGTATTGGGGGGTTGGGGGGGGGGACACCATCGGTATAGTAGTTTTAGGGCACATTCTTATTTGGTAACACATCTAGAGGCAGTTTTACTCCTGGTCCAGATATCCAACCATGTTTGGTCTTCTGTGGGTTGTCCCAGATCGGCTTCCCAAAGGGCCATGTATTTAGGATGGACCAATGGCATAGCATGTCCCATTGTAGGAGCTTGTACCACCTCAAGTGTCTCCTCCTTGAGGGCCCATCTGTAATGTCAGTTCCAAGGCACTAAGCTCACGTGTGGCCCCATGTTTGATAGACTGATGCGTAATGCAGTGGTGAATATGCATGTAGGGAATCGTGTCCAATTCCAGTAGGGAGAATCGATTGTTGCATTTTTCAAAAGTGAAAGCCGGGCCATTGCTGTAGATTTGTGAGACCTTTTTGATTTCCTCCCCTTCTCCAGTTCCTAAAGTTAGCTGATTGTAGGCCTGGCGAGAAGTCTGGATTGTGAAAGACTGGGGAGAGGGAGCCTATTCCCTTTGTGGTCCTTTTTCTTTTAGCTGCCCAGTGACAGGTTTTTAGTGGAGGATAAGAGATTTGTCCAGCTCCTACACGCTAATTGTGTAAAATTTGGTAGAGCACTAAAAGGTGAGGGGAGCCTGGATTGTTCGATGGATACCCACTTCGGGGGGTTTGCAGGAGATTACCAGGTAAGCATGTTTGCCAATTGTGCTGCGACATAGTAGTTACGAACCCCCTCCATTTGGCATCGGCCATCATCACCAACTTTGCTATGCGCACTTTCTTCCCCTTACAGATAAATTGGGAGATCTGCCTTTGTAATTTGGTGAGTGGTTTCAGAGGGATTGCCACTGTTGGTGCCGAGCAAAGGTACAAGTATCTTGGGAGTAGGTTCATTTTGCATGCCGTAATTCTCCCCATGAGTAAGATCTCTTACGTTGTCCATCTCTTCAGATCGGCTTCCAGGTCACTAAAGAGGCGGGGGAAGTTGGGTGTAAAAGAGACCTTTTGGGTTTGCTACTATGCGGACCCCTAAGTATTTTATTTGGAGCTCCATTCTACCGCACAGGCCCTCTGGAGAGAATCTCTCATTTGGATTTAGTCCCACCCTCAGGGCCCCTGACTTAGCAACAGTGAATCCTGCCACTTTCCCAAAGAATTCCAACACCGTTGGGGCCTTTTGGAAGGGAGGCCTGACAGTTGGTGAGTGAGAGCATTATATCGTCTGCGTAGAGGGATATTGTGTAGTGGTCGCTTTTTACTGTCAACCCTGAGATGGAGGTGTTATTACGGATCGTTGAGCCAGGAGTTCCATGATGAGGGCAAAGATCACCAAGTGGGCAGCCCTGTCCTGTACTACAGGAGGACGAAATGGGGCCGGGAATGTCTTCTTTACCCTGAGGATTGTTTTTGGGGAGTTACAATTTGCTAGATGAAGTGACAAAGTGGAATGCTTCAAGGGCTAATCGCATAAATGCCCAATCTACCTTCTCAAAGGCTTTAGTTGCATCTAAGGATAATAAAGCAAGTGTGCGCTGTTCCGAAACAGCCACCTCCACTCAATTAAGAGCCCTCCGAAGGTTGTCTCTGGTGCTCCTACCCAGAATAAAGCTTGACTGGTCTGCTTCGATAATTTTGGGGAGAATATTTGCTTGCCTGTTTGCTAGGATTTTAGAATAAATGTTTGCGTCAATATTGAATAAAGATATCGGTCTATATGACGCACATTCACTTGGGTCTTTTCCGAGTTTTAGTAACAAAATGGTTATGGATTCCTGCATAGAGGGAGTTGTTGTACCTGTCTCTCGGAAGGAGGAAAAGAGCTCTGTAAGGGGGCCTGTGAGGAGTCCTTCTGAAGATTTTATAGAATTTGTGGGAGAATCCATCGGGGTCTGGGGCTCCGGGTTTTAAGGTTTTGATCACTTAGTCAACCTCTTATGCCGTGATTGGTAATTCCAAGGCTTCTCTGTCACTGATTGCTATTTTGGGAAGGGAAGCTCTTGCCATGTAGCCTTCCTGTTGGACTTGTGAGCGTTGGATGGATGACATGCTCTCCGTTAAATGTGACGTAGCCAACTGTAGCTTGACGTCTTCTGCATATTGGGAAGTGCCCTGTGAGTCTTTTGAACTAATCGGGTTTTTTTCTCTGGGTTTTCTCCAATTTGCGCACCAGGTTTCTATTAGCTTTATTACCTTTAGCGTAATAGCCTTGTTTTGTTCTTATCAGGGTTTGTGCTGTTCCCTCTGCGAAGTGGGCCTCCAGTTTATTCTAGACTATGCGTAAAGTTTAGGAGGCATTGGGAGACCATCCCTTTTTGTGTTCAAGTTCTGCGGCGGCCACTTGACTCTCCAAGCGCTTTTTGATGTTTGTGTTTGGCGTTTTGTGTACACTGCTGCGTGGGCTATTAATTTCCGCCCCTAATGACTGCTTTCATTGCGTCCCATCTGCTGGCTAACGATGTCAGTGCAAGAGGCTTTTCATTGAAATAGTTTTGAATGGCTTTAGTTGGGTAATTCCTGAGTGACATGTCACTTAACATTGGGTCGTGGGGATTCCATCTGGGTCTAGGGGTCTAGGGGGCAGAGGGGTCAGTGTCGTTAATTTGGGCTGTAAGGATTACTGGGGAATGGTCCGAGATTCATTTGGTCCTGATGGCCACCTCTTCCGTGTATGACATAATCTGGGGGCTAACCAAGAGCAAGTTAATGCGAGAGAAGGTGCAGTGCACATGAGGTCTTTTGTCTCTTGCTGCTGGTTGGCGGGACCCGTCAGCGAGAGGGTCCAGGACTTCGTTAAAGTTCCCTCCTATACTTGCCCCTCCAAGAAGGTAGTAGGTTGGATTCCAATTCTGCAAGGCATTCTTCTTGTTTTCCAGTGGGAACACTGAGACTAGAGTGTGTAAAAGGCCAAATGGGGCTATGCAGATCTCCCAATTCTGTGAAGGGGACTCGCGTCACCAAAGGAATTGCTGTGCCCCCTTTTTTAGCGCCACTAGATGATCGGTATTGCTTTGGAAAGGTTCTGCAGCGAAGCCGTGGGAAGTCCGCCTCAATAAGGTGAGTTTCTTGGAGAAATACCACTGAGCGCTCCAGGTCATTTAGGGGTTGCAGAGCTGACCTGTGTTTATTAGGGGAGTTCAGGCTTTGTATGTTGAGGGAGACAAAGCATAGTTTCTGTTGTGGAGGGGGCTTCCTTGTCTACTGAACTGAGCAACAAAAATAAGGCCATTTGGCCAGCGAGTGTTTGCACTCTTCGAGGTTGGTGTATACCGTATGGAGCCCAGGCACCGTTGTTGAGTGGTTAGAGGGAGTCTCACTTGAAGTGCCGTTTTGCCCCCTAACAGGGAGCCCGTGGGAGGGCTGCTGAAGTCGGTCATGTCTGTTGTGGGAAGCTTACTGGTTTCTGACCCCTCGCTCCGTTTGCCCAGGTATTGCATTTTTGTTTGGAGTCTGTCTTTTTTTCCTCCTGCAGTTAATGGTGCTGTAAGGTCTTCATCTGTGGTAGAGGATTTCCCTATCCGGATGTACTCTGCTTCTTCCAGAGTGCTAATAGTTCGCTTCATGCCTTTGGCGGGGAATTGGAGAGTAGCGGGGAAAAGCCAGCAATATCTGATTTTTCTGGTCCTGAAGGAAGATGGTAAGTGGTCTGTGCTCTGCGCATTTGTACAGTTGCCACTGCCGGATCCTAATAAATTTGAATCAGTGCTACTTGAAAGGTCAGCTCGCCTTGTAGGCGGTTTGCAGCCATGCGATTTCGCTTTGTGGAAAAGGAATGAATGTGGGCGATTACGTCTGGTGGGAATTCTGTGGAGGCCCCTCTGCAATTGCATAGCTTGTGGGTACGGTCCAGCAACAACATTGATTTATCACACTCCGGGTGACTGAACTTGAGGGGTGGGGGCCTTACTGGTTTCTTCCCTTTATCTTGTGGTTGCAGAAGGGTGGCTATGTCCGCACATTTGTGCGGTTTCTAGTATTTGGTCATGTTTATTATTGGCTGTGTGCTTCGCCTCAAACCCGGGGGTTCATAGGTCCCTGTGTTCGCTTGTTGGAGACGACGAGCGTGTTCCTGTGATTGTTGGTAGCCTCCTGGCTGTGGGAACGTTGGGTCGGCTGTGGGGGAGGAGGAGGGCCAAGGAGTCGTCCCCTTGCTGTTGCCCCAGCGCTCTATAAGCGGGTTTGTGTTCTGCTTTAGCTGGGAGGGTCCTCACCTCCCAGTGTCTGGTGATGGGGCAGGCTGTGTTGCATCTGCCTACTCCCCTATAGGGGTAGGGGTGGAAGCGGCTCTTGCTTGCAGTATCAGAAATTCTCCCTTTTTCCCCTTGTTGCGGCGTAGTCCCTGCAGGACTCTTTGTTGGTAAAACACTTCTCTGGGGGATCACTATGGCTTTGCAGTAGTGCTGCCCTTGGGAGGTACAGGACTGTCTGGCTCCTTGGGCTTCCCTGAATGTCTTCCCCGGCAGAGATCTGCCTTCTGTCATAGAATGTGAGGACCTGCTAGCCCCTACCTGCCATCTGTTGCCTATGGGTTTGTTGTTGCTTGACCTTCCTTCTCAATCCGGGGGGCTTCTGCGACTATTCCTCCAGGGACTCCCTCCTCCTTTTGCCTCAGTGGCGTTTGCCCTTGTTGTGAGGTCGGTCCTCGCTCTGTTTCTGTACCGCTCCGATGGCCCGGGTTTATTTGTAGATCAACTGATTTCAGTCATCTGGTACACAGTGACTCCACATATCCGGGGTTTCAATGTATTGCGTCCGTCTGTTCTCCACGGGCTCCTGTCGACTCAGACACGTTCTGATTCTATTTCCCTGCGGCCGGTGCCATCTTGAATTATTTTCCCAGGGAGGCTTTATTTTCGGGTGGCTGCATTGAAGATCGGCCGGCCACCAATTTCGCTGCAATTTAATTCAGGACCTCCATGACTGTTTCGCTTTTGGCGCTGTTTTTTATTCTGGCATCGACACCCTGGCCACTGCTATAGGCGGGATACCACTGGCTCCTCACAGAGGCTCTTAAGGAAGCAACCGCATTGCCGGTGCTGCAAGCCATGCCCCTCCCTTATCTTAATTTTCGCTCCAGTTCCCTCTGACTCTTCTACCACTGTGACTCCATTCTATTCTTCCGACCATCTTTTACTCCTGCTCTTTCTGACAGTTAGTCTCCTTCCTCCTTACCCACTTTTACTCACTGTAACCTTAGATGGTTTGATACTCCTAGTTTCAGATCCACACGCTTCATTCTCCCCCTCCCCCCAACCCCCTTAAGTTCATTTTCTTCTTTATCAGCTGACTTCCAGGTCTCCTGCTCAATCCTTCCATCCTTTTCCTAAACCACCCCAACCTTTGCTCACTGCTGAGCTTCTTTCTTTGCAGACCTCTCTCCATTGGGGCAGAAAAGGCCCAGGAAAACGACTCCTTTGTTTATGGATCACAGCTTGCTTTATTCTCTGCATTCCTCCCATGGCACTTCTCTTGCTGCTAAAAGGCAATATTTCTCCAACCCTATTCTTTCCTTTTCTACTGATTCCCATCGCCTGTTACAACCCCTTAATTGTATCTTCTCTCTCTATCCTTCTTACTCTATTATTTTCCAACTGCTTTTCGAATTTCCCAGATGTATTCTTTCTCTCTTTTCCTCAGTTTCCTCTCGTGGATCTACTGTTCCTTCATCATTATTGGCTCCTTCCTCATTCCCCTTCTTTTCATCCCTTTCAGATAATGTTCTCTTCCCCTCCCATGCTCATCCTACTGATTCACCTCGTGACACTTAATCTTATTACCTTTTTTCTAAGTCTTCGCTCACTTACTTCTATTCTTAACATCTTTTTTCAAGACTTCTCTCTTTCCTACTGATTTCAAACAACTGCTATTCTTCCCTTTCTAAAAAAGATACTCTACGGATCCTTCTCTCCCTGCTAATTTCCGTCCAATTTCATTCCTGTCCAAAATACTTGACCATATTGATTCTACTCGAAGTTGCTACATACATTCTACATAGCCGGTAAGATAGCTCAACGGGTTGAGAGCTCGCTACTGCGATCTGAGCGTGATCTGCAGGTTTGAATCCCGGCAAGGCCAACTCAGCCTTTCATCCTTCTGAGGTCTATAAAGGAGTACCAATTTCGGTTGGGTGATATTGTATGTAAATATGTGCTATATAAATAACGTATCATTACTTTGATCATCAATGTCTTCTATTATATCAATCCAGTTTGTGTCCCTTACATTCCACAGAAACATCTCTTGTGTGTTACTCTCTTCTTTATTCTTTTTGCTATCTTTTATTCTCATTCTTCTTGATGTTTCGGTAGCTTTTGCCACATCTGATCACCATTCTCTGCTTGCTAACCTTTATAATTCACGTTTTTCTGGCTCTCTTCTGCGATCGATACTAATTACTGAGTACACCTTTTCTATTTTTTGTGCTGGAAAGGAGCCTACTGCCATTGTTCTTGACCGCCTCCTTTTTTCACTGCATGCTACTCCACTATGTTCTATTGTTGCTTCCTTTGGTCTTGGCTGCCATTTTATGTAGGTGACTCATGGATCTTTGTTTCCTGTTCTACATTCTTACTCTCCCCACTCACCTGTTACTGCCTGGCCCCAAGTCTTGGGTGCAGTCTCACTTTCTTCATCTCACTACCTCTAAACCAGAGGTTTTCTTCCCTGAATCAATCTCAGCTATGTCTTTTGTGACTGATCAGATTTCACACGTATTTGCTGTTTGGTTTAATTTGTGTTAAAACGTATTCTGTGTACCCTAAATTAATTCGCAAAAATATGAACATGAGATGTTTAAAGTTATAGCACCATATACTCCTTATATTCACTATGGACAGACGCACAGCCAGTAAAACTAACCATACCTTTTTAAATAAACCTTGATCCTACTTTATTCAGCTGTATCTGATACTTTCTACTGCTAAACTCTAGCCCCCATTTCGTTCCATTGTATTGGGCTTTAGCTGCTATTCTCCACCTATTCGTGGGCTCTTCATATCCAATCCATTGAACCCTTTCTATTGCTTATCCTAAACCACCTTGCCCTCATGCAAATTCTCTTTACGGATCACTATCCCTATCCATGACCTGTTCCCTACTAACTATTGAATCGGTTTCTAAAGAAATTCCATCTTTGTCCGCTTCTGGCTCCCAAATGGCACCACCTAGCTCGTTCTTGCTCCTCGCCAAGTCCTTATTTGCTGTGGCACCATGCCTTCCCTTCAGCATCTATTTGTTTTTCTCCAATTCCCTTGAAGCGACTGCCCGATACTAGGACGGTGGATCCTCTAGTGTCTGGTGTCAAACATGAGGCCTGCAGGCCATGATGCCCCTTCATCGGGCCCCGCACATGGACCGTGCACTTTGCATAGCTATGTACTCGGGCAGTAGAGGGGAACGAGGAGGCTTGTCTGCTGCTGTGGCTTCAGTTTCCATAGTGACAGAAAGACTTTAGTACTTTAGATTGTCTGGGAGCACCACGTGAGTAGAAGCGACATTATCTAAATGGATGGGATATGAAAGCAAGGTATAATGCAGAGTGACTGGCAAAAATGAAAGCCATCAAACAAATATAAAAAGATTGTGTTAGGTTTCTGCAGATATCCCGTAAGACTTTGCCACCATTTTTAAAGGGCGGAAGCAATTATTCGGAGGTCTACCGAATACCCAACAATGCCCTATAAGACATCGCTGTTGCGGAAACATACAATTTCAAAGATGCTATACCTGAAACCAGTGCCACGTTTCGGCTGAGGTGTCATTTGCGAGCCTTACTTTACGAATTTAATTTTCATGCAAGGAAAGGCATTTCTTTTAAACAACACAAAGTGTAAGCGTGCAGGTTGAGATCCAACGTTTCCAGACCCTTTAATGATCTAAGAAATGTGCCATTTTACTGACGGCAACTGCATCCGGCTCTAATTCAGTGATCTGGCTAACGTCTACATTGGTGTGCTGTGCATCCTTTTCTTTCCACTGGTGCGCACAATTGTGTGATGGCCACTCCCGTGGTTTGCTGCAGTGAAATCCTCCAGTGTACTTCTGCTATCAGAAGTTTCCGTGTGTTTTTTGTGTTTATCCAATTTCATCTCAATTTTGTACTGTAAAAGGCACCTTTTCGACCAATTATGAAACTGTCTCTTGATGGAAATCCATTGTGAACTCCCCGGAGTGGTTTGTGCTGGCTCACCTTGCTTGCTCACTTGCACAAATCGATCGCACTAGTGACTAACCGTTTAAAAAGGCATCAGCTGCAGCTGTGCATTAAGCTTTTTACTGTCATACATCCAAGGGTGAGGCCAGCGAGGGGTGCTTTTGAGTCCAAACTTCTGCCCAATGAGTTGACCCCCCTGCTCCAGCAGGGCCCTTCTTTTCCTTCCTTATGGATCATGCCACTGTAACATGTCATCCTATCTATGTATCCCTTCATCCCTCTTGGAGACAGGAGGTGGGACATCTCAAATGATTCCTTGGACCTTTCTTTAATTGTTTGCGTCTCATCAGTCTCTTTCTGCTTTGCCTATATCCTGGGCACTAGATGAGCAGGTGTGTGGGAGTCTCTGCCGTGTTGCGGCTGCCCGTGTATAATCATGGACTCTGTGCCATATTGACACTGTACAGCAAGGGTCATGTAGGGCAAGTGGCTGCTGAAGCTGATCGCCTCTTCACGAAGGCGCAGACCCCCTTTCTTCAACATGATGCAAGAGATTTGAGTTTAATATATTGTTTAAATGTTTTGACAAAGTTTGTTGTTACCTTAACGTTATTATTTCTGATGTTTGTAGACTTTTAGTTTTCGTTTTAACCTTCACTCTTGTATAAAAAAAAAGAATATTTGAGGAATGGACATTTCTCAATCTTTTGATTTCTCCTGGGAACAGCAAGTGTGTTGCAGAGACTGGGTAGGTCCCACCATGTGTGTTGAACTTGTCTGCCTACGTGTAAGGCAATAATATATCCTCTCTCACTACCTACTCTGTGATTTGACATTGAGCAGGAAGATATCTGAAGTGAGGGACTTGCAGCAGTCAAGGTAAGTTTTCTTCAAAGCATTTATTTTCATGAAGGTTGGAGGCCCTGCTGCTGCAGATGAATACAACACCAGGGGAGATGGTCACACACACTTTTGTCATACATATGACGACTGCAAAATGCACATTTAAAAGAGGCATGAGATGTGAACATGTTTTGTATGCATAGTTATCCCTAGAATAATATGTTTGTTTTCCAGTTACCAAACTGTTAATTAACATGCATCACAAGTTTGAAATAAGCAGCTGCAGTTTATTTAATATGCAACTTACCCAGCATATTTTATTGTCCGTATAAGGTGTGATTATCTTTTTCTTGTTTTTTTTTTGTTTTTTATTTTCTGAATGTTTTTTTTTTTTCCAAAACACTATTAAATTCCACAGGTGTGATTATCTGTAACCACATGCATTGATGATCACACAGCTAATAAGATAAAATACAATTTGTGAGAGGGGACGTATATATAACACTATCCTGCTCTGTAATTCACACGTGTTCCATCCATTTGTTCTCCGTCCACGTGTCCCTCTCTGAATGTGTGTGCACGGATCGGAAAGGAAAATAGTTATTACAAAAGCACCATATTGAATTTCCTTTTCCTTTCCAAATCATGTTAATGTTAACACAGCAGGCTCTTGGGGGTCTGGTTTCAGGAATGGCTACGGTTTGGGCGGATAAGGATAAAGGGAATGCAATGTAAGAAGACAATCGTGCAATGTAAGGCTAACGTTCAATGAAGCGACGCCCCCCTGTGGCCGGTGCCTTGAATTACCAGAGGCTGGGGAATAACACTGCATCGCTGTTTTGGTCATGAGCCAGGTTATGCAGGGAAACAAAACCCCATAGTTACAAGCAAGTGGAAAGAAACCTACTACCATGAAGCAAATCGCGTAATCCCTACGTGTGGGAGTGGAGTAAAAGCCCGCTAAAACTCCAATTCTCAACAACTGGTGTATTTTAGGCAATGAAAAATGTATTGCTGCTGTAGAAAAATATTTTCGTTGAAGCACGTTCTTTCTTGGTGCGCAGTAATTATCATACATTAAAGGATTTGTTTTTTTTTTTTATCTCGTGGGTCCTTCTCAAATCCGAGAACGCAATAATGGAGCTCTTGGGTTTGACGTGCGGCCGATGCCTGGTCTGAAGGCACCGGCACACCAGTGACGTCCGCAACTAAGGGCTGACGCATGTGTATTTCTTACTGTTTTTCCTTGCTATGGCAGGGGCGGGGAGGGTAGGCTCGTATGCTGCCTATCTGCAGGGGTGGTGCCAAGACATATGGCATATCAAAGAAAGTTCTCTGAAATAGGCCTCAAAATGTTGACATCGCAGTACTTGAACACAATGTTGCTGACTTTTTTTTAAAGTTAAATGTTGTCTAAAACATCAAGTACTCTTTTCTAAGCATGAATGAACATATTCTATTAAATATAAATGCCACTAAGACCGATCCCCAAATCTCTGCAGTCAAATGATCTACCACTGGGCTATATGCTCCCCCGCGACTACCCCCCCCCCCCTCCTCCCCAGGCGATTTCTAGAAGTATGGTTTAGGAAAATCGCTACACCTTATCTAATTTCCTCTTCACTCAAAATCCTAGCGTATCATATCAATCTTCTTGTTTCAATGTATGCTTTCCTCCAACACATTCCTCATCTCACATTTGGATATTCTGCATTGCCGGCTGCTATCTGCGCCATTGGGCACCATGCCATGCGCTGGGTATGACGCCTGAGGCAGAAATATTGAGCAGTACCTGCTTTGGAACGCCACAAGTAGTTCTGCGTCATACTTAATACCGTAATAGTCGAGGCCTCGAGCACTGCAGGGATAGTGAGAGGCAGACGCTCTTGTCATGGGGAGGAACACAACATAGAGGATTGCGGCACCTGCCAGTATATGGCCTGTCTGGAGTACTCTCTACTCCGTCCTTCACAAAGGTGGTAGTAGGATGCATTTGAGGGGGCCAGCGACCGAGCCATCCACCAAGAAGGCAAGAGTCCACGAGGAGCAGCGGAATGAAGGGTTCCATGTGTTAAAATCGCGGCAAAAAGGCCGTGGTTTTGCCGCTGCAATCTGTGTAAAGTATGCGAGGGACAGCCCCTGCAATCCCCAGGACCATTATACCATTTAAGGGGAGCGGGGACACCCCTACAACCCCTGCTCCCTTTAAATGGTATAATGGGTTACACCTTTACCAGGTCAAACCACGATTTTTGTTTTGTAAAGGCGACATTTCGCTGCCATTTTATTACTGCATACCGAATGAAGACTGTTTCCCAGGGGCAGCCAGAAAGAACAATACGAAGTCCTACTGCAAATGGTCCTGCTCAACCTGTGCCATCCTGAAGCCTCACTCTTAGGGTTGCGATATTTATTGAAATGGGGGGGGGGGTATGGGGAGAGGGGGCGTCTCCCCCCACATTTAAAATATCAAAAACTTGTTTTACATTTGAGGTTTTCGACCCCTGCAGTAAAAAAATGCTGTGTATGCAGAGCCGCATAAACGTAGCCTGGCCTTCTTCTGAAGTGAGGCTCACATTCTAAGACTGGTGCACCTGCGTAAGGTTGCATGGATAGCGTTTAAAGCCAATGTATGTGTTCTTGGCACGAGAGGGGAAACTGAGGCCTTTCAGCTTCATTGCGTAAAATACTACTTTCTCTGTACATAAATCGTTTTAACCAGCTAAATGCAATTCTGCAAATACATGCTCAATATTGGTTCTGTAAGTAGTGCTCCAAACTCGGCACCCTTCCCCCAGTCCTGAGCAGTGGGAAGACATCAAGTGCCAGATGCAGAACATCTTTACTAATGCCCTGGCCGGAGCGACCTCTGCACTGGTGGTGAAGCCAGGGCCCACTGCAATTCTTCAATACAACAGGGGGACCTCATCACTGTATTTGCACGTCTGGTGGCTCGGTTCCAGTCCTTCTTGGCATTGGTGCCACTGTGTGCAGACACGTGATTGGACATTGCAAGGGTTTGTAAAGGTCATTTCATATCAAAGCTTGGTCAAATCATTGAGGACCTTCATCCTAACCCAAACTAGTGGTTGGAGCCCTTACTCTGTGGTGGCTGAGGAATTCCCTTCGGGAGGAGTTCTGTGTCCAAAAGTGGGATCTGACAACACTTGCCACTGTTGATTAGGTACTTGGCTAGAGCTCGATTCCATGCATGCCTCGGCATATGGGAAACCCCATATATCTTGCCAAGGCTGTGGTAACCTATGTTGCCTGCACCCAGATAGCCTGTGATTCCGGTTTACCTCCCGGTTATCTTGGAACAGGGTCTTCCCCAAGGGCTGAAAGCGGATGAGTCCCTGGAGAAGGTGAAGGCCCCACATTCTTAGGGTCTAGCTTTTGGCACAGCTTACTACCAGGCAGTGGTTCCTTTCAGTCTTACACCTCCTTTGCTCTCTGTGGTAGATTCCCTCTTGCAAACGGGCCCAGTAGATGTTCCTCACCAGGGTAGAGTCCGAGGTGTCCAGAGAGAATTGGAGGTCTAACTTCCTTTGTCCCTTCGGCCAACCCTGGTCCTAAACCCCTTTTAATTAATGTTTGTCCACTACTTTTGGGTCTGAAGGAGGTTGTTCTCTGTACATGGGAGAGTGACCAAATACCTCCTCAGATGATTAGGCCTTATATGTCCTATCGCAAGGCTCACAGGGCTACTGCTTCCCACAATGCTCAGTCTCCTCTACACCCCCCATATAGACTGTCCTGATGGAGGTGACTTGTCAGCCATTTTTTGGTGATGAAGAATGACCAAGCCCTACCTCAAAACATGGATCTGTGGGTGCTGAATGATAGCCCCCTTGACCCAAATTCTCCAGGCACTTACTGACCTGTTGCAGGTCTTGAATGAGGTATCATAGGTTGGGCACTTGCCTCGACTATCTGACAGTGAGTGGACCGTGGTCCCCTGTCAAGTTAAGTGTAACGAATGAAGGCAATTCGCACATTCTCCTGAGCCCCCCCCCCCCCCACACACCCCTGTGAGACTAGGGAGGTGAGCCTGTTCCGGAATACCCTCCCTAGGGGTTGAGGCAAGTGGGATCTCACCGGAAGAGACTCCACCTTTGGGGACAAGGACTCCTGTTCCCATGAGTTACTCCCTGATGGACTCCAAGTGGCTTATATGGACTTGTACAATATACCAAGCTGTTATCATCATGAAGATCAAGTGAAGTTATATTATGAACAACAAGAAATGGAAGACATTCCTTTAAATTCGAGTCTCCAATGGGCTGAAATGGGATGCAATTATAACCAGTGAGAGAGTGAAGACCCTAGAGATGCAGGGAAAACGCCCTGTGCGTAACAAAGCTGGAGAATGCTGGGCTCTGGGAGAACATGAAGCTGACGTGACAACTGAATCAAAGTGGTGGGCAGTCAGCCCGTACAACAGTGCTGAGACAATCCAGGGGAGGAAGCAGCTCCGTCCGAGTCATGATCCCTGTGATGTCCCAAAGGCAAGAATGGCACTTTCAGGAGGAGACACTGGGGAGAGCAAGCTGTGGGGTGGTGACAAAAGAAAAGAAAATCCAAGGGCATGCAGGTACTGCCGATGTTGCCCTGGAACTCTTAAGGTAAAACGGAACATGTGAATACCAGCAGACCAAGTGGGACTCTTTAAGCAAAACTCATCCCAGTACTAATCGGAAAAGTATTGGAAATAATCCAGTGAAACAGAACTGTTTAAATGAGGTATGAAATACTAAAACCATAGAATGGCTAACAAATAAAGTTGGAGGCTTCTCAGTTTGGGGGAAAAATGAAGGCCCAACCATATCTCGAAGAGAGCACAAGAAAGAGAATTGGGTAGAACAAACCTGTGAAGCCAGGAAGTCCACATTCTTATATGAAACTGCACCCTGTGAACAGGGAATTGCAATTGGGACTTGAACTACTATAAAAGAGAGGAGAAGAATGTAACAGATTCACGAACCTTACAATAGGGAGAATGGGAACCTAAATGACAAGGAAATATAAGGAAGTACCAGGCCCTTAAAAGAACTGCAAAACCTGATAAAGTGGATGATCACAGACTATTTGCATGTGGTCTACTGAAAGGAGTACGAGGAGTGAGATGAAACTTGTGACAAAACACCAACACCAGGAGAAGGGAGTCCTTCTCCTCAACTTAGTTATAATACTGGTAGGGTCAGATTGGGACAGAGGATGAATTTGTTTTTGGATATTCATCCTGACTGACGAGCACCTTAGTTAGAAAGATAGGCTGGGAATATCCCATAGTTGGAGAATGACAGGCCTTATTTTACTTTAAATAAACTTCACAGTCAGAATATGCCTTAACCTCGCCTATGGCCTTCTTCTGATCCTCCACATAAGACAACACATCGCTCTGCCCTTTATGGTGCTTCCTGGCAAGGGTGAATCTACCCTCCAAATCTGAAGGCTGTGTCCCTTCATGCTTGTCTGCTAAGAGGCTGAGATGTAAGGAGTAGGATTTGCCTTACTTCCTCATTGTACTCCTTTCTGCCAGAAGGCCTTCCACCAAGTCAACCAATGGCTGCAGGTGGCCTGCGTTTTTAACTTGTTTCACAGAGTGAGGTCTGGATGCTTTGATCTTTCCCTCTATCTTGCTAGGAATCCAGTGCAAGTCTGTATCTTTTCTATCTTGACTTTTGTGCGGAATAGCCAACTAGTTTCGTCCATGCTAGTTTATTTTCTTTTGTGTGATTTTGAATGTGATTTTAAGCTTTCACATGGTGGTTCCGTCTGAGCCCTTACATTATTGTTCTTTGAAGTTGCTCACCCTTAAGGTGATTTTCTTGGTCGCTGGATGGTTTTACAGTATGTACCCCAAGCAGCCTCTCAGCTACTATGTCTTTCAAATGGGGAAATCGGGAAAGATGACCAGCTCTTCATTAGTTAGACTGGAGTTCAAGAGGTACAGGGAGGCTACCAAGCAGCCCCTGTCCGTTTTGATTGTCCTCTGCATTTTGAGTGTGTTAAAATCTGGCTGGGAAGGAAGTATACGAAGGTCTCTCGGCCCATTCTGCCAGAGACCTGGTGGCTACCTCTGCCTTGCAGAGGGATGTCCCTAATTACATCTTTCAGGCGGCTACTTGTGCTTCACTGTACACATTCCCCAAGTGCTAGTGCCTGGAGTACTTGTCCAGTCAGTATGCCCTTTAGTCACATGTACGCCAGAGTTTTTCCTGGTTTGCGTGGTGGTATCGCACTCTCCTTACTCCTAAACCTTATGTACTGCTTTGGGAGCTTATCTAGTGTGACTGGGTCAGGGCTTGACATTGTCAAGGGGATGGGGGCCTCTCTCAACCTGGGGTAGTAGACCTACCAGGGTGTTTACCAGAGCCAACCCTTACCCAGAGGCGGACTGTGAGAGTTGGGAGGACCCCAGTCTGTGTTCCTTCTACCAGTGCTTGGATAAACAAACATAGTAGCACCTTTTCGTGCCCCATATCGGTTCTGCACAATACAGGCCAGTTTGTGTATCGCATAGTACTACATCACCCAGAATGCCTGGTGGTGGAGGAGGGAGCAAGCAACCCAACCGGCAGATGGCGTCAAAGAACTGCAGGACTTTAGAACTACCCACAAATAAAACTGACAATCCTGCCGCTTTATGGACTGACCCATTGATCCTACCTCCAGGGGTAACACAGAGCTGCCTGCTTATCAAGCTGGCACTCCAGATGCTTTGTGCGACATGAACTGTAGCATTTTTTCTACCTTTAGCAGAACTGCATAGCGGCCGCCATATCAAACTGTCTTTTCTGGCACTACGTTCAGTCCTGATATGATCTTTGAAATATACTGTATTCTGTGTGTTGTCAGGTGGATGAATATATGAAAAAGGTGTGGGGGCTTAAAGCCGATTAGATTACTTCTCTTTAACCCAATTCCCTGTGGAGAAGTAAGACAGTGGTTGGCTCGGGGGACCAGCTGACAAAAAGAGCCCAAGGAAGAGGATAGAGGTTCTGGGAATCTAGGTTGTTTGAGAGAGGTCAAGGAGGACCTAAACACCAAGTGGAGGAAGGACGTTGCTGAGGAGCATGCAGGAGAATTGGTGAAAACATCTGCAAGGTGAGGTATTGGTTGGTGGGAGAAAGTGGTTCATGGGTGTGAGAGTGCGTGTCATGTGAGTGAGACTAATGGAGTGATGGAAGGGGTGACTGACAAGGTGAATAAGATGGAAAGAAGGGTAACTGGGACAAGGTGGGGGTGTAGTGTACAACGGTTGTATGGAGATGAGAGGGATGTGTGGAGAGGAGAGCGTAGTGGCAGAGTGCAATGGGGAGCAGAAAACGGCAGTGGAAGGGGAGAGCGGAGGGGAGTAGGAGGAAGGAAGGATAGAACATCGGGGCGAGGAGTGCAAGGAAAGGACCCGGTGAAACTCGGGTGGTGAGAAGGTGCCTCTTGCAATATTTTGTTGTGGGACCTAGGTTTGGACTTTCCTAGATTGTTCCCAGAGGGAAAGTAAGAGAACGGACGATTGCCTTCAAAGGTCCCCCAAGGGGGGACTGGACAGTGCCCCCCTTGGAAACAGACCCAGGGGCAATCTAATTAACCCCTTCCTTAGGCTATCCCCTTCCTAATTAACCCCTTCCTTAGGCTATCATGACCAGCCAATCCGTTGTTAGACAAAAGGGGTGACTAAACTCTAGAGACCAGCCTGGGGTTTAGGAACACCTGGGCAAGGGAAGGAACTGCCCATGGGAGACGAGATAGGGGGGAGGGGTCGACCTTAGTGAGCCCCATCTCAATTATTTCAGTAAAAACCTTTGAAGTGTTTGAGAGAGGTGGCTTGTTCTGGCGGCACTCTGACACTAAGAAGAGGAATCTGTTTGAGGAAGCAATTTACTAGAGCAAATTACTCCTCCTTTTATTAATGTTCTTTATGATTGGTTAGTCATTTCTGCCACAGATTCATGATTGCCATGCCAATATTCCCATCATGACGGATACAGTCGCTTGTCCACCTATTGCTGTACTTCAGTCTCTCAGCTGCTGAGTGCTAGTAAAAAAGAAAAGGTGGAATTGAGGTCATGAAGCGCTACTTGCTCTATATAAATGGCGTATAAATGGCCCCTTACATCACATCCGCCATCATTGATGCTAAACCACTCGCAGCAGAGTCACACTGCAACACATGGCGGCTGAAAAGGTTGTCGTTGACAGCTGGCACTGGAGATGATAAACCTCTGATGTGATGAACTGTGGGCGGAAGGGCTAATTCATCAGAAAGTTAATTGCCAAGGGAGCAGTAATTTGTTCAATTAGTGAGAAATCCAGACTGGAAAGGATTTGTCTGAGAATAGCTCCTTTCTGAATCAACATCATTTTCAGTAGCAATGATTGATTTTGCTCCAACCCTTCACCACATCCCATACATCATTGCTGTCTATGTAAGGAAACCATTTATTTTAGCTTTGAAGATGTTAGTAAATGATAGATACCCTAACCATATAGAACAATATAGTTATTAAAAACCTGACCAAAGGGGCCTGGCGTGCCGCCGGACGAGATGGCTCCTTGAGTGCCTCAGACTAAGGAGGATGGTGATGGGGTCATAAAGAAACTCCTCCTAAAGGAGGGAAATGCATTAAACTGCAGCAAACTGTAGCAAACTGTACATGGAGCAGTGGGGCATGCGCACAGCCATTTCTGGCCTCGGTCTGCTACTAGATTCAGAGATGTTGGCGGCTCTCTGGACAAATATGGTGGTTGTACACCAGCTCCATCAGGAAGATGCAGTCAATGCGGGTCGATGTGAATGTGAGAGGAGTCAATTTGACTAAAGATGATGGCCGACTAAAGATGGGGGTCGAGGAGTCAGCTATACCGGGAGAGGCGCAGTCATGGTATGTCTGCAAGGTGGTGGACTGGAGCACAGGGGAGGCTGCTATGGTGAGCAGACCCGCAGTGGTGGGTGATATTCCATTGGCTCAGGTCCAGAGTGTACTGTTTTGCGCCCCCAATGACACAACCTGGGTAGAGGCATGTGGGTAGCGGTTCTTTGCACATCCCTTTGCCTGCGAGGAGAATAACCAGACAGCATGCAGCATATTGCAACATTTGCAGAGCAATCTGCGTGCAAAGCCCACCAGCGTCTTCATTTCTGGCAGGTCTTTTGACCCTCAGGAAAGGTGCTTCTAATGAAATAAGGCGCGCTTGGCGATACCCAACGCTAAGTGAGGTGAGGCACAGGATCCTGATATAAACTGTGTACTGCGCTGGGTGACTTGATTTGGGGGCAGTGATCCAGCCTGGAGTCATTTTGTGGAGCAGACTCTCTTTGCTGGTTGCTCGGTGGGGACGTGGTGCAGACGGGCTCCTTTCCTTCCCCTCTCTGGGTGGTCTGCCCTACCAACATTTTATCGTGGATTTGTCCCCCAGTGTTGATCAGGGAGGGCTAGTGGTGCCCTAGGACAGATTTGTGACCTCCCCCTTCGAGAGAAGAAGTATGACTAAAACAAGGGAGGGAAACACGCAGACATTGCCACGATGATCCAGTCTCAGGATAAATCTAAAAAGGACTAAATGGTGGAGGCGACTGTGCATGCAGTGGAGGCTCCCCAAGACTTACATGCTCAGGTAACCACTAAATCTGATCTCCAAATACTCCTTTGTGAGATCACAAAGGAAATTCAAAATAGCACGGCTGAACTGTCTCAGAAAATAACGGCACTCAACAAACTGATGGATGACACTGAGAGCAGGGGTGAAGAGATGGACACAACTGTCTGCGAACAATCTTATGAAATCAGTGAGCATGCATGCACAACAGAGGCGCTGGAAGCTTGTTGTGAAGCCCTGAATGAGAAACATGAAGACGCAGAGAATCGTTCCAGAAGGAATAATGTGCGCATAAGAGGGATTCCAACTGCTGTTCCAGAGGAAGAACTCTCAGATTCTGTGAAAGATTTCTTCCATCACCTACTTTGACACGGATATGGAGCTGGAAAGAACCCATCACATCCGCCCCAGAGCACAGTCTTGACAAAGGGGATCTCCGGACGTTTTAACTGTAGTCCATTTCTTATCAGTTAAGGAACCGATCATGAGGGCGGCAAGCTTTTTGTCAGACAATTGCTTTAGGGATTCCAAAATATCCTTGCATCAGGACCTTACCACAATTACTTTGATGAAAATGAGATCCGTGCGTCCAACGACAGAATGGCTGCGAGAGAAACGATTTTGTACAGATGGGGATGTCCCACCATGCTGCTCTTCTCAGTTTATGGTGGGAAATGGTCCATAAAATCGATGCAGCGGGAGGAGCGGCTGCTGCGGCCTGAGGGAGAAGCAGTAGGCGAGGAGAGCGGTCCTATGTCTTCTGTGCCTTCTGCTCTGTGGGCCTGTGTTGGGAGGTCCAGGAGACTGAGGCCCTTTTATGAATGGCAGGAAAGGAAACTTACGATTATGACTTGGAATACCCTATATGTTAGGCACTATCCTGTGCAGTTCCGTTGGGGAACACTGCAAAAAGATTGACTACAGGAGTAAGCAGTAAACCCAATTGGTAGCAGTCTGCACCACCCAGATTTACCTGGTAGCTGTGGCTGAGCAGTCAGACCTCCCTCAAGAAGAGTAGGGCAGTATACAGAGGATACACAATAGGGCTAAAAACGCAGCAGAGCAAGCAAACACTGATCAGAGCTTGTTATCAAAAGTATATAATTATTTATTTAACACACACTTTAGAAAATACACTAGCACTATAAATCAAAGCAAGTTCAAACACAATCAGAAAAGTATACACCCCTCCCTTAGCAATTATTAGACAAGTCTAAGTCAAAACACCACTTTTTGTCAAAACAGATGTGAGCGCGTAACTTAGATGGCACTCCAATAATTAAGTTAAAGGGAGAGGAAAAAGCAGGTCATAAAAATAAAACAGTTCCCAACACTTTTAAAAGACCAAAACAAGTTAAAGAAGGCAGAGTCTACTGTAGAGCCAAAGTTCATAGGCCAGGCACCCTTTAAATGGAGCAAGGTGAAATGTGCCCAAGATCACACAGTTGAGCAATGCATTCAAGTCTTTGTAGAAATGTTCAAAAGAGGTTGGGTTGATTCAAAAGGTAAAGTTAGAAGGTCTGGGGTCCAACCCAGTTGGAAAGCCAAGGATTTAAGGGTCACCTTTAGCGAACCGTAGAAAGGGAGGCCAGGTGGAACACAGTACCTTTAAAATTGAGGGAGCTCCAGCGGTTCCTGGCACCGGGGGCAGTTTGTGGTTTCGACCAGGGGAAGAGAGGATCTCGTCGAGGAGGAAACTGCCCAGGGAAGAAACCAGCCGCAGAGTTCGTCGGTTAATAGGTGCGTTCCTGGTATTCGCGGTCAGTGGTGAAGCTTGGCTATCCGGCCGGCGGGGTGCTTGGCACGGGCGATTCGACCAAGAGACGTCCTGGAAGGCGAAATGGCGAACTGGTTGATCCCACCAGCTCGAAGGAAGAAGACTCTTTCAGCAGAAGATCTTCTCTTGTCGTCGGGAAAGTGGTAAGGTCGTTGCAGCAGGGCTCCACCAGTGGTGTCATCGTTGCAGATGGCTCAGCTTCTCCCCTCTTTGGATTTCTTAGGTCCTGTGGCGACTTCTGAAGTTCCAGTCCAAAAAGCCCTGCTTTTATGCAGAAAACCCCCCATTCAACATCCTAGCTGTCACTCATACATGCTACGGATTGTACATGCATACAAGGGTGGCTCACCACTGGGCCAATCAGAACAGAGTGCGACTTGAGTTGCTAAGGCAACGCAGTCCAGGGTCCCAATTCCCCCACCCACACATCCTGTGGAACCCAGACAGAGTGGCACCAGTTGGAGGGCTTCTGTGGAGAAGCCCGCCAAAAAGTGGAACAAAGGTCCCGACCTTGGTTGGAGTTAGAGACGGACACAAATGCCGTTTTAGAAAAGAGTTCTTTGATTTAATGTTAAATAAACCGGCGGTATCTTTAACATTGCACCAAAAAGTGGTGCGTTTAAAATCAATGGGAAAATCCCATAGGAAATATTCTGGTGGAATATTTTGCGTGGTAACCACTGCCACCAGCCAGAAACTCGACAAGGGGGGACTGGACAGTGCCCCCTTGGAAACAGACCCAGGGGCAATCTAATTAACCCTTCCAGCACTTCCACAATATGATGGTTTGTACTGGTTCTGTTCACAATTTTGTACTAATAAAGCCAATGGTGACTTTACATGCCCTGGGAGACAGTAGTCAGTCCCAGGGTATGGAGTCTATGTTTGGGGGTCACTATGACACCCCTGTGTTACTGCACTGAGGGTGCTGTGTAACACATACACTAAAACAGATGATACCCTATGGAGTAAAAAGACCCCATAGCCCATAAGCACATAAAAAGTCAAAGACCTACCTCAAATCATGCCTAAGAATGGGAGGAAAAGAGTCTCACTCTTGGCAGGAGGAAAAAAAAAAAAGAAAATCCAGCAAAGCTGCTGAGGGACTCACTAGGTTTGGGAAATTAGCCTAATAAGAGAATTCTCCCTAACACTATACTGGTCTAGCGTGCTGATATTATGCATCTAGTTAGTTTTATGTTTTGAGCAATTGAAGGTGGGGTGCAGCCATGGTTGCTAGACCTCTTTTCGTCTCCTTCCGAGTTTGGAAGCCTTTATGGGTATGGGTTGGGGGAGGGAATAAGGGTATTATCTGTTTGTTGTTGAATAGGTGCTGCAATACGTTGGGACCCATAATGATTAAAAGGGCATAGGACTTCATTGAGGGTCGGGCTGAAAGGGAGAAATGCCAGGTTCACCTAGTGATCGGAAGATATGTGAGGTTAGGGTAGTTGCATGGAATGTGCAGGGATTGAATTCTCCTGTGAAGAGATCAGTTCTGTGGAAACTGGTAGACCTGTCCTCTAAGATAGTTTATGTGCAAGAAACGCACCTGAGCGCGGGCTGGTCCATGCAGTGTACCCGTGCCAGTTCTTTGCATTTAGTGGGGAAAAGAAAAGTGGGGGTGTGATTACTTTTGCTAATGTCAAAATCTTGAGGCACCATCATTTTTGTGAAGGGTTCAGTGTTTGGATGTATGTGTGGGATGTTTTTACCTATGCATCCGAACCCTACCAAAAAAAAACTGTGCATTACTGGCATTGAAAACATCATGATGGCCACAGCTTCCCAGAAAATGCCCAGGGAAATGCATGAAGAATAGTCTGCCACCCATTTTTGCCGATGTTATGGGCACAGAAGGGCACTGGCTAAAACCACCATTGGACTACCCACACAGTAGCCTGAAACCATTGGGAATGGCAATGCTGATTGCCAAAAGCAACCTAGAACTGTGGGGAATTCATTTTCTTAAATCCCAAAAATGAGTGCATTACCAGTACTCACCACTATCAGAAAGCCGGCGTTTTAAAACAACACCAGACATTTGTGTAAAACTGAATAAATGAACCCAAAGCAGGCCAAAGAAAGACTTACTGAGAGGTGGATACAATGTAAAGTTATATTCTGAAGTGACTTGAAGGTTTATAACAAGACTGGCTGAGCTCTGCAGGTCTGCAGCGGCTTAAACTGAAACTGGATTTAAAATTACCAAAAATCGAAATGTGTAAATAAACTGAGGGACAGACTTGTGACTGCCACATAGTTTGTCACTGTTAAAATGTCATAGTTTTGAACTTAGAATCAGCATTCTAGCTGCATATGTAAAAATTGTTAGTTTTATTTGAATGCAGAAAACTGGGTAACTAAAAGTGACATTAGCTGGGGCCTGGCTTAAGGAACTGGATTCTGCTTGACAACTTCCCCCCAATTGGAGTGAAACTGGATCCACAGCAGTTCTCAGGCCTGGCTGCATTCTGAGGGGAGGTTACCCCTCTCTGATTGAATTACCAAGGGACAGCTAGGGACTAAACAAAGGACCCAGGCAGAGGGTTTATTGGGGGGAGGTAATGAATGGCTTCCTCTTGAACAATGGGCCTTCCAGGACTCAGGCAGATGGTTTATTGGGGGGACCGTAAAACAGCTTCCTCTTGGCAGAAGCTGGGAGGGGCAGGGTCTCTGAGCTTGGCAGAAACTGGATAAACTGGTTTCTATACCATGTGACCTGAAAAGACACACCCCTGTTGGCCAGAATATGATTCTAAGAAAGATGTATAACTCACAGTGCGGACTTGTCAAAATTATTTAAATGATACCATAATTCTTGTGATTTTTCGGTGCACGTTTTAAGACGCGTTGGGAATTTGTGTGATGTTCTGGGGCAAAACCCTGCTATTTTTTGACACCACATACTCTGTGTTTCAGCTAGCGACCTGGAAAGTTACTGAGATATGTGTGGGAGGGGGGTGTACATGTGTATAAATCTGGAGAAAAATCTGATGTTGCAAAACCCACTAAAAAGCACAAAATGTTGCCATTTCTGAATGCAAGCCCCCAGGAAGAGCAGAGTTTGAACAGAGTATACCTCATGTGATAGGTAATATGTACATGCAATGACAAACCACTATGTATTTGAGAAATGTGTATTTTGATCAAATATAGATTTGTGGGCAAACTGACCAGGGGAGGATCCTCTGACCCATAAAACCTACAGCATCACTATGACCCACATTTCCTTCCCCCAATCAAAGCAGTGCGGAAAGCTTGACCAATGGGCAGTTGAGAGAGGGGCTGGCTAGTGATGCTGCACACACACCCACTTTCAAAACACATAAAAAGAGACTGCTGGGACAGGTAGAGACATTCAATTCCACTTGCTGCGGAGCATGTTGACCGACGGCTTCACATCCAGAGATCCTACACTTAGACTTCCAAGCTAAACAGAGACTACAGAACTTTGAACCAAGAAGGCCCACTGCAAGCAAAAGTATTTGTCAGCAGGCCCAAAAATCATTTGCAGACTATTCACAGCCGGACACAGGTGTTGATTCTGGCCTGAAACCCTGTGCCAGAAAGATCCAGAAGCAGTGCTGTACCCAGAGAAAGCAGAGCAGTATCCAGACCCAGAGGCCAGAGATCCAGAGTGACCCAGACCGCTGTTAGCAGAACCAGAGAGCTGACCCAGATCACTGTGAAGTGCCGAGACCAGAACCGGAGTCCAGTCCAAAACCTGACCAGATCCGTGGGGAGGCCTATTTCAAAATATATTGTGAGTACCTAGCAGAACTGTGCAGAACCAATCTCTTAGTTAAAATTATATAATTCAATCTATTTTAATCTAACCAGAACTGCCTCCTAACTGTCACCTGTCATTTGCAAAGCTGTCACCTGTCATTATTTAGCTGCAAGCTGTAACGTGTCGCTTTGAACTTTTAAAATTTCAAATCCGAAAAACTACCTTTATTTAATCGTCCGTATCTCTGGAACCGTTTGTGCTAGGAAACTTGGTTTAACTTTCCTCTGAAAGCTTAGAATCTCAGCTTTTCAACCAACTTGCTACTCCTTATACTTTTGCCGTAATCGTGATTCACGCATTCGCGAATTTTGCCGCGATTCGCGATTTGGTTAAAAATCCAGCCACGTGCGAAAACAGCAGCTTCCTTGCTTTCCTTTGCCAAAAATTCGTTTAACCTGCTAGTTACTCCTAGATCCTTGCTAAAGTGAGCCTGAACTCATCCCAAGTATATTTCACTCACCCTGAACCTCCTAAAGGGAATTAAAACCATTTTCAGCATATTCCTCACTGCATTGTCACCATATTCTAAGCACTTTTGCCTGTATTTCAAACTCATACCTGTTTTCTCTAAGCTTGCTGGGGGGAACTGAATTACATTTGATTGCATGTCTGAGAAAAGTGTGCTACTCTTCATTTCCTCACATTGTATAAGGGGGGGGGGGAGTGGATTGCCAGAGAAAAGTGATTACATTGTTTTGTTGAAATCATATTGAGTATTTTCTGTACTGCATTTTCATTCAACATTGCATCCATCTGAACTTATGTAAAGCATTCTCTACCACCTTATTCTTCTGTTCCTATTCACAAGTGTGCTAGTGCCAGACTATCCATTATTGATTACTGCTCAGATTAAGTGTGATATTCAATTATTAATTTATTATAAAGTGGCCACCACCAATAAACTGCAAACCCTTCAGAACAACGCTCTCAGAGCAGCTCTGGGCATTTCCAGAAGAGAACACATCACAGGATTCAGCCAACAGAACAACTGGCTCTCCACCAGAGATAAAATTATCTTAAAAACGGCATCACCCACCCACAAGTCTCTTAACAACGCAGCCCCAACCTACCTGATCAACAGATTCCACAGACAGTCCTCCTTAAGACCCGTCAGAACTGCATACAAGGATTGTTTCTGTTCCCCACTACAAACGGGCCACCATAGGAGGCAACAGCTTCCCGGTAAAAGCTGCCAAGCTTTGGAATTCCCTGCCTCTAAACCTTAGAGTAGACTTGCCCTATCAGAACTTCCGTTCCAAGTTAGTCTCCTGGCTGAAACTGGAGACCCACTAAGACTAGGTAGTGCCCAGCGCTACACGCACACATTGTAACCACGTGTGCCTCTTGCTTACCTGTATATAACGGCCTGCTGGCTTTACTGCTGATTTGTATATAACATTTGTGTATCTATTTTTGTATTATGTATATTCCGCGTGTACTGTAACCAAGCTTTGAAAATTCTTGTAAAGGCTGCGCCCTGATACCCCCGGGTACGCTCGAGCATTATAAATAATAAAACAAACAAATATATATATATATATATATATATATATATATATATATATATATATATATATATATATATATATTGTTTACATTCTCAAATAAACCTTTTAAACTTGCAAAACAGAACTACTTCTTGGCTCAGTGGGGTCGGGGATTCTAAGAGAGGGGTGTTATATAGGGGTAGTCATCCAGAACTCATGAACTGGACATAAAGATATATCAATAAGGGTTTCCATTCAGTATCCCAGACTAGGCATTGACTTAGCTGTAGTGTTGAATTGAATCCTCTTACATATGCTTACATTGATGTCGCTATATGTGCACAACAGTGGGCAGGAACAATATGTGAATGATGAAGTCCTCCAAGTTGTGTCTTTTGCTCGCTGTCAAATGGGGGGTAACTTTATAATGGTCCCTAATCCTGATGTGGATAAGACGACTTTCCCTCCAGGCTGATTTATAAAAACACAATCGCATTTGATAAGTTGTTGCGGGAGATGGAGGTGGTAGATGTGTGGAGATTGTTTAATGACGACACACAGGACTTTACGTGTTTTTCTCCTGTCCATATGGTACTGTCCAGGGTAGACTAGTTATTAATAGCTGGATCATTGTTTCTTTGTGACCAGGAGACCTATATCACGCCCCTGATTGTCTCTGATCACTCGCCCATGGTCTCAATGGTGGTGGTTGCCCACCATCCTTCCCAAAGCTGTAGCTGCTGGAAGTTCTATGATATATATTGAAAGATTGGATTTTGTGCCAGGAAATCTGAGGTGATCTTGAACTACTTTAATGAAAGTAGAATGTCTGACCATTCAGTGGCGACCGTATGGGAAACCTTGAACGTGGTAGTAAGAGGGGGAGATAATGAGTCGCACCGTTGCCTAGACTAGAGCATGCAAATTGGCACAGACAAGATTAGTGGAGGCGGGGTGGGAGGTAGAAACTGAACATACAGCAAGATGATCCTAGGCGGCGGTCCGGACGTTGACATTGGCAAGGGTTAAGCTGGAAGAGCACATGGTTGACTAGTCTTTGCAGGCTTTACGCCAGACCAAGCAGCATTATGTGAATGCGAATAAGGTGAATCAAGCACTAGTGTATAAGTTGAAGGACCAAACCCAGAACAATATACAGGGGATTAGAGATGAGGCCGGTGTGCTGCGTTATGACGATAGCAAATTTGCAACCAACCTTCTCAACATCCAGAAAATGTTTCCTTTTGTTACACTCCATTCCACAAAAAATCTCTAATCTCCACCCTTGTGCTCACCAAACTTGTTTTGCTTGTGCCTACTTTGCACCCTTCTTCTTTACTCCTTCCTCCCTCGAGACAGTGTCCTCAGCTTCGCTACCCGCACTCCATCTACAGACTACCCAGATTTCCGCCCCCTCAACCCCTCGCTTCTACCTGCCGACACTGTGGTGATTGGCACTCCATGCACACACTCCCTTTTTTAGTTCCTTCTCTTAGTCTACTAAGCTACCTATGATCTTGCTCCTTAGTACCTAGCTTACTGTAGCTGTCTGCTCCAGATCATTCCCTCGGCTGCTTCTCTGCACTCAACTGTATTTGCCCCCTCCCGCGCCTCCTCTTGCTTTGGCTCTTTCTCCCTATTTGTCATGTTCCATTGGAACCCGCTGCCCATCACTATCCAAGCCAGCACGACTTTGGATCTCTTCAAATCTCAGTTTAAACCTCACTTTACTTGCCAAAGAGGGAGCCCCCACCCCTCCCGTCCTCCTTACCTGACTGCACCACTTACTCTGGTATGATGTGTTTTTGTGCAGTACTTCTCTTTAGTTTGAAGCACTTGCCCCCTCTTAGTTAATTTTACCTTTTGTAAGTCACCTGTTTTCTTTGTTTTTGTCTTCGTCCCACTTTGTTCACACTCTAATAAGCGGACTCTCCACTTGTTCTAATCTGTGTTTCTTTTTTTTTTTTATTTTATTGTAAGACTTCAACTTGATATGTTATATCATGTTTCTGTTACATTTCAGAGAACAATAAGAAGTGCATTTTCATTTCCATCTCCTCCTTAGAATTGCCAAAGTCAGATTTAACAATACAAGTAGGACTGTTAGTAGACACAGTCACATAAAACTACATCGACTGTGATGGCGTGATATTCAATTACTCACGACATTGTTAGGAACTAACTTTAGAACTTCATCGAAAAAATGTATTAAGTTACAGGAGAGCTTGATGTTATGACCTGCTACAGCATAGTCCCACCAATCATCTGACACATAGGATTGTGGTTTGAATTTCTTTAAATGCACTTCGCGGAGACCTGTCAACATAGGGCATATGGCTGCTAAATGTTTTAGAGACTCGACTTCTGTTTTACAGAATCGGCAGTTGTTGACTGTTTCTTTGTTTTTGCGCATCCAAAGTATCTCGTTGGTGTTTAGAGCGTTCAATCGTAGCCTTAGGAATTGTGCCCTATGATGACGCGATGGACAATTCGTGAGATATTTTGGTTGGCAGTGTAATTTGACCATACTTCTGGAAGAAGGCAAGGTAGATTTGAGGGTTAAGCGGCTGTCCCATGTTGCTAGCTTCTTTTTTGCTTGTTGTGAGCGCTGGATTAGCTCTTCTTCAGATATGCCTGCTTCAACCATAATTAGATTTAGTTTGAGCTTCCATGCATGAATAAGGACATTGACAGTGGAATCTTTACCCGGCTTGAAGATGTTGTATGCCGGTATAGAGGGACCCAGTAGTATCTCACGCAAGGTAGATAAAGATTTCCAGACAATTGTCATATAAATTGAATTCAAAGCTAGCTCGTATCTCAGGGCTGACATTGAGATGTAATTCGGAAGGTTCAAAACATGTCTCCAAAACTTTCCTTCCAATCGGCTCCAAATGTTGTAGTTAATATTCAAGGCAGCTTCGCCGACAAAGGTGATTGTTTGAATTACTTTTTGGAGATGAAACATAACCGGTGTGATGGAGAATTTCCCGTAGTCAATGTTGATTTTAACAGCTTGAAGACTCTCAATCTTTATTTTAGCCATCAAATCGCCAATCCAGGCAGCTTCACAAACCGAGTCGTTCACCATTGCACCTAGATAACGGATTGACTTGACGACATCTAGTGCTTTTTTTTCTATGCGCCATTGGAAAGACTTGTCTTTCCTTGACATGGATCGTCCGATGCACATGATTTGTTTTCTCTGCATTTAAACACAGCTCATTAGCAGATAGAAACTCCTGCAGGCGAGAAAGAAGATGTTGGATGCCAATCTATGTTTGATCGACCAACACTATGTCGTCAGCGTAGACCAGGTGATTTACAAAGTAACCGTTAAGCTTGGGAGGAAAGCAATGGACAGACTTTAGCCACTCCGGTAAATCAGCTATGAACAGTTTAAAAAGATCTGCTGCAAGTGGACAACCTTGTTTGACGCCTTTAAATGTTCTTATTGGATCTGTAAGGTCGCCTTGTGAATTGACTCTGATTTGAATCGAAGTATTAGAATGCAGGGCGATGATGGGATTTAACAGATGATCTGGACAATGCCACGAGCGTAGTTTTGCCCATAGTTTAGTCCGGTTGATGGCGTCAAAAGCTTGGCGAAGGTTGACAAATGCAAAGAAGATTCTTTTTTTCGCCTCCAATGCTGATAGTTTTAAGAGTGACAAGATTGTAAGATTCACATCGGTTCCCACGTTTTTTGTAAAACCTGTTTGGCGACAGTCAAGTTTTCTAGTTGAGAGAGCCCATTTTACCAACTGTTGGCCCAAGAAAGATCCAAAAATCTTGCCAATAGTATCAAGAAGGGCGATCGGGCGATAGTTCGCAGGATCGGCCCGACAGCCCTTCTTGTATATAGGAACTACAATTGCCTTGGACCAAGAAGAGGGAAGCCTCCTGCTAATTGTGATCTGAAAAAATAGCTCGTGGATACATTTGGCCCAGTGTACACTATGCTTTTTGAGCATAAGATTTGATATTTGTTCAGGGCCAGCAGCTCTCGAATTTTTCACCTTAGAGATTGCAAATTCAATCTCTTTACAGGAAGGTGTAATGTCCCAAGTGGAAATTATCATATCGGACGGCGGGAGAACTACGAATACAGGTTTTTCATATAGTGGAGTCAAATATTCTCGCCAATTGTCACTTGAAATTTCATTTGAAATTGCTGGAGTAGATTTCGAGCGGCCTTTATTAAAATGGCCCAGATTTCACGTGTATTTTTCTGTACCAGAAGTTTTAGCATTGTTTCTGCTCGTCCTTGATCGATGATGATTAGATGTGATCTTAGCCAATTTCGGTATAATTGCCACCGCTTCTTGACTTCCATTGCCTTACAATGCGGGCCACTCAGCTCTCTTTTGATTTGCCTAAGATCTTTCCTTAATATTTTTTTTGCCGCTGCTATTTCAGAGCTATATAGGTGTTTTGGCAATGACCCGAAGACTCTGAAAACTTGAGTTGAAAATTGTCTGAGTTTGGTCCATCAGCAGCGGCGTGTACTCTGTCTGGAGTACGTTTAGACTGTGGCTTAGATGGGCAATAGCCGATCCATTAGTTCTCAATCGATTGCCTGCGGCATTTGATTGTAGTTGGTGCGAGTATTTTTCTGACATGTTACAATGCTCTTCACACCAAACAAGTTGCAGCATATCATGATCGCTAGATGACATCGGCTGCACATTAAGAGAAATGGCTTTTTCAAGAAAATCTGTCGAGGCCCAAATATAATCAAGAGTATTTGTTCGAGCCATGCTATGCCACGTGGGATTAGCAGGAGAGTCGCCTTGAATTGTTCCATTTAACATCTGACAGTTGCGTTCCAGGAGATCCTTAGCCCAAGTTTGGCCTCTCGGAATGACTTCGGGATCAGGCAACCGAACATTTGACTTGGTAAGTAAAGGTCTCAGTTGAGGTCTCCACAGATGAGTACGGAAACGTTATTGTGTTCTAGAAAAGTGCGATCGATTTCATTCAATACTGACTGGATGAAAGATGTTGATGAGATCATAGCGGGATTCCAATATCCACTTATTATTAAGAGATTAGAAACAGTGGCTCTCAGCGAAAGTTTGATCAAAGTGCTTTGCACAAATGGATTTGGGTTCGTGGAGGCTACCAACGTCCACCAGTTCCGGATTTTCAAAAGAGTTATTAGACCTGCAAAAGGCCGGCCTTTTGGGTTCTTACCAGCTGGGTTTATCAGCGTAGTAAAACCATTGCGTGTAGGGGGATCTCGTAGCCACGTTTCTTGTAAACATATGACGAATACATTCTCCAAAGGTTCGTGGAATGTATTAAATAAATGCGTGAATCCTCTCATATTCCATGACAGTAGAATTAGCTCTTGTTGTTTGGCGTTGGGTCATTGCTATTTACGTGGTCTGTTTGGAAATCTTTTCGCGTTGTTGGCTCTTCTTTCAAATGACTGATGAATGGCGGCGTCTAGAATATCGGGAGATGAAGCTAGAGACTGACGCAGGGCCGCTCGCTTGGCGGCTCCATGGCTTACTTCATGGTCAAGATTTGTCTTCGAGGATGAAATGAATCTCGGGGCAGGTGGCTCGAGAGTAAGATCAAAACCATAGACCAAAAGATCTTCATTTGCTTGAAGTAGCATGTTTTTTACAGCCGCTGAGGAAATGTGAAGAAGGACTTGGTCGGAAGACGTTTCAGTGATATATTCCACAATTTTAATATCATCTGATGAGATTGCTCGCAATGGTGGAATACAAGCAAGCCATTTTAGGATATTTCCTCTGTTTAAATTGACTTCGTTGCCATCTGAGTGGATGTTTTGGAGACGGAGTTTCCACTTGCATGCTTGAGTCTCAAGGTTGCCGGGTCCGGAGACTCGCTGAGCTAGAGGCAAACACGATTTTAGCTGATTCGACGTTTGTTTAGGATTTAACCTCGAGCTTAGCGCTTGCTGAGGAGGCCTTTTCGTCATGGGAGAAAATTGACGATCGTTGGGTCTTGCCTGCGGTATCCTCAAAGCTTTGTTTGCCTCTAGATTCCTCATCGTTGAAGACCCAGTTGATTTTGCAGCTTGGGCTTCAATAGAGACAATGGTGGAATTCTCGGGATCAGCTGAGTAAGTCGATAAATTGCATAAGTCAACAGAGGGATCAGTAATGCCATTATCAGAGGAAGAGTCATTGGATGCTATACGCCGGCGTTTTGCCGAGATATTTGAAGGACTCAGTGTGGCACCTGTCGATCTTAATGGAGCATTGCTGGCAATGCTCTTCGCAGTAGTTGTATGAGTTGATCGAGTGAACAAGCTTGTCTTCTTCGGAGTTATGTTTCTTATGTATTTTTTTTACCTTTTGTTGTATTTGTTTCGGTGAAGTACATTTTTTTTTTTGGATTGCTGTGCTTGTTTTCCAGATAACTTTTACTTTCAAGGGTTGTATTAATTGTTTTTGCCGGACCTTTGAATATGTTAAATGAATTCACTGAGGTGGAGGTTTGAGCTGGTGCGCTTCCTTAAGCGGAATTGCATTTAATGCGAGACTGCTCGCTTGAGGGACTGGACCTTGCATATTCTGGTTTGGATCTCGAGCATCATGAGAGGGAGCCAACAGACTTGGTGGTGGACCAGGCTGTGAAGGTTCATTAGGAGCTGTCACAGATGCAGTTATAGGTTGAGAATGATGAGATCCAGGTGAAGTCTCGTGTCTTTGGGGCGCCCCGTGCGGGGATGGTTGTATTTTTTCGCATCCATTTCAGAGTCCAGGAGGCCCTCCATTAAGGCATCGTTTTGACAGTGATGCCGTGCAGCTAAATCACTCAGCCTGTCTTGCCATCTCACAGCATTTTCAGCATTAGTTGTCATTTGAACTTGAAGAAAACTCAAAGTGTTCTAATTTGTCAGTTTTAGATATTAAATTGGAAATGGCAGCACCTTGATCACTTATAGTTCCAATCGGTGATTCAAAGATTTTTGTGAATGGTGCTAGGGCAACAGCAGAGGCGGCTAGCACATTGTTATGTATCTGAGAAAGCGCTTCAGATGAAATGCCAAACGATTGAGGTGCAAAATCATGGAGTGACGAAGAGCAGGGCGAATTGTCCAGATTGTAATGCGGATTGAAGGTGGAACATTTTTTTGCAAAATTCATTGGATGAACTTCTTCGCCGAACTGAGGTTGCATAGGGTGTGGAGTACTCTCATTCAGCGTTGGATTTTCGTGCAAGGGCGGTATGATGGAAGTGCGTTTTGCCTTGAGCTCAGCAACTCTTTGCAGGCGACTTGCACGAGCAATCGCACTCCGATCGAGGTGAGTGGGGGGTGGATTGGATTTTGGTGCTAAGAGTTGGAGTACTTGAAGGATTGGCATCAATGGACTGTTCATTTATACTCGACATAGAGGGTCGCCCAACATCCGGTGCTTGGTAGGCCAAAGCACTGTCGTTCTCAGGTTCAGTACATTCAAGTGCTGCTCCTAAAGTAACTCGACCTGCTGGTTTTAATATGGTGAGATCAATTGGAGAGCAAGTTGGATTGGTTGTAAGTAGAGAACATGGAATATTAACAGGGGGCCTCAATACATTTTTGGCGTTGACCAAGCCAATCTGTAGACAACGCGGCTGAGCCGGGAAACAACTAGAGGTTTTCTCCTGTAGCAGAGTGTCTTTGGCAGTAAGAGGACAGTTCGACGCCATAGTAGGCATAGATAGTCGTTTGTTATTCAGAGCTTGTTTGGAACTCAAGTTATTCGTCGGGAGGTTTTCCACTCCTAGATTTGAGATTTTTAGCAGTTCTTCATCAGTCACTAAGTGTGATGGGAGACCTTTTTCTGTCCAAAAATCAACAACATTTGTAGAATTACTGTTCTGCAAGGGTGCATGGGCCGTAGAGACCGATTTCATCAGTCGTGATGTGACTGACGCTTTAGCGTCAGACCGAAGCACCGCAATGGCGGCTGAAACGCTGGGTGAATTCAGCAGATCCACGCTGGACACTCGGTGTGCTAACAAGTCTGTTTCGCTGGCAGGCGTGCTTACAGAAAGTTCACCGTTAGAAGCTGGATTGCATTCGAGATTGATAGCAGGGATGCCTAGTGAGCAAGAGTTGTCCAACTGGGCTGCTGGGGCTTCCGATGAAACAATAGGCAGCACAGATGGATTTAAGTCATCAGCTGGCACGCCTCGCTCGTCGAGGGACGACGATGCTGGGGGCGTTAGAGAACTGGTGCCCCCTGTTGTTATTGGGCTTGTTGGTGTTAATGAGCTATTTGCAGCCATAAGCGTGCAACCAGTTGTTTTGCTTACCTTAGCCCCGGCGACAGCTTTCATCCTGGACCAAGGGTTTGTCGAGCGCCGTTGCATTGAAGATTTTTTCCGGGTTAGTGGGCCGTCTGCCAGTAGGGTCATTGTTTACGTCGCCACGGCCAAAAGGAGCACAATCAAACGGGGAGAGCAAGGGAGCGGACTGGGACTCTGCTCCTTGACCCGCTAGCTCTTTGTGCAATTGAGGTGACACAGCTCCTCAGAAGAGCCCTACAGACGGCAGAAAAGCAGCACAGCCAAACAGGAGTCACAGCAGTCGCCCTTTACGCGGCCGGGCTTCATGCTGCAAGGGTTGCTGGGCTCCTGTTTTGAATCCTCACTTCCTGGAATGGGCGGAGCTCAACAGTGGGCGGGGCTTCAACCCGCGTTGCAGCGGTTCTCTCGCTCGCCAACAGCCGCCTTACACAAAGCAAGGGGCGCGAGGGGAACACGCTGTGATGAAATGTAATTGGATTCAGGAGGGAATAATCCGACAGCCAAACAGCAGGAGTCACAGCAGTCGCCCTTTGCGTGGCCGGGCTTCACAGATCTGTTTCATTGTAGGTGCACCATTCTGGGGAATGCCTCTGACCTTTGTACATGTGCTATTTATTGTAAGTGATTTCTGGCTAATTGACATCTTCTGTTCTTCAAACAAATAAAACCAAGAAACATTGAACACATGTATGTTGGAGTTCTCAATTTACTTGCAAACGTAATACAACCACCCAACAAAAAAGACCGATTTTTTACAAATTCGTTTTTAAAAACATTTTAATGAATTATAATACAGGGAGAACGGTTGTCGCACCTCTCCTGATGTATAGAACTATGCTCGACTCTGCATCAGTTTTGGGTCTCTGAAATGGATTATTCACAAATGAGATCCGTGGTGTCAGATTTGTTTTCTCTGCGTGAAACTGACATCACTTGACTGGTGGAGAAGAGAAATCGTTGATTTACTTCATTGTGAGAAACCAAATAATTTAGTATGTTTGTCGAATGCATTACTGCTTTGAGCAAATGTGGGTTTCAAGAGAACACAAGTCTGATTAGATTTGTGAACCGCCACAAAAGTCACGTTTTGCTCACATTTCTCTTGGTGTAAGAAAGCAGGGTTTAACGTTAGGAAGGATGGTTAATTACCATTAGACTCACTTTGCCTCATTACAAAATAATAAAGTAATGAAATCGACTTGATTTGACCAAATTGATACAATGATGTTGCATTTACTTGCTCTAGAAGCTGTACTTTGTAGAATTTGAAATAATTCTGTAGAGTCCTGCTTAGTTTCACAGAGTTACTGCTACCGCCACTTGGTGGAGCGGATTTACCGCCGGATTACTAGTGGTAGTAGGTGGTGTTTGTTAGTCCCCACTTCTTGGCATCCATAGGACATCATGAGGCTTTAGACGGAATTTCCGGCGGCTGTAATTCCTCTGATTATTGCCGATTTTTGCTGGATGGCAGTGCGGTAATGCAGCGGTTCCTTTACCTCCGATTGTTACCACACTGCTGTACTCCTAATGAGCCCCTACACAGTTCCGCTGATTCAGAGTGAAAACGATGTATTCAAACCGATTTGTACATATTAGAGATTTGAGCTTTTTGAAAATGTCTGTTCTTTTTTTTCCCTCCCAATAGTTTTAGGTCCGTTTATTTGAAATGGGCGTTGACCCCACTTACCCACGAGTCACGACCATTTTGGACTTCCTTTCTCTTCCTCTTCAGCCTATCACATGCAGCGATACCACATGGACGTAGCTCGGGCACGTAGCCGGCCACATGGCATGCTGCGCATTGTGTGTCTGCCGAAAAGGACTGCTGTCGGGGCACTCTCCCTGCTTGTGAGAGGGCACTGTGTCCTCTCGATCACGCACTACAGAGTGTGCTATGCATGACCTTTAACCCGAGTAAGTAGTCTTATTTGTGAGGATATGCAACTTGGCTACTGGTTTACTGAGCACACAGTTGGCAAAAGGAAATAAACTGCTTCAGTATTACTTTGCATTTATGAAAATGTTTCAACTGAGAATACTTGCTGCATGGACGTCATGGTACAAACACTACTACCACTGAACTTGGGACGCTTTAGCCCAGTAAACAAGATTGCGTCAAATACCATTTTTAATGTTTTCTCCAAATGCATCAGTTTTACTTTATATTCCACACCAGAGCGATTATTGAAATCCTTAAGTGTTAGAATTATTTTCGGTAAGCTATAACTTATAATTCAATTTTCCTTTGCAACACTATGTTCAGTAGAAAGTGTGACCTTGTCAAGGGGAAGTGGGACCTGTAAAAGGAACATCGTCACGGGGAAACGTGACGTGGCAAAGGCATGTCCAGAGGGGCACCAGGCTCTTTAAATACTGCTCACCGTCACCTAAATCATTTTTTAAAAATATTAAACCGTCGTCTTAATCCCTTTTTAAAGAGTTCCCCTCCCCCCACCAGACAGCCTTTGCCCTCCCTCCAGGGGGGGGCTACCCCCAGTTTGAAGACCATTGCCTTTATGTAATCTGCAGAACCATTTAGGCAGGTGTCCGGGGCATTGGGCATGTTGATTGTAAATTCTGAAACATGCACAATGCAAGAGCACCAGCATGTCACAAACATGCCTTTGCCACTCTCACATAGTGAAGTGTACAGATGTCACTCACACAGAAAATAATAGTTGACTGTCTTTCTATTTGAAAGGTACACCACAAAATGTAAGTGGCCATTGAATACAAGGCATTAGAAACCAATGTACTTTTGGAAAGTAATCTTGAAAGCATGCGTTCCACGAGGATGTACTGTACTGTAGGGCACATTACCACCTAAGCCCTCCCTTATTATTTTTGTGTTTGTATTTATTTACGAACAGGGTGTCATTTTGAACTGCCATGACATACAAAGAAGGCAATAACAGAGAGCAGAGGCAGTAATAAGGTGCCTGTACATCAGAGCATTGTTGGATTGAATTACTTCTACCTGCTGGTGGTGCGATTAGAATAGGCACATATCCCAGAGACAGGGATTGGAGGATATGACAGCATTTCTAACATTGAGAGCCAGAGCAAAGCATGTACAAATTACATATTCTGGAGAAGGCATCCGCTTTACTGCAGCAATATTACTTACTCTGGGTTTATCGGGACCAAGGATCATAAAATGTCACTTCTGTGATGTCATCAGGAAGTAGGTCTAAGACGAATATATAATAAAGTTGAATGGATGCCCCAGACTTCGTGGGATCTGCCTTCTTGGAAAGCAATCTTCCAATACACCCACTTTAAAATGTACTCGTAAAACTACCAAACTGGAAAAGGTGTGGAATGTTAATAAAGTGCTTTCCTGAAAACTGGAGCACTTTGAAATGGGAGAGATGTTCTCAGTGATGGTTGTGAAGGCACTGTGAAGCAAGACGCAGACTCAAAATTCAAACTTTATTAACTTAAATGTCGGGATGGTTGAAGACCTAACTTGCTCTATGCTGAGGTGGGATTTCCTCACCTGAACGAAACTAAGGAAAGTCTGAGTCAAGAGTTCAACTAAGAAGTCTGTACGTGTCCAAAACCTATCCTTGCCCTTGCAACTAAAGCTAACCAATGTGTAGGGATGTCAATAATGAAAGAAATGGTGATCAACATAAAGTTCAAAGGTTTGTCCAGCTCTTGGCTTTTCTTTCAGCTTCCCTTCCCCAAGTTCAAGAAAAGTTCTATAAAGGTTTTAAGATAGTTCAAACTAGTTCCACAAATCTTGGGGTTCCCTTCCCAAAGTTTCAAGCAACACAGTTGGCTCCATCCTCAAGACAGCATTTGTAGAACATCAAGTCTCAGGATTCCCTTCCCAAGACATCAATGTAGCAATTGATTATTGTTTCAGTCTTTCAAAGTTCAACACAATTGCAGGCCAATTTGACTCTCATTCTGGTTTACATCATCTGCTCACTTGCTCCTTCTTGGTATATTTTACAATGTCTTTGGCTTTCACAATTCTGAGCTCCCTGATCTAGGTGCAGTTATCAGACCCCACGGTCCACCCGTTACAGTTTGCGCAACCAGGAACACCAAGCTCTTCAGCCCACATAGGTTCTTCTGTAGGTGCCCTGTGTACAGATTCATTCACTTGGCTCCTTTTATTGGCCTCTTGGCACTGTTTCCATTAATCAAATTCACTTTAAGGTGGTCTTAGGTCTTCCCACTTTCTGTCGCACTCTATCACACTTGTGCTCTTTTGTTTTGTTTTGCACTTTCATATATTTTCTATGGCTTTTGCCAATACTTGTTCCCTCTGGATCTTTTGACAATGTTCATACTTTATTGGCTTTAGCCAATGCTTGTTTTCTCTCATACGTTCTTTTCTTAAGGGACCTGCTTCCCATGCATTCTTATAACGTTCCTTATATGTATTCTCGAATGCTTTATGGTTCGCAACACTCCGTAAGTCTTGCAAGTATTTTGAAACTGAGCAGGAAATTCAAAAATGCTTTTCCATACAAGTTTGTTCACAAGCAAGCAGTCCTGACCTGGAGTCCAACTTGCTTTCATACGCGGTCAAGGAGGGAGCACGCTGGGGCCATAAAAAACACAATGGACTCGCCACTGTATGTCGGGCTCTCCACCTTCGTACACTGCTTATTCCTCAATCGCTCTCTGGGTTTATTTCTCCTGTCTTCCTTGTTGGGAGAGAGTTTTCTTCGCCGCTCGTTGGCACCAGGGAAAAGGTGAGCTTTGTTTGCTCCCAATCCCTCTCTTGCATCCGCCTGCCTTCAGGGCTTCTCCAGGTGCAGGTCTCGGACCTATGGCAGCCTCTCGCCTTGGCATCTGTGTCTCGCTTCACGGATCAGGTCTCCTGCTCTCTCACGTCCCTCTTTAGTACAGCTTCTCGGCATGCACCAGCTTGTTTCCTTGGCTTATCTCTCCTTGCTCGCTTCGATCTGCACCTAAGGGAGCTATTTATCCCATCCTGCCTAAACAGGTGCAGGTAATTTCCCTTCCATATTTGATTACGGTACTTTCTGTACTCCATGTCCATCTTCCTCGTACCAAAGTGTTTTATTTGTCTCCTTCTTTGCTCAGTACCAAAGTGGTGTTGTGAACTTTGATTGTGAAGGGGAGGATAGGGAAAGGGCCTACATCAGCCTATAAAGGATGGGGGGGGGGGGGGGATAGTTGGTTCTTCAGTAGGGAAAGGGGGGGATATCATGTCGTTCCTGTGGGCACCCCAATCCCCAAGGTTACCCCCCAACCCAACCCAGGTGATCCTTCCTTGCTTCTCCACTCTCAGGGTCGGGATCAAAAAGCAGTGGCCTTTTCCTGGCCACCTAAGAATAGGATCCAAGGGGAGTAGGAGTAAGAATACCCTTGGGTTTCTCACATATGACACCGTTTACATTATTCTCCTAGTGTTGCTTCTACTTGAAATGTAAGTAAAGGTGATGGAGTTAAACATCTTTTTTCCAAGTTTCATTTAATGTTTTGTATCTTTGTTCCCGCAACTAATATGTTTGTATGTCAGTATCTGTTGTATCTGCATGACTAATCGATATATATATAAAAAACAAAGGAGTGTTTGTGGGTTTGTATGTGGCGTTGACCTTGGGGACGTAACTCCTCATGAATGGTGAGGTCTGGTGTCCTGAATTTTGCATGGAATATTCTTTATTTCATTGCCGAAACAATGCAGCTATTTCTAGCTCAATGGGTCATTCCGTTCCCGATATAATTATCTTTTTGTTATTTTTCAGCATTGCGTTTTGTGTTCGGCACGCAATCTACAGGTCATTTGTAGAAAGTGCTCATCATCGCGCTGTCTGTGCTGAACTGGGCCTGCATTTTCTTTTGTTTTCTGTCTTTCTTTTCATTGATGTCTTTTGCAATAAACTCGATACATGTTAATTTCACTAATTAATTGAACACCACATTTTTATTTACCTCCTGAATTAAATTCTCACATGAATATTGTATTTGTATGCTTACTCTGATTGTCGGCAGTGTGTGTTCATCACCGACAATGGTCACCACTGCTAACAACACTGCAAATAATCAGAGTAAGCATACAAATATGATATTAATGTGACAATTTAAAGCTGAGATAAAATTTGGTGTCCAATTAATTAGTGAAATTAATATGCATCACGTTTTATCTTTGTGGCAAACGACAATTTTCATCTTTTTCGTTGGAATATGAAACAAAATGAGAATGGATATTGCGGTCGAAGCCGGGTACCTAGGCTAGTCATATTATAAAACTGCACTGTTGACATTTGCACTGTACAGAAATTGGGTCTACTTATATTTATTGATTTCTTTTTTTTTGTTGTTTTTTCCTTTCTTTTCCTCTTGATCCCCATTTTTTCAAAGGTATTTTAATGATATTTGCAAGTTACCTGGGCGTGCGATCAGAGCGAGAATGCTTCGCGTATCTTTCCTCATCGGCATCGTCTTGCTCCTCGTTATAGGAGGCCTGTCTGCCTTTCTTCCCAATATCAAAGAGGATGGAATGCACACCTTCAAAAGGCAGTGGGACTCGAGGAGCCTTCCACCTGTTAACGCCTTCACCCTAATCATGCAAACATTCAACCGAACTGACGTGTTACTGAAACTTTTGAACCACTACCAGGCAGTTCCAAATTTACACAAAGTGATTGTTGTATGGAATAATATTGGGGAGAAGACCCCAGAGGAGCTCTGGAAGTCGCTTGGACCTCACCCGGTCCCCGTAGTCTTTGAAGAGCAGACTGTAAACCGAATGAGAAACCGACTGCAAGAGTTTTCTACGCTGGAAACTGATGGTAAGCCCTCTAGCGCAAAATGTGAGAAGCACTGTTTTTTTCTTATATTGAAAAGTAAGGCTCTTTTTCAACTAATGGCAGCTATAAATTAAATCTAGTACTGTTTTTCTTGTAATCCAGAATTTAATTTCTAGAATACCCAGAGAAATGTGCTGCTTCAACAAATCCCCCAGTCGCACCCACCGTTCTGTGAGCAAGAGTACATTGGATATTTAAGGTTATAAGAACCCAACAACAAAACTCAACCTGTGGGAGAAATGGAAACCTTAAACTTTAATCTCATTTCATACATGCAGGTGATGTTCATCCCGTCCTTTTCTTTTGTATTCTGGGACTTGTAGTCCTATATTTTTAATGGACATGCTGAAACTACAATGCCCATCATGCAAACGAAAAAAGGCTTCTTTGTGCTTCTCCTGCAGTGCAATGATTGATTGGTGATTATCATCTTTTACTGACTGGGCACGTAGGACGTTGAGGGAGCCTCTGCTGCTGAATGTTTCAATGACGGCCCCTCCAAATCTATACATTTTCTCTTATGCGTTCTTTAAAAAGCAACAGCCTTGAAATTAACGCACTCTAAACTTAATCTTGTGCGTATTTGCTGTGCAGAACTAAAAAATATAAGCCAACGTCGGTAGGGAACTGCTTGAATGAATGTGAAGCTGGGTAATTAAATGTGCAGTGGCACAGATGGAGACATTGTTTGACGCTACTGACAAACGGGAGACCTTTAACCATCAAAAACCTCATTAACAACCTGCAAGTGGCAAATTGATATACACAGAAGATGTTACAAACGAGCTGTAACGGCACAACACCCCATTTCTGGATTGGTTGGGCGAGATAAGTACACAGTTGTCCAGATCAAATGACAGAACTTGGACCATCATTAAAGTCCAAACAGGCCATAATGGATAACTATGCACAACAAATGCAACAGAAACTGGACCAGAGCAGCACGGCTGTAGCCGCACTCAAAGATGGTCAGGCACTGGCAACAGTTGCGACATTGAGTACCTCCCTTGAGACCATGCTAGTGGAGGTAAGGATGAACGTTATGCTGATGTGACAGTAGCTGAGATCACTGGTGGAGAGAGTGGGGAATCTCGGAGAAAAGAAATTACTGAAACAAACCAAAACTTGGTTAAATCAGGTGGAGGAAATAACCAAGCGAACAACTGTACTGGAAAATAGGACAGCTGATGGCAAAGAGGGGGGTAGATGAAACAAAATCGGAATAAAATGCCTGCAAGAGGGCAAGGCCTCTCTAATTATATTGAACACCTAATAGTGCAAGAAATAGGACCCAGGAAGTTATCCCAAGGCTTCATAATTGAAAGGGCACATTGGACCCTAACCAAAGGTCCCCCAACCCCTACTTTGGGATTCCTGCCGAAACCAGTAATGGAGAAAATTCTTAATTCTAAATACAGAGCAGTGACCCTGAGATTCTCCAGAAAAGGAGGTTGGATCAAAGGAGCTACCTCAGACTTGGCCATATACGATTACTACAAGACACGGGTCCAAAGACCACACAAGTTTACATCAATTTAAAGAGCTACTGCTACAAAACCAAATTAAATATGTTCGCATATCCAGCTAAACTGAAAGTGTTGTATAAAGGTAACTTAGTCTTTTTTATAATCGTGAGGAGGCATGCCAATGGATGGCCCCAATAACCTGGGGAATCTACAGACGACATAAATACGAATACAGACGCAGATAAGACATTAAACACCAAATCAGCAAAAATGCCTTCTGCACACGAAAAACAATGACCAGGAAGAGCTATCAGATACTCCCAGAAATGAGGCAAAAAGATCTTGATGCACATGGCCAAAACAAGGTGGAAACATTCTCTCCTTAAAGAGATTTGACTTATTTCAAGACATTCTGAAACTTCCATATGACATTGGAGACTTTGAGTCAGGCCCAGAGCAGACTGTGCCCCACAAAAGGACCGTGCTAAGGTTGCTCTACAGCAAAAAGCGAAGGCTGATGCAGTGTGTGATTGGAATCTCCCCAACATATTATACATGCAGGGGTGGGTGTGTGTGTGTTGTGACAAACCTAGTAATATCGTCACTGATTCTCTGGATGGAAGCTTCTCTTAAGTGGCCAGGGAAATGCAGGAGCTACCTGACTCGGACCCTGGGGGTGGGTATCTGTGGGAGGACCACATAGGGGAAGATATAACTCTATATGTACATAACAAAAACACTGAACCAAAATAACCTTGCAGCCATGACTCCCATGTACCTTTTTGTATGGCCTATTGTGACATAGTTACTAATCTCCCAAGTTTCCCAACCTACCACCCCGTTTACCCCCCTCCACCTCTTTCCCATTTTAGTATTGAGACTGGTTAGAGGGCGTGATCAATGAAGACGACCAGAATCTGTAAGCCAACTACACATTAGTCTTTAGAAAATATGGACCAATGCTGGGAATTTTTAAACTGCCACAGCTGACTGAGGTCGGTGAGAGAAGCAGCTGAGAGAAAGGTGGCTGATTTAGAGGCAGCTGAGAGACAATCCGCTGAGAGAGAGGTAGAGTCGGAAGCTGTTGGCAACTTGTTCTGATGCTAGTCAGGACACCAGAGACAAGCCGCTTGTAAGAAGCAGCACATAGGCTGACACGAATGGTGTGCAGGTAAACCGAGCCAAAAAAAGAAGCTTATCGCTTGATGACCCTGTAGCTGCCCAGAGCGAAGGAAAGCAACGTGGGAGATCCCAATTGAACATATTCAAGAAACTGACACGGATGAGAACATTGTTAAGAAAGGGGCAGTGACCCAGTATTTCAAAGAAGGGATTTATCCATATTCAAATAGTGTTGAAGGTGGGTCAGCGACCCAATCCTTGAGAGGAAAATGTGCTACACATGTGAATAGTATTGAGAGAGTGTCAGAGACCCCACACTTGAAAAGAGGATTTTAAACTGAAACTAACTTTGACACAAGAGTGTCAGTAAACCATTAGTGGAAAAACATTGTCACGTGGGTAAGTGAATTGAGAAAGCAAAAGCCCCGGCAGGTTAGTGAACCAGACAGTCTGGAACACTCACCCAAGAGAGGAAAAGAAAAGGAAGTAAAGTGATATCCCGGAAGTATAGTAAAGCAGGAGTGCGAAAAGTAAGTGAAGTGATATCCTAGCTAATAGATCATGAAGATTTTGTTTTTGATATTTTGACCGATCCGAGGGAATGAAGTTGTTCTTCTAGCTTGGATCGTCTGTTAGTAAACTAGCCATTACCACAGATTGAGATTGTACTGGGTCCTCTCTCCACTCGGTTCCCTCAATATATTTGTGTTCTTGCTCTCTTGTCTGGTTGAGCGACCCGGTAATTACAGGGACCAGTTTGTTCTAATCTCTCATAGGGCCTGTGCCATTTGGATAGAATTTTGTTTTCAGAAGTAGGTAACAAAACAATAACTTTTTGCCCAATCGAGAATTACCTCAGGGTAGCCTTGTTATTGTAGGGTCTTTTGTTGTTGTTGAGCTTTTGAGGTGGGAATTAACTATAGCTCGGACTGTGGTCATATGTTCTTTCAAACGTTGGGCTGTCTGAGATGGGGGCAACAAGGCTTCTTCTCTCTCCTGCCACGTCTCCTTCAACCTGTCTTAACACACATCTTGGGGTTCCCGACCATATAAGAGTTTGAATGGGGAAAACCATAGGGAGGATTGGGGAGTTTTTCAAATGGTGAACAGGGCCAGGGTATCATTCTGTCCCAATTTCTTCCATCCGCTTCCACCAATTTCCAAAGGAAAAACCTTTAAAGGTTATCTAAACGCTCCGCCAGACCATCATTTGAGGGTGATACACTGAGGTCTGGAGTGTTTTTTTTAATTTTTTTTTTAATATGAAGGATTTGTTTTGTCTCAGCCATTAGCTTACTCATAAAAGTAGTATTATTCCTTTTAAAGAACAAGCTTCATGATACCTTGTCGCATCATTCAGTATTACCAGGATATATCGGTTTCCCAGCTTAAAAGGTTCAAGTGGCCCCACAATGTCCTTATTAATGTGTAAATATGGAATGTCAATAATTGGTAAAGATTGGAGTGGGGCTGGAGGTAGTGTGTGAGCACTGGCTTTCTGGCACGGCATAGGTGAGAACACCTTTTTCGCATTGCCAAACATACCGGGCCAGCATAATCGGTTCACCAACTGTCCCTGTGTTTTGGCTGTACCTAAATGTCTGCACATTAGATGTGAATGGTCGATTTCTAATACCATGCTCTGGTGGGTTTTGGGGACAACAATGTGTGATCTGGTGTTCTTCTGAATTGGTGTCACCTCTAAAGGAGCCCCTGTTTAATAAAGAATGGTCCTTCTTTCTTCTTCCCCTCCTCTTCTAAGACTGTAAAAAAAGCCTAGGCTAGTATGGGATCGTTGGGTTGTGCAAATGCAAGGTCTGGGATAATATCAGGTTCATCCCCCTGGGGGTTGGGTTTCAATATCTCCGATGATGGTGTAGGGTCTTCATCTCCCTCCCCAAGGCCCCTCTCGCCTCTTTCAGTCTTATTAGGTTGGGTGCTTTCCACAATCTCATGGGATGGGGCTTATTGCATAATTCCCTGAGCTATCTTCTCTCCCCTTTTTACAGTGTAGGGGTCCTTCCCGTTCTTTTGCATTAGGATCTCAACATCACACGGTAGTCCGGATCTACTACCTCTGCCAAAATATCCAAGCCAAGTCTCCACGCTAGCCCTGACTTGATGATAGTTTCCTTTCAGGGGTATCAGAACTAGGTCTGTAGGGAGTAGCACTCTCGTCTCCTGGTTGCAGGGTTTCCTGTCGGCTACTAGCTAAATCAAAGCTAATGGATTCTTTGAAAGCTGTAGTCAGACTGGTAGCCCGCTCACTCAATTTTATAGACTCGACGGTCCCCGCGTTTGTATCAGTTGAGTCCGATACCACTCCTGGCACCATATGTAAGAGATCAAGAGTAAGACTCTGACACAGTGGGTCTCATTAGTTGGTCAGTCTGGAAACAAGGGTGCCGGTAAGGTCACCGGCACCCTTGTTTCCAGACCGGCAAACTGTGTTTGCCTGCCGTGGCCGTTGTGCCTGACAGGTCTGACCCTGCTGCGCGCAGCGGCCACAGTAAGCAAACACTTCACAGAAGCGCCAGCACAGTTAGCAATGGTGCCAGTGCTTCCGTGTCCATACCCCCATGGGAATGAGGATTTACATTTTGCCGGCGCCTGACTTCCTGGGCCACCTGAGATATCTTCTGGTGGGACCGGGAAGTCAGGCGCTGGTAAAATTATTATGGGTCTGGCGGCAACCCACAGGTAGCACCGGCAGGGTTACTGCCAGACACCGTAACGAGGCCCAGTGACATGTTAAATGTTGGTTACAGACTTGTATTGTCAGAATAATAAGAGGGGTTGGGCAAATCCTATCAATCCCTAACTCTACGAGGGGTTTCCCTGCCTCAACACAACTAAGGAATGTCTGTCAGGATGTTAAATAAAGAGTCCTCAGTCCTGTGTACAAAACCCTGAAGTGACCCTTACGTGCTAAACTAAATAAAAGGTGAAAAGGGGATTTCTCTGAGCTAAAATCTAGCTTATTGTGGAAGTTTTGAACAGTGCAGAAATTAAAAGGAATAATGTTCCACCAGGAAAGGGGTTCTCCCTTCCCCTTCTGGTTGCTTTAAATATTGTTTTATCACAGTTCCAATTTATCCAAGACGGAAGACTCTTCCCTTGAATCTTCTCCACAAAATAATTTCCCTTATCCTTAAGCGATCTGGTTCTCCCTTTTCCATTTTATCATTGTTCCACGATTCCAAAAAGGGGTTCTGAACCCGGTGCTTTCCTTAGTTCCTCTCTCCCTGGTATTCTCTCCTGTCAGAGTATTGTAGTTTATCCTTAAAAAGGGGTATGGGTCCTCCCTTTGATCAATGTTACATACTTTAAAGGTGGGGTTTTTAACCCACTTGCTCACTTCTTCTTTCACCCCTGGTTTACTCTCCTGCCAGGTTGTCGCAATGTTCCTATTTTGGTGTGAGTCCCAAACTCGCTGTTTTGCCTGGTTCACCATACTGCAAGGGCATCTTCGCGTTCTTTTCACTTTCTTTTGCCCAAGAAATAGCCCTGCTCCAGTACTGGGTCACTTATCTTTTCCTTGCAAGCTTTGTATCCATTGTACTGTCTTTGCTTGAGTTTTCAACAATGTTTGGTTCTGTATTATTTTTACTGTCTTCACTTAGGCTTTTCCCAATGTTCGTATCAATTCTATTGCCTTCAGCTAAGCATTTCACAATGTTTGTGTCTGGACCAAGTCTATGGCCTTCTCGGTTTGGGATCTCGAGTTGAGGGCAGCATGCAGTATTCTCCAGCATGGGGTCTGGCATGGATTCACATGCTCATGAATATTCCCCGTCGTCAGGCTGGGAATCCTCGGTAAAGAAAAAAACCAGTATCAGTTTCGTTTCTGATCTGTCTTTCGTAGTAGTAACCAATCACTGGTCTCTGCGTCATACTGACCACAGCCAATGACTGCCCTCTACCTAAGCACCACCTCTGGCAGCCATCTTCAGATTTTTACCGCACGTTCATGTGTTGGGATCCTCGTGCTATTGCTCTCGAGCGTTAGTGCTATTTTTCACGTTTTTTGCTCAAAAACTTCGTTTTTTCGGTCAAAAGAGCCTCAAGCTCCACCGACTCTCCATCCGATCAACGGGGACCCGTGTCGGATTCGTCTGCGCCCCTCAAGGGTGAAGATTTCGTCGAGCGACGCCCGGAAAGCTGTTCAGGGTCTGCCCTGGATGCCAGCTGCAGAACGTCTTTAAGGAGGACGAACACTCCTTTTGTCTCTACTGCCTACATGAGGACAAGACGCACGTGGAGAAGGACTGTGCGTCTTGCGGCAATATGTCGGAGCGGACCATGAAGGACCGCCATCAACGTCTTGCCAACTGGCTGGAAGGGAAGAGCCCGTCAGGCGAGAAGAAGAGGAAGAAATCCGAGCGGTCTTCTAAGACCTTTGAGGACGCCCCGGCGACGGGGGTCCAACACAAGGCCAAGCACCGCAAGTCCGCTGGCACCGGGAGCGCCGCACGGTCGGGCTCTACGGGCGCCAGGCAGGGCGCACCCTCCCCGGCACCTTCATCTACGAGCCAACGCTCTGGGTCGGGTAAGAGGAAGGGCGAGCACCCGGCGAAGCTCCTGGAGAAGCCCCGGTCGAGCTCGAAGGCCCCATCGGAGGGGGAGCGAGGCAGTGTCCCCCCCCCTCAAGGATAAGGCGGTGAGCACCACCTAAGGTGGTGAAGGCCTTAATCCATCCGGCCAAGCCCTCTATCCCACCAGGGCTTCTCCACCCGACGAGATTGGTTCGTTCCACTCCATGATCGCCAGGGCATCAGAGCTTTTCCAACTCTGCCCTGAGGAGAAGAAAAAGGAAGGATTCCTTTATCAACGGCGCGAGGCCAAGAGGAAGACGGTCCTCGCGGTGCCTCTACTGGACGACATTTGGGATGAAGGCCTCGCCCTCCTCAAGAACCCTTCCACTACGCCAGCTAGAAGAGACCGGTACGAGAAGAAGTACCGGGTCCCGGACGCGGCCCCCCTGTGCCTCCGGGCGCAGCCTACCCCGGACTCTGTCGTCTCCGCGGCGGCCAGGAAGAAAGCGGGGGGGGGTGCGGCCTCCACATCGACTTCCCCACCGGACGGCGAGGGAAAGAAATTGGACACTATGGGACGCAGGGTCATCTCGTCTGCAGTGACGACGATTAAAGCGGCCAACGCCTTGGCTATCGTGGCCCGCTACGACAGGGAGCTATGGCACAAGCTGGCTCCCCTGCTGGACTTCCTACCGGACGACAAGAGGGCGGATGCCCTGGAGATCCTACAGGAAGGTGAGGTGGCGTCGGACCACGCCATCACTATTGCGACGGACATCGCCGACACTGGGTTTCGCCAGTTGGGCAACGGCGTGTGCCTTAGGCGGCGTGGATGGCTCAAGGCTACGGACTTCGGTCAAGACGTACAGACCAGAGTCCTGGACATGCCGTTCGACGGGAACAACCTGTTTGGGAAAACAGTGGACGATTCCCTCCAGGCCATTAAAGCGGACACTGAGACGGCCCGGGCCCTTGGGGTTCTGCAGCAACGACGGACGCCCTTTCGGAGCAGCGGAGGCAAGGGCGCCTCCAAAGGTTCCGGCGGCGGTTTCTCCACCTACCATCAAGCGGCCCGCTCGTCGTCTCAGGAGGCCTACAGAGGACGTGGCAAGTCTGGCGGACCCCGCAGTCGTCGCCAAGGAGGTCAAGGCGGCAAAGCCTCGTCGAAACAGGATTGAACCGACGGTGGGGTCGGGCCCCCACCGATGCACTCCGGTGGGAGGCCGGCTGGCGAGCTTCGTCAGCGTGTGGGAGTCCATCTCCACCGACCGTTGGGTCTGGACGCCTTAGCCTGGGGCCACGCGCTCGAGTTTCAAAGAAGGTGCCCGCGCGTCCCCCCCGTGGCCAGAAAAGAGCTTCACGTCCCTCAGCTTCTCCTGGAGGTAAGGGCGATGCTCAGGAAGGGCGCCATCGAACTCGTCCCAAAGAGGCTTCGGGGCTCCGGAGTTTACTCGAGATACTTCCTCGTGAAGAAGAAGACGGGAGGATGGCGCTCCATCCTAGACCTGCGACGTCTGAACAAATTCATCAAGGCGCAGAAGTTCCGGATGGTTACCCTCCAGCACGTCCTGGGTCAGCTGGAGGAAGGAGACTTCCTGTCGTCGTTGGATTTGGAGGATGCCTACTTCCATATTCCCATCCTAAAGGGGTACCGAAAATTCCTCAGGTTTGTGGTCCAAAGGTGTCACTACCAGTTCAAAGCCCTCCCCTTCGGACTACGGTCGGCACCCAGGGTATTCACCAAGTGCCTTGCACCGGTGGCAGCGCAGCTGCGCCGCGAGGGGATCCACGTCTACCCCTACCTGGACGACTGGCTCATCCGGGCCAAGACGAGGGAGCTCGCCGTGGAGCACACGGCAAGGACCGTCCAACTTCTCACGGACCTGGGATTCTCCGTGAACTACGCCAAGTCCCACCTGGTACCCGCGCAAAACGCACTGTTTCTGGGAGCGAAGCTCGACACAGTGTCCCTTCGGGCCTCCCCGTCGGAGGAAAGGACCAGGTCCATCCTGGGCAAGGTACAGCGGATGTTGGCTTCCGACGCGGCCAAGGTGAGGTCCATCAAGTCCCTCCTCGGAATGATGTCTTCTTGCATCTACCTCATTCCCATGTGCAGGCTCCGGATGCGCCCGTTGCAGGAGTTCCTGGACGCACGCTGGATCCAACCGACGGGCGGCTTCGAGGAGAGGATCACACTCGACGAGAGTTTCCGGCGCGCGGTCCGGTGGTGGGGTACCCGCGCGCATCTGACGGCGGGCATGGACTTCCAGACCCCAGACCACCAGGAGACAGTGACCACGGATGCCTCCCTGGAAGGGTGGGGAGCGCACACCGAAAATATACACGCGAGGGGCCTTTGGCTCCCGACGGAGAAGTCCCTCCATATCAACGTCCTGGAGCTCCGTGCAGTGTTCTGGGCCCTCAGGTCCTTCCTTCCGTCCCTCAAGGGCAAGGTGGTGAGGATCTTCACCGACAACACCACCACCATGTTTTACATCAGGAAACAGGGCGGAACCAGGTCCCCAGCACTGTCCAAGGAGGCGCAGGACCTGTGGCATTGGGCCGTCGCCCAAAGGATGTTTCTGGTGCCGTTTCATCTGGCAGGGATAAAAAACACCATCGCCGACTCACTCAGCAGGGAGCTGCGCTCGTGCCACGAGTGGGAACTACGGCAGGATCTAGTGGATCGCTTCTTCCGACGGTGGGGCACACCCAGATCGACCTGTTCGCGACGGCGATGAACTCCAAGTGCCGGAGGTTCGCCAGCAGGTTTCCCCAGGCAAGGAGCATGGGCGATGCTTTCTCGTTCCCCTGGGAGGGCCTGTTCCTCTACGCGTTCCCTCCTTTGCCACTGCTAATCCGGCTCGTCAACCAGCTCAAGAGGTCACGGTGCAGGATGATCCTCGTAGCACCTGCGTGGCCGAGGCAGATATGGTTCCCGGACCTTCTGGACTTGTCAACGTCCCCGCCAATCAAGCTGCCAGTGGACGCGGATCTACTCTCCAGGGAAGGAGGTGCCATCCTCCACCACGACCCGAAATCGCTGAACTTGCAGGCCTGGCTCCTGCATCGCTAGAGTTTGGAGGATACGACATACCGGCCGATTGCAGAGAGGTTCTTGCAAAGGCCAGGGCGTCCTCGACTCTTAAATGCTACGGACATAAATGGAAGAGGTTCTCTGTCTGGTGCCACGCACAGAAGATTAACCCTCTACGGATTACGGCTCCCCAGGTACTGCCGTACCTGCTGACGCTGGCCAAAGCTGGACTGGCACACGCGTCCATCAAGATTCATCTTGCTGCGATCTTCCGATACACCAGAACCACGGGGCGGACGTCCTTGTGGTCTCATCGTCTGGTGAAAGAGTTCATGAAGGGACTGTTCAGATCGTTCCCGCCGGTGAAGGCTCCGGCCCCGGCGTGGGAGCTCAACGTGGTGCTGACCAAGCTCATGGGACCTCCGTTCGAGCCTCTGCACTCGGCCCCGTTGAAGTTTCTGTCGTGGAAAACAGCGTTTCTTGTGGCCATCACCTCCGCACGACGGGTGGGAGAGATCCAGGCCCTTTCCTGCAAGGCCCCGTACTTGACTTTTCACGACACGAGGGTAGTGCTCAGGACGCACCCCTCCTTCATGCCCAAGGTACCGTCGGACTTCCATCTCAACGAACCCTTGGTGTTGCCTGGGTTCTTCCCGTCGCCTTCGTCGCCGGCTGAGAGGACTTTGCACTCGCTGGATGTGGCTAGAGCGCTGAAGTTCTACGTGGACCGCACGAAGTGTTTTCGGAAGACGTCACGACTCTTTGTGAACTTTGGACCTGTCAATCAGGGGAAGGCTCTCTCGAAGGCTTCCATTTCCAGATGGCTCTCCGGCTGCATCATGTACTGTCATCGGTTGGCAAACCGACCGCTGCCTGGCCGTCCGAGAGCCCATTCCACCAGAGCGATCGCAGCTACCACGGCGTTCCTTTCTGGTGTGCCCCTGCTGGACATCTGCAGGGCTGCTACGTGGAGGTCGACGCACACCTTCACGAAATTCTACTGCGTCGATCGGGATTCCAGGGAGGAGTTCAGGGTCGGCCAAGCAGTGCTGCGCAACCTGTTCGCCTGAGGTGAGCCTGGTGAGGAGGTAAGATGCTTAATGTTGAGTTTGATGTAATGCTTAATGTTGAGCCTTTGCCACCTCCCGTGGTTGTGCATGTGTGTACTGCTATGTATTCTTTATTCATGAGCATGTGAATCCATGCCAGACCCCATGCTGGAGAAGGAACAAGTTACTTACCTGTAACTGTTGTTCTCCAGCATGGGTCTGGCATGGATTCACAAGCGAACCCTCCCGCCTACCCCTCTGCGGCTCTTCACTTGGTCATACTGCCACTTCACGTGCTTCCAAATCTGAAGATGTCTGCCAGAGGCGGTGCTTAGGTAGAGGACAGTCATTGGCTGTGGTCAGTATGACGCAGAGACCAGTGATTGGTTACTACTACGAAAGACAGATCAGAAACGAAACTGATACTGTTTTTTTTCTTTACCGAGGATTCCCAGCCTGACGACGGGGAATATTCATGAGCATGTGAATCCATGCCAGACCCATGCTGGAGAACAACAGTTACAGGTAAGTAACTTGTTCCTTCACCCTGAAGGGCCCCGGTAACCCATGTGCTTTGTGAGAAACTTGAAGGTGTCTCACCCGCTAGTCCCCAGGGATCTGTCATCCAGGTGGCCAGGACACGGCCATCGCTATTGGAGCCAGTTCCTGGGGATGGACCAGTGCGGGAGATCACCTGGATGAGGGGTCCTCAGGGAGTGGAAGTGGGGCACCGTAGGGCGAGACAAGATATCCCCTTTCCAATAACCCCTTTTCCCCATCCTTCCCGGTAAGATACCTAGGAACTCAACCCCCCCCCCTCTTTTTCTGTCGCAAACGCTTACTCGCGGACAGTTCACCGTGAGCGACAACAGACTAACACCAGAGCGTATACCTGACGTGGCCCAACACAAGGGTCAGACATTTACTGATAATTACACACACCTGACTTCCATCACACTTCCCCACACGGATAAAAGGCAGAGAACGACAGCACACTATGAGCAAGGTACTATGAGCAAGGTAAAACGCACAAGTAAGTAGAATTTCTGAGATGTCAGTTCAAATGGAGGAGAAAGGTGGCGAGACCAGAGGGCTGCAAGAAGGGAACTACCCTTGATCTTTTCGGAGAAGAACTGCGACTTTTTCAAGAGGCCTCAAGGAAAAGAAACGTAAGACCAGGAATTGCAGCTGAAGAATGGTGTAGTGTGTGTCGAAGGTACACAGGGTCCTCCTGCATTGATAGCCAAGGGGGGGGGGGGGGAGAGAAGCGATTGCTGCCGTGGTACTGTCCTTGGCTCCGACAACAAAGCATTGCTAGTGACTTCAGCACAGCCTGTGAGTCAGCAGACGGAACTGTGTTACGCTCAATGTTGCAAGCAGCAACATTGTATGAGGAAAGCATTCAATCATATGTGATTGAACTTTATGAACCGAAATAGGTACCAGGTACAGAGTGGTCCGGCGCCACGTGGGTGCTCACTCGGATGGTCTCTGTTTGGTATCCAACTGAGCGTGTGAGAATTATTGAACTGTGAAATCAGTGGTCCTGCAGAGGGTCCAGCTAAATCCTGTGCACATTACAAAGTCTTCAATAGCCTATGAACTGAAATTGGTCTGAGCTCAGCTGAGGGAGGCTAATAGTATGAAAAAGGATCTGAGCCCGGCTGAGAGAGAGCCAGGGTGAAGAGTGACTCACCCGATTTGAATATCTGGAAAGTAACTTTTTTTTGTTTTTATTTTGGTGCATCAGGCCCTCTGAATCAAGAGACTTTGAATGTAAGAGACTTGGGCACAGCAGGCCCTGATGTTCGTAAAAGGAACTGTTTTCCAGTGCCGAAGAAGCCCAAAAAGGTGCTATGCTCGAGTGAACCACCTTGTCCTGTGCTAAAAACTTGGGGGAGGGAGGCCAATGGCCCAAAGATCCTGACTTATCATTTTGTGAACATTACCCCACACTATTTGTAAGTTAGCGATAAGGATTGGCAATAATTATTTTAGTATAGGCTCTTTTTTTATTTGACGAGACTCCACTATAACTGTATTATTATTATTTGATGGTCGTAGCTTGCTCCCATCTTAGATTTAGGTTTTCACACCCTTGATGAAGTTCAATGAACACCCTTGAACTCTGGTCACTTGTCTGTCTTACTTTGATACCATGCTTTCCTTATAGCTCTCACTGGGTTTACTGTTACTCAGTATCTTCGGTGTTCATTGTTAGGGAGAATTCTCTCTTTAGGCTGAATTTCCTAACCTAGTGAGTCCCCCAGCAGCTTTGCTGGATTTCTGGAGTTTGTTTTTTCCTCCTGCCAAGAGTGAGACTCTTTTCCTCCCACTCTTGGACATGATTAATGGTATTCCTTTGACTGGTAATGTGTCTTATGGGCTATGAGGTCCTTTACTCCATAGGGTCTCATGTGTTTTTCCTATGTGTGTTACACAGCGCCCTCCGTGCAGTAACACCGGGGTGTCATAGTGACACCCCACCATAGACTCCATACCCTGGGACTGACTACTGTCTCCCAGGGCATGTAAAGTCACCATTGGCTTTACTAGTCCCAAATTATTAACAGAAACCAGTACAAACCATCATATTGTGGACATACTGGTCAGGGCAATTCGATTGCCCCGGGGTCTGTTAGTCAAGGGGGCATGTCTCCGTCCCCCCTGATCAAGTTTTGGCTGGTGGCAGTGGAAACTACTTTTTATATTCGACCGCAAATATTTTCCTATGGGATTTTCCCATTGTTCGAGGCTACCAACTTTAATTATTTAATTCTCATAGCCTCGAACATACCGCCAGTTTATTTAATTAATATTAGTTCTCCGCTTGGTTTTTTTTGCCAAGACTCGATTCGAAAATGGCGTTTGTGTTCTCTTCTGTGACTCCAACCCAAGTCGACCCTTTTGTTCCACTTTTTTGGTGGGCTTCTCCACAGAAGCCTCCAAAAGTGGTGCCACTCTGTCTGGGTACCACAGGGGGTGTGGGAGGGGGTTTAGGCACCCTGGACCGAGTTACCTTGGTAACTCAGGTCGCACTCTTGTGTGATTGGCCCAAGTGGTGAGCCGGCCGGCTCACCACTTAGCATGTTTGAGTGACAGCTAGGCTGAGTGAATGGGGGTTTTCTGCATAAAAGCAGGGCTTTGGGGACTGGAACTTCAGAAGTCGCCACAGGACCTGAGTATCCGACGAGTGAGAAGCTGAGCTGACCTACCACGACGACACCACCGGTGTAGCCCTGCAGAACCGACTCGCCACTTCCCGACGACAGAGAAGATCTCCCAGCTGGAGAGGCTTCTTCCCCTGACTGGTGGGCACAACCAGTTTTCCTTTCTTTCTTCGCACCCCAGCCCGGTTTGTGGTCGAACTGCCCGTGCCAAGCACCCCGGCGTCCGGATAGCCACTCACCACTGAACCGCGAATCACCGGACCGCTCCTTGTACCTGAGAAACTCTGCGGCTGGTTTCTTACCTGGCAGTGCAACGGACTCCTGTCTTCCTCCACGACGAGATCCTCTCTTCCCCCAGACGAAGCACCGACTTGCAAGCGCTGCCAGGAACTACTGCCCCCGCTGGAGCGTTCTCACCACATTAAGGTACCGTGTCCGCCAGGCCTCCCTTTCTAAAGATTGCTACAAGGTTATAATAACTCCTTAACCTTCTGGACTGGGCTGGCCGCCTTGACCCTCTAACTGGTCCCTTTCGGTGGTCCAACTCCTTTTTGAACTTTTACAAGACTTTTGTGCACTGCAACCGTGTGACCTTGGACACATTTCGTTTGGATCCTCTGAAAGTGGATCCGGCCTCTTGAACTCTAACTTCACGGTTTTACTTTGCCTTCCCCCCTTGTTGTGTTCTTGAAAGTGTTGGGATCTGTTTCGATTTGTTCTCTGCTTTTCTCTCCCTTTTTAAAACGAACTATTAGAGTGCCATCTACGTTAAGCGCTCACCGCTGTCTGAAAATAAGTGGGGCTTTACTTAAGACTTGTCGAATTCTTTTAAGGGAGTGTATATCTTTTAGTGACCGTGTTTTCGAATTGCTTACTATTAGTGCCTGTGTGTTTTTCTAGATGTGGTTTTAAATAAATAATTATATCTCTTTTACACCAAGCCCTGGTCAGTGTTTACTTGTTCTATTGTGTGCTCTTGACCTATTGTGAATACTCTGTATACTGCCTAACTCTTCTTGAGGGAAGTCTGACTGCTCAGCCACAGCTACCAAGTGAATCTGTGTGGTACAGACTGCTACCAAGTGGGTTTACTACCAAACACCTGTAGTCCTAAATCTTTTGCAGTGGTCCCAGAGGGAACTGCACTGGTTTCTGCCTAACCTTCGTCGTGCTTCTAAGTCCTCTCGGCTTCGCACCTTTTGACCGGCAATGCTTTCTGTGAACCGCTTCATCCCTGCTTGGTTTCCCTCTGTGTCTGGCACCTCCTGCTGCCCGTGACAGGGATGCAGCAAACATCTCCCGGCTTTCTTCGGTTCACGCAGTCTCCGTTTGCTTCTGCATTTCATGTCACACTCCGTTCTCCTCTGGTGTCCCAAACAGCATCAGAACAAGTTGGATGCAGTGGCAAGATATGTCTCTCTGGTTGCTCAGCTGTGTGCATTTTGAATGTCCCGGTCTCACTTGGTCTTCAACGACTAGAGCGCAGCGTTGGTTTGCCGTGTTCAGTCATCCTCATTACTCCATCCCTTTTCCTCGTCTCAGTACTAAAAAAGGGTGGGGATGCATAATGTTGGCTAAGAAAGCCAGGGAATTCGGTATTCACATTACAATAAGCCATAAAGGAGTATGGTATAAGTCATTGGATATTGCTAGGAGATGCCACGGAAGGGTTGTTTCAATTTAATATTCTCTTACCTCCCTGGAGTTTGTCTTCCCGCTATGTGATCCGTCCGCAGATGACCACGCCCCGGTCAGTGTCGGACGGCTTCGGCCTTTCCCTGGCCACGTAGGAGAAGCTTCCCTCCAGAGAATTTGTTTTGATGTTACTAGATTCGTCAGTGGGCTGTTGGAGGATCGAGGGGGGGGCAGGGAGTTTAAAATAAATGATGGGGTGCTGGTGTCATGGTGCAAGGGGGTAGGTATGGGGTGTAGGGTTGTCGGTCAGAAAGCCCTTCACTTGCCTGGGTGGGTGGCGGAGTTCTCCTCCCCCGAGCAACCTGTGATCCCCATCAGAGTGCTGGGAACACATCAATTTTCTGCAATTGAGAGCAGTCTGGCTGGCCTTAGTCATAGTCCCTTTCCTCCCTTCTCTTAAGGGCAGGATGGTGTTAGTCTTGACAGACCACACCATAGCCATGCCTTAACAAGCAGGGTGGTGTGGGCTCCTTGGTGTTCAGAGAAGCAATGTGGTTATGTTTCTGGGCTTTGGATAACAGCCTGACTGTGGGCTATTTGGCTGGCATGGAAAATGTACTGGTGGATGAAATTCTGGAGAAAATCCTCTCCAGTTGGGGTACTCCTCCTGCGGGATCGCTTCAATTCCAGTGTGAACCGGAAGTGCAAGTGGTTCTGCTCCAGGGATTTCCATTGTCTGGTACCTGGTTGGAGGGGGGCGGGGGGGGAACTTGACAGTCGAGTGGGACTTGGACCTGTTCTGTGTTCTCACCAATCCCTGTCCTACCATTGGTCCTCGGGACACTACGCCTGTTCGGGTCAGTGCGATCACTCTGGACAGAGTTCAGAGAACGTGGTACCCCGAGTTGCTGAACATGGCCATAGGTCCTCCTTGGTGTCGCCCACGGAGGACGGACCGCCTCTCCCACTCAGAGGGGAGCGTGCTTAATCCAAACCTCTGCAGCCTGTACTTTCATGCCTGGCTGCTGAAAGGTTGAGGTAGAAGGATTAGGATTTGTCAGAGGACTTTTGCATTGTGATCATCTCTGCCAGAAGACCCACTACCAACTCCATCTATACCTGCATGTGGTGTATGTTTTCGGATCTATGCCGGTAGAGGGGTCTGGACTCTTACTTACTCAACATCTTCTGTGTAGGACTTTCTTCGCTTTGGCCCAGACGGGCGTGCAGATCGGTACACTAAAGGGATATCTTGCGTCCATTTCGGCCTTCGAGGACCCTTTTTCACGATCCCCCACAGTCATGCAATTCCTGCAGGCTCATTGTAATATGTTTCCCCCACGCCAGCTTGTGGTTCCTACACAGCATTTAAATTTTAGCGTGAACATTTTTTTTCTTTAACTCTTTATTTAGGTTGGTGCGCACATTTATCCAGCAACAATACAACATATATACTGACGGTCGGCCCCAGTTCCCTGTATTGCGTTCAGTGCATAATATGATCTAATTGTCTAATGGGTGCTCCGAGCCCCTTCATTCCTAGTCATTAAGGTTGCGCACCCTTAAGGTGATTTTCCTGGTTGCCATCACTTCCGCTAGACTGGGGAATGAGCCCCAGGTGTTATCGGTTAAACTACTCTACTGTTTTTTTGTTTTTTTTTTCCTCCACCTCATCCTTCCAAAGCAGTGTAGCCTTTCCATCTGCTGGACCCGGTGCAGGCCCTCAGCTACTATGTCTCTCGGGCTCCAGAGACCAGGAAAGATAGCCAGCTGTTCATTGATTATGCTGTGTGGTATGACAGGAGTTGGACAAAGGGGTGGCATTTCAAACACAAGGTTTTATTCAAATAAGAAAAGGACTTATCTTTCCCAATACCTAGGTTTGCCCTACATAACTGAATTCTAACTTGGGTGCTCGTTGTCAGGGTAGTTGTCAAACTAATGAATCAGTCCGCTGTCCAAAAGTACCCTACTCTGACCCTACCACTAATCGAAGGTATTCAGCAAACAGAAAAGAAGCCAGGAGAAAGACTCCACTCTCCTGATTCAGCCTTAAGGGCTGATTTCTGATAGTCTGCAACAGTTCTGATAAGCCTTTGTAATTCCTCCCAGGGACTTCTTTGGGCTCTGGTAAATTTCCAACAATTACAATATATATTCCTGGACTTTCCTTCTCTTCTTCTCTATTGCAACCAGGGAGCTCACTCCTGTAATGTCCTTGTTTTTTTTTCTCCATGGTTTCCACTGAGGGAGACTACTCCCGTAGCAGTCTTTCTCTTACATTTATTGTGTTGAGGGAGATTACTTCTGAGACACTCTTCACTCTTGGTATCTTTCTTGTAACTACTGTGACAGGGAGGTTACTCGTGAGGTCCTCTTCACTCTTCCCAAACCCTACCTGGTCTCCCGTTGCTCCAGTTACCTTCTTTCTGATGGGGGCATGTCACTGGTTCTTCCAGGGGTGTTGGTCTTGTCGAACACTCTTCGCGTGTCTCGCTCTGCTTCCTGTTGCACCACAGGCTTCTTGGCCAGTTGGTATCGCTGTAGTTGAAGGACCCCACGGTCCACCTCTCCGAGGTCATGCCACCGTCAGCCTCTTTCCAGCTTCTGCATGGGTCAGGACTCTTGACTAGACAGTGCTCTGTCGACTGCTTCAAGTTGTCCTCACGACTGAGGACCAGCTTCTCCTACTCCCTTGTTTCCAGGTTTGAATCTCCTCGGGATCACAGGCTTCATTCCGGTTTCTCTACTCATTGGGTCCCTTCTTGGTTTTTATATCCTGTAGCGGGGTCCTCCCAAGTGGAGTGCCATCGTCCTTATTTTGTACCAATGGAGTATTCTTCATGCCTCCTTAGGGCCACCTCTTATCCGTACTGTCTAGACTTGGAAAAGGAGTAGTTTGCATCACTCCTTCAATTTTCCTTGTCTCAGAGATGACTTATTACATTGTATCTTCCTTTTCCTCCTTCTCCCGTTGGTGGTATTTAGTCTTAAGTGAGAAAAGGAAGTAACATTGCAGTAACAAACAGTAGTGCTTTCAGGTTGGTTCTCGGAGGACGTCAAGGATTTCATGGTCTCAAAGGCAAGGGGGCAGGGAGTTCCATGACGGAACGGGAGTCCTTATCCACATGAGGGGAGTCTGTCCCGTGAAGTCCCGCTTGCTGCCAACGCTAGGGGGATTGTTGCATTTTGGGCTCACCTCCTTGGCCTCCCAGGGAAGGGCTCCCCCTGGGGAGATGTGACGATCCTGTGAATCATCACAGCTGGTGCTCGTGCTAGCTGGGATGGGACCAAACTGACCCTGTCAAAATGTGGATCATTCTCTGCATCTCGGAACGCTACAATCTGGCTACCAAGGATGCCCCTGAAAGTCTCGGGGAGTGTGGGGCTCACCTGTACCAGAGCGATGGCATCTTTGCACACTTTCACTAATAATTCCTTCTTGGAGTCTGTCTGGTCAGGATGCTTGTTTTGGCAGAGCTGTCCTCGAGTTTTCTAGTTTAGGCTGTGTCCTTAATATCCTCCATGTCTACGTACTGCTTTGGAAGTCTATCAAAGAGGAGGAATCTGTGGAAGAAAGGAGTCCATTAAAAGAACAAATTACTTATCTCTGTCATTTTCTTTCGGATTAACATTCCGCCCACGGATTCCTCATCACCCTCCCCACCTTTCCCTCTTGGCGGATAGCTAGTACACCTTGGTTCTGCAGTCCCTCTGTGCCCGAGTTCTAGGGTGTCGCGGGGGGGAGGATGGAACTGAGGTTACAGGGCGCAGTGCCTCTATATATACTAGCCCCGACGTCATGGCAGAGGATACGTTTCCAAAGAACAGCTGCAGTGGGCCGGGAGATAGAAATCAAAGATGAAATATGTGGTGTACGTGGGAGGCACTTTCATTAAAACATTACTGAGAGGTAAGTAATGTGTTCTTCTATCTGATTGGTCGCCCATGTTGCTTTTAGAAGATCACCAGTAACCTTTTTTTCCTTAGATGGTCATTAGTACCCTGCTTAGTTATGACATGCTTAGGAGTTGTTATATTTATCACTAACCTAATTTCCATGCACACATTTCCAAGGCTGCAACAGTTAGGTAGGCTTATTTATAAAACTTTCATGTTTAGTAAGGAAAATTTAAATGTGTTCATCTGTTACTGAAAGTTTGAATAATGTGTAATGGACAACTGTTGCCACTCTCAACCAAATCCTGACTGTGCAGTATTGTGGAGTATACCTTTCACTTATGAAAACCATGGTTGAATGAGCTTCCAGTACCAACTTCCAGCAATTAAATTACCTGATTTGTAGCTGGAATGTGCATGTGTGGACTATTTCATTAGACTCTAGATTATGACGTTATTGCTATACAAAACACCGAACAGAACTGCCCATACTGATGCTTAATGTCTTATCCTTCCAGCTATTTTAATGATGGATGATGACACACTCGTTAGTGCATACGACATCATGTTTGCTTTCTCCGTATGGAAGGTAATGTTTTGCCACTCTCGCTAATTTTATTGTACGCATTATCTGTTCGTCTATTTGAAACCAGGCTTTCTAGTATGGTAGGTACTCTTAAAGATTGCTGTCTTAGGTGTACGAATGTGCAATCATTTTCACTGCCCAAGAGATCTGTGAATGAGCCCCAATGACCAGTGTCCCACACAGATTTTAGGAGACCTCAGGACAACATATAAACTGTGCTATTTCAAAAATTCCTTCCATACTTTAATCGTTTTTGTTTACGTTTTCCTTCTTGGAGTTAGAGAATAATTGGACACCTTCAAACGAATGTATACAAAAACATGAAGTAGCATTTCCAAGTAAAAACCAAGAATTCCGAAAAGTATTTTTAATGATTTGATTGTTTTCCACAATGACATTTGTTGTATAAACCTTGCGGTTCCATTAAATCCACCCTAGCCACATAATAACGCTCTGACAAATGTTAGAACGTTGCAACCGAATAACTCTCTCCATTTACTTTTTAACTAACTATAACTACAGGTATCCTACCTACATCAAGCTTTCAATTTAATTTAAAAACAAATGCATCTATACACACATTATTAAATGACAGTGTATTGTTTCATCATTGTACACACGGAAATTGAACAAGACTAGCAATGTGCCGAAATCTGGAGAGCACGTAGCTTTGGCACATAATAGAGCTACTTGACACACAGATTTTGGCCAATTGGGAATACTACTTTGGCCGCTACAAAGTCTTTCATAAAATATAATCTAGCTCTAATGTGTCCAATATGAGACAGCTGGAAGGTCCTTGGGCCATATTCCAACAGACCACATGACTTCAGCTCTCAGGTGCCCACACTGGATTGCAGTGGAGAATGGGTCCCTTTCTGTCTGGCCCACTGAGCTTAATGCCATTCGGGCTCTAAATACCTGGCCAGGTGAATGCATCGCTACTTTCCTATCCAGATACTGAAATCTACAACAAATACAAGAAAGCCTGAAAAATAGTGCTATTCATGAAAGACCACTCTGGCTATATGTCAGGTGTGCGGGTTCCCCTTTACAGAACTAAAATGACAAGGATGCCTGGAGGCAGTGAGCAAGACTTCTACATCTATGTAGAGACTCCCAAAAATGTTTTATTTTGGTGGTTTAATATTTCATGAAACAGGCCCAGTGCGGTGGTTTGTTCTGGGATGTTTGTACTTGTTATGTCAAAGCAAATTTACATTATACTTCAATATCCGGATGAATTTAACTATTCTCCTGCCTTTAACATTGTTGATGGAGAAGGTGGCGTGTCTTACCACTAGCAGCTTTGGTTATTCCTACATAGAACATGAGTATGCAGAAAAGGGTGGCAATGAACTTGACTTCTTGCTGAGTAAAAAGTTAAAGTATACATCCAAGTCAGCAGGACTGGAAGCCACTGGAGATTCAGTGGGCAGGTTCACTGGTTCACTGAAGAACATGTACTTTTCACCCTCGGTGACCCAGGTCAGTGCTGTGCTTGTGTGACCCTCCTGGCCCTGTTTTTGCACCAAATTCAACTTTGAGGTCCCCCCAGGGCCACGTTCAGTTCTGTTGCTTCCCTGACACGCTCGTTCTTTTTATTCCCTCCCCACCCACCTCCCAGCCCTCCCGTGATTGGCTTCTTCACTGGTCATTACTTACCTTCCTAGGGCAGCCCCCTGCGGCTAAGGGTCCCCAGGCAAAGGGCGGCTCCTCTAGTGGCGGCTCCAGCTTGTCTGTAGGTGTCCGCAGGGGAAGCCAGTTCCAGCCGTCAACTAGCAGTGGCTTGTAAGATAGGAGTGGCCCGGGTTACTTGTAGAACCTCACCCCACCCTGCACACCTGTCCATCCAGCAGACTCTTAAACTTAGGTGTGTTTTCTCCTGTTTTTAAAATTGCATTGTGGCAAGTAGTGCCGTTCTGCGAGTGCTCCTAGCAAAGCACTCATCTAGCAAACCTTCTACCACTATCTAAGAACCCTGTGTCTTGTCCAATTGTCATCTCTATCTCTCTCTCTCTCTCTCGAGATGCTTCCTGTCCTTCCTCAAGACTCTTTTGCGACCTCTGCGACTCACTCTCGCTCTCTATTCTCCCCTCTTGCCTGACTCACTCCGCAGGGAACACTCTGGATGTTCAGATCCCTTCAGACCTTCCCCTTTTGATCCCTCTCACCACTCCATTCTCCTGGAGTGATCACTTTCTCCTTTCCTCCTATCTCACACTCTCTACCCCTCCGGCCAAGCCAACTCAAGCACTGCCACCTACCTCTCGGTCATCCGACCCATGAACCGTGTGTCAGTAGAGGCTTTCGCCGCCACTTTCTACCCCCCGGTCACCCCTTGGCTGACTCGCACCCTGACACAGCCCATCCCATGCTCCACTCTGCTATATCTGATACTCTCGATGTGCTTGCCCCTGTCATGAGTATCCGCTTGAAGCCCAAAGCCAAGTGCAACTCTTGGTACGACTCCGACCTCGTATTTATATTTAGTTTATTTATATGGCGCGCCTGGCCCATGGGCATCTGGGCGCATTTCTTGCAGAGTTACGATAACGATAACGAAAAAACATATAACATCATGGTACAAGTATTGTGAGTGCATAGGCCCAAGGTACATATATTACATTACATATATTCTGCAGGTCCATTTGTCTGTGATGTTTTACAGAGGGAGTTTCTGCGTGTGTGGCATTTACACAAAGTAATAAGTTGCAATAGTATAGTAGAGATTGAAACATCGGGACAAGATTGCGTAGGTATTGTGAGAGATTTAGAGTTTTACATTAAGCGGACGAGGAGGCTAGGCCCTGCTCAGTGAGCCATAGTTTGGCTTTGTTCTTGAAAATGAGGTAAGGGAGTTCAGTTCTGAGTGGGTTAGGAAGTGTGTTCCAGAGTTTGGAGGTTAGGACTGGGAAGCAGGATCCCCCGGCTTTCTGGAGTTTGAATCTGGGTATGGCCGGTGAGTGGGCTTGTACAGAGCTGAGTGGTCGGGTGGCAGTGTGTGCTGTGAGGTGGTTGGCTAGGTAATCAGGAGCTTGGTTAGCTAGACTGAGTAAGTGCAAGAGTTTTTTGCGAGATTCTGAGTGCGACCGGGAGCCAGTGCAGACTCTGTCTTGTGTTGGAAAAGCGAGAATTTCTGGGAATATTGAGGGCTGCTCTGATGGCGTTATTCTGAGTTACTTGTAGTTTATTAATGTTTTTAAGACTTGTCCCCAAGTACAGGGCAATGCAATAGTCAATTTTGGTCATGATGAGGGTTCTTGTGAGAATGATACAGTTTGGGGCAGTGAGGAACGGTCTGCAAGCTGTTAAAAGTTTGCATGTGTATGCAGACGCTGAGACCACCGCATTGACTTGTCTTGTCAGCGAGAGGATCGACTCCAGGTAGAAGCCGAGGGTTTTGGTGTCATTGGATGCCTTGATGGTATTACCGTCAATGCTAAAAGCTTTAAAGGCGGGGTGCAGTTTGTGTTTGAGATGGGAGCCTAAGATAAGTAGCTCAGTCTTATCGTTTAAGCAAAGACCGTGGTGTGTCGTCACCCTTAAACGCAAGTGCAAGCAAGGCATAAAATAACAAGTGTCGCATAGCAATTAGCTATGCAATTCTGTAGTTTTGCTAATCAAATGAACACTTGTGTAGCAACGTCAGCTATTTAAGTTGGCCTCTTCAATGAACACACAGCTTGCCCTGCATTCCTCTCCTGGCATCTGTGTTCTCGTCACCCTCTTTTCTCTGTTCACTTCAAGTGCTAATGGAAGGATTGTGCAGCAGTAATCCTCTCCTCCACTTTTAAGTGCCAAATACATGTGAAGGGATGCAAGAATTTTTTTTTTCCCCAAATAATTGCAAACCAGAAGTAATTGGGGTGATACTTGTATTACACTTTTTATATCATGTCTGGCAAAGACAAGTATGTGTCAACTTTATATCTTTTAAAAAGATAGTCATGCAATTCCATTCCTAAAATGTAGGTTGTTAAATAATACATAATTACAGTATTGAGACTGTAAAACCTTGCATCAATCCATGCTTTACAGTCAAGTTTAGGTTAGGTTAGTGTATCTGAATGTCTGAATGTATCAAAGTGAGCTAATTGCTTACGCCAAGTAGTGATCAATAGTTCCATCCAGTCTGTAGATCTAGTGAAATACCAAACACTGTACTTAGCCCCTCGAGCTCGCTTTGCTTTATGATTGTATTATATATTATCACCTACAGGAGACATCTGGCCAAACTGTTTTCAGAGCCTTTTTTATCATATCTATTTATTTGTGTCCATTCATGCAGCTAACCATTTACATTTTACAGACGCTCATCTATGGCTCGCAAAGTCTTTTCGCCCACTCAGACGAGTAGATTTTGTGAAAGGCGAGGAGCATTTACAAGTCATGTTTGAAACTTTTATTTAACATCTACTTTGCAGTAAATGTCAGTTTCACTGTGCATGGCTAGACTCTTGGTGGCAGCAGTGTGCCAAACATAGTGGGTTTGTAGTGACATGCACCATTTTACAGAAATCGCATTATACTTTTGTTGTCCTCTATTGCTATGGGTAGAGTGCATTTCGAGGGGATTGGGTCCTCCGACGTATTCCATATCTATGACATGTAATCACCAAAGCTGTGCTGCTTCGGGAACTTTTTTCGGTGTCTGCGTCCTGCGTCGATGCGCCGTCGTCGAGGACCTCCTCCGACGTCCATCATCCGATGTGATAAGTAGGACGCACGACGCCCGTAGCCTCAGTTCCTTTTTTTCCGCGAACGAGTTGCTTCGTGTTTCTCGGTTAAACGCCTCGACTCTTTGGAGTTCTGTTCTTCTCGGTTCTTCGAACCTGTTCATTTTGTGAAAATCCTTCGTGTGAAGATGTCTTCTACTTCGTCTTCAACCCCGCGTCCGGGCTTCAAGAAGTGCGGGGAATGTGGGTCCAAGATGTCGGTGACGGACTCGCACGACGCCTGCCTCTGGTGCCTCGGGGAGGCCCACGACACGGATGACTGTATCGACTGCCAGTCGCTCACGTCCAAAGCCTTACGCGAACGTAAGAAGTTGTCGGTAGGTCGGGTGTCCAAGCCCCGGAAGTCGAAGTCTGCGGGGCTTTCGACAGATGATTCGAGGGGTGACTCTCCGCGTCATCGTCGGAAGTCTCGTGGGTCTCCTTCTAGGAGTCGGTCTCGCCACTCCTCAGCCTCTTCGAGGCATTCTCGGAAGCGCCGACACTGGTCGTCTTCCAGGTCCTCTTCGGAGGACTCTGCCTGGCACGTCGCTTACCCCACCAGCCGTGCGACGCCGGAGGAATGGGCTTCCTTTGGGAAGAAAATGCTGGCGATTCTTGAGTCGCAGGGTACTAAGCTGTCCGCGCCCCCGAGTGGGGTCGGCCGTGAGAGGTCGAGAGACACCGCTCGCAAGAGTGGTCGGCACGAGTCACGGGAGAGGTCCCGTTCGGACAAGGAGACTCGTTCTCGACGTACCCTTTCCAGGTCCCGGTCCTCGACGCGTTTGAGACCGTGTGCACCTGTGAGGTCTTCGAGGAAGACATCGACGTCTGAGGCGTCGAGGGCGTCGACAGGCTTCTCAAAGCTCCGGCTCCGAGGAAGTCGTCGAAGCCGTCGACGCTCAGGTCGTCGAGGGACACGCTCGGGGCTCCGGCTTCGAGGGCTGCGTCGACGCCGCCGATGCTGGCGGCGCTGCATCTGACGTCGACGCCGATTTCCTCGACGCCGATCATCTCGGCGCCGATGCCGGTTCTCTCGACGCCGGCGCCGATTCGCTCGATGCCATCGACGCCTTTCGTGTCGGAGGTACCCCGTGGCACGGGAGAACCCCCTAGGAAGGCTCTGGTTAAGAGCAAGCACTCTCGGGTGCCTTCTTTTCGCCACCTGGAGTATATTTCAGAGGCGGATGAGGATTCTGATGGCCTGGTTCCTAGTCAGGTTCCAGATGAAATTGTCTCGGGCCATAGTCAGTTTGACGATTTGAGGGTGTCACTGCATGATGCCAGTGGACTGGACACCTCTCCGGAGGTGGCGTTTTGTAGGCCTGAGCCTGGCTCTCATGCCGATTCCTCGTACCGGCGCCTTATGGCTAGGGTTTCTGAGTACTAGGGATGGTCTGCCCCCCCAGGGGAGTTTGTGCAGGATGATCTGAAGGACATCCTTGATGTTGGTCCCCCAACTGACCCGGTACTGCCGTTCCATACGGCTTTACAGAGAAGGGTGGCGGCGGCTTGGACTGCTTCGGAGAGTCTCCCGGCGGTGGGCAGATCCTTGTCGCGAAAATACCGTCCAGCCAGTAGCGACCCCTGCTACTTGACCAGGCACCCCACTCCGGAGAGTTTGGTGGTGCAGGCGGCCCCGGCAAAGCAGGCGTCGTACCCTACCATCCCTCCTGATAGGGACGACAAACGTTTTGATGGCTGAGCGAAGATAGTGTTTTCTTCTGGTGGTATGGCGCTTCAGGCGGCCAACTCCATTTGTGCCTTGTCTCGTTTCACGCACACTCTGTGGAATTGTGTTGCGTTAGCTGCTGAACATATTCCTGAAGGGGACGAACGGGATGGTTTCCTTGCTATGTTCCAGGATGGTAAGGTTGCCATGTGCGAGTACGTTCAGTCGGGTTTGGATTTAGCTGAATGCGTCAGTAGGTCCATGGCGGCGAGCACCGTGATACGCAGGTTTGCGTGGTTGCGGAAGTCGGGGTTTGCTCCTGATGTGCAGTCCCGGCTCCTCAACATGCCCTTTGACGGTGAACATCTTTTTGGCAGCAAGGCTGACGAGAGCCTTGAGAGGTTGCAGACCTCAAAAGCTGCAGCGAAGTCGTTGGGCGCTGCAGTTCGCCAACCTCCGCCTTTTCGTCCTAGGGGACAGCAGTGGAGGGGTGGTTCCTTTTGCTATTACTCGTCCTTCAGTAAAGCGAGAGGAGCTGGCAGTCAGAGGCCAACGCAGGGGTACCAGAGGTGGACGACAGGGCAGTTGCCTCTTTGCCCTCCGGTAACGCCGCAGCCGCTCCCACTCAGTCATGAGGCCATGTCCCATGGTTCGCCGGTTGGGGGAAGGCTGGCGCAGCATCTTGTAGAGTGGCAAGCCATTACTTCAGATGTGTGGGTTCTGGAGATCATAACCCACGGCTACTGTCTTCCCTTTCGGCACAGGCCTTGCAACAATCCACCGGGGAACCTCTCTTTGCAGAGTCCGGATCCGCTCCTTGCGCAGGACATTCAGGCCCTGCTGGAGAAAGGAGCCATAGAACTGGTGCCTGTAGCGGAGAGGAACAAGGGATGGTATTCCCCTTATTTTTTTAATTCCAAGAAAGACGGGGGATTGAGACCCATCATGGACTTGCGCGGTTTGAACAAACTCCTCAGGAAGGACAAGTTCAAGATGGTTACTCTCTCTCAAGTCCTGCAGGCCCTTCAGCTTCAGGACTGGTTGGTGTCACTCGACCTCAAGGATGCTTACTTCCATGTGCCGATCCATCCCAAGCACAAGAAGTACCTGAGGTTCGCGGTTGGCGACTCGCACTTTCAGTTTCGGCTCCTGCCGTTCGGATTGACCTCCGCCCCGAGGGTTTTCACCAAGCTCATGGTGTTGGTGGCAGGGCATCTCAGGCAAGGGGGGGGATTCACGTCTACCCCTACCTGGACGATTGGTTGATCAGGGGGAGCTCTCCCGAGCAAGTCCTGGATCATCTATCCGTCACCTGCCACTCCCTTCACAGGCTGGGCTTCTCCCTCAATTTAAAGAAGTCCCATTTGACGCCAACACAGCGGCTCCAGTACATCGGAGCAGTGCTCGACACTTCCCTGGGGCAGTGTTTTCCTCCCCAGGTGAGGGCTCTTCACATTCAGCAGATGGTGCCCAAGTTTCAGCATGCCCAGACGCTCCCGGCGTTTGTGTTCTTGAGGTTTCTCGGCCTCATGGCATCCTGCATTCTTCTGGTGCCAGAGGATGAGATCTTTGCAGTGGGCGCTCAAGACACAATGGTCGCAGTCCTCCGGTAGGATGTCGGACTCGGTTAGGATGCCGCCCTCGGTCGCCCGGGACCTTCTGTGGTGGGCCGTCGAAGGAAACTTGATGAAGGGGGCTCCATTTTGGCTTCCCTGGCCGGAGGTGACGATCGTGACGGATGCATCCCTCACGGGATGGGGAGCTCATGCCAACGGGCTGACAGTCAGCGGTCGTTGGTCTCCGTCAGAGTCCAGACTCCATATCAATCTGTTGGAGCTGAGGGCCGTCAGGCTAGCCCTGAAGGCTTTTCTGCCGACTGTGTGAGGAAAGAATGTCCTGATCCTGACGGACAACACAGTGGCCATGCACTACCTCAACAAAAAGGGGGGGGCAGGGTCACTTCCTCTGAGTAGGGAGGCAATGCAGTTTGAGTTCTGGGCCATCCAGCAGGAAGTTTCGATCTCGGCAGTTCATCTGGCCGGAGACGAAAACGTGACGGCGGACGCTCTGAGCAGGCAGTGCGCGATCTCTCACGAGTGGGAGTTGGCTCAGGAGATTCTCCTGGAGATCTTCGCCCTTTGGGGGACCCCTCAAGTGGATCTCTTCGCCTCCAGTGTCAACCGGAAGTGCGAAAGGTTTTGCTCGCGGGAATTTCCTCCAAAAGGAGCCTTAGGAGACGCGTTCCTGGTGGAGTGGTCATTCCCGCTGCTGTACGCGTTTCCTCCAGTCCCCGTCATCCCGCAAGTGCTGCGGAGGTTACGGAAGTTCGGTTCCCGGATGATCCTCATTGCTCCGGCGTGGGCTCGGAGGACGTGGTACCCGGACCTTCTCGACTTGTCCATCTGCCCTCCACGTCGTCTTCCCTACCGAGACGATCTGCTCTCACGGGAGGGGGTCAGGTTCTCCATCCAGAGGTCAGATCCCTCAACCTTCACGCTTGGCTTCTGAAAGGTTGAGGTATAAGGATTGGGACCTCCCTGAAGACGTGATGGAAGTGTTGCTTTCGGCCCGAAGGCCAGCAACAAAGTCTCTGTACCGTTGCCGTAAGTTCTGCGACTGGTGCAGATTTCAGAATGTGGATCCTTTTGCATGTGACATTCCCATGGTTCTGTCCTTTCTACTTTCTTTGGCCCACAGGGGCTTGCAAGTGGGTACCATTAAAGTTTACCTGGCGGCGCTGTCCATCTTTAAGCGCTCGTCTGAAGAGTGTTAATCCCTTTAATTTCACAGTTTCTGAAAGGGCTTAGTAATGTGTTCCCTCCGTCCCCTTTCCTGGTGCCCGGTTGGGATTTAAAACTTGTTCTTAGGTTTCTTATGGGTGCTCCGTTTGAGCCTTTACATTCTTGCCCTTTAAGGCTGTAAACTCTGAAAACTGTGTTTTTAGTTGCGGTTACTTCCACTCGCAGAGTGAGTTACAGGCACTTTCAGTTAAGCCACCCTTCACTGTATTTCGCAAGGACAGGGTTGTCCTTCTAGTTCGTCCTTCTTTTCTTCCGAAGGTAGTGACGGAATTTCATTTGGCCCAGAAGGTTGTTCTTCCGGCATTCTATCCTCCTCCGCATCCTGGTAAGGAAGAGGAGAGGCTCCATAGGCTTGATCCTAGGAGAACTTTAAGCTTTTATGTTTCACGCATGTCCCGGGTCAGAGTGGACGATCAACTCTTTATTGGTTACGCTGGAAAGTGTTTGGGGCAAGCTGTGACGAAACAGACTTTGTCTCGCTGGATTATTTTAGCCATCTCGGAGTGTTACCGCTTGGCGGGTAAGGACCCACCGGCTGGCTTGCGGGCCCATTCTACCAGGGGTGTGGCTGCATCTACTGCCCTGCAGAGGGGTGTTCCTATTCGCAACATCTGTGATGCAGCCACCTGGGCTTCAGTACATACATTTGTACGTCACTATTCCCTCGATTCCATCCGAGGGCAGGATCTGGCCTTTGGAAAGGCGGTCCTTTTCTCTGCTATTTGATTGGCTATTCTAAATTTTGATTCTAAATTCTTTCCCTCCTCCTTGCTCTGGTACTGCTTTGGGAGTCTGTCATAGATATGGAATACGTCGGAGGACCCAATCCCCTCGAAGAACAAGTTACTTTCTTACCTGGTAACGTTCTTTCGATGGGATGGTCTGACGACGTATTCCATATCGCTCCCACCCTGCCTTCCCCGCTGCAGAATTTCTTTTGCGATTGCAGCTTACGTTCCACAAGGCTTTGTGTCTGACTGGCAGTTGACTTATGTCACACGTTCTGGGGGAAAAAACTACAACTGAGGCTACGGGCGTCGTGCGTCCTACTTATCACATCGGATGACGTCGGAGGAGGTCCTCGACGACGGCTCATCGACGCAGGACGCAGACGCCGAAAAAAGTTTCCGAAGCAGCACAGCTGTGGTGATTACATGTCATAGATATGGAATACGTCGTCGGACCATCCCATCGAAAGAACGTTACCAGGTAAGAAAGTAACTTGTTCTTCTCTTGGGTTGAATAGGCAAACTAAGTTACCCGTCCTGCAGGTCTAAGCTGAAATTTAAAGAATTGACAAGTCCTGACTCCTCTCACAAATGTCTTATTTCAGTGGTAAGCAAGCAAAACTGCTGTATTGTTGCTCATTTCATGTCTTGGGTACAAATAACATCCGGTTACTTTAACAATATTAGTACAAAATTACTAATCAAATGGGTCTGTTTGCTAATCAAAAACATTTTAATTAGCAAACTCGGCTAATCAATTTTTGAAAACTAATTTATGCCTTGGCAAGGTGGCTGAGAGGAAATGCCGTGCTTCTGGTACATCCTCTGACAAACTGGTCTGCTGCCTGCTCCAAAGGCCATACCGGCTCTCTGGCCGCAATAAGACGAGAGCCCACATCCAAGCCTGCGTCTCCACGGCATCTAACAACTCGGCAGAACTTTTTAAAATCTGCAAGGAGCTGGGCAATCCTGCTGCAGGCTCTAACTCTGCTGTCCCCTCCCAGGCCCTCTGCAACACGGCCCTGGCTTCTCATTTCATCGCTAAAACTCAGGACATCCTGTCGTCTCTCTTCCTCTCCCTGCTCTTCCTCTGGCCCCACTTTGGCCACCTCTCCTCCCTCCTTCTCTGCCTTCCCCTGTTCTCCTCAGACGAGGTTGCTAGACAAGTCCAATCTATGAAATTCTGTTTCCTCCAAAACCATCAAGGACCACATTGACACCCTGGCTCCTGCTCTGGCTGATTTATGTAACCACTCCTTCACCACTGGAGTCTTCCCCTCCCCCTGAAGCACTCCCTTGTGCACCCTCTTATTAAGAAACCCTCTGCCGAACCCTCCTCCTGGAAAAGCTGGCCATCTCCTAGCTTATTTTTCACTCTGAATCTGTAGGTTAGCTAGATGACCATCAGTCTGGCTTCAGGGCTGCCAGAAGCACGGAAACTGCTCTCCTGAACATCTGCGAAGATCTGCTCTCCAACCTTGATTCCAACATCCCCTGTGTCCTCATCTTACTTGAGCCTTTGACACGGTCAACCATGCCATACTGATCAACCGTCTCCGTTATAAACTGGGTATCACTGATCAGGCCTGGGCTTGGTTGACCTCCTTCCTCTCCGATCGACCCTCCTAGGTCCAGCTTGGGTCCTTCCTCTCTTCTATCTTTATCTCTACCTGTGGTGTTCCCCAGGGGTCTAACTTCTCTCCCTGCTTATTCAACCAATATCTGGCACTTCTTACCCACCTCATTGCCGCGCTCTGCCCCAACTTTCAGTTCTATGCGAATGACACTCAACTCATTTTCAGTCTCTCTTCTGCCACTTCTTCTCTCATCTCTGACTGGCTGTCCGCCATCAAGGAGTGGTGTGCCGCCAATGATCTCTGCCTTAATGCCAGTAAGACCGAAATTCTCCTCATCGGCACACCTGCTCCCTCCTTTCCTGTCACTCTCTGGCCCGCCTCTCTTGGCCCTTTTCCTGCGCCCACCTATAAGGCTAAAAACCTCAGAGTCATCTTCGACTTCACCCTTTCCTTCTTTCATATCTCTGCCGTCTCTAAGCAGTCACACTACCAGCTGCACCTCCTCAAAGGTATTCTTCCTTTCCTCTACTTCCCCCAGAAGCTCACTGTCTCCAGAGCTCTGGTTCTTTCTAGGCTGGACCACTGCAGCAGCCCCTTTCTAAATCTACCTGCCTCTACTCTGTGCCCTCTGCGGCGCATCCAAAACAGGACTGTGAGACCTGTCCTTGGCCTCAAGCCCAGGGATCATATTTCTCCAGGACTGAAATCTCTGCACTGGCTCCCAGTGGAGGCGAGGATTCATTTCAAAACACTCTGCATTGTCCAGAAAGCCTTCTGGGGCCTGAGGCCTCAATACCTTTAACTCTCTCTTCCCAAATGTCTTCTTTCTCAAGCTCTTCACTCATCCGCCTCCAACTCCCTCAGGGTTAGTCGCTTCTCCAAGCAGCGAGTTGGTGGTAGATCGTTCTTCTGCTGGGGCCTCCCTTTGGACAGCCTACCTGCCTCTCTGAAACGTGAGGAGCACCATCTCTGGTTTCGGAAGCACCTCAAGACAGCACCTCAAGACCCTCCTCTTTGCTTCTGCTTTCTCTCCTCTTCTCCCCTCCTGGTTGAATCTCATAATGCACTGGTTATCTGGCTACCCTCTGATCTCGGGCCCTGGTCCCCTCTCTGCCTGCTGCTTACCGCACTGCCCCCCCCCCCCTGGCAACCTTTGCACTTGGACTGTTTCTGTATCCCTACAGCCCCTACTAGCACTTGACTTCTGATGTCTGCATAGGCGAGTTATAAATGCCATATATCACCATAGCATATATATATATATATATCATAAAGGCCTCTAAAATCAATAAAGAACTATCCATCGCAGGCTAAATGAAAAGTAGGAATGAGACATGGGCGATGATGCGGCATGTAGAGTTATGTACTTCTTTTCCTCAAGTTGGAGCTTTCAAATCGTGAGGATATGCAAGTCTTAGGCCTATGGCAGTTGGAGCATGCTCTTTTTGGGGAAAGTATGTTGCTTGGGCATGTGGGTTTGCCAATAAATATTGGTGTTCCCATCTGGAGTTTTGTCCAGGACTGGTCATACATAGCAGGAAGGATGGAGCTGTGAATAGCAAGCATTGCTAGCCACTTCATGTGGCTTTTCCATGAATAAAGTAGTACTAGTTTACTAGTACTTATCCGGATGGCTTGGGGATGAATGAGTAAAGCACATATGCTGTGCCAGCTCTACCATCTTGGAACAGTATTGGAGCACAAACTGCAAGAGAAATATCACCCTGCTACCATAAGGCCTTTTAGATGCACACTGCCTGGTAGATCCATTGGTAGCAAAAGGCAGTTTCCGGGGTCCTCCCGGCAGCCTCAGTAGGACCCGGCAGCCCCATAATAAAACAACTAGCCAACAAAGTCCTGTGGACCATGTGACAGAATGGTTGCAGTAAAGCAGTGGGGCTGGTATGAGAGCATCAAGAACAATTGTGATATTCGCTCGCCTATCATGGGTAGATAATCATGATTGTATAAAGGACACAATGCTTGTACAAAAAAATAAATATATTGGTATTTGGTCAGGTTGTTGGGGAAACTATTTGCTAAACTGTGTATTCCCGTTTTTATAAAAATGGGATTGTCAAACTGATTTTGCACATGGTGCCTCTTGTCATGTTAATGGACCTTTGCGTTGCCCTGTGTTGCCTTCTGTCAGCCTCGTAGCACCTGGTGGATTGTAGGCCAGGCACCCGGGTATGTTGATGGGAGGGTGAGCTTTTGGCAGAGGGGGACTGTGGCTATAGGTGTGAAATGTTTGCAGGTTTAGGATGCAAGATAGAGACGCATCACCTCAGTCCAGCCAGATGGATTCAGCAAGGGGACAGAATTGAGACATTTTTGGCTTGGCATGTTCCTTGCATGAGCGCCAGGGATGTGGTGGTGCAATGGTATCACTGTTGCTGCAGGAAAGGGTATGGACCATTGGAAGCTTCATGCTCTTAGTTGTAATTGTGTGTACTTCTACAATCATGCAGAGGAGAAGTAGGTCTGGGCTGTCCAATGAACGGAATGATGGCCTGGAGTGCAAGTTGTTTATGATGTTGCCCAGGCTATTGGTAGAATCATGCTGCCCTGTCCAGACTAGGCAAATAGTCACGTGTTGTAGGGACTTTCCCGAAGGTGTGGTGGCTACTGTGTTATTGCTGCTGAGGACGAGCCACATTAAAGGTTCATTTGCTTAATGCTAGCCTCCGGATCACGCTATAAAATCTGTACCTTTGCGTTGACCACATCAAATGTCTTCCACCTTCACAGGATCAACGCTTTAGCAGTAATAAACTCCTTGTCAAGGGGTGCTTCCCTGGTGATGGATGTGCTCGTTTATACAGTGCTGAAATACCATCAAAATGACCCTTTGGTACTCTCCTTGAGACAGGCCCTAAAGAGATTTTTCTGTCGCTACCGATTAAGCCCTACTTTCCATTTTAACTTGCTAAACTCCTCATTTTGAACCCTTGTGGATGTTTGGTGGTAGTGAAGCGAGTGAACTTATTAATGTGTATTTGAGGGACAGCTCTTTATAAAATGGCAATAAATTAGTTCTAGTGCGTCAACTGCACATTGTAATACACATGGGCACTCCCGGGGCATTCTAATTAATACGGTGTGCGTACCTTACTTTTGAAGGCTAGAATTGCCAATGAGTTTAGTACCTGCACATGTGATGACCATGCCTGACATAGGATGTGAATAGGATACCTGAGCATATCTTGGCAATACGTGGTACAAGTCTGTTGAGCAACAACTGCTGGAAAAGGCTGTGGGTTCCTCGCACTATGATGGCAGTGCATGGCACATGCCTATCCAATCCCTATAACTGGTATCAAGGCTTGCATTTGGTCCCTGCAGTGCAATGAATGTTTCCGCCAGTGCCATTTCACTGCATGACATGGAGTGCTAATACAACAGTCCTTAGTTGCCACTACATGTGCATTCAGTATTGATGCCCCGCCCATACTGCAGGGGCAGGTTTATTAAATTGGATTCATGACCAATAAGCCTGTTACTTGTCTTTCCTCTGTCATGGGTGTCACCGGTTAGGGCAGATCTAACTAGATTCTGGGTGCCGCACCCATACTAATGATCACGTAAGTGGATGCCGTTGGCACGCGTGGAGAGAATGGATTTTTAAAGTGGATTTTTACCTGGAACTCCCTTCTAAAGACTTAATAACCCCCCCATTGTGTGCGCATTTAAGATTATTGAAACCGAGCACACGTTTTGAAATTTGACAGTCCTATTCTGACACGTGAGTTTTTCAGTAACTGGGTGACCTTCTGGTGCACATGGATTGGACACAACCTCGATATTGTGCATAAGCCCTGCATTGGAAAAGGAAACCGTCAAATTTTTCAATTGAAATACTTAGTTTTTGCCCGGGCACTCCCGTAGTGGTTAGATGTGAGGTACCAAGTGGTTTCTCGTGTTATGTACAGGATGCATTCTCTGGCATAAGGCTAGCTGTATCTGCTTCAAAAGTATAATTGATTTAATATGAGAAAGTGGGGAGGTAATGCCAAAGCTAAAAAGGAGGGGCCCACTCTATATTCTTCTAAGTTTTATACAAATATATTACATGGGTAAGGAGGGAAAACCAATCAATTTGAGACAATTATAGATGCAGATTCAACAGTTACCATTCAAACAGGACTGCATTTGCTCGAAAATGCTCATGACAATGTAAGTAAAATACATTCAATAAAAAGATGCTAACAAAATATATTGGCTTCTCTTTTCCTTGAAGGCAGTTTGAACACAATCACTTAGGATCCATTATAACTTCGATTATATGTAAGAATTGGCCCTGAAAAAGCACAGAAAATGTGAAAATATGTTAACTTACATCTAAGCCTCACAGTATGTTCTTGCTCCGTGATAAAGTTTTTGGAAAGTAAGAAATAGAAACTGCTCATAATCACTCCACTGGAATGAGGCAATTTGTTTTCACATTCTCAAGCATTGCTGTTTTTGGTAGTTATATTAGTTGATCTCAGGCTAAATGAACACAAACCCTCTTTGCATGTTGGAAGAAAAGTGTGTTCAACCTTTTTCAACAGTGTAATCCATGTAGTACTAAATATAGTACAAATTGCTGCATTTATAGTTGAAACTTTGAAGGTAGCAGCACTACTAGCATGTGGATTATTACGTTTGACAACATGATGAGACTTGAGTGGATCTCTCAATTCTTCCACCCTTGGGGCATTTAGAGCATATCTACCACAGAAGAATTGTGCTAACATCAAGTCATCCAACATGAGTTTCATTTGCACCCTAACATGTGGCTGCAGAAGTAGGAAAGATGGATTGGTTTTACATAGAGTACACAATTTTAATGAAAGGAGCTTGAAAGAGGGAAGTGGCATAAATGGGTAGCGGGTGAGGAGGATTATTGTGGCTATCCACTATGGGTGGTAGACTCGCATATCCTGACTCCTGTGAACTGGGCTTTCTGGTGTTCACAATGTCTTAGTGATCTATATAGTCCATGGTCAATGTTTTATAAAATGTTCTTTTGTCTGGCTTTCCTTGCAGCAATTTCCTGACCGGATTGTCGGCTTTGTGCCTAGAAAACACATTTCGTCCTCTTCTGGCATATACAGTTATGGGAGTTTTGAACTTCTGTCGTCTGAGTCTGGTAATGGAGACCTGTACTCCATGATCTTGATTGGAGCAGCATTCTTCCATCGTGAGCACCTTGAACGCTTCCAGAAGCAACCCTCTGCTGTACATGCGTTAATAGATGAGACTCAAAACTGTGATGACATTGCTATGAACTTTATTGTGGCAAAACATACTGGGAAACCATCAGGAATCTTTGTGAAGCCTGTGGACATGAGAAATTTGGAGAAAGAAGCAAGTAGTGGGTATATTGGAATGTGGCACCGTGCTGAACACTTGTTGCAGAGATCCTACTGTTTAAATAAACTGGCTACTATATATGGCAGTATGCCATTAAAATATTCCAATATTATGATATCACAGTTTGGATTTCCAAATTATGCCAATCATAAGACAAAAATATAGCTAGTAGGCGAAAAATCGCATCTGAAAAAACGATAATGTGAAGATAGTTTGAATATTTTGTCATTTAAAAATATTTCTATTTTTCCTATTGTTTTCTAATAAATACTATTAAAATTCACATATAACCGTGTTAATTTATTTAATCATTGGTATTCCTTGGGTTTGTGCATTCTCCTTTCAGGGTTGGAGTTTCTGAGATGCCCCGTCTATCCAAGGTTGCGATGTAGCACTCTTAAGTGGAAAATGTAGTTTATGTCCACTACATCTTGTTATAGAAGATTACGTTCTGTAACCTTTGTGTAGTATGGGGAAGGGTGCTTTCGACCAAGCTATCTGAACCCTTCTGTCAGCCAGCATCATACTTATTACCAAACCTACAATTTATCATCGCGACAGCTCTGTAACCTCTCCAGTTGGGCAACGCAACCATTCAAGAGGCAAATCGATATTTTGTGCCCAAATCATCCAGACACACCATTGTTACATGGAAGCAATCTACCCATATTATTTCAACAAAGTACAATACTATTGTAACCACACAGAAACAGGATAGGTCCTATTTGGCAATACAGCAGACCATGTTTTCTTATGGGTTATTCATTCAGCGGTTTGTCCAATTTACATTGTTTTGTTCTCAGTCATAAGATTCAGTCTCCCCAGATCAGTTCACTGACTTGATCATGGCTGATCCATGGCCACTCTCTACAGGGTTTCTTGCTTGGACATTTAGCTAGCCACTCTTCAATCTAGAGGTTCTTGTTTTCTTTCCAGTGACACAAGTGATGCTTATTGCTTTCTTAATCCAAACCGTTTCAGTTTTGTCAACGTTGGCACTGGAGATATGCAATTGAAGGGACTGGCAATGCCTTTTTACACCTCGTGGCAGGTTACTGGTTTGACCCTTTCTAAGATCATTTTCCAGAAGTTCTCTACTTTAGTGCAGCTCACAAAGAGGTGGATATTGCTTCCTGTTACTGCCCCCCATTTCCAACAAAGGTCTTTACCTGACCAATTTACTTTTTGATTTTCTCAGGCATCCCGTAGGCATAATTGCAGTTTCTCCTGCAACACCAGGCAGCTTACTCTGTGAGAGTCTTCGTTATGTGGTACAGTATGCTAGACCACATCTGACAGGATATCGCTTCCTCAGTTTGTTCCAGCAGCTTTCTAGATTCCTGTTCAGGCAGTCCATATTTGGTCGATGAAGAGGCTCATAAATCTGACTTGCAGCATGTGATGTGAATTGACCTTTTATTATATGTTTATCTACAGCAACAAAGGATTCACCTCTGGGTTTTTTCTGCGGTAATCCATCCATCCATTATGCTCCTTTTAGACCTGGCGTTCCAAACATCATTGCATGGCAAAGCATACTTCTCCTTGGGTATGAAAGATGCCATTGCCTTACCCGTTTCATGTCAACTAGCCTCTCAAGATAATCCTCTTTCTATACTTTACACATACCAGAGCATGCCTTGTGCATCTTCAAATTGCCCATTGCTCCATATCGGCATGAGGGTTGTCTCTTGAATGTGTACCTGACATTTTTTTACTGTCTTTTCACATCAGTAGTGTTGTCAGCAGTGGTGTTAATCTTTTTCATCTTCCTTCCTAAAGTGTAGTGTTGCTCTTTACCTCCCAGAATCAGCTCTTCCGTTTTTGACTCGTAAGCATTTCTCAACAGGTGGGTGTTCCAGAAGAGCTCAGACCTGAAGCAGAAGAAAGCTTGTGTGGTACTTGTGCACACCAAGTGGCTGTCAAAGCCAAGATCTATTATTCAAAGGGTTTCAGTACAGCAGCAGCTGATAAGGGATTGGATTTGACTGTGGTTATGTCTTAGGAAGTCTAAATAAAACACATCTTGTCTAGTCTTCAGCCCTTGCCTCTTTCCTTCTCTTGTAGGTAAAAGTCACCTCTAGTATTTGGTCTTTTTTAAGTGCCTCTCACTTCCTTCTTGTGTGATGTTTTTCTTGGCCTTGGTAGACTTTGCCAAACATGTTTGTCTTTTCTGATTTCAAACCTGGCATCGCCACTACTAGTGCCTTCGGTTGTACCCTGGTCAGACATTCAACAGGTGAAGATTGCATTGAACCCAGTGGTTCTCAGTCTTGGCCCCTTTGGGATGTCCCTCAGTCTTGCTAGTCCACTACTTGAAGAGCAATGGCAGGAACCTAGGTCTTGACCAGCCCTATTTCAAGTGCCCATGTTCTTGGGTACCTCCTTGTTCTTCCCGCTTCCTCCACTCTAGTCCTCACCCTCATCCACCGCTCCCGATTCACTTTTTCTCCTTAGAGGAAGTGCGTATATTGTGGTGAATCTATCTCACCTTCCTCTCTGATAACTCTTGCCACTTCTCTTCCTCCCTGGCATTCAATTCTCTCTCCTTCCCCTCTTTAATGCTCTTCCACTCCCCTTCTTTAGTTGTCCACTATTCCACCTATTTAGCTGCCAATTCTCTCTGCTCCTCCTCAAAACTCCACTTTTTCCCGACCTCCATTTCCCCTGCTGCTCCTCAGTCTTCCAATGCCCCCCTCCTTCATCTTCACTTCCTCTCTGCCTTCTCCCTACTGCTTCTCGTCAATGTTTCCTCTTCTGCTCCTTTCTCCAAGTTTTTACTCATTGATCCACTGCCATGCAGTAGTCTTCACCTCACAATTCTGGCTGCCATACCGCTTTTGTCTCCCGACCCCTTTTTCACTTTGCATGTCGTCCCATGGGCACCTAATTGCTTGGGAGATTCCATGTGCGTTAGTGTTTTGAGTGAGTCTGAGTGGTGTGATTGGGGCTTATACCATGGAACTGTACATATGTTCTGATGTCCTATTTCAAACCAGGGCCAGCTTATATTTCGATTCTGTTGTCAGTTCCAGCCACTCAGCGACATCTGGTCTCCCTTTCCTCTTAATTTGGTTAATTGTTTTCCTGGCACACCAGGGAGCCTGCGGACACCAGCAGACTGGGTCTGGGCAAGCAAATGGATTTCTCTGAGGCATTCTTGAATGAAAGCAATGCTCTGCATCACTATTCGGGTCTCCACGGACAGCCATGGCCCACCACAGACTTAAGAAAAATGTTTGTCATTCAGTTGCCTTTCTCCCTAGTGTGCATAGGGCAGTGTGAATTAGTTGGGTTAGGGCCTTCTTCTGTGAAGCGACTTCTTCCTGATCCAAACCGTTCCATGGGTAGTTTAAGGAGATTGTGTATGCTCCAGAATCTATCTCACAACAATTGCTCAAACATCTCAATTGCCCCGATTCCTAAAGTGCTCATTCCTTAAAGTTCCGACCAGTTAGCTTACGTTGGAACCACTGTTCTGGTTTCTCACTTCCCTCAGTGACTAACTGCAGTCTTCTGGAATCAACACTCAAAGTCCTAATAGTCCAACCATTCACCCTCCAACATGAGACTTTGTCATAGAAGCCCACCTCAATTTTCCCTGAGTTCTCATCCTTGGGATCAACACATTTGGACGCTTAGACTCCCACAGCATTTCCTTTTTAAAAAATATTCGCCAGTTTGGAGTAACAAGTGCCAGTATGTGTACCCAACTTTGCTTCAAACATATAGAATCCTTGGTAAGATGTATTTTATTAGTCAGTCTTGGCTTTGGTGCAGTCCACCTTTTAACGTACATGGACATAGTGTTCTTATCTACAGTCTTATCTGTCTGTGCCAGGAGGAAATTGCTGTTATTGAATGTGTTTCTGCTCTAGGGAAAAGCCAACTTTGTCACTTGATGTCCTCTTTTCTCGGATGTTTTGATGATATTTGACTTCTCAAAATTCCCATTGTAGCCCACATTCTTCCAAACCCTCAATTCATTTTGGAGTTGTTTGTTTAATTTGGGGCACTTGATAAAGTGGACATTTACACTGAAACATCATGTTGTATTGTGATGGCCGTTGAGAAGCTGTATGCATTGTATGTTCTATTGATTTGGAATTACGACAATTGGATCTTGTACAATAGTCATGTACATATAGCACAGTAGATCAATTGTAGGTACTCTGATCAGTTTATACTCCCAAGTAAATAGAGTGCAGGTGTGGAGGCAAGAAAACTTTAGAACTTTTACTTCTAATTGACTATTAGTTGTACCAGCGGTAATGGGTGGATTCCATAGAGCACTCTCTGACAAGCAATAGGTTTGAATACCTTTATTCAACGATCGCATGGGAAGAGGTTGGAGGATGGCATACAAGACTAGGTGCAGCTCAAAATAGGGAGAATGTAGACAGTGAGAGGAAGGAGGGCTTCAATATTTACAGGGTCCGTCGCTATCTGAAATAATCTAACGCCCAGCACCCATCCTTAATTTTCAAAACTCCTGAGCTTCCTGAAGGATTTAAATTATCACAGACAACGTTTTGGGCAATGTTCACTTCTTTGTCTTGTTCTTTGCTTTGATCGTTATCTGGGTCCTGGCTGTGGTGTTTGGCCTGGTTTACATTGAGACCTTTAACCTGACATGTAGGACTATGTGAGGGCCTTTCGCTGCTACCAGGCATGCCCCATTTTGGAGCACTCTTATTCTAGGGCACAGCTTCTTGTAGGGGCCCACCTCCAAATACAGGCACATTTGGGTAGCATTTCTTGCCCCTTTTATTCGCTTTAAGTCATGCAAAATGTCTTTGTATTGGGTAAATCGGTGGAACATCCCGATTTATTAGGCCACACTGATTTGACTACAAATTCATCAGGCGGTCGAATATATTGGAACCATGCGCTGGCAACTAGCATGAGCCAATCTTTGGTGGAGGGGCTTGAGGTTGCTGCCATTGAATGGAAGTATTGGTTGTTTTCTGTGCCCAATTTTGAGGTATTCACGAAATATCTGATCCAGCAGAATCGGTGTTTGGGCTGTAGTACTGGGATAATGAACCCCAGAAAACCTGCTCATGTATATAATGCCGAAGTGGCAGTGAAAAAGCAGAATCCCTGTTTGTAGCGTTAAGAAATAAGAACTCCCAGGTTTTGGGTAGTTTCATGCACAGCATGGACCCAGTGCAAGCAGGGATACAAATTAACGCAGTAACAGAGTGATTGGGCACAACATTTGTCTGCTTTATGTGTAGCTCCGGAAGGTAACGAGGAATGGAGTCCATCGGATAAGAAGGACCTTGTCTGCTTTGATCAGGATAGTAACTAGGAGGTTATGAAGAAGCTTAGTATTCCTGGCCCTAATGGTCTATCAAATTATTTCTTTAAAACTAATCCAGAGACCTGGGCAGTAGCTCTTCACATTTTGTTTGAGTGTGGTAACATTGGATCTCTTTCCTGATACATGGGCCAAGGCACGTGTTCTGATATATAAGAGGGGGAGAGATCCTGCCCTTTAAATTATAGACCCATTGCTCTTCTGGATGCAGACAGCAAGGTTTTTGCATCTATTTTGCTATCCCATCTAGAGGAGTCGGCTCTTGTGACTGGCAGGCTGTTGAAATGGCAAACCGGCCTTTGCTGGAATTTAGGGACCTCTTTAAAATGGAACAATAGTTAAAATTATTCAACATCTAGCCTGGGACAGAAAGTATAATGCAGTATGTATTGCCTCCATAGTCCTGCTTTTGGCACAGTGGATTGTCAATCTTTGTGGTCCAAGATCCAGCGGGCTTTCTGAGATTAATAGTGGGCCTTCATTCACATTAGGAAATTCAAGTGCGTTTGAATTATTCGGGAGCACTTTCTTGCTATATCCTTACATCTTGGGGTGTCAGGCAGGGTTGCATTTTGATACCCTGACTGTCTAATCTCTATTTATCAGACATAGGAAACTACTTGAAACCAGCTGCATATATTGCACCAGCAGTACATAAAGTAAGGCCCTATTGGTTGTCCTACGTGGATGATTTTATGATATTTGATTGTACGATGGTAGGACTACAAAGGCTGATTGATGCATTCTCAGTCTATATGAATAACCATGCACTTCCAATTAACCCCGCAAAGACGAAACTCCTGCACTGTTCAAAGAGTTGGAAAAAAACTTTTAGATGGCATGTAGGTCTAGACCCATTAATACAGGCAAACCCTGGCTCGACTAAACTGAAAGAGTGACTTAAGAAACGTACCTTAACACTAGTTAATTCACTGGTGAGGATTGTTTCCGTTATGCCACATGTACTCTGAAACTGTCTTTACAATACTATGAAGGGAAAATTGTCCCCAAAATGTTATGGCAGTATATCATTGTTACTAGAAGTGCTGCCACTGCTTGAAGCTCTAGTCTGGCGGAAGGTTCTTCATGTGCCCAACTCGGTGCCTATACATTCAAATCGTTATAAGTTGGGTATAATATCACTGTGAGCACGAGCACAGTGGAAGATAGTCACTGATCCTAAAGCTTATATGTCCAGTGGTGGGTGCCCTGTTTGAGGATCTAAAAATGACTCTTGAGTCCGGGTGTAATAAATGGCTCAATGAGGTATATGAATATGGTAGTATACGTTTGATTGAAGGGATTTTCTCTCACTTCAGAAACTGAACCACTCACTTCTGAGCGAAAACCTCTGTTTGAATATGACTGGATTGGTACAATTGAGAAAATGCTTGAATATTCACCATTGAGCCATTTAAGGTGGGAGCACAAGAAACGAGCAATATTGGCCCCCCATTTTAGCAATGTATTCAGCAAAGGCAATAAGGCATGCCTTCTTATGATTGTGTTGGAATTTATTCCTGACTAAATCGATTCTGATCAGACTTGGCCAATTGGATGTTGAACAGGCGGGATGTCTGTTTTGTAAAGATGTGGCAGAGAAGGAAGCCATCAAGCTATTATTGATAGTCTGTCCAGCAGTGCAGGGGTTGAGATGGAATCCTCTTTAAAAATGTGTATTATCCCTGGAACAGGGGGCAGGTGAAAGTATGGTCCATGTGTTTGTCAGGTCATACATCTACAATAATAGCAGTTACAACATTTTTCAAATCACTTAAATTGGAGGATATTTTATGTGAAGTATCGTGGGGAAAAGATGACATTTTAGGGGGGAGTTTGTATGTGTATTAGCCTTTTAATTCTTCTAGATTAATAATTGGAGGATTATGTATGAATGTTCGTTTTATTCTATGGAAAACTGTGAAGTCTTAAACATATTGTGTTTGAGTGTAGTTTTATCAAATTGTACGTATGCCTTTTTAGGTATGTAAGACTTAAGAGGTTGATTTTGTTTTTGAATGAAATGTGCTATAATTGGTGGATTCATATTTTATGAATTGTGTGTGATTAGTATTTGTATATTTGTTAAAGGTTAACTTTCTTTAACCATAAAACCATAACAAAAAAGTCTTTCTTTAGGCTGGTGACCTTGCCGCTCCCACCAGAATCTGAGTTAAATCCCCCTGCTGGTGCATACTCTTTAGTGCATGTGTAAAGATTGTCTCCTTGCCAGTCTCTGGGCCCAGGTTCTTAGCCGGCATCCCGTTTCCCCATTGGCCTCATCACCTGTAATGGGGTGGAGGTGTTCAGGACCATCTAGGTAGCAGATGAATTTCTTTCCCTAAGGTGTTGTGTGAGATCACTTAACCATAATCAGCCTCTTCCTCCCCATCCCCTCTGGTCCACGGTCACAAAAACCCTGTTCTCCATAGTAGGATCAGGTGGTGCTATTATGCAATTCTATACCACAGTCCATTGGGCTGACTCCTACCTGACAAACCAACACCATCTTATCCAGATGGGCACCAGCCAATCGAGGTAACTCTCATTGACCTGTAGAGCCGCACAAGGCTCCATCCTCTCTCCCCTGATATCTTCAATCCCTACGTGGGGACCTCTCTGCCAAATTCAACATAAATATCCACCAGTGTACAGATAACCCAAGCTATACCCGAATGTTAACTGTCTTGACAACATGCACCAATTCAAAACTGTCTCTCCACCATTCAAGCCTGGTTAAGCGCCTACTTCATACTCCACTCTCCTCCTCACGGGCACTACCAAATGCACCCACATATAAAATTGGCTGACGCAAGAAGACCTAACGTGATCCCAGCTCTCACTCCTGTGCCAAATCAAATACTTCTTCACCGCCTCAGACTTCAGATCTGTTTCCAAGCCCTGGTGTGCTCCCATGTGGATGCTGGCAATGCCCTCCTGGCAGATGTCCCAACCAATACTGTGGGCCCTATGAAAACTGTCCTGCACCCCGCAGCATGCCTCATCACAGGACAGAAGAAATTCAACCACATTTGCCCCAAGGGAACTATGCAGCTTGCATCACTTCCAAGACAGCTTGCATCACCTACAAAGCTCCAAGATGCCATCATATTTAGCTAAAAAGATCACCATCTCAGGAGGGCAATGCAACATGTGGAGCCAAGATATCACACCAGACTGGAATCCAAGAACTGTAAGACCACCAGAAAACAACATTCCCCTGCTATGGTTCTACACTCTGGAACATATTTCCTGCTAGCATCAGGCTGGCTCACAGGAAAGATCTGAAGACCCTGCTCTTGAAGGAACACTTCACTGACAAATGAAGACCATAGACGAGCAAGACGACCTCTACCCTCCCCAATTATGTTCTACTCACCTTAATTGTACAGTGCTCCTTGCTTTGTAGCTGCTCTGCGTGCTCGCACGCTGCTCTGTTAACCCTTTGTTGCCAAACTCCTGCATCGCACAACACTGCAGCATTGTCCTGCAAGGGCTTTGCCGCAGAGGGTCCAATCCTTTGTTCTTAAAGGTTTGGATGCGTGGACGTAGGCGCAACGAATTACATATCGACAGGCAGCGTCTCCTGCATATATCCATAGGAACCAAGCAAGAAAGATTGCATCTGGGCATAGATAGTATAGTATTAGAGGTAGGCATACCAGATAATCAAACGAACAGCTATTCAAATAGGTAGGTCTTCAGCTTTTTTCGAAATGCACCGAGGGATTTGAATTTCATAAGATCAAATGACAGCAAATTCCAAACACACTGACCCGCACAAGGGAAGCGTCTATCGCCCCACAAAACGAATCTTGATGGTGGAACCTCCAAAGATGTTGTCCTGAGGATCAAAGGCAATGGACTGGGTGGTAGGTGACATGCTTTGTGGAAAGATGAATAGGGGCTGACCCATACATACTTGTAAATATTAAGCAGTCTTAAACGGGAGCCTCTGCTGTACCGGTAACCAGTGGAGATTCCTTTGAAACCGAGAGATAGCCGAGTGTCTGTTCAGTGAATACACAAGCCTAACAGCAGCATTTTGGGCAACCAGCAACCACTGTATTTGGCCTTTTGGAATTCCCAAGAGCAGAGCGTTGCAGTAGTCTAACCTAGAGTTGACCAGTACACCGACTACCATTGAGCGATCTTTATCTGGAATAAGTGGCATCAAAGGTTTCAACAATTTAAGGTACAAATGGACAGTTTTAACAATTTCGCTCACCTGCTAATTAGTTTAAATGTGCCTGCCAAATACATCCAAGGTTTTTTACCTTGGATGAAAATGATGTTGGAACCTCAAAGTGCGGGACAGGTAACACATTGTACGATGTTAGCCAGTTTTTTCTTCAACTCAAATATGATCTCGGTTTTAGATGGGTTTAGTTGGAATTTGTTGTCCAGCATCCAGCTTTTTATTTTATTTGCACAGGATAGCACTGTCCATTGCTTCAACAGTTTTTTTTGTTTACTGAACCTAGGTTTGAGTCTCGTTGGCGTATGAATGGTAATGCAGAGAAAATTCAGAGAAAATGTCCTAGAGGGGGCGAGTATAAATGTTAAATAGCAGAGGGGACAGGGAGGAACCTTGGGGCACTCCGCGCTTAATCAGCAAGGGGTCTGAAATTTGTGCACCCATTTTGACGTACTGAATTTGATTGGTAAAAAATCAGGTAAACCAGGTCAAAGATTCTTTGGACACCTGAGCCACCGTGGAGAGTCTGGAGATCAAAATATGACAATCAACTGTATCTAAGGCTGTCGATAGGTCTAGCATGCGATAGGTCTAGCATGCTAATTTCACCCTCATTGGCAGCCTTCAAGATATCATCCCAGACTGATAAGAGTCGTTTCAGTGCCGTGTCCTGGCCTAAATCCTGATTGGTACGTGTTGAATATCCCCTGATCTTCGAGAAAGTTCTGCAGTCGCGCTGTGGCGATTTTGTTCCAGGATTTTGGATGTCCAGGACTGGCCTGCAATTGGGCGATAACTGGCAAGTATTTTATGGCCCAATGTATTCTTCTTCAGAAGAGGCGTAAGGGGTGATTTATTTATTTAAGTGTCCCTGTGTTAAGGAAGCATTTATAACGGATAAAAAGGCACACTTGGGGCAGACTTGTGCCGCTTAGCTAAGTAGGCAGGAATGGGGCTGGAGTTATTGGGCTTTAATTTAAGCATAAGATTAGAAACTGTTTCAAGATCCACATGTGTAAAAATAAACCTGGGTTGCTTCAAGTGTTCCTTCACACTTATCTTACTATTTAACCTAATACCTTATCTAACATAATCCCCTGTGGGCTGAAAGCCGAGAATCAATTTTTGTCCTAATCTGATCAATTTTGTCTGTAAAGAAGACATTGACTACAGTTGCTAAAGCCAAGGTAGGCAGAAGCTGAGAGTGCATACTTGGGACGTGACATTCTTTACGGTTGGAAATAGAGCTTTTGGTCTGTTCTGAGCAAGATCAATCTGTTTTTGAAGACATGAAGCTTTTGCTAAAACAATACTCTTCTTAAAGACTTATTGGCTCTAAGCGGTCTGCAAGTGTCCTAGACCTTATCTGTTGCTTTTCTTTTCTACAATAGTCTTTTTCAGAGTTCTTAAAGATTAGTTATACCATTGATTATTCCTGCTTCTGGAATTGTGGATGCTTTTTATGGAAGCAAGGGTATTGCAGTTATTCTGTAAACAGAACCGAGTCTGATATAAATCGAAACATTTTTTAATTATGTGAGGGAGCGGTCAGACCATGAAGTAGCTGGGCACTTGTAATAGCGTCCATTTTCTTTTTACTGTGTGCCATTTTTGAACTTTGGCAGCTGAGGTCTTTCCATATTGGAGCTGTCCCATTGGGATAATAAGTTACCACATAGTGATCTGACCATGTTACTGGTATAGTTTCCTGATGGCATACCGTTTTCCCTGTAAAATTACTATGTCCAAACAGTGGCTATCTAGGAGATGGCAGCTCGGATAACAGCTGGAGTTCATGGGATTGCAAAATATCCTTAAGCTGGATATATTACAAATTGTTGGGTTCATTGCACCATATATTGAAATCACGCAATAATTCAATGTGAGTGATGTAGTGTTTCTGTTCCAAGATAAGTATTAACGCCCTGTAAAAAAAAAGAGCTAGCAGGGTCCCGGGGTCTATAACAAAGAACTAGGTGGTAAGAGTCATTAGGAGATATGCGTAAAGTACAGGAATTCATTTGGGAGGTTGTGTCCCAAATTGGTGTTTGAAAATTAAATAACTCCAAAGAGGACCTTGCAATAATGGCAACCTCGCCTCCCATTGTCAATTTTGTTTTGACTAATTCATTTGAACATTTTCCGGAACCAAAAGATGAAAATATGCAACAGAGCTTGATTTGAACCACGATCCTGTAAGGAAAACTTGGATGAAATGATCAGGTCATTCAGTGCAGCAGCAGTTTCAACTGCAGATCTGGCCTTAATCAAAGCCACCTGCAAGGATAATGTAGACTGTCATGCTAAGCCGTAGTGGCTATTCAAAATACCAAGTTTCCTAATTGTATTCCGTGCCCTTAAGATAATTGAGCCATGTTCATTTTGCTGCATTGCCTGCAAAAAATCAGTTGAATACTCCAGCATCACACTCTCCCCCCACAACCTAATTTAAAATCTCTACAGCAAAAAGTACAAAATCTTACAAATAATGTGGGGGTAGGAAATGACGTGGTGTCCAGTAATCAGATGCCACGCATGGACTGGTGTGCATCCTTGGGAAATACAGATTAGTACTTGCCGATGTGAAAAAAGATGCAGCGTTCCATGCCGACCACCGAACTATCCCGAACAGGCCCCAACAGGCTTAGCATCCCGGGAATTGAAGTCAGCGGCTTCAATTGTAGTAATAATGAGCACAAAACACACATACACAACTTCCACCAATTTAAAATGCAAATTAAGACCTAAATCATTAAAATTGTATTCAAATTTAAAATGCACAAAGCAACTTGCAAAGGTAAAACTGTTATTTAAACTAAATTGGTTTGAGATAGTTTAACTATCTTGACCAACGAGCGCTGCAGAGTTACTGCACGGTTAACTCATCCCTGTCTATGTGAAACCGAGTTAAACGTGAAACAAAGGAGATGCAAGTATTGTGACTAGAGAAAGAACTTTTGAACAATGAGAGAAAAATGCGTAACAATACCCTGGGAAAAGGAGAAACTCTGCATATTGTACAAAGCCAACATACTGCCTCATCACGAGTTTGGCGGTAACCCTTCAATGCGGCGGTAACGCTATTACCGCTGCATTTAAGGGTCTGCCAAATCACGGGTTTAGAAGGGTTTACCCCCTTCTTTGAGCTGGGGCAAATCTGTCACAATTTCGCTGATTTTCGTTCCTATTACTGCCGCGCTAATACCGCCGCCGGTAGTAGCGCTGAGAATTCCCCATTGCACCCAATGGGGAATGGGAAATTCCCAAATGGGCCCCACAGGGAATGGGGACTTACTGTTCCGCCAAACCCGTGATCTGGCGCTAATGGCACCAGTGGGTTTGGCAGTAACGGTAATAGCTCCGGCAGTAATACCACCAGGGATACCGCCCAGCTCGTAATGAGGCCCATAGTGTTGAAGAGAAAACCAGAGGTGGCAGAGAGCCCAGAAAAAGTAAACAATTGAATCGCACCACAAGTAAAGCACAACAAAGCTCAGAACTTTAACCAAGAAAGGATAATTGCTATGAGATCCCCAAGAAGGATCCTCGCAGGAGAGAAAACCCAATAACCCAATTAAGGAAGTAAAGAGTTTGATCCAAGAAGGCATGAGAGACTATTAGCAGATTATGTTTTTAAAGAAAACGCAATAAGCCAAGGGAGGATCTGTTCCAAAAAGCCAACTGAAAGATCTGTTCCAAAAAAAGTTTAGAGACTGTTGATACAAAAGACTGTGGGGGTCATACGAGTTTGGAGGCAGCCATGGCGCTATTAGCACCATGGCTGCCTCCAAACATGGGTCTGGGTCCGGTGTCACTGAATGGGGACTTACCGGGACATTCCAAACTATGCGGACCCGCTAAGTCCCCATTCAGTAAACCATTCCCCATTCCCATTTGAGCCCCCATAGGGCTCAATGGGAATGGGGAAGGCGCTAGTAGGCGCTGGTCAGACCAGCCGTTCCTGCTGGGACCCGCTAAGGGACCTCGGGATATGGCAGTAGGGGCTTAACAGCACCACCATCCTTAACGGTGCCGTTAAGCCCCTACTGCCATACTCGTAATGACCCCCCGTTAGTAGAAGTACCCTCTGGAGAAGAGACACATTCTTCTACTCTCAAGTGATTTTTCGTAGAGACAAGCACCTTAGTTAATATAATAGGTAGGGAACTACCGTAGTGGAGAAAGGTAGGTGTTATCCTTTTATTTAAATAAAACATTTGGGACCATGTCCTCAGTGAGTCTGTGCCCTTCTTCTGAATCTCCACACAGAACATTGCATAATTGGAATGTACTGACGTTCCTGCTCCATCTCTGTGTATAAGATTACAGTGATCCTTCTTGTGCTAACCCACACTATATTAGTGTCCGTGAACAATCTTGCCATTCTCCTCTTTAGAGACTGAACGATCATAGGCAAGTGTTCCTGGGTGTGCTTCACATGATATGCTTCGTTCAATAGGCCTTTCTCCTGTTCTCTAGGTTCCCCTTTTCTCTGTGTTTCACTAATGTTGTCCCCCCCACCCCCGGACCCTCGAGGCCTCTCTTCCTCAGGGTGTTCTGAGCCAGCTCCCACCTCTGTTTCTCACTGCCTGTTGCTGCCTTGTTTACGTGTTCTCTGTTGTAGCCTGTTGTTTTTTTCCCCTTGTCTCCCTGACCCCTCTCCTCCGTATCCCCTTTCGGTGCACCCAATGTGAGGCTTGGCTCTGTGCAGTGTCCCCATTGCATCTCCCTCTCTTGCCTGCCTTCTCTCCCCTCTATCACACCCACTCTCCTTTTGCTCTTTCCCCCCCCCCCATCTTCTCCTATCCTACTGCTTTCACTAAGACTGGTAGGAAGACGCTTAAGGACACCCTGGCCTCCTGCCCAAGCCTTCCCATCGCTGACACCTAGGTCAGTGCTTCCTCCAGAGAGACTCTTACTGACCTCATCTTTGTCGTTCTTTCACCCAACGTATGGACCCTTCATATGGTTGCTCTTCTCTCTTTCTTCCTCTTCACCCATTAATGGTGGTACCTGATGGGAGGTCCTCTTGGCCTCCTTCCAGTCCTCCAGAGTCATCATTAATGTCTTTCTAAATTGATTAATTGATTTATAAAGTGCTTTACACCAAGGCGCTGCTCAGTGGAATAACATAATACATAACAAAATCAACAAAATAACAGTGGAAGCAAAATAACATTAGGAATCATTCAACAAAGCAGTGAAAAGAGCAATTAACTAAAGGGGAGAGGGGGAGTGGGATTGGGTAGGGAGGGGGAGGGGTGGTGAAGAGATGAAGGAGGGGAAGGGAGAGAGAGGACGTAGGAGAGGGGAGAGAGAAAGTCAGGGAAAAGAATGAGGGGGGAAGCAGAGAGTGGGGGATGTTTCAAGGAGGAGAATGGAGGAGGGATTTAAGGGAAGTGCGGAAAGAGGAAAAGGTCGTGGTGGAGCAGGTTGCGAGAGGGAGTGAATTCCAGTGCAGAGACGCTAGGAGTTGGAAGGAGCAGAAACTGAAGGAGGCACAGGGGGAAGAACGGGAGGGGGAGTAGAAGGAGAGAAGGGAGGAGAGATAAGGAGGAGCAAGACCATGGAGGGATTTGAAGACCAGGCAGAGAAAGTAAAAGTTTAGCTGCAAGTGAAATGGTAGCCAGCTAAGGTAAGAGAGCGAAGTAGAGATGGAGTCATGGGAGGTAAGGAGACAAAGGGTACGAACAGCAGAGTGGTAGATGGATTTAAGGGGGGCAAGATGAGATGTAGGTAGTCCAGAGAAGAGCAATAGAGGAGGCGGGAAAAGATGAGGGAGGAGATAAGGAGTTTGGTAGCATGGAAAGTGTGGGAGGGATGGATTTTGCGCATATTGTAGAGGTGGTAATGGCAAGTGCGAGAGGTGAGGGAAATATGTTGGGAGAAGGAGAGAGAGGAGTCAAAGAGAACGCTTAAATTACGAGCTTGGGGAGAGATGAGATTGGAGGGAGGAAAGTAAATGAAAGGGGGAGGATATGGAGGGGGAAGAGAGTTGGAGGGAAAGAAAAGGACTTCGGTTTTGTCGGTGTTAAGAGAGCGAAAGCGGGAGGACATCCAGTTCTTAATGGCAGTAAGGCAGGAAGAGAGTTTTAGGTGAAGGTCCGTTGAGAAGGAGGAGAAAGAGTTGAGTGTCATCGGCATAGAAATGGTGGGAGATGCCAAAACGAGGAGATAACGGGGGGCAATGAGGGAGGTGTAAAGAGAGAAGAGGAAAGGACCAAGTACAGAACCTTGGGGTACACCGTAATCGAGAGGAAAGGTAGGAGAGGTCCACCCACCCCAGGATACAGCAAAGGAGCGGGAAGAGAGGTAAGAGGATAACCATTTGAGAACAGTGCCTTTGAACCCAAAGGAGGAAAGAGTGTGGAGAAGGAGGGGATGATCGACGGTTTCAAAGGCTGCGGAGAGATCAAGGAGAATAAGGATAGAGGATTGCTTGGCATGGCGAGCAGAGAGGAGGGAGTTCAGGATAGAGGTGAGGGCAGTTTCAGTGGAATGTTTGGAACGGAAGCCCGATTGGGAGGAAGGAAGGAGAGAGGAAGTAGCGGCAAAGGATGAGAGCTTTGAGTAGGCAAGGCGCTCAAGAAGCTTAGAGAGGAATGGGAGAAGAGAGATGGGTCTGAAGTTAGAGGTGAGAAGTGGATCAGCAGAAGGTTTCTTCAGAAGGAATAATCGTAGCATGCTTGAAAGCAGAGGGAAAGGTTGCTGAGGAGAGGCAGATGTTGAAGAAAGAGATAAGGTAGGGGATAAGAAGAGGGTAGATCTTGGGGATAAGAAGGGAGAGGGTCGGATGGGGCGGACGTGGGGTGGGCTTTGGATAGAAGGGAGGAGACTTCTGAAGGGGAAACCGGTGAGAAGATGGACATGAAGGATGAGGGAGGAGAGGGGGGAGGAGGGGAGGGGGAATCGGAGAGGGTGCCATCATGGTCCAGGGGCCTCATCCCAACCTTCTACTATTTGATAGGTGCCTCCCTCGCCTCATCAACCTCCTTCCTTCTCCTGCTTTTCCTGCTACCACTTCTCTGGCTCCTCTACCTCCTTCCTCTACCATTCCAGATCCTCTGCCATCTGCCACCTTTCTGGCTCCCTTGCCGCCTTCGTTCACTACCTCTCTGGCCCCCTTGCCAGCTGCCTCTCTCATGGCTCCCTTGCCACCCTTAGCCTCCTCCTCTGGCTCCCTCACCATCCACTACCTCTTTGGCTCCTCTGCTTCCTCCTCCTCCCTTTACCTCTCAGGCTCCTCTGCCACTTCCGATGTGTACCTCTCTTCCCTGTACCCCTCCACTGAAGTCTGTCAAAAGTGGCAATCTGCTTCACCTTGCTGCTCCCAACTCTTGCTCTGCTTTCAAACACTCCTCTGACATCTGCCACTTCCTTGAACTCCATGATCTAGGTGTACTTGCTCTTACCGAGACATGGTTTAAAGCCAGCTGTCACAAGTTTTGACACACTCCTCCCTGAGGGCTACAAGATCCTCTCCGAGCCCAAGCCCAACAGGCCTGGAGGCGGAGTGGCCCTGATCTTTACTGAGTGGATTCCTGCTTCCATCATCCGCACAGAAACCTACTCCTCATTTGTATGCCGGCTCTGCAGGCTCTCTCTCTCCTGGCTTCTCTCTGACCATGGTCTCATTCCACAGGCCACCTGGCCGGGTTACCCTCTTCCCCTCTTAACGGGCTGACCTCACTTCTCTCCTTTCCACTACCACCCAGCTTCTCCTCCTTGAGGATCTCAACATCCACCTGGACTCTCCAGACTCCTCTGGGCGAGTCCGCAACCTTGCGACTTTGTCCCTTTCCATTCTACCCTCTGGTCCGGCTCACTCTGCTGGGCACACATTGGATGCTCTCATCTCTTCAGACATCCCTCTCCAATCCTCTCACTACTCCTCTCTCCTCGACAGACCTTTCTTCCTACTTCTCACTTGAAGCTTCCTGTACCCCTGGTAAAGGCCCACCCAGCACTGCCACCTTCCAATCGACCTATGAAGCGAGTGACAGTGGCCGCCTTTGTCTCCACTTTCTCTCCACCACCTACTCCTGTGACTGACTCCCATCCTGACGCAGCCCTTTCCAACTTTCCCCTTTCTATCTCTACCACTCTGGGCATCCTTGCCCCTGTCATGAGGATCTGCATGAAGCCTGCCAAAAAGTGCAACTGTTGGTATGACTCCGATATGGCAGCTCGGAAACACAAATGCACAGCAGCTGTATGGAAATGGGGAGCTTCTGTTGTACCCTCTGACAAACTGGCCTGCCCCTTACTCCAAAGGCAATACTGACTCCATCTTCTCTAAAAAGAGTGTCAACATTCAAGCCTGCATCTCTGCGGCCTACATACACAAGGTTTGACCTTGCTGTCTTCCACTTCTAGGAATTGCATTGAACCAGTTACTTGCAGATACAAAGCAGGCAGTCCACATTAGAGCAAAGGATTGTGAGCTCGTGGACAAAACTTTACGCTCAGCTGGGTTGTCCTTAGTATTACTCTGGACCTCAATGAAGCAGTACCAATATTTATTATGCAAGTCTATCTGCAGTCACTTTGTTCGAACATTTATTATTTATTTTAATTAGTGTCTAGTGGAAGCCACTCCCCTAGAAGTAAATCCTCTCTTATTAGAGACAATAGATTTTAATAGACATTTAAACTAAGTTCTTTCAGGTACCCTGCCAACAAAGAAAACGGTGTATCCCAAAATGTCACGCATACATTACCTCCCCTCCTGAATGTGTACAAATAACTGATAACCTATATGTTTTTGAAATATTTGAGATACATTTTTAGGAGTATTGTGAAGTGATTGTTTTTTTTAAATATATAGTTTTATAAAAAAATGTTCAAACAAACATATCCCCCTTGCCCTATTCACCCAGCTCCCATAACTCCATTATGCCCCGCCCCCGATCCCCAGACGGAGTTGCTTAGGGTTTTTCACTCATGCAATTAAGCAATATAGATTCTAGCTTGCATAATGTTCAAAATCCTTAGGTTATGCGGACACCATTGCTCTACAAAGTCACCGTTAAGATAGTCCAAAATCACCGCCCATTCTTGTTGACATTTTTCCTGTTCCCCTTGAAGGTTATATGTCATCCACTCCAAGGCAATTAACCCCCAGTTTGTTTAACCAGACCCTAACCCCCAGCGATTTTTTTTTTTTTTTAATTATTTCTTTTTTTTTTTTTTTTTTATTTTCCTTTTTTTCAAGCACTTGCGATAACCAACCATGCAGCTATCACCATTAATAAAAGCCTTACTTTGAATTTTGGTAGGTAAGCTATTCTCCGGATCAAACAGACCACACATCCATTCTTTAGGTGTCCAAGTTACAACCGGGGGAAACAAGTTTTTAATTTGATTTGTAACCTCTTCCCAGAACTTCCTCAAAGGTGGGCAATCCCATCATATATGTCGCTAGTTACCCCGCCCTCTACATCCTTACCAACATCCCTCCGAAGAAGTCGGGAATATTTTATGTAATGTTTCAGGGGTGAAGTGCCATTGGTACATGACCCTATATCATGCCTCTCTTATCTGGATAGAGCAAGTTGATTTGGGGATACATTTCCATAGGTGTTCCCAATACTTTCTCAGTATATCTGTCTCCAGTGTAATTTCCCATTTATGCATGCCCCTCCAAGCCTGTCCCTTCTTTTCTTACATCAGTATCGAATACAACTATGATACCATTTGTCTATTCCTGGAGTGTGGTAATACATTTTTCAAATGAAGTGAGCTCTCTGCCCGCAGCTTCCCGCCCCCCAGATCTGGCTAGCCAATGTCTCAGTTGGTAATACTCCCAACTATCCTTTTCCACAAGCCCCAATCTCTGTTTGCCTTCCTCAAACGAATAAATATCCCCTCCCTGTGCCGTATTACCCATCTTTGTGCAGCCTACACTCCACCATTGTTTAAACATACCCAGTATCGTCCCTGGAAAGAATTGTGGATTCTCAAATAATGGAGTAAAAGGTGACGGGCGTGTGAACAAAGATCCTTTATCTATTGGGGGATCCCATATATCTAAAACCACTGAAACTATCTGGTTGTCCTTTGTATTTAGAGGTCTACCTTCTCTATACAGCCACAACATCCCTTCCAACGGGCACCCGGCCAATGCACTATGCATTTTTACCCATGATTTCTTAGTATCCCCTGCAAACCATTCCCGGAGTACCCGTAGCTGTGCAGCCTCATATTTTTAAAAATCAACAAGCCCACTGCCCCATTTTCTCTGGATGCTGTTAAAGTTTGAAATGCCACTCTGTGATTTATTTCACCAAAGAGATCTTCAAACCTCTTTATGCAGTGCCTTAAATTAAGACAAAGGAATCTTAACTGGAAGAGCTTTGAATGTATACAATAACCTCAGGAGATTTACCATTTTAATAGTAGCAATCCTTCCTAGCCATGAAATTTGCAGCTGATTCCATTTCCCTAAATCCTCTTTAACCTGCTGCAATACTTGTGGGTAATTGCTATCTAACAGCTGAGAAACCTTCTTTGTTATGTTAACTGATAAATATGTAATAGACCTAACCGCCACTTTAAATGGCGAATGGGAGATTAACACCCCTTTCTGTTGTAGGGATAAACTTAGTTCCAAAAGCTCTAACTTCCCCATATTGACCTTCAGACCCGCCACCCGTTCAACTTTGGTCAATTCTTCCAATAATGCTGGTATCAAGCGTTCAGGTTCCAGCATTGTCAACAGCATGTCATCTGCAAAGGCTGTGATATTAAATTCCTCGCCACCAAACATGATATCCTGTATGGTCTCTCTTGCTGTAATTCTATGCAGGAATGGTTCCAGGTAAATAGCATATAGAAGCGGCAAAAATGGGCACCCTTGTCGGGTGCCCCTGCTTACTTTTATGCTATGAGAAATGTGTTTAATAGCCAATCATAGCGTGGGAGCATAATAGTTGGTCCGAAACATCTGAATAAACTTGGTCCCCATTCCCATCTGTTCCATCACAAAAAATCAAAAAGGCCATTCTACACAGTCAAACACCTTTTCAGCATCTAGAGAAACCAAAGTTGCAGGAATCTGTTTTATATTAACTTTTTCAAGTAACTGGGTAACCTTCCTGATGTTATCTGATGTCTGCCTACCCATTATAAACCCTGATTGCCTGATTTGATACATATGAATCAAACACTGCGCTAATCTTGCTGCAGGATACTCGTAAACCGCTTTGCATCAATGGTTAATGAGTCTATACGACCAACAATTCGTCAGGTCTTGCCCAGGCTTGCTAAAAACCACCACCTTAGCCTCCGACGTTGTTGTTGTCACTGCCCCTTTGACCCCTATCAAATTAACTCCCCCAATATCGGGACCAACTGCTTAGCATATCTCCTATAAAAAGTTGCCAGAAACCTGTCAGGTCCCCGTGCCTTATTTATTGGTAGCTTTCTTATTGCCTCCATCACTTCCTGATCACCTTATCTAAATTCTGTCGCTCCTCCAATGTTGTTCTGCCATATTTATCTCACTCAAATAGCGTTGTATCTCTTGACAATCCAGGTGGCCAGACGAATATAATAATTCATAGTATTGAGTGAACGTTTCCATTCTTTTCTCCATCCCAGTAGGTCTTGACCCGTTGGGCTGTGATATTCGCTGTATCAGCTTTGCAGCCTCTATCCCCTTCAATTGTCAGGCCAGCAGTTTATCTGCTTTATTAGCACGGACGTAATATCTTCTTTAGTTGCCAGTAAAGATCTCTCTGCTCTCCTAGTCTGCAATATATTTAATAGACTATTTAACTTCAATTTATTGGATAATGCCCTCATTCTATGGTTAGGTAGTACAATTTGGCTATCCCACACTTGGATTTCCAGATCCACCTTTATCTTTGCCCTCTGTTTCTCCTGTTGAACTTGAAGTGCTATAAATTCTCCTCGAATCGCAGCTTTAAAAGCATCCCATGTTCCCTCAGGCGAAACCGATTGAGTACTATTAATGGAGAAATATTCCTCTATTTTGAGTCTTCTTTTCTCGGCCGTTCCTTAGTTATATAATAGTTCCCTAGGGAACATCCAAGCCCACAGACCAACCCGCGTTCCTGTATCTCTAAACTGAACCGTTGGGGGGCATGATCTGACAGAGCTACAGATCCCACCTCTATTTCTCTCACCTCTCCCAACAATTTCGCTGCTATCCACCCATGATCTATTCTCGAGAGGGATTGATATATTTATGTGAAAAACACATATATCTTTTTCTCCCCCCTCTGCATCCGCCATACATCCCATAATGTAATTTTGTCAAAATTTCTCTGTAACACCCGTGAAGACTGTACTATTCCTTACTCCTTACCTCCACTCCTGTCTACCTTGGGTTCCCAGGCCATATTAAAATCACAGCGAACATTATTTCATCACTTGCAAAATCTTCCAGCTTGCTCATGACCTCCGTAAAAATGTCCCTTGGCCCTTATTAGGCTCATGCACAATTGCCAAAGTGATTAATCTGCATTCCATTTGCAGCATACAAACAAATATCTTCCATCCGTATCTGCTTTATAACGCACCACCGATACCTTTAATGAATCGCTGAGTCTTATCATTACCCCCAGGGTCTTCCCCACTGCGTTGGATTGGTATATTAGAGTACAAGCGAAACTTCACCAGTAATATATCCACCTTCCTAATATGTGTCTCTTGTAACATAATATACAATTTTTCCTTTTTGAATATAGTTTCCACCCTTTTCTGCTTCACCAGAGAATTAACCCCCTTACATTATCACCTTGAATGTATACTATATAAACATATTCACGTCTAGTGTTCCCCCTATAGGCATATTGGCACCCTTCTGTTTGCCCCCCCTTAACCCCACTCCTCCCTCCCCAAACACATCCCAAGCCCAGGCCCACGATCCTATGACATCCTCCGGGGGAAACCCCCGAGCTAAGGCCTGATGCAAAACCTGGGGACATCCCCACTGGGAAGTATCCTACAGCCTCCCTTGGATTCCAAGACATCCTCCACCAGCCCTCTGCCCCGCAGATCCTTAAACCAACAGTTGTTTGCCCCCACCCCTTCTTTGATGTAATATGCATTGCTTCCTTTTAAGATGTGTCTGCTCCACTCCCTTCGGACCCTCCACCTTGCCCTTCCCCTCGAGGACCATTTAAATTTGTTCCACGCCCACCCTTCTTCCCCGTTCCCACAGACCACTCCAATCATCACATTCCTCGTTGAGTGGAGGGCCCCGCTCGTCTCTCTCCATGCCCCACTTCTTCCTCGATATTGAGCAATGCCAATCCTTCACCGCACGCTGTTATACAATGCTGTACTCTTTCCAAAGTAAATAGTAGGCCAAATAGAACCGTCAATGTATATAAAACCTGCTTCGCCCCAAAACATGCGTTACTTGACTTGTGTCTCTTCGCTTCTTAAGTGTCGCCAATGCCAAGTCTTGATACAGCTGAATTTGCGTCCCATTAATTGTAACATCTCCACCAGCTCTTGCTGCTCGTCAAATGTTTTCTTTCAGAGCATACAAAGGTATTGCTACCACAACATCCCCGGCTCTAGCGCCCGTTTCGCTCCTTCTCCGGCCTACTCTGTGGACCCGATCAATCCCTATGTCATCTGGCGAGACCTCTGTTAGCAAGTTCCCAAAACATTGTTGAACTGTAGTTTTCAGTTTAGAATCTGTGATTATCTCACTTAAACCTGTGATGCGTATATTAGACCTTCTTGAATGGTTTTCCAAATCTTGTGTTTGTATTTCGAAGTTGTGTGAGACTCTTGCTTCTGCCAGACTTCCTCTGATGTCTCTGTCGGGCCTTGCTCAGTGACATCAACTTTCAACCAGCTCTTTCAATTCCCCCTTAACTTCTGTCAAAGAGGATCGCAATTCTTCCCGCAGTGACATAAATTGTTGCTGAAAATTGTCTAAATCTCCCTTCCATCACTCTTAGACATTCTTTGAGGTCCTCTTTGCTGAACGTCATTTCACTAGCTTCCGGAGTGTCCCTTTTCTCCTGATCCGTAGTGCCCTTCATATTGAGTCCTGAACTCGCATCTCCTCTTTGTTTCCAACACCTCTCAATCGGCCCTTCATGCTCAGGCTGAGGTTGTCTTTTGGGCTGAGGGGCCTTGTCTTTAGATTTTGGCATTAGAATTTATTAACTAATCCACTCGCGCTCACTGTATTTACAATGTCCGTCTCTGGTAGTTCCCACTGACTCTATTGAGTACACTAATTTGCCACATCATTGTATTGCACCCGCTTTCAACATTTGTTCCCATTTGCATTTGCATTGCATTTGTCCTGCTGCCTGCAGTGGTAGCCTTATTGGTTGAAGGTACTACAAACACCTAACTGGGGTAAGTCTGCATCATCCTATGCTCTGCAGCTAACGGCAATCACCAGTCGCTTGAGTACTTGACTAGGTGGAGCTATGGAAGCATTCTGTCCCCCTAGGCTCATATGCCGTAGCAAATCCTGCAACTCCTTCCCCTTCGAGCCACCGTGATTCTTTCCTCCACATCCTCCTCAATACATTGGGCACCCCTCCAACTAGTGCATGTAACAACTGTACCTCCTCTACACGGAACGTTTCCACCTCTCCGTTGAGCATGCAGGTCTCTGAGCTTAGCCCCTCCACTTCTAGTCACAATACTGCTTCCTGTCCCTCAATGAGAAGGCATCATTCAAACCACTGTGTTGCGTTTTACTTCCCGGGGCAGCACCGTCCACTAGATCCCTCCTTCCTGTCCGAGGGATGTACCTATTATTGTCCCCAACACTCTCTCTCCCAATGAGTGACTGTTCCTTCCCATCAGGGGCTGTCTTCCATCTAATCCGATTACAGATTCTCCCCTCCTGAATTCGACACCACTTTGGCAGGGGATGCCATTCAATCACATCTTCCTGATCATTGCCTTACATGTTGATACTTTGTTGGCAATGTTTTCGGCTCCGTGTAGAGCTATGAGTTTCACTTCTTAATTTGCAGACAGCTCGTACAGTGTAGCCATGTGCGTCTTCGTGAGGATCACGCGTATATAGGAAGACTCTTACTTTTCACCCAAACCAATAGGTTTTGCAGGCCGTTTCTCCCCCCTTGCACCTCCTATTGCAAGTAGTCCACTGTATTCCTTTCGTGTATGAACTCTGCTTACGGCCATGGCCGTTATCCCTTGTTCAGTGTCAGCCTCACTAGGGAGTCCGTTCCAGTTATGTTCTGACTAGGGCACTGTCAGAGGCGTTGCTATGGGGGGGCTAAGGGGACTATAGCCTCTGGTCTTTTGGTTGTAGCCCTGGATAGAATCTCAGGAGCTACAGCCAAAAGGCTAGCTAGCCCCCAGTCCCGACATTAGCGTAGCCCCGGGTCTTTTCCAGACCTAGCAACACCCCTGGGCACTGTCCCTCAGCAATCGTATGACGGGGCTGCCTTGTTCTATTGCGAAGGCCCTCGTATCCCGATAGTCTTCCCAACACACCAGTTCCACCATAGTCTGACCTGCCACCTTCCACTCATAAGGGCAACACCCTGTTTCAACCAGCTGGCGATATCTTCCCGACACTTAGAGGGAGGGGATGGCAACCTCCCCCAGATGTCTCCTATTGTTGCACACGACCTTCAGCGTTTCTTCCTGGTACCCAGCCCAGCTCCAGACAATGAAGGTGGGCTTGCTTTCGTTTCGGCCCGAAGCAGACCAAAGGACCACACGTCCCTACTCACCAGCCGCCATCTTGGAATCGTAGTGATTGGTTTTTATGAGCATTTCTTTTAATAAGATGTTTTTGAGTCCTGCACATGACCTTGCGAAAAGGCCTCAATAATGGTACACAATACACCTCAAAACGTACTACCTGAAGGCAAGATCACAGGGACAATGTTTTCATTTAAACTGCTATGGCCTTGTGTAAAGTATGGAAGGTGATGGGCGTATTAGCTCCATACCACAGAGACCTCCCCATTTGGAACTGTGTGCCATCCTTGCTGCAAATAGATCTCAGCTCTTGATGCACCTGGGCACAAAATGGGTTTCGTGTACATGGAAGGAAATTGCATGCCTGCAAGCGACATCCCTATGCTTACACAACGCAAATCCTTGCTGTGGTTGCAGTACGCAGGCTTTCAGAGAGTAGTGGGATGGCATCCTGTTGGAGCCTGAGGGTGATGAGCACTTAGGGTATATCCTGTCGGCGAGCGGGAGCCATGGACTGGTGTCTTCCCTCTATCACTTACTCCAGAGCCGCATGGTATTGCCACAACCCACTGCTCGATTTAAGTGGGTAAGGGACATGCAACTTGACCTCACAGATGACCTCTGGGCAGATATGGATGTGCAAAAACACATACGGGATCGTACAACTTGCAATTCAAATGTAAACAACTGAAGGATGCAACGTTATATTTGACTATCTGGCGTCTAATGATAGGAGTATGAATGCCAAATACTTCCATATGATATGGGATTGTCTGCTGCTTTTTCCATTCTGGAGTGATGTATGTAAGATGCCATCGGAGATGACGGGTGTGAACATGGCCCCCTCCCACATGCAATGTTTATTCCACATTTCTAACGGATGCATGAGTACATTTGTAAAAAGTGATGCATTCTACTGGAGTGGATGTGTATGAACCCTCCCACTATGGACCAGTGGTTGCAGACAGTTGTTTGCGCTAATGTTATGGAGGAACAATGGGCCCTCATGCAGCCTGCCAAGTCCTGCCCAAGAGAAAAATGGGACCCGGTCAGAGCACATCTCCTACATGTGGCTCCTCCACAGGACATTTCTGAAGACTCATAGCTGGCTTAGCCTCAGACCTTTACAGGTGTCGAGCCTGCACTGCTGTTGGAAGAGGTAGCCCCTCAAAGTTGCGGTACTATATCCCAATGGGGCCCACTTGCCTTAATAATAATAATTTTGCATTTATATAGCGCTACGAACCCTCAGGTATCTGAGCGCTGCTTCTTAACCATTATTATGGTGCTCATTTATCGACCTCGGAAGGATGAAAGGCTGAGTTTGTCCCTTCCGGAATTCGAATCTGCATCAACAGGCTCTGCACAGATGTCAAAGCAAGCACTCTACTTGCTGTGCTATCGGACCGGCCTTGATCATTGTAAAGTATGCCTCCTACCCTTTGTATTTTCAGTCATTCTGATTTGTGATACATAAAGCCGAGTGTGTTACTAAAGAAAGGTTTCTTTTTTAATTATATTTTGGGGGGGAGGAAGAAATAGTTCTGCCCCAACAAGGAGTAGGAAGAGTAACTGCAGAACTCAAACACTGGGTGGAGAAGGGGTAAAAGAAGGGACTGAGAATATCCACCAAAGGGTAAAACATTCAGAAGCAAGCACCCCAACCCTTTCTGGGAACCCAACCTGCACACTCCTCCCTAGATATCCCAACAGATCTGCAGCACAGCTTAACAAGATGAGACTGCAGCCTCCTGAGAATGTGATTGTCTTACCCTGGTGGTTCATTTTATGTTTAGCTGTGTATCCAAGGGAAGCCCTGTTTGCCAAAGCCACAGCTCTTTCTTTTCATATATGGGGTATCGGGACTCCATGTTGGTGAACAGAGCTCTGGTGTGTTTGAATAGCAGGGACGTGTTTAAATTGTTCCTGTTAATGCCCATCTCCGCTGATGGAAACAAAATCATCATAATACTTCCAGCCTTCCCATTTCAGTTAGGGCCCCAGAGGAGTCTGTATATCCGATGTACAACCTTGCCTCCATCTTCAGTTTGTGTCCCCAGCATGTCCAATAATGATTTCACTTCTGGGTGAAGAGCTTCTACAGTGTCCTTGCCAGAATGGGCCAAACTCTGTCTACAGGCTTTGTAGACGTATGTGCAGGGACTGTGAGCTTTCGATCACCCGCTGTTAAAATGCATAGTTGGTACAGTGACAAAATCCAAAGCTGGAGGCTAGGTGATACAATCCACCATGCAGCATCACTTGATGCAGCCTTTTCTCCTTGTCAGGGCCTGTGATTGGTTCTCTTCAGATACCAACACTACCAATTAACCTTCCCATTATTTTGATTGGTCCAGTGTATTTTTCCATGTGACACTGCAAGGTTACCCCCAATGCCCCCATCTGGAGTCCTGGGCATATTCTGTTAATGAGGCCCATCTATTTATATAAAATGCTTGTGTCCATACTCGGCTGATGCAATTCATCAGTGTTAGGTTGCCCTCTTCTGTCCAGATGGCAAAGTGCACCTCTGTGTGCCCTTCGACTTCAAGAACAGCTATCATTTTAACAAACAGAATGCACACAGTTCTACGTGGTCACCTTCACCTTCCACTATCGCAAACATTCTGAATAATAAGTTATTTCTTTCCACTTTTAGCCTGTGCGCATTTCAAGTATGCAAAAAAGTTGCATGCCATTTTACATCAATAACTTACAAAAGGACACTAGCTAATGATAATTCATTGGTTTTAATATAACTTTTTCAGAGTATTTTCATCCGTGATTTACAACAGTTGTGTATCAGTAGTGCCAACATAACTCTTCTAGGACGCAAGTGCATCTGTTTTGCCCTTTTTTGGGCTTTTTCAAGGCACTAGCACATTGGTTTAGTACATTCTGTGGTTATCAGAAGTACAGTGCAGCATACACATAGTGTTGAAATTTTCATTCAAAATTCATAAGGACTTGTTCCTTATTTTTGTATTAATGAAGGTTCTGATTGAACACATTTCTGTGGTTCTTTATAGTTTCGGTAAGTAGTTCACAATTGTATGTTTTTTCTTCAAGTTATGGGCTAACATAGAAACTGAAACCCTAATCTTCATTTACAGACCAGTCAGTGAATACCGGTTCCTGTGTAGCCTTGCAGCTACTGACTTCCATAAAGTCTGGACTAGTCACAAACCCAATTGGACAATAGAAACTGATTAAAAAAAAAAAGAGTTACAGTGCACAAACTGATTTCATCCACAAACTCCAAAGTAAACTTATTCCTTTCCACCCGCACTACTCTTCACCCAGGGCTCTGTGGTTCCCAGGTTAATGAACAGTTAATTAATGGCTCAATGTTGCAGTCTCTAAAGAGCAAAATGCTGCAGGACGAATGCCTCCACACGAGCTAAAACAAAGTAGATGCTGTAATTATGCTACTTCGCAATCTTATGCCATCATGGGGACTCTGCAATGGAACATGGTTGACAATTGCACGTCTACAAAGACACATCATAGAGGGCCGTGCATTCAATGGAACTTGGATACTGTTCTCATACCGTGCATACCTCTCATTCCATCTGATACAAATATGCTTTTCAAATTCAAAAGAAGACTGTTACCTATATGGTTAGCCTGTTCAATGACAATTAATAAGTCGCAGGGACCTACACCCACTTCCTTGAAGTGATCAGTGGCAATTCCGATATTTAAGAAGGGGGACAGAAGTGACCCTATGAATTACCGACTGATATGGACCTTTAAGATATGCTAGAATGACATATGTCCTGCTGGGAACGTCTAGCATATTCTAAATCGCAAGAGAATTCTGAATCCGGAGATGCTTCATGTTTCAATAACTTGTAATATGGAAAAGCTATTGCAATATGTAGATTCATAAATAATGAATACATAGTCATATATCATTATTGTGATTATATGGGGATGCTTTGCTGATTCATTTTTTGGTTTTTAATTTAAGCAAAGTATTACAGGGTCAGGACCGATAATGTGATTTTATTTATTGTACCTAGTTTTCAATTTCTGTGAATTGCATGTTTTTATCAGTTAATTTTGATCTTAAAAGGATAACTTAGTCTCCTTAATATCCCATGCCATCAAACCACCATAAACGGATGGCCATTGTATTGGTGTAGCACAGGTAAAAAAGGTCATGGTCTACTTGGAAAATGGTTTGTATGATTATTATATTACTAAGAAATAAATCCATTCCTTATGACCTAAAACTGTTAGATGCTGCAAAGGTGAGAATTGTGGAATGCAAACGTGCCTATTTCTCTGTAGTTGTTTTCATATGTTCTGAAAATCCCCCTTTGCAACTCTTCTGCTAAACCAGTAGATGAGTTACTTATTAACCGTAGGTGTGTGTTCTGCTAGAGAGCTGAATGCTTGTCTTGGCAATTGAACAATAAATACAGGCCCGTTTTCAGCTGTATTTGAAAATGTTCTCTATGACATGCAAATAGAAAGCAAGTCATTGGTGCATTTTGTGTTTTTGTTTGTACTTAAATAGTTGATAAAACCTTTTATTACAAACTGTATACTACCCTGTGCATATTGAAATATAATTTGAGCATCAGAAACATTAACCATTTGCTTCCATGTAGTTCAGTGATATTTACATTATATGGATGACAGTCATGGCCAATACACTTGTTTCAGTTATATTAAATTGTTATATTAAATCAGTTTTTACAGTAGAGTGTCTGATAAGAGGAGGGTTTTATGGTTGATATTGTCAATTTGTGTGATGGGTCGATGCATGGGGCATTACCAAGTTTCTTAAGTGATGTAGCTGCAAACAGACAGTGCACCAAAGTCAGATCAACTTAACGTGGGCAGGATTCTATCCTGTTAAGGGCCTTGTCTTTGGCCTCAGTGTTATTGAGGTGGTTAATTAGAACAGCATGGTCTACATGATCCTTCCCTGCTGAGTGGTCCAGTAAAATAACTACAGAGGTAGTGTTGTCCACAAGTGTTTTGAGGATTTCTTCTCTCATGAAAATGAGAAAACTTTATGTAATCCTAAAAGGCTTAAAATTTGGTTGATAGAGATAAAACAGATCTTTTTAATGTTTGAGATATTGAGGGAGGGCTTTTTCAAGAGAGGGAGGATATAACCCTCTTTAAGAAGTCTAGGGATGGCATCCATCTTGAAGGATGCATGACAGATGGAGCTGGAGAAAGCCAGAATGGTGATGTTGGATTTACTAAAGGATTTTTGGCAAGGTGAACAATGTACTCCAGACGTTGTCATACCTTTCAATAGGTTGAGGATGATATTGGGCATGGTGGATATGAAAGAGACTGTGTTCCTTAGTGATGTGTAAACTGGTCTTGGGAAGGACTATTCCCCCCTCATGCTGCCTTGAATCTTTTGGATTTTATTAGCAAAGGTTTGGACTAGTTTGTCAACTTGTTCCTGTGAAGGAGTGGTGATTTGGGAAGGTGTGCTCAATTCTTTAAATATTTTGAATGCTTTAGCAAAATTGTTACTAGAAATGCTCCCTGTTCTGGAAGTGCACATTTACCTTTCTCTTAATCGTGGATCTTTATCCTATGGAGTGAATTTTCTAGGTTGCTTTGAAATCAAGAATCTCCATTTATGGCTCAAATTGTGCTGGTTTCTTCTGCATATGTCTAATTTGTTTACCCTTTAATGAAATTTTCCGAACAAGTGGGACTAGGATGTCTAATAATCAGGTTATTTGCTGTACTAAAGATTTTAGTAGTGTGACCCTATGTTGGAATGTTTGTTAGAGGTTCACCTCTGAAATCTTTCAGAGCGGTCAGACCAAGATAGCAAACTGTTCAGTCAGTCGGGAAATGGGGATTGGCCTTATATTGATGGTGCCAGTTACTCTGGATCCATTGCTGATCTGATTGTGATATGAACTGGCCACTGTACTGGGATGTGGAAAGATCCAACAATTAAGGTATGTCAATTCCTCTGTGTGGGAACATTAACTCAATTGGTGAAGTCCTGATTGTCCATGATGGACCTGAATTGGTGCACCACTTTGTTCAGTCGTGGAGTCCAGCCATATGTTGGGGTCTCCCAAGATCAAGATCTTATCTGTGTCGGCAAGAATATGCTGAGGTCAGACTATGCATGCAGATATGGTCAAGGTTTGTGGTCTGTGGGATGTATTGACCCACTTTGCTATACTATGCGGTATCACTCTGCTATTTATGGTGCAAGAAACCGCAACAATGGCAGTAAAACTCTTGTGTGTGCCAAAAACCTCCAAAACGGTGTTTTCCAACACACAAAAAGATGGCTGCACAACCTGCCACCCATGGTGCATGTGTGGTGGATTAGAGCACACATTACAGGAAATGTACCAGTGGGCTCCATGACAAGGAAACATGGAGTACAGAGGGAGAAGCAAAATGAAACCCAAAAATGTGCCTGTAAATGACATTTATTTTTCTGCGAAAACTCCAAAAGCCCTGTACATAATACTGTTTCAACACTCAAAATCTTGCTTGGCACTAAAATTAATTTAATCTAATGAAGCACTGTGAATGTACAAAGTCCTAAAATGTGAAGAGCAAAATATTTTCTCAGAAAAACTGGATTGCCTGTGAATGACAGCCCCTGTCAAAATCTGTGTGCAGCACACTGGGCTATCTGTGAATGACAGCCCTGTCAGATAGGCTCTCCTGATGAAACTTCAAAGTTATCTAAACTAAAAGTCTGTCGGATTAGCAAACATAAAATGATTGGTGTTAAAAGGAATACAGATCTCAGTTGTTTTTGATTCCACAGGTTTAAAGCTAAGAATGTAGTTTATCTATGCCATTTGATGCAACACGTTTGGTTTCTACTGGATTTTAAGTCAAGAAATTAAGAATAAATTGGCCTGGCTGGGCCTGCAAGAAGTGGAAAAACAGGTTTCCCCCAAGGGGAGGGAAATCCTCTCACAAGAAACTCACTGACATATGATTGTGGGTTAGGCCAGACCTTTGTCTACAACCAAGGAATGAACAATGGCAGATCCTCCAGGCCAGGAAATGGACGTGTGAAAAGGTCGTAAACTGCTCCTAGAAGGAAATCCAGCAAAGGTGGGGGCTACTCCTTTCTCGAGAGACAGACAAAAGGATGACCATTTGCTGCTAAGAATAAATAATGAACAATTTTTAGAAACTCATAACTTGTTATCCAAAGTGGTAAAAATATAAAAAGGACAGATTTGTTAGTCTAATTTTTGGCTTTACGTTTCAAGAGGCGGTGGAACTGTGTAACATATTCTGGGCAGGAATGGCAATATGTGGTTTTATGTGAACTGAATTAATGCTAGAATTGTTAAACTTTACACACACATCCCTATTGTAAACATACATATTTGTGGAAATTTGCAGAAAGTTTGGAAATTGTGTTCATGGCGAAATGGAAAACATTCTGCAGAAAGGTGAAACAAGGTCTCACAGCTGCAGAATTTTGATGAACAGATACTACATAAAATATGGAATCTTTGTGTGTGATTTTTGTAGAGGGTACCAATGTATAAATATGTATTCAGGACAAAATTCAATTTTAATACTAGTGGCTATGGGAGGTTTCTAAGGTCTGTAAAAGCCAAACCATAAATGTGACATTATCCGTCCTTGATCAAATCATGCAGATGCAAGGCAGAGATGAGGCCCTGATCCAATCCCAGTTCACAGGGGCAAGCTTAGTTAAGCTGGCCCATACACCCATTTTTGTGATGTCATTTGAAAGGCTAAATGGAGACAGCTGACAACACATAGGGGCTCACTCTTCTGATTCCAGCGAAGCCTTTATCTAGCCTTTAACATCCTTCCAGATCCAGATGCCAAGAATCTTTCCAAGCAGTAGCTGAACCATTTTCCGCAAGGTCTCAATCCTCAAACTTATTCTCAAAACCCATTGTAGCGCTGTGGTGTGGAAAAGCATCCTGAAGTAGCATCCTGGAACTATCTGGCTTGCTACCATAAGGCATGCCTGATGAACTCGCCAGCCCACTGATTTGAATACCCAGAAACAAGAAGGGCAGATCCTGTGCAGCTCTGGTGACCGGCCTAGCTGATCCAGTCCCGCGCCTGATGTGGTGTCCTTCCTTGATAGACCAAATCCATTGACCAGAACCGTGACTGTCCAAAAATCTTAAATCCCTGTGGATTGTGAGTATTAAATGGACGCTAGAGAACTATTGTCTACCTTGTTTATCTTGTTCCACTCTAATCTTTGAACTATCCCTACTTTCATAACCAGTAACTGTGTCAATCTTTAGTGACATCTTATTCTGTCTAGTTGCTAAAATGCCATTTTCATAGTCCTCTTATTTGTGTAACTCTGATCCATAAATCCCACTTTGAGTCTTTGGACTGCTGCCGCCGGGGAAGGTGATGGGGATCTGTTACTGAAGTCGTGAATCAGTCTCAGAGCTTACTTTGTCCCAACTTGGTTGCCTAGCCCAAATGCTCTAGCCTTGAATAAAAGCATAAGCCATATTTTCTGATTCTAAACTGAAGTCCTTGTCCATATTTGTTTCTTTATTTTCGAAAAACACCTCTCACTAAAACCTCCATAACTCCCTCCGTTTTTAAGATGGAAGCAACATTTCAACTCCCACTTGTACCTAACATCCTTGGCTATCTCTACAACCCCACGAAACCGCAGTGCTAAACTGTGCAATTGACCCGTTATATAAAAAAACGCATAAGTAAAAGTTTGCCGCAAATTTCCCTGTTGAAAAATGTACACGTGTGAATTGCCTTTAAATAATTCCCTACTTGGCCTTTGAGATTTCAAATGTTTTCTTTTGATTAATCATTGCTTGTGGTTGCTTGCATCTGTTCAAAGCAGCTCCCCTAGAAATGTATAATAATTTAAGCATTTTTAACCACATTTGGTGTTTTTGCTCAGCCAATTTCAAAGCCATTCTGACAGTTGAAAAGTCAATTCCGTTTTTCTCTTGTGTTTAAAGGGGGAAGGTGGGAGTGATCTTCTGTTTGATCTGTGTTATTCCTGAGTACCTGCTCTCTCCTCACATCTATTAAATTGCCTGTTGGTGGGTTGAGGGGTGTTGCAGGGGGAACCCCTAACAATTGTGTTATCTGTTCCAAACCAACACAAAAGTATTCGTTTCTGTGCTGCATTCTTTTTGTGTTCATTACTTCATTCCTAGTGCATTAAAGATATTATTCATTGTTCCTGTCACCCATTGGTGATTGTTACCTATTAAAAAATATATTGTGATTTAAATTCTAAACAAATAAATATTTACCTTTGCAAACTAGCCTGATTCCTGGTTCAGTGTGACTGGGGTGGGGGGGGGGGGGTGGGGTCTCAGGTGAAGGGTGTGTATATCATTCAGAAAGGGTTTCATTTGCGCACTACATGCTAGGCGAGACTTGGGTGTGTGCCAGATTGAAATACTTACAGGTCGATAGTTTCATGTTAGTGCTTGTAGTGTGGACAGTTATTGGTAATAATTGTGTATTTGTCTGGAAATAAGTTACGTTATTTTGCATTTATATAGCACCTTATGTACCATTGGTATGATCTCAAGGCACTGGTAGGTTGAACGCCCTCGGGAACCGAAGTTCAAGTCAGTAGAGAGAGAGAGTCATAAGGTGCGTGTGAGCACCGGATATGTGTGCAGCAGGCGTGGCATTCGTGTGATAGCTGCTTCTTAGCGGTAGGTGTGGTGGTTGGAAGATCAAGAGTATGTGTTCGTTCTCGCAAGTTGTTTCCAGACCGATTCTGGCTGCGTAAGGCCTGAAGAGAACGCCTAGGCTGGAGGGTGCGTAACCAGCTGTGTTTAGTTAGGATGATGGGCAGTATGAGGCAAATGATGGTATGAGAACAGCTATACCGAATGTGTCATAGTATCGCTGTGTTCTAGTTGAGTGGTGGTGTATAGAAAGGAGTAAGCGTGGAGATGTGAAATGGTGGTTTACCTTAGGTGCTTGAGATCGCGCACACCATTAGATTCATGTACTCTGACCGTTCCATGCACTCGACTGTTCCATGCACTCCAAACTGTTCCATTCACTCCGTTTTATGCGCTCCAACCATTTTGTGCTCTTAAACCATTCTGGGCACTCCAACCATTCTATGCGCTCCAACCATTCTATGCACCCCAGCCGTTCTATGCACCCCAGCCGTTCTATGCACCCCAGCCGTTCTATGCACCCCAGCCGTTCTATGCACCCCAGCCGTTCTATGCGCTCCAGCCGTTCTTTGCGCTCCAGCCATTCTATGCGCTCCAGCCATTCTATGCGCTCCAGCCATTCTATGCGCTCCAGCCATTCTATGCGCTCCAGCCATTCTATGCGCTCCAACAATTCTTTGCGCTCCAACAATTCTTTGCACTCCAACAATTCTTTGCCCTCCGCCGTTCTATGCACTCCGCCGTTCTATGCACCCCAGCCGTTCTATGCACCCCAGCCGCTCTATGCACCCCAGCCGCTCTATGCACCCCAGCCGCTCTATGCACCCCAGCCGCTCTATGCACCCCAGCCACTCTATGCACCCCAGCCGCTCTATGCACCCCAGCCGCTCTATGCACCCCAGCCGCTCTATGCACCCCAGCCGCTCTATGCACCCCAGCCGCTCTTTGCACGCCACCATTCTTTGCACGCCACCATTCTTTGCACGCCACCATTCTTTGCACGCCACCATTCTTTGCACGCCACCATTCTATGCACTCCACCATTCTATGCACTCTATCCATTCGATACACTCTGCTTCTAAACATTTTGATTGTTTTATGCACTTCAGATCGTTCCATGCACTCGAATCATTTTTGTAGGAATTCAGTCCGTGCCCTCTGTCTGTTCCGTGCATCCAATCCTTTGCATGTTATGGTATCTTATTTCGCATTTATCTAGAACCTTGTGTACTGTTGGTATGATTTCAAGGTGCTGGTAGGTTGAATGCCCTCGGGAACCATAGTTCAACCGACCCATGCATTCCAACCGACCTGTGCACTCCAACCATTCCGTGCACTCCAATACGCACCTCCGCTCCACACATTCATTCTCGGCCCTACACACTCTTCCTCCGGCCCACACACTCTTCCTCTGCCCCACACACTCTTCCTCTGCCCCACACACTCTTCCTCTGCCCCACACACTCTTCCTCTGCCCCACACACTCTTCCTCCGCCCTACACTCTTCCTCCCACTCTTCCTCCGCCCCACGCTCTTCCTCTGCCCCACACACTCTTCCTCTGCCCCACACACTCTTCCTCTGCCCCACGCTCTCTTCCACCCGCCCCACGCTCTCTTCCACCCGCCCCACGCTCTCTTCCACCCGCCCCACACTCTCTTCCACCCGCCCCACGCTCTCTTCCACCCGCCCCACGCTCTCTTCCACCCGCCCCACGCGCTCTTCCTCCCACCCCACACGCTCTTCCTCCCACCCCACACGCTCTTCCTCCCGCCCCACGTGCTCTTCCTCCCGCCCCACGTGCTCTTCCTCCCGCCCCACGCGCTCTTCCTCTGCCCCACGCACTCTTCCTCTCGCCCCACGCACTCTTCCACCCGCCCCACGCTCTCTTCCACCCGCCCCACGCTCTCTTCCACCCGCCCCACGCTCTCTTCCACCCGCCCCACGCTCTCTTCCACCCGCCCCACGCTCTCTTCCACCCGCCCCACGCTCTTCATCCATCACATGCATTACATCCATCTCGTGCACAGCTTCACGTGTCGTGCGCTATATCCATGTGATGCATTTGCTTCATCTATTCCAATCGTTCAGTTCATTCCATACGCTCTGTCATTCATCTATCTGTTCCCTTCACTCTACCCGTTCCGTGCACTCGGTCCGTATCATGTGCTCAATCCTTTCCATCTTCTCGGTCAGCTTATTCCTCTCGTCTACTTCGTTCATCTCGTCTAATTCATTACTTTCATCTATTTCGTTAATTTCATCCACTTCATTGCTTTCATTCAGTTTATTCCTTTCCTTCACTTTCTACTTTCATCCAATTCACTCTTTCTATTTAGTTTATCTTTTTTAGTTTACATTTGGCGGTTATTGGTTTTATATTTCTCACTCGGATCATGATGCTGGATTGTCGTTTATGAGAAGGCGGCTTTTGGCTAAGGCCATTGATTGCTGTTATCCAGTATGACTTGCGCATCGCTTTCAGGGGAAGAGCCATGTTTTCAGTAGTTTGCGGAAAGACATGAGGTCTTCTGGAAGTCGAATGTGGGGTGGAAGTGTGTTCCACAGAGTCTTGGCCAGGGCTGAGAATGATGATCCACCTAACCTGACAGAGTTGGTTTTTGGTATGACTAGGAGGCCGGCCGAGCTTTATCTTAGAGTGCGTAGAGGTTAGTAGGGGTTTTAGCTTGTCTTGGAGATATTGTGGTCTGGTTTTATGCATTGCTCGGTGAGAGATGCATAAGGTTTTGAAGGTCACCCTTCGGGCAATTGGAAGCCAGTGCAGAGTTTTAAGGGCTGGGGAGATGTGATCTCTTGGGCCAAGTGATAGTAGCAGTTTGGCAGCAGCATTTTGTGCTCTTTGTAGTTAAGTTAGTTGGTACGCGTGGAGTCCGAGGTAGAGGGGGTTGGCGTAGTCCAGTCTTGACATGACAATAGACTGGATCGCGGAGAGTCTGTTGGGAAGAGTTTTAAGATGATAGTGGCAGGACTTGGAGACATTGTTGACTTGGAGCGAGAGGGTTAGGTCTGAGTCTAGGGTGCATCCAAGGTTTTTTACTGAATTTGAGGGTGTGGGGGTATTGCCCATGGCAGATGGCCGGGGTAGCGGGTGCGGAAGAAGTTCAGTATTGCCACATACCATGATTTCAGTTTTGGAGGGGTTTAGCAAGAGATGGTTTTTGGTCATTCATCGAGCTACGTTGAGGCAAGAAGCGAGGTCAGGTTGGCAGTTGGGTTTTGAATTCAGGAGTTTTAGGATCAGTCATGTGTCATCTGCGTAGTTGTAGCACAGGATATCGTGGGAGCGGATTATTCATGGGAGGGTGGAAATATAGAGGTTGAACAGGAGGGCTGATAGGCATGCTCCTTGTGGAGCTCCAGTGTTGACCGGTCAGGCGAGGGAAGCATAGGTCGAGAGTAGGGTTATTTGGTTCCTATTGTCGAGGAACGATGCTATCCATTTCAGAGCGTTTCCACGGATTCCTAGGGAATGGAGGCGATCAAGGAGGATTGAGTGGTTGATTGTATCGAAGGCGGCTGATAGGTCAAGAAGGATTAGTGCGGCGCATCCCGCAGAATCGGCAGTGTTTTTAAGGTTATCCCCGATTGAAGTTAGGGTGGTTTCGGTTCGGTGTTGGGCTCTGAAACCTGATTGAGCGGGGCCAAGGAGATTGTTGGCTTCGACAAAGGCATTTTAGTTGGGAGTAGGCAGTTCGGCCAATGAGTTTGGTGAGGAACCTGGTGTTTGAGATGGGGCGGTAGTTCTTGGGATCGAGAGGTTTGAGGGAAGGTTTTTTTAAGGAGAGGTTTGACATGCGCTGTTTTGAATGCATTGTGAAAAATTCCAGAGGAGAGGGAATCGTTTATGATGTTTCTTGCGTGTTCTCCTGCGCAGGTAGAAGTAAACATTTCTTTGAGGGATGTGGCTGGGCATGGGTCGACCGGGGAGCCGGATGGTTTGCGGGCAGAGAGAAGTTTGAGAAATTGGTCAGATCAAATTGGAGTGAAGGAGTCGAAAGTTGGTAGGCTAGCGGTCGTAGGTGGTGGGGTGGCAGGAAGGGCGAGTGGATTGCGTGGTGGGTGTATTAGAGCTAATTTGTTGGTTAGCAGGTTTGTTCTTTCGAGAGCTGTGGTGTAAAAGTGAGGAGAGAGTGAGTCGCATAGTGATTGTGAGGGGGTGGGACGGGCGGTGGTACATGAAGGTTTGGTAAATTCTGCGATGATTTTGTGAAGTTCTTTGCTGGGGGTTTTACAGTTTAGGATTCAGGAATTGTAGTGGGCTTTTTTAGCTTTCCGTATTTCAGCCTTGTAGTGGCGGTGGTGCCGGGCCAAGGTGGATCTGCTCAGGGTTGTATTGTTGTATTGTCTTTCCGCCATTTGCGTTGCAGGGATTTATATAGCTGTTTGGCGGTCTTCATTTCTGACGTGAACCACCTAGGAAATTGGCCCTGGCGAGCTGATGGTTTACAAGAGGGGTTGAGTGGAATTTGAGAGGAGTTGAGCCAAGAGTCAAAGGCGTCGGAGGTTAGTTGTTCGTTGGGTAGGCAGGTCGGGGCAGGGGACCGAAGGAGAGCATCGGCTAGGTCGGGAAGGATCTTTAGTTTTTTTCCAGCATTTGCGTAGGTTCAGAGGTTCTTGTTCGGGTAAGGGGAGCAGGATGGGTGAGCGAATGGCGAAAGAGATAATGAAGTGATCAGACCAGATGATAGAGGTGTGGGGGTTTAGATGAATCAGGTTGTGGGAGCAGAAGATGGCATCAAGGCTGTGTCCTTTATAGTACGTCGGTCCGTTTATGTGGGTATGGAGGTTAATCGCGTCTAGGCCGTCAACCAGAGAGTGGGTCATGGGGTTGGTGGGGATCTCAAGCCATATGTTGAAGTCTCCTAGAACAGTGAGGGTGGGGTGGTTTAGTTGGAGGGTGGCGATAGAATCGCAGAGGTTGTTTGAGGTTGGAGGTAAAAATGGCCATTTACCAAGGACTGGTTCAAGGATAACAGTCACCTTGGCGATCAACAATAGAGAGATATTCACCACATTTCTTTTGATGATTTGGCATTTATGGTTCTATGTTGTTTTCTGGTAATGTGTCGGTATGCTGTGGGGGTGCCATGGGGTTTATGGTGCGGTTAGACGAAATGTTATGATTCCAGGTAGTGATGTCTGATGCTATACCTGTGCTCAGTCTGTCTGGTTGTGTGAGATAGTGAGCTACACTAACCAGAGGAGGAGGGTTATTGTTGCTGGTAATGCTCTGTTGTCTTAATGTAGATCTATCGATCCAGTTGTCCTGAACATTAAGGCTGCTGTAAGTTCTAATGTGGTATAGTTGATTATCTATCCTGGCTTTGCTATGGCTCTACAGCTGAGTATTGTAGAAGGAAGGTTAGTTACTATTTTGAGCAGCTTGGAGAAGATGCCAGATAGTGGTGACAGGCTGGTGTGTTTAGCCTGGAACATGTTGGTTTCTCTATCGCACAAATTGATCAAATTGAGCCTGGTTGTGAAGGCAGGCGAAGACGCAAACTGCTGCTCCCGCTGGGGAGCAGCCCATTTGCTTACTTGCGCTGCTAGCTGACATTCTCCTGCATCACCCCAGTTTTGTCATGCTTTTGCCACATCGTCACCACTCAGGCCTGATGTGTTTGCTTTTTCATACCTTCCTTAGCTTCCCGTAGTGTGGCATGCCCAGCATATTCGCTTGCTGGTCTTCATTCAATATTCACCCTAGTGTCCACTACAATATTGCTCCTCTCACTAGCCTGTTGCACTATAGTTATTACTATTCCTATGATTTCCTGAATTCCTACTTTCTCTACCTCCCATGGTCCTGCTCCTTATTTATCACATTGTAACTACTCCATTCCCATTTGTTCTTCTCATGTGTCCTCTATTAACTTGTCTCTTTGGAATGCTTGCTCACTTAGTAATAAATCTCACCCAGTCCTGGATATTTTTCTTCATATGAACTTTCTACGTATTACTGAGACTTGGATTTTGTGCGTTAACACAGCTATCTCTGCTTCCTTTTCTACTTCTGCTACCTCCTTCTGGCACACTACTCTTTCTGTTGGCCGAGGGGGTGGAACCAGCCTTCTTTTTCTTTCTTCCTTTAACTCTTCCTATTTCTTGGTCTCTTCTGACTTTCTCTCTTTCGAAACTCACTGAATACTTTCTCGTATTCATTGACTATTTTACTTGTTTATCATCCCCCCCTGGCCCTGTGACAACATTTTGTGATGGCATGGGCACTTTATTATCTGCCAATTTGCCATGTTCAACCCTGTTTTTACTTCGGGCGATTTTAATTGACATCTTTCATCCACACGCTCTTCTATTACATTTCTTGCTATTCTTGACTTCTATTGTCTTTCTGCTCTTCCTACCCTTCCATCTCATGTATCTGGATCTTGTCTGGATCTTATTTTTGTATCACCATCTACTGCCTCTGTTGTTGCTCAACCTATTTACTCTTCTGAACATCATCGTCTATCTTTTTCTTTTCTCCCTTCTTCTCCACTAGCTAAACCTTTGTGCCCTGATGGACCTACTTACTTTCGCCAGGACTTTCATGCTTTTGATTACTTCCCTTTTTGCCTCTTCTTGTTTCTCTAGCCTTCCTTCTTACTGCTTGTTTGCTGCTCTATCCGCTAATGATGTCCGTCCACTGCTCTCGATTCTTCGCTCTCCTCCTCGCTTGATTCTCTATACCCATCGTCTTCCTTTTCTCCCTCTCGAAAGCCTCCTCAGCCATGGCTCACTTTTTATCTCTGTTCTATGCGTCAAGCCTTTTGCCGTCTTGAAAGACGCTGACGCAAAACTTTGTTCGACTCCGATCTTTCCTTTTATTCCTATCATGCACTATACAACAAGGCTCCCCTGGTAGCTAAATGTTCGTATTACTCTGATCTTCTATGTGTTCAATCTGCCTACCGTCAGCGTTTGTTTCAGACACTTTCTTGTCTTTTTTTTCTCCTCCTTCGTCTGACTGTTCTGTTAATTGTATCCTAACTGCCTCAGACTTTGCGTCTTATTTTTTCTCAAAAGTGGCCACTCGTAGCTGCCATTGTTCCGCCCTCTCTTCTTCCTCGCCTCCACTTTCTTCTCATATTCTAACCATTTCATCATTTTCACCTATTTCTAATTCTGATTCTTTGTCTTTTCTACCTCATGCCCATCCCACAGCTTCTCCTTCTGACCCTATTCTTTCTTCACTCCACTTCCCCTCCTCTTTTAGGCACTGCACAATTCTTCCTATTCTGAAAAGGCCCTCGCTAGATTCTTCTCTACGAGTGAACTTTCATCCAGTCTTACTTTTTCCTTTTCTCTCTAAGATGGTCAAACGTTTTGTCTATTCTCAGGTTTCAGTTTTTGTCACTGAAAATTCTATCCCTCCTTGTTTCCAGTCAGGTTTCCGTCCTCTCCATGAAAACTGCTCTTCTCTTGGTCTGTGACTCTCTTCTCTCTATTCTAAACACTCTTTTCTTCATATTCTACTGGACTTGACGGCTGCTTTTGACACAGTGGATCACACTCTGTTCTTAGCTTCTCTCTTTTGTTGGCTTTTCTGGCTCTGTTTTAGCTCAGTTTCGGTCTTATTTATCTAATCTTAGATACTTGGTAATGTGGGCTGGGACCTCCTCTAATACCGTACCTATTCTTCAGTGTTCCCCAGGGTTCTATTCTGGGACCTTTTCTCTTCTCCCTTTATACTCCCCCCCCCCCCCCCCCACCTCTTCCTCCCCCCCCATGGCGGATATTATTTCATCCTTCGGTATCTCTCATCATTTATTTTGCGGATGATACCCCGCTCTGTCTTTTCCTTCCTCTGATTCTATCCAAGACAATTTTACTTCTTATGTCTGAGCCATCAAAATGTGGTTGTCTGATCACTTTTTTGTCCTGGATACTATCAAAACGTAAGTTCTATTTTTCCCAGCGAACACTGTGCCTTCTCCTTCTTCCCATTCTGTTTCTTTCCAGCTTCTTTTCTTCCTATTGTTTACTCTGTGCAATCTTGGTCTCTTTCTTGACACGGATGTAACCTTTTATAATCATATTTTGACTATATCTCGTTCCTGTCGTTATCACCTTTTCAATATTTGGAAAGCTCGCCCTTTTCTTACTATTAACACCACTAAACATCTGATTTCTTCCTTAATTTTCTCAAGTCTATTCTACAGCTCTACTTTACTGTTAGGTCTTCCTGTTTCTCGTCTGGCTCTACCAAAATCTGTTTTTAATGCTTTTGTTCATCTGCTATTTTTACTTTTTCCTTGTGATTCTATTTCACTGTCGCTATCTTCTCTTGGATGGCTATCTTTTCTCTCACATTTTAAATTTCTTAGTTATTGTATTTAAAGCTCTCTATGGACTTGTGGCTTTGTATCGTTCATGTCTTGTGTCCCTTTACGTTCCCTCTCATGTTCTTGGACTCAATTCCTGTTAGCAGTCCCTCGACCCCTTTGTGCTCAGTCACGGTTTTGCACTTTTCTGTAGTTTGCCCCTTACCATTGGAACTCTCTTCCGCTCTTTGTTCTGTTACTTCTTATTCTTTATTTCAAACTACTCCTAAAAACGACTTTCTCCAGCCTTAAGTTGAAATTTTGCATCGTTTGTTAATTTACCTTCATTGTACTGTAAGTGTATTTGTTCAGTGCTTTAGTGTAAAGCGCTATATAAATTACACATAAAATAGGAAATACAAATACTCAACAAAAAAAATCCAACATTGACTCAATAGCATAATTTAAACAAGCCTTGTTGTATGCACTTTAATGTTTGTCAGGTACATCGATCAGAGGCTCTCCTGTCCCAATAGCAAAGTTAAAAAGAACAGAAACGATGTGGCATTGAGGGCACACAGCAGATTAAGAAGCACAGTTGGAAAAGAACCTGGAAAGGTAATGGGGAATACTTGCATTGATTATATTTGCAGGTACAATTAGCCCGCTATAATCATTGTGCAATGAAGTCTGAAAAGGTCACTGTAAACTGATGGAAAATTATGGGACGAGAGGTAATGGTTAATCTGACGATATGTACCAACTCAAAACGGATAGTGTGGCTGCATAATCTGTGCTGCTGGGGAAGAGATGGTCTGAGATCAGGTAGCCTGCGCGGTGGGTCTTCGAGTGGACTGGTTACTGGAGGACAGGGATTGAACGAAGCTTGAGACATAGACCTCAGAGTTTTGAGGGACTGGGACAAGGAGCTGCTCACATGGCAGATTAGATTGTAGTTGGAGGATGGCCATGTTGTAATTGGTGATGTGGGTGGGAAGGGTGAGACTGGCAAAGAGGAGTTTCCATTTGCCAGCTCCGCTACACCACTCTGCCCTGTCGAGAATAATAAGAGGTGGTTTGGGCCTCTCACATGGGGAACAATGGTTCAATGTGCTCTCTCGGAGCATCACTGGCAGAAGATGGAGGCCTGAAATGTGGGTGGGCATAACAAAGGGTTTTGGTATTTCTTGGTGGAGCACTAGACAAGTGGGCAATGATGATGGGTGCCTTGCTGCTGGGTCAACATGATCTTAAAAAGGCCCTTACTGTGGTGCAATTTTGTGACTCACTTCCCTTGTCAATTGGCAATGAGACTGTGATATTAACCTATGGCTGAATGGGCAGGCCAAACCTCCACAGGCCACAAGCATGTACCTAATAAAGGAAAGGATCCAGTCTGGGACACACTAAATAGGGAATCATCTCTGTCGAGTCCTGGCTACTGTCTCCATATACACCAGAGACTCATGAACGCATCTCAGTGGCCCCGTGTTGACTACTGTGATGAATCCCGGGATTCTGTCACTTCTTCCAAGGGGGCGGGTGTCCCTGTGAGGCAAGGGGTAGAGGCAAGTGGCTTGTCACCGGGAGAGACTCCCCCCCCCCCCCCTGTAGACAAGGACTCCTGTTTCTAATGAAGAACTCCTGAAATAACATGTCACCAACCCACCTCCTAAACCATCTAGTGAAGGAACATATGAAGAACAAACTAGAATCTTTTCTTCCCAATCAAATCTTATGGTTGTACTTCTAGAGAAACACTTATGGTACTGAGAAGATTATTACTAGAGGAATACAAAGTTTTACTCAAACACAAAAGAAGGACTTTGACACTCCGCCAGGGAAGTCCCACAGCAATCTAATAAATCGAGACCGAAGGCGGGAGAGAGCCCGGCAGGTTTTAATCTGCTGGAAGTAGAATGCTGAAAGAAACTTGGATGCAGGGTGTCCGATGGAGAGAGAAGCAAGAGAGCAGCCTCTGACGTGTGACGCTGGAGGGTGAGAGTACTCGGGAGACTTTAGTGAGCATAAGCTGTCTCCTGAGCTTGAGAGACGGACAAGTGTTAGCGTGACTGTGTCGCGGTGGACCTGAAAGTCCATGAACAGCGCTGATATCACTGGTCCTAAGTTATTGTGGAGTCAGCAGGCCGGCGGTGAAATGAGGAAACCAGAAACCATCCTGACAAGTAAAGAAGAGGATCCCAGCCTGTCGGAAAGCCTGGTGATGTTATCTTGGAGTAATCCAGGTAACTGGGAGAAAGGCAACCCCAGGAGGTGGACTGAAGAGTGTTACTGGAACACACATACTCGTCACAGTAAACACAAAGTATTAAGAATATGTCGAGAGAGTGAGAAACATTACTGGACCGCCCATACTCGTCCCATTAAGATCTAACTGTTAAGAGAACCTGAAGAGGGAGTGAATCAATACTGGAACAGTCATACTCGTCCCAGCAGATAAAGAGTGTTAAGAATGATTGTGAGAATCATTACTGGAACGTTCACTCGTCCCAGTAAGAACTAACTGTCAAGAGACCACGAAAAGAGTGAAAATCTATACTGGAACACTCATACTAGCCTCAGTAGAGACAAAGCATCAAGAGTATACAAAAAGAGTGAGAATCATCGCTGGAATGCTTCCACTCATCCCAGTCAGGACAAAGTGCCAAGAGTACATGAGTGAGAGTCATTGCTGGATGTCTCATATTAGTCCCTTTAAAGATATTAGGGAGAGTGAATTAAAGACAGGAGGATCTAAGTTTGAGTCTTCAAACTTGTCCCAATCAGGGAAAGAAACTTGAATAAGGAGAGAATCTGTGATTTAAACAAAGAGAAAGGAAAAGCAATATCTTTTGGAAGGAAAGAGGCAATTAAGACCTTGAAGGACCCCTGTATGAGTTGATAGCTACAGTTGGCAAGAACTACCTAAGGATATGCTATTGAACTCAACTGCTGGAAAAGCCGTCACACAGGAAAAGGGAATCATTCTCCTGTGCCTTAATTGCTATAATAGTGGTAGGGTCAGGATAGCTCAATTTGGATAGTGGACATATGATTTGGACTCTCACTGATGACTGACTAGCACCCTAGATAGTTCTGTTAGGTAGGAAATACCCTAGCCTAGGGAAAATTAGGAGTTTTCACCTTTTCTTTAATAATCCAATTAGTGAGATGGAAAACCTGCGCCTGTGTTGTTCTTCTGACCCACCACACTACCGGCAATTAGAATCCCAGAAAACATGTAGCAAAGTATGACACTGGCTGGAAATTAGGGCATATCAGACTCCCCAAAGAAGATCGAACCAATGCTCACAAGTTAATGCAACCCAGTGGACTGCCCGACAGCCATTTGACAGGTAGAATGAACCAGAACAATGTCTGGAAGCATAGACTACTATGTGCCACTAGGCCTAGATAGCCACAAGGTGACAATGTCACCTAGACCCCTGCCTGTCGAACATCCTTTCAGAGTTTGAATGATGGCCTGAGCAAGGCCCCAGTTCTCAAGATACTAGATTGTGGTCAAGAATTCATAATACAGATAGATGTCTGCAAATTTGGAATTGGGGTAGTGATGGTACAGTTGAACAGTTGAACTGCGAGGGGGTAGAACAACTTTGTGCATATCTGAGTAGGTGCTTGACCAATGAGTAATGTGTGGTAGTTTAAGCAGTACTCAAACTGAAACCCTACATCTTTGGGTCTCAGTCCACTCCGGTGGCTCATGGCCATGCAGGGAGAGAATTCCACGTTATTGCGTTCGGGCCATATACCTACATGGATTGCACATGGATAGTTAACACACACCTGGGTCGCAGCACTCAAATTCATATGGCCTCCGTAGGTATATTGGCCAGGAGGATGAGCCTGAACCTTAAAGGGTAAGTCTCAACCTTATTGCCTATTTTAATTCACTAATTGATGTAGGTCATTTGATCATCAAAAGGGAAATCTGCCCATCAAATTCCCCTTTCATATGCTCCATGTCAAAAGCATAGTATTCACTGGTTCCCTGCTGCATTAGTGGCCCGATCTGCAGTGCCTGCTCTACAGTGGCATTGAGCAGGGTCAGTGGACACCGGTTCCCATCTGGCATTTGCAGCGCCAACCGAGTCTGTAGTGCAGCGGTGGCATTTAAGACATGCACCCTATTCCAACAGCCTATAATTATGAGCTACTGTTCTGGTGGCAGAGAAATCCTTAAATGTAAGCCATACCAGAGTTATTTTATGATGGATGGTATTCACCTAATTATTACAGACACAACAGATTTATATCACACATGTAACAAAACATGAGGTCATCTCACTTGAATATTATTCACACATGATTTCAGTCGGAATCGTAACTATAAACCAACAAGGGGCACCCATGTACCACCTAATAGGCAAGTCAATTTAAGGAAAACCAATAAAAAATAAAAAAAAAGGATAAAGATATCTATGCAAAGATGACAGAAGAGGCCCATGCATGTATGGACTAACAGGGTATCCCTCAACAGAGATCCAGAAATGCCAACAATGACGAAAACCTACCCCAAGGACGACACGGTGAACCCAACATGGGGAAGATTGTTCCGGCACCACAGATCAAGCCAGAAGGAATACAGTAATGGAGCGATGAGCTTTGGTTCTGCCACAGAGGACGACCAGACACAAAACCCCAAAGAGTTCTACTAGTTCATATGTCAGTTTTAAGGCATCCCGCTGTGGTGGGCTTGCCCCACCCAGGTGGGCAGTGTAAGAGAAGCAGCAATGCCCGAGCAGGGGGAGGGTGGCTGGGCATTTCTTTAATAATTATAGTTAGTCAGTTGTTTGGTTGGTTGGTGGAAAGCATGAAAAGTGGAGGAAGCAGCATACAAAGAAGAAGATGGCAAGGTGCGAATGACGACAGAATCAACAATGATCAAATGAAGAAAGGCTGGGAAAATCTCCCCAGTCTGAGGTCCCAGGCGACACCGGTACAGAATGACATTAACAAAGGAAAAAAGGAGATATGCCTATGGGGGGGAAAGACAGCACGGACCAGGGGCAGAGAAACAAGAATCGGCAAGCGGGCTCACATAAGACTTTGGGATAGGCCTGGCCACAGGGTACACCAAAAAATGGGTCAAGAAGAAGTACCTATCGCAACCTGGAACGTCAGGGGACTCAACGTCTACGTCAAGAGACTCTGAGTATACGCCTGGCTGAACAGGATGAAAGTGAAAATGTCTATATTACAAGAGACTCGCTTAACGCCAGAGAAGCAAACCAAAGTGGCCAAGAAATGGGGAGGCCAAATGTAGAGCTCAATGTATTCCAACTATGCTATGGGTGGATAGCCCCGGGGGTCCCATTCCAGCTGATCAAACAAGAAACCGATTCGGACGGCAGACTCGTGATAGTACATGGAATACTGGAGAACAAGGAAATATGCTTGATAAACACGTTTCCCCTGAATCACGACGCAAGAGTGTTCTTAAGGACAATAGCATCCAAACTAGCCCCACAAAGAGAGGCGACGTTCATCTGGGCAGGTGACTTTAACTGCACCGTGGACCCGTTTCTGGACAGAATGGACAACAAGCATAGGAAACATGCAACGCCAGTTAAGGCTTTACAAATGATCCTGAACCGACTGCATTTGGCAGATGTCTGGAGGAAGGTACATGAAAAAGTGAGAGGGTATACACATTATAGCGCCCCCCCTCATGGGATATGTACACTCAGACTCTTTATTCACAGGCACGGAATCTCTGAGGGAGTTCACAGGGATAAACATCAAAGGACGAATACTATGAGATCACGCACCATTGCTAGCAACATGGGCAAATACTTAGGAAGGCCCCTATACCAACTTGGTGGCTGAGGGCAGAGGCACTGATGGAGGGGGAGTTTCAAGAATATATGCAAGACACGATAGATGATTATTTTGAGCATCACATGGGAAGCGTAGAGAGCAACAGTATGATCTGAATGCCTTTAAAGTGGTGATCAGGGGGGCGGCGATAGGGAAAACGGGGGGCTAAGAGGGAGCGCCCTGGCGGATCTCAGGGAAGTAGAAGGGGAGATGGAACTAGCCGAATGCCAAGCAGGTATAACCGTGGAGGAATCGGGGGAACTCACAACATTGAGATTGAGATGTGCCACAATCTGGGAGGGACTGGGGAGATTGGACTACGTGAAGTATATACAGAAATTACATGCGGAGGGAGATAAGCCCGGCAGGCTCCTGGCCTAGCTTACCAAGCAGGAGAGTAGGAGGGACCCTATAAGTGCAATAAGAGATGATGAAGGGGAAGAGGTCAGGAACCAAGAGGGTATTAACAAAAAAAGTCACAATTCTATGAACGGTTGTACGTCCCCAAACAAGCGTTCGAAACGGGCGATATAGCCGACGCCTTGGTGGAGATCAGTCTGCCAAAGCTAACGGAAGAGCAGGCTCAAATACTTGATGCCCCACCTCACAGTGGAGGAACTAGAGACCGTAATTCTCCAGCATTGGATCTTTCATGGATTCAAATGCTGTGAATATTTCCCTGTCGTCAGGCTGGGAAACCTTGGTAACTTTAACTTAGCGTTTTCCTATGGAAAACATTGACATTTTAGGGTCCTATTGATGTTCTTTTTGGGTGCTTTAGGCCCCACCAATAGGACGCATGGTATAAATAGCCCCCACCCGTGGCTTCCCTTCAGATTTCAACAATCTCCAAACTGTTGGGAACACCTTGCGTTTCTTCGTGTTTCTGCACGTGCTTGGTTCGTGGGCTAGGATGTCATCGGTAGCCCAGAAGAACTCTCTCTTTCGGCCTTGTGCTACCTGCAACCTAAAGAAGGTGTATGAAGGGGATGGTCATAGGGACTGCCTTTACTGTCTCTATCCCCATCACTCGGCGGATGCCTGCGAGATATGCCAAGGGTTTTCGCAGAAGACTTTGAAAGACAGTAATCGACGGCTCCTATGCTGGCTAAGCGAGGCACCTACCCAGCTTCTGAGGTGGGTTCGGCCCGGGGGAACCATCCTTCAGGGAGCGGAGAAGGCCACGGAGCATCGCCGATCAGCAGAACCCCCTGCTAAGAAGCATTGGGCAACATTACCTGCGTCAGAGGTGGAGAAAGGCAGCAAGTCTTCATCTAGGCTGCATCATTCGAAGGGGGCGAGTGGCTCTTTGTTCTCCAAACATGGTCAGCCTGACAAGTCAAAAGGGTCAGGTGGTAGGCCCGAGAAGTCTACAGTGTCGACGAAAGAACTGGCGAAGAAGGAGTCTTGGTCGAAGCACTCGTCATCCAGGGATCGTCATAAGTCTTCGTCCAGCCGGGAGTCTTGGAAGCACTGTTTCGGTTCTTCTGCCAAAAAATCTGGGTCTTCGGTGAAATCGAAGCCAGGGGATGTGGTTTCAACGACAAGCTCGTCGACAGATATTCTGTCGTCGACAGTGGTGATGCAATCTATGATTCCATTGTCGACGGTGGTGTCGTCAGTGCCGTCCATGACTCTGATGGACAGTGGTCCACTGCTTTTGTCGTCGCAGATGGAATCGGAAGGGTTGTAGATGACGGGTGGGGCGTGGCAGTCCACTGCCTTTGAGTCCATACTTCCTGAGAACATTTTGCACCAGGATCCAGCTACGTTGTCTGTTTCTTTAAGAATGGAGGAGGAACAGGAGCCGATGTTTGACCCGTCGGCTCTGGGTCTGCAGAGTGTGAGGCCGTCTATGCTGAGTGGGGTGGGGGCTGGGCCACCCCTCTACTGGTTGGTTAGTCAGCAATCTCTGCTGTCGTTGCAGGTGCTATCTACGCTTCAGTCTTTGTTGGGGAAACTGGATGCGAGGTTGCCACCACCACCGCCTCCTCCGAGTCCGGCGGTGCCAGTGGTCAACGGATTGCCTGGTGAGGCACCTAGAAAGTCATTGCCATTGCTGGTGGGGTTGGCCCGTCCATGGTCTCATCCTGAAGAGGGAGAGTTGCCCGAATCGGACCCTGAGAGTGCTCCGGCGGCACACACTATCAACAGTGTCTTCGTCGCTGATGAGGGAGGACGTGTGGGACATGGACCCTGAGGTGGAGCAGCCCTGTAGTGCGGCACAACAATCGCCGCCTGATGATATTGGGCCGTCCCACGCCATGAGGTCGAAAATATATCTGGAGTTTGGGCTGGTGCCTGAAGAGGAGCATAAGGGCTGCTTTCTCTTCGACCATATGGGCAAGTGAAGGAAGGCGGTCTTCTCGGAGATGATTCTCGACCACGTGTGGCAGGAGAGCCTGCGCACGATGCGTCACCCATTTTCAGAACCGGCAGTGAAGGGTCGCCTTGAACAGAAATGTAAGGCTCCTGAGTATACCCCTATATGCCTGGTGTCGCAGCCTGTACCCAAGTCCGTGGTTTCGGCGGCTGCCAGCCATAAGGCCAGAAGCCAACATAAATGTGTTACACCTCCGGAAGAAGGTCTTGAAGGTAGGGGCTACGACTGTGAAGGCTACAAATTCCTTGGCAGTTAGGGCTAGATATGATGGAGAAATCTGGTATCGGCTAGCCCTGATTTGATCATCTTCCTGAAAGGAAGCAATGCTGTTGAGAGGGGGAGGAGGCCTCCAACCACAGCATCAATATTGCTGCGGACCTGGCAGAGTCAGGTTTTATGCAGATTAATAATGGGGTGGTGCTCCGACGGCAAGCCTGGCTGAAGTGCAAGGACTTTTGTCCTGAGGTCCAATATAAGGTAATTGGTATGCCCTGTGAGGGTGAACATAAGGTCATCGATATGCCCTGTGAGGCCCTGAAAGGAATGAGAGAGGATACGGAAACAGCTAAATCCTTGGGTTCCTTGCAAAGTGGTCGCTCTTTTCAAGCTTTTTGTGGAGCCTCTGGGAATGCCCGGTTTGCCTCCTCCAAAGATCGAGGTTACAGGCGCTCCAGCTACCCGCCTCGAGGGTATCAGCGATCAGTCCAGTCGGCTCAGGAGGGCTGGACTTTTAAGCTCAACGAAAGAAAGGTTTACAGTTCTCTGTGGCTAAGGGAAGGCAATCCAAATCTCAACAATGACTGCCATGCGGACAATCTGCTGGGGGCAGGGTCGCAATCCATGTCGACGAGTGGCAGAAATAACATCAGATCCCTGGGTGCTAGACACGGTGCGTCTCGGCCACTCGTTGGAGTTCCAGTGTCCTCCAGTCCCTATTCTGCCAGTGCATGTGGTGCAGCCGCATCTTCCAATCCTGCGGCACGAGGTGATTCTCATGCTAGAAAAAGGGGTGATAGAACCAGTTCAGGTTGCGGAGCCAGGGGGTCCACTCCTGGTATTTCGTCGTGAAAAAACCCAACGGCAAGAATCTGCAACACTTGAAGTTCATGATGCTCACCCTTCAATAAGTCATCCGCTCAGTGCAACCGGGAGAGTTCCTGGCGTCATTAGATCTGCAGGATGCCTATCTTCACATCCGTATGAGGCGGAAAAGCTGCAAGTTCCTGCGCTTTTTGGTCGGAGAGGATCACTACCAGTTTCAGGTCCTCCCGTTTGGCCTGAAGTCTTCCCCCCGGACGTTCACGAATTGCCTGGCCCCGGTGGCGGCCTTCCTCCAGAGGGAGAGACATCGTGTGTACCCCTACCTGGACTATTGGTTGGTGAGGGGTTCATCGCAGGAAAGGGCACAAGTCTCTCATGGCAACCATGCAGCTTTTGCAACGGCTGGGATTTGCCTTCAACTTCGACAAATCATATTTGACCGCGTCCAGAGTTGGTGTTTCTCGGGGTGCAGTTTCTTACCTGGGGCAATCTGGTACAGCCTTCAAGTGAGTGAGTGGTGAAGTTACGGTCCAAGGCAAGCAAGTGGAGTAGGGGCGCAGTGGTCTCTGTCCGAGTTTACATGTCACTGTTGGGGGCCATGGCGTTGTGTATCCCTCTTCTTCCCGATTGCCACCTGTTCATGAGGCCGGTACAGGAGTTCCTCGCAGACAGGTGGTCGCAATGTTGAGTATTATGGTCGGACAAGCTGGTGGTCGGCAGAGGCTTGGTGGACTCCCTTCAATGGTGGACATCCACAACCAATCTTGTGAAGGGCATGCCCTTGCTGGAGACTGACTTCTAATTCACGATCGTGGCAGATGCCTCCCAGATGGGGTGGGGGGGGCGCACCTCGATGGATCCCAGGTTCGGGGCTGATGGTCTTGGGTGGAAACAGCGTTGCATATCAATGTGCTCGAGTTGAGGGCGGTGCACTGGGCCCTCAAGTCCTTTCTTCAGTGGATCGGAGGTGATGGTGTTAACAGACAATATCACCACAATGTTCTATTTAAGGAAGCGGGGAGGCACGCGTTCCAGAGTCCTGTCAAAGGAGGCACAGGACGTTTGGCATTGGTCTCTGTCTCAAGGGATCAACATTGTCACTTTCCATTTGCCTGGGGTTCTGAATGTTCAATCGGATGCGCTCAGCAGGGATGCCCGTCAGCTGCACAAGTTGAGGCTGAAAGCGCAGCAGGTGGCAAGAATCTTCCGGCGATGGGGTCATCCTCCGTTGGATCTGTTTGCTATGAGGGAAAACAAGCAGTGTCTGGAGTGTGCCAGCAGGGGCTCATCGGGAGTCATTGGGGGGCGTGTTTTCGTTCCCGTGGACGGGCCTCTTTGCATATGCGTTTTCCCCATTTCCTCTCATTCGGAGGACCATCCAGTGGATTCGGAAGTACCGGTGCAGGGTGATTCTGCTTGCCCCGTTCTGGCCCAGGCAGACGTGGTTTTCAGACCTCCTTCATGTGTCTGTGGAAGAGCTGGTTCGGTTGGGAGCCGATCGGATCTACTGTCCCAGGATGACGGCAGAGTGCGGCATCACGATCCGGCATCTCTCAGCCTAGCGGCGTGGCTCCTGATCACTCAGAGTTCGGTCATCTAGGAATATCCAGGGAGTGTCGGCGGCTTTTGGAGGCTGCAAGGGCTCCTTCCACTAATGTCTCATATGGTCACAAATGGGCGAGATTCTGTACCTGGTGTGAGGGTCATCCTGAGATTGAGCCTTTGGACATTTCCCTGGGTCAGGTTCTCCCATACTTGTTACACCTGGCTGAAGGGGGGGCCTGGAGTTGTCTTCCATTAAGGTGCATTTGGCGGCGATTTCTAGGTTCACGAGAAAGCGCCATACTGCTCCTCTATTTAGTGATCACTTGGTGAAACATTTTCTGAAAGGGTTATTTCAGGCATTTCCTCTGGTGATGAGGTTTGCACCGGTGTGGAGTCTCAATGTAGTCCTTTCGGCTTTGATGAAACCTCCTTTTGAACCCATGTCGACGGCTTCCTTGAAGGTGCTCTCGTGGAAGGTGGCTTTTGTATTTGTATTTATTTTATTTGTATAGGGCAGACCAGGCCCAGAGGCTACCGGGCGCATACCTTAAGGCAATGGTTACATAAATTGCATACAGTGATTATATATCAAACAATAAATATGGCATAGAAATAGACATAGGTAGGTAGTACAACGATACATGGTTTGTCAAGTAGTACATCCCTACATAGGTTATTGCAACACGTTTTCAGAATGTAGCTTAGGCATTGGAAGAGGCGAGCCAACATTTGGCTCTATGTTTGAAAAGGTTGAGGGAGGGGAGGTTTCTGATAGTCAAGGGGACAGCATTCCACAATTTGGCTGCCAGGACTGGGATGCTGGATCCACCAGCTGTTTGGAGCTTGTATCTAGGTATCAGTAGGCTCTGGTTCAGGGTAGATCTAAGTGAGCGAACTGGAGTGTACAGCGTGAATCGTGAGGAGAGATAAGTGGGGGCCAGGTTGTTCATGCATTTGTAGGTAAGGGCAAGCGATTTTAGTGAGATCCTTTGGGTGACTGACAACCAATGAAGGTTCTTCCTGGTATCTGAAATGTGTGCAGATCTGGGGATATTGAGGGCTGCCCTGATGGCGTTATTTTGTATGATTTGGAGCTTGTCTAGGTTACCCTGATTAGTGCCCTGGTACAATGCATTGCAATAGTCAAGTTTGGACATGACCAGGGTCCTAGCAAGGGTAGTACAGTTGTGCGAGGAGCGGAAAGGGCGACATGCTGTGATCAGCTTGCAGGTATAGGCGGCGGCCGCCGCCGCAACTGCATTAGTTTGTCTGTGAAGGGAGAGGGTGGAGTTGAGGTAGATTCCAAGCGTTTTTGTATCTTTGGAGACTTTTATTATATTTCTATCGATGTTAAAGGAACTGAACATAGGGTTCAGCTTGTTTAGTCTTTGCTGAGTACCTAGGATGAGGAGCTCTGTCTTGTCGTCATTGAGACAGAGCTCATGTTGGGCCATCCATGTTTGAATGACATGGTAAACGTCATTCAAGGCTTTTGAATCTAATGTGTAATCACCCGTGATGGGGATGAGTATCTGGGTGTCATCAGCATAATTTGTGTAGGTGACACCCAGATAGTCGAGCACATCAAATAAGGGTTTAGTAAATACATTGTAAAGGGTAGGGGATACACACGATCCTTGGGGGACTCCGCAAGGGACTGGTGCAGGGTCAGCTGCGGAGGTGGGCGAGAATACCCTCATCTGTCTGTTATCCAGGAAGGATTGAATACAGTTTGTGGCCATGTCGGAGAAGTGAGCTGCAGCTTTCAGATGGTGACAGAGGATTTGGTGATTAACCAGATCAAAGGCAGCAGATAAGTCTAATAGTAGTAACAGGGCTAGTTTACCTTTGTCTTTGAGATCCTCAATTTGGGTCTTGAGATCGAGGAGGGCTGTCTCCGTACCGTGCTTCGGTCTGAAGCCGGATTGTCTCGTGCCTAGTAGGTTGTTTGATTCCAGATAGTTCTGTATCTGAAGATAGGCTGCTCTATCTAAGATCTTTAGCAGAAATGGGACCGTTGTGATAGGCCTATAATTGGTTGGAACCTCAGGGTCTAAGGTGGTTTTTTTTAGGAGAGGGATAACCCAAGCATCCTTTAGGTTATTGGGGACCACTCCCGATTGAAAGGAGGCGTTGATGAAAGAGGTGATAAAAGGAGCGAGGTCATGAGCCGACTCCTTAATGATCGGGGCTGGACAGGTGTCCCCTTGGCAGTTTGAGGGTTTTAAATTGCAGATGATTTTTTTCAACCTCCAGAACGGTGAGTGGTGTGAAGCTGAACGGCACCGGGGAGTCAGGGGTTGTTATTTTAGGTGGCCTGGTATTGCTAAATGTAGGGGTGTGGAGGGTATTTTGTTTGGCGTTGATTTTGGATTGCAAGGTGGATATTTTGTTAAGAAGGGCATTTTGTATATTGTTGCACCAGGTGCTGTCCTTGGTGCACGTGTCCGGGGCAAGTGAGGGAGATTCTAGCTCTTTGAGGATTTTGAATAATTCTCTAGTGTTCGATTCTGCCTGGGATATTCGTGAGTTGTATGTCTCCTTTTTGGCTTGTAATATGGCCTCCTTGTAATTAAGAGAGGTGATTAGAAGGGAGGCTTTATTAACAGCACTGGGGTGGCTTTTCCAAAGGGCTTCAGCCTTGCGCTTTTCTTTGCGCAGAGCGTTGAGCTGCGGGGTGAACCAGGTGTTCAGGTGGGACTGTTGTTTTGCTTTACGGATTTTGAGTGGAGCTAGGCTCTCGATGGCATTGGTCATTAGGCTGTTATAAGTGTCTACGAGGACAGTGGGGTCCTTATCCTTCTGCTGTGCTGCAAGAGTGTTCAAGCAAGGGAGGATAAGAGGAAGCAGTTTCTCCCTGGTGATATCTTTTTTATTTCTGGTAGGTATAGCGGGGGCTATGGTAGGTATGGGCTGGGGGTTGGTGGCTGGCAGGAGGAAGGTAATAACATGATGGTCAGACCAGGCGCATGCATCATTAGAAGTGACATTGGTGTTACAGTTAAGGTTGGCTAGCCAGTCGAGCGTTCTTCCTTTGATGTGTGTAGGATCACGAATACGCTGCTGGAAGCCTAGGTTGGAGAGGGTGGTGTCTACTTCAGTGGCCATGTGGTCCTTGGGATCTGAGAGACCTAGGTTGAGGTCTCCTAGTAGCAGTATCTGAGAGTTGGGCTTGGTGTTAGTCGACAAGGTGGGTGCAACATCATCCGTGAATGAACCCAATGGGCCTTGAGGTCTGTATATAAGGTGGAGTGTTGGTGTATTGGTAGGAGAGAGCGATAGTTTCACTGAGAGAGATTCTGCAGAACTAAGTTGTATGTGGGGAGCAGCTCTCATAACGATTTTGTTGCTGTGTATAAAAGCGACTCCTCCTCCTTTCGACAAGTTGGAATGGCAGTCGTTTCTGATAATGGTATAACCCTTGGGTAGGGATAGAGCGAGGAGTGGGCCAGAGGCGTCATGTAACCAGGTTTCGGTAATAGCTAGGAAGTCAAGGTTCTGGACCGTGATGAGGTCAGCGATGTCAAGGGCGTGCGCCGTGAGGGATCTAGCATTGATAAGGGCTCCCTTGAGTGCTGCGATGGGTAAGGTGGAAGGTGGAGGACTAGGCGTTGCGGTAGAGTTGGGCAGTGGAAGGGCAGAGCGATTGCGTAAAATACAAGGTGGTCTGGGCAGTCTAGTTCTAAGTCTGCTATTCCTTTGTTGTAGAGTACATGGGATGTTTGGAGTGGGTTTGGTAGCAAAGTGCTTGAGCCAAAGGGCTGGGTCATTGAGGTAAGGGTTCGATGGTTTATGGTCATAATACCGAATTAATAAATCTCGGAAAAAAAAATCTCGGAAAAAAAGGCTGAAAAAAAAAAATTGCATTTTTTTTATGACGTTTTTTTTCGAAATGGGGGGGTTCCCCCCACAACACCCCTTTTTTTCTATTTTATTTTTATTTTAACCCTTTTTTTTACTTACCTGACCCAAAAAATACATATATAAAAAATAAAAAAAATTAGATATTTTTTTTTTCGGCCTTTTTTTTCAGGATTTTTGTTATTCGAGATTTTTTTTTGGGCCTTTTGACCGACCACCGGGTTCGATAGAGGCTCGGGATGGTAGAGCATGGTTGATGGGCGAATAAGTAAGGTCTTAGTGTTACTTGCACGGTAGCTGGCAGCAGTGCAGGCTGATAGTCCTAGGAAGACTATGAATATAAGGTCAATGCTGGCACAGGTTCTTAGCTGCATGTCGCAGCTTGTATTTCTCAGGGGACTGAGGATGTAATTATATGGGTCAGGACAAAGGGTATAAAGGAGTTGAGGTGGCGCGACTAGGCAGCCAGCAACAGTGTAACTCAGGTCAATAGGCACAATACAGGGACATCTAGATTCAAAATGGCACAGTTAGGCAGCCAGCAGCTGTGCAAATTGGGTCAATAGGCACAGTACAGGGGCATCTAGATGCAAATGGCACATTTAGGCAGCTAACAGCAGTGCAAATCAGGTCAATAGGCGCAGTACAGGGACATCTAGATTCAAAATGGCGCAATTAAGCAGCCAACAGCAGTGCAAATCAGGTCAATAGGCCCAGTACAGGGACATCTAGATTCGAAATGGCACATTTAGGCAGCTAACAGCAGTGCAAATCAGGTCAATAGGCCCAGTACAGGGACATCTAGATTCGAAATGGCACATTTAGGCAGCTAACAGCAGTGCAGTGCAAATCTTTTCTAGTGGCGATTACCTCGGCCAGACGGGTGTCAGAATTGCAAGCACTGGTCATTGACCCTCCTTATCTAAGGTTTATGAAGGACAAGGTTCTCCTGGCTACTAACCCGCACTTTATCCCAAAAGTGCCGTCAGCATTTCACAAACGTGCCTCTATTGCATTACCCATGCTCTTTGCTAATGCATCCATGCCAGCGGAAAAAGCCCTGCATTCTCTGGGCATTAAGAGGGCTCCAAAGTGTTATCTGAATCGCACACAGGACTTCAGGAAGATAAAGCAGCTGTTTGTGGCATTTGGGCCCTCTTACAAGGGCCAGTCCATCTCCAAACAAGGACTTTCCTGCTGGGTTTCCTCTACAATTTCGTTTTGTCACACAAAAGCTGGCAAGCCTTTGGGTGGTGCTCCAAAGGCTCATTCTACGTGGTCCACAGCGCCGTCAGCGGCGCTGTGGTCTGGGATACCGTAGGTGGACATTTGCCAGGCAACCTCCTGGGCGGTGCTGCATACCTTCACCAGGCATTACTGTCTGGGGCAGCAACATGTGGAAGGTGTGCAGGTGGGGCGTGCGGTCCTCCAATGCCTGTTTCAGTAAGGTAGGCACCGCAGCTTCTGGGTTTTTTCTATTTGGCTGTATCACTTGCTGGGTTTTGTTGTCTCGTGTATGTGCTAAATGCTATTGGTTGGTTTGCCTGTGGCACACCGCCATACATGGGGTGAACTGCTATGTAATCTATTCACAGCATATGAATCCATGAAAGATCCAATGCTAGTGGAGTAGTTTCTTACCTGTAACTCCATTTCTCCAGCGTTGGTATTTTTCATGGATTCACATGCACCCACCGGCCGCCCCTGCAGGCAAACCTGGGTTGGGGTTCCCTCTACTTTGGAGGTTAAAATCTGAAGGGAAGGCACAGGGGCGGAGCTATTTAGACCCGACGTCCTATTAGTGGGGCCTAAAGCACCCAAAAAGAATGTCGATAGGACACTAAAGTGTCAAAGTTTTCCATAGGAAACCGCTAAGTTAAAGTTACTGAGGTTTCCCAGCCGGACGACGGAAATATTCACAGCATATGAATCTATGAAAGATACCAACGCTGGAGAAATGGAGTTACAGGTAAGAAACTACTGCCTTTCTGAGCTCCCATCTGGCAAATCCCTGGCACCCGACTGACTCCCAGGCGAGTTTTAAAAGAGATAGAAGGGCACCCTAGCACCTAGACTTTTGGGAACCTATGAAGAGGCATACAAGAAAGGGCAGTTGCCGGACAGCATGTCGGAATCGGTCATAATGCCTATTCTTAAACCAGGGAAATCACCACTAGACTGTGCCTCCTATAGGCCGATCCCCCTGATAAACCAAGATTCCAAAATCCTGATGGCAGTGCTCGCCAATCGGGTTAAACGGGTGATACCCACGCTGGTCCATCTGGACCAAACGGGCTATGTCCTGGGACGAAACACGTCGTGGACTCTGAGAAGACTCCACCATGTGGTGGACCAGATGAATCACAGACGCGGCGAATGTGCCATAGCGTCACTGGCGCTTTTAAAGCTTTCGATTCTGTGAATTGGGAGTGGCTGCGGAGTGTTCTCATCCACTTCGGAATAGGGGAGGGGTTCCGCCGCTGGATTAGGCTGCTTTATAAAGATCCCAGAGCAAGAGTGAAAACTGGGAGGCACATCTTGGAGGTCTGGAGGATTTACAGAGGCACAAAGCAGGGGTGCCCACTATCACCGATGTTGTACACATTGGCCCTCGAACCGCTGGTGGTCTTCCTCTGGGCCAAATATAGGGACACTGGGATAGACGTAGATGATGTTATACGTAGACGATATGTTCCTCATTGTAGGGAACCCACAGGTGCACCTACCGTGCCTACTCGAAGCAATAGATGCGTATACCAGACTATCAGGAATAGCTATCAACAAGGATAAGTCCTCCCTATTCCCCTTGGCTTATCTGAGATGGGTCCCCCCGAACCAACTGCCAGACCTGGTACTTGTATGGGGGCACAGCGCTATTTCCACTATCTGGGGATAGAGGTGCGTCACGATATCACTGACGCACACACATTCAATACACGGGTAGCTCTCGGTAAGACACAGAAAGCCATGGCCATCTGGAAGATGCTTCCGCTAGGAATGATAGGGCGGGTGGCCCTGCTGAAGATGATGGTATTGCCACACATGCTATACTACTTCACAAACATCCCACATGATATACCTAAGGCATTCTATACACAGTTGAACACAATGGCACGTGAATTTCTGTGGGGTGGGGGGGGGCAGGATTGCTCTGAATACTCTGCAAAGCAGGAGGCATCAGATTGCCGAATGATATTACTTGCAGGGCCATTGCAATTTGTGGTGAGATGGCTAGGGGATGAAGCATGCTATTCCAGCATGCATTGAGATAGTACTACCTGGGAGAAATTATGTGGATAGACCAGTCCCTGACCAGAACCCTACCCAATATGGTCAAACTGGGCCTGATCCTGTGAAAAAAGGCATGGAAAATCCAGGGGGTGCAGGACCCCTGCTCCACGCAGATCCCCCGCGAGGGATTTGCTGGCGCTGGCCCTGGGACCCTCACAACATACCAGACCCATTGGGAAGCCAAGAGTGTAGCTCAGATTGGAGACCTGTGGAAAGAAGGGCAATGGGTGGAATTCCAAACCCTGATGGAGGAGCATGAAATACACAGTGGCCAATTTATACTACGCAACCGCATGGTTCAGGCAATTAAGAAGAGACAACCGAAACTGCCATAAGAAGAGTATCCAAAGGGGATGCTGGATGCGTGGTATGATGTATCTGAAGGGGTACATATAGTCTCCAGACTATATGAACAGCTACTGAAAACCAACAATGAGCGGGAACTGCAAATGAGAGAACGTTGGGAAGGGGAGCTCCAGAGGACCTTCACCGACCAGGAATGGTCCAGAGTCCTGTGATACCCTAAGAAAGTGTCTAGAAATGCAAGATTTAGACACGCACAGCTTTACCTCATGCACAGAGCATACCTCACACTAGAAGAATGTCAACGATCAGTGTTGGGGAACCCTGGAACTGCCCACGGTGCGCTGCAGAGGAAGCTGACATACTGCACATGTTCTGGACCTGCCCAGTGAGAAGGATCTTTTGGGAGGGAATCAAGGAGAGGGTGGCGGGGGGTGGAATCCGCATGCAAGCGTAGACACCAGATTCTTACCTATTGGGCCTTTTTCCTAGAGGAGACAGAGGAGACATCTGGCCAAGATGAAGGACTTGTGCAGTCATGCAATGCGCCGCATAGCAATGGCGTGGAACTCCAGTTCGGGACCGAGCATAGACTCATGGTGGGCCGACCTGAGGAAATGGTCGGTAGCGGAAACCACAGTGTGGACAAGGGCGTTGCAGAGGGAGGGGAGGAGAGAGTGGACATAAGATACTTGCATGGAACTCCCTGATACAAGACTTATTCAGACAAAGGGAAGAGAGTAGTACAGACGACCCCAGAGGAGTGGAAGAACATTAATAGGGGAACTGACAAATGAGCAGAGTAACCCCGACACTTAGAAGGACTGGGATATAAACCTGGGGCTGCATGTGATGGGAGGCCATTGATCTGGGTAGCACGTCCACAGAAGCGCACCAATACGGATGATGATGTTGAGCGGAATCCACGGAGGAGTGCCAGAGTGATTGTTCTGTTTGTTGTTGGTTAATGTAGTAAAACAACAAAGAGTTAAAAAAAAAGATATCGATGCAAAATGTATTAAGCAAATACAATATATATGCAAGAAGTAAAAACTGAAAAAATGAATCAAGCAATCATTATAGAATTCTGGGGTAAACATATACAACCCATAATAGACCACCCACCAAAACCACTATGTGACATCCACCCACATCCTTACACAACAGGTAATCAATATCACTCGGCGCCGTCTTGATGCACACTGTGCGCCACTACTATAAATCTTGTGGCTCTACAAATATTTCAATCCTATGTAGACGTTAGTATATGAAAAAACAATTTGTGATTACTGGATACAAATTGTTTTTGCATATACTAGCATATCCACTCCAGATGCACTCTAAAGAAGTCCATCAGATGGCAAACTTCCATGAAGGTCTTAGACCATGTTCCAAAAACAGTCTTTCTCGCAAGATGCATACTTCTTTCTCTCCAGATTGGAAGGTGCCTTCTTCAAACAGCCCATTTATGGAGGGCCTGTTGGAGTTGTACATACAATTTACCAATGAATTGTAGAGAGAACTGAACGCAAAACACTTGACGATGAATCTTAGAAAGAATCTTCTAGTGACTGTTGGAGAGATGGGTCTGAGCCACCCAACTAGACATCAGCTAGAGACAATGGAATGCTTTGTACCATTTACAATGATCCCCATGGTAAGGACGGAAGGAAGCTAGGTGCTGCTTGAAAATCAATATTGCAAAGGACAAAACGTAGCTCCATGGCAATTAGGAATGGATCTCACAGAGAGGACAGAACAAAGCTTGGCACCACTCCATGAATAAATTGCAGCGAGAGGACAAATAGCACTGCTTGAGAGAATGCTTAGGAAAAAGCTTGGAAAAGAATCAAGAGAACGAATTGAGACTCGTCACCACTTTGAAATTCATTGTCCTCTTCTTGGTTTTCTTTGCAGAGAAAAGAAGCATAGCACCACTCAGTAATAAAACCGAGAGAGACCATCCTACAATGGGACGCTGAATTCTCTGTTTAAGAAGGAAGGTGATGGCTGGTAACATGTTTATTTGAAAAAAGAGAACGATGAGGGTGTCTGACCATAATGTACTCACTTCACACAATTTTCACTCATAAGGCAGTTGATCTTATTTAAGATTGGAAGAAATTGATTTTCATTTTAACCAAATGCTTTAATGCATAAATGAGTGTTGAAACCAATAATTGTTTTAAAACATTACAACAGGACACATATTAATAAGACCAATGTATCACTGATGGATACTTTTTTATTTTCCAAGCTGTTTTGCTTGGACCCGACTGTGAAATAAAATGACATGTACAATCCCTTGCAACATTCAGGGATCACAGTGAGCAAATTACATGTAGACCATGTGCATCGGATTATAACATTTGCAGTGTTGACATTCAACACTGGGGGTGGGCGGGGTCTGGCTGGTAACATGACCAGATTCACAAGCAAGGTTCAGAGTTCATGGCACTGAGTCTGACTGTGTACTCAAGACATTAGTCTTTGTGTACTAGGGCTGAGTGCAGCTATTAATGATGAGTGCCTCAAGGAGAGTTGCCAGGCAGGGAATATCCACTTGGTTTATTAGTGATGGAATTTGTTGGGGGTGGGGGAAGTTCCTGTATGGTCTTTCTTCACGCTCCCTGGGAGAGGTTGGATACTGTTACCAAACTTGGCAAGCAGGGCTTCTTCAGTTGTCCTTTTGTCACCTATTAGTCAAGCCTGAATTTCAGGAGTGGAATGGGGTGGTTCAAGCTAGAGGGTATTATTTTATCATAACAAATAAAAGAAATGTCCAGAAAATATTAGGTTTTAAATCCTTTATAGAGGTTAGGTACGAATAGAGACAACCTAAAGTCCCTAGGTATATGCTTTCAAGAGACACTGTTAAGTAACTGTGGTCACAGTAGTTCAGGGTTACTTGAAAATCCATATGAAAAGTCGCCACTGCTCTGGGCCGTGGCAGGCCACACTGAGCACTGGGACAGCAGCGGACTGAGTGCAGTCAGAGTGGTTGGGGGGGGGGAATTTGGCATGCCGTAGAGTTGACATGAAGGAAGTCCTTAGTAAGTACAGTGGCTTTTAATGCTATGGCGCATGCTGGGGCATATCCTAAGGATTGGCTACCCTGTTGCTAAGGGAAGCTCCCCTCCCCCTTCAATTTGGTGCAGAGAACAGGAGCACAGTAACAACACAGGTGGAAGTGGAACTCGGTGGGGCCAGGTAGTGGCATGGCACTTAGGCTGGACGTGCCTTGCTGGGATTTTGCACTGGATATAGGCCCCCAGTGATCACGAAATAGCAGGTGCCTCTCACCCAAAAGCCTGGGAAGAAAGCAGGGAATTCTTTGGGATCAGGTCAGACATATGCACAGTACAGCCTAGCTTTGCTGCCGGTAGTGCTGTGCCTCTCCCAAGCATGGAGACTGCTATGGGTTGTGCCAATGAAAAGCAGCAGGTGGCTTTGGATACTGACGGTCCATCAAATAGCGACTGTAAACAATGAATCCTTCAGGCAAAAAGCGCATCTCAGAACAGATTGGTACGCTATTGCAGAGTGTTGCGTTGATAAGATATGACAGGACATGGAATGCCTAAGACAGAGGGTGTCCCCGAAGCAGAGCAGCTGGTTTAGAAGGTGGGTAGGTTCACAAGAGTGTGACAAAGGATGTTGCCAGTATGAAGGCCAAATACACCGAGCTCCAGCACAAAGTCACTGATCTGGAAGGCCACTCACGCCGTAACAATAACCGCCTGTTGAGTGCTGAATGGCACGCAGAATGGATGGATGTAAACATTTGTAGAAGACTTCCTGTCCAATTTACTGCCGACTGGTTATATATAGAAGAGCTATGCCAATCGGTTATAGATAGTGCACATCTGATCCCAATGCAGCGTCCTGTACCTGGGGCACCACTGAGAACTGTCATCATGAAATGCCTCAAATACCAATACAAGGTGAAAATATTAGCGGCTGCCAGAAACCATGGAGACATTTCCTATAATGATGCCAGACTGTCACTGTAAAGACTGGAGGGGTTTATCTGTACTCCAGCCCTCTATATGGCAGAGTAGAAGCACAGAGCACCCCAGCCAAGATGCTCTATTGTTGGTAGCAATGGACAAGCAATCAAGGCTTAGCTCTCAGGAGGTGATGAGGGCTGGTTCTTAAGTACAGTGTAGTCCCCAAGCACCCACAAAGGAATGTCCACACACTATGTTAGTGATAACACAGTATTTATATAAATAAGGTTCAAAGTTATATACACAATTACAATAACACACTTTGTACACTGGCAATACTATAATGTTATGTTATGTTAGCGCTACTTGTATAGCGCACCGTCACCAACGGAATTGGTCCCCAGGCGCTCTGTCGGATCTGTAAATAGGAAGGGTGGGGGGTAGGGTTAGTCGGGAGGAGGGAAGACGGACAGTGGGAGAGGTGGTGTGCTGTTGCCAGCTTCAGCTCGGTATACACCGAGTGCTGGGCTTTGGTGTTAGTATCGGATCGGATGAAGGCCTCTAGTGCTGTGGGTGAAGTGTACGTGTTGATGTGGTGTGGTAAAGTGCCTGCGGATTGCTGGAAGAGAGATGGTTGTGTTGTTTTGTGTGGGTTTAAGTATGCAGAAGATTGAGGGTTGGGTTAGTAGGGTCTGTGTCCTGGTTCAGGTACTTATGATTCCATTAGAGTTGTATACCTGTGGGTTCGGATGTTGCTGGTTCCTCGTGGGCTGACTCGATTTGGTGGTGTTGTGCTGATCCAACTGTATCCTTTTGAGTATAATTTGGATTGGTGGGTACGTCTGAACCTAATCTTCAGGTGTGTGACTAGTTGGGTGAGATCTATTCTCAGGTAATCTAGTGTGACGCTGGTTGGTTAAGACTTTGAATGGTTCAGGGTCGGGGTCGTGTTGAAGTGTTGTCCTAGTGGATCCGTCTTGGTGAGCGTGTGCATTCAGACGTTCGTATCCTTCTGTCCTGACTGGTTCTTCGATTTCCGTGGGGTGAACATCCTTGGGACTGTTTAGTTGTAGTTTTGTGTGGTGGGGCATTGTGCTTCCTGCTTTGTATTTGTGGATAGTGTGTAGTGATGAAAAATTCTGTTTCTCCCCCATTGCATTGGGGACCGTGATGCAGTGCTTCCTTTCCCTCTCTATGCTTTGTTCTTAGGGCTGTTGGGGGAGGTCATGGTTAAGGTCATGGTCCTCTTGATGATTCGGTCTAGTCTTTGGGCCTCAGTACACGGATGGCGGTAAGGATTTACGGGTACCGGTATTTTACCGTTACAGGTAAATCCTTACTGCCTTACTACGAGGTCCCTTTGCGGGTTGGGGAATTTAACGCCTGCTTTTTGCAGGTGTTAAAAACCAACCCACAAAGGGACCCAGGGAGCTAATTACGGTACCGCAATTTGCGGTACCGTAATTAGCGACTTCCCCATTCCCATTATGCTCTATGGGGCAAAAATGGGAATGGGGAAGGGCAATGGTGGAAGGGGGAATTACTGCCCCGCCAACCTTGGAATGGGGCGGTAATTCCCATTTCCGCCAAGGCAGTGCCGGTATTTTACCGACATGAACCATGGTGCTAATAGCGCCATGGTTCTCCGCCATCCGTGTAATGAGGCCCTTTCTGTCTTAGTTTGCTATGTTTACTGTCTTTGGTGGTATTGCGACTGTCTCCCGTTAGGTCTTTTAGTATGGCGTGGGATATTTACCTCAGCTTTTCACATTGATTGATCGGTGTGTATCGCGGTCGCTCTACCTTCATTGATGTTTTTAGTTAAGTCAGTGCCCCTGTGGCCAGTCTTTCTAGTTATGACGCGAAGAGCCAGGTTTTGAGTAATTTCCTGAATAATAGGTGGTTTCTTGTGTTGCGTATGTACTTTGGAAGGTCGTTCCAGTTTTTCGGGGCTTGGTGAGAGAAGGAGGCTCCTCCAAGTTTTCTTTTGTAGTAGGGCTTCGGTTCCAGGCGGATGTTCATACTTGATCTGAGCGTTCTTGTTGGTTGATGTAGGCGCAGTTTGTCTCTTAGGAACTCAGTGCCTTTGTTGTGTACTGCTCTGTGCGTAATGCACATTGTTTTGAATTTTGTTTGTTGTTTTATTGGTAGCCAATATAGTGTTTTCAGCGCTGGTGCGGTGTGTTCTCTTCGGGGTAGTTTCAGAAGTAGTCTGGCTGCCGCATTTTGAATGCGTTGTAGTTTTTTTAGGAGTCGTTCAGGCATGCCTAGGTATAGGCTGTTGGCGTAGTCTACTTTGGACATGATGAGGGTGATGATGGTGGTCATTTTGTTGGTGAATGATAAGAATGGTAAGATTCTCTTTGCCGCTCGCAGGAGGAAGAAGCATTTCTTGAGGAGAGCATTTACTTGTGGCTCTAGCGTGAGATTATTGTCCATCAGAACCCCCAGGTTTTTTACAATCGCCGAGGGTGTTGGGGTTGTCCCGAGTTCCCTTGGCCAAGGGATGAATTGGTTTTCTTCTCCATTTTTTGTGACGATCATTATTTCAGTTTTGCCTGGGTTGATTTTGAGGGAATTGGATTTCATCCAGAAGAATACATCGCGGAGGCAGTTTTCTAGCTTTGAGTTTCTTTCCGGTTGTCTTGTAATTTGAAGATTATTTGTGTATTATCAGCATAGTTGTAGCAAGTGAGGCCGTGGCTTTTGATGATTCTGATCAGTAGATACAGGTAGATGTTGAATAGTAGTGGGGAGAAGGATGATCCTTGTGGTACTCCACAGGTGGAGTCTCTCGGGCTGGATTTGAAGGGTTTCATCCATACAGTTTCCGTTCTGTTTGTTAGGAAAGATTTGATCCATAGTAGGGCGGTGTCTGTTATTCCAAGTCCTTCTAATCTTGTTATGAGGGTGTCATGGTCGACTGTGTCAAATGCTGCCGATAGGTCTAGGAGTATCAAGGCAGTGCTGTTGTCCGAGTCTGCTTTGATTTTTAGATCATCCCATATTGAGAGTAGAGCTGATTCCGTTCCTCTCAGTGGTCTGAAGCCAACTTGTGCCTGGTCTAGTAGGCCGTGCTCTTCTATAAACTCTTGGGTCGTTTTGTATATGTACGTTTCGATCAGCTTGGCTGTATACGGGATGTTGGTGATGGGTCTGTAGTTGGCGAAGTCCTCTACGTTTCCCGCTGTATCTTTGAGTAGTGGCCTGATGTATGCAGTTTTGAAAGCTTGTGGCACTTTCCCAGTTGCGATTGAAGGGTTGAGGACGTTCCTGTGATATTCCATGGGCGTTCCTTGTTTAAGAATTGATTTGTATATGTCTGGTGGGCATGGGTCTTCGGGGGACCATGAGTTATTGCTTTCATTCACCAGTTTGACGAATGTCTCCACTGATATTTCTGGAAAGCTTCGTAGTTTGTTTGGGTGCTCCTCCCAGGTGTAGGCTGGGGTTGTGGCAAATATATACAGGTCTACGTGGTACCACTCTTAACTATCAATGCCTTTTGAATTGCATCAACTTCTAACGGCTCAAATGACATACGAATCAGATTATAAGATGAATAAACGATAGACCACAGAAAGAATGCAAGTTAAATCAAGCAATGGCAGAACAGTCTCCCGTCTACCTAGAGACAGTTCTGTGTAGGAACGTCCCACCTGGCAACCTGTAAATAAAGCATATTGACAAGCCCAGTCCAGATATGCTTAATATAGTCTTGAGTCATTTTAAAGGCTCTACAACCCGAATGTACCTGGTTTCGTAGAGTTCTTTGATGAGTTTTCGACGGGCCCTTCTTGCGTGAACTCCCTTTAAGGCAGTAACCACGGGTCGTCGAGATTCCAAGTGAAGAAAAGGTGAACGCTGTTGTCGGGGAAGCAGCTTCGATCCCCGCGGTGCTCTTTGACGAAAGCTTGTGAATGTCCTGTGAAGATGAGGCGTGCGGAACACCTCGACAATGATAGTTTGTTGCCGCAGAGTCAATGAAGAACGTTGGCCCAGCAAGGGTGTCGGCTAATCTGCGATCGGGACGTGACCACGTCTGCTGTCGGATCTTCAGTGGCGTCTTGTAGGTCTTCGAGTGGCGGGAAACCCCCGGGGGAATCTTCTTGATCATCGACGACCTTGACTTTTTCCAAACAGGCAAAAGTGGTCAACGATGCTGAGCAAGGGAGTCCTTGAATCAAATGTCTTGGGCAAAGGCGGAGCGTAGCAGCTCCAGTCGTTGAGCAGCACGATGTCAAGTCAGCAGCCTTTCGAAGGTCTGACGTACAGAGAGCTTTGGCAAAGATCAGCTCGTGCACGATGGTCCCTCGTAGCTCGGGAAGAGGTTTCCTAGCCAGGTCCTCTCTTGGATCAGTTCTTGAAGACACAGCAGCTTTCAGATTGCATCAAAGAGAAACAGCAGTCAACCTTCTTCTTCTGGCACGGTTTTGAGACTAAGCATCAAGTATTGACTTCAGCTTCTGAACAATTTCCATCAGTGAGAGGTCCCCAGATATACTGTTTGGTCTCTCATTCACTCTGCTGGGTCACACTCAGGCAACCAACCATTCAGAAGGGCATTCATGCAGACAGGCAGCAAATCGGGCTCACAGTGCATTCAGGCCATTCTTCTGCCACCAGGCACTCACAACAAGGAATGTGGATTGAGACAAGCACCCAGCCATTCAGCACTCCACACTGCATTCATTCTAGTTTCGGGCAGGGCTTTCTCAGTCATTGTCAAACACCAGAAACTAGACCCCCATAACATGAAATGTGTATTCGTCACACACTCCATTCACCCAGGTCCCACCCCACGGGCGTACCCACAACACACAGTCATTGGGATGGCTCCTGCCAGTCTGGCCTGAACTGCCTCACAATACCATATATGGAACTTCCACCCAACAGCCAGTCAGGAGAAGGGACAGAGTCCGGCCTTCCCCGGACTTCGCGAAAACAAGGTAACAGGCAATATAAAACAAGAGGCCACAGGGGCCATCTTGTCTTCTATCAGGAATCAACTGATTCCAATGGCAGCGCCTGGGCATCCCAAAATGGAGGATACTCAGAGCACATGGCAAATTCAGCATGGAGCTGCCACCTGCCCATACCCTGCTCTGTGGGCAACACACAGGTGTCCAAAAACATACACTAGGGGAACAGGGTTGTACTCTCACCCATGGGTGCCATAAGGGTATCCCAAGGGCTTGTACACCAAACCAAAAAGAGGAAGAGCTGCACTGCCGGGAGTTCCGCATGGACTCCTGTGCAGAAAATAACACAGAACACACATGTTAAAAGGACTACAGGACACGGACATGGAGCCCCTGTCCCCACAGTGCATTTCCAGGATCACAGTCACTGTATCAAGACAAAGCATTGTTATACAGAAGCAGAGGAGGGCGTTCACGGATGTTAAAAAACTGTTAAAAGAAAAGGCCTCTAAAATACGCATTATTGCCACCAGCACAACTGCAAGGTGATCTAAATGGCAGGATGCATTTCTTTACACACCAGAAGGAAGCAGTAAGACACACTGGGCCTCATTCGGAGTGCTGTAGTAACCCCCGCCAGTGCTACTGCCGGGTTGCTGCCGGACTCAGCATAATTTACTGACGCCTGACCTCCTGGTGCCAGTGGCTCATTCATTGTCCAGCGGCCAGGAAGTCAGGCGCCGGTATATTTGTTAATCCCCATTCCCATGGAGTCCCATGGGACTTTATGGTAGTGGGGACACTGGAGCACTGGCACTGTTGGCAACGATGCCAGTGCTCCCGTGAAAAGTCTGCCTATCGTGACTGCTGCGCCCGGCAAGGTCAGACCTGTCCTGCACAGCGGCCCCGGCAGGCAGACTTGTAGTTTGCTGGTCCAGAAACAAGGGTGCCGGTGAGCTTACCGGCACCCTTGTTTCCAGACCGGCAAACTTATAATAAGGCCCCTTGAGATGTTACATAAGTAGCATTAGGCCTACTTGGGTGGCTAAATCCTTTTTGATGTAACACTGTGACGGATAATCTCTTGAATTGCTGCATACAAATGGCTAAATGCGCTGAATTGGGCTATTGAGGATGGTGCGAATGGTTAGTTAATTATGCCCACTTGAAGAGCAAGCTGAGATTGTGAAAAGGGTGCAAAACATGAGGACGGGGAGCGGCGGGGCATGTGTGTGCAGGAGCTGACTGCATCATTGATGCTGTATTTATGCGGTGCACATGCCATGCCCTCCTGTTTGGTCCATGGGTGGTGTTCTGTCTCGTCACAGGACTTGAGCAGATGGGCGGCCCTCTGAGACCCGCGTAACTACATTGGTTGTTACTATTTATGTTGCGTGTTACCTTGTTTGTAGCTTTTTAGGCTGACAGCAGCCAATTGTTGCTTCATAGGTTGGGGTATGAAGCACTGTTGGGAAGGTGATAATGGTAGACAGGTTTATAGTATATAATGACAAATGTATTCACATATTGGCTCTTGAGGGCGATTACTCAAGCTAATTGTGAGGTGAGGGTGGGGCTCCATGCAGGAGAACAAAATGACAAAAATAACAAAGTGTATTCTTTGTGATGTGGAACATCAGGGTCATCAATAATGTTGCAAAAAGACACAGGGCTGACTCATATCTGAAGCACCATAAAATCGATGTTACAATGCTGCAGGAAGCGCACCACACAGGCGCTGACAATATTAAAGTACACCATAAAATGAAGGGACAAACGCACTTTGCCTACTTTTTGTCGGCTGCTAGAGGGGTGGCAATCTGGATGGCACCAATGGTTCAATTTGAACTCCTGATGAATCATGTAGATATGTTGTGGTTAAGGGCCTGCTGAACGACACCAAAATGTTCTTACTGAACATTTATGCGCCCAATGTAGACGACCCTGGCTTCTTTGACGTGATGTCCCAGATACTGTTGGATCAGTTGGGTAACTTGTCACTAGCCTCAAGAGCTCCAGGAGGTCTGGTTGCCGCCTGGGGATGGCATCCAGGGTTCTAATGCAGACCTTGATAAATTCCAATTAAATGATATATGGAGAAGCCACCACCCTGAAGAAGCCGGGCATTCCTATTGGTCAGAAATGCACTGCACATAGGGTGACGCAAGCAGTTTTCCTGCACAGGTACTTATCAGACCATTCCCCACTGTGGATTGTGTTGAATTTGGGGTGGGCCACTATGTCCTCACCACTAAGGAGGCTGCAACCCTCTGTGCGACAAAATGTTACCTATAAGCACACTGTAGGAGAGGAGAATAAAGAGTTCTTTGAAATATATAGGGGCTATAAGCACCCCCAGTTAAGCCAATAATCAAAAAATGATGGAGGAATCCCCTGGGGGGAGCTCCCAATCCTCATTTACTGATTCCAGTGGGGCGTTCAATGACATTAAGGTTATGTTCAATCAATTACAGGCTGGTATATAGTCACTGGATGGAAAGATGAACACTCTGACATGCAAAGTGGACCACATGCAGGTACGCCTAGATAAGCATGGAGAGAGGTTAGATGAGGTCGAAGGGCGGGTGTCTACAATTAAAGGTGAATCCTTAGCCGCTTCAAGGGAACTGGTTCAAGTTTGAAAGGTTCTTAAAGAATTGGCGGATAAGCAGGAGGACCTTGAGTCACGATCCAGGTGGAAGGAACCGGAGGATAGTGGGTATATCAGTGCACCAGCGATCTATGGAACCCTTGGTAGAGACCACCATGCGAGATGCACTTGAAGGTGAGGACTTTTCCTTGGGTGCTTGTGATTGGTGCACTGCCCTTCCTCAGCCTTCTCACTCGGGTGTATCCTGTGAAGTGGTTATGGAGTCCGATTATGCCACGGCTCCACATGCAGACCTTCCAAAACGCTGGTTCACCCTTTTAAGATTAGGCAGAATGGTTGATTTGGCAACCTAACTTCACCATGCTGCCTCCCTGTATGAACGAACCGGCATCCATGCTGCCTCCCTGTATGAACAAACCGGCATCCATGCTGCCTCCCTGTATGAACGAACCGGCGTCCATGCTGCACCCCAGTCCTTCAGATCGTGCTTCATGAGCCAATTTACAGTGACGTTCCAATCCTAACAATTAAAACCCCACACTAGTGTACATGAACAATGGTAGTACTGGCCCTATTGGACAAAGGCAATGCAAGCGCATTCCTAAGGTGGCTGTACTAGCCTTATTAGATAAAGATAACGCAAGCGTATTCTTAGAGTGGCCACACTGGCCTTATTTGATAAAGCCAGCGCAAGTGCGTTCTTACAGTGGCAGTACTGGCATATATTGGTTTAGGCTTGTAGTGGAAATAAAAATGAATAGTAGGCCCATAGAAACTAGCAGATGAGTTGGTAGGCTAGTAGTGTATTAAGTGGGGTGCCCTAAAGGCAGTAGTCGGGGGTGAAAGTATTAGTAATGCACATCGGGGTATGCGGATAGTGCCCACATGTGAGATACATTACCAACTGCCCATTTCCTGCCACCCAACCGGCTGGTTGCCCTAGAGGCGCATCTGGTGAGTGCAGGGGCTGAAGATGCTGGTGGCTTCTGGGGCAACGTTTATGGTATGCTGGCAACGGACGACGTGGCGCATGCGCTGTGCTTTCTGTGATGAAGCTGAGGATTTTCCAGAGCTCAGCCGCGTGATGAGGCCAGGGCCTAGTCGCGTGATGAGGCCAGGGCCTAGTCGCGTGATGAGGCCAGAGCTCAGCTGCGTGATGAGGCCAGGGCCCATAGAAGGAGCTCATGGTGTGTCTGTGGCCTCTGGCGTGAGGTGTGCATAAGACCTCTGATAATGAATTGTGTTGTTTCCAAAGGGTAGCCTACTTTTCTCAATCTTTGACAGGTATGCAGATTGTTCAGTATGTGAATAAAAAGAATGGTTCAGCAAAAATCCAATAATTTGTTAAGTGGACAGCCATGTACATGTACGCAATGGTGGTATAGGGTGGATATGTATCTTTAAGACACATGCAGTCTATCGGTGTTAATATCCAAACATTAGCATGTCAACTTTTCACATTAAAGGGTTGCCGGAGGGGAACTTGCCTTCTGACACATTTGGCGTGTATTGCCTACTGCTGGGAAGCCTTCAACAGACTATAGCGATGGAAATTACAGCTCGGAGCAAAGGGACACCTCGAAACTGTACTGGCGAGAACAGCAGGAACCTTTGATGAATCCTAGTCATGGCAGCCTTCATCCGAGTGCTTTTTGTTCGATTCCAGGATACCTAGATATGGGGAGGGGCTCATACTACGCCCCTGACCTATTTTCCTAACTGCCCATGGGAGGGGGCATTATTGCGGGTTAATGATCTACCATCAAGTTATTTACCTAGGCAAAGTCAATGCCTATATGTTGAAGAGTCGTTATTCCAAGTGATAATTGCCCCTTCCCATGTCTGTAAGACTATTGGCACACGGAGACCGAAAAATAAATTATTTTTATTGTGGGGGAAATTAGCTCATAAAAGTAACTTCTAATTTTAATTTAATGAACAGTAAATCTGAAACGTTTTGTTTCTCATTGCAGTTTGTCAGCTCAGTGATTGAACTGGGCTCTGCTGTTGCACAGTTGAAGGCGACTGTTTCTTTTCTGCTATCAGTCTGCTGCTCAAGTCAATGTTTGGGCTGAGGGCTATACAAGAGATTAGTACCCAGCGAGGGGGGTGTGGCAGCACAGGAGCCATCTTGTCTTCTATCAGGAATCAACTGATTCCAATGGCAGCGCCTGGGCATCCCAAAATGGAGGATACTCAGAGCACCTGTCAAATTCAGCATGGAGCTGCCACCAGCCCATACCCTGCTCTGGGGCCACACACAGGTGCCCAAAAACATACACTAGGGGTACAGAGTTGTACCCCCATTCATGGGTGCCATAAGGGTATCCCAAGGGTCTGTACACCAAACCAAAAAGAGGAAGAGCTGCACTGCCGGGAGTCCTGTATGGACTTCTGTGCACAAAATAACACAGAACACACACGATAAAAGGACAACAGGGCAAGGACATGGAGGCCCTGTCCCTCCAATGCATTTCCAGCATCACAGTCACTGTATCAAGTCAAAGCATTGTTACACAGAAGCAAAGGAGGGCGTTCACGGGTGTTAAAAAACTGTTAAAAGAAAAAGGGCCTGAAATACGCATTATTGCCACCAGCACAACTGCAAGGTGATCTAAATGGCAGGATGCATTTCTTTACACATCAGAAGGAGGCCGTAAGAAACACTGGGCCTCATTCTGAGTCTGGCAGTAACCCCCCCGGTGCTGCTGGCGGGTTGCTGCCGGACTCAGAATAATTTACTGGTGCCTGACCTCCCGGTGCCAGCGGCTCATTCCGAATCCGGCGGGCGGGAAGTCAGGTGCCGGTATATTTGTTAATACCCATTCCCATAGAGTCCTATGGGACTTTATGGGAGTGGGGACACTGGAGCACCGGCACTGTTGGCAATGGTGCCAGTGCTCCCGTGAAAAAGTCTGCCTACCATGACCCCTGCGCCCGGCAGGGTCAGACAGGTCCTGCACAGCGGCCCGGGCAGGCAGACTTGTAGTTTGCCGGTCCGGAAACAAGGGTCCCGGTGAGCTTAGCTACAAATGTTACCCAGACCAAAGATATAACCAGGACGAATTAATCACAAAACAAACATTGATTAAGCCTTTGATCAAGCAGAATCAGAAGCCCTTCATAGTGACCAATGAGCAAGGAAATATGCCCCAACAGATGCACACTAGGCATTGTGTAGGTCTTAAAGATCGTTTAATTTATAGGTCAGCCACAGAAACACCTAGTGCAATCTCCCAACAGATAGCGGGAGGTAAAGCGGTCTATGTACATAAAGTTCCTTAATTGGCTCAAAACACTATAGAATATAGTGCAGCACTCACCAACAAATACACTCATTGGTTACGTTCAATGCGGGGATGTTTATCAATAATCTGCAAGTACATAGCATGTTGCTCAAGGTTACTGGCACTAGGGTCCAACGAATGGGATTATATCTTCATAGTATTTCGGGATGCAGATATAGGACAGCTCTAGAGAACCAAACATATCCCCCCATATCGGTCCAGTATTGAACTTTGTGCTACGGCCACAAAAAGGCAGATTGCAGATGTAGCTTTATCAAGGATATCTCTTGGTGTCAGGACCACGACCCAGTCAAACATCGATGTGCATGAGTTAACATTTAAACAGATGCGGTTAGATAACCAGGCAAGTGCGCTAAGCACAAAGAAAGGATATGAGGAAGGGCTGGAGTCAGTAGAATGACTATAACTCTCATTAAATCAGGCCCCACTGTTACCATCTAGAACGTTCAGATGAAAAAGGTACATGAATGGATTAAACCTGTCCATGGATAACTGGACTATCAAAAAACCTTTTAAATAAGGACTGGTGTGATTTTCTAAGAGAGCATGAGATCATCTGCATCCAAGAGACTTGGTATCTATCTGAACTCCAGCTACAGGGTTATGCCACCTCCCAAATTTCAGCTACGAAAGAGAAAGAGCTACAGGTATTGCATATGGTCAAAGGGACTGATAGCTACATGGTGTTGATTGACATCTATAACATAACAATGATACCAATGGCAATAGTAGAATGCCCATGTTGAATTCAGTATTAAACCTTCTTACCTCATATAAAGGAAAGAAGCACAGACCCATACATTATAGTACTTGGGGATTTTAATATCCAGTATGAACCCCTGAAAGTATTAGATGGGATTGTGAGAGATGAAGAGTTAGCCTGGGACATACCCACGCTTGAAACAAGATCCCATAGTATTCTTAGTGCTGAACTAAGTTCTTGCAATGGGAGAACAAAGGGGGATCAACCGGCGAAACCAACATACGTAGTGTGGGATAAATGCTCACACATAGATTATGTCCTAACTGCTAAAAAGGACTGGCACTTAGCTAAAGTTTCAGGGTGTATGACCCCTTTGTTTAGAATTCTTGTGGGAAGGACCACAGGGCCTGATTCAAACACTAATATCCTTATCAATGGGAATGCTCGGCGAACCCTGGCATGGGCTGCACTAGAAGCAGTAAATATGATACCAATATTCTACCACAACTAGAGAAACTACTCACCTGTGGAAATGTAAGTAACAACTAGATAATGCTGTCCTATGAAAATATTATTGCAGAGACCCACCCTTCGGTTACAGGCACACATATTGGCTTGATCATTGAGGCAGGGCAGTAAAGACAACCCTGATTGAGGGGATCAAAAATAGCACGGCCCGACAGAAGTACTGTTATCTGCCTGAGAAAGTGTTATAAGGATCTCTTAAATAAAAAAATAAGAATATGCATCTGATAAATGGCAGGAACTAAATGTGGTGGCTAGCGCTAAAGACAGTACAGTGTTCTGGAAATTGGTGACATCAGCCTATTCGGAGAATCATAATATCATACATGGTAGCATCCCAGAGGAAGTATGGTATACATGCCGAACCTAACGACTCTCGCTATTTAAGTTCTCTGGCAGATGATGCGTGTCCTGTGAGGTCCCCTGGAGACACACATCCTCCTTTAAAATTTGCACTGGAGGAAGTAAAGAATTCAGTAGCTAATCAGAAACCAGGTAACACGGCTGGTCCAGATAACATTCCTGTGGACCTATTCAAGTCACAATCAGATATCTGGAGGCCCGCGTTACTTCTGGATTTTGACACAGCGTTGACATAGGATCTGTCCCGCCTTCTGGAACTTTGACAGAAATAGTCCCCATGTGCAAAAATGGGGGAAGGGAAGAACCCTCGAACCATAGATCGATATCTTTCTTTGACGCCACAGGAAAGATCTATGGTAAGGTAGTTCTATCACATCTATTGAGCTGGTCGGCTGAGAACAACATTATACATCATACAGGCGGGCTTTCAGACCGGCCTGAGCACTGTGGTGCAATACTTTAGATGATGCCTCCTAGTACAGAGAACGTGGAATTAGGGAGCATTCATTTAGGTATTATTCGTGGACTTAAAAACAGCGTTTGACAGGGTTCCAAGAGGCAAACTTTGGGAAGCTCTGAAAGATGTAAACATCCCATCGCAATTGCTTAATGCTGTATTGAGCTTATATCGTGACAATAAAGCCACCGTTCGATTGAGTCTATCGTGATAGCACGGATTCATTTAGCATTGATAAAGGAGTAAGTACGTCCATGCGCGAATCCAGTTTAGTATTTTTTATAAATAGACTTACAGATGTTATTCTAGCTTTCCAGTCTGATGCACCAAAGTTAGGGAAGATAAGATCCCAATTCTGCTGTTTGCGGATAATGCCACTTTGATCAACTTTACACCAGCCGGGCTATGAAAAAACAGACCCATGCCTTGGACGAGGGGTGTAAAAGTATTTGACTAATGATTCATTTCAGTAAAACCAAGTTTCATACAAAAGGACTCAACATTTGAAGATAATGCTAGAAGGCCATAACGTAGAGCAGGTGAGTAATGTCGACTATCTTGGCCTAAGGTTTACAGGCTCTAGCGGATGGTGCGACCAAGTGGACAAATCAATGGTGTCATTGGAAAGATCGAGCACTGCCGTTGTTAAATTTAGCTTCGACCCTGGAAGTGGTGGCGCACTTACTTACACCTGCGCTCCATGTTTATAAGATACAAGCCAGGCCTTCAGCATTGTACGGAGCAGTACTGCTGGGATTTACAAACTCTGCAAAACTATGACTAGTGGAAAACACATTTTTCTTAGCAATCGATCAGAAATACATCTCAGACGAAGTAACACTCGGAGCAATTTTAGATTGGGCACGTCCGTGGTCGTCTCCATATATGGGCAAATATCGTGTAGCTTTAATCGACCCGATGGGTCAAAATGGCCGGCATTCGTTAGCTTGGTGTAAACAAACAAAAAACAACGTTAACACTTATAGGTGCTGACGATCTTTGACTCAACAGGCACACAATACGCAGTGAAGTGGCCCCTGCCTCAAGATATGCATCGCTACCAAAGGAAAGAACCTTAGCTCTTCGCACGCAATCAACAAGCACTACTTTATAATGGGCAAATAAACGAACATTAGGCTCCGAGGTGTACCTTGACCAGATTTCCCCCTCCTTTTGCAACTCAGTATATCTTTACCACTAGCTTCACTGGAGTATACATGGAATATGTTTATGTCAAGCTTGCCAGAATTACCGTGAATGCTTGGCACGTTTTCTATTTTTATGTCCTGATTACAAGCACATGAGAGTGTTATATCTGATGCCAGTTTTACTGGACGTTAAAGTACGGTGTTCCTCAGCCGACACGAGCCTGACAGATAAGAAAAACAAAGTTGCGCGTCCAAGGAGCGCAAAAATGGCATGCAACCATTGAATCAATACAGTAGGAGGCTTTTGTATGATCTATTTACTAATTTATGTGCTGCTTTTATCTTGCATGTTTCTATATGTGCACTTATTAAGGGCTCGCCTGAAATAAAGTATTTTGAAGAAGACGACAATTAGGGTCATGTGGTGAAGGCAAGCTAGGATTACATCTCAGTTCTTCAAGTTGCACAGTTAACATTTCAGCCTCCTTTCCTGTCATGCTAACATTCGCACACGTAGTAAATGAAAATATTTGTTAAAACATTAGCTATTACAGTGGAAGACACAGGAAATGCCACAACGACTGTATAATGCACCGGCAGTTGCTTGGTTGTCCACGTGCTGGGAAAACGTCTGCAGTCAGAAGATCATGGATTTGGGAATTTCAAAAGCTAGGCCCGAAGTCTCCCACCTTTCTTTGCCTCTAGTGATGAGATGTGCACTAGTGTATCTCCTCCATGTGCGGCAAAAAAGTTGCGCCCTATCCACAATGAACATCCTAAAAATGTGCACATTCTAATGCCCTGGTTGACGCTTTTGTGCATTCGCGCAAATAAAGGGGCATTTTCGGTGCATTTTAACATGCTTCCTTAAAATGCACATGGGATGTGCTTTAAAATGTGCAGAAAAGCAACACATCCGCCTGTGCCTTTTTGAACAGATGCGGGGGGGGGGGTGCAGAATGCACACTTGCATTTCGAGCACCCAGACTCGGGGGTGCTTGTAGCCCGACCTTTCTATTTGTGTCCCTGATGCCCCACATTGACAACCCTTTCTCTCGACATTGTCTAGAAACTTTGTGGGGAATTCCCAACTATTATAAGCCATAACTTTCTTACAGTCGGAGCCCAGCAACCTTAACTGAGACAATTGGTTTGCACAACGCTCAGTGAAGCAAAAGAGTACAAGAACTCAGTATGCATTAACTTAACTAGCTAGGCGCCATGCAGAAAATGATACCTGGCTGATCTTCCTATCTGAGTGATTAGAGTCCAAAACTGCCCCCCGAAAATTGGGCAAACACCCTTAGTCTGTATGTCCTATGTAGATGATCTAGTAGTTTTTTTTAATCACAGGTTCTAAGGGATAGATCAGACTGTCAAAGACTAATGGGAGTGTGCAAAGGAAAACTCGTTGATCATTAACATAGAAAAAACAAAGATGATACAATTCACGAGTAGACCTGTTAGGCTTGGTAGCTAGGTTTGACTACTCCAGAAGGGCCCTTGGAGTACATTGAATGCTTCAAGTACCTGGGTGTAGGTATTAGCTCTTCCGTGGATCTGGTCAGTAACAGGAAAATGTGGGCAGTAAGTATGACTGGTATGATGACAAGATTCACCATACAGATGGCTGGCTATTCTCTCGCTGGAATATTTGAATTATACAAACAACTTTTCTGTCCCTCACTATTGTATGTCTTGGAGGCGTTGACCTTGGGAAATGTAAAGTGGATAAAAGTGCTAGAAGTAAAATTCTGGGTGAAGATACTGGGATTATCTCAAACCATTCCCATAGAGATGATAAGATTAGAATTAGGACTTGTATCTGTGACGGTATTGATGTTGAAAAAGCTGGCAATGCTCTATCTACGCACCATGCTTGAACCAGTGTGTCCTATGCACAATACATTGGGCACAAATATAGCTCGTAATGTGAAAGACAAGCACTGGGTGTCAGCGGAGAAACTGTAGCTACTGACTGCCAGCCGGATTGGAGCAAGAATCTGTCAGAATTTATAAATAAATTCACACAGAAATTGGAAATGTGGAATTGGATTTGCAAACCATGAGCTTTTAGCCACACTAAAACAATATAAAAACAACATGTTTGTGGTTTATCGATGCAAGGTACCCCAGCCATATCTCATGCAGTGTCTGTCTCCCACATTACGTAGATGTTTAATTCTATTACGTACAGACCAATTCCCGGTTTTAATGAACGTTGGGCCCCAACTCAAAATGCCAGAGACTAAGAGGCACTGTAGATTGTGCAAACTGGAAAATTTAAGGGAACAGTGTGACATTTCTTACAGAATGTAGAACCCTGGGGCCGCTATATATGTGTTTGCTCAGAAGATTTACCCCAGACTATGATTCAATCAAAAGCATGCATTTCTGGAAGCGCTGCATCAATACAGGAAATACGTCATGGAATCTGGCTTTGTGTAACGTGTGGATGGAGCTTTAAAAAATAAGTGATTAATACATTCTCAAATGAGTGAGGAATTGTAGTATGTATTAACTTGAGGTATTCTGATTTTATATAACTTTTTATGAATGAGTAAGAATTAAGGGTTTTAGGATCAATCTGAATGTTTTGTTTTGTATATGTGATCTTAACAAATGACTTGTTTATGTGAATATTAGTAAATAAGGTGTAACTATATGTCTTTTATGAATTCTATGTGAAGATTGTTTAATTTGTAACTGAAATAAAAACTATGCAAGACATGTCCCTGTAGAGGTAATCCAGAAACGTATTTAACTTTATGTAGTGGCTCATGCAGACTTCCGTCATCATCTAAGCACTGTAATCATTATTGCTTCAGTCGATAATTTACTGACTTCTGAAGGATGTAAGGCTAACTGTCCAGCAAACGTTTGACCATGAGATTCTGTGCATGCAAAGGAATCTCAGAGGGTTAGTGCACATCTGTGCCAATGGTGAGGGTGCTACTTCACTCTGTGCTTTATCTGTTAATTGTGAGAGAACCCTGCTTTTCTGTCGCAGTGTGGACTGCTGATACATGAGCATCATTTCCATACAATTAGCTTTTTGTATGCGTGGGCTGGATGTCACATACATTTTACTCTCTCCGAAGGAGGAATCATATTTTTACTCCCTTGAAATACTTCCGCCACCTCACAATCTTATCTAGAGCACTGGCTGGACCTCAAAACCTAGGGTTCCAAGAATGAGCTGCCATCCATTTTATCAAATGCAGCAGACAGTTTGGGAATAACTAGCAACACTGCATTTCATTACCTTTGGCCAGAGTGGCCAGGATGTCTTCCCAAAAACCTACCATGGTTGTTTACTTCACATAGCCCGGACAAATCCATATGTAACTTAGTGACACAACTTTTCTGTGATCATAGCAAGTAAAGGGAGGTTGGTGATGTAAAGAAACTTATCTGTGAGACAGACATCCGGAGCATGTTTTTCCAGACGCACCAATATACTTCTGAAGGTGTACCAGCTAGACTGTGTGGGTGCAACTCAACGACAGCGCAGCAACCCATATATGAGCCAAGTCAACCATCTAGGGCAGCATTGTCCAACCAGAACGTTTGGATGTTAGTATCAAAGGCCCTTTGGGTAAAGTGGACACTGAAAATATCTACATGCAGGTCCAGTGGCTGGTTTGGGTGGCTTGCTCCAGGGAGCGGACATGGGCAGTGGCCTCTGGTCAAGGGATGTCATTTCACCAAAATACCAGGGGTAGTGGAAGTGACATCCAACGACCCTTGACCTCTGATGACATCACACAAAGTGATTTCATTTGACCCCACCCTAAAGTGACATCAAGAGAAGTAATCAAACACAACCTTTCACCCCTTGACAAAACAGGAAGTGGCATCATATAGCATTTTTCCTAAGTAAGCTACGAAAAATATGGTTACAATATCACTGCAATGTGATATACATTTCATACAAGAATAGATCACCATATGTATTGTTAACATCTGTCTATATAGGCCCATATTACCAAATTACTGTGAATGCAAGCAGATGTCCAAGACCAAAGGATAATGATGTGTTGTTATATAGCGCTTATGCTTAAGCGCTTTATGTAGAACAAAAATACATGCAATGTCACCCAACCTGTTTTGGTACTCATTTATGAACCTCAGAAAGATGAAAGGCTGAGTTGGCTTTGCCGGGATTCAAACCTGCAACCTGCAGATCACACACACACATAGCAGCAGCAAGCACTCAACCCCCTTGGCTATCTTACTGGCTATAGCTAGCTCGCCTGCTATAGTAAAATGAGCAATTACATGTCTGAATGGTCTCAAAGTCAGAAAGCAAATTACCCTCTGTAGTGGATACCATTAAACGGGTAACTGAGATTTAACAGCAGGCCAGTTCATATGAAAGATAGACACATTACAACAAAGCATTCATTGTGGCACAATGAAATCAAGGGCCACTTTATGTGTATGGTCAAACATTTCTACACTGTACACAAGCTTGTAGGCACAAGGATTTTGTCAAGTGACTGAGGACACCAAGATGGAATGTCTTGTGATGATCGTAAAAGATACAACCGCAGAAAAAACATGCTATATGTGCAGCTTGCGAAAAGCAAAATACATGGGGCCTGATTTACAGAAGCGATTAATAATGGCTCAGTCCCATAGGAAAACACTTGGTGAATCAGGCCCAAAGTCCGAAATGGATGCTTATTCTACTCTAAATGCTTTTGGGAGGTTTTGTCTGCATTGTGAATTTGAGGTGTTTAAGAACAGACTAAACCAGTGACTCACCCCCTGAAGTATGCCTGAAATAAACCTTGAACGAGTCTAGCAAATATTGTATAGAATTCCAGAAAGACAAATTAATTTTTATTCCGATTCTTTCTTATTTAGGGTCACTGGAACACCTGTTTTTTTTAAGAAGCCTGAACACGAAATGCGGCCTCTTTGCAAACAAATAGCTACATGGCACTGGCCACAACCCAGGAGCTTCATTTCTTCTTTTTTAAGGGTAGCAAAGGAGACCATGCTTTGGACTTGCAGTGAATAATCTCAACTCTGTCTTAAACCTCAAGTATGTCTCCAACAGCAAGTTGTCTCATTTGTTGTAATAGGTGAGTTTGGTGATTATTAAGTATACGTGAATACCATGGAATGTTAGCTCTAGTCTAGTTGCACGCCGGCCACATCATGGGTAGCAAGAAAGGCATGGGGATGTGGAGGCCTTGAGAGCTGCATGCTTCCGGGTGCGTGCAAGTAAGAACCTTGCATGGACATCTTTCAAAAGTGGGTTTTAAAATGTCTTGCCAGGCACCCAGGCTTTGACCCCATCACTCCACGTTGTGCAAATGGTTCACCGGGTGGAGTATCATGGCAACATGTTGCTGTCCAGGACAATCACATTTGTTTGTCACAGTTTACCTATCCGCTGTATCTTTTTCATTGCATAGGTCTCCGGTGTACATAGTGAATTTTGAAAGAATGGTGTAGGCAAAATGTTGAAATGGTAGGAGCTATTCTAGTGCTGTGCCAGCATTACTTCAGCATTGCTGTATGGAACGTGATTGCAGCGGCGGCTGGCTTGTGTAGTTTGAGTACTTGACTTTGCGTTTTGTTCGTGCTTAAGATGGAGTGTTGTCTCCTGGTAACTCACCCATGCAGCATTTGACATTTTTGTGTTTGTTACTATGGCTTTGGACTGTTAATCATGATGTCCTCCTTGTCATAGTAACCGTACGTCATCATCTATTGGAAAGGGCCGAGAGTTCACTGAGCTTGGATTCGTTCATTTCTCTGCTGTGTGTGTGGCGGCGGCAGGGTCGACTTGGCCCTGTTAAATTGAGTGATACTGAAGGGCGTGATTACTGTTTTGCGCAATACCTAATAGTTCATTCAAGCATTCCTCCGAAGCTGAACATGAAGCCAAATAGTTCTTTTTTTTTTTGTAAATTACATCCTCATAAACACAATTTATAGAATTAATTTTGTAACTGAGCGTCTGTTATTTCTAATTATTTTTACAAGCACATCATTTTTTCATAAAGTCTACAAATAAAATAATAACTAAACAGAAAAAAAACAGTAGCCCGGTGTACAGAAGCACACGGGACTATAAGGAAAAGGTGAATCTAGTCAGGTGGGTTTCTCCGAGGGGCGAGAGGGTTAGAGCAATGGCAATTGCGTGTCACTTAGCCTGACATGTGACAGACTCTCTCCATGCCGTATGCTCTTCATGGAGCCACATGCTCTTCTACACTTCTCCCTGCTATCCCACAACTTCCAAGTCTACGCAGCCTTTCCTTTCCTACCAAACAGGGCCATTTTGGCTCTCCTCCTTTGATCAGGGACCGTTAGTTGTGAGCTACCTGGTTAACAGTATAAAGGTGGACTATGAACAATAGTTACCCCTACGACTCTCTTCCTTGCCATATTCATCACTTCAGGAGGTCTCCTTCCATCCCCTCCTTCCTTCCTTCCTTCCACCTAGTTCCTGTCCCACTGTAGGTTGTCCACTCCCATCGACTTATAAGGGTGAAGGCAGGGAGGGAATTAGGCCGGATCAAGACAAAGGTGTGCTCCAGAAAAACTGTCTAGCCAGAGTGCCGTTCCGTGTAGACCCAAGGCCCAGCGCCACCCCAAGTTGAGGAAGCTCTCTGTCCATGACTGCCCAAATCTCCTTAACGTTGTGTCATTGGAGTGCACCACGAGTCTCAATGTGCAGAGGTGATATACGACTTCACAAACTGCCTATGAAAGTCGTCTTTTGCTCTCTAGGGCTGCCCAAACTCAAACAATGAAACGGGTCAAAGCTGTACCTATGTCTCAGGCCTTCCACACGTTTTATTTTCATGGTGACTATTCTGACAGATGAAATGAACGCCATATTGTGAGAAACTCATGGTGACAACAAGTAAGACAGGCACAAGTGATCACAGTTCAAGGGTGTTTATTGAACAACAAATTCTGTATGCGGGTTGGAAGAACGTCTATTCTAAACCTAAATCTAGGATTGGAGCAAGCATCAACCATGAAATGAAAAATAAAGCAGTGAAATCAAAAAGGCCTATACTAAGAAGCCTATTGCCAAACCTCATAACTAATACAAAAAAAGAGTGCGGGATAGATCTCAAGAATCGTACTGTGCTCGCTTGCTCCACCTTTAATTCCATTGGGGAAAAGGAAAGGCCGTCAGGTTTGTGTGGTTCAAGTAAATTGCCTGACTTTGCCTGACCCTCGGGTTGGGACATGTCAGGTACACAGGCTTAACATTAGTCCATTGTGCAAAGGTGTTTGTGTCAGAAAGGGGGGAAGTTAAAGAATTGGAATATCCTACGGGATATGATGGCAAAGGTTTATAAAATGAACGAGAATGACGAAGATTGTAAGGAGAACATGGGGGATGGTGGGAACAGTAGTGTTCTGTCCTAGCAAGCTGGGATTTTGGAGGATGACAATCAGAGGGACGGGATTGGTAGGTTTTACAGGGTGAGCGGGAATAGCTGGGGTCGTGACATGCACAAAGGGGATTGTGGGAATCATAGTGTTTTGTCTGATCAGAAGGGGAGTGCAGGAAATAGTGACCAGAGGGGAGTGGAAAAAAATGACCGGGTGTTTGCTGGTAAGGCACGAGACTACAGGGGTTTTGAGAGAGACGGTTTCTGAATGTGACAGGGCTTGATATCCTAGGGAATAGGTTATATACAGAGGGGTATGTGGACTTGGGTAAAATAGATTCAATGGGAAGAAGGGGGGCAGATGTGGCACAGTCCATAAAGGTCTTAGGGATCTCACTCTCCTCATCTTCCCCGTTAACGTACCGCGTCTCACCTGGTGCATTCCCCTGAGCATAACCCTGGGGCCCCTTGAACAGGTAATCTTCCCTCGCTCGTCCATCCCCAGGGTTTGGATCTGAGAGCGCCAGCCCTCCCCTAGCCACCTGAATAAGTGTTTCCCGAGGTCTTCCTGGGAGAATACCCTCAAGTTTCTCACATGCCCTTCTCCCATGCTGGTTGGACTGCAATGGTTCATGGGGAGACTTCACCATGGAACATACAGACTGCTGGTCCAAGCCTCCCAGCATGTAACCTGGATGGTTATCGTTAGGACTCTTGCCCCTTTCTTGGTCAATTAGGGTTGGTCCAGAAGATGGGTTCAAGATTTCTTTCACCTCCCTCTCTCTCTCCAATTTTTCTTTCTCTTTCCTGAGCATCTATCAGCCCCTCCTCTAAATTGTCCGGGCAGATCTCCATATTGTGGCCCCACTCTCCACAGAACAGGCATTGTTCGAAATGCCAGGTTTCTGACTCACCCAAGGATATTGTGGATGTTGACCCTCTCTTGTTCTAATTCAGGGGGCTAAAACAGTTTTCCAGGGTGTTAAGGTTCTCTGGAGTTTGCTCTATTCTAGTTGGTTCACCCTCTATTTTCCTTTCTGTATGGTAAGAATGGAGTTCCTGAATTTCCTTCTCGATACATGGGGTTTTAAAATTTTCACCTGCGGTTTTGCAAGGTAGCATTTCCCCCCATATTCCATACATTGGGTTTTCTTTGGGTATTTTCCTCCCCTCAGGTTCCCTAGATATTTCATTTTCTACTACTCACATGTTTCCCTCTTCTTCTGTTAAAAAAATATAGGGATTTGATGTAACCTGCACATCTTTCCTTCTCCACTGGACTGAATTTGCAAATAACTTCTCGATTGATGGATTTTTGTACTTCAGCTGCCAAGGAAGGGGATGGTCTGATGTTACGGGATCTGGACCTTCAGACAAGAGGAAAGGATATCCCATCAGATTTATCAAACCCACCTGGGGTTGGTTCAGAGGTTGCTTCCAACAGATGTTCATATATAAAGGTCCCCAGTATTTTCCCTCGATGAATATCTTTAGGAGTATGAGAAAAATTAAGAATTACAAATTTCATCTCATCTCCACAGGATAAGACAGGAAATAACTTCACACCCATTTTCCTGTGAGGCCCAACAAATATGGCTGAGGTGGTAGAATAGCCCATCGGTAAATCCAGAGAGATTACAATTGTATCTTTCTTTGGGATTTGATATTTGTAGGGACATCAGAGGTAATAGCTACTTCCCTCTATCATTTTTCGGTTGATGAAAATAGCCTGAGAGTTCACGGGAAAGAATTGGACTCCCATTTTCTGTTCTAAGACCTGGAAGGGAGGTGTCATGTTCTCCATCGATTTCTCACCATAGATGGATAAAGGGATCTGATAGGGTTTGCCTCCTGACGTCAGGATGTTTGAGTCATTTGGAAGAGATTTGTTGTTTTGCTCTTTCTCCAACACTGAGGGTAGGACATGGAATTCGCTATTTGAATTCTCGACAGATGAATGGATTCTCCAACTATTATATATTGGATTATACCCACCCCTAACACCATATGTGATAGTCATGGTGACAACAAGTAAGACAGACACAAGTGATCAAAATTCAAGGGTGTTTATTGAACAATGAATTATGTATGCGGGTTGGAAAATCGCCTAATTTTTAACCTAAATCTAGGATGGGAACAAGCGTCAACAATCAAATGAAAAATAAGGCAGTTCTAGTGGTAATGTGTCAAATATAAAAGGCCTATACTAAGAAACCTATTGCCAAACTTCACAACTAATATAAAAAAGGGTATGGGATAGTTCTCAAGAAAAGAAAGAAGTGTTCTCAAACATTATGTCAGGATGCTGTAGCCTGGGTGTCCCTTCCCCACGTTTTGACCATGGTGTAAGATGGGAGCTTGGAGCAGAGTACAGTCTCCGGCTTTCCGGCATGAGACGGCAGATCCATGGCAGTTCTCAGGATCATCAATGGCCAAGTCTCGTTTGCTTAGAAAGTCTTTCCTTCGGGGCCTGATGTGCTCAAATAACAAAAACAAAAGTTCCTTTAACAAATAAAAGTTTGTTCCAATGTTCACTGGGTGATGGGTTCACCCCTGGGTCCCCCTATTCTGGGAGTCGACCAATCTCAATCTCATATCACAGTTTCACATAGGGTGACCATTTCACCCATGGGTCCCCCTCTCCTGGGCATTGACCGATCTTGTATCGTATTCCAAAACATACCACAATTTCTTAATCACCCTGGTTCTCCCTTGGTCGGGCTCGAACTGCTCTTCTCTTTATTGGGTGATGGCTTCACCCCTGGATCTCCCTCGGTCGGGCTCGGACCTCTTTTGCCTTTTGCAGGATTTCTCCTCTCTTCATTTCTCAAAGTCTTTTGCTTGGGTGATGGCTTCACCCCTGGATCTTCCTCGGTCGGGCTCGGACCGCTCTTGACTTTAACTTTAACGGGATTCAATTTCCTTGGTTTCTCAATGTACACTTTCGCTGTGGGATTAATTTCTCTTTTCCTCACATTGCTTGTAGATGAAAGTCTTTTGATTGTACACGGATTTTGCTCGACCCTCTGTATGACCATTTTGATCTATTTCACTCGGCCTCCTACAGCCTTCTGGTACTTGTAGTTTCTCTTATGTGGGGCTCGACCAGAGTATCTTGAATTAGCACCCATGTGGTGCCGCTTTCCCTTTTCAGATGGTCTCCCCTTCTACCTTTTTACAGTTCATTCAACGTTCGTTAAGCTTGGTTCAAACTTGCCACTTTGTGCTTCTCATTAAACACAGCCCGGTTTCTATCGATTCTCCCCTCGACTCACAGCTGTGATGAACCGCTTGGCTGTTGCCTTTCTGGAGTCAAGGCCAGTACCACGGGCGCTGGCGCTTCCCTCACTCCTGCTTATCGGCATAGGTTTGCCCTGTGTACTATTGACATCTGCTGCAGTACACGTGTGCTATTGTTCATGGTCTTAGGTTTTCTTCCGCGAAGGCTCTGCGGGTCTGCGACAAAGGGGGCAAGGTCACTTCTCTCCTTGCCACTATCTAGATTCCTGCCGCCTTTCTCCTTCTCTTGAACTGCCGCGTGTTAGCCATCTCTTCATGCTTCCTGCCGTGTTCGCCTTGCTCCTACTGTGCTTGCTAGCTCCACCTTTTGCTCCCCCTTTTCACCCTGTCCTTTTGTCCAAGTTAATCGCCTGACTTTGCCTGACCCTCGGGTTGGGGCATGTCAGGTACACAGGCTTAACATTAGTACGTTGTGCAAAGGTGTTTGTTTTGGAAAGGGGGAAGTTAAATAATTTGAATATCCTACGGGATATGATGGGGAAGGTTTATGAAATGGACGAGAATTACCAAGATTGTGAGCAGAACATAAGGGGTGTTGGGAACGGTAGTGTTCTGTCCTAGTAAGAATGGGATTTTAGATGATGACAATCAGAGGGACGGGATTGGAAGGTTTTGCAGGGAGTGGGGGAAATAGTGACCAGAGCGGCATGGAAAAGAATGACCGGGTGTATGCGGGTAAGGCACAAGTATACAGGGGTTTTGGGAGAGAGGGTTTCTGAATATGACAGGATTTGATATCCTAGGGAATAGGTTATATACGTGAAGATCGTCCCTTGCCCATGACCATCTTAACCTTAGGTAGAGAAGTGAGAGTCCTCTGAGCCAGAGTGGATCCGGCAGAACCAGAGAGTGTGGGTAAAAGTTGGTTGTGATGACAGCTTCAGAAGCTCAAGAGGTAAAACTTGTGAGCAGTTGCCTGGCAGAAGGCAGAGGCTTTGCTGGAGGGTGGGGGGAGGGGGTTAGGGGTCTATAGCCCTGGGTCATTTGGTTGTAGCCCAGATATAAGCTCAGGGGCTACAACCAAAAGACTAACTAGCCCTGAGTCCCGACATTATTTTATTTATTTATTGGGTATTTATAATGTGCCTATAAAGTAAATGGTGTTTTAAAACGCAACAAGACAAAGAGGGGGTGTGGGGTTACAGAGATGAAGAAACCAAAAACGGCCCTACTAGGCCTTGTGTCATTCTGGATTGTGCAAGAGCAGTAACAAGAAGTGCAGGGGCGATGGGAGGGGGAAATGCAAATCAGAGATGAATGTGCTGGTGCTAAGGAGGGAAAGGAAGTGCAGGTTGGAGCAGCGAGCGTACAATAGCAGGAGGGAATTGGGGGGGGGAAGGGTCCATGGGTTATGCGAGTCCTAAGGGGAGGCCAGGTGGACAAGTGCCAGGAGACTGCAGAGAGTGCAGGGGAAAGAAGGTCCATGAGCTAAGTGTGAGGAAGAGGGCTGGGAGGGCTCAAGGGGTGCAAGTCCAGCCAGGAAGTAGAGAGCTGCTGAGCTTTTCCAGACCTAGCAAAACCACTGGCAGAAAGTAAAGCATGACACTCTGCTCTCTGTCCGTGATGCATCCCAGGACGGACCAAAATAAGCGAGGCTATGGTCATTGGGGTAGAAAAGACACACGTTTCATTTAGCCATGTAAACACTATGCAGGAACCGTTCAGGTAGCCCACCATGGACACTGAGGTATCTGATTGTAAATGTAGGCAAATAATAGCAAATGTGGGGGGGAGCGACGATGACCGCGTTCTACATCTGTGAATAATGAAGTCAGCACCTCCTGCTACCCACTGCTATCATCTAGTCTCAAGTTTGGAGTCTCTGACCCACGGTACCACCATGGGCCTAGGTGCCTACTCTCGGCAGCCCATGGGGTACGTTTAGGTGTTCCAGTTTGGCCAGTAAATTATTATTCTCTGCAGCTTTAAAGGCGATCAATCTGCAAGTCCATCTCCAAGGAGGCCCCCGCCATAGCCCCTATGAACTAACCCACGGTGTAGTGCTTTTTAAATGCATGGTAGCAATAGGTCAAAGCCTACAAAAAATAATCGGGTGAGCAGCGATCAAGGGGTGTCTTGCGAATGCCTATCTCCTTTTCTTTCTGAATGTGTTAATTATATTGTTTATTTTTCATATTCATTTATCTATTTCCTGTGCAGAAACTGCACGGGTATTATCTAGGACCATATTATGTGTCAGAGGGGCCTAATGGCAACAAGCTTGTGAGCCTGAAATCCATTTGCTGGAGCAATTTAACTTTTCCTACTATTGTCTGATTGTTACCACCCAAGTATCTCATTAGAATGGGGAATGGCTAATGGAATATTAGTGGATTATGACATATTAGCACCTTAGAAATGACTATTTCTTCAAGCTTGTCACACTTTTCACAGAAGGAATGGTAAGGCCAAGCTCTATCATTATCCTACTGTTGCACTTTGCTCGGTGTCACACTTCTTGTGCCTCTCTCTCTTATTCTTAAACCATTGCTGCATTACATAGCTCTCAACTCACACGCTCTTGGCGGGTGTCACCCGCCTTGTAAAGGGCTGACTCACCCGCCAAGCCTCCTGCACGCCCATTCATTCCAATGGGCGTCTCACCCGCCAAAACCAAAATCGGGTGATTTCACCCGCCTTTGCAACACAAATGGTTGAGAGCTATGGTATTAATTCAAGGCTGTTTGAGATGGGGCGTACCCACTGGCATCTCAAACAACAGCGGACAGTCAGCAAAGTGTGTCAGCTGGGGTTCACTCTACACTGCAGTGTGCTAGAGGGATACAAGGCAGCGCAGCTGGATTCAAAATGAAACCCGGAAGTGTCTGATGAGCCCTTGTGATCCTGTCCATTACCTTTCCAGGAAACTGAGGCTAGCATCTCATTGGCCAGTGTCGTGCTTTTTAGCTAATATACACTGTTCGAGTTCTGGTGTGGGGGCTCGCTCAAGGTATGGAGTACTGGGGGCAGGGATGCCCCTTACTGGGACATCTAGTTCCGTTATGACATCGTAAAGCAAATTTAGGAAGGGGGACCTGCCACTCCTTTGCTGTCGGTGTTATACCAAATAATCAGGCTGAGCATAGGCCAGGCCCAATTTCGACCCACATTCCATCACCGATACAGTGCTACTCCTGGCAGGAGTCTCCTGCTAGTCTGATTTAACCCCTTCAAAATTAAATGCTTCATGTCTGCCTCCCCCTATTCTTTGTTTAACAGTGAGAACTGAACTCCCTGGTGATGGCATGCGGGCTATATTTGCTTTTCGAGTGTACCCTCGTGGCGTGGGAGTATCGATCACATCAGTGCTCGTTCCTGAGATATCCATCATTGTGAAGTTATTATAAAGCACATATAGGCTGGGGGGCGCCTCTACTTTCCTGCCCATGGGCTTTCATTTGGGAGTTGCTTCATTCCTCCCAACAGTTATAAAGAACAAACGGGGTGTGGAGGAGGGCCGTTGGGCGGCATATGTGCAGCACAGCAGCAGTTCTAAGCAGAACTATTCCGTGGATGGTGCACATGAATTTGGTGGTGCTTTGCCCCCCACTTCTGGGGTGTTTGCCCTAATGCATTGGAATGCACGCTTGTGGAGAATGCTGTGCAGGGACACGCCTGAAGCGTCCTGTTCTCTTGGCCCCTGCGCTTGTTGCCGTATGTAGAATTGCTCTGCACTGTCACTGCAGTCAGTAGTTTGCTACTTTAGTTCGGGGGTCCCCTCGAATGAAGATGCTTCCAATAAAAGCAGTGTGTTCCCCAACTTGTGTGTGCACTTGCAATCTCCTGATTGAGAGTGTGACGTCGTGTAGCCACGAAGTGGTCACATGACATGTAACCTGACAAGGGGCACGAGGAGAGGGGAAGAGGAAGAGGAGGAGTTCATTCGAGTTGGATCATGAGCAATAAAGACGTGTGTTTCCAGCTCCCAGTGTCTGCGCCTTCTTTACATTAGATAGGTGCTGTGTGGGGGATCCAGTTACTCGGCAGGGCAGACCCCTGTTAGAGGACACAATACTGGCAATGGAGCAGAGGACCCGCTGCATGTGGCAGCAGCTCAGAAAGGACCCAAGCTCGCGCTCCACAGAGGAGGCGGGGCACGGTACAGCATGACACGTGCTGAAAGAAAGTTGATCCTGGTGACCCTGGCAGGTGGCGGAGCTCTGCCGACAACAGGAGGACAGTGCAGCACCACCGTGAGGTGGGGCACATCTGCGCTGAGATGCCCTGATGTCCCCCAACAAGGGTGGGAGGGATCCTTGGTGGGCAGGTGGGCTAGGGATTTTGATGCATACATTAGATCTATAGGACCACTTGACAATGACAAAAAGCAATGCCTACTCTCCTTGGCCAAAAGACCAAACGTTCGAGACATCCTGGATGAATTCCCAGCAGATGCGATAGACTCATATGCTGGAATCTGCGCAGTGCTCACTGAATACTTTGTGCCTTGTACCAATGTAGAGTATGAACGACACATGTTTCACATCAAATCCCAAAATAAAGGTGAGACGATGGATGCATTTGTGATGCGCCTCCGCATTCGCATGAAACATTGCGCCTTCAATGACTATTCAAGTGCAAGTCCACGTCTTTAAGCAAACGCCTACTACACCACAATCCTTAGAGGAACGCTCAGACATGGCAGTGGAACGGCAGGCGGAGGCCATGGGCAATGTGAAGGTGACTAGCCCTCGCCCCGAAACAATCAATAAAATAGCTACAACACCAACACAATAAGGATACAACAAGCAATTCTGCTACAGGTGTGGGTATGAATTCCCTCACGAGGGAACGTGCCCCGCCATTGGCCAACAATGTTCGGTATGCAGAGGTGACAATCACTTCAAAGCAGTGTGCAGGATGTCTTGTAGTGAAGCAGGAGGCGAGGGAGTGAACACTGCAGCACCAATGTAAAAACTGTAGGGGGGTATCTGTACTTCTGCCCTCTTATATTTTTGGGGTAGACACTGTCAGGACTCAGGGCTGGCAAAGACGAGGAGTGTCTAGATATGCCTCTTAAGCTGGGAAGGTTTGGAAACTATAATTCCCAGCATTCTCTGGATCTGCGTGTAGTTCAACACGCGCACGCTTGGCCAGCTGTCTTGGATTAAGGACAGCATATTAACTGGTAATGGCAGCGTGCAGGTGTGGCTTATTCTAATTCAGCGTGGAAGCAGGCAGGTCGCGTGCGGAGAGGAACGATGGAGAGCAGGGCTGCATGAACTACCGACGGCCACATTTCAGAAGGAGCAGGAGAGTGCAGATAAGTATCACGGCTTTACGGTTATTGTCTGGGAAGTCCCGTGGGGCTACCCAGATCAAAGATAAGTACGGGGAAATGCACAGTGATTGCTTACATTGTTGGGAGTGATTTACAGCGGGTCGCGTTTCGTCTGGGAAGTCCCGTGGGGCTCCCAGACATAAGATAAGTAGCGGTGAACGTTTTTGGAATGTTGTGCTGAGAAAACACAGTGTATACACACATGTACTGCTGCGTTGGGAAATCCAGGGTGTTCGCTCATTTACGGTTGTGTTGGGCAAACCCAGTGTGTATCAAGCAATAGTGAATCTGCATCTTTAATGGGTCTCTATGAGTAATTAACTATTTACTGACAAAAGACTCAATATGATACATGGACATTACGTTTATCAAGTTCTCCAAATCTTCACTGGTGCAGTAAACTAGTGTAGGAGGGAAATCATTTATGTTATATGTTGCTTTGCTGCCCGAAGGGCCATGTATCTTGTTTATCATGATGGGAAGTTCTCTTAATGTTTGTTTTCATCATGTTGCTTGCTTATGTGTTTTCTTGTGAACCAACAGGGGTTAGTACACGTAGTAAGGTGTACTAGGTAGGAAGTTAGGTTATATATGTGGTCAGTGTTACATGCTGGACAGAGTGGGTTCTTTCCTGGTGTTTCCCCTGTCCCATCCAAAGTAGGAGTTCCTTGCCCTTTTTCCGGTGTTCCTTAATTCCCCATCCTATCCACAACCTCTCCCTAACCCCTCTTCCGCCCATTGGCTGCCATGTGGCGACCTGTTTTATATATTAGGTGTCTGTGCCAGCCACGGTGGGAGGGTCGAGTTCATTCGGCTTCCGTGGTTCGGGGGAGAGTGTTGATCTCTCTTCCTTTCCTGTGAAGTGTGATTGTGACAGACACAGAGCACCACAGCCAAGGTTCTCTATATGGTAGCAATGGATGAGCAACCAAGGCTTAAGCTTTCAGTCGGTGATGCAGGCTGGTTCTTAAGTACAATGAATCTTCAAGCCCCCACAAAGGAATGCCCACCGGGAAGGCATCATGAAGTAGACACAGAGAACTGAATTAAAGATTTGGGCTATAAACATTTATTCAACAGAGAGCAGGTTGGAAAAAGCCCTAACTTTCCCTACGTTAAGGTGGGATTCCCAACCAAAATAAACTAAGGATAGACTGCATCAGGAAGTTCAAAATTAAAGGCCGTCGGTGTCCAAAACCTAAGATTGCCCTCACAGCTGTTTCTATACAATGTGTACGGATATCAGCATCAAAATGAAAAGTGTTCAAAATAAGTTCAGAGCTTTTTCCAGCTTGGTTTGTAAATGGTTTTCCTTCCCCAAGGTTTCAAATCTTCCAGCTTTTCCAGAACAGAATTCTTTGTGATACTTTCCAGCTCTTTTGGTTGGGTTACCTTTAACCAATTGCACAAACTACAGTTCCTTAATTTCATTTCATACTAAACTTTGTATATTTAATTTCAAGCATATTTGTGGGTCTTCTCCAGCAAGCGATCCACTGATGATTCTCTTGGCCTCACACGAGAGGTCCATTTATACTATCCCCTTAGCTTTCGATGTAGGCAATGTTCATTCATTACATAACAATCTTGGTATTCGACATCCCTCTTCCACGTTCCAGTACCAGGGTGGTGACTATTGGGAAAAGATCTTTAGAAACCATAGAGAAGGGATTGACAACAACCTTTAAAGGCCTGGGAAATGGTGGACTCATTGTGAAAAGGGAATGGGGGATACCATGTCTCACCCAAGGGTGCCTCGTCTCCACTCCCCAAGTCACCTCCACCCAGGTAGTCCTCCCTTGCATATCCACCCCCAGGGTCAGGATCTGATAGCAAGGGTCTTCTCCTGGCCACCGGAGGGATGATTTATTGGGGAAAGGAGTGAGGATGCCCTCTGATTCCTTACACCACACGTTATGTTATGTGATAACAGTCTTTTATTACCATGAAGAGTTTGATAAATAAGTTTCAAGTAAATATATACATATAAATAATAACACTTTCTACTTTGGTAATTCTATTCTAATGAAGGCAAACATATATATATATATACTCTATGTGGTACCACACAATTCTTAGATTCATTAATAATGCATTAATAATGCTGACAGTTTTTAAAAAGCATAGCAATCATAAGCAAGGTGTAACTTCATAGTTCAAGGAAGAAAGGCAGGTTAGTTTCATAACATAGTATACTTTCTTTAGACTTAAATAATGATACTGTGTGAGGATCCCCCCATCTGGTCAACCTGTAAGGGAAAAGCTAGTGTGCACCTTATCTTGTCTATTGCAGCCCAATCCAAAAATGTTCAATAAGGTTCTGCTTTAATTCGACAGGTTCCACCACCCCAAAGTACCTGAGATGCGCACTGGAGAACAGGATCAAAGACGAATCTGGGACCCCTGGATGATTCCTGAGGCTGGAAGATGCTCTTCCTCGTCACAGTACCTTTGGTGACTTGGCAGGCAAAGAGGTGGAGGTTCTTACTTTCACTCAATGGGACCCCTTTAGGATGGACCCCATTTGCAATAAGGAGTCACTGGGATGTCGAGGCCAAGAGAATAATAGGAACCAGACTGTGTCAGAAAGGCACCACTTTCCATCATCGCAGTGGTCTCTGTTGTTGAGTCGTTACTCCAGCTTTGGGTGTCCCACGAAGGTGAAATTCCTTTTGGTGACGACGGACGCAGTGGCAGAAGTAAGTGTTGGGTTTCAGGAATTTGCAGTTCACTGACTTTTGGTTCTTTGGTGCTGCAGCACGGGCCACTGGATGGATTCCGGAAACCTGGACTTGATTACTGGATTGTACTACGGAGCCTCATCAAGGCTGGACCCTCAGGACATCTTCTTGTGGTTTTGGTGGTGGGAAACCCACTGGCAGACCTTCATCTGTACACAGAGAACTGGGATCTTCTTTGGTGGGAAAAAGTGTTCAGATGTTGTGCGAGGGATGTCCCTTGAAATATTCTTGGATCAGGTGGATTTTTCGCAGCTCTGGGTGTCAAGCAGCACTCTACCAGAGTACTCTCTCTTCTGGACGATATGCAGCAATCTAGCTTTCATCGGTCACAAACACTCCTGCAGACCCTGGGTAACACAACTGGACTTCTTCAGATCGAGATGTACAATCACTCCTTTTCTTGACTCAGGAAGACCCTTTCGCTGGACGGCAGGCACACAGGACTGGCTTCCAGGGTACATTTGATGAAGAGTAGCAGGTGCACGATAGTCCCTCAAAGCTTGGGAAGAGGTCACCTATGCAGGTCCTTTCTTGATTCTGCCCTTGGGCCAGTTTAGCAATCTTCAGATTCCTTGAAGAAATGCAGCTGCAGATTGCATCCTCTGACCAGACCCAGGATTCAAACTTCAGGTTTCAGCTTCAGCTTCAGAACAAATTGCAGAGTAAAGGGGGTCCCTAGATATGCACATTGGTTCCCCATTCACTCCAGCTGAGCAGGCTCTGTCAACCAATCAATCATGAGTGCATTAATACAGGCAGGCAGCTAATCAGGCTCACAAGCATTCAAGCCCCAAACCAGACAACCATAACACAGAATGTGGATTGGACTACGCACCCAGCCTTTCAGAACACTACACTGCATTCACTCCAGTTTCAGTCAGGGCTGGCCCATGCATTGTGTCACACAACCAAAACCAGACAACCACAACACAGAATGTGAGTTGACTTCAGACTCCATTCATACAGGTCCAGAGACGTTTTTATGGGAGGGCAAAAGGGGCACTTGCCCAGGGACCCCACCTTGGAGGGGGCCCCACAAGGCAGGCTGATCAGAAGTAAGATTCCATTGTTCACCAGTCTTAAATAGCACACGTCAGGATATTTTATGGGGTGCTGCTGAGGCTCTAAACTCATTGCCTTTCGGTTTTGCAAATACATTGGGCCTCATTCCGAGTTTGGAGGTAGCCATGGCGCTAATAGCGCCATGTCTGACAAAATCGGTCCGACTCCGGTCTGGTGAAGGGAGTAATTATCGGTCCAGTCCGAGGTCGGCGGGACCGGTAATTCCCCATACAACAGAGCCATTCCCCATTCCCATTTGAGCCCCCATAGGGCTCAATGGGAAGGGGGAAGGCGGCAATAACGGTACCGCAAATTGCGGTACCGTTAATGACCCCGGTATCCCTTTGCAGGTCCCGTCCATAACGCCTGGTAAAACCAGGCGTTAAGGGAGGGACCTGCAAAGGGACCTCGGAATAGGGCGCAAAGGGATTACCGGCACCGGTGTCATTACCGGTGCCCGGTATCCCTTTGCGCCCAGGTCGTAATGACCCCCTTTCTGCCTTGATAGATTCATCATGTATTGCTTTCAGTGTTCACTGTGTCGGCACATTTCTGTAGCATTATTTCCTTCCTGTGGGAATTATGTTCATCATGTGCAATAAGCAATGGTGAAATGCATATTACTAAATTGAGTGCCACAACGGTTCAGAAGTTAGCTCAGTGTGTTAAGCACCCATTGCAGAGATATGCGTTCATATGCAAAATTAGAATATCACATTCCAGCAAGGATGGCTGAGCCTTTCCTTTGTCTGAAGTTTATCAACTTGCCTGCATATGTATTTGGTTTTGCAGACCAATATCTGCTATTATCAGCAATGTGGCTGAACCAGATAGGGGTTGCTATAAAAACTAACATTTCATCCATGTGGTGAAAGTCTAGAAATTGGTTTGTTCAGATGGGGTGTTGTAAAACATAGGCAATCACCTCCAACAATGGCATAAACTGTTAGTCCAAGAGTTGAATAAGTATCCAAATACAAGACTATGGAACAAAAGCGTTCATGCTTGTATCCTGGATTTGCCAGCAGACGATACAGTGATCCTGGTCAAATCATCTAATATATCTTACATTACTGTGACGTCTTCTGTGAGGTTTGCCATCTTGCATGCTGCTGGTATCGTTTAGCCCATTACTTGATCTTTCTTCTTATGCAGGTCATTTGGGTGGAAGGGATGGTAGACAGAAGAGAGCGGACCATATTTTGCAGGCCTCATGCAAGCATATTTTAAGGTCTGCTTTTTTGACACAAAAATGGTTTGCTGTTTGGTAAAAGTCAAAGGTTTTTATGCACGTTTATAAATGAAAATGTTTTGGAAGTATTTAAAGCTTTAAAATACAAAAGACAAACTCAGATTAAATTTGTTAGATCACATCAATTGGTAAGATGGCTCTTATATACTTCCCTTGAACATGGAGAGAACGAAGCTAGAATAATTCCCATTTTGCATTTCACCCTTCTATAATATTTAGTTTAAAAATGGTCATGTTTGGTAATGTGATTTGTGTACTTTCCAAGTCCGATATTTATAAAATGAGATTGTTTTAGTTCATGGTAAGAACTGGAAAAGAAAGTGTTGAAATACATAAATTGCAGAGTTGGCACACATCCCAGCTTCTCCCCTTCACTCCGTAACCAATGTGTGATAGTGGGCATCTCATTTAATCTTGGATTGCTTAACCTCTCAATATTGCCAGTGCCTAAACCTTTCAAAATTGTCAGCCCTTCAGAGTGATTTCCTTCTCATGGTATGATCTTCATAAAAGCTGTATTCATGGTTTCACTGTGTTAATAGTGAGCATATTTATATCGCACACCACAGGCATTTGTTCCTCTGATATCTAATGGCAACACTATTTGAAAACCATATCCCACTTCTAATCTCAGTCTGTCTGGATAAAGACTTCTTCCTGGCAGCTTCTAATCTGCCTCCACTATCCATGCTACAGTATGTATAGCTTTCTCCTTCCTTCCAATTGGTGGTCTTTGTCCATGCATGAGCACTTTTGCATTCTGTGAGGCAGCTAATGTGAGCTCCTTGTCTATTATGGGTTACATGTACCTTTTACATACAGTCCTGCATTAATACTACAGGCTGCATACCTTCCAGTATGTTATTGATAAAAAGTATAATGTATGTTCTAGAACAGTAACCTCTTCGTAGACTGCTAATGTTGGTCTTCAAACACTACTTGTTTATCATTATGTATCAAGAGGATAGGGGGACTTAAAGGGAGAAAACGTGCTTATTATGCTGCTAGACAGCATATCAACCTATAGGTTGTAAACGCGACGGGTGGGGATGAAGGGGCGCAACCAGTTTTCTTGATCCCTTAATTCCATTGGTTTGGTGGAGGGGGGCCCCAAAGATGTACGTGCCCAGGGCCCCAAAAGGGCTTAGGATGGCCCTGTACTGGTCCCACCATAAGGGTGTACCTACAACACACAGTCCCCGGGAAGGCTGTAGTCAGTCCGACAGGAGGCAGCCCCAGAACCATGTATGGTCTTTCCACTCAACAGCCAGTCAGGGAGAAATGAACTGAGTCAGGGCTTCCCAGGACTTTGGGAAACAAGGTGTAAAAACAATAGAAACCAACAGGCTACAGTGACCATCTTGCCTTTGCGCAGGAATCCATTGATTGCTATGGCAGGGCCTTCGTGTCCCAAAAATGAAGGACACTCAAAGCCACTGTGAAGTCAGCATTTAGCTGCCACCAGCCCATACCCTGATCTGTGGGCCACACACAGGTGCCCAAAAACACACAGAAGGGGTGCAAGGGTGTACCCCCACCCATGGGTGCCATAAGGGTATCCCAGGGATGTTGTTCACCAAAAGGAAAAATTAAGAGCTGTACTGCCAAAGGTCCAGACTGGACCTCAGAGGCAGAAAACACACACATAGTAGTGGTAGGACAAGGACTATATGGCCCTGACCCTACAAAAGGCATTTCCAGTATCCCAACCAAGGATAAAGAAGAGGACACTTCCCAACTCAACAAGGTTGATACAGCACCTGGATCATGTCCACAGGCGACACAGAGAAAGAAAGGAAGACCTAGAATCAAGAGACAAACAGATGCCTGAATGATGTTCACATCGCACATCGATATCTTGCCCCCAGAGACGTAAAAAAAAGGCACGTCAGATATCTTGTAGAACAGTCCTTGTCAGACAGGGGCTCCAGCTACTCATCCACATAGGAGCTGATGAAAAGGTGCTATCTTTAGGCTGTAGGAAACCCAACGCAGAAGGAGCAGGGTCCTACGTTACTGCTACAAATCAACGAGCTACAGGCAGAATTCCTAGTAGACACATAGGCAACAGTTGATGTCATTACCGAAGAATGTACAACAACATCCCACAGGCCCCCAAACTTAAGCCGGCTGAAGGGGACATTTAGCCCTATGGTTCAAAAACACCACTGCCATGCAAGGGGTATTTCGTAGCAAATGCAGATACAAAATGCAAGCCAGGAAACTCCAAATACGCATGCTGGAGGCCGCAGCAGAAAGTAGCTGCATCCTCAGTTTCAAAGCAGCATTGGACATGGGTCTCATCCACGTGTTATATCGACTGATGGCTCACAAGTACATTGACTTGACAGCGAGGATTGAACAACTATTCCCATCCCTCTTCAAAGGCTTAAGGGAACTCAGAAACCGGCAGATCCAACTGCACATTGATACATCTATAAGATCAGTCGAACAGCACTACAGAGTGATACCTTTAAATATTCAACGACAAGTGGAAGAAGAACTGCATAAACTGGTCAAAGACATCATCAAACCAGCAGTAGGACCAACACCATGGGTTTCACCCATAGTACTCGTTACCAAAAATGGATTCGACTCCATTCGACTACGCATCAACATGCAGAGACCAAATTATGACAATTTCAGAGAAAGACATCAAGCCCCCCGGCTAACGGACATGATTCATCTTCTCAATGGAGCGCAAGTATTCTCCAAGTTAAACCTGAATAAGGGATCCCACCAGCTGGAACTGTGTGAAGAATCAAGACATATCACAACCTTTGTGACACATTTAGAACTTTATATATACAAACGACTCTGCTTTGAGTATCCTCAGCAGCTGAGATTTTTCAAGCAGAAATGTACAATGTCATAAAACATATAGCAAATTGTCTCAATCATAGTGATGACATCTTAGTGTTTGGAAAAGACAAAGACCAGCATGACAACACCTTGACAAGAGTATGCATGGTACTGGAGACTGCCCACCTCACGCTCAACAAAGAGAAGTGCGAATTTCGGAAGTGCACGCTCTGTTTCTTCAGACACATTTTCTCTGCACAAGACATGACACCTGACTCAGAAAAAGTGGCGGTCCTAAACAGCACGCTCCCACCCACCAATGTATCTGATTTGTGCCCTTTCTTAGGGCTACCAAGTTATTGCCCATGCTACATCCAAGACTTCACCTCAGTGAGTGATGCTCTACGAGCACTTATGAAAAAACCTGTTCCATTTCAATGGTCGGAATTGTGCCAAGAGGCGTTTGAAACCATACGACAACGCATCTCGTCAGCCGAAAACAAAATATGGCATATTTTGACACCATAAGGAACTGACAGTTGATGCCAGCCTGGTGGGGCTAGGTTCTATTCTGGCTCCAGTGGATCCTGAGTCACCTCAAAAGACACATTGGGCCTCATTATAGGTGTGCCGGTCTGGTAAAAATGCAGGTAATTCCGGCTCTGGCATTTTTACCAGATCTGCACACTTCAAGTTTGCTGGTGGGGGAGTTCAGGCCCCTAGTGGCAAACAAATACCTGAATCACTGGCACCATTACTACAAGTCGGAGACACAGTGGGCCTCATTCTAACTATGCCAGTCCGGTAACAGTGCCGGTAAGCCTACCGGCACCATTCTTACTGGACCGGCACAGTACTACTCTGCAGGCGGGTGCCGTCCCGCCTGCCAGGGTCAGACGTGGCGGGTAGAATGGCACCCACCCGCAGAGTTTCACCGAAGCACCTGCACTGTTATATAAATGGTGCCGTTGCTTCCGTGGTCCCCATTCCCATTGAGTCCTATGGGACTCAAATGTGAATGGGGATTTACAATTACTGGCACCTGACTTCCCGGAATGCCGGGGTTGTAATACCCCGGTGTTTCCGGCAAGCCAGGTGCCAGTAAAATTTGCAAGTGCGGCGGCAACCTGCCGGTTTTACCGCCATGTTACCGCCAGACTTGTGATAAAACCAAGTGGTTGTGCGACAGCCCCAGACCCACAAGCATATATCTGCTTTCAACAGCGGCTCCTTGACGTTAATGAATGCTAAAAGGTCCCTAATAACAGCAGAGGATGGACAGCGTTACATAACCCTAAATTTGTCACACTTCAAAAAGATAACCAGGAGAGTGCCAAGAAGGGAAGGAGGAGAAAATACGGATGAGGAGGAATCCGATGGCTCATATGCAGGGGATGGAGAAGAATCTGTGAGTGAAGTATGGAGCAGGGCGGAAGTCCACAGCCCAGACAGAACACGAGTGGAGCATCCAGGCCGCCCTCAGCGAGCAAGAAACCGACCTCCGAGACTCACTGAAGTGATGGACTAAGTATGTACTGGATATTTAGAAAAAGGGGGAGGTTGTGACGTTCGTGAAGCCACGGAGTTGGTCACATGACAGGGGTCACCTGGTAGGGGGCAAAGGGGAAGGGGAAGGGGAAGAGGAAGAGGAGTTAGTTCGAGTTGGAGCATGATCAATAAAGATGTGGGTTTCCAGCTCCCAGTGTCCGCGCCTTCTTTATATTGGATAGGCGCTGTGTGAGTGATCCAGTTACTCGGCAGGGCAGACCCCTGTTAGAGGACACAATAGAGAGGCTGTATGACACGAACACTCTTTCACATGTGTGCGTCATTGCCATGTCACAACATCGAGCTCACTTGTTTCTGGGGTTCCTTTCTTCTAAAACACAATTTTCGTTTTTGGTGGGAGTTGTGAGCACAGCTAATGTGCAGCTGCGTTTTCTAAAATATAATTCCTTGCAAATAGCCACAGCTCCACTTGATAATTTCCTCTCAGATGAGAATAAGGGCTGGGTGTTATCCTGAACCGTTGTGGACATTATGATGGTGCTTGCCAAATATGGTGAACAGCATACAATAATTTCCATTGGTGAAACTTACCGCAGAGTTAACCGCCATCAAACTCACACCCCCTTCCTTTCACTTACAATCTGTGTGTGTCCATCCCTCTTGATGGCGACCTATTCCCGTTTATGGGAAAACAGTGGTGTTCCCCTGGCAGCTGGGAGAACCCTGCATGAGTTGCCTTCTGATGGAGAAACACGCTGTCGAGTCTTTTGCGACGAGAAGCCCTTTGTAACCACCATTCCTCTCATTGCAGTCCTTTTGTTGTCCTTGGTTAGACTTTTCTTCTGGCTGTCTGTCTCTAGTTCCTTCTTTAGGCCTCTTCTCTTCTTATAGGGATACAATCTTCAATATGCCCAGGTGAAATGCTGCTGTTCCCACACCACCTCCTCTGTCAAAGCCTGGCAAAAGAATGAATTAATCCAGAGTTACATGATGTACCTTTTAAGCGCCTCCCAATGACTCAGGAAGTTCCCACCACCTCCACACGTAGAGAAGAGCAGTTTCTGGTCCACTTCTACCTTTCCAAGCTGCCATGTGGTGTTGCTGTATATCTTGTTCTGGTAATCAAGTTTCTCTTTGAAGTCTTCTGTTTACAGCTCTTTCTGTTATGCAGGGTTTTGATATGGGTGGGATTCTGGGGGCTGTTACCAGCTCGTTGTTCTGTTAGGCAAAGTCGGGCCTGATTGCCCCACCCTCTGTGCGGGACACACGGGTCCCTGCCGTGGCATCCCTGCTAGAGCCCATCATTCCCAGCCTCGCGTTTTGTCTTTGCAGCTATTGCAGACCTTACAGGAGCTTTCCGAGCTGCTGCTGCGGTGTTGCTGTGAGTCTTCCGAGGCTCTCCTGCAGCATCTCCGTTTCTACCCACTGCTGCTGGAGACGCTGTGTCTTCATCCCCGTTAACTGTGGCAAAACCTGTGTGTAGTGACCGTTTTGTCTGCTTCGGCCCCTACTTGTGTGAGGTAGATGAAGGCTTCAGCGGCATCCCCGGCCCCCTGCACGGTCGGAGGTAGCGGGAGCAGCCTCCCCGGCCCCCATAGCGGGGTCGGTGGCCGTAGCAGGAACTGCCTCCCTGGCCCCCTCCCCAGTCCCCTCTGCGGGGTCGGAGGTAGTGGGAGCGGCCTCCCCAGGCCCCTGTGCGGGGTTGGCAGCAGTAGTGGGAACAGCCTCCTCCGCCTACTCTGCGTGGTCAGAGGTAGTGGGAGCAGCCTCTCCGGCCCCCTCTGCAGGGTCAACGGCGGTAGTCGCTTCACACCCTTAAGCAATAGTTTATGACTTTGAGTGAGGATTGGAGGTGGCAACATTGACGGTTCAGTGGGCAGCAGGACAGGCAGTCAGCCATACTTGGTTTTACTGGTTGACTTGGTGTCACATCTCTGCATCTCTGCCTCTGGGTGGCGCTGTCTGCAAACCCACAGTGCATTGCCAACCATCACCAGAGAAGACACTGAATCCTGTTTTAATATTTCTTTTCATAAATCTGTATTTCCCAAAACATGGATTCCATTCCCATAATGCATCCTCAAAATAGCTGGAAAAACCTGGCAGCCCAACTCAGAAACTCTTTTGGAATCTGAGTTGCATGCACACTGGTTTCACTGTTCCTTGAAGCAGACATAATCATTTCAATGGATTGCAACATTCAAAATTCCATGGCAATTATTGTACTTTTGTATTTATACAAAGACTCTGGGAGTTTTTCAGCACTGGACTCTCAAAGTACATGCCATGGATTTCCATTGTCCACACCTGACAACACTTGCACTTTCCTCCCTGCTCACACTGCTTGTAAGCTGCTGTGCCCCCAAACACCCTGTTCTTGCCTTGAATTCTGATTCTCATGCAGCTGTGACCCATTTGGAACTACTATCTGCCTTGCAGAACATTCTGCCTTGGGCTTTCCTTGCGACTGATCCCTGCTACTGAGTTGCTTTTTTCCCATTTCTACAGCCTTGCCTTGTTGGCTCAATCCTCCACCTTCTGCCTGCTGCCGGTGGATTGTCTCCTTTCTCTGTGCTGTATCCCTGCAGACATTCCCAGTTTCTTGTGCTGATTTCCTTGCAGCTTCCATCCTCTGTTACTTGTGCAGTTTACCTTCAGTCTCCTTCTCTGGCCCCTTCTCTGCCTTCTCTTTCAAGTCTATTTCATCTCAAGCTTTCCGCACTTAGCCAGACTCTGCTTACCTTTTCTCTTAGTTCTAGTCCTGTTTTCTACAGCCTTGCATTGCATAGTTTGAGTGTTTCCAGTCCACCTTTGCAGCCTGCTTTTGTTACCTATGTCCATTTACCATGACCCAGTACCCTGCACAGCTACTGTGTATTTGTTAACTTGTGTCTCTCATCTGCTCATTTGTACCAGTAACTTGCCTGTTATATTGTACCAGTGCCGTGCTACAGTTTTCTGCTTTATTAGTTCCTGCTTTCCTGTTGTTGGGGAGAAGCTGGACCCCCACCAGGGCAGTGGGGGCCAGCAGCCATACCCTCACCAGCTATGGGAGACCCCAACACCTCCCATATGGCCCCCAGAAATGCAAGTCCAAAGCAGGCAGCAGCATGTTCCAAACTGTGTTTATTTCTGGGCAGCAAAAAGAAAAAAAACACGCAGAGCATCGTGCACATGGAGAGTTCAGGCGCCGTCCCCCCGGGGCTGGCTTGCAAGCCAGCTTTGTAATCACACTGCAGGCTGACCTCACAGAATTGGATCAGCTCCCAGAAACCTATCTCCTCCTGCTATTGGCTGCTAAGTGATAGGTTACCTATGTAGCCCTTATAGAGAGCCTGATAATTGGATATTAGCCTTTTGCGTCAGTGGGTTGGTTTAGCTGTGCCAGCCCCCATTACCTAATTCTAACTTGTTGCAATATGACCTTGTTCCCATAACTTTTTAGCTGAACAAGCAGTTTGCACCTGGGCTCTGGGCGCCGATTAGCTGGGCTGCGCCATTCTTGTTACAATTTATGTTTCAAATGTTGTGCGAATCCTTGAGAAAATGTCTTTCTTTCCCAGAAAGAAAAAAAAGCACACTGGGTTGCCGTGATTTATTCGCATTTGTGGATAATTAAAAAATGTTTGTCTGCAGAAAGCAATCTTATCTTGAATGTGCGGCCTTGGCAGCTCGGAGGTTTTGTGAGGAACATTGCTGAAGGCTCCCGCAGCCAGTGTTCAGTGAGAGAAATAAACTTGGCTGTAATTTTCCTGAAACATGGCTTTACACTGTGCATTTAGACCATGTTAATTCATATAGGCATTTGCAAGCCTTTAAACAGGGATTTTTGTGTTTGTAGATTCTGATATTGCAGCATTGATTCTAATGTAGCATGGAAGTTGCACTGTTGGTGAAGTGGGTGTGTTTCAGCATATTTGTCACCCATGGGTGCACTGGGGCCTGGCTCAAATGATAAGTGCGCTCCTTGTTCTTCCTGCTGTTCTTCTGTATATGCGCCTGGGGTGAGGGGGCATGGGTTTGATCTCGATTTTCCCTCTTCAGTCCCCCCTCTGGTCGACTTTGTCGACCACACCACCAAGCAACATTCACCTCCTTCCGCTCTGCATATCTTTGTCAATTCCTTGAAGTGTCCATCATTTTTTGCATTGTTGTTGATGAACAGTACATATAGGAGTGTTCTCCTTCTGTGTTCCACCACACTCACTTCCCTTTGTACTTCCTCTGATCACAGGGAGTGGCCACCTTTATTACTGCTGGAACCATGTTGCACACCGCTATCTTAATCCGGCTCTTCCTTTCACCATGTCTCTTATTTGCATTCCGATAACTTCTTCTGTTGTTCTCTTGCAATGTATCTCTATCTTGCACAATGATGCTGTGCTCGGTACTAGTCCTTCCGTTATCACCTTCAATCAACCAGGCAGTCATGATGTCCTCCATTACCATGCAAGCACTAGCTAGTTCTTTGCTTTCTCTTTTCAGATGCATTTTTCAACCTTCTTGCATCCAGAATGATTGTCCACTTCTTGTCACTGTTGTGCTGGTAACATAACGCTGGTACCTTAACAGTATACGTCCTTCTTCATTCTCCACCCAAGTGACCATCTTTGCTCTTTTGTCTCACTCCGTTAGGCACTTATCATATTTTTGTCTCTTTTATTTTATTTTTTCTTCTCTTTTTGTTTTTCTTTCTTCTTTTATTATTTATTTTTTCTTGTTTTTTTTTTTCTTTTTTACTCTTGCAGCTTGCTCACTGGTGCATTTGCTCGTTGTTTCTTCTCTCTCTGGTCACTTTCCACATACAGTTGTTCTCCAATTAGCTGCTTTATGTAATCATCTTCCATAGGGGATTACCCCCCTTTTTTTTTTTATCAATCTCAATGTTGCTGTCTTCCCTTGCAATCTTCTTCGCACCTTGGCATACATGTGCGTCGTGCTCTGCTGTAGTAATTTCTGTTGTAATCAATTATCTTCCGGCATATGTTAAAGAACAGTCAGGACAGCTCTCTCCAGCGGTGTCCCTACCAATTTTGTACATGTGTGCATGTTGTTGGTCACTTCTGCTATGTGTGTTATGTGTATGTTTTACTCCCTTTGTGTCTGCCCTTAACTCTCCTTACGTTAGCAGCAGCTTTTCCTCACCCACTGACGCCATAACTCTTCCTGCTTAGGTTAGGGAATGTTAGCAGGGGATACAGCGGTAATGCTCACTATTACAAATAGTTTTCAAATTACCACCCCCATTATTTCGTTCATCATTAATAGTCCCATCGTGAAGGTAAAAGTCCTTATTTGCTTGCCCATAACCACTTACGCTGCTGGGTCCTTGCAGCTGATGAGATGATAAAGTTGCCCGCCTGAAAATCGCAAGAAAGGCGTTAATACGTTAGTACTTGTTAGTAACCTCAAGCTCCGCGAACTAAACAATCACTAAGGGCAAAAATCAAACCTCCCCCTGGACATTTCGTGTTTTCAAAATTTCTCAATATGGGTAGGGAAAATCTTGGGTTGTTTATTCAATGGAAGCAAGGAAATATACTTCAGGGAAACATGCTCTAAGGGGTCTGAGGTTCTTGATAGGGTGGGCAATTGAGTGGGGAATGCTTCACGATGTTTTAATCAGTAGGCCTCACAGTTTCTAATGGAAGATAACATTAAGGAAATTTCCTACACCTTTCTAACAGCATACATACGCAACAACCTGCATGTGCGGGGAAAAGAGAAGGAACAAAACAGTGTTACAGCTGTAGGTGCACAAAATGTAATATGAACCTCAATTAAACTTTGTAAATGCATGTGTCAGTCCCTATTCTAGTTGCTAGTGTGCGTTGGACCATAGGATGGCCATGTTTCCCTAACTCGGGAGTGTTCGTGCTATTTTGCAGTTCATGAAAATCTCTTGCGTTGGCCCTGTTGATCGTTGCTCCCTCGTTGCCAGGGTGGCCACCGCTTTGTAGGGCTTGACACCTCACACATCTAACAAAGTCTGTCAGGAGGGGAAAATGTCCCACTGTAGTCCATAGCCATTGGGTGTTGGTTGTCCGTTGTCTTCAGGCCTGCCCTGGGTCCTTTATATCTGCCGAGAAATGAAATGGAAGCGCTTGAGACCTGAGAATTTACATATTCTTCAATTTCTTGACCTAACCTCTCTGCACTACTCTCACACTATTCAGTGTCCTAGTGGGAGGAGCCAATGGTACACCTATGCACCATCCTGTCACCACCTGGTGGCGTTCAATGGCGGTCTGACTGTAAATTGTTACACAATTCGAAATGTTCCCAGAAAATGGGTAGGCACTTAATTTATGTGAAGATACTCATTACACACTTGGATCATATATACGCAATTTAGGTGCTAGTGTACAAATGGGCCTTTGGATCTTTATATTTACTGTGCTTTTGTTGTAAGCTATTTATAGTGCGTGCCTTTGTCCCGTGGGGCATCAGGCACTGACAAGCTAAATAGGGAAACATCAGGGTGGTAAATTTGTCATATAGGGTGGCTGTGTTTCTAAATTAAGTGCACCATGTTACTTAGTTAAGATAATCGCAGGGTTTTTAAATCTTTTTTCTTTTTTTTTTTCTATGGCTCCTCTCTCAACTTCTCAGGGCGTGCCTCGCAGTGAACTGCAGGCACTTTAAGCTGGTACTAATTAAATTTGCTACCAATTATTCGCTACCTGTCCCTCCCCCTCTTTGTATTTATTTATTTATTTATTTATTTCCTCTTTTCTTGCAAACCCAACCCTCACAATTTACTCCCATTCTCTCTATCCCACCCCATGTCCACTTTTTAAACCCTACTTACTCTGTTAATTACTCACTTAGTCTAGTATTTTATTGCTCCACTACTTTAATTACTGTTACATTTAAACAATATATTTATCCCCCCATTATCTGCTCTCAATTTTTAATACAACCATCATTCTCCAGTTCGTGCAGCAATGACCTCTTTCCCTATGTGTGTTGGCTAATGCATTTGTGCCAGTGCTATTTTCAAAAGCGCTAGTGGCATTACCACTTGCACTGTTATTTTGTCGCCAAATTAATTCTGTTGGTTACATGGATCATCCACCCTTTACCCCTATTTCTCTCCTCCTGTGGTGAACTGTCAATGAAATGTAGGCCTCCCCCCTCAAGTGCACCTTCTTCCACCTTGTGTGTCTGATTTAATTGTTCTGTGTTAATCGTGTATTCATGAGCCCAGTCTCCTCACTGAAAGATGGGTGCTCAAAATGTAGCTAAATGTACTCTCTTGTGATGCACTATCATTATGCACCCCCCTCTGTACCGTGCACCCCCATTATGCTTAAACAATCTTCCTTAATTTCAACATGTATATGCCTGGTGTTTAACAAGTTATGGATTTCTCTGTTAATAAGGTGGTCATGTCCACATCGCTCATGATGTCACAAATGTCTCTTCCCTAATGCATGGTCTAGTCGCCCCACTGTCACCCAGAAAAGAAAATGTTTTGATACCTATCACCACCCCTATGCAATTGTCCTCTGCATTATTGAGTGTGCGTGAGTGTGTGTGTCGGCGCGCGTCTCGCCCGCTCTGTCGGGGAGGTGGAGCATGAGTGTGTGTGGCAGAGTGAGTCAAATCAAGTTTGTCTTGGGCTGTCCTATTAGCGGTATAATGTCAATCTATGTCCTTTGAAAGGTTTGTTCCCCATCAGGAAGACCCCACCCAGTCATGTAACCGGTACCATTGCTATTGTGTCAGTGTTCTGTATGGGTGCTGGCTGCTGTGCAGTGCCCCTGTGTTGTGATTCTAGTCAGTCCTGGGGTAGTGGTGCTGTCATTTGTTGTGTCTGTACATGTAGTGGTGACAGTACCTGCGTTGGTGCTTGTGGTGTCTGCTGAAATGATCCCATCCTGCCCCATGTATCCTCCCCACATGGGCGGTGCATATTGTGGTTGTTGACACTGCTATTGTGATTCTTGTGCGTGTGTGTTGAGGCTGTTTTTAACTGCCCCTCCCATTGCATACTTTAATAATTTATTTTGTGCCTACTTGTCCTCATCTGCCTTTCTCTGCCCCTGCGTTTTCTTGCCACAATCTACAATGTACACAGTCAATGTCTAGCGCGCTATCATTCCTTCCTCCCTTCCATAACCCCATGCATGCTGCACCACCCCTTACTGATCCTCTATCATGTTTGGCTGTGCTGTCTCGTTCAGTCCTTCTCTCCTCCTCCAATCCCTTTCTTCCCTTTCCAGTTCCCCCTCTCTGTTGCTATTGTTACTCCTTGCACCTCCCCTGTTATCTTCCCTTTAAATTTAATTCCTCTGTACCTGTGCCTTCAAATCTACTTCCATGCACTGCAGCCCTCCTTTGCTCACTCCAGTGCTGCTAGTGGGTTGTTCTGCACCTTCCTGTTTGTGTATTGTGATTGTGTGTGTGTGGTGTTTAAATGTCCTTCTCTCATGCAATGCATTCCTTTCTTACCATCTGTGTCATCAAATATTACACTCCCGGATGTTCAGAAGGGTGAGTCCCCTCTTCCCTCTGCTCGCGCTGGTTCAGCATCAGCTGACCCCTCGCATCTTCCCTTTCCTTCGTGCACACAGTTCAACTGTAGCCATGTGCTTTTAAAGCTATTCCCGTGTAAGTGCTGTGTATGTGTGTCCTTAGCGATTGCTGCACGCTTCTGGAGAAGCCGCCTATGAGCAGCCATGGTCTTTTTTAATTTACCTTCAGTACTTTTGAATCTTTGCACACTATGTTTTACTTACTTATTTCGGCATGGAAGCTGTGTGCTACACAACAGGTGAAGGGGAGTCATTTCTGTATTGTGTGATACATTTTACCTCTAGTCAATTTGAAAATTCCGATAGTCCGCTGTTCAGGGAGCAAAAGTTAGAAGATAATTGAACATTTTTCAACTTCTGTGAGCCTTCTTGGCTCCGCACCTTAGCCAGTGCACTCCACGTGCAGCCCATCTTCACCAAACCATTGCCTTCTCCGGCACACCCCCACAATCTTGCGCATGTGTTTTCCACACACCGCCTCTGGGTCACCTATTCTCCAAATCCAAAACCACACCACTATCTCCTCACCATCAAAACTCTGTGTCCTATGCATCAATCTGAAGGTGACGTCACCAAACTAAAAACACAGTGAAAATGAACAGACAAATGTGCATACACAGAACAATAACCCATTTCTCCCAACCCCACAAAAATCCCAAAATAAAACCCCACAATCCCCACAGCTGTCTTCCTGTCTCAACTGGAACAAGGTAAACTATAATAAAAACTCTTATAATTGGACTGCAGACGCTGCGTCGCCTCACGTGTGATACGCTCCTCACCAGGGGACCTTAACCAGCCAACTATCTTCCGCTCTCGGGAACAATCTAGCTACCTCCTGCGTGGAAACATCATCCACTCACTGAACTAAAACGCTCAATTAGCAGGGAATCTCATCTACTCATTGATCTATAACGTCAATTCATAGGAAATCCAGACCCCCGTACATGAAATCTCCATCCAGACCAACCGGTGCGACACTCCTGTCCTATATGTGGGGAGTCACTACCCCACCCAATAGGCTCAAAAACACAAGAAGGGACCACTGTCACCGCCCCAGTCCCAACTACAATTCACGTGCCGATCACCACCAATGCGCTGAACTTTGCGACAATGTACAATCACCCACCACCCAATTTACAATGCCTCCCTCAGTTTCTACCCAAACAAAAGAACTTAACATTTCTGCAACATACTGATCAACAATGCATCATAATACTTTAAACGTTTCCCCCCCTCAAAGCCCATGTTGCTGGTTGACTTACATTTTCCTATGCTGCACTGGCAGTTGCTCCGCTGCTGGACACCCCCTCAAGGCGCTTCACCGGACCCCTTCTCCTGCAGGGCTCTCACCTGCCCTCAAGCGGGGTATTTCCAAGTGGCCCCCGAAGCCTCTAGCCGGTTACGCGTTTTCCGGTGGTCTTCAGGTGCAGGCGAGGGTCCCACAGCTTCCTTGAGTCGGCGGCAGGGAGTTCAGTTCAACGCAGCGCTTGCGCAGGCAGTGCTCATTCACCCATGTTACAATGAGCAATGAGCCTCACAGAGGGCACCAACTTGTTGGGGAGAAGCTGGACCCCCACCAGGGCAGTGGGGGCCAGCAGCCATACCCTCACCAGCTATGGGAGACCCCAACACCTCCCATATGGCCTCCAGAAATGCAACAGAGTCCCAAGCAGGCAGCAGCATGTTCCAAACTGCGTTTATTTCTGGGCAGCAAAAAGAAAAAAACACGCAGAGCATCGTGCACATCGAGAGTTCAGGGTCCGTCTCCCCGGGGCTGGCTTGCAAGCCAGCTTTGTAATCACACTGCAGGCTGACCTCACAGAATTGGATCAGCTCCCAGAAACCTATCTCCTCCTGCTATTGGCTGCTAAGTGATAGGTTACCTATGTAGCCCTTATAGAGAGCCTGATAATTGGATATTAGCCTCTTGCGTCAGTGGGTTGGTTTAGCTGTGCCAGCCCCCATTACCTAATTCTAACTTGTTGCAATATGACCTTGTTCCCATAACTTTTTAGCTGAACAAGCAGTTTGCACCTGGGCTCTGGGCGCTGATTAGCTGGGCTGCGCCATTCTTGTTACAATTTATGTTTCAAATGTTGTGCGAGTCCTTGAGAAAATGTCTTTCTTTCCCAGAAAGAAAAAAAAGCACACTGGGTTGCCGTGATTTATTCGCATTTGTGGATAATTAAAAAATGTTTGTCTGCAGAAAGCAATCTTATCTTGAATGTGCGGCCTTGGCAGCTCGGAGGTTTTGCGAGGAACATTGCTGAAGGCTCCCGCAGCCAGTGTTCAGTGAGAGAAATGAACTTGGCTGTAATTTTCCTGAAACATGGCTTTACACTGTGCATTTAGACCATGTTAATTCATATAGGCATTTGCAAGCCTTTAAACAGGGATTTTTGTGTTTGTAGATTCTGATATTGGAGCATTGATTCTAATGTAGCATGGAAGTTGCACTGTTGGTGAAGTGGGTGTGTTTCAGCATATTTGTCACCCATGGGTGCGCTGGGGCCTGGTTCAAATGATAAGTGCGCTCCTTGTTCTTCCTGCTGTTCTTCTGTATATGCGCCTGGGGTGAGGGGGCATGGGTTTGATCTCGATTTTCCCTCTTCACTGTTCTGAATTCTTGTCTCCCTTTTGGGGCTCATAGTGTCTGGTAAGTGTTTTATGGTGTCCGCACCCGTGCCTCTGTGTATTCCTTTGTACAGAGATTGGCTCCTATAGCATAGGAGGCCATTTATGTCCCTTTCTTTGTCTCATTTTAATTGTAGCCTATAGTGTATTTCATGCAGCAGTGTGTTGCATTCAGTTCCCACAGGAGGCATCCACTGTATGTTCTGGCTGGACCCACACAGGCTTGTCTTGTTTATGCACATTCCTTGTTTGAACCTTAGGGTTCAGATACAGAAGCCACTCTGTTCCATTGTTCTGACTACCCTGTCTGTTTTTTCTTCTTGCTTACCCTGCTGCTGTATGCGCTTGTCTGTCCCCTTATATCAGCATAACTGCCCCAAACCTACCTAGGGCGCTCTATGCACCTCTTGACATTCTGTTTATCCTGGGCAGCTCCTGACAGTTGCTGCCGAATACTTTGAAAGAGTTCCCTCTCCTAAGCCCTCCTATAAAAGTGACAGTTCCCCTGTGAAACCTGCGTCTGGTCCTGGGTGCCTTACAATAGCCTCCCTTTGAGGTTTCTAGTTAGGATTTTCTGTGGCTCTTTCTTATGTCAGAAGATTGGGTGATCAAGAGGCATTATTTTGTTGCGCTCCCTATTTGCTGGTTCTACTGAGACCAGGATCAGGGTGTTTGCCTAAGGTTAGTTCCCCACTCAACTTACACCCGGAAGTGATTTTACCGGTATTGGCATTGTTGATCGCAAACCAAATTGACCTTTTCAATGTAACCGTTTTTTGGGGGAATTTCAGTCAATTTAGATTAAATATATAAGTGGGGTGGGGTAAGGGAATAGGTTAAGATGGGTGTGGGTGGGGGACGGTGGATTTCCAGCTGCCTTTTTGAAGAAAAAAAAATTTGGAAAAGGTCAATTTTTTTCGGTCAAATAGACCTAAAGCATTTTACCTGCTTTACTGTCTTCTGAGGTGGGTTCAAAAGCAGAGGCATTGGTAGGGGTGGGCTGGGGGGAACTATAGCCCAAATTCATTTGGTCCCCAGATAGAAGCTCAGGGGCTACAACCAAAAGGCTTGCCCGTCCGAATCCCAACATTAGCACAGCAGGCATCACTCTGCTGTGACACCCAGCCGGGCTCTGATGGCAAGAAGCTCTCACATTTCTCACATCGCAGAGGGGTGCATTTACTTACTTTAGAACTTTAAAAGTAAGCAAATACACCACTCTCCACGGTGAGAGAACAAGCATGAATGTCACTGCTGGCAGCAGCAATCGTAGAGGCAGTGGAGGCAAAAGCCTGCCTTGGGGATATCAGCAGGCCCCCGTATGTTGAAACTAAAGGCTTGAATGCTGGACTCATCTTTAACATGGCCCATTCCGCCAATTATTAGCATTAACTAAAAATGTTTTATGCGTATGAATGTATGTGATGTGTATACGTGTGAAGGAGTGTGTAAATCGGTGAATGTATGCGAGGAGGTGTCTGTAAGTGCACATAAATGAATGAAGGCGTTGTGACTGGTGTACATGAGTGCAACTGTGTGTGCGAATGAGAGTGCAGTGTAAATATTCTGGGTGTTCGTGTGAATGACAGATACGCTGCATGGGTGCATGACTGGGGTGTGTGTGTGTGTGTGCTTGCGTGCACGCTTGGGGGCTGGGGCTTGGGGATGGGCATTGGAGCATGAACATTTTTTGACAGGAGCATGGCATGCTTTTCTGGTGTTTTTGGGCAGAGCAAAGCCAACGTGAGTGTTATTATGTGAAGGTGGGGTTGGAGCGAGGGAGGGTACGACAGTTGGGCTGGGTGGGTCCAACTGTGGGCTGTAATATTGTACTCACATTAAGAGCAAAGACAACATGATGAGTGTTCTTACATGGGGGAGGGCATGTTTCCTTAATGTGGCATGGCATGTTTCTTTTACTGGTATTAAGGTCAAAGACAACATATGCGTTCTTACATTGAAGGTTGGAGGGCATTTGTGAATCAGGACATATTTTAATGGTGTTACAGGGTAAAAACAACATGATGAGTGCAACATGAGTGTACTTATATGGGGGGATTTGTGTAATGAAATGTTATTTATATAGCGCTTTTCCGAAAGCAATGTACAGAGAACATAGTTGCATACAATTAAAAAAAATCAAAAAAGTTGGTACTCATTTATCGACCTCGGAAGGAGGAAAGGCTGAGTTGGCCTTGCCAGGATTTGAACCTGCAAATCACACTCAGATTGCAACAGCGAGCGCTCGGCCCGCTGAACTATTTTATCGGCTAGCCAGAAAGGACATGTTTTCCTACTGTGGCATTGCATTTTATGACTGGTGTTAAGGCTAAAGGCAATATAAGTATTTTTACATTGTTATGGGGGCATTTGTGCAGCCTGCAAGGCAATTTTTTTTTTTACAGTGGCATAACATGTTCTACTGCTTTTAGGGAGCAAATACAACATAATGAGAGTTCTTACATTGGGGGGAGGGGATTTGTGTAGTCAGCAAGGATATGTGTTCTGACTGTGGAATGGCTGTTCTTAACGGCATTAGGACAAAGCCAACAGGAGTTATGTTCTTACAGGGGGATACTGGCATATATTGGGAGAGCCAGCATAAACATATTTTGCTATAGTATTACTGGAATCATGGACAAAGCAAACAGTAGTATTACTAAAATACAGGTATATATATAGGTGCGCCAGAATGGACATGTGTGGGCACAACCTATATGAACATGTTTTTTGCACTTGCAGAGTACTGGCATATGGTCGGCATTTTTAAAATGAGCTTGAAAATGCTCCTGTGCATTGTTGGTGACTTGGCATCTAATGGATTTTTTCATATCTTACCCTCCAAAAGTGATTGTAAACTGTGTGACTTTTTACCTAATTTATCACAGAAAGTGTGCCATATCAACCTATTATTTAAAAAACATTCTTAGTGAGTGAACCCCCCCCAAACCAGCCCCCTTGATTAGTTTGCCGTCCCTCACTACGCTCAGTCACTCAGCTCATTTGTCCAGGGGCAGAACAAGCCCCCTTCCTTCTGCTGGCTCCATAACCCCTGCATTTGTCCATTTGCCCTCATTGCCAATTAGCCCTCTTTCGCTCGTTCCTTCGCTGCACCTTGTTTCCTCACAAGCAATGAATTGGCATGAGACAGTATTTCAAATGGCAAACTTGGCCGCAGTTTTATTTCCATAACAACAGAATTATTGTACACATTTTGTGAACTCCAGTCTGTAAGTGTGACGCTTGCTCCGTGTCGGACCTCGCCTGCTTCCCCCTATACCTTTGTATAGTTTCCATAGTAGGCCCCCAACTCCCCCAACCCTTTGTGCCTGAGCCTATCCTGCCCATGCAGGTGTCCGTGGGTGGGGAGAGTGCCGTTTCTTTTTTGGGGGAAGCTGTGCCTTAGTTGTTACCACCAGACACCCCAGCCGTTAGGCCCCCAAGAGGCGCTGGTCCGGAAGCGCGAAGACCCATTCCGGTTTCCTTCTGGCTCATCCGGAGTCTATCATTTGTGCTTGGTCGCCCTAACACAGCCACACCACTAGGTGGGTTACCGCCCACCATGGCTCCCCTTCTTTCCTGTTTCCTTTTACAGCTCCAACGATTTAGTACCTATGTTCCAGAAGAAGAGTTCCATCCCCATTGCGGACAGATGTCCGCCATCCTTTAAGAAATATTCTGGAGTTTTTAAGTTGATCAGGCCATGTCTGATTTGTTGGAAGCCTCTGCCCTTGCAGAACTTTGCCATGGCACCAAGTTGGTCAAATTGTTCCCGCCCAAGTGGATTACCAGCACATCTGGTCTGTGCTGCTTACCCAGCAATTTTTTCAGCAGCCCGTGTAGCTGCGCCCCTTTTCATCCCTGGCACCCCGTGCCACTGAATTCAGAACTCGCCGGCCGTCAGCTCCTCCTGCTGCGGTGTCCAGCTCGCTTTTGGCCCTTGCCATAAACACATACCCCACTACCCAACAATGCGTTTCCTCCTCCTTTGCAATGCTGGTAATGAGAAGTAGGGGAAAGGGCATGTTAAATCACATTTTTTCCGGTCTGCTATACCGTTTGAAACACCCTGAAGACCATCTCCCCAATTTCATGATGTCCCCCACCCCCGGCTGCAGAGGAGGTGGCGGCCCCCATTTCCACCAGCTCCAGCTCCATCCCTTTCTTGAATTGGAAGAGGCTCCAGGCAGAGCCGTCCCTCTGTAGGAGCAATGGTGCCACTGCGGTCACCGGGCAAACTCAGCTCTTTTGAATGACCTGAAGCATCAATGCCACCCCTTCCCCATTTGGTCAGCCTTTGACCTCCGTACATAAATGACAAACCTGTTCCCTTTGCCCTCTTTATTCCCAGGCACCAGCTCGCTGACCCTGAGAGCCCCAAAGAATGCTACAGAAAAGGCTGCTGTAAATAACAGCCTTGTTACACATTCCTGGCTACGGCAATCACTAGCGGCTCTCCAGGTGCAACACTTGTGTTATGCCTTTTATTTGGGCGGCCATCGCTTTTATTTGGGCTACTTTTACCTGAGCTGGTGGATACGAGCAACAAATAAAATATGTTCCTCCCCACTCCCCGTAGTCTTAGCCAGGCTGGTCCACCTCAGATCATGTCCCGCCCCTCAAAGCTGTGCATTGGCTGGCTTGGGAGCAGGGCAGGAAGTGCCTAGAATCAGCTTTAAAAAGACGGATGGTAAAGGCCTTCTCCCTTGTCCATGCATGACTTCGGTATGTTAGCTATGATTCAATTCATAAACTCAAGGTGTTTCTTAACAAGGAGGAAAACACTGAGGGCAGCGAAGACTACCCTCAGAGTCGGCGTCATGGAGTACATCAAGTGCCTATAAACCATTTCCGAGGAACTCCCCTTCTCATCAAGTAAAGCAGTTTTACGACAGTTCTTCCACACGCAGAACTATAACCCTGCTGTTTGTTTTGGTTCAAACGATCCGCTCCTTGAATATGCGATAGTCCACCCTTTCAACTTTTGAAAGTTGCACATTTCAGTTCATATCATTCCAATAGTCACATGTGTTCCAGCGAGGAGCTACATCCGGCGCATCCCCGCTCTTATCGATGTTGGTCGTTGAGTGTCTGCCAATGTCCTATTGTGCAGAAGCCCTGGTCACGGTTGCACTGTCTTCCCAGTTTACTTATGCAGATTATTTCCCATGCTGTACGAGGTATTTTCCGTGAAAAGTGCCATGGACGGACTGCTATTACAATGCAACTGGGGGAAAATGTATAGAACAATCTTTAGTTGTCATAGCAACCGTGAGAGCTGTCAAATATAAGTTTCCGACATAGAACACAGCCAAAGCGAGGAGCTACAAATTGCATGGCACAAGGAAGATAACAGATGTTAATGTGACATTATTTCGATCACGCCATTGTTTAAATATATAATCCATCTAACCCCTCACGCTCTCACCAGCCATAATCCCAATGGTGAGTGAGCGCGCAGTCTCCCACTCAAGCTGTACAGACCTAGCGCTAAGGCGCTAACGGGAGTTATGGGCCCTGAAGACCGAGTTAAAAGCATAAGAATAGCTAGGGTGTTTAACGACTTTGCGGGCCCATAACTCCAGGTACAGCCCAAGGGTGAGGTCTATAAAGCTATTATGACCCGTTCAAATTCGAGGTTGAGCGGAGCAAAAAGCAAAAAGTCAATCTGCGAGGTGTGGTTTATTTATTTATTTACTGGTTATTTATATGGCGCTTATACAACAAGACAGTGTTTCAAAGGAGCTGGCTAGTTCCTATCAACCACATAGAAACGTGATGGTGAGACAGGGGCAGGGCCTACTAAACAGCCGGGCTGCGTCTTCGGTGAGGCACGGCAAAGTACTGGAGGAGGACCGAGGCTGCTGGGTGGACAAGTAGGACCAAGCCTGCCAGGTGAATATTGTGGCAGCTGGGGCAGGGCCATCCACCACTACCACATTAAGGGAAGGCGTGGGGTGTTGGGTATGTGGATTTCTGGTGCCCGGGCTACGTCTCTCAGATGCAGGAAGTAAAATGATACAGTCGCCGTGGCTGTCGGTGCGGTGCTCGCCTGATGAGAGGGAGATCCCCACTGAGAGCCTTGCTGGTGGCAGTGACTGGGGGAGTCATGTGGCACCCCCTCTCATTTGGCCAATTTCCTGGCCTTTTTGGGATTTCCAAGCCATACTAACTGGTATGGTGCAGACATTGGCCAATGGAGGAGTGCCACGTCCACCCCCTGGGTCATAATTGGAATTCTAACATTCTCTTTTCCCATTGTTCATTGGCCCTTATGAACCTGTATGGCTGCCAGGTGCTACCATAGACATTACGGGTCCTGTTGGCGCTGCCGCTACATCAATACATTTTGAAGCTCCCTGGATGGCAGCCAATGGTAACACTCTGCTTTACCATTGATAAATGGTTTCTTCTGTGTCAGTGTGCATTTGCTGCATTGCAGTAGCAACACATAGTATAGTTTTTGTGTATTTATTATATAATGAAGAACGAAGAACCTGAGAGAGAAAGGACAGAGCTTAGGTGGTTGCCTGGGATGGAGGTAGGAGATAACAGATAGAAACCAGTGGAGTGGCAAAGGGAGGAAAGGACAGGTGTGGGTTGAGGGGACAGGAAAGCCGACTTCAGACTTGTGAGCAGGGGCAGAGGAGCATTCCCTGAGCTCTTATCAGTAATCTTCATTGATCTGAGTCTCCATTTTCCGCGTCACACTCCTAACAAGTGAGGGGGCAGCAAATATGTTCTTTAAACATCTTTTCATTTTTTCTCATCTATTTCATAGCTCCCCCTGTAGATGGCTGTACATGATTGCCCCTCCTAGTCCTAATGTTTATCTTAAGCCAATTATGTTCATACACCACATAGGGCACAAAGGAAGGAACGAAACAAAGGACGGTGACGGGGAAGAGGTTGACTCAGAGTAATGAAGATTATAGTAGGTGATCTTCATCGTCCCAGTCCTAGCACATGAAGATGTAACAAGCCTGAAACCATCAACGAATAATCCATATAAGCCCACAGAATTGTTTATTTATGGCAAAACAATTGCAGAGTGGCAGAATAAAGCATGGCCGTGCAGAACAATCCATCCACCAGCTCCCCTACATGCACTTTATAGCGTAAAGTGACTGTAGATGGAGAGGACCAATTTGCAGCGTGAAACCCTACAACCCCGGACCATGAATGACAGGAGGCATCACAACAACAGGTGGAAGACCTGAATTAAATTGGCAGAAGGATAAACCTGATCCTTTCTAGCACAAATCACAAAGATCCCTCTTGACAAGTCCTGCGAGATGAGTGGATCATGCCAATCAATTGGAATATTGTTTGATCATAGAAATGTTTACTTTGCCAACTCCTTCATAGCTTTTTTTAATTATAGTTCACATAATATTATACATCACTTGTCCTTCTGCACTTACAGTGCTCCCTTTACCCCGATGCAAGACACGTTATCTTTTCTTATGACGTCCGCTTGTTTTACTTATTTTTTCCTGTTGCTAATATTTCGGCTACTCTCCGCTCCCTCTATGTTGTGATGCTAGATGGAAAGCGTGGTGCCCATGCACAAGCTTTTGCCAAGCTCAATGCATGGTGCCATAAGATAAGCAGACTGCAGTCTTTTTTTAATGACATTTGCTTTTGTAAATCTTAATCTGGAAACAGTAGAAATGGGGACAGACATGCGCTACAATATGGCTATCACCTCCACGTCAGGGGGCGCACATGGCCATTAACAGGCCGCAGCTCGAGCCTGGGGCACCGTCCGGGGTGCAAATATTTTTTTTCTCAAAGCAGTTGTGTGCCACACGAATTGCACGTGCCCAATCTCCCATAAGAAACAAAAAAACAAGATGGCAACTGGCATAGTAAATAGAACATTTATTCAGTCCCTTTTCTATTTCTTTTGTGAGAGTGCTGAGGAAGGGAGAGAGCACCGGGACCAGAGCAGAAAGCTCTGGTCCAGCTGGTAAGTGGGGATGGAGGGAGAGGAAGGGTGCAGGATGCCTTGAGGGGTTAGAGGACGGTGGGGCCATGGGGAGGTAACAGGGAGAGGCTCCCAGTTGCCTCCCCTAAATCAAGATGGCGGCACCCGGGAAAGGGCATTGTGTGGTTGGAGAAATACAGATCGTTCACTGTGTTCTCTCCCTTGTTCCAGCCACCTGATTGGCTGAGCGCGCTTTGAGGGAGGGGGGATTCTATATCATAATTTTTTCATAAGATATAGAGTCATTGGTGGATTCACACATGTTTGAAAAAGCTGCCTTCTTGGATTTTCACACAAATATAAAACACCTCAATCATTGTCCAAATGAATTACTCACTGGTGGCATACAGAAATCTGTCTGAATTGAATAGGCTGATTGTCCAGTTCCTCAGGTAGGTGATGCATTTCGCACAAAATAGCAACCCCTATAAAAACATATTGTCCTTATATAGTATTATGGTGGGCAATGATTTGATGAATGTGCATGCTTTATGTTAATCAGCAAGTCATTAATAGTTTCTTTAAAAACATATTCCTTTGAGGAACTACAGCTACAGGAACTACAGGAACTACAGCTACTTTATATGAAAATTGCAATGGGGCATACAGTTCAATGATGTATGATATTGATAAGTATGTTATTAATCTGATATGCAAGGGCTTATCTTGGAATATGATGGCACTACACGAATGGTCATGCAGGTGATCACAGGCATATGAAGCCATTACTGTAATATGGATCTAGCACTTTCACATAATAGGCGTAAACTATTTTATAGTGGCTGTACCAGGATACACATATCTGCATATTATGACTGCCCCTGTTAAATATTGTTATATCTGCCATAGATTGGCCATACCTAAACTCTTATATGTACTGCCAAGCAAATGTCAGTGGTGTGTGGTATAAATCTCCATGTAGTGGGCCAGAAACAGCCATCATGTGGTAAAAGAGTTAGGTACAGAAAACAGCTAAAAGACGAGTGAAATATGTCTGTGTGCTTGAGATTCTTAGCCGTAGGAGCCGTTTAGGAGAACTCGCTGAGCTAGCAAGTTCCACGCTGAGCAGTGAAGATGAACTGTCTAGCTTTGCCAAGTTATTATTTACATGTGGTTCTTGGAGTATTTCTTGTGAAATATCCTTGACTGAGTGGGAGAGAAATCGCGGTCAGCCTGCTCTGTTTTCTGCCTAGCTTCTAGACATTACACAATCTCAGATGAAAGGGCAAATATGAAAGAGAATGATGTTCTAAAATAGGATGGAAAAAGCCTAGCTGCGGAGGAATCGTGCAGATCACCAGACACAGCCGCTCTCCCACACTGAACAGCCTCAGCGGTGCCGGAAACTATAGAGAGTGATTGACGAATAGCGTGCTGCTCTCTTCTCAGCTCCGTTCAAAGCAGAAAGTTCTTCGTCGCCTCCAGCATCGTTGGTGCAAGTCCTTTTCTGAGTCTGACCCTTTCTCTCTCTACTACGAGGCTCTTCTTGCAGCCAAGCGTAACTATTACTCTGACCTTCTGCATGCCCAATCTGCTCACCCCGAGCGTTTGTTTCAATCTCTCTCTCGTCTTTTAACACTGCCTACCTGCGATCATTCCCTCCACTCTGCTCTTACTGCCTCTGACTTTGCAGTGTATTTTTTTACTAAAGTCACTTCTTTGCGTGCTCCCATTGTTCCTCAACCTCTTCTCTTGCTCCTTCTTCCCCCACCTCCCTAATCTCTTCCTTCTCCCCATTACTAATCTGGAGACCTCTTCTCTTATTAATCGCTCCCATCCCACTGGTTCACCTTCCGATCCAATTCCATCCTCTCTAATTCCTAAAGTCTATTCTCGTTTCCCATCTCACTACTCTGCTTAACCCCTCTCTTCGCACATCGATCTTTCCTTCCTGCTTTAAGCTTGCTTCCATTCTCCCCATTCCTAATAAGCAATCTCTTGACCCCTCTCTTCCTTCTAATTTCCGTTCAATTTCTCTTCTTCCCTATCTCTCTAAATCACTTGAGAGGCTACTCTATACTCAGCCTTTTACCTTTTGTTTTTTTTAAAAACATTTTTAAAATTAATTTTTCACAACCAAAAAAAAACAAATACATAAAAACCAAACATAGCGGTACAAGTTGTGCATTTTGTGTAGTTTGTGTCACAGTTGAGTCATAGCCGCTACAAACCCTTTAACTCCACCCTCCCCAACCCAAGCCTATTCCATTTCACCGTCCACCATGTCCTCTGGGGGTACATCCTTTCCGTGTCTTGGGAGGTATAGTCTCCCTCAGACTTTCCCTGGGTAGACCCTGTTAATGTGGCCACTAAGTGCCTCCAGGCCATTAATGTATCTGTCTCTTCCTCTCCTCCTCTATTAGTTGCCTCAGTCCATACTGCCGTTTCAGCTTCAGCCCACATTTTAAGGTCATTCCACCAAACCTCTATCTTTGGTCTATTGCGCGGTTTCCATAGCAATTCTCCGCTTAGCCAGTATATAGGCCAGGTCCTTGAGTTTGCTCACATGTTTTAACTTGCGTGGTCTAGGGAACGCCCCCATCATGCATGCCCATACCGACTCCACCATTAGCGTGATGCCTTTTTCTGCTAGACGTTAGGCCACTTCTTTCCAAAATTCGCCAATTTCTGGGCATGCCCAGGACATATGTGGCATCCTGGCATCCGCTTCTCCACATTTGGGGCATGTTTGTGTTCCCGCGTTCTCAAATCGGACTATCTTCTGTGGGGTCCTATACGCTCTGTGAATTACGTATAGCTGGATTTGTTGGAGCCTTGCGTTCCTAGACACCTTTATATGGTACCTTGTTGTGCCCTCTCTCACTGCCCATCATTCATAATTTCTCCCACTTCCTCTTCCCACTTGTTTTCTCAGCTGGGTCACTTTCTTCCCCACCCTAGTCATCAATAGTTCGTAGATCCAAGAGACCTCATGCCCTCCCTCTGCAATGTCATATATTGTATCTATCCCTGTGTCTGGTTGGTCTTCCAGAGCTATTTCAGACCATGTTTCTTTCACTCGTCGTACCAATCTAGTGTACGTGATATATTGCCCAAGATTTAGGCCAGTATCTTCAACCAGTGCAGTAAATTCCAATATGTTCCCCTCTTGCCACACATCTCCCAATGTTACAATACCTATCGGTTCCCAGTATCTGCATATCGTCTGCCGCAGTTGCGCGTCTCCCTTGGTCAGTGCCACCAGCGGTACCTGCGGAGAGCACAGGGTCGGGTCTCCCATGGCTAGCCTTTTACCTTTGTTAACAATAACTGTATTCTTCCCTCTCTCCAGTCTGGTTTCCATCACTGTCGCTCAACCGAGACTGCTCTTCTCTCTGTTTGCGATTCCGTGCTCTCTGCCTGTTACACCAAGCACTCCTCTCTTCTCATACTTTTAGATCACACTCTGCTTTTAGCCTCTTTGGCTTCTTTCATGTTTGCTGATTCTGTTCTTGCTTGGTTTCGCTCTTACCTTTCTAACTGCACATATTCTGTCTCCTGAGCTGGTTCCTCTTCTCAAACCCATCCCCTTGTTCATGGCATCTCTCAAGGCCCTGTTCTTGGCCCCTTTCTCTTCTGCCTCTGTACTTCTCCTCTGGCCGCAATGATCTCGCTCTTTGGGATTTCCCACCACATTTATGCCGATGACATGCAACTCTTTCTTTCTCTTTCCTCATTTACCCCAGCTATGTACGATAATCTATCTTCCTGGTTGCTTGCTATAAAATCTTGGATGTCAGATCACGTTTTTGTTCTAAATTCATCGAAAACTGTTCTCTTCTTCCCGGCCATCACTATTCCCCCCTCCCCTCCTTCCTTTGTCTCTTTCCCTCCCTTCTCTATACCTCTTTCCAGCTGTGCTCATAATCTCTGTCTTTACCTGGATACTGACTTCTCCTTTTCTCTTCACATTTCTACTTTTTCCCGATCTTGTCACTTCCATCTCTATTTAATATCCGTAAAGCTTGCTTTTTCCTGACTTTCGGTGCTACCAAACTCCTGATTTCATCTCTTATTTTCTCCCACCTTTTTTACTGTTCTACTTTTCTCTTTGGTCTTCCTCTTTGTCGTCCGCCCCCCCTTTAAGTCCATTTTTAATGCTTCTATCCGCCTTCTCTACCAGTTTTCTCCTCGTAATTCCATCTCATAATCCCTCTCTTCGCTGGCTGTCTTTTTCTTCCCACCTCAAATCTAATTTTCTTAGTCTTGTATTTAAGTCCCTCTATAGTCTTGCTCTCAATTATCTGTCCCTTGCCCTCCTTGTGTCTGGTCCCAATTCCGCTCATTTTCTCTTCTTGCTCCTTATCACTTGAATTCTCTTCCTTTTTCTCTCCGCTCTACTACTTCCTACCCTACTTTCCGTGCATCTCCAAAGAACTATCTTCTTCAATCATAATGCTTTTTTGAAAATGTTTTGTAACTTATTAAATCTTAATTTTATTGTACTGTCTTTTTTTTATGTGCAGTGCTTTGGAGTAAAGTGCTCAATAAATGGCAAATAAATGCAAATACGATCACTGAAGCTGTTCCCAGGTACGCTGAGAGGTGCGAAGACGAGATGCCAAAGCCTGCAGAGTGTGCAAACTAAAGGAAAGTGAGTCTTTATATGTGTTTAGTCTTCCTCATTCTCACTTCCCTTTCCCCTATATCATTGCTGCTTTGCATATATTTATCATGATATGTTTGCTATTTGGTTGATTAAAGAACAAAGTAATCTTCGTCACTCTGGGTATGGAGTGGTAATTTCTTGCGATTAGCATAATTTCACGTAGTGCACCAAAATACTTACATCAGAGGCGGATCTGTTTCAGCTTCCTCTGGTCCGATGGAGGGCTTGAGGAGGTGACACAGACATCGGCCCAAGACACTTCCCGAGGGTGTTCAACCTACCAGCGCTTTGAGGTCATACCAATGATACATAAGGCGCCATATAAATGCCAAGCAACATAGCATAACATAACTTAGTAAGTAACATAACATAAAATGGCCATGCACATGACACTACGCTTTCCTTTTGGTGGCACTAGCCAGGTATGTGAGGGTTCTTATAAGCATTCAGGGCCTAATTACCAGAGCGGTTCCCTATGGGATTGCACCATTATAATTTACTTTTGTGAATCAGCCCTAAGTGTCAATACCAGACGTGTAATTATAGCTGGCATAAAATGGCAGTAACTGTCGGTTGCACCAGTCCCATAATAGCAGGGGCTCGGCATTTCTGGCAATACCTACAATTTGATGGTTATTGAAGCAAATGGGATTTTAAAAGAACTGTTTGGCCATTTGATGCTGCAGCTGTACTTTGGATGCAATGGCAGCACATGTATGTGTGAGACTGTATCTTGCATATAATGAATACCTTGGGCATGTAAGCCTTTACATGGCATATCATGGAAATCCAATTTGCACATGAATGCAGCACATGGGCCTATAAGGCTGTACCTGGCATATAATAACCATATCTGGCTCATGCCGTTTTATCTTGCTTAACATGGGTGTAAATGGTCTTTTGCACAGGACCTATGATAGCAACATCAGTATTTGTCAGACTGCACCATGCATTTGATGTCCATACCTGCCAGACACCATCTTATTTGGCATAATATGGCAGTACTTGGACATCTGATAATGGACTGGATTTCATATATAATGGCAGTAATTGGGCCTTTAAGGCTCGACCTTATATACGATGACTGCACCTATACAGTTGCTTGCTTGTCATGATTATACTACATACATTTATTTTTAAAGTACCTGGTTTTCATGGCTGTTTTTGTCATACGATTTCAGTACTTGGGCCTTTGATGCTGCATGATATGTGACTGCAGCACCTGGGCCCAAAAGGCTATACTTTTCATATGATGATTACAATTGGGATGTGAGGATATAAGAAGTAATTTATCACATGCTGCATCTGCCATACTATGGCAGCTTGCAGTCATGTGAGGCCTTACTCACCATAGATTTTCTATGCCTGCCATATGAAACTACAATTGGCATAAAAGGGCATTAACCGACCATATGAGGCTGTACGGTTGCAAGACGGCAGTTTCCCGGCCTATGTGTCAGGAGGAACTCGGATTGGAAGGTCTGGAAACGCTGGAGGCATAGGCATTGATTGCCACATGCGCGTTCCAGTCCTCACCCAATATGGTGGACGAGTCCTTATATTCTGACTCCTCCCACCAACCGACGCGTTGTATCTGTTTTACCAACGCTGCGGTTCGTGAGGAAACTTCGTCCGTGTTGTTCTCTAGCCTCCTTCCTTCTTTTGCCTATTTCATCCCTCCTGTTCCTTCTTCAGCGGAACGTCTATTCCCCATTTCCGTTCGTATTCTCTATTCCCTTCTGTTTCCGAGTCCTCTACCGTTTCTATCCTCTACTGCCTCCTGGCATTCCAGCCTTTTTGTTTGTTACTTACTTCCTACTTTCTACTTACCTCGCGTCCTCCTATCAGTCCGGTTCCGGTCCTACGTTTTGCTTAGATTCTTGTCTTCTTGCCTTATCTTTCTGCTTCGGGTTACTCTGTTTTTATGGCGCCTTGCTTAATTCTGCAGCCGGTCCCAGCACCTAATTTTCGCTTACTGAGTCTCTCGCTCCGTAAGCATCTTCCTGTCTGCCTACCTCAGTGCTTCTAGTTCTGTTCTTGCTACTAGCACTGACTGTCTCTCTCTCCTTCTTTCCGTTCTACTTTCTCTTTCACCTTTCCAGTCAGATTTATCATTTGGCATCTTTCTATTTTTGGAGCTTCCACTTCCAGCAATTCACCAGACTCCAGTCCGAACTCTAAGGAGTAATAGAGCCACAAACAAACGTACCCTTGAATTCGACCAACGCTGACTGCCTTCCGGTTCAAGGAAGAGAATTACAGCCATTTGAACCCATCTGAAGATACAGGGTTTTTTTCTGCCTTTGTGCTTTTTCCCTGATTTTAGGGCTGGCCCCCCGGGGTTCCCCGCGGACAGGGTTCCTTCTCTGCCAAGGTGGCCTCCGGAGGGGCCAGACCCTACCTCAGTATACCTCAGAGGAGCCAGGTGAGGAGGAGAGGGAGGAAGTTCTTAAACCTGACACTATGATGGACCTGCTTGGTGCGCAGCTAACAAATATACAAGCTGCACCCTAAATAATATGAGGCTAGTAACTAAAATATCCTTTTGTCTGCATTAGAAACGGCTTAACGTTTTATGATATACATTTTACACAAATCATATTTTTTTCTTTACATCAATGCTTTCACTTCTTGCGATGTCATCCAGGTCAGTATTAATGCAACATTCCTTCATTGACTTTTTAGGGCCAAACGGTCATGTGATATCACTTCCTATGATGTAATCTGGCAAATTATGTCATTCCGCTACCCCTGGGTTTTTGGTGAATTTGCGTCCATGGGGAGGGGCTTGGGGGGTCGGAACAAGGAAGGCCTGTGTAGTAAGCTTTATTGTTCTTTGTTTGAGGAGAGTGACTGAAAACAGTGGTATTCTTATAGACTAATATCTGTTCTCTGTTCTGTCTGATGCGAGGGAGGAGAGGCATTGCATTGCGCTGTGGCCTTTACGCCTGATGAAGCACAGACATCACCCACTACAACCAAAAAAGTGATGGGTGGAAGGTTTTGAATACATTTGAACCACTGGCAATGCTCTGGGCAACCCACCACACCACCGTTTTTAGCCCGTCTGCGCCATTGCAAAAGGAGTCCAGCCATATGCAAATCAGTCAGGCAATGGCACCAATTGTAGCAGCCGCCTGGCTTGAATTGCTAGGCCAGGTCCCCTCTGCACAGAAACACAAGCAACCCCAGACATCTTTTGACCTTATTGGGCCTCTGCAGTGAGATGCAGCTTGGCTTCCTATGGCGCAGCGAGCAAGGGACCCATGTCTGGGCATGCTCCCTCTCACATAGGGAGACAAACTGTAACAAAAAAGTGATGGGTGAAAGGTTTTGAATAAATCTGAACCACTGGCACTGCTCAGGGCAACCTTCCACGCCACCGTTTTTTAGCCCGTCTGCGCCATTGCACAAGGCAGAAACATGTTTGGGGAGGCGTATGGTCTCGTGCAGAAGGGATGTGACCAATCAGTTCGGGCTGGATTGCCCCTTTTGGGGTGGGACCAAGTCATATTTACATATGGTCTTTCTCCTTTTGTAATGGCATGGCAGGTGAAGAATGATGGCTAGGATTAATTCCAAACCTTCCAGCCATCACCTCTTTTGCATAAATCACCCCGAGTGGGACAGGTATGCACAGACGTGAGTCCTGTGGCTTCTGAGCCTACCAACCCAAGCTACTCCTCACTGATGAGGCCCAACAAGGCCAAAACATGTTTGGGGATGCTTGTGGTCTAGTGCAGAAGGGATGTGACCAAGCAGTTCGGGCTGTACTGCCCCTTTTGTGGTGGGACCCAGTCTGATTTGCATATGGTCTTTCCCCTTTTGTAATGTCTTGGCAGGTGAAGAACAATGGTCTGGAGGGTAACCCAGAGCAATACTAGAGGTTAGGATTAATTCCAAACCTTCCAGCCCTCACCTCTTTTGTTTTGCGTATGACTCCACACTACAAGCCTGTAGCTTGCATGGACCCGCTTGCATGGACCCGCGTCCTTCAGAAATCTTTCTCATATGCAGGCACAGGAGCAGTGCTTTTCTAAACTGCTCTAGATTTGCCTTGGAGGGACATGTTTTCAGTTTGTTCACATGAGTACGTCATAGCACATTACTGTAAATTTGGTTATAGGATGTTATATACCCTTTTACCTTGGGAACAACAAAAGCTTTGTGTCACAGATCTCAGCTTGCCATAATCAGTCTCAGTGGTTTTTAAATTGTAGTATTGCATTGTTCACGATACTAATGACAATTTCAGAATTTCTTTACGCAGTATATACATTCAATTTGTAATGTTACATTGAACGGACATGGAAGTGTCTCACCTGCCCCGCCCTCTAAACACCACCCATGATGACCAATGGCACTGGCTGGATGCTGCCGCCAAACGTGTATCAGGGAGTTGATTGCCAATCACAGCAACTTCAACGCCCTTCAGAGAAGGGGAGCAGAGGTGGTAATAATTTATCAGGCGCCAATGTGAAGGTGCCAGGTGGGAGGGCTAAAGTCTGTGGTGCCAGGAACACAATCGCCCACTGACTAGGGTGCTGTTAAAGGGTCAGTACTAAACTAACTTCAAGCAATTGGCCCAAAGTCTAGTATGAATGCAATGCTCTGCAGCAAGAGATGTCAGTATCAAGAGAATTCATGTTTGGGGCATGCAAGTGGTGTAGGTGTAGACATATGTATGTGTTTCTTCCACTTGGGTGCCACAACCAGTCTAATATTCCTGATATACAACCCCCCCCACAATTCTAGGAGGAAAAAACAGTGTATTCATCACAAACATAGAATTTGAAGGAAACAGGGTCACTTCAAAGGTGGTCTCCAGCTTTATACCAAGGAAATGAAAAAACATTGGTCAGTAACTTGAGATTTGACCTGCCTCCATGAATCTCTCTGATATAATTCACACAAGCATTAATTTCCATAATCAATTCTTGGTATATAATATACACTAAAAGACACTAGGCATTTTTAATACTTTGCTTTTATGATTGCTTCTATCTTAGCAACACAGTTTACTTCAATGATAACACTGCCACTTTTGGGTAGCGAATGCGTATTGATATGGAACCATTTCAAAACTCTTCAAAAACACTTGATTATCTCCAGTATCAAAACAAGTATGGTATTGGAGAAAGATTGCTTGAACGAGTTATGAGTATGGTGTGGTGAATGTATTGGGTATGTGCAGGTCACGAAAATGTAGGCAAAAACAAATTGCAACTGACTCCTACAGTGTGGACTAGGAAAATAATAATCTCCAGGATTTTGAACTCTTCTCTGAACATGTGTGTTCAGTCGTCTCAGAATGTGTATGTTCAACTTTCTCTGAACATGTGTGTGGAAATTTCAATCAACAAGTGTGTGAAGCGTTGAATCTACATATGGGTGTAGTGATGAATCCGATGATGCCATCACTCCTTTCCCAGCGGTAACCTCTCCCCATGTGGCCAGGAGATGGCAGCCGCTACCTGATCCGGACCCTTGGGCAGCTATATGAGGGAGAAGCACATGCAGGGAGGTGACCCTCAGAGGGGTGATACAACATCATCAGATGAGACATGGTATCCCCATTTTCCTTTTAGGGATACCCCTTCCATTCCCCAGGCTTAATGGCATATTGTCATGGCTCCCTTCAACCACCCATGGAATCTACTGAGAATACCTTCCTGTGTTCTATACATAAGACACCAAGAACAGACTACCATTTCCATGAATGTGAAAGTAATGGAGTAAAGAGGATCCGCAAAGGAGAGAAACACAAGATGCACCGTAGTGTTTGCAAGTGCATAGTAGGTGCTGTGACATTTAAAAACGCTAACCAGCTGACAGGGGAGAGACCCTGCTTGGGGAAGTTTTGCCCTCTCGATGTTGACTGAGGGACAGTTGAGCCAAGAAGTGCATGGAGACAGCCGGCTCAGGGATAAGGCAGAAGATGGAGGACTGCGAGAGCCGGTTCGCTGTGTGCAAACTTCAGGAGGAAGGAGAGAATAGACTTTCTTGTGGCCGCGGGAACCTGGCAGCAGCCTCAACAACACCCGAAGATGGAGAGAGGCTCCGGAGGTACGCGGGTGCTGCGAAGGACGTGGAAAGTTTCTGAACGAAGCTGGTGAGCTGGAGATGGGACACTACACTGTCTACCGCAGTGGAACCAAAGAATGCCACTAGAAACCAGTGAGCCCTACAGTGGGGAACAGGGACACCAGTGTGCTTCGGCAACGCTGCCAAAGAAGGATAAAGGAAACTAGAACAAATGAGAGGGAATATTAAACTCGATATCATCAGAAAAAGACTTTTAGAATGAATGTGAGAAAAATACCAGTTTGCAAATGTGTAAAGTCCTGGCAGGAGAGTATACACTGCACAGATATGTTTACAAGAGTGTAAAGCAATTCACATAAGAAGCCCTGGCAGGAGAGTATACCAGGCACAGAGAGGTTTAGAAATGTGTCAAGCAAGGCACATAAAAATCCCTGGGAGTATACCAGGCACACGCAAGTTTACAAGTGTCTAAACCAAATCACGTAAAAAGCCCTGGCTGGAAAGTAAACCAGACACAGACAAGTTTACAAGTGTGTACATCAAGTCATATAAAAAGCCCTGGCAGGATAGTATACCAGGCACAGACAAGTTTAAAAGTGTGTAAAGCAAGTCACATAGAAATCCCTGGCAGGAGAGTATTCCAGGCACAGTTCAGTTTACAAGTTTGTGAAGCAAATCAAGTTAAGTTTGCACATGAGAAAGCCCTGGCAGAAGAGTATACTAGCCAAAGTCAAGTTGGCAAAAGCGAAAAGTGACTTAAATCAAGAAGTCCTGGTAGGAGAAGACGCCAGACAAAGCCAAGACTGTGAGAACATGTTATATTAAAGAGGAGAAGAAACCTGGCAGGGGAGTTCACCAGACATCCTATGAAATTGAAACTAACAGTCAAGTTGTTCAATATACAAGTTGTTCTTTTGTTAATCAGAGAGATCCAAGGAGGTCTCATACCCTTAGGAACATTGTGAAGAGAAAACCCAGGGAAGGGAGCAATCCCCCGGAACTGGGAACTGTATCGATTGGGAACCTTTGTGTTGGAGTTATGTTTTTCCTTTTTACACATTTGTGCACCTTTAAGGCCCAAGACATTATCCTTTTTGCCTTAGAGATTATTTTAGAATGTGAGGGCCAGAATAGTAGTTCAGACACATGACAATTTTGCTTTGGACATCTTGACAATGGACAGACCCTTAGTTTTGGTTGAGGTAGGGAAACACATTCCTAGAATAGGGACAGTGAGGCATTTTCAAACCCCTTTTAATTTTGAATAAAAGTTTATAGCCAAAACCTTGCGCTATCTGTGTCTGTGTCTCATTCCTGACTCTTCACAGTGTGTAGTTGTCAATCTATTTCTATTTATTTGCCTTCAGCTCTGTAAGTCTTTTGGTCTGGTGGTGTAACATTATCCAGTAGCAGGTACCATGTTAAATCTCCCTTTCCCAGTCACATTACACATAGGTCTGCCTGTTCATTTCAAGATAAGGGAATGCATGGGTTAAACACTTTGCATGATTTTCTGTGAATGAAATGAAGTATCTGTGCTTATTTCTGTTGCAAAAACATAAAATTTATGACAAGACTCACATCGGCCGCACATATGCATGATATCACATTAGGCAATAGTTTGTCATGGATACACTACAGTCCAGTTGATTGACATGGTATAATTGTACAGAAGCAATATGCATTTGAGTGCACAAAATACGGCAAGCTTTAAATTGTGCCTCTCAATACAAAGATGGAAATGTCATCTCACTTGGTGCTCAGTGTGAATGGAAGACACAGGGCATCCTATTGAACGCTGCACATGTATCTCTGTTACATTAGCATTCCCCTTGATTTCATCTTCTTTAATTCCTGGGATTTTACCATAGATAATACTATAGGCAGTTGGAATTTATATTGGGGCTTCGATACTTACATTTTAAACGTGACTTTACATTTTGAGGACACAGGTTACACCCTCAATCTGGAGATTTTGCCTCAGCAAGGTCCCTTTTCAGCTGGCTGTATGTAACCCAGTTTCAGATATGGGCGGAACACCTCTCTCTGGAAGGGCTTATGTCTTCAGCTTTTTGGGACTGTCTTCCAAAAGGTTTCAACTCAGCTCCCCCAGCCACCTCTTTCCAGTTGTATCCAAAAATCATCAATTTTCATCTCCCAATATTAATAATATTGAGGATTTCAATTCTGTGTGTAAGCTATCTTATACTCTTTGGCCTCTCCCCACATCTAGTGATTTTGTAAGGAGGGGCCCTTCCCCCTGAGTTCCATGACTGCAAAGGTGGGAGGGAATTCCATTCCTCATGTTATGGAGAGGCATCTCGTTTAATTGGATGTGAATGTGCGAGTTTAATAAAATACAGATCAATTACATCTATGCATCAGGAGGAAGAATTCAAAACGTGGAATGTCATTAAGTATATCCAGAGATGATCAGTTTTCCTATTTATCTTCATTTTCTTTCCACCACGCCCCAGGCAGATTTTATATAGGTCACAAGATCTACCTTTGATCTATGAAATGCACTTTGTTTTAAGTTGGTAGGACCTTCCATGATAGAGATATGATTTTTCAAGTGAGTACATATTTGGGTTAAAATGCACACATTCCTATCAAGTTTGTAAGTAAAGCCATGTTGACATCGGCCACAATAGGTCACTGTTGATACATCCCACTTGAGCTCTCTTTCATAATACTGCTATAGGAATCTCAAAATGAATTTAATTTTCAAAGTAATACAGTGGTGGTTTGTCTTCTGACTGGGGCCTGGACAAACCAGTTTGAACAAACCTTGCTTGGCATGTGATTCTTACTTGAACATAATAACAACGTCTTAGCTCATGATCAGGGTCTTATGTGGACATTCCTTAGGCAGGGGCTGCTGGAGGGAAGTGAATCCAGTTACTGGTTTAGGCATGTTACATTTCAAGTAAAATAAAATACAATATTATTCAGAGTAGAGTGAAGTGCATGTCAAAGTACAATGGAACTTTGAATAATGCCTAATTTCTACACTGTATCTTGCATTGTTTTATATTACAATTCACAAGTACACTGGTTCATTTATAATTGCATTTTGACATGAGTTCACCATTGAAAGGAAAGGAACACATTTTAAAATTACAGATATATTTTCTCTACATCTAGCTTTCGAATTACACGGGTATGCTGAGAAATAGAGTTCTTTTTCGGCATCAGGTCTGTGAAACTAAGTGTTCTGTGACCCGGGGTGAGTTCATGTGATTATTACCATACCCCAGATTTTTATGCCTTAGTATTTTTCTACATGTGTCTCAGGTCCGCTTTCAATGTATTTTTTGCATGTCATTAACATTGGCAATATTTAAAAATGGCCTTAGAAATGGTTTCATTTTTATACTTTGTTGAAAAACGTTATCGGGTGTGCATGCGGGTATTTGGACATCACATTTGTTAGTGGCATACTTTTGATCATGGCAGCAAGCATGATGTGCAATCTAATAGGAGGCATCATTTTGTGAATGGTGCCTCTCTCGCTCTATAGGAAAATTGTCTATTATCAGCTTACTTTAGGCACTTATCTTTTGAATCCAACGTTATGACAGTAAACAAGAGAAACATGTGTGTTCTACCTCCTCAGACATGCTGTAAATAAGCATAATCTCTAGGAATGGTGGTCAATGAGTTTCTGGTGGTGCTGGAGGGATGTGTGATGTGCACAATATGCTGTACTAAATACAACATGATGCACTAGAAAGTGACTGTAGCTGAGTGCATTGTTTGTTTTTAGCTGAGTACAATGTGGAGTATGAGGTTGGTTGAATCCAATGTACACTTCCACAGGCTTCACCATTACAACATTAGTTGTAAAGCAGCAAGTGCTTTTACCTCCAGTGGCAAAGAGAACTGGGCTCAATTCCAACCTTTGATTTGTTTACACCCTATGTGCCTGCAGTGCTTTACCTCCCATGCACCCAAATCATCTCCAACTTTTTGCAAACTCTATTGAGGATATAGATAAAGATTATACTTATGCTGGTGTGCATCCGAACACTTGCTTCATTTATTTCGATTCCAAACCTTCGCCATGTGGTGGACCTTATTTAATTGTATTTTGTTCATGAATCAATACAATCTCAATGCTAAAAACACATGTTAGGGCAAGTGGAAAATCAAACCTGGAAAGCAACAAAAAAAAACAGCCCATTTCTATCGAAGTTACACCAGGTAGGTGATAAACCCTGCCTGCATCCCATTCTCCCCCGACTCACATCACATGTGGCTGATCTGGCCAATTAGATTGGAAAAAAACGGTACTTTCACAATGGGCTCAAAGGTGTTGTGTAATATGCAACTAGCCACTGAAAACAGAGACGGTCAGTTGTGACACAAAAGATAAAGACAGGCATTTGAAGTAGCAACTAATAAATCAAAGACACTCGTGTGTCAGGGGTTCACCAAGGAGAATGGTACAGTTATCGCCCCAGTGTGCTGAAATTGCAGTATTCATGAGTTGGATTCTATTTATGGTGCCCCTTTCTGTGTCTCTATGAGTTTGGTTAAGGGGCAGTGTGGTAGGAAAGGTTTGCAATAAGGTAAGGTAAATTCTGGAATGAGTGGGACCTGTGAGAAAACATATTTTGAGCCTCAACTTTGCTTCTAGATAGTGCTGGAGTTGTGCAACTCATGCTACCGTGGCAGCAAGGAAAAATATCTTGCCCTGTCCATGGTGTGAGGAGTGGCAGAATTGTGAAGCGAGCACCCGGTCAACCCTTTATTTGCCATTAATCCAAACCACCTTTCAACTGGAATCCTGCCTGTGGAAGCTGTATCTTGATGTCTGCCTGATGTGGCCTTCATCTTCGAGATATTTCTGAGTTTTCAGAAGTTGTATCGCTGAGTGAGGGATTATCCAACTGCAGCACTGCAGAGCATAGTTGTCTTTGGCCCAGCAGTGACACTAATCCACAGCCTTAGACACTGGGCCTCATTACGACCCTGCTGGTCCGGAAACAACGGTGGCGGTAAATCCGCTGCCACCGTTGTTTTCTGGACCGGCTGATTCCGAGTTCTGCAGGCAGGAGGTGTCACGCCCCCCCGCCTGCAGGCGGAAATGGAAACACCAGCTCCGTCATAGACGGAACCAGTGTTTCCATTGTCCCCATCCCCATGGAGTCCTATGGAACTCCATGGGAATGGGGATTTATGGAATTCTGCCTCCGGAATTACCGGGACGTCGGGGTTGTAATGCCCCGGTGATTCCGGCAATCACAGAGGCGGAATGGTATTTCGGGTCTGGCGGCTGCTTGCCGGTTTTTCCGGCACGGGTACCGTAATGAGGCCCACTATCTTGCAGCCAGAGTGATGCAGATACCCTAATCATATCATAAAGGCAGAAATAAGTGTATAATAGGAGCAGAGTAGTTCATGTCATGAAAATATTTTGAATTGACTTGTTGAAACTGTTGAAACTGGTTAAGCCTGGATTTGGTAAAACTTGTGCAACAGTAAGGCACTTGCTGAATTGCAGAGCATCCAGAATCTCAAGTGAGGAAACACACAGAAAAACCTTTAAGGAGCATAGTCAATGAACTATTGGTGGAGGAAATCTATAGGATATTTAGTAAAGGTTGTAAAAATAATTATCTTTATTGGCCAATTCAAACAGGAATTTTCCATTAATTGAAAAGTTGATCAACAAAACAATCTTTTGCATGTAAGCACTTGTTCACATTTCTATGTCTCCTTTTATCTCAAATCCCCTCTTCCTCACTGTAATGTTCTGGTCCCATGTTGATGTCAATGCTCAAGATTGCTGCCGAGAATCATGTCAGGTGATAGGACGGAGTCCCGGCTGTTATAGTAAAGGGACGTACATTCAAGTGCTCTGTGTCTCGCGCCTTATTGAAGTACCTATTGGCGTGCCTGATGCATGACGACATTTGATATGATTGAGTACATAACATTGGCAACGAGTGAGTAAGGACTCCACGTGGGTCACAAGGCCTCCGTTGCACCGTCCCTCAGTCCCTGGCTTGCCGGGCCCATGTCAATGGTTTTGCTCCGCTACGGGAGCTGGAAATGGTGAAGAGAATGTGCCCCGCCACCCACAGGCACAGCAGAGACAGGGCCCCACATGCCCCATTGCCAGGCCCCATAGCAGATGTCGCTCAAAGCGGCGGCCAGGAGAGGCAAGACAGGCTTTGCATCATTTAGCAATCATCTGGCCGAAGATACGAGGTCAGCATTTTTCCCGCTCCTGCTCCAGAGTGTCTACAAACGCGCACATAAGCTACAGTGGGACATCAGTGCTACACATCTGTGTTCAGCCAGGGCAAATGATTTTCCTGGGACAAGATGTCCATAGTCAACAAACAAGTGTATGGACAGAAATACTGTTGGGTGACCATAAAGACTCACATTACAGCAGCTACATTCCACGGGGGTCAGGCAATAGTGCACCTCCATAATGTCTGAGAATGAAGACATTAGTTCCACAGCCACCCTGTCCACATCATCATCTGGTCTCCCACAGAAGGAAGAGCGAGGGCATGAGTCCCTCCAACTACAGGCCATTCCACGCTTTGACATATCAGATACCAGCAGCCTGGTACCACGCTTGAACAGATGGCTATAGGAACTCAATATCTACATTGACGCCACTGGTGTCAAGGAAGAACAACACCTAAGAGGAATATTAATTTCACTCCCTAAGGCCAATTGTATGAGACATCATGTTTGAGATGCCTGACAGTGTGACAAAAACATTGCAAGGAATTATTGACTCATTGAATGCCTATTTTTCTCCACTAAGAAATGTAGATTACGAGAGACATATGTTTCACACCCCCAACCAGGAAAAAGGTGAGGGACTAGACACATTTGTCATGAGATTATGCAAACGAGTCAAATATTGTGACTTTGATCATTATTCTACAGAGCAAGCACTAAAATCACTGGTAATTGCTGGGTGTGAGTCGGCTGATTTTTGGAAAAGACTGCTTCAAAAGACCTAGTCTCTGGAAGAAATACTGATGCTTGCAAGAGCCGACATGGCACACTCTTTGCAGACAGAGTCCTTAGGCAACATAAAAATCTCGCATTCAACAGCTGTAGTGCACATTTACCAAATGAGATCTTCAGAGAAGACAACCAACAGAGAACAACGTAAATGCTACCACTGCCAATACAATTTTTCTCATGTCAGGCCCTGTCCAGCGATTGAGCACTCGTGTGATGGCTGTGAGGGGAAAATCAATTCCAGTCTGTGTGGAAAAACATCAAATACGTACACCGATCGGCAGACTGCAGAAGTCACAAAATGCCGGCTGACTGCACTACATCCAGAAAATGGAGGTCTCCAACCACCAGGTGGGAAAACTCGCCATGAAGATGCCAGGAGTCCCCACGACAAATCAGAAGACGAGCTGAAAGGAAAGAGGAATACCATAGAGTGCCCACTCCTAAAGAGCCGAGGAGGAGGTGGGTCAGCACGTCAAAAACTAAGATATATAGCAGCCTCTCCCCAATATCGAGATGACTCAGATTCGTCAAACAGGGGTATGTAAATGTCATTGGAAGACAGCAGTGGAATGTAGTCTGACTTTGTTGCTCCAAGTAAACAGTGACACACAAGATTTTTAGATCAAAACCGAAGTCATGGTGTAGAGGAGGAGTCAAGTACCCCCACTCCACTTGCCCCGTCTACATTACCTGAAAAGTATGAACCAAAGTATGTGACATACACTGCACCAATAAGAAAGCAGGAAGAAGAGCAACGACTCTGTGCAGTACCCTTAAAATACCTATATCTAAGAGAATATGGGAAGTGAAGTACCCATTAAAGAAACCCTACTTACATTCAAGACAATATGATGGCCATTTAAACGCGATTCCTGATGAAACAAAGAAACTGAATGACCATGATAAATGGTGACTTCATACAAAGCTGAATCGACTCTATATAGAAGATAAGCAGACCAGAACGGTAGACGATTTATGAAGAACAGAGAAATACCAAGGATAAGTGACATTTTGGGATCAAGATAAAGAGACTTATGCCACAAGCATAATGAAGAAACTTAGCTAGTTTAAACGTGTACAGATGCAATGAAACGCAAGCAGCAAAGCAATCATGAATATAGCCACATGCTTATAGTGAATAGATTGCGGCAAGTGCCAACATATATATATATATATATACCTCAGAGATGCATATGGATTGAATAAAGGATGAATGTTCCACTACGTATATAGCAGTCTTGAGCAACAAGGAAGGCCTCAATTCAGTGTCACAGTTACAAAAGCAATTGAATTAAACAGAATATATTTCAGCTAAGGCGTTGGATGAGCCAAGAAAGCCAAGGTCTTATCAGAACTAGAATTGGCTGACATTGAATACAATTAACGTGAAAGAACAGAAGCTCCTGAAGGTCAAGTGAAAACAAAAGACGTCAGAGGACTATTGGAGAATAAAATCAAATACACGAAAAGGCTCAAATCGTGGTGTCCAGTCACGTGATGGAACAAAGTTGGACGCATGAGAATATCACACCTACTCACGGAAACCAGACAGTACCCATACTCCTTAAAAAATCCCAGAGAACAGTACAGACTCAAGGCCAACTTCAAACCATTAATTGACACTGAAACATTGATGGATTAGAGTTTTCATTGGTGGGAAGCTGGTATCAAGACAAGCTCACCCGCACCTGGTTGTTCAGCCTGTGTGCTGCTCACGTAGGTGGAAAGTTATTGACGGGGGTTAGTAGCCAAACAATTGTAGAGGAGCACGTAGTTGGGGTCCTATAGTTTGTGTAGCCAATGGGACATCGTACATTTTGTGACGTTCATAGTGGCCATTTTTGAAGGAAGGGCTTAGTTGCCCCACCTCATGTTAAGTATCCAATTATTTCTCATTACTCTATACAGATATAACAGCTACGCTTAGTTATTCACTTATAACCAATCCCGCTTCCAGATAGGTTTTAGTAATTTGCCGCGTAGGATAACGTTGGTAACACGTAGGTTATATGTCAGTAATGACACATTTTGCTTATAAAAATACAGTTTTTTCTTAAATACAAGGAGAGTTGAGTATTCAGCGATTGCTGATGCTGATGTACTCCTGTTTTAATTACTTGCATTAAAACAGATAAACATTTGCCAAGCTATTTGTGTCGTCTGTATTATTGATGTTTGATTAAATCTGCATCCCCATCCATCTCCAGGGTATTGCTACTCATCTGAAAGGGCTGGAAGCATCCAGTTCACTTGGTAGCAAAGATTGATGGTCAGATAAGATATCATCGGCCGTCGACATAAGTAACTTTAGAGTCTCGGCAATATCACACGACCTTTGCCATTCGGCTGACAGGACGTGAATCTCCCTGTAGATCGTGGTTAGAATAGGGACAAAAACCTTGCAAGGAGGGTGTGACGGGACCCCTAGTTTCAACAGAAACCCCTCCCACATATACGCAAAGCAGATCGGTAAGCAGCTCGAAGAGGCGGTAATGAAGGCAGTGATCCCGAGGGTCCGAAGACGAAAAACATGCAAACAGTGAGTGAATAAGACCAAAGAGTGTGGCAAAGGGGATGCATGAATAGTAAATAACACAGAGTAATGGAGGGAGGTGGGATAAAATATAATGCAAGAGTAAGAGTGTAATATATATGTATATGGGGAAAAAGATATTGACTTGAGTGTTGCCAAGTAATATATTTGGAAAATAGTCGTGAGGTGTAGCCTCGCTATGAGGATACGCACTGTTCCTAGGATTTAAAGAGTGCTAGCAGAAGCCTTAATTCAGAGCCCTTACATGGGTCATACAGAAGACAAGATTAGTTTAAAGACTTTCTTAAAGGAATTGGCTTAAGTTCTAATCGGAACAGAATTTAGAGGGTAAGACGAGTACTAAGAGAGGATCGTAAGGTACACATACATGTGGCTGTTCGAGTCTGTCTGTCTTGTTTTATGTGGTTGCAAGGGATGATGATGTCAGAGTTGAAAAAATAAATGTTTTAAGTAATAGAGAAACGTGAAGTTAAGACACGAAAAGTGATTATTTTAAGATTAAAAATTGATGGTTGTTTTTTAGCAAGATTAAAGAAAAAAATGTGCATTGTGATGGGATTGGAGCTTGCGACAATTGGTGCTCGCTCATAAGTGTATGTTGAGTGAAACATAAAATTGAAAACTGTAACTAAAGCATAAGCGAAGTGGTAGAAAAAAGAGAAGTAAAAATTAGAAATGGAAGAAGTTACGCCATTAGTGCATCTTATCAAACAGCTACCAAAGCATGTGCTTAAACTTAAACAGTACAGTGCAGAATGGGTTAAAGGGACTGCAGACAAAATGTTTATGCCATGACCACACGGCAGATCCTTATCGAGAGCAGTTCTACAGCATATGACAACATATTTGCATGCTGCATATACAGGAAAAAAGTTAGAAAAGCACCTAGCCTAGTCTAGAACTTTTGAAAATGTATGAACATGAGAAGGAGGAGGAGCCTCCATTAGATTGGGTACTAAATATATGCAAAGAGGGGGATGAAGAGCTTTCTGCTCCGCCCGCCCCATTTGAAATTAAAGACGAGATTAAGAAAGACGAAGGATTATACCCATTAAGAGAACTTAAAGCAGCGATGGGATATAGCAATCCGTCATACGAGTCACCTACGCAAAGTAGTGGCGAGGGCCCTGAGAAAGATGCAGAGAAAGATGTAACCTCAAAAGTCCAGAGGGACAAGGAGAGACGCGATAAGGAGAGAAGTGATCAAGCAAGTACTTCTCTAGACACAAGCAAAGAAATAAAGAGATGGAAGGGAGATAAGGATAAAACTGATGAGATAGCGCTCATACAGAACGAGTGGTTGGGATGTCAGATTTTATTTAAACTTGATGGTAAAGGCATCAAAGATGTAAGACAACAGGGGGACCAAGACAAACAAGACAGAAAAGACAAAGAAATGGAGGAATGATTGAGAGATGGACTGAAAAGAAAAGATAGACAAAGACGAGAACAGCTATATCAAGATGAGTAAGCTAAAAAACAAGAGCGAGCAGAAGAACAATGAAAGCATGATAATAAAAGAAGAACAGCCGATGATAATAAAAGAAGAACAGCCGATGAGAAAGAAAGGCTGAAAGAGAAAAGAATAGAAGCTGATGAACAGGAAAGGATAAGAGAGAAAAGTATACAAAGACAAAGAGATGAGGAAAAACAAAGAGCATATGAACAAAGGGATATGGAAAAGAAAGAGGAAGATACAATAAGAGAAGAGGCGAGAAAGCACAGAGAAGTCAATGATGACATGCAATGCGAAAACAAAAAAAAGAGCAAGCGATCTTGAGTGTTTGAAAGGGAAGCAAGAGATTCCAATCCACGGGTAGACTGGGAAGCATAGAGGAAGTCTTTCTTGAGTCTTAGCCATTTCCAGGTACGTCTAGAATAAATCTAGAAGACGAGTTTGACTCGCAAAGAATTGGGGAAACGATCGATAAAGTATACCACGAAATGCAAGCCCAGAAAGAAGCACAAAGGAAGGGAAAAAATGTTGTCTCGAGAGTACTCAGTTGTATGACACGGAGGAAGCCTCCTGTAGTACGAGACAGAAGGAGCTGCCTTTAGATAGGTTAATATTAAATAGAGATGATGATGATGAGGAGAGGAGTTGCACAAGAAGTATCAGACGAAGAGAGGGAAATCTACTCGAGCGAGTATAGGAGTGATATATGTGGTCTAGAAGAACATCCGCCTTTGGATAAGGAAGTAAGATGGTCAGATTTAAAGATACCTAGGTCCAAGGCATCAGAGCCACTGACACAATCAGACCGAAATAAGGGACAACCCCATAGTCAGAGGGGGGAGTCCCCGCCTATGTAAGCAGGCTAAGGTCATTGCCAGGTAGACAGCGATGTGGGAATATTACTCCAGCAGTAGATAGACAAATGATGAGAGATGAGAATGAGTATGGAGCGTCACAGTTCCCCTTATTAGAAAAGGGAGGAGCCAGGCCACATCATATACCATGGCCCCAGATGGACAGGGAAAACTTAAAATGTAAACTCCCGAATTTAACTTCCAGCGCAGGAAAAAGGATACATGAGTTAGAAAAAATTACGGGAGGGAATACCTTAGCTATAGGGGATATTAAAGGTCTTCTAATCGCCATACTTGGTGAGAGAGCTGATGACGTATGGACACGGGCAGGTTACCCTGGTGAGACTACAGTGAACACCATGGATGATGGAGCACTGTTTAATAATTGTAGAGCAGCAATTTGGAAAGCACTTCGAGTACTATATCCGGATACTTCCGATATGGGAGCTATAATGACAAGAAAAATGAAAGAGGGATATGATCCTTTGCTGTATATTCAACATTTTCAAGATGCATGGGCGCTTGAAACAAGTGAGGCTTGGGAGAAGTCAGTACCTGTATTTTATCATATATTATGCCAAGGGCTGCCAGAGCAGGTGCAGAAACAGCTCGAGAAATTAGTGGGGACAGAAGCAAAACCATGGTCGGAAATTCAGTTAACCATTGCACATTATTGCAAACTCCTGCAGGATAAGAATCGCAAAAAGGACGATGCATGTAAAGGTGAAGAAACAAAGTTAGTTCAGAAAAAGTTATCCAAGTATGCCATTGAAGGGGCAATGTTAACTAATGTGAGCGGATCAAACCTGCAGCAAGCAGTACCTATGCCACAAGTAAACAACCAAAGACAGTTGGATCAGACAAATAATGGATATGCTCCAAGAGGAAGGGGGTATTGAGGGAGAGGCTGGCAGGGTAATCAAGGTTATTGGCAGAATAATCAGGGAAGTTTTCAGAATGGACAACAAGGGTTCCAGACTATGCAAAATGGTAATCAAAACATGCAAAATGGGCAGATGGGAAGACAACCTCTTGTATGTTGGACATGTGGAATGACAAGGCACATAGCTCGTGTGTGTAGAAGTCCAGGGATGGTACAGAAGGCTTAGTTTTCAAGGCAGGGAATGCCAAATCCACCTGCATATTCGCAGCAGAGCGGAAATGGAGTTGCGCAAGATCAAACAGTGCAGCTGCATGCGCCGAAAGCGCAACAAGGCTTGCAACTACAGCAAATGACAGGTAATCAACTGCAAGGACGATCGCACCAATCTCCTATGCAACTTCAGCAGAACACATACACAGAGCAAACTATGACATATAGAATAGGAGGTGTCACTGTTGATGGAGGAAATCCATTCACAAGGGATGGAGTAAGGGTGAACCCGCAATAGGACAGCTCACTGGGAGACCTTATCTGTTCAGTCCTATCTATTACACTGAATCCTCATAAGGAGCCAAGGATAGACGTAATTATCAGTGGCAAAGCTTACTCCTTCCTAGTGGACACGGGTGCAACACGCCCTTGTATACGTGAGTGCAAATGTTCAATGTCTGGTGATGCGATGAATACTCAGGGCTTTACAGGCGCAACAAGTCGTGTTCCTTTTACAGAAGAATTACCAGTGTCTATAGGAGAGTGTGCTATGAAGGTGCCACTACTTTATCCTAGGCAAACACCCATCAACGTATTAGGACAAGATTTAATGACAAAAATGAATAGGACTATTTAGTTTACAGATGATGGTATAATATGCTCAACACCGGGAATGCCATTTTTAAACGTGTGCAAAATGATCAGGGCATATGCAGGACAAATAGTGCCGGGAGCAATACCATTAGAACCCAAAGTGTTCCATTATGGGATACGGATTCTGTTAACATGGCTGCCATGTTTGGTAGGCAGAACCATGAGAATACCAGATGAGTTTCTATTTAAACCACAGATACCTATGGATGAGGAAGAGGGGCAAATGTTCCCCTTAGCCTTAGAAGCAGCTATAGTCTGAGGAAATATGGTTTTGCTTGATGCAACTGATGATAAGGGTAGACGATGGAGCACAATAATTGCCATTGAGGAAGGATGCAGAGTGACTGATGTCACTGATGAAGATTTGTTTGGAGAAGACAGATCTGTCGATTTTGTGATATTTGAAATGTGCATTGCTTATTGGGTTAAGGCTATTAAGAGAGAGGTTCCACAGAAAATCATGTTAGCAAAAAAGCATCCTGAATATTTTGATGAAGATATGGCAAAAGTGCCAATTTCATTATGGACCACTGGCCCCTATGACGTAGGATTACTGAAAGGAGTTGGGGAAGTGAAGATTAAATTGAAACCAGGAGCGATTCTACCTCGAGCACAGCAATATCCCATGTCTAGAGAGGCAGATGAAGGAATTTTCATGACAATTTCCGCCATGATAGATCAAGGTATTTTAGTGACAACAGAGTCACCATGTAATACTTCAATTTACCCAGTGAAAAAAGGGAAAGGGGGGTCGTGGAGGCTAATCCAAGACCTTCGCCCAATAACCAAGATTGTAGAGGCCGAGTTCCCTCTAGTCCCTAACCCGTCTACGATTCTATGTAATATGCCTGTTGATGCATGATGCTTCACGATGATTGACTTCAAAAATGCGTTTATCTCAATCCCATTGCACAAAGACTCACAAGATTTGACATCATTCCCTTTTAGATAAGTGAGATTAAAAAGCACGAGGCTGCCTCAGGGGTGCTGTGAGTCCCCATTGATTTTTAACACTGTCCTCCAGATGGACTTGAGCAATATTGCTTTAGAAAGTGTTGTGTTGCAATATGTAGCAGACATTTTAGTTTGCAGCACCACAGAGGAAGAGTGCAGACGCGATTCTGTTCAGCTAATGATTATACTTGCTGACAAAGGATATAAGGTTGACAAGGAAAAGTTACAATATTGTCAACAAGAAGTGTTGTACATATGCCAATTGATTTCACATGAGGGAAAGAAAATGACTCCTAAGCCACGCATGATAAAACAGATGCAGAGTTTTCTAGGACTATGTAATAATGTCAGAGCATAGGTATTTGACTACAGCTCGTACACTAGGCCGCTCTTACAGGCCTTAAAGAAAGCACAGGCAACAAAAGAGAAAATCGTGTGGACTGAGGCAATAGAAGAAGGGTTTGACGAATTGAGAAAAGCCATTTGCATGGCTCCAGTTTTAGGGATTCCCAATTATGCAGAGGAATTATTTTTATTCTTGCATACAGATGGTACTTTTATGACAGCAGTACTCACACAGAGAACTACATTGGGGTACAAACCCCTTGCATATTACAGTGGAATTTTGGACCCAGTAATGAGCAGTCCCTTTCCATGCGAACAAAGTTTAGCATCCACTGTATTCGCCATAGAAAAGGTTACAAACATAGTGATGGGATGCTCCATGACGTTATTTGTTGAACATGCATTAATTGCAATTTTAGAAAAACCAAAAGGCACGTTGACTACACAAAGCGACTCCAGCGATTAAAATAGTCTGATGTAAAATAGTGAATCCAGCTATGTTTATAGCTGAGCCTATTGCCGAAGGAGAACCTACACATGATTGTGCGAACTATGAAGAGTTGTGTGATGAGCTTCCTAGAGTAAAAGAGAATGCACTCGCAGGGGGAGAGATTGTTTTCATTGACTGTTCTTCGCGAATTGATCAAAATAACGGGAAAGGATATACAGGCGCAGCGGTAGTAAAACATTTGCCAAATGGAGAATTTTGAGTGCTTGTGAGTACTCGATTGCCATCACATTATTCAGCACAAGCTGCAGAATTATTGGAGTTGATACTCACGCTCGAGAATCACGCAGACCAGGAAGTGACAGTGTACAGCGACTCCACCTATGTGACGTCAACAGTGCACGCAGGATTAGTGTGCTGGAAAAGGAGGGGCTACCTCCGAGTAGATGGCATGCCAGTGCAACATGCAGCCTTATTGGACAGGCTTATTAAGGCACTACAACTCCCAGTGGGCATAGCAGTCGTTAAATGCGCAGCTCACACGAAAGGGACAGATTTGATCTCACGTGGAAATCAAGCAGCAGGCGCTCAAGCCAAGCGCATAACAAATACAGATATAGGGATGATGAATATCCAAACTATTGATGTGAATGAAAGAATGACTGTGATGACAAGTGTGGACGAGGGATACAATCATTTGCTAAAATACAGATAGTGGAGCTTCAAGGAGAGGTACTGCAAGAAGAAAAGAACTTGTGGAAGCAAAGAGGATGTTATTTAAACCCCTCTTAGGCATTGTGATGACAAGACAGCACTGGTAAACCAGTAATACCTATAGCCTTACTAAGGGTAGGGCTAGAACAGTTAGACTGCCCAGCGCATACAACTAGGGAGAATCTTGCTGTAACCATTGCTGAGGATTGGTTCGTACCGAACCTAATGGAACATGTTGCATTTTTCATGGTAAATTGTATTATTTGCCAGCAATGCACGGCTGGGCATACACTGCGCATAGTGAGGGGGCTCGTCCCAAGACCCAATGGCCCGTTTCAGCACTTGCATATCGACTATGTCGACATGATACAAGTTTGTAATGGATATAGATACCTATTAGTTGTAGTATGTCCTTTCTCCAGATGAATAGAGGCAGATCCATGTACGCACTCAGACTCTACATGTGCAGCCAAGTTTTTGGTGCGTGAAGTGTTTCCTAGATGGGGAGTGTGTGAAGTAATGAGATTGGATAATGGACCTCACTTTGTTAATAAAGTTTTCGACCAGATCACTTCGCTGCTTGGTATAAAACACAAGTTTTCATCGGCTTATTGTCTGCAAGGAAATGGTATCTGTGAAAAGCTCAATGGCCTGTTAAAAGAAAAAATAGCTAAATTGAAGCTTACTTTGAAAAAAGGGTGGTTGCACTGCCTACCACTGGCATTGTATGCATTAAGGAACCAACCAGGTTCTGACCACCATCTTATGCCACACGGGATTGTGACAGGCAGATGAATGAGAATGCCTTTAATGCCTCCATCCCGAGTTAGAAGTGATGCCCAGTCAACGTCAGAAGTGTTAGGACTTAAATTGCAAAACTACTTGAACTGTTTAACGTCTAGTTTTTCTGTGATTTAAGGACAGTTGCAGAGACAAGGGTATAAAGCAGTACAGAACACAGAAGGAGATGCTTCAACAATCCAAACTCCCGAATATCTACGTCCAAGAATCTACCCAGGAGATAAAGTTCTGATTCGTAATCACACATCCATTGTAGTGGATGTGATGCCATCTGCTGTCAAAGCGCAGGGTAGGCGAGCTGACGAGTAAGAAGGACGTATAACCTGACAAGTGGAAAGCTTGAAGAATTTTTAGTGGACTGTGGCTTAATTTGGACACTCCCTTTTCAGCTATAAATAAAAGGGTAAAAGGACACATTCGATCACTCTGTGCATTCAAGTTGCAGAGTAAAAGAAGATCTGCATTCTTGAAAGCCACAGTAGGTTATTGACTTTGAACTGAGGCACACTTAAGCCTTGATAAAAATAAGGATATGCCAAACTTTGATCGTGGACACAGCAATTGGAAAAGGATACAGTATCCTGATTCCTTCCATACAGAGCTCTTGTTCAGTGATGCTCATGGTGTTACCCAGTGATGACCTTTCTAGGCATATACTTACGAATTTTGAGTTATTGTTACGTTCATATCCATCACTGGTGGGGAAACTTTCCACATTCCAGAGTTTATTGGTAATACTGACAACGAAAAGATTGTCAGAAGATTGCTCATAATCATCACTGAAGAGTTTTTGAAGTTGCCTGAGTTCAGTGAGGAAAACACAAATGCCCCTATCAAGCTATGCAGCACATAGATTGGTCAGTGTGGTGTTCTTTCGTTTAATTGAAGACTACCTGCATCTTGTTGGAAGATAACTGATGTGGTGACAATTCTTAGAGACAAAAGAAATACTACTAATTTGAATGTGATCCTGGAAGGTATCATCATCCAGGTGGCGATCTATTCTGAAAGAAATCACAGAGCTGTGTAGAAACCTTCCTCTGAGGGACAGATCGAGGCAGTGATAAAACCTAAAACTTTGTTCATGCTGATAGGGAAGCTAAAATGTCATCTGGACTGAAGCAGATCTGAGGCATTGATTGGGAACTGGCTAATGAAGCAGAATTTATAGAAGCTAACATAATTCATCTTTTTCCACGATAGAGGAACATTTGCACCAAGACTGGTGGAGAAATTGGGTCAAGAAAGCAGCTAGTTGATCGAGAACGAATGCTGAAGAAAACAAGCTTCCAGATGCAATCTAAAAAATTGAAGTGCCATTAAAAGTGTTTTTTCCTTTCTTAGCATCAAATGATCGAGATGGAGAATCAAAGCAGTAACGTTGTGTTGCCCCAAGAGGGCAGACAAGCAAATTGACTGATGAAGAAATCAGAGACTTTGTGAAATCTAGTATCCATGCACCTGAGGGAACAAAGTTCCTGTACCCAAAGGACCACAGGAAATATGTGGGATGATGGATCTACTGCAGTCCAAATGAACAGTGCATGCTCATGACATGGAACAAGGATGAGCATGTGAAATCAGCTGGATGACTGAAGGGAGTAATAAAAATATGGGTCCCTAAGAGGCACTTCTTCAGACCAGGATGTCTAGGAATAGAAAACAATGTGAGAGTGGTCGATAAATCGCCCAGAGGGGGAAGTGTAGAGGAGGAGCAAAGTACCCCTACTCCACCTGCCCCGCCTACATTACCTGAAAAGTATGAACCAAAGTATTTGACGTATACTGCACCAATGAGAAAGCAGGAAGAAGACCAATGACTGTGCAGTACCCTTAAGAATACCTATACCTAAGAGAATATGGGAAGTGAAGTACCCATTAAAGAAACCATACCTACCTTCAAGACAGTATGATGGCCATTTAAATGCGATTCCTGATGAAACAAAGAAACTGAATGACCAGGATGAATGGTGACATCATACAAAGCTGAATCGACTCCATATAGAAGATAACCAGACCAGAAAAGCAGACGATTTATGAAGAACAGAGAAATACCAAGGACAACGGACATCTTGGGATCAAGATAAAGAGACTCATGCCATAAGCATAATGAAGAAACTTAGTTAGCTTAAACGTGTACAGATGCAATGAAACACAAGCAGCAAAGCAATCATGAAGCTAGCCACATGCTTATAGTGAATAGATTGCGGCAAGCGCCAAAGCGCCAACATATATATATATATATATATATATATATATATATATATATATATATATATATATATATATATATATATATATATATATATATTACATGGACGCGGTAGCGTCCATGTAGTTATTGTTAACTTGGTGTTTCCATAGTAAGAGCATTTTTTGGGTGGCTTATAACTTCGCTCCCTCAGGATGAATCCTCACCACACTTTGCAAAAAAAGTATATGGCCCACTCTGAATTTCTCTGCAAAGTTTGGAGAGGTTTGGTCCAGGGGGGGCAAAGTTATTGGGGGGGGTCCCAAAACTTTTGGGAAATGGGAAAAACCTTTGCCCATGCCTACAGCCCAAACCGCTGGACAGATTTACACCAAATTTGTGGCAGGAGCGGGGGCTTGGTCCCGAAATCGTGCTTTTGAAAATTTGGTGTAAATCCGTCCAGTATTTTCTTTTAAAATGACCATAATGTAAGGCAAAAAAATTAGTGATATCTCCGTTCGCTCCGCGGACGGACTTCCCGGTTCGCTCCGTGGACAGTGCCCTGATTGGCCGAGCGGCTTGCGTGATGTCCACGGACATGGGACGTGTTCGCTGATTGGACGGCGTGGTGCATGAAGCGCTTCAGATTTTCTGTGGCGCCCGCCATTTTGCATTCATGGATGACCGCTGACAGCGCGGTGAAACCTGGATTCAAAATTGTATTTAGTGGAGTGTGTTGGTGTGTAAGAGTGTTTGAGGAGGGTGGGGGAGTATGAGATAGGTTCAATATTCTGTTTTTTTTATGTGCTAGACACTTTTGTTGTGTTCGATTTTTCTGCGGACAACACAGCTGTTCTGAAATGTTCGTAAATAAACAGAATGGATTCGGTGTCAAGTTGAAAGTGTTCTAAGAAGACTCGTGGGGTCCTGGAATGTTCGCAGGGGGTGTCCTGAAGACGTTGTCTGTATTGTTCGTTGTCGAGCTAAAAGTGTTCTAAGAACACTCGCAGTGTCCTGAAATGTTCGTAAATAAAGAAAATGGGGGTGTTCTGAGGACGTTGTCCGTATTGTTCGCTGGCAAGTTGAATGTGTTCTAAGAACACTTGCGGTGTCCTGACATGTTCGCAAATAAACAAAATGGGGGTGTCCTGAGGACGCTGTCCGTATTGTTCTCTATCAAGTTGAATGTGTTCTAAGAACTCTCGCGTTGTTCTGAAATGTTCGTAGGGGGTGTCCTGAAGATGCTGTTCGTATTGTTCGATGGCAAGTTGAATGTGTTCTTAGAACACTCATGGTGTCCTGAAATGTTTGCAAATAAACGAAATGGGGGTGTTCTGAGGACAGTGTCCGTATTGTTCGTTGTCAAGTTGAAAGTGTTCTAAGAACTATCGCGTTGTTCTGAAATGTTCGTAGGGGGTGTCCTGAAAACGCTGTCCGTATCATTCGCTGGCAAGTTGAAAGTGTTCTAAGAACACTCATAATGTCCGCGGACATTAAAAGTTTCCATAGACCATAGTTGAAATGTTTGACTCTATGGATGTGATATGCTGCGGTGGTTGTTGCCAGGGCACCCAAGACTCTATGTCCTGGCAACAACCACCGCAGCATATCACATTCATATTTGCTTATAACTTTGGGTGAAAAAAAATGTATAAGGAACAAAGGTATTAGATACTATGGATGTGATATGCTGCTATGGTTCTCCTTATTATTGTATACTTACTGTTTGGTCTAGTAACCAGAGTACATGCATTTCTTGTTAATTTCTGTGATAAAAGAAAATAGCATGTTAGTATTAGTATTTTGTAATGACTTATTACATTGTATAATCAACATACTTTTTTTTTTGGACACTCATATTTAGTAGATTACAAATCAGAGTACTGTGCAATTTGCTCAGTTTCTGTATTTGTTGCTAAAATCATTGGGTCTGTGGGAGAAAAAAAATCCATGCTGGATTAAAAAAAACCCTTTTTCTGTTATGCTACAGTTTATTTGTTTGTTTGTTTTCAGTGTTCACTTGTTGTTTCTGGCTAATGCTTTATACTTTGGCTTGTTGCATTTTTTTGGAGCAGTAACATATTATTTATTTGTTTGGATATTACAAAATTTTGGAGCAGTTAGATACCAATTGGCGTATTCTAACTGTCTAGTTTTTTTAATATATTTTAGTGGTATTAATTTATCTATTTGGATATTGTTACATTTTGGTATATTTTTTGGTCTAATTTAGTGGTATTCATTTATCTGATTAGTTGTTGTAGAATCTTTGAGCAGTTAGATAGCTTTTGGAGTATTCTAACAGTTTATATTTTTTTAACACAAGTTTACTTAGGGTTTAAATACAGTTTAGTTATCAAATTTTGGTTTTAAGAACATCAAATAAGCGTTTGTAAGATTTGCTGGTAATCTCTGCTTTAGAGTAATGGTACTATCATTACATTCAAACCATCCACATTTCTTTTTTATATATGCAGTGTAGTGCCCTGAATTGCTTGTGGCTCCTGCGTGGTAGATTATACCTATTGTTGTGAAGGTTTTCTTACCAAGTGATATTTGACCATGTGTGAATCCAGTCAGCTTGCAGTTGTTTTGGTACCATCTGCATTGTAACGTAGAAGCATTAGTATTATGTATTTACTATGTGTTTGTATTACTAACGTGGAGCGATTATCTGAATTGCAGGTAGAGCATAATCTACCATGGTTTGCATTTTGTACAAGTCGCTGAAATGGAATGGATTCACAATTTGGTATTGATATATATATGAAGTGTTCATTGGGGATTTCTTCTTGTGTCACATTGTTGCAGAGAGTGCATGTATGTTTCCACATGTATGAAATCTGAAAGATTCCATTTATAGGTATGTTTTTGTTTTCCAGTACTTGTAGTAAGTACATTAGAAATTCTTGTGGATCTTCCTGTGAGTTTATAGTGAATTTCACCATTCCAGCACAGTAGTACAATTGTTGTCTTATTCCATAAACACTATACATGTTGTCAGGATTGTTTGCTGCATTTCTGCGAAGTACTAACATTTGCAAACACAATGGGTCTGTACTGAAGTAAATGTTGTCAACAATTGGTGGTAATTGAAATAGAATATTCATTGCTACATTTGCGTAGCAACTTACACCAACTATATTTGAGAATTTAAATGGTCCAGGTAGTTCTATATCTAACTGCTTTTTTGGAGTTTGTTTTCCTTCTTTAAAGAAGTACCTGGTTTACTTTCCCTAATTGATTCTTTTTTGCTTGTGGTACTTGATGAAGTATTAGTTTCTTTTAGTCTCTTTGGAGGATTTGCAGTGACATCCTGTTGCATTTCTGTTTGACTTATTTTTCTTTTATAACGTTTTACTTTTTGTGGAACAGAATATGTGTTTAGGTGGGGGGTGTATAGTGAGCAAAGTCTATTGTATTCTAAAATGCAAAGAATATCAGCGTTTATTTTACTTGCATCAAAGTTGATTAGAAATAGACCGTCAAGTGTTCGTAAGCGTCATAGTGCTACGTAGCTCATGCCTTCTTTAAAGACTGTGTTACCAATATCTATCATTGCTTTGTCTAGGGTAAGACCTTGTGATTTACGAATCGTGACTGCGTATGCAAGAGTTAGAGAAATTTGTTCTCTGCGTACATACATATCTTTAAAGAGAAGGAATCTAGCTGTTGACCGTCCTATCCTTTTTACTTCTGAAAGTTTGTCAAAGAGTATATTGACAAACTGAATTTTGTGTCGCGTGGGTATGTTTGAAAGCCAACAACTGTACCCAGTGCTCCATTAACTAGTCCTTGGTCCACGTCAAGGTTACGTTTAAGCATTACTCTGCAATTTAAGGATACTTTTAATATCTTTTCTAAGCCTGCTGTGTTTGAGATTGATTTTTCTAAACTATTTAGTCTTGTTGTGGCTTGGTCACACATGTGTAGTGTCATACCATGTACATCTAGTTTGTCTGTGGTGCTAATTTCCATGATTGGTTGCATTTCTTTACTTAGCATGATTTCATTGAATTTGAAACAGCTTGCAAGAGTTGGCATTAAGGCCATACAATTGACATTTTTGTGGGCTAATTGTTCCATAACATCTGTAGCACATGCATTATCGCCATAAAGTGCATTAATGTGCCAGGTTTTCAATATTGCTTCTGCTTCTTTAGAAAGTATACCAACTCTGATACTTTTTAAAATGTTGGCATAAGTGAGATCTGCAGATTGCCGAATGTTTTCTGTTAATTCTCTGTATTGGAAATGTTGCCAAAGGTTGACATTTCCAATTCTGCCAACAGTTTTACGGCAGAGTTTGTGTCCTAATCTTTTAAAAATAGGCTCACCTTTTACTGGTGTTAATTGAAGCAGATCTCCAAAAACAATAATGTGTTTTCCTGCAAAGAGCTCTTCATAGTCTGTTTTGAGTACTTCTTGTAAGCTGAGGTGAATCAAAGCTAACATCAGGTTGGAGACCATGATCACTTCATCTATTAGTAGCATTTTCATTTGTTTCAATACTCTGCGTAATTACATTGCAACTTCTGCAGAAAGTTTGTAATAGTCTAATTTGTTCTGGTGTTCTACTGGTAATAGTAGTAATCGGTGTAATCTAACACCACCTATGTTGTAGGCAGCTAAACCTGTGGGGGCAGTGACAACAGCTGACAGTTTGTTGTTTGTCAATTGTTGAAGGAACTTACTAATGATTTTGATTAGGAATGTTTTGCCAGAACCAGCTTCACCACTGACGTACAGTAGTATAGGTTTATAATTATGGCAGGAACATTCTTTATTTTCATGTTTTACACCATGCGCAATTTGTTTTGTTACTTCTTGAAAATTGCTACGTTGCTCATTGTTTAGTTTTGATTGTAGTACAGTTAAGTCTTCTTTATCTTCATACTGACACATGGTGTTTTCTACTTCTTTCATAGCTAATTCTACCTCATTTATTATTAGTGGCTCTCCCAGTGGTTCTTGGCTTCCTGTTACAGAAGGTTGACTACTGTCAGGAGTGTCCTTATCTAGTTGGGCTTGGAGTTCTTCTTCGTGTTGCTGTTCATTGTGCAACATTGTTTTGTACTGTGTAAAGTTTACATCAGTTATAGTGCTTTCATTTGCTTTGAAAGCATCCTCATATGAGTCATAGTTATCTAGTATTTGTTCTTCTTTTCTCCATGGTTTGAAGAGTTGTAGCAGGGACATGTAATATACTTCTTTATGTTGAGGAATCTATAATGACAATTTGATATGATTAATTAAATTTGGTTTAGTGAGTTTAACTAAGCTGCCTTCACAGTTTGTCACTCTATATTTACCTTTTTTTTCATCAGGTTTCATATTATTTTTGTATGCGTAGTTTTGGGCTATGTGGTATAGACACATGTTTTCCAAAGTATTACTTCTGTTTGGGTAGTATGTGTCCAATAAATTGTTTTTTAAAATGTCTTGGCTGTTGGGATCACGTTTGGCTATTGTTTCTATATCTTCATATGATTTTAGAGCTCTTTTTCTAGATTTAGCTGGACCAAGACTTAGCCATACTATATTTTCAGATTTACCATACAATGCAGTACCAGTTAAACGATCAGCTGCTTCATATGATCCACATTCTCTATGGGTGAGCATTTTTATGCCCAAGCTGTATAATTTCTGAGACACTGTTTTATCTGATGACAGGTCATTCCAGAGGTCTTGGAGCTCTGTCTTTTCTGCTTTAGTTAAGTATGCTGTGACATATCGTGCAACTGCAGTAGAATTGTCTGCAATGTACTGCACATCTATGTTTGCATTCCATAAGTGGGCAATGATTGCATTATAATCATTGATATATTTTTTTTCTTCTTTTCTTTTTATGTAATATGTATTTTTAGGTGACTTACATTTAACACTATGTCTAACTGAAGACATGAGGTTGTTCACTTGACCTGTATTTGTAACTGGTCTAGGGAAACCAAATCGGCATTTGGTGTAGTATTTCCCTTTGTTTTTGTATTTGCGACGACAATATTTTCCACATTTGTGTCTTTGAAATTGTAAAATTTGTGCATGAAGATCACTATTTGTGGCTTCTGATGGAATTTCACAAGTGACATATTTTTCAATAAACGGTAAAACAGTGGCATCACTGTCTTGACCAAATTTAGGAGCATCTTTAATCCATAGAAGCATGTGCATATGTGGTGCTCCTCTGGCTTGGTATTCTTTTCTCCAAAAGAAGTGTTGCACTTCTCCAAGGGGAGGAACAGTTTTATTTCAATTAAAATGTAGCATAGCAATGAAGTGATGGTGAAAATATCTTGAAACATTAACAGGATCCAAAGAACAAAGTTCTCCAGGTGTTAGTATATCTATGTTTGTTTTGTTTTTATTTGATATGTGTAGGAAATCATGTAAATCTTCCCATGCATATTCTGTAACAAACCAAGTGGGTGGGCCAAAGTTTCTAATCATACAACGTACATCTCCATGACGTTGACCAGTACTCTTTAGTACCACGCATATTTGCTAATAGATTTGTAATATTTGATTGTAAAACCTCATCCTTTTGTTGCACTTTTTCTAATAATTGTGTAGCTGTCATATTTTGAAAGTGTGATCCTGATTTTAATATGTGTGCAACTCCGTAACATAAAGTTGCTAGTTCACTTTCAAAGAGTAGGTGGAATATGTATTCCACATTTTGTCTAAATCTGGGATCTTCAGAATACATCCGAAATGAGCGGTATTCTGAAGCTGATTTTTTAATAGGTCTATCATCATACCTTCCTCCTTTGCCAGTAGGAAAGAGTAGAGGAAAAGCACGTGCTTCTACACTTTTTTCCCATATGCTGATTGGCGATCCTTTTGTTTGACGCATTTAGTGCGTTTCCAGTACATCTTCTACGGTGTCATTAGAGTGCAAAGGATGAATTGTATAATAGTCTAAAGTGTTTCATATTGTAGCAGGATCTAGTAGCTCAAATTGACCAGCTTCTTGTGTTTCTTGAATTATTTCAGTTGTATCTTTCAAGTTTTCTTCAATATTAATTTCTTTGTAATATTCATTATTCTCTTTAAGATATTGGAAGGCTTGTCTAACTTTATGTAAATCTACCAGCTGTTGCCATATTTTTTTGTCTTTTGTAGGTACTCCATTTACTAAGATAATTAAAGATTGCTGCATTGGACGTTGCACTCCTAGAGTATGCACATTTTCTTTTAGATCTAATGGTAAATAAACTACTTTTCCACGAATGCCTTTTACCAATTCAGAGGGAGGTAATTTTGCTGGTTTTGGTTGAAGGCGTATTATTGCTTGAAATGGGTGTACTGTTTGAATTATGATGCTCTCTTGTAAATTAAGTTGTTGTAGGGGTTTTGGTACTGGGTATAATTCCAAATTATTTGTGATAGCACGTGAAGGAGTTTGGTTGTTGTCAAGTTTTGTAGTGCAGTAACTGCAAAGTATTAAGGGCTCAGTTATTTCGTATTTGTTTTCTGCTACAAGGTAGAGAGCTAATTCAAACCATTTAGAATTTTCATTGTCTTCTATGTTGTATGATAGGTCTACAGTTTTTGTGTTACTTTTATAAAAAGTTCTACGGCAACATACACATACATGGTTTGGTACTTGCGCTGATGTACTTTTACATTTTAGTATTTCTTTTTTGTATGTGTTTAGCAAAAGGTTGCCATGTGTAGAATTGTTGCTTAATTGGTTTAAAGCTATTTCATTCTGTAAATGGCTTTCACTTCCAAAATATTTTTTCTGGATATAGTGAATTTCTTCAAGTAGGTCTTTCGCTGTACCATGTAGAAGGATGTTATTTAACTTTGCTAGTGCTAAAGCAGGACTTTTAACATAGTACAGTTTATAGACTAGATTTCTTATAGTTGAATGATGTGTTGATATCCTTTTGATATCATGGAAAGTGGTTTTACAAGTAGGTCCTGTAATGCAGGCCAATGAATGTCCTTGTAGTCCTGTGTACTTGCGCACTGGACAGGTATCCATATTTTGCAGTAATTTAATTTTGATTTTGTCTTTGCTTTTTACATATTTATTGAGGAATTGGCGTAAAGATTTGAAACATTGTTTGGGAATGTTACACATTGACGTGCATGGCCATTTGTACACTAGACGTTCTGATTCAGTTGAATGGAGGGGTAATTCTAAGTTTTCAGGGCATATTTTTGTAAGGAGTACTTCTTGTTCCATTATGGTATTATTCACTTTTTCATAACCTCGACCACTGCTATGTATGGCAATTGTATTTGTTTGCTTTTGTTTTTACACTTCTTCATTAAAATATGGTTCTGTGCTTGTAGTGTGATTCCATTCACCTCCGCAGATACTTAAGAAGTTCTTTCTTTTATCCCTGTTGACATTTCACTTATTGAGAAGTCTTTTTTGTAATTTAGTTATTAGTTTTGTTAGTGGTTTCATTTTGTTTAACAGTAAAATAAATAACTTTCTTTTCAGAAGAATTGCACTGTCCATCAACGCTTCTAAGATTAATTTCCTATGATAGGTTTTAAGCATTGAACCTGATTTCTCTCCTGTTTTTATAAGATTTTGAAGGACTTTGTGACGGTACATTTGGCTAAAATACTTTTCTTGGTATGCTTACTTTGCACTATATTAAAATTTAAAGACGTAGTTTTATCTGTAGTGATAGCTGATTTTCTGTTAATTGTTTTTTGCTTTGTTTTACATTTCGATAGAGGAGGCAAAGTTTTTGTACTTGAAACGTCTTGTGTTTCACTAAATGACTGTATTAGCTGTTTTGTTTCAACTTTTTTTACAAATTCTGCTAGAGATGGATGCTTATGTTGGACACTTTTATTTTCATTTGCTCTACTTTTGCGTTGCTTTCTACGGACTTTACTTTTGGTAGGCATTCTTTAGGGTCTGTTGAAAAAAATAAAGAAGGTATGGGTTGGGGTGTTCTGCAATGTATGTGTGCTGTGTGCATGAGTGTTTGAGTAAGATGATACCGATGTATGTAATGGTGTGTGATTGTGCATTGGGAACTACAACTAGTAGGGTTAGGTATTCTTGAATTTATGTGTTACTAAACTGGGGTTCAGATGACAAAATAAAAGTAAGCTAGTGGTGTGGAAAAGTACAAATAGTAAATCTAATGTATACAATTAAAACAGTTGTTTGTTCTATAATATGAAAATTGTAGTGGTTCAGTTGGCTAATTTCTGTGTCCAAAAATAGGAATTTGTTAGCCATTCTGGCTGTAAATCGCTGTTTAAGACATGGAGATTTTTGGACAAAATGGTACACAATCTCTATTTTTAGGCACAGAAATAGCTTGTACTAACTTTACAGTATGTTTGAGTAATAATACAAATATTATGGTGATATTCTACTTACTTTGTTTCTTAAATTAACAGGTAACTTCTTAGTTCTTCTTTGTTCTTCGAATTCGGCTGCTTCTTTTCAGGAGACTGGTCTTCACTGCAATTGTAAAAGCTTCGAATTAGTAACTTTGTTTGTATATAGCGCTGTTTTGAATTTAGATATTGATTTTTTTAATTGAAATCCTCAGTGCCTTCTTTAAAACCATTAAACTAATTTCTTTACATAGGATACATTGCATCAGTTCAGTACATATGATATGTTCTTAATGAACAAATTGTATTGAATGACTAACTGTAGCAAAAAAAATATCTTTACTATGTCTTGTGAAATGTATAATATACCAGTGAATACCACTATTTCTGTAACTAAGCTAATAGTGCCTCAATGTCATGTCTAAATTAAAGTAATTAAGTAAATAAATAAATAAAAACAAAAAAATATGAAATTGTATAAGTATTTTTTTGAAGATTTAAACATAGATTGTGCTTGCATGCAATTTTGTTTGAATATATGTAGTCTATATATTTCATTTAAAAAATGTTAGTTTAACATGATTTGAGTGTGTGTGTATAAAGAAAGTAAATAGTATAAAGGTTTATAAGTGATAGTTGATTTTAGGAAATTGAAAAAAATACAGTAAATTCATTTTACAGATTACACAAGCTAAAAGTCTGTTTGAAAATGTGTTCATCTACTGTACAGAAAAGATGCATACCTGAAGTTTGTGTTCATGCATATGGATATGCATGGAGCTGCAAGTAGAAATCTTGGAGACTTGTACAGTATTTTTGGTAGATGGTGCTTGCCAATGATATGACACTTGTACTCAGAGAGATTCACAGTACATTTGCAGTGCTGATCTATGATGATGCAGTTAGATGTAGAGGTCTTGAATGAGATTGGTGCATGGTCATGTGACTTCTTAGCTACATCCAATGAGGGAATGGCAGAGAGAGTGAAGTGGAAATGGTAGAAGGGCTGTTCATGTTACGATATGTCCGCAGACATGGCGGTAGTTCGCGGACATCGGGAGTTACATCTGGGGATTTTTGGGTTCAGAAGTCATGCAAATGAGAATGAGTACTGAAAGGGATTGGTCAGGAAAGTTTAGTGGGTGTGTTGTGCCAGAAGAGAGTTTCTCATATACTGTTTTTGCTGCGAGAACAACAGATAGCTAAGTCTGTGTGTTTTAGGAAAAAGATTGTATGGATTTTGGGAGATTCATGGATATATTGGTTGAAGGTGCATGCAGAAAGCTGTGGAGTAGCTGTAGATCTTGGATTCACACATGTGGAAGTACACTGGCATGGAGTACGTGAAATGAAGTGGTTGGATTTGCTACCTCTCTGTGCTACTTTGGAGACAGAGCAACATCCAGACATAGTTGTAATTCATTGTGGAGGGAACAGTTTAGGACATGTGACTGAAATTTTTTTGCAATTTGCTATGAAAGAAGGACTTGGGAAGGTTATGGACATGTTTCCTAATTCTCAAGTGATATTTTCACGGATTGCGCAGAGACAAATGTGGCTTTGTTCTTCTTCATTTGGTCCACAAATGGAAAAAGCAAGGCGCAATGTTAATAAAGCTGTTTGTGCCTTTCTAAAAGATTTTGGCATGTCTTCTTTTCACAATGAAAATATTCTGTTTCGTAGTACAAACATTTTTCGCAAAGATGGAGTCCATCTTACTTATGGTGGCAATCAGATTTTTCTGAGAAATGTACAAAATGCATTGCGACCTTTTTTGGAATTACAACATCAATTTTGAAGTAGGTGTTAAGCATTTATAATTTTTGACTTACAAGCACCTCCCAAAGGCTCTTTTCAGAGCCACCACTTCCTCCCAGAGAAAATTGCAATGTTTGTGATAGGGTAGCAACCCAATTTTTTAAATGTTCGCGAATTGTCCGTGGACTTTTAAAAAATACAAAGGGCCCTGCTTCATTTATTTTCACTTCTTTTTTTTAACTGTGAAAGGCGGCTCTGAAAAGACACGTCCAATTTCATTTATGTACGAACATTTCAGGACACTGCGTGTGTTCTTAGAACAGTTTAAACTTGCTAGCGAACAGTAAGGACAGATCTAGTGTTCTTCAGGACACGTCCAATTTCATTTATGTACGAACATTTCAGGACACCAATTGTGTTCTTAGAACAGTTTCAGCTTGCTAGCGAACAGTACGGACAGGTATAGTGTTCTTTAAGACACCTCCATTTTCGTTTAATTACCAACAATTCAGGACAATTCAGGACACCGCGTGTGTTCTTAGAACAGTTTGAACTTGCTAGCGAACACTATGAACAGGTATAGTGTTCTTCAGGACACCTCCATTTTCGTTTACGTACGAACATTTCAGGACACCAATTGTGTTCTTAGAACAGTTTAAACTTGATAGCGAACACTACGGACAGATATAGTGTTCTTTAGGACACTTGAATTATTTTTTTTACGAACATTTCAGGACACCGCGTGTGTTCTTAGAATAGTTTCATCTTGCTAGCGAACAGTACGAACAGGTATAGTGTTCTTCAGGACACCTCCATTTTCGTTTATTTATGAACATTTCAGAACACCTGCTCTGTCCGCGGACACCTACATTGTTTTAAAAAAAAAACGAAACTATCTACAACACAATATAAAAATTAAACTTTAACATATATTAATAATTTATGACAGAGAAGGTGAGGCAGAAACAGAAACAAAAACAGGAGAATTAGGGGTTTCAACATGATTGTTATTAGGTGAAGAAGGGATGGAAGTCTCATCAAAACGTATTGGGTTATGGAGAGGGTTTGGGGATAATTGACTGGGATATGGTGAGGAGGGACAAGTACATGTGGGGCAATGGTACGAGGTTTTTGGTTTAAAATGATCTTCCACAAAAGTTTTCAAATTATTAAAATTAGTCAACAATAAATCAATTTTTTTCTTCTATACTGTGAAAAGTGTTATCCATGACAGGTTTTTCTGAAGTATTTTCTATTTTGGTATGCTCTGTACAAAAAAATATATATATATGTTAAATGTATACAAAATAATAATAATTAAATGGTTTATATTATAAAGTGTTTACCATTAGTTTCACTATCTTGTGACATTTCTTCATGTGGGAAATGCTCCTCTAGCCATTCCAGAGTACTAGACATTTCTGTGAGAGAAGAAAAAAAAAGATAATATATTTTTTTATCTAATACAGAAAGTTTATAAATATATGAATAAAATTAAGTACACTTACTATTTCAGGTAAGATATGTCCTATGTACTCAGTGGGTCTGCTCTTGTTCTCAGTTCTGTCGTGTTTGTGAGGTAATTATGTTGGAAGCCAATTTATCTTCTTGTGGTATATTCCATTTTAGAACATAGTGCATTTAAATGAATGGTTAGTGTGTTGTATATATGGGTTACATTTCTTATGTATTAGTACATATAATGTGTTTGTGTGCTCCTTTTTGAATTTGTTAAATGTTCCTATGTTATGATATAACAATCAAACATACCCCCCCAGAGTTTTTAGGTAGTGGTACTGTTCTTTGAACATGTCCGCAAACATTAAATGAGTTTGCGGACATCAAGTACAGTAGAAGAGATTCAGTCAGTTCCATATGACATGTAAACAAAGTCAAAGTCATTATTGTTAAGTTGCACTACTAAAAACCTAAGAAATTCAGTGAAAGAACTTTGTTAAAGGGACGTTATGGTTAAGTTGCGCTGTTAAAAACCTATGAAATTCAGTGAAAAAACTTTGTTAAAGGGACGTTATGATTAAGTTGCGCTGATAAAAACCTATGAAATTCAGTGAAAAAGCTTTGTCAAAGGGACGTTATGGTTCCAAGTAAAACCGAAAAACCCTTGAAATTCGCTAGTTATGGTAAGCTAAGCAACCATAACTCGCGCCACCACCGTGCACTGCTAAGACTAACACCCAGGACATCAAAGATGACATCACAAATGTCATTGATGACATCACTGATGACATCATATGTGTATGTACTTTTCATGAAATATGTGTACAAGGGATTCTTATTATAATGTTGCGAAACAAGTGTCAAGGATCATTGCAATAAATATCATATCCTAATTAGTGCATTGAACGATGCATTGATATAAATAGCATTCCATTATGGGGTTCTATCTAGTATACTAAGCTACTCATACAGAAACATAACATTGTGTGCAGTGTACAAGATGAAGTTACAATATTCGTAATGTTAATATGTTGAATAATGATATGATTGTTTTCTTAATAGATTTTTGTGTACTGTGAAATATGTAATAAGTAGCTAATAAAACACATGTATTACATAATTGCATTACTATAGACAAAACACAAAGACACAAGAACACATACCAATATGGGTATATACAGGGAAAGTGAAGTTAGCAAAAAAGCACAAGTAGTAGTAGAAACAATTCATAACTTAACTGATTATTTTCATGCAAATAAATGATTGCTCTGTTTCAAAGCTGCTATTTACCATAGGTATATGTATCACTTGATGTGATTGGACCCTAAGGAAAGTAGTGTGAGTACAATGTATACAAATATGACCATATACAGGGAAAGTACAGCCATACAAAAAAAACAATAGAACTATCAGAAAGTGCTCATAAGTCTATTGATTATCTTTATGCACAAAAAGGATTGCTGTCTTTCAAGCTTGTGTCTTCCCGTATGTATATGTTTCATATGATGTTACTGGACTCTAAGGGAATTACTGTAAGAACCTACTTGAAGGATACGTCTACAAATAAAATAAAATGTTTAGTTTCTGACTGTTACTGAAGAAAACCATGTGGCCTAGATATGTCAGCAAAAGAATAAAGAGTGAGCCAGACATGTGATGTCATCAGTGATGTCATCAATGACATTTGTGATGTCATCTTTGATGTCCTGGGTGTTAGTCTTAGCAGTGCACAGTGGTGGCGCGAGTTATGGTTGCTTAGCTTACCATAACTGGCGAATATATATATATATATATATATATATACACCTCATAGATACATATGGATTGAATAAATAATGAATGTTCCACTACGTATATAGCAGTCTTGAGCAACAAGGAAGGCCTCAATTCAGTGTCTCAGTTACAAAAGCAATTGAATTAAACAGAATATATTTCAGCTAAGAAGTTGGATGAGCCAAGAAAGCCACGGTCTAATTAGAACTAGAATTGGCTGACATTGGATAGAAATTAACATGAAAGAACAGAAGCTCCTGTTCAAGAAGGTCAAGTGAAAATAAAAGACGTCAGAGGACTATTGGAGAATAAAATCAAATACACGAAAAGGCTCAAATCGTGGTGTCCAGTCACGTGATGGAAGAAAGTTGGATGCATGAGAAGATCACACCTACACACGGAAGCCAGAGAGTACCCATACTCCTTAAAAAAACCCAGAGAACAGGCAGACTCAAGGCCAACTTCAAAACATTAATTGACACTGAAACATTGAGGTGATGATAGATTAGAGTTTTAATTGGTGGGAAGCTGGTATCAAGACAAGCTCACCCGCACCTAGTTGTTCAGCCTGCGTGCTGCTCACGTAGGTGGAAAGTTATTGACAGGGGTTAGTAGCCAACCAATTGTACAGGACCACGTAGTTGGGGGTCCTATATTTTGTGTAGCCAATGGGACATCATACATTTAGTGACGTTCATAGTGGCCATTTTTGAAGGAAGGGCTTAGTTGCCCCACCTCATGTTAAGTATCCAATTATTTATCTTTGTTACTCTATACAGATATAACACCTATGCTTAGTTATTCACTTAGAACCAATCCCACTTCCCGATAGGTTTTAGTAATTTGCCACATAAGATGACGTTTGAAACATGTAGGTTATACGTCAGTGATGACACATTTTGCTTATAAAAATACTGTTTTTTATTAAATACGAGGACAGTTGAGTATCGAGCGATTGCTGATGTTTATTGTACTTCCTGTTTTAATTACTTGCATTAAAACAGACAAACGTTTGCCAAGCTATTTGTGTCATCTGAATTGTTGATGTTTGATCAAAATCTGCATCTGCATCCATCTCCAGGGTATTGCTACTCATCTTAATGGGCTGGAAGCATCCAGTTCACTGGTGAACGTAGTAAATTATGCCACATATTGAGGGCTCAAAAATAATGGATCACTGCAGCCAGCTGACATAGCCATATATCCTTATGAGTCTGAAAAGCCACTGGAGTGCAAAGGCATGTTCAAAGCCACTTGTGCATACAAAAACAAGTCTGCCAAATGGATCATATATGTGATAAAATGAGAAGTCCCAGAAGGCAGCATCCTCAAATTCAAGTCAGCCATGCAAATGGGGCTGGTACACATAATGTATCAAATAATACCAGCCTACACCACAGATCCCAAAGACATGGTAGTCAAGATGTTTCCTTCATTATTCACAGGATTAGGAAAACTAAAAGGGAAGCAAATCAAGTTGCACATCAATTCGGGCGTTAAGCGGGTGGCACAGCACTATGAGAGAATTCCCCTAAATATTCAGAAACAAGTCAAAGATTAAATCAAGGCATTGATAGATCAAGACATTATTGAACACGTTGTAGGACCCACTCCATGGGTCTCCCCCATTGTCCCTGTACCCAAAAAGGAAAATGGGGATACAATCTGAATTTGCGTGGACATGAGAGCATCTAATCTGGCTATTGAAAGAGAGAGACACTTGTCCCCAAGAATGACGGATTTGATGCATCTTCTACATGGTTCAAAGGTGTTCTCCAAATTAGATCTAAACAAAGGGTATCCCCAATTGGAACTACACCCTGAATCTTGCTACATTATTACTTTCACAACTCATCTGGGATTATTCCGATATAAAAGACAGCTTTGGAGTTTCATCGGCCGCTGACATTTTTCAAAATGAAGTTCATCAGGTTATTCGGCACATACCACAATGTCTCAACTACAGTGATGACATCTTAATATTTGTGGCAACACTGGAGTTGCATGACGACACATTACGTCGAGTGTGAATGGCACTGGGCGATGCCAATCTGACACTAAACACGGCCAAATGCGAGTTTAGCAAATCCACACTGAACTTGTTTGGTCATATATTTTCAAGTGAAGGCCTACAACCTGACCCTGACAAAGTACAAGCTCCCATTGCCACGCAGACACCTACATAAACATCAGCAGTGCAATCATTTATGGGCATGGCCCGTTATTGCACAAGATATACACAAGACTTTGCGTCAGTTAGTACTCCACTATGGTTGCTCATTGGAAAGGGGCAAGAATTCACGTGGTCAACGGAATGTGAGGACCCATTCAAGGAAATAAAATCATGCAGAGCATCAGCTCCCTGTATGGCATATGATGATCCTGATTTACAAACATAACTAACTGTGGACCCAAGTCCTGTAGGTCTGGATGCCATCTTGGTGCAATTCAAGCCAGGCTCCTCCTGACCCCACAGGATTGTGGCATATGCTAGTTGAAGTTTATCAACAACCGAATGTGCTTATTCTCAACCCGAGATGGAAATCCTAGCAGTAGTCTGGACTTGTGAACATTATCATTTATTTCTATATGGGAACAAATTCACCATCATCACTGACCACGGTAAGGAAGTCATGGTGGCAACAGTAAAGACAGACACAAGTGATCACAGTTCAAGGGTGTTTATTAAACTGTAAATGCAGGGTGGAAAAACTCGAAACCTAAATCTAAGATGGGAGCAAGCTTTGACCATCAAATGAAAAATAAGGCAGTCCTTGTGGCATCTTTTCAAAGTAAAAGGCTTATGCTAAAATAAAACTATTGCCAATCCTTACAACTAATTACAGAAAGAGTGTGGGATAGGGTTTTCAATAAAGAAAGAAGTGTTCACAAACAATAAGTCAGGATGTGATTGCCAGGGATCTCCCTTCCCCACATTTTAAGCACGAGACAAAGTGGATCTCCTGAGCACAGCACACACTCAAGCTTTCCCAGCACAAGCTGACAGTTCCGTACCAGCTATCAGGTTCGTCTATGGTTCAGTCTCTTTTCAATAAAAAGTCTTTTGCCTTCGAGGGCCTGATATATTCAACAAAACAAACAAATAAAAAGTTCCTTTCCTAATGGATTTTGGGTGATGACTTTCCACCCCTGGATCTTCCTCTTTCGGGCTCGGACCCCTAGGCTTCCCTCAAACGTGCTCAGGCCTTTCTTTTGGGATCTCCCTCTGCCAGGCTCAGATCGAATTACCAAGGGGGACAATCCACTTCCCCATGCCTTACAATACTCCTTGCATTTACAAACCTTAATGTCTTTTTAAACAGTTCTCCAGACTTTGTCCCTTTTTGTCGGCCTCCCTCTGCAGGTTTCACTCTTGCCAATCTTGCCAATCGTACCTTTTTCATTCAACTCTTACGATGCAGGATTCACTTCCCCGTGTTTTACGATACAGGATTCACTTCCCTTAACTTCACAATGCTCTGTCGGCCAAAGACTTACGACTGTACAGAAGATTTTACAAAACCCCTGTATGACAACTTTAACCCCTCTTCTCGCCTTTTCCAAGGCCTCCTGGTTCTGGTAATTTCAATACTTGAGTAATCGTCCAGAGCTTCCTGTGGGAGCTCCATGTGATGCCAGACTCTTCTATTGCTGGTTTTCCCCTTTTCAAATCAATTGCTCTTTATGCTTTCAAAGTTCAATTTGCCGTTTGCCACTTTTCGTTCAACGCAGTTGGGTTTCTTATCGACTTTCCCCTCGACTCACCAGGTGTGATGAACCGCTTGGCTTTCTTTCTCTTTGGAGTCAAGGTTGGTACCACAGTACAAGCGTCTCTACCAGGCTTGGTTATCAGCAGATGAGGTTCTTGTCTACCGTTGACACCTGTTGCAACACATGTTGGCAATTGTTCACGGTCTTACGATTCCTTCTGCAGAGGATTCATAGACCTTGGTCGGAAAGGGCAAGGTCGCTTCTCTCCTTGTCACCCTCTCAGTATGCACCGTCTGTCTCCTCCTCTTGAACTGCTGTGCTGAGTTAGCTGTCACGTCGTGCAGTTTGTCTTGCTCGTCTTGTGCTCTTGTGTTACACCTTTTATCCCTGTCGGAAAAGGTAAGGGCTGTCATGTGTGTGAGGTTCTGGTCAATTGCCTGACTTTGCCTGACCCTCGGGTCGGCACATGTCAGGTAAACAGTTTACTAGTCCATTGTCTTTTGTGGGGAAAGATCGTTTTCGGGTTGAAAGAGGAGGGGTTAGTGTGGCTGATTGTCCTATGTATTAAGGTGGGGAAAAGGTGCTCTATAGAATTACAGGGTTTGTGAGACAGACAGGAATGGCATTGTTTTGTCTGAACAGATGGGGAGTGCAGGAAATAATAATCCGAGGGATGGGAAAAAGAATAACTGGGAGCATTCGAATTGGACGTGGAAGTAGGAATTTTGGGAGAGGTAGTTTCTGGATGTAACTGGGTTTGGGATCCTAGCAGATTTGTTATATTTGCACAAGAGAGATTTAATGTTAGGAAGGGGGGTGATGTATTATAGCCTAAAAAGGCCTCTGGTATCTTGTCCTCCTCTCCTTCCCCGGTACAATACTACGTCTCACCTGGGCTATTTCCCCGAGCACAATCCCGGGCTCCCCCATCCAGATGATCCTCTCTTACTTGTCTGTTACTAGGGTTGGGGTTTGAAAATGTTGGCCCTTCCCAGGGCACCTGAATAAGGGCTTCACATGGTCTGCTTGGGAGAATACCCTCAGGTTTCTCACACTACCAGTTTCTCACAACCATTTATGGCAAGCCAAACGCCAAGATGCCTCTGCGAATTGCACGCTGGGGGCTTCGACTGCAGGAATACTCGCTTGACATTATCCACCGGCCTGGAAAAGACAACAACCCAGCAGACTTGCTGTCTAGATATCCATTGCCTGTGAAAGAGGAAACACAGTTGACCAACGCGGATCAATAGATGAACTATATTGGTGGCAATGCATTCCCAAAATGTTTGACTGCACCTGAAATCTTGAAAGAAATGCATCAAGATCGGGTGCTGATGCAAGTTAAGGACAAGTTAACATTAGGAAGATCGCATGGAGCACGGCAAAGTGACGACTGCCTGTCAGAAGAAGAGCACAAGCTGTTGAAGACATTTCTTTTGATAGAAGATGTGCTCTCAGTCACTCCTCAAGGACTCCTATTCAAGGAGAACAGAATTGTCATACCTGAATCTTTGCAAGAATGGGTGATCAGTCTAGGTCATACAGGACACAGTGAGATTATTTCTACCAAATGACAACTTCTCACTAAGTTGTGGTTCCTGAAAATGGACCTAGAAGTGCAGAAGACCCTTGAAACCTGTCATTTGCAAGGCTGTAGCTCCACATACATTCCCTAAACCTCTGGAAATTATGCTTATGATGCTGAAAGTGTGCGATGAATTAGCAGTCAACACGCTTCATCCACTCACATATGGAAAATATGTTTTTGTAGTCATGGATGAAATGTTTCGATTTCCAGAAATCCATTTGGTTCATTCAACAGCAGCACATGCAGTTATCCCGGTAGTTGACAAAATATTCGCTGACCATGGCATTCTGACAACAGTAAAGTCAGACAACGGCCCACCCTTCAGGGGACATGAGTTTGCAATGTTTGCGGAATATCTAGGGTTTCAACACTGGGAAAGTTACCCTGTTGAGGCCACAGGCTAATTGCACTGTTGAGCGTTTTATGGACAATCTGAATCGCACGCTTCAAGTGTGTTTCATCACCTGAGGATCATTTACGCAGGCCATTTGAATGCTGTTATGAGACTATTGGAATACTCTGCACAGTTCAACAGGACTCTGCCCTTCAGAATTAATGTTTGGCCAGGTGATAAAAACTAGACTGCCCCAGAGTGCAGAGCCGATGTATGGACCCAGCTCAGACGCATGTGCAAAGGATGCAGTAAGCAAGCAAAAATTAAGGAATGTGCAGACAAGAAGAGGAGAGCCAAAGAGTCTGAGTTACAAGTAGGGGATGTGGTACTGGTGTGACAACCGCAAGGGCATAAGGAAGTATCTGCTTTTGACCCCAAGTCACTAATCGTGACTGCCATCAAAGGATCCATGGTGTCAGCTAAGGGTCCCGGTCGCGGCATCACCAGAAACTCTTCCTTCTTTAAAACAGCTGACACATATGCCACTGCAGAATCAGATGACGCTATAACCTCACAAGACTCCGGTTCTGATTACGTGAATGGCGACATAGCCTCTGATAACAGTTGCAGTGATGAAGGTGGTTGAGCAACAGTGGTTTGAAGTCCATCAAGGAGAATCATTCGAAAAGCCTGTAAGATGGCTCGAGGAGATGGAGTGAGGGAGCCAAGTATTACCTTATGTGGAGGGAAGATGTAATGTCCTGTTTCTATGTCTGTGCAATCCCTCTCCACAGTCCTATGTCGATGTCGGTGCTCCGGTTTGCCACGGAAGAGCATGTCAGCTGACAGGGCGGAGTCACGGCAGTTCGCGCCTATAATTATTGTAAAGAGGCGTACATTAAAGTGCTCCGTGTCTCGTGCCTTATCGATCTACCTATAGGTGCGCCTGATGCATGATGACATTTGCTGTGATTGAGTACATAACACTCGACCTTCCCCTTCAGATCTTAACACTTATTTTCGCTTGCCTATATTGTTGACTTTCTAGTGCCATTTTGTCTGCTCTACTCTTTTGAGCATGTGACCTTTAGATTTCACCTGTCTCCATTCACTTCCGTTGCCTCCTCTCGTTACTTTCACCAAAGTTTATGCTTTTCCTGTACATTTTCCGGTACTTTGACTCATACCATCTATCCCATGTTTAGCAGAAGAGGGTACCGTTCCACCTCTTATCTTCTGGTATGACTCACCTAGCCAGCTTGTTAGTCTTTCTATGTGATATAACTCCTCTGCGTTTTGTAACCATTCCTTCTTAGTTGCAGCGGTAAACTTCTTCCAGGCCTCTGCTAAACATGCTCTAGCGGCTAGCACTAAATGATGGACCATATAGGTTAAGTGTCAATTTGCATTTCCTTCCCCCTGATTCCTAACTAACATTAACAACGGGTGACAATCTCTCTCCTAGCCATCTACTTCCTTGACCCTTATACAAGAGAAAGATAATGCGTTTCACTGAGAAAAATGGGAGAGGTGAGTTGTCCTTAAAACTGGTTAGTGAAACGTTAGAGGTGGATAGGAATTGCAAATATCTTTGCCTTGAACTTTATATCGTTTACTATCAACAAGAGGGCCAAAACGGGTTGTTTCCTTGGGTCAACGTTAAGAAGGAGGATATAGGAAATTCTGGGGATGTTCATTATGGCCCATTAGAACACTTCATAAACAAAAGTTTGTTCTTTCGATTGTATATGGATTAGAAATATTCTTCATGATCTCAGTATACACAACTCAATCACATAAAAGGCAACCTCTGGAGATCATGCTTAGGCATCCAGAAGAATACCCCAGTAGTATTCTTAAGACCTGAAATGGCATTGACTTCCTTGTATACAGAGGTGCTAATAACAAGACGGATTTGTTTTTTGAAAATAACTTTGTATCCTGAGAAACACAAGATCGGCGAAGTCCTGAAGTCAGCAATGTTAGGAAGCACTAACAACAAATTGATGTATTACAGAAGGCCAATGAAGCCTTCCTTCATAAAATTGGTTTTGGAATTAAAAAGAAGCATCCATTAGGCTTGATCCTTACTGATTTTAAAAAGAAAACGAGAACTTGAGATTGCAGCCGTAATGGTGTGATACTATATCCTAAATCTCTGACCAATGAATATTGTACATTGTCACCAAAATATCAACGCTGTCATTAGTCATGTATGTTATTTTCCAGATAAGTGGAATGAACATTCTTACAATTTTGATTAAATCTGTTCGAAACCGTGGTGTTCTGGGGCCTGTGCTAAAAATCAGGAAAGAAAGTAGAGGTTGTATATTGTTTAGAAATCATAGAAACCTTGAAACACCTGTTTGTTTTGTCCAGCTATACATGAACTTAGAATGAAGTGCTTCAGTGGATTTGTATTTTACTCTAGCCAAGTCTTTGCACAATTCATAGTAACAGGCATATAGCATACAGCTCACTATTCTGAAGATTAATGCATTTAAATGAAACAATCAGCTATGAATATTTTCTGGGGCCGCTGTATGAATGTCACACTACTGGGTCTTATTTTAGTGGTGGTACAATACTGTCAATACCATGTTAGACAAGAAGGCTCTTTTTTAGAAATCCATTTATGAAATGTTAGATTGAAATAATTAATATTGTACTGGTAGGAAATCATTCCTTAATTTTATTTATTTGTTTATGGATGATTATCACGTGTAATAGTGTTTAAGGTTTGACTTTGTAAACCATCTGTGAACTTAAATAAACCATTTCTTGAAAGTGTCACACTCACCCAACCTTTTCTGAGCTGTCATGCACTCAGAGGCACCAACATTTTACTAGCATACATGGAGGACCAGCAGGACAACACATCTTAACTCATCCATATACAGCATTCATGAAAGGACAGTACAGATTCCTTTGGGATACTGACCTGAGCATGAATTCCAAAACTGGAGCAGTAGTCTAGACATGCTTCTTCCCACATAAGATTCTCATCCAATTTAACACCCTAAGACCCAACCTTCAGTTGTTGGTACAATTGCTGACGCTTGCTGAAAATGTGCAAAAACCTGCATTTGATCTTCCAACATGTCAAATAGAAAGGCCACAGACACTCCATAATGTGGTCTCCAACATGTCTCGACGCCTACGAGATCTGAACATGCACGCTCCAGGTGAAATATGGTATCTCACTCAAACGTTTGTGCCTGGTCTTTAAATGTCTGCTTGGGTCAGTGCTCAAATATCTCAAGGCCAGAATTCAGCCGTGTGACCCATTCATAAATCTCTGTTCTGCTAATAATCTTATGCTCAATGTCCTTACCTCTAGAATTGTTATGTTAGAAGGTGAGGTACACTTTTCTCTATTGCAGCTCTCACTTTGTGGAACCCCCTGTCACTTCACATTTGCTTGATTCTCTCGTTCAACCATACTGAAGTCCTGTCTTTCAACGAAACTGAAGTCCTGGTTTATCAAATGATCACAGTGCAATGCTGCCATCTCAACATGTTCTCATTCATGTGCTACTGACTACATTTAATGTGTCTTCCCTCCATCTTGTTATGTGTTGGAGGTGTCCCTATTTCTCCCTGATTTACCTCCTCTTCTACTTCACTCATGTCCTTCTTTCTTCCTATGACTATTGGTTTGACTGGATCTTGAAGGCTTATTGATTTTCTGTATAGCACCTAGCAGAATCAAGGGGGTCATTATAGTCGTGGTGGTATCACTAAAACGGGCTGGATTTACCACTTGTAAATAGTATCCCCTCTGTTATAGCTTAGACCATGCCGGTCAAGTGGCACAGCGAGTAGAGCGCCCGCTTTGACACCCGTGCAGAGCCTGTTAACGCAGGTTCGAATCCCGGCGGGGCCAAACTCAGCCTTTCATCCTTCCGAGGTCGATAAATGAGCACCACACACCGTGGGTAATAATAAGCAGCGCTCAGATACCTGAGGGTTTGTAGCGCTATATAAAAGCCTAATTATTATTATTATTATTATTATACTGCCTAGAATAATCCTCTGGAGGACTCCGCAGTGAACTCCACTGGTGGTATTGCAGAAAAACCATCAATGCAGCAACATCCCTGAAACACTGCCAGCTGAAAACACTGCCCTATCATAGCTTCAAAATCCACATAGATTCCAAAAAAGAACTCTGCACATCCATCACTACTCCTGAAATTGGTGTCAGTCCAGCATTTCTGTGTGACTGAAATATTTCAACACACTGTTGGTATGTTGCATGCAAGGTCCGAGCCTGTCTTCTCCATATCGCTATCCCTGGTGCAACATACACTTCAGCAATATGCCTACGAACATGCTCCTTCACACTGTGTACCCCATAACCATACAGCCCCTTGCACATGCCTTAACCACATTTCTACCTGATCTCACTCAGTCCTTCCTGCCATCTCCATCCAACAACGTGTCCCCTTCCCACACATGGGCTCTATGTCACCAGAGGCACAATGCCCCAGTCCTGGCCTTTCTTGTGCATATCTAGAGGCATGTGGAAGCAGTATTGTTCAGTCACAACCATTTAGTACAATGGTTTGGTTTGCAGTAAATGTCACGTGAAAGCAAGGGCTTGAGTGAAGTAGACTCCCGTTGGCAATATCGAGTCATCTAATCACCTCACCACAACATCCACCCAATGCTTTAAGTGAGATAACAAATTGGGGAGCCATAAAGAGTCACAAACAATATTTGGGATGGGTCTAAGAAGTGTCTGGCATGACCTAAGAATTGCATGTACCTTTGAAGATGTGTGGCCTATGTAAGTATACATGTGCCATAAGAAATGTTCACATTTATGTACCTAGCCTGAAAAGAAGTTACATCTATGTTTAAAGCTTTGTTAAAGATAAGTAATAAGGTGCCAAAACAATCAACTAAAATAAAAACTATTTTAAATATATAAATTACATTAATTTAAAGTAGTTGAACCAAACCCTTAGTACCTATGTGTTAATTGATTTTATTAAACCAGTAAAATGACAAAACATCAATAAAATAACCTGGTAAAATCAAACAATGTACTCTCTATATTATATTTCTCATTCAGATAAAATAAAACAAAAAACATCTAACCCTATATTTCAGAAAGTGTTGGTGTGGGTTTAAACATGTGATAGTGACATCTAGTGACAAAAGCACTATTATCGCTCACCTTTTCATTGAATGTTGTTGTGGGGAAATTATATTGGTCAGCCATGACAGCGCCCTAGCTCAACGGCACTTTTTGGACACTGAGGGGACAGAGCACTGGCTTGCCTCAGCACACTTAAAGCCCTGTTACCGCCCCTGTGAATCGTCTGGTGTGTGAGCATGTACATGTAACAAGTACACTAGGACACCTTTGGGGGCCACAATGTACAGTGCAAACATTGCATGACATGGTCACAAATAGGCTTATGGATATGTACCCACCCCTGACCATGTCTACTATACCACAAATACCACAAACTGGTGACTCGGTATACCCACTGCTACCCTGGATATTGATACCCACCTGGAACTCCCCAAGGCTACAGGATCTTCTATACAATGAGGCCAATATTCAGACGTGTGGAACCATTGAGAGGGCCTTTGGCCTCCTCAAGCCGCAGTTCAGGGCGATTTGCTGACACATGGAATCGAGATTTACTTTGGCTTCCTCTAGGCACAGTTCAGGGGACCTCGCTGAACAGGGGGCCACTAATATACAGTGCTGAGAAAGTGAATAAAAATCATCAGTCTGCTGCATGAACATATGCATTAAGGATCATGTTTTAATGCAAGCGCAAGGCGACATTCTGCCTGAAAGTGAGGATGATGACAATGATGAGCATCATGGACCTCTCCAGCACAATATGCGTAGAGTGGGCGTGCAATATTGTCTAGTGGCAAGAACAATACTACCCTTTACTTGCTAAGTAACATCTATATGATACTCACGGAAAAAAAACACCGGATTGGGAACTGACTAGAGTAATGTGTGTATGAACCATGAATTCACACCTGCAGTAACCCTCTATAGCCCAACTCCCCCAATCACAGTCTCATGTCCTAGTGTCTCATCGTAACCCGTCGCTAGCCCAGCACACACATACCACACCTCTGGTGCAACCCCTACCACACTCAAAGCCCCCATCCCCTCTTAGCATGGCCCTTAGATTATAAAGCTGAAAGTCCTGCCGCTCCTGATGTCCTCTGCCATGGGCTTCCGCTGACAGAATGCTCCGGGGTTGCGTTTGCTTCTGTGCCAGAGAATGGCTCTGGCCCCCGGAGCTGGCATAATACCCCTGCCACTCCAGCCTCTTCAGGATACTAGAGAGACGTGTGAATGTATGTGCCATGAACTCAGTGCCCCCCTGTGTCTACTATGCCTGCAACATGATGGCTGACATCCAAGCCTCATGCAGCCAGCAAAGGCAACTCAGAGGATTGCCCCCCTTATGGCCTACACACACTTTATCCACTGCAGACAGAATCGAATGCCTCCACCTGATGTGTTGAAAGCTGCTCCTGAGCATCAGGACGCATATCCATCCCTGCAGGTGGGGCTTCACGAGGCGTTGGACAGCCACAGGATCCGAAGTTAGACTCTCTGCCCCATGCATACACCAAACCCCTGCTGTGGAAGACATTGTCTGGTCCTCAGATTGTAAAGCAGAAAGTCCTGCCGCTCCTGCTGAACACAGCCATGGGCTCCCACTGACAGAAGGCTCTGGGGTTGTGTTTGATTCTTTGGCAGAGTATGGCTTGTGAGCCTGGAGCTGGCATAATACCCCTGCCACTCCAGACTGTTAAGGATACCAGAGAGACGTATGAATGTATGTGCCATAATCATATCACCTACACACACTGTATCTGCTGCAGGGAGTAGAATGCCTCCACCTGATGTGCACCAGGACAGATGTGCTCGCTGTCCCTTGCATAAACCAAACCCCTGTTGTGGAAGTAATTCAAGGACAATGAAGGCTACCTGAATTCAAAGCGAGAGGTGGCGGAATAGTACTTTTCCCTACTTTACGTCTGACACATAATAATTCCTTTGCTACAAATATGATACCCACGTGGGATGAAGGTCATTATCTGTGCACCTAAGAGTCAGCATAAGGCGCAGAATTTGCCACAAGCTAAACCTTCCCAGTACCCATATTGGGCATTGAGTACATTTCACCCAGAGGCTGGGCTTTAACCAATTTATAGTGGAAATAGAGGATGCAGGAAGCCCCAGTTTGAAAGGGAACTCTCCGCGTTAATAACATCTTAAAACATTGCAACAATTTATTGTAAGCAATTATACTAATGAGGAGATGTGGAGTGTGCAAAATATAAAAGCAGCTTTGCATTTTCATCCTTCTTTATAAATCATGGAACTTGTGCACAGGCCCAAGTGTGTTTGAAAGGTGATCAAGCAAGCAAGAGCACATTGCCTGTGCTACAGAAATATGGATCTTAAAGTTGTAAAAGTCAAGTGAGTTATTCTGTGATTTCATAGGATGTTGGCTGCAGGTTTTGAATGGCAAATCTCTCATGCAGAAGATATTGAAAGTTTGACTCTAATGTGACCATGTATTTTAGGGAAAGCAGAGGGAATATGGATTGAAAACAGTGTATTTCTTTTTTCAACAACATTTGTATTGCTGGACACAGCTCATAGCAATGTGTTAGGCTTTAAATAATACATTGTTTGTTTGTTTATTTATTTATAATGCGCTCCTCACCCGAAGTTATCTGGGCACGACAAAGGTATGCAGTTTTTATATACAGTACACAGGTCGTTACAGATAAGTTATTACTATTAACAGTACAAGGAAGTAGCAGAAATAAAGATACAGTACAATACAATATGGTACAAAGGGAACTTGCAGAACAAAGTGCACTTCCAGAGTGACAAGGTTACATTTAGATGTCATTTGAGACGAGCCATGTTTTTATATTTTTCCTGAAGCTGAGGAAGGTCTGGTCTGTTCTGAGGTGCCCGGGGTGGGCATTCCAGTATTGGGCGGCTTGGACAGGGAAGCTAATCCCCCCTGCTCTTTTCAGGTTAAATCTGGGAACTACAATGCAGCAGGATTGGGCAGCTCTAGTAGGGCGAGATGACGCTTTTCACATGATGTTTTCTTGGAGATACTGTGGGGCAGCATTGGGTGATAGAGACTCATTGGAGATGTCATTTGTCGTTTATTATTAATGCCAGATGCTCGACTCTCGGGTGAATGGGTGGGGGAGGGCTGTTTGTTGGACCTTCTTGTGTGGGGGTTTGATGTCCATTCAGTGCCAATGTTGATCCTTTAATGGTCTGGATTCAGGATCCCTGGGGCAATATGGGTGTCCTTTTTCCTCCACTGTACATTCTTCGGGGGGGGGGGCGGAGGGGAGCTGATGGATGTTGTGGTGGAATTGTATTTAATTTGTGCTGGATATTGTATTGGGTTTGGTTTGATGGCCCACTATATGGAGGTGTATGGGCGGAGTGAGATGAGGTTTATACTGTGTATTTAATGATGTTTTATGGCCTTGGGGGTGTGGCTGGGTGGGAAGTGGTGAGATTTGTGTCTTGTGGGTGAAGCTTGGGTTCATGTTTGATGGGGAGGGGGTTGGGACTTAGGGCTTTAGTATGTATTTTGTGTATTATTACTTGGGTTTGTGGTTGCTGCTAGCAAACTGCATCTGTTTCAGCAGGGGTGGGTGCTCTGGGTGTGGGTGTGTGTATTTTGCCTTGTTCTTTACAGTTGTTTATATTGGATTTAGTTGTCAGGTGGGGACATTATACAGTTAAAATGGTGGGTGAGGAGTTGAGGTTGGTGACTTGGAATGTTAATGGATTGAATAATATCAAAAAAAGAATGAAGATCTTGCGATTCTTAGATGAACTCAAAGGTGATGTGTGTCTCCTGCAGGAGACTCATTTGGCAAAAGATGAAATAGAGAAATTGAAGAAAGGTTGGGTGGGACAGGTCTATGGTTCCTCATTTAGTACCAATTTGACGGGTGTTGTGGTTTTGATCAGGAAAAATGTCCCGATCAGGGTTCTGAGGGAAGTGTCTGACAAAGAGGGGAGGATAATTGCTCTGCTGCTTGATGTGCAAGGCCTTCAGGTGTCCTTGTGTAATATATACGCGCCCTTGTTGGATGACAGATCCTTCTTCAGGAAAGTGGTGCAAATATTGCAGGATTTGGGATCCAGGAATGTTGTGTTGGGTGGAGATTTTAATATTGTTTTGGATGAGTCAGTGGATAGGAGTGGGAGTCATTCTAGGGGTGGTGCGGACTGTCAGCCTTTGGCCTTGGCGGATTTGCTGTTGGAACATAATTTGCAAGACTGTTGGAGGCTGGAACACCCCTTGACTAGAGAGTACAGCTTTTACTCGGGTGCACATTCAATATATTTTAGAATAGATATGTTTTTAACTGCTGGTCGGATGACGGAGTGTTGTGGAACATGTGTGATTGGTAACATACTTATAACTGATCATGCACATGTGGTTTTGCAACTATGGCTAGGATATGCCCGGAATGTGCATACATTTTGGAGGATGAATGTTTCATTGCTGCAGAAGGATGATGTGTTGGAGGCACTGAGGAAGGAAGTGGACTGTTTTGTGGAGTGTAATCATGATGGAGTGATGCGTCCAAGTGTTGTATGGGAAGCGTTGAAATGTACGATATGTGGCCACTTGATTGGTGTGTCGAGTGGGCTGAGGAAAAAGAGCGTTGATAGGGAGGCTTTGTTGGAGAATAAACTTACCTAATTGTCGAGGAGAAAAATGTTGGATCCCGTTTGTGGGGAGGCAGTGGGCGAATTTAAGAGGGTGAGGAGAGAGTTGAATTCGCTCATTGATGAACGTAATGATCGGTGTAACTTTTATTTAAAATGCGCCTATTATGAGAAGGGTGAAAAGTGCGATAGGTGGTTGGCATATAGGTTGCGGAAGCGGGAGGCAGAGCGGTCTATTCCTTTGATTCGGACTCAGGACGGCAGTATAAGTTATCATCCGGGTGAGATAAACAAAATTTTCAGAGACTTCTATGCAGACCTAAAAATGAACCGGAGGTGTCAGGTGATGGTGTGGAATTTCTGGGGAAAGACATCTGTCTAGGATTGACGTGAGTGATTCGGAATTGTTGGAGGAGGATTTTTCATTGGATGAGGTTAAAATGGCGATTGGTAAGCTGAACTCTGGGAAGGCCCCAGGGCCACATGGGTTCCCGGCGGAGTTTTATAAGGTGCTGCCGGATTCGGCTCTCCGATTGTTGCTGGATGTGTTTGTGGAGTCATTGACCATCGGATTGCTTCCTGAGTCTACCAGACATGCTCTGATTTCAGTCTTCTTGAAGGGAGAGAGGGATGATACTCTGCCATCAAGTTATAGGCCTATTAGTCTTGTTAATGTTGATAATAAGATTCTGGCGAAAATGTTGTCTTGCAGGTTGGAGCGTCTGCTTCCGGCCGTGATACATGTGGAGCAATCTAGTTTTGTGAAGGGTTGGAAGACCTCCAGTAACATTAGGAAGATTCTGAATATTGTATCAAAAGCTGGTGGTCAGGAAGGGGATAGTGCTGTTTTATCTTTGGATGCAGAGAAAGCATTTGATAGGGTGAATTGGAATTTCCTCTACACGGTGTTGGACAAGATGGGTTTTGGAGTGAGGTTTATTTCCTGGATCAAGCTGTTATATAGCGAGCCGACTGCAGAGGTTGTCACCAATGGTGTGAGGTCGGGGTGGATTAGTTTGGAGAGAGGAACGAGGCAGGGGTGCCCCCTGTCGCCTCTTGTGTTTGTGTTGGCTTTGAAACCATTGGCCGAGTTTATTAGGAAGGTTGATGATGTTGTTGGTCACTCGTGCTGGGGGATAACGCAGAAGGTTTGGCTGTTTGCAGATGATATGCTCGTAGTCCTTGGTGACCTTAAGAAATCTATACAGGCCCTGATGGACGTTATGGCTGAATTCCATCTTTATTCTGGATACAAAATTAATTGGTTGAAATCAGAGATTATGCCTTTGACATATTCTGTTGATAGAAAGTTTGTGGTGGATTTGGGTTTCAGGTGGTGAAAATGCACGGGTAATGTGTAGTGGTTTGCGGACGGATCTTGAGAGATGGAGCCTTTTGAATCTTTCTTTGTGGGGAAAGGTGAATGCCTTCAAGATGATATCTGCCCGAGGATTAATTATGTTCTGAGTATGGTCCCTTTGATGTTCCCTATGACATTTTGGAGAGATTTGGACAGGATGTTGCAGGAGTTTTTGTGGGATAGGAAGCCCCCGAGGCTGAAATTGTGGAAGTTACAATTGCTGTTGCATAAGGGTGGTCCTGGAGTGCTGAATTTCAGGGCATATCACCTGGCATTATTTTCAGAATTTTTGGTTCCTTTTGTGGAAGAATTGCAGGATGTTTGGGTGGGAGCAGAAACTAGTTTCAATGGGCCGCTTACATCGAGAGCTGTGTTGACTTCGGTCTCAAGGCAGAGTTGTGGCAATGATCTGTTGATGGGTAGCTTGAGGAGCGCCTGGAAGAGCTTGTGTCATTATTTGGATGTGGATGCTTTGAGGGAGCGCGGTGCTTCGGTGTGGCTGAATCCAGCTATCAAAATAGATGGCAAGGTGGTCTTTTGGGCAGATTGGTTTTTGGGTGGGGTGCGGTGTGTTGCTGACCTGTTTACTAATGGCCGTTGGATGAACGCAACGGAATTGCAGCAACAGTACGGTATTGAAAACTTTAGAGCGTTGACTTTGTGAAGCTTAAACGTGCGATTGGCGTTGTGGATTTGGATAAGAAAATTGCACTGAATATGTTTGCAGTGAATTTGGTGGGATGGGGTGGGGGACTGGCCAGTCGCCTGTATAAGGTATTTGTGTCTTGCTTTCAGGGAAATGATTCTTTAAGAGAGGAGTGAGGCAGGAGACTCGGTTTGGATGTCACAGAGGATATGTGGCAGAACATGTGTATGAATGTGAAGTTGTGTTCACTGGGACTCACAGAGAGATCGAGAAAGATAACAATTCTAAATCGAGTCTATTTGACACCTGAGAGACTGTGTAAAAGAGGGATGTTGGAGAGTGCAGAATGTTGAAGATGTTAATGCGAGATTGGTAAATTGGAACATCTGCTATGGGATTGTAGGCAGGTGAGACTGTTCTGGGGTGAGATTGAACGGGTATTTGGTGAAGTGATTGTTGGTCTCCCACTCTTGGACTTTAGTGTGGTTATACTGGGGAGTGATGTGTCTTTGGATGATCTCAATCCGAGTGAGAAGAAGTGGTTGTTCCAAGGGGTGATGACTGGTAAAAAAATTGTCTTAAGGAACTGGAAGAATGCTTTGACATTGGACATTGGGACATTGTTGTCTGAGATGCTTGACTTGGCGAATATGGACACAGTGCTGTATCAGAGACTTGGTAAATTGGGTTTGTTTGAGAAAATATGGGGTAGATTTTTGCAGCTGTTTTGACTTGGCATTGTTGTTGTTGGGTAGGGGGGGAATCAAGGCTCTGTTTTTGGTTTGTTGGAGTTTATTGTATTATATATCTCGAATTGTACATAATCCTGTGTAAACTGTTGTGATTTTCTTTTGTTATTTGCATTGTTTTTGTTATTCGTTGATTATCTTGAAATCTGTAATAGATGTTGTGTAAATAAAGGTTGAAAAAAGAAATGGATCCTATCCTTTATGGATAGCCATCCTGTTACTCTTCTGGCCTCAGAGATGTGTTCTCTCTTTGGAATGCTTAGTGCGGTTCTTAGAGCATTATCTTGTAAGATTTGTAGTTTGGTAGTAGTCTGTTTGCTGGCTCCTGCATAGAGGGCGTTGCAATAGTCAAGTTTCGACAATATTAAGGCTCTAGCTAAGGTAGTACAACTCTTGGTGGATAGATGTGGTTTGCATGCATGAATCAATTTGCACGTGTACGCTGTTGCAGAGGACTTGGCATTGACTTGCTTACTCAAATTCAGCGTAGCGTCTAAGTAAAAGCCTAATGTTTTGGTCTCTTTGGCCACTTTGATGTTAATACCATCAATATTGAATGATGTGTATTGCGCATCGAGTTTATTGAGAAGGGCTGGAGCACCTAGGATAAGGATTTTTGTCTTATCGTCATTCAGGCATAAGCCATGGGCCACCATCCATGCCTGAATGACTAGGTAGATTTTGTTTAAAAGGGCTAGATCCAGGTCGTAATCAGCAGTGAGGGGTAGGTGTATCTGGGTATCATCTGCATAGTTGGAGTAGATGATACCCAGATGGTCCAATTTGTCAAATAATGGCTTAGTGAAGATGTTGTACATGGTTGGGGACATGCATGAGCCCTGGGGGACGCCACATGTGATCAGGGTTTTTCCACCTCGCCAATGAATACTTGTGCAAATTTGAATTTAGTGACGATTAGTGTGGTGTTCTTCAGGTTCAAGGCATGAGTCTTTTTGCTGTAATTTTATTTTGAAGGGTGACAATTTTGTTTGATAGCGCATTTTGTATATTGGTGCACCAGATTTGATCCTTCATGCATGAATCCTCAGGGGCTATAGGGGGTTCCAGTTCTCGTAGGATCACAAAATGTTTTTAGTATTCAAACTGGCTTTATTAATCCTGTCATGGTATGTTTCTCTTTTAGTCTGTAGGATTTCAGCTTTGTATTTGTTAGATAATTCAATTAAGTTGAGTTTTTTTTCTTTGGATGGGATATTTCTTCATAATACTTCAAGTCTTCTTTTTTCTGCACGCATGATTTTTACCTGGGGGGTGAACGAGGTGTTGAGGTGTGCTTTTGGTTTGCTTTTTTTTGCATTTTATGTGGGGTAATGGCGTCTAAGGCTAGAGCCATAGTCGAGTTGTACAGTTCAACTAATTCGGCTGGGTACGATATTTCTGATGAATCATTCAGGGTAGGTATAAGCAGGGAATGACAAATTGATACATCAGAGTGACAATGGGGTATCATAGTTTGCTGGTGTGAGTTATATCCTACTTTCACTGTACTACATCTGAGGGAGATTACATTTTAATGAGAACAAAAATGTTTTCCTATGAGCAGCACTGGTCATGCTTCATAATCTAAATGGAAAATTGCGTGATAATTTGCCATTTGTGAATGCCATAGGCATTAAAAAAAAGTGAATGTGAAATGAATGGAAGTTTAGCTATCCTAATTCAATTCCCATGGAAAATAATCCCAATATATAAACATCCTCTTCTCTCTCTTGATATTTTACAATAGGGAAAATGGCTCTGCATCAGTGGGCCCCGATTTGCAAAGTAAAGTGGGAGGGGGACTTGTCCTTGGATTAGAAAATCCCAAAACCACTTTCCTATCTTTTGTGGGTTGACTGACATCACTGCTTTTCAGACCCAAACCTGCAGAAGACTGATGCAATTCATTTTTGCTTGTATTTAAATCGCATGCATGTAGATTAGAAATTCACAAGCCCACATTCACAAAGGGCCTCAAAGTGAGGTTAATATGATTATATAAATGACATTTTTCCATGCAGCCTTTCTCTGGCGCCAATAATGTTTTGGATACAGGAGAAAATAAAATGTGCTAGATGTGCTATTTATTAGCTGAGGTTTATTTTATGTAAATGATAATTGAAGTTAAGTGACATTATGGGCATGGATGTAAGTGCTGCTTAAAGGTGGCCTTATATTATTTATGATTCGAAATATTCGAAATATTATTAAAAGTTCTGTTGTGTGTTGGAATGTGTGTATTATATTTAAGGAGATTGTTGCAGCCATGTCAAGTTTAATTGGGTAAATAGGCTCATCTAATATATTCTTATGTCTTGTGGTTACTTCCCCTGCATAAAGTAAGGGTAGCAGCTTACATTTATTTTACATTTATTTTATTTAAATTAATGTGTGATTTAATCAACCAGCTTGTCTTTTGGACGAGAATTGTGGAGCGGGACCATATACCAGTGGTTGCCACTTAGTGAAAATAACGACGTACCAACTAATATCGCTACACTGTTTATAATGGCTGTTAGTTTCGGGAATGCGAAGGGTTTCTGGGAGATCCACATTAACATCACACTCATAATCATCAGTTGTGGGTGACATCTCATACTGTTGGTGATACTCACATAGATTCCCACTCTCAGGGCCAGCTGAATGTTCTACCATCATCTCCTGCAGCTGTACAGGGTTGGACTCACCAGGTGCTGTGCCACAAACCAGACTGTAGGTGACACAGCACCTCAGCGGACGCCTGTTGCATAGTTGTGGTAACTTCCTTTGGAGCAGATGGGGGCCAGTGTCGCAAATGGCAGTTTGCAGGCTATGGAAGACCTGCTGTAGTGTCAGCATGCACCAGCACTGGTGGTGGTTGCACCTGTGGTGTGGCCGTTCTGGCAGGAGCAGCATGGGCAGGCACAGAAATGGTGGTGGTTGTGTCTGCACATATGCTGCCTTGAGCACTATGCCTCCTGGAAGTTTTGAGAGTAACCCCCTCATCATTGCCTCTATTTGGGATTTAATGTGGGACAAGCAAAGGACACAGTTACTTGCCTAACAGAATGGATCAAGAGTGTGCTTGAAAGTCAAACAATATGTGGTCTGTCTGTATGTCCAGTCACTGGGATTATTTGCCCAATCTCCGTGAGCGGTACCTCCACAAGGAAATGTGAGTGGTGACCATGGACAATTTCATGATGTACTGAACTATGTGGCCACACATACAGTTCCTCTAGACCATGTATGTCAATGTTCTGTCTCCCTGTGGTTACATGTTGCTGTCATGATGCCTTGAACAGGGGTTCTGTGGTCTGAGCACAGAAGGGACAGTTACATTTTCTTGTGAAGGGTGTACCTTGAAACAACTTCTAGCAGTGATATTGATTGGGTGCCAAATTTGGTCAGCAGTTCAGGGTGATATAGTATGTGGAAGGGTGCAATGACATCATCCCTGTGTAGTGTGTCATGTCATATGTTTGCATTTGCTCAGCATGATGGTACTGTGCCTTTGGACCTATTGGGTCAGTCACCTTTGGATCAAAACAGAATCACACTTAAAATAAACATGCAATCCCACAATCCTCACAGGATGCCTCTACAATCACTGTGTGACAATATGCCATCAGGCACGGGTGTGAAAGCCCCAGTTTTTTTATTTTTATTATTATAAAATGATGTGGCTAATCCTGCTCAACAGACTCCTTCTTTATAAAGGCTCCATACCAAAAGTATAGTGCATCCATGTACCTTTGCTGCCCCAGTCTCCTGACATCTGCGGCTTCTGCTCACCAGTGTCACAGGGCAGATTTAAAGGTTACATGTATCCCTGATAGCTGTGACCCAAACTGATCGCAGGCGAGGTGTCATTTTAACTTCTGCACCTCTGATCTAAATTATAATTATTGCCTGCCTTAATCAGACTGGTGGCAGGGTAGTCTCTAAAAATAAGTAATTTCTGAATGTGGTATGTGACTGATGAGATCACACAATTATAAGACCACAGCCATTTGATATCATGAAAGTGTCAACTGTGTGAGCACAGGTCAAACCTGTGCTAGGGCAATGTGCATTCATGGCTAGCCTAGCTGGCTCCAGTCAAGCAAGTGAGACATTAGCCATAAAGCTGTATCTATGGATTCCCAAGGAAGAAAAGTAACACTTCCCTCAAGGTCCAGGGCCTCTTAGTAGGATATCTCCAGGGAGTTGGTGTTTCAAATGCAGCACTGACAATACAAAGCAAGCCTCACACCAGGGTGTTGCACACCAGAGGGCCTTTGAAGTGAGCAGGCATGGAAAAGGGGTGGAGTTGGAAGCAGTCAGAGAGGGAAGGTGGGGCTGAGAAGGGGTCCATCTTGGTTTCCTGTTAGAGCCCTCTTCCATCCTGCCCGTCCATTTCCTGCAGGACAAGGCACCCTCGGTATGATTTCAGAAAGCAATGGTCACTTGTTACATGATGAAACTGCAAAAAGGATTTTAGCAATAGTCCATGTACTCCTTATCTACTGAAAATTCTAGATTGTACTTGTCTATAATCCCAATTGGACTAAATCCTGCTTCGGATTATTACAAAAACAGATGAACCAGCTGCACTGTCTGAGTTCTGAGAATGGACGCTGTGTGTTTGGAGCATCAGCAGCATAATTGAGGATGTTTTAAACGGAACAGGAATAAGAACAGGCTACGTTATCTTTGGGAAGAGAAAATACACAAAGTTCAAACAGAAAAAGATGGTGACTAACCCTCTCCACTATTCAATCATGAACAGAATTAATCTCATAGTTATAAATACAATTTTATTACAAGATTTCATATGTTAAAAACAGGTATTGCACATGTAATGGGCTGATTACATAACCACACAGCTCAGACCATTGTAGATTTGTACTGAGGACCGTGTGTGGGTTATATTTCAATACACATGCTTTTCCCAATTATATAATGTATGTTGTTTTGTGTAGTGGGTTTTCTGCGGTGTTACATTTTGTGCAACACCTGTTTTTAACATATTACATTTTGTAATAAAATTGTATTTATATCTATGAGATTAATGGTGGAGACGGTTCTGTTTGAACTTTGTGTATTTTCACTTCTTAATATAGATAAGTTGCATACAGTAGAGAAAAGGTTGCTTTCCCGCTGTAGGAGAGCCTGGGTTTTTAACATATCGTTACCAGAATAGGTTAACTTTGGGGACATAAACTTACTACCAAGTTACCTTGAAGATAAAGCATTTGTGTGTACATCAAGGTGAATTAATCAGGACGCACATATCACAGAATGTCCTGAATTAGGATTCATAGGACAGGGTGTCTGTTTAACTGAGTAGTTTTTGTAATAATCAGAAGCCCTGAGGAAGACCTTCAAGAGTTTGAAACACGTGTATCTAACCTATATTAAATGAAGGAGGTTACTATATGAGTATTACTGATATTTGGACAATGGTTTATTGATAATCTAGCAGTCTGAAGACAGATTTAGTCCAATTGGAATTATAGACAAGTACAATCTAGAATTATCAGGAGTTAAGGAGCCCATGGAGTATAGCTAAAACACTTTTTGCAGCTTCTTCTATTCACCTTGGGCTTAGGTCAATTGCATACAACCATGCATGCGCCCTCCCACTAGAACAGTTCAACATATCACCGAATTTATTAGAGTAGTCAGCTCAACCAGATAGCAGCCCCATCCAGTTACTTGTTAAATGAGGGATTGGACTCTTTACTGCAGGCTTGCTTTGGGCCAATCCCCTGTGACATTCGCCTTTATATGGATCGGGTCTTCCACTCCTTCTTCGGCTCATCTTTGCACATGAGGAGGAAGAAGGAAGAAAAAAAAACGTTTGGACCTCTGTTGGGAATCCAATCCATTACAGAGTCCTCTGCCATAAGACCAGAGGCATCCAAGGCAAAGTCTATGGGCCTCATCATCAGTTTGGTGGTAATTCGATGGTAAATTTGCCAAATTACTGCCAAACTTGTTTACTGTTACCGCCATTTGCTTCCTTGGATTTACTACAGGATTGCAAGTGGTGGAAAGGTGAAGCTAATGCCCATTTTTGGAGTCCAAAGAACTCCATGGAGATTTTGACAAGTGGTAATTCTGCTGATATTTTTACTTTATAGTGGAGGATTTACCTTCAGCATGATGCTGCAGGAAAATCGTTCACTTCAAGGCCAAACTCAGAATTTGGCAGTGTAGTATTATTAGTATTGTACGTAAATTGTTTGGGTTGTTACTACTGTTCCCTCACGCCCCTCCTGAAGATATAGCCTGCCCTCATACTGCGCTACTAATAAGTTGAAGGAGATATAGCTTTCGGACTTTCGTACTGATTTTAGTATTAGTGTTGGGCTCAGCAGGTGGTTAAGCCACTACTTATTCCTGTACTACTGCAGACCAGCAGTCATTTTGTCACACACTGATTACACCTTATCTGGACAGATGACTACACAACAGGACATGCAATGTCACCTCAAGGGCAGCTGTGCCATCTTCCATATGTTAATGTTAATGTTAAAGGACATTTGTACCGCGCACTATCACCACCCACCGGAGTGGTCCCCTGGCGCTCTGGCGGCTCTGAAAGAGGGAGGGAGGGTGAGTTAGTGGGTGGAGGTTGGAAAAGTGCAAGAGTGCAGTGATGTGCTGTTGGCGGCCTCAGCCCAGTGGGTCCGTCGGCTGGGCCTGGGGTGTTTGCGGCCGGTAGTCGTCGTGTACTGTTGTGCGAGTCTATGTGTGTTTTTTGTTTTGTTGTTGCAGTGTAGTGAAGTTTGTGCGGTTTGTTGTGCTGTAGGTTTGTGGTTGTGTTTGGTTTGGAGTTTGAAAGGTGTATGCAGAGGAGGAAATTGTTAGTGGTACTGGTTAGTTGGCATCTCTATCCTGAATTGAGGAGTTGGGCTTGCGTAATCTCACCAGATGGGGTGCGTGGGCACCCTGTGCCTCTGGAAGGTCCGTGCCCGTTCTGCATTCGAGGCCCCTTTAACATCTCGCTGCCTCCTCTGCCCGCTCCGCCAACAACCCTGCATGTTCCTCACTCCCACTTATATGACTAGTGCACTTGCCAGTGTCCACACCTCAGTTAGTGTGGTGGCTGGTAGTATCTCAAAAGTTCCACAACCCAGTGGTACCTGGTAGCAGCTAAATGGGCGGTTGGGGATGTTGGTTAGGATTGGCTGGGGTTGTTGCCTCCGTCTCCATGGGTGTCGCCTGTGTACCACTCTGTCCGGGCTCACCCGTCCAGGTGCAGTGGGTGCTTCTCAGTCGGTTCTGGGAGCTTGTCAATGTCCTTTCCCGTTTAGTCATTTTTATCTCACTGTTGTTTCGGTTTTAGTCTCTGGTATTGAAGAGCCAGATTTTTAGTAATTTTCTGAATTTTAGGTGATCTTTGGTGTTTCTTATTTCTTTTGGGATGTTGTTCCAGGTTTTTGCGGCTAAGTGGTAGAAGGCGGATCCTCTGAGTTTTTTCTTAATGTATGGTTTTAGTTCCAGGCGGATTTCGTTGGTTGACCTGAGGGGTCTCGTTGGCTTGTAGACTGTTATTTTCTTTTGTAGGAATTCTGCTCCTTCTCCGGAGATTGCCCTGTGCGTTATGCACATTGTTTTGAAGGTGATACAATGTTTTACTGGGAGCGAGTATAGTGTTTTTAGGGCAGGAGTGATGTGGTCTCTTCCGGATAGTTTGAGGAATAGTCTGGCTGCCGTGTTTTGGATCCATTTTAGCTTCTTCAGGAGTTATTCCGGTATTCCGAGTTAGAGGCTGTTTGCATAGTCGATTCTTGACATGATGAGGGCATTGATAGTTAGTGTTTTGTGTGTGAAGGAGAGGAAAGTTAGTATTTTTCTTGCTGTGTGGAGGAGGAAGAAGCAATTCTTGACTGTTGCGTTTATTTGCGGTTATAAGTTTAGGGTGTTGTCCATCAGGACTCCCAGATTTCATTCTCTTGGTCTTTGGATATGATCATGATTTCTGTTTTTCCTGGGTTGATTTTCAGGTTGTTGGCATTCATCCATTTGAAGACTTCTTTTAGACAGTCGGTTACGTTTGCATGATCAGCTTGGGTGTCTTTGATTTTGTAGATGATTTCAGTATAGTCTGCGTAGTTGTAACATGTGATGTTGTGTTTCTTGAAGATTCTGATTACCCGGGGTTTGGTAGATGTTGAAGTACCGTGGTGATAGTGAGGATTCTTGTGGCACTCCACAGTCGTTAACTTGTGGCGTGGATTTGAAGGGTTTAATACAAACGGTTTCTGTTCTGTCTGCTAGGAATGATTTAGTCCAGCGTAGTGCTGTCTGTTATGCCTATGTCTTCTAGTCTTTTGGTTAGGGTGTCATGGCTAACTGTGTTGAAGGCTGCAGAGAGGTCGAGCGAATAAGGGGTGATGTTGTGTTGGAGTCTGCGTTTGTTTTTAGGTCGTCCCAGATGGATAGTAGTGCTGTTTCTGTACCTCTTGAGGGTCTGAAGCCGACTTGAGCTTGGTCTAGCAGGTGGTGTTTTTCAACGTGTTCTTGGGTTAGTTTGTATACGTAGGTTTCGAGGAGTTTTGCCGATTAGGGGATGTTAGAGATCGGTCTGTAGTTGGAGAGGTCATCTACGTCGCTGCTTGTCTTTTTCAGAAGTGATTTGATGTAAGCTGATTTGAAGATCCTTGGTACGGTTCCTGTTGCTAGTGATAGAGTTAGAAGGTTTCTGTAGTATTCTGCTGTCGTTCCTTGTGCGAGGATTGATTTGTAGATGTCTGGGGCACAGGGATTCATCGCTGAATTCGTTTTTGTGCTGTGTTTTACCAGCATTGCAAATGCCTCTGCTGATATTTCAGGAAAGTTATTGAGTTTGTGTTGCGGTTCTGAGTTAGGTTCGTTTGGTTGTATGTTTCTGTTGGTTGGCCTCTGTTGAATGGTTTGTTGGATGTCATTGATTTTTTTTCTTGAAGTGGTCTGCAAGGTCGTTGCAGAGTTTCTCCGAGGGGGTTGGGGTGTTGTCACAGTTTGGTGGGTTTCTTATTTCTTTAATGATGTGAAACATTTCTTTTTGTGTGTTGGTGGGATTTGTGATTCTGTCATCATAATGCCTTCTCTTTGCCTTTTGAATTTCCTTCTTGTATGCACGGATTTGCTTCTGGAACACTGTTTTTTGTCTAGGTTGTAATATTTCCTCCATTCCAGTTCCATCTTTTTTTTACTTTTTCATGGTGCTTAATAGTGGGGTAAACCATTTTGCCATTGCTCTCTTTTTTGATGGTGTGAATGGTTTTTCTGGGGCCATCTTGTCAATTGTGTCTGCAATCCATTTGTGTAATATCTCTGCTTTCCCGTGTAGGTCAGCTAGCTCTAGTTCTGTTGTTGAGGGCTTGGTTAACTCCAGTTGTTCGAATAGGTTGCTTTCTTTGACGTCTTTCCAGTTTCTTTTTGTGGTGGTTGTGAGTTTAGGAGGTTGGATCCAGACTTGAGTAGGCAGAGTGATTACGAATGGGCTGATGAGATGGTTGCTCCACCGTATTTGTATTAGCGGTGCCGTGGTGATGAGTTTTTCCTCAGCGAAAATTGCGTCCAGGGTGTGTCCTGCCGAGTGTGTTGCCCCTTTTACTAGTTGTCGTAGTTTCATTGTGGAGAGTTGTTCAGTCAGTGAGTTTTGGGAGTTGGCGTGACTGTCTTCGAACCAGATGTTGAAGCCCCCCCAGATGATTAGGTGTTCGTGGTTGATGGCTATGTTGGTGATGGCTTCTATGAATTTGTCGACGAAGGATGCATCATAAGTTGGAGGTCTGTACACCAGGATGAATGTGATGTTGGTTTTTGGGCTCGCTGTTAGGAGTATGACCATGGATTCGCAGTTGAAGATGTTGAGTGGTTTGTCTGTACTTATTTTTAGGTGGTCTTTGAATGCTATTGCAATGCCTCCTCCTCTTTAGTTTTTCATGTGTATTTGAAGGCATTTGAAGTTTGCTGGAAGGCATCTTTGGAGTGTGATTTTGTAGTTGCCATCCAGCCAAGTTTCTGTGATGAATAGGATGCCAATGCCATTGTCATCGAGTAGGTCGAAGATCTCTGTAGAGTGTTTTGACATGGATCTTGCATTTATTAGATTGCAGTGGAGTTTGGAGGTCTAGTTTAGTTTGGCTTTTCTTGTTGGGGTCGTCTTCTGATCTTGTTGAGGTGTAGGTTTTGGATTGTTGGGGTCCTCGAATAGTTCTTCTAGGTTTTGTCTTGGGTTTTTGTTTTCACCGGGTTCGTCTTCCAGGGGTTGCGGTTGTTGATTGGAGGTTCTTCTAGCTTTGGTGATGTAAGGTGTTATCACTTTTGTCGTGTGTTTGTTGTTTCTGGTGGTGTTCATCCTTCTTCTTCGTGATTTTGTTAGGTTGTTTAATGTTGCTGCTTCTGGCGTTGCATTAGTTCGGTCTGGTGAGCAGTTCTCAGCGAGGTATGGAGTTAGGTAGAGGGATTTGTCTCTTCTCTCAGAGTTGGTTCGATTTTTGATCCTGTCTGTGGGGGTGTGTTCTGTTGTTGCGGTTCTTAGTTGCAGTTCCGGAGTATTTGTTCTTTCTTCTCTTCTTTCCCTCGGGATGGGTCGTTTGCGCAGCATTGTACGATTCCGAGTTGTTTAGTCTTTGTTTTGTTTTTCTGATGTCCAGTTGGTTCTTTTTTGGTCTGGTTGTCTTGTGGTGTGGTGTGTTAAAGGGAAGGTCGGCATGTACATTTATGAGGTTTGTATTTACACACTGAGGTCTTAAGGGATCCTGCACCCACCTCCTGCCTCTGGATTCTCTCTAACCCAGCAAGGCCCAGTGTCTCAGCAGTCATCTTGCTGTGCCATGGATACTGGACAAGCAAGATGTCTAAGTTTAAGATACCATGTTGCACAGTTACCCCTCTGTTCCAATGGTCTTCCTCCACTGCTGAAAGACCATGTTCCTGGCTCAGCCCCACAGAGCATGCCATTGCTTGCAGTACTTTTCTGCAGTCCTGTGGTGTCACCTTGCTAACCATACCATGCCAGAGCTGCTTTCTCCTTACACCATTTGTCCTGATGTTGCATGACACTGAAAACTGTGGTTTCATCAGCGAGGAAGGTCCTTGCTGAACTTAATTTTCCTTTGGTGGCCTTTACCTTCAGACTGCCCACTTCCGCTTTTCTGACTCATTTTCAGTAGATGGTAGCCAATTAGTAGGAATGTAGATGGAATCTGATTTTCCCAATAACCATCATGTTGTTCTGGTAATGGCTGAAACAGTATTTTTCAAAAAGTCTAACAGCGATAACAGTATTTTTCCCAAAAGTCTGTCAATGGTGACAGTCTTTTTGGATTTATCTCCAGCGGTAACAGAATTTTCATTACCATTACCGCCTCCATGCAGTCAATGTTGTAAAGTTTGTTGTAATTAGGTGTACCTTCATAGCAATCGACCAGCAATATTTCTTTTTTTTTCTGTCTGTAACACTGAGACTGTAATGACCTCTTTAATGTTGTGGTGGACACTAACATAGAGAATAAAATATAAACGTGAATAGTGCAGGCCTTAAAAAAACAATAGCAGTCCCACTGGAGTTCAAGTGGGTGGTCCCAGGGAAACAGCAGGATAAATATGTACAAATTAACAAAAACTGCCTCGTGGAACTTTATCATTTGACATACAGGTGGAAGGGTATAAAAAGATGTCTTTGACCAACTTTTACACTGGGCTTGGTGGTAAAAATTGCGTTCATGTTCATATTCAGTGTTTTCTTATCAGCACCCAATTCCCCACACTGGAATGGGTGGCACACTGTCTTGGGACATTTTGGCAGTTCATCCCCTGCTGGTTGATAGATGTATTGGACAGTTTTCACTAAGTGCTTACAATAATCAAGCACTGCATCATCCAAGAACTGCATGAGGCCTCGGCTCAAGGGCAAAGGTGGAGTTTCTTGTACACATGTTGGCCTACGAGGGAGTGCTTCATTTGGGCACAATGCTGTCACTCTGTTCATTGCTCATTAGAGTGAACACTAGGGCATCCGGCCACTTTAAGCCCGTTTCAGCACAGATTTTGGCATATTATTTTTTTAAGATACCATTTTGATGTTCCACATACACCACCAATAAAGATTACCCCTGCTAACTGCGCAGGGAGTATTAATTCTATTAAAGACTAGGAGGCGAGCATTATGCTTCAACTTCTTTAATTTACTACTCTTCACAGCAGTTTCAACAAACTCAAAACTATACAAAACTCTGAAAAACAGTCTGAACAGACTTTTTCTTCCTTGACCTACAATCCCCATAGTCTCTGTAGTCCATCCTACTCCAGCTCAGCTATGACCATATCCTGTCCCTGAGCTCCTCCTCTCTTTTACTCGCTCTGAAAGTCCCAGAGAAAACTCCACACTTAGTCCTGCAACTGGCAATGACTTGAACCTTTCCAAACGAATGTCGCACTCCTTGAACTCAGGCAACGACTTCTACTCGTCTATCCCTTCAATTATTCTTCTGCTCCTCTCCTAGAGATAATAGAAAAAGCAGAAAATCAGGGAGGTGTCCATGTATTGCCGTCACTCACATATTATTATCACATATAAACATTCAATAATATTGCACAATACATTTCTCGGGTGGGAATTTAATGCTCGCCTCCTAGTCTTTAATAGAATTAATACTCCCTGCGCAGTTAGCAGGGGTAATCTTTATTCTATGGCAAGACTGGAGGCGAGCATTATGCTTGTTCAAAGCTGTCCCAATACTGCACTCGCCATACTCTCTGTTGGTTTAAAATAAAATTCTCTAAATGTGCGATCATTCGCCCAGTCTGCTGCTGCCATAATATCTTGCAAGGGAACCCCTGTCCTATATGCTTTGGACGCCATAGCCCCTCTCACTGAATGTGCACCGAATTGTTGCAAATCGATCCCTGCTGCAAGCATTACTTCTCTGACCCATCTCGCTATAGTAGCTGTCTTTACTGCCTGAAAGGGCTTCCTACGCGCTATTAGCAACTGACTTGTACTACTCGCTCTATCTCCTGCCGTCCTGGCCTCGTATTCCTTGATGCAGCTAGCTACGCACCATTTGACATTATTGGGAAAATAGGGATAGTGCACTGCGGATGTACTTGATTTCGTCCTCTGCACTACTACGAAGGTCACTCCTTCTGGACCGAACCTCCTCCTATTGATTTCTAAGGCCCTGACATCCGACACTCTCTTGCAGGATATGAGACATAACAGCATAGCTAATTTGCCTGATAACTGCTTGAGAGACAAAAATCTATTCACCGGCCAACTCTCTAATAAATCCAAAACTCTCGTGACGTCCCATAACACCGTATATCTGGGAACCGGTGGCGCTTTAAATTTAGCTCCTCGAATGAGCCTACAGACTGCTGGGTGTTCACCCGCTGGTGCCCCTTCAATCGGCATATGACCAGCGGAAATCGCTGATCTGTACACTCCAATAGTGCGGAAAGCTTTCCCATCTTGCAGCAGGTTCGCCAAAAAATTCAGTATGACCACTATAGGAGCAGAAATGGGATGAAAACCTCTCCCTCTGCACCAACTCGTCCATTTGGCCCAAGCCGCGTCGTAGCTCCTCCGAGTCGATGGAGCCCAGGATTCGGCAATAAGCTCTGCTGCCTGCATCGAAATGCCTGGCAGTTCCCATCGTCTCCTGATATCCTGCACGCGATGAGCGGGAGTGTCTTCTTCATTCTCAGAGGATGACACTGCCCAGCTGGGTCCGTGAGCAATCGTTCCCCTTCCGGGAGGATCCTCGGCAGGTCTATCAACCGTTCTATCAGCGTCGGGAACCACACTTGGGCTTTCCACAACGGTGCTATCAGCACTAGCTCTGCACTCTCCCTCCGACACTTCGCCAGCACTCTGCTCAGCATCATGAACGGAGGAAAGGCGTAATGCGTGCCGCCTGTCCAGTCTTGCAGGAATGCGTCCGTACCCTTCGCGTCTGGGTCTAGCCTCCAGCTGAAATAGCTGGATATCTGGTCGTTGAGACGAGACGCAAATAGGTCCGTGTGTAACGGACCCCATCTCTGATCTATCATCTGAAATACTGCTGGGTCTAGCTTCCAGTCGCTGGAATCTGTGAGGTACCGGGAGTTCCAATCTGCTATCACATTCAGTGAACCGGGTAAGTACTCCGCTGTCACTGATGTCCCCGTCCTCAGGCAATAGTGCCAGAAATCTTTCGCTAACTCGGCTAGCAGCCTGGACTTTGTCCCTCCTAAGTGGTTTATGTAACGCACTGCCGATATGTTGTCCATCTTCAGTAGGACGCAAGACTTCACTCTGTCTCTCGTGAATGTCTTTATTGCGAAGGAGCCTGCTAGGAGCTCTAAGCAGTTTATGTGCAGGTTCAGCTCCTCTGCGCTCCATCTCCCTCCGGTCTGCAACTCTCCGCAACGCGCTCCCCATCCTATACGGCTGGCGTCTGACTCTATCACGAGGTCTGGCCGGTCCCCGAATATGGCACGCCCATTCCAGGCATCCATATTCTGCAACCACCATTCCAGTTCCGTGATTGATTCCTGATCTAGTGGTATCGATTGATGATATCTCAGCCCCTGTTGCAGGTGTCTGATTTTCAATCTTTGTAAAGCTCGATAGTGTAAGGGACCTGGAAAAATAGCTTGTATCGAGGCTGCCAGTAAGCCCACAATCCTCGCTAGGATCCTCAGGGATATGACTCTCTTCCCTAGACATGCTCGGATCTCTCTCTTGATATCTCGGATCTTCCTCGCTGGAAGTTCCAGGGTGGCTTTCCTCGTGTCCAGGATGAATCCGAGAAAATCCAACCTCTGTGCAGGCTTCGTATCCGACTTCTCTGTGTTCACTAGAAACCCCAGTGACTGCAGGAGGTCTAGAACCCACTGTGTCTGATATTCCAGTACCTTCTGATCTTCCGCTAGAAGCAATAGATCGTCTAAGTATATGATCAGCCGAATTCCTTTTTCTCGGATGGCTGCGGCTACCGGTTTCATCAACTTCGTGAACGCCCAAGGCGCTGACGCAAGTCCGAATGGCATAGTCCTGAATTGCCAGAACTGTCCCTTCCAGCGAAAAGCTAGAAATCCTCTGAACCGCTCCTGTACTGGGACTGTAAGGTAGGCATCTTTCAGGTCTAACCTGGTTAGCCAGTCCCCCTCCCTCAGGGAGTCTCTGAGCTGATGGATTCCCTCCATCTTGAAATGATGGTACACTATCCATCCGTTTAGCTCCTTCAAATTGATCACTGGGCGTACTTTCTCCTTCCTGTGAACGAGAAACATGTTGCTGAGAAAACTTGGCACCCCGGGGCATCTTTCTATGGCTCTCTTCTTCACTAAGAGCTCTAATTCGGTATTGAGGGCTGCTTGCTCCCCTCTTGCTAGCTGCTGGCGCTGGGGGACTCTTGTCTGCACTGGGTCTTGGATGAACTCTAGCTGCAGACCTCTGACGGTTTGCAAAATCCAGGCATCGCTGGAAAGCGCGCGCCAACTTCCCCAGAACCTCTTCGTTCTCCCTCCCACTGGAGGGTATGTTATCGCTCTTACCTGGTGTAAACCCTTGGCCTCGTCCGAAGCCTCTTCCTCGCCGTCCTCTGCTATTACGACCTCTGGCCGGGAAGAACGTGTCCTGTTGCCTGTTCTCCCAGTACTGGGCCCTGTGATTCGGGGGTCTTCTGCCTCCCTGATGGCGACCGGTCGAGCGACCCCTGTAACGACCGGTCCCGGCAAAAACTCTCTGCGGGAAGATCTTACGGATGGAAGCTTGCGCCTTCTCCAGAGATGTGTACGTTCCTACAAACCGGCCCATCTCCTTTCCGAAAGTCTCTCCAAACAAGAGACCTTGCGCTGACTCTCCGGCCTCGTAGGATGCCAGGTCGCTGAGCTTCGAATCTATCTTCAGGAGCAAACCTCTTCTCCTCTCGGAGGCTATTGCGCAATTCGCGTTACCAAGGAGGCAAACTGCTCTTTGCGCCCATCCAGCTAGGGCCTCTGGATCCACCTCCTCGCCTGTGTCTCTCGCTCTTTCAGCTAAATCCATGATCTTGGCGAGCGGACCGGCTAAGTCCAGGACCTTCTCTTGGCAACTCTTCCATGATCTATCAATTCCTTTACGGGGGTCCTTACTCGTCTTTGAAACAAAAGTGAGCATCTTTGGATCCAATTCGGGGGCTTCCGCCACCTTCCCCGGTAAGTCCGGCCTGGGACATTCTGCACGAAGCCGCTGGCGGACTTCCTTATCCAAGGCTTTTCTGAGCCTTGCTGTCATGTACTGAGCCACTCTTGGGGAAGGCTGCCAGTCCGAAGATCTCGGATTTCTGATGGCGTCCGGATCAAACATATCCTCTTGCTCCTCGTCGAGGTGCTTCTCTTTGCGGGCTTTCTTACCCCCGCTGGGCGTAGCCCACTCCTCCTCGACTGGTTCCTCCGGCTCTTGAGGGGACAAGTCCTCCTCCTCTGGCTCTTCTTCCGAGCCTGGGTCATCATCTCCCACATTATCTTCCCCGGGAGAGGGGGTCATGAGGTCCGGCACGGCCTGACGCTGCAAATATGCTCTCTTGAGCTTCGCGAAAGCGTCGGCGACCTCCGGGGCCTTATCTTCTGCCCCATCCGATGGGCCCTGGGGGTCTGCAGAGGCTTTCCTCTTGCGGGCCTTAATACTCCCCTTAGACCCTGCTCCAGAGGGTTCCATGGGCAGGCTGCGAGTCGTCTTGGTGCTTTCCTTAGGCTGATGAAGCATCGCTTCTAGTGTCTCTAGCCTTTCCTGTAAGGGTCTCACCCCTTGAGCCACCGCATCTACCAGGGAATTCCCCAGCACCTCCTTGAAACTTGCAGCCAAGTCTAGGGACTGCTCCTCCTCGCTCCACTCATATTCAGACATGATAAGGGGTGCTGCGTGCCTCGGTACCTGCGTGCAGGTGTCTTCTGCTGCCCACTTCCTGATAGATGCTCTGAGACCTCTCCGAGTCTCCAAATATCTTAGATCTGTCTTTCTTCTTTTTTTTTTTTTTTTTATATATAGTATGTGGCTGCACCGGACTCTTCTTGGGATATTATGCCTGTGGTGGCTTGCTAGCTTTGTAATCGGCTGTAGGTAGCACTTTTTCTCTTTCCTCTTTTTTTTTTTTTTTTTTTTTATTTTCCAAGATTTCGCTCCTGCTGCCTCTTATGAGGTAAAACAGGCCCACTCTCGCTGGGCGCTTCGCGTGCGCGTGGGGAAGTCAGGGCTCTCGTCCTGTAGCTTCGGATCGTTCCGAGCGTGTAATCCCTTTCAGCTGAAGTCGCGTCGCGTAATGGAAGCGACGCGGCTCCGCGCTTCTCTAGCTCCACCCCCCCAAGGGTGGGGGAACTCTTCCTGGCCCTCCGCGAGGGCTCGCCGCGTACGGTGCACGGCTCCTCCCCCCCAAGGGAGGGGGCCCGCTGCAGCGTGCCCGCTCCCACTGAGCGAGGGGAGGCTCGGGGAGCTCCAAGGCCCGGCGGGGCACCCCTCGCGTGCCAGTAGTGTGGCACGGGGCTGAAGGCCTCCGGAGCTCCCGATGCTGCTGTGAAGCAGCTAATTACAATCGCTCCGCGACGATGCATAAATGCGGCGTTTCCGACTCGCAACGCAGTTCCGTATATCGCGCATCAAACGAAACTTTACAATGCTGTCCTAAACACTGCCCCTCATTGTAAACATGCCATGGAGACACCTAAAGCCTTCCAAATAACTTAAAATCTACGCTAATGTACACAAAAAACCCACAACATACTAAGAGGTAAACAGAAAGTCACTTATCTGCTTGAAGAGCAGTAAAAGAAGAGGAGGAGCTCAGGGACAGGATATGGTCATAGCTGAGCTGGAGTAGGATGGACTACAGAGACTATGGGGATTGTAGTTCAAGGAAGAAAAAGTCTGTTCAGACTGTTTTTCAGAGTTTTGTATAGTTTTGAGTTTGTTGAAACTGCTGTGAAGAGTAGTAAATTAAAGAAGTTGAAGCATAATGCTCGCCTCCAGTCTTGCCATAGAATTGTAGAGGATATGGGCAATGAATCTTTTGTTACATATTTAATATTTTACACAGTGCCTGTATCAATTTCACCTTAAAATGGGTATCTTTGTCTCTATGGATACTCAATGGCAGACCAAACATAGGGATAAAGTCACGTATCAATAGTTTGTCCACGGCATGTGTATTAGCCCTGGATCGACTGTTACCTATTTATAGAACAGATCCAAAACCACCAATAGGAATTCAAGATGTACAACGCTTGGCATACAGATACAATTGAAAGGAGCTGGGTGAAGGGCGGCTATGGGGCTTGGTCTACCTCTTGCTCTACCCTCACCTCTTTTCCTACGCTTGGCTGTTGGCAGTTCAGGCATTGATGTACTAACTGTTCCGCTATATGTGAAAAACCTGGTGCATACCATTCCTTCTTTATCCGGTTCACCACCCCTCATTTGCTAAATGCATCACTCAGCATTCGGGCAAAATTGAATTGTAGCGATTTGGCACCACTACATTTGCTTCAAGTTATGGCCACAGCTTATTGCTGTGAAGGAACATCCAGTCCAGCTCCATGCCTCTTTCTTTGAACTTGATGCTTGCTCTTGTAACTGAGCAAGCTGGTTAAGTGCTTCATAGGGTAGTTTATCTGGCTGCACTTGTATCTATAGCATACATTTTTTTCTGACAAGGTTTCAAGAGAAAGGGCAGTCTCTCTTGACACTTGGTCTGCGAGAGCGTTCCCTGACTGATGCCATTTGGAGGGGCTTGCTGAGCAGCACACATTATGTAGACTATTTCTTTTGGGAACACAATGGATTTTAGGAGTTCCTTCACATAATGAGCCTGTGTAATTGGAGTCCTTGCCACTGATAAATACCTGCTCTCCACAAACTAACCTAATCATATACTGTCCCACGGAGTAGCAGGAAGCTGTACAAATGTTAACACTCTTATCCTTTGCTATGTTACATTCACATGCCAGAGCCACTAATTCTGCTACCTGAGCAAAATGTAGCTTTGGTAATTACTTGCTTTCCAGTACTGTGGAAGCAGTACATACTGCATTCGCAGCCTTCACCTTCTCTATATGATTTCTTGCACAAATTGCACTTGTAAAAGGTTCCTCATCTTGATTGTGTAATGGAGTTTCTTGCAAATCTTTCCTGGGCTTAGTGAGCACATTTAATAATTAGGATACAGTTGTTTCGCTCAACTTCTGTGCGGCACAGGAATAGAGAGACTGGATTCAACACTGAGCATCGGGTAAGGGCTATCTTTGTTGAATGTAATGGTATTTGCTCATGCTTTAGTTTGGATGTGGAGAGATAATGTGACTGCATGTGGCACTGCTACAATACGGGACAATCCTAGCACTATATTTTCATGACCTTTGCACTGAAGGTCTGGCTAGTGCCAATGATTTGCAAATAGTATGGTAACACTGCTGCTACAGGGTCAAATTCCACGCTGTAGTATGCTATTGTGTGGCGTTTATAATCATGTTTTTATGTCAACAGAGCATTTACATGTCTTTCCGACTCAAAGAAGTATAGAGAAAATACTTTTTGTACTCTGGTTACCCAAGAGTAGGAGAGTTTACTAAAGGTTACTTAATTTCTGCTTCACTTGTGAGAACTAACGTTTACTGCATATTTAAATAAGTAATTTCTTGCAATGGATTCACAATAGCAGCATAGCCAAGTACCCATTGGTGGCAATAACCTGTGTCCCACAAAAAGGGTCTCATTTGACTTATAGTAGTTGGCTTGGGCAATTTTAGAATCACTTGTACTCTTGAACCCTCTTGTTTAGTGTGCTTTTCAATTTCTCCCTGTGCCTTGGCTCTGCTCCTTTTAGCCCTCTGCTCCCCTCTTGCAGCCCTCCTCCCCACTTGTGTTTTTGCTTCCTCTGTACAAAAAGGTCTGGGAGCCCCTCTACCGAGAACAAACATTGCCAAATAACCTGTTCTATGGGAAGTTGCCCATTCGAGAGGGTCTACAACCACGTTTTAGCTCACTGTACCTTTGACAGAGGAGAAATTCCCATTTGCATATCAGTCTTTGTCCCACCCACAAGGGCAGTCCAGCACCGAAATGCTAGGCAATTCTACTCTGAACAGTCCAGCACTGAAATGCCAGGCAAACTTCCTTTGAACAAGAGTACCAAAAGCAATCCCAGACACGTATTGCAGCCTTGTTGGGCCTCATCAGTAAGGTGAAGCTGTGCCTCTCTAAGCACAGCGAGCAAGTGGTCCACGTCTGGATTACCCTGGGTAACTTTTTTGTCTTTTTTGTATTTTTGTAAGGCACTTGGGGTTGGGCACCCTAAGTTACCTGGGGGAACCCAGAAGTGGACCCCTTGCATACTGTGCTCAGAGAGGCACAGCTCCACCTCACTGATGAGGCCCAACAAGGCTGAGACATGTGTCTGGGGTTGCTGTTACTACTCTCTTTCAACAGAGGTTTGCCTGGCCTTTCGGTGCTGTACTGCCCTTGTGGGTGGGACAAAGATTGATATGCAAATGATATTCCTCCTTTGTGAAAAGTACAGTGAGCTAAAAGCGATGGCTGTGGACTCTCAAAGTGGGAAAAAAACACAGAACAGGTTATCATGCCATGTTCTTTCTAGAGAGGGGCACCTGCTACCTTTTTTGTATTTTTGCAAGGAACTTGGAGTTGGTAACCCTAAGTTATCTGGGGGAACCCAGACGTGGACCCCTTGCTCACTATGCTCAGAGAGGCACAGCTCCACCTCACTGATGAGGCTCAACAAGGCTGAAACACGTGTCTGGGGTTGTTGTTGGTTTTCTTGTTCAAAGGAGGTTTGCTTGGCATTTAAGTGCTGGACTGCCCTTGTCGGTGGGACAAAGACTGATATGCAAATGGATATTCCTCCTTTGTGAAAAGTACAGTGAGCTAAAAATGATGGCTGTGTGTTAGGGAGAATTCTCTCTTTAGGCTGAATTTCCTAACCTAGTGAGTCCCCCAGCAACTTTGCTGGATTTCTGGAGTTTGTTTTTTTCCTCCTGCCAAGAGTGAGACTCTTTTCCTCCCATTCTTGGACATGATTAATGGTATTCCTTTGATTGGTAATGTGTTTTATGGGCTATGGGGTCCTTTACTCCATAGGGTCTCATGTGTTTTTCCTATGTGTGTTATACAGCACCCTCCGTGCAGTAACACAGGGGTGTCATAGTGACACCCACCATAGACTCCATACCCTGGGACTGACTACTGTCTCCCAGGGCATGTAAAGTCACCATTGGCTTTACTAGTCCCAAATTATTAACAGAAACCAGTATAAACCATCATATTGTGGACGTACTGGTCGGGGCAATTCGATTGCCCCGTGGTCTGTTAGTCAAGGGGGCACGTCTCCGTCCCCCCTGATCGAGTTTTGGCTGGTGGCAGTGGAAACTACTTTTTATATTCGACCGCGAATATTTTCCTATGGGATTTTCCCATTGTTCGAGGCTACCAACTTTAATTATTTAATTCTCATAGCCTCGAACATACCGCCGGTTTATTTAATTAATATTAGTTCTCCGGTTGGTATTTTTTGCCAAGACTCGATTCTAAAATGGCGTTTGTGTTCTCTTCTGTGACTCCAACCCAAGTCGAGCCCTTTGTTCCACTTTTTTGCGGGCTTCTCCACAGAAGCCTCCAAAAGTGGTGCCACTCTGTCTGGGTACCACAGGGCGTGTGGTAGGGGGTTTAGGCACCCTGGACTGAGTTACCTTGGTAACTCAGGTCGCACTCTTGTGTGATTGGCCCCAGTGGTGAGCCGGCCGGCTCACCACTTAGCATGTTTGAGTGACAGCTACGCTGAGTGAATGGGGGTTTTCTGCATAAAAGCAGGGCTTTGGGGACTGGAACTTCAGAAGTCGCCACAGGACCTGAGAATCCGACGAGGGAGAAGCTGAGCCGACCTACCACGACGACACCACCGGTGGAGCCCTGCAGAACCGACTCACCACTTCCCGACGACAGAGAAGATCTCCCGGCTGGAGAGGCTTCTTCCCCTGACTGGTGGGCACAACCAGTTTTCCTTTCTTTCCTCGCACCCCAGCCTGGTTTGTGGTTGAACTGCCCGTGCCAAGCACCCTGGCAGCCGGATAGCCATTGACCACTGAACCGCGAATCACCGGACCGCTCCTTGTACCTGAGAAACTCTGCGGCTGGTTTCTTCCCTGGCAGTGCAGCGGACTCCTGTCTTCCTCCACAACGAGATCCTCTCTTCCCCCGGACGAAGCACCGACTTGCTCCCGCTGCCAGGAACAACTGCCCCCGCTGGAGCGTTCTCACCACTTTAAGATACCGTGTCCGCCAGGCCTCCCTTTCTAAAGATTGTTACAAGGTAATAATAACTCCTTAACCTTCTGGACTGGGCTGGCCGCCTTGACCCTCTAACTGGTCCCTTTCTGTGGTCCAACTCCTTTTTGAACCTTTACAAGACCTTTGTGCACTGCAACCGTGTGACCTTGGACACATTTCGTTTGGATCCTCTGAAAGTGGATCCGGCCTCTTGAACTCTAACTTCACGGTTTTACTTTGCCTTCCTCCCTTGTTGTGTTCTTGAAAAAGTGTTGGGATCTGTTTCAATTTGTTCTCTGCTTTTCTCTCCCTTTTTAAAACAAACTATTAGAGTGCCATCTACGTTAAGCGCTCACCGCTGTCTGAAAATAAGTGGGGCTTTACTTAAGACTTGTCTAATATTCTTTTAAAGGAGTGTATATCTTTTAGTGACAGTGTTTTTGAATTGCTTATTATTAGTGCCTGTGTGTTTCTCTAGATGTGGTTTTAAATAAATAATTATATCTCTTTTACACCAAGCCCTGGTCAGTGTTTACTTGTTCTATTGTGTGCTCTTGACCTATTGTGAATACTCTGTATACTGCCTAACTCTTCTTGAAGGAAGTCTGACTGCTCAGCCACAGCTACCAAGTGAATCTGTGTGGTACAGACTGCTACCAAGTGGGTTTACTGCCAAACACCTGTAGTCCTAAATCTTTTGCAGTGGTCCCAGAGGGAACTGCACAGGTTTCTGCCTAACACTGTGGACTCTCAAAGTGGGAAGAAACCACAGAACAGGTTATCATGCCATGTTCTTTCTAGAGAGGGGCACCTGCTACTTTTTTGTTTTTTTGTAAGGAACTTGGGGTTGGTCACCCTAAGTTATCTGGGGGAACCCAGATGTGGACCCCTTGCTCACTGTGCTGAGAGAGGCACAGCTCCACCTCACTGATGAGGCTCAACAAGGCTGAAACACGTGTCTGGGGTTGCTGTTGGTTCTCTTGTTCAAAGGAGGTTTGCCTGGCATTTAAGTGCTGGACTGCCCTTGTGGGTGGGACAAAGACTGATATGCAAATGGACATTCCTCCTTTCTGAAAGCTAAAAGAGATGGCTGCAGACTCTCGATGTGGGAAAAAAACCACAGAACAGGTTATTATGCCATGTTCTTACTAGAGAGGGGCACCTGCTACTTTTTTTGTATTTTTGTAGGGACCTTGGGGTGGGTCACCCTAGGTGACCTGGGGAACAGAGACGTGGACCCCTTGATCACTGTGCCAAGAGAGGCACAGCTCCACCTCACTAATGAGGCTCAACAAGGCTGAACCACGTGTCTGGTGTTGCTGTTGGTTCTCTTGTTCAAAGGAGGTTTTCCTGGCATGTTGGTGCTCGACTTCCCGTGTGGGTGGGACAAAGACTGATATGCAAATGGATATTCCTTGTTTGTGAAAAGTACAGTGAGTGAAAAGCAATGGCTGCGGACTCTCAAAGTGGGAAAAAAGCACAGAACAGGTTATGATGCCATGTTCTTTCTAGAGAGGGGCGCTTGCTACTTTTTTTGTACTTATTTGTTGTTGTTGTACTTTGCTTTCTCTGTGCCTCTTTTCCTTTCCCTTATTCAGTGAGCTTTTCTGTATCTTCCTGTGCCTTGGCCCTGCTCCTTTCTTCCCTCTGACCCCCTCTTGCGGCCCCCCTCCTTTGCACTTGTGTTTTTCGATTTCTCTGTGCCTCTTTTCCTTTTCTGTCCCTTTCTTTAGTGAGCTTTTTCCGATTCTTCCTGTGCATTGGCACTGCCCCTTTCTGCCCACTGACTCCCGTTTTTGCCCGCCTCCCCACTTTTGTTTTTCGCTTTCTCTGTGCCTCTTTTCCTTTTTTCCCTTTCTTTGGTGAGCTTTTCTGTTTGTTCCCGTGCCTTCGCCCTGCTCCTTTCGGCCCTGTGACACCCTCTTGCTGCCCACCCCCTCCTTCGCACTTGTGTTTTTCACTTTCTCTTTCTTCTGTGCCCCTAATGTGCCTGGTCCATTAAAGAGGATGAAGCAATTTATACGTCATCTACATATTGCATAGAGCCTCCCGGGAACTTATCATCGAAGTCCTTTTTTGAGGTTTGACTAAATAGTGCTGCCCTTTCAGTGTACCCCAGAGATCAAGAAGACTGCATAAGTTGTCTCCCAGCATGAGTAAAAGCGAAAAGATACTATCTGGAAAAGAAACTTAATAATTCAACAACTGTAAAGTGTATTGCGGTTGCTGGTATGCATGATAAAACAGTGCATGGACTAGTAGTGTGCGCGAGTATTCCCTGTTCCAAAAAACACTCATTACAACGGGAATTCCTGCTTCTACCTCAGTTTTGATGTCGTAGTGTGGTTTTTTTGGGTAATGTCTTTGTTGTGTTGACTTTAATGCATTCAGGTTCTCCATTGCGTATCAGCCCTCCCTCACATGCGTGTCTCTTCTGTTTGCAATAATGACGTGCTGCGATGCTTATTGCAAATCCATTACCATGTGGGCCAGCGACACCACCCACAAAGCACCTACCTCTTCTCCTGGGTGGGTTCCTTTCCTCCTGCATTCATAAACACAGCCTGACTTTCCTCTGCTGCTGCACACTCTGTAATAAAACGGTCATCTGCGTACATTCATTGCTATCTTTGCCTTGTTCTTGATAGGAAAAGCATTTTTTAAAATCTTATTTGTATACGATTCTGCCATGAACCCTTACAAAAAAAGGAATATGAAAAAAAGGAAAATTTCAACTATATTTACATCAACCAATAAACAAGAGGCTAGCAACCTAAAAACGAAAAAATTTTTCCATGATACATAAATTAATCTAAAACAAAAAGAAAGAAAAATAGCTACATTTTCAACATTTGCAGTTAATAGTCCAAAAGAAAAACATTATTCCATTAAAGCAATTATTTGTCACACCAATAAGCTCAGAAAGGGGCGTAGTCGGCCACCCAAATAGTCTTCAGTTGCGCCTGAATCTTGGGCATCATATATATATATATATATTCACTAAAAAAAAACTTTGTTGAGGGGACGTTATGGTTAAGTTGCCCTAACAAAGACCTGTACACTTCACTACAAAAATACTTTCCACCTCCCCTTCATGCTTCAAATTAAAACCGAAAAACCCCTGAAATTCGACAGTTATGGTAAACTAAGCCCCCACCCCTGCCATCCGCCCCTGTGCACTGCTAACACTAACACCCAGACCATGAAAGATGTAATCTCAAATGTCAATGCTGACATCAATGATGACATCACTTGTTTAGCCCCTTTCTTTTCCTTCCCTGCCATACATATATATGTGCATTCAGTAAAAAATGTTCACTAAAAGAATGCATTGCTAAGACTAACACCCAGGACATCAAAGATGACATCACAAATATCATTGATGACATCACTGATGACATCACATGTGTGCCTCACTTTTTTGGTGCATTGACGAATGTAGGTTAGGTGTTTTTATCCACTGACCAGCACAATATGAAAATTGAAAAGGTGTGGTATACCAAAATGTTACCCTTGTCGTGTGTTCTTAAAGTACTTTCCTTAGGGTCTGGTGTCAGCTCATGATGCACATGCATGGGGCAATGGCAGGCCTCAAACACACAATTAATTTGTATACAGGAAGATAAACTGTGGAATGCTGCTAGTTCTTCCTACCCTACTTCAGTTTCCCTGTATTTGCCGCTCATTTAGATGCATTGGGTTGGCATATATATTGTTTGTTTTAGTACAAGTGTGTATTAAGTGTACATTTGTGAGCTAGTTATTACATGTTTAACATTACACAAGCACCCCTGACATGTTGCTACCAACATAATAGAAAGAACCCCTTGTAGGCAGGGACTTTTTAGGGATATCATTTTCACACGTGATGTCATCAGTGATGTGATCAATGATATTTGTGACGTCATCTTTAATGTCCTGGGTGTTAGTCTTAGCAATGCACATAGATGGTGCAAGTTATGGTTGCTTATCTTATTATAATGGGGGAATGTGCTGTGGTGTTTGGTTGCACTGTGAAGTATAACATTCTTTTAGTGATTTTCTTTTTACTGAATGCACATATATATTTATGGCAGGGAAGGAAAAGAAAAGGGCTAAACAAGTGATGTCATCATTGATGTCAGCATTGACATTTCAGATGACATCTTTCATGGTGTGGGTGTTAGTGTTAGCAGTGCACAGGGGCGGATGGCAGGGGTGGGGGCTTAGTTTGCCATAACTGTCGAATTTCAGGGGTTTTTCGGTTTTAATTTTAAGTATAAAGGGGAGGTGGAAAGTATTTTTGTAGTGAAGTGTACAGGTCTTTGTTAGGTCAACTTAACCATAACGTCCCCTCAACAAAGTTTTTTTTAGTGAATTGTACGGGTTTTTAGTAGTACAATTTACATATAAGGTGTATCTAAGAAAAAAATGTTGTACTGCATGGCACATATTTTCAATAGTGCAACATAACCAAAAGGTTCCTTTAGGAAGGGTCGTTTGATTAACAATACATAGCTTCCGAAGAATGCCACATGAAAATATACTGTCGTACAGCACTGTGACATGTCCCAGAAGCAGTACACACTTACCTGAACGAAGTATGCCTGTTGGGCAATGTTGAAATAGATTTTATATGCATGTAGGAACGTATACCTTCAACATTTGCCTTAAACAACGGCAACACGTACTGGTATACAGCGACTGCGAATGTACTACACATTATATATTGGTAGGGAAAGTTGTACTTATCTGAAAAAGACATCAGCTAAATGCAGCCTTCCTCCCTAAGAAACAGCAGCAGTGGTGTAATGCAAAAGCATAAGAAACGGTGTTGCTATCTAGCCCATAACAGACAGAAAATAAATTGTTGCCACACATACAGTCACTCATATTACCGTTTGATGCCTTTTTGCTCAATGCCGGTCGCATATTACCTTATTACATGCAGTAACAAAAAATAAAGATACCCTTAAACAAAGTTAATAATGGGTTAATAACGACCTTTCACAGTATAATTGAATAAAAAAAAACTTGAATAGACTTCACGCACTCCTTATTTCTCTGTAAAGTACATAGGCGCAATAATCTTTGCCAGCAATAGTCTAAATTACGAATGCAGTAATGTGTGCTACTAAAAAGGACGTGTACTTCTTGTAATCCCAGGCGACTTTGGCAGTAAGGATCACAAAACAAAATCCTCTTTCAAGATGGCCGCCATAGAAAGGGAAGGCGGTTATTGCATACATAGGCCCTCTCTCCTTTCCATTGTAGGTTGTGAAAAGCACAAGAACGGGGCGTGACGCAGAAACTGTAAATAAACATTCAGCGACGTACAAGCTAATAAATTACATTTGCAAATAAAACAGAGGAATGGTAAAGAACATGTGACCATTTTACAGGTTACAAACTAGATTTATTTAATAACAAACTTGCAGAGACCATCGGAATAATCGCATAAGCAATGCAATGATTACAATGCTGGTTAGGGAGGCATTGCAAACGTTAAAGATAAGGAGGCTGTTTTTTTGCGCAAACAAACATTTTGGGGTCTTCGTTGAAGCAGTCGCTTTGCTCCACAGTTATTTCGCAAAAGTCGATATGACGTAGAACCTACTGCACCATAAATGATGTCACGTTGCTCCGAATAACGAGTTCAGCGAATGGACAAAGCGGGCTTACAGTGTCATTCCACATTATTGTTATGGACAGGCAACAGCTCACCAGCAGTTGTATTTGCCGTCCGAAGAAGCTATCACTCGGGATTTGAAAACCATGGCACACACAGTACGGCACAATATACCTAATCGAGAAAAGTTACAAAAAATAACTGTCAGTAACCAACCTGTACCAACATTTTTTCAAAGATCAAATCGCAACTGTGCAAAATCGGTACACAAAAGTATGTGCTCAAATTTGACATTTTAGTAATATGTTACTATTATCCAAATGTACATATAGGTGGAGGTTAGAAACGGCGAGATTTTGCATGCACCGTAAGAGAAAATAAAATGCCAAGTACACAGAAAGACGATAATGTAGGTATGAAACAAAAAAGAGTGGACAAATAAAAAAAAATTATGTCTCGTCATTTCAAAGAAGACCAAAGAAATATGCAAAGTTATACACAAACCTATGTGGACAAACTAAGCGTTTCAAATTAGGAACATAAATAGTAAAAAAGATTGAGTGCAGTCATACCCTGCGAATGAGCAACATGTGCACTCTGCAACATTACAGGAAAATTGTACAAGGGTAGAAAAATAATACGTTAAGTATATTAGCACAATTAGATGGGCAGTTATGTAAAAATAAAGCACGGATTGCTGCACAGTGGGCCAAATTACACTTACAAAATATTTACAGCCTCCATTTTTTTTCGGCAAGTCAGTCACAAATGTGTTTGCAGCAAAATTTCCTCCTTGACTGATATGCATGTCACTTACAAACTTTTTCATACATAACCTTATCAATTGCGGTTTCTTTTTACCCTTTCATTCCGTGAATAGCACGCAAGTTTGTCTTGTGCTCAAGGTCAAAAAACAATTGCCCCTTTACTTTCACTCGGATGCGCCGGCGTACTGAGCGGTCAACCAAAAAAGCAACTTGTGTGGCCTTCACTCAGAAGGCAAATACATTCTTGCTTTGAAGCAACATAATGAAATCTAATTATAACAACCTGTACTCCCATACAGCTTCAGAAGCTCTGTTTGAAGCAAACAGTGCAGATGGTAGCCTTAGTTCTCAAAACCGCAGAGGCCAATGTGAGGGAAATAGTAGTGCAAAACACATTTTAATTCACATGCTATAATTGGTCGTGGTGCAGTGAGCATGAACTTCCATTTAAACTTATCATTTTGCAGAGAAGAAAACTGCACTTTTTCACTTTGTGCTGCCACAGCTCAATGGGCCCCCTGAAATGTCAACTTGTGAAATACTATTACTTGAGTGTGAGAATTATAATGCTCTCTTGTTTTGGAGCTGTTTCTGGCGGTATCCGCGCACACGAAAACATTAGTAGAAGAGAGGGGGCCAGCAAACAAATCTACCTTACTACACGCTATTTTGCAAACAATCTGGGAAAGAGCCACATGGTCGTGAGCACGACCTTTTCCCCTCGTTCTGTGTAAGGGGAAAAGAGACGTTTTGAGAACCCCCCCCCCCTCATAACTTTCGCCCCCCTGCAGCAAACATGACCAAACTTTCCAACCAAAGTCAGAGTAGGGGATATATTTTTTTTCCAAACTTTGGTGACGATCTGAGTCCAAGGGTACGACAGTTATAAGGCAGCCAAAAGCAGTTCTTTCTATGGAAACAGCCACTCCACCAAAGCAACACAGTCAGTAACGTCCCTCTCGAATGTGCTGCAGTGGTTGCGTCAGGACCTAGAGGTTAAGATATATGTCCACGTACTTTTGAATGTATATGTGTACAATGGCTTATGCCTCCACCACTAACAATGTCGTTACTGGGTACAGAGGCTTCGGCCATACAGCCAACACTGTACACCCTCCCCAGAACCATCTGACATGCTAACCTATAGGACTGGGGGATGCACTGCAGTAGTATGAAGTGGTGTTTCTGGGCAGGGTCTAAGGTTTTACGACAATGATGTATGGGCTACGTGCTGCAGCCATGGAAGCAAAACTCTACATCCTGCCCACAATCACCTCAGTGATGTACAGTAGTACGGGTGTATTGATAGGTGTGCTATGCGTCACTTATTCTGGCCAGACACTGCACTCCTACCTGTTTGTACATAGATATTATTGCAATGTGTTGATGTGCACTGGCTTATAACTCCAGTGCTTATAACTTTCTTGTAGGGTGCATGCCCTTTGGCCATGCACCCAACACTGTACACTCTCCCCTCAACCATGTAAGAGATGAATAGTACACGTGTAGCCATGGACGTGACATGCAGCGGTGGTTGTGGGCAGGCCCTACACTCTTGGAAATATGGCCTTCGGCCTACGACCATGCATCCAAGACTCTAGGCCCTGTCCACAAGCACTGCAGCATGTCACGACCATGGTGGCGTTCTAAGAAATAACACACCCATAGGAAAATGTAATGTAATTGGGAAATACACTCAAAATGAATGGTCACTAACACCACGCGTGTCCTGCGAACATTTTACAATGGCTTATACCTCCACCACTAACAAGGTCGTTACTGGGTGCATGGGCTTCGGCCATGCAGCCAACACTGTACACCCTCCCCAGAAACATCTGACATGCTAACTTATAGGACGAGCATATGCACTGCAGTAATATGAAGTGGTGTTTTTGGGCAGGGCCTAGAGTTTTACGACAATGATGTATGGGCTACGTGCTGCAGCCATGGAAGCAAAACTCTACATCCTGGCCACAATCACCTCAGTGATGTACAGTAGTACGGGTGTATTGATAGGTGTGCTATGCTTCACTTATTCTCGCCAGACACTGCACTCCTACCTGTTTGTACATAGATATTATTGCAATGTGTTGATGTGCACTGGCTTATAACTCCAGTGCTTATAACTTTCTTGTTGGGTGGATGGCCTTTGGCCATGCACCCAACACTGTACACTCTCCCTTCAACCATGTAACCGATAATGAATACTACACGTGTAGCCATGGTCGTGACATGCACCGGTGGTTGTGGGCAGGGCCTACAGTCTTGGAAATATGGCCTTCGGCCTACGGCCTACGGCCATGCATCCAAGACTCTAGGCCCTGTCCACAACCACCGCAGCATGTCCTGACCATGGTGGTGTACTAAGGAATAACACACCCATAGGAAAATATAATGTAATTGGGAAATACAGTCAAAATATAACACACCCATAGGAAAATATAATGTAATTGGCAAATACACTCAAAATTCATGATCACTAACGCCACGTGTGTCCTGCGAACATTTTCAAGGTGCCTGTACGCAGCCCGGACTCAAATAGTACCCTTATTAGATCCTTCATTTTCTGCACGTACAGACATCCTGAAGAAGGCGCCAATGCAGGTTATATAGGCTCCGGCCACAACCACTGCAGCATGTCACGACCATGGTGGCATACTAAGCAATAACACACGCATAGCAAACTGTAATATAATAGGAAAATACACTTAAAATTAATGGTCACTAACACCACGCGTGTCCTGCGTACAATTTCAAGGTACCCTCATTTCTCCACGTAGAAACATCCTGAAGAACGCACCTATGCAGAATTTATAATAGACAATTGCCGGCCAAACAAGTACAGTATTTCATCTGTCTCTTACTCTGTGATCCTCCCCACGCACTATAGGAGAGCAAAACAATTTCGAAAACAGCATTTCGCCTCTTGTAAGTAGCGCGCTGTCTTCGGATCCAAGATGTTGGGCGCATCCACACATTCTGATGTACATCACGGCTCGCTGTAGCCAATCGGCGCACACGTCGCATGTCCGCGGTGATAACGCCACCCCCCTGCCAGTCGGTATCATGTCCGCGGAGCGAACAGGGAAATGTGACCGCGGAGCGGACATAGATATCCCTAATTTATTCAGACATATTTTTTGGTCGTTTTAAAGGAAAGTACTGGACGGATTGTCACCAAATTTACTAAAGCACGCTATCGGGTCCAAGCCCCTGGCACAAATCTGGTGCAAATCTGTCCAGCTGTTTCACCTGTAGCCGTGCGCAAAGTTTTTCCCCCATTCAGTCTATGGGAAAAAAAGACGTTTTGTGACCCCCCCCTATAACTTTGCCCCCCTGGCCAAAACATCTCCAAACTTTGCAAAAAAATTCAGAGTGACCCATATATTTTTTTTTGCAGTTTGGTGAGGATTCGTCCAGGGGGAGCGGAGTTATAAGCCACCCAAAAATGCTCTTCCTATGGAAACAGCAACTTAACCATAACTACACGGCCATACAGTGGACAAGTAGCTCAGTAGAAAACAAAACATATATATATATATTTTTTTTCTAAAGGCTTTATTGGTTTAAAATATAGACAAACCTTTAGCCACAATTATTCATAAATTACATTGCATGTTAACTGCATAATACAGCAATAATTTACTTTATTTGATAAATTCATTCTTCCACTCTAATTTCAATCTCATTTAGTTTCTTAAAGATTTTTAGCAGTAGTTTTATCAACGCAAAGGAGATCGAAATTCGGTTTCCTCTCAGAAATTCAAGCCACCAATCTTCCTGGTTCGCCAGCTCTGTTTTTTAGTAAACTCTTCCATAAGAATTGTTCTCTCTTCCATCATATTTGAGCAGAACATGACCAAGTCTTTTAGTGACTATACGTTGATTCTTCCTTACATAGTCTACACTGTGCTGGGGTCAAAATCTTTTTTTTGATACTTCAATATCTCTCCCCCTGGAAACAGATTTCATCTGAATCTCATCAGCTTGTCCCTGAAGTATCACTTGGGAAATTAAAGAACTTTGGTAAGGAGTTTAATGTTCTAGCCTCTGGAAACGTCTTCCCATAAGCTTTCAAGGCTTGTCTGTCGTCTTGAGTCGCTATCCAGTCTTGTATGTATAATTTGCATTTGATTTTGTCTGGATTTTCTCTTAGACAACATGCCTGACATACAGCTCTCACAGCCTCTTGGGCCATCTCAGCGGGTTTATTTGTTGCCGAATGTGGAGCAAACACAATTCTCAAACACAACAGCAATCATCTGAATCAAAGCATCTCTGGCTTGAACCAGGGCAACACACCATATCCCATATCCGTGTACGCCGAGCACGCTCTAGAGATAACCGCTAGCGTACTTCGGTGGGCATAATCACTCCAGTGAGCTGATTCATATCCACCATGCCCTGGATTACAGTTTGCAACTACTCAGGGAACCTCTCAGGTTCTTCCCTGCGGTTAGCAAGCTCTTTACTCAAATTCCTTAAATCCCCAGGTGTCCATGTGGCAGGAACTATTACCAGGGTACCACTACCAGCAGCACCCAATCCTGGAAATGTCTTAGCGGGCTTGCAATTGCACAGTTTCTGCGCTGTGAATCACACCTGCGTGGGTCTCGTTAGGGTTTGTGATGAAAGTGCTTTCAATTTGCCTGGGTTTGGGGTCTTGCGCTTCTGCTACTACTCTCAGCGTGCTGGATTTGTGCTTGGGAAATGCTCTGGTCTTGCAACTGGGTCCAGCGACTATCGATAATATCCTCGCCTGAGTCCTTGTCCTCTGTTTTTGTTTATCTCATTGTGAATATCATTTAGTCACAGGAGTGGGCATCCTACGCGTTCTGCCTTCATTCTGTTCTTTGTTCTTTTCGTTCTTTCTTTCTTTCTAATTTATGTTTTAGTTTCACGTTAGATCCTTCCAAACTTCTTGGCCTGGATTCTCCAATTCTCTTAGACCCTCCAGCAAAACATTTTAAGAAAATATCCCTGACTTTTTTAACTAGAGCTTTTAGCGTCTAAAACACATCTTAAGTGAAGCAATTGTATTATGTTCAACGTCCCATCCATTGGGAATTGTTGTCGAAGGTCCCCTTTCGCAATTATTTCAATTTTTCTATATATATCTGCATGTTTCTGTTCAGTAATTCATAGACATAACGTATGCCACTGTTCCCCTATCTGGGGGTTCTGACTTATCTTTCTGTTATATTTATTAGTATTAGACTTTTATTTCAGTCTGTCACCTTAGGTTAGACTGCACTTGTTTCTGGGGGTTTCTGCCTATCGTCCTTAGCATCTTTTGCCTGAATGGCTCTGCCTCCAGCACCCAACCCTCACCAAATTCAGTTTCTCTATTCAATTTCGGTGTTAACTTTTATCAAATGTTTTTGAATCTCCTGTCATCTTTTAGTTAATTTTCTTATGCTCATGTTAACCAGTGCTGTCCTTAATAAAATTATAATGGCTTTCACGAACCCCAAGAAGAAACACCAACCATCACAGGCAGCTCTCCTCTGAATTCACATTGAGAGGTTTCAATTCGACCTCTTACCTCCCTTTGTGCGCACATAAGGGTTTGAAGGGAAGCCGTCCAATAACCCCATTGCTGTCTCAACTGGGCACAGCGAATCAGAGCCACGTCACCAAGGGCCTAATTCACAGAGCTTTTTCCAATGGGGTTTTGCCATTATAGCGCGCTTCTGTGAATTAGGCCGCAAATGTCAGAATCTGAAGACTTTCATCTGATAATCCAAGGTTGGGTTGGGACTCTGCTCAGTCCATGCACCAACACTTCTCACTGTGAAGCAAGTCTGGGGTAGTGAGTACTTGCCATTCTCTATGCTCACTTTAAGGACTGCCCTTAGAACTGAATGTTCTATTGGATGATTGTCTGTTTCTGAGCAGGGTCCAGTATTGTAATGTAGTGTGTTCCTTTCTTTGATTAGGTGTTTCTAGTTAAATAGTTATTACTTGGTGTGCCATGTAGATTATCATTTGTGCAGCCATTACAGTATTCATATGATTACCGTTTTGCATTGTTCTTGTTCCTCCAACTCAAGCCATTTAGGTGTTTGCCTGGAGTTCAGCCGAGATACAAAATGAAGAACCAGGGATCTTTTTGGAAGACATGGGTTCACTTCTGTCCATCGAACACAATAGTTTGCATTTTTTAAACTTGAATACAGTGCATAGTCCCTTTACCTTTTCTTCCATCTATAAATGTCCAGTGATAACTTTGCAAGAATCAAAAATACAAAGTACATTATCTATAGTTAATTGAGAACTCGAATCCCTATCACTTAATTGATCTCAATAACAACCTCTTCCCCTGAAATCGAAATGCATTCCACTACACATGAAATAAGTGGACAAGAGAAAATAGAACGTGCAAAATATGGAAGTAACATTTTAAGATGACACTAGTGGGGCCAAAGAGGTGAGAAGGGAAGATGAGGAAGGCATAAGCACACTCACAGCTGTGTAGACATCTCGTTATAAGCACATTTATCACATTTTTTTTTTGAACGGGTATAAGTATTTATTATTTTGGTCACAAAAGGACATATAATAGATAAGAAATCAGATTGGACGGGAAGCAGTGAGCTTCGTACAATGGGGTGAGTATGAGAGACATTCTGACCAGGTTGTGGTCATGGCAATTCACACGGTTTTTTCGACATTCCTTTCGCTCCATTGACGACAATGCAGGAGCTCATTGTGGTCATAAACGTAGGAGGAGACAGTGGCGTAGCGGGGGCACCGCAGTCCTGGTGGTGTGGTGGGCCTGCCACCACATGTCCTGGAGGGTATGTGGGGGGGGGGCCCTCGGACATCAAAAAGAAATATTTTCTGTTTGAAGTCCTCTGACTTCATAAAGAAATTATTTCCGTTACGAGACCGTAATAGAAATAATTTCTTTATGAAGGCAGAGTAACTTCCAAAAAAAGCTATTCCTTTTTGATTTCATAGGACTTCCCCCACCCCATGACATGAAGGCCTCCAGCTCCTCTGGCTGCAGGGAGCTGGAGCCCTTGTCCCCTGCACCAATGTTAAAAAGTTAAGAAAATATATTTTGTTTCAATGTGTGTGCGTGCATGTAAATGTGTCTGTGTTTATATGCATATAATGTTATGTGTGTGAATGAGTGACTGCATAATGTATAGGTGGCTGCCTGGGTTTGCGTGTGTGAGTGCATGGTGAAAGGATGCACATGTAAATGTATGGGTGGCTGGGTGTGCCTGTGTGTGAGTGTATGGTAAATGGTGTTTGAATGTGTGTGTGCTTGTGTTTAATGACTGGATTACTTATTGGTAATTGTCATGACTCCTAGGCCTACTCTTCCTCATCCCAGTACTTGGGTAGAGGTAGAGGGACGTGGAAGTAATGCCTGGCTTAGTTACCTGTAATCTTCATTACTCCTAGCCCTACTGTTCCTCGTCCCATCACTTGTGTATGAGGCACATTGCCTCATACACAAGTAGTGGGACAAGGTAGAGGGGCGTGGAGAAAATGGCTGGCTTAGTTACCTGTAATTCTCATTACTCCTATTCCCACTCTGCCACTTCCCAGTACTTACCTATGAGGCAAGGTGCCTCATACATAAGCACTGGGATGAGGAAGAGGGATGTGGGGGTAATTCTGGGCTGAGGAGCAGACTTTGGAGTAGGTGGTGGGTGGGCAGGGGGACATGTGGGTCGGTAGGGTGGGCTTCTGCTCTGTGCTAAATCGTAATGATCATCCATGTCCAGGCCAATCAGGCCTGATATGTGTTATAAGTGGCTAGACTAGCATTTTGATGCAACTGGTCTATTCATTTCTTACTGTGGCTTGACTCTGATAAGGCAGTCCTGCTACGTGTACTTACCTGGTTAGACTGGCATTTGGGTGCAGCCAGTCTACCTCTTTCTCAGTGGTGAATCATCCATAATGCGCAAGGGGGCGTTGACCCACCGGCACCTTTGGCCATTATGGAGAAGTTAAGGAGCCAGCTCAGTGAAACACTAAGCGCTCCCTCGGCTGAGGGAGTGCTACTGAGCTTGCTGAACTGTCAAAGGGAAATGCGATTTCCCTTTGACAGTTCTTTTCCCCAGCCACGCATGCTCAATGAGCCAATCAAGGCCAGGGGTGTTTTGCTTCCCATCCCTGCATAGCCCATTGGAAATGCTGGCTGGGAAACTGCATGCCGGGATGTGCGAGGGGGCGCGCCTGCATCTCCTCGCATCTACCAACAGGGCAGGCTGGAGCTGGGCGTTTCATCACCCATGCTCAACCCCTGCGTGCATGTGCAGGGACCAGGAAGCTCTTGCTGCCTGTTCATATTATGTGGTAGCTGCTATGCGGTAGCTGGAGCGTTGGGAGGTAGCGTCACTACTGGGCCAGAAGGTAAGTTTATGTACATGTATTTATTGTTTAAATATGTGTGTGGGTGCGTGTATGCTTGTGTTATGAGTGAGTGTATGATGATGGGTGCTCATGTGAATGAGCAAGTGCATGCTGTGTGAATGTTGAGTGAATGTGTGTTTGTGCTGGTCTGTGGAGCTGATGTTGGTGAGTGGGGGGAGGAGGATTGTACAACAAAGGTATTTTAAAAATGCCTTTGTTGCACAATTCCCCCCTCAATCCCCACCTGTCAAAATCAGCTATCCTTATAAGGCACTGTGGGGCCCAGGGGACAGGGATGCTATTTTTTTTACTGGACATTTTTCACAGATGTCTAGTAAAAAAATACCAAGCTTTCCCCTTGGACCTCCCAGCGCCTCTCATACACACATAATCACACTGATGGTGTGTGTATGTGTTAGGTGCTGTGGGGCCCAAGGGACAGGCATGCCACTTTTTACTGGGCATCTGTGATAAAGCTAGCATGATAAGTGTTATTATGTGGCTGGGCTGGAATTTTTGCACAGCTAGTCTAGCCATGTTTTACTGTTGCATGGCATTTTGTTTTGGCATCTTCAATAAAGCAGGCATGATAAGTGTTGTGTAGCTAGACAGCTTTTTTATGTAGCCAGTCTAGCCATTTCTTATTGTTGTAGGACATTTTATATTGGGCATCTTTGATAAAGTTAGCATGATAAGTGTTATTATGTAGCTAGACTGGCATTTTGGTGCAGCCAATTTGGATATATTGTCACATTGTGGCATGTATTTTGGTAAAGCCAACAGGATTATCTTGTGGGGGTACTGGTATACAGTGGCAGAATCAGCTTGAACATATTTTTTTATAGTAGCATTACTGACATTCTGCGCAAAGCAAACATGAGTATGTTCTTATATGAGAATACTGACATATATTGGTGCAGCCAGTATGGAAATGTATGGTCACAGCCAGCGTGAAAATGTTTTTATACTTGAACATATTTTGGGCAAAGGCATCATGAAAGTATGTTGGATAAATGCTCCTGTGCATGTTGGTGACTTGCATCTAGTGGATTTTTTCAGGAGTTAACCTACAAAACCAATTGCAAACTGTTTGACTTTTTATCAAATTTTTCAAAAAGTGTCCTGTAAAATGCACCATTTTAATCCATTATTTTTACAAAAGATTCTGCGGGGGGAGAACCCCCAACCCCATGCGTATTGCGCATGCATGATAGTCTAGGCTGACCCAAAGTGGGGCGCGACCCATGATTTGTTGCTGTGCATGGTGGGGGAGGGGGAGAGAGCGGGGTCCCTCAGCATGGCTTGCAGGGGGGCCCCCACATTTTTTGCTACGCCACTGGGAGGAGACTGGTTCTACGGTGAGGATGCTTTTAAGGACTGAGTCTGCTGAAGCCGGTAGAGTGAAAAGGGAGGACATTGGGGTAAGAGAGACCCTGACTCAATGCATGCATGGAGCTTCCTGGCTGAGTGACCTGGCGGGCTCGGTGGTGACAGGAGCTGGTGATGCTTTGCAGACCGCATTCCCGTTGCCATACCGCTTATCTAGGGTTGCAGTGAGGGCAGGCTCAGTGCTGAAGGGCTGCACTGATAGCCGGCTCCTTCTGTTTTTCTTCCCGCAAAAGTCATCCCCGGGGGTCATCCACTCTTTGGGATGATATGGATAGACAAATAAGGAGCCCAGGACTCATAACGAACTTGAAACGACTTCTGCCCTTCAACACTTACACTTCTAAGCACCAGCCAACAGGTCGTGGAAGCAAGCTGTTTTATGTGACAAGGTTCACTTTGAGATATAAACCCAGAATAGTTGGACAATGGGTCAGTTTGGGGTTTCTTTGAGCTGATTCTCTGGCAGTGCATGGAAGTCAACTAGTCAGTGAGTGAAACGACAACAAAGGGGCATGTTGGCACAGGCTGCCATTGCCGTACCTTCAAGGCATGCAGTTATCTGGGCGGCTACTCTTTTTGCTCCTTCATATGAGCCTACTCATCATCACCTGTCCTTTATTCGAAATGTAAAATGGCAACAAGGTACACACATCATAAATACAATCAACCCCTTACGCCATTCGAACATAAAACATAATATTGCATTTACAACATCACTGCTTGCATCCATAAAAGCTCTGTAGTGTGACTTCCTTCATGATAAGCATCCCATTCCAGTCCTTTCACCCACAGCTTCCCTCAAGAACCTGCACATGCATAGGATTAAAGGGGGTCTGCAGCTAGCATCAAATATCTGAACATGCACGTCATTTAGGGGTCACCAGGGGTCGCAACTGCAACCCCTGTGGTCTCCCTTGCTACCCCTAAAAATAAAAAAAATCCAAAAGAAAAACTTTCTTTTTTTTTCTTCTTTTTTTTACATTGAGGCACATGGGCTGTGGCCAGCAGCATGTGGCTCTTTGTTTCTGGAGTGGCTGGTTTTCTGATAACAATAGCTGGTAAGATAGCTCAGCGGGTTGAGCGCTGGCTGCAGCAATGTGTGTGTGATCTGCAGGTTGCAGTTCGACACCCAGAAAGGTCAATTCAGCCTTTCATCCTGCTGAGGTTGATAAATGAGCACCAACACAGGTTGGGTGATATTGTATGTATATTTGTTCTATATGATGCGCTTAAGCGTAAGTGCTATATAATAACACATCATTATCCTTTGGTCTTGGACGTCTGCTTACATTCACAATGATTTGGTAATGTGTGCCTATACGCACTGATAGTAACGATACATATGGTGATCCATTCTTGTATGAAATGTGTATCACTTTAGAGTGATATCGTAACCATATTGTCCATAGTGTACTCAGAAGCAATGTTATGTGATGCCACTTCCTGTTTTGTCCAGGGGTGAAAGATCGTGTTCCATCCCTTCCCATGATGTCACTTCGGGGTGGGGACAAATGGCATCACTTCCTGTCATGTCATCAGAAGTCAAGGGTCGTGAGATGTCACTTCCACTACCCCTGGCATTTTGGTGAAATGACGTCCCTGTATCTGAACGACACTTCACAAGGCCTAAAGTGAAACCTTTTAAACAATGCTAGAAGCAGATTTTGCCTAATTGCCTTTTGAAAGGGATGAAAAAATCACATAAGTCTGGGTGTCTAAGTACTGCCTGTAACCAGGGCCATTTCGAGCACTTTTGGGACTCGGGGCATGCTCACTTTCTGGCCCCCTTCCACCGAACCAAACAATTTATGGGTTCCAGAATATCTGGTTGCACCCCCTCGTGATCATAACTCATAGCCTGATATGATTCCTCCCTATCAGTCCATGTACACTCTTCATTCTTGCTGTAATCAGAATAATAAACAAGTAGCATTTCAAGGACAACATTAGCAGTCCACACCAAGGGTATTTGTGTTCTAGCATAGAGAAAGGACACTTTCTTTTATCAACCAGAGCCACAAGAAAGGTATACGGACTGTAGAATAAATGCAGGACATATATCGTTTGAGAAAAGTGCACTTAATCCAGAATATTCAGAGGATTCAGATTAGCTGCCTCACCGAATGTAAAAGTGCTCAAACATGGATGCAGGAGACCAACTTGGAAGCAAGGAGAAAGCTACACATAGCACAGCACAGGTAGTGGAGGAAAATTCCAAGCAACTAGGAAGGAGGGGGGTGCTGCTGAGTGGCAACTAAAATGGTAGCATAACTCCTGCGCTCCGGCCCTTGACATATAGCCTGTCCTGAAAAGATTATACACACAGGAACCATTTGGCCATTTGAAGAGTGCTCCTGAGCGCTGTGGGTATTGCTGATTACCAGGGTCAGCCCATCGATCTGCTGCTACTCACTTGTTGGGTCTGATCAAAGCCGGTGATGCACCGCCTCCATTGTAGCACTGAAGGGCCTGGGGGATTGGTGCGATTGGAGAAGAGAGGACGGTCTGCGCCTCAGGCATGCTGGAGAACAGAAGCAGCCCTTTCTCCTGTGATTCGGTGGCCCTGTTATTGCTTGCGGCGGGGGAGTTGGCGCTTGATGGTCTTGGCGCATGGTTTATGCCGCCATGTTCCTCCCTCTGCGCAACTACGGTGACAGATCGGCGGATGACTTCACTGCAGCTCCCCCTGGCTGGGAATCGCTAGCTTTTACAGTGCAGGTACGTAATCACTGCAGTATTATAATCTGATATAAACGTTATCTTTGGTACCTGCTTGATGAGTATGTCAATATGGCGACATGCATTCCGAAACGATAAAGCAATTGCCATGTAGTTAACCAGGGGATCCATCTGAATCTGCATATCTTCTACATTGAAGTGGCCATGACAAGGGTATCAGGCAAAAATCACGGGCCTAAGGACTCCTACACGAGTACGCCAACCAAAGCTTTCGCTTCAGCAGTGACAGTGGAAAACGCGGGGGGTGAGTGGAGCAGCGTCGCAACGTCAACTAAACCCAATAATGGAAGTCATGCAAAATGGATTCACTTCTGTGAACTGTAAACTAGACGACATAGTGCCCAAAATTGGCTCCCTGCATACTAAATTAGACAAAGGGGCTAGATTGCACATGCTGAGACAAGGATTGGAGAATTCGAACATACAGTGGAACTAAGTAACATCAATATGGATGCCTTCAAGAAGGAATTGTCAGCTGTTAAAAGGAAGTGCAACGATTTAGGATCCGTTTGGAAATGCAACAACGTGCACATTTTGGGAATTCCTGTGAATGCTACCAAAGGCCCGATGGAACCTTTTGTAGATAAAACTCTGAAGGCACTCCTTGGAAAGCCACAGCTCCCCCCTCAATTCCTAGCAGAAAGAGTTCATAAAAAGAGATCCAAGATGGCTGCCGGTGAGTGTAGTTCGTAACGGTGTGGGCTCTGCTCTCCAGTGGTTGGCAAAACAGCTGAGCACAACTAAGCATACCCGACCAGTGGGAAATGGGAAGGAATTGAAGGGCAAAGGCTCCATGAGTTGCAAACCCGAGAAAGCCCAATTGCACCATTACAGCGATCCACCTGATGTTGCACAAACAACCCTTGAAGCTTGCAGAGTAGATCCACTAGTAATGGCAGCAGGGCATACACACAAAGTAACCCAGAGTTTCCCCTTAAGTTAACCCATTACCTGCACATATCTCCCTCCTGTGTCTCGAACCACTGAAGATAAAATAAATTGTACGTTTTTATGAATCAGCACCCTTGTGAAATCAGTATGTGTACTCATTGCACAGTTTGAACTTTTAAAAAACATACATTCCGATCCCATCCGATGCGTTTCCTGCAGGAACGAAAAATGGGCTTGTACCTACCTATGCTGGGATTGCAATACCATGCCCCACTTGATCTTGCCGCAGAGACCATTTATCTTCCAGGACATACACTCCACCTTCATATCCTCCATTACACTCATTCAAATAGTCTTATGCAAATATATAAAAAAAGAATGTGCCATGCGGCATTGAGCAAGCAGTAGTATATGTATGCCACCTCCAGAATGCATATTCCCTGCCCGCATAGTGTGAAACAAACAGCATTCACCTTGACCCCAACAAACTTCCCCCTCAGCTCATGAACTTGGTGTATCTGTCTCCCAACATTGAACACTTAACTACAGATACCAAAATCAGGGGCAGCGATTAGAAATTCAAATCCCCTCCAATCCCTAGATCCCCCTCTGTAGGCACAATCAGATGTTTCCCACTCTTCAGGCCCGACATGCCATCATACAAGTTAAGACCCCTTTCCCAGCGCCAGTAAGTTTGTGTCCCAGGAGATCAATCTGCAGTGTCCAACGCCACACCTTCCTGTGTGTCATTGACACTCAAGCCGCTGATGGCCTCACTCTGCAATGCCAAGCTACCGTCTACTTGCACGTGGACCTTGATGGTCCGTTCCATCCGCGGAGCCCTTGCTGGATTTTTCACAATTATCGCCCCTCCAGGGCAAATGCTCTATGTTGCCTCTTCTTCCGCTTTCAGTAAGTAGATGACTTATGGTTTCCAGCAGGTCCCAAACTTCTTCCAGCCTATTAAAAAAGAAGAATTTGTCATCCGTCAGCACCCTGAGTTTGGCTGGATAACACATAATAGGCCTCATTACGAGGTTGGAGGTAAGGGGTTACCGGCACCGGTAAGGATGCCAGTGCCGGTAACCCCTCCTCTTCAGTGTAATGGTGGCCCCTCTCACCTGTATTCAACTCAAGGAGCAGCCAGGAAGCTCCAACGTGTACTCAGTAGCTCTCTGTCTCCATCACCTCTGCCAACACTGCACTGCCCATTCCATCCACTATGTCAGCGTTGCCTGCAGCCTCAGCTCGCCTTTTCCTTTTTACCCTCTCTGCACAGGGCCTGGCCTCTCTCCTCCTCACCAGTAGAATAACAACTCTGTTCACCTGAGCCTAGTGTGGGGGAAGCCAGAGGGTTCCTTCGCCACCCAGCAGACCTCTGCACCCCACCACCTTTCACCTACCTCACACGGTCCTTTCCTCTTTAGCAGAGGTCACATCCCACTCTTCTCAGGGCCTCAGGTTGGAGCAGGGCTTGGCCTCACACTCTTTACTTTGGTGCAGCAGACACTCCACACACTTGTAACAGTCAAGGGGGGACCACCAGAGGGCCGCTCCCACAATTGTCTACGCGGTCTACTGCCTTTAAAATGGCAACTGGCATCGTGAGTCCATCGGGATCTCCGTTCCTCCTTCTCTGCACCTCCCTGGATCTCAAGACCTGCACCCAAGCTGGCAGCTGGCCTCTGCAACATCTCACACCAAAGGGGCGGACCACGGCGGGAGGATATAATAGGATTTGTATGAGGTATCTGAGCGGAGCTCAGGGATCTTCAACCAATGCTCCCGGAGCATAGCCACGCCCCCCTAAAACTGTCACTTGACAAAGAAATTCAGACTAAATAGTTTAAATAAAGATTGCCTGCAAGGGGAGGTATGTTTCCGAGGGGATGTTTGTGTAACTGGAAGACTCCATATATAAACTAGAAAATAGCCCAATTTTAATATTACAATCCTTTCACATGAGAGCAGTGTTGAGGCAGAAATGGCCAGCATTTATCCATGATCCTGATTGCATCTGTCTGTCGCTTTCATTACACAAGGCTCAGATTAACACAGATCAGTATCAAGACTGTACAGTTTAGCCACTGAAGTGCCCGAAGTACTGGGTTTATATGAGTGCCATAGAGTGACACAGTCGCCACCCTGGCCGCTAAATTTTGCAACAGTTGGAGATGGTACACCACCCCAAGAGGTTGCGCCAGATAGAGTGCATTGCAGTAGCCCAGCCGACTGGAAATCAAGGAGGACACCACTAGGGGTTGCAGATTTTTTGGAAAAAAAGGCAGGACACAGCAATGAACCCTAAGAACGAAATGGCCAGTATTGCAAACAGCATTAACCTGCGGTGATATAGACAGATCATAAAAAAGAAATACCCCAAGCTACTTAACCACCTTCACCGGAATAGGACAGTCGCCCAAGGTAGAAGGCCAAAAGGAACTCAAGCATTCAGCTGTGATCAGAGAAGAACCCATCACCTAAAATTCAGTATTGTCCCCATTCATCTTCTACCAATTCGCACTCATCCAATTTCCTACTGTTGACAGACAGTCTCGAAATTTTGCAGGCACAGTATCATGATCCTGATGTAAACGGACCAGGATCTGAGTATCGTCGGCATAAGAGTAACATCGAAAACCATAGGAATGGATGAGGCAAATCAGCGGCTGAATATAGATATTGAACAACATGGGGGACAAGGCCGAACCCTGAGGAACCCCGCAATATAGAATCCGAGAAGATGAGAAATAAGGAGGTAGAGAAATAGATTGACCATGAGCTGCAAGAAAAGAGGAGAATCAGGTTAGGACCGGTCCTGCGAGGCCTAATTCCTGTAGGCGAGATAAAAGGATGGCATGGTCAACGGTGTCAAATGCCACTGACAGATCTAATAGTATCAGGTCTCCCATACCGCCCTGATCAGCCAACATGGTCAAGTCATCGACTACGGAAACTAAGACACTCTCAGTACCCTGGCCTGGATGGAAACCCGACTGAAAGGGGTAAAAAAAAAGAAGATAATTCCAAAAAAGAAGAAAGCAGTGTGGGCAATTAGAGACTCCAATAACTTAATGGGAAAAGAAAGAAAAGAAAGCAGTGAGATAGGATGAAAATTAGCCAGTATCGTCGCATCCAAAGATGGTTTCTTCAGGAGTAGGATCACTGTAGCCTGTTTTAGTTCATAAGGCACCAAACTGTCCCGGCAAGAGGCGTTAACTGCCTTTACAATGCAAGCCACTATATCTGGCAGAATCTTTTTAAGGATGGCCAGAGGAATTGGATCAAAAGGGGCGGCTGACTTCAGACGCCCAACAAGTTGAAGGATGTCAGAAACCTGCAAGACTGGAAAACTTTTCCAGCTACTGCTCTCCATAGGTAAACCTTCTCCAAGGGAGGTGGTGACCATCACCTGTTCATTACCCGAAATGTTGGCGCAAATATCTGCTACTTTGGTATGGAAAAATTCAGATAGTGAGTCGCACCAGGCCTGAGACGAAGGCCCAAAGGTGGAGAATCGAGATGCCGAGGAGAAGGATTTGACCACCGAGAAAATCTCCTTGGATTAACTAAGCGCAGATTCCACTTTAGAAGTGAAATAGTCTTATTTAACCAAGATAACATTGTGATGGTAGGTTCTTGACAGAAGACGGAAAGAGGCTTTCTCAGCCATCCCATAAGCGCAGCGCCATTATGCTTTGCTTGTCTCACCAGCAAGCGAGAGGCCTCCAGAGCCTCAGTAAACCAAGGCTCTGAGGGCTGTCCCCTAGCTTGAACTAGTTTGAGAGGGGCCCAATAATTTGCAACATCCATTAGGATGTCCGACATTATGGAATAGTCCATGTTGTCAACTGCCCTGCACTGGCGATTGATTTCGGTGGACAGGCTATGAGGATCCACTGTCAGCCAGTTTCATCTCCAAGATGCCACAGGTGGAACTTTTAACTGCTCAGAGGGGCATAAGATATCAAAAGAGATAGTACCTGTGCCACCTGCAAAAATTAGATAGAGCATACCACCTCGATTATGTGTACGAGTACTAACACATTGGGCAAGTTCAAGATCTAGCATAGCTTCACAAAATTGAGACACATCCGACAGCATAGGAATGTTGAATCTCATATTAAAATCGACCAAAACTATCAGATTAACATAGCCCACCTGAAGGACTGCGACCAGATGCAAAAACGGATGTAGGAATGAAGCATAAGTACCTGGTGGCCGATAAACAATAAAAAAGTGCCAGGAATGAGAAGCCAAAAAGGTTAAGCGCACCAACAATGCTTCCATACATAGTACATGGGTCAGAGGAATCACAGAGATCAATAGCGAAGATTTATGATTGTGAACATATTATGCCAAAAGCTGCGCTATGTTTTTTTGTTTTAAACAGCTGAGTTACAGGGCCTGTTAATATGTAGTTTATAACGTATAACAACATTAAAAGTAAAGATCTAATTCAAGGGCTACAAAAAAACACAAATGCTTGCAAAATGCTGGGACACTGGATTCTACCATTCTGCCTGGTGTGCAAAATGCAGTGTTCACAACAACAGAGCTGCAGCCTGCCTTTATCTATGAAAATGCTGCCGCAGGGCAGAGAATTCACTGATGCTGACACACACACAGCGCTCTGACACAGCTATTTCGGTTTCTCTGTGTATTAGAAATGATATGAAGCCACATCAGAATGATGCAACCTTGCAGTGAAGCCCTGAGGCTATTGTAATCTAGTGCCACCATGTGCCTGCTGTGACTAAACTGTATTTGCATGGCCCTATTCATTGTAAAGGAAGCATAGTCCCAAGGCGCATGTAATCTTCAGCCAGCATGTGACTGCTGTTTCTAAAGGACATCTGAATGACCCATTGTATTCTAAACTCCCTAATTCTAGGGGTTTTCAAAGGTCTACAGCAGCCTGCTCGGGAAATAGACTTGATGGGGGGGGTTGGGGGGGTTGAATGTCTTTAAAACCCATGCTTCGAAGCCTGCCAGAAAAGTGCTGTGGATTTCGGGAGATTTGCACGATCTGCGGAGCCCTGGCTGGAACTGAAGACCGCAGGAAATCTAAAGTCCGGTGATGAAAGAGGCATTCTACTTTTAAAAGTGAGTTGATTTATGTATTTAATGCAAGCTTGTTAATAAATAGCTGTGTTTTAAAAGTGTCAAATATTTAAACAAGATGTGAAAATCCTTTTAAAAGTGTATGTTCTAGAATCTAGCCCTGTGTATTTTTATTTAACGGTGCAAACAGAGCCTTTAAAACAAAATGTGTGTATTCTTTAGCTGCAGGCAGGATTAACTGCCAGCCTGCATTTTTATATATTTAAGTTAAAGTGCGCCTGGAAATGGAAAAACTGCCTCTGGAATCTGGCGGGTGAAATTTGGTCATTTTGAAATCCGCATTTTATGTTGTTTTGTTGGAGAGGGTCTTTCACATGTGGGCTTTTAGGCAATTAAGCTTTTTTAAATGTCGAGCTGGTTTACGAAGTTTCCAGCAGCAGGGACATTCTTTCTGTAAAATGAAAGCCTTGTGGCTAGGGTCTATCGCCACATACAGAGCTGACACAGCGTGCACAATAATGTGACAAGCCGTGTGGTTTTATGCAATTAAACTTTTTTTAAATGTTGAGCTCTAACTATGCACACATGAGGCTAATAAAATGAAAATTCTGCTTTAAACAAAGTTGCAAATGAGCACATTTTTAGAAGAAAAAAAAGCCATTGACACACCCAACGGACACGGCATTTATACAGACACAGGGAAGATTGCTTTAGGCAGCCACAGTTTTATTTTATACCACATTTGTTATTTTAAAACAAATATTTGTTTTGGTTGGAGAGGGTATTAGACATGTAAAAGTATTTAGAAAGTGCACAACACTTTTGGTTCTAGAAAAACTGCTATGCACACATGCTATAGGCGCTTTGCGTGGTGTGGTTTTTAATTGTGGACCCGTGACAAAGTGAATAGGTGTGGTGAGCCCTAATTAAAATAACCACAGTGACAAAATGAAAATGATACATATGCACTTAGGGCTTGAACCTGTATTCACATGCTTACAAGAAACAGACATTGACAAAGGGAATAGGCAACACCTTTCATATAGTGATGCAGAAATGTATTTTGAAATAGCGTTTATACCAAATATATTTGCTGCAAGCTCTTTCAAATTTTTGGGAGGTTACAGTTGACAACACAGACAGTAGAACCAACACAGACAGATGTGGCGACGATGATGGTTCTGTTGTCTGCATTGTCTGTGTTGGTTGTGCGGGCGAACAGGGGTGTTTGGAAAACATGCGAAGGCTGAATTGGAGTGTTAGTATTTTTAAACATGTAAGAGTTGCACTGTGGGCTTCTTCATTGTGTGCCAGGAATTGAGAATATAATTGCAACTTTTATAAAATGCCGCTTCTGACAATGTGGCGCAGATCACACATTGACAAAGTGTTGTAACCAAGATTCATTTATATATATATATATATATATACATATATATATTCAGTGAAAAATCCTGTTAAAGGGACGTTATGGTTAAGTTGTTGTGCTACTAAAAACCTATGAAATTCAGTGAAAACACTTTGTTACAGGGATTTTATGGTTACAAGTAAAACCGAAAAACCCCAGAAATTCACCAGTTAAGCAACCATAACTCGCGCCACCACCATGCACAGCTAAGACTAACACCCGGGATATTAAAGATGACATCACAAATATCATTGATGACATCACTGATGACATCACATGTGAAATACATTTTGATGAAAACTCCCTATAAGGAGTTGTGTTTATATTGTTGGTAACACGATGTCAGGTGTGATCGTGAGACCTATCATGAACTACTTAATCTATTAAAGAATGTACTCATCTAAAATTATTGTATTGGAGTGTTGTTGTTAATACAGAAACCTAATCATATATAAACATAGGCAATGACTGCAGCATGCACCATAGAAGTACACTATTTATAATCTTGTAATTTTGGATAGTACAATAATGAATGCTCCCTTATCAGAGTTTTGAGGAATGTTAAACATGTAATAACTAGCTAACAATTCAAGACTTATAACACTTGTGCTGGTACAAACAATACATATGAAGCAACACAATGTTTTTAGTTGCATTCTACAACTGCATACCTTTAGTTTAAAGCTGAATCTAGCTGTGCCTCGATTCGCATGCCGCAACTCCCTATCTTCAGGTTAATAGCGAAAGCTATATCTAACTGTGCTGCTATCTGCGCACCTGACTTAGTCAGCTAGCATGTACTCTCCAAAACCAAACATACTAAGTATCACTGCACTAGATAGGACAGCTAAGTTACCTCTCTACGCTGCCTCCCTCATCATATTAGTGGTATTATCACTCTCCTACCTGACCATGCCTATTTCTCAACAAACCATTGGACCTACAGTAAACCAATATCAAGATGATACTACCACATAAAGGGCCTGTAGTACCACAGACAGAAACCTCAAACTTCGTGCTCGCCTACCAAAATTGTACAAACTACCAGCAAAGCAAATTGAACAAATCAACTTCCTAAAAATGAACATACAGCCGAAAACCACTGCAGAACACACTAGGAAAGCTCATATCCCTAAAAGACCCACACAAAAATGCTCCAAACCTACCATTATAGCAAGCACCATGCTCACTAAACATCACCTCAAAGGTGCACTCATAAATGCTAGGTCCCTAGTCGCTCATGCTACAGAAATCTCAGATATTATTCTCGGACACCACCTAGACTTCCTAGCCATATCAGAATCATGGCTTCACGATGCAGCGGGTCCCGCCCTCTCCTTAGCAGTTCCCGACAATTATACCATCATACGAGCTGACAGACACACCTCCCGAGGCGGGGGTCTAGCCATTATTGCCAAGATCAGTCTCGACATAAGAGTCTCCACATCCCCCATCACCAAATCTTGTGAATGCCTCTCGGTCAAAATAGCCACCGCCAGCTCCCAAACATTAAACATTGTCCTGCTCTACAGACCTCCTGGTCCTATTGGAACCTTTGTTGAGGAGCTCTCCACCACCCTGTCCAACAATTTGAAAAACACCTCCCAAACTATAGTGCTAGGAGACTTCAACCTAGGCTACAATGATATTAAAGACACCCAGTCCACAGCTACTGCTCTGATCCTTAAAGAGCTGGGCTTTGCCCAAAGAGTCACCTGTCCCACTCATAATAAAGGTCGCATCCTTGACTGGATAGCTGATCACAACTGTGGAGTAACCATTACAGACACTGTTCCCCAGATCTGGACGGACCACTTTCTACTTCTATTTACAGTAGATACTAACGTAGCCACAGCCAAGTCCACACCTGCCCCTCCTATACCCACGAGGAATAAAAAGCTAATAACCACGGAAAAATTGCTGCCAATCATACTACCCCAACTAAACTCGCTCCCAGCTAACATGGAGCCTGATATGCTAGTTGATCAATTCAATGAAACTATGAACTCAGCCCTTGATCACATAGCACCGCTCAAATTACGGACTAGTAAACCGAAAAAACATCTCAACTCATGGTTCACCCCCCACCTAAAAAATCTCAGGTTAACCAAAAGAAAACTAGAATCCAAATGGAGACTTACTCCTACAGTAGAAAACAAACTAAACCTTGCAAAGATATCATCCCAATACAAAAAAGATATCCTACTAGCCAAACAGGAAACATACAATACCAGAATATCCCAATCTAAATCAAGTGTCAGAGAACTGTTCAGTATCTTGAAAGAGCTGGAAACACCCATCATTCCCCAAGAAAACTGCACCAAGGACAAAAAATGGTGCTCAGACATTCAGTTTGCCCTTACCAACAAAGTAGTCAACCTACAAACTAAAATCGCCTTCAAAAAAGCATCTCCCACACCTCAGGACGCTCTAACCCCAGCACCCCTACTTAAATCTAAACAAATAACATGTTTCTGCTTCTCCAAGGTATCTACCATTGAAGTCGAAAAAGTGATCCTGGGACTTAAACCATCCAACTGTAAAGGTGACCAATGCCCTGCCCAATTAATTAAGGATGCTGCGAGAGAACTATCGCCATTCATAACTAAACTCATCAACTCATCCTTCACTACCGGCATTGTACCGAAAAATCTTAAAGAGTCGTGGGTCCTGCCACTCCTAAAGAAGCAAAGCCTCGACCCTGCCATTCCCACCAATTTTAGGCCTATCACGACTGTGCCCTTTCTTCTAAAAATTTTAGACAAAGTGGCATACATGCAAATACAAAATTTCCTTGAATCCAACCACCTGCTCGGAACCCGCCAATCTGGATTCCGTCCCCAACATGCAACAGAGACTGCCCTTATCGATCTCAAGGCCCAAATAGATCAATGTAGGGACAATGGCCAAGCAGCCTTACTCCTCTTGCTAGACCTCTCAGCAGCGTTCGATTTAGTCGACCATACAGTCTTATGCAGCCACCTAGACTCTGCTGCTCGCTTCTCTAAAGAGGCCATATTATGGATCAAATCCTTCCTGAATAACCGCACCATGAGAGTCTTCTCTCCATCAGCCTCAGCTGACCCGATCCCTATAACGTGCGGTGTACCCCAGGGATCTTGTGTATCACCAACCCTCTATAACATATTCACAAAGCCGCTCTTTGACGAAATGGATCATCTGGGTATCGCCTACACCAACTATGCAGACGATACCCAGATCCTCCTTCCGCTTTCAGGAGATTACGTCGTGGATCTGGCTTTAGTGAATAAAATTTACAGCATCGTTCAGGCATGGATGGCCACACACGGCTTATGCCTGAACGACGACAAAACTGAGCTCATAATCCTAGGCACCCCGACATACATAACTAAATTTAACACTGACTATGCCAGCTTCATTATCGATGGGAACAATATCAAAGTAGCAAAGGAAGTCAAGACCCTAGGCTTTTACCTTGACGCCACCTTAAACTTTGGCAAACAAGTCAACTCCCTAGCCTCTTCTACAGCATATACTTGCAAACTCATTAGAGCCAGCAAGCAATTCCTCTCTACAGACAGCTGCATCACGCTTGCCAGAGTCCTTATACTGTCCAAACTGGACTACTGTAATGGTCTCTACATTGGGGCTAACAAACAGACTATCCAAAAAATCCAGGTCCTACAGAATAATGCCCTGAGAGCCGCGCTTAAGATCAACAGGAAAGAGCATATCTCCTCTGTAAGAAGAGAATATAAATGGCTATCCACTCAGGACAAAATCCAACTCAAAATTGCCTCCCTTACTCACAAGTGCCTCAATAACATGGCACCACCCTACCTCATGGACAGGCTACACTTAAGAACCTCACCTAGACCAACAAGAATGGTCAATGCGAATTGCCTCTATGTCCCTCGCTTTAAACGTGCCACTATTGGAGGACATAGCTTTGCAGTCAAAGCAGCACAGCTTTGGAACTCCCTACCACATGACATAAGAGAACCCCAGCCCTTTGCGAAATTCAGGCAGAATTTGACCAAGTGGCTGAGAGCTAATGACATCTAACTAATCCGACCTGCTTGACCTGACTGTCCCTACTAGCGATCCACCTGCATGCCCCAGCTCTGATACCACGTTCTGTATTTTACACCATTGTATATTACTGTACTTATTCCACTGTATATCACCTCCACATTGTTAAATATTCCTGTACCCTTATCACCTCTTGTCTGGACCTAGCTCCAGCCCTGCTCATTCTTGCTTATTGTATACTGCATTATGACCATGCACATGTACATGTATATATTTTATTTATTGCAGAATGTACTATGATTATGTAGATGTACCTGTAACAAAGTTGAGCATATTCTTGTCTTGTGCGCCCTGATGCTCCAGGGCTTGGCGCGCCCTACAAATAATAAACTAAACTAAACTAAACTAATGCATACAAATCAGAGGCACATACAGGGAAACTAAAGTAAGGAAGAAAGAAACAGCATCATCAGACAATGTTAATAACATTAAAGTTTTTCTTCATGTATACAAATGAATTGTGTGTTTGAGGCTTGCTCATTTCCTCATGTATGTTATGTTATGTTATTTTGCATTTATATAGCGCCTTACATACCATTGATATGGTCTGAAGGCGCTGGTAGGTTGAACGCCCTTGGGAACCGAAGTTCATATCAGTAGAGGGAGTAGAGAGGTTCAAAAGGTGCGTGTGAGCACCGGGTATGTGTGCAGCTTGTGCGGTATCCGTGTAATAGCTGCTTTCTAGCGGTAGGGGTGATGGTTGAGAGGTTTGGATTATGTGTTCGTTCTGGCAAGATTTATCCAGATCGGATGTGGCTGCGTTAGGCCTGAGGAGAACGCCTGGCTGGGGGGGGGTGTAACCAGCAGTGTTTACTTAGAATGATGTGGAGTGAGCGGCGGATGTTGATATGAGAACAGTTATACCGAATGGTGTCATAGAATCCCTGTGTTCTAGTTGAGTGGTGATGTAAAGGAGAGAGTAAGCATGATGGTGTGATATGATAGGTTATATGCTCTTCCAAACGTTATCTGCATTTCAGACCATAGTATACACGTCACGCAATTCTATGCGCTCCTGTCCGTTCCATGCACTCCTATCTACTCCATGCACCCCAGTTTGCTCTATACATTCCGGTCCGCTCCATGCACTCATGCATTCCGGCCCGCCCTGCGCGCTCGAGTCCGCCCTGCGTACTCTAGTCTGCCCCAACATTCACAATTCTGTCTAAGTGTGGACATGCTAATATTCACCTTTCTGTCTAAGTGTGGACATGCTAACATTCAAGGTCCTATCTAGATGCAACGCAGGCCAATATTCACAATTCTGTCTAAGAGTGGACATGCTAGTATTCACAATTCTGTCTGAGTGTGGACTAGCAAGTGTGGACATGCTAATATTCACAATTCTGTCTGGGTGTGGACATGCTAATATTCACAATTCTGTCTAGGAGTGGACATGCTAATATTCAAAGTCCTATCTAGATGCAACACAGGCCAATATTCACAATTCTGTCCAACTGTGGCCATGCTAATACTCACAATTCTGTCCAAGTGTGGATATGCTAATATTCACAACTCTGTCTATGTGTGGACATGCTAACATTCAAAGTCCCATCCAGAAGCAACACAGTCCAACATTCACAATTCTGTCCAGGTGTGGACATGCCAAGATTCAAAGTCCCATCTAGATGCAACGCAGGCCAATATTCACAATTCTGTCTAGGTGTGGACATGCCGACATTCAAAGTCCCATCCAGATGCAACGCAGGCCAATATTCACATTTCTGTCTAAGTGTGGACATGCTAATATTCACAATTCTGTCTAGGTGTGGACGTGCTAATATTCACAATTCTGTCTGAGTGTGGACATGCTAACATTCAAAGTCCTATCTAGAATGCAACACAGGCCAATATTCACAATTCTGTTTGAGTGTGGACATGCTAATATTCACAATTCTGTGTGAGTGTGGACATGCTAATAATCACAATTCTGTCTCAAAGTGTGGACATGCTAATATTCACAATTCTGTGTGAGTGTGGACATGTTAACATTCACAATTCCATCTAGATGCGACGCATGCCAATGTTCACAATTCTATCTAAGAGTGGACATGCTAACATTCACAATTTTATCTAAGTGTGGACATGCTAAAAATCACAATTCCATCTAGATGCGACGCAGGCCAAGGTTCACAATTCTATCTAAGAGTGGGCATGCTAACATTCACAATTCTATCTAAGAGTGGACATGCTAAGAATCACAATTCAATCTAGATGCGACGCAGGCCAATGTTCACAATTCTATCTAAGAGTGGGCATGCTAACATTCACAATTTTATCTAAGTGTGGACATGCTAACATTCACAATTCTATCTAAGAGTGGGCATGCTAACATTCACAATTCTATCTAAGAGTGGGCATGCTAACATTCACAATTCTATCTAAGAGTGGACATGCTAACAATCACACTTCAATCTAGATGCGACGCAGGCCAATGTTCACAATTCTGTCTAAGAGTGGACATGCTAGTATTCACAATTCTGTCTGAGTGTGGACTAGCAAGTGTGGACATGCTAATATTCACAATTCTGTCTGGGTGTGGACATGCTAATATTCACAATTCTGTCTAGGAGTGGACATGCTAATATTCAAAGTCCTATCTAGATGCAACACAGGCCAATATTCACAATTCTGTCCAACTGTGGCCATGCTAATACTCACAATTCTGTCCAAGTGTGGATATGCTAATATTCACAACTCTGTCTATGTGTGGACATGCTAACATTCAAAGTCCCATCCAGAAGCAACGCAGTCCAACATTCACAATTCTGTCCAGGTGTGGACATGCCAAGATTCAAAGTCCCATCTAGATGCAACGCAGGCCAATATTCACAATTCTGTCTAGGTGTGGACATGCCGACATTCAAAGTCCCATCCAGATGCAACGCAGGCCAATATTCACATTTCTGTCTAAGTGTGGACATGCTAATATTCACAATTCTGTCTAGGTGTGGACGTGCTAATATTCACAATTCTGTCTGAGTGTGGACATGCTAACATTCAAAGTCCTATCTAGAATGCAACTCAGGCCAATATTCACAATTCTGTTTGAGTGTGGACATGCTAATATTCACAATTCTGTGTGAGTGTGGACATGCTAATAATCACAATTCTGTCTCAAAGTGTGGACATGCTAATATTCACAATTCTGTGTGAGTGTGGACATGTTAACATTCACAATTCCATCTAGATGCGACGCATGCCAATGTTCACAATTCTATCTAAGAGTGGACATGCTAACATTCACAATTTTATCTAAGTGTGGACATGCTAAAAATCACAATTCCATCTAGATGCGACGCAGGCCAAGGTTCACAATTCTATCTAAGAGTGGGCATGCTAACATTCACAATTCTATCTAAGAGTGGACATGCTAAGAATCACAATTCAATCTAGATGCGACGCAGGCCAATGTTCACAATTATATCTAAGAGTGGGCATGCTAACATTCACAATTTTATCTAAGTGTGGACATGCTAACATTCACAATTCTATCTAAGAGTGGGCATGCTAACATTCACAATTCTATCTAAGAGTGGGCATGCTAACATTCACAATTCTATCTAAGAGTGGACATGCTAACAATCACACTTCAATCTAGATGCGACGCAGGCCAATGTTCACAATTCTATCTAAGAGTGGACATGTTAACATTCACAATTCAATCTAGATGCGACGCAGGCCAATGTTCACAATTCTATCTAAGAGTGGACATGCTAAGAATCACAATTCAATCTGGATGCGACGCAGGCCAATGTTCACAATTCTATCTAAGAGTGGACATGCAAAGAATCACAATTCAATCTAGATGCGACGCAGGCCAATGTTCACAATTCTATCTAAGAGTGGACATGTTAACATTCACAATTCCATCTAGATGCGACGCAGGCCAATGTACACAATTCTATCTAAGAGTGGACATGTTAACCTTCACAATTCCATCTAGATTCGACGCAGGCCAATGTACACAATTCTATCTATGAGTGGACATGCTAACATTCACAATTCCATCTAGATGCGACGCAGGCCAATGTTCACAATTCTATCTAAGTGTGGACATGCTAATATGCACAATTCTGTCTAGGTGTGGACATGCTAACCTTCAAAGTCCTATCTAGATGCAACGCAGGCCAATATTCACAATTCTGTCTAAGTGTGGACAAGCTAATATTCACAATTCTGTCTAAGTGTGGACATGCTAACAATCACAATTCAATCTTGATGCGACGCAGGCCAATGTTCACAATTCTATCTAAGAGTGGGCATGCAAGTATTATGGCACTCTATGTTATTTGTAGGTAAGATAGAGTGGCGGGGGTTTTCTGGGGTAGAGTGATTGCTCTACTCCCCACCCATGCCACACTCACGGTTTTTGTTGGTGTCTGTTGGCTGCTGGCTTCCTTGGCGTCCCCTTGCGGACACCTGCTGACACTTCCTGGAGCCGCCTCTGTTGGAGCCATCCTTGGCCTTGGGGCCCTTAGCCGGGGGCTGCACGGGCAGAGGGCTGCCCTGGGAGGACCAGTGATGAAGGGTGAGAGGACCAATGAGAACGGGCCTGAGCGGGCTGGGAATCGGGAGGGAAGGGAGAACAGGAAGAGGGTGCGGAGTGGGAGCGTGCTGCTGGGGGATCAGAAAGGCCTCTGGATATGGGGTCAGTCATAGAAGGCATATATGTGCACCATGAGCTGAGACCAAACCCTAACAAAAGTACTTAAAGAACATATGACAAGGTTAACGTCTAAATATATAGCACCTTTTCAATGTTAATATTCTGACTGTCAGTGAACAAAACCACCTGCCCTATATATGTCAGTGAGCAAAAAAAAGTGACCCAGACATGTGATGTCATCAATGACATTTGTGACATCATCTTTGATGCTCTGGGTGTTAGTCTTAGCAGTGCATGGTGGTGGTGCGAGTTATGGTTGCTTAGCTTACCATAACTGGTGAATTTCTGCGGGTTTTCGGTTTTACTTGTAAGCATAACGTCCCTGTAACAAAGTTTTTTCACTGAATTTCATAGGTTTTTAGTAGCACAACTTAACCATAACATCCATGTAACAACGTTTTTCACTGAATTTCATAGGTTTTTAGTAGCACAAGTGAACTATAACACCCTTTTAATAAACTTCTTTGTAAATGAATTTCATAGGTTTCTATCAAGAAACCCTTACTTTTACCAATATACCATACAGCGTTCTAAACTCCCTTAACCCATGTTAATAGCCATAGTGTCCGCGGACTGTGTGTTTGTCAGCAGACATCGGGTAAAATCCATACTACCAAAATGCTCAGGGAATATCCCATATTATTTTAGTATACATCAAAGACACTATGGGCCTCATTACGACCCAGGCGGTAATCTCCCGTCATTACCGCCATGGCGTAATGAGCGTTTACGCCGTGGGCCGATGGCGTAAAGAGCGCCACATTACGACCCATCGCGCACGAGCATTACGCCATGGCGGTAATGCAATTAACGCCATGGCGGAAAAGGCCCCTACCGGCACCGTAAAGCGAGCAAGGTGCACTTCCGCCACCGTAATTAGCGGCCACCGTAATTTGCGGTGGCCGTAAAAAGCTGAACCGGAAATAGCGTCATCGCGCCGGAACGGGAAACAGCACGTCGGCCATCTTTAAAAACACAATCCATTGCCATCCTACCGAACAACACCAGATCCAACCCTGACACCTGTCCCAACCAATCACCCACCCATCCAAGTACCCGAAAATGCCTAAAGTTGTAAAGAAGGCATGTGACCGCCAGCGCCAGGAGAGATTCAGCCGGGAGGAACTCTGCATGCTTGCGGAGACCCTGCAAGACAACGCAGGTGTTGTATTCTCCCCGGAAATGACCAGGACAGCGATAGCGAAGAAGAAGGCCATCTGGGCCCTGGTGGCCGAGCGCGTCAGCGCGGTGGGGACCGTACCCCGCACCCCACAGCAGTGCAGGAAGCGCTGGGATGACCTACGCATACGGGTCAGAGCCGTCATCTCTGCAAACCGCAACCTTGCCCTGGGTACCGGTGGAGGGTCGGAATCCCCACTAAAACTCCAACCGTGGGAGGAGATCTGTGCAACCACGATTGGCATGGAATCCATTGAAGGCGTCGGAGGGATGGAAAGGGGAGCTCCGACATCAGGCGATGAAGGTAGGTGCCTCAAACAAGACATGCCATAGTCACTGCAGTCCATTCATGTTTAGCACAAGGTTGCCCTACAGTGTAAATGCAACACATTTCAACACTGCCCATAGCCACATGCGAGCACCACCCTGTATACACTGCTGGCACCCGCATACCTGCATCCACATACCACACTAAAAGGAGACAACCTGCATGGCCCTGCCTGAAATCTGCCTCATCTACTGACCAGAATAATGTCAATCATTGTCATTCCAAAGTCCGCAGACCCATCAATAACGCCCTCCCTCCTTTGCTCCACCACAGGCACAGATTCACACCCCGAGGATCAGGACACCCCTGCGACGAAGAGAGCCAAGAAGGCCATCAATACCGTCCCCGCACCCTCAACCTCAGCTGCAGTGAGGCAGACCCCACAACAAGCAGGACTCACTGCGAGCATACCGGACGTCCCACCGGCAAGCACCCCTGTAGGCAGCAGGCCAGCAGCAGCTGCTCCACCTCTACCGACATTGCCTGCCACAGAAGGCACCGGGTCAGCGGCCAGCAGCAACATCGGTGAGACAGCTGCAATAGCTGCATGTTCAGACTCAGACATGGAGCACGAGGTCAGAAGCCCCACTGACCTACTACATTCCCCCTGTTTCTCAGACGCCAGCCCCCATGAGGATCACACACAGGGGCACACAGAGGTAGAGGAGTGGCCTTCCACCCCGTGCCCAGTCCTCACTCCACAGGAGGGGAGCAGCCCCTCCATCCCACCACCAGCACTGGCCATGGGCCAGCAGGGGCAGCAGTCCCTCGAGGACATCACAGAACGGCAGCAACAACTGTCCACGATGCTGACTGAGCATGCCGCGGAATGTGTGGGGGCTAGGGCAACCATTGAACAGGCCACGGAGACCCTAAGGGCCGAAGTAGCGCAGAGCACTGCCACCCTGAGGGATGCCATGCAGGCCATGTCCAGGGACATCTGTGCTGAACTTGCCGGCTTGCGTCGTGCGCTCACTGAGCACACCCACACCCTACAGGACGTGCATGCACGGGGGCAGGCAGGGACATCCTCCAATGCCAGTTCTGCACAGAGCAGCCCCATGCGACGTTCCGGACGTAACCTGCGCTCCACAGCCAGGGGTGCCCCGGGGGCCGGGAGAGGGGGCTTGTAACAGCCTGTGGCAACTGTCACAGGCATCTGTTGACACCTACATGGGGTGTGTTGGGGTGTGCAGGGGGGCGGTGGGGGTGTGTGTTGGGGTGTGCAGGGGGAAGGTGGGAGGGGGTGTGTTGGGGTGTGCAGGGGGGAGGTGGGGGTGTGTTGGGGTGTGCAGGGGGGAGGTGGGGGGGTGTGTTGGGGTGTGCAGGGGGGAGTTGGGAGGGGGTGTGTTGGGGTGTGCAGGGGGGAGGTGGGAGGGGGTGTGTTGGGGTGTGCAGGGGGGAGGTGGGAGGGGGTGTGTCACGACGTTTCATAGTTTGAATACACTTTTTTCTTTCCGAAAAAGAATTGTGTGGACATTTTCATTGCGTATGTGTGCTTTATTGTTGTACAGTCCACAGTGTGCATGTCCCAGAGCCACACAGTGCCCCAAGTGCAGTCACCATGTGATACACACCAGCCGTGTGTGCTAGAAGCAGTGGTCGATGATACTTTGGCGCATTGCACGCCCCTCCTGTGCATCGCCTCCTCCATGGGGTGCCGCCCCATCTGCACCCTCCTCATCCTCATCGTCAGGTGGTTGCAGTTCTGCGTCAGGGGGCAGGGGCACATTCCGTCCGACGCACATATTGTGTAGCATGACACATGCCATGACGATCTTTGCCACCTTCTCATGGCCATACAGGAGTGCCCCACCAGACCTGCTGAGGCTTCGGAACCGTGCCTTCAATAGGCCGAATGTCTGCTCTATGACCACACGAGTACGTTTATGTGCACGGTTGAAGTCATCCTCGTGCTGGTTCTGTGGGTTCCGGACTGGTGTAAGGAGCCACCTCTTCAGGGGATAGCCTGCATCACCTGTATGTAGGCGAGAATGTATGTGTCAGTCATGTTGTCTGATCAAGAACATGATGTTCCACCATGGCTTGCATCCAACTGTTACTTTGGCTCACTTCTACATGCACTAATTGATTCACACAATGCAACCAGTATATGCTCATGGCTCCCATGGCCTGTTTTGCATGCCATCACCCAATGTATGCAGAGGGGTTGGGTGCATTGTGAGTGCCCATCCTCTGTCTCCGTTCTCTGTGTTACTCACAGCCAGGTGGCGTATGCATCCACCCCCCTTTCAGCCAGGTGGAGTATGCACCCCCCCCCCCTTTCAGCCAGGTGGAGTATGCATCCCCCCCCCTTTCAGCCAGGTGGAGTATGCATCACCCCCCCCCCCTTTCAGCCAGGTGGAGTATGCATCATCCCACCCCCCCCCTTTCAGCCAGGTGGAGTATGCATCCCCCCCCCTTTCAGCCAGGTGGAGTATGCATCCCCCCCTTTCAGCCAGGTGGAGTATGCATCCCACCCCCCCCTTTCAGCCAGGTGGAGTATGCATCGGTACGTCATTCACCTGCCCACTTCCATGACATTGGACTCACCGAGTAGCCAGGATCTTGACCCTGCATGTCGCTCCATGTAGCGTGGTATTGTGGAGTTCCTCAGGACCATAGAATCATGGGTTGATCCGGGGAATCGGGCACAACAATGTGTGATGATCTTGTTGGAGTCACAGACCATTTGCACGTTGATTGAGTGGAACTGTTTCCGGTTGCGGTACGGTACCTCCATGGCACGTGGAACCACCAATTCCACATGGGTGCAGTCGATGGCACCAATGCAACCGGGTATGCCGGCTAGTGCATGGAAACCCACTTTGGTGTTTGCAATCTCCTGGCCAGTCCGTGGTAATGAGATGTGGTCGTCTGTGTGCTTGAGGAGGGCATCGAGCACTTGGATGAGTGTTCGTGAGAATAATGGTTGTGAAATGCCATGCAGGTGCCCCACTGTGTGCTGGTAGGTGCCTTTGGCCAGGAAGTGGAGTACAGACACTACCTTCAGTAGGGGGGGATGGCGGTTGGAGTTTCTATCATGCTGACGATGTCGTTGTGTGTCATGTCTACGATGGCGGTGATGGTGTCCCGGTCCAAACGGTACAGGGTGTGGATCTGCTCAGCAGTGAGGTTGAATGGATTGGCTCTGATGCGTGGGATTGGGGGCTGCCTGCGTGGTGGCACTGGCTGTGCTGGTGGGGCTTGCTGGGCCTGCCTTGCCCTCCTTCTCCTCCTGCGTCTCCTCTGTGCTGCCTGTTGTTGTTGTTGCTGTTGTAGCACATGCATTGCTATCAGGTCCTCCAGCCCCAACATTGCTAGTCGTATTGGTATCATTGTGGAGTGTGACTGGGTGTGGGAAGGGGTGGGGTGTGCTCTTTTTGTACTTCCTGAGTCTGTATTGCCTTCACCTGTGCTGTTTCTGTGCACCTGTGGCAGCTGCATTCACTTAACATGGCCCTTTACGGTTGGTTCGCGATGGCGTTATTAGCACCATGGCGGTAAGGTACTTAATGGGCTGGGTGATGGCGTTAGGTGCATGTCCGCTTGGGTCGGCATTTGCGTACCTTTCCGCCATGGTGCTAAGTACGGTGTGGGCGGTCGCGTGCGTGCACCCTTGGCGCAGTTAGCGGCAGCGTTAACTACGATGCCGCTAATGGCATCGTAGTTAACGGTCACGGGTCATGATCGGACCTGGCGGAAAACGATGGCGGTAACCATTTACCGCCATCGTTTTTCACTTAGCGCCAGGGTCGTAATGAGGCCCTATGGCCCTTATTACAACACCGGCGCTAAACCATGGCGCTATTAGCACCATGGTTGGTGCCGGTGTTGTAACGAGTCCACCATGGTGAAATGGGGAAATACCGCCCCATTCCAAAGTTGGCGGAGCGGTATTTCCCCATTTCACCATGGCCCTTCCCCATTCCCATTTTTGCCCCATAGGGCTCAATGGGAATGGGGAAGGCGGCAATTACGGTACCGCAAATTGTGGTACCGTAATTGCCTGCGAGGTCCCTTTGCGGGTCCCTACTTTAATGGCTGGTCCAGACCAGCCGTTCAGGTCGGGTCCCGTAAAGGGACCTAGTAGTAAGGCGCTAAGTGGTTAACGGCGCCGCAGCTTTTTACGGCAACGTTAACCACTTAGCGCATGGGTCGTAATGAGGCCCTATGCAAGTTAGATAAATAGCACATAGCTAAAGTACAAAGAAATAAAATAATATCTAGTAATTGTGCACTTAACACACCAACGGTGCAATCCCGTAACATATAAAACATTATGGAACATACCAAAAACAAAAATAACCTATGCCTCCACCAGAATTATCTCACAGCTCCTTCATATAAAAACTGTGAACCAACTGTCAATAGCGCACTTTCCAGACCTCTAACAGCCCAACTAATCAACAAATTGATCAGTGCACTACATTTATTCCTAAAGCAGAGCACGTTTAGACTGCAGTAAAAAAAAAGTTATCTTTTTTTACTTAGAAATGTCTAACACCTTGGTCTTGCCTGAAGAACATTTTCTTCGTTATGAAATGACTGGAGACAATCATACTATTAGTACACAATGCATTTTGGAAATTAAGAAAATTGATACACATTGTACTACACATATTTGACAAATTTTGTTCTTTAACAGTACATACAGAAAATAACAGCAATACCAAAGAAACAAAGAATCATGTACAAGTAAAAGAACATTTCACAGAAGAAACAGACACTGTGGAAAATCATCTACAGCATTTAGAACAAAAAATAGATCTATTAATGACCAATTTCATTATTTTGAAGAACTTTGTAGAAAACCATATCATGGAAAAAATTGAGTATCACTGTCCTACGTACATCAGTACCCCTTCTCTATGCCCCAGTCAACCATCCCCAAAAACTCCCCATCAACAAAAACGGTATGATGAGATCTCAATCCCTTCCTCCCCTAACACCCAACCTCTAGGAAACCCTAATTCCCCTATATATGTCTCCATTTCTGCTTCCCCCTCTCTTTTATAATTTAAATTAAATATTAGTGTGTGTAAATAAAGTTATATGTATACTGTTTCTGTATGTGTCTCTTTTTAAAAAAAAAGCTTGTTTGGTAGTCCGCGGACAGCGCGACTGTCCGCAATGTCCGTAATTAACCACAATGGGGGTGTCCTAAGGACACTATGCATGTTCGTACTGTTCCCAATCAAAATGCGGGTGTCCATAGGACACAGAACCTCTTCGTCTGTCTACATTTGATCAAAATGGGGGTGTCGATAGGACACATGACCTGTCCGTCTGTCCGTAATTAACCAAAATGGGGGTGTCCTAAGGACACTATGCCTGTTCATACTGTTCACAATCAAAATGGGGATGTCCATAGGATACAGAAACTGTTCGACTGTCCGCAATTAACCAAAATGGGGTGTCCTAAGGACACTATGGGCCTCATTACACGGTGCGCGGTAAAAAACGGCCTTTACCGGCATGGCGCTATTAACGTGTCCGCCTTGCAAGAGCCCGCTATTTGCGTACCATTACGAGTTACGAGTACGCGGACCCGAACATAGCGCCATGCCGGTAATGACCCTACCGCCATGCCGCTAAAGACCCCAAAAAAAACCTTAGCAGCACAGACGAAAGCGCTGATAGCACTTCCGACCTCCTGCAACACACAAATAGCGGTCACCGCTATTAGCGGTCGCCGTTAAATAGCAGACCCGGAAATAGGGTCATCTCACAGGAACAGCAAAGAGCACGGCAGCCATCTTTAAAAACACAATCCATTGCCATCCTCTGCCCCCAGGACCTGTTTCCACACCAGTGCCATCACAAAGCCTCAAGGATACCTCATAATGCCAAAGGCAATCAAGAAAGGGGCAGACCGCCAGCGTAAGGAGGAGTTTACGAATGAGGAGCTGATAATGCTGACAGAGACCCTTGCAGCAAACTCTGATGTTGTCTTTGCCAATGACATGCGGCGGGAGACCCTGATTAAGAAAAAGGCCATCTGGGCAGAGGTTGCCCTGAAAGTCAGTGCAGTGGGCACCACCACCCGCACCGTCAGGGAGTGCAGGAAGCGGTGGGACAATCTCCGCCTCCGGGTCCGCAGCATACTGTCTGCGAACCGTAAGCTGGCCATGGGCACAGGAGGTGGGGCTGATTCTCCCATGAAACTCAAGGAGTGGGAGGAGACCTGCGCCAGCACGATTGGCGTAGAATCCATCGAGGGAGTCGGGGAGATGGAGTGTGGTGCGGCCACAACATCAGATGGAGGTGAGTGTACACATGAAACAATGCACTGTGAATGGTGAGGCACCCCCCAAATGTGAGCCCAGAATCACCTCATGGATGCGGCCACAAACATACATGCACCCAACCCTGCCCATGTGAGTGTGACATCCCAAAACACACACACATGCACGCATCACCACAGACAAGTGCCACACAGACCCATGCATGGATGACCCACTCAACAGCCCCATGACCTGAATGCCCACTAATGAAGTCCCAATGCACAGAACAGCATGATGAACTGAATCTGCATGACGCACGTTGAACCATCACCAATGCCATCCCCCTCTTTGTCCCCCACAGGCTCACAGACCGACAGCAAAAACCGGCCACAGCGACTCAGGCTCCCCCTGCCAAGAAAAAACCCAGGGCACAGGAGACAGGGGACACCCCCACCACATCAAGGGGCACAGGGAGGAGTGAGCACCTGCAGAGGGGCAAACATAGCAAGAGTGCCACTGTATCAATACCTCAATCTACGGCTGCAACAATTGCCACACCCACTGCTGTGATCCCCCCAACACAGGTTACACCCACGGAGGACCCACCCTCCGCTGCCCCAGTTCAACTGGTGAGGCAGCAGCCACAGCAACGGTGTCTGATGTGGAGGACCCCAGTGAGTTCCCCATGAAAATGCACACCCCCAGGGAAGCCCAGAAGCAAGCCCACGGCCAACACCACGATCCAGTATCCATGGCCAGTCTGGTGAGGAGACCACGGCAGGGTGCTGGAGCCCACCGGTGGCCTCACCTGATGGCGGAGACATAGAGGAAGGTGCAGCATCAGGCAGTGCCAGGAGGGGACATTACAGTGCTGGTTGGCCAGCATGTGGATGAGGCTGCCCGTCTGAGAGGGGAGGTCACGGAGAATGCTAGGCACACAAGGGAGGCGATGGAAGCCTGTACCAACAGGCTGTGCGAGGAGATGGCCCAACTGAGGCAGGTCCTCATGCAGGCGCATAGCGGACACGATGGACCGCCAGTACCCACCACCACCACAGGGACAAACAGGCCCCTCATCCTCTACAAGTTCGAGGCAGACAAGCCCCCGCCGCCGCATCTTGCGCACCATGAGGCGCACACCCTCCCAACACCCTAATGGTGGTGGTGGGAATGGAAATTAGGGACAGCAGGGTCTAGCTGGCACATGTGCAGCAGGACACCAACGTTGTGCAAGCCACACATGGGGTTGTGGTGGGGGTAGGGGGGAAAGGGTGTTTTGGGAGTGTTGTGGGGGGAGGGGGAAAGGGTGTTTTGGGAGTGTTGTGGGGGGATGGGGGAAATGGTGTTTTGGGAGTGTTGTGGGGGGGAGGTGTGGGGGAAAGGGTGGTGGCATAGTTGGGGAAATGCACTTTTTCATCTCATTATATCTTCAATACACTGGTGACTAGTTAAAACACAGGCTTGGACTTCTTCATTGTGTATGTGTACTTTATTGGGGACAGGGACCATTGTGCGCTTCACCACAAACACCAGTGCACTAATACCCATATCCATCCTACAGAGTTGAACCATGTGCCTCAGAATGTTTGGTTGATCAGATGCTGATGCACATCGCGTCCCTCCTGGGCATCGCCTCTTGCATGACCTGCATCCCCGTCCCCTCCGTCCTCATCACCATCATCCTCCTCATCAGGTGGTTGCATTTCAACATCAGGGGGCAGTGGCACATTCCGTCTGATACACATATTGTGCAGCATGACACATGCCATGGTGATCTTGGCCACCTTCTCATGGCCGTACAGGAGAGCCCCACCCGACCTGCTTATGCACCGGAACCGTGTCTTCAAAAGTCCAAATGTCTGCTCAATCATGACGCGGGTATGGGTATGTGCACGATTGTAGTACTCTTCGTGCCTGTTCTGTGGGTTCCGTACAAGGGTAAGGAGCCGCCTCTTCAGGGGATAGCCGGCATCAACTGTATGGGTGGAAGAATGGGGACATGTTACTGTTCACCTCAAAGTGCAACCTTTACATATCACAATAATCAACTTGGCATTGTGATTGACATCCACGAATCCCAGCATGCATGCTGACGATCTGTGTAACTGCAATGTGCAAAGGTGAGCTCGTCCCTGCAAGTGGACATTCCCCATGCATGCCTCCGACAGTCATTGACATGTCCTGGGTGAGGACAGGTTTTAGGTGTCCCTGGGCCCAGGCAAATTTGGTACCACACTGCAGGTGTACTGCCATTCTGACATCGATGTTGCCATGCTGTGAAGCATCACCTCAGTGGTGGTATAGGGGTGTGGGTCAGTGCAATGGCTAGGGGTGATCCCTTTGCATGCATTCAAGGGCGCATTGCTGTATTGATGTTGTGCAGTGCTAATTTTCTATTGCTATGTTGACGCCATGTTGCTGATTTGTGTAATATGTGGTGTGGCATGATGTGCAATGTGGATGTGGATGGATGTGTCATATTTGGCATCTTGGCTAGTTCTCAATGTTGTGCAGCTTCAAATTGCATATGGGTTATTTTCCCAGTACATTGTGGCCTTCCCTGATGGACATTGGCTTTCATATGTATGTCCATTTGTTCTACGGACGACAGTCAACACCCAGTTGGAGTATGTATCCCCCCCCCAATCACACCCAGTTGGAGTATGTATCTCTCCTCCCCAATCACACCCAGTTGGAGTATGTATCTCCCCCCCCATCACACCCAGTTGGAGTATGCATCTCCCCCCCCCAATCATACTGCCATGTGCTTGCCCTGCTACTCACCAAGTAGCCACGAACGTTGTCCGGCTTGTCGCTCCATGTAGCGTGGTATCGTTGAGTTCCACAGGACCATTGAATCATGGGTTGATCCGGGATATCGGGCACAACAATGTGCGATTATCTTGTTTGCGTCACATACCATTTGGACATTGATAGAGTGGAATTGCTTTCTGTTTTGGTAGACCACTTCATTGTGATGTGGGACCACCAATTCCACATGGGTACAGTCGATGGCCCCAATGCAACTTGGGATGCCTGCCAGTGAATAGAAGCCAACTTTGGTGTTTGCGATCTCCTGGGCAGTCCGTGGCAGGGATATGTGTTCACGTGCGTGCTTCAGGAGGGCATCAAGCACCTGGTTCAGCGTGCGTGAGAATACTGGTTGTGAGATGCCATGCATCTGCCCTACTGTATGCTGGTAGGTGCCTGTGGCCAGGAAGTGGAGCACAGTCACCACCTTCAGTAGAGGGGGAATGGCAGTTCGGATGTCTATGAGGCTCACAATGTCGTCATGTATCATGTCCTCGATGCTGGTGATGGTATCCCGGTCCAGACGGTATAGGGTGTGTATCTGCTCAGGGTTTAGGTTAAATGGACTGGCTCGGATCCTGGGGATTGGTGGCTGCCTCTGTGGTATTACTAGGTGCCCTGGTGGGGCCTGCTGCGCCTGTCTCGCCCTCCTCCTCCTCCTGCATCTCCTCTGTGCTGCCTGTTGTTGTAGGTGCTGCAATGCAATCATGTCCTCCAGCCCATGTAATTCTGCTAGTATTGGAACCATCTTAGTGTGGGAAGGGGTGTGGGAAGGGGTGTGGTGTGCTCCTTTTGTGCTGCCAAAGTCTCCATTGCCTCCACCTGTGCTGATTGTGTCCACCTGTGGCAGGTGGGAACACTGCTCATTTCTATTAACGGGTGGTTCGCAATGGCGGTATTTACGCCATGCCGGTATGGGATTATGGGGGCTATTCCATGCCGCTATTAGCCCATCCACATGGCTTGCGATAGGGTGCTAATAGCGCCATGCCGCTATTTACGAGATGAGGGGTCACGCGCCCGTGGACTAGCTGCTATTAGTGGCACCGTTCTTAGCGGTGCCGCTAATGGCGGTTGGCTTGTTCGTAATCCCTTACCGGTATCGTTATTTCCTTACCGCCATCCGTGTAATGAGGCCCTATACCTGTTCGTAATGTCCGCAATCAAAATGGGGGTGTCCTTAGGACACAAAACTTGTCCGCCTCTCCGTAATTAACCAAAATGGGTGTGTGCTAAGAACACTTTATCTGCCTGGGCTGTCTGAAATCAAAATGGAGGTGTCCATAGAACACCGAGCCTGTCCTAATGTCTGCAAAATTGTGATGTACCTTTAATTAGTTTGTGGACCCCAACCTGTCCGGCGGACACTTGTGCGCATGCGCATCACACCCTCGGGGTCCTATGAACATCGTGCCTGTCCATAACTGTCTGCCGCACGTGTGGCGCACTTTTAGTTAGTGCAAGGCCCCATATCCTGTCCGTAGAATACCCACACACATGTGTACAACTGATGCCGTGCAATGGGTGTCCTACAGACAGCCGTCCCATTCACGAACGTGTCCGCGACGTCATCATGTGACTGCACCAACGCTGAGCGTAGGCCCTTGTTCGCGAATACTGTCTGGGCCCCCGGACACCCAAAAAGTGATTTTTGGGGCAATCCAACGTGTTTTACTGTGAAACCTCACCCTTGCACATGTCCCAGACCATGCCTCTGACGATCTGGATACTTTTTGGAACTTTTTGATCCCTTTTTGGTGTTCGAAGTGACTGCGAACAGCACGGCTGTCCTCGAAGCGCTCCCCAGCACCCCTATAAAAGGCCACACCCCAGAGCTGCTTCTCATCCTGTTTTTGGACTTTCAGGACAGACACTGCTCCACATTGCTAAGACCTCAGATTCAGACAAAATGTAAAATATATATTCCACCTGCTGTTTGAAAGTGAACTAGCAATTGTATGTTACGGAGTTGCACACACATTAAAAACAGGTGCCAATTTTCAAAACATTTCTGCTATGCAGCTACTTCAAAAGGTGCAAGAGAAAGATGAAGTTTTACAGTCCAGTATTACAAATCTTTTGGCAAACATGCATGGAACAAAAGAGTACTGGTTTCGACGTAAAGCAGATGAACAATGTATGCTTCGCAACCTTGGTCCAACCACATGGTTTGTCACTTTAAGTTGTGCAGATTACGCATGGGAAGACTTGCACGACTTCCTAAGCATAGCTAACAAAAACAAAGCAGGTAATGACATAAAAACACCAGGAGAACTCTGTTCTCTGGATCCAGTAAACATTTCAAGGTACTTCATTTGTAATAAAACAGTTCCTCCCCTCGGAGAACTAGAACACTTCTTTTGGAGAAAAGAATATCAAGCCAGAGGAGCACCACACATCCACATGCTTTTGTGGATTACAAATGCGCCAGAATTTGGTCAAGACAGTGATGCCACTGTTTTGGACTTCATTCACAAATATGTCACATGTGAAATTTCTTCAGAAACTTCAAAGAGTGACCTACATGCCCAAATTTTGCAATTTCAAAAACACAAATGTGGCAAAAGGGAAATATTACACCAAATGCTGCTTTGGTTTCCCTAGACCAGTTTCAGCAACAGGCCAAGTGAACAGCTTCATGTCTTCAATTAGACACAGTGTGTGTGAAAGGTAAATCACCTAAGAACACATACAACATAAAAGAACCAACGCATCAAAGTACATCAATTACTACAATACAATCATTGCCCTCCTATGGAATGCAAATATAGATGTGCAGTAGATTGTAGACAATTCCACTGTAGTTGCACGATATGTTACAGCCTACTTAACTAAAGCAGAGAAAACAGAGCTAAAACACCTCTGAGATGAGATATCATCTGACAAAACACTGACACAAAAATTGTACATCTTCGGTATAAAAATGCTATCCCATAGAGAATGTGGCTGCTACGAAGCCGCAGACCATTTAACCGGCACCACCTTATATGGGAAATCTGAAAACACAGTCTGGCTAAGTCTTGGTCCTGCTGCATCCAGAAAAAGAGTTCTTAAATCATACCAAGATATAGAAACAATAGCCAAAAACAATCCAAACAGCCAGGACATTCTGAAAAACAACGTATTAGACATAAACTACCCAAACAGAAGTACTGCTTCGGTGGAAACAATGTGCCTATACCATATAGCCCAAAACTTCTCATACAAAAATAATATTAAACCAGATGAGAAAAATGGTAAATACATAGTGAAAGGTTGTGAGCGCAGCCTAGTTAAACTTACCAAAGTCAACCTCATTAATCATATGAAGCTATCTTTAAAAACTCCTCAGCATAAAGAACTATACTACATGTGCTTACTCCAACTTTTTAAACCATGGAGAAAGGAAGAAAATGTATTAGACACCCATGACTCCTATGAAGATGCTTTCAATGCAACTGAAAGCACCATAACAGACATTGGGCCTCATCACGACTTGGGCGGTAACGGTAATGCTATTAGCGTGGGCGGTATTAGCCCTACCGCCAAACTCCCCGGCGCTAATAGCGCCGGATCATGAGTTCGGCAGTAATGTAAGCCCCCATTCCCCACTGAGCCCATTCGGGAATGCCCCATTCCCCATTGGGCTCAATGGGGAATCTTCATGCTAATACCGCCGGTGGATTTCCCGCCGGTGGCAATAGCGAGAATTTTTGGCGGATTTGCCCCCAGCTCAGAGCTGGGGTGAAATCCGCCGAAGCCCTGATTCGGCAGACCCTGAAATCCGGCGGTAATAGCGCTAACGCCGGATTTAAGGGTTACCGCCGAAGTCGTGATGAGGCCCATAAACTTTACACACTGCAAAAATATGTTGGACAATGAACACCATTTCAAGAACAACTAAATATAGACACTCCTGAGACCAGTCAACCTTCTCTAACAGGAAGCCAAGAACCTCTTGGACAACCACTTATAGCAGTTGAGGAAGAATTAGCCATGACAGAAGTAGAAAACAGCATGTATCAGTATGAGAAATCTACAGAACACTTTGCTCTAATGAAAACACAACTAAACAATGAGCAGCGTAGCATTTTCCTAGAAGTAACAAAAGAAAATGAACATGGTATACAGCACAAAAGTAAAACTTGTACCTGTCAAGACTATAAACCTATACTGCTCTTTGTAAGTGGTCAAGCTGGTTCATGCAAAACATTCTTAATAATAATCATCAGAATATTCCTCCAACAATTAACAAACAACAAGCTTTCAGCAGTTGTAACTGCCCCCCACAGGATTAGCAGCCTACAACATAAGTGGTGTCACTTTTCACCGATTGCTACTTCTGCCAGTAGAGCACCACAACAAATTAGACTACTACAAACTTTCAGAAGAAGCTGCTATGGAGCTACGCAGAGTTTTAAAACAAATGAAAATGCTCCTAATAGATGAGGTGGGCATGGTCTCCAACCTAATGTTGGCTTTGATTGACCGCAGATTGCAAGAGGTCCTTAAAACAGACTCCAAACAACTCTTTGGTGGAAAACATGTTATTGTTTTTGTAGATCTTCTTCAATTAATACCTGTCAAAGGATAACCTATTTTTAAAACCTTAGGACACAAACTGTGCCGTAAAACTCTAGGCAGCATAGAAAATGTAAATCTCGGGCAACATTTCCAATACAAAGAACTAACAGAAAACATGCATCAGTATGCAGACCTCACCTATGCCAACATTTTGAAAGGTATTCGGATTGGTATACTATCTAAGGAAGCACAATCTATCTTGAATACTAGATGCATCCATGACCTATACAGCCATAACACATGTTCTACAGATGTCATGGAACAATTAGCACACACAAATCTAAACTTTATGTCCTTAATGCCAACTCCTGCAAGCTGTGCAAAATTCAGTGAAACAAAAAAAAAATGCAACCACTTGTACAAATTAACTCCATAGACAAACTGGACGTGCACGGTATGACACTACCTATGTGTCAACAAGCCACAGCACGACTAAATACCTTAGACACAGCTGGCTTAGACAAAATATTAACACTGTGTTTAAATTGTAGAGCGATGCTGAAGTGTAACCTTGATGTGAACCTTGATATGGAACAAGGTTTAGTTAATGGAGCACTGGGCACAGTTGTAGGCTTCCAAACATATGCACGTGACAACAGCATTCAGTTTGTCAATGTTCACTTCGACAAACTTTCAGAAGTTAAAAAAATAGGACACTCAACAGCCCGATTCCTTCTTTTCAAAGACATGTATGTACGCAGAGAACAGTTTGCACTGTCTCTAGCATATGCAGTCACCATTCATAAATAGCAAGGTCTAACTCTAGATCAAGCATTGATTGATATTGGCAGCACAGTTTTTAAAGAAGGCATGAGTTATGTAGCACTATCATGCCTACGTAGACTTGAAGGACTACTTCTAGTCAACTTTGATGCAAGTAAAGTCAATGCAGACATTCCTTGTACCGTAGAGTACAATAGACTACGTGCACTCTACACACCCCATCTCAAAATGTACCCTGTTCCTCAAAAACACAAACTTTGTAAAAGAAAACCCAAGCAATCAGAACTTACAAAGGATCTTCCAATAGTACCCCCAAAGAAATTGAAATCAGCTAATACTCCATCTACTAACAAAACACAAAAGGATATACTGAAAAATCAAATGCATACCCAACTCCTCAAACAAAAACTACCTCTGCAAAGAAATCTCATGGACTTCCATCAAATGACACAGACACAGAACTGCCTGGTCCATTCAAGTTTTCCAATACAACTGGTGTACATTGCTATGCAAATGTAGCAATCAATATTCTGTTCCAATTGCCACCAATTCTTGAAAACATTTACTTAAATGGTGCAGACCAGTTTGTTTGCAAATGTTATTCCTTCACAGAAATGCAACAAACAATCCTAACAACACTTACCGTGTTTCTGGAATAGGACAGGACTTAGACTACTGTGCAGCAATGGTGAAATTCACAATAAACACCCAAGAGGATGCACAAGAATTTCTAATGTACTTACTGCAAGTACTAGAAAACACAAACGTACCTATAAATGAAATCTTCCAAATTTCATAAAAGTGGAAACATACATGCGCTCTCTGCAACCATGTAGTGCAGGAACAAGTCCCTAACGATCACTTTGTGTATGTATCCATACCTAACTGTGAATCCATTCCATTTCAACAGCTAGTACAAAATGCAAACCATGGCATGTTATGTACTCCTTACAATTCCGATAATCGTTCCACTTTACACATACAATCGCATAGCCAATACCTAATAATAATGCTTTTACGTTACAATGCAGATGGTACCAAAAACAACTGCAAGCTTATTAGCTTCACACATGGGCTAGTATCACTTGGCAAGAAAACCTTCACAACAGTAGGCATAATCTACCACACAGCCACCACAACCAATGCAGGTCACTATACTGTATACATTAAAAATAAATGTGGATGGTTTGAATGCAATGATACGTCCATTAGTCTAAAACAAAGATTACCAGCAAATCTCGCAAATGCCTACCTAATATTCTTGAAACCAAAATGTACTCACTAATCCACAAAAGAAGAATAACTTTCAAAAATCCATTCTATGAGCAACTACAAAGTGTCCTGAAAGCAACCACAGATAGATTAACACAACAGGAGTGATAGATTAATGCAACAGGAGTACACAGTACTAAAAAGTGTAAATGTACCAACAAAAATATCCTGCAAAACTACAAAACTGTAAATAGTTAGAATACGCCAACAGGTATCTAACTGCAACTATAGTACTTCAATATTTCTTCCAGCAATCAATCTGCCAAAAGAACTGCAACCATAGTACTTCAATATTACTTCCATCAATAAATCTACCGAAAGCACCTTCAGGTGCCACACTACTACAAACAACCCTCAACAACTTCTAAACTATCAACAGTTATAATACGCGAACAGGTATCTAACTACCCCCACCATTCTCAATATTACTTAAAAATCTTCAACAACAACCAAAAACAAAGAAATACTGCTAAATAGAACAAAAAGATAAACAGTTAGAATATGCCAAATGGATTCTAACTACAACCATAGTAATAACAATTCCAAAAAGGAAATAACCTCAACTATTGCTATAAATAGTGCTCATTTCACTAAACCAAACTAAAGAATTTAACAAAAATTAAACATAGAAAGTTTTTTTTTAATCCTGCGTGGATGTTTTTTTCTCCTACCGACCCAATGATTATGCTAAAAAAACACAGGAACTAAGCAGATTGCACAGTACACTTGTTTAAAGCATAGTACCAGTTAAGTACTAACTATGATGGTCAACAAACTATACAAATGTCTACAATGTAATGCAATGCAACCTTACAAAGTAACTACCCTAGCACGCTATATTTTCTTTTATCACAGACAATGAAAGTAAAATGTGTAAAACAATAAAAAGAATGCAGAGACCCTCAACAAAACAACCAGTAAGTATACAATTAATGATGTCACACTTCTTTATAATTTCAAAATATGTATTCTCTACATATAATTCTCCAATCCTTATACCAGCATGGAAATGTTGACTACATGGCTGTATTATGCTGCAGTGGTTGTAGCCAGTGCATGGAGTCTTGGGTGCATGGCCCTGACCGCAACCACCGCTGCATAACACAGCCATACACACAAATATCTACCTAGTTACCACAGTACAAACACATAAACCATATACTGCACTCATATACCCTAATAACCCCTGCTTACAATCACTAAAGGAACTGTTTGCCTGAGGATCTGTCTGCGAACAGTCGACATCTCCGCGAACACCGTATACATACCAGTGCCATATCGCACTTGAACAAATGCACCTTATGATCCACCTTCCACTCCCCCACCATTTCCAGCCCTCCTTCCCAACACAAAATTACCAAAACATGTTTTTAAGGCCCTTTCACTGCCGCACTGTCCACGGATATCTGCAAACACAAGATAGCGGGCGTTTCTCAAAATGATGACGCCCTTCACGCTTCCCTCCAGCCAATCAGCGACTGCGTCAGGTGTCTGCCGACATGTTGTAAAGCGCTCAACCAATCGGTGTCCTGTCCGCAGACCGAACAGGGAAAAAAAATCTACTGGACGGATTTATACCAAATTTACAAATGCACGCTTACAAGATCAAGCCGCCACTCCTGCCGCCAATTTGGTGATAATATGTCCAGCGGTTTGGGCTCTAGGCGTGCGCAAAGTTTTTATCCCAATATGTCTCATAAAAAAAAATGTTGTGACACCCCTACAGCTTTCTCTACAGCTTTTCCACCCCTTGACGAAACCTCACCAAACTTGGCAAAATAAATCCAACTACTTTTTTTTGCAAAGTTTGGTGAGGATTCGTCCACAGGGAGCAAAGTTATAAGCTGGCCAAAAAGTGCTCTCCCTATGTGTTGAGCAATTTAACCATAACTACTGGGCCACTACCGCTACCAATTTATGGACAGAAATGTTTATTTTCAGGACCCTGTGTTTGGTTGTTATGCAGGTTTAATATGTTGATGCTGACTCTATATTTTTATGTTTATTACAGAAATGGCTCTTAACAATTGGATATTGCAACAGGGACCTTCTGGAAACCCAGCCTGCAGTGGTAGCAACTCAGGGCGTTGGAATGGGGCAGCCTGATGTTTCTGGATCAACAAACCTTGGATCTTTTAACGACACAGGACAGGGTCTAATGTTTTTCTTACAGCAGCAAGGGCCGATGGATTTGGGGACCCCGCCAACACAGATGTCTTTTGTGAAATCATCACTGGTCCCGCTTGGTTCTGGAGTTTTTTTTAACGCTGGCCGGAATGTACAGGGGCATAATAAGTGATCAAAAAGTCTCCAAGGGGCAGGGTGCTTTGTGTGGATTAGCAAATTCTGAATGTTTTGAGAACACAGGGAAGGGTTTGCCTGTCTCTACTGGATCTCTTGCGGGTGCTGGGATGGAGCCTGTTTTGCACGGATCAACAGTTTTGGAATGTTTCAATGACCCACGGATGGGGTTCAACAGGTTTACCAGCGGTAAAGCCCAATGGATCTGGGGGGCATATGCCGCAGAGTTCTTTTGTGAATTCATCAACGGGCCCGCCTGGCTCTTTTGGGATCAACAAATCATGAATGTTTTAAACGGCCCAAGGATGGGTGGTCCACTGTGTTTGATGCATCAGCAAGGGCCGATGGATTTGTGGGGTCCCAACGCTAGGGAATTGTTTTGTAATTTCATCAGTAAGCATGACTGGATTACAGCTTGCACCCATTGGAGTTGCTTTTTGTTGTTGTTTTTGATTCATCCAGAGGGGCCTGAGGAATGTCTGGGGGGCCCCGAAACATGGAGTATTTCTTTTTGTTTTTGATTCATCCAAGTGGCCTTAGGAGTGTCTGGGGGCATCTGAAGCATGGAGTTCTTTTGATTCATCCAGTGGGCCCAATACCCCAACGAGGAGAGTAGTTCTTTTATTTTTTAAAACATGTCATGACCCTGCTAACAAATGCCAACCCAATGTTTTTACAGGTGTGATCAGTGTTTTTACAGGTGTGATGGGATGCTATATGCTGAATGATTCATCATAACTTCTAAAGCAATGTTGTGTGTGATATATAATACATGTGTTTTATACAGTTTTCAAGATGTATACTGCATCATGTCTTTTATTTACAGCTTTATTTTTACAATTCAGTGTAAATTTCCATGTAGCGCTAGAGCAGAAAATAGAAATGCACAGATATAGTAATGTTTATTTTATCAACTTTTAGACACTTGAAAGGCTAGCCATCTACTGTGATTTAAACTCACCTGAGAAGCTTGCACATGGATATCTGTACATACTTCGCTACTGCGAAGGTATTTGTTATTATGGATACCAGGCTACAACACCCATTTGTGTGTGTGCTGGCCGGTCCCTGTAGCTGCGGGAAGAGTTACTTTGTCAAAAATGTTTTAGAAAATGCCCACAGCCCGATATCAAATGCCCCCGAAAATATTGTTTGGTTTTACAGTTACTGGCAACCTCTTTACAACACCCTACAACGGCAGTTTAAATACCTTGGGCCTCATTACGACCCGGGCGGTAAGTGAATATCGATGCCGTTAAAGGATTACCGGCATCGCTTACCACTCCGAACAATCATGACCCACCAATCTGCTATTAGCGGCACCGTAATTAACGGTGCCTCTAATAGCGGCATGGGCGCGGGCACGCGTCCCTTCATGTCGGCAATACCGGCATGGCGTAAACAGGAGGACATCACAAGTCAGGCGGCCATGCAAATAACGGCCTACTGAAGGCCGAAAAGTACCTTACCGGCATGGAGCAAATACCGGCATGGCAGACCACCCGTAAACGGCCATGTGCAGTGTTCCCAACTGCCACAGGTGCACACAATCAGCACAGGTGGAGGAAATATAGACTGGGCCAGCACAAAAGGAGCACACCCCACCCCTTCCCACACCCAGTCACACACCAATATGATTCCCATACTATTAGCAATGCTGGGGCTGGAGGACATGATTGCAGTGGAACTCCAGCTACAACAACAACAACAACAACAACAACAACAACAGGCAGCACAGAGGAGACGCAGGAGGAGAATGAGGGTTAGGCAGGCCCAGCATGCCCCACCAGTACAGCCAGTGGTATCACGCAGGCAGCCCCCAATCCTTCACATCAGAGCCAGTCCATACAACCTAACCCCTGAGCAGATCCCCACCCGGTACCATCTGGACCGGGACACCATCAGCACCATTGTGGACATGACACATGACGACATTGTCAGCCTGATTGACACCATCAGCACCATTGTGGACATGACACATGACGACATTGTCAGCCTGATTGAAATACGCACCGCCATCCCACCCCTACTGAAGGTAGTGTCTGTGCTCCACTTCCTGGCCACAGGCACCTAGCAGCACACAGTGGGGCACATGCATGGCATATCACAACCATTATTCTCACGTACGCTGAACCAAGTGCTTGGTGCCCTCCTGAAGCACACAGGCAACCACATTTTCTTACCATGGACAGCCCAGTAGATCTCAAACACCAAAGTTGGTTTCCATTCACTGGCTGGCATCCCTGGTTGCATTGGCGCCATCGACTGCACCTATGTGGAATTGGTGGTCCCACATGCCATGGAGGTAGCGTACTGCAACCATAAATTATACCACTCCATCAACGTGCAAATGGTATGTGACTCAAACAAGATCATCAGACATTGTTGTGCCCGATTTCCCGGATCAACCCATGATTCAATGGTCATGCAGAACTCCACGATACCACGCTACATGGAGCGACATGCAGGGCAGAGATCCTGGCTTCTCGGTGAGTTGCATGTTAGGCTCATGGAAATGCGATGTGGGTAGATGATTGGGGGAGAGATGCATACTTCACCTGGCTGAGATGAGGGGAGAGAGATGCATACTTCACCTGGCTGAGACGGGGGGGGAGAGATGCATACTTCACCTGGCTGAGATGGGGGGGAGAAATGCATACTTCACCTGGCTGAGATGGGGGGGAGATGCATACTTCACCTAGCTGCGAGTGCCTGAAGGAATGGACCATGCTTATACCCCAAAGCAGGCTAGACCGGACCTGACACCTGACCACATAATGCAAGATGTAAGTTGCCCTACCATGTAAATGAAGCAGTGTTACAACCATTCCATAGCCATCACCATGTGCGCTGTGCTCAATCAGACCGTATCCCCTGCAACACAATGCAGCTACAAGCAATTAGTAAGGCCAATACACAGCACCAAATACCATCAACAGAAAGGACAGTCCTCCATTACTACGTACAAAGGAGTCACATGAGGGCCAAATAGATTAATACAACACTACACTGACACAGAGGTCCAACAAAACTGCATGTCCCCATTTGTTGTGCATAGTGAGATCATCATGAGGCTGCCATCAACGGTGACAGGATGAAAGCATACAAATGACTGCACATCAGTCAGATCATGGGAACAACTGGCGTGGACTAACACAGTGCATGAGCACTCACAAGGAATAGGACTCCCCTGCGTCCACTAGACGATGGCACGCACACCTGTCCATAAGAGGAATACACACATAGTAGTCACATCGTGTGTCTCCATTCATGCATGGAAATGTAGTTGCAATCACGAAATAAATGCATGCTATGGTGTCATAGATACAGGTCCCATATGATGTGATGACTTATACATATACATTGTTGCCCACATGCAGGTGATGCAGGCTATCCCTTGAAGAGGTGGCTCCTTACCCCAGTCTGGAACCCACAGAACAGGCACGAGGAGGACTACAATCGTGCGCATACACGTACCCGTGTGGTGATTGAGCAGACATTTGGCCTCTTGAAAGCACAGTTTCGCTGCCTCAGCAGGTCTGGTGGGGCACTCCTGTACGGCCATGAGAAGGTGGCCAAGATCGTCATGGCATGTGTCATGCTACACAATATGTGCATCAGACGGAATGTGCCTCTGCCCCCCTGATGCTGAACTGCAACCACCTGACGATGAGGATGAGGAGGGTGGAGATGGGGCTGCACAGGAGGGACGTGCCATGCTTCAGACTCTGATCAACCAATGTTTCTAGCAAACATGGATGGGGAGTGTGACATGGAGGTGGCACTCAGGGCACTGGGTGTGTCAGGGAAATGGACACTGTAGACTGTTCACCAATAAAGCACATGTACACAATAAGCAATGTCCGCACATGTGAATTATGATTTCCCAACAGGTGTATTAAAGAAATATAACAAAGTGCACAAGCCCTCCACCCCACACACCCTCTCCCCCCTCCCCCCTCAACTCCCCCACACGCCCTCTCCCCCTCCCCCCTCAACTCCACCATACGCCCTCTCCCTCCTCCCCCTCAACTCCCCCACACGCCCTCTCCACCCTCCCCCCTCAACTCCCCCACACGCCCTCTCCCCCTCCCCCCTCAACTCCACCATACGCCCTCTCCCTCCTCCCCCCTCAACTCTCCCACACGCCCTCTCCCCCCTCCCCTCTCAACTCCCCTACACACCCTCTCTTCCCTCCCCCTCCCCCCTTGACATCCCCACACATGGTGTGCACTGGCGTGCACCATTAGTCCACATGGGACCAGCATGCCTGGCTGTACCTACAGCCCTCCCCCTCTTCCAGCACCAGGTGCACCTCTGTCCGATCTGCGCAGGTTTCGGCCAGACCGACGCACGGGGCTGGTCCTAGTTGAGCTTGCATTGGAAGATGTCCCAAGTTGTTCTGGCAACTTTGGCGGACGCATGGCCTGCATTGCTGCCACCATTTGGGAGAGGACCTGCCGCACTGCTGCCAATCGCCGCAAATGTCCTTCGAGGTGGTCTCAATTGCTGTTTTCAGGGATGCAGCACATTCCCTTATATCATCCCTTGCCCAGCCACATTCCCTGATATGCTGTGTCAACAGCCCTGTCAGCTCCTCCTGGCGCTTCTGAATAGCCCTGATCCCCTCTTGGCTGGTTGGAACAGTGGTGGATGTGTGAGGGGTTTCCAACATGGTTTGTTCCTCATGCACAGTTGGCGTGGGGCTGAAACTGCCGGGCCATGAATACCCAGGAGACAGCCTGTGCATCCTGCTGTTGTGCAAGCTGCATGGGGACAGTTGTGAATGCAGGGGGCCTGTGGCGGTAGGTGCGCCATGCGGCTGAACATCTGCCTCATCGTCCGACACAGCTGCTGTGGCAGCTGTCTCCCCCACTGTGCTGCTGGCAGCCGATGCAGTGCCTTCTGCCACTGGCTCCTGGGTGCTGGTGGCTGGTTTGGGTGCTGTTGTGGGGGCCGTAGTACACATGGGTGCTGTGGCCTCTGGGGTTTTCTTGCCCTTCCGCAGTGGTGCAGGTTGGCCTCTCCCCCTTGAAGTCGAGGGGCGGTGTTCTCCCTCCTTGCCCCTGGCCTTCTTTTGTGGTGTGGCATCATCCTCTCTAGTGTCCTCGTCACCACTGTCTTAATGCGTGCCTGTGGGGGACCAATAGAGGGAGAGGGTTAGTGATGGGTCTACAAGCATCAGGCATGCATTGGGGTGGCTGCATTCATATGGAATGGCAGTTGATTGACATTGGGGGAGTGACATATGGGTTGCTTGGCTTTTGGGTGGGTGATGCATTGAAGCGTCTGGGTTGAAACACATATGGGGTGCATTATGCATGTGGACAAGATTATGCTGTGCACTGCCTGTAGGCAGTCTTGTACATATGTGTCTGGTGGACCCTGCTCTACATCATTGCACTGTCAGTTCAGGTGGACATCATCGTGTTGGTATTAGCATTGTTTCCTTTGGGACACCTACCTGCATCAGCCAATGACGGGGCTCCTCGCTCCATGTCCCCCACTCCCTCAATTGCCTCTGTTCCTATGGTGCTGGCGCAGATCTCCTCCCATGGTTGCAACTTGATGGGGGAGTCCGCACCTCTGCCTGTCGCCATCCCCAGGTTGCGGTTGGCAGAGAGGATGCTCCGCACGCGTAAACGCAGATCGTCCCAGTGCTTACGGACATCTTTAGGAGTGCGGGGTGTGGTGCCAACGGCACTTACTTTCTGCGCAACCTCCGCCCAAATCTGCTTCTTGCGCTGCAGTGCAGGTCGGGACATGTCAGTGGAGAACACCACATCTGCATGCTCTTGCAGTGTCTACGCCAGCATGGTCAACTCCTCTCCTTGCGCAGGCGATCTGTGCTTTTTTTAACTGCTTTCGGCATGGTAAGATGCAGCAGGTAGGGGTGGAGGTGTGGTAGAGTTCTGGGGGTCAGATGGCTCCTGGTTGTGGTGGATGGCAATGGATTGTGTTTTTAAAGATGGCCGCCGTGCTCTTTCCCGTTCCGGTGCGATGACACTACTTCCGGTTCCGCTTATTAGTGGTGACTGCTATTAGCGGTCACCGCTAATGCCGATGGATTGGATGCCAGTGGAGCTATTTGCACTTTGTACTATGGCGGAAAGGGAGATTTTTCACCCTTTTATGGCATGGCGGTGGGGTCATTACCGGCATGGCGCAAAGCTTGTGCCCGCATACTCGTAATAGGCCGCTTTTAACAGTCTATTGCCAGTACGGACACGGTAGTTGCTCCATGCCGGTAATGACCGGTACTTACCGCCCAACTCGTAATGACCCCGCTTGTGTTTGTAGAAGGCATGCCATAGAGTCTCAACGACGATCATTTATTACCGCCGAGCATGGTGAATATGATTATTGTGGACCATTTGATGACCGAGGGGGTCAGAACACCAAACTAGAAAAAGCCTTTACTCAATATTCCAATCACTGCAATCTGAGCATATGTTGTATTGTGCAAAACATATTTAACAAGGCTATGAGTAACAGATCGAAAACACTAAAAGCTAGCTATATAGTGTTATTTAAAAACCCACGGTATAAACAGCAACTAGCCATGCTAGCCCATCAGATGTATCCAACCAAAACGCATTTATTCATGGAAGCTTTTGAAGACGCAACCAGTAAGCCCTACGGATATCTTGTGGTTAATTTAAAAACAATCACTCTAGAGGATTATGGATTGCGCACCAATATATTTCCACCGGAGATCCCCGTTGTTTATATCCTGAGAAAGACATCTAAAATACAACATTAAGCGCAATATTGCGTCAGTACCTTGTTGCGCTTTCACCATGTCAACACGCATACGAAGAAACATTGCACTGTTGGAAATGCTTGTATATGCCACCCCTCAATAATGCATGGCCATTCTAGTCGTAGCTCCGACGACTTGGTGGCCGCTATTGTGGAGATTGCTCAGAACACTTTAAAAAGCCACATCCCCCCAACACACCGTCAAATAAGTGTGTTGAAAAAGAAAAAGTTCATCAAGAAACTGTGCAATATGCAAATATCGTTAAGCGCTAAAAGAAAAGTGTTCTCGCAGTCCGGTGGGTTCATAGGATCTCTCATTGGCATAGCCCTACCGCTAATCACCAATTTACTCGGGGCTCAATAATGGGACACACCCATAAAATGTATCTGGCGGACAAGTGTCAGAAAACCTGACGACTCCTACACCCCCGTCGGATTGGGATATATGAAAAGTTGCTAAAATGCGCCTAAACTCAGAAATTAAGGATGTTTTAAACAGATCTGTTTTATCGGTGCATGATAAAGCAGCATTATACTTGAATATTCTGCGCAAATACTTAAACCACGCCTGACACGGCAATGCAGAGAAAAACATACTAACTTTATACATGCTGCCCGAAGAATCTAGCGATGTGGTGGAACCACTGGCGACAGATTTGGTTGTGGCTCATGTGGTAAACCCTCTTAGCCAACACTATGAACCTAATGTGGAACGATTGCTACATAAGATGCAACTTGCAAAGGAAGTGGCTGCATGGACCGATAGGTGAGACTTTATTTATAAAGGCAGGATTTTAAGGGGTTCGAACTTGCATAATCTGGTATGAAGTGTTACAAACCGAGACCCCAATGCTACAATAAATGCACCCATCAGCCCAAACGAGTTTATGCAAGCGGTGGCCAATTTAAATATTTTGACTTTGGTCGTGGGTAATATCACCCAACAACGCCTTCTGGAGTGGCTAAAAACTGGGGTTCCCTCAACCCCTCGCCAACAACATAGCCCATTATGTAGCACCATAAGCAGTCCCCGCTCAACCAGCCCCAATAAGTATTGGAATACCAGTTGGCTTACCGATTATTTATCTGCCTCCAGCATGCATGCCTCTGAAACGTCTACACCACGCAAGGGCCGCATATAATGCGCCCCCAATCATTGTTGAATGTATACATTTCTTCACTGCTATTTTTGGCTATAACCTTTATTTTCTTTCAGTATTAAATATGTCTTTTTATTAATACGTTTTCCATTCATAAACATGACCGGTTGTTTATTATGTTATATTATTTAGTATGTATTATAACGTACAATGCATGTTGATTTTTAAAACTATTTTATTGATACATGTATCAGTATATAGACGATCCACATTTACATTTTTGATACACAATAATGTGACAAGCCGTGTGGTTTTACGCAATTAAACTTTTTTTAAAATGTTCAGCTCTAACTATGCACACATGAGGCAAAAAAAATGAAAAATCTGCTTTAAACAAGGTTGCAAATGAGCACATTTTTAGAAGAAAAAAAAGCCATTGATACACCCAACAGACAGGGCATTTATATAGACACAGGGAAGATTGCTTAAAGCAGACAGTTTTATTTTATAACACATTTGTTATTTTAAAACAAATATTTATTTTGGTTGGAGAGGGTATTAGACATGTATCAGTATTTAGAAAGTGCACAACACTTTTGGTTGTAGGAAAACAGCTGTGCACACATGCTATAGGCACTTTGTGTGGTGTGGTTTTTACTTGTGGACCCGTGACAAAGTGAATAGGTGTGCTGAGCCCTGATTAAAGTAACCACAGTGACAAAATGAAAATGATACATATGCACTTAGGGCTTGAACCTGTATTGACACGCTTACAAGAAACAGACATTGACAAAGGGAATAGGCAACACCTTTCATATAGTGATGCAAAAATATATTTTGAAGTAGTGTTTATACCAAAAATATTCGCAGCATTTTTTCTAGATTACACTTGACAACACATACAGTAAAACCAACACAGACAGGTATAATGATGGTGCTGGTACACATTAGATAACATCTTGTTAACAAATCTGATCACTATTTGGTTGTTTTGCATGCAATTGCCTGAATACATAAACAACCTCCAGCAATTTACATTCAGACTTTTGGCTGATAAAGAATATACAGTGCTGACCGCAGGTCACGGTTTTAGAGTCTTGAACCGGTACAGTAATATAACATAAATATTTTGCAATGCTTTTTACAAGTCCCTTAAAACTCTAGTGAATGTGGGGTGTTGCGGGAAATGCACCAAACTGTCAAACACTGTTAGCCCATCTCCCTCCACCCACAAAGCTATCCAGTGTGTTCCAGCCCGGGCCTGAGGATTGGTGTTCACCACCAGGCTAGTGGGCGGCTTCTGGGTAGTTTTTGGGACATGTATCAGTGGCATACGCACCATGAAATGTTCTTCGAGTGTTTCTATGTTTACGCAAAAATCCTTTTATCTGTAGAGTATACATTAAATATCAAAAAGTATGTTTCTTTGCATGTTGATCTCAAGAACGCTATTGAAAATGCTGAACACTATCAGGGAATGAATGTGTGGCCGTTATGTTTCTTTCAAACTTTATTTCAGCGTGTAGGTTTCAGCTCCTCGCGTTATCGGGGCTTAGATCAAAGGCCAGCAATGTGTAACCAAGCGCATACTGGTTGCGTGTGAATGAAACTGGTAGATCATGCCTGTGCTTTCCATTGACAGCCACCAACCCCATGTACTCTCTGATTATGTTATGCAGTCCAAAATTGGGTGTATATGATTTGGCAGGAATTAGAACACCGTCCTTGTGCAGAGCCACATAGTTCATGTTACAGTGTTTAAAGTCATGGGGGTTTTTATCATATGCACCGGTAATCGATGTTGTTTCAACAATTCCCATTATGATTATCTTTGGGAGCTGCCCCAGAAACAGGTTGTCTTGACTGGTACCGCGGCTACCGGGAGGAATGCTGAAGACTTCAAGAGCGAGTCACTCCAAAGGATATTTCACGTTAGATATCTGCAGTGTATCTGCATGCACCAGTCTAATAGTCAGAGAGATGCTTACACGTTGGACGATACAATGACTAGTTTGTACTGTTCGGCGTCCCCGCTCATGAGGCAAAAGGCATCCATGTTCCTGATAGTTTCACTTTAAGATCAACACTGTTGATCAATAGTTTATCCTGAAAGAAAAGATCAGCATGTAAGTGGCCCAATAAATCAAATACTCTACTGGTCCTGGCGTCATAGGCTCTTTTCACGAATCCCTTGTTATCGCTGTCCAGAGCGGCGTTGTCAAAATGCCCTGCGTTATTGCCATAAAAAAGCCTTGCCGAAAGCTGCTTATCCAGGACATCATGGCTATAATTTAACAGACTCTCTATGTAGGCCCTTTAGACATACCTATTATCACTATGTGTTAACATTCGATCGCCCAACATCGTGTCCACCTGATTAAACATGCTGGCTATCGGGTAAGCGATTGTACCCACATGTGCTGTAGCCGGTTTGTCGGTTCCATCTGCCTTTGTTATTTTACAGGTTAGATGCAGCAGCATATCATTTAAATCCAGGTATGTGTAGGTCAAGCCCGATACAAAAAATTCTATGGGGGCTAATGGTGATAGAGCAGCCAGAGGCAAGGCCTCGATGAAGAAACTGTTATCGATGTGTTGGGGGCACTGTAAAAAGATCGAGTTCTGATTTTACACATTCCCCTGAGGCTCTGTGTAAGAAGGCCATTGTTCTTTAAAAACTATCGCTGCCCTTGTGTCATTTAGAAATTATACGTTTCTTCTTCCTATTCGCCTGAGTGCTTCAGGCTTTTTATCTGCTTTTCCTGAAGGGTTTGGGGGGGGCCGTGCAGCAGAGACACCGACCTCATCCTCTTAACACTCCTACATGGTTTATAAATGAGGCCAGATCTGTCCTGCCCCTGCTTTTTCTGTTGGGTGAGCCGCTTAGCAACTGCAGCTGTCACGGTTCCCACAACTTCTTTTGCAATGTTGCCAGTGGCCGTTTTCACATACAGTTTAACTAATTCAAAACTGAGACGTAGAAAGGGCATCGTGCATCTAAAAAGACTTTTAAAGATACCACACAGCCCTGCCCTGATCGCCATAACCGGCCTGGTTCATGTAATATTCCATATGGGGACCGGGGTCTCCACAGTTCTCTACCACAGCCATTATAGCGCTGTTTTATTAATATTTCAGTCGGAGCGGTCTGAAGTGCAACCGCAGCCAGCTTTTTCCATATTTAATTGATACAAACTGCCCTTGGTCGTCTCGTATCTGTATGTCTCGGCTGAAGCTTTGCTGGGAAGCATGATATAAAAAGATGCAGACTCCATTTTGACCAATGTTACACACCCATGGTCTCTAGGGATCCGGCTGACACCCAACTTTTAAATTTGTCAGGCCGACCCAGCTATTTAACTGGATATTGTTTTCTGGCTCCACAGCCTTTACTTTTTATGACTTTTTCAATTCAATAAACTCGCTTTTGGTCTTTACTGGCTTTCTGGATCTCCTCCCTATACAGAACACCTTGAACACCCTTGCCCGAATAATCAATTAGCGTGGATATATAGACACCCTCCCTCTGAGTCACTCCTTCTACGATAAAGATCTTGTCGCTGTCGTTCTCCTGATGCCTCTTTGTGAAGACAGCCTAGTGTTTTGATATCCCCACATGATTCCCCTTTTTAAGGGGTATAAGTTTTGTCTTTTTAAAAAGTCTTTCATCGAACAGATATTTCCAGACCTCCATGGCATTCTGTGATGTTACATCAGCAGGGTTGGTTTTAATAGATCTATTATGCATATTGTTATATACATTTATAAATGCGGGTAGCACCTCCATATATCTTTGGGTGTTTTGTGCTGTAACAAATCACCAGAGTCGTGTTTTCAATGTTCGTATAAAATGCTCTACAATGGAGGCTTTAACTTCAGAGTGTGTTGCAAATCGGTTCACACTGTGTTGCTTTAGAGGATTCTGCAGCGGCTTATTTAAAAACTCTTTACCAGCACCCGTCTGTAGTTTAGCTGCCTTTGTTAAATATGTGCTTAAAAGCCATTGCCATGTTGTGGTCCGCCTTGTTCTTCAAAGCCTCAACATAAGCATATTTTTATAGAACGTCTATGACGTCTAGAATATATCAAAAACCATTGTTATCTTTGCGGAACAGACTCAGATCCATAAAATCTGCCTGACACTGCTAATTGACATTGCATACCACTGTCATTCGCTGTTTAAAATGTTTTCGGTCCGGTTTGTGTAGTGTGTTGGCATCCTCCCCTGAAAGTGACATTTTAACCGCTCCCCGTGACACCTTCTCACCATCAGTTCGCAGTTTACCACATAGGCTGCCAAACCCTCCATAACTACCGACACCTCCTTCATCATAATATATTTTCGACAGATTCAGGGCAGACATGTTACGCCATAACAGCTCAACATAAAGACACAGTCCATTTTTATGAACAACAGATTTTTATTCGCATTTAAAACAGCAATTTCTATTTAAAATATATTCATATTAAAATACTAAAATAATCGTCCCGGTCTTAGAATCCATAATACATGTGAATACCGCACAAACAAATTGCATGCCACCCCTTTGTTAAGTGATGGTGTTTCACTTCATTAGGCGCTCATTTATATATACTTTATCCCCAGCCAATTGGGAACTGTTTTCTCGATGATGTTTCTAACCCCCATCGAGTACATGCGTCTGGACTGCTTCATTTTCAAGAGAAGGTTATTCGCAGATTCTATACAGCACAACGTTTTAGATACGCATTGTTCAATCCCAGCACCGATCCTTATCTGTATCAATGGCTGAGTCAAGCGCAGCAAATCTACAATGCTTTTAGGGCTCAACACAAAACATATTTTATGTAGCAAATTATCAGCGTAAGATAGTTCCAGACATTTGTGAGCATCCTGCTGGGGATCATTAATTTTATGTCCATAGCACCATCTGTAAAAGTGTTGTTTTAAACACACCTCAGCCACTATGGTTGTGACCCCCTGAATGGCTCGAGTATCCACGCGAAGCGGGGCAACTGTGTCCATGTCAGTCTCCATTAGTGTAAGACATTCCTTACACAGACTGTTACCCCTGGGCTTTCAATTTGTTTTGAGCAGCAAGTGCACCGAATAATAGCACTGTCTTTATGGCTATCGGTCACCAACAGCAGGAGACAGGTCTTACACAGGCTATTTTCAGAATAACCTGTGTTTTCATGTTGGTTTGAACAACCGACACAATAAGTGTTAATAGTCCCGTCCGTCACCTGGATCATCCCATCCCGCACACACGCCCTTGTTTTTCATCATGGTTCTGGGGGGCAGCATCTGTCTCCAGCGTCATCGCTGCATCTGCCTGCAGCATCATAAGCTTACAGTCCTTGTCTTCAGAGCTTGCATTGCCCACAAATGGCTGCTCTATAACCACATCGTCATTGTCACAAAACTCTTCGGGTTCATAAACGGCCATTAAATCCTGAGCATCTTCCATCCCCTCAACACCATAAAATCCACAGGGGTTCCTGGGGTTGTTCTCCCTGCATCATAGTTATAGCTGATCATAGTCGCCATTTTCTCATTTTCTGAATAGCCGTTGCTTAGCTCAGAAAGTGTTGTGTTTTCCACCCCATCGCAAAAAGCTATATATCCGGGTTCTAAAGCTCACCCCTGCGTCACCCTAGTAAAATTATATAAAGTTTATATAAAATGTATTCAGGGCTTATTAAATGTATTCTAGATTTATATAAAAATAATTTAAAGTTTATATAATTTTGATATTTTGTTTTTAATTTTGATCTACAAAAAAATCACATAATTTTAAAATCAAAATAATTTTAATATTTTATTTAAATTTTGATATACAAAATTCTGATATAATTTTGATATCACATTTTTGTAATTTGTATATACATAAAAATATCCTATATAATTTTGATATAAAATAATCCAATATAATTTTGATATAAAAAGTGTTTGATATCAAAACATTTTGATATAAAGAAAGTTCACATTTTTATATCATTTTTTATATCTACATTTTTTGATATCAAAACATTTTTTTGATAGCACATTTTTGTTTTGTTTTTGTTTTTATAAACAAAGGCTTATGAAAGGCCAGCTTTATATAACATCATGATGTCATACCATCACGGCCACAATTCACACTTGAGTCATCAAAACATCACCAACACCTCAGACTTACCGGCTAACTCCTCACAACTCACTATGCCCTCGACCAAGCAACAGCGCACACGTGTTGTCCTATATTAAAAACATTTTCATATTAACTGTATATTATATCAAACTGATAGAAAAGATACACTTTTGATATCAAAACATATCAAAACACACTTCCTATAAAATGTACATTTAATATCATGTTTGATATTGTTTCATTAAAAATGATTGATATTAAAATTCATATCAACAGCCTATCAAAAGAGGGTGGCACTAAAGACACAAAGGGGGCGTTCCCACCTGTCAAAATTTACTTGAAGAGGAAAGGGGCCCCATCTACTACTGATAAGTACCAGCAGACTAATTGATGTGATCTTCCTACCTTCCGATGCAAGAGTCTGCTCAATATTTCTATGCCAAATGAGACGCTTATTGTGCCCATCCCTGAACCCAAAGTTTTACTAGCACCAGCCTAAGTGTATCAATAACTTATGGCAAGTCCAACTTCATAAGGACCATCTCCGGCGTAGTCCCTCTGGAGACAGACAGATTTTTTTTGGCAAAGGTTGTATAGTCAACCTATAGGAAATGATTAGTCCCTCCATACTGACCCGACATATGTTACCATATTCTTGAATTTAACTTTGTACATATTCAATCCTCATGTGACATTTTTTCGCTAGCACGACAAATAAACTGGGCAATACTACCATTACCTACACTGTGTAGTATGTTACCCTCTTTTTATGCTTCTCCCACCGGCCATCCACTGAAAAAATAATACATCTGTAAAGAAAAGTTTGGACTTCTCGGATATTGATGTTGTTCGAATACATTGGCATCTTAAAGTGCTTCAGGGTCCCCGGACACACAACAGCTGATGTAATGATTACACAAAACCCAATGCTCCTCCTAGTGCCTGCTTTCCCATCTTCGACTGAGCTTTGCTTTGCACACTCTGGCCACGATAACCCTCCTGCATAGGGGTCAATATTGATAAGTTACTTGTTCTGGGAATCAAAGAGGCTAAAGATCGCAGAATACCAAGCAAACATGTATCAGTATATCACCGGGAATTGGAAATGTGGCCCACAGGTCACTGCATTGTGTGCATTACGCCATTGGCACATATAGGCATATAGGCAAATTGACAGGTGATGACTGTTGGCCCAGGTCCCAAATTGTCCTAGTGTTTCAACTGCTCTCTGGTACGAAAATGATTGAGTTTGAATCGAATATATAGAGAGCAAGCTTTTTCCCAAGGAAAACATTGTAGACATGTAGATCTTGGAGATCTTTTTCTATCAAATTTTCCCGACATAGCCTGTACTTGCTAAATTCCTAAATAGGGCAAGTCCAATTAAAACAATATAGTTTTTGTTTCACAACTTCGGGACATATGGTTAGTTCTTGTTCATTCACTTCTATCCTTGCAAGAAGTGTTTGCATTCTCACACAAAATTGCAACAAGGATGGAGGGGATGCATTGCTTAGCATGTGTGCTAAGTCAACATAAAGAGAGTTGTTAGGGGGGGTTGAGCATTTTAGAGTAGTTGTTTAGTAGTCTCCATTGGTGATTGGAGGAAAGCAAACTCAGCCCCAATTCATGCTGAATAATTGAGTTGGGCAGTGAGTTAACAAGTCCCAGGTTCTCTTTCCATATACGACCTTGCAGTTGGTTAAGGAACTTGCTCATGTCCAGCAAACACATTTCGAGTTTGTATAACAAGATGGATTCAACTTTTAATGTGTAAAATTCTATAGCTGGAATTATGGAGAATTTACAATATTTTTTGTATAAAACTTTCAATTGTGAAAACAACAGCCTGAGTTTGTGCATGAGAGACTTTCTCTGCATACTTGCAGAGGAAGTATCACACAAGTTGTACCCTAGGTGACGCAATTGTATCACACGTTCAATTGCGCTGCCTTCCAATGTCCATTTCATGGTTCTAATTTTTTTTCTACCTGCAAATACAATGATCTTGGATTGCTCTACGTACGTTCAGGCAAAGATTTAATTTATGGGCATATATCGAGAAGATTTGCAATTTTGTCTGTAGGCCAGACCGAGTTTTGTCAAAGAAAATTGAATCATCGGCAAACGCCATCCAATGGGTGCAAAGCTTGCCTAATTTGATGGCAAAAATGCTGTGCTGTTGCCATATGTCATTAAGATCACTGCAGTAAAGACTGAAGAGGGTTGATGCAAGATTGCATCCCTATTTGACACCTATGAATGTTGGAATTGGTTCCGTTAAGGAGCCTTCCTGATTGATGCGAACTTGGTAGCTTGTGTTCTGATGTAACATTGAAATTAGCAAGATAGGACTGGCAGGAATACCACACGTTGCCATTTTGTGCCATAGGAGATCGCGAATGACACAGTCAAATGCAGATGTTGTGTCAAGCGATGCCATATACAAAGACCCACTAGCTAGTTTCTTTGTTGTTTCAAGAACATGGGATAAGATGGTTGAATTAAGAGCTCTGCCCATATTTTGGAACTGTTCTGTTGCTGTCAAGCTATGTGCAGATGTAGCAAAAGAAGAGTTGATGGCTGAGGTCTAGCCACATTTTTGTCCCTTTGTTCTAGCAGATCCGTCAAAGGTGAAGGACTATTAGGATCGTTAGGGGTATAACCTAAGACTTCTTCATTCTTTCTTGGAGTTTGGCAGCTGTGCCTATGATCGATTTCAGCAGAGTCCTGTAGAGCTTTTAGGTTATTTTCAAGTTCCAAGATTTTTGCCAAGTTTGTATTGATCGTTTCCCATATGTCCTTGGTGTTAACATTGAGCGTGTCATCAGAGAATTGATCAATGTCCCCAACGCCATTCTCTCTCTGTGTAGTTACCAGCGCTTGCGAAGAACGGGTGACCATAGTTTGAGATGATTGTGTGACGATGCGCTCCATTGCAACACAAATGTCCACATCGGTCACCCATTGATCATAACTCGGTGTCACTTCCGACCCCCATTGTTTTGCAATGTTCCTTTTAATTATTGCGGTGGTGGTGAACAGAAACATCTTTTCATATCTTGACAGCTCAAATTTCATCCTCCATCCCCAGCAGGAGTAGTTTTGGGTCTCTAGGAATCGTTTTGCCCATGACTGTCGATAGTTCATTTCTACATACCTCCCAGAATTGTTGAATGTGGGCGCAATCCCATTTCATGTCAGTTTCACTTGACTGAGGACCTCGTTATGAGGCCCAATATAATTTTAAAGGACTGCACTGCTCCACCAACTGCAATAGTCAGCAACCCAATCTACTGAACTGGCCAAGAGAGACCACCATGTTCACCTGAAGACCTTGCAGTGGAAATCCGTTGCTTAACATTTAAGAAAACTAAATGCAAAGAGAAACATTGAAGTAATCACTGATGCAAATTTTCATAATATTTCTTTGTGAGCTTTACTGTTACCCTAGTACCTCCGAAGACCTAAAGGACCAGCCAGCCACCCTTTCAGGAACACCTCCCTTGGAGCAGAGCAATTCGTTTTTGTCCATTTCTCCATTAGGCTTTCCAAAGTAATTGCCAATTATACATAGAAAGATGATCCTTCCATACTTCAAGGATCTCTTTAAAGCACAACGGGCAAGATTAAACATTTGGCTGTTACAGTATGCAGTAAACTTGAAAGGTCCACATCATGCAGTGTCATGTGGACCCTTTCAGTTATTCCCCATTTTCGAGCCCCCTGGGACATGCGGTATTATCACATGGGTCCTACTGCATGCAGTAACGCTTTTGTGCACAGAAAAGCAGGCAGATCTTTGGAAAATGGGCTTCTCTACCTATATCTGTACACAGCGTTAAAACATGCAGTGTTAAGAAATACTACACGATTTACTGTTACTGTCAATCTCGTAATCAGACCCAAAATATTTCCATGGCGTGGGATTGCCAGAATGACCGGCACTTGTGCCCGGGATCTGGCATTTCTTTGCCAGTGGGGGCCTGATCTATCAGGCTTGCAAGTAGGGGTAGGTCAGGCTTGCAAGTAGATCAGAGCCCCCACCAGCAAACTCTGGGTTCCCAGTCTGGCAAAAATGCCAGTGCTGGTAATACTGGCAATTTTTCTGGCATTTTTACCAGACCGGGGACCTTGTAATGAGGCCCAATATGTTCAAAAACATACTCCTATAGCCAACACAACTTTCATTGGTGGTACTGTCAGAATCTTTTCACAACAATGGTTCAACAATGAATCCAATAATGGGACGCCAATGTAGAAAATGTACAAAATAATCTAGAAGGCTTTGAAATAACCTAGAGAATAAAAAAAGAATCATACGGTGAAGGGATACCAGTATAACATATGATTAACTTCATTCCAAGGTAATCGCTCATGTTTAGATCGAATGTACATCACACGCCATTACTACCTACTTGACACCACCAGTCATTTGATCTCTGCATCCTTTACAAAGACCAACCCTGGCAGAAGCACCTACATGGCTCAAAACATGCATGCCAATGTTATGCCTAAAGGGGGTATTGTAATCTAATGTAATGTGTCATTTGTATAGCACCTTTCACCATTGGTATGGTCACAACGCACTGTAGGTTGAACGCCCTTGTGGAGACCAAAGTCCAGGTATGGGAAATTCGAGGAAGTACTAGTATGCGTGTGCACATTTTAGCCAACAGAAGGATATGAGGGGGTGGCCAAGTGCCTGCTAATGACCCATGCCGAGCTGGCATGTGGATGGGTGGTGAGAGGTAGTCTAGAGGAGGTATGCAAGCAGGATAGTAATTATGTGTGCAGCTACCAATCTCATTTTGGCTGCATTCCTATGGCAGAGGTGTACAAAGTGTCTTACAGTAGTGTGTGATAGCAGATGCATGCAGCTAAATTCCATGAGCATGGAGTGTGATAGGTTCGATACATTGGGTACATTCTAACAATTGCCTAGATTCAATACATTGGCCACACTCTAAAATCACTTAGAATTAATGGCTACATTCGACATGACCTGTGTAGGTTAACTCCTCAGCGATCAGACCAAGAATATACAACCCACTAGGGAAAAGGACTAGGTGCACCCTTTTTTTGTGAAGGACAAGAGCTTTATTTTGTATACAAAAGAAAAATGGCAACAATGGTATTATAAATCCACTGCCACAGAGCTCTCTCGTCCTCAGTACAAGACTCAGATTATAAACACAAAATCGTCATATATGACACACTCATATACAGTGTTAATCCCCCACCCGCATTGTCTAACGCCTATATACATGCTAATGATTATGTATGCCCCATTTTCCAATTGGTTCCACAGTCTTCTCGCCCGTCTTCACCACACGTGGGTAACTTTCCTGTCCATCTTGAGGCCCTGCAAGATAATTGGTTACATTCAACTGGCACCACCCTACCTTTAATCCTAACCACGCGATGCACACCTGTTTATCAACATGAACTCCGCAGTTGACATTGAGGTCAGTCGTGTCCTAACAAACAAAGCAGTCCTTTTTCTCATCCAAGACACGTTGGTGCCCGCATCATGCCCTCCTCACTGTATGGGCATCATTCTTGACTCTCACTAGCAGAAATCATAGATCCTGTTGTTCTCTGCTTTCCCCTTTATCAGTTCTCCTCCCAAAGGGAGCACCTGGTTTCTCACTAATCAATCCTGTTCATGAAGGCTTTAAGGCCGATTTCCCTTCACATCTGGTAGTTTAGTTTAGTTTATTATTTGTAGAGCGCCTACCTAACCCTGAGGTATCTAGGTGCTTGAGCATAAGTGATTGTTACAAGAACATACATATAGGAACAGCAGACACATGGCTTGTTGACATAGGTTACAGATTGAACAACGTCAATTGACAGCATCAGGAAAAAACATGCATAGTACAGAAGTGCTGAGGTAGCTGAGGAGCAATTCACAGTTGTCCTTGGACCCAGGATGCAAAATGGTCCACAAAATACAGAGTGGTCGACAAGTCAGGACCGTATTAAAATAAGAGTCAGACTTAGGACCAGAAGCTCTAGCCTGATACGGAGGCACTAGCCTGACAAAGGTCATATAAATGACACAGGTAGGACCGACACAGGAGGTGGCAGAGGGTGGCAGGCGTAGGTAAGGGAGCGGTAGAGGTAGATTTTAGTGTTGCTTGGCGAACAACCAGTCTTTCACTTTAGATCTAAAAGTCCAAAAAGATGGTTTGGCTCTGATGATTGGCAGAAGAGAGTTCCAGCATTTAGCTGCTAGCACAGGAAAACTGGATACAGCTGCGGTTTTTAGTTTGTACTTCAGTATATTGAGACAGTGTGAGTAGAAGGAACTAGTAGATCTGGAGGGTTGGTTCCTAGAGAATTTGTCGGCCAAGTATTTGTGGGTTGAGTTTGAAAAGCATTTGTGATAACTAGCAAACGCAGCGAGATTCTGTCAAGCACTGGGAGCCAGTGTGTATCCTGTCTAATGGAAGAAATGTGATTAGATCGTGGGATATTTAAGGCCGATCTGAGGGCATTATTCTGGAGAATTTGTAATCTGTTCAGATTACGTTCAGTAGAGCCTAAGAACAGGGTATTGCAATAGTCCAGTTTAGATAAAATAAGTGCCCTGGCTAGCGTGAGGCAGCTGCTAGTAGACAAATAGGGTATGCAGGCATTGATCAATTTATTGCTATATGCTATGTTTGAGGCTGTGGCATGAACTTGTTTTTTGAGGGAGAGAGTGGAGTCTAAAAAGACACCTAAGGTTTTGACCTTGTTGGCAACTTTAATGATGTTGCCATCAATATTGAAGGTCTTGTAGCGTGTGTCCAGTCTGTTTAGACGAGCTTGAGATCTGATGATCAGAAGCTCCATCTTATCATCGTTAAGACAGAGGCTGTAGGCAGCCATCCACACCTGAATTTCGAGGTAAATTTCGTTTAGCAGTTTAGAGTCTTTGTTATAGCAGCTAGTGAGTGTAGTGAGGAGCTGGGTGTCATCTGCATAATTCGTGTAGGGTTGTCAAGATGATCAAAAAGGAGCTTTGTGAAAATGTTGTAACGTGTGGGTGAGATGCAGGAACCCTGTGGTACTCCGCAGTAAATAGGGACTGGTTCTGCAGATGCTCTGGGTGCGAAGGCCCTTGTTGTTCTGTTTGATCGAAATGACTGGATCCAACTAGCAGCATTCGGAGAGAATGCAGCAGCTGTAGTGAAGTGTTTGGTTAGGATCTGATGGTCAACGAGATTGAATGCTGCTGAGAGGTCCAATAGGAGAAGGATGGCCAGTTTACCTTTATCTTTGGCTTCATCCATTTGGATTTCTAGGTCCAAGAGGGCAGTTTCAGTTGCGTGCCTGGGTCTGAAACCCGTTTGGCGCAGGCCTAGACGGTCATTTTCCTCCAAATGTTTTTGAATATGTAGATAGGCTGCTCTATGAAGAATTATTAGGAGGAAAGGGACTGTTGTTATAGGTCTGGAATTGGTAGGTATGTTTGGGTCTAAATTAGGTTTTTTGAGTAGAGGCATAACCCATGCCCCTTTGAGATTATTGGGGACTGAACTACTTTTGAAGGAAGAGTTAATCAAGGTGGCAATGAACGGAGCTAGATCTTTTGCTCCTTCCTTAATAACTGAGGCTGAGTAGTTCAAATAGAATGACCATCATAATGCAGAGCGCTAGTGTCCAGAATCTTGATTCATGTTTTGGCAATCCGGGCCCTCTCCCTCGCTTCCCAAGTATATGACCTTTGTGCTTGACCGCAGCCCCTCACCTGAGCAGCTAGACACATTCCTGCCTAATTGTGCCAAGGCCTAGCTGGTGTGGCTGTACTTGCATGCTTCTTGCTGTGCCTGGGAATCAAAAGGTAATGTTAAAGGATATTTTTGTACCCCACACTAGCACCACCGGAGTGGTCCCCTGGCGCACTGGCGGCTCTGAACAAAATGGAGAGGGGGGGTGAGTTAGTGTGAATGAGCTGGGGGAAGTGCAAGAGAGCAGTGATGTGCTGCTGGCAGTCTCAACCCAGTAAGTCAGTTGGCTGGACTTGGGGTGTTTTACGGTTGGTAGCCGTTGTGTACTTTTGTGCAAGTCTATGTGTGGTTTGTTTTGTTTTTGCAGTGTAGTGAAGTTTGTGCAGATTGTTGAGTTTTTAGGCTTGTGGTTGTGTTTGGTTATAGTTTGAGAGTTGTATGCATAGGGGTGAAATTGTTAGTGGATTGGGTAATTGGCATAGCTAACATTCACATTTCTATCCAAGTGTGGCACATGCCAACATTCACATTTCTATCTAGATGTGACACCTAGTGTCTAAGATTCCATCTAAGTGTCGCATATGCTAACATTCACATTTCCATCCAAGTGTGGCACATGCTAAAATGCACATCTCTGTCTAGATCCGAAGCCTAGTGCCTAAGATTCCATCTAAGTGTGGCACATGCTGATATTCACATTTCAATCTAGGTGAGGGACATGCCTACATTCACATCTCTATCCAAGTGTGGCACATGCCAACATTTGCATTTCTATCTAGATATCTAGATGTGATGCCCAGTGTCTAAGATTCCATCTAAGTGTGGCATATGCCAACATTCACACTTCTATCCATGTGTGGCACATGCCGTTATCCACAGCTCAATCCAGGTGTGGCACCTGCCACCATCCACAATCCCATCTAGATGTGACTCTGGCCAATGTTCACAATTCAAACCAAGTGTGGCCCATGCTATCATTCGCAATATCATCTAAGTGTGGCCCAGGCTGATATCCACGATCCTATCTAGATGCGACGCACGCCAATGTCTAAGATTCCATCTAGGTGTGGCACATGCTAACAATCACATTTCTATCATAGGTGTGGGACATGCGAACATTCACGTTTCTAAGTGTGGGGCATGCTAACATTCACATTTCTAAGTGTGGCACATTCCGACATTCACTCACCTATCTAGATTCAACACACGCTAATGTCTAAGATTCCATCTAGGTGTGGCACATGCTAACAGTCACATTTCTATCATAGGTGTGGGACATGCTAACATTCACATTTCTAACTAAGTGTGGGGCATGCTAGCATTCACATTTCTATCTAAGTGGGGCACATGCTGATATTCACGATCCTAACTAGATGCGGCGCAGGTTAACATCTAAGATTCTATCTAGGTGTGGCACATGCTAACAATTACATTTCTATCATGGGTGTGGGACATGCTAACATTCATGTTTCTAACTAAGTGTGGGGCATGCTAACATTCACATTTCTACTTAAGTGGCACATGCTGACATTCACGATCCTAACTAGACGCGGCGTAAGCTAATGTCTAAGATTCCATCTAGGTATGGCACATGCTAACAATCACATTTCTATCATAGGTGTGGGACATGCTAACGTTCACGTTTCTAAGTGTGGGGCATGCTAACATTCACATTTTTATCTAAGTGTGGCACATGCTGATTTACACAATCATAACTAGATGCGGCGCAGGATAATGTCTAAGATTCCATCTAAGTGTGGCCCATGCTAAAGTTCACAATTCCATCTAAGTGTGGGGCAGGCTAAAGTTAAAAATTCCATCTAACTGTGGCACATTCTTTCATTCACATTTCTGTGTAGATGTGACGTAGGCTAAAGTTCACAATTTCCTACTAAGTGTGGCGCAGGCTAAAGTTCACGATTCCAACTAAGTGTGGCGCATGCTAACATTCACTATTTCATCTAAGTGTGGCACATGCTATCATTGACATTTCTGTCTAGATGCGAGGCAGGCTAAAGTTCACAATTTCATCTAAGTGTGGCGCAGGCTAAAGTTCACGATTCTATCTAAGTGTGGCGTAGGCTAAAGTTCACAATTTCCTACTAAGTGTGGCGCAGGCTAAAGTTCACGATTCCAACTAAGTGTGGCGCATGCTAACATTCACTATTTCATCTAAGTGTGGCACATGCTATCATTGACATTTCTGTCTAGATGCGAGGCAGGCTAAAGTTCACAATTTCATCTAAGTGTGGCATAGGCTAAAGTCCACAATTCTATCCAGGTGTGGCACCTGTTAACATTGACAAGTATGTTAGTATGCAATGTAAGGCAACATTTACAATCCTGTCATGAATAGATTCAGGCTGATGGTTACAGATCTTTCTAAGTATGCCTGGTGTAAGTCTATGGCAGTCTATGTTATGGAAAGATAAGGTAGAGTGGCGGGGCTTTCTGAAGGAGAGTAATCGCTCTACACCCCGCCCATGCCGCACTTACAGTTTTTGTTGGTGTCTGTTAGCTGTTGGCTTCACTAGCTTCGCCTGCAGACATCGGCAAACACTCTTTGGAGCTGCCATTGTAGGAGCCGACCTTGGCCTTGGGGTCCTTAGCTGCAGGGCTGCACGGGCAGAGGGCTGCCCTAGGAGGGTCACTTATGACCCAGTAGCCTGTCCTACCAGAGGAGGTGGGAGGGTTCAGAGGCAGGAGGATGGAGGGAGACGGAAGACGAGGCAAGGGGGATGAGATAGGGCTGCAGGCAAGGCTTGGTGCCTCAATGGCCGATACTAAATACCAAAGGCAAGGCCCTGGAGGGTCCCTGCACCACCAACCTTACCTGGGGCGCTGGGGAACTGAACAAGCGCTCAGGGGCTGGTGGAGCAACACACTTACCACAGATGGAAAGCAGAAGCCTATCAGGGGGGATGGGAGAGTACGGAGGAGGGAGGAGAGGGGGAGAAGGAAGCAGAGGCAAGGGGGACGTAGCAGGCTGCAGACAAGACCTGGGACCTCAATTGCCCATACTAAATACCAAATGCAAGGCCCTGGAGGGTCCCTGCACCACCAACCTTACCTGAAGCACCGGGGAACTGAACAAGCACTGAGGGGCTAGTGGAGCAACACGCTTACTGCCGATGGAAAGCAGAAGCCTATCAGGGGAGATGGGAGAGTTCGGAGGAAGGAGGAGGGAGGGAAAAGGAAGCAGAGGCAAGGGGGACATAGCGGGCTGCAGGCAAGGCCTGGGGCCTCGATGACCCATACTAAATACCAAAGGCAAGGCCCTGAAGGGTCCCTGCACCACCAACCTTACCTGTTGCACCGGGGAACTGAACAAGTACTCAGGGGCTGGTGAAGGAAAGCAGTAGCCTATCAGGGGAGATGGGAGGGTTTGGAGGTGGGAGAAGGGATGGAGAAGGAAGAGGAGGCAAGGGGGACGAAACAGGACTGCAGTGTAAAGTATTCAAATTGAGTGTCACACACTGAGGCCCTTAGCCTAGGATGTAGCGCTGAATGAGAATGTTTTTTCTTTATTTTCTACGAATTCGGATTGAGTTGGCACCTAACCCATCTCACACCCCCTTTTACAAATACCCCGGGTCACAATGGACTGGTGGGTGGTAATACAATATTTACTTATTTTAAATTCAAAGAAAATCACCCAGTTTGAATATTGGGCACCAATCACCAATGTGGTGGTAATTACAGAATAAACTGATGAAATACACTTGGTTGACATTCTAATAGAATATATCCAAAGCACAGATGAATAGGAGCAATTTTACTGTTTGGGTAGATAGCACCCGAGTTAAGATTTCCCCGTGCAATACTCCTTCAAACTCCAATTAATGAGTGGATAGAAAGGAGCAGCAAGGAGTCAGGGATATTAGGCAGCAAACAGAATTAAAATCCGACCTTCCCTCACGAAATGGGGGAAACTTCCATAAGTAACACGGGTTTGAAAACCTTTGCAATTGCATAAATAACATTCGGATTTGCTAAATAATGAATTTATATGTGCGGTTAAATAAATGGGGTAAATATGATTTCTAACAGTATGAGAGATGTAATATCACTAGCAACTACAAGGCAAGGTATCAACAAAGGGCATTCAGTTCAAAAAGCAACTTGAAAGTAAGAATACAGTGCAGCCAAAATCACACGTTGAAAAGTTGCATTTCCACTTTTTGCAGGTTTAAATGTCAAGACAGAAATGAACGGAAGAATGGTGCTAACGCTTGGAGATCAAGGACAGGATGCACAGAGAATTCTGAAGGTTTTAAACAAGTTACCAGGTTATGGACAGGATTACTTAGAGAGTAGGACAACGCCAAGGTGTCAAGATGGGGTATGCTATGTGTTGCTATGGAATGGGGAAATACTCACAATCTGCACTTGAGTTTGGGATTTGGAACAGCCAACTGGGTTTCTGGACTCAAAGGCTCTGGTCATAGCATGGCGGGCTCTCCTAAGAGCAAACAGTTGGGCCTGTCTGTCACTGGTTAGCAAGGGTACAGCTGGCATGCAGGTGGTGGGGCAAAATGCCGGTCTGGTCACAGGATACTCCCAAAAGGGTATCACAGCTTTTCCCCCCTAGTTATTGGGATTTTTAGTGGGGTTTCTGGATCAATGGTCCTGCCTGGAGAGGGTCAGCTATGCTCTGGCCTGGCGGTAGAATCTGGAATCTTGCAAAGTGAGGGTAGAATATCTGGATGCGCAGGTGCTGGAGGATTCAGAAGAGAGGGCCCTGTCTCTGTGAGCTTTCCCCCCTTTATATAAGGTGGGTGACATCACAGGATTTATTGTTGGGCAGAGCTAAACTAGGCCTACCCCTAAGAACTGGATAGGTCAGCCTATGTTGGTTGCCTCCTCCAGGAGGGGACTCAGTTTATGGGGTTGTGTTTTATGAGGTACAGAGCCATCCCACAGTAATTTTTGCCAAAAATACATTTTGACATAAATCGCTCCTTTTTACATTTGTGGCACTTTTGCAAATTACATAGGCAGATGACATATTTCATACAGAACATGGTACTTCAATTCCCAGGTCTGTACAACATTGTTTCGCCCTTCTAATAATTTTTCTCGCAATTTTAAGTGGGAACTGCTTCACCCAAAATTCCACAGTTTTAGATATGTGTACATATTATCATAGGGCATATTTCCATTGATTTTTAATGTTCGACCATATGTACTTTTCCCATGATTCACACTTTCCTGGCATTTGCGTCCCATACATGCTATGGACAGCCACGATATCTTGTTTTAAAGCCACAAAAATTACATTTAAGATGTAAAATATTTACATTATTGCGTTGTTCGGTTGTAGAAATAACAGTCTTAGAGTTTATTCATTAAAATAGTCTTTTGAGCCATATGGCTGGCCTTTGTCCTCCAAATATGGTCATTTCTGCCCAGGCTACCACCAACTGTCAGTTTAGCCTAGGGTTGCCATGGAGTTTGTCTTTGGAGCTCCTTGGTTTGAGTGGATGGGAGGTGTAACTTCCAAAAAGTAACACGTAGATGTTCCATAATCTATTGTGTCAAGCTGGATCCCAGCCACAACATCTGATGGGCATGTCACCTTCACCCCCTTGGTCCATTCAAAGCTTCCAGGTGCTGGTCTCCTTGGGGGGGATACAATGTCAGTCCTTTGAATGCAGGGCAGTAAAAAATGTATTCTGTGGCATCCAGTACAGACAATGCATTTATTTATTTATTAGTTTTCCTCAGTCCAAAAGGCAAAGGTGTGGGAATTAAACATTATGTTAGATTTTAACCAAACCCCCCCTTATATTTCTAGGCAAGGACAGGGCCTATTCAACATTATACTTTTAAAACAGATATTTTTCTTGTTTGCAAAGGCACATTTTGACACGTGGTGAATTCTGCTGTGATGTCCCTTTCAAATTTGTTTTTTTCTTTCATCTAGATTCCAAACATGGTTTGCAACCTTAGTCAGTTTCTCTTACACAGTAATCTGTTCAAGGCACAGGTCCACTGAAATTGACATATGCACAGAGAGCTAGGATTTATTTTGAAGCGTTGATTTTGACATTTTGTAGCATAAAAATCAAGCATTTTCCCATGCGGCTGAGAGTAAAGTTTCTGGTGATTTCCCAGATCTTGCCTGACATTCAGTGAGAAATGCTTTCTTTTGCTAAAGCACAACTTGAATATGGCTGGGTATAGTTGGGTCTTCCTGGATCAGAACTGTATAATGTTGAACAGATGAAAAAGAATATCAGGGCGGCATCATTTTAAATGTAAAATATTTCCTTTTTGAATGGGAAACTTTGAACTAGCAGCAAAGCAGCGCTGCTTTTCAATTCTCTTCTTTAGTGCACCTAAGAAAACACGCTGGCAGCCTTTCTTGGTGTGTTCCCTGTTTCATCTTGCCCAATAGGTGCTTGGCAAGACAGTGCAGCCATCATTTTGTAGATGCAAAACAAAGTTTTAATGCAAGGCAATGGTGCTCAACAGTGCCAGCGCAGCCATTTTGCTGGTAACTGCTGAAGTGCAGCTTGGTTATGGAGGGGATTTCTGCTGAGTGGGTAAATGTACCTCACAGCAGGCAAGGCCTGGGGCCTCAATGGCCGATGCTAAATACCAAAGGCAAGGCCCTGGAGGGTGCCTGCACCACCAACCTTACCTTATGCACCGGGGAACTGAACAAGCACTCAGGGGCTGGTGGAGCAACGCGCTTACCGCAGATGGGGAGCGGTAGCCTATCAGGGCAGTTATGGGATGGTTCGGAAGCTGGAGGAGTGAGGGAGAAGGAAGCAGAGCCAAGGAGGACGAAACGGGGCTACAGGCAAGGCCTGGGGCCTCAATGGCCAATACTAAATACCATAGGCAAGGCCCTGGAGGGTTCCTGCACCAACAACCTTACCTGATGCGCCGGGGAACAGAACAAGTGCTCAGGGGCTGGTGGAGCAACACGCTTACGACAGATGGAAAGCAGTAGCCTATTAGAGGAGATGGGAGGGTTCAGAGGTGGGAGGGGGGAGGGAGAAGGAAGCAGAGGCAAGGGGGACAAAACGGGGCTGCAGGCAAGGCCTGGGGCCTCAATGGCTGATACTAAATACCATAGGCGAGGCCCTGGAGGGTCCCTGCGCCATCAACCTTACCTGTTGCGCCTGGGAACTGAACAATCGCTCAGGGGCTGGTGGAGCAACATGCTTAACGCAGATGGAAAGAGGTAGCCTATCAGGGTAGATGGGAGGGTTCCAAGGCGGGATGAGGGAGGGAGAAGGAAGCAGAGGCAAGGGGGACAAAACTGGGCTACAGGCAAGGCCTGGGGCCTCAATGGCTGATAGTAAATACCAAAGGCAAAGCCCTGGAGGGTCCCTGCACCACCGGCCTTACCTGGTGCGCCGGGGAACTGAAACAGCGCTCAGGGCTGGTGGAGCAACACGGTTACCGCAGACGGAAAGCGGTAGCCTATCAAGATGGAAAACGGTAGCCTATCAGGGGAGATGGGAGTGTTCAGAAGCAGGAGGAGGGAGGCAGAAGGAAGCAGAGGCAAGGGGGACAAAACGGGGCTGCAGACAAGGCCTGAGGCCTCAATGGCCAATACTAAATACCAAAGGCAAGGCCCTGGAGGGTCACTGCACCACCAACCTTACCTGATGCACAGGGAAAATATGGCCAATACAAAGGATGAGGCCTTGTTGTTATGTGTTTTCAACACAGCCTGCGAGGATCCAGGCCTACTCCTAATGCAGCAGTATTTTATGTTGTAATTAACATCTATATATCTATGTTATGTATCATGTGTAATTCTATTATATAAAACTACTGGTTAGTTCCCCCTATGCGATTCTTCGCTCCCACCAGTTAGTCTCGACCGTGAAGCGTCCCACCTACACCGTCCTGCACCTATTCTTCATGTTTTGATATATTTTCTCGTGATCTAAATCATCTAGGAAGGATGACAATCCACACATGCATCCCAACATTCCCCCCTTTAGTTAATCCTTCATTAACCAACTTGTCCCTTTGTCTCGCTCCACTTCATCCTTAGACACCCATGCCCTACACACATGACGTAAACTACCTCCATCCCGTGCATATTTCTCGGGGTACACATGAGGTATATGCAGTCCCCATCACCTGCTAAATCTACTCAGTGGTCTGTGTAATTCTCAGGATTTGGCTGAGGCAATGTTAATGTCCCTGTGGGATGGATAGGTTAATCTATTATAACCATACATGGTTTATTTGCATCCTCAGTTTGAGCTTGCCCATCCTTTGCACCTGAGAGAGCCATTTCTGCCCCAATAGCACCATAATTCTTGCGCTGTTTGGAATACTCTTTGCACAACATCGAAGCATCATCTGGCACGTGCTGAACAACACCAACAGAAACACCTCAATTGGGACCAATATCTTCACCTCTGCCCCCAACCCGGATGGAGCCAAGGAAAACAATGTAACAAACCAATCTTCGGCCTGCACACCTGCTTCACTCTCCATGCCAGTCTTTAACTTGTGCAAGGCCCCTATGATATGGGTCAAGGATCCATTCTAAGCATCATTTGGGGTTATGTATGTGCAGAAATACAACCTGATCTTTTTGCACACACCCCCTTCCATCACCATCAGGAGATCCAAGACATACTGGTTCTGAAGCAGCACTAACTGGATCGCCATCAGCTCACTCTTGATAGCGTTGAGGCCTTGTTTGATTGCATTAGCCAACTGAATCCCTTCCCACCAAACAATCGGCAACCACTTGGCATTCATGGCAGCCTGTATTCCTGGCGTCAAGAGTAATGCAAAGAAAACTTCAGTTTTAGTGTACAGCCGATACTGTCTGGAACTACTTTGAGCAGCTTGGATGATTCTTCCTACAAATAGTTCAATTTTCTCCTTCTCGATTTCACTGACTGCCTCTTCTTCATTTGGGGGTTGTATAGAGGGTGAAATAGATTTCAACACCTCGTGTTTAGATACTATCGTCAAGTGTCCTTTGGTCACCACCAAGATAGCTGAATGCAAGATTGTTAGTGTGCACGTACCTCGCCAAGAGGGTGGAAGTTGCAGGTATGCTCGTGGGCCACATACCCAGCACATGTACATTAATGCTGCTGTTCTTTTTGCAAGATCTGGGATGAACATTGTCTTATTACACTTGGGGTTAGTTCCTACTGGAACAGGTCCATGCCCTGTTATCAACAATTATCAACAAAATTGATATTCATCTCTTGGTTGTATTTTGACTGGAGTCTCATGTGCGTCAATCCATGTTAATTTAGGTATATATGCAGTCCATATCACAAAACAGTTCTTATTGATGTACCATATAACTTCTCCAAACCAAAGACCCCCACGCTGCACAGCTCACCACTGCTTCCTCCCATCTGTTTGATACGTACAGCACTCCTTTCCTGGGGCGTGCTTGCATTGAGGGGCACTGCCATCCTGCCATCCTGCCATCCTTGGCACATTTCTCTCCATCTCTGTTCATCAACACCCCTTGTACCTTGTGCCCTTTGAATAAACTGTGAACCTGAATCAGCACAAAGAGCACTATGCTCTGGGCCTCTAAGGGCACGATTTCTTGGGGTACTAACATTTTGGGTGCCCCAGACGTGTAGGGGATGAGGGAGCAGACATAACAACTCCTATTGTACCACTGTTTCCCTACTGAGTTCATGTAACTATACCACGTATTATTGAATTCTGGGTGGTGCACATTAGACATTGGGCCTCATGTCATGTTTGGTGGTCCGGAAACAAGGGTGCTGGTAGCAACGTACAGCACCCTTTCCTGAGTGCCAAACTGAGAGTTTGCCATTAGGGGCACGGAACTCCCCGCAGGCCGACTTGCCAGGTGTTCAGGCCCCTACGGTAGTGTTTTCACTGAAGCACCGGCACCATTAGCAATAGCAATAGCAATCGCAATAGTTACATTAGCAATGGTGCCAGTACATCAGTGTCCCCATTCCCATTTTACGGGGTTGCCGGTGACTCACCGGCTACCGGCGGCTTTTACTGGCAACCCTGTAATGAGGGCCATTGTATCAAACACTACATCTTTGTATTGGTCACATTCCTTTTCTTCTTCTAAACTTCTCCTCAATCGCATCCTTAAATTCCATATAAGGGTATCCTGTACTTTCATCTGCTTAAAATTGACCACTGTAGTTAAATATTCATCACTTGGTGTTGTGGCTTAAAACAATTCATCAAAAAATTGAGCATGTGTGATCTGCGTGCATCCCTTTGAAATACTACTCCCCCACTCCGCCTTTACATGGCCTACCCATATAACTGCACTAGACATATATAAAAATAAACCAAACACAAAACAACACAATAACGGAAGCAATATTGTAGTACAATTCCGTTGTGAACACATACTTGAAAAACCATTACAAAATACATTCGTTTGTATATACATAAGGTCCAAATGTTTCTCACAAACAATATTATTATTTTTTCAAAGAGAGAAAAAACAAAACACCACTCGATTACAACAAAAATGCAGTTTTTGCTGTGATCACCTAAACTCAAGTTCCAATAGAATGCTGCTGAATTAAAAACACTCCGATAAAATACTTCAAGTTGGTGGTACCATTGGGGATGCTTTACTAACATCAGACAAATGCACCCAGTACCTCAACTCCTTTACTTTGACAGCAAGGGGAGTAGCATACACCACTGTGTATGGACTGTTGTAACGGGGTTCACGCCACCTTCTAACGAAATGTTTAACACACACTTATCATTAGGAAACAATTGCAATGGTGGTGAGCTCGTAGATTCTGGTGCAGTGCTGTTTCAGTTTCTTCTGATCTTTGTGGAGCGATCTGTTGAGAAAGGTATTTACTACACTCTGTTAACTGAGTTAAGTACGAATGAAACTCCTCCCCCCGAATAGACGCAGCCCTGTGAGCATCTGAAGCACTATGCACGGGGGATAGTGGCTTGTGCATGCGTCTCCCTGTCACTATTTCATGAGGGTTGAGATGGTGGTCCTTACAGGGCTGAGTCCTCAAGCTGAACAAAGCCAAAGGGAGACAATGCACCCATTTCCTTTTCAATGTTGCACAGAGATTTGATAAATTAGTCTTCCATTCATCCATTCATCCTTTCTACAATCCCGTTGGCCTGGGTGGTAAATGGAACACAGTTTATGTGCTTTATTCTCAAAAGAGCTGCAATCTCCTTGAACAGGTCATTAAAGAAGTGGGTGCCATTGTCACTTTTAAGAGTATTGTACACTTCCCATCGGGGAAAGACTTCTCTCAACAAAAATGTGCAGCGGAGTCAGCATCGGGATGTGTACACAGACCAGCATCAATCCAACGGGAGAATGGACAGACTACCACTATTAAATACCAATAAGAATTACACCTCTGTCCCATGTCAGCAAAATCTATGTGCAAATCACAGAATGGACCGATTTGGCATGGCACGTTGCCCCTAAGTCTTTAATGTTTGCTCTGTGCTGTATGTCTGGCACACTACACTCTTGGAGATCTGCTGCAATATGCCGTTTGGCTAAATGGGAGGGTTAGTGGAGTTGATCAAATGCCACCATCGACAATTCTTGGGGCATCACTACCTTACCTGTACTGGTCTGTCTCCATACCAAATCAGTTGGAGATTGCGCATACCCTCTCCTTTGCGCCATACCAACTTCTCACTCTGTGGCACCTGGCCATGAAACTCAATACTTTGGGCCACAGGGCAGGCCGTGTATTGTTCGTGCAACTGCATGTTCACAAGAACAGGATGTTCAGGAATGTCTTGGAGCAGCAAATACGCAGCCTGTTTGGCTGCTGTGTCGGCTGCTTGGTTGCTGAGAGAAACAAAATCTACACCAGTTGTATGTGCGGCACATTTAACCACTGCAGCAAGTGAAGGCTTGGAGTGGGCTGTAATTAGTCGATTTAACAATGTTGCATGCTGCACTGTGCACCGATCAGCCTCACGAAATACCCTCTGCATCCATCTTGTGCTGCCTCAAGTGCTTCAATGAGAGCAATTAATTCTGAGGCTTGCGCAGAGTAATGACCCGGAAGCCTCTGAGTCAGAAAAACTCCATACATATTCTCCATCCTCCAACCACACCACTGCTGCCCCAGTATGTCTCTGACCAGTCTCTTGATTAATAGTGGATGACCCATCAATGAAAAACAGTCCTCCATTGTCCAAGGCATAATCACATACGTTGGGAATACCATACGCTGGACCCTCATGTGCAGTACAATTGTGCACCTCATCATCATCAGTAATACGATCAGTCAAAAAGGTGCTGGATTCACTGACTTACAATGAACAATATGTATGAATGGGCTTGAAAGAATCACTTCATATGCAGGACCCCTTTGAGTTGTTAAGGTGGATTTTAACCTCTTTAATCTTGCAAAAACAGCAGGCTCCATGTACAACGTTGATGAACACCCCATAACAATAGTTGCCTTTCTCAATAGCAAAGGCAGCAGCAGCAGAAAGCTTGTTCGCACAGAAACTGTCCTTGCATAACAGAATCCAACATTCCACTGTAATAGGTCAGGGGTTTATGGCCCATTGTTTTGTGCTGTGTCATCAAGGCAGTCATCATCTGCCCATCAGAAAGTGAGAAGAGATACAACTCTTTAGTATAATCAGGGGTGACCAAGAAAGGGCAGTAGTAACAACATCTTTTAGTTTCTGGAATTTAGTAATCATCTCATCAGTCCAAATAATCATTTTTTTTTGTCTGTTGTGCCTTCTTGAGGGCCTGGAGCTGTGGTTTGGCATATGATGTGCAGTTAAAAATCCATGCCCTGCAATAATTGCATAAACCCAGACTTTTTTGCATGTCCTTAATTGTCACTTGTTGTGGGGTAGCGCGCACTGCTGCTGCGTGCTCAGGGGTTACTCTTTTTTGAAAGACTTTATTTATATAACTCAGCACCACCTCACATTTATTCATTACATACAGTATATTTGTATCCTATTCAGCATACATTTCCGTTTTCAGAATTCAGTTTCAGATTTTGGCTGGTTGTAGTAGGTGTAATGAGTTCCTTTTGTATTTGTATAGCGAAACCATGTAGTGAGGTATGAAACCACCCCACCCCCTCCCCTTAACCTAACAAGTATGGCTTATCGCAGATCTTTTGTCTGATATACAGTCCTTGACCAGGCAGTGGCTCATATGGTAATCCTGACTCAGTCCTATAATACACTCATGTTTTTAAGCAGTTTCGACCTATGGAAGTGGTGCTCCTTATCCTTGACATATTCATGAAAAGGGAGCCATGTCTTCAAAAGCTTCTGGTAGGTCACCGTTTTTCTGGGATTACTCTTTTACCATTCAACTAAATCAACTGTCCCAAACACACCACCCCATGCTGACAATATTGATTTTTCTCTGTCCATCTTGTACCCCTTGTCAGCCAACAATTTCGGGAGTACAATAGAATCTTCTCTGCACTAATGCTCTGTAGTATGTCATCCACGTATTGACTTGCGATGCTGGGAACAACGATATTGCCCAGATCCACATGTAACACCCTATTGAAGCTGCTTAGGGACTCACAGTACCCTGAGGAAGCCTACTATGTTGGAATCGGCTCCCAACAAACAGAAACGCAGTAATATATTGTGAATAAGGTTGCAAGAGTACTGAGAAGAAAGCATTCTTCAAGTCTACCACAGTAAATTGGGTGGCCTCAACTGGTAGATTGTATAATATGATAGCAGGATTTGGAAGCACTGGAAATTCTGCCTGTAAAATGTCATTGAAGGGGCAAAAATCCTGGAACATTCTTCAACTAGCCCCCTTCGCTGGATAGATAGCTGTGTTACAGGGCGAGCTAGGTGGCATTATTATGCCCAGATGCAAAAGGGCCATGATGCTATCATATATTCCCACCTCTGCTGCCTTTTGTAAAGGGGTACTGTTTCACTCAAGGTAACACAGCACCAGGTTTCAAAATAATACGTATTGCTGCAACACTTCGTAAGAGTCTCACATCATGTGGATTACTTGTCCATAACTTACCAGGTACTTGAGACACATCCGTAGAAGCCAAAGAGGGAACATTCCCTAACAGAAACATGCGACAAGTGACATGTCGATACTGTAGCATGATCTCACAGGGGACACACACTTACAATATTATTTCCCCTTCATTTTCTCTGTTCTCAGATAAAGCGAAAATTTTCATCAGGATGGTTGGGTCAACACACAAGACTGTACACCATTCCCCTTTGTGTGAATCAACTGCTATCAACACAATTATGTCTTCTGCCACTAAAACTTCCTCTATGTCCAGTTCAATGATGGTTCCTGGAACAACCACCTGGGGTAGGGCGGGCCTGAATAGAAACACAGATGGTACATGCCAATATTTGTTTGCTGCCTGAGGTATTGCACTAAGCCAATACCATATAGGAACAAATCTGGGGTCCCTGGTACTCCTCTGCAGCAGATTCGATGCTTGATGCATGTAAGGTCAACATTACCCTCACTCATGCCGGGTGTTGAACAGACCACACCCCTTTCCATAAACACGATGGTCATGTGGAGCTTACTCAAAATGTCTCTCCCCAACAGGTTAATTAGAGTTGCAGTGGGGTACAACAAGGGGGCCCACACCTCTCTACCCCCTATTTTGATAGGTAATTTCTTGGTGATGAAAGGAACTGATTGAACTGCCACAGAGAAGCCCTGTGTTTACATGACCTCACCTGATAAAGGGAATCCTCCCTCACTGATACACAATTTGGTCGCACCTGTATCTACCATGAAAATGAAGGGTTTAGTTCCTATCTCCATGCCCACCGACAGTTCATTCCTCTTCTGGGTCAGCGGTGACTGACAGGAATGGACATGTTAAGGCTCTCTGTGGGCTGTCCTAGTCTGGGTACGTGTTTGTCCCTGGAAAGATGAATGGTTCCCTCCGTCTACTGTGGCCCCCTATTAAGGTGTCACTGTACCACCCAGAATGGTGGTATTGTTCGAAATATGAAGGCCCTGTTATTGCCCTTGAATAGCTGTATAAGATGGTACATTATTAGAACGAGGCGCTGGTAGCTGTAGAAAAGATGGCACTGGTGCACTGTAGGGGGCAACCAGAGGTAACTGTCAGTACGACTGAGGGTACGAGACCAGACCTTCCTGAGAGTACGGATACATCTGTTGTTGAGGATACACATATGCTTGTCTACTCCTACATTCCTTTGAAATATGACCCATTCGCCCACACATACAACATTGACCTGCTCCTCCCTCCTCCTCATGGTCCCATCCCTCCGAGCCTCCCACGTCTTCCTTGGGCATCTGAAAACCCCCATCTTCCCTGCTGAAATCCCCCTGGAAACCCTCCTTGATACTGAGGCTGATACCCACCTGCCCACTCATGTTCTCCTGCCCATGTAGGTGCAGGTGATGCACGTACATCAGGCTGAATTGCCCTGAAATTAGCCGACCGTTCTGTCTGCACCGTCGCTAAAGGCTCTCTCAACGCAACCTTTTCTAACTTCTTTTGAACCAGTTGTGCTTCTTCAGCTTGCGCTCGCTACGCAGTTTCCTTCTTCTTTTCTTTCAACCATTTACAATGATAAATAATAATAGATTGAATGTCTGCCCAGCCCTTCACCTCAGTCCCCACTATATTATCGAGCATCCTCTGTACTTCCTTTGCGAGCCCTCTCTTGACCACAAAATAGAAAAATGTAATAGTTCGATCCCACGAATCTCCCGTCTCTGCCCGCCACTTCTCTTCTTGTACATACAATATATATTGAGCTGGGTCCTCATCATCATGCATCGTTCTTTACATAATCAACTGTAGATCAGGCGTATCAGGGTACACACACTGTAATGCTGCCCAAACCTGAGGCTTGACATAAAATGTGCCCCATCATGGCCATCGTCACCCAACTTCACACCCGGGTACCCTGCTTTAGCCCACATGTCATCAGCCTGGTCTCCCAAAATCGACACACACCTTTCAAGTCTCCTACAGCCAAGATAGTAGAGTGATGTCAGTTGGGGGTGACCTGTGGTCTCCCTTGCTACCCTTGTTGTCTCCCTTAATACCCCTAATTTTTTTTAAGTGTTTTTTTTCTGTAAGCTCCTGGGCTGTGGCCAGCGCCGTGTGGCTCTTTGTTTCTGGAGTGGCTGACTTTCTTGTTCAGGCCTCTAATAAAAAGAATAGGGTATTCCACAAGTGGAACACTTACAGCAGTGACCCTGAATAAAAAAGAATAGGAACAACAAATAATTTGTCTTTCTGGAATTCTATACAATAATTGCTAGACTCACTAAAGGTTTATTTCAGGCACACTTCAGGGGGTGAGTCACTGATTTAGTCTGTTCTTAAACACCTCAACTCAGCCTTTCATCCTTTTGAGGTTGATAAATGAGTACCAACACAGGTTGGGTGATAGTGTATGTATATTTGTTCTATACAAAGCGCTTAAACAAAAGTGCTAAATAATAACACATCATTATCATTTGGCCTTGGACGTCTACTTGTATTCACAGTAATTGGGTAAGATGTGCCTATACACACTGATATTGAAGATAGATGCATGTTCTCCCAAAGTCCTTCATCACGGGGTCCCGTTAACAGCCTGCACAATCCGGGGACAGCGCCCCTCTCCAATGAACAGACAGTAATTCTGATAACACTGCTCCTGTAAACCTCTTAAATCCTCACGGGGGATACTGGGACCGCGTCGGGGTCACCAATAATGTAGGTTAACTCCCCAGCGATCAGACCAAGAAAAAGCAACCCACTAGGGAAAAAGGCTCAGTGCCCCCTTTTTTGATAAAAACAAGAGCTTTATTTAGTATACAAAAGAAAAATGGCGACAATGGTATTATAAATCCACTGCAACAGAGCTCTCTCGTCCTCAGTACAAGGCTCAGATTATGAACACAAAAATTGTCACACAGGACACACTCAGTATAGAATGTTAATCCCCCACCCGCATTGGCTACTGCCTATATGCCTGCTAATGATTACGTATAGCCCATTTTCCAATTGGTTTCACTGTCTTCTCGCCTGTCTTCACCACACGTGGGTAACTTTCTTATCCATCTTGAGACCCTGCGGGATAATTGGTTACATTCAACTGGCACCACCCTACCTTTAATCCTAACCACGTGATTTACACCTGGTTATCAACATGAACTGAGCAGTTCACTTTGACGTCAGTCCGGTCCCAACAAACAAAGCAGTCCTTTTCTCATCCCAGATGCGTTGGTGCCCCCATCTTGCCCGCCCCACTGTATGGACATCATTCTTGTCTCTGCATACACAAATCATAGATCATGTTGTTCTCTGTTTTCCCCTTTATCAGTTCTCCTCCCCAAGAGAGAAGCTAATGTCCCACTAATCAATCCAGTTCATGAAGAATTTAAGGCTCATTTCCCCTCACATCTGGTAGTTCAAATAGAATGACCATCGTTCTAAGGGGGCGGTAGTGTCATCAATCTTGATTCATGTTTTGGCACACCTGGACATCCCACTCGCTTCCCAAGTATATGACCTTTGTGTTAGGCCATCGCCTCGTGCCTGATCAGCTTCACACATTCCTGCCTAATTGTCCAAAGGGCTAGCTGGTGTGGGTGTACCTACGTGTTTCTCACTGTGCCTGGGAATGAAAATGCAATGGTCAAACAGAGGGTGAGTCTTGGTTGTTCTGTGTTTTCAACACGGTCTGCGAGAATCCAGACCTGCTCCTAATGCAGCGCTATTTTATGTTGTAATTACTGTGTATACATGTATGTTATGTATCATGCATAATTCGATTAAAAAAAGCTACTGGTTAGCCCCCCCCTATGTGATGCCCCGCTCCCACCAGTTAGTCCCGCTCGTGAAGCGTCCCCCTCCACCGTCTTGCACCTCTACTTCATGTTTTAATATATTTTTTACAATCTAAATCGTCTAGGATGGGCACCAATCTGCACATGCATCCCAACCCCTGGTTTTAATATGATGGCAATATTCTACATGCACCTAGATTGAATACAATGGCTACATTCTGCATTCACCTCGATCCACTACAAAGGCCACATCCTACATTTGCCTAGATTCAGTACAATGGCTTCCTTCTACATTCCCCTGGATTCAGTACAATGGCTACCTTCTACATTCCCCTGGATTCAGTACAATGGCTACCTTATATATTCACCTGGATTCAGTACAATGGCTACCTTCTACATTCACCTGGATACAGTACAATGGCTTCCTTCTACATTCACCTGGATTTAGTAAAATGGCTTACTTCTACATTTACCTGGATTCAAAGCAATGGCTACATTTTACATTCGCCTGGATTCAGTACAATGCTACCTTGTACATTCACCTGGATTCAGTACAATGTCTACCTTGTACATTCACCTGGATTCAGTACAATGGCTTCCTTCTACATTCACCTGGATTCAGTACAATGGCTACCTTGTACATTCACCTGGATTCAGTAAAATGGCTTCCTTCTACATTCCCCTGGATTCAGTACAATGGCTACCTTCTACATTCCCCTGGATTCAGTACAATGGCTACTGTCTACATTCCCCTGGATTCAGTACAATGCTACCTTGTACATTCACCTGGATTCAGTACAATGTCTACCTTGTACATTCACCTGGATTCAGTACAATGGCTTCCTTCTACATTCACCTGGATTCAAAGAAATGGTTACATTCTACCATTCAGCTAGATTGATTTGGATACACTTTAAAATGTATCTAGCTAAAACGCGGTCTTCCCTCTAAAACCCGGTAAGAGTCGCCTAGAGTCAAGGCAGAAACAATACACCCCATCTCAACATTGTTTTGTCATCTCCGCTATCTGATCTCAGCCTGGGTAGCGCTTCTCCTTCTATATGGCCATTTGGAGATATCACCATCCATAGGTCCCTTAGGTAGCTCCTATGAATTCCCAAATGGTGCCTGGCCAATAACTGATGCATTAGCTTGCTCATGCGTATGTCCCTTTTCTTATGCGGAATCGGGTTCAGTGAGCATGTCTGTGGCTTGCAGTTTAGTTTCCTGTACAGTGTACACCATAGAAGCAATTGTGTCTTCTGTACGTCTCCAGTACATCTGAGTAATATGCCACGGATCTGAGCCATCTTGACTACCCAGCCAGCAGTGGCCAGAAATATTTGGATCAGTTTCATGCAAACGGTGTGGGTGGAGTCATGTGTGTCCTATGCCTAATGTTATAGGGTACTGGTTTAAATCGTGCATTTTGAGAGATTGTTGTAAATGTAGTGTATCTCATTACCCACTGTTTCTAATCTTATGTTAACACAATGCGATCAACTGTTGAGATGCTCACCCAGTGTCAATATGACTTTGCGCCCTCAGGGGCAGTATTGACCCCAGTACAGGGCATGGTTGTGGTGTGTCCAGAATCATCTCCCAGCGTGTGTATATTTGTGCAACTAATCTGTTACATGCCATAATTTTCCCACTGAACATTCCATGTTCCCTTTCCGATTCCTGAGATCCCAGCAGTTTTCCGTTGTCAATAAATCTCCCATCTCCACAGATCCTGCTCGCTCCCGTTATCTCTCATGTATTCAGTGGTTGGAGTGAGTGGGAACGGTTGGGAGTGGAGTTCCACTACTTTTATTTTTTACTGGAACTGTTCTTTGAGAAGTTAAAGCACTTTTCTCCACTTCAACGCCCAAAAGCAGTTACAGCTAAACTGAAATCGCTTTCAACCGAACTGGATGTCAAGCAGCACAACTGCAACCCTTGAAAAATGTTTCTGCACGTTACTCCCGGCCCAGGTCAGTTCCACTACTTTTTTTGGTACACTTCTACCACTGCATGTATTACTGATGCTGGTGTGCAGAACTGCTCAGTTCATGCTTTGGTGTGAACGGGTACAAGTCGCAAAGCCGTGCCATGAAGTGCTGAAATGGCTGAATACAGTACCCCCCACCCAACCCAAAAGGACTCAGGCATCCATCTAAAAAAACACCAAAGTACGTTTGTACATCGCGCAGCCCTAACACTGGTGAGCTAATAGGAAAATATACTGGAACAGTGTCAAACATAAAAGCACAATAATGCAATTCAAAAGAATCGTAAACCAAAAAGCTGTTGAGAGTAGTTTTATGAGTCGATGTGAAATAGAACTGCCGACACGTGTTTCGAGCCTTAACAACGGGTCCTTTTCAAGGCAAAACTGTTATAGATACAACATAAACATAACATTCCAACATTTGCGCATGTAATAAATGTTAAAAGGAACACAAAGGTTGAAATTATCCACCCGTAGATACCTTTGTATTGGCTGAAATGCACACATGCATTCTATGACCCACTGACAGATTTTCCATAATTGTACTTCCGTCCCAAGGGCGTTCAACCCACAGCGCGTTGAGACCATACCAATGGTGAAAGGCGCTACACAAATGGCCATTACATTACATTACATTTCACAGTCACATTAGCAAAGCATTGCGGGTAAGCAAATGAGGCCAAATGCAATCCTTTGCCCCTGAACATTGTCTTGGTTAGTGTGTAAGAATAACCTGCACATGTTACAGAACATGCTATGTTCATGAAGTAGTCTTTAAAAAAAAAAAAAGAATTATATGATATTTTATTTATATCGCGCCCATACACAAGTTTTTCAGAGCGCGGCGAGGCAAAGGAGGACAAAACAGCGATCTTACTAGGCCCAGTGAAATTGAGAACGTGCAAGTGCAGGGGAGAGGGAAGGGGCAAAGTGCAAGGGGGAGGGGAGGTGTGGAAAGTGCTGGCCAAGTGATCAAAACGACGACAGATAGTGCGGCCAGCAGGTGGCAAGTGCAAGAATTAAGCGCAGACAAGGGGTGTCTGATAAGTGCAGTTAAGGGGACTGTAGGGTTGCAGATACAGACCCAAGTGCAAGGGTTGCCAGCATATTATTATAATTGTCATAATAATTCAAACTTCAAATATGTCGGTGATGGGACAGTGTGGGGAGGTTTGTGAGCATAGGCCAAGAAATAATCTTGGTTCGGCTTCCCCTCCCTCACTACTTGACTCCATCCCACCTGATACTAACAGGGCTTTAAAACATAAACTGCAAAGCGGGCCCAACTCAAACAGACTATTGAAACACATGGGAACTAATATTTACATTTGGGCAAGGGGGTTCACAGCATGAAATTGTTCACTACATGATTAAAAATAGGTTTAAATGAAGGTTAAAGAGTGGTTGCTTCCAAATGAAGTTATCATAACCCTAAGGTGGCCCTCATTGCCCTAGGGGGAAGGGGGGTCATTTGTGGGGTTGGATGTTATTTGATCTCACTTTCTAGCAAAGAGCAACAATTGCCATTTACCTCCTCTGATCCTTCAAACTATTTCTTCAGATCAATGCAACTTAATGGAAACATCCCATGTCTGCCTAATGGTGTCAGCCTCAGTGGCCCCTAGTACAGCTATGAAAGGTTTAAAGTTGGGGGATCCTTTGCCACAAGCTCCTGGCAGCAGCTGTTGAAATACATTGGACTGACATCTGAAGGGTTGCAGCAAGAAACTGGTTAATATTTTACTGCAAACGAGGATAGGAGTAGGATCAGAGTAAGGCAGTAAAGTGAGGGCAAGGCCCTGCGAAATGAAGTACTCATATGATAGTTTTCATACAAACATATGTAGCGATTAGACCCGTATCTCACAGTTTAGTATAAGAAATACAATTTTCTAAGTGTGACTGTTTAACATATCCCTTCAGCACAAAGGTTTCAGTGTAAACTTCACACCGACTATCCCATTCAAGGGACCGCCATTACTATTTTTAAAATGTTTGAACATTTGAATCACTCGAAAAGTAGGAAAGTGCGAAAGCAGAGCACGCTGCGGCCCGGCAAACCATCTCTCCATTGCAACGGATTTTTCTGGAAATTTCTAGTTGGACTAGAAATGCTGGGGGACACTCGGAGGGATACCACGCTCCTGTTGAACGCCTGATGCTATGGGCTCCCCTCAGAGCTTTTCAGATACATTTGCAATCATTATGCATTGGCCACAGCCTATCTCAGCTGCTAAAGGCTTCTGAGTACAGGCTGCGTGCCTTGAACTACACCGGACTAAACATTGACATTTGGATAGTCGCAGCTGGGAAATGGGTGTTACATGACTGAAAATGGCGGCTAGTGTGTGAACTGTCCACATGAAGGACACGCACCTCATGAAAGACCCTTACTTTGAGTTCCTGACCAGAATTTCATAAATATGCTTCGCTATGTTTGTGCAGAAATACTCGGGTATAAGCCAGCTAGACCGGGTAAATAATGCTCAAAGTACTATTTTGAATCATTCTGGTTCAATCATAGTAAACACTGGCTAATGAATGCCTCACAGAATGTGTTTGATATTTCAAAGTAAGACCGTGCATTGCAGGTTTGACTGGTCTTGCCAAGTACCCTTTGCCATGTGGTTACTGGTTTGAAGTCATTTTCTACAACAGGCTGCTCACCAAAGAGACAGTGCACTTTGGATCGAAGTGTTCATTCCAAGCCCAGATGAAAGCCTTGAGGCACAATTCAAGCGGGATGAGGGCTGAAACGGGCATGGCCAATGGTAAGGCTATTGCTGGTTCTTTGCACTTACCCATAAATATGTTTCTATACGCATATTATGCACTCAAGCAATGAAAATAGATGTACTCTGGATTCCATTGTTCTCTCATTTCACCTATTTAAGCTACTAACATTTAATGCCAAGTACCTCACTTTGTCGATGCCAACTTCATGATGTTGCCATGCAAGTATCTTCTGTGAATTTCGAGAATAACATAGTATTGTCCATTCAAGATGCAGGGGCCCCACATAAAAGGTGCCATTCAAATGACTTGCTTCAGGTTAGACATTCAGTGCAATGGATATCTTCACTGGGCACAGAGCACCTGAGCATTAACAACCACAAGGCCCCAATTCTATCTCTATGAATGCATTTTTAGCTTATTACTTTTTTTGTCCATAAAACGAACTACATCATATTAACCAACATATTTGACCAGCATTAGCTACTGGGGCAGAACCATTTTTTGAAAATGTTCTCCTTACATCTATTCACACATTACCCGCAAAACCTGTAAACAGAAAATGCATCAGTGCATCAATGATGGTCAATATGGCAGAGATCTGCAGATGTGAATGTTTTTTTTGTAAGATTTCTATAATAATGGGCAGAAATTCGCACAACTTTGCAAAATTCAACCACCAAATGTGTTTCACAAAAGTGTTGATATTTTGCAAATGTGATTTTGGCCAAAATCCTCATGATTTCGTTTTGCGGTTAGGGAGTAATATATGTTATGTTATGTTACATACACTTGTAAAGCGCACGGTCGCCCAAAGGTATCATGGTGCTGGTGTGGAAGCTGCAAGCTAAGGAAAAACAATATAGGCAGAAAGCTAGAACAGAGTGGTTTTCAGAGCTTTCCTGAAAGTCAAATGATTAGCAGAAGATTTAAGTGATAATGGAAGAGTGTTCCAAAGCTTGGCCACGGCAATAGAAAAGGCTCTGCCGCCAAGTCTTTCCCGGTTAAACCTGGGGACCGTAAGTAGGTTGGTTGCAGAAGAGCGGAGGTTACGTTCCGGAATATATGGGGAAAATTTGGATTGAAGGAACTCCGCTCCTAAGCCATGGATTGCCCGGTGGACAATACATAATGACTTAAACTTGACTCGCTGTGCCACAGGGAGCCAATGGAGTCGGCGAAGCACCGGTGAAATATGGGCACCATAGGGGGAGCCAGCGGCTAATCTGGCTGCCAGAATTTGCATACTTTGGAGCCATTGGAGCAGGCCAGTTGGTTGGGATAAGTACAGGGAATTACAATAGTCCAGCCGTGAGAGGACCAGCGCTGCCACCACGGGGGGCGCATTGCTTCCGGGGTCCTAGGCAGGACCCTCTTTAAAACCCTGATTTGATGATGGGCGGACTGGCAGCCTGCGGAAACCTGATTTGAAATAGAGAGGGAGGCAGAAAGAATATCCCCCAAGTTCTTTACCTTGTTGACAGGACAAGGTAATGGACCCAGCGATGTAGGCCAAAAGGCGGAGGTCCATAGTGAAGGGTTAGGGGGGCAGCCCACCAGCATCACTTCCGTTTTGTCGCCGTTGAGCTTAAGCCAGTTTTGGTCCATCCAGGCACCGACTGCATTAAGGCAGTCATGAAGACAAGCTGAGACCACAGATTGATCCTGATCAAGCCGGATCAGGATTTGGGTGTCATCAGCGTAGGAATAACAGTTAAGTCCATAAGAGAGAATCAGGCAAACCAGTGCCCAAATATAAATGTTGAACAAAATCGGGGAGAGAGAGGATCCCTGAGGGACACCATAGGTAAGGGCACAAGGGGCAGAGAGAAAGGGAGGCATAGCGAGAGTCTGAGTACGGTCTGAAAGGAAAGAAGTAAACCAGGCAAGAACAGGACCGGTGATCCCAATCTGTGCAAGACATGATAGAAGGATAGGATGGTTCACTGTGTCAAACGCGGCAGACAAATCTAGTAGGATCAGGGCCCCTACTCCGCCCGCATCGACTAGTCTGGACATATTGTCTTGCACTGAGACAAGCAAACTTTCCGTCCCTCTCCCTGGCCTAAAACCTGCCTGTGCAAGATTCCAAGAAGGAGGACAGAAGAGGCATGTCCAGAGATTCCAGAAGTTTAGCCAAGAATGGAAGTAAAGAGATAGGGTGGAAATTGGCAGGGACAGTGGGATCAAGAGAGGGTTTCTTGAGGAGAGAGATAACCCTTGCAGATTTCAATTCCGGGGGGACCAGTCCGGTTTGGCAGGAGTTATTAATAGCCGCAGTAATTTCAGCCAAAATGTCAGGAGCATTCGTTTTCATGATGATAGCAGGAATGGCATCCTCAGGGGAGGAAGATTTAATGTTTAATATATGCACAGACCCATTCATAATTAATCACCTAGCCTTGCCTAATGATATCCTCTTGCTTACGATTAAGGGTAGTAGCTTCACATTTTCTAATTATCCACATATATTTCAAGCATGTGAGCATAGTGGCCATATTTTTACACCTACATCTATATATATATATATGTTATGTTATTGAACATTTTTATAGCGCCTTACATACAATTGGTATGATCTCAAAGCGCTGTGGGTTGAACACCCTTGGGGACCGTAGTCCAGGTCAGTGGAGAGAGCAGGGTAGCATATAGTGCTAGGGTGCACTCGGCATGTGTCCCGCCAGTGCAGATTGCATGGCAGTGGCCACATTCTAACGCAAGGTGGTTGTGAGAGATCAGTGGAATGTGTGCAGCAAAGTAGTTGGCCTCCGAGTCTGCATTCTGGGTGGGGCCTGTGTAAGAGATTATGTGTGCAGCTGGGCCGATATTTCTCATGGGGTATAACTGCCTTCTAACAGAGTGTTGAGGTGTTCACGGAGTAGTGTAGGTATGTTTGCAGCTGGTCCGAAATTGATCAACGGGTGTAGCTGCATTCTTTTGTCTGTTGGTGTAAAGTAGAGAATTAGCATAATGGTAGGAGTGAGAGTCTGTGCTTACTGGTAGGAGGCCCCTGTTCCTAGTTGATGTTTTTTTCTGGAATCTGATGGGCCCGCTGTGTCGGTCCTGGTGGTTCGCGGTACTGGATTTCTGAGAGAGGTTGTTTGGCTGGTGTGGAGTATGTTTTGTTTGCCGGTAGGATGGTCCTTTTTTTTCACTCACAGTAGGTGGATCACAGGTACAGTGCACTTTCGTTACTACCAAATTAGAGGGTCTCCATGATTAGGATTTGTATATAAAAAAATGCTAATCTCTATATTAAGAAAAGGCAAAGAGAAAAATGACACTAACAGTTCTCAGAGTCTGTCCCTCAAAAAGAAACCAGAATAAGTAGTATGTAAAAGCTTTTCGGTTCAGGTAGTAGGTAAGTTCACAAGAAGCCAAGGGGGACTAGTGAAAATGGCCAATCTTTGTCTGGAAAGTTAGCTTGGTAGGAATGTGTCCTTAAAAAAGTTGTTCTTGGCGTTCCGTTGCAGGCAAACACTCAAGAGTTTGTCAATATAAAGAGGCTCAGGAATGAAAGACAACTAATGTGAGGCTTGAGAAGGTCAGGAGAGCAATACCCTGGGAGGGTGTAAGTACTACAGCAGGATGCAGTTCGGGAGTTCCAAAAGCAGTTGCTTTACGGGTTATCCAGCAGCCACAGTAGACGCCAGTGACTTCATACAGATGGGAACATTTGGGAAAGTTTGTTTGTATGTTCACGGTTGGCTCCAGCCCCATAACAGTTGGTGATCTGAAATGTTGGCCCACGGTAGGCATACCAGTCTGGGGTGTACTGGCGATAGTGAAATTTGACCAACCCCACCGATCCGCCCTGCACAAGTTGGGTCCGGCCCTGTGCTATCAGTATTGGCGCGATTTCGGTGGATTGCCAATTTTGCGATTGTTGCCTCCAGCCCCACAACAGTTGTGGTAGGCTGAGGGTTTGGCCCGAGATCGGCATACCAGTATGGGGTGTACTGGCGATAGTGAAACATGACCAACCCCACCCATTTGTCCTTCACAGGGCGGGGTCCGGCCCTGTGCTATCAGTATAGGCGTTGGCTCCAGCTCCATAAAAGTTGGTGGGCTTGAATGTTGGTCCAAGGCTGGCATACCAGTCTGGGGTGTACTGGCAATGGTGAAATCTGACCAACCCCACCCATTCGCCCTGCACAGGGAGGGGTCCAGCCATGTGCTATCAGTATGGGCTATTTTGGGAGATTGCCGATTTTGTGATTGTTGGCTCGAGCCCCAAAACTGTTGGTGGGCGTACGTTTTGGCCCGAGGTCGGCATTCCAGTCTGAGGTGTACTGGCGATAGTGAAATCTGACTAACCCCACCCATTTGCCCTGCACAGGGGTGGAGTGTGGTCCGGCTGTGCTATCAGTATAGGCGATTTCGGGGGATTGCAGATTTTGCAATTTATTCAAAATAGGAAGTTTGGACATATGGTCGGCATACCAGTCTGGGGTGTACTGGCGATGCTGAAATTTGACCAACCCCTTCCATGCGCCCTGCACAGGGGTGGAGCGGTGTCAGGCCCTGTGCTATCAGTATAGGCAATTTCAGGAGATTGACGATTTTGCGTTTGTTCTAAAATAGGAAGCTATGACACAATAAAACATACATAAGGCTATAGCAGACCCCCACGTGCATGTCAGCTACAGATCTGTGCAACGTCGGGTGGTATCGCTAGTATAACTATATATTTACACATCTGTTAACCAGAGATGTGTGCCTTTGATGTGGCGTATTCTGCTTGGTTTCATGTCACGCTCTTACGTCTGTCTAGAAGGGCCACTCATCCAGTGTCCTCCACTGCCATGTCCCCAGCATTCCGCAATCCAATGTTCTGATAGGCTGTGGAAGATTGAACAGGTGAGATGTTCTGGGATAAATACATGATATCCTTATTCGCCGACCATTGGCTTGCTTTGTGAGGCAGTCACACCATTGCTCTCTGCTTCTTTTAAAGGCTGCATGATCCTTGCTTTTTCGCTTGCTTGTAAACATAGATAGCTGCAAAGATGGCAAGAAGGGAAACTATTGCGATGCTGGTAACAACAGAAATCCCCACAACGTTGTCTTTCAATTGTTCTGAAAAAAATATAAAGGAAGAATTTAGGTTGAGGTCTTGTCCATTGTTACCATAGGTAATGTGTGCTTTCCTGTACTTGTAGAAAACATTCAGAATCTAAGGTTGTTTTTGTCTAAATGCTTTCCTATATGTCGGTTCGCTGTGATGTCAAAACCTAGGAGGGTGAACGTTAAGTTGAATGAAGACTGGTGTACTAAAAACAAAGAGCTTTGCTAAATCACTTATGTAGGATATGTATTGTTGTGTTCTTAAGCGACACTTAGCAAAGGAAATGAGTTTAGGGTTTACATGAAAATGACTGAAAAATGAAACATGCTTCAATGAGATAAGACTATTTACTTGTGCAACCAATAACAAAGGTGATAACTTTACAAAACAAATATTACACTTTATAAGTACATGGAGATCATTATTGACCTCCTGTCGGGCTATCAGAATGTTCAGAGTGCATTCAATAACTACTGGTATTGACTACATTCTGAACATTCTGTATTCAGAAGCAGAATGGGAAACAACAATGCAATGTCGAGTCATGTTTTGTTTCAACAAGGCACTTCCTGTCTGGGCAGACTTTTTTGTTGTTGCAACATCCTATTTAACAGGCGAACGAGAAAGCTTAAACATTGGAAACATATTTCACTTTCTTTTGAGAAACGGTTACTTTTACTTGACCAGTAATAAAGACTCATGTTAAACCTGTCCAGTTCAACCAATGTGCAATTAAAATGCTTCATTTATGAGGACAACCATGTTATTTAAATAACACAACATGAAACCACATTTCCTAACTCAGTAAAATGTTTTACTTCACCACCAAAACTCCAAAACATGTACTCCTAATACCACCATGTGCTAACAGCCTTACACACCTCAGGGGCGAGGGGAAAATGACCACTCCCTCAGTCTGTAAGTCTATATTACTAGACCAATTCTATGGGGGGAGCAAACAATTAAAGGCTTAGCATCTAGTTTTTGATTTGTACAATATAACTGGCTACTTGGCCTGGCTCATTCTCAGTAGAGAGGCTCGCACACTTTTGACAAATCAAGTAATGTGTTAATGCCTGTTGGTGTGTTCTAACTTCATTGCTGGATATTTGTTAGTTGAGTTCATGTTACAAATGTGAACATGGAATGCGTCCATTGCATGCACATAGTGTACTCTTGTGCTCTACTCCACCAGCAACCTTCTGAGCCCCAATTTCTTTGCATGGATGGATGCACCCTATCACAGTATAGAAGAGTTTATGACATATTTGAATGTATTGTCGTGCGGTGAAGCCAGAACAGAGAGTTATGCCACGAGGACCAGGGCAAGACAATACAGTTCTACAAGCACCCACTCTAAAGGGCAGAATTAAATACTATTAGAGGAACACATCAATAACCAAGGGAGAATTCAGTATAGCTGAAAAAAGATGATACACACCTGAAGCTCGGATTTGTATTTCTTGTGTCACACTCTCAACTTCATTGTCAGTATCAATTGTGTATGGACTTGTGTCTTTAGTGGTGACACTGTATGACATAAAGCCTGCTCTGCTCGAAGCAATCTCAGTTACATTTTCAGAATAGTCTTCTTCAACAAGAGTCGTTGGCGGTGGTACTGTCACATGGTGCTCTTCTTCAGTTGTTCTAGCTGGCGATAACCTGGTGGTGGTACTGTGAAGAGAAGCTGCAATGAGGATAATCGGAGATGTAAGCAGAGGACCACGTTTACTACACATGCGCATGCATTCAGCTTGATGCCGGGGACAGCAGTCCAACTGATCATTGAAACGGGTTATATAGAATTCTGGCTGCATTTACCACTGCTATGACAGTAATCGCACTTGTGGTCATAAACAGGGGTGAAAATGTGGGCATCCAAGAAGCTCACATTATCACTCCCTTCGGACTGCCCCTCTATCTTCTTGTCCTGTACGTTGACATTGGGCCTCATTATGAGTCCGACGGTAGCCGTGCCAGTAAAAACGGCACGGCTGCCGCCGTGGTCCTTTTTTTTTCAGCGCCCGGCAATGGGGATTTACCAGGGCATTACGGCCCCGGCGGTCCCGGTAATTGCCCATTGCAGGGCGCCAGAAAATATTACTTCCCATTCCCATTCCAGTTCCATTGGACTCAATGGGAATGTGGAGGACGGATGCACCGGCACCATTCACGAATGGTGCCGGTGCATCCATCAAGGTCTGCCAGCGGGTGCCTTTCCACCCGCCAGGTCAGACCTGGCGAGCTGAAAGGCACCCGCTTGCAGAACTCGTAGTTTGCTGGTCGGGAAACAACGGTACTAGCAAGCCTACCAGCACCGTTGTTTCCGGACCGGCAACCTTGTAATGACCCCCATTATGTCCTAATGCCTCCCTTAACTTGTAGGAGAATGTGTGGTAATATGCTAAGGGGAACAGGGAAGAGGTTTTTAGGTCGAGGTAATCATGAGTTATTTATTTACTGCTTTCAGCATTCATCGTCTTTTTACTCAATCATGTTTTCGTTCGTTCTCCCTACTCACCCCCAAATCCACGATAAGATCTCCCCACCTTTAACACTATAACCTGGCTGCTTCCAATATTCTCTCAAAACCCATCTTCTCCCCTTTCCCCATCCCTAAGAATGTAACATGCTGTTTACCGCCCCTTTTGTAATTATGTACAGAACTTTGCAGTACCTGCTTTATGAATTTAAATAAAATACCTCATGAGGTAAAAATCCGCTGCGCCCATGGCACTAGGTAAAAGAAGACAAAGTTCCAAAACACCATACATTTTTAATGTTACCGTACAACCATAATGACCTTTTATAACAACGACTGGCTGTACAGTGCACTCCCGTAGAATGCAAAACATGTTCACCCTGGTGGTTTACAAAAGTAGCCTTCGTGGGCACAGAATCACCCAATGGCCATTTCAAAGGTCGAATAGCTGAAGATTTCATTCATATTGATTCTTGAAATAGCATTTTGTCTTAAATTATGAATGCGGGGTTGTCCAGGCAAAGCATAACAAAATCCAGTTTACCGTTTCAGGATGATCAAACATATATGCAAATGGTTTCCATTAAAATTCATCCTATGCCAATCTTTCTCCTATACATTCATTTTGGATACAGGATAAACTGAAACACTGATTGGACGATGTAGATTGACAAGCGTAGCCCTGGACGCTAATGACTCTGTCTATCATGCTTGCTTAATTTTCTTAGTGACCAGAAAAATGGTGATTTCCAAAATGTTTATTGTGGTTGTCCATCTTGTGCATAGGAATCCAATCCCCTGTTGGAACTCACCTGTTGGAACTCACATTGTAAGAGGAGAAAGCATTGTTTTTGCTTATGTTTAATTTAGACATTAACTTTCCAAAATTAGCAAAATACTTGTTTGGATACATTGTACACGAGAGTTGGATTACAAACCTGTTCTCTGTTACGAGGAATTGCGCTCCTGAGTTTACATAACCTAAACTCCTTCACACCCATAATAGAGTGAGTTCTTACACTTCTACACAAAAAGTACAAAGTTGCCCCATTCAGTATGTATCGATTTCAGCTGATACAAATACATAATTGGCACACCTAGACATTCCCAAAACCTGAGCATGTACATCTGGAACTTTCTTCGAATAATCTGATATTCCCTAGCAACATCTAGTGCTGTGAATGAAATTATTTTTATTTGCTAAAATGATGTGCATTTTCACAAAAGGATATTGCGCTACTAACCTTGAACAAAAAGTGTAACGTTAATGACTTGCTTTCCAAGATGATTGGTAGATTCACATTCGTAGATCCCGGAATCCTCTCTTTGCACGGTGAGTATTCTATATGAACCGTCTTCAGGCGTGAGCACCACGTCTTCCGCATCGTTCTTCTTCCTCAGGGTAATGTGAGGAGTCGGGACACCGAGAGACGTGCAAGAGATGACCACATTGTCTCCCTCCTGTACAATGCCATCAGGAACAACTGTGAGGTTTGTACTTCTTGGTGGTCCTGTGGAATATAATTATATGGCTGTTTATATTAACATATTAGAGTGTGAAATTCACCACATGGACATCAGAGCGCTTTACAGTAAACAGAAGCGTAACCATCAGATCACAGTAAGAGTGATTTCCATAGTGGCGGGAAAAACAGCGTAACACTCTAGGCTAAGGATGGAGAGGAGTAGGGTGAGGCTATGTGGGCATTTATGCCAACACTTGAGTGGAGAATAAGTGAACTGTGTAGCCATCTGGTTAAGCCAACAGTTGAGGATCAAGTGAGTATTCTGATCTAGAATTGTTCCATAGGCTGGGCATAAACACAAACAGGTCCTGTCAATGTTTTTCCCCTCTTTGGTCCATGGGTTAGTCAGAGTGTCAATCTTGATCCACCACCAACTGATAGCCTGTCTTTTAAGAGGGACAATTAGAATTCAATACATTGTCCTATGAAATATATGTTGTACAACTAAGTGGGCACATCCAAATGGCAGGTGTTGTGGTGGAAGAACATTTTTGTTGTTCGAATAAGGTGGACTTATCAATCCGATCCTGTATGCTGTGAGTGACTGTAAAGAGTTGTTGTCTAGGTGGTCGGATTTTGTAGCACATTTGCATGGAACAAATACCACTTGTGATATTCCATTTTCATAAAAATGTTGTGTAAACCAGAAAGGTTAACACAACATCTTAATGCCCGTCTCTATGTGCTGGGTTAATGTGATGCATTTTGCAGCTGCATGCTCATATGAAACTGCAGCAATATCCCACAAACAGTCATGTCCTAGGGGTGAACTGTGTAAACACTTTACTGACCATGGGACTGGGTGGTTTAGGGAGGGTCTGCTCTAGCTAAGCCCATTCTCAACGAACTTGGTGCTTAACCATGATAAATCCTCATCTGTCAATTTTCATTCAACACCTCCATGGATACCCTTTGATTGGATTTGGAATTCAATATGGACGGTGTGGAATATCTTCCAGAGCATACCAACATGAATATCCTGGTCTCTTATGTTTCTGAATGTCTGCTGTGCTGAATAAGCTGTAGGGAGGTGCATGTGTCCACCTTAAGAACATTCATACAATTACATTTGCCTAGAAGGCCTTAGTTCAATCAAAATTGAGCTGTTTAAACTTCGGAAGGAATTGCTAATGCATCGCGTGATACTTTACGCTTTCCTTTTGTGTGACAATTCCCGGCTTCATGTAGCAGTCATCGCAGAAGAGAAACACAGGCTCACAAGGATATCCATACCTTGTACAATTATTTCAATGCTGGATGAGTTTCGGCCCACTTCGTTTCGAGCTTCACAGGCGTACACTCCAGAATCACTTGTCTGAAGACTTTTTATGAAGAGGCTGTTGCCTTCTCTCAGAGAGTGTAGGCTATACGCAGACTGTTTTGTCCAAGTGATATTAGCCCAGGGCTTGCTTTTAGAAACACAGCTGAGGTTTAGACGGTCCCCTTCAATCAGCATGTTGGATGGAGATTCAGAGGTGATGATCACATTTTGTGGTGCATCTTAATGAAGAAAAGAGAAGAGAACAACCAATGAGTCATTATTTCACCATCAGCATGGAACTGATCTTTGGGATGGATACCCCAGCCACCATCCTGAAAATATTTACTATCAGCATTTATCGAGGAAGGATTGGGGTTGTTTTACTGTGGTAAAAAGAATCACGCGGAACTGACATGGTCGATTTTGCTGCAAATATGTTTTTACCTATGTTCCCTCAAACTGCCCATAGACCCACAACCCCCCCCACTTACCTTGTCTCCATCCGCGGCCTCTTCTGTGCCCTGCAACATCAGTTCCGCCCCTCTAACGCAGGTTGGAGCTGATGCCGCAGGTTCCCTTTTTCTTTCTTCTTCTTTTTTTTTGGTCCCCCTCTTCTATTGTTGAGGAAGCGTGGGCCATCCCTGCACACCCCAAGGGCATAAATAATGAACACAGGGAGCAGGGGGCACCCCCACAACCCCTGCACCTCATGTTCGGTAATATTGGCTTTGTTTTCAAACAATTTGGACAAAACGATTGAGGAACACCCAACAAGAACTCCGGAAACACATCATTTTAGTGTTGAATGTGATCAAAATATGTTATGTTGAAGTATGGAAATGAACATCACATTGATATTGTGGGGTTCACTTGACAATTGCGTAGTACTAAAAAATTAAGTAATTCAGCAACAGATTACCAGACATAGAATCCAAGCTACAATTTCAGTTATGATAAAGATAGCCTGGACTGCATAGAGTCCAGTGGTAGACCATATCACTTATGGACTGGTATCATTATACTTGTTCAAATAGGTTAGAGCAATGTTACAACAAAGTGGAATGGCCTCTGGGGTCTAAAGAACAGCAGACAGTACATTCCAACGTACATACAGTGGTCCAACGGCCTGTATACACAAATGCATATGTCTTGCTCAGAGTAACGACAATGCTTATGATTGATTCAAAACATTAATTTCTTAGGTCTTCAGTTTTTCATAGGTTAACCAATGTTGGAGAGTTATGGCGAGACGTGGGCCCAAGGTCTTCAGTACCTACAATCCCAAGCTCCACCTCACGGATGAAGCTTGATGAGGCAGAAACATGTCTGGAGTTGATTGTGGTCCTGGCCAGACAGGATTTTACTTAGTGGTTCTGCTAGACTGCCCCTACTAGGGTGCTAGTGTGCCTGATTTGCACATGTGTTTCCGACATATAACATTGCATGGTGGGCTGAAAAACGATGATTTGTACAGTGGCCCATACTAATGCCAGTGATTCTCATTCAATAAACACATTCCATCCATCACATCCTTCAGAAAGATTTGTATTTTCTTATCATGGAAACGGCAGCAAGTGGGTCGAGTAACGGAAATTTGGTAAAACTAATGGGGCTTTTGTGGTGGCCAGGCATAAATATATGCATCAATGCCCCAACGCGCACCCAACAAAGCACAGTATTTTTCATTAGCCATCACTGCTCTCGTTATGGTCATTCTACATTTCAGAGCAGGAGAAAGACGGGCACAGTTTGGGCTGAAAACGTAGTGGGCAGCGCTCTAAACGAGATCGGGAGTGAGATGGAGCAGCTTTAAGGGGTGTGTGGATAATAGCATCTGCTGCAGAGATCTGTATGTAGGTGTGTATTTATGTATATCTTCACGGAAAATATTTTAGTTAAAGTGTAGTTAAGTTGAGCCGATTTAACACAACAAAAAACTTTGAAATTCAGTGTATGTGGGAAGTCATGACTGTAAAGACTGGAGGGGGGTTAGCTGTACTCCTGCCCACTATATGGCAGGGTAGAAGCTCAGGCACCCCAGCCAAGGTTCTCTATGTGGTAACAATGGATGAGCAACCAAGGCTTAGCTCTCAGTAGGTGATGCGGCTGGTTCTTAAGTACAGTGTAGTCCCCAAGCCCCCACAAAGGAATGTTCGCACACTATGTTATGTGATAACACAGCTCTTCATCTAAATATGGTTCAATATATATACACAATCAATAACACACTTTGTACTTTGGTAAATCTAATATCGTAAATATGTACAATGTCTATGTGGTACTGCAGTTCACTCTTGACTCCTTTAAAATGCACCAAATGCTGACAGTTCCAATGGCATACAAATCAAACAGTTAAGTGAATCAACATCAGACATAGGAAGGAAGACAAGTTAGGTTAAATAATGGCAGAATAGTACTTTAGCTACTAAGACACAGTTCTGAGTGAGCATTCCCCCACCTGGGCCACCTGTAAATAAAGTGTTTCAACAAGCCCAGTCCATATATGTTTAAAATAGTCTTGTTCCTGATAAAATGTTCTACTACCCCAATGTACCTGAGTTTAGCAGAGTGTCAACAGTTCGTCGATGGATCCCTCAAGGGTGAACTCCCTTTAAATCAGGAGCCACAGGGCATCGAGAGTCCTCAAAGAAATGTGAACCTCTGCGTCAAGAGTCCTCGAAGAAGAGAGTTCAATGCCGCAAAGAGTCAATAAAGAATGCAGGCCCGGCAGGGGGCGTTGGGTGTCAGCGTCGGATGTCTGCATCAGCGATCAGGACTAGACCACGGCTGGCTTTTGGATCTTCCTTGTCGGCGTCTTTGTGGACTTTGGGTGACGGGAAACCCACTGGCAGATTCTCCTCGGTTCGTCGACGACCTCGACTTTCTCCGGCGGGACAAAGCAGTCCACGGTGATGGCAAGGGAGTCCTTTGTTTCAAATTTCTTAGGCAAAGGTGGAGTGTTGCGGCTCTGGTCTTCGAACAGCATGGCGTCAAGCTGTCCCAGCTTCTGGGCAACACGACTCGACTGGCTTCCAGCGGTTACAGAATTCCTCTGAACTCCAGTCGATGACAATGGACATCAATGGCCTCGATGGCCGGGTGCTTTACTTCAGATTTCTTGGCTGACCCTGTTTTCCTGTCGACAGCCTTTTTCGGGACTGGCTCCCAGGGTGCCTCGATGAAGGTCAGGTTCTGCATAATGTTTCCTCGTAGCTCGGGGAGAGGTCTCCTATTCAGGTCCTCTCTCGGATCAGTCCTCAACAGACTAGGCAGCATTCAGATCAGGTCAAAGGAAAGCAGCTGCAATTCTTCTTCTTCCTGCTGGGCTTCAAGGATAAGCAGCTTCAAGTTTCAACTTCTGCTTCTGAACAATTCTGGTAAGTGAGAGGTCCTCAGATATACTGTTCTGTCTCTCATTCAAACTTCCGAGCTAAGCTCAGGCAGCCAATCATTTAGAAGGGTATTCATGCAGGCAGGCAGCCAGCCAATCAGGCTCACCGTGCATTCAGGCCATTCACTTCCACCCAGACACTCACAAAAAGGAATATGGATCGGGGCACGCACCCAGCCTTTGAGCACCCCACACTGCATTCTTGTCAGTTTCGGGCAGGGCTGTCTCATTCTTTGTGTCTCACACACACAAATACCAGACAACCATAACATGGCGTGCATATTGGTCACTGACTCCATTCACCTAGGTCCCACCCCAAGGGTGTACCCACAACATACAGTCACTGGGAAGGCTCCACCAGTCTGGCCTGCACTTCCCCCCAATACCATATATGGTGCTTATACCAAACAGCCAGTCAGGGGAAGGGACAGAGTCAGGGCTTCCCAGGACTTTGGGAAAACAAGGTAACAAGTAAAAGAAACCAAAAGGCCACAGGCGCCATCTTGTCTCCTATCAGGAATCCACTGATTCCTATGGCAGGGCCTGGGTATCCCAAAATGGAGGATACTCAGAGCATCTGTCAAATTCAGCATGGAGCTGCCACCAGCCCATTCCTTGCCTGTGGGCCACATACAGGTTCCCAAGAACATACACTAGGTTTACAGGGTTATACCCCCACCCATGGGTGCCATAAGGGCATCCCAAGGGTCTCTATTCACCACGGCCAAAAAGAGGAAGAGCCGCACTGCCAGCAGTCCCACACAGGCTCCTTTGCAGATAATAACATAGAACACACATGATAAGGGAGTACAGGACAAGGACATGGAGGCCCTGTCCCTCCAATGCATTACCAGTATCACAATGACCAACTTAACTCTGCGCATTCCCTTTGCAAAACCCATGAGCAAATGCATATTATAAGAGAAGGGAGTCACTAGGACATACAAAATGGCATTATGGGGGACATAGCATTATGGGGGACATCAACAGGAATGCACTTAGTTAAACTGGTCATGCCTTCCTACATCCACTGAATTTCAAGGGCTTTGTTGCGTTAAATCTGCTCAACTTAACTACACTTTAACTAAAGTATTTTCAGTGAATTTTAAGGGTTTTGTTACACCATTGTTTTTTTACGGGCCACTAGCCATGGCCTGCTGACATGTCTACTGTACATGTTCCCGCAATATCTTTCTTTTGGACCCACTATGTGTCCATGGGATTTGGCTGTGGTCATTATACATGTCTTTCAGGCCCACTAGAAAAAGTTATTTGAGATATTTGTTTGCAACTTCTGCATCTATAGTAGCCTACAACTCACTAAATTATCCTGTCAGAAGAAATTAACTGACCCTAGATATTATACAGTGTCCCTAGTCAGTGCTGATGTGCCGCCTGTCTAGGGTAGGGGATAGAGAAGAGACAGACCCTTAACGCACTAACTACTTTCCTCAAAGATTTTTAAAAAACGCACTTCAGGAAGTTGTTTTTACTTTTAATCCTTTCTTCTGGTGTGTCATGTATCAAAAAAATAAAATATTTGTATTAAAGAGGCTTCTCGTTATTTTTTCAAAGAAGCCTATGCAGTTCCAATCAGCTATCATGGCTAAAAAAGGATGTGCTTTAAACCAAGCTTTTCAATGCATCCGGAAGTCTTGGGGGTTCTGGTCATCACCCTGAACCTCTATTAGGTCGACCGGTTTCAGCGGTATTAGTATTAGTGTACCCGCTTTCTTCAGGACTAAAACCCAACCAGCTCGTTGCGGTCATAAATTACATGGTAAACATTATTCTTTATGTCAAGGGCTCCTTCTTGTTCTTCAGGAGTATTTTCCCTTCTTTAATCTTCTTTCTGTCCTAATTTCTTTGTCAAACCCTAAATAGGGGAATATAAAAACAGGAACCATCACTGTATTTATTTTCTATTTATATAATGTGTGTTTCCATTACCACACATCTACTTTCTTACCCTCTATTTTTCTTATGGCTTTGCTGTTGTCAGCCAGTTTTCATATTCTGCCTAAAGCCAAGAGACAGAACACATGCATATGGTGTCCCTATCAGTAGTAATTTACACATAGGCAGTTGTTATTCATACCCAATTGAGTTTTATACTCTGCTTACCAGTATATCGTCCGCTGGTGTTGACTCCTTTGTATACACTGTATAATATCTAGAGGCAGTTAGTTTCTTCTGACAGGGTAATTTAGTGAGTTGTAGGCCACTATAGATGCAGAAGTTGTGAAAAAACATCTCAAATAACTTTTGCCTGTGTTGTGTGATAATACTGTTGAGCGTCATGCAAGAGTTACTGCTTGTAGACTCTTGTGGTGTTCAGATATTTCAGGGCCACTAGCCTGGGCCTTTGGCTGTGCCCACTGTATCTTTTAAAACGCTACCTTTCTTTCCCTCTCACTAGCCCTGGCCTTCGCCCATGACCACTGGGCCTGGCCTTCTGCCATGGTCCCTTTACATGATGCCCCAATAGCTTTCTTCCGGTCCCACTATCTATTGCCTATAGCTGTGGCCGCTCTAAATTTTGCTCCAATGGGTTTTCCTAAATGGGCCAACTGGCCATGGCTTTTCACTATGTCCCCTCGACATGTTGTCCAATAGGTGCTGTGGTCACCGTACATGTTCCCACACTATCTTTCTTTCAGACCCACTAGGTGGCCATGGCCAACTATACATGTCTTTCAGGCCCACAAGCCACGGTCTATCTTTTAAAGCACTACCTTTCTTTCCCAATCACTAGCCATGGCCTTCGCCCATGACAATTGGACCTGGCCCCTTTATATGTTGCCCCAATATCCTTTGGCTGTGGTACCTTTACATATTGCTCCAATACGTTTCCTAAATGGGCCCTGACCTTTCACTGTGGCCCCTTGACATGTTGTCCAATAGTTGCTGTGACCACCGTACATGTTCCCACACTATCTTTCTTTCAGACCCACTAGGTGGCCATCGCCAACTACACATGTCTTTCAGGCACACAAGCCACAGTCTATCTTTTAAAACACTACCTTTCTTTCCAATCACTAACCATGGCCTTCGCCCATGACAATTGGCCCGGCTGTGGCCCCTTTACATGTTTCCCCAATATCCTTTGGCTGTGGTACCTCTACATATTGCTCCAATAGGGTTCCTAAATGGGCCCACTAGCCATGGCCTTTGCCCGTGGCCCCGCCACTAGATTTATTTTGGGCACACTAGCCATGGCATGTTTTGCCGTGGCCCCTTGACATGTTGCCCACTAGGTTTCATTAGGGCCCACCAGCCATGGCCTTTGGCTGTGGCCACTTTGGAAATTTCAACATTTGGTTCCTTAAAGTAACCCATAAGCCCTACCCTTTGGCCACACCCATTACCAGCCACCTCACTGTAGCTGTAAAATTCACCTTTTTTGTCTTAATCAAATTTGTTTTACTCTTTTTAAAAAAGAAACCTTTTCCCCGTAAATGCAATTATCAATGTACTACAGATAACCAAAGTTACCGGTAACAAACATAACCGCAAATATCTGTCAAAAGCACACAAAATCCAAAACTCTTATCTGCCCTCCCAGGAACTCACCAAGTGCCCTCTCCTCCTGCCATGCTCTCCCCACTCCCGTTAAGTGCTTTTTCCTTCCCTAGCCCTCTCTCATTCCCCTCAACCCTCGTCCTTTTAGCTGACGCACTTTCATTCCTGATCTAGTTTTCTATCATAACTGCGGTCATCCCGCAGGATAGCCCCCATTATGCAAACACATTTGAGCTCTGAATTTGGTTCTTAGCACCCCCACCCCAACCTACCTCCCCAATTTCACATGGTGCTCTCTTTCCCTCTCTCCACCTCTAGCATGATGTAATTTCATCCTTTTTCCTCCTCCAAATGCCATCTTTTCAATTTTTTGTTTTTGGTTAACCCTGGTTACACCCGTTGTAACTGCAGTTATCACTCTCATCGAGCAAAAAAATACAAATAGCAGCTTTTTTATTTCTGAAAATCCTTGTTGATGCATTGTGGGATACATTTATGGCCATCATTTTGGCCGAAGGGGTCTCCCACTTCTCCCTCAAATATTTGAACAACTACTGGATGGAATAACCTGAGACGCCTCCAGGAAATGTTATAAGCCTCTCTCAGGATCTTTGCTGCAAAGCACCAAGACCAATATAAAGGTTTTAAGGAGAAGGGGGCACCTTGTTCTCTGTTGAATATTTTAAAAACTACAGGAAGGACTTACCTCAAACTAGTCAAGGAAATTAAGTCAATACTTTGTGCCCAAATTGTTTCTTATTTGGTCCCAATCTTCCAAATGGTTTTCACGGTACGGCTGTTCAAAAACTGCACTTTTTCTTTATGGGAAAACTAATGCAGTAGGCTGAAAACTGCATTGCTATCTTTTCTTAATAACCTTTTAATTTTTTGATGAATTGTTCCTAAAATGTCCAGTTGGAGGGGGCCCTTGACAAACCCTTGCTTTAGAAAATGTCCTCCAAACCCATCCAGCAAGTCAAAGGTCATTAGCCTCTCTCAGCCTCTCTGCTACAAAGTACCAATACCAAAATAAAGGTTTTAAGGTGCAGGGGGCAAAGCGTTCTCGGTTGATTAATTTAAAACCTACTGAATGGATTTATCCCAAACCAGTCAAGGAATGAAAGACAACACTTTGTGCCCAAATTGCTTCTTATTTCGTCCAATCTGCCAAGCAGTTTTCAAGCTACGGCTGTTCAAAAACTGCATGTTTTCTCTATCGGAAAATGAATGCAGTAGGCTGAAAACTGCATTTTTATCTTTTCTTAATAACCTTTTCATTTTTTGATGAATTGTTCCTAAAATGTACAGTTGGAGGGGGCCCTTGACAAACCCTTGCTTTAGAAAATGTCCTCCAAATCCATCCAGCAAGTCAAAAGTTATTAGCCTCTCTCAGCCTCTCTGCTACAAAGCACCAATACCAAAATAAAGGTATTAAGGTGCAGGGGGCAAAGCGTTCTCTGTTGATTAATTTAAAACCTACTAAATAGATTTATCCCAAACCAGTCAAGGAAACTAAGACAACACTTTGTGCCCAAATTGTTTCTTATTTTGTCCAATCTGCCAAGCGGTTTTCAAGCTACGGCTGTTCAAAGACAGTACCTTTTCTGTATTGGAAAATAAATGTGAGTAGGCTAAAAACAGCATGTTCATGTTTTCTTAATAACATTTTCATTTTCTAACAAATTGTTCCCAAAGGGTCCAGTTTAGTGGGGATCTTGTTTGTTTGGACAATTTCATCCACATCCATCCAGCAAGTAAAAAGTTATTTGTCTCACTCAGCCTCTCTGCTGTAAAAAGCACCAAGTCTGATATAAAGGTTGTAAGGAGCAGGGGGCATACATATTTTTTAAAACTGCTGGATGGATTTACCCCAAACCAGTCACCAGTCAAGAAATGTATGTCAATGCTTTTTGCCCAAGTTGTTTCTTATTTGGTCCAAATCTGCCCAGTGGTTTTCGTGCTACAGCTGTTCAAAAACTGCCCTTTTTCTCTATAGGAAAATGAATGGGTTGAAAACTGTGTAACTGTGGTGTTTTGTTTTGTTAATAACCTTTTAATTTTACAACATTTTGTGATGAAAATGCACAGTTTTGGGCGACCCAAGACAAACTTAATCCAGAGCCATGTCTCGGAAGGATAGCTTAGGGGCAATGCGATCGCCTTGGAAACAAGACGACGTGGAGCAGCACAGGTTCGATCCCCGGGTCCACGCTTAGAAACCTCTGGGGATTAAACACATTATAAAAAACCAATTACAATCCAGCAAGTCAAAATGTATTAGCAATAGAACTTTGAGAAGAAATGGCTTCTTTTTCATTTCTGAAAATCCTGTGAGCCTCTCTGCTGCAAAGCACCATGGGAGATATACCTATAAGTGTGGGAGAAGGAGGCAGTTAAAAACTACTGGATGCAATAACCCTAGACCATGCCCAGAAATTGAGTCAATGCTTCGTGCCCAAGTTGTTTCATACCTAGTCTGATTCGTCCAGTGATTTTGGCTGTGTGCTCGACCAAAAATGTTATCTTTCCCAAAATGTACTATCTGTGGGGCCTGTAAGTACAATTTTGTTTGCATATTTTCAGCCAAGCCAAATCAGTCGTACGAGTCAGATGTTATTAGCAATTCATTTTTCAAGTTCCCTATGGAACTTAATATTCAGCTATAATGTGGCTACTGCTACACTATAATATTCAGTGGACAAAACTTTAGTTAAGGGACAGTTAAGGTGAATACATTAGGGGCAACAAAACCCTTGAAATTCTGTGGAAAAACTTTAGTTGAAGGACCGTTAAGGTGAAACAATCTGATGCAATGAAACCCTTGAAAATCAGTGAAAATTACTTTAGTTGAAGTGACTTTAAGTGTCCATTTGGTGCCACAAAACCCCGGAAACTCAGCAGGAGTTAGAAGCTACACTACCTTAACTATAAGGCCCCCATTTCACAGCCCCTGATCACATTGATGACATCACAAATTACATCAGATGGGAAATCATGTAGGACACCACCTATGAACTCTTCAGTGAACTTTCAGTTAAGTACCACCCACTGGGAAACATACATTTTGCACTGTATTTGAAGATATAGCACAGATGCAAAATACCCTGTCTTTTATGATGGTCCAAACACATTTGTCAAGCATTGTAAATAATGGCTGGGGCACTACAGAAAGTTGGTCTTGCAATTAGCAAGCTACAATTAATTTCATATTCAATACAGCAAGAGTCTGTAAACTTTGGATCTCCAGAGGCTTTACATAACAACTTCCACAAGCCCTGCCCAGCATAGGCAATGGTGGGGGATCATTGGAATCATATTACAAAATATGTAGCAGAATGCCGGCTTCAAACCCCGGCACTAAAACGATAGCAGCTTTTTTCTATACAGTTCATTAGATGCTCTATTCCTGATAGCCACGTGTCCTCACATTATCAAAGGTTTTTTTTAACATTGTTGACCCTTGCAGGCCACCTGCCCTAACATTTACCCTTTTACATGGTCAAGGCCTACCTTTTGATTTGTTATAGTGACAGTAAGTAGTATGATATATGAAGATACAATGTTTTCAGAAACAGTTCCTTCTCATGTATGTGGTATTCTTTGGTTGTCTGGTGCAAAGTTATAATTGTACGACCAAAATGTATTCTTTGCATAGGGGAATGTTTTTAGAACAGAGTAATACACATAATAGAGTATCCCATCATGGTAAATGCTCATTCAATACAGAGTAACTATGGTGTGTGAGAATACCATGGTTGTAGAAGGACAGTTTTTTTAAATTCAATCTTCAGTCAAGCTTTGCACTTGAATCCACCCTTGAATGCATAATCTACTGTACCAGTGATATCATTGATAATGCCCAAAGTTATGTCATATGTGATGCCATCAGAGATGGCATTTGTGATGTCATCAGTGTGCTTAGGGTATGTGCATTGGGGGCCTCATAGTTAAGGTGGTGTAGCATCCAACATCAGCCAGATTTCAGGGGTTTTGTGGCATTAAATCGGCCCCTTAAATTTACTACAACTAAAACTTTTTTCATGGAATTTCAACGGTTTTGTTATGCTATATCTCCCACCACATGTAATTCTGCCTTTTTGTCTGATAAAATAACTGATGTCATATAATTTGTTATCAATATCTGTTCCTCGGCTATGCAACATCGGGTTTCTCAAGTATTTCATCTTTTTTGTGCATGTCCACTATATAAGAAGGGATGTGGAAAAGAGTGAGGTGGTGGTAGGGGGATTGTGGCAAGGAAGAGTGAGGTGGCGAGTGCGGTACTGTGAAAGGAAGAGTGATATGGTGGTACTGGCGGTCTGTGACGAGTAAGAGTAAGAAGGGGTAGTGGGGTACTGTGAGGAGGAAGAGCGCTGTGATGGTAGTGGGGGGCATGAAAAGGAAGAGTGAGTTGGTGGTAGAGGGATACTGTGAAGAAAGAGTGAAAGGGTGGCAGTGGGGTACTGTGACAAGGGAGAGTGACATGGTGGTGGTGACGGACTGTGACAAGAAAGAGTGAGGTCATGGTAGTGGGGGACTGTAAGAAGGAATAGTGTGTTTGTGATAGTGGCATAATGTGAGAAGGAAGAGTGAGATGGCAGTAGTGGGGCACTTTGCCAATGAATAGAGACATGGTGGTACTGGGGTAGTGTGATGAGGAAGAGTGGGGTGGGGGACTCTGACAAGGAATGGTAAATTGGCGGCAGTGGAGAACTGTTATGAGAAAAAGTCACTTGGAGGTATGTGGTACTGTGACAAGGAAGAGTGACGTGGTGGTAGTGGGGTACTGTGATGGAGAAACCTGAGTTGGCAGTAGTGGGGTACTGTGATGCGGAAGAGTGACGTGCTGGTACTAGGGGACTGTGACGAGTAAGAGTGAGAAGGGGTAGTGGAATACTGTCAGGAGGAAGAGCGCTGTGATGGTAGTGGGGGGCATGAAGAGGAAGAGTGAGTTGGTGGTAAAGGGCTACTGTGACAAGGAACAGTGAGTTGGTGGTCGAGGGGTACTGTGACAAGGAAGAGTAACATGGTGGTGGTGACGGACTGTGACAAAAAAGAGTGAGGTCATGGTATTGAGGGACTGTTTGAAGGAATAGTGAGTTTGTGGTAGTGGGTTAATGTGACAAGGAAGAGTGAGATGGCAGTAGTGGGGTACTGTGCCGATGAAGAGATACATGGTGGTACTGGGGTATGTGATGAGCAAGGGTGGGGTTGTGGGTAGTGGGGTACTGTGACAAGGAATGGTAAGTTGGTGGTAGTGGGACTGTTATGAGAAAGAGTCACTTGGAGGTATGTGGTACTGTGACAAGGAAGAGTGGCGTGGTGGCAGGGCTCAAGTCGAGGGTGCACACGGGGGGATGGAGTCCCCCCCACTTTATTCAGAGCTAAAAGAGAAACATTGGACGTTCTCTTTGAATTTATGAATTAAAGCAGACCTCAGGAATCAAACCACAGTCGTCAGGTTTGTAGGCTGGACATTTCACCCCTGCACTATATACCCTGATCAAAAACAGCAAACAACTAAAGGTGGAATATCCCAATTCAGTACTGCAAGTCCCAGGGAAAACATTTGTATTGGTTCTTGGAGTTTAAAACATGCACACATTTTAACGTTTTCTAAATCACTATTAGAAGAAAATATCCTGTTTTGGTTTTGTGTGTGTGTTGATTTTATGAAAGGCAAATGCCATTTGTCCTGTTCAATTTGGGTGGTTATGCAAAGCCAATTTAATGAAATGTGCATATTTCACCTTGATATGTTAATTTCTGGCGATGTCACATCCAATTACGTTTGTTGATGAGTCCCCTCACTTTAATTTTTAGGACTTGACCTCTGCATGGTGATATTGAGGGGCTGTGAAGTTGGTAGTAGTGGGGTACAGTGACAAGGAAGAGTGATGTGGTGGTCATGGGGGATTGTGACGAGGAAGAGTGAGGTGGTGGTAGTGAGGTACTGTGAAGAGGAAGAGTGAGGTGGTGGTATTGGAGTACCGTGAATAGGAAGAGTGACATGCTGGTAGCGGGGTGTTAGACAACCAACATCACAGTCCTTGTGGCGCAAATGGAAGAAGTGTCATCATATCCAGCCTAGATTCACTACAAAATGGCGCCTCTTTAATGCCATACATACATACAATGCTACAGACTCGTTTTTTTTAAATGGTGCCTCGCAACCTTCCGGCATCATTCCTTATATGCCGGCATACAGGCTAGTTGGCTGTGTCGCTACTACGTTCTTTGCTGAACCTTTGTACTCCTTGTACTCGAATGGATTTGCCGTTCTTCAGTTTCTCCAGTGCCGTTTTCTGTGGTTCTGTTATGATTAGCTCTGCCTGCAAGAGAGTGGAATGTTGAGATGGAAGGCAGAGCGCAGAATGTTTACCCATGTGTGAGTGTTCCAGGGTGGTCAGTTGAAAGATGTAAGCCCTGAGAGAGGATGCTGGTGGGTGTCCTATTTTCCCCATGATTTATCTGACATAAGAACTGTAATTAATAAGCCCAAACTAAGTAAAGAACTTATAGTTAACAAGAAGTTGTCAGAGTCATTTGTAACCGGACCCAGAACTTAACAGTGGCGACGAGGATGATGCTGATTTTGTTGAGGGGACAGCAGCACCAAGGAAGGACACCCACCGGCACCCCCAAGAGAAGAAATCCTCTCTCAGGTAAGGGCGCTGATTGGCATTGAAGCGGTGCAGGCGAGGCACAGTGAGGGCAAGCGTGACATAGAGAGGCGCTACAGAGGCAGTGGAGGCAGCAGAGTCCTAGACAAGTGTCATGTAATGTCCAATTGTGAAGAGCTGCAGTTGCCAGGGGCCCTGTGTAGTTCTACAGACGTCCTGCATGAACTGTAAGAACGAGCGCTTTGTGATCATTCTGCCCTATCAGCCTGCGAAGTGTCGCAGAGACAGTGGGTCTGAGAGGACCAGTGGCTAACAACAAGTGGCCAAGTAACTTTGGGGGAAGCACTTTCAGTGGCCAAGTAACTTTGGGGGAAGCACTTTCAGTGGCCAAGTAACTTTGGGGGAAGCACTTTCAGTTGCATAATGTGGCTGCTTACCGTTAATGAGATTGTAGCTGACGTGCGCCTGTTTGTATGGAGAGCGCTGTTCTGGGGAATTTGCTGCGGCCCTGGACTGTGGAGTGGGCGTCCTCCAGCAGAGTTCGTTAGTGCGGAGAGCTCCGTCCTCTTTGGCTTCCCATCCCGACTGATGACGTCGGGTAGAATGCTGGGGCAGTTGGCGATTGTGCTTGTAAAGAATTCCATCACTAGAAGCAACATTCGGTTGCTGTGGGGGAGCACTGAATGAACAAAGAAAGGAGAACACTGCCATGCAATTCCCTGATGTTTGTTTAGCAGCGCACTGCTATGAGAGGTTCACTTGTTAAGTAAATATGGCTGGAAGTCATACGTTGGCATTTTTGATGTTTTGTCGATATTTTCGTCGGAGGATAAAACATTTTTATTTAAACGAAAATGGGAAGAGGCAGCGTACGGCTGCACTGTGACTTGCAAGGGACTGTGCCCCCCACATTGTGTGGTTCAAATTGCAGGGACAGGATTATCTGATGCCGGCATAATGGGGTTAGGTTTCCCACACCAGCTACTTTTATATAACGCTAGTGCCAGCATGGAGCAGGAGGAATGCCATTGAACTGCCGAGATCTAATAGTTTAGAGGTTTTCCATCACACAGTTTTGAATACGTTTTTTTTTTTTAACAGTTTTTCATTAATTTTGAAGTGGAAGTGATAAGAACTCATGAGGTGAAATGTGTTTTCATGTAATGATGTATAGTTTAGTGTAATGTATTGTGATTGCATTACTCATGTCAGAAACGTTTACAAAGCGCAGCTGTGATGTGAGGCCTGTCTGAGTTACTGTAATGGAATTAAAGTATTTGCTGTGTACTGGTGTGCGCTGGGTTCGTATGTGCAAGTGCTATGGCCTTTGTTGAGTTATGGTGTGAGAGTTTTAAGTGGATGTCGTGGCCTCTGTTGATAGGGAAATGCAGTGGAGTTTTTTTTTTGGAACACCAGGAAATGTTGTGTAGTTTCGTTTTCTTAGAACATCCCAATTGCACAATTGTGGTTAATATTTTTTTTTACAGGTAACATCACAAAGGACTTTGTAGCCAAATATGATGAACTCAATTGATGTTTGTACACTTGTTTTTCAAATATTTTATGCGCAAATTGCCAAGTGTGTGATGTGACTCTGTGAGAGAGTGGAGGTGTACAAATGGAAGGAGGGATGAGACTCCCGACACTTTTGATGTCAAATCTTTGGGGGATTGTGATTCCCGACACTGGTGGTGTCAAATTCTTGGGGGATGGAGAATCCCGACACTGTTGGTGTCAAATTCTTGGGGGATGGAGAATCCCGACATTGTGGTGTCAAATATTGTGGGGATGGAGAATCCCGACACTGGTGGTGTCAAATTCTTGGGGGATGGAGAATCCCGACACTGTTGGTGTCAAATATTGTGGGGGATGGAGAATCCCGACAATAGAGGTGTCAAATGATGGTAGGGATTTAGATTCCTGGCATTAGCGGTGCAAAAGTATGAGTAATGCTATCATAGCTTTAGGCTGCGTGGGGGGTTAAGAACCCTGAATTGTGTTTTTTATTTGCACATTTTGTTGATGGTGGATGGAGGAAGATGGTTGTGAGTGCAGTATGTTTATTTTGGATGATAGTTGGATTGTGGGCTGGTTCCCTGGTGTCGAATTTCATGGTAGGCCAGCTATGAAATAGTTGTTTTGTCCTGGTGGGAGTGTAGCTATGTGTTAGCGAGTATATGGTTCAGTGAAGGGAGAGCTTTTGCTCGGATCGTTAGCTTGGTAGTAGTGGTTTTGGAAGGCCAGTTAATTATTTTATTATTTATGCTCTTTGAGCCTTCCCCTCTTCTGATATTTCCCACTAGTTACATCTTGGTGTTTAATGTGGTTGGTTGTCCCTATAGGGGGAAGATGTGTTATGATTAGCTCTGCCTGCAAGAGAGTGGAATGTTGAGATGGAAGGCAGAGCGCAGAATGTTTACCCATGTGTGAGTGTTCCAGGGTGGTCAGTTGAAAGATGTAAGCCCTGAGAGAGGATGCTGGTGGGTGTCCTATTTTCCCCATGATTTATCTGACATAAGAACTGTAATTAATAAGCCCAAACTAAGTAAAGAACTTACAGTTAACAAGAAGTTTTCAGAGTCATTTGTAACCGGACCCAGAACTTAACAGGTTCCTTTACTTTCCTTCTGTTGCCTCATTTCCTCTCCTACTCCTACTTCCTTCACGACTCTCTGTCATGTTTTGATACCTTCTTTCTAATTCCTTTTGTCTCCCTTTCCTTCTTCCTTGGCTTTCATTTCTTTCTCCGTGCCTTTTCTTGTCTCCGTTTATTTCAAGCCGTTGCGGTGTTGCATTTAATTTCCAGCGTTCACCGGATCACGCAGCTTGTTTCATATCTCTCGCTTACTTCTTACCTTCTGCTTACCTGCACTCCTAGTCTTTCAATCTGCCTTCTTACGACTTCCTTTCTCCCTATTTCTTGTCGCTTTCTTCGCTCCTTGCAGTTCTGTTTTTCTTTCACCTACGATCAGGGCTCAAGTCGAGGGAACTTTTTTCAGAGGGTGGACGCCATCATTCCTGTGTACATTCAAATTGAATAAAAAATAAAATAAAGTGCTCGGCTGCCGCGTGAATTTACTGCGCATGTGAGATTCAAACACAGGTTGCATGGCTGGGAGGCAGAATCCTTAGCCAAGAGACAACCCACATTTTGCATGAAGGTGCTGTAAAGCGTGGATATTGACTTTCTGCTGAACAAGATATGTTTCCTTACACACTCAAAGCCATTAAAAGTGTGCAACATTTTTACTTCGAAGGCAATGTTTTAAGAAAATCAGTTCCCTTAAGAAATGCGTATTTGTCCTAAGCACTTTCTGGAATTCCAAAATTTAAATATGCAAATTTCTATCAATTTACCTTCACTGCCTGTGACGTCACTTCCCACTGCATCCGCCAGAGTCCCAGCCTTTTTTTTAGGACTCGAGCCCTGCCTACGATCCTGTGCTACTTCCACGCTCCTTTACAGGAACTTTTCCTCGGCATCCTGCTGTCCTATTTGAAGTACCTGCCTTCCTGCCGAACTCCTTCCCTCATGGTATTCCCGAATTCCACACTGGAACCTACCTTGCCCATTGAAGACTCCTTCTCCTTTCAATTTTATTCAATAGACAATTTTGCCTATCAAAGACTATAATTGTAATTGGTTATTTATAACGCGCTTAATACCCAGAGATTTCTAAGCACAGAATCGGGGATCGAACCAGTGTTGCTCAGCATCGACTTTCTTCTATGAAGACCACGTTGCCTCTGAGATATCCTCCAGAGGAACAGAGAGCCTCTGTGACACAAGTGAAGTCCGGGACATTCTCATTTCGGAGATTATAGCAATGTGCAGAATGCGTGACAAGAGAACGGGTATTCAGTAGGAGACATTTTAGGGTATAGTGCAAGGGAGTCGTAGAAGTCAAACAGGGGCCGGGCTCGTCACCCAGCACAAAGCCAGGAGGGAATTTTGTAAGAGTGGGAACGAGCAGCAATAGCATCTCCCGTGAAAGACACTGCCTGCGTCAGCAAGCAGCATTAGGCTTAAACCAAAGATCCTGTCCCGGCTCCCCGGTCAAGCCATGGACAAACACAGACGAGCTTGCCTTTAGTGTAACTTTGGTGCGCTGCAGGCATGCCTGTTCATGCGCGTCCACTCCCCCTGGCCCATAAGTTCTTGCATTCACATGGATGGGAGTGACGTAGCAAAAGAAAGGGTGGAAGAAAGACTTCCAAATACGTAAAGACACAGGTCGAATAAAATACTTCTCTGAAAGGTACACAGTTAAATTAAACAGATAAATCAGTTTGTCAAGGAGGCTACGCAAATCTGCCCAAAATGTTATGTACATTTCCAGGAGCAATTAGCAATAAAACAACGGTGTGTAAAAGAGATAGCCTCAACGAGTGTGGGTTGTGTGTGCTGTAAACGTGTGATGTAACAATGTGTGTACTAAGTGCGGATGTCGTAAGTATGTTTGTCATATGGTGTAAGTGTGATGCTGGAAATGCATCGGAGGGACAGGGCCTCTGTATCCTTGTCCTTTACTGCTTTTTATCGTGTGTTCTGTCTGTTTTCCGCACAGGAGTTCATGTGGGACTCCTGGCGGTGCAGCACTCTCTCTATTGGTTTGGTGAACAGACCCGTGGGATACCCTTATGGCACCCATGGGTAGGGGTACAACCCTGTGCCCCTAGTGTATGTTTTTGGGCACCTGTGTGTGACCCACAGAACAGGGTACAGGCTGGTGGCAGCTCCGTGCTGAAATGACTGGTGCCCTGAGCGTCCTCCATTTTTTGTTGCCCAGGACCTGTCATTGGAATCGGTAGACTCCTGATGGAGACAAAATAGCCCCCATGGCCTCTTGTCTTCCATCACCTGTTACCTCGATCTTCCCGAAGTACTGAGAAGCCCTGCCTCTGTCCCTTCCCCCTGACTGGCTGTTGGGTGGAAGTTCCATATATGGTAGTGTGGGGAAGTGCCGACCAGACTGGCTGGAGCCTTCTCAATGACTGTATGCTGTGGCTGCGCCTGGGGGTGGGACCTGGGTGAATGGAGTGTGTGACGAATATGCATTCTATGTTGTGGCTGTCTAGTATCTGGTGGTTGACACAATGGTTGAGACAGCCCTGCCCGAAACCGGTATGAATGCAGCTTGGAGTGTTGAATGGCTGGGTACTTGTCCCAATACACATAACTTGTTGTGAGTGTCTGGAGAGAAGTGAATGGCCTGAATGCCCCGTGTGCCTGGTTGGCTGCCTGCCTGCATGAATGACCGTAGTCGTGATTGGATGCTTGAGTGTGACCCAGTGGAATGAATGGGAGATCAACAGTATATCTGGGGACCTCTCACTGCTAAGAATCGTGTTCGGAAGCTGAAGTCCACTACGACGAGTAACTGGAGTAACTGAAGCTTAACCTTGAGCCCTGCTGGACGAGAAGAATTGCTGTTGCTCTCCTTCACAATCTGAAAGCTGCTGTGCCTCAAGAACCGACCCAGTCAGGACCTGGTAAGGCGCCCTCTTCCCGAGCTATGAGGGACCATCATGCACAGCCGATCTTTGCCTAAGCTCCCTGGTAGACAGACCTTCAACAGGCTGCCGACCCGATACGGGGATTGCTGCGGAACTCCAAGGAGAAGCAACCAGACTGTTGTCCACCACTGTCGATGACTGCCGTCGCTGACTGGAGCCGCCGTGCTCCCGTTGCCTAAGAACTTCATTGATCCAAGAACGCTCTCATCCGCATCGTCGCCGCTGTATCCTGCTGGAGAAGGCCTGACCGTCGACGCGCCGAGGAGCATCCACCGGTGGGTTTCCCGCCACCCAGAGACCACAGAGACGCCAACGACTCAACGCCCTTGCTGGGCCACAGTTCTTCAATTCTTTGCGGTCCAGAACTATCGACACTGAGGTGCCCTGCAAGCCTCTTCCTGGCAGGACGTTTACGCTTCCCAGTCAACGAGCACCGCTAGGAACAACGCGGCCACTTCACTGTCGGAGCTCGACCTGTTCCCCGTCGGACGTTCGACGACCCGTGACTCCTGCCTGAAAGGGAGGACACTCAAGAAGGTATGTCGATTTCCCCGACGAGGAACGCTACAACGCCAAGGTACTTTGGGATTGCAGAACTATTGGAAAGTCTAGTGTGAACAATATATGGACTGGGCTTGTATCTTTCTTCTACAGGTTGCTCAGGTGGGGGGATCTCCACACAGAACTGTGTCTCAGTAGCAGGGCCAGTATTCTGCCAATTGCTCAACCATCTTGCTTTCCTTCCCCACTCTGCTGCTGGTTTCCTCTTTATTTTGATCTGGGTGTCATTCTGACCATATGCACTTTAAGGAGATCTAATAACGTTAGTGGTACCACTTTAGAATTGTATATATTTACCATTGTTGATTTTCAGAGTACAAAGGGAGTTATCGTGTTTTAACCGATACAGTGTGTGGACATTCCTTTGTGTGCTCTCCTTCACTTGGGCACTACACTGTACTTAAGAACCAGCTCGCATCACCTCCTGAGAAGCAAGGCCTTGATTGCTTGTCCATTGCTACCGTAATAGAGAATCTTGGCTGGGGTCTTCTGTGCCTCCCCTCTACCATATAGAGAGTGGAAGTGCAGACCCCCCTCATGTCTTTACAGTAAGGAGTATGAGCGTTTGGTGTGTGTCTGCCATGTGAGTGTATAGCATATAAGTAGCATATCAGCGTTTCGTATAAAGTCATGAAATGCAATACAGCTCCTTCCCATATGAGAAGTCCCATTGAAGTCAAGTTTAAAATGTGTTTAAGAGCTGTACAGTTCATGCAAGTAAACAAATTACAACTCCTGAAAATGTACATCGGTCATTTCTGACTTCGATGTGAGTTTTCTGACTTATATTAGTGTGCATGTACACAATTTACCTCTCCGACATGTACCGTCATATATAAAACTTGTGTGTACCGTTCATATATAAAATGTACATTCATTCTGCCCTTACATTACTTGCCTCCTATGCATATAAAACCTCACATTAAAGTGACCTCTAACTTTGATGTTAGTTTTCAATACATCGAAGAGGCATATAGGAGTATTACACTTCATACATGTATGCAACGTACATCTCCTATACATCTTATATACATATTCATAGGTATAGTAGCATACATGTATGAAATGTGTATATTTTACACCTATCCTTATAGTTCTTATAAAAGATGCACATTCCTTATGCACTCTATCATATATAGCTAAATCTTGAAAAGTGAATATCTCAATTTTCAAATAATTTTTTCAGTGACCCAATTCTTGATATCTAAAAGCATGCCAACAATTTTGAACATCAAAGAAGATAATTTTGAGTTATGTGGCCGAATACATATTTTTTCCATATGAGAAACCCCATGTCAAAAGCTGTTCAAAAAGTGGTTAAAAGAATTAAAATATATATATATAAATATATCCACTTGCAAGGCATTAATAAAGAATACATTTATTTCAACCTGGATGTCCGGACTTTGTTTATTTCTGAAACTATGAAGAGTGCTACTCACCCAGCCTGACGTCTTTCAGTGCTTCGAAGATATATATATATATATATATATATATATATATATATATATATATATATATATATATATAAGCGCCCATGAAAAATTCTGAATTTTTCAAAGCAGAGGCGCTCAAAATATTACTGTGGAATTTTTTCATGGAAAGCTTCAAGAGTTAAGAAAAACCATTTTCTGAAACTCCCCAAACAATTGGGCCTCATTATAAGTAAGGCGGTAAGTGGTAAAATTGGAGGAAACTAAGTTACCTCCAATTTTACCACTAAGCCAAATTATGAGTTTTGGTGTTGAGTGGAGGATTTACCTCCAGCAAAACCATGGAGGTAAATCTTCCCACTCAACACCAAAAAATCGGCTGAATTACCACTTGTAATTCCACCGGTGGTAATTCTCCTTAACATCCCCAATGGAGTCCTGTAGACTCCAGAAAATGGGACTTTACACCACCTACCACCACTTGTAATCCTGTGGTAAATTCAGAGGACCAAGTGGTGGTAACTATAAATCCGTTTGGTGGTATTTCAGAGGATTTACCTCTGAAATACTTCCAAACTCGTAATGAGGCAAATGTGCCTTAACTATGTCATGGGCTAGCATGGTGGCATAATATATATTTCTGAGGCTTGTGAATCTGTTTATATTCTCATGCTGTGCATAGGTCAACATCTAGAGGTTCATGCAGGGTGTTGCATCTTGTTTTGTCTTCAAATTCAAAAAGGATGTCAACAGGGGTATTCCTGTCACACCATCTCTAGCCTACATCTACAGTTGCCCATGCTCTCTCACGCATCATCGACCTCTGATTATTCGGGTCAGACACTTAAACACACTTATCTTTCTCTCTTAAATATATTTCCCGGTCGATCTCAACACCAAACAGTCTCTACTTCGATACCAAAACAATTCCCGACAAGTGTTGGCAAAAATGTAACCAAACCAAGACAACTGCGTGGTTATGCTACGACTCCACACCAAAGGTCTTACAGTAGGGAGAGTGGGGAGCAAGCAAAATAAGTTTCTTGCAAACACATTAGGCATTTCGTAAAAAGGCCTCCATATCCCCTATTTATTTTCTATTACTATTAGCTCCTTTCGTTCCTCTGCCCCAGTGAAGAACACTCCTTTCAAGTTCTACCCCTCCTGTAACACTAAATTCCCCAGGAAAGACACAGAGTGTTCAACAACTGCCTTCTTCAAGACCATAGGGAGAAGTGTGTAGTGTGTCAGCTCATGATGCCCAAGACACTTCTGCGCTCTTTAAGTGATGCAAGCGCAAACATCTTTGGGGAGAGTCAACAGCTACAGAAGAGGACATTGAAGCTAAAGAAGCCAGCGCCAGTTTCGAAAGTGAAACCGAGGAGCTAATTTCTGTGGAAACTTCCATTTCCAAGATCTATAGGGCGGACATTGAATCTTGCTCTGGAGACCACCTCTGGCAACTGAAAAGCTGGAGATATTAAAATTAGACAAGACAGACAGGGTGCATCCTATGTAAAGTGCAGTTGCTTCGACATATACATAATCCTAAATGGGGGATACTCTAACAAAAACAACATTGACCCAATTATACGGGCTATACCAGGTGAATTTTGGAACACTCGAGTCACACATCCAAATGGTTGGAAGAATCGAAACATAAAAGCTTGACTTCCACCAACCTTCAACTGAAAAAACACACAAACAGCAGACCACATCACAATCTGTAGGTGTGTCTGAAGGGGAAGGCACTCTGCTAGCTACCTTGCAGAAAAGAGGTCTTATCCAGACGTCAAACATCCCGTTTTAGACCTGGATGATTACTCTGAAGAAGAGCTGATTCGTGAGGAGGAACAGGACATGGAACCTGAGGAATAACCCTCTACCTTAGTAGACCCGCCCATAACGTCCTTTCCCACTCATGATCAGTACCGTTATACAGGGCTATCTGAAGCACTTTTGGGGCCCTGGGCACGGACAGCTTTGTGGCCCCCCTCCACAAAACCAAAGGAATTAAGGGATCAAGAATACTGGTTGCGCCCCCCACACTCCACACGTCGCATTCACAACCTATAGGTTGATATGCTGTCTCGCAGCATAATAAGCATGTTTACTCCCTTTAAGTCCCCTTGCCCTCTTAATACTTGCTCTAATCAGAATGATAAACAAGTAGCATTTGAAGACCAACATAAGCAGTCTACAAAGGGGTTACTGTTCTAGTACATACAGGATACTTTTTTATCAATAACATCCAGAAAGGTAGATGTAGTATTAATGCAGGGCCATATCTAAAAGGTACATGTAATCCATAATAGACAGAACTCACATTAGCTGCCTCACAAAATGCAAAAGTGCTTATGCATGGATAGAGACCACCAATTGGAAGGAAGGAGAATGCTACACATACTGTAGCATGGATAGTGGAGGCAGGTAAGAAGCTAGCAGGAAGGTGTCTTAATCCAGACAGGCTGAGATTAGAAGTGGGATATGGTTTTCAAATAGTGTTGCCATTAGATATCAAAGGAACAAATGCCTGCGGTGTGATATAAATATGATCAAGATTAACACAATGAAACCATGAATAAGGCTTTTATGAAGATCATACCATGAGAAGGAAATCACTCGTAAGGGCTGACAATTTTGCAAGGTTTCGGGACTGGTAAAATTGAGAGGTTCGGCAATACAAAATTAAATTAGATGCCCAGAATCACACATTAGTTAAGGGGTGAAGGGGTGAAGCTGGGATTTGTGCCAACTCTGCAATTTCTGCATTTGAACAGTCTCTTTCCCAGTTCTTACCATAAACTAAAACAATCTCATGTTTATTAAAAAAAACGGACTTGGAAAATACACAAATCTCATTACTAAACATAACCATTTTTAAACAAAATATTATAGAAGGGTGTTACGCAAAATGGGAATGATTCTAGCTTCATTCTCCCCAGCATCAAGGGAACTATATAATAACCAGCATACCAATCTATGTGATTTACCACATTTAATCTGGGTTTGTCTTTTGTATTTTAAAGCTTTAAATACTTCCAAAACAATGGCTTGTGACATTTCCATTTATAAACGTGCATGAAAACCTTTGACTTTTACCAAAAAGCAAACCGTTTTTTGTGTCAAACAAGCAGTCCTTAAAATATGCTTGCCTGATGCCTGCAACATATGGTCGGCTCTCTTCTGCCTACCAACCCTTCCACCCAAATGGCCTACATAAGAAGAAAGATCAAGTAATGGGCAAAACGATACCAGCAGCATGCAAGAAGCCAAACCTCACAGAGGACAGCACGGTATTGTAAGATATATCAGATTATTTGATCAGGATCACTGCATCATCTGCTGGCAAATTCAGGATACAAACATGAACACTGTCATTCCATAGTCTTGAATTTGGATACTTATTCACCTCTTGGACTAACAGTTTCTGCCATTGTTGGAGGCAATTGCCTAGGTTTTACAACACCCCATCTCAACAAACCAATGTCTAGATCTTCACCATACAGATGATTGTGTTCGTTTTTATAGCAACCCCTACCTGGTACAGGTTCATTGCTGATAATAGCAGATATTGTTCTGCAAAACCAAGTACATATGCAGGCAGGTTCATAAACTTCAGACATAGTGAAGGCTCAGCCAGCCTTGCTGGAATGTGATATTCTGATTTTGCATATGAACACATATCTCTGCAATAGGTGCTCCGCACACTGAGCTAACTTCTGAACCATTGTGGCACTCAATTTATCAATATGCATTTCACCATTGTCTATTGCACGTGATCAACATAATTCCCACAGGAAGGAAAGAATGCCACAGAGATATGCCATAAGGAACACACAAACGATGTATACCACATTGAACACAGAAAGCAATACATGGTGAATTGATCAAGGCAGAATGCAATTGCCAAAACAGAAAGGCAATAGGTTTAGAGCCTCAGCAGCACCCTGTAAAATATCCTGACATGTGCTATTTAAGACTGGTGAACAATGGAATCTTATTTCTTCAGATCAGCTAGCCTTCTGGGCCCCCCTCCAAGGTGGGGGCCCTGGGCAAGTGCCCCTTTTGCCCTCCCATAAAAACGTCTCTGCCTTTACAACGACCTTTTAGGAAGGGCTGCTAACGCATTCAGAATTGAAACCAACAAATTAGAGGTAAACACTGATTTCATTGAAGAAACAGGTAGCTCAGTACATTGCCCTCTTGAGTCAGTCAGAGTAACAGCTGTGCATGCAAACCCAGTTCTCACTAAGGATGCCAACCCCTGGGTTGGAAAACATTGAAGCCTGCATCCAGTGACTCTATATCGTTACCTGGACGACAGGCAAGTAACAGGGGAGAGTGCAAAGCAATGTCACCTGCACATGCAGGAGACAGTAAGTCTCCTACAGGAGTTGGGATTTTCCATCAACAAAAATAAGTCAAGCCTCCTTCGAAGTCAAAGCATAACATATCGAGGAGCAATACTAAGCACAAAATTGGCAATGGCCTACCCATATGAGGAAAGAGTGAAATCTCTGAGTCTACTTGCTCAAATCTCGTGTCACATAGATGGTCGCCAGATAATAATCAGGAAAGATATGAAGCTAGTCAGGATAGTAGCATTTTGCAGTTCGATAGTTCCACATGTAAGACTCAATATGTGCAACATACAGTAGGGGCTGACCGAGCAGTGGTCTCAGGCAACAGGTAAGTGGGACGATATGCATGTGCTCTCACAAAGACTAGTATTGGCTCTCAAATGGTGGATAAAAAAGAACGTGCTGACGGGAAGATGTTTAGATAACCTGCCAATACAGGCAACCGTCACAACAGATGCATCCACAACAGGCTGTGGGGTGCATTTTCAACATCACACCACACAGGGAAGATGATCAGCACTGAAAGACAAACAACACACAAACGTGTTCGAATTCCTAGCAGTCAAGATCGCTTTGTGCTCTTCATTCAATTGATATGGTGGAAGAACATTCTCCTCATCATGGACAACACAACAGCCATGTTGTATATCAACAAACAGGGTGGAACACACTCAGTAGAGTTTCCCGGCTTGCTCAAAACATTTGGCAGTGGTGCCTCAAAAGAGGCCTTCAGATTCAAGCAAAACAAAATATAGAAGAGCAAAATTGTCTTATGAACAGGGAAAGCAGGTTCTTAGTATAGAAGCACAAGAGGGAAATAAAAAGCGGCACACTCAATCTTTGTACAATAGGGTAAACCAACAGTCGACCTATTCGCAACCACACAAAAATGCAAAAAGCCAACGCTTCCCATCCAGGTCCCCAAAACAGGGTTCTCTAGGCAATACATTATGGATGAGCTTGTCTGAGATATTTGTATACACACTCCTCCCCCCCAACCCTCCACTATTGTGCAGCGTAGTACAAACGTTACACCAGAACCACATTACAATGATACTCATTCAGCCAATGTAGGCAAGCCAGCCAGGGGATTCTCACCTGCAGGTCATGTCCCTTTGCCCACCTATAAAACTGACAACTTCACCCAACCTGTTGACCCAACAACTTCAACTGATCACACAACCGGCACCTCATACAACCAACTTAGCAGCATTTCTACTGAAGTCATAGTTTGGTCATTTAAATGTACCCACATGATGTGTGGAAATATTAAAAGAGGCACAAATATTCAGCACCAGGATTGTTATTTTAATAAGTGGATCTGTGTTGTCATCTGGTGTACTAAACAGAACATCATTCCCACTGACTGCTCGCCAACAAACATGTGTACATGCCTCCTTCATCTATTTGACTCAGGGCTGGCATACAATGACCTAAAGGTGAATTTGGAAGTATTGTCAGCATGCACAACATCTCAGTGCAAGGTTTCTTAGTGGAGAGTCTTGGTATTCAAGGCGTTTGTCAAAGGGGTTAACCACATACAACCACTAGTGGCACATCCACCACCAGGTTGGGATTTAAACATTGTGTTATGTAAACTTATGGGCTCACCTTTTCAACGAATGCTTAACAGTTCTCTGAAAGAGCTTACATACAAGGTGGCGCTTCTTTTTGCCATCACTTCCATTGGAAGGATAAGTGAGCTATAGCCACTGTTGTTGCCCGAACCATGTGTCTCCATACACAAGAACAAGGTGGTTTTAAGGACAATGCATATTTCAAATAACACATAAATCAATCCATAGAACAGACAGTATGTTTCCAAAACCCTCAAAACAGGGGTGAAAGGGCAAAGCATACATTTGACATACAGCAGTCTTATACTACTTTAGCAGCATACAAGGGTTCAAAAAGAGTGACCAGTTCTGTGTTTCCATGGTGACAGGGAGAGAGGGAGATCCAGTAACAAAGGCAACTATTGTGAGGTGGATTGTCAGGTATATACAACAATGTTTAACGTCCGGCAGAACTGTCGCCTTTACACAAAAAGCAAACTACTGAGCCCGTAACATAGAAGCTACGCTCACTTTCATTGCTAATATACCAATAGAGGCACGTTGTAAAGCAGCAACATGGATTTCTAGTGCACATATTCACTCAACACTCTTGTGTTGATGGTCAGGCTCAAACAGATTCACAAGTAGGACAGCAAAGTCTTAAAACATGTATTCATAACTGTCCCTAGAGCTCACACTCCACCTTTTTCAGGTACTGCTTGCTCGGCATTGAGTTCACACACAGATAAGGATATGAAACTGTAGTTAATTCCTGCCATTCACAGACAACATACAGAGCCTTCTGTCTTCTTGTAAGTGGTTTCAACCCAGCATTCCACCTAAGTCAATGCCTGGCGTGAGATGCCCAGCTGGAACCCTTAATTATACATTTTTATGTCAAAAGTTATTTTATTTCTGAACGATGTACCCTTATATCACACCCCTCTCTTTGAATCCCCTCGCCGGTCTCACTAACCAAGAAGTAGGTTGTTTTGCAAAGTCAGAAGATTTATTTGATGGATTTGAACACTATATATATCACACTTTTATGAATTATGAACAATATCTGGATATCACACTATTAATATTTATACATTGATCAGCGTTGGGTAATATTACAGTAATCAACAATCTCTTTAATCAATAGAAATCTGGATGAAAAGAATAATGTAGCATAGGATAAGACTTAGTGTGGGTGCAATGAAATGCAATGATATGAGATTAATGCAGCACAAAAATAAACTTGATATGAATTCAATCAAATGCAATATAATCACTCTTTCCCCCTGATACGACTCAATCCCCCCTAATATACAGTATGAAAAGATGGAATAAGGGAACACAGGTTTCAGGAATATACACTCAACAAATGCAGTTTCAATCCCAATTCCCCCAGCAAGCTTTAGAGAGAAATAGGAATGATTTCAACACAGGTCATGTGCTTTTGAATGTGTCTTGTAATAAATCGGAAAAATGCTGAAAATGGATTTAATTCGCTAAATGGATTCAGAGCTAGTCGGAGCTGCTTAGGATAGCTTCAGGTAAACACTAGCAATGATGATTGAATGACTGATAGATAGGAAACTGAATTCAGAGGTTAAATGTAAAGAATAGCTGTTTTATATGGAATGAAATTGAGCCAAATGCAGAATTGCGGCAAACTTTTCAGCGTGGGAGAAATGCGATTACAGAAAACTATAAGGAGTTCGAATGTGTTTGAAATATGAGGGTGTTAGCTTCAAAATGACACTTAAATTTCGTTCCTAGCATGTACGGTTCAAAAGTTACAGAGGTTTTTAGTAAAGGTTGATTTTTTCTAGTAAAGAGTAAAGATTTCAAATGAAGATGCGCTGTTGAAGATAACAAACAAGGATTGGCTTTACACTAAGAGGCTGTGAAGATGTGAGATACCAACGGTACAGTCACCAGTCCAGAGGCGCCTCTGCCTGATCTTTGTCCGCTGCGACACTTGCCTTTCTTCAGCAAATATATATATATTAGCGCAAAGATGATTTATCACTGCAATTATCACATAATTATATGGATGAGAGAAGGTTTCAGGACAGACAAAAGAGATTCTACAATGCAGTTCTGGATAGGAATGGGTTGGATAGGATTACTTAAGGGTAAGAGATTGGCTATGGACAGTTCTATGCTAAATACTCACAGCTATGGTTTCTCTTTCAACAGTTCATTAAATCCGCTTATGGGACTTTTCCATGCCCCTGGATTCCCCTTCTGTATGGATGCTCCGATATCTTGAAGTCCTTTCACTGTGTCCTTCTTACAGGAAATAACAAGTCTCTCTTTGTCTGACTTCAAACTTATACTTTGAGGCTTACAAACAATCTTCTCCTCAGTACTATCCTTGGTCCTCTTTCCCCATGGCTTTTCACTGGTAGCTGTATGATATGCTCAGTAAAGATTCTCCCTCTTCTCTGAGCTTTGCATTTCACTGGGACGAGTATGGTGAGCCCAGTAATTATACTCACTCTGCTTGCTATTTTGTGTTTCACTGGGACGAGTTTGATGAGCCCAGTACTTAGTCTAACTCTGCTTAACACTTCACATTCTACTGGGACGAGTAGGATGAGTCCAGTAGTTATTCTCACTCCTCATATCACTTTGTACTCTACTGTTACAAGTATGAAGAGTCCAGTAAGTATTCACACTTTGCTTATCACTTCGTATATTACTGTGACGAGTATGATTACTCCATTATATTCGTTCTTGGGACTGTGATGATTATTATTATGCCAATCGTTATCACCGCCTCTCTCCCCGTGTCTCCGGCTCTCTCTGTTACCTTCATTGTTTTGGGGCGTGTCACCTGGTCAGCGTTTTCCTCCTTTGCTTCTCTCCTTCTCGTCAGGATGGTCTGTGTGCTCCGCTCCCCTGGCACACTTTGTTATGCTTGCTGGTAGGTGGTATCGGCTACTAGAGCCGTTCCTCTCACTCCATATCTCGTCCGCCACTTCTCAGTGCATCTGTCTCTCTCTGCTTCTCTCTTTCTCTGACACGCTTTGGTGTGCATTTTGAAAAAGGGTATTTCCTCTCTCTGCCCGTCTCGGCCACCGCTTCTGAATTGCATGCCCCTCTTGGCGTCTTGGGACTACCTTACGGCTGACAGATTCTCTCTGGTCTGTCCTTTGAACAGGGACCTGTATGATATGCCCAGTGAAGCTTCTCCCTCTTCTCTGAGCTTTGTATTTCACTGGGGAGAGTATGAGCCCAGTAATTATTCTCACTCTGCTTGCTATTCTGTGTTTCACTGGGACGAGTTTGATGAGCCAAGTACTTAGTGTCGCTATGCTTATCACTTCATATTCTAGTGGGATGAGTAGGATGGGTCCAGTAGTTATTCTCACTCTTCATACCTCTTTGTACTCTACTGGGACGAATATGAAGAGACCAGCAAGTATTTTCTTTTGGCTTATCACTTCGTATATTACTGGGACTCTGGTGATTATTTGTATGCCAGTCGTTATCACTGCTTCCCTTCCAAGGTCTCCCTCTCTCCCGGTTACCTTCCTTATATTGGGGCCATGTCACTGGGTCAGTGTTCTCTTCCTGTGCTTCTCTCCTTCTGGTCAGGACAGTCTGTGTGCTGGGCTCCTCTGCCACACTTTGGTATGCTCCCTGGTAGGTGGTAGTGGCTATGAGAGGGGTTTCCGCTCTCTCCCTGTCTCGGCCACCACTTCTCAGTGCTTCTCTCACCCTCAACTTCTTCTCTCTCTCTGACAAACTTCAGCATGTGTCTTGAAAAACGGTATCGGTTTGGAGAGGGGTTTCCCCTCTCTCCCACGTCTCGGCCACTGCTTCTGAGTTGCCTGCCCCTCTTGGGACTACTTCTGGCTGACAGACTCTCTCTGGTCGTCCTTTGAACAGTGCAGCTTAAGCACTTGTTCCTCCCAGCATCTCCCCTGCTTGGGAAGTAACTTTCCCTCAAGTTTTTCAGCATTCCACTCAAAGGTGGTTTGAAACCCCCGGTTCTCTCTCTCCTTGGCTCTCTATCCTCCCACATGACACTGCTCTGGGGCTTCCCCAGTGGATTGTGAAAATCCTCCTTTGGTTCCTCAGTCATATTCATTATGACTCGCTTGGGTTTCAAAGTACCAGGCAGGTACATATCTTTAGATAGGACATCACAGTAACAAATGTACAAAGATTCTTCCTACTTTCTTTCAGCAGGGTTGCTGTTGTTGGAGTATGGTTTGTGGTGGAAAGGGATTTCCTCATCGGAACAGGAGTCCTTGCCTACATGGGGGAGTCTCTCCCGGTGAGGTCCTGCTTGCCTCTACCACTAGGGAGCGTATTGCATAGTGGGCCCACCTCCCTAGCCTCACATGGAAAGGCTCCCCCTGGTAAGAAGTGACTGAACCCCTCGATTCGTCACAACCCATACACTAACACATCATCTTGGAACAGAACTGGGTTTGCTAGATCTTCCATGATCTTCTTCCTACCTCTGTGAAATCGTGCAGCAGCTAAAAACAAACCAAATGGCATCTGACAAAACGTGAATGCTCCTTCTGAACTGATGAACAATATCAGATGCTGACACTCTTCTGATAATTGTACTTGATGATATATTGAAGATAAATTCATCATACTGAAGATACTTGCCTTACCAAGCATTGTCAGGTCCCTGCTATGCTGGGCAAAGAATGTCTATCCACCCAAATACTCAGATTAAGGTCTTTAATGTCCACACATACTTGTATCTTGCCATTGGTTTTGGCTACCAGTTCCACTGGGGCAAGGCACTCAGAACTCTTAATGTGTTGAGCCACTCCCCCCTGCAGCATGATATTCAATGTACTCCTTAGGGCTTTTTTCATATTAGTTACACTGAGCAAACCTTATGTACTACTGGATTTGCTCCATCCAAAAGCTTGATGTTATGCACAAAATACTTCAATTAACCCAATTCTTCTGAGAAGACTTCTGGATAGTCCATTGATCCATTACCTCAGCAACGCTGACTGGTTGTCGTGCACCTGCCTCTATTAGAATATGAAGCAGAGCCTGCTCCTCCCATCCAAGAAAAGACAACCCCTTCTCCACTACACATACCCAGACTTGACATGCTCTGTCTTTATGTGAAACGAGCAGATATAACCAGCATTGACCATGTTACAAAGTAACCAAACTTTTCATATGGTTTTCAAATGCTGCACTGGCTGCCTCTTTACGCCGCACATCAGAACACTTTCCAGAAGTAGATGGTCTCTTGGGTTGCATGATAATTGAATTACAGGTTTTTTGTCACTCGGTGTGTATACTTCTTGAGTATTGATACGGTTAATTCACCCGATTTTCTTGTATCCAATTCCCCAAACTTTTCATATGGTTATTCACTGGTGCCCTGGCTGCCTCTTCGTGCCGAGCATCAGACTGCATCAGCCTGTTGTCTGGCTGACTTAGTTCTGGTGTGTCTTGTGTCAGTGCTGATTGTCTGGTTCTGGTGTGTCTTGGTTTCAGTGCTGCTTGTCTGCTTGCTTGTACTTTGATGACACTGTTCAACTGTCTCGGCTGCCCTAGGTGCCTCTTTATGCCGAGCATAAGATTACTTTTCAAAAGAAAATCATCTCTTAGGTAGCATGACCATTGAATTACAGGTTTTGTGTCACTGGAGATGCGTACTTCTTGTGTGTCGATAAGACTAGTTTCCCAGATGTTCTTGTATTAATTTGCCCGGATTACTTGCACTAATGTTTGGTGCTTTTCGAGCTTATATTATGGACACTTGTTAAGCACATTTTTAGCTTTTGTTATGGGTATTTGCTAAGCAGAATAGCTATGACTGTTTGTTAAGCAAGCTAAGCAACTTTAAATTCAGTAAAATAAGCGTTTGTTTTTAGTTTCTCCACCAGGGGTACCACTCTGGCAACTTTAAACCACACCATTGAATTCCATGTAAAAAGATATCCCTGTTAGACCCATTTGGAGCCCTCTAGAGAGTTCCCCTTTCTATAGCAGACAAACAGAAGGGCACTCTTTCAAAAATGTATATTATATTTCAGCTCAAAACCGCCATACTAGGTTGATCTTTATTTCACCATAGGCTAGCGGTTCAATGTCTGGAAGTAATAGTTCTTCCAAATTCCTTTTTAGTGTGTTCCTGAAAGTTGCCTTTGATATTATTGTCCATGGTGTACCGCTGCCCCCCTTTATGACAAAGCTTTCTCCATCAATCACAAATGTGTCTAATGCCCTTTTTTTCCCGCCCACTGCCATTATCTTAACAATGTATTTGCTTTGTTCGGGATTTTCCCCCTCAATGTATTTTATTTTTCTTTCTGTAGTGTTTTGGCTTCCATTCTCTTTACACATCCTAGCAAAATGTCCTTTCCTTTTAGATCTTGGAGACTGCATTTGGATGGTAGCGGTGCGCGGTATAAATCAACATAACATTTTAAACCCTATATTGTACTTGCAGGGCCAAATTGACTGTTGGTCATGTGTCTAAAGCTCCCACACCTGAAGCATTTTATTTCTCTATTTGTTTCCCAAAGTTTGTACTCCTTGTGTTTGATGTCATAAATGGTTGATGTTTCTGATTTATCAATTTTCATCTATTTAATGTAATACTTCTTGCCAAACCAACAGCTTCATCCAACGACATGTTATTCGCTCAATGTGTTCCTGCATCTTTGAATTGTTAGCACATCAAACTTATCATTGAGGTGGCTAGTGTCCCAAAATCACCTAAATCACTAAGTGTCTTTAATGCTGCAACCTAGTTTTCTATTGGTTATTTTGCGTCTTGGATCCTCTGGAACAATGTGTGTCTTTCAAATGTAATGTTTCTCTTCAGTTCAATGTGATTTTGTATTTTATTATGGCTTTATTGAATTCATCAGCATCTCCAAGTCCTTCATCTTGTATCTCAGGTATGCCATCAAATATACTCTGTCACTCAGGGCCCTAAGTATGTAGTAGAATTGCTTCTTTTCTGGCGGCTGAGAATTTTTCCACATCTGTGCCATAATGTTGGTGGTGAGACTGGTTCAACTTCAACTAAAAATAGTGAAAGCAGTGCCGTGGTCACTTTATTACTCTTTTGTACACTGTTTAATTCTTGTAAAATCTATTATCCATCCCTATTTTTTCTTTCCTCTGTTATGTGCAACCGTTCAGTTTTTGTGTCTTTCTTGTGCTTGTTGTAAGTTATTGACCTTCGGTTGCATCTTAGTAACGTATCACCATTGAGCACTGTGTTCATGTCCTCTTAATATGCCTCAACGTGGACGTTAAGCGTAATACTCCACCCCTTCGTGAATTCTTAACACGTCTCCCAGCAACGTGTAATGCTGGCTCTGTTGATGCCAACCGTATGTCTAGTGCGTCTCACCACAGCCTTGCGTGGAACACTTCATCCCACACTGTACCTTTCAAACATGAATAGGCAACGCGTAACACCAGCACTGGAGATAGAAAGCATACGCTGCGTAAGCGCATGTGATATACTAGCATGTGAAAATCCTTCTTTAACATCCTCCTTGCACCTGACCTAATTCTCAATTTATTTGGAAAATGGTTCCAATGTTCGTACCAGACGTTTCTTAGCTCTGGTGTGCCACGGATGCACGGTTCAGGGTGCCAGATTTAGACAGCTATCAACTCTTCAGAATGCCCTCATTGCGCCAATGGGTACTTTTCTGTGTCTTTGACTCCTTGATGGGGGATGTGGATGTGTCATCCCCCTCACAAGCGCTTTGTCGCCATTTAGTGAGTAGACACGCAGGTAAGGATTTGAACCTGTATTTTTTCCCTGCCATCCTCAGACAACCACCACAGCCTCCTGTCTTCTCCAACTGTTCACCTCGAAATCTCCACTCCACATTCCAAATTATATGCACACTATAGAACGGCCAACCTAACTATTCATAGCATGAGAATTTAAGCAGATTCACAAAGCCTCAGAACACGAACATTACTTACTCAGTAATCATCTTTCTGTGGCTTTTTTTTGCTTAGAATAACATGCACCCACACACCCTCCCCCCATGACAGCAAAGGGAACAGTTATAAAAAACTTAATAAGACATCTAAAATCCTGAGGTCATAAAAACAACAATCTGAGGACGTCAACACGTGAGGGCGCATGGGTAACTGTATATGTAGGCTATGGATAGGTTGCAGCCCTATAGTTAAGCTGAAACCTGTTTTCATAGACATTTCCCTAAAATTCTAATGCTGATAACTTTGTTCTTGCCAGACGGATTTGGATGAAGTATTCCAATAAAAATAGTTTGGCCTGGTCCCCTCCAAACTCAACATTTTAGGAAAAACTCCTAAAAAAGTTGGACAGGTTATTAAGAAAACAAAATACGTGTTTGGCCTAGTTCTATTCATTTTCCCATAGAGAAAAAGTGTTTCTATCTCCCATGGTGCTTTCTGGCAGAGCGGCTTTTCAGAAATGATAAATCCACCATTTGTTTAGTGCTCCATGACAGTGATTCCTGCAGGAATACCGGGGAGAGCCATAGATCAAAAGTGCTCAATATTATATTTCGACGAGGAAAAAGGGGTGCATTAATATTAGGCTACAACTGGGAGGGTGGGGGAGGTGCACCTGTGCAGTGGCGGAGTTTGGGGTGGGCTGGGGAACCCATTTGGGGCAGAATATTTTCCGCTTATCTGTGTGACCCTGGAGGAATCTTGCAAGATTACCGAGATAATGTTGAAAGGCTTGCTTGTAAAAGAAGATGCGTCAACCGAACCGAAGAGTGAAAGGGGTGATGGGAGACGGTTAGAGAGAGGCGTGGCAGAACCAGGAAAGGAGGAGGGCGACACATGGTGAGTGTCAGGGATGATGGGGGAGACCTTTTACTTATTGAGCATTTTGCTGTTACCGCAAAAGTTGGCATACTCTGCATTATCACAGGAATAAAAAGAGGGGGGGGAAGAGGGTGTAATCAATAGCCTATTGATCACAGGGACTTGGCATATGTACAGTGGAGATGGCCATGAGTCCTGTGGCTTGGTTCTCCATCTGTGTCTTGTAATATTTGGAGCAACATGGACAGTGGGCATGGCCTAAGAGCATGGCCAGCGTCCTTCCCATGACTAGTGGGCCACTGCCAAAGGCCGAAGGGAAGTGGACACTGACACGACTGGCCATGGACTTTGGCTATGACTAGTGGGATCTGTTTATGTACTAGGGACAGGGGTATGGGCCACGGCCAGTAAACCAAGGGCCACTGCCCAGGGTCAGTTGTCTTTCCTCTTTAAAATCATCACTTCCCACACCCACTGAATTTGCTGGGTTTTGTTGTGATAAATCAGACCACCTTAACTCTGTCTTAGCTTATCTAAAGTTGAATACATGTACACATATACACATACAAACAGTGCAGGCCGCAACACCGAATCACAGCACGGTTGGCAGGGGTTTATTTATGAGATTGATAAAGTGAGTACCATTGAATTGGTGACACTAGCAACACACACACACTTTATAGCAACTAGAGCTTGGTAGTTGAATGCACATTGACATATTTATGGGGTGTGGGTGTCTGGCAGTCTCTGGCTAGTTTATGTCATTGTTTGGCCCCCCCAAAGTGGTCATAGGCCATTATTTGAACCCCGTCGAAGGGCTCCTCTCTGCTGCTCGGCCTAGGGCATCTTTTATTGCAGGAGGGGGCTCTGCCATTTTAGGGGGGGGTTGTTGCACTCTGTGGAATGCATGCACCCCTCCTTCACTGGTGGGTACCATGGGAAATGAGAAGCAGGTAAGCACTCCGTCAGACTCCCTTTTCTCACAAAAAAGCAGCACCAGGAGTTCAATTTCACCCCCATACCAACATGAGTGGGACAATCCCAGGAACCATCCCGTTCTGCTTCGCATGAACCCTCACTATGATTCTTACACAGCTGGTTAGAAATACCTCACCCAGGTCAAGAGTACGTCAACTCCTGGACGTAACCCACAGGGGCACCAAAGGGGCACCTTACTTTACGCAGACCCTCCAGGAAAAGGCCTTTAACTTTCTCATGTTATCCTTTGGACCAGTCTCCTGTATCCACTGCCGCCCCCTTGCCTTCGGGTGTCGTAATTTGCATATCCCAATATAACTTTTGGGTGCATCCAGAGTACTGGGCCCAGGCTAGGCATTCCCCTGGTTTGAAAAATTTGACCTTGATCTCAGGGCTCAAGAGGGGGCAAATGAGAGATCTTACCTGAGCACAACACGAATCCCTCTAAACAAGGCGACTTGCCTGCAGCATAGAACGTCATTGTGCCTTTCCTGATGCCCCGTAAGACAGTGACTGGCAAGATGGGCCCCCAGAAATGTCAGGGACCACCAAGGAATTTGGTGACACGAACATTAAAGGGCACCATATAATGCCTGGCTCTAAATTGCTGCCAAATTCATGAAATATAGGAGTGTCAAAAGCATGGGCCGCGTGAGGATAATGCCCCTGGAGCCCCTCCTTCCCGCCCACCACTGTACTGCTTCCATCAAAGTAAAACTGTGCAAACGCTGATGAATCTGTGGGACTAGGCCTTTTATAACAAGGCAAGTGTCAATTTAACACATCCGGGCTGGCTTCAATCCTGCCGGCAAGAGAAAAGAAAACAGCAGGTCCTTATCTCTTTGGAGCCAGAGGCAGGACATGGGATGTCACTGCTTTTTCAGCAAATAGGGCCGAGGCAGGGAAATGCATGAGCTGTTCCTGCAGTGCTGGAGGGAAGCTGTGGGGACGTCACGTGATCGCGGGAGCGTGGTCTTGCGAGATCTGGGCATAACGAGATCTCGTGAGCCCGCGCACCGCGAGACAACGTTCCCGCCAGTGTTGGCGAAGCGCCAGACCAGTCAGGTCTACCGAGAGCGCTACTCCTGATGAGGAGTCATCGGAACTGAGGCCCTGAAGAGCCTAATGACACCAGCTTCCAGGGCATAAGTCCAAAGCCATAGGAGGCCACATGGGAGCCCTGGAAGCTTGCAGCATGCCATCTTTGTGCACACCTTGCCCCCAGTGATGTAACTGGCAGGGCCCTGAACTGAACTGTGAGTAGTTCCCCTGTTGCACTCAGGCAAGTTTATGCCCACCTGTTTGTCTTGTAATAAAGACAGTTAAAGCCCACTGCAGCATCCTGTCATCCTTTAAGGCCACAACATAATTGGCGACGAGGATATCAAAATACCCACGGGCCCACCATGCAAGGCGCCACACCGCCCCCTGCGTTTCTCCCTTCGCCAGGGACCCCAGCAATTCCATGGATGCAGTGGGAGCCCCTTTTCTCCACGTATCTGGAGGCGGTGGGCAGCATGCAATATGCCCCCGTCAGGAAGAGGGCAATGCTACTAAATGCATTGGGGGTTGAAGGTCAGCGCATTTTTGCCAGCTTGAAAGCAATACCTGCGGCCGCCGACGACGATGTCTACAAGGAAGCGACTCGTCGCATTGTGAAGAGGTTCACGAATAAGGAGAACGTGGTACTGAACAGGCTGAGGTTCTACACCCGCAAACAGGAAGGGAGCGAACCCGTGGACGACTACGTCACCAGGATGAGGGAGCTGGCTTCTCTTTGCACCTTTGGCGAAAATGCAGAACAAGTTATCTGCGACATGCTCGTCGTTCACACTAACTCTAGGAACGTCCAGGACAAGTTCATCCAAAAAAAGGAGGTCACCCTTGACAAGGCCATCCAAATTGCCAGGGCGGAGGAAGAAACTTCCAGCAGACGCAAAGAGGCGGGAAGTCACCTGCCCGAACTTGCGGCGCTACAATGGAGAGGGCGCAGAGACAAGCAGTCCCGCGACAGCCCCAGAGACAAAGGCCACAGGCAAAAGGAGGTGCCGAAATGTTATAGATGCGCCAGCACCAAGCACATGGCGAATGATTGCGACTGCCCCGCCAGGAATAAGGAGTGCTCCAAGTGCGGACGCATTGGTCACGTGGCCCCGGCATGTACATGGAGGGAGAAAACCGTTTCCCGCGTCGATGGCGACTGCGCTTCAAGCGATGATGACGAACTACAGGACAGACCCATGGTCGTCATGGTCAGCGCCCCCCATGCCAGGAGGGAAAAGCCCCACTGCACCATTAAAGTGGATGGAATGGAAACACGTATCATGGCAGATTTGGGATCTGACCTCACTATCCTTACCATCAACACGTATAAGGAGATGATGGGACAAGCACAAGTAGAGATCAGAACGACCAGGCAAAAACCGACGGTGTTCGGAGGTGCAACTGTTGACCTACTAGGCTACATCAGAGCCCGGATCGACTTCAAAGGGAGGTCTACCACTACCAAAGTGTACTTCTCACCCAAAGGCCCAGCTGTGCACTCCGGAACAGGTACTCATGGTCTCCTCAGGAGCAGTGCAAAATTATAAGGAGATTTTCCCGAGCCTGTTTACCAAGAACCCAGTGAAAGTGAGAAACTTTGTCCACAAGATTCGCCTGAAACCCAACGCGGTCCCGGTGAAACACAAAGTCAGGGCAGTACCAGCCACGGCAAGACCCACTTTGGATGCCCACCTCCGGAAGATGGTCGAAGAAGGCACCATCGAGACCGTGGAGTCTTCAGAGTGGCTGAGTCCAGTGGTGTTGGTCAAAAAGAAATCCAGCAACGACCTCAGAATATGCATCTACCTGAGAAGCCTAAATCTAGAGGTAGTCACGGATAGCTTTCCTCTCCCCAGCATCAACGAGATTGTCCTCATGATGAAAGAGGCGGCAATCTTCTCGAAGCTGGACATGCGTGACGCCTATCACCAGATTCCCCTACACAAATCCTCCCGCCCTCTGACAGCGTTCATCACTCCTTTCAGCACCTTTCAATATACCCGCATGCCATTTGGGTTGTCGTCGGCAGCGTCCGCATTCCAGAGGATGATGAACTCTCTACTTAAAGGACTCACAAATGTTTCTTTCTTTCAAGACGATATTCTCATGTATGCAAAAGACAACGAGACCCATGACAAAGCTCTCAGGGCAGTCCTGAGAAAACTTCAAGAGGCGGGTGTTCATCTACGCCACGAAAAATGCGTCTTTGGAGTGAGCAAGGTAGAATACTTTGGGTACTGCATGAAGTGAAGGCGTCAGCCCCAAGAAGAACCTCATGGAAGCCATAACAGAAGCCCCGGCTCCGATGTCCAGAGAGGAACTACGCTAATTCCTGGGCCTAGCCGAGTACTATGCTAAATTCGTCCCGAGGTTCTCCGAGACAACGTCCCCCATGAGGGAGCTTCTGAAGAAGGGGGCAGCCTATTCCTGGGGCCCAGAGCAAAACGAATCGTTTCATGAAATCAAAAGGAGAATTCTACACACGCCATGCCTGAAACCGTTCAACCCTGAATGGGACACCTGCATTACTACAGACGCCAGCGCATACGGCCTGGGGGCCACCTTGACCCAGAAAAAGAGAGACACTGAAAACATTGTGGCGTTTGCATCAAAAGCGCTATCATCATCGGAGAAGAATTACTCCACCGTTGAGAAAGAAATGTTGGCATGTACCTGGGCCGTCGACTACTTCAGATCTTATGTTTGGGGCACGAGATTCAGGTTGGTCACCGACCACAAACCCCTCATTCACATGCTGAGCCCGGGCGGCACCAAGACCGCCACCCCGAGGCTGGCCAGGATAGCCGCAAAGCTTCAAGAATATACATACGAGATGGTGCACATTGCGGGTTGGAAAAACGCACAAGCGGACTGCATGTCCAGGCTCCTGAACCAAAATGCCCCTGGTACCACATTCTTGGAAGATGAGTGTGTCGTAGCCTCCATCAGTGACTTGAGGAACGGCGAGTACATGGACCTGAGTGAGCGCCACTGGCAGGAGGAATTCGAGCAGGATGACGGCCTACGGCGCGTAGGTGTCTGGGTTCGCGAAGGGTGGCTCGACGAGAAAGCGATCCCCGAAGGCCTTCGTCCTTACTGGAAGGTGAACGAGGAAATCACCACCATGAACTGTCTCATTCTCAGAGGCGATCAAGTCATCCCGCCCAGCGGAATACGCAAAGTGATACTGTGCAGAGCACACTCAGGCCATCTGGGGTGCAACATGACCAGACGCAGGCTAAGCGATGCCTACTGGTGGCCGGGCATGGGCCAGGACATACGACAAATGGTCGAAAGGTGCCATGCGTGCACCAACAGTGACAAGCGCCTAGCCGTGAGGCAAGCTCCCATGCTGCCCACCGAAGTCCCCAAGGGGGTGTGGCGCAAACTAGGTTTGGATTTCATTGGGCCTTTGGACAACATGCCCCCAGAACACAAATTCGGGATAGTCATGGTCGACTATTTCTCCAAATGGGTCGAAGTTGACTTCACCGCAGACATCACCACAAGCACAGTCATCGAAGCACTCACCGCTGTATTCCAGCGGGAAGGCCTACCAGAAGAACTCGTCATGGACAACGGAGTCCAGCTGGTCTCTCGAGAAATGGAGAAATTCCTCAAACTCAACAACATTCGACAGCTGGGAGCAAGTCTTTACCACCCACAGGCCAATGGCCTGGTTGAGCGGGCAAACCGCTTCATCAAAGGGGCGCTGCAACTAGTGCATGCCTCGGGCCTAGACCTGTACAATACAGTCAAGGAAGCTGTAGCAGCCCACCGCATCACCCCCAACGCCGTCACAGGTGTTTCGCCATTCCATCTGCTAAGGGGCAGAAGGGCAGCATCCACACTGGTACCACCGTGGCTCCACCAAGTGAGGGCCGACGAAGAAGTGGACATGGAAGACGTAGTTTTCCGCATGCAGCGTAACAAAGAAGCCATGAAGACTCAAGGGGACTTGCGTCGAGCCGCTCGCCACACAGTAGTTAACAAAGGCGACCTAGTAAAGATACGCCTTCCCCACAAAGACACTTCGACTGGCTCCAGATACAGCAGTCCCATAGAAGTCCTGGAGAAAGGGTCAAACCACATTTGCACCAGCGACGGAAGGAAATGGAATCTAGAAAGGGTGGCCATGTACCGCAGGAAAGGATCCATTGAACAGCCACACTGGGAAGCCGGAGAAGATCAAGACCACCAGGAGACATCTGAAAACTCTCACCTCTCAGAAAGAGATAACTCGGAGTCACACCACGGCAACGAGTTCTCTAGCCCCAACTCTTCAACCCCACTCAGGGAGTCACAGCGAAGAGCAAGACAAGGAGAACCCGAATCACCTGCACCCCTTCAAGAGCGTTCCTGCAGTCCTGCCCCATGTCCAGATCGGAGTAGACCACAGAGAGAGAGAAGGAGACCCAGCAAGTTTAAAGACTTTGTCATGGAATGACCATCCATCCTTTTTCCCAGTAAAGGAGGTGTGTGGGGACGTCACGTGATCGCGGGAGCGTGGTCTCGCAAGATCTGGACATAACGAGATCTCGTGAGCCCGCGCTTCGCGTGACAACGTTCCCGCCAGTGTTGGCGAAGTGCCAGACCAGTCAGGTCTGCCCAGAGCACTGCTCCTGATGAGGAGTCATCGGAACTGAGGCCCTGAAGAGCCTAATGACACCAGCTTCCAGGGCATAAGTCCAAAGCCATAGGAGGCCACATGGGAGCCCTGGAAGCTTGCAGCGTGCCATCTTTGTGCACGCCTTGCCCCCAGTGATGTAACTGGCGGGGCCCTGAACTGAACTGTGAGTAGTTCCCCTGTTGCACTCAGCCAAGTTTATGCCCACCTGTTTATCTTGTAATAAAGACAGTTAAAGCCCACTGCAGCATCCTGTCGTCCTTTAAGGCCACAACAGAAGCACACACACCACATGCCAGAAGGGTCTGTTATGCATTGCCTGGAGGGATATACTTTCTTACGGACTGGCCTGGCGGGGGACTGGGATAGGTCCTGGTGTGCCTCTGCCTACAGGCCTTTTTGGTCTCTAAAAACAAGCTCGGGCTCTGTGTTCTCTGTGAGCTGACTGTGAGTGTCTCATGGAAGCTTTGACTAGCAGCAGCCATAGACTGTTTCAATACTGCAGGGCCCACAGACTCACACTCAAGAGCTAAAGCTGCCAGGCTGAGTAGATACGGCTTGGGGTTTGCCAATATTGTATTTCTGGGGTTGAGTGTCGTGGCAAATTAAATGAGCACTAAGCCTATTGTGCATTACCTGCTCAAAAAGCGTTCATAGTAGAATCACTATTACAAACATATTTGACAAGTATTAAAATGTGGCCAATTTTATGCTCCAAAAACAAGTCTATTTGTTTTAATGTAAGTCAGCCATGTGGTGGTATTTATCCTCCTCTTTTATATGAGTGGTTTATTTACAGAATGAGGGTCAGTTACTCACTGACTGAATTGTCTGTATACTCAGCGAGAGAGTTTTTTTTACAGACAGCGATTTATTTACAAACTTAGCCACAGATTTTATTTAAAATGTGTATTTATTGTTTGTTTGTTAGGTGCTTATAAAGCAAGTACAATACTGTTCTGCAAACAAGACCGCCTGAGACCATGCTAATTGACGGAAAATACATGCTTACAGGATCTCATTATTTTGTGTGCACAAAACACCCATCACTCTTTAGACCTTGCCTCCTTATTAGAGAGTCCACCTCAATCTGCCATCTCACTAGAACCACTGATCATGACACCAGTTGCTATGCAACCAAGTTGGACCCTGCCTGGACACTTGATTGTTTTCTGTAGTGCTATTATTGCCCTGCCACGACCTAGAGAAGTCCTCCGAGCATCAGCATGTGAACTTGAACGTGAGATGAAACAAAAAAAGTACATTCATGCATATTTTAATTAATGACAATATGGGTGTACAAGATTTTGAATATTTATGCATGTTTATATGTTTGTGTGAGTGTGTGTGAGTCAGACTGGCTGTGTGTCTGTGCATGTGTTTGCATCCTGAACGTTATCTATAGTGACAATGCAGGCCTACTTTTTGTGTGCAAATTTACCCAAACAGTTATAATGGGATTCTAGCGCAGATTGTGGTGTCAACTTCATGAAAGTGATTTACAGTGGCCATACTGGCCCGGATTGAGGCCCTAGTTTCATACGTGGCTTACAGTGATCATAAAAAGTGATCTCAATGGATTTAAACTGGGAATGCTGCTATACATTCTGGAGGCAGCTTCATGAAGTAATTTATAGTGGCAATGCTGGTGTTGGGAGCAGTTGCATGAAAGTCACTTACAATGGCAATGCTGGCATATGTGGTCGTTACAGGCATTATGAGAATCTTGTGAAAGGCTCCTGTGTACCGTTAGTGACATGGGATCTACTGGATATTTTCATCTGTTAACCTATAGAACCATTTGTAATTTTGATGACCTTTACCCAATTTTTGCAAACATTGTGCTGTAAAATGCACAATTTAAACACATTATTCTAAATATGTTGTTAGGAATGAAACCCCACTACATTTCTAAGGGCTCCCATACTATGCCTGGTCACTCTTGTAATTCGCAGTAGATGTTAATGACCCTCTACTATAAATATTAATTTCCACCTCTGACCTTGAATCATTTAAAATGCTAGTGCCACGTCAAGAGCCTGGCACTTCCCCTGGCACCAAAAGCTGCATCTCCTAATGTAATTGACTATGCACAGCGATGGCTGGTACACGTTTGGACACGTTCCTGCGATAGGTGAAAGATGTAGGATGGTTTAAAGAAAGTACTTCTATCTTTCCTCTAGTGCAGTGCTCTGCTGGGGACTAAAGGAAGACAGAGACTGCCCCACTACAGGGGTGCGGGCGGATGGCTTTAGACCAGGGTTCTGACCTCAGGGTTGCACAAGTGAATGCAGTTATACGATTTGATTTAAGGAAAGATTTAAGAACATCTTGAAAGTAGAGAGTTAAAAGGGCCGCTGTTCTTATTTTTTCAAAAAAAGGATAATTTCTTGTAAACATGAAAAGGTTTTTGTGGATTTGACAAAACAGTAAATCAAATGAGAGCTGTGCGTGCTCCCTATTTATTTTATTTGCATTTTTAAAGCACTCACACAGCCTGGGGGCATCGAGGCGCTGTTACAGGAAAATGTCTTAGTTGCATATTTATAACGCGCATAACACGCAGATGTTTCTAAGCCCGGACACAGGGATCGAACCTGTGTTGCTCTGCTTGAGCTATTCTCCCGGGACACCTATATCGCTTTCAATACGCATTAACATACATTTCATACTAAGATGCTCAAAAGTTATCAGACAACTTTGTGTTAGGAGTAGGGCATCCCTCGATCCAAGTCTTTGCCTGGAGTTCCCGACTTGATTTCTCTGCGCTTAAAATCGATGCAAATAGTATCTGGGACAATACTGATCTCCTCCAGTAGATGTCACTACTAACCATGTTTAAAATCACATCAATTTCACAATGGGAGTACATTTTTTAAACTGTCAAAAGAAAACACAATATAAACAATCCATTGTTTGATTTCATCACCATATTATATTGAATTCGTGACATTAGAATGCTTTATTAAAATGAATTAATGCATAAGAATCATGGGCTTCCTTAAAAAATACTGAGTGATTACCTGCTTTGATTCATTTTTACTCCGTTTTTTTTGGCATATCTTAATTTTAGCCTGCTTTTTGACCGATGCTTAAATGTATTTAACACACCTTTTAAAACAAATCTCACTGCCTTTCATACAGTGGCGTCTTGTGAATTTCTAAAGTGGAGGGGTGTACATATTCCCCAAAATATGCCCTAGCGACTGAGCCTGAACTTATAAAAGGTTCCCCAACAAATTGTTTTCAAATAAAGATTAACATGGTGGATTTTAGGGTGGTGCTGATGACCATCCTACAAGATGGCTGCTTAGTGTTGAAGCTCCGCATTTCGGTCCAACAATTCTGCTAGTGGCAGTAGTAATCGGCATCCATACAAGCCGAGAAACTGAGAGTGATTGTCCCTGGCGAAGAGGAGCGTCTGGTGTGAGTTGGGACGGCGGCGGCTGTGCTAGGGCATCCACCATAACGTCCCGGTACCAACCAGCTGGGGGGTCCAGTGTGGCCGTACCATCCCCGCCGCAGCCGCATTGTGCACGTACGGTGAAGAAGCATCACCTCCTTCCACGCCATCCTCCTTAGGGTGGCGCGGGCATCGGCAGCCTGTCAGATCCTTCCTGCCAGAGTGAGGACCCGTTGCGCACAGCAATGGCTCTGCTGCCAACAGCTGCTTCGGTCTGCGCGTGAGGTGGTGCGCACATCTATACCGCGGCCAGGAGAAAGGAGTGGGGCCCTCACGCAGATTCTCACTGTGATTGGCTTAATCCCTGACAAACCAACGGGGGCATTTGTGGCCCTGAAAGCAGGGGTGTGTGGACATACTTGGTCCAAACTCAAAACTCTCTCCCCCTCACCCTTTCATGTATCGATGTGTGAGGCGCATGCAGCGTTGCCTGCCTCCCTGGACGCACAATGCCCTACCAGGGAATCTGCGCCAACTGACATTGTGCTGGAGGAGGGGTTTGGAACCTAAAGCGATCCTGGGATTAGCCCCCTTTCCTCAGATGATACTGGTGTCCCCCCGGAATGGGCGACTGGCCTAAGTGAAGGGTCCCGTGGGCCTGATATTCCATATATCGGTGACCAACCCACCCCACGGTGGTGCCAGGGGTGTGACCCTGGGCCTACATATCAACCAAGCAGGCCTAAATATAACGCTTGGGTGGTGCTGGGGGTGTGGATGGGGACTGGCCTCCACCGTCCATCTGCCTGGATACTCCCCCCAACCCCTCTGGGGGACCCACATACCCATCTGCTATGACCAGAGGTGGCAGAGGCGCGGAAAAAAACAGGGGCCATGGCCAAATACACCAAGATGGCCCCCCAGGGGCGCCCGGGCTGTCATGTATACCCCAGTTTTGGCGCCATCCGCATATCTCACACACATGATGGAAGCCTTGGCCAAATACTTCACTGCGGTTCATGAAAAACTAGATGACATCACGGCCAATGTTGCATCTATGCACTCACAACTGGTGAAGGAAGTGGTGTGCATAACTGAGGCTGAGGTGAGGCCACGGGCAACAGAGGATACGTACGGTACAGGGGCTCCAGGCTATAGTGGCCACCCTTGTAAAGGACATGAAACAGGTAAAAAGCAAATGTGATGACCTGGAGTCATGCTCACAGAGAAACAACATCTGCATCATAGGGGTCCTGGAGGATGCACTGTCTGGGGGTATGGAGCAGGCAGTGGAGAGGCTCCTCAAAGAGCTACTAGGAGACCCAAAGCTATACCCCTTCTTTGCAGTGGAAAGGGCCCATCGCGCCTTCAGCCCCAATCTAAAGCCTAGAGACTTTCCTCAGACCTCATCGAAAAAATCCTCAGCTATCGAAACAGGGATCATCTCCTGCACCTGCCCAAGGCAAGAAAGAACTGCGTCTGGGATCCCAAACCATCTGGATCTTTCCAGATTTCTCACTCCCAGTACCACAGGACCATTGCCAATTTATAGAGGTCAAGAAAATGCTGCGTGACCGCAACATACAATACGCAATGCTGTTCCCGGCACACCTAAGATTCCAATTCCGGGGCAAACTTAATTTTTTTACAGTTCCAAGTGAAGCAGTTAAATGTATCGAAGCCCAGATCCCGATTCCTGATCATGTGGAGGTCAAAGCTATTGATCAACCGCCAGGTTGACTACCCTTGCCCTAGCTATCTGCCAGATGTCTCCATCTTCTATATGAGTGCATAGCACCTGATCTCCAATTTACTGTTGCCACTCTTATATATCCATATGTGATTCAATGTTTTATTTTGGATTCATGGGCCGATGCAGCTGCTTAGTTGATGTTGGTCTACTTAGGTTATTTATTGCCTACCTGGGTTGGGCTGTGGTTGGGGAGTAGTGGTGTTGCGGTGGTGTACACTGCAGGTTGGGGATGGGTAGTCAGGGAGAGTGGGGTGGGGTTGGGGTGGATAACGTAAACAGGCCCCACCAAATGTTCAAGCATCTGTTGCGCATGTTATACGAGAGGGGTTGAAAACCTAGAAAATGATTTGGCAATAGAGTACAAAGATGCTGTTGGCTCGTGCTATGTAGTCGGAATAGACATTGAGGTGACTATGGAGCACCTATTTATACCAAACAACTACCACAATGGGGTTAAAGGTGATGTGCTGGAATATTAGGCCGCTGGGGAACTTCACCAAATCACCGAAGGTGATGGCTTATGTGAACAGACATAAAGCAAATGTTCTCCTTTTACAGGAGACGCATGTTAAAGAGGGGGTGTGCCAGGTATAGCCCCATCTTGGGGAGGATATAGGCATTTTACCTCTTACTCAACGCAATCTAGGGGTGTCACAACACTTATACATAAATCCTTGAAATGTGTTCTTAAAAATATGTATGTGGAACCCGGGTGGAGATTCATTATATCCTGGATGGGGTTGAACTACTTCTAGCGAATACATACAGCCCAAATATCGATTCGCTGGAATTTTATGATGCTGTGGCAGGGATATTGGCTGGTTATGTGGGGATCCCCAGTCTATGGGGGGGGGGGGTGCATGAACCTGATGCTAGATCGTACTATGGACAGAACGAGCATGGTACCCAGACCCCAATCGAGGGTGTCCCATTCTCCGAGATATAACGCATCTTGGCGGATTCTCAGGATTCACAATAAATGATACTAAATCAGAGATTTTTCCAGTGACCAGTGGTACTAAGAAACTGTGTGGCAGTTATCCCCTCCAGTGGTCCCGGAACAAGATTAGAAATCTGGGTGTGGCGGTCTCTGGGGAAAGGCCCACCCTGCTTAGGGACAACTACCTAGCAGTGGAAGAGCATGTGATGGGCAGGTGGGAAGCTCTCCCAATCACAATGGTGGGTAAACTATCCCTGATAAAGATGGTGCTCCTGCCCAAACTTGTATATATATTTGCTAATGTCCTGTTCTGGCCCAGTAAGCCATTCTCTAGAATTCATGGGTCCTTTGCGCATTTCTTGTGGTATTCCGGGACAGTTCGGAAAAAGTGGATAGGCATGACTTCTCCATATGACACGGGGGATTTTATGGCCCCGCACCTTGAGTTATACTGGGGGGCGGCACTGGCGCAGTTCGCAACCAACTGGTATGGAGGGGCTTTGCCTCAGCCCCATGCTAAACATGAAAAACATGCGGCAGATGAATCAGACCTCAGAATGTTGGTTCTAGACCAAAAGTACAACGATGGTTGCCTGTTTGTTTCACAGCGCTAGCCTGGCGCTCCATCTTTACTGGGACCGGGGCAGTGCGTCCACACTACAAATGGCTTCCATTGTGGAGGTTCCCTGGTCTTGGAGCTACATGGGATGCGACTGTCGTTACGCAGTGAGGTCGCCTGTGCTACAAAGCAATTGCAGATCTGTTCCCGGAAGGGACATTTATCACCCCGCTAACATGGCGGCGTGAGCAAACCGGCACTGCGGTGGAGCTCATACAATATTACAGAACTCGAGCAGCTGTGAAGGCGCAGTGGCCAGACTATCCCGGGAGAAATCTCGGAAACTGAGGAATTGGTGTATCTAGCGAACTCTGGCAGTTGTAGGCGGCTCGTCTCAAACCTATACAAAATGTTACTGACTGAATTGCTGCCCTCGGCTTCACAGGCAAGGAGTGACTGGTCTGATGGGGATTGAACTTTCAGATGCTCAATGGAAACAGATGTGTGTGCATACCAAAAATGTGTCCCTGAACTTTGTGTATTAAACAGATTGTACTACACCCCCATGAAACTCAGCAGAATGTACCGAACTGTGGAGTACGGCTGTCCTATATGCCTCTCTACCCAGGCTGACCACATGCATATGTTTTGGAGCTGCACATATCTGGAAATCTTTTGGGACTGTTGTCAGGACACTATCGGAGGTGGTGGATATTCACATTTAACGCTCCCCATCAGGAGCGCTGTTTGGCATATGGGCAAACCTCCCGAATAAGAGACTCTGATCTTTTGTGAACATGGGATGCATGATCGCCAAAAGGTGTATACTACAAAAGTGGAAAGATAGTAACCCCCCAGTGCTCAAACCTGGTTAATTGCACTCACCTGGGCCCAAAACTGTGAGGAGGTGTATTCTGCATTACTGCCTCTCGCTTCCCGACCTAAGGACGTGTGGTCCGAGTTTAAATCCTACCTGGCAAGTCGGGCCCCCCGATTAGTCACTGTTGTACAGATTGTGGGTGAGATAGCTAAGTTGAGAACATGTCGTGCGCTTATTATTTGAGTGATGGTCTGTATCTCCACAGTGAATCAACTGTCTGTATAAACCTACCTTGTCAGATGCCAGTTGTAATCTGTTGTACTCTACCTTACACTGCCAAATAAATAAAGTTTCAACAAAAGAAATGGAGGATTTCAAGGCACACTTTTTGGAAAAATTGTGAAAAAAGCTGAACAGTTTGCAATTGGTTTTGTAGGATAACTCATGAAAAAATCCAATAGATGCAAATCACGAACAGTGCATAGGAGCATTTCTCCAACACATTTTCATGATGCTTTTGCCCAAAATATATGCTAGTATAAACACATTTTCATGCTGGCTGTTCCCATAAATGTCCATGCTGGCTGCACCAATATATGCCAGTATTCCATATAAGACCAAAGTCATGTTTTCTTTGCGCATCATGCCAGTAATGATATAATAAGAAAACATGCCCAATATTTGGTAGTATCCGCACGTAAGAACATAACTCCAGTTGGCATTACCATTAAAAATGCATGCCACAGTATGAATCTCACAAGAGGGAAAGAAAACTCAAAAGGCATCAAGGGGACAAATGAGCAGAACAATAAACACAAAATGGGGAGTCCCCTAAATGTACCATTTCAATTTGTAATTCTAAAAAGGCCAGCCTATGATTAGGCTTGGCCATTACTTTTGGTAATGAACACATCTATGGCAAGACACACAAATAAATATGAAACAAGGCAAATTGTATTTTATATGTAAGCCAAAAATCCTATCACTTAAAAACAAATGCATACAGTCTTGATATATTTCAAATGTGTACAAATTCATCAAATACTGTTAGTACATATGTATAACCACCATTGAATGACCATTCCAAATCAGGAAGTTATTTTTGCATGATGGTTCATTTAGGGGACTCCCCATTTTCTGTTTATTGTCACAGTATGAAAACATGCACTAAAATGCAGGTCTAGCTACATAACACTTATCATGCTTGCTTTATCAAATATGCCTAATACAGAATGTCCTGCTACAGTAAGAAATGGCTAGATTTGCTGCATGAAAATGCCAGCCCAGCTATGTAATAACAGTTACCATGCTTTCTTTATCAAAGATACCCAATACAAAATTTCATGCCACAGCTGCATGAAAATGCCAGCCCAGCTATGTAATAACAGTTACCATGCTTTCTTTATCAAAGATACCCAATACAAAATTTCATGCCACAGTAAGTAAGAGAGTGCTAAACTGGCTGCACAAAATGTCAGTTCAGCCACATAAAAATAATGATGCTTGCTTAATCAAGATGCCCAATACAAAATGTCATGCCACAATAAGAAATGGCTAGACTGGCTGCATTAAAATTCTAGTCTAGCTACATAATAAGATGTCATGCTTGCTTTATCATTAATGCCCAGTAAAAAATGCTGTGCTGTTCCTTGGTGCGCCTGCGCCTCACACTCATTATGAATGTGATTATGTGTGCATGAGAGCTGCTGGGTGTACTCGGGGGCAGATAATGTATGTGAGGTGCTGGGGTACCAGGGAACAGCCCTGACTTTTTTTAATGGGTATAGATGCCCAGTAAAAGAGCTATGCCTGACCCCTTGGTCTCCCTGTGCCTCACACACGCATTGTCAATTGTGTGTGTGAAAGGCACGCCTTCCTCCTGCCCCCCCCCCGTGCCTCACATGCACACATAATCAATTATGTGTGCATGCGAGGCACTGAGGGGCCCAGGTGTCAGGCATGCCATTGCATGGGAAGCACTGGGAATCCCAGGGGAGTGGCATGGCATTCCCAGTAAAAAAAAAAAAAACATGCCTACCCCCTAAGCCCCCAGTGCCTCACAAGCACACAAACAAAGTGATTATGTGTTTATTCGAGGCACTGCGGGGCCAGGGGTCAGGCATGGCATTTATTTTACAAGGCATCTATCATCGATGGCCAGTAAAAAAAAAATACCTTGCCTGCCTCCAGTGCCCCCCAGCGATTTACATGCACACAATCAATGTGATTAAGTGCCTTTGTGTGGCACAGGAGTGTATAGGGGTCAGGTATGGTATTTTTCTATGTGGCAGCTATCATAGATGCCCAGTAAAAAGGTGACATGCCTACTGAGCTCCTCACGCATGCACACAATCAGTATGATTCTGTCTGCATGCAAGGTGCTGGGGAGCCCAGGGTACAGCATGGTATTTTTTTACTAGGCATTTATCATAGATGCCCAGTAAAAAAAATACCACCTCTGTCCCCTAGTGTCTCAGAAGGGGAGCTGATTTTGGTTGGTGGGGAGTGGGGTTGTGCAACAAAGGCAGTTTGAAAATGCTGTTGTTTTAGTTCTATTTGTATTTTATCTTGATTTATAGACTGTTTTACGCCAAAGAGCTTAACAATAATATAGTAAACAGTACAAATCAAGTAATAAAATGACAGAAAAAACTAAATTGACGAGGAAAGCAAATGAGCCCTAAGGCAGAACGGAAAAGAGTATAAGAAGAACAAGAGTGGAGGGAGAGAGGGAGAGAGGAAGAATATTCCAGTGAAAAAGAGGGAAGAGAGACGGACAAAGGACAAAGGACACTGGGATTGTGAACGGAGAGATTTAGGAGGGGAATAGAAGGAAAGCAGGGGAGACATATAAGGGTGGGCAAAATTATGGAGAGGCTCAAAAACAAGACATAAGAAATTAATCTTAAAACGAAAATGATAAGGTAGCTATTGAAGTGTGGGCAGGGCTGGAGAGATTGAATCCCATGGAGAGAGAGAAAAAAGGAGCCAAGCAGAAGAATTATAGATGGACTTTGGAGGGCGTATGCGAGAGATGGGAAGACCAAAGAGAAGGCAGCAACAATAGAAGAGATGAGAAAAGATAAGGAAAATTAGCAGCCTGGTGGCATGAAAGGTGAGAAAAGGCCGGGCTTTGCAGATATTACACAGATGAGTCCTGCATAAGCGAGAAGAGATGAGATATGAATCGAAAAAGAAAGAGAAGGATCAAGACAGATGCCCAGATGGCGGGCAGAAGGAGAAATAGGATGTGAGGAAGGAGGAAAGGAGATTGTGGGAGGGGGCAATGGGGGGGAATAGTTAAGGGTGGAAAGAAAAGAACCTTGGTCTTAGAGGGGTTGAGAATGAGATAATGGTCAGACATCCAAGAATCAAGAACAGAATGGGCCTTACACAACCCTCACACTCCCCATTTGCCAAAGTCTGCTGCCCGGCCCAGCCCAAACACATACACACACACACATCCATACACGGATTTAAATTAGCATTAACTTACCTTCTGCCCCATTCTGAAGTTTCCTCCCAGCGCTCCAGCTCCTGTGTAGCTCAAACAAGAATCAGAAGGCAAGTGCTTCCTGGTTACTGCATATGTGCTCAAGAGCCAGGGTGCTGATGAAGAAGCGCCCCTCTCGGTTTGTATGTGTGAGGAGGTGCAGGAGCACCCCCTCACATATACAAACATGCCGTTCCCCCACCAGCATTCCCAACAGGCTATCCAAGGCTGGGGAAGCAAAACGTCCTGGCCTTGCATGGCTCATTGAGCATGTGCGGCTGGGGAACAGAACTGTCAAAGGGAAACAGTGTTTCCCTTTGACATTTCAAGCCAGCCCAGGAGCGCTCCCTCAGCTGCAAAAGGCAGCTGAGGAAGCGCTCAATGTTTACACTGTGCTGGGTCTTTGGCTCCTCCATAATGGGTGGCTACTGGTGGGTCGGCGCCCCCTCTCCCATTATGGGGGAGCTGCCACTGCTGTCATGCCAGGTACAAACACATACCCGTATCTCTCAGGCCACTTCTTTAGTAACGTAGACCACACGTCTTTTAAAGGTTACTTAGCTACTTGTGATTCTTAGGCCATGCCAGACACCTCTTAGGGCCCACACCCAAATATTTTTACGACTACTTTTGGCCCCCCCTTGATGTACTATGACACTCAGATACTGGGTACTGAGTGTGGTAAATTGGTTATGGAAGTGGCCCCTGTAGGCAGACATGGTGCAGTTGATTGGACTTTACTCAAAGGAACGAGGGGAGAGTGTTGAGTGGTACAATGATTAGTTGTAGGCTTCTTCCATAAGTGACTTTTCAGAGAGTGGTGGAAGGAATCAATTGGTGATGCCAGGGTTTGGCGAATAGGATGAGCATTACGGATGCCATAGGAGTGTTTCAGGGGCGATTAGCCTTCCCACGCATTAGACTAGAACATCGTGAACCTATGAATGCTGGATGCAGAGACCCAGGGGAGCAGTGCGAGGTTCGGGACCAACCTCAGAAACAGGTTGCACAAAATGCAAGGCAGAAGAAATTAAAATCAGTAACTGAATTCAAAAGTGCTTAGGCTATATTTAGGGAAGCTGCAGTCGTTTGGAGAAGAGTAAAGCTGGAGACTATGGGAAAAGGGGAACACTAGGCGAGTCTAGCCATCTCATTCTAAGAACCGCATGGAAAGACCTGAGCACTCAGATCGCTACAGACATGACTGGCAGCCCCCCAATTATGAAGTACCTATGTGATGAGTTTAGGAGTAAGACATTATTTCACACCTCAGTCGTTCAGCCTGAGCTAGGAGAAGGCAATGCGCCTGACGGGATTTCGGAACACATGGGCCTCTTGACATGTCGCATCCGGAAGTCCGAATGAAGCGGATGCACGTCGGTAAAGTGACTGAAATATGCACCTGTGGGTTTTGGACCCTCATTACAGTTTCAATAAACACTTAAAAGGCTACTTACAGCTGACAGTGAGTGTCGTTTTGCTTTGTCTCTTCTTGGGTTCCATTGTAATGCCCAAGTCTCCCAAGGACATTTCCGACATACACGTCACCTCTGCGCCGTCATCTTCCACAGACGGGGTGAAGGCTTGCCTGAGAACCAAAGTCGTCGTTTTGCCTTCCTGGGACCGCTCTTCGTCTTCGTAATTCTTCTCCTCCACGTGTTGGCCGCCCCTGGTGAGTTTCAAGGTGCAGTGGTGAGATGGGAACACCTCTGGAACTTCACAGGTGAGGTACCCAGGTGTCCCGGCCACGAGAGCGGTGCTCGAAATGACTGGGTCCTTCGAGAAAGCTACAAAAAACAGGGCCCGGGGAAAGCACAAGAGAGTCTTACAGGACATTCTTTTCAGAGAGTTTGCTCTACATTATTATTAAATACGAATTGTCCACCCATAGCGGGCAAGGCCCACCCCGAATCTGTAAATGCCGACTCAACAGCGCTGTGTGGGAATTTACAGATGTTAATGTCACTGCGGTGGGTCCATTAGCTTCAGGCCCTACTTACTTGTGAGACAATCCTGGCCCCACCTCGCAGGATGCATTGATGAGACACCCTGTGAAGCTGGTTGGCGAATGTATGCACGCCATACATCAATCACACAGATGTTTAATGTAGCACTAGAGGTGCCACCCATCGGGATGTAGGCTGGGCTGAGCGGATTTTCAGAGCTTTGTCCGGTTTACACACAATGTATCCTGGGATGGCAGAAGCCAGGGAAGCCCTGCCTGTGGACCACAGCTTATTGCCAGCCTTCCCCCACCCCCCATGCAGCACACAAAACATTGGGTGAGTGTTGGCAATAGAAAGGCCATGGGTTTTTATTGCACATCATTATGTTATCATAAACAAACAATCATAATGACCATAAAACATAATGTGTACTTTTGGGCACGAGGTCCTGAGGTAGCGCCCGCTGGCCCGTACCGCCTTCCTTGTCCCACGACAGAATGGGCCCCGTACGGTGCCCTGTTTTTCTTCTCCTTCTTCTTTGTCCTTTTCGTGGGTGGAAGGGTTTTGGGAAAAGAAAAGTACTCTGTGTGCGCAAGGTACTTGTTGTTTGGGTCCCGTGCTGGGTCCCAAACTGAAATGTGCTTTCTTGCTGCAAGAGCAGCCCCTTATATTGGGCCCAGGGGCTGACCCTGGGCTTTGTTCTGCCTGAGTGGGGGCTGTGGTGTCCAGCCCCCAGCCGGCTGGCGCAGACGGCATGCTGCACCAAGAGGTGCTTCTTTTGTTGTAGGCAGTCTGCTACCTTCCTGCACTGCCCTAGGTGTTTAGCACCTACTTAGTGTGGAGGGCAAGGTGTTGCTCCCACCTTGCCCTTCCTCCTGCCTGGCTCCAGGGCACCTTGTGGAAACAAAGCGTGAATAGAGAGGGGGGTTGTGTACAGCAAACGTGACATCCCCCTCCTCTCCCTGTCTTGACAACCCTGGGGCACAGGTTCCTGCCCGCGCCCTGTACTGCGGGGTCCCCTGCGCGGCACTGGCTAATGTTAGGGCTGTTCATTCTGATGGCCCAAATGCATTTTGACACGAAGTCCAAATAACTGTGAAAGAAAAGGTCAACTGCTTATTTAAAGAAGTGTACAGGATGCACCTCTCACGCCTATTCGGCATGGAGCGAGGGCCTATACCTCTCTGCTTCACATCCACCCTATAGTGGAAGGAGGACGTGGTGTGGGAGAAGCGGACTAGTGGTCTGTGTCGGCTTTTTAGCCAATGCCAATCTGCATTTGCTTGGCACTGCACACATTTGGGAAACACTGAACTGCAAGTCCCAGAATGACAACTGCAGTTGGATGAACAGCCAGGGCTGGATAGGAGGCGTCAGACATGTTGTGGGGCACCTTCTTTATATTTAAAGTTTTTGTGGAATGCAGCCCCCTCTCAGATCTATCTAGCTAGCACATTTCTAGTGAGAGTTGCAGCAATAGTAGCCTTCAGGCCCATACCAACCTTCTTTCTGCTCAGCCTTCAGGCCCATATCAACCTTCTATCTGCTCAGCCTTCAGGCCCATACCAACCTTCTATCTGCTCAGCCTTCAAGGCCCATACCAACCTTCTATCTGCTTAGCCTTCAAGGCCCATACCAACCTTCTATCTGCTCAGCCTTCAGGCCCATACCAACCTTCTATCTGCTCAGCCTTCAGGCCCATACCAACCTTCTATCTGCTCAGCCTTCAAGGCCCATACCAACCTTCTATCTGCTCAGCCTCCAAGGCCCATACCAACCTTCTATCTGCTCAGCCTTCAAGGCCCATACCAACCTTCTATCTGCTCAGCCTCCAAGGCCCATACCAACCTTCTATCTGCTCAGCCTTCAAGGCCCATACCAACCTTCTATCTGCTCAGCCTTCAAGGCCCATACCAACCTTCTATCTGCTCAGCCTTCAGGCCTATACCAACCTTCTATATGCTCAGCCTCCAAGGCCCATGCCAGCCTTCTATCTGCTCAGCCTTCAGGCCTATACCAACCTTCTATCTGCTCAGCCTCCAAGGCCCATGCCAGCCTTCTATCTGCTCAGCCTTCAGGCCTATACCAACCTTCTATCTGCTCAGCCTCCAAGGCCCATGCCAGCCTTCTATCTGCTCAGCCTCCAAGGCCCATACCAACCTTCTATCTGCTCGGCCTTCAAGGCCCATACCAACCTTCTATCTGCTCAGCCTTCAAGGCCCATACCAACCTTCTATCTGCTCAGCCTTCAGGCCTATACCAACCTTCTATCTGCTCAGCCTCCAAGGCCCATGCCAGCCTTCTATCTGCTCAGCCTTCAGGCCTATACCAACCTTCTATCTGCTCAGCCTCCAAGGCCCATGCCAGCCTTCTATCTGCTCAGCCTTCAGGCCTATACCAACCTTCTATCTGCTCAGCCTCCAAGGCCCATGCCAACCTTCTATCTGCTCAGCCTCCAAGGCCCATACCAACCTTCTATCTGCTCAGCCTTCAAGGCCCATACCAACCTTCTATCTGCTCAGCCTTCAAGGCCCATACCAACCTTCTATCTGCTCAGCCTTCAGGCCTATACCAACCTTCTATCTGCTCAGCCTCCAAGGCCCATGCCAGCCTTCTATCTGCTCAGCCTTCAGGCCTATACCAACCTTCTATTTGCTCAGCCTCCAAGGCCCATGCCAGCCTTCTATCTGCTATTTGTAGATCTGCCGTTTCATTAGTAAAAATTAAACTTCATTATTCAGATCCGCACAGATTTTTCGGCATGAAATTGAACATTTTAAGACATAAAAGAGCAACGTTTATTTTTCAAATGTGTTTTTGTTGCAGTATATTTATATCACATTTTGTGTTAATGGGAGAGTGCTAGAGTAGTAGATTGCAAAAGAGGTAGTGTGCGTGAGGCTGCAAAAGAGCCAGATTGTCATTATTTGATTTGCATCTTTTATATGGAGTTTCTGCTTTCAACTTAGAGTCCCAGATGTTGACTGAACATTCTTTGTTTTGCGTTACTTCTATGGTTTATTTTATCAGCCTATTTTATATTAATAACTTTATTGATGGTTATCATTTGTAATGGTGCAAATATTTCCCTTCCATGTTCTCCAATCCCCCAAGCACTGACACGATCCCCAATAATAACTCTCACGCTCATCAATTCTCCATCATAACTTACATTCCCAAACGTTTTTAGAGAATTTTGCCAGAATTGGATGATTAAGGTTAGGCGCCCTGACAAGAAAGGATAGGCTAAGATCGGGGCTGCAAATGGAAGCACGTTTGTAGACACCCTGCGAGGTGGCTACGTTAATGGGATTTTTAAGAACTAGTTTGCTTCCATAAATTGCACACACATCAGAAATTGTGTGCTCATTGAGCAATATTTAATCAAAAACAACACAGCCGGCACGTGTTTCGAGCAACAATGCTCTTCTTCCAAGGCTTTGAAGGCTTGAGTAAAAATTGTTTACGATTGAAAATTGTAGTTACGAACTGTAATTATATAAGGTGATTTCACCGGCTCCACTATAGAGTTGCAATTGCAAATGAGCACAGCGTTTCCGCACGTTGTAAGAGAAACAGGAGCCTGTTTCTCTTACGACGTGCGGAAACGCCGTGGCCCACCCTTGCCTCTCTGGCCCACCGCTCTCTGTTTTCTGGCGCACTGCTCCCCAACTGGCTCCCCACTCCGCGTCTGGCCCACTGATCCTCTTATATGGTGACTCGTTTTTAAACATGAAGATTGGCCCTTTTTGTTATAAAATGGTATTTTTGCAAAAATGCTGTCTGTGTGTTTTTTCAAAAACGTCTGATTTTGCGGTATTTAAAATTATTGCAAAATCACCAAAAGCTGGCGGGTGGGGGGTTCTGATTATGGTGTAAGGGAGCAAGATATCCATAATATTGCTGTATGATATGCTTAACAGGTGTAACAACAAAGGTAAAATTCAGAGATTTAATAACAGGCCAGTATCTGTGAAAGGCCAGAAGAACTGGGAGAAGTCAATTGCAAGCCAATAAACCCAGCTCAGCCTCTTCTCTCCTCTGATAAAAACCAACACAATTCTGGGGGAAAATATTTTCTGGCTGTATTTTATGACTGGCCTCTGCGTCCAAAGGCAGTGATTGGGAAGAACCATCTTAATGCTGGGTGTGCCCAGACAAGGCCTTAAAATTTCGTGCTCATATAACATTAATTTGGTTGGGCAATAATGGCAAAGCGTCTTAAAAATTGCCAAATGGATAAAGAAGCACTCTCGCCTTTTCTCCCCGGAAGATTCTTTGGGAATGTTGGCTTGGTGGGTTAATGTGTCCGCTGCAGTGATTTATGCGCACCCTGCCGCTAGAGCTCTGCAACAGGTTTTTAACTCACTGAGCTATTCAAGGATTCACTTAATACAATTCTTATCGGAATGTTTTACAGATGCTTTTAAAATTAATAACCTTTTAACAAATTAAATGATCTGGCAAAATGGTCACATGGGTTAATGCACATCTTGTTAGCAGCTTGTCAGTCACTGGATGCAATTCTGTCAGAACCCGTTTAGCTTTTCATCTTTTCTTGGTCAAGAAATGTGTTATATAATTTTGTGGAAAGTCATTTCCACCCTACATGATTATTAATAATGCAGATTGCTATATTTAAGAAAGGAATATTGGTAGACTAACAAAAAAATAGCGGCAAGCATGATTTTTTCCTCTTCTCTTGCTACTGTACCACAATTTTAAAATCTATTAAAGGGGCGTGTTGGGATGGCATCCACAAAGTGGGCACGGTTTCAAATCCGGCTTTTGCCTCAAACAAAGGGGGCAACCTATGTGGCACGTTTTCATTACTTCCAATTCAAAATAATCTGCAGTATTTCTACTTTGTTTTGTAGTGAGAACAACATGTGCAGTGTTAAGTATGGCTCGCTCTGTGTTGCTCGTCTTTTCGCGGCCCTTTGCCGGGTACCTTGCCTGAGTTTTGTTAGGTTTGTTGGTGCAGACTGGCCTGCAGGGCAAATTACTGGACTGGTGTCTGCGAATGGCTTGAGAGAGCTGCGGCAGAGGCAGTCGCATGTCAGCAGTGGCTTAACACAAGATCTGGGGGCCCACCTGCGAGCCATGGTGAAGGCCCCCCCAACTCGGCAACAAATCGCGGGTTGCGCCACACTCTGTGCCGGCCTAGATTACCACGCTTGTGCAATACGCACTAATGTGCTGCTGAAGGAGGATGCTGCACACTGCACTAGGAGAAAGATATAAATATGTGTTTTAATGCAATATACAGCACACTTTCTGAGAAATATTGGCTAAAAAGCCACAGTGTTTGCTATTGTTTTGTAGGGTAACACCAATCCAATACATGCAAGTCACCAACAGTGCACATGAACATCAATGCTTTGCTATTAAAAATACCATGCCACAATAAAAACATGTCCAACTGGCTGCACAATGTAGACCAGTGTAAACACATAGTAACATTACAGTAAAGCATGGCAGGCCACATTAAGACATACCTAGACTAGTTGCACCGAAATGCCAGTCGAACCAATAAGACTCATCAAGAAGAGAGCACACATTCAAGCCTGCGCCTCTGCGGCCTGTAACAACACAGCCAAACTCTTTAAAATCTGCAAGGAACTGGCTAACACTGTGCGCTCTCTACCTCTCCTGTTCCCTCAACAGGCCCTCAGTACGGCTTTGACCTCTCGCTTCTCCACTAAAACTCAGGACATCCTGTCCACTATCTCCTCTTCCTCTCTCGGCTGCCTTTGGCCATCTCTGCCTCTCCTTTTCCTTTCTCCTCTTTCTCTCTAACACCTGACAAAGTTTCTAGACAGGTCGCATCTATGGAAGGATCATCGAAACAGGTGCTCTCCTGCTCCTCCACAACCATCAAGGACCACATTGACACCCTTGATCCAGCCTTGGGCGATTTCTGTAATCATTCTTTTGCCACTGGAACTTTCCCCTCTCCCAAATGCTTGGAAAAGCTGGTCAACTGCCAGCTTACCTTCCACACTGAATCTGTTGGTTGTCTCCATGGCAATCAGTCTGGCTTCAGAGCTGCAAGAGGCATGGAAACTGCTCTCCTGAACACCTGTGAAGATCTGATCTCTAACCTTGATTCCAGCATTCCTTCTGTCCTCATCCTCCTTGAACTTTCCTCTGCTTTCGACATGGTCAACCACACCATCCTGATCAATCGACTCTGTGAGAACCTGGGCATCATGGATCAGGCGCTGGAGTGGCTGACCTCCTTCCTCTTGGACCGCCCCTCCCAGGTCCAACTTGGTCGCTTTCCCTCTGCCACCTCTCTCTACCTGTGGCATTCCCCAGCGCGCTATCCTCTCACCCTGGTTTTTCAACCTCTACTTGGCCCCTTTGGCCCACCTGATCTCCACCTTCTCCTCTAACTTTCAGTGTTATGCGATCGACACTCAGCTTTCATTCAGGCTCCCCTCAGCCTACCCTCTCGCTCATTCCTGGTGTCAACTTCAACTCCACTCTCTCTTTCTCTCTCTCTTCACATCTCAGACGTCACCAAGAAGTCCCACTACCAGCTGCACCTCCTCAAAGGGACTCTTCCCTTTCTCACTTTCCCAAAGAAGCTCAGTGTCTCCAGAGCTCTGGTTCTCTCAATGCTGGACTACTGCAACAGCCACTTTCTCAATCTGCCTTGCTCTACTCTCTGCCCTCTGCAACTAATTCAGAACAGGACTGCGAGACGTATCCTTGGCCTGAAGCCTAAGGACCGTATGTCTCCAGCCATGAAATCTCTCCACTGGCTCCCGGTGGCTGCAAGCATCAAGTTCAAGACCCTTTGCATTGTGTACAAGGCTTTCTGGGGCTGGGATCCGCACTACATCCAATGCTCTGTTCCAAAATCTCTTCCTTCTCGAGCCCTAAGGGTTAGACGCTTCTCCAGGCAGAGAGTGGGGGGTATTTCTCTCTCCTCTGCAGGTGCCTCCCTCTGGAAAGGCCTCCCTGCACCTCCCAAACTTGAGCCAGACCACCTGAAGTTCCGGAAGCAGCTCAAAACGTTCCTCTTCTCCTGTGCTTTCTCTCCCTCCCCTGCTGACCTACCTGACCTACCTGCCTGCTGTACCAACTGGTTGCTTTGTTACCCTCAGTCTCACTGAGTCCAGGCTCTTTCTTGATCAGTCACCCTTGCACTGCCTCCGGGCCTACCGCGCACTTAGGGGCTGTAACTGTAACCCTAGAGTCCCTTGTTCTCCATGCACTACCCAGAGCCGAGCTGCCCTGGCTGCACTTACTCAGAGCATTGCTGCCCTGTTTTCCCCTCCCATCTCCCTTGAACTTGCGCCCTCCCTTTCCCCTTGCACTTCTTGTTCTCGCACTTGCACAATCTGAATGACACAAGGCTTAGTAAGATCATTTGTCTTGTCCTCCCTCTAAATTCCTTCCCTTGTCATGTCGTGCCTAAAAACACTTGTGTACAGGCGCGTTATATATGACTTACCATATCATATCATATCATTCTATCACAGAGGCCCAGAAAAATATACAGTGCCGCAGTAAGAAACAGCTACACTGGCAGAACCCAAATGCCAGTCTAGCCAGGTAATTACACTTAGCAGGACTGCTTTATCAGAAATGCCCAGTTAAAAGTTAAAAAAAATTCATACCAAACTGAGGAATGACTAGACTGACAGCACCAAAATGCCACTAATACCACTATCATGCCTCCTTAGAATGGACATGGACGACCATTATGATTTATTGCACAATCCCACGCCCCCACACATCCCCTCTCCCTCCCATTCCCTACTCCAACCTCCAAAATAAGCTCATTGGCCCACAATTACCTCCACGTCCCTCTTCCTTGTCCCAGTGCTTACGTATGGGGCTCCATACCTCATAGGTAAGTACTGGGATGAGGACAAGTGGGACTAGGAGTAATGAAGATTACAGGTAGCTAAGTCAGGCATTACCTTCATGTACCTCTACCTCATCCCAGTACTTGTGTATGAGGCATAGTGACTCCTACACAAGTACTGCCTCATACACAAGTACAGAGATGAGGAAGAATAGGGCTAGGAGTAATGAAGATTACCAATAAGTAACCAAGGCATTAAACACAAGTAGTGGTGCAACACCATTGAGCTGACTGGGCTTCAGCACACCCCCCCCCATGAAATTGTGGGCTATGTTGACTTGACCTGGCTCACCTACAGAGCAGCTGCCGGACAGAAAATAACACAGATGGTATACCACACCTGGGTTCGCTGTTAACAAGAGCTCGGCCCAGCAGTTACTAATATACAGCATTTCACTGTTAATACCTGCATTTAAATGCCAAATTTCTTAAGCCATTGAAATTGTGATGTGGGTTTAGTACTTGTATGCCAGGGGAAGGGTAGAGAGGGAACAGGAGACCAGTCATTCTCACAGCAGTCCATAAGTGGGTGCTTTCAGACTTAAGGAGAGAGTTAACTGCTTGTAACATTGAAGCTCCACTAGAATAGTATCATTAAAATGCGTAAAGAAGTGAGAGGCCCCCACACAAATAAGTTTGCTCCTCCCCACCACACGTGAAGTTAGTGCCTCTCCCAACATTTGAAGGGTTAGCCCCCCTGAAATGTAGGTTTTGTTGCACCCCTGACCACAAGCACACACACCATTAACCATATATACACACGCAGACCCAGCCATCCATACATTTAAGTGTGCACTCTTTCACCATACAGGCACACCCAGGCAGCCACCCATGCATTTAAGTGTGTAACTTTTCACCATACAGGCACACACACCCAGGCACCCACCCATACATTTAAGTGTGCACCCTTTCACCATACAGGCACACCCAGGCAGCCACCCATGCATTTAAGTGCGCATCCTTTCACCATGCACGCACGCCGAGCCACCCATACATTTGTGTGCACCCTTTCACCATACACTCACACAGGCAGCCACCTATACATTTAAGCGTGTACCCTTTCACCATACACTCACACAGTCACCTATACATTTAAGTGTGCAGCCTTTCACCATACACTCACACAGGCAGCCACCTATACATTTAAGCGTGTACCCTTTCACCATACACTCACACAGTCACCTATACATTTAAGTGTGCAGCCTTTCACCATACACTCACACAGGCAGCCACCTATACATTTAAGTGTGTACCCTTTCACCATACAGGCACACCCAGGCAGCCACCTATACATTTAAGTGTGCACCCTTTCACCATACACTCACACAGTCACCTATACATTTAAGTGTGTACCCTTTCACCATACACTCACACAGTCACCTATACATTTAAGTGTGCAGCCTTTCACCATACAGGCACACCCAGGCAGCCACCTATACATTTAAGTGTGCACCCTTTCACTGCACACGCACACACGCATACCCAGTTACCCATACATTTGTGTGCACTCTTTCACCATACACTGACACACGCACACGTCATGGGGTTGAGGCGAGTCATAATACTTCAAAAATAAATAGTTTCCTTTTCAATTCACTCTGATTTCATAAAGAAATTATTTCCGTTAAGGACTGAACCATAACAGAAATAATGTCTTTATGAAGGCAGAGTGACTTCAAAAATAAACTATTTATTTTTGAAGTCATAGGGCTTCCCCCACCCCATGACATGGTGGTCTCCAGCCTAGGGTCTTCATGTCATGGGGTGGGGGTAGCCCCCGGACTTCAAAAATAAAGTTTATTTTTGTATACACTCTGCCTTCATAAAGAAATTATTTCTGTTACAGAAATAATTTCTTTATAAATGCAGAGTGAATTCCCCCAAAACATTTTTTAAAAAATTAAAATAAAGATTTTTTTTTACTCCAATATTTTTTTTACGCAATTGCTTGTCAGATCTGACACGGGACTGCGTTTCCAAACTCCTCGAGCCTTTTAAGCGCCAGCTTTCAGTCATTCTCTAGGCCAGTCCTAGGCGAAGAATTCATGCGCTTTGATGCACTTAGAAGATATAAACGGCCACTTACCGTACACGTACACTTCGGTCGTCTTCTGGGGTCTGCCCGAGCCACACGAAGGCTTGCATATGTAGGTCTGAGCATTCTCAAAGGTGATAGGCGACAGGGTCAGATTGGACTGGCTCCCCAGCGTGTTGACAGGTCCCCCAACCGACGCGTCTCCGTTAACGCTCCAGCGGAAGTCTATGTGCTTCCCGGGCTCGCAGCCCGTCACACTGCAGCTCAGGACCAGAGAACCCCCGAGGGGGGCGGCAGTCCAGGTATTCGGCAGTAAGGTGGCCTCAAAACCGTCAGCTAAAATAAAACCAAGATAGAAAGCCATTGGAAGGTGTAAGTGGCGCACTGCTGATGTTCAGAAACTTGGCACTGACAGGTAAATCCACAGGCGAAGTTCACACAAAGTGTCGCCGAGGAGCCGGGTCTTCGACCTTACACGAAAAAACATCAGCGCTTTTAATACAAATTGCTTTCTGCAACTGTTTTACTTTATGAGAAAATTAATATGGAACGGTGCCAGACCGATATTAACTGGTGGTAATTTCCTTCCAGAGCACAAAGTGTAGGCTACTGTAGGGGGCGAATCTAACGCCAAGAATAAAAACATCCTAGTTTAAAATACAAAAGTCGCTGCAATACGCGAATGCAATACTAATGCCCAACTCACCATTCATAATTCCTTGCAGAAGCAGGTGGAGAGCCAAGGTTGTCCTTGTCAGGTCTGTGAACTTCATGTCCCCGCCGGTGAGGAAGATGCCAGGGGGGAAATTGGCCGGGCTGCGCGTGCAGGAGGGGGCTGAGACTGCAAGTGAAGGCGAGGCGCCACCACTCGGCTCCTTTAGAAGGGCTTGCTGGCCAGTGGATGGGGGGCAGGAGGGGGGGGGGATTCCCAGCCGGGGAAGCGCAAGAAATGCGTAGCACACGACATGTGGACTCTAGAGAGCAGCAGGGAATCCAGGTACCAGCGCCCCGGCGGCGGCACAGCCACGCTTTCGTTTTCATTTAGCAATAGAGGAGTTACTTGCTCAAGCCAAGCTCAATATATTCGGGAGATTGAGAAGATTCTTTTTGCATTTGCGCATGCAGAGAAACATGATCATCTGCAAAGCCAATAGTTTCGACTTTTATGTAGGCACTGTATGAGCATTTGCCAGGCATTCGCATCATATGCGCATTGCACTGGTGTATGTACAGTGGTTGTGCATTGTGAGGTTGCATAAGCAGTGTGTGCATATATGTACAGTGTGTGTGGGTGTTGCTATGGGTGTGGGGGCGCATGTGTAGTGTGAGGGTTTATTTGTAGCACGTGGGCACAGACAAGGTGAGGGTGCGTGCACTGGGAGTGGACACATGTGCAAGTTGTGGGTGCATGGGTACAGTGTGTCTGTGTGTGCATATGGGCAAAGTGTATGGCAGATCTTAATTTGTGGGGGTTTATGCCAGGGCTCAGCTCTGGCACTTATTTCTGAGCCCGTCACTTATTGCCTCAGACTCACTTTAATTATGAAGTGGGGATAGTCAGTGCATCTTTTAACTACAATGAGCAGGGGCGAGCTGCAGTGTAACCCCAAATATGTCGACTATGTCAGGAGCAGCTATGGTTGGTGGCAGCAGTGGTGCACACCTGCAGTGTCACAGGAGTGTTAGAAAATATATGGGCCATGGCTTTTTTTGTTTTGTTTACAAATTAAGCACTGGTGTATGGACATAAGAGTGCAGTATGAGGCTGTATGTGCACAGTGTGTGGGCATGTATGCAGTAGGTGGGTGCATGTGTAATGTGTGGGCATATGTATGAGCATGGGGGTATTTGTGCAGTGTGTGGGCATATGGGTGCAATGTGTGGGCACATAGGTGCACCAGGTGTGAATGTGCACACTGTAGATATAGGTGCAGAGTGTGGGCTGCATGGGTGCAGTGTGTAGGTGTTTGGATGCAGTGTGGGCATATGAGTGTAGTGTGTGGGCTGGCTGTATGCAAAGTGTAGGGGCTTGGTGAATGGGTGCAGTGTGTGGACATAGAAGCATAATGTGTAGGTCAACTGCCATGGTGCAGACTGTAGGTATGTGTATATTGTGTGGATGGGGTATATGGGTGCAGTGTGTATGTGGGTGAAATATGTTGAGCACACGGACCTTTGGGTATCGTGCATGCAATGGATGGGGATGCAGAATAACTCTGACACCAAATAATCAAACCAACTCAGGAAGATGGCAACGGTACTGTTTTATGAACAATTATCGAAAACAGGGAGTTACAACATACATCAACAGACGTTTGCTCGAGCTCTCAATGCATTTCTCCTAAAAACATCCTTATATGTAAAAAATACATCAGACGTGACGTCATACTACATGGCCAATAAGAAAAACCTACGAGGGATTGTGATATTTTCAAGGGGAACATCTAAGTATACTTTCTATACAGGCTGGATTGTGATTGGCTATCTACTGTCAGGTGGACAGCTTATGCCTATCTCTAAAACACATAATATTCAACACTATTAAGTATACAGTTTATCATTGGTCTTCCAACTATAAGGCCCTTCGTTATACAACTCTTTATAATTGGTTGGCACCCTCGTGCCATGTCTGTAACATCCGATTCACTTAGCAGCATGTAAACTCAGACCCAGGTGTCAGGATGTGGACTTGACTTTACTTCACCACCCAATTAGCCCAACATCTCTCATCACCCATGCCTTCGGCCATGAAGATTGTCTTAGAACTGGGCCTTCCGAATAATTCTTGTCTATGGGAATATATGGGAGTGTGTGCACGCACTATTGTTGTTCTAGGACTCCACACTCAACTCGATGTCCATCCTTGGCTCTCTTGGCAGGAGACCACGATTTGGTAAATGTTTCATCTCTTTCGGGATACATTTGATAGGGTTTTCTCAGTGGGTATCTTCTTTCGAATACTCAACGTGGTAAGGTCACAACAGCTGGTGTTAAGCATGGCACAATCTCAGGCTTACAACATATAGGAGGTTGGGGGCGGGATTTTCTGCAGAGGTATGTAACTGCTCCTCTACAGTCCCACCTCTGGTCGAGTCATTGACCACCTCTTCAATTGTCTCCACATCTTGATATTTTCTTTTGAAGAAGTGCTTCTTTGGAGTCCAGGTCTTCATCACCCCCCTCAGGGTGCCAGCTGATTTGACATGTTCATCTACACTCCAGGTCATGTAGTTGCACTGTCCATTCGGATTACAATAGACCCATCGTCCCACGTACTTCTTATGATTCTTTGGATACAGGAACTTCATTCCTTCAGGTGCTACAATGCTGGCCTCTATGTATTTTCTAACATCTTCATCCGTCAATTCCTTGGGTCCAAACCCAGATTCGACATCGATCATGATCTTCATTCCTACTTCTTTCCTTGTTGTCTTCTTTCATTGGGCAATTATTATCCTGATCACACAGAATCCAAGCATCACCATGACCAATATCGCTCCAAAAAACTTGAAGATGTTTGCCATCCACTGTAGAATCCATGAGAATATGGAAGCAAACCAACTGTCATCTATAATGTCCTCTGTCTCGTCTTCCATCTTGTTATGGAGGTAAGTTAGCAACATTATGGCCTCTGTCAAGGTCCCATTCTCATCATCGTGAGAAGGTATGAACGTGCAATTTGATGGTCCGATTTTGGCACAAACTCCTCCTTCCATCGCTGTGATCATGTCAAGGACATATCTGTTCTGCAGGTTCATTAGTCGTATGGCCCCAGCTCCTCCGTTATAGCATTAAATCCCTTTATGTCTGCAGAAGCTCCCATCCTGTAATCTGCAACCACTTGGCAATGGCCATCGTCTGGATCACAGGCATGAATATAGTTGTAAATATTGAAGCAGGCTTGCTGAACAACCTGTGTTCATAAGGAATGGAGTTGAATGCTTCTATTGACTTGGCTGAGAAGTAATTCCCTCTTCTGGTTGGATTGAGAAATTCAAGCAATCTTCTTTTTCTCAAATGGGCATCTACTTTTGGGAATTCTCCAATGTTCAGGTCACTCTGAGGAATCACTATTGCTGGAACATGGATGAGCACCAAGGAGCACGTTCCTCCCCAATCTTTGGGCAGCTTCATGTGGGCCGTAGGCCCACAAGCCCAGAATCATCGATCCATCAGGACGGCTGTCCCTGCTCCCATCCTGAAAACGTCAACTGTAGTTTTGCAGCCTTTATTATATCCCACATGCTTCTTTTCGTGTTTTAAGAAGCACAATGTCACATTCGCCAATGGGATCACAACCATTGGACCTGATTCATCTTCTACCCATTAACACAGAGAGGGGTGGGTCCCCTAAATGAACCACTTAAATTGATGATTCAATGAGGCCTGGTCCTGGCTAGGGCCTGGCTTTACTAAACAAACTTTGAATGAATCTATTAGACAGCACACAAATTAATATAAAAAAACATAATTATTTATTTCGTAGGCCCATGGGTCCTACAACATAGCACATACAAGATATATATTTGATCTGCTTTCAACTGCACAGATAAAACAAGCACTTTAATAAGTGTGGAAAATATCAAAAACCATAAATCCCCTCTTGGAACCCAAAACCCGAACCTAACATTGCATATTGGCAGATTAATCATACAGTCAATAACACAAATGCATGTTAGCTTACAAAGAATCGATAACCAAGAGAACAGATCTCATATGTTGGGGGTGGGTAACAGAGAGCTTTTATAAACACGGGAAAAGCTGTGGAAATAGGGAAAACCAATTCATAGATGCACCAACGTACTCCTGTACTTTTGGCCCTATCTAACTAATATCCTAGCAAACTCAATGTATGCCAATGCTACATGTTTGATACATAAAACAGAAATAATTTAGAACCAGATACACATCCCAGGTCTTAAATAGCCCTAAAGACAGCAACCGCTGTCCAAACATATGTCATCTTCTACCCATGTCAGTAGTTTGGCATGTTTAGCCCATGGCTTCAAACATCCATTGTTCACTCATTGCACCTCTTGTACATATTCTGACTACAATAGATGAGCTGCACAGGACATCAATCCTCCTTCACATCCCTTCCTGGACTTCCCTCATCCATAGACTAAGACTTGAGTTTGTTCCCAACATCCAGCCGATCCAGCTATTTCTCTTCTATCAGAGCAATCCATTCTCTTGATATCTTAAATGACTACCTCTTCCTGTCCTGCTGCAGGATACACAAGCATCTGACTCTCCCATCTAGGTTACTTCTCCATCTGTGTAGTCTTGATATAATCATACTGGAATGAAAACAACTATTTCGATCTCCATCGTAAAGTGGCCCAACTTCCCTGAAATTGTCCTCTGGTCATACATGCTGCAAGATGAACGAGGCACCTGGCATTGTGTTCTGGGATTGCTCTGGAGATGAACGTTCGCATTGTATTCATGGCATAGGCATTGAGAGCGCAAACATAGCAACTCTCCTTAGATGTGTTTTCCCCTACTTCCCTCATGTGCTGGTACCACATGTTATTATCCAAGTGTGCTGCATAATCTAGGTAGGTATTTATCCCCTCATTATCCTCATCTGCATCTCTCCTGTGTCTATTAGAAGCTTTGTACTTATCAAAGGAGTTCCCATAGTAGGAAGAACCATAGAGACCTCTACCTCAGGGGAAGTACTCACATGCTAGAGAATGTGAAAAATGAGGAACAGAAAGACAACAAGACTAATCATAGAGGCATATATTATGCACAAAACATAAGCATCAATTATTTGCACCATCCTGGTACTTGTTGCACTTTTTCATTCTCTAGAACCATGCTGGCTTCTACATTTCTCATCTTTAGTACAATCATCAAATTTCTTTATACTTGCAACTGTAAAATCTGCTCAATTATTGCAGTTAGAAGTCTTCTTATCATTGGGTCATTTTTAGAATCATGTAAAAAAAGTATGAACATCAATGTCTCTTCTGACAAGAGCAGGATAAGCTTGAAGTTTAAACACAAAGACAGCAAGTGCACGACGATGAACATCACTGTCAGTAAGTGTTATACTGCTTAGAATAGGTATTTGCACCAAAATGAATCCAGATACTAATCTCATTTCCAATATCTGATCAAGAACTGACTTTTAGGCATACTTTTGATACTTCAATGTGTATTTCTAAAGTTCATTTTTGGCCTACTGAAATTTGCTGTAAGTCTTTGCACTCCTGCTGAAATATCTATAAGGAGTGTCCACTGAATTGCAGTTCAAACGCAAAAATCTGCATTATCAGCTATTTGCTTTATCGTCCTTCTTCTTTATCACCGATCGGGTTGGCACGCACTGAAGTTCTTCTTCTTTTCTTGCTTCTGGATCAGCAACGGCGGAAGGGCGGGTCTCACCTTGATGGCTTTTACATCGCCCAGGTGAAGCAAGCTGAGATTCCTTGGACATTCACAGGTGACAGAGTTAAATTCTCAACGCAAAAGGGACCATTGAATCGTGTCTCATGCCACTATCTAGTAAAGATTTGAATGAGAACTAGGTCTCCAACATATAACTTAGATGCCAATAGTAGTTGAATTGGGTTGGTTGTTGAATTGTCTTCTTCTGTGTTTTGAGACCAACCCCCTTGCGCTTGAGTTGATCTGAAATTAGAGAGATGCACAGGTCAACGTGTCACATAGTTGTGCATCTCATCACCAAAGGTTTTAGCTACACTTTGGGCATCACTTCTATTTTTAGATGGAGGTGTAAGGGGCATCCTTATATGTGGCCCTGTTACTAGTTCATGAGGGGTGAGGTGATGGTCTGATCCTGGCTGATTCCGAAGGGCATATAAACCTAGGGGTAGGCAATATAGCCATCCCTTCTTCAACGTCAATTTAATCTTGGCAATCCTTTCTTTAAGGAGGCTGTTGAGTCTCTCACTTATTCCGTTCACTTGCAGGAGATAAGCAGAAGAAACTGTGTGTTTTATATTCCATAGAAGCCCTATTTTTGTATTTTTATGTTTTATCGGTTTAAAAATTCAAACCTTTAACATACAAATTCATCATTATCAAATTAACACAATATCCACACACATTCAATAAAATGATCCTTTTAAAACTTTAAATCTCCACTTGTTAAAAAATAAAAGAACAGTGAAGGGGGTGGGGGGAGCAGGAAGAAAAAAGGAAAAAGAAAGAAAAGAAGATACTTCCACTTTAGAGAAACTTTTCATTCACTCCACTTCCTCATCACTTGGACTCCCCTTCCACAACTTCTTTTAAGATGAATTCCACCATCTTCATAGCACCAATAGTGAGGCTGGTTCTTTCACCTAAAAGGACCCATTCCCACCATTGTGCGGGCAACAATGACCAACAGGAGCTCGTGTGTCCCTCCAAAAATGTACTTCTCACTTCCCTTAGTGATTTACAGGAGGCTACTAAATGAAGCAACGTTTCTACACCTACTATTTCACTACAATATCTACAATGAGCATTCATAATCCCAGGTCTTTTCCTTGCCCATTGACCCTCTCTTGTATTCAAAATGTTCAATCGGCATTTGAGAAGGAGGTCGCTATACACCCGCGAGGGAAATATTTGAAGATATGCAATTTAGACCTTTTTTTGCTCCCGATCTAGTGGCTGTCTCATTTTGTCCTGACTACCGGCCAGGATTTCCTAAAGCCCCCGCTAGCCAATCCCAAGCTCTTTCATCCTTCCTTGTGTCTGTATGCTCCTCTCCATTAATACTGGGCTTTTTTTCAGATTTTCCACTGTGAACTTTAAGGGAAGGAGATCCTTTTTTGAAAAGAAAGAGATCTTTTGCTTACCCACATGTGTATCCTCCATTGAATTTTTATCTCTTTTTTTGGGGATATATGAGCTTGAGTCCCTCATTATTTTATTATCGTTATCTGTCACCTCCTTCCAGTTTGCTCTGATCCTCTCCTAGTAGTCACTTGTTTCGTACCGTAACGGTAGGAATTTAAAATTCAGTGTCAGCAGCAGGCCCTTCTTCGACTGTGAGGCCAGATGCAGAATAACCCAGTCCAGCCTCTTTTCCAGTACGAATTCCACCACCTTGATGTCTTCTGTAGATATCTCTCATAATGGTAGGATGCAATGCAGTAGTCTCAAGACATTTCTCCTATTCATATTCGGTACATTAGGCCCAGTGATAATTTGTTCGAGAGAAGGTATGAACGTGACCTTAGGGCTTGTTGTGGACTGGACGCTACCTCTTCACATAATGTCAGATTTCCTTTTTTCAATCTTTGAGACTTGCCCTGAGACTCCCATCCTCCTTTGGCCCCTGCCACCTTTTCCCAGTGAGCTTTTACTGATCTTGATCCTTGGGAAATGTCCTTTCTCTTTTCTTGCATTGTTCTAAATCGCACCAAATCCTTTTGTGCTGTCGTTTGGGTTCCCTTAGTGTTGGTCTTTTGCTTCAGAGTATTTTGAGGTTGAGTAGCTAGGGCCATTTGGGTCTCAATTTTAGCCCATTCCAATCTACTCAAATTGTTCCAATTGGCATCCACTTCCACCCTCTCGATTTCTTCAATCAAATCACTGAGGCAGGTATCTGAGTGATCAACTACTTCCTCTTGGTTCTCAGTAGGTCGTGTCATCAACATTTCACCAGCTGCTTCCGCAAGAGGTAGCGTCAACTCTTTCCTTGCACGCTTAGGTGTAGGTCTTTTATCTGTTGGTGGCGGAGAGCGCAGATTTCTCAAAAAAGCTCTCAAACCATTTGATTTCCACTTGTCCATAAACGTTATATTTTTTGTTTTTTTTTGCTGTTGATTGGCTGCTTTTTTACCACTAGCAGAGTCTTTTATGTTTTCTGAAACCTTATTTCATTTGAACATTGAGAAGATGTTTTCCTCTCTAGAAGGTTTCGGGGGCTCTGGTTTATTTGGCGTGATCACAATCACTTCCTTACAGGTTTTCACCTCAGTTCCTGGCGGTGTCTGGTGGGAGGGGGCCACTTCCACCGGCTTCGGTTGTTTACATTGGGCTCTCATCCACTTGCAGTCAGCTAACAACACATCCATCAGTAAGGATTTATCCACGGATTCCCTCTTTGCTAGCTCACAGAGGCGTTTTTGCCACTTCAGGGAATTTTCTGCGTCTTTATTCAATCGTGCATCCACCTTGACAGCCAGAGTCTCCAACCCCACCATCTTATTTGAAATGCTGTAATTTGGGCAGATTGTTCCTGCAGGGAGTTGTATATTGTCTCATAAAGTTTTGTAAATGGTGTCAAGGAGGATGATAGGGATGCCATCTCTAACTGTTGGAAGAAGGCCCGATCTTCTGCTCGTGATGGCCCTTCTCCTTTCCATTGGTTCCACTGTGCGCTGCCGGAGTACTGCTGTCAGGTGGCCGATGAGGGGGTCAGGGGACCACTTCCCAGTCCTCCTCCCACTTCCTTTAGGGCCTCACTATAAGGTGGAGAGCCACAATCTACTCCCTTTTTGTTTTGTATCAGATCTTCCCTATGGGGGCTTAGCACCTCCGGCATTTCCATTCCATCTTGCAAATTTTATTCCATAGGGAGTTCCAGTTCCAACTGATCCATTTGCTGTTGGACAGATTTCTGATCCACCACCCTCTCATTCTCTTCAAAGGGGTTGCATTCTATCCCATTTTCGAGCTCCTATAGCTCAATGTCTTTGTCAGCTTGTTTCAGGGATTTATCTAGCGCTAAAAGCCGCTCCTTAACGCAGGATGAACTGGATCGTTTCTGTTGTGCAATTTTGGTTGTTAAATTCATTAGCTCTCTGGCTAGATGGGCTGCCAGATCAGAGTTTTTCCGAGATCTTACTGGAGAGCGGGTTAGCCCCACCTCACTCTCATCCCAGCTATTGGGCTCTTGTGCGGATTGTTCAATCTCATACTGTAGTTCTTGTGCCTCTTGCACTGCATGTCCTGCTTTCGCCATATCGAGGGTGCTTGGACTAAGGCTACTCAGTACTCCTTGCGCATTTAGGGTGAATAATTCCAGTTCCTGAGATCCCACAGCTGATTCTATTGTCAGCACGTTGTTATCTGTCTGCATACTGGAGGCGTACTTTCCTATCCCAGGCTCTCCCCGCTTGCTCGCTTCAGGCGATCGTTATTCTGCTCTGAATCTGTCCCCTCCTTCCTCCCCCACTCACCCATACTTGGCGACCTCTGGGGATTGTTCATATATTCCGTCAGGGTTCGGGCATCCAGCATAACCTTTTCCGATTGCAACCACCCACCCAGTGTTTCAATCCCCACAGAGTTATTAGCGTCCATATGATTTGCTACACGTCTTACTTGAATACGTGATCACGCACCCGGGGGACTTTTAGCAGAGAACATCCGCATCTTTGCTTTTTTTTATGACGCTTCCTCAGCACACAGTGCACCGCGCTCCAGCAAACTCCACTTTTTTCTATTTATTATGTGATTGTTGATGTGTAAAGTCTGACAGGCCTCCGATTTTGCACATTAACCTTACCATTAATATTACCTGGTGTCAAGTTTCTTTGGTGTCCGGTCTGACCTTCAACCTTCATAGCAACAGCAGCTCCAAGGGAACTTTCCCCCACTGTCACTGCCTGCCACTCAATTATTCACTAATGTGGCCTGCCTCATACATTGACTCCTTTAGCCAGCTGACCGTGCTATTCTGAAAACATTAGATGTTTACAATCAACGAACGAAAACTCGATGGATAACGTTTCCCCAAAACACTATTTTATGGCTTTAGCACCTAATGAACTCTCACAGTTATGGACACCACAATGAGAGCGTTTGCCAAAGGCCAGTTTCCAAAATATTTGATGCCCTATTTGTTCAAATAGCTCATTAACAATATGTGGCCCATTGTTGGATCTCAGCATTTCACACACACCCCACCTCGGGAAGACTTTGCGCACTAAAAACCTTGCTGCATAAGTAGCATCAGGGTGTGTACAAGGACCTGCCTCGATCCACCTAGAGAAGGGACACACCACCACTAATAGATACTTATATGCATTACACACCTGCAACATATCGACAAAATCGATATGTAAATGCTGAAACTGACCATTCGGTCGAGGTATAACCCCTCTAATTGTTCTCAGTGTATGCCCAGAAGTAAATATTTGACACATGAGGCAGTTTACCATAAATAGTGCAACGTGCTCCAACAAATTTGGAATAAACCAGTCTTCCAGTCTTCCGCAATTGTAGCAGCAAGACTCTCCCTAGTTACATGCTTGGGGTGATGCATCTGTTCAAGCGCAACCTTTAATAATGCTACCTTGTATCCCTTGTCTGCTAGAATAGTCATCAACTGAATAGAATCTTGTCTGCACTCATCTTCCGTGGTGCTACAAATTAAAATGTCATTGACGTATTGTATCACTGCAATCTTAAGATCAATATTGCCAAAATCCATCTGTAGGACTCTGTTAAAGATCGATGGGTACTCACAGTACCCCTGGGGCATACTAGTAGGTTTCAGTTGAGTTTGACGGAATGTAAAGGAAGTCAAGACTTGTGAGTCTTTGTGCAACAGGATCGAGAAAAATGCATTTTTCAAATCGAACACTGTGAAATATCGAGCTTCCACCGGGATACTACACAGTATCATCGCCGGGTAAGGAACTAAAGGAAACATCTACAATCTGGTTAATCAGTCTCATATCTTGTATAAATCTCCATGACCCTCCTTTAGATTTTTTGATCGGATACACTGCGGTATTACACAATGATTCCCATGGCACCAGAATCCCTGGTTTCATCATTGCTGAGATAGTCTGGAATATACCCTCATCAGCCTCTCGAGACATTTGGTATTGTTTTGCTCGATGTAAAATCCCTCCTGGCTTCAGCTTTATTTTAACTTCACCTATTCCCTTTAATAAACCTACGTCATAAGGGCCTGTGATACACAGGACGCTTGGCACCTTCTCTAAGTCTGCCTGAAGAAATGCTGGACGTTGCCGCATTATCGCCATTCGTTGTGGAAATTCCCTTTTCTCTATTCTTATCCAGTATGTAATGATTGTAAAGAACACCACTTCATCGTCTGTTTGGTCTTCCCAGAACATGTTGTCATGAGTTATGTCAGTCAATCTGTACCCTTCCTCGAGAGCTATTACTGTTCTCCATGGTCTACCCTCATCATCTTCTCCTTTAAGCATTGCCATTTACCTTCCTACTATAGCTGCTTCTAATTCTATAGGGATAGTCTGTCTCCCCTCTTCGTCCATAGGTATTCATGGTCTAAACAAAAACTCATCAGGTATCCTCACAATTTTTCCCACCAAGCCAGATAGCCATGTCAATTGAATGCTTACTCCATACAGAAAAATCTCTGGATCCACTGGATTGCCTCACAGAGCCACTTGCCCTTTGAACGCCAGTATACATTCTCCCACATTTAAATAGTGTATTCCTGAAGTGGAACACACTATCCCTTGATCAGTGAATGAAATCGTCATGTTAGGTTTTATCATTAAATCTCTTCCCAAAATGTTAACCGGTGTCTGTTGTCAATATAATAAACGGACAGACATGTGACACTCTTCTATAGAGATTGGTAATTCATTAGTTAAAAGAACTTGACTCGTAGCTCCAGAGAACCCTTGAGCATTCATGGCAATTCGAAACATTGGATATTTTCCCTCTCGTATACATGAACGAGTTGCTCCAGTGTCAACAAGAAAAGAAAAGGATCTGCCTCCTATCGTTACATCGACACTTGATTCCTCTTGAGGGTCTGGTGTCACAGATAGTACTGAACACATCAAGTCACCCTGTGAGCTGTCCTATTGTGGGTACAGGCTCATCCCTGTTCCTGTGAAAGGATTTCCTCCTACCACAGTGACACCTCCTATTCTGGGTGTCAGCACCTGTCCTGTATTTGAATACTGCTGTGTCTAAATAGGGGCTTGTTGCAACTGCTCTTGGGGTGGATTCATTTGCACTTGCTCTTGTTGCTGTACCTGCTGCACTCGCGGCGCTTGTGTCTGATACAATGTGTGATCCTGGGCGAACCCGTCTCTAGTTTGAGTACAATATGGTGGAGGATAAACCGCCCCCCTCTTGAAAATTGGCCATTTTGTACATTCCCTTGGCTCCGACATACGCACGCAATGTGCCCTGTAATCACACAAGTTCAACATACTGGGGGTGCCCTTCTGACAATCCCCCCTTGGATATATCCTCCCTGTGTACCCTGATTATCATTCTGTATATTCTGAAACCCACGTTGATTATTTTGGAATCCACCTCCTCTTCCTCTATAGCCCATACCTATGCCCTGTGGCATGAACCCTGGTCCATTGGGGGCGGATTACTCGCCTGCGATGCACCCGTTGGTTCCTGCATTCCCAATCCTTCACCACTTGTCAATACCGCCCCTTCTATGCAAAATTAGAAAAAGAATTCTGAAATAACTTGGCTTCCTTGATTTTCCTAGTCTCATCCTTCTTATTTTTCTCTTGTAATAACCGTCAATGGTGTACTATCATCAACTGTATTTCAGCTCAAGGCTTCACTTCCATCCCCAATTGTTTCTTCATCTGTCTTTGTACTGGCTCGGGCAACCCTTGACATAAAATGTGGTAAAATAATGCCACTGTCTTTTCCCACGGCTCGCTAGTTTCAAGTTGCCATTTCTCCTGAATATCCTGAATGTAAGCAATAGGGTCTTCATCTTCCTTCATTTTACGTGTCATAATTGCACCCATATCTGATGTATCGGGGTAATGTACCCTTAGAGCCCTTTGCACCTCTGCTCTACAATAATTAATCAGTGCTCTGTCATGCACTGTGTTTTGTGCTGTCACACTTGAATATCCTGTTCTTGTCATAAATCACCAATGTATCAACTGAAAAGGATACAAAAACCAATAAAGGATACAATTTGGTAGGGCTCTTCCGGATCCTATTTTCATACAACTTGATTGTAGGCAGGTCAAATTAGACCTTCCAAATGATACAACTCTCTGACTGGATAAAACAGGCAGAGAGATGGATCACTGGAAAGGGCGTGGGAATTGTGTAGGAAGTATGCCTAGGATAGATAAAGTATCATAAGAAACTGTCCCAATCGAATTACTAAGATAACACAGTTAGCATTAATTCAGACACTGACCTTATGGCAAAAACTGAAGTAATCCACGAAGGTTCCTTGAAGAAACCCAGGAGTTGAACAAACGACAAAGGAAGGGAAGATTAGTAAGGGAGACTTATCCCGAACGGCACGAGGCTCTCGCTAGATACCGGGTTGGTGCACCACAGGATAGCGTCCAAAGTACTGTGCACAATAACCTTCAAATAGTTCATGAAATACTTCCTTTCCCACGATGAACAAAATTAGAATTTCACCTGTTAACTGTCACAGGTACCAAAGGTTCAAAATAGTTCAGAAACCACGTGCAGGATTGCACACGATAGAATACACGCAGCCAGCCAGCCACGCTTGAAAACAGCGTCCGCGTGTAGATATTTAGCACGCGAAACGGATACACGCAGCTCAGGACAGCCGCGCTTGAAGACAGCGTCCGTGTGCAGATTTAACACGCAAACAGGATTCACGCAGCTCAGGACAGCCGCGCTTGCAGACAGCGTCCGCGTGGAGATTTGGCACACGAACAGGATTCACGCAGCTCAGGACAGCCGCGCTTGCAGACAGCGTCTGCGTGGAGATTTGGCACGCGAACAGGATTCACGCAGCTCAGGACAGCCACGCTTGCAGACAGCGTCTGCGTGGAGATTTGGCACGTGAACAGGATTCACGCAGCTAAGGACAGCCGCGCTTGCAGACAGCGTCCGCGTGGAAATTTGGCACGCGAACAGGACTCACGCAGCTCAAGGCAGCTGCGCTTGCAGACAGCGTCCGCGTGGAGATTTGGCACGCGAACAGGATTCACGCAGCTCAGGACAGCCGCGCTTGCAGACAGCGTCCGCGTGGAGTTTTGGCACGCGAACAGGATACACGCAGCTCTGGAATTAGCGTGTGGAGGAAACACGCTCAAAATAGGCCAAAGAAGTTGCTGAAGGGAATGCGAGAACGCAGGAGTTCAGCTACCAAAACGCCAAAATTGACTTAATCAGAAGCAGCGATTGGAGTTCCACGCTGCTTATGTACGCACTGCCGTGATACATGTGATGGACCTAAGTCACGTGAAATTTAATCGACGTGGAAAATGCAGACGTCGTTTTCCGGGCAATGCATCGAACAACCTCCATTTTGAGTAGAATGGTCTAGTGGTTCTATGGGCGTAACTCATTTTGTATGGAGAAGTCGTTCCTGGTCCAGAGGTATGTCCAGCAGGCATGACAGTGCCACCCCCCAAAGGAGCAGCCTCTCCCCTTTTCAAGTGGAATCGCCTTAATAAAGCTGGAGCATGAATGTTAGACAGAGGTTCCCAGGATCTATCCTCGGGATCATAACCTTTCCAATCCACCAGATAAAATGGTTTCCCAGACCGTAACCTCATGTCCAGAATGTCATGTACTTCATATTCATCTGACCCTTTCACAGAAATAGCAACAGGCCGTATAGGCAATCTAGTAGCATCCGAACACGGTTTGATGAGTGACACGTGGAATACAGGATGCACTCGCCACCGTTGTGGCAAAGCCAGACGGACAGCAGCCGGATTTATAACGTGGAGCACTTCATATGGCCCGATGTATTTAGGCAACAATTTATTTTTACCGGGTATCCTCAAGTTTTTTGTGGACAGCCATACCTTCATACCTGCTTTGTAGACAGGTGCAGGGATTCTATGAGCATCGGCATAGGTCTTGTCTCGTTTTTTAGCTTGCTCCAATTGCTGCTTAACTTTCTTCTGTAGACTTTTAAGATCTCTAAAATTACGTCCTGCTGCAGGAGTATCCAAAGACAAACTGGAATCCAAAGGAATGGAACGTGGGTGTTGCCCATACAAAGCATAGAAAGGTGAAGTACCTATAGCACTATGATAGGAATTGTTATAGGCGAACTCTGCTGCCGGCAGAACATTGAGCCAATCTGACTGAAACTGCAGGCACAAACATCGCAGATATTGTTCCATAGTGCTATTGACTCTCTCAGTCTGTCCATCCGTTTGAGGGTGATAAGCACTAGACAATCTGTCATCAATTAGTAATGCCGAATTTAGTGCTCTCCAAAAACGAGACGCAAATTGTGAGCCCCTGTCAGTGATTATCACTGAAGGTAGACCAAAAAACCAGAATATATGCCGGATGAATAGATCAGCCAGGCCAGCAGCTGTTGGTACACCAATACGGGGGATGAAAAGTGCCAATTTTGTAAAGTAGTCCACCACCACCCATGTGGTATTGTAGCCTTTATTTTTTGGAAGTTCAACCACAAAATCCATTGATATCATGTCCCATGGTTTTTTGGGAACAGGTAGAGACTGGAGTAAACCCACTGGTTTGCCAGGAGTGTTCTTGCATTTCCCAAAAACAACAGCTGTACTCCTTGTTTAAAAGGCAAACCATTGTATACATCAATATTCAATTCCTGAATCAATTGTGGATTTAGTTTCACCCACTCCTGTAACTTGTTTTTTAGGGAAGGTTGTGCAGAACAACTACATATCATGTGATCTGCCAACAACTTATTTTGCACTGATGATTCTTCTTTCACCTCTTCACCGATGCGAGACAAAGCATCCGATTTGACATGTTGTCTGGCAGGGCGATAAGTAATTTGAAAATCGTATTGAGCAAAAAAAACATGCCATCTGGCCTGTCTAGCTGTAAGACATTTCATAGTTTTGAATGACTGAAGATTTCTATGATCCGAATACACCACCACCTGATGTTTGGCCCCAAGAAGATGATGTCTCCATTCTTGGAAAGCATCCTTGATTGCAAGTAATTCACGCTCAGTGACAGTATAGTTTTGTTCATATGGGGTAAGTTTGCGTGAAAAGAAGGCAACTGGATGCTCCTCCTTAGTTTCTGCACAAACCTGCGAGAGTACAGCTCCTGCAGCGACACTAGAGGCGTCTGCTTCAATGATAAACTGACCATCCGGATCAGGATGTTGAAGTACAGGTGCAGTGGTAAATGCTTCTTTTAACTTCTCAAAAGAAGCTTGGGCATTCTGGTTCCAACAGAATGGAATTTTAGAACTAGTTAAAGCTGTCAATGGTGCCACTGTTTTGGAGAAAGAATGAATAAATCTGCGATAAAAATTCCCAAATCCTAGAAATGACTGTAATGACTTGACATTGTGTGGAACAGGCTAATTCAATATAGCCTTCACTTTGGAACGACTCATTCGAACACCTTGATTGGTAATATCGTAACCCAGAAATTCCACTTCTTGTGTATGAAAGACACATTTCTCGGCTTTAACAAAAAGTTTGTTCTCTCTCAGTCTTTGTAAGACAGCTAAGACGTGTTTAACATGTTCTGGAAAAGATGATGAATATATCAAAATGTCGTCCAAGTAAATCACCACGAATTGATCCATCATATCTTTGAAGATATCGTTCATGAAGAACTGAAATGTGGCGGGAGCGTTACAAAGACCAAAAGGCATCACTAAATATTCATAAAGGCCATACCGCGCCTTAAAAGCGGTCTTCCATTCGTCTCCTTTGCAAATGCGAACCAGATTGTAAGCACCGCGCAAATCCAATTTAGAGAAATACTTGGAAGTTCCTAATTGATCTAACAGGACATTAATCAGTGGTAAAGGATCCTGATTCTTTATGGTGATGTCGTTAATAGCCCTGTAATCAATGCAAGGTCTTAGATCTCCTTCCTTCTTTGGAGCAAAGAATAAAGAAGAGGCAGCCGGCGATTGAGATGGCCGTATAAATCCCATAATAAGAGCTTTATCAATGTATTTTTTCAAGACAACATCTTCTTTGAGAGTCAAAGAATAAACTCGACCAGTAGGAATTTTAGCTCCAGGAATTAATTCAATTGGACAATCATATTGCCTATGTGGAGGCAGCCGTTCTGCCTGACCTTTGTCAAACACATCAGCAAAATCTGCATATTCACTTGGTATATGTGTACCGCTCTGATGTACCACACTGATAGTGGAAATTCCCTCAATAGAGGCCAACATATGTGATTTATTTGACACCACCTGGCTGGTAAAGCAATGTTCGTTGCAAAAAACGGAAGGATATTGGATCAATCCCGTAACCCAGTCTATGGCGGGATTATGAAGAGTCAACCAATTAAGTCCAAGTAATATTTTGTATTGAGGAGCCACAATGACATCGAAGACTATTTCCTCCGAATGACCATTTGATAAAGTCATCTGAATAGGTACAGTCTCCTGAGTTACCATACCGGAAATCAAGACTGATCCATCCACAGTAAACAGTTTCAGGTTTGTTCTTGTCTATAAGGGGTATAGAACATTTCTTGGCATATGTGATATCGATGTAATTATTAGTGGCTCCAGAGTCAACCATAGCCTTGGAAGCCAAGTCTTGATCATTGAAACGTAAAATCATCTCAACAGCTATTGGTGCATGAGCTGGAAATGTAATGGAGTCCGATGTAACACTCGACACAGGGACTCCTGCTACTGTCGAGTTTTGGCGTTTCCCGAAGGCTTATTTGGTCTTTTAGGACATGCCGCCAATAAATGCTCAGATGAACCGCAATACATACATAAGTTATTTTTCCTTCGGTTCTCTCTTTCGGCTCTAGACAACCGGCCTCTCACCGCTCCAATTTGCATTGGTTCAGGATCATTCGAAGAAGGTGCCGGTGTATCAGAACAAACTGGTGCATGAAGGAAAGGTTTTCTCTCTCCTTTGCGGGCATTTCTTCGGGCATCAATTTGTAAAATTAAATCAAGAAATTCTGAAAAACCTGTAGGAACCACTGGGACCGTGGACAAGGCATCTTTGAGTTCTTCTGAAAGACCCTTGTAGAAAACAGCCGTCTTCTTGTCTTCCGGCCATTGGGTTTCGGCTGTTAATTGGTTAAATCGTGCAATGTAAGCCAACAGAGGTTGAGTACCTTGTTGTAAATTCAACAACTCCAGATCTGTGGCTTGAGTAGCGTAGCGCATATCAAAGACTTTGTTCATAGCAGCCAGAAGATCATCGCAATCGTACAACAAGGGGCTATTTGATTCCAATAAAGGATTTGCCCAAGCAGCAGCTGTACCCCCCAAATGGGAAAGAACGAATGCTGCTTTAGTAGTTAGATCAGGAAATGAATTAGGCCGGCAAAGAAAATTAAGTCGGCACTGATTAACAAAAGTTCTGTAGGTTTTAGTTTCACCTGTGAACCTTTCCGGGGGAGCCAATGGAAACTGTGTGGGCATAACCACTTTAAGAGTTTCCTGTGATAATGATGGTGTCGTAGTCCCAGATCCAGATGCAGTGGCTACTGGAACCCGTGCTCCCTGAGGAGTGGCATGCATGGCATCTTGCATAACATCCATTCGATGCCGTAGCGCGTCCTGTGCCGTAATCATTTCATTTCTCAAGTCAGTGGACCTCATTACATGGAAGGCGGTGATCCAGGGTGCTATTAGCACCCGGACCATGCCGGTAAATTACCGGCACCGCCTTGGCGGAAAGGGGATTTACCGCCCCATTCCAAGGTTGGTGGGGCGGTAAATCCCCCTTCCGCCATTGCCCTTCCCCATTCCCATTTCTGCCCCATAGGGCTCTATGGGAATGGGGAAGACGCTAATTACGGCACCGCAATTTTGCGGTGCCGTAATTAGCTCCGAGGTCCCTTAGCGGGTTGGTTTTTAACGCCTGCAAAAAGCAGGCGTTAAAGCACCAACCCGCTTAGGGACCTCGTAGTAAGGCGGTAATGGTTAACGGTCACCGTTACCATTAACGGTGGCCGTTAACCATTACCGCCTTCCGTGTAATGAGGCCCAGTGATTAACTGAGTCAAAACAGTTAAAGGATCCGTAACCTCCATGGCTTCTGATTCTGTCATAAATCACCAATGTATCAACTGAAAAGGATACGGAAACCAATAAAGGATACAATTTGGTAGGGCTCTTCCGGATCCTATTTTCACACGACTTGATTGTAGGCAGGTCAAATTAGACCTTCCAAATGATACAACTCTCTGACTGGATAAAACAGGCAGAGAGATGGATCACTGGAAAGGGCGTGGGAATTGTGTAGGAAGTATGCTTAGGATAGATAAAGTATCATAAGAAACTGTCCCAATCGAATTACTAAAATAACACAGTTAGCATTAATTCAGACACTGACCTTATGGCAAAAACTGAAGTAATCCACAAAGGTTCCTTGAAGAAAACCAGGAGTTGAACAAACGACAAAGGAAGGGAAGATTAGTAAGGGAGACTTATCCCGAACGGCATGAGGCTCTCGCTAGATACCGGGTTGGTGCACCAAAGGATAGCGTCCAAAGTACTGTGCACAACAACCTTCAAATAGTTCATGAAATACTTCCTTTCCCACGATGAACAAAATTAGAATTTCACCTGTTAACTGTCACAGGTACCAAAGGTTCAAAATAGTTCAGAAAACCATGTGCAGGATTGCACGCGATAGAATACACGCAACCAGGCCAGCCGCGCTTGAAAACAGCGTCCGCGTGTAGATATTTAGCACGCAAAATGGATACACGCAGCTCAGGACAGCCGCGCTTGCAGACAGCGTCCACGTGGAGATTTGGCACGAGAACAGGATTCACGCAGCTCAGGACAGCCGCGCTTGCAGACAGCGTCCGCGTGGAGATTTGGCACGCGAACAGGATTCACGCAGCTCAGGACAGCCGCGCTTGCAGACAGCATCCGCGTGGAGATTTGGCACGCGAACAGGATTCACGCAGCTAAGGACAGCCACGCTTGCAGACAGCGTCCGCTTGGAAATATGGCACGCGAACAGGACTCACGCAGCTCAAGACAGCCGAGCTTGCAGACAGCGTCCACGTGGAGATTTGGCACGCGAACAGGATTCACGCAGCTCAGGACAGCCGTGCTTGCAGACAGCGTCCGCGTGGAGATTTGGCACTCGAACAGGATACACGCAGCTCTGGAATTAGCGTGTGGAGGAAACACGCTCAAAATAGGCCAAAGAAGTTGCTGAAGGGAATGCGAGAACACAGGTCCGGAGTTCAGCTACCAAAACGCCAAAATTGACTTAATCAGAAGCAGCGATTGGAGTTTCCACGCTGCTTGTGTACGCACTGCCGTGATACACGTGACGGACCTAAGTCACGTGAAATTTAATCGACGTGAATAATGCAGACGTCGTTTTCCGGGCAATGCATCGAACAACCTCCATTTTGAGTAGAATGGTCTAGTGGTTCTATGGGCGTAACTCATTTTGTATGGAGAAGTCGTTACTGGTCCAGAGGTATGTCCAGCAGGCATGACAGTTCTCCCCCATATGTCATCAGCCCTTTTCCCAAGAATAACTGCCAGGAGACCTTTTATGTCCCCTATGGCCAGCGTTTTTCCTCCAGCAATTTTTTCTAATTTAGATATCAATTTCCCAGTGCCCAAAGTTAAACTCGGGAGCTTAAACCTTAAATTGTCCTTGTCCATCTGCGGCCATGGGTTATACTGTGGTCTTGCTCCCCCTTTTTCCAATAAGGGAAACTGTGTGAACCCCAACCCAGAGTCGGCTTCCAGCATTAGTCTATCCATTGCAGGGACGATCGTCCCTGTCTGTCTCCTTGTCAGTAACAACCTTAACCTGCTCACATATGGCAGTGAATCTCCATTCTCACTATACGATCGTCCTTGGGGACACTCTGGATATGCTATGGGATCTGGCGTCCTATCCTTAGGTTGTTCCAGATGCGACAATCTTAATTCTTTATCCATTCGCAGACTTCCTTCAGGGGGGGCACACGCTCCCTCCTCCTACCCCATGACTGGATTCTATTTCCTTCGTCTGACATATCTTGGTCCCAACTAGTGCTACTATTATCTTCCTCACCTTTGTCTAGGTTCAGTCTGCTTAAGGACAGTGCTCTAAGTTCGTGACTGAACGTAATTTCTTTGCTTCGTAATTGAAATGCTAGGGAATGGTCCCTCTTTCCTCGAATTCCATACTTGCTACCTTCCTTTAATTCTTGATAGGCCTCATTGATCTTTTCTCCGATGCTCCCCACATCAAAGATTTCTTCCTCCAATACTACTCTAGATGCCGTTGGCATTGCTTCCTTCATCAGAGGAATATCTTCTATTCTGTCCCATCGTATTTCTGGGCGTGGCCCTACTGGTTCCTTATGAGTGAGACTGGCATCAAAACCCTGCAGTATTCTTCTTTGTTCTATTTCTTCATCTAGTTCTTTTTGCTTTCTTGCATCCATTCTAATTCTTTCTTCCTCTTGCCTTTGTTCTTCTCTCATTACTCCATCCCTTCTTTCCTCTTCTTCCCTTTGTCTCTGTAATGTTTTGTCCCTTAGTCTTTTCGCTTCCTTATCTTCTCTCTTCCTTTCTCTTCTGTCTTCTATCGCTCTCTACCTATTGTCATGCTTTCTTTGTTCTTCTGCCTGTTCTTCTTTTTTTCTTGCTCCTCCTGATATCGGTGTTCTTGCCCCTCCCTGCTCTTCCTTTTCTGCTTTCAATCTCTTCTCTCGTTCTTTGTCTTTTCTTTCTTGTTCGTCCTTATCTTCTCTTTGCCTAACTTCCTCAATGCTTTTCCCATCTATTTTAAGTAGTATCTGTCCTCCCATCCATTCATTCAGCACATGCGCTATCTTGTCAGCTTTATCTTTCTCTCCTTTCCATCTCTTAATCTCCCTGTCTATTTCTGTCGACAGTTTTGGCCTCTCACTCCTTTCTTCTTTGTCTTGTATGATCCTATAGATCTCTTCTTTTCTTTTATTCTCCTCTGGACTATCATCGCTATTGTAAGCTGGACCTAGGGGGAGCTGAGGGCTCAACACCTTCCTCCTTTCGCTGACTAAGCATCCACTCTGTGTTGAAATACCACTTTTGACACTGAGCCCCCTTGTGGCCATGGCATAAACATTGTATCTGCTGTGCATTTCACCCATTCCACACTATACTCGTTGAGTTTGGGTATATGCTTCGATAATGTTTTACATAAGTGCATCAGAGGAGTATCTCCCATAATGACAAGTCTTAATTCACTGTCAATACTAACCAGACATATGAAATAACCTTTATAATTTTGCTTAAATCACCACTTTTTCAACGCCTTTAAAACAACAAATATGAGCACGCACCATCAATCCTCTAATTTCTTAATTAGCTTTCTCTTTCTTTTAATTGGTACCAATCACTTCGCTATACTCAATCACTATTGCTCTTTAACTTTTTCAATTACTTCACAACTTCTATTGCTCTTCGATATTTTTACTCATCAAACAACATACAGACTACTCGACTTTACACATCAATAAACACTGTGATCACCTTTTTCTCTCTCGCCTTTACTTTGTACCATATACAGGGTTTGAGACGTCACCTTCAGTAAACCTGTTTATGCGTTATTTGTTTCTGCTCTACCCCTGTTGGGATTTGAAACATCTCCTTCTGAAACTACAATGAGCCAGGACTCTAGGCACTACCTTTTCTTCACACACTATTTCCTGTTACTTAAAAATTATCACAGTGCCATCCCCTTCATTTACCATTCCCTTAGTCTACTCACCATTCGTTCATTAATTGACTCGAGGCCTTCGGTATCGACTCCTCCTCCATTCCGATCACTTCGCCTTCCGTCCTCAGAGCGCCCGTGGAAACTGGGCAGGGATTTCGTCACAGGGGGGACCTGCCCACCATCTCGGTTCTTCTTGCAAGTTTATTTCTATCGGCCACTCTTCACAGGGAACCCCGCGATATTCCGGCTAATGGCGGAGGATGCCCGATCGTCCGAAAATCTGGAGACAAACTAGTTTGGATCTTTTCCAACCATCCGCACCGCTACCATGTGAGCATATGGCCCTTTGGGTATTGTGCATGCAATGGATGGGGATGCAGAATAACTCTGACATCAAATAATCTAACCAACTCAGGAAGATGGCAAAGGTGCTGTTTTATTAACAATTATCTAAAACAGGGAGTCACAACGGACATCAATGGACGTTCGCTCAAGCTCTCAATGCATTTCTCATAAAAACACCCATATATGCAAAAAATATGTCAGACGTGACGTCATACTACGTGGCAAATAAGTAAAACCTATGAGGGATTGTGATGGGTTCAAGGGGAATATCTAAGTATACTTTCTATATGGTCTGGGATTGTGATTGGCTATCTACTGTCAGGTGGACAACTTATGCCAAGATCTTAAACATGTCATCTTCAACACTATTAAGTACACAGTTTATCATTGGTCTTCAAACTATAAGGCCCTTCGTACTCTTATGTCCCGTCCCCTTTCCTCCATACTGCATGGGCGTCCCTTCCAAGGGACGGGAGACGGAACCTTTTTCACCAGAAAAAACCTACTTTCCCTTTAAATTTAGAGGCGCGCAGGTGTGCGGCCCTGGGAGCATGCACTGCCCTGACTCAGCCCTCCAATGCCACACCGCAGTCCCCTTTTCCACGTCGACAGGAACAGGCTGAATTCAAAAGCGCTCCTGGGTTTGGCTTCTCCATGTAATTCCACGCGTGCATACTTCTTCTCTTTGTCTTTTTTGTCATTTTTTATCATTTAGGTACTCGGTCCTCAGGCGCCACGCTCCTCCCCGGTGCATGTCGACTTCCTCAGGGTTCAGCAGGTGTCCATCCTGCGACAAGCTCTTCCCAACTTCAGACCCTTGCTCCCTCTGCCTACGTTGCATGGCCCAGACCATGGTTGGCAAGCTTGTACAGTGTGCAACACCCTGTAACGAGATTGCTGAAGAACAGCTAGGCAGGTGGAGGGAGCTCTTCCAGAAGTCGCCTCCAGAGGACCTCAAGAACTTCGTGAAACATCGAGCCAGGCCTAAGGTAGGGCCTCTTTTTTTCCATCGCACCCCACAAGGGAGACTCCTTCCCAAGGACTCGCCCATGGGGGAGGGCCCGCTCAGGTCCTTGTATCAGCACGTGCACCGAGGCTGCTCCAGCTAACGGCCTACTGGCCGAGGGATTCTCGGATCCTCCTGGTGACAGTGCTGAAGGACCGGAAGGTTCTTTGACTGGGTCTCCACCCGAGGGGCTCTGCCCTTTTACCGGCATTATGTCTGAGGGGCCACGCCCTAGTACCAGCAATACTGCAGAGGGGACGCCTAAACGCAGCTCTACCGGCCCAAAGAAAGAGGGTGTCACACCTACCGGGCCTAGGCCCGAGGAGCAGGGTAGGCCTCGCAATCCACACTCAAGAGTCTTGTAGGAGGCTGTGCCCAGCGAGCTGAGCAACATGACGCAGGCACGTGACAGCCAGCTCGATAAAATGGCCGCCGCGCCAGACTTCGGCACCCGCCGGATGCCATTCCAGGAGTTCGACGAAGAATGAGTGTCAGGGTGGGACTAGCCTCAACCAGGTACGTGGCCTACAGGCTATCCTTCATTTGCACAGGGCAGGTTCCCAATGCGTCCTTACGGGCAGGGTATGCAGCGGCTCTAGCAGCCTCCCGCTACTCCGTCGGTATCCCCTACCACCTTTCTGGTCTGTGAAGACAGGTTCTTCGAGAGGTTCCTCGGGCTCATGAAGTGACCTCGGATGGGGGTTATCCTCAGGGAGCCATCAGGGACGTGCTCTCTCCGATGCTACCGGCACCACAGGCTCCTCCACCAGCACCCCTGGCCCCGGTGCAGCCTCTGCCTCCAGCTCCCCAGCTGATTCCTCAGGCGGTTCTGTATCAGCCTCCACCTCAGCCTCTGGCTCTGGTCCCCGTACCCCATCCTCCAGCTCCCACTACTCCTCCACCTACGCAGGATCCTCCTGACCCACAAGATACGGATGAGGAGGAGGATCCTGACACGCCATCCTCAGCCAGGGCCTTCCACAAACATCTTGCAGGGCTGGCGGAGTACCTGGGCCTACCTCAACCCGAGGTCGAGCAGCCAGCAGAGGGGGTCCTGGCTGAAGTTCTCACGCAACGCCCCTCTGCCAAAACAGGAATTCCACTGCAGACAGATGTAGTCTCCCTTTCCAAAAAGGGTTGGCTCAAGCCCCACTCTGTCCAGCCAGTCAGTCGATGCCTGGATGCCAAGTAAAGGCAGATGGAGGTGGTGCCCTTGCTATCGGCCCATCCTCAGTGTTCTGACTTGAGTGTCGTGTAGACCGATGAGACCTCCGTCCCCAAGTGACGCACAGGGGAACGAAAATAGAAACCCGCTGTGCGACCCTTGAGGCCACAGGTGAGAGATGTCTTCCCAGATCCACGGAGCCTCTGGAACACCGATGCTGCTGTCAAGAAGGAAGGAGGTTAAGCACCAGGCAATCACAATACAGGCAGGTAAACAAAATAATCTAAAGTGTCTTACCTATCTGGTGTAAGGGAGACCCAGGTAACCTAGTAGGGAGGTTCGAGGCTCATTAGATGCGGCGGTCCCTGGAATGGTAGAACCGCAGGTTAGCGTGGATGAGGAGTAGCCACCTGTGGGAGTCAGGGCTTGACTTGAATCCCCAGTAGGGAAAAGGCGTAGAAGATCAGCAGGGTACCAAGGGATGATCCAAAGACAAGTCGAGGTGCAGTCCAAATATCCGGCAACAGGTAAACAGTTCCAAGCAAAAGTACCAAGGGGTGTCCAAGGGAGTCCGAGAAAGAGTTCCGTGATCAAGGTAACAAGGAGCAAGTTGTAATGCCAAACAGTGTCCGAAGCCAGCTGAGAAGCAATGAGCGTTCTGTCTCTCAGACCTTTATACTGATCGCCCCTGGGTCATGTGACTTCTCTGGATCATGTGACGTCCACCAAGATCACATGGGGAACGCCATGGCGTATCACGTGACCGGCGTGAAGACGTAAGGCCGCCCTTTCTGCTATACGTTCTCCAAGGCAGTTGCCAATGCAGAAAGGGTTGCAATCGAGCCCGTACACTGGTACGAGGTTTTCGGTTCTGTGGTTTCACCGAATCACTTGAGCCTCGAAGCTTGGGAGGAGATGTTGTGGGAATGTGAGCAGTGTTCTGATGTGTCGTGGCCTGGTGTGTAGAGGATCGCCTAACACTCAGCCACTCTCCTCAGTGATTGCTGCAGCATCACTATACTCCATGCCTCAGTCGTCCTCAGCCTCCTCCATGGCGACGCTGCTAGGCAAGGAGGAGAAGATCTTGGAGGCGTACGGCAAGAAGCTGTATTCCGCCACTTCCTTGCATCTTCGTCAGGCCAACGAGATGCCATGCTGGCGGCCGCTACCCAAAGGTTATGGTAGGAAATTGGGGACTTCCTCCCGGAACTCCATACGCAGAGCAAATCACGTTTTATGGCGGGATGGGCAGAGGCCAAGCTGGTGGCGCAGGATCTCATGGAATCCACTGTGGCCCATATTGACACCTCTGGCTGTGCCATCTGTATCGCCACGGAAATGAGAAGGACAGCCTGGCTCCATGCAACGTAATTCAATCCGGACGTCCAGGAACGCATATTAGATCTGCCATTCGAGTGGGGGGGCCTCTTCCACTCCACCACGGACGAGGAGCTGGACAAAAAGAAAAACAGCTCACAAACGGCCAAGTCTTTATCCATCTTGACAAAGACCACGCCCAAATCATACACCCAGTCACAGCAGCGCTCCGACAGGGGGCATACGTAGGGAGGGCTCCGCGGCTTCCAGGAACGGAGATCCAGGCAGCCTGACCGCTCGCCGTCTCAAGACTGACTCAAGCAACAAAAAGGGGGGAGTAAGGGCTTTTTCCAGTGCTCTCCTCCGCGACAGCCTCCGAGGGAAAGAAGGCATGACAGGGCTGTCAGGCATGTCTCCAGTGGGGGGCAGGCATGCTCTCCATGCACATTTCTGGCACCAGAATTTCACGGACCCCTGGATCCTTTCCGTAGTATCCACGGGGTACGGCCTACCCATCCCAGCCTCTCCTCCCTCCTCCCCTCCACTCCCTCAAGTTGGGACAGCAACTCTTCTGGCAGAGATCTGGTCACTAGTAGAGAGCCAGGCAGTGGAGGAAGTCCCAGCCTGCCAGCGAGGCTTGGGCTTTTACTCCAGGATTTTCACCATTCCGAAAAAGAACCAGACGGGCCTGAGAGTTCTGCTGGACCTTACCACCCTCAACCTCTCCTTACCCCTACAAAAATTCAAGATGGTTACGCCAGCTTTTATAGCAGAGACATTGTACAAGGGAGACTGGATGTGCTCCCTGGATCTGAAGGACGCGTACTTACACGTCCCGATTTGGCAGCCCCATTGTTCTTTTCTACAGTTCATGATCATGGGCTACCATTTCCAATACAAGGTGCTTCCTTTTGGCCTCAACTCGGCCCCCATGGTCTTTACCAGACTGATGAATACGGTGGCTGCCCTCCTCAGAGCGCAGGGTCTCCACATCTACCTGTACCTCGATGACTGGCTTGTCAGTGCTACATCTACGGAAGCGGTTCACCACTCTTACCATGCCCTTATGAACACACTGAACGATCTGGGCTTTTCACTCAACCTCAAGAAATCGCAGCTGCAACCCACGCAGACTCTGACATTCTTGGGCCTCATCTGGGACACGTGCTCCGAGAAGGTATTTCCGTCGGAGGACAAGATCTCGGCCATCAAGAAGGGCTCCACCCACTTCCTCAGCAGAGACGTGACCTCGGCATGGTGGTACCAGCATCTCCTGGGTCTCTTGGCGGCAGTCCTATTAGCCATCCCACACATGAGACTGAGGATGAGGAGGCTTCAGCTGCACTTCGCTGCATCATGGAACCAGGAGAGGGGTGCTCAATCTGAGATGATCAGCGCTCCTCTATCTCTTCACCCGGACCTAACATGGTAGTCCAGGGACTGCAACCTACGGACGCGCAAGCCCTTTCGGCCTCCAACCCTGCAGGTCACCATCAGCACGGACTCCTTGCTCGAGGGCTGGGGAGCCACCCTGAATGAGCTCTCGGTCCACGGCTCCTGGACTCAACAGGAGCAGGAATACAACATCAATTGGTTAGAGCTGAATGCCATCTGGCTAGCGCTCAGAGCATTCCTTCCACTTCTCAGGGGCAAGGTTGTCCTCATCCAGACAGCCAACTCGACCAGCATGTACTATATCAACAAGCAGGGAAGCACCAGGTCCCCTCCACTGTGCAAGCTAGCAATCAGCATGCGGGAGTGGGCCCTGGAAAACGACATTTACCTCACGGCAGTCCACCTTCCGGGGGAATCCAACCTGGAGGCGGACAGGCTCAGCAGGTTGGGAGTGGACAATTATGAGTGTCAGCTAAACAACCTCGTTATTCAGATCTTCAACAGGTGGGGTCATCCCCAGGTGGATCTCTTTGCCACCTGGCACAACAAGAAGTGCCCTCAGTTCGGCCTCCTGGCAGGGACAGGGCTCTGGCTCCCTGGGCGACGCATTTCGGCTTCAGTGGAACGGCATGACAGCATACGCCTTCCCACCCACCCCACTGATTCACAGAGTGATTTGCAAGATCAAGGAGTCACGCCACCTCAACATCATTCTAATAGCTCCATGGTGGCCAGCCAGGCAATGGTTTTCGGAGCTGCCCAGCCTCGCAGAGATGCCTCCGATTCACCTTCCGACGGGCCCAGCACATCTTCTGGCGCGGAAGGGTGCAGGGTCATCCACCCTGTGCCCCAAAAACTAGCCCTCACCGCGTGGTTCCTGAGCAGGTAACGCTACAGCACCTTATCCTCTCCCAGGCTAATCTGGAAATCATACAGGGCGCAAGGAGCAAGACTACCAGGGCCCAGTATAAAAGTAAATGGGCCAGGTTCTGCCACTGGGCAGACTCCAAGGAAATCGACCCCCTGGCATGTACTTTGGGCGACATGCTCTCCTTCTCGGCACACCTCGCCCACTCCGGCGTGCAGGTGGACACCTGCTGTACGTACCTCACAGCCATCAGGGTTTACGGGAACTCGGAGGAGGGGATCTTCTCCTCATCCAATCCTATCATCAAGAAACATTTGACGGGGCTAGCAAGGCTCTACCTGCCCATCAAGAGGCTGCACCCCGTATGGGACCTTAACATAGTCTTAAGCGCCCTGGCACACAAACCATTGGAGTCAATGGCGTCCACGGACATCAGGCTGGTCCCTATCAAGACGGCCTTGCTAATCGGCCTCACCTCGGTGCGCAGAGTCAGCGAAATCCAGGTGCTGGTCGCCTCAGAACCATATACTACCTTTCACAGGGACACACCCTGCATTTCTGCCCAAGGTGCCATCCACTTGAACGAGGAAATAGTCCTTCCTACTTTCTTTGCCGATCCTAAGGACGAAGCACAGAGATTGCTGCACTGCCTGGATGTCAGGCGTGCCCTGAAATTCTACCTGGACAGAAACAAGGACTTCCGCAAATCGGACGCCCTATTTGTCACTTTCGGAGGCTCGAGACCAGGCTATCAGGCCTCCAAGGCCTCCATATCCTGCTGGATTTTCTTGGCAGGAGCCACTCCTGGCGAACATGCACGCCCACGCAGTCAGGGCCAAGGCAACGGACATCACATTCCAGCACCATGTCATTTGGCAAGTCATAAGCAGGGCGGCAACTTGGGCCACTCCCTTGGCTTTCGGCAAGCATTACTGATTGGATGCCGGCTCTAGATCTGATGCGGCTTTCGGACATGTGGTTCTCAGGAACCTGTTTGCTTAAGGAGGGTCACCTCTCCACCCTGGGGCTACATTCAGTTGTAATTGCCCATGCAGTATGGAGGAAAGGGGACAGGACGTAAGAGTAATATAAGTTACTCACTGTAATGACTAACATACTCTTAGTCCTTAGTCCCCTTTCCTTCATACGTCCCAACATCCTCCCCCCTAATAATACTGGTGTCATTAGGCAATGTTAAATCTATTGTTGACGTGTCATTGGGGACTGAGGTGTGGCGCCGGAGGATAGAGTCAGGGCAGCACATGCTTCCAGGGCCACATCCCAGCACACCTCTTAATTTAAAGGGGAAGAATGTGTTTTCTAGTGGAAAAGGTTCAGTCTCCCGTCCCTTGGAAGGGACGCCCATGCAGTGGAGGAAAGGGGACTAAGGACTAAGAGTACGTTAGTCACTACGGTGAGTAATTTATAATTTATACGGCCCTCTATGATTGGTTGGCATGCTCGTGCCATGTCTGGAACATTCGGTTCACTTAGCAGCATGTAAGCTCAGACTCAGGTGCCAGGTGGTGGACTTGACTTTACCTCCCCAGCCAATTAGCCCAACATCTCTCATCACCCATGCCTTCTTGCCATGCAGATTGTCTTTGAACTTGGCCTTGCAAAGTATTCTTGTCTCTAGGGAATATATGGGAGTGCGAGCATGCACTATCGTTGTTCTAGGACTCCACACTCAACTCTATTTCCATCCTTGGCTCATGTGACAGGAGACCACTATTTGGTCCATTTTACAGCATTTAAATGTCTTAAATGAACAAAACCTGCCACGCTTCGTGCTCTTTCTTTGCACCTTAACAAGGGATGATTCAGCTTCTCACGTTCACCGCCTTCATGAATAGATAACCAACCCTGGCTGTTTCAGCTTTGACAACAGGCCAGACAGCCTCGCCATGCTCATCTACGATCTCAGTTTATTGTTGCTGCAACACAGTTCTCGCCTTATCTCTCCATGGGTCCTGGCTTGCTAAAATTCATGACATCAGTCTGGCTTCAGACCTGCCAGAGGCATGGAAACTGCTCTCCTGAACATCCGTGAAGACCCGCTCTCTAACCTCGATTCCAACACCTGCTGTGTCCTCAGCTTACTTGATCTCTCTTCTGCATTTGACACAGTCAACCATGCCATCCTGCTCAACCGTCTCCATGATAACCTGGGTATGTCCAATCAGGCCCTGGCTTGGCTGATCTCCTTCCTCTCCGATTGACCCTCCCAGGTCCAACTTGGGTCCTTCCTCTCCTCTATCTCTATCTCTACCTGTGGTGTTCCCCAGGGGTCTAACCTCTCTCACTGGCTCTTCCACCAATACCTGGCACTTCTTGCTCACTGCATTGCCGCTCTCTGCCCCAACTTTCAGTGCTATGCGGATGACACTCAGCTCATTTTCAGGCTCCCTTCAGCCACCTCTTCTCCTTCTCTCATCTTTGACTGTCTGTCCGCCATCCAGGAGTGGTGTGCTGCCAATGATCTCTGCCTTAATGCTAGTAAGACAGAGATTCTCCTCATTGGCACACCTGCTCCCTCCTTTCCTGTCACTCTCTGGCCAGCCTCTCTTGGCCCTCTTCCTGTTCCCACCTGTGAGGCTAAAAACCTTGGTGTCATCTTCAACTCCACACTTTCCTTCTCTCCTCACATCTCCGATGTCACTAAGAAGTCACACTACCAACTTTACCTCCTCAGAGGTATTCTTCCTTTCCTCTCTTACCCCCAGAAGCACACTGCCTCCAGAGCCCTGGTTCTTTCTAAGCCGGTCTACTGCAACAGCCTCTTTCTAAATCTGCTTGCTTCTACACTTCTAATCCAAAACAGGACTGCAAAACTTGTCCTTAGCCTCAAGCCCAGGGATCATATATCTCCAGGACTGAAATCTCTGCACTGGCTCCTAGTGGCGGTGAGGATTAAGTTCAAAACCCTCTGCATTGTCTACAAGGCCATTGAGGCTTTGAACCTCAATACCTTCAACTCTCTCTTCCTGAATATCTTCCTTCTCGAGCTCTTCGCTCATCCGCCTCCAACTCCCTCAGGCTATGTAACAGAAGGGACAGCTCAAAAGAGGTGGAAGGACTTCAGAGCTGCAAACTATTGAAACATAGGGGTGGCGTCCTGCCACATAAATTCAAAAACAATTTTCCTCTGCATTTATATTTGCTGCAAAGGTTATGTCATTTAGCATGCTAAATATCAAAGAAACTCTATCCTCATGTTAAACAAAGGTATGGATACAGAAGAAAGTCAATGGTGACTGTTAGCTTATTTATTTAGCTGATGTCAGAAAAGAACATGGGTTCAATTTCCCATAGTATTTAATCGTTTTTTTGAACAACACCTGCCTAGTGATTGGCAGACATATTAAGAAACAGAACAAAACATAAGGCAAACTGGAGACTCAATTCAAGTTATTCACACATGGTCATAAGTTTGCTAATGCATATACATAAGAGCAGGGCATTTCTCCAGCAATTATGATCACATGACACATAAAACATTACATTATAAATAGTGAACCCGAGTTAGTCTTCACAGATACATCCTAATAATTGTTTCCAAGGTGTGCTGGATATTTGGGAGGTAACCAAGTCTTTGGTCTACATCTAGATATTGATCAGATGGTGTGTAGGGACGGGCATGGCTTGCCCAGATGGTGTATTGTCCTGTGACGTTTCGTCGTGGAAAGCCTTCTTCAAGGGTCTTGACCCGGCCTCCCTGGACATAAGGGGTAGGTGGTGGAGGGCGTCTTCCAATGTTGTTGAGGTGGAGGAACCTGGCGGCAAATGTCTGGAGGTCGAAGCTGTACTCAGAGCATTTATCTGATCTTCTAGATGGATTCAGATCAGCAATGTGTAGGCTAGTAGGAACACTGTGGACCGGCAGCAAGGAGCTGACACGGAACGCTGTTGCTGATTTGAATCGCCTCCGCAGAGCTGACTAAACCACCTCTGGATGTCTACTTACAACAGCGGGACGCCCCGCATCCACACCATTGTCTATGCACAACCTGCAAGGCTACTGCTACCAATCGAGAGAACGGAGCTCTCCATTACCGGAAGCTCCTTGCTGCCGGTCCACAGTGTTCCTACTAGCCTACGCATCGCTGATCTGAATCCATCTAGAAGATCAGATAAATGCTCTGAGTACAGCTTCGACCTCCAGACATTTGCCGCCAGGTTCCTCCACCTCAACAACATTGGAAGACGCTCTCCGCCATCTAACCCCTTATGTCCAGGGAGACCGGGTCAAGACCCTTGAAGAATGCTTTCCACGCCGAAACGTCACGGGACAATACACCATCTGGGCAAGCCATGCCTGTCCCTACACACCATCTGATCAATATCTAGACATAGACCAAAGACTTGGTTACCTCCCAAATATCCAGCACACCTTGGAAACAACTATTAGGATGTATCTGTGAAGACTAACTCGGGTTCACTATTTATAATTTCATGTTTTATGTGTTATGTGATCATAATTGCTGGAGAACTGCCCTGCTCTTATGTATATGCATTAGCAAATTTATGACCATGTGTGAATAACTTGAATTGAGTCTCCAGTTTGCCTTATGTTTTGTTCTGTTTCTTAATATGTCTGCCAATCACTAGGCAGGTGTTGTTCAAAAAAACTATTAAATACTATGGGAAATTAAACCCATGTTCTTTTCTGACATCAGCTAAATAAATAAGCTAACAGTCACCATTGACTTTCTTCTGTATCCATACCTTTGTTTAACATGAGTAAACAGTTTCTTTGATATTTAGCATGCTAAATGACATAACCTTTGCAGCAAATATAAATGCAGAGGAAAATTGTTTTTGAATTTATGTGGCAGGACGCCACCCCTATGTTTCAATATCCAACTCCCTCAGGGTCAGTCGCTTCTCCAACCAGCAAGTTGGTGGTAGATCTCTTTCTTCTGCTGGGGCCTCCCTCTGGAACAGCCTCCCTGCCTCTCTGAAACTTGAGGAGAACCATCTCCGGTTACGGAAGCACCTCAAGACCTTCTTCCTTGCTTCTGCTTTCTCTCCCTCTCTCCCCCGCTGATCTCCTGGCTGAATTTGAAACTGCTCTGGTTACCTGGCTATCCTCTGATCTCGGGCCAAGGTCCCCTCACCTGCCAGTTGCACACCTGCACTGTCTCCCTGGCAACCCTGCACCCAGGGACAGTTTCTTTATCCCTACAGCCCCTACTAGCACTAGACTCCTGATGTCTGAACTTACCCTTGCACTTGCCACCAGCCGGCTGCACTTGTAACTATTGTCTTTATTTATTTTACTGCCATCCTATGTATTGCACTGCCCCCTCCCCTTTCCCCCTGCACTTTTCCCCTTGCCCCCTCCCCTGCACTTGCGCGATCTCAATGTCACCTGGCCTGGTAGGATCATTGTCTCTGTCATCCCTCTGTTTCCCCTCCTTTGCCTCATCGCGCCTTGAAACACTTGTGTATAGGCGCGTTATAAATGCCATATTATATCATATCAAATCATGACACTGATGTCCAGCTTCTATACAATGTCGGCTTTGTCTGCAGTCTGCTAACTACATATTGCCGGCTTCTATGATTACTTAGTCTACTTGCGTTACATCATCTGTACAGTAATTGTACATGGCACAATATCAGGCTTCCAACATATAGGAGGTTGGGGGTGGGTTTTCCTGCAGAGGCATGTAACTGCTCCTCTACAATGTGGGTGTGGCTTATGTGCACAGTATGTGGGCTTTTTGGTGCAGTGCATGGGAGTATAGACATAGTGAGTGGGCATGTGCACAGTTTGCGGGCATGTGCGCAGTATCTGGGAATATGGATGTAATGGACAGGCATATGGGTGTAGTGTGTGGGTAAAAATGCACTGTGCATAGACATGGGTGCAGTGTGTGGAAGTGGATGAGGCGGATAGGCACTCTATACAGGTGTATATTTGCAGTGTAAAGGCTTATGCAAGCAGCGTATGGCTAGATGGGGCAATGTGTTGAAATATGGTCTGTGCAGGTTTACAGGTGCAAAATATTGGCATACAATATGAGCATATGGTCGGGGTGTGTGGGTTTGGGAATACGAGTGCAGTGTGTAGATGTGGGTGCAGTGTGTGAGCAAATGGAATGTGTCAGCATATGCCTATAGTGTGTGGGTGTCATATGGGCCCTGTCTGTGTGTTTATGCAAGCAGTGTGTGGGTGTATAGGAACAGTGTGTAGGCATATGGGTGCAATGGTCTCCCCAACTATGCTGTCTGTCCTCTCGACAAGATCATTAACTTTGTTTCCACCAACATCTTTGAACTCCCTCACTTTACACTTACTTTCTCTTACTGTCACCATGCTGGATGGCTAATGTTGCAAAACAGGGCCAGATTAAAATTTCTTCTCCAAGTTAAAAACCCTATCCACGGTAAGGTAACATGTTAGATGTCAGGCTTTTTCCAAAGTACCACTGATGCGAGCGATTGCATTGCCATCTCATGCCTTATTCTGGGCATTGGGTAGTTGCATGGTAGTCGCAATATTTTCCGCCAAAATTAGGCTTCCGTCTTATGACATTTGACAGCTCCTGCGTATATCATGGCTTCGCTCCCATAGGTGGTAATCGGAATCACCTTTTGTCTATATAAAGCCGTTATCTGCTTCAGAGAGAATTTCACATATTTTCTTTGCAGGAGACACCCTTGCCTTGTTAGTGATTGCATTTTTCCTTCACTGCCGCTATCCATTCATTTTCATTCTTCGATTGATTAATTAATAGCCCAAGATACTTAAATATGGAAACTTCTTCCATCGGTTTGCCGTCAACTGTTAGGTTATGGCTTCTTTTCTTCTTGGTCAATGGTTTAGTTAGGGTCATATATTTAGTTTTTTTTGCATTAATGCGTAGTTCATTAAGGACCATGTATTCCTCCATTTTTCACAGACTAGTTTTTTAAACCCGATATCGTTTTATCCAATAAGATGATATCATCAGCATACATCATTGTTGGAAATGGGTGTTGAGTTAATTTTAGGTAGGTTTAATGCCTTATCCTTTACACAGCCTTCAAAATCAGCTGTGTATAAATTGTACTGGGTTGCAGCCAACAGATAACCCTGTTGTAAACCATCCCATGTCCTTATGGATGAACTGGTGGTGCCATCTTTTGCAAGTCTGATATTGATGGTCGTGTTAGAGTACAGAAGTATGATCGGTTCTAAAATCTCAGATGGACAGTTCCAGGACCTTAATTTCTTCCATAGCTTTTGCCTATTTATGGAATCAAATGCCATATTAAGGTCAACAAATGTAACATGTACTGCGGATTTTGTCTTTAAGGCTTCATGTTTGATTAGATTCAGGATCAGCAAGTCATTGTTCGTGCCTACGTTGGCAGTAAATCCTGTCTGCCTTCTCGCAAATCTATTAGTTTGCGTTGCCTATTCCCTTAGTTGGTTTAAAAGTACTGTTGCAAATATTTTCCCTAGGGGGTTGAGAAGAGCAATGGGACAATAGTTGGATGGATCCTCTCTTGGTCCCTGTTTGTATATTGGTATCATTGTTTTACATCTCCATGAACCCGGGATCTGATTTAGATTGTTAATCAATGTAAACAATTGCTCCAGCAAGTTCGACCATTTCTCACGTGCATGTTTTATAGTAGCATTAGACAGGCCATCAGGGCCTGGGGCACACGAAGGGTTAAGTTTTGATATTATCTTCAATAAGTTGTTCTTATCCCACAGCAGGTTCCACTTCTTTGTTTCTATTCGATCTATTACTTCTATATCCGATTTTCGTTCACTGTATAGTTTGGAGTAATGATTAGTGCAGTTTTCTTCTGTCACAGTGGTCGCTAGTAAATTTTGATTTTGTGAATTGTTATTAATAAGGTTTCATAACTCTCTCAAATTTTTGTTTTTCAAGGCTGCTAATATCGCTTCAGCATCTGACTGCAACAGCATCATCGAATGAGTTTTTTTCCAATGTATAAATGACTGTTTGACTGCTCTTATCTTTTCTTTGTTTTCTGCATTTTTAAGTTTCCTGAGATTCCGAACAGCTGTTCGTACCGCTTTCTTTTTCTCTGCCAGTTCATGGTTATATATATGTTTATGAGGCATTATTCTTCCAGTCAAGCCTGTCTTCATGTGAGGCAGTAGAAGCCATCCATAGTTTAGCTTTTCTTTATCTTCCATCATTCCATGTCGTAAGAGGATCGGAATTTTGCTAAGTTGGTTTGTACGGATCCTTAATCTTGAAGTTTTGCTGTTAAGCTCAATATCCGTAGGAAATGAAGTCTTTCTTCGAATTGACAAATCAGATCGTGGATTGACAGTATATTACGGTCGCTTTTCGCTGTTGGTAAGATGACAATGTTCTTTATTGATCTCGTCAGCTCCGGCGACATATATATATAATCAATGGTAGCTGTCGAATTTCCGCGTGCACATGTTGGAGTGCTTATAATACAATCTTTGGTCGATTTGTTTATCAGTGATACATTTTGGATGTTTATTTCTTTCTGCCATCGCCGTGCATGCTTGGACAATTGATCCTTCTCCTTCTCTTCACCTGTGTTGTTCAGTAGATGAATATTTAGGTCCCCACAGACAATGAATTCAGTTCTTTAATTTTTACAAAGTAAGTCATATATGTTCATGAATACCACGTCCAAAAAATGATCATCATTACAAGCTACAGGATTCCAATAGAGATTGAATATTGCAATCAATCTATAGTGTATTGAAGTTGACGTGGTTGTCGGCTCGTCGGGAGCACCCAACTGGATCTTAATGAGGGCATATTGCACCCAAGGATTTATATTCTGCATTTCCACTATTGACCAATCTGAATCGACGTGGATCATTGTCAGAAGACCCAAAGCAGGGCCTCTCTTGATTCTTCTGTATTGCCAGGTTTAGAAGGTGTAGAAATCCATCACAGCACAGGGTGGCTGTTAACCAAGTTTCTTGGAAGCATATAAGCTGGCATGCTTCCGAGTATACGTTTGGTTGTTCAAACAAATGGGCATGGCCTCTAGTATTCCATGAGCATAAGGACCAGCTGTTCACTTTCTGATCTTTTGATGGTTATGAATGAACTCTCATGTACTATGTCTTATTTCGTTTCTTCTCGTATTCACGGTGTATCAGATGTTTTTCAGTATCCATATTTCTGTATTGAGAATTAGCCATGCAAGATGTTTGTGACCATGTTTCAATGGTTCTATCAAAATGGCCATTTTGCTGGTTCGGTTTACTCTGCACGTTCTCATAATCATTTGTATTTGACCCCTCAGGTTTGTCCGTTTTCTGAGTTTGTTTCCTTTCCCTCATTTGCTCTTTTATTTGCATGCACTCGAATCCCTATTTTTTTTTTAGCATTTTTGTTTTCTACAAGATCTTATAGTTGACTGTGCTTTTATAGAATTCAACTGAGACCTTGTCTAACATTATTTCATCCTCAAATGCCACCACCTTGATATCCTTTGTACACATATCCTTTAATTGGGTATTGCATGCAGAAGGAGCAACACATTCTTGTTCGTCCATTGCGTCTTCTTCCGTCCTCGCCCCTCTTGTCTGTGCTGCTACATTGCTTTTTGTACTATTTAGCGATGAATCTGAGATTTCCTCACAAGTCAGTCCCACTATTTTACAGATTGTCTCAGTTTCACTTATAGAATCATCGAGTGTGATGTAATTAGTTATGTTTGAAGGTGTTGACAGATCCATTTTGTCAATTCCCAATGTATCGGTGTAAGTGGTGAGGTGCAATAGATCGTCTATTTGTATTTCGGGATCAACTTGTTGTGTTCTAGCTTCGTTCATCAGTGTCTTGGCAGGGTTCTGTATTATTACCTTGTTTGTAATATCCGTGGTCTTAGTTTTTGCCTTGCATTCTTGTTTCGTGTTTATTTCAGCTTGCTGTGGAAGCTGAATGTTTCGCAGGATTGCTCTCGATCCTGTTTATCTTGCAGGTTTTTTAATTTTTTTATTTACTCTTCCTTTTGTTATTTCCGGCATTCTTCTTTGCTGTGAAAATATTTGGAATGTCTCTCCACCCTTTGTCACCATCTGAGGCACAAACACCTCCTGGATTACCGCTTCGTCTTTGTCAGTGCTTTGCACAGCCTTTCTGTATGTCTTATCACTCTCCAGCATTGTCGGATTCTCATTCAAGTTTAGCATCACCACTGGGTTGTGGTTGGGTATGTGGCAAGGCGGGCATGGTTGGGCTGTATATTTCGGTGTATCTGTGGTTGATCTTTTCGCCATGCTATCATATCAATCATCAATTGTTGTTTCTCCGCTCTTTCCCCTCTCGCTAGCTCGAACAATCTTGTTTGCCATGTTCTAGATTGTTCAGCTTCCACATCCAATCGTTTTTCAATGTTGTTAATAAAGTTTTCTATAAAGATCTGTTTTGAGTGGATCATCGCTAAGAGTGTTGTTTGATCCTTAATGTTCTCATTATTAGATTAATGGAGTTTGATAAACGGAATCATTGAGTGAGATGTGACTGTGATCAGCATATTCTGCAAATCATTCATGGTTGTAGGAATTCTTTCTTGCTGCAGATAATTCTGGTCTTCTTTCAAGAAAGATTTTCCGTTCTTATCGTCGTCAGGGCTCAGAATTGGCTGAATATCTTTCTGCATTGTCCCATCTCATGCTGCAGAGCCACATATACCTTCTGTTTCAAAAGTGAATTGGTTGGGGAGCATACTTTGATTTACCAATTTCAATGGTTTCGGTTTGATCTTTATATGTTTTTTAACCACATCATTAGTTTGATTGTTAACTAGGGTTGAGGTTCCCATCGTTTTGTTTGGCCTTTTGTTACAGAAATCTCCAAATACTTCTCTTCTTTTATCAATGTTGCTCATCAGAGATTCAATCTCTGTAATATCCAAAGATAGACGGGATATTTTTGTGTTCACTGGAGGATTTAGATAGCTGGAATGGTCTTCCAGTACTTTTTTCGAAATATCTATAGATATTGAGTCTATATTCAATGGCTGCACGGAGCCAGATACGTTTTTTGGGTTGTTACAGAGGCTCATTAATGAAGCTAGATTGTCAGATATTGCCTTCTCAGTTTGGGTTCCTCGATGTTCGATATCTATTGTGGTTTGCCTTGATGGCTTTGCCTCCAGACCTTGAATATGGTTTAATCCTACGTGTAAGGAGAATTCTTCTTGTAAAGAGGCTATACTACTTTTTTTACTTAGCTGACTTGTGGTTATGTTAGTTTGAAGTTCTTTTGTCATCGTCTCCTCTCTGTCTGTGTTCATTTCTGGGTGGGGATGTCATGTATTGTCCAAAGCCCCTTCTCGGATCTCCGTGAGTATGATCGTGGGTACATTTCCAACAAAGATTTTGTGGTCTCTTGATGGTATAATCGATTTACTTGCCTCAGGTTTGCCTTCAATAGTCTTAGATGGTTTCAATAAAGGTATCTGGTCTTCTTTGTCTCTCGCTGGTATATCGGCAGGGATGGTCATATTGAGATCTGAAGTTAGCTCTTTATCTCGCTTATTGCGTTTGTTTCCCTCCATTATGCCTGGAGTAACTTGTATTAGTGACTGTATTTTCATACTGCTTTCATTGGCATTACGCTCCTCAGTTAACGGGAAGTCTGAGGTCTGAATTTGTATTATATCGTTATCAGCCATTTCTTTCTCGGTTAGGAGCATTATGGGCGACGGCAGCGTTTCCAAGTGATGTGTGACCGCTACCTCCTTCGTGTTAATCCCGGGCTAAGTCGTTTCACCTGCTTTACTTACAATGATCTTTGTTTTGTGTTTGCTGAAAGCTTTTACAATTGTCAATTGTGGCTGCCCTAAGTCGATAGAGGAAGTCGCCCCCAATGTACCACGCTGTCTGGTTTTAGGGCCGGCGGGTGTGATAGGCTTAAGCCGCTGGAACACTAATGAGGAAGTGTTCCTCGTTGTCATCTTTCAGAGTGTTTCGTGTTTTTAGTGAGTATTTCGTAAGTTCACTTAATTCTCTCGTAGTGTTAGATTTCCTTTTGGTTTGTCAGCCTTATCAATTGGTCGGCGGTTTATACCAGGTGCACTGTGATCGGGATCAAAGGGGTCGAGCCCCCCGCAGTTTCCCCCTCACGCGCCGTAATCACCCGATAACAGAATTAGTGTTCGCCTTGTAGTCACGGCAGTTCCATTTCAGGCGGTGTTCTGTAGTCCATGTGCCTCCACCACGGTCTTGCAATCCTTAACCTCACAGATTTGCACACTCTCATCTCATCTATGCCTTGAAAGTATCATGTGTTTGAAAACCAATTGTGATTGGATCAGCTTTAAGCGCTGTGTATATCCAATCAGGTTATGGTTTCAGTTATCTGGCTGGAGGGCCAGTAATCCAATCACTCGTGAAGGGGGTTCTGGCAAACCCTACTTGTATCCAAACAATTGCCACGCCGTTGGGATGGATGTACTGGTTTACACCCTCAGCGTATAGTCCTTGAGGAGTTACTCAGGGTTTACCGTGGCAAGGATCGCGATGGCTCGTTACGATGTCCTGGGTAGGTGGAGCTGATCCGTGCAGTCCGATGGGCCCCGGTGCCGGGCCTCGGAGCCTGCAGAGCCTAAAGACCGAAAGACTCTGCACCTCGACGGTGCGGCCCGCTCTGCGGATATAGTGGGTATTTACACAATCCAAGGAATGAACAAAGAAAGAGGACAGCACTTTACAGGGATGGACCAAAGCAGGCAAGTGTTCCTCAGCAGACCGAAAGACTCTGCACCTCGACTGCTATATATTTGGATCTGCAGTCAATGAATTCACGTATCTCTGTTTTAATCGCACCATGCCATGTGAATGTAGTGGTATTGCAGTGTGCATACCTGCAAACACTGCATGGTCCACATTTATGAAAGCATCTAAGTGTAGATTTTAGCCAATCGCTGCAACTTTCTTTATGAATTGTGGTTTTAAGAAAAGAGGGACATAGTTGATTTTTAATTGTGGGTACACGAGTGTACACAAATTTAGGTTTATCCACAATATAGTTTCTCAAATCCATGTCGAATAACAGAATGTGCCAATTTTTTTGCACCTATGCATACGCCAAATTGCTATCTCATGAGTACTTAGTGATGAACTTTACCCCCTTGTCATGCATTGCTGTCCTCTTCCCTTGAGGTTTAAGCATATCAGTTCTCTGAATTGAATGTGCCTTATCTCTTGCTTGACGCACAGATCCTTGTGAGTACCCTCGCCTGTGAAATCTTTGCATTAGTAGTTCAGATTCCTGATCAAAGGTTATGCTCGTGCTACAGTTTCTTTTCATTCTGTAAAATTCTCCTACCGCAATGTTATTGATGGTCGATCTTTTACGGCAACTGCTGGCATGCAAGGTGGAATTTACTTCTGTAGGTTTACTAAATGTCTTAGTTTCCAAATGTCCTTCTTCCACATAACTCGTAAGACCCAGAAAGTCTACAGAAGTGTTATTGAAAGTACCAATAAACTCAATACCAAAGTTGGTAACATTCAAATATTGATTGAATCTATGGAAGCTATCTATAGTACCATCCCATATCAGGAATATATCATCTATATACTGCTTCCCGAGTTTGATCTCATTGTGAAACCCATTTTCATTGTATACATGATTGTGTTCAAAATAACCCATAAGCAGGATGGCCAGTGTGGTGCGTATTTCGCTCCCATGGCTACACCTTTATTTTATGCATAATAGCATTAATTGAAAAGAAAACCGTTATGTTGTAGTGTGAAATCTAAAAAAGATTTGATCATGTCTACATGTTCTCTATTTGAAGCTGTGAACTCTCACTAGGTGAAATCTAAGGTTTGTAAATCTAGACTGTGCTCAATAGATGTGTATAAGGATTTGACAACCAAGGTTACTAGTAAAAATGGTGATTCCCAGTGAAAATCCGGCAGCATATCCAAAACTTGAGTTGAGTCCCTTAGATAGGATGTCAATAATGGCACTAAACCTTGAATGGCTTTATCAATGTACTCTGAGAGACCCTCCATTGCCCAACCAATGCCACTCATGATGTGCCGCACCTCTGGTAGGTGTTCATACTTTTTGTGAATTTCTGGCAGAAAGTACATGGTCGGCATTACGGGATGCTTTCTAATCAGAAAGTGTTTTCCTTCGTCTGTTAGCAAACCTTTTATATGCCATTCAAGCACTAGTGTAGTTAATTTAAGCGCTGTCTGTTCAGTCAGGTTTGCTAGTAGTTTAGTATAGCACCCTGGAGTACATAGGTGGTGGTCGGCCATTGTGATATAATCCACTCTATTGAAGATGAAAATATTCCCACCTTTATCAGCTTCTTTTATCACAATACTAGAATCATCTGCTAGTATCTTTAATGATTGTATCTCTTCATTCGTTAGATTATGGCTCTTGTCCTGCCTATTGACTTTTCCATATGTGTAATACAATGTCGGCTACAAAAATAATGAGTTATTGCACTAACCAGGACAAATGCACCAAGTGATGAGTGGAGAATCCTCCTGGTCGCCCTGCACCGTCCTGCTGGAGAAAACTAAGAAGGGACAGAGTTTCCAGGGAAACCCTCTGGGGAATAAAACCCTGTGATGCTTTCAGGTACAGGAATCTCTACACCTCGAATGCCTTGCTCAGTGAGTGCTTGGAGGTCGTTGTCTGTCTGGATGATGTCTTCAATATGCAAAAGAAACTAGGTAACTGTAACAAGAAGGACATGGGTTATAGGAGTCACTACTCTTACTTCAGCAGAGAATCGGATTACCCTGGATTCCTTATGGAAAAAGCCAAAAGGTCTGTAGACACGACTTCAATGCTAGTGAAAGGGGATGGGTGTAGTTCAGCGTGTAGAGGAACAGCAGCGTTCTGTATGACTGGTAAATGACAATTGTGAAAGAACGTTAGAGGAACGGAGAAGGATAGAAAAGAATGTAACCACGGAGCTGCGCCGTCAGTGGAGCCAGGTGTCCTACCAGATCCTATGATACACGGCTCTGCAGGAGAGAGGGCCGTTCTGCGTAACAATGGTTGGCTCTGGAGGCTGGCAGCACTGTCTTTATCCTGAATGCGCGAGGGCTTGTAACGCTCAGCGCGGACGTTGAAATGACTTCAGAGGATTACTGTCAGGAGAGAGAATACAGAAGGGTTAATGGCCAGCTCGTGTGTTGGGTAACCTAGGTAACAGGGAAGCAGATTCCTACCTGGAACTAGAGTCTCTGTCGGGAGTCGCTGGAAAGAACGCAGGCCGTGCAAAATGACAGACTGGATCTAGAATAGAAAAAGGAATTAGTAGGCAGTCCGAATACGATGCTGAAGGTAAATAGAGTTGAATGCCTTGAAACAAACTCACAAAGTGCCTGCTAATGGAAGTAGCTACGCGAAGTGCTCCTGCTCGTGGCTCTGTTTGAGTCCTGGCTGCTCCAGGGGTTGGAGTCCACTGCACATAGTGAGCCTGGGAAACTGGAGCGAGTCTCACACCACCAGCTGCCACATTGGGGGGAAAACGGGATAGCACAGCAACATGCCTCCAGCGTTGCCACAGTGACCATGGGCAGCCATGTCCCATGACAGTATGCCTCCCCCGAATTGGAGACCTTCCCGGCTTTCCGGGGGTGAAAGAAATTAAATCCTCGGACCAGACGAAGAGCATTAACCGCAGAAGCAGGTTCCCAGGTCCTTTCCACTGGGGAGTAACCCTTCCAGGCCAGGAGGCTGTCGACACTGGAGAGGGACAAACCCGGCCACCCCGGCGAAAACGATCTAGCACATCTTTCTTGAGCTGGGAGAAATGGAATACGCAGTGAATCCTAGACCAAGACGGGGAAGACGTAATGGAAAGGACACACATCCCTCATATCCAAAATCCAGAAAGGACCAAAATTCTGGGGAGATGGCTTAGGTGGCACAAGATGACGATGAAGAAAGCAGAAGGCCAACCAAACGCGATCACCAATGGAAATATCTGCCATTGGAGACCGATGTCGATCAGCAAAGAACTTAATCCGTTCTTGAGAAGCTTGAAGGGCTGTATTAGCAGATTTATGACCCTACTGTATTGCAGCGATGAGAGAGTCCACATCAGGGAAGGGAGAAGCCACTGGCCGGATAGTCGGAAAACAGGAAGGATGGTTGCCATACGTGCAGTAGAAAGGGCCGGTTTTCAGTGAACCATGCAAAGCATTATTATAGGTGAATTCCACCAAAGGAAGGAGTTCCACCCAGTTGTCTTGAGCTGCAGAAATGTAGCAATGGAGATTTCCTTCCAAAGTTTGGTTGAGTCATTCAGTCTGCCCGTTGATCTGCGGATGGAAACCTGAACTTAATCCACGTTTGATGTTCAGAATCGAACAGACCACTTTCCAATAGAGGGAGGTATACTGGGTGCCTCGATCAGAGATAACGGTGTTAGGGAGTCCATGCTTGGCAAAAACATGTTCGATGAAAACCTAAGCCATCCGGGAGGCTGTGGGTAGCCCAGGCAGGGGCACAAAGCATGCCATTTTAGTTAAAGTATCAATAGTCACCATGACGGCAGGGGCCCCCTGGGAAGGTGGCAGATCAACGATAAAATCAAGGGAGATAATCTGCCACGGACGATCAGGCAGAGGCATCTTGAGCAGAGCACCCTGGAGAGAGATGCGCAGGCTCTTAGTTTGCAGGCAGATTACACAAGAAGAGACATCAGCTCGTAAGGAAGGCCACCAAAAGCACCTTTTGTATCAGTTCAGTGGTGTTATCTGCACCTCTATGGTCAGCTGTGACAGAGTCATGGCACAGTCAAAGCACTTCCTCCTGAAGAGATGTGGTGCGGACAAAGACTGTGTGTCCTTGGAAATAACACCTGTGCTCCTCCATCAAACCTTGTGTCTCGATGAATGCTGATACGTGAGTCTCCAGATACGGGGATTCAGATTTGATACTCTTGAGGAATTTGTGTCTTACGTGAATTAATTTAGCCTTAGGAAAGATGGGCTCTGGAAGGAACCTGGGCAAGGATGAGGGCTTGTTCCGTGATAGTGCATCTGCTCGGAGATTGTTCTTGCCTGGAATTAACTGGAAGACGATATTGCAGGGAGAAAATAAGAGAGGCCAAGGAGCTTGACGACTATTGTGTGTTTGTGCATATTGCAATGCCTTGAGGTTGTGGTGGTAGGTTCTCACCTCTACAGTATACATAGCCCCTAGTAGCAGATGTCTCCATTCCTGGAATGCTCTCTTAATAGCAAGAAGTTCCTTCTCAAGGACTGTGTAATTGATTTCAGAAGAGGTCAGGGTTTTTGAAAGATAAGCGATAGGGCATTCCACCCTCTGATCATCTTCTTCCAGAAGAACTGCGCCCAATGCAAAATGAGACGTGTCAGACTCTAGAATGCATCTTTTTTTCTGGTGAATTTCGTTTTGAGATGGTTAAAGGCCTGTTGAACAAGTGTAGGCCACTCAAATTGTAACCCTTTTTTTTAATAGGTTGGTGTAAAGACCGAAGGGGGGTCTGCACTTCCGCTCTCTATATGGTAGAGGGGAGGCACAGAGACCCCTGCCAAGATTCTCTATTATGGTAGCAATGGACGAGCAATCAAGGCCTAGCTTCTCGGGAGGTGATGCGAGCTGGTTCTTAAGTACAGGGTAGTCCCCAAGCCCCCACGAAGGAATGTCCACACATTGTATTGGTTAAAACACAGTCTTTATATAATTAATATTCAAAGTCATATACACGATCACGATAACTCAGTTTGTACTCCGAAAATCAACAATGGTAAATATGTACAATTCTAAAGTGGTACCACTAACGTTATTAGATCTTATTAGAGTGCATACGGTCAGAATGACACACAGATCAAAATAAAGAGGAAACCAGCAGTAGAGAGAGGAAGGAAAGCAGGATGGTTGAGCAGTAGGCAGAATACTGGTAACTACCGTTAAACACAGCTCTGTGTGGAGATCCCCCACCTGGGCAACCTGTAGAAGAAAGATACAAGCCCAGTCCATATATTGTTCACCCTTAGACTTCCCAATAGTTCTGCAACCCCAAAGTACCTTGGTGTTGTAGCGTTCCACGTTGGGGAAATCGACAACCCTTCTTGAGTGTCCTCCCTTTCAGGCAGGAGTCACGGGTCGCCGAAGGTCCGACAGAGAACAGGTCGAGCTACGACAGTGAAATGGCCACATCGTTCCTAGCAGTGCTCGTTGACGGGGAAGCGTAAACTTCCTGCAAGAAAGAGGCGTGCGGGGCACCTCGGTGTCGATAGTTCTGGACCGCAAAGAGTTGAAGAACTGTGGCCCAGCAAGGGCGTCGAGTCGTTGGCATCTCTGTGGTCTTTGGGTGGCGGGAAACCCACCGGTGGATACTCCTCGGCGCGTTGACGGTCAGGCCTTCTCCGGCAGGATACAGCAATGACGATGCGGACGAGAGTGTCCTTGGATCACGGAAGTTTCTTAGGCAACGGGAGCACGGCGGCTCCAGTTGGTGACGGCGGTGGATGACAGTGACGGACAACAGTCCGGGCGCTTCTCCTTGGAGTTCCGCGGCAGTCCCCGTATCGGATCGGCAGCCTGTCGTAGGTCTGTCTACCAGGGAGCCTAGGCAAAGATCAGCTGTGCACGATGGTCCCTCGTATCTCGGGAAGAGGGCGCCTTACCAGGTCCTCTCTGGGTCAGTTCTTGAAGCACAGCCGCTTTCAGATTGCGAAGGAGAGCAACAGCAATTCTTCTCATCCAGCAGGGCTCAAGGTTAAGCTTCACGCCAGTTACTCGTCGTAGTGGACTTCAGCTTCTGAACACGATTCCTAGCAGTGAGAGGTCCCCAGATATACTATTGATCTCCCATTAATTCCGCTGGGTCGCACTCAAGCATCCAATCATGACTACGGGCATTCATGCAGGCAGGCAACCAATCAGGTACATGAGGTATTCAGGCCATTCACTTCTCTCCAGACACTCACAACAAGTTATGTCTATTGGGACAAGTACCGAGCCATTCAACACTCCAAGCTGCATTCATACCGGTTTCGGGCAGGGCTGTCTCAACCATTGTGTCAAACACCAGATACTAGACAGTCACAACATAGAATGTATATTCGTCACACACTCCATTCACCCAGGTCACACCCACAGGTGTACCCACAACATACGGTCGTTGAGAAGGCTCCAGCCAGTCTGGTCGGCACTTCCCCACACTACCATATACGGAACTTCCACCCAACAGCCAGTCAGGGGGAAGGGACAGAGGCAGGGCTTCCCGGCACTTCGGGAAGATCAGGGTAACAGGGGATGGAAGGCAAGAGGCCATGGGGGCCATTTTGTCTCCATCAGGAATCTACCGATTCCAATGACAGGGTCTGGGCATCCCAAAATGGAGGATGCTCAGGGCACCAGTCATTTCAGCATGGAGCTGCCACCAGCCCGTACCCTGCTCTGTGGGTCACACACAGGTGCCCAAAAACATACACTAGGGGCACAGGGTTGTACCCCTACTGGGTGTCATAAGGGTATCCCATGGGTCTGTTCACCAAACCAAAAGAGAGAGAGCTGCACCACCAGGAGTCCCACATGAACTCCTGCACGGAAAACATAACAGAACACATGATAAAAAGCAGTAAAGGACAAAGATACAGAGGCCCTGTCCCTCCGATGCATTTCCAGCATCACAGTTGGTCAAGGGACGGATAATGTTATAGATGTCGGTAATAAAGCATCCATAAAAATTAGCGAAACGCAAAAACCGCTGGATGTCCTTTACTGATGTAAGGGGAAGGGTTTATAGTCAAAAAGTCGAATGAAAAACATCGAAAAAAAAAATGTCGATTTTTTTTTTTCTTTTCATGTGGGGGGTTTCCCCCCCCAACCCCACGTTTATTTTTACCAGCTAAAGCCCAAAAAACATATAAATAAAAAAAAACACATTTGGTTTTTTTTTTCGACATTTTTTTTTCTCGATATTTTTGCAAGTCGACTTATTTCATTCGACTTTTTGACTGGACACCAAGGGGAAGCCAGTCCAGTATCGCTGTCACTTTTGACGGATCCATGGAAACACCTTCCTTCGAGAGCACTTAACCTTTGGTTAAATTCACATTTCTCAATCTTACAGTATAGATGGTTATTCTTCAAACGAGATAATACTTCAAGTACGTGACGGGTGTGAGTCTCCGGGTTGGATGAGAATACAAGAATATCATCCAGATATATGATGACAAAATGTAACAGGATATCTGAGAAAATGTGGTCCATGAACCTTTGAAATAAAGCAGGGGTGTTGGAAAGACCGAAAGGCATCACTTGGTATTGGAAATGACCAAATGGAGGACGCAACGCAGTTTTCCACTCATCGCTGGCTCTTATTCTGATGAGGTGATATGCTCCACATAAATCCAATTTTGTGTAGATCATGGAACCTTTAACAACCTCCAGAATGTCAGGTATAAGGGGCATGGGTATCTGTCCGGAATGGTAATCTGGTTGAAACCACAGAGGTCTATACAAGTGCGAAGTTCCATAGTATTTTTCTTGGGGGTAAAAAATAGGGAAGCCCCCGCTGGAGATGAGGATTCAGTAATGAATCCATTCCTTAGATTGGTTTGACGATATTCCTTCAGGACCCCCTCCTCCTTGGCCGACAAGATGTGCATCCTGCCAAAGGGAATAGGCTGATCCGGTACCAAATCTATGGCACAGTCGTCTCTGTGATGAGGCGGGAGCTCTGAATATTCTGCTACCGAGAAAACCCCCTGATGTTGGACGTATTGAGCGGGTATGTCCTGTATGAGATTAAGAACTACTGTGTCTGATGTTGTGATGTCATGTGGGGATGGGGCATGAAAACCTACTGCACCTTGAGAGAGACAGTGTTTTAAACAATATTCCGAGCCTAAAAAGAAAGTTGCAGCTGACCAATTGATGAATGGGTTGTGTTCCCTTAACCACGGTAGCCCTAAAATAACCGGGTAATGGGCAGAGTCCATGGTATCCAAAAGGATTTCCTCTGTATGAGAAGACATAGTCGGGAGAATGGGAGATGTGTTCTTAAATATAGGGACAGATGTCAGAGGACTGCCGTCAACACTTTCCACGGGTATTGAAATTGCCTTAAAGGTACAGGGGATGCCCTGCATGTGTGTCCATTTTGTTGTCAATAGAATTGCCTGCGGCCTGCTGTCTATGAGAGCTGGTACTTCTGTGGTTTGTGTCTTTCCCCAGGAAAATGTTACCAAGACTACGACCATCAAAGTGTCTGTAAGTTCTGCACAATGTGATGCTATCTTGCCTGGTGGGGAACTTTCTCTTTCCACCCGAACCGTGGTTCCCACTACGGTCAGACATTGTAGGTTCCCGATTCTCTCAGAGGAGCCACTGGACAGTCACGGACCAAGTGATCACTAAGCCCCGCAATACATACAGAGGCCTAAATTCCTCCTGCCTGCACATTCCTCGGGAGATAAGGGACCCGTGCCACTCCCAACTCCATGGGCTCCTCGGGTGGAAGAGCCTTTCCTAGGACTTGGGGTTTTGTTGAATGTGAAGCAGGGTCTGGAAAATGTCTTTTGGCCTGTTCTTTCGCTTTTCTGCTTGCCTTTCATGCAGCCGGTAGTCCAGCTGCATGACAAGCAAAATAATTTCGGCTACATTGGGAGGTCTGGGAACTCGAGAGACCCCATCTTTTAGATCCTCATTAAGGCCTCGGCGGAATAGTGTTACCAAAGCATCATCTGGCCAGGAGGTATCAGTTGCTAATTGTTTTTTTTTAATAACACATTTTATTCTTTTATCATTTTAACATCACAAAACATACACTCTTCATATTAACATTCAACCTACAATGACCAATTAAACAGTTCTTGGTTAAACGAATAAAGAACAAGGAAAGCAAAAGAAGAAAAGAAAAAGAGAGAAAAGGGTCTTACAATGTCCATTGTATCTCACGCTATATGTCAAATTAGTTTGCTTTTGTACACTGTGTTTCATCATCCATTGTACAGATTGGTACAATCATTGAGCTTCCTCCCATCTATTCCATATTTTGTCTGCTTTTGTCGGACACCCCCGGGCTGTATAGACTCTTCGTTCCAAATGCAATGCATATGATGACGTCCGTCACCCATTGTTCGTACTGCAGTGTCGTTTCCGAGCCCCACAATTGTGCGATGTTCCTTTTAATTATTGGCGAGGTTGCCTACAAGAGCAACATCTCGTATTTGGATGCTTCTCCCTCCTCCTCCACCCCAAGCAGGAACAGCTTTGGGTCCCTGTGAATCGTTCTCCCCAGTACCCGTGAAAGTTAATCGCAACATTTTTACCAGTACTGTTGTATGCAGCTGCAGTCCCACAGTATGTGGAAGAAGGTTCCCTCCTCCCTCTTGCACCGTAGACAGTGTGGGTCAGTTGTTTACCCCCAGCAATATAGCATCACCCTTGGGTAGTAGATCCTGTGCAGTATTTTAAGCTGAATAAGCCTAAGTCTGGCTGAAATGGCTACCTCCCGAGGGTACATGAGGGCCCGCACCCAGTCTTCCGGTTGTACAAACCCTATATCTCTATCCCATTTGCTTTTTAGGCTGGTTAATTCGGTGGTGGCAAAGGAGGTAATTACATTGTACATGGTAGATGTGACTTTAGTCTCGATATTTGCCTGGACTATCTTTCTTTCGAGGGTAGTGCTTTCGACCATGTCTTCCAGTGCTGGAGGTGGGCTTGTAGAGCATGTTGCATCTGCGTATAATGGAAACGTTCAGTGCTTGGGAGGTGAAATCGGGATTCCAGGGATTCAAAGGATACCAATTTGCCCCCCTCGATGATATCGCCCACTGTTCTAATTCCGTGTTGTAGCCAAATACGCCACCTCAGAAGCTTATTTACCTCAGGTAGGTTCCTGTTGTTCCACAGTGGTTGTAGTGGGGTGAAATTCCCATCGCATCACATGAATCTGTGTGTGTCTTTCCAAACTCGGGCGATGTGTGATAGCATAGACTGGGGGGTTGAGTTACATATCGTCCTGTAAAGAAGTTCAGTTTGAGGTCTATCGCGTCCTCCGGTGCTCCCCAGTCTATTGTGTGGCAATGTGGTGTCCCCGTGCAGTAAGTCATTGACCACTGCCATTTGGCTAGCCCAATAGTAGGACTGTAGGCGAGGGAGCCCTATTCCCCCCTCCCAGATGGAACACTGAAGAGTGCCCAACGCAATGCGCGGGTGTCCGTTGTTCCAGAGGAGTTTCCTTAGTGCGTTGTCTATCTTTTTTAATTCATTCACTGGGATGTGTAGTGGGGCGTTTTGCAATATGTATAGGAAGTGTGGGAGAGCCAACATTTTGAATAGTGCTGCCCTCCCTAGTAGGGTCAGAGGGAGAGAGACCCAGTGCCGGATATTTTCCGTGAACCTGGTTGTTATCGGGTAGAGATTATTGGCCACATAATTGTTCAAGTTATTAGTGATTTGTATGCCAATGTATTTAAACTGCTCTGTTACTATGCGAAAGGGACAGCTAACTGGTGGTATGAAAGTTGTGTTGCCTATTGGGAACAGCATTGATTTGGGCCAGTTTACATTTAGTCCACTGAAAGCACCGTAGCTGTCTAGTATGCCTACAATTGTGGAACAGGAGTGGTGCAGATCTTTTAAGTAGAGGAGCAGGTCATCCGCATACAGGGAGACTCTGTCCTCCCGCCCGTCTTCCCAATGAATACCGCTAAAAGCCGGCGACGTTCTCAATATCACCGCCAGTGGTTCCATAGCCAGTGCAAATATCATGGAGCATAGGGGGCACCCCTGCCTGGTTCCCTTCCCTAGCTTAAAATTTTTCGATGGCCACCCATTCACTCGCATTTGTGCCTCAGGGGATTTGTATAGGAGTTGTACCCAGCTCAGGAATTGCGGATCAAACCCCATCCAACGCATTATTTCCCAGATTGCCTCCCAGTACACTGTGTCAAAGGCCTTTTCAAAGTCAATTGCCAGTACAGCCAGGGGGCCTTGAATGGTGGATACATTTTCTATTACCGTGTGCAGCCTGTGAATGTTCATGCGGGTTGACTGTTTTGGCATGAATCCGCACTGGTCGGGGTGAATTAGTGTTGTGATGACATGTTGTAGGCGGTTGGCCAGTACTTTTGCTAGTATCTTGGTCTCACTGTTAATAAGTGAGATTGGTCTGTATGAGCTGCAAAGGTCTGGCGGCTTGTCTGCTTTGGGGATCACTATTATCGTGGCTTTCCGGAGGTCTGCCGGTAGGCATCCCTGCTCCTTAGACTGTAGGAACAATCGCAGTAGGTGGGGGGCAATCTCGTTCATATCCAGTTTGCGCCACATCTCAATCGGGAAGCCATTTGGCCCTGGTGTCTTACCCGTCTGGAGTTCTGACATAGCCGTTATCAGTTCATCCTCTGCAATATCTCTCTCAAGCAGGGCCTGTTGATTTGTGTTGAGAATGGGAAGGGCTATATCGTTTAGTACCGCATTATCGATAGGTGACATGGGTGGTCTGTATAGCTCTGCATAGTAAGATGCAAAGCCCTCTGCTATGTCTCGGTCAGTCAGTAGTGGGTCTGACCCCTCTGGCCTTATCGCTCTAACCTGGCCACTGCCCATTTTGCGCTTTTCTAACCATGCCAGCATTTTGCTGGCCTTATCGCCAGTCTTATATATTCTGGCTCTCATTGTCCTATGTGCCTGCTTGGCACTATCCAGTGCAACGTTCTGTAAATGTTTTTGAGCTAGCGTCAATGCTCGATTTGTTTCAGGTTGGTCTAGTTGTAGGTGGTTTAGTTCGGCCTGGGTCACTTGCTGTTCGGCTTCTGCTAGTTCCTGTTGGTGTTTCTTTTTGTGAGCAGCAGACTATGACAAAATCTCACCCCTCAGTACCGGTTTGAGTGCCTCCCACAGGATCCCTGGGTCATCTATCGATCCCGTGTTTATCTCAAAGTATTGCTCCAGAAGATTTGGGAAGCCTAAGTAGTAGTTATTCAACCGCCAGGAGGGGGGTGGACGTGGTCTAGTTGTGTTGAGCTCAATCAGCAGGGGGGAGTGATCTGATATACCACGCGGCAATAGAGTTGCCGCAGAGGCCCTGTGGATATCTGGTCCCGGCAGAAAGAAGTAGTCTGTTCGCGATAAAGAGGCGTGTACCCCTGAGTGGAAAGAGTATTCTCTCACATCCGGGTGCAAGTCGCACCACACATCCCGCAGTCCCATTGCTGTGGCAAACACTGCTAGTTTAGTTCGGACAGAGGGGTTTCTTCCTCTTAGGTGTGAGCGATCCATCCCCACCTCCATGACTTCAGTGAAGTCGCCCCCGATTATCATTAGATCTGAATTGTCTCCAGAGATCAGAGGTGTAATGTCATGTATCAGTGCGGTGATCAGTGTTGGCGGCAAGTAGAACCCCAGCAGCCCTATTGTCTGGTTCCAGAGTGTTCCTGTGATGAATGCGTATCTGCCACCGGCAAAGCGTTCTGGATTTGATCTCTGGACCCTTTTCTTAATAAAGCTAACGTTAAACAAACTTCCCATCCCCCACCCTATACTCCTTCCGACTCGAAGCATCTGTCGCCCGAACAATCAACAACAAACCTCAACTAACGGCAGCTGAATAAAACAGCTAACAAATAGACTATTTGGGGTTATTCCCCTGTGTATGAGTTCCTGACATACCCCAGTGCGATTACACAGGGTGGCATTCCAGGGGAAGGGGGGGACTTCCGTCTGGGCTAGCCGTTTGGCTGTGTGTCTCTTCGTGGCTATTCTGATTGTGTGTTCAGCACTGTGTTGGTGTACAATACCTTAAATCCCATTCAGTAGGGTCTCGAAGGTTTCTGTTCGCACATGTTTCAGGTGTCAGTGCTCTCATTCCTGCAACTGTGGAGCGTTTCCTGGTACTGGTGGTTGTTGGACTGGAGGTTCAGGTCCCGGCCGGACTCACGGTGTTCCGTGTCTGTTGCCCCTTGTCACCATCCAATCCCCCTCGATGTGTTGTTCTGCCCACTTCCACGCTTCTTTGGGGTCAGTGAAGTGGACCGTTGTGCCCTTATGGTATATTTTAAGTTGGGCAGGGAACATTAGGCCGTATTTCACCTTCAGGGATTGCAGTTGTTTTTTGAGTTGGTCAAACGATTGTCTGGCTTTCTGCACTTCCCTGGTGTAGTCTGGAAAAAATGCTATTTTGGATCCGTTGTAGGTGAGAGTGCCCTTCGCCCTTGCGGTCTGGAGCAGTGCATCGCCGTCTCGATAATTCAATAGTTTGGGGATCACTGTGCGTGGTGGGGCGCCTGGTAGTGGGCGGCCCGTCGGTACGCGGTGGGCTCGTTCAAAGGAAAAGAAGTTGGAAAACGTTTTTGCTTCGAACATGTCTGTGAGCCACTGCTCCAGAAATAGCTCCATGTGTGGGCCCTCTGCTTTCTCCAGCAATCCCAGGATCCTAACGTTGTTGCGTCTGGATCTCCCCTCACTCTCATCTACTCGCTCCTCCATAGTTTTCAAGCCTGTCGTGACTCTGGCCAGTTGTTGTTCTATGTTCCTTATTCAGTCCTCCGCACCAGATATGCGTTGCTCTGGCTCTCCGGTGCGCAATGTCAGCTTCTGGAGATCGTGTCTCAGGAGGGAAACGTCTATGCAGTTCCGTCCATTTTCTGCTCCATGGAGGCGCGCGAGTCAGCTATGGCCGCCATGATGTCTTTTAGCAATATTGTGCCCTCTATTCCCACCATGGTGTCTGGTTGATCTTGCTCCGGCTGGCCATTTATTGTCGGCGTGGTAAATTGATCTATCCTGCTCTGGGAGATCAGTTTTTTTGATTTGTCCTTGCCCATGGTGGGTGCCGATGATTGGGTGTCTCCGTCTGGGCTGTCATGTTGTTTCTGGGGTTGGAAGCTCTCTTAACTGCTCTCCGGATTTGTTCCGTCTCCTCCAGGCTTTTGTGTGCGGGGGCCCGGTAGGCGCCGAGGGGCCCCCAAGGGTCTGCAGTCGCCGCCGATCAGTGAGGTTCCCTCGCGGGTATAGGTGGCGTACGTTCTCCGGGGAACCCCTCTAGTTTCTGGCTTCCCCCATTGACCGTGGTTCTGGCAGCGGGCGATCCTCAGGACTCCACCCGGCACAGCTCTCCCCCGGCTCTCGGTGCGACAGCCTTAATGCGCGCCGAAGGCTGACTCCCCTCGCTTGCGCGTAGCGGGCTGTTTTCATTTGTTTGCAACAGTATCCGGTGGGTTTCCCGCCTGCTTCGCACCACCAGCCAGAGATCCTCTGCAGCCCACACGGAGGCCGCCGTCCGACAGTCTCGCTGTTTTGGCCGGATGCGGCCGACGGATCGTTCGCTCTGCGGTCCGGGCAGCCAGTCTCAGGTCCCTCTTAGTGCAACACTCCATTGCCCGGCTTCACTCTGACCAGCGCGGCAATTTTGTTTGTGCGATTCCGCGGTCACGCTGTTTTCTTTCCGCAGCTCTGAACTCACTCAGGCAGGTGTGTTTTGGGCTGGAATTTCATCCGCTCGCGCCCAAGGTGTTTATCTTCTGGAGGATATGCGTATTTTGAAGATTTGCCACTCGTAGCATGCTGTTTGCTCAGGATGTTTGCTGTGGCCGCAGGAGCTCCAGGGACTCACGTCCTCGTTGCTCTGCTGCTGGCCATGCCCCATTAGTAGCTAATTGTTGAAACCGAGTGATATACGTCAAAATGTCCTGAGAACCCTGTTGGTAGTCTAATACTGCTCCTGAGCAGCCACAGTGATTTCTTGCCTACTGAACATGGTCCAAAGGCTATTGGTAAATGCAGGGAAACAGTCCAATATTGGGTTATTTGTGGTGACTAGAGGAATAGCCCAAGCCAGAGCAGGGCCTGTTAGGTGAGGAATCATATGCCCAACTCTGTCCTTGTCTGTTGGAAAAAAGGCGGCATTGAAAGTAAACTGGATCGTGCAGGACTCGATAAATTCCTTAAGCCTGTGGTGTTCCCGTCAAACCTGCCACAGGGTAGGGGCCCAGGTGGTATTTCCGAGCTATCTGGGGATTAGACCATCTGTTGGCCCAATGCCATATTCTCCTGTTCGAGGGCTTGGACTTCGGAAGTTAAGGATTGGACTGCAGCCATCACTTGCTGTATCTGGTCCATGGTGGAGGGCAATAAACCCTATGCAAGCGTAACGAGGGTTGGCTTGGGAGGCCGTCAGCGCTGTCTTTATCCTGAATGCTCAAGGGCTTGTAACACTCAGCTCGGACGGTGAAATGACTTCGGAGGATTACTGTCAGGAGAGAGAATGCCAAAGGGTTAACGACCGGCTCATGTGTCAGGTAACCTAGGTAACGGGGAAGCAGATTCCTACCCAGAACTAGAGTCTCTGTCGGGAGTTGCTGGTGAGAACGCGGGCCGTGCGAAATGACAGACTGGATCTAGAATAGAAAAAGGAATTTGTAGGAATACGAGGCTGAAGGAAAGGAGAGTTGAATGCCTAGAAACAAACTCATGAAGTGCCTGCTAATGGGAGTAGCTACGCAAAGTGCTCCTGGCTCTGTTTGAGTCCTGGCTGCTCCGGGGGGGGGGTCCGATGCACACAGTGAGCCTGGGAAACTGGACTGAGTCTCACACCACCGGCCGCCATCTTGGGGGAAAAATGGAATAGCACAGCAACATCCCTCCAGCGTTGCCATAGTGACCATCGGCGGCCGTGTCCCATGCCAATATGACAATGGATATCCGAAATGACAGCTTTGTAAAATGACTCAATTACACTTGCTGTGCTAGATTGCGCAGTGAATTTGGATTTCCTTTTCAATTCTTGCATCGCAAGATTCCTTGGATGCAGCCACAAATCCTCACACATTTCTTTCTTGGTTTTATTGGGATCATCCCCTAGTGATGATAGAAGGTGTGTGTTCTCAATATCCGCACATATATAGTATATGCCATCTTCTGTATCTGCAATAAGGCGTATATTGGCAGTACCATACGAGAATTGCGAATATGGATTAGAGAACATTTTTCCAGCCTCAATAATTAAGATCCAAGATTACCTTTGGCCAATCACTGGCAGGAGAACCACCAGATGGATAATAAGCGGACATCCGATTCATTGGATTACAGAACGCTTCCTGCGGCAAAAGAGTTGAGATTTGGAGCTGCGTCTAAGACAACTGGAAACAAAATGAACATGCAAATGTCGATGCACAAAACCAGGCCTTAATAAAGACCATGAAATGAATGTATTTCTATAACTATTTTATTATATCTGTTTCTGTACCTACTTCTCTGGCTTATTATAATCACTACTCCTAGAATAAAATGTCTATAAAAAATTGGGTGCGCACATGGAAATCTCGACCCATTTTGGGATCACCAACAGGTTATCTGATCAACAAGGTTATACTAGGAGTTTTACTTTTAACATAAGTGATCGACTAACTCATTGCTGCCACTGAATCTCTGTGGGTTTATGAGTAACAAGGGTTCGGCAAATAACGTAAGACTGCTTACAAATATAACCTAGCTTGTCTAATGAAGTACATAGTGAAGTTGATTTAATATGTATAATCAAAGACACAGCCGATATTAATTTGACCGTGCCATTTGAAGCAAAGTATTCCCTCTACGGTTCATGTTTTTTGTCTTTTGTTTTTTGTTGTACTACCAATGCTGTAACATTAGTTACTACATTATTACTACCAATGCTGTAACATAATTGATGTTAATATCTCTATAGAACTTGATAGGCAAGGGTGCCCGAAAGCCGGATCAGCATTGCTTGCCAACGTATCTTAGTTAATGAAACAGGCTCTACATTATTGTACATTATGGTGTGTATTATCCAACTCAGAGTTAGAGGCTCGTTACTTGTACGGGTCAAGCCGGTTCAAGCAACCCAAAATAATCTGGCATAATACCTATCTGCAGAGAAATCCATGTTGCACTTCATGCGCGTGAACATCATCCAATCAAAGGCAAATTATCATTAGAGCAATTACTATAGTGTCAGAATATCAAACACGGTTGTTAAACAGGTATCTATTTTTCAGGTTTTCATGGTGTAAACCTCATTTCCGGTTGACGTTTAAACCAGTGAAGGGATTTCTCAGATGTCTAACGCGCTTGCGTGGTTGATTTGCATGGAATGAACCAATTGTATATACAACACATCAAGTGGGCATCATTTCTTTCGCCACTGGCTTAGATTCCAAGCCTACTGTTGATAATACTAAGTAGCGAGCAAATGGTTAATTTTTAGAATGTAACTTCTAAGACACTGCTCTCCCACCACATCCCCCGCACATATATACTTTTTCGCATGGCAGTTTCCTATTTCAGGAAATTCGCAAATACGGCACTGCAGAATATCATAATAGCATAATATGTTAGTCAATTGTCAAACCGTATTTGCCGAATATGGGGGAGTTTAGTTGGTCCATTGTAAGTGAGAAAGAACAAGATACATTAACATGATATCACTGTAGCTATTTAAAGGAGTGCCAATCCAGTACAGATGCCAGATGTGGGCTGGGGCTTCCACTGTGAAGGCAACCAACCAGGACTTTGTCTCTGGGAAATGTTTCAGGTAAGCTATTTCGCAAGGAACAAACTCATGCGTTCCGGTTTTGCAAAATGGGATGCTAAACCTGTATTGGTTACATACTGGGCAAGCAGCAGCATTTATAGCAAATCGCCGTGCATTGATACAGTGGACTCAACGGGTGTGTATTACATATATTTTTGCAGCTTATGCAGTGAGGGAATGAGTGTATTTCACCTGATCTCCTAGGGACATACAATCAGAGATACAATATGAGATACATTTCGACAACTTGATGATCACAGCACTTGGAACCGCACTGGCACATCGAAGTTGGACGCTCAGACATATGGGTTAAATACAGGGTGAGTAATTAAAGCATTTACTTTGAGTTAACATTATTAAGATACCGCTGTCACTATGCAAGCCTAGCAAAGGGGGGAAGTCATGACATGCATTCCCATCTCTGTACCTTTGCAGCCTTTGAGAATTGAGTATCCACTACTATTCATCCTTTAATCACGCAGAGAGGACTATAAATAGAGCATTAAGTAAGTAGCCAATCAGACTGCCTAATTGAACGAGGTGTAACTCTTAATAGTCAATCAGACTGCCTAATTGATTAATGTGTAATTCTTAATATGCTAATTGAGTATCCTGCTTTCGAGTAAGCTGGTTTTTCAAGGGGCTAGTCAATTTGCAATATTGGTTTCAGACATAGGTCCATCATCACAACATGTGACGCTTAGAATTTTTATAGACATTGTGGTATGATTAATGGTCTTACTTATGGAACGTGGGTCTTGAGTACGAAATTAGGATTGTTTATATTACCGATTTGTGATCAAATATAGATGGAGGACATTCCAATATTTGTATAAAGGTCCACTTAGAGGGTTCAGCCCATAATATAGATGTTGTGTTATTAGGAATGCAAAGAAATATAATGAATGTACAGTGAAATTTAGTGTTCGTGAGCTAACACATCTTTTCATTTTTTTATTTTTTTTCTCTCCTTCCTTCCCCTGTGCCCCCTGCTCCATTTCTTTTCATTTTTGCTTATTTTGTCCAAATTCTAATTTTTCCATGCAACCTAAATACCTGTACTCCTATGGAATTACCTGTACACCTAATTTCTTGTCTCCTATGATGCCGATGCAAATCGAATTTTGTAAAATGTCTTACAATGCTAATTATCGTTTTTTTTAAATATCTAACATTATTTGATGACAACATTTGGTCACTGCTTGATGTATATATATATATATATATATATATATATATATATATATATATATATATATATATACATATATATATATGTATATATATATATATATATATATATATATATATTGTTTTCATCATTTTCATCCTGATTGTCCATTCTAACAGTATCTGTTTTGCCTTGAAAAGACCTAATTGGTTGAAAGACATGTTAATTGGTTGAAATACGTGTTGGCAAATGTTAGGCAAACGTTAGGCAATCATAAGCCAACATTAGGCAAATCTTTAGTGTGAACAATAAAACATGTTGACATACGGCAAAAGTTGACATATTGAGTCTTTAAAGTTTTTTGCCATACATTTACTATTCTGAAACAAGCGTATATATGAAACTGGCACGCTTCTTGGTTATCTTGATATACCACCATATCTGTCCTCATTCATCCAACTCTCCTTACCTTCTTATAATCTCTGCTCTTCCTCCTGGACTACCCGTGGGACCTTACACTCCCTGTGCTTCCTTTTGCCCACGCTCTTTCTCACTTCTTGCTCCACTTGCATAGTATTTCTTCCCCGGACATCTGAGAAACAGTCCACACCAATTTGTTCAAAGCCAAATTGATAGCCTACCTCCTCGCCGCCAAGTTATAATAATTGTATATACAAATGTTCAATGTAAAGCGTTTTGGATAAAAGCGCATATAAAGAACAAGTCATTGTTATTGAGCTATTATTATTATCCTCTCAACCTAACTCTTATCTGTCTTAACACTAACATTTTTCCCCTCGCCTCTAACCTGCCTCTGTCCCTCATTTTCTCTGCCCACACTATAACACTTCTTCCATCATGGTCACATCTGTAACAAAGCTGGCCGTACCACCTACCTGCACTTAAAATATATAATGTTGATTTTCCTTACTCTATGTAATTCCACACAAGTATTGTCCCTGGCGACATTTCCATTTACTCCCCACCCCTACCTGGTCAGAATATAACTTAAACTCACCCCACTGTACATAGCTCACTGCTTCTAATATCTTATCTATTGTCCATTCTTTTGCGATCAAAAGAGCATCGTTCTTCCATGTATATACAATATAAATGAATAAATAAAAGTAAAATAAATAAAAAAGAATAAAATGATATTACATATAAATACAGACACCTTTTCTACAGAAAAGAAGATGCCACCTGCATGCTGTTGTCTCACGTATGTTTACATTTACAGTCCACACAAACAGCCATATCTACAAAAAACAACATTATCCTACAGAAAAGAATAAAATATTCTCCATTGCAACCATACAAATTGACATTTGTTGTGTGATTCAAAAAGACAAAACCATTCTTAGAAAACAGTTTGAAACAAAACAGTTACTTACATTTCTCTGAAACCAAGTGTTGACATCAGAGAAAAATATTGGCTTTGTTTATGACATTCTTGTAGGACTGATTTAATCGTAAAATGTTGGACACTATGTGTAGCACTCTACTTGTTTCTAGCTTGGGAATAGGTACAACAATGTTTTCTGGGGTAGACTTGATTAGTATTGATTAGTACGGCTTCAAACACTTGTGTATAGGTGCGTTATAAATGCCATATCATATCATATTATTCTAAAGGCTAGCGTTCAGGAATTCTATGTTCAGAATCCTGGGACAGTAACACCGAACTGCCTCACTATTCAGGGCTACCCTCTCAACACACGGTTCAATATGTTCATTAAGAAATAGATTCCAATTCGTTTATTGACTGTTGCAGGTGCCAACCACAATGGCTTATCACTCCAAATTTCAATTTGGAAGTCTAAAGCCTCCAGAGATCCCAAATAGCTGTAGAAAAAAATCCTGTTTAAGGTGAAACTACCCGATATTTCAATTTTAATTATCAATCACAAAGCACATACACCTTGTACTATATTTTTGCTTTGAGTAACATAGCTTTAAACAGAATCCGCCTCCAAAACCTTTAATTACTATCTGGAATTGAATTAATTCTTGGGACCTTCATTTAAATGCGCAGGTATTATTGTACTCATTTCTGGTTTGTTGTTCAAAGGTCCAGGGCAGGAAGGGACATCAACCAGCTCTAAGCAACTCTGCCAGGCAAGACCTTCCTTGCAATCTGTCCACCTACCCACCAAATCCATCTCAACGTTTCTGTTTCTGTCTTGACAAATGCTTCTGCATGCAGTTCCATCTGGAAAAGACCTTCTTAAGGATATTTTACATCAGCAACATCCAGGTGAAGTCCAAATCAGCTTTTCTCATACTGGACAGACTCACTTCCATCTCTGATGTCCCAAAACATACCTCTCTCCCAAAGTGTTTGAGTTTAAATAGTTAGCATACTCCGACCATCAGCATAATTCTACAGAACAATTTTAGATTGGACACAACATGTAACAGGTTTACTTCATTTACTCCCCCCTCCCGAGTCCTTTGTGCTTCCATTGGTCCAATGTATTTTATTATGTCATAGGGATGTATTAGCTGTAAATTAGCCCTCCCCTCAGGAATTATGATCAAATTAGACTGAAATATGTATTTCCTTGATAACTCCCGGTACAGGTCTATAAAATGAATAAGAATTATCTATCCAGGGACCTCATATATATATTTGTGGCTGCATGCTTGCCAGAGTTATTAAAATATTCAAGTTTATTAATAATTCCTACATTTTAATGTACTTATTGTATATACATGTTGTTCTGTCTGTCGACCCAAATTCAAATCTATTTTTACTTTTCAAAGCAGACAAATGGTTCCAAAGTTTTAGTCGAACATTTATGAATAACTTGTCACTTTCAAATACATTATTTGGTGTAGCTGTTACTGTAAAATGTAGTTTGAATTCTGTGTGTACGTGGCCTAGTATCAGAGTTGTCTGGTTTTATGAACAAAAGGCCCTCTTAATAGGCTTCTCAATGGAATAGACACACATATACATGAGGCCTTATTGCTCTGCCAGGTCTGTGGTCAGTGGGCCTCATTACGAGGTCAGTGGTAAAACCAGCCGGAAGGCTGCAGCCTACCGCTGACCCGTAACACTGTTTCTGCCACCTGATATCCTGGTCTTACCGGGATATCATGAGCAGCGGCAGAACAGTAAATCCTCATTCTTCATGGGAAAACTGAAGCACTGGCACGTTGCTAACGGTGCCGGTACTTCAGTGAAAACTCTGCCGGTAGGGGCCTGAACTCACGGCAGGTCAGGCTTGCTGGGATTTCCGTGGCCCCTACTGGTAGACCCGTAGTTTGGCAGTCCAGAAAGGGTGCCGGTACATTGCTACAGGCACCCTTATTTCCAGACCGCCAAACTTGTAATGACTCCTATTGTCTGAGGCCTTTGCTATTAAGAATACCTTTTACTGATCCCCTAGACCTTCATATCCTCTTAAAAAAAGGGGCCTGGGAACCCTTGATTTGGAATTAATTTCACATATTTTTCTTGTATTTACATGCAAACCTTTGTCTGGGGTACACACAGCTGCGTCCATTAAACTCCATTAAACTCTTAAATGTGTGGGTCAAGCGATGGATAATGGGGCCTATTTCTGTTTAGAAAGCTGAGTTCACAGCTTAGACTCTTAGTACTGTGACAAATCAAGGGTATTCGTCCCTTCTCCCCTTTGAGGTTATGGAGTTGAGCATGCTCCGCAAGACCCTCGCTAGGGTTCTGGGCAGGTGGGACCTCACTGGAAGTGATTCCCCCTTAGGGGACAAGGACTCCCGTTCCTGTGAGGAACTCCCTGCATCAACCACACTATCAGCCTATATGGAACTGCCTACTGGGAAGAAGAATGCAACATCTGTATATTTGGCTGCAGGCGAGGCTGAAGCAAAACTAACAGAGAGAGTTAAAGACGGTGCATCTTTAAGAGTCTTGCATGTAGGGGAAGTCACCTGACGTGATCGCACCAAGAAGGGGCAGAGTCTAGACAAGCTGTGTAGCCTGAGACTTTTGAAACAGAGAGGATTGGCAAAGTGAGACGCTAGGAAACCAGTGAGCAAGACAACAGGGAAACCTCTTTCCAGAATCGAATCGTGGTGGGCAGAGGGCCTGCGATGAGACCATCACTGCTGGGAGCGAGCAGAGCAGCAGCAGAGCGAGCAGAGCCCCATGCCGTCTGTATCCATAGTAATCAGCACCCCGAGGGGAAGCTGAGAATGGGTCACTGACGAAAACCGAGAGACAAGAAACCGTTTATGGAGAAGACTAGCCAAGCAAAAGCTGACCCCTGCAAGGTTCCCATACTCACCTCAAGGTACTGAGGAACACAGGAAAAGCCAGAGGCAGCTGGGGAAGGAGAATATGAAGAGTACAACTCATCCCAGGTATAAAGCCAAGAGGAACGCAGTTGTTGAATTGACAATGTGAAAGGTGTTTACAACCAATAACTAGCAAACCTGTGAGGAGAATAACGTGCATGAAGAGTGTAACTCATTCTAGTCCCAAAGAAGAGACACTAGGACTAATACTATGCAACTGTAAGGGTATGCCTGGCCTTTGTGGGTGCATGTGAAGTGTGGATATGTGACATTACGTGAACCCTAATCGCGGGGCTGCTGTCTGCTATATTTTTTTACCTCATTGTTAAAACATTACTTTTAATAGCATTGTTGTTGCTTCACATCTCCAACTCATACTGAGCTTATATGTTTCAAACGCACGCCCCATAAAATATGAACTTCTGTTCCAAAATGTTCTTAACACTTCCTAATGTTGAGAGGACATCACTTTTCAAGTTTCAGTTTGAAAGAGAGAGACCTTAAATTGAGAATGTAAACTTTGCCCAAAAACTGAAGCAATTCTGTTGCAAGTAAATGCTTGCTAGGAGGTAAACACGACTATTCGACAGATTAAGAAGGGAATGACACCATCATTCTCTTTTTAAATACAGCAGAGTTGTAAATAGAGGCGTTAAAGCAAGGCGTTCTGCTTTAATGCCCCCATATGAATCAACCACACACTACTAACTACTAATCACCCCTGCTCCTCTCCTGCATACCTCCCATGTACCACACATGCCCCTATGGACTAGCCTTACTACACACAAACACACAAGCCACATACCTGCCACACGAACAAACTGCCGCAAATAACAAACAACCCAGACACTGGGCGTTTCCCTTCAGTCACAATAACCCCAGTGCACACAATCAAAGCACAGTCAGAAAGCAGACAAGCACAGGCGCCATTTTCTCCTAAATCTACAATGACCAACAGAAGAGCTCAACTCTATCCTATCCCTCTTCCCTCAGTAACCAACCCCACTCTTTTACAGAGTCACGTGAGCGCCTGGAGACTATGCAAATGGTAGCAGTGCTCCATTCTCCATAAATCTCTGAAATGTTTTCGTTAAAATCAAATAGAACCGTGTACATCAACATTACATATCACACCCGCCTCATTTTCCAGCACTGATAAGATGGAGGAGATGGAGGGGGGCACAGAGCAGAGATTAGATCTCTGCTGTGCATTCCTTCGCCATCTCATTAGTGCCTTTCTTTGTACGCCTGCTTGAGATTTTCAGACAGGTGTTCACCAAATGGATTCCTATGGAATTTGGCTTTGCACCTGGTCAAGACCGGCAGATCCTTTAGGAATTCATTGTAAATGCTGCCTGCAAAGTGTATTTGCAGGCAGTGTTTACCTTTCCACCTGAGTGGAAACATGAAAGAGTAAAAAGGAGTTCGCTTCACTTTTACTCTTTCCATGTCCACTCCGTCTAGTGTTAATATCAAAGGGCTCCTGGTGAAAGCAACCCTATTCTGCCCAGGAAGGCTAAAGTAACTAAAACAAAAGTGAAAGGGTTGGAAAGAACAATCTTATTATGTATCCTCCTCCCTTCTGTTTCTCTTTCCCAAAACCGCACATCTAAGAGTATGAAATCACACTCAAAAGGTTCCAAAAAAGTTTTTATATTTGGAATAGTTTTTAAATATCTATTTTTACATATTGAACATCATATTAAAGACAAAACACAAGTGCAAACAAGAATTGCATGATCAGAACAATGTATTAACAGGATAATGTTGTTTAACAAAGTAGTTATTGCAGTTACTACTGTCGCTACAGCACGTAGAACGACAGGCGTCAAACACAGAGTGATCAAATGAATTAGAACAAATGAATCGTACATATCTCAGAAAAAACACAAAACAATTGACAGTGATGGTGTTGTGTTTTGGTGAAAAGCGTCTACACCAGGTGTTTCAGCCCTATAATGGAGCTAGGTGAGCCATTTCTTCCTAGGGCCTTCATCAGGACGGAGGGAATATTGTGTGATCAAGATGTTCTGGGAGTGCTATGGGGAGGATAGTCTAAGCACAGGAAAAGGTAACGTGGGTAACCTATAAATGATAGTAGAGCATCCAAAGATCAGCGCGCTAAGGCATCTGTCTGTATACACATAGTGCCGGGGACAAGCGGTAGAAATCTTTCACAAGCAGCAGTGTGTGCTCGGGGGAACAACCCATCTATTGGGGTCACGGGCGCAGGATCTCAGTCCGTGCTTAACGTGTGTAAGCAATAAGAGGCCAGCTAGTCTAGTACGCGATAGAAGCTTGCGCGCTGCTGCCGACGGACAGGAACCAAGAGAGGCGCCTTCTGCAGTGTCTATCTGCTGAATGCACGCTTTCATGTTGTTTGCACTTGTGTTTTGTCTTTAATATGATGTTCAATATGTAAAAAAAGACATTTTAAAACTATTCCAAATATAAAAACCTTTTTGGAACCTTCATACGCTTAGATGTGCGGTTTTGGGAAAGAGAAACAGAAGGGAGGAGGATACATAATAAGATTGTTCTTTCCAACCCTTTCACTTTTGTTTTAGTCACTCCGTCTAGAGGACATTTAATATTGCATGCAGCATGTAAGTGCTAAGGTTGGAGGACCCTGCATGCAGTTAAAACATGTATTAAAATAAGGCTGCATGTGTGCTAAACCTCCTGTTTGGAAGATGTGCATGATCAACAGGGTGATATGAAGACTCTGTCTGCCGAGTGTGACTCTTCGTAGCCTCCCTTTCCATCCTGTGCGGCTCCACTTGCTGAAGTCGCTGGTGAGCAGAGCTTGCTGCAGGCAGTCACTCATGCCCCTGGATTCTTGCCTAAATATTCATGTGTGCCTAACTTAAGCACAGTGACAAAGTGCTTCTTACTACTGTGATACTTCCAAGGGAGGCCCTCAGAAACGGCCATCGATGAGTTTTCATTAAACTGGAGGGCAGGCGAGTGTGGGCCAGTTTCTTTGGCCAAGTGGTAAATATTTATGGCCATAGTGGGTCAGTTTTATGTAATCAAATATTCTTTAAAATGCACTGTTTGCAAGAAGCCCCGCCCCCCTCTTTCTTGGACACTGTTCGAAGTCTTTTCATGAACAGAACGAATTTGCCATTGCGACTGTCGGCCACCACCATTTCATTTGTGCATGAGTCGATATCTTGTCGGTCCATCCCTGTTGAAAAGGCCTTAAGTTTAATTGTGCTTTTGTTTTTCAGTGGCAGATTTAAGTTATTCGCTGTCACATCTCTCTGGGTGCACATTAACCTACTTGATGGACAAGATGGCTGATGTATATAGATAACTGGACACCAGATATTCTCTCATATGCCAATGTATATTGTGAAAAAGAGCCTCAGCCTCTAGATCTTATCAGGGGGTGCAGATAAGTTTTATAGGGAAAAGCAATGCTGATATAGGAGGAGGAATTTCGGTCCAACCCCGGTGAAGACCATTTCATTGCATGGGGGGACCTGGACAGTTACTTGTTACTTGTGTGGCACCAGTAGAAAGCTCCCCCAAGGACATTAGCTGTGGTACATATAGAAAGTGATTGGCCATTGCCAGATATGCCCTTTGTTTAAGGTCTGACCCACACCTGGCAGGGTTGGACTATGCAAAGAGGACAGAGAGGGCAGTGCAGGACCTGCTGAGCCTTAAATAGAGGGTCATGTCCACAAGCCTTGTGTACTATCTGTTTTTTACATATACTCTTAAAGGATGCGCCAAGCCTTGTAGACTGTATCTGTCTTTATTGCTTAAATCAACATTTCAACCCTTGTGGAGCCCTCCAGCCTCTTTTCCTTTGCAGATGGGGAGCAGGTGCAAGTGGATCTTGGTCACCTGGCCAAGCCCCGCCCACCTGGTGCCTTCCTGGTTGCCGCTCTTTTTCCCCACTTAGCAAGCCCCGCCCACCTGGTGTCTTCCTGGTTGCCACTCTTTTTCCCTACTTAAGGAGCCCTCCAGCCTCTTTTCCTTTGCAGATGGGGAGCAGGTGCAAGTGGATCTAGGTCACCTGGCCTAAGCCCCACCCACTTGGTGCCTTCCTGGTTGATGCTCTTTTTCCCTACTTAAGAACTCCAGCCTCTTTTCCTTTGCAGATGGGGAGCAGGTGCAAGTGGTTCTTGGTCGCCTAGCCTAAGCCCCGCCCACCTGGTGCCTTCCTGGTTGCCGCTCTTTTTCCCCACTTAGCAAGCCGCGCCCACCTGGTGCCTTCCTGGTTGCCGCTCTTTTTCCCTACTTAAGGAGCCCTCCAGCCTCTTTTCCTTTGGAGATGGGGAGCAGGTGCAAGTGGATCTAGGTCACCCTGCCTCTTTCTTCCTGCTCTTAACTCTTAGATTAGGGCGTCTCTCGCTGGGCGTCCGATGCATAGGGCAGTCGAAGAAAAGGGCAGTCGAAGAAAAGAGCAGTCGAAGAAAGGGCAGTCGAAGAAAAGGGCAGTCGAAGAAAAGGGCAATTTCTGTTTGGACCTGTTCGGACCAGGAGGATCCAGAGCTCGGACCAGGAGGATCCAAGGCCTGAACCCATGCTCAGATAGCAGGTAAGCATGCATCAACACGTGTTTACTCCCTTTGTCCCCCCAGGCCATGGTCCCTGCGTGATGTTCCCTTGTGTCACCTCCACTTCTAGCACACAGGTGTTGCCTGTTTTGCTTGATTCTTCTACCCTGCTCTCCCCCACCCCCCTCCAGCCTACTTCTGCAGTAGTCTGTCCTGATACATTCTGGTTTCACCATCACCGTCTTGTGGCCAATGCTGGATTTTACTTTTATGGACTTCATTGATTCACGGTGCGTCACCCTTTCTCATGGTGACCCTGAATCATGCTGCTCCCATCTTCATCTTGTATCCAGGCTTGCAACATTGTATGTGTTACTACTGACGTCTGCAATTGTATTCGCTCTCCCCTCTTGCTTCTCCACTTTTTATGATTGCTTACTCTCTGTTCTCTCCTCCTCTCCCTTTCACTCTTTTCCTGTCTCCTCCTCTCCTCCTCTTACTTTCTTCTATACACTTACTCTATCAGAATTGTCCCTGGAACTAGTATGATAGCAACCTCGTCTGTCTCCTCCCACTCGCCTTACTAGCCCCACCCAGCACCATGGGCGTAGGACATGGGGAGATAGGGGGGCAAATCCTCCCCACAATTTTAAGGGGTGGTACAATGGCATTTACCCCCCCCCCCCCAGTTTCCCCCAGTTTCTTTGTCTCTCTGCTGCACCTGTTTGTGTGTCTGAAGGGTGTCCCTGTGCAGTGATGCGTGCAAACTTCACACTCTGAAGTTTGCATGCAGTTCAGACACTGGTGTAACAGGGGCCCCTGCAGTGCGGGGGCCCCCGCTAGCACATGTCCTGGGAGATGTCCCCCCTGGAGAAAAAAATGAAAAAAATATATATGTTCACGTTTTTAAAAAATGTTTCTTTTTGTAGTCACTCTGCATTCATAAAGAAATAATTTCTGTAATAGAAATAATTTCTTTATGAAGACAAAGTGACTACAAAAAGAAACTTTCTTTTTGAAGTCTGAGGGCTCTCCCCACCACATGACATGGAAGACCCCAGGCTGGAGGCCTCCATGTCATGGGGTGGGGGAGCCCTATGACTTCAAAATGAAATGATTTCCGTTATGGATCAGTCCTTAATGGAAATAATTTCTTTATGAAGTCAGAGTGACTTCAAAAAGAAACAATTTCTTTTTGAAGTAATAGGGCTCCCTTTAACCCCATAGCGTGTGTGTGTCTGAGTGTATTATGAAAGGGTGTACACTTAAACGTGTAGGTGGCTGCCTGTGTGAGTGTATGGTGAAAGGGTGCACACAAATGTATGGGTGGCTCGGTGTGCGTGTGTGCATGTACAGTGAAAGGGTGCACACTTAAATGTATGGGTGGCTGCCTGAGTGTGCCTGCATGGTGAAGGGTGCACACTTAAATGTATAGGTGGATGCCTGTGTGGGTGTATGGTGAAAGGGTGCACACTTAAATGTATGGGTGGGTGCCTGGGTGGGTGTGCCTCTATGGTGAAAGGGTACACACTTAAATGTATGGGTGGGTGCCTGGGTGGGTGTGCCTCTATGGTGAAAAGGTGCACACTTAAATGTATGGATGGCTGTCTGGGTGTGCCTGTATGGTGAAAGAGTGCACACTTAAATGTATGGATGGCTGGGTGTGGGTGTGTGTACTTGTGTTCAGGGGTGCAACAAAACCTACATTTCGGGGGGGCTAATCCTTCAAATGTTGGGAGAGGCGCTAACTTCACAGGCGGTGGGGCAGGGGCAAACTTATTTGTGTGGGGGCATCTAACTTCTTTATGCATTTTAATGAGACTATTCTAGTGTAGCTTCAAAGTTACACGCAGTTAACTCTCTCCTTTAAGTCTGAAAGCACCCATTTATGGACTGCTGTGAGAATGACTGGTCTCCTGTCCCCTCTCTGCCCTTCCAATCACTCCGCTGACATGCAAGTACTAAACCCACATCACGATTTCAATTGCCTAAAAAATTTGGCATTTGAATGCAGGTACTAATAGTGAAATGCTTTATGTTAGTAATTGCTGGGCCCTTGTTAACAGCAGTTTAACATCTGTGTCCTGTTCTGTCCGGCAACTGCTCTGAAGGTCAGCTAGGTTGAGTGAACATAGCCCAAAATTTCAGGGGGGCGGGGTGCTGAAGCCCAGTCAACTCAATGGTGTTACACCACTACTTATGTTGAATGTCTTGATTACTTATTGGTAATCATCATTACTCCTAGCCCTATTCATCCTCGTCCCTGTACTTGTGTATGAGGCAGTACTTGTGTATGAGGCACTCTCCCTCATACACAAGTACTGGGATGAGGTAGAGGTACATGGAGGTAATGCCTGACTTAGCTGCTGGTAATCTTTATTACTCCTAGTCCCACTCTTCCTCATCCCAATACTTACCTATGAGGCAAGGAGCCTCATACGTAAGCTCTTGGACAAGGAAGAGGCACGTGAAGGTAATTCAGGGCCAATGAGCGGATGGTGCTGGAGGTGGGAGGGAGAGGGGACGTGTGGGGGTCAGGATTGTGCGATAAATCATAATGGTTGTCAATGTCCAGGCTAAGCAGGCATGATATGTGCTATTAGTGCCTAGAGAGCCATTTTGGTGCAGCCAGTCTAGTCATTCCTCAATTTGGTATTACTTTTTTTAACTGATAAAGCAGACCTGCTAAGTGTAATTACCTGGCTAGACTGGCATTTGGGTGCTTCCAGTCTAGCCGTTTCTTACTGTGGATATTTTTCTCGACATCTGTGATAAAATAATATGATATGATATGATATAAGTAATTTATAACAGGCCTGTACACAAGTGTTTCTAGGCACAACAAGACAAGGGAGGGAAGATAGAGGGAGAACAAGACAAACAATCTTACTAGGCCTTGTGTAATTCAGATTATGCAAGTGCAAGAATGAGAAATGGGAGGGGGAGTGCAAGGAAGAGGGGTGGGGAAAACAGGGCAGTAATGCTCTGAGTGGGTGCAGCCAGGGCAGCCCGGCTCTGGGTAGTGCAAGGAGAACAAGGGACTGTAGGGTTACAGTTACAGCCCCTTTGTGCGTGGTAGGCCTGGAGGCAGTGCAAGGGTGACTGATCAAGGCAGAGCCTGGCCTAGGTGAGACTCTGAGGGTAGCCAAGCAACCAGTCAGTACAGATGACAGGTAGGTCAGGTAGGTCAGCAGGGGAGGGAGAGAGAGAAAGCAGAGGAGAAGAGTGCTCATGTTTGAGAGGGGCAGTGAGGCCATTCCAGAGGGAAGCACCTGCAAAGGAGAGAGATCTACCTCCCACCCTCTGCCTGGAGAAGCGTCTAACCCTTACAGAATTGGAGGTATCTGGGGCAAGTGTTCGAGAAGGAAGGTATTTTGGAAGAGAGCGTTGGATGTAGTGTGGGCCCCGGCCCCAGGAAGCCTTGTGGATAATGCAAAGGGTCTTGAACTTGATCCTTGCAGCCACCGGGAGCCAGTGGAGAGATTTCAGGGCTGGAGAGATACAATCCCTCACCTTGAGGCCAAGGATAAGTCTCTCAGTCCTGTTCTGGATTAGCTGCAGAGTGCAGAGAGTAGAGGCAGATTGAGAAAGAAGTTGTTGCAGTAGTACAGTCTAGAGCGAAACAGGGCTCTGGAGACAGTGAGCTTCTGGGGGAAAGTGAGAAAGGGAAAGTCCCTTTGAGGAGGAGCAGCTGATAGTGGGACTTCTTGGCGACGTCCGAGATGTGAGGAGAGAAAGAGAGAGGGTTTTTTTGCCTCGAAGGAAGGTGAAGGAAGAGGGCCCAAGGTGGGCGGCCAGAGTGAGAGAGGGAAAGCAGGGGAACGGGGTCCCAATGAGAATGATCTCCATCTTACTGGCATTAAGGCAGAGATCGTTGGAGGTGCACCAATCCTGAATCGCGGATCAACAGTCAGGAATGAGCGAGAGAGGAGAGGAGCCTGTAGGAAAGCTGAGTGTCAACCGCATAACACTGAAAGTTAGAGGAGAAGGTAGAGATCAGGTGGGCCAATGGGGCCAAGTTGAGGTTGCAAAACCCGGGTGAGAGGATAGAGCCCTGGGGAACACCACAGGTAGAGAGGTCGCAGATAGAAAGGGACCAATTTGGACCTGGAGGGGCAGTCCATGAGGAAGGAGGTCGGCCACTCCAGGGCCTGATCCCTGATGCCCAGGTTCTCACGTAGTTGATTGATCAGGATGGTGTGGTTGACTGTGTCAAAAGTAGCGGAAAGATCAAGGAGGAATAGGACAGAAGGAATGCTGGAATCAAGGTTCGAGAGCAGATCTTCATAGGTGTTCAGCAGAGCAGTTTCCGTGCCTCTGGCAGCTCCCAAGCCAGACTGATGGTCATGGAGACAACCAAAAGATTCAGTCTGGAGAGTAAGCTGGGAGATGGCCAGCTTTTCCAAGAGTTTGCCCAGGTAAGGGGTGATGGAGATTGGGCAAAAGTTTGCCGGGCAGGTAGGATCTGAAATGTACCCAGGGCTATCCCTGCATGCGAGACACCAACAAGTAATCAAGCCGAGAGCTCGATCCATGTAGCCATGAATGAGAGGTGTAGTTTTGTTGTCCCAGTGTTGTACCATCCAAACATCCATTAGATCATATTTCATACAAATGTCCAGGATTCGCTTCCGGCCTTGGTTGGGGGTTATTACCAGATCTATCGCAGTCGGGATCAAGCACCGTATTAAGGTCCCCACCCCATATAATTGTTGAGTCATGATAGTCGGCCAGGTTAACTAGCACCCATACAAAGAAATAGGCGCTATCTACATTCGGCCCATATGCACTAACCAATGTTACCCTCACCACTTCCAGGACCCTGCAGACCATCAGGCCTCTCGCTCCGTCATCCTGTTTAGTAGATATCAATTGGAATTTCACTGCCTTGTTTATCAATATTGCCACTCCTGTGCATATGTTGAGTGTGAAGAGTAATATCTGTGATATCCCCACTGAGAGGACCAAAGGGATTCTGTACGGGGGTCAGGTGTGTCTCCTGAATGAGTGCCACCTGCACTCTATGCCAACACAAGTATTGCAACACCTGTCTGATTTTAGAGGGCTGGTTCCCCCCCTCCTTACGTTCCATGTTGCTACCTTAAAGGCCATCTCTGGGGATGAGAAATTCACAACGTGTGGATGCACCCGCCTCTCCTTGTATTCTAAAAAGGTCTCCCAAGCCATTTTTCAAATATGACACTGTGTTGCTCTCGGCCTCCCGTAAACAGCCCCCCTTAACCTCAACAACCAACCATAGGTGGCCCATATCCATCAGGCAGGCCGGCCAACAGCTGTGGGCTTCATTGTAGTAGCAGTATTCTTCCAGATTTAGTTCTGTGCAGCCGGATATTCAAGGGTCCTCTTGATCGTCCCTGCAAGGGTTCCGACCTGGGTCTCTAGGCTGCGAGTTATTTATTTTAGCCACTGTATTTGCTCCGTATTCGCCCATCAAGCCGGATCCGAGGTTTGACAGAAAAAAACATAGAATACTAGATATTATTTTCACTGAGTCTATGTTTTAGCCCTGCAAATGATCTCCTGGAGGCCTGGACGTTTGCCTGGAATTTGTCTCCCTCGTATTGTAAAACCCCCTTCTATCGTGCCAGCCGAAGAATGATATCTCGATCCCTGTAATTCAGGAGATGTGCTATGATAGGTTGCGGGAGGAGCCCAGGAATTGGTCTCCTCATGTGAATTTGGTGCGCTCTCTCGACCACAAACAGGGAGGACAGCTCATCTCCACAGAAGACTGTCTTGCAGAGAGAGTCCACAAATTCCTCCATCTTGACCAGGCCTTGTTGTTCCCTTATCCCGACCAGCCTGATGTTATTCCTGCGGGCCCAACCTTCCAAGTCCTCATTTTTAGCTGAGACTGATTTAATCTGGACCTCCAGTGCAGACACCCTATTCATCAATGACGTTGTGTTGTTTTCTGTGCCAGAGACTCTGCTCTGCTTCATCGAGGCAGTCATTATGTTATGTTTATCCAAGCGTTGTTGTTGCATATCCACCTTGGATGAGAGAGAGTCCAGCTTGGAATACAGGCTGCCTATTTCAGCCCTTAGCTGTAGTAAGATCGCTTTGATGTCTGGGTCTGTTTCTTGGGCCATCTCACTTAGACCCGCCCTGTGTGGTTCCTGATCCTGCTATTGTGTTGATGCTTGGAGGGCTTGATCGCTGAACCCCCATTGAAAAGAACATTTTTTTAAAATGTGTCAGCTTTCCCCATTTTGATTCCAAAGGGATTACAGTTATGCAGGTCCAGGCAACCCTATCCCGATATCACAATGGGCCTGTCAGGAATGTGGGTGTTCACTGCTGCCACACACCAGTGACCACCTCACTGTGGCCTGCTGATTGGTCCCCCCACTTCACTATCAGGATCACTGTGTCCCCAAGTAGTCGCAGGCGTCACTGTCAGCCGTTGCCAACCCAACGATGTGGCCAGTGATCCAGTCAGTCGGCCGCTCCCGTCCCCACAGCTGGGTGGATTCAGGTCAGCACCGCTCCCTACCAGTGTAAGTTTCTCAAGGGACTGTCCTCCCAGCTTCAGTGACCCCCTCCACGGCCCCAGCGGATGGCAGGAACAGAAGGGGGCCGGTGCAGGCCTCCCAGCCACAGAGACGTGGGGAAGGTGAGGCGATGGCACACCAACCTGATTTCAAGGGTCAGGCACAGTCACTGATAGTTCATTGCTGCCTGCTCTCCTATCGGGCCGGGCACACAGTCCTCCACACTCTGCCTACCGAGCTGCCTGCCGGATGACATAGCCTACGTTCCCCTCTTCCTCCAGCAGGATCCGCTGATATGGCACCCAGCACTGCCGGGTCCTCAGTTATGGCCTCTCAAGGTCCCAGCCAGCCCCTAGCAGGCGGTGTATCTGCAGCTCGCTGCAAGCCACCTGTCCTCACTGCCGGATAAACAGTCGGCCTACAGCCATCGCAAGTGCCCTCCACTCGATCCCCTGTATTGAGTACAACGGGGGCCCACAGCTAACGATTCGGTCCAAATCTCTGCCTCCAGTCTCCACGCATACTCAAATAGCCAGGGCCAACCCCCAGCGCACCCAGGCCAGGTCACTTCTGCCGGTATTCAAGATTAATAAGGGCCGGTGTGTGGAGCTCACCGCCATACTTGTACGGTTCTCTAGCACCCCCCACTGGATGGATTTATAAACGGGCATGGGGTACATTTTTAGATAGTGGGACAAACAGGAGAGGGGGAACCTGAGTGGGACATGGAAGAGTTAAAAAAAAGATTAAGCTCATTTCAATTGAGCCGTAACGTAAACAGAATGCATACACGTCTTTCACAAGGCTTTTTTACGCAATCTGTTTGCGTCGCGGCAAATTTTCATGACTTTGTATGGCGGAGAGGAGGGGCAGGACGCAATTTGCGTTTCCACCGCTCCCTTCGTCTCCATCATACAAATACGCCAGCATTTGCGCCAGCATAGGTTTTCATACTGATGCAAATGCTGGGGATTCCTGGAGTGCGTTTGCTTTTTACACCAGCAAATAGCAGGCGGACTCCACTGGAAACTATCGTTAACGCCGCCTGCCATGCATACATGCAGGTAGCGTTCACTCAGTTTGCACAGGGGAGGGCAAAAGGCAGCCTACACGATTGTGCACCGCCTTTTGGCCTCCACTTTTGCCGTCCGCCGTGCAAATTACAAACAATTGGCGGAGGGGATATATGTGTGTGAAGGTGCACACGTAACGGGTCCCCTCCACCAAAGTACGGGAGACTCAAAAATGAGCTCCAATGTCATTATTGCGCTTTTAGATTTTATTGTCAGGACATTGGCCCCACTTACTTCTGCTGCAAGAGAACATTTGGCAAGTAACACTCTGGTTATGAGCCATCTGCGTGGGGGTGGGGTTTGGGGGTGAAAATGCGTGAGGACGGTGGGGCAACTTGGCAGAAAAAAGGATACTAGGAAAGGAAGTAGCTTGTGGCTGTTGCGGAGGTTAATAGACAGGCACACCAGAACGGGTACGTGGGTCGCGTTTCCGAACATTGCAGCCTAAGGGTGCACGTTCATTGTCTTTTTAGGGCTCAGAATGAATCGAGGTTGCAGGAACAGAGGGCTATGGTGAGAGGGCGAACATTGGAACAAAGCGTGTGTAATTGTCAGACAGGGCAAAACACTTTTCAGCAGGGGAATTGTTCACATGGCCAGAATAATGACGAGGCAGGATTTATTGCTGCAGCAATAGAAGAGAGTCGGTAATGGTCCTTCTGCCCATTACTGCCATTTTGGGACAGAGGTGCCTGAGGCTCAGTGAAGCATTTGAACTTTACGGAAACATGACATATCATGATCGTGCCTAATGCCAGACTCTTCCCCACTTCTAAGCACTGTAACAACAGGTGATGCCATGTTCAGTTTAATGGTTCTCTTTTTTATTATCAACCCTGAAAAACAGGGGCGTTGCTAGGGGGGGCTAAGGGGGCTACAGCCCCTGGTCTTTTGGTTGTAGCCCCGGATAGAATCTCAGGAGCTACAGCCAAGAGGCTAGCTAACCCCCAGTCGCGACAGTTCTGACATTAGCGTAGCCCCAGGTCTTTTCCAGACCTAGCAACTCCCCTGCTGAAAGATGAAGGGCCAAGTCGGTCCTGGCACACGGTTCTGACCTGGGAAGCATAGGGTAGGTAGATGCCACTGTGTATGCATGTGATGGCTTATGCAATGCGCTGGCCACGGTGTGAAGTCATGATAGCACAGGCTAAAGACACACTGGGTGCACCTGGGAAAAACCAGGCTCTGTAAGTGGTCCAGGGTGCTTACGTGAGAAAGCGAAAACTTTGCTTCCTCCCATCGCTTTGGGAGAAGCAAGGTGTTTCACCATTGTGCATGAGTGACTTCCTTTTTGTTCAACTTCTGTATTCAACAACATCCCAAAAAATAACGGTTCCATGTCATTTCATCGCGACTTTTTTACCGCTGATTTTTTAACGAAAACTCATCGGTCTGCCCCCCTGATCCCACCACCCCCTTTCATTTTTTATACATCCCCGAACACCCACACCCAATATATATATTTTTCCAACCCGTCCAAAAAAATGTGATTCTTTTTTTCTGCAAAAAATCGCTGTAAAAAAAACAGCGAAAAAATATCCCGCAATGAAAGGACGTCCTACCGAAATAACATACAGCAGTTTGCACTGTATTACAGATGCCACCCCCAGGCGTGTGCATTTAGAGTGCCATTAGAGCGCCATTCGCTCGGCATCGCTCTCCCAAAGTAGACATCGACAAAATGGCCACCAAATATCACAGGGTCTCTGTTGCGATGAGGCAAATTTGCAAATCCGAACACCAAAGTACATCACTCATCCGTTCTCTTTTATCAGGTGCTGTTGAATGTGACCAATTGTAACCTAGTAAGAAGTAACAATAATGACAGGAGTGTTTTGTGTCCAGCAACTGGGCCTGCATGCCGGAGCAATCGCTGGTTGCAACGGTACATCTGCAGTTAGAACTTGAGAGATCCTAGTCACAATAATCGACAAGAAATTCTGTGCATACAATCATGACCACATGATGTGAGAAACATGTAGCGTTAGCTTCCTTATACCCAGGACACTCTCTAGTGAGTGCATGAGGACATTTCATTAGGTTCTAGGGGGAAATATATGCTCAGTGAAGTTGTTTCTGTTGTATTACCAGTATCAGGTAACAATGACCCCATGCATAATGTCGCTGGGAAAAGCCATTGGCAACATTATATATGGTGAGATTATGTATGGGGACGGGTTACAGGGATGTCCCCTGCTCCCATTTAAAAAACAAAACAAAAAGGGAGTTACGGTGCTGCCCTCCGCATGTTCAATGTAACAATGACTCCGCAAAAAACGGCGACTTTTATGTCAGGGAACAGTATTACATGGAACTGTATTACCTTAGAGCACAGGCTTTGCAGACAGCACTCTATACATTTGTGAGAGAACATGCTATGGAACATATGATTGATACCATGATCATGATTGATTGGTCATTTTTAATACCCGCGCGGACCCAGGGATCGATCCAGTGTTGCTCCACATCATCTTGTTTCCAAGGTGAGCGCATTGCCACTGAGCTATCCTCCCGAGACAATATCTATCCCTAGAGGCACAGGCTGTGTAGGAGGCAATGCATGCTTCTGGGAAAACTCGGGCTATGTACATGGAATTCTATGCAGCCATAAAGGTTTAGGCTATGTAGAGGGCAAGGTGTGACTTCAGAAAGGTGCAGGCCTTGCAGGCGTAACTCAATGCACCCATAAAGGTCCAGTCTATATAGATGGCAAGTATGACTCTACACAGGCCCAGGTTCCAGGTTATGGCATGAACAGCAAGTTTTCTCTTAGTGTCTAATCTAGAATACATATTGTTTTGAACTAACAGAAAACCTGCCGTTCATGCTGTGCCAATTTCGCACAGTGGCAGAGGCATGCCTGTTACCGAAAGTAGAGGTGCTGTGGTAATTAGATTGCAAAACGCAAAATCTCCACACAAGAGTTGGTCACAAATATTGTAAAATGTCCACATGGCTTTGTTTTAAACTTCACTTTCTTGCAAAGAATTGAAGGGACAGCACTTCCTTTCCTTTCAATAAAGAAAAACATGTTTTTTCATGCGGTTCTTGGAAGGGAGTAATACAATGGGAATAAGAGGATTTCAATGAACTAGTACTGGTCTGCCACGCATAATCCAACCCCACCATCAAAACATTGGAAATAATTAAGAAAACAGTCAAATAATTGCCAGTAGTCTCTGATAATACCACTGGTGGTAAGGCAGCAGAAAGCCAATACTGTACTGTTCTAACGGGTACAGTGGTATTCCTGTATTTGGCCAGATGTTTTAGACAACCACTGGCAGTACTGTCATGTTGCAGTCTACACGCGTACAGTAAAAGGTGGCTTTTGTGCTTCTCCCCGATGTTTTTGATAAGCGCGTCGAGACAGCATCCGGCAAACGTTAGCTGAAAATATACAAATGCGTTCGGTCCGGCTCCTTGAACCTTTGTGCTATTTTTGCAGACGAAACAGCCTCAGAAAAGCATCGTGTTGTGCCAGTGCGTAAGCAGAGAGTTGAACACAACTGCTTGAAGGTTAACAGATACGCAGCTCCGACAGGCCCGGCATTAAAGCTTTGCCAATGTCACTGCCTCGTTAGGGGACTCGAATAGGCCTCTTGGCTTATCCTTCCACACTGCGAGCAAACAAAAATGGACATAATATTGCATCCATCACAAGTTTTTTCTAAGCATTATGTTGGTGAAGAGGGCGCCGTGGATGTGATGAAGGCTTTTTGCTTCTCGCAATTAGTCCAATCATTGGGCCTCCACCTGCTCAGAAACAACTCCGAGCCACTGGGGTAAAAAGTGTGCGCCGAAAATCTTACTCAATAACTGATCAATAGAATAAAATGCAAATGGGGTTGCAGGGGACTAATGATATGATAGGTTATTTATAACGCGCTTAATACCCAGAGGTTTCTAAGCGCGGTGTCCTCTTGCTTCTGAGGCGAGCACGTTGCCACTGAGCTATCCTCCCGAGACTCGGAATGTGAAATATAACAGGCAAATATTGTATGCACCACAAAAAAAGGAATATTTCACCAAAAAGCCATGCAGTGTCGGCCTCTGAAAGATAGGGTGACATGCTTTCAAAAGAAGGGTCTGTCCCTTCTATCCAAGTGACGTTTTGGCAAAAACCCTCTTAAGCTCTGAGGCAGCGTCTCCAAAAAAGGTGACAGTGACACCTTGACGAAGGTGTATCCACCTAAGTGTCCTGTAGGTGTCCTATGCACAGGCCTGTAACTATGGGCCCCGGGCAATACCTGGCTTGGTATTGCAATCTCCACCCCCACCGGGCCAGGGATTATTGCTTAAGAAGTATTTAAAAAATAGAAAGGAAGAAAACAAACCCCAGTAAAAGAAACTAACTACACATGATAGCATGCATGCTTAGCTGCCATTATCATCATTTACAGTAAAAAGGCTCCACTGTAGAATTGCATTTTAAATGATAATGAAGTGAAAATATTGTGTTATTTATATAGTGCTTTTGCCAAAGTGCTTTTCATAGAACATATTTCCATGCAATATGACCCAACCAAAGTTGATACTCCCGACCTCTGAAGGATGAAAGGCTGAGTTGGTCTTGCCGGGATTTGAACCTGCAACTCACACAGAGATCGATTTGCAGCATGTTTGGATGTTTGGGATGTCTGCTGTGCCTCCTGCTCCTCTGCAATGGTTGGCAGGCCACATAGATTTCTAACTTGACTAAACATCTTACAGGCAGTGTTTCATGCCTGTAACCAGAGCATTATTTCCCTAGTTCATGGCCGACACCATTTATAAGGAATGGATGCGATGCACTTTGGAAGTGTTGTATTGTTTAAACGTGCACTATTTGTATTCATTGTAACCATCTTCAGGCCTCTGCCTACAGTGCCTATTTGGCCAGCACAGAAAGTGAAAAGGGTCCCTGTGCATTACCTTCTGAGGGGCACAAGCGCACAATGAGACAGGGAGGGGGACTCTCGGGATTTTAGGCCAGCGTCGGATGACTAACCAAGACCAACCCAGATTATTTACATTTCCTGACACGGCCTCCTATTTAAAATGTGTAAAATTGCCTTCATAGCTGGACATTACCCCTTCAGTGGTATTTACCTGCAGAAAATGTATCTGTTAAGACAGTTCGGAAAACCCCAAAACACCCAGAGGAACTGGAGTCAGTCCAAACTAGACTCAATGATGGAGTAGACAAAATGCAAGGAAAATCCAGATATATTTTATCACCCAAATAAAGCAGGGACAGCATAAAGCATTCAAATCTTCTGACTCTCGTAGTGTTAATACAAAACAGTTGCTTAAGTACTGCAAACACATCATCAATAAAGTCACAACATAATCACAGTTAAAAAACCTACTGGGATCAGGGATTGGTTAGTGGTTTAGGCTACATATAGATCACATAGTGGTAAACATGTTATTGGGTTAGACATATCTGATAGCTCTACCTGAAACCACCCCTATTTTGATAAAGGTACAAATAACTAATCTCTGAGAAACGTAATTGGTCGGCCTACTATTTGATGGGCTGCATGACACTATGGGTTTTGATAGGTTGTCTCTAAGCTAACCAACCTCGGAAACTCGACAGATCCTCAAGATATGAGCCAGACAGAGAGTAGTGAGAGAGAAGCCCACGGACTGAATTAATTACCTTCTATTTATTGAGATTTTAGCTCATTTAACATGTGTGCAGTGTTTTCTGTTTCCACCAGGGACACTCTTCAGTTATTCTTCGTGGAGTCTTTTGGCTCGCTGTTTCACTATACCTGGCGGACAAAGACTGGTTGTATTCTTATACAACTGATGTGAAAAATTAATCTGGGAGAAGCCTGCTTCCGTTTTGGGAACTGCTATCTCGTGCCTTTGTTCTGCTGTTCCCATCCTCCATTATTTCACTTTAACCTTGACACTAATTGCCGGCTACAGTCTAAGTTCTGCACAGATCTGTATTTCTGTAGATTCAACATTTTTCAGTTCTCTCAAAGTCTTGAGGCCTTTGTTTATGTAAAAGCATCCTGCAGCTTCAATTTTTAAGACGATGGCTGCCCAATTACACTGCGGTTTCTATGTTAGTGAGCTATATTCTCTTGTTCATGTTGCATTCAGCCTATACATTGGTTATCTTAGAGTTCTTCATGCCTTATGGATGCTATGTTATTATTCTTGTATAAATGCATATATTACCTAGTGTAGATGTTCTTCATGTGGACTGTATGCTTGCTTTGTATCTAATGCATACCATTGTTACTGTTGCAATGTTAGCTTGACAGCTTTTGCCATCTTCAGCTTAGTTTGTCTCTGTGTCCTATTGTACCTGCCTGGGATAAGGCGGTACGATTGTCTCAGTGAGTAACGTTTCTCATCTTTGCAGTATTGGGTCAGGGGCGGGGCAGAAGCTATGGATGATGTTTTCATCTGCCTCCCAACATATTTCTGCTTCTGCCAGTGATATTAATTGCTTCTTTGTGTCCCCTAAACCCTAACAGTCTGAAAATATCAACCTGCCTACATGGGCCCAGTCATCTGCTCCGTACTTATGCTGCCTTTTCTCAGATCAATCTCTCTCTCTTGCTTTCTCTTTACAGATCCTCGAAAATATCTTGCACAAACAAATACCAGTCTAGGCTAATAATACAAGCTGCGATAAAATACACCATCACACTTGCACACCTAAGATTAATGTACCATCATTAGTACGTAAAACCTAATACATTTAGGTCATGTTTCTGTGGGTTTGGACAATAAATTGCACATTTTGGAAGCCATTTTTCCAACATTTTCAATGGCGGGCACCCCCTCCCATAACCTCATTAATGTGGGTCAGGTTCACTCGCAGTGCTCGCTTACTTCCAAATTCACCCTGCTAAATTTACACCCCACTGCCTGTCATATTCCCCAGCGGCCACTGCTCGTGGCAATGCATTCTGTTCCCATGGCGGTGTGGTAGCTTGGGCAAGCACTTGCTGTGTGAGGTTCTTCATAATATTTGGAGTTGGATAGTGTATAGGCTTTACCTGTGTGGGGGCCGTTGCCTGCACTGGGCCTCCATTGTGTGGCTTTGCGAACCCTGGGGCATTCATGCCGCCGGGTGCTACTGCAGGATCTGGGCCGTATGAGGCATATAATGGCACCTTGTATGGTGGGACATAAGTGGAATACTGGTCTGGGGGTGGACCTGGATGATACTGCATGGGGGGCCTGCTTCAACAATCGCACCCCACTTTCCCTTATGACCAACACGCCAATCCATATCATGGTCTTAGTCCTACAAAGGCCTCTCCTCGTCCTCTTTGAAGTTACTTTTTGCCACGGGACCCCTGATTGTCCCTTTTGCCATTCCCTGATCCTCCTGTCCATCATTGCAGCAGTTTTTGTTTATGTCACCCATCTGTGGTGTTGGTAACTACTGCTCCTTCCATGCTTACTTTCACTAGCTTCCTCTGTACTAAATTTGCTTCTGCTCACTGTGCTTGTTCTTCTTTCTCCCATTCTTTCTTGCGCTTCCGCTTACAACAATGTACTGTATGCGCTATCTGACCCCATCCTTTTGCTTCGATGCCCACTATTTTTCCAAGTCTGCCTGTACTTCTGTCGGATGATTTCTGCATTACATATGATAAAATATTGGCATACTTGTAGCCTGCGCTTCCCCTATCTCTTCTCGCCACATCTCCTGAAATGAATGTATATACAATGCAGGGTCTTCATCGTGCCTCATTGTTCGGGCCATGATTGATCCTATATCAGGTTTAAGGCATCCCAGACTTCACCCTCTTAAGCTTCTGAATCATAATCAAAGCTGTGCTGGTGGTGATCTCTCTGTAATATACCTTCTTCATTCCTCCTTTCTGCTCTTTTCCCTTCTTTTGCCTCTATCTTCAAATCCTTACTCATCACACTATCTATTTTTAACAGAATCTGCCCGGCTGGCCATGTATCTGCATTTATCATTGGGAATGGTCCTCCTCTCTACCTTCTCCTCGTAATCCTCTGAAGCTTCTCCTCTTTCTTCTGGATAGCTGCCTCTAGATCGCCATTTGCTTTACTTTCTATATTCCTTAGAAGTTGGTCTCGAACTTTGTTATTTTCTACAGTGCCCCATGATGCTTTTGGTTCTGAATCTGCTTGGGGTTTATACCAAGGATTTGTATATCCTGCGACAGATCGTACAGGATATATCCAGAGTGTGGCCGTGGCTGTCGGCTGCACAAGCGTTGGAGCCTCTGCTAAGGTGGTGCTCTCCCTTGGAATGGGTGGGGCTGTGCCCAAAACAGGTGTCTTATCCCCTTTTTCATTTCTCCTCTCCAATGCCCCCTCTATTTCGTCATACAATTTCCATAACTCTATTATACTCTGTCTCTTTTTAACTTTTTGCCTTTATATGTTGACAACAAATGCGTATACATATGCTCAATGATTCCTTTATTATGTGTACCTTCCACGGGCCACAGAGTAAACATCTTTCCTTCTTTCCCTGTCACTCAGTCATTGTGATATTTAAGGATTTTCTCCCTATGTGTTGGGAGCTCCTCACACATATGCTTAACATATGTTAAACAACAAAAGTCACGATGACGTAATGGACAGCAACAAATCATCCCAAAAAATGACTCTGCATCTCTGCACAACAACCCCCAATAAATCCCCCTCCCACAATGCGTTCTCCACCCCAAATTCTCTTCCCACTCTTCACATATACCCAACTACTCTCACCTTAAAACAAACAACACACTTCTATCTACAATTCATACAACAAAACCAAAAAGTGACCCCTAATGTACACAATGGTTAATTTGTCCTCCTCTCGCCCCTTGCCACAGGATGGAGGGACACAGTCCTCTCCACTTCAGGAATTCTCACTTCTTCTCTTCTCGGGAGATTTTACTTCCATGCCTTAATTTACTACTGCTCTGACGTCACTGCCCCCTCTGCAGGGATACTCTTATCTGTTTCTACTCCTTCACAATCTCCTCACTCATTCCAGATACTCACACTCCCGTTTGTTGTTCCTGTGACAGGTGCACTCACGTTCTGTATGTTCTTCCGAGGACCACCAATGCGGTCTCTCCACCACAAACAGCCTGCACACCTGGGGGTTGTGCCAGACCTCCAGAAATCAGGCAAGCCTTTGGATAACCCTGGCACTTGCAGGCCTTCTCATGGTGTACAGAGTTTCTGCTCTCTGCAGGCAGGCACTGCTTGGCCAGGAAAATGCGGCAGACGAGCTCCCAGCCCCTCCGATGGGCCTGTCATCACACTGGGGTCACCAAATGTAAGGAAGGCCCAAAAACCTGGTTAGTAAAAAATCAATCCAATGAGCCAATAAACGTGCACAAGTAGCAAGAAAAACAAAGGTTTATTACATGCAGCCTCGACCGGGAACGATTCAAGAATCATTCAAGGTGTCCTCATTGAATGGCGTTTTTTATAGGAGTGAGTGAAATCACAGCTTTAACAATGTTGCAAGATACATATAAATGATTATTCACCTGATGGAACAGTAATTACTATCCCCTACAAAAATCTATACAATATATATTGGCCTATCCTCTTCCTCGTGACCAATCTAATGACCTCCTCTTGACAATGTCCTAATCATCAGGTTATCCATCTTCTCCATTCCTAATTGGATGGTGTAAATTCTAACATTTTGCAACATACAAATAATCCCATTGACTGTCCCACCACGAGTCTTCCATGGTGGGTTTCTATGCCCTTAATTGCCCAATTGTTATGTAAGGTGTAGTCATTGTGGCAACAAAAATAATGACTTCATCACTTTCTCATGAGACTCAAATGTTGGCACCATCTGACCATCCTTAGCCTTGTGACTATACAAATGACAGTTAATATTGCGACTTCTCATCGGAAACATGTTTCATCTTTTAATACATATTGTGGGATATTTTTACCCATGCCGATGCGCCCGACTGTACCCCTGTACAAATGGGGAAAGAAAAAGCCAAAAATGGGCATGGGTCACACTCACCAAGGGCTGCACACCACTGCCACACAGTCAAAGTTGGGGTAAAGACAGAAATTTCACTGCAGAAGCATGCCAGTGGGTGCTGTCACATTCCAACATGGAGCAAGGCAGCAGAATTGTCCTGAAAATTGAAAATGCCTTTTAAAAAGGTAGCTTTGCAACCTTAAAAGTGCTGTTTTGGCACTAAATCCATTCATTTTTCAGTGAATCATTGAAAGTGAAAGAATTACAGATCATCCAGTGTGACCCAGAGGAGCCGGGCCTCATTGACTGACAGCAGCTAAGAAATGTATCTTATGAAAAACCAGCTCAATAACATTTGGGTCCCTTTCCACAGGAGAAATGCGGCTAAAAATGGCAACATGTAACAATTTCAACTGTGCAGGCAGAAACTACAAACAAAAGGCTGGATACCTATCTCCAAACTGAAAAACAAATCCCAACACTGAAGGAAAAGCTGATGTAAAAGACTCAGGGCCTCATTACACGGTAGGGGTTTACCGGTACCGGTAAGGGCACCGGTACCGGTAAACCCCTACCGCCTTACTACGAGTTCCCTTTGCGGGACCCGACTTTAACGGCTGGTTTTACCAGCCGTTAAAGTAGGGTGCCGCAAAGGGACCTCAGAGCTAATTACCGTAATTAGCACCTTCCCCATTCCCATTATGCCCTATGGGGGCAAAAATGGGAATGGGGAAGAGCCTTGGTGAATGGGGAATTACCGCCCCCGCTCACCTTGGAGTAGGGCGGTAATTCCGCCATCCACCAAGGCGGACACAGTAAAATACTGGCGGCAACTATGGGTTACCGCCTACCGTGTAATGAGGCTCTCAGTTTAAATGTGCTATTTCCTTGAAGAAAGTGCAAAATCGCCTGTTTAAAAGTATGTTTTTGTCAAAAGGTTTAATTCTTTAAATGTCAAAATCCCCTATAACTGTGTTAATTTTCTTTGTTTTAATGAAGATGTAGGTAACTTCAAGTTAAAACACAGTCTTGAGTAATTAAAATTCTGTCTGACAGTTCTCAGCCTGGGAAAGATGACACTTCAGGTTGACAATCCACTGCTAGCATGAAGGCTTAATTGATGCTGGAGGTTCTCGCATATTTACAACAAAGAGCTCATTAGACATTCGTCTGGGGCCCAGCCAAGGACAATGGCAGGCTGCATACTGATCCCTTTAAAGGAGGGGCAGGAAAGTTCCCTCTGGACCCCCACCCCGATCAAAGGAAGTTGACAGCTGTTGCCAGTTGAATGAAAGTAAAAAAACGGACAAGAACTTTTGTTTAAATGCCTATTTGTAATTAAGCTTTAAAGACTTTTAACTTTGCCACAAGAAGGAGGATAAATCTAAAAGTTGGTAGTTGTAAATTTAATTTTCTGCTCTTTCTGTGAAGACGTGAGTGAACTTGTACTACATAACAAACCAAAATTACACTGAAAGAATAATTGTGTCAAAACTATTGATGCTGCAAATATAATATTGTATCCCCGTGTTCTAGGGGTAATTGCCCAGATATGTACTGAACTAGGGATTGTTAGGCCAAACCATTATGATTAAAATTGACAAAATTCCACAGAACAACAAAGACAGCTCTCACTGAGGTGGGAATTGAATGTAAAGATAACCCATCAAATATGTAATACATGTGTCTGATCTTATTAGAGGGCATAATTATAGAAATGTGTATTTGTGGAAAAGTTAAGTTTTGGTCCAAATCACTGTGGGAGTTCCTAAATCACATCATAAAATATGACAGCTCTTTCTGGCTTCCAACCAGAAAAAGGCAAGTGCCTCTGACCTATCAAAGCCGAGTGGATGTGGACTGTAATTCTGCCCCTCCCATAAACTGAGTGATGTCACTTGGCATGATAAATATAGGAAGTTCACCACACACACACACACACACACACACACACACACACACACACACACACACACACACTGATTCCTGATTACATCCCGATTTCCGCGCAGCATTTTGTTCCTGACTTCTTCAACCTGTTCCAGAACTTTTCATCTTGTCCTGGACCAGAATACTTTGCAAAACCAAGGCCCAGCAGTTGCTGAACTCTTCTTCAGCTAGGCCCAAATCTTGAACCATCCCAAACTTCAGGAAAGAATAATTCTGATCCAGTCTGGCTTGCTACCATTCATGCTGCCTGCTAAAACTCACAATCCTGCCAATTTTACAGTGTCCAGTGACCAGAAAGGCCAATCCAATCCAAGTTGAGGTGCCAGTCCAATTTACCAGAACTGCCCAGCTGACCATCCTTCCAGAAGTGCCTGCTGCCAGTAGACCGGACCCGGGATGACCACAACCCCGAAGGTCCAATCTTAATTTACAGTGGACTGTAAGTATCAACAGGAATCATAGTAACCCATAGTATAATTGCCTTGTCCTATCCCAATCTCAACCCATCATCTCTTTAACTTAAGAACTTGTAATAGTGCCACACCAGTCTCAAACCTTGCTTTTATTTCTTGTGCTAGTGATAATTTCTTGAAAATCCTTTAGTCTTGTAAAATCCCGAATCCTTAAAAATCATCCCACAGGTAATCCGACTGAGTCCTCCAAGGCGGACACGGAGGTGCTGGGGTTGGTTTCCGCTGACCACTCTGGGGCTTACTGTGTTTTAAACTGGTAACCAGCCTGAATACCCTAGTTTAGAGCATAATTGTCATTGTAAGAAATTATTTCTGTTTTCATATTCGCGTCTTTATTTTCAAAAACATCTCTCATTCAAACTCGTATAACTTCTTCAATTTTATAGCTAGAGACCTAATTTCAACTCTCACTGGAACCAAGACATGTAGCTACATCCACAACTAAAAACCGCATTGCAAAATAGTATATTAGACCCGTTTTTATTATAAATCGCATAGCAAAAATTAGGCGCAAATCCACATTTTTGCAAAAGTTTTACACATGTCTTTTCCCATTCAAAGTGTTTCTTAACTTCCATTCTGATTTAAAGTGTGTTCTGTTGATCATATTGTAGCTTATGTTGGTTAGAACCTGCCCAGTGTTGCTCCCATAGGAATTTCATCAATTTAAGCATTTTTACACACTTTTCATTGTTTCTCAAAGCTATTTGCAACTGTCATTTTTAAAATTGTCAAAGTTCCAAAAACGTTTTCTCTCTTGTTTGGGGAGGGAAGATTAGATTCAAACACTGTACCTGCTGTTCACTTAAATCTGTGTAGAATTACTCATGTTAATGTTAATGTTAAAGGACAATTGTACCGCGCACTATCACCACCGAAGTGGTCCCCTGGTGCTCTGGCAGCTCTAAAAAGGGAAGGGATGGTTGGTTAGTGGGAAGGAGCTGGAAAAGTACAAGAGAGCAGTGATGTGCTGTTGGCGGCCTCAGCCCGGTGGGTCCATTGGCTGTGCCTAGGGTGTTTTGCAGCCGGTAGTCGTCGTGTACTGTTGTATGAGTCTATGTGTGTTTTTGTTTTGTTGTTGCCATGTAGTGAAGTTTGTCCGGTTTGCTGTGCTGTAGGTTTGCGGTTGCGTTTGGTTTGGAGTTTGAGAGATGTATGCAGAGGGGGAAATTGTTAGTGCAGTTGATTAGTTGGCATCTCTATCCCGACTTCAGGCAGTGGGTTTCTGTTTTCTCCCCAGATGGGTTTCGGTAGCACCTCTATGCATCTGTCATGATATGAGTCCATCCAGCATTCAAGGTCCCTTTTACATCTAGCCCCCTCTTCCTCCCGCCTGGCCCTCAGCGCTACCTGTCTTCCCTTCCCATGTGTGAATTAAGAACTTTGCAGGGGGAAATATTAACCTAAGCGCTATCTTTGCACAAACCAAAACTGTCTTTTTCCTGTGTTTTATCTTCTGTGCTGCTCAAAAGTGAATTCAATTGCCTTACTTATTTTCTGATTTGTATTGTCACCACATTGGTGATTGCTGAATACATATTTACATTTACCAACCTGCCTGATTCATGGTTCATTGTGACTTGTGGGGGGGTATTTTGAGATGGGTGTGATATGAATGGTATATCACTCAGAATATTGAACCTATAGACATAATAAATAAGTATTTCATCTGTGCATTACATGCTAGGCGAGACCCGGGTGTGTGCCTGATTGAAATCCTTAACAATATCCTTCCATTCCCATGATCAGACTGCATGACCTAATGACACTTATTTCTTGGCCCTTTACTCCAAGACCATGTGCAGATCTGGATTGTACATCCTGATGTGGATATGTGTGTATGTGTGTGTATGCCGCCTTTTTAGATTTTATGTAAATAGTTGGTTGTGGGGTCATGAATTTCCCACACCCTTCCATGACACATTACTTTATTCCCTGCATTTGAACAGGTATCCTATTGCCTCTATTGACAAAGTACCCTTGTTTGTTGGTACTCGCAGCTTCAGTCTAAGTGGCCATTTTCCGACAGGGAATCAACTTCGACTGGTGCACCTCTCAGCTCACTACGGCCTTCTCTCCAAACTGTGGCCTGCATCTTGATAGTTTTAAGTGATGTGTCAGAACATTGTTATATTTTTCACTCGTTTAGGGCTTGGGAACCTGCTAGACCCTCTGCTTCTAGTCAATCACTGTGCAGTTTTTCGCATCTTCCCTCCAGTGTTCTGATCTTGTCTCTTGCAGCATCTGGGACAAATGGGAATGTAGTGTATCCTATCACTAGAAATGTGACTGTTTGTCTGCGGCCTAGTTTTCTAACTACTGTAAAAGACTGCTTTTCAAAGTGCATTTTATTTTAGAATGGCACAAACTCCTGCTGCTTCATGCTGGCTTGCTAATGTGAATTTCTACATGTTCCTTACTATTTCCCATGAACATTGTGTATTATACTTCTATGATCAACCTTTTGCTATGGGAAGTGCCATGTGTCTCCTTCCTTTACTTAGGAGTTTATCCTATTTCTAATGTACTGCTGCATACTGTTCACCTCCTACATTACTCTGCACACTGTGCACTCTCAATATGTTAAATGCTTTAGGTTTCTAATCTGTATTTCTTCATTGAATGCTCTCAGAAATTCATCTATCTCTTTGTCAGCTTCACATAGGACCTATATGTCATGCAAAATTGCTAAATGGCTGGCCTTCTGTGTAGATCATGTCTTGTGCCAGAGAGTTTTCCTTATCTTGTACTTTCTCTCACATTTGGGTTGTTGGACTTACATCCCAACACTGTCACAAAACATTTTTCTCTGCACCCCATCCGTTTATCATCCCTTTGCTCATGCTTTTCTTCGAGCAGACTCAGGTCTGGATACCCCTTGCTGGGGCCACAGTACTCTACTTCACGGACAAGCGTACGCCCTCTTGTACTACTATGGTACTATGGTGGCATTTTGGTGCAATATAAAAGCATATTATTAGCATACCATCTAGAGGCATGCACCCACATCTCTCTGATATCGGGGTGACTTACCTGACTGTGGTGCTGCTGTGTCAGGCCCTGACGCCTTTGACTGCAACAATGGGCAGCATGGCTCCTACTGCCTCCTCAGCTGGTGTCTGGCCACCGACACAGGCGGGCTGTTCAGCAGTCATCCCTTTTGTACTCATGTCATTCCACCTCTTTTTTATTTCCTTGGTGTGTAATTGTCAATAACGAAGGCGTTGATATTTGTGGTCAGTTCTGCCCAAAGAGAATTGATGACTGCCAGAATGCCCAGTTGGTCATGAAGGTGGTGCAGGGAAGGCTCCTGGTCAGCCATGCAGTTTTCTGTGCTGCGCGAGGGTGAAGTTCTTGGATCTGGCCTTTCTATGTCTCACGGCCATCCTGACTACCCTTGTATGCCATTGTCATAAGCCATGCGCTTGCAGATAGTCTGTTTGCTTTCAACTGATGTGGCATACTATGTTTTATGTGGTGACTTGCAGTATCTAATGTGATGCACATGTTTTTGATGCAACATTGTGTGTCAATTTCCATTTTCGCAAGACAATTAGCACATTTGCAAGATGTGGCTGCAATATGCACATCTCGTCAAATGAGAATTTAACTGCACATCTTTTGCGCTGATATTTGCATGTTCTTGCACTCGTCTTTGCCAATATTCTGGAGTATTTGGCACATACTTTTTCTTGCATTTTTGCAGTATAAATTTTGCAGACAGATGTAAAGAGTATGAATAAGTAGTGTTCGAAATTAAGAACCCTGTGTTCCCAAACAGAAGGGGGAGGATTATTATAAGGGTGTGACCTTTATTTGTTCTTATAAATTAAGCTGATGAGGCCCAGGACGAAGGGGGTGTCACTGCTGGGAGTTTCAGAGAGTGTGGTGCAATTCTACTGCACTGAGCACATTAATGGCACCTCATTAGCATATACTGTCTGAAACGTAGGAGGAAGCAAAATGTAGTTTAAGATGTCTTCCAGCTGGAGGAATGGGGTCTGGGATAGGGAAACATCTGCGAATCATAGCCAACTTCCTTTTAAGCATACACATTTGCATATGTTTCATAATATCAATGAATTGACGTTTTTTCTCAGTATTGCTTTATTAAGGAATATGTGTGTGTGAACGATAAGCGTACAGCATATTGAAGTAGGACACTACAGAAAAGCATTTTATTGGCAGCATCAAATGTAGTATACATATTTGTGTGGGTTTAGGGTAGCAATTCTGAGAAGGCCACCAGCTTGAGACTATATTTTAGGGTTTAAAGTGTTCCCCCACCTAGCACTTCCCCAGGAGCTTCGATTAAGGTACGTAATTTGGGCATCTTAATGGACAATGAACTAACCATCAGCTCCACAGTTCTCCTTCTGGTTTGCACCAGGTTTTTCCATCTAAAATGGTTAAGAGGCCAACTTCCATTGCTATCATTCCTCTATAAAACCTTGGTAGTGAACACATTTAGATCAACAATACTTGATTTAGGTAATCATACTCATCTGGGCCTTAGCACTTGTCTCCAGATCAGCCCACAACAGATACAGAATTCCGCAGCAAGGCTCAAGTTGGGCCTATGGAAAGTCAATCAGTTTTCTCTGGCACTGATTACTCTGCACCGATCTGTGGCAAACTGAATTGTGCTCAAGTTTCTGGTACACAAAGCACTTTACAGCTGGTAGTGGACTCACTTGTATCTTTCACTTTGGCTCTGCCTTCTAGTTTGCACCACTTTCTAGTTGGAGGTGCACCTAATGGTCCTCGGGACAGACTCGAAGGATTTGGTGGAAAACAATTCTCTGTGTTGGCTCTCAAACACTGGGACAACGCTGCACAGTTTGAGCCTAAATAATGCAATGTGATCTTGAGTAAAAAGTAGACATTGCCCCTTTTTAGCATTACATAGTATTTGCTTTGTCAACTCATTGAGTCTGTTTGGAGTTACGCTATGTGGATTTGTAGCGTGCATCGCTGCCATTTGTATTGTCCCCAGGTGCTCTCATGGATCTGAAACGGAAAGTGGTGGTGGAGATGGGAGAAGAGTTAATTGAGAAGGCGTTAGTGAGTATAGAACCAGGAGCAACTGGCATCTGTGCAGTTGTTTTTTCAAGTCTATGTTATAACATCCCATGAAAAACATCCCAATGTAAAAACAGAGCAGTAAAAATGATGGGCCTCATCACGAGTTGGGCGGTAATGCCGGTGCTAAAAGCGCTGGCGTTATTAGCCCTAGCGCCAAACCCACCGGCGTTATTAGCGACGGATAACGGGTTTGGCGGAATGGGTATTGCCCATTCTCCATTGAGCCCATTCGGGAATTCCCCATTCCACATTGGGCTCAATGGGGAAATTTCGTGCTTTTACTGCCAGCGGATTTCCCGCTGGCGGTAAATGCACCGAAAATCGGCAAATTTTCAGCGGATTTCCTCCCAGCTCAGAGCTGGGTGGAAATCAGCCGAAGCAGTGATTTGGTGGACCCTTAAATGCGGCAGTAACAGCGCTAACGCCGCATTTAAGGGCTACCGCCAAACTCGTGATGAGGCCCAAAGAGGTCAAAAACTGAATTCCCATTGGATTTAATGTGAACAGTAATTATAACAAATTTTAAAACGAAGATGTAAAAAGAACGTATGTCTGTGCGCACTGAGGAATGTTAACATGGCCCAGAAAAGTCCCAAATTACCCAGAAGACATGGAGTCAGTCCAAACCAGGCTCCATGATGTAAGTAGATAAAGTGCCAGGCAAAATCCAGCTTTATTATCAACCAAATAAAGTAGGGACAACATACAAGCATTCAAATCTCAAAACTCTCATATTCCAGATGATAACAAGCTGGTTTTATTACATAGCTGCATCATCAATATCATAACTTTACATTATCATATTACAAAACCTACAGGATGTGGAGATTGGTTAATGGTGGTGGCTACATTTACATTCTATAAGGGTTTAGGTTTTTAATTGGGCTATTCTTGTCTGGCGGCTCCTTCTGAGACCACCCCTATATTGATAAAGGCTAAACTATGCAATCTATAAGGCAAGTGGTTGGTTGGCACATAACTTGGCTGGCATAACAACAGGTAGTCTAATTGGTTGGCTTTCTGCTTGCCAACCTTGAACAATTGACAGGTCATCAAGACATGAGCCAAACGGGGAGTAGGGGGAGAGAGGTCCATGGACTGCTTTCTATTAAATTAAAAGTTACCATTCCGTATTTCTAGGCCATGAGCCAGTGTGATCTCTTTGTACTTGGCCTTATGCAGCATCTCGTGTCTGGGTTTATGTGTAAGGAGTATGGCAGGTGTCCTATCCGTGTTTGTTTCTAATGAATGGCCAGTGTTTGCCATCTCTGGTTCACATGCTACGAGACCATGGTTGGAATTATTTTATCCTGCATTTATTGGGATTTGTGCTAATATTGTTTTGAGTGTTATGTTTTCCTTTACCACTGGGGACACTCTTGAGTTATTCATCATGGAGTCTATTTGCTTGTAATTTGACTGCACCTGGCTAACAAAGGTTGGTTGTGCTCTTATAAGCTTTAATTAATCTGGAAGTATACTTCGTGTGTCCTGGGAATCACTATCTTGTGTTTTTGCTGCAGCATTCTAACCCTCCCTTAATTCACAGTAACCTTGGCTCTGGTTGCCCGCTTCTGTCTGAGGTCTGCATGGATCTGTATTGTTGTGATTTTAGCTTTTTGAGTTCTCTTGAAGCCGTGAGGCCTTTGTTTATTTAAAAGGCATGCTTCAGCTTCCATTTTGGAAAAATGGTTGTCTGTTACACTCTTGCTTCTATGTTAGTGAGCTGTATTCGCGGGTCGTTCATGTTGCATTCAACTTATATATTGCTTATGTTATGATGCTTCTTGTCTTATGGGTGCTATGTTAATATTTTTCATGTATAAATTATTACCTAGTGTACATGCTCTTCATGGTGAGTGCACATTTGCTTTGTATCGAATGCATGCACATGTATTGTCACAGCGTTAGCTTGATTACTCTTGCCATCTTCAGCTTAGCGTGTGCCCACATCCTGCTGTACCTACCTGGAATAAGGGTGGTACAGTTGTCTCAGTGAGTAACGCTACTCACCTGTGTGGTATTGGGCCGAGGAAGGGGGAGAAACTATGGATGACATATTCATGTGCCTTCCAACATTTCCCCTCTGGTTGAGTCCACAGCCACACTCTACTTCCTACTCTCCCCCACATAGGAGTCTTTGGGTATCCATATTTTAGTCACCCCCTCAAGCTGCCTGCATGTCTCACATGGTCGTCCACACTCCAGGTCATATAGCATCATTTCCAATTGGAATCACAATATACCCAGTGCTCGGTGTAATTGTGAGGTTCCTGAGGACAAATACATTTTGACCCCGGAGGGGCGATTGGGCTCACCATGGTTGGGTATGGCGGAAGTCATCTGTTTGGGTATACTCGTGTACATGAGCATCCAATTTTATTACTATTTTCATTCCTACTGCCTCTTCGGCAGACTATTTGCATTGTCTTATTGCTATTCTTATAACACAAAAGGCAAATAGTACTAGTACTAATATACTAATATAGCCACCAGTACTTTGAATGCATTAGCCAACCAGTTGGGGATCCATAAGAACAGGTATTTAAACCAGTCATCATCTGCAATGTCTTCCACCTCTACCATGTTTGTGTGTAGTTCTTTCAAGGCGGTATGGCCTCTGTAAGGGTCCCGTTTCTTCATCATGGGTGGGTATGTATGTGCAGAAAGAAGGCCCAATTGATGGCTGTTATCAGATCAAGAGCGTACCTGTTTTGGAGGGTCATGAGTCTTATTGCCTTCAGCTTCTGCCTTATGGCATTAAAGCCCTTTACGGTCATGTTTATTGTCTACAACAACTCCCATCAGGTTATTTGCACCCATGTGGCATTCGTATTGGCTTGCAACCCGGCAGTAAAGAGCGATGCAAAGAACATTTCTGTTCTACCAAACAGTTAATGCTCACCTGGTATATCATCAAAGGCCTGTTTTATTTTTGTTGAATCATAGTTACCCCTTGTCATGCACTTAGGGTAAGGGACCTCTTGTTTCTCAGGTGTGTGTTAATTTTGGGGAAATCACCAATCTGCACCTCTCTCTGGGGCACCACCAGGGAAGGGGCACTTATTACTACTATGGAGAAAAGGCCTCCTCAATTGGGAGGAACCTGCATGTAGGCTCTGGACCCACAGACCCAGTAATGGTCCATTAATACTTCCATGCCTACTTTCATTCCAGGCAAATCAAAAATGTGTGTGCACCCTATGTTTACTGTGCCTGTATTTCTGATGCAAAATTAGGCATTTTTCAAGGGGACTATGTGTAGTGGTCCTGCTTCATCCTCCACCCACATTAATGTTTTGGTGTATTTGGCCCATGGTGTGCAGCACTCCTTATTTCCCTTTAGCACAACCACTCGTGGCTGCTCTACGAGCATCTCTTGCAGCTGAACAGCCCTTCGGCCGAGCCTTCTGTGATACATATCTGTCCTTCTAATTGGCATGGCATAGGGTATGCTAATTGGCATGGCATAGGGTCTGAGGGAACAAAGAAACCAGCTCGCATCAGACGTCTGGCTCCCCACTCGGCTCATATGGTGATACCACATAGTATTTGAGACATGAGCCATATTATCAACATTTTGTCTCATAAAGCGGTGATCATCAATTACACTTTCTTTTGCCCTTACCCCTGGAGTGCTATCTTTGGGGTAATTCCCAGGGACTGTTTCGCTTGCCATTGCCATACGTAATGTACTGGTGCATACATTGTGGAGAATAGAAAAAGATGGCGTTATCGGATCATAGGTGCTATAATGTTGTACTCCAAACGAGTACAGAAAGTGAAAACACACAAAGGAGGAAACACCTGCTCCTATCATTATGGCTATAGTGTCTTACTTTTGCAAATATGTACGGGTATTAGATGTTCCGGGCACTAAAAGATGATGCTTCATGTAATTATAGGACTGCATCTTCCTGTCAGGGGACAAGTGTTTGCAAGAAAAACCTGGTTAAGAGTGAGAGAACATTTCTTTCTAAAACAATGTAGGCTTTTAAATGAAACAACAATATGGCCAGACAACCCTTCCAGGCTCCTAGAAAGGGATAAGTGTTCATAAAAAAGGACAGGACCAAGAAGAATAGGATGGCTAGGCTGACCATTTGCTTATTCTCCTTTTGTTTTCAAAGTGTCAAATTCTTTTTCAGGAAAGCGTCTTTTAGGGGATTTTGGATCAATTGTGCTTGTGTCAATAAAAGTGACGCCTCTTTATTGTTCTTGTTGCTGATTAGCACTAGTCATTGATCTTGTTTGAGGTCTTACCATATTGTCTTTACCTTCAGGCTCAATCATGGCAGGCAGGGGGGTCTCTCCCCTGTAGGGTTTGATGTCTCTGAGGTGAATCCAGGCCCCCCTTCCTTTGACCTTCACTGCAGACTGAGTGACAGCCTGCACGATGTAGGGCCCTTCAAAGCGTGGCCTATGCCACTTTCATGTAAAATTTCTGCACAATATTTTGTCCCTGGAGTAGAGTAACAATGATCTCGACAGACTGTTGGGTTACTTGGTTCTTGGGCTTCATCTTTGTTCAGCGAACCCCCCTGCTGTGTCTGCACCTGTCGAGACATTCATGTAAGAGATTCTGTCATAGCCGTCAAATAATCATGCATTTTTTTCCCTAACACAGTAGCAGCATTCTTTGCACCAGTTTGAGCTTGTGTGGGAGGAGCAAGGGGCATATGCATTGGTGGCCAGTCACCGGCTCATGCAGTGTCAGGTGATGGTCAGAGCCTAGCTGATTGCGTAATGCAAATAGGGCTAAAGGAAGGCAATGAAGCCAACCTTTTTCAAAATCTCTTTTAGTTTGGCAATTAGCTCTTTTAGGAGGCTGTTGAGGTGCTTGCAAATGGTGTTAGCTTGTGGGTAGTAAGCCAATGAGAATGTATGCTTTATACACAAAAGGATAGTGATGTGTTCAAACATCTAATTTGAAAAATGTGGTCCATTATCAGACCGCAGCACCTCGTACACTCCCCATCTTGGAAATACCTCACATACAATAAACTTTGTAGCACATGACGCATTTTGATGTGTGTATGGTCTGGCTTCGATCCATTGGGAAAAGGGACATGCGACCCTGAGCATATACCTGTAGCTGTTACAAATTTGAAGCATATCCACATAGTTGATATGTAAATGCTGAAACGGTCCAGTAGCACTGGGTATTGCTCCTTTCACTATTAGCAGAGTATGCCCATCCATGAATTTCTGGCATGTCAAATAATGTATCACAAAGTTAGCAATGTGTTCTGTAAAGTTAGGGACAAACCGGTCCTCCAAAATCGGTACTGCAAGTCACTCTCTTGATGCCTGTGCTGGGTAGTGCTTCTGCTTGAACGCTACTGTAAGCAGCCCTCACAGGTTTCCCAGTGCTGTCCCACTGTCACATTTGCATCTGTGGGGACAATGAGCACCCCTTATTTTCCATCGCTCCTCTTGTGGTGCCCTCCCCTGTAGTTCAAGAACTTGTGCTACGGGAAATGTATTAAAGCCTTTCATCATCACCATGTTGCGTGCACATGTATATTTGTACATTGCAATCACAATGTCAGATACTTCTGGGAAATATGCTGCTCTTTTTGCTTCTAGTCGGCAGCCTAATTGCCGCGAGAAATGAAATCTGAACCTTTGTTGTGCACTATGCACTTTACCACGGTGATAGCCAATGGACGTTCAAGTGCTTCTATAAGCCTGTCTAACAATGGCACACTGGTGTGCCGTCTGTGCGCAAGAAGCCCCTCCTTTTCCAGCATGATAATCCTGCCTGCGTGTGCTGTTGATGTCATGTAATGGATTTGCAGTACACCAGATTACACTGCCTCATCTTCATGCGTCTCAAGTGCCAATATCAGCGCTATCAACTATACCGCTTGTGCTGAGGAATGCACTGGCAACCTCGCACTTCTCACTGTCTCAAAGCTGTCATTCTTGCCTGTCTTCACCATTGGAGCGCCACTGTGTCTTTTGCCTGTGCTTTGGTCTATTGACAACGACCCGTCAATGAAGAATTATCCATCTCCTATGGCACTTTCGTAAACATGGGTATCTTGTCATTATATTCAGTGTAACTAGTGAAATTGTGCTTGTAATCTGCCTCCTTTCTTGGTTCTGCTATGAATCCTGCTGGGGTTACCACTCGACACCTGAACATTTTGATTGATGGATTTAATCTAATTACCTCATAGCCTGATGCTCTCTGGGTAGTTAATGTACTTTTGGACTTTTCGAGGATGGCCAAATAAAGCATGGTCAACGTATAACGTGAGTGGACAACCAATTGTTATGCTGGCTGACCTTTCTATTTCAAAGCCTGCTGCAGCCAATTTTTGCTCACATAGATAATACCCTCTCATTACTGAATCTAATATTCCACTGTAAAATCCTAATGGTTTGTGTCCCATAGAAGTTTTCCATGCAAGGTCAGCCGCCATCACTATTCCATTTGAATGGGAAAATAAAAATAATTCTTCATTGTGATCAGGGATCCCTAATACTGGAGCTGTGCTCCTTGCTAACTTCAGCTCAGCTCATCAAAGGCATCTATCGTTTCCCCTGTCCAGGCTATATCACTATGATCTTTCGGTACTTACTTGCATCCTTTTAAGAGCGGCCTGACATATGTGCTGTAATCAAAGACCCATGCCCTACAATACTTGCAAAGGCCTAGAAATTGCTGTAATTCCTTCACTGTGTCTGGCCTGTGTGTCTTCATTATCGCTTCTGCTCTCTTAGGTGCCACCTTCATCCCTTTATTCGTGATCAGCGGACCTATTTATAGGACCTCTTCTTGGCAATATTGCATTTTATTTTGACTACTGTGTACCCCTTTGTGGCAATACTGTCATTAGTTTCACTGAGTCTCTCCTGCACCCTTCTTCCATGGTGCTACCCACCAATAGGTCATCCACATATTGGATGACTAAACTATCAAGCTGTACGTTCCCTAAGTCCATCAGCAGCACTCAGTTGAAGACCAAGGGTGATTCACTGTAGGCCTGGGGTAAACAAGTATGTTTCAACTTAATTCTGTGGTAAGTGAATGAGGTCAAATACTGTAACTCTTCATGCAAGGAGATTGATAGAAAGCATTCTTTAAATCGATCAAGGTAAAATATTTGTCTTTGGGTGGATGTTACATGATATCGTGGCTGGGTTCCGCACAAATGGAAATTCCGCCTCAACAATATTGTTCAGGGGGTGTAAGTCCTGGAAAAATCTCCACAACCACCCGTTGCCTTTTTAATCAGTTACACTGCCATGTTGCATGGCGGATCTGAAGGCACTAATATGCCTTCTTGCACTAATATGCCTTCTTGCACTAAGGTAGAGATGATCTCAAAGAGCGAAGACAGTGGCCCACCCTACCCTATGCAACAGAGTCAAGAAGAAACTGGTTGTAACCCACTGTCCAGCATGTGAAGACGGTTCTTGTTTGTTAATATGTTATTAGGTTACTGTAAATGCTTCTTACAATATGGAAAGCAGTGGCAATATGTGATTGGTTGTAACACAGTATTTGTTTTATAAATGCCAATAAAAACAGTTTAAAATAAATAGATACCCTAATCAGCTTCCTTTGACATGGGGTACTCCCTTACTCATAAAATTGCTCCTTCCTTTAATTACATTTTAACTGCCCCTACTCTTTTTAAGAGACCAACATCATATGGACTTCTTATCCACAGTGTGCTTTGTACATGTGGAAAATCTTCTCGCAGAAAGGTTAGTACTTTCTTCACTAGTCACATTCTCTGGGGAATCTCTCTGTTCTCAATTTGTAACCGATATGTAAGACTGATGCTAAGCATTACTTTGTCATCTGAGTCTACATCTGTAAATAATTCCTCATCTGTCAGATTAGTCAGTCTTTGAGCTTTGTCGAGCGCTATTACTCTGCACCAATGTTTCCCTTCCTCACCTATTCCATGCAAAATTCCCCTACTATTGCTAGCTCAACTGTGATCATCTGGTCTCCTCCACGTATATGTGGGTACTTCCGATCTGAATAGAAACTCTGCAGATAATCTCAATACTTTGTCTCGTATTTTGGGAAGCCAGGCCAGTAGCACATGCACTCCATAAAGGAATACTTCCGGGCACAGTAGAACCTCTCTCTGTGCTTTCTGTCCATAAAATGCTGTCATAAATTCTTGCGCATTCCCATATTGGAACCCTGGGGTAGAACATATTATCCCCTGGTCAGTAAATTATATTGTTATGTTCAATGTACTCATCAGATCTCTCCCCAGTATGTTAACTAGTGTCTTGCAGAAATAAAACAATGGCATAGAGTTGTTGTGTTCTCCTGTGGCAATGGGTAATTTGTCTGTAAAATGAACCGTAGTTGTCACCCCAGAAAACCCTTGTGCATTTATGGCAATGCCTGACATGGGAACTTCGCTTCTCTAACACAAGATCGAGCACCTCCATATCTTCCAATAAGGCAAATGTTTTTTCAACTATGGTCACTCTGTGACCCTCAGTTCCTCTTGTGGGTCTGGTGTAATCAAAAGGATGGAACACATCAAGTCTTTCTATGGGATGTCCTATTGCAGGGACATACTCAGTCCTGCGCCGGTGAAAGGATTTCTTCCCACTATTGTCACACCCCCTATACTAGAAGTGGATGCCTCTTGTACTATGTTCGCGTTCCATGGTTTCAATGCCTTCTGTTGTATATTCTGTTGTACTACTTCCTGTGTCTGCATTGGTGCTTGCTGTGTTTGAGGTTGTATTTCCTGTAGCATTTGAGGTATTTGTGGCACTGCTGACTGATACTCTGCGTGATCTTGGGCATACTATTCTGGTCTTTCTGCACTGTAGGGTGGGGGGTATGCTTCTCCCCTCCTGGGTCTGTTGCTTGCCAGTACTGTTGTATTCCTCCCATGCTTCAGCATACGCATGGAATGTATCCCATTTTTCAACATGTCTTACACTGCTGTGGTGGTCCTCCTAATCTTGATGGTCCCCCATGAAACCCTCCTCCTTGCTCTGTTTGGAATCCAAACCCTCTACCCCTGGGCGCAAACCCTAGCCCTGGTAGAAAATAATTATAATCTCCCCTTCCTGCAAACTGTCTGTTCAATACTGGCTGCACTTGCTGTGTTCCTTGTGTATTATAACTTTCTCCCCCACATGTCAATAATGCTCTTTCTACTGACAATTTTGACAGTTTCTTCTGAGCTAATTTAGCTTCCTCAATCTTTCTGTCCTCCACTCTCTCCCTGTCCTTCTCTTGTTTTAATCAACAATGGTGAACAAGAGTCAATTGTATCTCCGCCCATGGCTCTGCTCCCATTCCCATAGTATTTCCCAACTGTCTTTGCCCTTCTTCAGGAAGTCCCTGACATAAAATGTGATAGAAAATTATTATGTTTTTGTTGCACGGTTCTCTAGTTTCTAGCCGCCATTTTTAATGAATGTCCTGTATATAAGCAGTCTTCATCTGCTCTCATTTTACCAGTCATAATTGTGGTCATGTCTGATGAGTCTGGGTACTCTACCCTAAGTGCTCTCCATATGTCAGCTCAGACATTATTAAAAGGAACCCTCTCATGGTTACTATTTTGTACAGTCACCCCAGGATAACCCGCTTGCTTCCAAATGTCATCCGATTGCTCGCCTAATATGGCAGCAAGCAGGCTCTTTATTGCGCCTACTGCTAAGGCCATCCCAGCTGTCATTCTTTCTAACTCATAAATCCATTTTCCTACCCCTGATGTAAGTGATGGCAGCTTACAAATTAATTGTGTTTGTCCATTTGTGGCCACAGACTATATTGTGGCAGTCCCCCTTTCTGCAATAAGGGGAATTGTGTGAATGCCACGCCCTCTTTGAGTGCAGCTGCACCCTTTGTCCTGGTCACCACGTGTGTCATATTAGCTCTCTTCCGTCCTGATAAATTTCTCAATCTATTAACTTTTGGCGTTCTCTCCTCTAAACTGTTTGAGCGCACCTTTAGGAGCCTTGGATAATCAATGGGTTTTAGGCTTATTGTTGGTTCCTCTATATCTGTCCACGATACCTCTCTCCATATCTGTTTACACGTGGAGGGCGCTTTGGCTGCCGCCTCTTCACTTTCCCTGGCTTCTTCATCTTCAGACATTGCATCATCGCTGTCTTCATCCTCTTCACCCTCACTATCCTGAAAATCAAGTCGTTCCAAGGGAAGTCTCCCACATGTCCCACTCATCACTTTTTCCATTATATTTCTGCCTTCCTCTGGCTTGCTGGATCCCCAACTTCCTATTACTCCAACATCACCATTTCTCTTTCTATTTAGACTGTAACTACTTCTCATACCCCTCCCTCGTTATCCAACTGTAATGCAGTGTCGTGCTGAAGGGCTGGTGGTTTTTGAGCAAAACGTGGTAGCCAAGGTGAATGATAGCTGCCGAACAATTTGGGTAAAATATGTGCATGCCTTAACCTGGCTACATGAAAAACATCAATCAGTTGACACAAGGAGCTTGACACGGTTCCCTTTGTGTTTCAGGTCAAGTTGGTCCATTTTTCAGGGGACTAATTCGAGCTGCACCAAGGTGGTGAAGAATGCCACGCTGACGCCAGGAAACAGCAATGGTGATGGACATTTGGTGGGCCTGCGGATCCAAAGCTTATGCCCAGCTTCCGCCTGACTGGAGTGGAGTTTGTGCTCTTGTCACCTTGCACAGCCCTGCACTAGTGGTGCCTCAAAATGGCACTGCCTTGACGATTGCAAAGCAGGGCAAAATGGCACAGCAAAATGAGCAGCAAAAAATAATGAGAAGGTAATGAGAAAGTAATTATTTTTCAAAAAAGAGCACAGAGAACCTGGCCGCTATCCTGAATGCCTTTAGTTCATTTTCCATGGCTGCTACTTTCTTTACTTCATTGTTGCTTCCAGGAGTACAGGCCGCAGCAAATTAGAAATACTGCAGCTGACTTGGTATAATATTGCAGCTAGCAAACTCAACAGCAAAGGGTTTGAACACAATTAAAGAGGAGATGAGAGCTTTGCGCTTCGTGGCCTTTCAGAATTGCTTTTTGCTAGACCTCCTAACAGCCATCGAAGAAGGTGTTTGTGCCAAGCTGGGACAAGTTGTTGTATGGCCATACCTGATGGTGATACCTCAAATGGAACTCTAAATGCAGCCATACAAGAGATAAGCACACCCCAGGCAACGATGACAAGCAAATTTTATGGAGTGCAAGCAAAAGACTGGCTGGACAGCATCTTCACATGGGTACGAACCTGGCTTTCCGTATTGTTTCGAATGACTGTCCCTGTGTTGGTTCTCATTCTCATCACCTTCTGCATTATTAAGAACATTATTAAAGTATATAGTTTAACAAGCAAAAAGGATCCTGATGGATTGGTTTTTACACAGCCTGCTGACGCTGAGAATTACAAAGAGTTTTGGATCCAATGTCTAAAGGATGGGACAGGGTGTGTATGGGTGGGGGAACATTTGAATGATTGGGAGGAAACTGGGGGAGACATGACAAAGACTGAAAAAAATGTATATACATAAAGATGAAGTTGCTAAAAAAAGAAAGGGAGGCCCAAAAATATTTAGTTATTCATACATTTATAAAAGGGAGAATAATGTAATAAAGATGCAAGTTCAACGTGGTATGAAGGAACACACTTATCACTTATCAGCTGCGAGAATAGCACTGTAAAAGGGCAGGGGGTCCATTCTGATGCTTCTGTAATAAAACCCATAATAAAACTAATTCATAAATATAAGGGCACAGGTAAGTATAATCAAACTCAGTGTTAGGACGAAACACAGTAAATAGGCCTTAAAAACTTGCTTTTGCAGAAAACATGTGTTAGCATATTGTGCGCGGAAAAAGCAGCTGTGGCTGATGGCTTAGTGCAGAGGTTGCGATCCCAGGCCAGTGCTGAAGGAAGTACACAGTGGTTGTTATTTTTCGAGGTCATAGATTAGAGCTCAACGGTTCCGCCAATGAATAATGAATGCATGACCATTTTACAATTCAAAATAATTCGTAAAATACAATTTACTAATGGAGCCAAAAAGAACCACAGCGGTTTCAAATTTCCTCATAGTACAGTTTCTCTGGGAAAAGGGTTAGAGTGTCCCCGATATGCAACATTTGTGTAACAGTGTATCCATGGTGCAAGGCTCTGATTGTGACATGGTGGTTAGCGTTCCTCATGTGAGCCGGGATGAGACGACCAGGGCAGTGGATTACATTTCTGCTGGTCGTCTCAAAAGTTTCAATGAATTTACTTTGTGCTGTGGAAATTGGGGGTGATTGTGACATCACATGTTGTAATTGAGGGCAGTGTGGGATGGTTCATAGACCCAATTATTGAACATAATGTATGCTTTCCTATAATGGTTCAACCTGAGAACATGAATCAGCTATGTGTGGGGAGATTTTTTCACATTGTACGATTAGCAATGCGTTTCTTTGACAGCACCATTTCACGCAGTTCAGTTTCCGCGTTCTGTTTGAATTTGCTGTCCCAGCTGGGTCTGGGATCCTCAATAATACTGTGTTACTTCTTGCACCGGCGTACACTCCTATTTGACTACCTTTGTAGTTTTTTGGTGAGTTTTCGAGGCGACCCCGGACTCACGACAATTCATGTCCGCTCATAATGTCATCAACTTCCTTGAAGTGTCTCTCTAAGCTCCTCTCTCTTCTTTCTGTTACTGCTACCTGTCTCTTTCTCTGTCTGGGAGAGTATGCCCCCTTATAATATCATCAACTTCCTTCTGTCGCCTTTCCCTGCTTCTTTCTGCATCTTGCAGTCCCTTCCTTTCTCTTTCCCTCTCTTCACGTCTTTGTTTATAATTTTTCTGTTCTTCTTTTTGCTTCTTCTCTCTTTCTCTTTCTGCCTTCTGTTTCTCCTGTTTTTACTTTTCTTCGTCATCCTATTTTTCTCTCTCTCTCTCTCGATCTGTTCTCTTCATCGCTCTCGTTCTTTCTCCTCCTATGCCCCTTTCTCTTCTTCTTTCTCTTGTCTTGCTCTAACTTCCCGTTCGTTAAAATTATCAATGCCTTTTACATCCAGTTTGAGCATTATCTGTCCTCCTACCCATTCATTTGGTGCGATTGCTGTTTCATCCCCTGTTACCCAGCCTGCCTATCTCTCTCTGGTCGTCCTCCTCGCTTCTGTCAGTTTTGCTTGTAAGTCACGGCGCTCATCATATTCTATGTCTGTAGACACTGGTCGTTGCTTACTTATTTGTTCTCCACTTATAATGGCTTCACTACTGTTTGCGGGTGGTGCATATGTGGAATTAGTATACTGCGCCGCTGCTTTTAGTGCTCGTAATGGATTTAAACCCTGTGCCTCCGAGGATGGATCACTGCTCTGGGGCAGTGGAAGAGGAACTGTGGGTGCTATACCCCCTTCAATCATGCTGATTAAGCATCCATTCCTTCACAGGTGGTTCCTCTACCTCCTCCCCATACATTTTCCTTAGTTCCAGAATCTATTCTGCAACTGTTTTTGCTTATACGTGGCATGTAAATAGGTGCACATGTGTTGCAGCACTGTCTTCGAGTGAGTGCCTGCTTGTGGTCAGGCCATAAACATTTTGCCTGCCGTGTCCCGAATCCACTGTGTGTGGTGTTTAGGGACTTTGCCCTTATACCAGGATATTGTTTTGCAAAGGTGAATAATGGGAGTGTCTCACATGTTAATACATCACGACACAACTTGCCAATACTTTCCGATTTGTAGCTTGATTCTCACTCACCCTCTTTTACCTCCCTTTCGCACCCTTCCCCAATAATACTCCACAAATTAATACTTCTGTCTCTCTCCAAGATCACACCTCCTGCGTCACACAATCCTTCCGTGCGGCACTACAAAACCACAACTCACGCGCCAAACAGCCCCACATTGCTGGTCCCTCCAACCCTCTGAGTGACACCACAACCGTCACACACGCCCTGCGCAGCTCTACCTCGCTCCTCCCACACCGGACCACACTCCTCGGTCCACACCACCACTTTACATCAACCACAAATACACAAACATCCACTTCTACAATGGACAGCTCAAACAAGAAACAAAAACCTTTCCTTACCATGTTGACGGAAGCTTTTAAATAGTAAGCGTTTTATTTTAGGCTCACTTACGACTGCAGGCTTATAACTCCGATTTATAACTCTGTTTTAGTCAGATGACAATATAAAATGTTCTTTGCACAAGTGTCCTGCTTGGCAAGACCTATCAATCAATTCAAATACGGATTATATAGGATGGGTGATGGTGAAAAAATGACATTCAGCCACTATTATCCACTCTGCATACTTTCTTTCGGCTTCCGCAAGCTGGGCATACTGGGAACAGTTTCCTGGCCGACAGACTGCAGTTTCAGCTAGGGCGCCAGAAGCATCCACTTCCAGTTAGGCTCGAAAGCGTAGGGATTCAGGTATTAGTTGGCCATTGAAAGCAATGCCATATCTCACTTTCAGCCTCAGAACAAATGTTCACCGAAATAGACCTCTGGTGAGTGTGTGCGATGCGTGTCTCAGGGTTCTTGCCAGTAGGCCCAGTTGATCATAGAAGCACCCCTGCCTCGAAAATAAATAGTACGTTCAGTCCTAGGGCTGTGAGGCTTAAGGTTGTGGATCTTGAGTCGAGCTGAACCAAAGCTTCCCCAGGGCCACAGATATGATATATGATAGGTTATTTATAATGTGCTTAATACCCAGAGGTTTTTAAGTGCGGACCCGGGTTGCTTCCAAGGCGAGCAAGTTGCCTGTTAAGTTTATATATGCTATGTTATGAGTATGGAACTTTACCTACTCATTATTCTGTATGAAGAATTCTGTCAGGTATGTTCCATTTAGAGTGTTTTCGTTTGAGGCAGGCAGTTTGAGAGCATCAGCTGTGCCACATGGTTGTGTCTGCTGCCTGTTATGTTTTCACTTCAATAAACCCATTAACTTTGAATGAGCAGTGGCTGTTTATTCAACATTGGGGACGAGGATCAACCCACTGCTTCTCCGACCGTATCACATTACTTTCCTGGACACAGCGCCTCCCTCCCAGCAGCCTGGACACCAGAACATGAAAACAGCACACGGCTGATCAAACAGAAACGGCTCCCCGTCTTGCCGCTCCTCCCAGTGATGGGAGTTTGAGCGGCGCCCTTTTCCCAGCACAGCTGACAGCATCACAGGCAGCAGGCGCAGGGCTGCGAGCCCTTCAGGTCAGATTGGGAGGGGAAGGGAATCTTATCCGTGTGTGCAGAGTATCTAGGGGATGTTCTTTCACAGACTGCACTTATACATTGTATTTCAGTAATGAAGAGTCTGTGCATATACAGTACTAGACTCTTGTTTAATTTTGAACTGAGCCTGAATCTCCATGTACCACTAAACAATGAATGCTTTCCTGAACACTCCATACTCTGTCTAAGGAAGAAGGCCGGACTGCTGGAGAGGCTGGAGAGGCCCATTGTGATGTCACAAGACTCGCCACTGTGACACATAATATTAGAAACTTGGAACATTCCATTTCACAAATTCATTCACAGTAACCTCAGGGCAGCTAATCAAACTTCAGATAAATCCATTCTGCAAGCACACAGAATACTCCCGGCCCTCTGCTCACCTGCAAACTGTCCTACCTGCACCCCTCACCTGGAACAGACGAAATGGCAGCAGCAATACCGCCGCCAGCTCCATTTCTATCCGAACCCGGTCGCCCTCCGATGAGATGGGATAGATGGATCAAAACTATCTGGTGGCCATAGGTGGTGACAGGTATAGCTCCGGGAGAAAAAAGGCACTCCTTTTTCACAATCTTGGAACAGAGGGTCGCATAGTGTTTGATGGCCTCACACGAACCCATGAGGAAGGTATTGGTGACGGCGATGAATACCTTATAGCCATCCAAAAAATTGCAGGACACTTTGAGCCAAAAAAGAACATTACTTTTGAAAGGCATAAGTTCTTTCAACGTACCCAGGATAGTGCGGAGTCGGTCGAATTTTACGTGGCTTCACTCAGGACACTGAGTCACACATGCAAGTTTGGAGAACTCACTGATTCTCTCATTAGAGACCAACTAGTGCGTTGCACGAATAGCTCCAGAGTACAAGAGAAACTACTGGCCAAGGATGTCTCGCTGGAGCAAGCTGTAGAATTAACACGTAGTATTGAACAGACGACCCAGTACATGAGAGAGATGAAAATTGACAAGCAACAATCACAAGGCTTGGCACAAGGAGTGTGTGCTGTTCAGCAAAAGAAGAGAACACCCAACAAAAAGGAGTGGTGGATTCAGAAGTGCACAAGGTGCGGCAATTCAAGACACATGGCAAATTGTCCCACATGCCCAGCGAGATTCGCAGAGTGCTACAAATGCAAGAAGAGAGGGCACTTCGCAAATGTGTGCAGGGAATCCTCCATTAATGCTATTGAGCAAAGAGATCCTGCATCTGTTAGTCATAGTCACACATCGGGCAGAACAATTAATGAAGCTCCCATTCAGGAAAACAGTACTCGCCACATATTCCACATTTATGCAGTATCCGACGACAGTAAGGGACCTATTGATCAATTCGAAATAGATGGCTGCAACATTGAAATGAAAGTAGACTCAGCCTCCCCTTGGACAATAATATCCCTGGATACGTTCAAGAACGTTCTAGGGAAGAAATGCAGCATATTATCCCAAACAGGAGTAAAACCATGTGGATATGGAGAGTCATCTATTGCCATGGTTGGAGAATTCCTAAGCAAGCGTAGCATACAAAGGGAGAGCATGTATGGCCAAGATCTTGGTAGCGAAAAAGGGCGCATCGTTATTGGGGTGGGATGAGCAAAGAGAACTTGGTGTCCGCATTCAAGCTAATGCCAGTGAACGAGTGACAATTGCTGAGATTGAAGACAAGTGGAAAAAGGAATTCCCGGAAGTTTTCACATCCAATCTAGTTATCCAACTTTGAACATGATATAAAGCTAAAACCAAATTCTAGACCCGTTGTTCACAAGGTGAGACCAGTTCCACTCAAACTACGACAACAACTGAGTAAAGAACTTGATAATCTGATGCAGAAAGGGGTGATAGAACGCATCAAAGGGACAGAATGGCTTTCTCCTGTTGTTCTAGTGGCAAAAAGCAATGGAAACCTAAGGCTGTTTGTCGATCTGAGGGACTTGAATAAGAACATCTTCATTGAGAGGCATCCACTACCCATCATCTCAGAGACTCTAGCCACATTGGGAGAACCCAGTTGGTTCTCAGTAATTGACTTATCTGCTGCATACCATCAAGTTCCACTGTCAGAACAATGCCAAAATGTTACCGCATTTGTAACACCTCTGGGCACCTTTAAGTACTTACGGATGCCTTTTGGGTTGGCATCTGCCGCATCAGTTTTCCAAAGGGTGATGGGAAGTATTAAAGGGGCTCCGGAATGTGGCAGTTTTTCAAGACGATATCCTAGTGTATGCTGAGTCTGAGGTTGAGCATGATTGTATATTGAGAAATGTATTGCAAAGGTTAAAGTCAGCTGGTCTCACAGTGCAGAGGGAAAAGTGTCGCATTTCTCTTAGAGAAGTTGAATACTTAGGTCATAAGGTTTCAAGTCAAGGAATATCTCCAAAAGTTAAGCTAGTAGAGAATATTTGTGGTGTATCTGCTCCGACAGACAAAGATCAACTTAGATCCTTTATGGGCATGGCCGAATATTACCACAAGTTTGTGGAAAAGTTTGCAACCATTTCCTCACCATTAAGGAATTTGCTAAAGAAAGGGGTGTCTTTTAATTGGACAACAACATGTCAGGAAGCCTTTTCCACCATAAAGGAGAGTATATCGAAAGCACCCTCCCTAGGCAGTTTCATTAGTGGTAGAAAGACAGTTCTCTCAGTTGATGCGAGCCTGACTGGGTTGGGTGCCACATTGTGTCAAGTAGATTCAGGTAAGCAGGTTCATACGATTCCATTCGCTTCCAGACCATTAAAGGGAGCTGAGTGCAATTATTCGGTAATTGAAAGAGAAGCTTGGGCCGTTTATTGGGCCATTTTACACTTTAAGTATTTTCTATGGGGACAGGAGTTCCAGATTAAATCAGACCATAAACCACTGGTACAACTACTAGGTAGTTGTGATTGGGCAAAAGGCTCGCCCAGGATTGCGAGATGGATGATTGGGCTGCAAGGTTACAATTTTACACTCAGTTACATTCCAGGCAAAGACAATGTAGTTGATGACTGTCTTTCCAGGCTTCCTTTGGATCAGGTGGGACTAGTCCCCAGCATAGAGAATGAGGAGGATTTGTGTATCTCGAATATCACAGAGAATGCTGTGGGGAAAGGAGAGTGGAGTGAAGCTGATCTAGAGGATTTGTGTCTTTCCAGAGTGAAGGAGTGGACTAGGTTGGGATGGCCCAGGAAGGAGTCTCTAGATAGAAACTTTGATGGATTCTATGAAATTAGGTTAGAATTAAATTTGTCTGAGAATGGTGAGATATTGAGAAGAGGATGCAAGATTATTCCCCCTGTAAGTATTAGAGCTCGCTTGGTTGACCTAGCTCATCAGGGCTATCTGGGCATAAGTGGTACCAAGAGGTTGCTGCGACAGTCTTATTGGTGGCCAGGGATGGACAGCATGGTTGAGAAGAAAGTTAGAGACTGTAGGGAATGTAGAAATGCTGATAAAAGTAAAGTTGTCCGAGAAGTTCCACTCAATCCAGTTAAAGTTCCTAGTGAACCCTGGAAAAAACTCGCAGTGGACATCATTGGCCCTATCCAAGGTCTGGGGGATGGTTTCAGATTCATGGTGGTACTAATGGACTACCACACCAAGTGGTTAGAGTGTAAGGCATTAAGAGAGGCTACCACCAACGAATTGATCATGTTTTTTGAGGAGCTATTTTACAAAAAAGGGTTTCCCACAGAAATTATAACAGATAACGGAGTGCAGTTCTGTTCACAAAGAATGAAGGAGTTCTTACAGTGCTATGAGATCAAGCATTCCAGGACTGCTCTATATCATCCTAGGGCAAATGGCATGGTTGAAAGGGCCAATAGATTCATTAAAGGTGGCATTCAATTGGCACTAAATTCGGGTATTGATTGGTCTAGGTTGTTGAGGGAAATGGTGTGGAGTTATAGTATCACACCACATTCCACCACTAAGGTTTCACCATTTGTCTCACTTAAAGGGAGACAACCTGCCTCCAAATTATGCCCAGGATGGTTAGGATTGGCTGGATGTGTGAAAGTAGATAGGAAGAAGATAATGACTTTGATATGTGAGGCCCAAGATGTATATAAACAAAGGTTTGACTCCACATTTAATGTTAAAGAAGTGGGATTGGTGGAAGGAGACATAGTTCTCATAAAGAATCCTCGCTTTGGTGTAAAATGTTCTGAAAGCAAGTTTTTAGGTCCAAGAAAAATAGTAACCATTCGAGGCAATGTGGCTATACTCGATGGTGGTGAATGTTGGTCTATTTCTAGGCTTGTCAAAAGCACTTTAGATCCTATAGTTGACGAAGGCAACATGGAGGGTGTTGACGAGGGTGGTGAGTCAACTGATAAACAAGATGAAGGAAATTCGCAAAGGACATTACATTCAGAGGAAAACAACATGAGAGATATAACTAAATCAAATGAAGGACACTCGAAAGATCTGAATCTCAGCATTGATAGACAAGTTAGGAGAACAAAGAAATTTCCGGATCGATATAAGGATTTTTATTTGGAGTAAAGTGCCTGGTACTTTGTCCTGTGTAACATGCAAGGGGGGAAGGTGTGTTAAGTTTATATATGCTATGTTATGAGTATGGAACTTTACCCACTCATTATTCTGTATGAAGAATTCTGTCAGGTATGTTCCATTTAGAGTGTTTTCGTTTGAGGCAGGCAGTTTGAGAGCATCAGCTGTGCCACAGGGTTGTGTCTGCTGCCTGTTGTGTTTTCACTTCAATAAACCCATCAACTTTGAATGAGCAGTGGCTGTTTATTCAACATTGCCCCTGAGCCATCCTCCCGATACGAAAAGAATTTTCGATCTGGGGTTCACAAAAGTATTAGGCAAATAAGGAAATGTTTTCATTATCAATCCCTCCATATCAGCCAAGAGTGCACTGAGCCGGCTGCTGGCCCATCAGCCGTAAATAACGCATTCCACTTAACTCCAACCTTTCTCTTCAATGATAGGCTCACTGGGCGATTCACCTCCGCTGTATGCACGGCCTCAGTGCAGCAAAACGTCCCACAAGAGTCTTCCTAAGCTGGTAGGCCCAGTTGCATGGTCTGAACCCACTGTTAAAAGGGAAGGTGCCAGCACAGCTAGCGGATGATATATTCCGCAGTGACCTACACCCAGCATGACGGCCACACAACCTTAGCTTTTCATTCTTTACTTTCCAAGAAACAACAGCAATGACAACAATGAAAGAGCCGTGTTTATGTACTAAGACGCATCGCTCCATCAAAGTGCAAGATATGGATGTTGGCACCCTTTGACAATGCTGTTATTGTGATGTCATCTGCATCTCTGTTCCCTTTGGCTACCGCAGATCGCTGACCTTTCTGTACTTTTAGCATCAACACAAACACCGTAGTTCTCATCCATAGTGCACAGTTTCTTCTGTTTGGTAAAGCAACACAAGCAACGCGCATCTCTGGCACTCGGGAGCCAGAGTATGCCAACTATGAGAAGTTTAAAGCCTGATAAGAGCAGCATGTAGGCTGTTAGCTTTGATAGACAAGGTATGTTCTGGGAACATGGATTGTTCAGATATATTTTCATTGCAGGGAACAGTTTGGCAGCGCATCAAAGTCAACAGCCTCTGCTGTTAGACAGATGGCCGTGGAGAATGCATAGCGAGCCTGGGTCACACTCTATTTGAGGCATGGCACTTGGCAATGATAAGCCGGGTAACTACAGCAATGTGATAGGGAACTCAATGCTGCACACACTGTAAAGAAGAAGGAGGCTACCGGTTGATAAATAGCGCTTAACGGAGCATTTTTATAGTTTTAAGGGTCTGGAAAATAATAGACACGTTCATTTGTGTAGATTGTGATGCTAGGGGAGTGTGGAGCTTACGTGTGCCTTTCCGCTTGTATGGGAGCAGGCTGCAGGTAGCACGCCCCACGAGAAATACTCTTCTATTGTTTAGCTCTTTTCTTTGAAAACGTACAGAAGAAATTCCAAATCTAGGCGGCCATGAATATTTCCCCTCTATTTTCCGCAGTCACTCGTTGCAGCTCACATTGGTTCTCGAACGTTCTTGTTTGTAAGCCATGATAATGCTGGCCTTCTGTGTCTGAAGTGCATCTTTGTGAAGCTGGAGGTCCCTTTGAATGTTCACATTAGACTATCGCTGCTAGAAAGGGAGCTTGCAAAGAAACCCTCTTTTGTTTTGCTTGATTTCTGGGGCGATTGATGTGTTCATTATAAAGTTCTCCACCTAGAAAAGGTGAATACCCAGAGATCCTTTTTCCATTTTGCGCGTATTTATTCGATTGTTGAGCCAGCTCTGCATTCAATATTTATGAAATGGAAGTCGCTGAATCGCCTCACAATGTTGCAGTACCTCAAGCCCAATGCAAATAGAAATACAGAGCTATCCCTCTGCATGATTCCAGAAAAAAGGGCATGTGTAGATCCATCACCTTCCCCTCGGCCTCCCTTTCATCTGCCTTCCTACTCTAAATAGGATTCGGGGTTGTTATCGGCTTAGAACATTTTACTGAAATCATGAAAAATTCTAAAATGTATATCTTTTCTTAAAATCTAATAAAACCACAAATAAAAGTCAGTATGCCCCCAGATTGACAGGTATTATAAACCTGGGCCCAGATATGATATGCTGTACACAAGGGTTTCTCGGAGCGACAAGACATGGGAGGGAAGACAGAGGGAGGACAATACAACGATCTTACTAGGCCCTTGTGACATTCAGATTGTGCAAGTGCGATAGCGCCAAAGTGCAGGGGGAAGGTAGAGGGGGAAGTGGTAGGGAGAGGGAGAGGACGTGCGATCAGCGCAGCAATTTTCTGAGTAAGTGCATCCAGGGAACCACAGATCTGGGTAAGTGCAAGGAGGCAGGTGACTGTAAAGGTAACCGTTACAGCCCGAGTGCGCGGTGGCAGTGCATGGGAGACTGATCATGGAAGAGCCTGCTACCCATTGTGCTCAGAGGGTAGCCAGGCAACCAGTCGGTGCGGGAGACAGGTAGGTCAGCAGGAGAGGGAGAGAGAGGAAGCAGAGGAGAATAGGAGGTCTTGAGCTGCTTCGGGAACTTCAGGAGGTCCGGTTCAAGTTAGATAGGGGCAGGGAGGCCATTCCAGGGGGAAGCACCTGCAGAAGAGAGAGATCTACCCCCTACTCTATGCCTTTCAAAGCATCTGACCCTCAGAGAGTTGGAGGTAGTTGAGCAAAGGGCTCGAGAAGGAAGGTATTTTGGAAGAGAGCTGAATGTAGTGCAGGCTCCAGCCCCAGAAAGCCTTGTGGACGATGCAGACGGTCTTGAACTTGATCCTTGCAGCCACGGGGAGCCATTGGAGAGATTTGAGTCATGGAGAAATACAGTCCCTGGGTTTGAGTCCAAGGATAAGTCGTGCAGTGCAGTTCTGGATTCGTTGCAGAGGGCGGAGAGTAGAGGAAGGCAGATTGAGAAAGCGGCTGTTGCAGTAGTCCAGTCTGTAGACAGTGGCCCTCATTATGAGTGTGGCGGAAAGGCAACAACGGTGCCGTTAGTGCTACCGGCGCCGTTGTTACCTCTCCACCACACTACAAGTGATGCTTTCGGTGCCGGACTGCACGCCTGGTCTGACCAGGCGTGCATACCGGCACCTGCGAGCAGAACTCATGATTGCAGCAGCACCATTATTAACGCTGCTGGTGCAACCATGCTCCCGACACCCATTCTGCCCCATGGGGCAGAATGGGGATGGGGACGGCACCCGTAAATTGGGCAATTACCGGGTCTACCAAACTTGGCATGACCCGGTTATTGCCCATTTGCGGGTGCCGGGAAAAAAAACAACTCCAGTGGCAGCCGTGCCCTTAATAAGGGCACAGCTACCGCCAGAGTTGTAGTGAGGGCCAGCGATTTTCTGGGGGAAGTGAGAAAAGGAAGAATACCTCTGAGGAGGTACATTTGGTAGTGGGACTTCTTTGCAAAGGTCCGAGATGCGAGGAGAGAAGGAGAGAGTGGAGTCGAAGATGACACCAAGGTTTTTTGCCTCAAAGGAAGGCGAAGAAAGAGTGCCCAAGGAGGGCGGCCAGAGTGAGAGGGAGAAAATGGGAGCAGGGTTCCCAATGGGAAAGATCACAGCCTTACTGGCATTAAGACAGAGATCGCTGGAGATGAACCAATCCGGAATCACAGAAAGACAGTCAGGAATGAGCGGGAGAGAAGAGGAGGCTGAGGGGAGCCTGAAAGAGAGCTGGGTATCATCTGCGTAACACTAAAAGTTAGAGGAAACGATAGAGATCAGATTGGCCAAAGGGACCAAGTAGACATTAAAGAGCAAGAGAGAGAGGTTAGAACCATGGGGGACACCACACGTGGAGAGGGAGGTGGTGGAGAGAAAGGACCCAAGTTGGACCTGGGAGGGCCGGTCCGACAGGAAGGAGGTGAGCCATTCCAAGGCCTGTTTCATGATGCCCAGGATTTGTGGGGACAGAATTCCTTGTCTGGATCAGGCTGCAGCTTCTGCTCCCAACATAATTCCCACTCCCCTCTAATGAATCTTGAATATTTAGATACTAAAATATATTAGAACAAAATGTTATTGAAAACGAAATTATTCAGAATGCACATGCTGCCAAATAAAAAGGTGCCCTGTTGACATCCCTTTCACATGTTTAGAATCCTACTCTAAGGCCCTCCTTATGAGGGTGCCGGTAGACCGCTGGTGCTACTGGCGATCTACCGGCATCCTCGAATTACTGTTTCCACTGCCTGATATCCTGGTAATTCCGGGATATTACGGGAGGTGGAGGAACAGTAACTTACTATCCCTGTAGAGTGCCATAGGACTCCACAGGAATGGGAATACTGAGGTACTGGCACCGTTAGTAATGGTGCCGGTGGTTCAGTGATAAATCTGCTGGTAGAGGCTTGAACTGGCGGCAGGGCAGGCCTGCTGGTCATTCACTGACCCTACTGGCAGACTTGTAGTTTTCCGGACCAGCAAACTTATAATGAGGGGCTAAGACTTGCAAATACAGAGAATGTGCAAAATGTACTCACAGTTTCAGTTTTAAAAAAAATGAAAGTTATTCCGTTAGAGTACCTAATTGCAATAAAACAATAACTTTTTATGAATACTAATTTCTGTATGTGTGTCACTTCTTTCACAATAGTTGTTGCATGGTACGCTTTGTTGTAGAACAGTGTACAACTTACAGGTGGTGATCCTTTTAGTTTTATCTTGAGAAAGAGTTGCTTTTCTTAGTATTTTGCAGTTCACCATCCCTGGATTCCAGGTCTACCTCAGCTGCTCCCATCCCCGTCCTCCTCCTTGTAGCCCTTCAATAGAGATCCAAGAGATTTCCCAGTCTCCCGGGTCTCCCTGAAGTTGATTTCCAGTAGTAGCATTACATTCTTGCTGCCCCTCTTGGGCTGGCACTGGTTTATTGCAGAGGATCTACATGTTGACTGTACTTCACCACCTCAAGAGTGTCCGGGTTCACAAGCTGGACCTTTCAATTGCACCGTCCCTAAAGAGGTTAACATCATTTGTTAAAATATAGACATCTTTTTTACAGCACACCCTACACTCTGTGCAGAAATCAAAAGTTGTTTCTCTGAATATCATGCAATGCAGACTGCTTCTGACTCAGCCAGCATTGCGTAATCTACACATTGCTGATCAACTGTTGGCATGGGTGCATTATATACCTGATTGAAGAGTGTGTTGAACAAATGTTGAAAGTAACCCTTGGATCCTAAGAATCTGAAAGCTTCAGGGTAGAGGTGTCAAACATAAGCCCTAGTGGATGGATCACACCCCTGAAGCGCCTTCCTTTGGCCCTCCACATAGATAGTGAACATAGCAAAGCAGTGTGCTCTCAAAGGAGAAAGCAAAGAAAAGTCTCCTCTGCAGCAAAGCTTCCATGTCCATATCTTGAAAGAAGGACACTGTCACCAGTGTTCATACAGCCGCAGCAGGCCTTTTTTCGGGTGACACCCTACAGGTCCTAGAGCAGCATGTTCTGTGTTTTTTGCTGGACATTCTCTGGACCTAGCAAAAGTCTTAGCTTCTTCTTCTACAACTCCTGGGGAGGAGCAACACAGCAAGTTCTGCAAGAGACCACCCTTGCCTGGAATTCCATCTCTCAGAGTGTGCATTGTGAAAGGTTAAGGCCCTTCATATTGATGTATGCTCAGCGCCTGTGGAACAAATTTCTTCACTTTTGCCTCTTAATTGCTACAATTTACAAAGGCAACTGGGGATAGGTATAAGTGATATTCCCTGCCCTGCTTTAATCCCACCACGTGGGTTTTGTGAAGATGTGCCTTTTCTGCCTTGGGCCTCATTGTTTCTTTGACATTCTAATATGGCTGCTCCGCATTGCCTCTGAAACTGGTCCTTTTCTGCCTGGTCCCACTCCCCCTCCCATTTGTTGCCATGGCCTTGATAGGCCAATCACAGCAACCGGAAGGTGGTAGCTGGCCACAACTACAAAGGCCCACGACGAAGGCCCCTATCTGCTCCCTGTCCGCTGCCTGAGGTACTTTCTTGACACCCCTGCACTTGGATTTCCATGATACTGCCACCTCACTTAACTAAGGAAATCTGGACTTCCATAACACACCTCCATAACTATGGGCTTATTCCCTCCTTCTGGACATGCTTCTACCCTCTTTTGACACTCAGTTTCCTTCTCTGTTTGTCTCCCATTTTTGCACTTGATTGTACTGCGTCTTTGTGCCCATTGCCAGCTTCTGATTCTTGTTGTTATTCAAATCTGGCTGTGTTTTTGTAATTAACTTGGTTCAAATCTGTCTGTGTTTTTTTAATTAACTTGGTTTCCCATGTGGCTGTGTTTTATGCAAACATGCTGTGCCATTTGCGCAGCCCCCCCTGATTTGCTTGTAATGTCTGTTTACCTGCCTTTTTTGTACTTCGCTCCCCCTCCTGCAAGCCTCTTCTTCTCTTCCACCACACTCATCGTTTCTCAGTCGTCTTCTCTTCCTTCCCTATCCTTTCCCCTTGCCCCTACTATACTCTTTGCACTAACTCTATCAGAAATGTCATCTGACCTAGTACAATAGTAGCTTGTTTGCTTTCCTCACCCCTCTCCTTCTTTGTTCCCCCCCCCTCCAGCACTTGCCTGAAATGTCATCAGGCCTAGTATGTTAGTTGCTTGTCTGTCTCTTCTCCTACCCCCCACCCCTCTACCTTTGTCATAGCTCTTGCACTATCTGAAATGTCACCAGGCCTAGTACGATAGTAATTATTCACATTCTTATTGTCTCAAGGCCTTGTAAGAATTGTCATTGTATTTTGCCTTGCTCCCTCCCTGCCTTGAAGCACTTTGAAACACATTGTGCATAGGCGCTATACAAATAAACTATCAATCAATCAATCAATCTTACAACTAGGGCATTTGGAAGGCAGCTCTTTCATCACTTTGCAGTGGTCCTTCTGACACATACAACAGTGAAATGTGCCATGATGCTCTTCCCATGTGTAATATATGTGTTAGTAGTATGGGCATATAATTTTTGCCCCCAGAAGTTTGTTTACCATAATAGTGCTTCTGCTGGTGTAAGACATAAATCGTATTTGGAACAGAAAGAAATCCATTTACTGTCGTTGTAATACAAAATCTTATAACCACCTTTTCCTTTTCTCAATGGCCTTGATAAAAAGGTTTCTCTTAAGGGGTGTGTAGATATAAACCCTCTCTAAGGTAAATAACGAGTGCCACAATCTTCAGGGGTCCCAGGGCTGCTATTTCAGTCTTAATCTTGCTTTATAACAGTTTTCTGAGATTCTCTAAAAACCTCAAAGTCAAAGCTTTAAATGATTGAGAAAATGAAAACCACGTAAACGTAGGTCTATTTAAGCCCTTGCCACCTGAACATACCTCTACAAAATCATTAAAACCTACATTTGCAAGATGCCATCTACCAGAGTTTGGATTTAGTAGCCACAATACCATGTACCAAACATCTAGATTAACAAATCAACATTCTTAAAAAAAAACTTTTCTAGGTTCCTTCAGGGCACTTCCCAACTTTATACCTCAAAAATGTTTTGTTTGGTTATTTTTTGGTTTTTATGTAATCAAATAAATCGCTATTCTTGAGTGAAGATTACATTTCAAATTGATATCCTGCTAGAGTCAGCACATGTTTCAAGCCAAATGGCTCTTCCTCAGGGCTCCGAAATTAAAGTGCAGTCACAATTGTAACTTAGTGTTGTTAGTAAAAAAAAGGGTGAGAAGTAGGATATGCAATTAAATAGAAAACAAAACCGTATTTTAAAAACCAATCAAATTGAAATAGTCAAAATGAACAGACGCTAAGTAAATGTAAATCAAACCCAGTCACATAATTAGGTGGATGATGATAAAGAAAATAATTGACATGGAAGTCCAACATCAAAGAAAAAATACCAAAAAATGACAAAGACACACATTTAAAAAAAAACGTTAGTGTGTACTGTTGTATGCATCATTTTCATCCAGCGCATCTCACTTAATACTTAGTCTCATGACAATCTTTATTCATTACTATGAGATACTTTATTGCACCAACTCCTACCTCGAGCTGGGGCCAACACCGGGTTCATGCTCTGACCTAGTGCATGCTGTGTGCTCAGCTTGCAATAGCGACCTGGGCTGTTGAGATGTTTCAGTGCAACCTGGAGGCAGTCATGTTGGTTCATGATAACTATGTTCCCATCCTTGTCTGCTTTCTTCATGATTATAAATTTGTTGTCAATGATCTTGGTTAGTGCCATCCTCTCATTGGTGCTGAGTTTATCTCGAAAATTCCAGTTATGACACTTGTTTTTAAATCTTTGTAAATCTTTAGTTACTAGAGCAAAAAAGGTATCAATGACATTGTGCTCTGCAACGGGTGGAACAAATCTTGATTTATCGTGCAACTTACTTGGACATGGAATTCAATTTGAAATATAATCTTGACTCAAGAATACAAATTTATTTAATTACAAAAAAAACAAAAAATAACCAAACTAAAACATTTTGGGGCCGTTTCATGGAACAAACGTGCGCCGAAAATCTTGGCGCAAACAGGCGAAAGCTTGAAAAAACAGGCGATTCATGGAAGTCCCTGCGCGTGTTTACCTCGAGATGTGCGCCAAACCCGTGCGTGGCGTGCACGGGCGCACACATCATTGCAACAGCACGAATGCCGTGCGCGACGCGCACAGGGAAAGCGCACAACGTCCGCGCACACACCAAAAAGGGGGCGGGACATGGGCGTAACACGTGGAATGGGAACAACGCATGAAAAAGAAGGCGTAACAGGGGAAGTACTGCAGGGAAATAATACACGGAACGCCCACACGCACACGAACAACCCATATTCATGGATTCGAATACAGGAAACCCGCGCACGGCAAAAGACGCGGACAGGCGTAAACACGTCCGCCACACGAAGGCAGGCGGAAGCGTCCCTGCGCAAAGCATAAAAGTGCGCGCAAACAACAAACACATTTATACCGCTACGATGAATGCCCCATTTGTCGCAGCACTGATCGTGGGACACCGCAGGAGGAGGAGAATAGCCAGGGCCCGCATTTTTTTGCCACGGACCAGCCTTTTTGGGATGCCTGACGACCACGTCCATGGCAGGTATAGGTTTCCACCTCATATCATCTTAGACCTCGTCAGGGAGTGGGCATATGACCTTACATCGCCCACCCTGTGCTCCCAAGCATTGAGCCCCTTGGAGAAGGTGCTCAATGTCCTGCATTTTTTGGCCACTGGGTCATTTCAGTGGACAACTACCTTAGTGGGGGGGTCTCACAGGCCACACAGTCACGCTGCCTACACCAGGTGTTGGCAATCATCACTGCAAGCCCCTCAGTCCGCAAGCACATATACATGCCCAGAACACTCGCAGAAAGGCAGGCCGTCATCTGGGACTTTTACAGGGTGGCACACTTCCCCAAAGTGCTCGGTGCCATAGATTGCACCCATGTGGCCCTACGTCCACCTAGGGCAACTGAACCGCAAGCACTGGCATTCCATCAACGTGCAGGTTGTATGCGATGCTAAAGGAATCATCACCTCTGTCTATGCAAACTACCCTGGCTCCAGCCATGACCGTTTCATATACAGAATGTCCGCCCTGAGCCGGGCCCTGGAAGCTGGGCAGCATGGTGACACATGGCTCCTAGGTGAGTACAAATGCCTGTGCACATGCATGCATGTCACACACAGACAAATACCAAAACCCCAATAATCACAACTATTGTCACCTCCCCAGGGGACAGTGCCTACCCTCTGAGCAACCACATGATGACGCCAATCCGGAACCCCACCACACCACCCCAGATAAGATACAACGATGCCCATATTGCAACCAGGGGCATAGTGGAGCGCACATTCGGAGTGCTCAAGTCACGCTTCCGCTCCCTTGACCGCTCTGGTGGGCAGCTACTATATGCACCCCCAGTAGTGTGCAGGATCATTGTGGCAGCATGTGTCCTGCACAATGTTGCAACACGGCGGGAGGTACCGGTGAACATGGTGGTGCCCCCACATCCCCAAACACAGGCACAGGCGCTGCCCATGGGAGGGGACAGGGCACGTGGCGAGGCAGCCCGGACCCAGCTTGTGGCCACATTTTTCACCTAAACTCCCACCCCTGCGGAGTGCACACAGGCCTGGCACATACCAGGTGACAATCGATGATGACAAAGAGACAGTCAACTGTCACAACCTTACCACCCTGAGAATGTTGTCACGGAAGTGCTACAATGTGTGCATCCCTAGCTACTTAAACGTAACCAATCCTGTGTGACCAAAAAAGAAACACATGCAAGGTGTGTATCACACCCCCCCAAACAGGCCATGACAATCCCTGGTATGTCACCCAAACCCTCCCAACCCACATCACCCTTGTCTGCCACACCATGACATGGCATGCAATAGCAAAAGCCCAACACATGACAAATAAGATACGAAGTGACATGTGATAAATGGAAAGTGTCCCGAGACAATGACGCCTGACATGGAATCAGATGAAATGACTGACCAACAACCTCCCACACATACCAAATCATACACAAATGATATCCACCAGTCCTACCATGAACACAACACTGAATGCCTGTTCACATGCACATTGGGCAAGCCAAAATCCCTACTCCTTAACCCGTGTGCTGTGTGTGTCTCCTGCAACACACTGCTCAGCACACAGCACTTTGAGCAGCCATTGTGTTGCAGATACACCTCGAGCATCACATGAAAAAGACTAATCGCATCCACAACCAAATGACACATGTACAGGATACACAAATGGTAATAGATCATGTGCTGCATGGACACAGAGGGCCTGAGAATGCAATCTGTGTGCACCTGTGGCCATGGAAGGGTGGTTGTACGTGTGGTGGATCATTGAGCAACTGTGTGTGTCATTAGGGACATGCACTCAATATATGCATGTGAAATCAAGTGACCCTCAGTGTCCTGTACATATCACATGTGAACATTGGCCATGTGAACCCCCCAGCATGTCAAACCACACCAATCCCCTGACACCTGAAAAATAAACACAACACAGGGACAGGCATTGACCAGCACAACACAACATAGTGCCCCACAATTACAATGTCAGAGTGCCCAAAACACTGTAGCCCAAGCCAACTGTCCGAAAACAAAAGGCCCTCCCTTACACATCACCTTGACCTTCAGAACATCTGCCTCTGGGGCATGTAGCCTTCTTTCCTCAAGTCTACCTGGCTACAGGATCACCCTACCCCTTGCTCTCCATGTTCCAGCTTGCGTGTAAATAGGGTCCAGCCCCCTCAGAGTCCCCCTTGACTGGTAAAAATATCAAATCGCAGAGAACTCCAAGGAGCCAAACCCCCAAACCAGGGAAAAAGCCTGTAGGCACCAAAAAACCCAGGAAGAGTCTCCAGTAGATGACTAGAAGTAGCAGGAAATGTCAAAGCACATGTACAAGCACAATGATAGAACAACCAAGGTAGCACAGTTGAACAATGTTCCAACAGGATGGGTACCATTTACCGTACATAACATACAATGATGATGCAACAACTGATGGGTAGTGTCACAGCTCTGGTGTCCAGGCGCTGGAGTTGCACAAACCAAACACCCCCTCCGTGGTCTGTGCGCATGCAAGGTCAAACTTACACAGGCCTCTGAGACCCCGGCGGGGAAGGAGGGTCAGGGATATGTATCATGGACAGGCATTGGTAATCAGGAGAACTGGAAAGAGGGTCAGGAGAGTGGATGTGGATTTGCAAGGGAAAGTAGGCAAAATTAACTATTCACAAAAACACATACTCAATTAGAGAAAACATGTCCATCATGCACATTGTACCAAAACAGTCAAATGCAAGCCAAAGAGAGACTTATCTCTGGGGTGAGTGCTGGCCTCCTGCCTGCGCACTCTCAGGTCCGGTAACAGGAGCACTTCAATGCTGCAAAGAGAGCGTGAGTTACTAATCTGAAAGTGTGATTACAACACACACACACAACCCCATCCATGCCCCAAAGTAAGTGACTTCTCCACAAACAAACACCCCTGTCTGCTGCTTTGTACCCATATGTTAGCTTGCCCACCAATGGTTCATACACTGTCAATGCAGTAAGGCAGGCACATGTGGCCGTGTGGGAAATGGAACACCAATGGGTCAAGAATCATACATGATACAATGGTCCCTGGGGGAGCTGCGAGACGCGTATAGCAAGGTGCAACTTCAGTACAAGTTGTGTTCTGTCAGCCGCATATTTCAATAGGTAGTGCACCTGGCAATTAGCACACGTAAATGACATGCACTGGCCACGAGTCTGTGCCTCGCTGGGTGTCCTTGTGCGTCGTATCAGTATCTGGCTAGGAATGCTACTACCCTAATAACTATGCTTCAATGGAGCAGGGGGTACTCCAGGAAATGTTTGATGGCCCCTGCGTGTGCCCCTGACAACTTGTAAAGCCACTTGGCATTTGGCCCTCAACGTATGCCAGCTGTACTGTGTGCTTCTCCAACTATGCCTGGCAAAGCTCCCCAGCATTGGTGCCACTTAGCATGCATGTGCAAGTGGCCTGGTGGAAGGTTGGCTACGTTGTCGGCCCTTGTGCTGCTCACCTTGGCTGGAGATCCGTCTGACTAGCGTGATGCAGAAAAACACACATAGCCAATACCCCCACCAAAAGAAGAGATACGTCCTTGATAGCTGTGAAGTTGTGATGGTGGCGAAACAACACGAAGTAGCAACACACACGTCGGTCTCCACGAAAGGCACGTACAGCGAACTGTCGGGACCCGCTCACCTTTAACCCGTGCTGAGGGAAACGCCCGTGCGCATCACGTCACTTACGCATGTAGGCACTTTCCTCGGATTACACGCATTCACACGCTGACGTGCAGTTTTTCACGTGCTGAATCACTATGCACCTGTCACGAGGGAAATGCCAGCGCGCGTAACATCACAGACGTGCTTACGCACTAACGGCCTTTCCTCGGATTTCACGCTGACGTGCACTGTTTTCACATGCCAAATCACTCTGTATCAAGCTGGCCATGTGAAAACACACAGAAGACCACGCTCCTGCCCCCCAGAGCCCCGAGCACGCTCCCACCTGCCATCTGCTGCTGCCTGACTGCCTGTTGCCCACGTGCCCTGCTATTTGCTACCTGCACGTCAGCCAGTGGTGCAGTTGCTGTGACCACCCCTGCTGGACTGAAGACTCCCGACTGGGATACCATCGCTCCACAGCCCAGCCCCAGGACCTAGTTGCCCACCCACACCTGCCTCTGGGGTTGCCGTGTCGGTCACAACACCATCTGACACCACTGGCAACCCCCAGCCAGAGAGGCAGAGGGCCACCAGCTTCAGTGCCAGGGAAGTTGGTGTCCTGGTGGAGTAAGTCCTGGGGAAGTATGATGCCCTCTTTGGAAGTTTGTGCGCCGACAATGAAGGACGGACCAGGATCTGGATGGACATTGTGACTAGCTAATGAAAAATTAGACCATCCAGACCAGAGATGACTTTTTCAGTTTGTAATCCTGAACTATTTATTTTTGTGACAACCTATATGTCAAATTACACAATAACAAAATATATTTATATAAAATATGGCTCTTTGAACTTAGAAAACAAACACATCCCTCCAGGCAGACTTCATTCAAAACTTCTTCATACATTCATCACATTCACAAACAATAGAAAAAAATGATATTTTGTTCATATCACAATAGAAAGCATTTCTTCGTTTCACACTCGATTAATTTACAATGTGTCCATCTGTCAACATTCAGAGGATAGAAAAACTGTTTGTCGACATGTTTCGGTCGAGTTCTTGAAGTGGGCAATAGCTTCCCTTTGTGTATTATGTTCAACCTTCTTCAGGACAAGAGACGATCGCCAATTCCGCGTGGTCTCATAGACGAGTGGGGGTGTGTGTAAGGCAAAGAGGCCTAGGTCTAAAGAATAAAGAATAAGAAAAAGTGAGAAAAAATGTCATCTCTGTTTCATAAAAACCCATTTCTTGAGTAACAGCTGACTACTAAGGCTTTGTGTGGACCGGCTCACCTCCTCTGATTTTTTCAGTGGCTGGCGTGTCGGTTCAATGGAGTAAATCCCGGCGTGAGAGATCTCTTTTAATGAGTTCCACGTCGTGCATCCTACAGAATGAAGGGCATATACTCTCGTAAGTTTTATGAGAGAAGTCTAACATACTATCAAACAGAACATTAATGAATCGGTACTCACTCAGTTGAGGGGCTCGCGAAATAGTCAATTCGTCCGAGCTGGGGGTTCGGTAAGACTGCAGGGAAAGGAACAAAGTGTAAGGGCTTGCGGGTAGTGCACCCTTGTGTCGCATGACTATTATCACAATATAAAACTTGCTTTAAAAATTCTATTGGGTGTCTGCTCTGCGGAATAGAAACATTGTGTGAGGACCCACACTCGGGAGCCCCGAGCCTGCATATCTAGACATCCCTGCGGAGAACTCTCAACCACTCATGGTGAATGAAACGAAATGGAGCTTACTTCTAGGTTCTGTGGAGTGAATCCCTTGGGAGAGTGTGCACGTTGCTGGTCAATCGCAAGTCACGGAGTCACGAAACTGAAACAACAATACATGGTCTCAGAATATAGACAGAGGGGCCCGGACTGGCATAGGCTATGTCTACTGCTATCTACTTACTCGGTGTGGCCTCAGCTCTATCCGTCGGTGTATGCATCTGTTGACGCTCCTTTGCAACTGATCGCGGCGATCCGGCGTACGTTCCGAATAGCGCCAATGGACGCGCAGTCGCTTTGAATTCTGGATAATATGCGGCTGCTCGGCATTCTGGACATAGTAGTTCCCGAACACTGGCGGAACCAAAAAACTATCTCCACAATGGAATATTGATCAAGTCAGTTTCCTAGACCTACTGATTAGAAAACAAGGGAATGCGTTGGTCACTTCACTCTATAGGAAACCAACAGACAAGAACACCCTCTTACATTACTCAAGTTTTCATCCGGAGGGTTTGAAATTTAATCTGCCATATGGACAATTTTTAAGGATTCGACGCAACTGCACAGATAGGGTTGATTATAAAACACACGCTACACAACTCAAAGAAAGATTGGACACACGGGGTTACCCGAAACAGCTGGTAAAAAGGAACATGAAGAGAGCAGCCAATACCAACAGGGCTCTCATTTTACAGAGTCAAGAAAAAAAGACCCACGAGAGATTGGTCTGTGTCACAACGTATAACCCTATTAGCAATGCCATCAAGAAGATCATTAATAAGAACTGGGATTTAATCAAGAACCCGGGTACATTATCTAAGAAACCCATGTTTGCATTCAAACGAAATTGCAACTTGCGACAAAAGCTGGTGCACACGTATTATGAGAAACCCAAAGAAAACTCAATTCTGAATCAATGGGGACTTCCTCCCATTATTGGTCACTACAAATGCGGGAACTGCAGCGTATGTCCCCTTACTGAGACCAAACATATTTTCAAATACGGGACTAATACATGGACGATGAAGAATCACACCAACTGCCACACAAAAAACGCAATCTATATCATCTCATGCCCGTGCAATTTATTATACGTTGGAAAAACTACACGAGAGGTCAAAATACGTATTGGGGAACACCGCTCGTGTATCAGGAACCATACAGCCGACAAACCTCTGGTGGATCACTTCGACAGACTTCATCACAAAGATACAGACATCAAGTGGTTTGTATTACAAACCATACGCCCTACATTAAGAGGTGGGGATATGGCCAGTGCCCTACACCGCCTGGAACAGAAATGGATCTATTCTCTAGATACGGTCCACCATGGATTAAACATTTCGGTGGAATGGAATGCCCTGAATAGTACTTGATACTATGGGGTACTCTCACTTTCGCCAGTAACTTCTCTTCATAATCCTGTGACATGGGAAGAGAGGTTCCATGAGTTAAGTGAAATAACAATACATGTGGCCTTTGACATATCCCTCAGCGTGTAGCCTTTACACACCCAGTATAGGCACACCAACCACTGTTAGGTAACTAGACGATGTATTCATGTGGAGATAGTTTTTTGGTTCCGCCGGTGTTCGGGAACTACTATGTCCAGAATGCCGAGCAGCCGCATATTATCCAGAATTCAAAGCGACTGCGCGTCCATTGGCGCTATTCGGAACGTACGCCAGATCGCCGCGATCAGTTGCAAAGGAGCGTCAACAGATGCATACACCGACGGATAGAGCTGAGGCCACACCGAGTAAGTAGATAGCAGTAGACATAGCCTATGCCAGTCTGGGCCCCTCTGTCTATATTCTGAGACCATGTATTGTTGTTTCAGTTTCGTGACTCCGTGACTTGCGATTGACCAGCAACGTGCACACTCTCCCAAGGGATTCACTCCACAGAACCTAGAAGTAAGCTCCATTTCGTTTCATTCACCATGAGTGGTTGAGAGTTCTCCGCAGGGATGTCTAGATATGCAGGCTCGGGGCTCCCGAGTGTGGGTCCTCACACAATGTTTCTATTCCGCAGAGCAGACACCCAATAGAATTTTTAAAGCAAGTTTTATATTGTGATAATAGTCATGCGACACAAGGGTGCACTACCCGCAAGCCCTTACACTTTGTTCCTTTCCCTGCAGTCTTACCGAACCCCCAGCTCGGACGAATTGACTATTTCGCGAGCCCCTCAACTGAGTGAGTACCGATTCATTAATGTTCTGTTTGATAGTATGTTAGACTTCTCTCATAAAACTTACGAGAGTATATGCCCTTCATTCTGTAGGATGCACGACGTGGAACTCATTAAAAGAGATCTCTCACGCCGGGATTTACTCCATTGAACTGACACGCCAGCCACTGAAAAAATCAGAGGAGGTGAGCCGGTCCACACACAGCCTTAGTAGTCAGCTGTTACTCAAGAAATGGGTTTTTATGAAACAGAGATGACATTTTTTCTCACTTTTTCTTATTCTTTATTCTTTAGACCTAGGCCTCTTTGCCTTACACACACCCCCACTCGTCTATGAGACCACGCGGAATTGGCGATCGTCTCTTGTCCTGAAGAAGGTTGAACATAATACACAAAGGGAAGCTATTGCCCACTTCAAGAACTCGACCGAAACATGTCGACAAACAGTTTTTCTATCCTCTGAATGTTGACAGATGGACACATTGTAAATTAATCGAGTGTGAAACGAAGAAATGCTTTCTATTGTGATATGAACAAAATATCATTTTTTTCTATTGTTTGTGAATGTGATGAATGTATGAAGAAGTTTTGAATGAAGTCTGCCTGGAGGGATGTGTTTGTTTTCTAAGTTCAAAGAGCCATATTTTATATAAATATATTTTGTTATTGTGTAATTTGACATATAGGTTGTCACAAAAATAAATAGTTCAGGATTACAAACTGAAAAAGTCATCTCTGGTCTGGATGGTCTAATTTTTCATTAGCTTTATCGTTTCGCCTGATAGACCACAGACTTAAAAGCAGGCGTCCCTTATATATTTGTTCTGGACATCGTGACTGCCATCAACGAGGAGGGGGTGGCAGTCCGCGACTTCAAACATGTCCGGAAGCGCTGGGAAGACTTCAGGTCCAGGACCCTCGACAAAGCCCAGCGCCTCTTGAAGGCAGCGGATGCCAAGGGGCTACGGGGCCACCTGTCGGACCACCAAATGAGAGTCCTGGAACGCATACGCCCAGCGCTCCACGTCCAGGTCCTTGAGAGGTAGTCCCGTCTGGAGTCGAGGGGTAAGTGTACATGCATACTGATTGGACGCTGTGCGTGTTGTGGTGTGCCAGTAGTGTGCAGGTTGCACATGTGTTTTTGTAGGGCCATGTATGGATGCGTATGTACAGGGGCGTGTGGCTGACACATGTGAGTCCTCTCATGTGTGAGACACATGGGCGGTGTATGTGTTGGTAAGCATGCAGGCCAAATGCAGGTGTGGGAGCACATATGTTTGAATTACTGTGTATGTACGTTGGCATGGTTGTGGTGTCACACATGGATGGTGGTTCCAGCTGCATGTATCTGCACTGTGTACATGTGCATGTGTGTGTATTTTACAAGTGTGCAACTGTGATGCAACATGGATGCATGTGACACTGACATGTAGAAGGCTGAATGACAGATGTGACATGGATGGCGATCTCATCACTGCGACAGTTGGTGGAGATGTACACATGCATGTAAGTGTGGTGGCCTGTGTGCATGTGTTGTGCACTCCCTGTGTTTCATGTGACATCAGGCTCACCTTCGGCTGCTCGTGCTGTTGTTTGTGTATGGATGGTGCTGCCTGGTGCAATATTGCTGTTGAATTGCTCATGTGTGTGAGTTGAAATGACATGTGTGTTGGGGAGTGTGATGCCATGTCTGAGGTTTGACACTGACACTCGTTTACAACTGTCATGTGTGTATCAGTCCATTGTCCGGTGCCCTGATGCCTGTGTTCTATCTCTCCCTGTCTGCAGTGTCAACTGATTAAGAGGGCGGAGAGGGTGCTGTGGAGCAAAGCGGCAGGGATTGCACCACCAGCCGGAGACGCAAGGCCCGGCTCCTCTCCCAGGTTGTCATCTTGTCGGGGAGTGAGGAGTCTGGTGCCGCGTCCCAGGCCGCAGCTGCCAAGGGTAGGTCCAAGAGGCGGAGGTTGGAGGTGGACTCCTTGGCAGCAGAAGGGGCAGCTAAGACCCCACAGGGTCCGACGGAGGAAGATGGCACAGAGTCATCCAGGTTGGTGGGGGGTTTGGTGGAGGAGGAGGCTGTGGAAGGGACACACACGGGATCTGGAGGTGGGGATTCCACTCGTGCTAGTGGTGCAGTGCAGGGGCAGGGACAGGAGGCAGCACAGGCCGCCGCGGAGGTGCCTGTGTGTAATCCTGTCCCTGATGAATCGGGGCCTGAGCCTCACTGCTGGGTGGGTGGGAGTGCTGGGGGACATGAGTCAGGGCCTGCTGGCAGGTGCCCGTCAATGCTGGGTGGGTGGGGGTCCAGGGGGACATGAGTCGGGGCCTGCTGTCAGGTGCCCATCACTGCTGGGTGGGTGGGGGTGCTGGGGTACATGAGTCAGGGCCTGCTGGCAGGGGCCCGTCAATGCTGGGTGTGTGGGAGTCCAGGGGGACATGAGTCAGGGCCTGCTGGCATGTGCCCATCACTGCTGGGTGGGTGGGGGTGCTGGGGGACATGAGTCGGGGCCTGCTGGCAGGTGCCCGTCAATGCTGGGTGGGTGGGGGTCCAGGGGGACATGAGTCGGGGCCTGTTGGCAGGTGCCCATCACTGCTGGGTGGGTGGGGGTGCTGGGGGACATGAGTTGGGCCTGCTGGCAGGTGTCCGTCAATGCTGGGTGGGTGGGGGTCCAAGGGGACATGAGTCGGGGCCTGCTGGCAGGTGCCCATCACTGCTGGGTGGGTGGGGGTGCTGGAGGACATGAGTTGGTGATCACTAATGCAAGGTGACATGTGGGCTAGCTGGGGGGCATGCCCATGGTGGATGGGCTGTGTGTGGAACATGACCAGGGGTGCAGGGTAGTCCCCTGTGGTGTGGGCTGCCTGCAGGGGCCATGGAGGGGGTAGAGGGCACACCTGGGAGGACCCACACTGCCAATTCACGTGTGGGATTCCCCGCGCACCCCACTGGATACACGTACCACGCTCGCATGTCAAATTCCCCCGAACCCCAGTAATACACGTACCCCGCTCGCACAGGCCCAATCGCGTGTGAATCTCCCCGCAAACCCCAGTAATACACGTAGCCTGCTCGCACAAGCCCAATCGCGTGTGAAACTCCCCGCGAACCCCAGTAATACACGTATCCCGCTTGCACAGCCCAATCGTGTGTGAAACTCCCCACAAACCCCAGTAATACATGTACCCCGCTTGCACAGGGCCAATCGTGTGTGATACTCCCCGCGAACTCCAGTAATACACGTACCCCGCTCGCACAGGGCCAATCGCGTGTGATACTCCCCGCGAACCTCAGTAATACACGTACCCCGCTCGCACAGGCCCAATCCCGTGTGAAACTCCCCGCGAACCCCAGTAATACACGTACCCCGCTCGCGCAGGCCCAATCGCGTGTGAAACTCCCCACGAACCCCAGTAATACACGTACCCCGCTCGCATAGGCCCAATTGCGTGTGATACTCCCCGCAAACCCCAGTAATACACGTACCCCGCTCGCAAAGGCCCAATCGCGGTGATACTCCCCACAAACCCCAGTAATACACGTACCCCGCTCGCACAGGGCCAATCGCGTGTGAAACTCCCTGTGAACCCCAGTAATACACGTAACCCACTCGCACTGGCCTAATCGCCTGTGAAACTCCCCGCGACCCCCAGTAATTCACGTACCCGCTCACACAGGGCCAATCGCGTGTGAAACTCCCCGCAAATCCCAGTAATACACGTACCCTGCTGGAACAGGCCCAATCGCGTGTGATACTCCCTGTGAACCCCAGTAATACACGTACCCCGCTCGCACAGCCCAATCGCATGTGAAACTCCCTGCGAACCCCAGCAATACACGTACCCCGTGCACAGGCACAATCTCGTGTGACACTCCCCGCGAACCCCAGTAATACACGTACCCTGCTCGTTCAGGGCCAATCACGTGTGAAACTCCCCGCGCAGGGGTGTACATGTATTCGGAGGGGTGCGCAGGGAGTTTTACAGGAGTTTTCGTGGTTGGGGGGCTGCATGCTGGTCCACTGGCCTGTGCGCCATGTACGGGATTTGTGCGCTGTGCATGGCGCACAGGGAGGGGTTGGGGGCGTAACTGGCACTGCTGCAGGGTCGCTGCGCCACTCTGCACCACGGCTGGTAATGGATGTTGAAATCCATGAATACGGTGTGCGCGGAAATGGATTTTGGCACACGCGGCTGGCGCAGACTGCCGCACGCTCACACTGTGCTCCAGCCGCGTGCGCCATTTGTGTGCTGAATTCTATGAATTACCCCCTTTATTGTGTCTATATTCATGTACTCAAAACCCAATACTTGTACATTTAAGTTAGGAAGTGCAAAACCCAGACTCCAAATTCCTAGCTACTAACGCATAGATTGGGGGTTTACTCATTAGTTGTTATTGCTCATATCAAAATTCTTCTTAATATTTAATGCGTACACATTTCAGTGCCCTTGCAGGTAGGTCTTTACAATCACCTCAAATTCTGTGTCAGTCCTGAGTGGATGATGCTGCTGGTAGTCATTGGCCCTCTGCAGGTCACTTATTCCACTGCATCTGAAAATCACTTTTGAATTATTCAGATGTTTCAATAAAGGTTTTCTGCAGACTTTGAAACGAGTCTGCTTGCCAATCAACCTAGTCATGCCCGCAAAGAAAGATCATGTTTTGTGGCTCTTCTACAACTACCTTGGGGTGTATTTTGGGGATGCAGGGTTGTTTCCAGAACTCTTTTCTTTTAAGAGCTGCAGCCCTGTTTATTTAAAAAAAGAAAAACATTTTTTTTTATTGGTTTGGACTTTGAAGATACGTTCATCGCTGCATGCCTGTTGTTGCTGAGTTATTTTTCACCACTTTTTTACATTTCATCCTAAACAATACGCCGGTGTGATATATTCTTTTTCACTTTCTAAGAAACTCTCATTTAAGGACAAGAAATATAAAATGAAACTGACACTGTTAAGCTAAATAGAAGAAATATAAGCAGAATAGCCCAAACGAAATAAGTCATGAACCAAACAGTGTAGAATACACAACAGTAATTCAACCAGGAAAGAGCTAAGGGTTGAAAAGAGAGGTTAGTGTAAGAAAAGGTGAATAGATGATGAATTTTCAGAATATTTCAAAGTTGAAAATGACAGGTGTGTACAACAGAAGAAAGGTGCTCATGATAAGAGAGAGCAGAATTAAAAATGAAACAAAGTTTGCGCGCATGGTCAGGAAGAGGGAGAGAAAGTGGAGGAAAAGATAAAGGACGATGCACGAAGGTGGAAGCCGGAAAGAATAAAATATTCTGTTTTGGTTGGATTGAGTTTAAGAAAGTGAGCCAACATCCAATAATTGATAAAAGAAAGACAAGATAAAAGCTGTTGATGTAGAAAATCAGTAAAAAGAAAGAAATTAAAAGAACATTTGAGTATCATTCGTATATAGACGAACTTGAAAACTGAACTGAGTAATTGCAGCATCCTGAGTAGTGGCATAAAGAGTGTATAGCAGGAGACCCAATACTCATCCTTGTGGTATCCCAAAAGGACAGGACATGAAGATGATAAGCCTATTCAAGAACCTGAGAAGGTGCGAGCAGAAAGATAAGAAGCAAACCAGTCTAAGGCTGAAACAGAAATACCAAAAGTAGCCAAAGTTTTAATCATTATTAAGTGATCAACTCTGTTAGGACGGCGCTAGAGATCAAGTACAATGAGAATAGAGGACCGCATGGTGAAGAAAATTGGGGACAATCAAAAGGGTAGTCAAAGAAGCGAAACCTTAACAAAATCAAGATGTAATGGGAGACAGAAAGACTGAGTATTAAGAGGAGAAGAAAGTTGATGATGAACACATCTTTCGAACACTGTCATACCTTGGTTCGCCAGCGGTCAGTTTGGCACAGATGGCGATGCATTCGAAATGTATCCATTCCCCCTCCTAAAATGGCTCCTGATGCACTGTGTACTGGTCTGGGCTCAGGGTGTGTTACCGATCCCTTCCTGTTTCCGGTTTGCGACAGTGTCAGATCAAGTCAAATACACTCTATGGAGGTTTCTCAGTGCGTTGCTATTCCTATACAGACGCTTTGTAAGTACGCTCTTCTCTATCTCTCAATTTCTACTAACAATTCTTGTCCTCCATCCTGACTTCTCTTTCACCTGTTTTGGTGATAGATCTGGAACGGAAGCTTTCGGAAGCCCCGGTCTGCCTTGCGCATATGCCGCTTCACTAGGAATGCCCGGTATGCATCTCGTCTGCATCCTTTTATATTTGTCAAAGCCTTCCCTCCTCTTATTACTGTTATTGCTTTCCTTATGCTTGTGTGGCAATGGCAGACAGCTTGCATTGAGATACCCAATTTAAGAGGAGCGGCCAAACACCTCCTTGCCCTACATTATACCGACGTCGGACCTTGAGACTAGCCGAACCTGACGACTAGGGTTTTATTCCCCCGAGGGTTTCCCTATGGTCTTTGCTCCTACCCGTTTTGTTCATACTACGGAGAAGGGAGCTGCAGGGGCCATTTGGGAAGTTTGTCAGTTCTGCTTTGTGCTGCTTCTGATATGGTTGGTTGCTTTCAGTTATTCAACCCATTTACGTGCCTTGTAGAAACTTGATTGTACTAACGGACATAACAAATACTTTGAAAAGGGAAGGGAGGAGAGAAAAATGACGATAGTGCGAGGGGTCCGAAGAATCAACTGAGAACTTTTTGAGAAGAGGAATGACAGTGGCCTTTTAAAATATATCAGGAATGGTCGCGGAGGATAGTGAAGTTCTGAAAAGCACCACCAAGTAGGAAGACAGGCAAGGAAAGGTTGATTTAATCAGCGAAGAAGGCAAGGCATCAGGAGGGGTGGCAATCGGATGAGAAAGTGAGGTCATCTGATAAATGTCATGATCTGAAACAGAGGAAAACGAATACATTACATAGTTAAACCTTCTGTGGAACCCCACAATGTAACCAAACAAGAGAGAGAACATGTATATACATCAATCGCTTATGGTTAGGAACTCACCTTCTGCTGTGTTAATCCTGGTTGAAGAATGCGGGAACGCTTCAGCTTGAAGTGTGATTTGGTCTGGGTGTAGAGGCAGCCCTGGCACAGTCTATTGGCAGCTGGACCTCTGCGTCGGATGCCATTATAGCTACAAAGATCATAGGCATCGTATTATGTTCATATTTGTGAAGCTGTAGAAGAATTTCTGAATATTGGAAAAAGCACAGCAATTAAAAGAAAACATTTTCTATTTATATGCAGGCATTAAAAAGAAAACTCTACATATTGGGGCATTTATATTTAATTCAGCTTCTTACAGATTGCCATTGATGGTGTCATTTGGTGCCCTCCTGATTGAAATCTATGTATTAGTGTTGGAGTAATTTCGTTTAAAAGATATGTGTCAAACTGAATAAGATAAGAGCCGGTTTGGATTCAAAGGTCCCTTTTGCAGGAAGCACCACTGGTTCCATGGAAATGAACACAGTGAAGGCTGGTACAGGTGGGTGAGCAAGTGAAGGGAGCCAGCGTGAAACCACCCATGACTGTTCAGGTGGGGTTTCCATCCAGGGACAATTTTAAAAACAGGTGGAAATAGTGCGTTTTGACAGCACACATTTCAGGAAAAAAATGGATGAAAAGTCAGAGTTAAAAGACATTTCTGTCGACAGGGAAGGAATGGAATATTTGAATACTTCAGAGATGCCAGATCATCATTGTACACAGGAACATTTCCCTCCCGCAAATCAGGTAAATACTGGCTAAAGCTGAAATAAATTGGAACAACCTGCAGCACAATCACTGGATTTAAACTCACTATTTCCATTTCTGAGCAGGAAAAAGGATAGCCAGTAGTACCAGATACGAGAGGTCTGTGCTCCACCACATGAAATGGAACAGGTATCAGTGCTTTGATTCATGGAATTTGCTCGCCGAAAAACAGAGATTTGTGCGCCATTCTACCCACAAATCCCCATTTGTTAAACAGGGATTTGCGGGCAGAATGGCGCACAAATCTCCGTTTTTCGGCGCACAAATTCCATGAATCAGCCGTATCCACAAAGGACTTGAGGGAGACAGTGTCAATCTTTATCTGGGAGGAAGAATAGCTCACACAGTGTTTGTCTTGGACGCAAGACAACGCAGGTTCGCATCCCCTGTTTATCTTCTCCATCATTTCCTGATAAGAAATTTTGCAGCTAACTGGAATCCTTGGTTGTAATATATTCTTGTTGTGTGTTTTCGCACAGAGCACTGTGAGAAAGTATTTAAAAAATACTCCCAGCGCAAGAACGTACGTATTGAAATTAGAGTGGTAGGCGCAGAGTTGTACTGGTAACTGCTCAGTCTTATCACCAGGAAGCCGAATACTGCAAAACATGGAATTGTGGAGGCGGAAAGTGCATTAAATGATTACTATTCACCACCAATAAGGCGATCTTTTTTGATTTGCGATGCATAGTGGAAAATGTACCTTTTTTCTATAAATGAGGTTTCGCCCCCTTATGAATTGTTTAACAGCAATAACAAAGAAACATATTTTGGCAACTGCCTCATCCTATCGTTCTACTGACTGCAAAATATGGACTGAGTTCATTTATTTTTTATGTATTTTAAAGATTGTATTCTTGTCAAATGTAATAGGCTAAATTGCATCGTATAGAGAATAGTCGTGAAGAGAAAGCCTTGTTGGTAATACACTTTTCAGAATAATGAAATGAAGATTGTATGCATTGAATTATGAAAGGTGTGCTGACATGCTTTGTAATGTGCAACCTTGAGTGGTACCTATGTATGGAACTCAAGATGTTGCACATTTTAACCAGTAGCCTCTGTATATGTGCACTACAGGTTTGATGATTCAGCCCTGTTTCTATTATTGGCATTCATTGGAGGTCAACTGAAGACACTTTCGGCCAAAACTACCCTTTAAGATCAAGGACTATTGGTGCTAGAACCTATGAGACTAAATCCTTGCATTTACAACAATCATTAATTAAGGAAATATACCTTATGAATGACTATGTGGTGTGTCCGTATGATTTTGTAAAATATTCAGTGTTTGGTGGCTATAGTTTTCTAAGATGATGTGCTAAGATAACTTGTATGTCAGTTCGTCATCTGTCATACTTGTTGATTTCTTATATGTTTGTATTTGTATTTGTATTTTATTGAATTTATATAGCCCTTTACTCCAAAGTGCTTTACATAAGAACAAGTGAACATACAGCAAGCATAAGATGACAATTGAACCACAACCGGATAACAGCATAGAGAACAACTTACAGTATTCTAGCGGTGAGGAAGGTGTGGGAGGGGGGAGGTGAGCAAGGAAGTGGTAGGTGTTAGAGGAGGTAAGGACGGGGGAAAGAGCAGGAATGTGAGGGAAGAAGAGCGGAGAAGGTGAGACAAGAGTCAAGCGGGGGAAGGGAGGAAGGGGATCGGAGGGATGGAGAGGGTAAGGATGAGGAGGAGTAAGAGGTAAGGGTAAAGGGGAAGGGAGGAGGTAGGGGAGGTGGGGTGTTAGGGAGGTGAGTGGAAGAGGTAAGATTTTAGAGACGAGCGAAAGGAAGAGTAGGAGGGAGAAGAGCGGTTGTGAAGGGGGAGGCGGTTCCAGTGGAAAGGAGCAAGGAGTTGGAAGGAGCGGAAGCAGGAGGGGGCACAGGGTGGAGGAGGAGGAGAGAGTAGGAAAAGATTACGAGAGGACGAGAATGGTGAGAAGGTGCGTAGAAGGAAAGAAGGGAGGAGAGGTAAGGGGGAGCAAGATCATAGAGGGATTTGAAGGTTGGCAGGTTGAGTTACTCTGTGTTACTCTGTTTTGGTAAATTAGTTTTATTGGACAGTGAGTATTAGATTAGCCCTTGAAAGACAACTATGCTGAAAGCATTGTACATTGGTTTCAAACTATAGATGGATGGGGTGTTATAAGCTGCCAACTTAAAATCTGTGGAAGTAGGCAGCTGGGATCGGGTCTCAGCTTCCACACCACTGAATTATGTTATCCTGGTCAGATCACTTTAACTCACTGTGCAATTGTGGTGGAAATGTTTATTCAGCAGGGGGTTGGAGGAGACCTCAAGGGAGAGTTGAAGGAATGTAGTCAGGAGAAGATTGGAGGAGACATCAATGAAGAGGTGGAGGATTGTGCCAAGGAGAAGGTTGGGAGAAGAGATAAGAAAAAGAGAAATGTTAGAATGGTGTTTGAGGGAGAGGTGTAGAGGGACATGAGAGAGAAGACAGACCCTAAGTTGAAGGGGTGTGAGTGGGGAAACCTTTGGTATGGTATTGGGAAGGGAGAAGGAAGACATGGAGAAGAGGCGAAATCGGGGGTTGCAGGAAAAGCCCCCTTAGGTACGAGACTGTTGTGGCTTGTCAAAGAATTACATGAGGATTCAGTGCTGGGGGCTAGAGATAGAACTCTAAGACAAGGAGTTTGAGAAAGCACCCAGGTCTTAAAGTTAGAGACGCTCAGATGGCCATCTTCTTGGTAGAAACCCTGTGGCTTATCCCAGTCATCTACCCCCTGCTTCTGCCATCATTAAGGCTTCATGAACAAGTGCACATTGGGCACGAAACATATTCACGGGGTCTCCCAGGGGCAGAGGACCTGAAATCACAGATGAAAGAGCCAAAAAACATGTTTGGGCACATTCTGTCCACCAACACTTTGAGTGACTGAGAAGTGAGGACATATATTACCAGCAAGGGAATCCTCAAATTGAGGGATACAAAAGACAAAAACAAGTTGCCTAAGCTTGAGATGTCCTTGGACGAGCTATCCGGATTGAAGGATAGAAAACCCTGACAATTGTTGCTTAACTTTGAGCCAACCCAGGAAGAGATCCAGATAAGATTTACCCAGAGACTTGTTGCTCAACTTAAGGAATAACCACAGTGCTAGGTCAGATGGAGGAGACAGCCCAGTGTTTTGTATTCTTCACTTTCTTTTATTGAATAATAAGTCAAAAAGTCAAAAAGACTTACTATCCCTAATTTATGGATTTCCCTGCCTAACCAAACTAACTGAGGTGCTTGTCGTTTCTAATGATGCCCAAAGTAAACAGTCTGTCCAAAGCTAAGCCGCTCTGTCCCTACTACTAGTTCAAAATGACTCCCTTCTACTGTATATGCTTCCTCAGCTTTGATAGACAATTCTGAGATACTTTTTAGCTATCTCTTGGATTAATTTATTTACTTCTTCCAGGGGACTTTTCCAGGCCTTTAGATCCCCTGCCCATTCCTTTTGTATCCTTCCCCCCTCACTGTTATGGGCTTTGGATACTCTTGTACAATATCTTTCTTAAGTGTCTATGAAAGTGTCTCTTTCTCTGATATTTGGGCAACTCACTGGGACAAGTAGGACAAGTCCCAGAAGGTTTCTCACTCTTCCTAGCTTTGGGCCACTCACTGGGACGAGTAAGGGGAGTCCCAGAGTGTTTCTCACTCCTCTTAGTTTCAGGCCACTCAGTGACATAAGTAGGACAAGTCCTAGAGTGTTTCTCACTCTTCCTTGTATTGGTCTTGTCACTGGGACGAATAGGATGACTCTCAGAGTGTTTCTCACTCTTCATACGTTTGGCCCACTCACTGGGACAAGTAGGACAGGTCCCAGAGTGTTTTTCACTCTTCTTAGTTTCAGGTCACACAACGGAACGAGTAGGATGAGTCCCAGAGGGGTTCTCACTCTTCTTAGCTTTGGGCCACACACTGGGACGAGTAAGGGGAGTCCCGGAGTGTTTCTCACTCTTCTTAGTTTCAGGCCTTTCAGTGGCATGAGTAGGAGAAGTCCTAGAGTGTTTCTCACTCTTCTTTGTTTTGGTCCTCTCGCTGGGACAAATAGGATGAGTCTCAGAGTCTTTCCCACTCTTCTTAAGTTCGGGCCACTCACTGAGATGAGTAGGAACAGTCCCAGAGTGTTTCTCACTTTTCTTAGTTTTGGGCTACTCACTGGGATGAGTTGAATGAGTCCCATGGGGTTTCTCACTCTTCGTAGCTTTGGGCCACTCACTGCAATGAGTAAGATGAGTCTCAGAGTGTTTCTCACTCTTCTTAGCTCTGTGCCACTCACTGCGACGAGTAGGCTGAGTGTACTCTTTATCCCTATATTCCCTTCCCGGTCTCCCGTTGTTCCCATTACCTTGTTTTCTATGGGTTGGCATCACCGGGCCAGTTTTTAGGATAGGGACTTCCTTTGTGGGCAGGAGAACTTCAGCCCACGCTCTGTTTCCTTCTGTTTCTTCTCTGGGGCTGCACAGCGCCTGTAGTCCAGCGGTCTCTGCGTTGCTACCAGATTGAACAGTCCACCTCTCCAGGGTCACGCCACCGCTCTTGACTCGCTCCTTCTCCTGGGGTTTTCGTTTACCTCTCTCTCTGGCTTTCAGCTTCTTTAGTGCTTCTTGCAAATAGCACCTTGTGGTTTCCTTCCAGCAGAAGATCTCCCGGTCTCTTTCAGCACTCCTCACTCGGCAGCTTTGAAACTCCCAGGTTCCACTTCTATAGACAGTAGTCCATCGTCTCTTTTCATGATTATCTGCTGGGTCCTCCCCAGTGGGGGATTATAGTATTTTCTTTCTTTTGGTTGATCACTCTTCATTGTTTGTTCATTCTTCTTCGTCACAGTAATGTTGGTTTTCATCCATGGAGTAATCAATATTACTCGCTATTCATTTTTCCTTATAGTGATTTGGTATGATGGGTGTCACTGGAGTTCTGTTGCTACTGTCGTTCTAGGTGATAAGGTAGGTTCTAGGGAGTTCCTCTGTGGAACAAGAGTCCTTATCCCCCAGAAGAGAGTATTTTCCTCTGAGGTCCTGAATGCCGCCACCCCTATTAGTGCATAGCAGGCTCACCTCCCTAGCCTCACATGGAAAGGGTCCCCTCTGGGGAAAAGTGACTGAATCCCACAATTGATCACACCATCCTGTTTATTGTTGCAGTTGTTGCCCAAGAGATGGCACATTACCTTTAGGGTTATCAACCTACTCCGTTTTGACTGAGACATTACCAAAACAGACGGGTTGCAGTCAACATTAAGTAGACAGATGTCATGTTTTGATTCAACTACACTTTACAATATAGTGTACATTCCAAACATTGTTTGTCGTGTATTTGTTTCCCCATCTTTTTTTGATTTTGTTGTCTCTTAGTCACTTTTTTCCACATTGGATCTTTTATGGAAATGTTTGTACATTAAATGTTTGCTAATTTACGACTTTGGACAGCAACAGGTGTGCCCAAGCAGTCTGATTAAGAAATTGATTCTTCTTTTGGTTTGTTGTCAAATTGTATCTTATTTGCTTCACTAATAAAAAATTGTATTTTACATTCTTTACATACATCTTTTTGAGTGGTTGTTGGGCCCGCTCAGGGTCATTATTTATATTCATGAAGATGTTCTTAAGTAATCCTTAAATACATTTGAATGCATCATATCTGTGCTTTCAGGCATTAGGCTTTTTCCTTTGCAATGGTTGCCCAAGACAAAGCCACCCTGTTGATTGCTAAGATTAATAACTCCAAAGTAATTCCCCAGAAATCTGGGAGTGATTTCAAATAATTGATTTATTTTGGCCTAATGCTGCAACTACCCTTGACAAACCTTTGACAAGAGTCTAGACTATCTGTGTGGGTCTGGTGTAGATTCCATTCATCTTCGCAATAACCCTAAAGACGGGTATATCTCTTTTAAGCTGAGTTGTAGTTTAGGTTCATGCATAGCACATAGAAGCCCTTGCTTTCTGTTCTACTTCTTCTGGCCTGTACTGGATTTTGTCACCACCCATGCAGCTAAGAAATTGATACAAATGTAGAGAAAGTAAAAATAAATACAACTAATTCAAATGTCATAATCAATAAATAAAGAGATTTGTAAAACAAAATCAGGTAGACAAATAGTGAAGGAAACCAAGAAAAGGGGAGAAAGAAAGCAAGACCGTATAGAAGGACTTTAACATTATAGAAAGTAAGAAAAACATAAATAAGAGCGAATGCAATTCAATCCCCATCAACCCTCTAAAAGCTCCAGCCCCGAAGCTTCCTAGAACCTGTCAGGGCCTCTGTCTCAAGTCAGACCCTGCTGCTTCCTCCTGATTGTGATGAAATACAACTCTGATATTGTACTTGACACAAGCTTACTACACTGTGATCCATGAATCAAATGCATGACTGGTTGTTCTTCCTCCTTATCAGCCTTCTAGAGGTGCAAGCCTGATATGTGGATGATTGTGCCACAACAGATCTTGCAAAGGGACCGGCTTGATATGCTGAGTTTCAACTGGGCTGCACATACCATGGCGGAGGCTATCCCATCCTCTCATGCCTTCCTGAGAGCGCTCTAGCCGTGTGGGCTGTGTATTTTTGCTTTCAGTACCTTCTCTTAGGTTCCACTGGACCCTGCCCCACTTAACACAGTGTATCATTCAAAATGGCGCTCCTCAATAGTTTGACTTTCATACGCAGACACAGCCTCAGGGAACAGCATACCTGCCCCCGACCTTCTGCCTAGAACATATCGCATGGCACTCAGGAATCTAAAACGACTGAAAAACTTCACATCAAGACACTGCAGCTACCCCAAGAGCACGCCTTCCCTGTCGCCCAGAAAAACTAAAACAAAGGACATCTTCATATATCAACCGTTAAAGCCAAGCCCCTCTCATCATAATGCAACCAACAAATAGATCAATCACTTGAAAACCCTAAGTAAACCTAAAGAACACTCCCTACCTTTTGACTAACCATAAATTTCTCTCCACTTTACCAAACACATACACGTGACTCTAAAGAAAAAGCCCCTCTCTCCATACTTCAAACATCACAAACTTGCACCTCTAACTACAACTGACATATGTATTTATTTATTTAATTGACTTATATAGCGCAAAAGACGAGAGCCCTTGTCATGGGGGGCGCTAAACAATACAAACATACATAAAACAGAAAAAATAGGCAACCAGGGGATATAACAGTTTGGTTACTAGATCAAGAAATTAGCAGAACAGTGCTTTCTTCTTGAAAACAGAAAAAGATGAGCATGTTTTGAGATTAAGAGGAAGCTATTTCCAGTGACTTGGGACTTCATTGTGGGATATATTGACCCACTAAACAGACGTTTACCACATCACCAAGCTGCCTGTCTGCAAGAAACAGCAATATGGCTGCGCTGGCTCCTGTGCGCACCAGGACCCCAAAACTGTGTTTTTGCAGCAACACAAAGATAGCTGCAACGTCCTGCCAAGCACCCTTCAGGCAGGATGAAACAAGGGGACACACTGAAGGAGCGTGCCAGTGTATTCTGAAACATATAAATGGAATCAAGTGAAAAGGCAGCACTGCTTTGCTGAAAACCCCAAATTCCCCTTCAAAATGAAACATTTCACCCTTTAAAAATGCTGCTTTGACGCTAATTCCATCTGTTGAGCCTCAGCAAAACCAGGCATAATTCCTGAATGACGGGCCCTGTCAAACCAACTCTGAGAGAAATTAACAAGGAACTCCACTTTTACTTGCACAGGAACACACGTTTATTTCTTTACAAAAAGTATCCCAGAGCTCAGCAGTTCAAAGAGGCTCTAACTCTCTGAGCCAGGTCAATTTCAAGGCAGCTGTGCTTCAAAACAAAACTCCTGCAATCAAGAAAATAACTGTGGCTGCAAGGCAATATTGGGAAGTCAGATGGCAAAATCGTATTTAAAGAAAGAAATGCTAGCAGTTTTCAACACGTGTAAAAATGAGCTTTTGCAAAACAAAAAGAAAAAAATGCCCATTTAAAAAGTAAACTGTTGAAGGAAAGCCTGCCATTACCTAGCAATGTGAAGGGGTTTGTGGCTGGTCAAAATACATACAAGGGCTATTTTTATTCCACAGGTTTGTTTGAAGTCAGGACCCAAAATAAGAAAATAAAGATTTAAAACACATGGGCTAAATTTGCAAGCTCTCAAAAACCAGTTATTCCAGATGGCAGAGCCCTAAAAGCTTCCCCCTAGGAAGGGAGACACAGCATAAACTTCCAGGCCACGAAAGTGATAATTGCCAGCTTGAAAAACTTTGAATGGGCCAGGACAAAGAAAGTTGACACGCTCGTCAGACATTCGTTTGTGTTCCAGGCTGGGACAATAGAAGTCCTGAGACACTAACCTGTCAAGTGGAGGGGGCCATAAAACCTTCAAATCAAATGGGGAACCCCCACCCCACACAGGGCTGAAGTGACAGTTGGTTACAGCTGAAAAAGAAAACAAATGGTCCAGTGCAGGACAAACGACTGCCATTTGCTTCCAAAGACTAATTTATAAATAGACTTTAAAGGCTTTTTATCTTTGCAGCAAGAATTAGTAAACATGTAAAGTTCACACGCTCGCCAGACATTCGTTTGTGTTCCAGGCTGGGACAATAGAAGTCCTGAGACACTAACCTGTCAAGTGGAGGGGGCCATAAAACCTTCAAATCAAACGGGGAACCCCCACCCCACACAGGGCTGAAGTGACAGTTGGTTACAGCTGAAAAAGAAAACAAATGGTCCAGTGCAGGACAAACGACTGCCATTTGCTTCCAAAGACTAATTTCTAAATAGACTTTAAAGGCTTTTTATCTTTACAGCAAGAATTAGTAAACATAAAAAAGATTTGCAGCTTTAAATATAATTTTATGGGCTTTCTTTTAAGACTTGGTCACAGGGGGAACAGAAGTTACAAAATATGGCAGATTATGAGAAAAGCATCCATATTGAAAATGCACATTTTTGTCATACATCCCTTATGATAATCCACACCCATGTACAAAGTTATATAATTTTGAGAAATATAAATCCCATTGGAAAGCGTGAAAAACTGGTACAAGGACGAAACCTGGTCTCACGGACTGGAGGATTGGACTGCAATGAACTGCACAAAATATGTAACCCATGTATATAATTTGTTAAGAGATTGCAATTGTATAAATGTATGTTTGTGGCAAAATCGGATTTTAGTTAAAGTAACTATGGGAGGTTTTTTGGACATTGTAAAACTCACCTCATAAATCTGACATCATTTTCCTGAAATCCAACCAGCTGAGAGCGAGGCGGAGATTATCATCCTTGTCCAATCCCATTGTAGAGGCGTGTTTAGTTAAGCCTGCCACAGTCATATACTTTGATGATGTCACCATGCATTATAAATAGGAGCCCCTGACAAGATTCTACACACAAACGCTTCCTGATTTTCCTGCGCCGGTGTCCTGTTCCTGTTTCATCCATCCAGATTCCAGATCCCAAATACAAGGCCAAAACATTGCTGACCCAACTCCGGAGCCCACTGAAAAACCCAAGCATTGCTGATCCTGCTCCAGCAAAACCTCAATTCTGAAATCCCACTAAAATTCCCAGATAACCAAAGGGGAAAGCTGTGGTGTTTTGGGAAGCATCCTGATACCACTAACTGCATAACTGCAAACCTGCCATCCAGCTGATCTTTAGTATCCAGTCCATAAGTGCCATACAGTGACCAGAACTGCCCCGCACTCCAAATCAGTGTATTTCACCCATTTTTATTAAAACTTGTTTGGTTCATTTTAGGTGGGAATGAAAAAATTGCAACTTTCACACATGTCATTTTGCTGCAATCTGTTTTAAACTTTTGTGATTATTAGTGTCTTTGCATTGTTGCTTTAGAGAGGAATTATATTTGCTTCAAGGTTTTTAACACACATTCATTATTTATTTGTCCATTTCCGAGTGTCATTTTATAACATTGAAAGGGTTTTAAAATCTATTTTTCTCTTATTTGGGGATGGAAGTTTAGATTTGGATTGTGTTACGTGCCTCTTATTCCTGATTACCTGCTGTGTCTGTGTATCCACTCAGATATGATTATTTGTGGGTTGAGGGAACATTGCAGAGGACATTCTAACTTGGGTGCTATCTTTTCTCAATAAAAAAGTGCTCCTATTCTGCTGTTCTGTGTATATGTTCCACTAGAAAGTGAAACCCAGTGCATTGCTCACATTATCATTGTAATTATCACCCCATTGGTGATTGCTGCTCCATATTAAAAAGTGTATGATTTCTTTTGAATTTTAAAATAAATAAATCAATATTTATTTTACCAACCAGCCTGGTTCATGGTCCATTGTGACCCGTGGTATTTGAAAAGGGGGTGTGATATGAGTGGTGTACCATCTCCATATTGAATCAATATAAAAAGATAAGCATTTCCGTTGTGCGCTGCATACTAGGGCGAGACCAAGGTGTGTGTTGCCTGATTGAAATCCTTAACAGCATGAAGGAATGACCCTCTTGTCACACAGGAGTGTTTGGAACATCACACCACCAAAAGGGAGGTGTTGTTAGAACGCAAGCCCCTGTGTGCAGGGAGCCGTTGGATATGTTGGGCTAGATTTTCTGAGCCCAAGCCATAGAGGCATCAGTGAGGTCAACAATGCACACTGTACAGGATGTGGCTATTCATTGGTAACCAATGCAAAGCCCTTCTGGCTAGGGAGACACGATCTGCACTCCCCAACCCCACTACAGCATGCACAGCATTGTTCTGAACCACCTGAAGTCTGAAAGGTTCTCCTTTGGTTACCCCCTGCAAAAGGATAGTATAATAGTCAAGCTTGTCCCCTATGATGGCATGTGCAATCGTAGCACAGGTGGTAATGCTCACAAAGGGGCAAAGCTATGCCAGCAGTTTAAGATAGTGGGAGGAACAGGAGACAAGATTGCTCACATGTGCCTTCATAGATAGATTTTGGTAAAGAATAACTCCAAGGGTCTTCACCTTGAGTTGGGTTTTAATCGAGCACCAAGCTATGTTAAACTGGCAATACTTTTGACCAATCTTTCGTAGTTGGGGAGCTGTACCCACAACCATCAGCTGTCTTTGAATCATTCAAGGCTAGTCTGTTCATCTGCATCCAGTCTTGTATTTTTGCATGCATGCAATTTAGGGCGGTGGAATTTGTGGTGTAGTCCCCTGATAGTGGGATGAGTCACTGAGTATCATCAGCATAGGTTGTGTAGAGGGTCTCTGTAGCATCCAGTTGTTTAAACAGGGGGAGCATAAAAATGTTAAATAATGTAGGAGATATACAGGAACCCTGCGGCACACCACATGAGACCTGGAATTCTTCTGCTACTGAGTCCTGGAACTCTTGCGGTCCGGTTGGATAGAAACGACTGAACCCATTTAGCTGCTTTGGTAGAGAATTGTGCCGTGTCGCATAGTCTGCAGACAGATCTAGTAGCACAAGCAAAGCTAAGTTCCTTTTGTGAAATATCTCAAACATATTGGACTTCAGATCTAGAAGAGTTGACTCAGTGCTATGGCCTCGTCGAAAACCTGATTGTTTAGGCCCCAGAACCTTATGTTTAGACAGGAACTCCTCAATCTGTGTCTGTACCACCTTGTCCAGAATCTTCTACAGGTAGGGCACATCCGTAATGGGCCGGTAGTTACTTGGCACATTCTGGTCAAGAGTGGGTTTCTTTATCAGTGGTGAGATCCAGGCTTTTTTATGCTGATAAGGACAACACTCTCTTTAAAAGAGAGGTTAATGAATTCAGTGATGAGGGGGCCAGTTGATTACGGTATTCTTTGATTACTGAGGCAGGACAGACATCCCCCTTACAGTAGGTTTGAGTTGGCTGAGAACCTTTTGCAGGTGTTGCTCGGAGATGGGTTGAAACTCAAAATGAACAGTGTCTACATTCTGGGGGCACTGATGGCAGGGTCACATTAACTTTGGTGCTAGGGTCGATTTTGCTTTCTAGGTTTTTCTGTATAGTCCATATTTTATTTCTCATGGCTTGTTGGATGGATGTACACCAACTGGCGTCCTTTACCACCTGCACGGGAACTGGGCAAGGATCTTCCAGTTCCTTGAGAATCCTAAAAATAGTTCACCTGAGCTTGAAGCTGCTCTGCAGATCCTATTGTCGTAATAGCACCTTTTTGCATTCAGTACTGCCTTTTTGTATGTTTTTGTTGTATTAGCAAGGATGATTTTGTCTTCTGCTAAATTTGTTTTTTCCCATTGCTTCAGTGCCTGAAGTTTCGCTGCACGTAGCAGTTTTATGTCAGTGGAGAACCATTTTTTATGCGGCCTGTCTTTGGATAGGTGAGTTTTCAAAAGAGCCAGATGATTGGCAGCTCTTTCGAGAGTATCATCATAGGGCTTAGCAAGCTCTTCAGCAGAATTTAGTATAAGTTCTTCATAGTGGCGGCTATAAAAGGGGCCATGGTGTCAGGTGTCAATTTACGCAGGTTCCTGCATGTTACCCACCTCATATGGGGTTTAGATCTTTCACAACTTGGAAGAGACATATTCCAATTCAGTATGTAATGATCAGACCAGGAGCAGGGGTTGCACCGCAGATTGTGAATTAACAGGTTTTGGGTTAGAACCCAATTCAGGATTCTTTCCTTGGTATGGGTAGATGTTTTGTCATGTTCCGTAAAACCCAGGTCACCCAGTGCTTTAGTGACTAGTGTAGATTGGGAGTCTGTTTTGTCATCATAGCCCAGATTGAAATCACCCATAATCAGTATTTCTGACTTGAGTTTAAGGCTAGCAGTGCTTAGGTCACTGAGATTAAGTAAAAAGTCTGGCGTGCTGTGAGGTGGTCTGTAGATGAGAAAGATGTTAATTGTCTCATTTCGGTTCAGGTACCGCATGGCCATTAATAGTTTGCCGTCTGCTAAGCAATTGTTGTCAATTTTCCTAATTTGAAATGCGTTATGGTACAGTAGGACTATCCCTCCACCCTTCCCTTTAGTACGATCATCTCTCAAGATTTTTAAGTCTGGGGCAAGGCAAGAATTATTGCGGGGCCCGTGGCCTCATGCAGCCACGATTCTGTGATGGCACAGAAGTTTATTCCTTCCATGGTGATATAATCTGCCACATCCAGTGAATGAGAAAGAGAACGTGTGTTTAGCAGCATACAGCTAAGCACCATGCTTGGAGTCACTGGCAACTGGGTCTACTTGTTTTAGGTGATTAATGTTGACAGTCTGTTCATGTAGCTGTCTCCAGCTCTGTCTCGTGTATCTTTGTCCATTGTGGGTAGAGTTCTTACTGCTGCAGGTTTGTATGGCCTGCTGAGGGGGTACCTTTAGTGATAGTTGTCCATCGTAGGAGCAGTGGGAATTGATGTGAGCTCATATGATCGGCAGCCCTATTATCTCTGGTGCTTCTTCCGGTTGCGGGGTCTTTCAGTTGATTCTGAACTTCCCTCTACAAAACTCAGCACCAGGCCAACACACACCCACACTACAGGCACAAGGTCTCACCTCCGAGCACAAAGCCTTTGATGTCTCCTACACTTCACACCTAGAAAGCTTACAAGCAAGCAGAGCTCAGGGTATTTTCGACCTGCAACCTCAACACAAAAGCACTACAATCTTGCCTTTCCCCCTCTTGTCAGCTAACCAAACGCACCCACTGCCTTCCAATCTGCCAGAGTGCCTGGAAACCATGCCAATGGTAGAAGTGCGCTGTACAAATCCTCATAATATAACGTAATAGACAGATATAAGGAAAAAAGGAATTCCAAGAGGGGCTGTTTAAGCTGCATTGTTGCAATGTTTTTTAAAGGCTTAATTTCATCCTTGCCTGAGAAAGCGGTGACTATCACGAAAGCTTGCAAATAAATGACTTTGTCAAATTAAGGTGTCGACTAGTTGTTTCCTGTTTTTGTGTATGTGGGTAGGGAAGTAGAGATATGGGTGTGGGGGAGTGGGAGTGGGAGAGGGCATGCGGTACAATGCAGGTATTATGGAGGGCCGCATAACAAATAAAGGAAAGAAGAAAATAGGTCAAATTGTGTCAACCAAATTGTACACTTTAAACCTGAGTCATTGTAACAACGTAGAACCAAAGGAAGAATGAACATGTGGTCATGTAAATATATTAAAATATACTGCAGGAGTTGCAACTATTTATTGGTTTTTCAGCAGTTGAAAACAGAACATTTTAATATTTACCTGTTATTGACATTTTGTAAAAATATTCAGCATGGTTAACTTGTTAACCTATTGAATAATTTTAGCATCTTTAGCAAGAATTCAGTAATCGAAAGTCTAACCATTGATGTGATGATTCTGTAGACAATAATTTCCTTTATGTCAATTCTGTAAGTGTTTGAGTCTGTTTTCATCAAACTATTCACCTAACATGTTGTTGCACATTGAGAAAATTATTCTGAATACTGCCACCATGACCTGACCAAATTGTTGCTTACTCATAACGCTGAGTAAATGAACACAAGAGCTACCTCTAGAGTAGTTACCACCATTAATGAAGTGATAGAGACGGCACCAGAGAGCTCTAAATTAATGTGTGGTAGGTGACTGAAGCCCAAGTAAGTTTTCCCGACCTGATGACAAGGACCTCTAATGAGGAAAGAGGTCACGTAGAACGCAATAGAGGCCGATGCTAAGGGCTCCAATGCTATTAGAGCTTGTACAGGGGGGTGGCAGCCTCACCTCTGGCTTCCTGTGGCATAGCTTGCCCATGTCTTCTTCACAAGTGCCCATTGTGTACACATCACAAAGGGAATCTTGGAATGCAGCTTTTACAAGTGGTTAGAGCCTCCATCCATGCCTGTTGTGTGCCCAGGGACACCTCCCAACTCTTTTCTTTAAGAGCTGCAGCCCTGTTTATTTAAAAAAAAAAAAAAAACATTTATTGGTTTGGACTTTGAAGATACGTTCATCGCTCCAGGCCTGTTGTTGCTGAGTTATTTTTCACCACTTTTTTACATTTCATCCTAAACAATACGCCGGTGTGATATATTCTTTTTCACTTTCTAAGAAACTCTTATTTAAGGACAAGAAATATAAAATGAAACTGACACTTTTGAGCTAAATAGAAGAAATATAAGCAGAATAGCCCAAACGAAATAAGTCATGAACCGAACAGTGTAGAATACACTGAAAAGGATGAAGAGCATAGTTTGGTGTTCCGATATACAATGAACAACAGTAATTCAACCAGGAAAGAGCTAAGGGTTGAAAAGAGAGGTTAATGTAAGAAAAGGTGAATAGATGGTGAATTTTCAGAATATTTCAAAGTTGAAAATGACAGGTGTGTACAACAGAAGAAAGGTGCTCATGATAAGAGAGAGCAGAATTAAAAATGAAACAAAGTTTGCGCGCATGGTCAGGAAGAGGGAGAGAAAGTGGAGGAAAAGATAAAGGGCGATGCACGAAGGTGGAAGCCGGAAAGAATAAAATATTCTGTTTTGGTTGGATTGAGTTTAAGAAAGTGAGCCAACATCCAATAATTGATAAAAGAAAGACAAGATAAAAGCTGTTGATGTAGAAAATCAGTAAAAAGAAAGAAATTAAAAGAACATTTGAGTATCATTTGTATATAGACGATCTTGAAAACTGAACTGAGTAATTGCAGCATCCTGAGTAGTGGCATAAAGAGTGTATAGCAGGAGACCCAATACTCATCCTTGTGGTATCCCAAAAGGACAGGACATGAAGATGATAAGCCTATTCAAGAACCTGAGAAGGTGCGAGCAGAAAGATAAGAAGCAAACCAGTCTAAGGCTGAAACAGAAATACCAAAAGTAGCCAAAGTTTTAATCATTATTAAGTGATCAACTCTGTTAGGACGGCGCTAGAGATCAAGTACAATGAGAATAGAAGACCGCATGGTGAAGAAAATTGGGGACAATCAAAAGGGTAGTCAAAGAAGCGAAACCTTAACAAAATCAAGATTTAATGGGAGACAGAAAGACTGAGTATTAAGAGGAGAAGAAAGTTGATGATGAACACATCTTTCGAACACTGTCATACCTTGGTTCGCCAGCGGTCAGTTTGGCACAGATGGCGATGCATTCGAAATGTATCCATTCCCCCTCCTAAAATGGCTCCTGATGCACCGTGTACTGGTCTGAGCTCAGGGTGTGTTACCGATCCCTTCCTGTTTCCGGTTTTCGACAGTGTCAGATCAAGTCAAATACACTCTATGGAGGTTTCTCAGTGCGTTGCTATTCCTATACAGACGCTTTGTAAGTACGCTCTTCTCTATCTCTCAATTTCTACTAACAATTCTTGTCCTCCATCCTGACTTCTCTTTCACCTGTTTTGGTGATAGATCTGGAACGGAAGCTTTCGGAAGCCCCGGTCTGCCTTGCGCATATGCCGCTTCACTAGGAATGCCCGGTATGCATCTCGTCTGCATCCTTTTATATTTGTCAAAGCCTTCCCTCCTCTTATTACTGTTATTGCTTTCCTTATGCTTGTGTGGCAATGGCAGACAGCTTGCATTGAGTTACCCAATTTAAGAGGAGCGGCCAAAAACCTCCTTGCTCTACATTATACCGACGTCGGACCTTGAGACTAGCCGAACCTGACGACTAGGGTTTTATTCCCCCAAGGGTTTCCCTATGGTCTTTGCTCCTACCCGTTTTGTTCATACTACGGAGAAGGGAGCTGCAGGGGCCATTTGGGAAGTTTGTCAGTTCTGCTTTGTGCTGCTTCTGATAAGGTTGGTTGCTTTCAGTTATTCAACCCATTTACGTGCCTTGTAGAAACTTGATTGTACTAACGGACATAACAAATACTTTGAAAAGGGAAGGGAGGAGAGAAAAAGGACGATAGTGCGAGGGGTCCGAAGAATCAACTGAGAACTTTTTGAGAAGAGGAATGACAGTGGCCTTTTAAAATATATCAGGAATGGTCGTGGAGGATAGTGAAGTTCTGAAAAGCACCACCAAGTAGGAAGACAGGCAAGGAAAAGTTGATTTAATCAGCGAAGAAGGCAAGGCATCAGGAGGGGTGGCAATCGGATGAGAAAGTGAGGTCATCTGATAAATGTCATGATCTGAAACAGAGGAAAACGAATACATTACATAGTTAAACCTGCTGTGGAACACCACAATGTAACCATACAAGAGAGAGAACATGTATATACATCAATCGCTTATGGTTAGGAACTCACCTTCTGCCGTGTTAATCCTGGTTGAAGAATGCGGAAACGCTTCAGCTTGAAGTGTGATTTGGTCTGGGTGTAGAGGCAGCCCTGGCACAGTCTATTGGCAGCTGGACCTCTGCGTCGGATGCTATTATAGCTACAATGATCATAGGCATCGTATTATGTTCATATTTGTGAAGCTGTAGAAGAATTTCTGAATATTGGAAAAAGCACAGCAATTAAAAGAAAACATTTTCTATTTATATGCAGGCATTAAAAAGAAAACTCTACATATTGGGGCATTTATATTTAATTCAGCTTCTTACAGATTGCCATTGATGGTGTCATTTGGTGCCCTCCTGATTGAAATCTATGTATTAGTGTTGGAGTAATTTCGTTTAAAAGATGTGTCAAACTGAATAAGATAAGAGCCGGTTTGGATTCAAAGGTCCCTTTTGCAGGAAGCACCACTGGTTCCATGGAAATGAACACAGTGAAGGCTGGTACAGGTGGGTGAGCAAGTGAAGGGAGCCAGTGTGAAACCACCCATGACTGTTCAGGTGGGATTTCCATCCAGGGACAATTTTAAAAACAGGTGTAAATAGTGCGTTTTGACAGCACACATTTCAGGAAAATAACGGATGAAAAGTCAGAGTTAAAAGACATTTCTGTCGACAGGGAAGGAATGAAATATTTGAATACTTCAGATGCCAGATCATCATAGTACACAGGAACATTTCCCTCCAGCAAATCAGGTAAATACTGTCTAAAGCTGAAATAAATTGGAACAAACCTGCAGCACAATCACTCGATTTAAACTCACTATTTCCATTTCTGAGCAGGAAAAAGGATAGCCAGTAGTACCAGATACGAGAGGTCTGTGCTCCACCACATGAAATGTAACAGGTATCAGTGCTTTGATTCATGGAATTTGCTCGCCGAAAAACAGAGATTTGTGCGCCATTCTACCCACAAATCCCCATTTGTTAAACAGGGATTTGCGGGCAGAATGGCGCACAAATCCCCGTTTTTCGGCGCACAAATTCCATGAATCAGCCGTATCCACAAAGGACTTGAGGGAGACAGTGTCAATCTTTATCTGGGAGGAAGGATAGCCCACGCACAGTGTTTGTCTTGGACGCAAGACAACGCAGGTTCTCATCCCCTGTTTATCTTCTCCATCATTTCCTGATAAGAAATTTTGCAGCTAACTGGAATCCTTGGTTGTAATATATTCTTGTTGTGTGTTTTCGCACAGAGCACTGTAAGAAAGTATTTAAAAAATACTCCCAGCGCAAGAACGTACGTATTGAAATTAGAGTGGTAGGCGCAGAGTTGTAATGGTAACTGCTCAGTCTTATCACCAGGAAGCCGAATACTGCAAAACATGGAATTGTGGAGGCGGAAAGTGCATTAAATGATTACTATTCACCACCAATAAGGCGATCTTTTTTGATTTGCGATGCATAGTGGAAAATATACCTTTTTTCTATAAATGAGGTTTCGCCCCCTTATGAATTGTTTAACAGCAATAACAAAGAAACATATTTTGGCAACTGCCTCATCCTATCGTTCTACTGACTGCAAAATATGGACTGAGTTCATTTATTTTTTATGTATTTTAAAGATTGTATTCTTGTCAAATGTAATAGGCTAAATTGCATCGTATAGAGAATAGTCGTGAAGAGAAAGCCTTGTTGGTAATACACTTTTCAGAATAATGAAATGAAGATTGTATGCATTGAATTATGAAAGGTGTGCTGACATGCTTTGTAATGTGCAACCTTGAGTGGTACCTATGTATGGAACTCAAGATGTTGCACATTTTAACCAGTAGCCTCTGTATATGTGCACTACAGGTTTGATGATTCAGCCCTGTTTCTATTATTGGCATTCATTGGAGGTCAACTGAAGACACTTTCGGCCAAAACTACCCTTTAAGATCAAGGACTATTGGTGCTAGAACCTATGAGACTAAATCCTTGCATTTACAACAATCATTAATTAAGGAAATATACCTTATGAATGACTATGTGGTGTGTCCGTATGATTTTGTAAAATATTCAGTGTTTGGTGGCTATAGTTTTCTAAGATGATGTGCTAAGATAACTTGTATGTCAGTTCGTCATCTGTCATACTTGTTGATTTCTTATATGTTTGTATTTGTATTTGTATTTTATTGAATTTATATAGCCCTTTACTCCAAAGTGCTTTACATAAGAACAAGTGAACATACAGCAAGCATAAGATGACAATTGAACCACAACCGGATAACAGCATAGAGAACAACTTACAGTATTCTAGCGGTGAGGAAGGTGTGGGAGGGGGGAGGTGAGCAAGGAAGTGGTAGGTGTTAGAGGAGGTAAGGACGGGGGAAAGAGCAGCAATGTGAGGGAAGAAGAGCGGAGAAGGTGAGACAAGAGTCAAGCGGGGGAAGGGAGGAAGGGGATCGGAGGGATGGAGAGGGTAAGGATGAGGAGGAGTAAGAGGTAAGGGTAAAGGGGAAGGGAGGAGGTAGGGGAGGTGGGGTGTTAGGGAGGTGAGTGGAAGAGGTAAGATTTTAGAGACGAGCGAAAGGAAGAGTAGGAGGTAGAAGAGCGGTTGTGAGGGGGGAGGCGGTTCCAGTGGAAAGGAGCAAGGAGTTGGAAGGAGCGGAAGCAGGAGGGGGCACAGGGTGGAGGAGGAGGAGAGAGTAGGAAAAGATTACGAGAGGACGAGAATGGTGAGAAGGTGCGTAGAAGGAAAGAAGGGAGGAGAGGTAAGGGGGAGCAAGATCATAGAGGGATTTGAAGGTTAGCAGGTTGAGTTACTCTGTGTTACTCTGTTTTGGTAAATTAGTTTTATTGGACAGTGAGTATTAGATTAGCCCTTGAAAGACAACTATGCTGAAAGCATTGTACATTGGTTTCAAACTATAGATGGATGGGGTGTTATAAGCTGCCAACTTAAAATCTGTGGAAGTAGGCAGCTGGGATCGGGTCTCAGCTTCCACACCACTGAATTATGTTATCCTGGTCAGATCACTTTAACTCACTGTGCAATTGTGGTGGAAATGTTTATTCAGCAGGGGGTTGGAGGAGACCTCAAGGGAGAGTTGAAGGAATGTAGTCAGGAGAAGATTGGAGGAGACATCAATGAAGAGGTGGAGGATTGTGCCAAGGAGAAGGTTGGGAGAAGAGATAAGAAAAAGAGAAATGTTAGAATGGTGTTTGAGGGAGAGGTGTAGAGGGACATGAGAGAGAAGACAGACCCTAAATTGAAGGGGTGTGAGTGGGGAAACCTTTGGTATGGTATTGGGAAGGGAGAAGGAAGACATGGAGAAGAGGCGAAATCGGGGGTTGCAGGAAAAGCCCCCTTAGGTACGAGACTGTTGTGGCTTGTCAAAGAATTACATGAGGATTCAGTGCTGGGGGCTAGAGATAGAACTCTAAGACAAGGAGTTTGAGAAAGCACCCAGGTCTTAAAGTTAGAGACGCTCAGATGGCCATCTTCTTGGTAGAAACCCTGTGGCTTATCCCAGTCATCTACCCCCTGCTTCTGCCATCATTAAGGCTTCATGAACAAGTGCACATTGGGCACGAAACATATTCACGGGGTCTCCCAGGGGCAGAGGACCTGAAATCACAGATGAAAGAGCCAAAAAACATGTTTGGGCACATTCTGTCCACCAACACTTTGAGTGACTGAGAAGTGAGGACATATATTACCAGCAAGGGAATCCTCAAATTGAGGGATACAAAAGACAAAAACAAGTTGCCTAAGCTTGAGATGTCCTTGGACGAGCTATCCGGATTGAAGGATAGAAAACCCTGACAATTGTTGCTTAACTTTGAGCCAACCCAGGAAGAGATCCAGATAAGATTTACCCAGAGACTTGTTGCTCAACTTAAGGAATAACCACAGTGCTAGGTCAGATGGAGGAGACAGCCCAGTGTTTTGTATTCTTCACTTTCTTTTATTGAATAATAAGTCAAAAAGTCAAAAAGACTTACTATCCCTAATTTATGGATTTCCCTGCCTAACCAAACTAACTGAGGTGCTTGTCGTTTCTAATGATGCCCAAAGTAAACAGTCTGTCCAAAGCTAAGCCGCTCTGTCCCTACTACTAGTTCAAAATGACTCCCTTCTACTGTATATGCTTCCTCAGCTTTGATAGACAATTCTGAGATACTTTTTAGCTATCTCTTGGATTAATTTATTTACTTCTTCCAGGGGACTTTTCCAGGCCTTTAGCTCCCCTGCCCATTCCTTTTGTATCCTTCCCCCCTCACTGTTATGGGCTTTGGATACTCTTGTACAATATCATTCTTAAGTGTCTATGAAAGTGTCTCTTTCTCTGATATTTGGGCAACTCACTGGGACAAGTAGGACAAGTCCCAGAAGGTTTCTCACTCTTCCTAGCTTTGGGCCACTCACTGGGACGAGTAAGGGGAGTCCCAGAGTGTTTCTCACTCCTCTTAGTTTCAGGCCACTCAGTGACATGAGTAGGACAAGTCCTAGAGTGTTTCTCACTCTTCCTTGTATTGGTCTTGTCACTGGGACGAATAGGATGACTCTCAGAGTGTTTCTCACTCTTCATACGTTTGGCCCACTCACTGGGACAAGTAGGACAGGTCCCAGAGTGTTTTTCACTCTTCTTAGTTTCAGGTCACACAACGGAACGAGTAGGATGAGTCCCAGAGGGGTTCTCACTCTTCTTAGCTTTGGGCCACTCACTGGGACGAGTAAGGGGAGTCCCGGAGTGTTTCTCACTCTTCTTAGTTTCAGGCCTTTCAGTGGCATGAGTAGGAGAAGTCCTAGAGTGTTTCTCACTCTTCTTTGTTTTGGTCCTCTCGCTGGGACAAATAGGATGAGTCTCAGAGTCTTTCCCACTCTTCTTAAGTTCGGGCCACTCACTGAGATGAGTAGGAACAGTCCCAGAGTGTTTCTCACTTTTCTTAGTTTTGGGCTACTCACTGGGATGAGTTGAATGAGTCCCATGGGGTTTCTCACTCTTCTTAGCTTTGGGCCACTCACTGCAATGAGTAAGATGAGTCTCAGAGTGTTTCTCACTCTTCTTAGCTCTGTGCCACTCACTGCGACGAGTAGGCTGAGTGTACTCTTTATCCCTATATTCCCTTCCCGGTCTCCCGTTGTTCCCATTACCTTGTTTTCTATGGGTTGGCATCACCGGGCCAGATTTTAGGATAGGGACTTCCTTTGTGGGCAGGAGAACTTCAGCCCACGCTCTGTTTCCTTCTGTTTCTTCTCTGGGGCTGCACAGCGCCTGTAGTCCAGCGGTCTCTGCGTTGCTACCAGATTGAACAGTCCACCTCTCCAGGGTCACGCCACCGCTCTTGACTCGCTCCTTCTCCTGGGGTTTTCGTTTACCTCTCTCTCTGGCTTTCAGCTTCTTTAGTGCTTCTTGCAAATAGCACCTTGTGGTTTCCTTCCAGCAGAAGATCTCCCGGTCTCTTTCAGCACTCCTCACTCGGCAGCTTTGAAACTCCCAGGTTCCACTTCTATAGACAGTAGTCCATCGTCTCTTTTCATGATTATCTGCTGGGTCCTCCCCAGTGGGGGATTATAGTATTTTCTTTCTTTTGGTTGATCACTCTTCATTGTTTGTTCATTCTTCTTCGTCACAGTAATGTTGGTTTTCATCCATGGAGTAATCAATATTACTCGCTATTCATTTTTCCTTATAGTGATTTGGTATGATGGGTGTCACTGGAGTTCTGTTGCTACTGTCGTTCTAGGTGATGAGGTAGGTTCTAGGGAGTTCCTCTGTGGAACAAGAGTCCTTATCCCCCAGAAGAGAGTATTTTCCTCTGAGGTCCTGAATGCCGCCACCCCTATTAGTGCATAGCAGGCTCACCTCCCTAGCCTCACATGGAAAGGGTCCCCTCTGGGGAAAAGTGACTGAATCCCACAATTGATCACACCATCCTGTTTATTGTTGCAGTTGTTGCCCAAGAGATGGCACATTACCTTTAGGGTTATCAACCTACTCCGTTTTGACTGAGACATTACCAAAACAGACGGGTTGCAGTCAACATTAAGTAGACAGATGTCATGTTTTGATTCAACTACACTTTACAATATAGTGTACATTCCAAACATTGTTTGTCGTGTATTTGTTTCCCCATCTTTTTTTGATTTTGTTGTCTCTTAGTCACTTTTTTCCACATTGGATCTTTTATGGAAATGTTTGTACATTAAATGTTTGCTAATTTACGACTTTGGACAGCAACAGGTGTGCCCAAGCAGTCTGATTAAGAAATTGATTCTTCTTTTGGTTTGTTGTCAAATTGTATCTTATTTGCTTCACTAATAAAAAATTGTATTTTACATTCTTTACATACATCTTTTTGAGTGGTTGTTGGGCCCGCTCAGGGTCATTATTTATATTCATGAAGATGTTCTTAAGTATTCCTTAAATACATTTGAATGCATCATATCTGTGCTTTCAGGCATTAGGCTTTTTCCTTTGCAATGGTTGCCCAAGACAAAGCCACCCTGTTGATTGCTAAGATTAATAACTCCAAAGTAATTCCCCAGAAATCTGGGAGTGATTTCAAATAATTGATTTATTTTGGCCTAATGCTGCAACTACCCTTGACAAACCTTTGACAAGAGTCTAGACTATCTGTGTGGGTCTGGTGTAGATTCCATTCATCTTCGCAATAACCCTAAAGACGGGTATATCTCTTTTAAGCTGAGTTGTAGTTTAGGTTCATGCATAGCACATAGAAGCTCTTGCTTTCTGTTCTACTTCTTCTGGCCTGTACTGGATTTTGTCACCACCCATGCAGCTAAGAAATTGATACAAATGTAGAGAAAGTAAAAATAAATACAACTAATTCAAATGTCATAATCAATAAATAAAGAGATTTGTAAAACAAAATCAGGTAGACAAATAGTGAAGGAAACCAAGAAAATGGGAGAAAGAAAGCAAGACCGTATAGAAGGACTTTAACATTATAGAAAGTAAGAAAAACATAAATAAGAGCGAATGCAATTCAATCCCCATCAACCCTCTAAAAGCTCCAGCCCCGAAGCTTCCTAGAACCTGTCAGGGCCTCTGTCTCAAGTCAGACCCTGCTGCTTCCTCCTGATTGTGATGAAATACAACTCTGATATTGTACTTGACACAAGCTTACTACACTGTGATCCATGAATCAAATGCATGACTGGTTGTTCTTCCTCCTTATCAGCCTTCTAGAGGTGCAAGCCTGATATGTGGATGATTGTGCCACAACAGATCTTGTAAAGGGACCGGCTTGATATGCTGAGTTTCAACTGGGCTGTGCATACCATGGCGGAGGCTATCCCATCCTCTCATGCCTTCCTGAGAGCGCTCTAGCCGTGTGGGCTGTGTATTTTTGCTTTCAGTACCTTCTCTTACGTTCCACTGGACCCTGCCCCACTTAACACAGTGTATCATTCAAAATGGCGCTCCTCAATAGTTTGACTTTCATACGCAGACACAGCCTCAGGGAACAGCATACCTGCCCCCGACCTTCTACCTAGAACATATCGCATGGCACTCAGGAATCTAAAACGACTGAAAAACTTCACATCAAGACACTGCAGCTACCCCAAGAGCACGCCTTCCCTGTCGCCCAGAAAAACTAAAACAAAGGACATCTTCATATATCAACCGTTAAAGCCAAGCCCCTCTCATCATAATGCAACCAACAAATAGATCAATCACTTGAAAACCCTAAGTAAACCTAAAGAACACTCCCTACCTTTTGACTAACCATCAATTTCTCTCCACTTTACCAAACACATACACGTGACTCTAAAGAAAAAGCCCCTCTCTCCATACTTCAAACATCACAAACTTGCACCTCTAACTACAACTGACATATGTATTTATTTATTTAATTGACTTATATAGCGCAAAAGACGAGAGCCCTTGTCATGGGGGGCGCTAAACAATACAAACATACATAAAACAGAAAAAATAGGCAACCAGGGGATATAACAGTTTGGTTACTAGATCAAGAAATTAGCAGAACAGTGCTTTCTTCTTGAAAACAGAAAAAGATGAGCATGTTTTGAGATTAAGAGGAAGCTATTTCCAGTGACTTGGGACTTCATTGTGGGATATATTGACCCACTAAACAGACGTTTACCACATCACCAAGCTGCCTGTCTGCAAGAAACAGCAATATGGCTGCGCTGGCTCCTGTGCGCACCAGGACCCCAAAACTGTGTTTTTGCAGCAACACAAAGATAGCTGCAACGTCCTGCCAAGCACCCTTCAGGCAGGATGAAACAAGGGGACACACTGAAGGAGCGTGCCAGTGTATTCTGAAACATATAAATGGAATCAAGTGAAAAGGCAGCACTGCTTTGCTGAAAACCCCAAATTCCCCTTCAAAATGAAACATTTCACCCTTTAAAAATGCTGCTTTGACGCTAATTCCATCTGTTGAGCCTCAGCAAAACCAGGCATAATTCCTGAATGACGGGCCCTGTCAAACCAACTCTGAGAGAAATTAACAAGGAACTCCACTTTTACTTGCACAGGAACACACGTTTATTTCTTTACAAAAAGTATCCCAGAGCTCAGCAGTTCAAAGAGGCTCTAACTCTCTGAGCCAGGTCAATTTCAAGGCATCTGTGCTTCAAAACAAAACTCCTGCAATCAAGAAAATAACTGTGGCTGCAAGGCAATATTGGGAAGTCAGATGGCAAAATCGTATTTAAAGAAAGAAATGCTAGCAGTTTTCAACACGTGCAAAAATGGGCTTTTGCAAAACAAAAAGAAAAAAATGCCCATTTAAAAAGTAAACTGTTGAAGGAAAGCCTGCCATTACCTAGCAATGTGAAGGGGTTTGTGGCTGGTCAAAATACATACAAGGGCTATTTTTATTCCACAGGTTTGTTTGAAGTCAGGACCCAAAATAAGAAAATAAAGATTTAAAACACATGGGCTAAATTTGCAAGCTCTCAAAAACCAGTTATTCCAGATGGCAGAGCCCTAAAAGCTTCCCCCTAGGAAGGGAGACACAGCATAAACTTCCAGGCCACGAAAGTGATAATTGCCAGCTTGAAAAACTTTGAATGGGCCAGGACAAAGAAAGTTGACACGCTCGTCAGACATTCGTTTGTGTTCCAGGCTGGGACAATAGAAGTCCTGAGACACTAACCTGTCAAGTGGAGGGGGCCATAAAACCTTCAAATCAAATGGGGAACCCCCACCCCACACAGGGCTGAAGTGACAGTTGGTTACAGCTGAAAAAGAAAACAAATGGTCCAGTGCAGGACAAACGACTGCCATTTGCTTCCAAAGACTAATTTATAAATAGACTTTAAAGGCTTTTTATCTTTGCAGCAAGAATTAGTAAACATGTAAAGTTCACACGCTCGCCAGACATTCGTTTGTGTTCCAGGCTGGGACAATAGAAGTCCTGAGACACTAACCTGTCAAGTGGAGGGGGCCATAAAACCTTCAAATCAAATGGGGAACCCCCACCCCACACAGGGCTGAAGTGACAGTTGGTTACAGCTGAAAAAGAAAACAAATGGTCCAGTGCAGGACAAACGACTGCCATTTGCTTCCAAAGACTAATTTCTAAATAGACTTTAAAGGCTTTTTATCTTTGCAGCAAGAATTAGTAAACATGTAAAAGGTTTGCAGCTTTAAATATAATTTTATGGGCTTTCTTTTAAGACTTGGTCACAGGGGGAACAGAAGTTACAAAATATGGCAGATTATGAGAAAAGCATCCATATTGAAAATGCACATTTTTGTCATACATCCCTTATGATAATCCACACCCATGTACAAAGTTATATAATTTTGAGAAATATAAATCCCATTGGAAAGCGTGAAAAACTGGTACAAGGACGAAACCTGGTCTCACGGACTGGAGGATTGGACTGCAATGAACTGCACAAAATATGTAACCCATGTATATAATTTGTTAAGAGATTGCAATTGTATAAATGTATGTTTGTGGCAAAATCGGATTTTACTTAAAGTAACTATGGGAGGTTTTTTGGACATTGTAAAACTCATCTCATAAATCTGACATCATTTTCCTGAAATCCAACCAGCTGAGAGCGAGGCGGAGATTATCATCCTTGTCCAATCCCATTGTAGAGGCGAGTTTAGTTAAGCCTGCCACAGTCATATACTTTGATGATGTCACCATGCATTATAAATAGGAGCCCCTGACAAGATTCTACACACAAACGCTTCCTGATTTTCCTGCGCCGGTGTCCTGTTCCTGTTTCATCCATCCAGATTCCAGATCCCAAATACAAGGCCAAAACATTGCTGACCCAACTCCGGAGCACACTGAAAAACCCAAGCATTGCTGATCCTGCTCCAGCAAAACCTCAATTCTGAAATCCCACTAAAATTCCCAGATAACCAAAGGGGAAAGCTGTGGTGTTTTGGGAAGCATCCTGATACCACTAACTGCATAACTGCAAACCTGCCATCCAGCTGATCTTTAGTATCCAGTCCATAAGTGCCATACAGTGACCAGAACTGCCCCGCACTCCAAATCAGTGTATTTCGCCCATTTTTATTAAAACTTGTTTGGTTCATTTTAGGTGGGAATGAAAAAATTGCAACTTTCACACATGTCATTTTGCTGCAATCTGTTTTAAACTTTTGTGATTATTAGTGTCTTTGCATTGTTGCTTTAGAGAGGAATTATATTTGCTTCAAGGTTTTTAACACACATTCATTATTTATTTGTCCATTTCCGAGTGTCATTTTATAACATTGAAAGGGTTTTAAAATCTATTTTTCTCTTATTTGGGGATGGAAGTTTAGATTTGGATTGTGTTACGTGCCTCTTATTCCTGATTACCTGCTGTGTCTGTGCATCCACTCAGATATGATTATTTGTGGGTTGAGGGAACATTGCAGAGGACATTCTAACTTGGGTGCTATCTTTTCTCAATAAAAAAGTGCTCCTATTCTGCTGTTCTGTGTATATGTTCCACTAGAAAGTGAAACCCAGTGCATTGCTCACATTATCATTGTAATTATCACCCCATTGGTGATTGCTGCTCCATATTAAAAAGTGTATGATTTCTTTTGAATTTTAAAATAAATAAATCAATATTTATTTTACCAACCAGCCTGGTTCATGGTCCATTGTGACCCGTGGTATTTGAAAAGGGGGTGTGATATGAGTGGTGTACCATCTCCATATTGAATCAATATAAAAAGATAAGCATTTCCGTTGTGCGCTGCATACTAGGGCGAGACCAAGGTGTGTGTTGCCTGATTGAAATCCTTAACAGCATGAAGGAATGACCCTCTTGTCACACAGGAGTGTTTGGAACATCGCACCACCAAAAGGGAGGTGTTGTTAGAACGCAAGCCCCTGTGTGCAGGGAGCCGTTGGATATGTTGGGCTAGATTTTCTGAGCCCAAGCCATAGAGGCATCAGTGAGGTCAACAATGCACACTGTACAGGATGTGGCTATTCATTGGTAACCAATGCAAAGCCCTTCTGGCTAGGGAGACACGATCTGCACTCCCCAACCCCACTACAGCATGCACAGCATTGTTCTGAACCACCTGAAGTCTGAAAGGTTCTCCTTTGGTTACCCCCTGCAAAAGGATAGTATAATAGTCAAGCTTGTCCCCTATGATGGCATGTGCAATCGTAGCACAGGTGGTAATGCTCACAAAGGGGCAAAGCTATGCCAGCAGTTTAAGATAGTGGGAGGAACAGGAGACAAGATTGCTCACATGTGCCTTCATAGATAGATTTTGGTAAAGAATAACTCCAAGGGTCTTCACCTTGAGTTGGGTTTTAATCGAGCACCAAGCTATGTTAAACTGGCAATACTTTTGACCAATCTTTCGTAGTTGGGGAGCTGTACCCACAACCATCAGCTGTCTTTGAATCATTCAAGGCTAGTCTGTTCATCTGCATCCAGTCTTGTATTTTTGCATGCATGCAATTTAGGGCGGTGGAATTTGTGGTGTAGTCCCCTGATAGTGGGATGAGTCACTGAGTATCATCAGCATAGGTTGTGTAGAGGGTCTCTGTAGCATCCAGTTGTTTAAACAGGGGGAGCATAAAAATGTTAAATAATGTAGGGGATATACAGAAACCCTCCGGCACACCACATGAGACCTGGAATTCTTCTGCTACTGAGTCCTGGAACTCTTGCGGTCCGGTTGGATAGAAACGACTGAACCCATTTAGCTGCTTTGGTAGAGAATTGTGCCGTGTCGCATAGTCTGCAGACAGATCTAGTAGCACAAGCAAAGCTAAGTTCCTTTTGTGAAATATCTCAAACATATTGGACTTCAGATCTAGAAGAGTTGACTCAGTGCTATGGCCTCGTCGAAAACCTGATTGTTTAGGCCCCAGAACCTTATGTTTAGACAGGAACTCCTCAATCTGTGTCTGTACCACCTTGTCCAGAATCTTCTACAGGTAGGGCACATCCGTAATGGGCCGGTAGTTACTTGGCACATTCTGGTCAAGAGTGGGTTTCTTTATCAGTGGTGAGATCCAGGCTTTTTTATGCTGATAAGGACAACACTCTCTTTAAAAGAGAGGTTAATGAATTCAGTGATGAGGGGGCCAGTTGATTACGGTATTCTTTGATTACTGAGACAGGACAGACATCCCCCTTACAGTAGGTTTGAGTTGGCTGAGAACCTTTTGCAGGTGTTGCTCGGAGATGGGTTGAAACTCAAAATGAACAGTGTCTACATTCTGGGGGCACTGATGGCAGGGTCACATTAACTTTGGTGCTAGGGTCGATTTTGCTTTCTAGGTTTTTCTGTATAGTCCATATTTTATTTCTCATGGCTTGTTGGATGGATGTACACCAACTGGCGTCCTTTACCACCTGCACGGGAACTGGGCAAGGATCTTCCAGTTCCTTGAGAATCCTAAAAATAGTTCACCTGAGCCTGAAGCTGCTCTGCAGATCCTATTGTCGTAATAGCACCTTTTTGCATTCAGTACTGCCTTTTTGTATGTTTTTGTTGTATTAGCAAGGATGATTTTGTCTTCTGCTAAATTTGTTTTTTCCCATTGCTTCAGTGCCTGAAGTTTCGCTGCACGTAGCAGTTTTATGTCAGTGGAGAACCATTTTTTATGCGGCCTGTCTTTGGATAGGTGAGTTTTCAAAAGAGCCAGATGATTGGCAGCTCTTTCGAGAGTATCATCATAGGGCTTAGCAAGCTCTTCAGCAGAATTTAGTATAAGTTCTTCATAGTGGCGGCTATAAAAGGGGCCATGGTGTCAGGTGTCAATTTACGCAGGTTCCTGCATGTTACCCACCTCATATGGGGTTTAGATCTTTCACAACTTGGAAGAGACATATTCCAATTCAGTATGTAATGATCAGACCAGGAGCAGGGGTTGCACCGCAGATTGTGAATTAACAGGTTTTGGGTTAGAACCCAATTCAGGATTCTTTCCTTGGTATGGGTAGATGTTTTGTCATGTTCCGTAAAACCCAGGTCACCCAGTGCTTTAGTGACTAGTGTAGATTGGGAGTCTGTTTTGTCATCATAGCCCAGATTGAAATCACCCATAATCAGTATTTCTGACTTGAGTTTAAGGCTAGCAGTGCTTAGGTCACTGAGATTAAGTAAAAAGTCTGGCATGCTGTGAGGTGGTCTGTAGATGAGAAAGATGTTAATTGTCTCATTTCGGTTCAGGTACCGCATGGCCATTAATAGTTTGCAGTCTGCTAAGCAATTGTTGTCAATTTTCCTAATTTGAAATGCGTTATGGTACAGTAGGACTATCCCTCCACCCTTCCCTTTAGTACGATCATCTCTCAAGATTTTTAAGTCTGGGGCAAGGCAAGAATTATTGCGGGGCCCGTGGCCTCATGCAGCCACGATTCTGTGATGGCACAGAAGTTTATTCCTTCCATGGTGATATAATCTGCCACATCCAGTGAATGAGAAAGAGAACGTGTGTTTAGCAGCATACAGCTAAGCACCATGCTTGGAGTCACTGGCAACTGGGTCTACTTGTTTTAGGTGATTAATGTTGACAGTCTGTTCATGTAGCTGTCTCCAGCTCTGTCTCGTGTATCTTTGTCCATTGTGGGTAGAGTTCTTACTGCTGCAGGTTTGTATGGCCTGCTGAGGGGGTACCTTTAGTGATAGTTGTCCATCGTAGGAGCAGTGGGAATTGATGTGAGCTCATATGATCGGCAGCCATATTATCTCTGGTGCTTCTTCCGGTTGCGGGGTCTTTCAGTTGATTCTGAACTTCCCTCTACAAAACTCAGCACCAGGCCAACACACACCCACACTACAGGCACAAGGTCTCACCTCCGAGCACAAAGCCTTTGATGTCTCCTACACTTCACACCTAGAAAGCTTACAAGCAAGCAGAGCTCAGGGTATTTTCGACCTGCAACCTCAACACAAAAGCACTACAATCTTGCCTTTCCCCCTCTTGTCAGCTAACCAAACGCACCCACTGCCTTCCAATCTGCCAGAGTGCCTGGAAACCATGCCAATGGTAGAAGTGCGCTGTACAAATCCTCATAATATAACGTAATAGACAGATATAAGGAAAAAAGGAATTCCAAGAGGGGCTGTTTAAGCTGCATTGTTGCAATGTTTTTTAAAGGCTTAATTTCATCCTTGCCTGAGAAAGCGGTGACTATCACGAAAGCTTGCAAATAAATGACTTTGTCAAATTAAGGTGTCGACTAGTTGTTTCCTGTTTTTGTGTATGTGGGTAGGGAAGTAGAGATATGGGTGTGGGGGAGTGGGAGTGGGAGAGGGCATGCGGTACAATGCAGGTATTATGGAGGGCCGCATAACAAATAAAGGAAAGAAGAAAATAGGTCAATCAAATTGTGTCAACCAAATTGTACACTTTAAACCTGAGTCATTGTAACAACGTAGAACCAAAGGAAGAATGAACATGTGGTCATGTAAATATATTAAAATATACTGCAGGAGTTGCAACTATTTATTGGTTTTTCAGCAGTTGAAAACAGAACATTTTAATATTTACCTGTTATTGACATTTTGTAAAAATATTCAGCATGGTTAACTTGTTAACCTATTGAATAATTTTAGCATCTTTAGCAAGAATTCAGTAATCGAAAGTCTAACCATTGATGTGATGATTCTGTAGACAATAATTTCCTTTATGTCAATTCTGTAAGTGTTTGAGTCTGTTTTCATCAAACTATTCACCTAACATGTTGTTGCACATTGAGAAAATTATTCTGAATACTGCCACCATGACCTGACCAAATTGTTGCTTACTCATAACGCTGAGTAAACGAACACAAGAGCTACCTCTAGAGTAGTTACCACCATTAATGAAGTGATAGAGACGGCACCAGAGAGCTCTAAATTAATGTGTGGTAGGTGACTGAAGCCCAAGTAAGTTTTCCCGACCTGATGACAAGGACCTCTAATGAGGAAAGAGGTCACGTAGAACGCAATAGAGGCCGATGCTAAGGGCTCCAATGCTATTAGAGCTTGTACAGGGGGGTGGCAGCCTCACCTCTGGCTTCCTGTGGCATAGCTTGCCCATGTCTTCTTCACAAGTGCCCATTGTGTACACATCACAAAGGGAATCTTGGAATGCAGCTTTTACAAGTGGTTAGAGCCTCCATCCATGCCTGTTGTGTGCCCAGGGACACCTCCCAAGGGCCCTACCAGCTGCCATTAGCTGTAAAGACGAAGTTGAGGGCCAGAGTGCAAAATGCACATTTAAAGATGTTTGCAGCCCTATAACACCCGGTAGGGCTTTTAGCATGGTCTATACAGCATGTCTCTTTCATGTGCGTAAGAGAAGCATAGAGGCTAGAAGTAATACCTTTATATACCTAGATAGGAGATTCGTGTTCTCTTCTTCCTGGGGGTAATGCCCACACCACTTTTGTTATTAAGATTAGCATGGGTAGAAAGGGCTACTGGCACACATGGGGTATTGGCTATTGGTAAGGGTTGACCGTACACAAATCTGCCTGGGCAGTCAAACTGAATTGGCTGCGTGTGGGCTACTTGCTGGTAGCCATGGAATGTGGCATTCTGAACAATCTGCGGGCGCTAACGCTTCATAGAGCATGCAGATTGTTTAATGACAAATGACCATTCCAAGGGTTATAATTAAGCAATATGACCCTAGCGGCGGAAGCATAACCGGCTCAGGTAATGCCCCGGGGGCCCATACTTATAGGCCCTGGGATGGAGGGGGGGCGTACCTGTGTCAGCCCCGCTCCGAGCTTCCACATGGCTGGAGGCTGCCATCGTCCCCCACCGGGGACAGAGAAGGCAGAAGGTAAGTCGGGTGGGGAGGGCAGGGAGGAGGGAGGAAAGGGAAAACAAAAATAAAGCCTTACCTGAGTCCCCAGCAGGGGGCAAAAGCAGCCTCTCAGCCGTGGGGAGGTTCGGAGCGGGGATGGCCCCGCTTTGAGCCTCCTCATTGGCTGAGGGGCTGCCATGCCCCCCGCCGGGTAAAATGGGCGTGAATCCCGGCCGAGGGATTCTCAGCCGGGTAATGCCTCGGCGAGGGCCAATCAGAAAGGTTGTTTCATTCTGATTGGGCCCTCACCGGGTACTAATACGTTTTGGAGTCCTTTTATTAGAAGTGCTAATTGCATGGAGTGGCTGCCAGTGCCACCATGTATATGCTGTTGGGGCTGCTCTGTGCAGTTTTCAACTTTTATAAAAACAGAGTACAAAACCAAACCCTAAGAACAGGTTGAAATTACCTTTAAGCCTTATTTTCATGCTTTTTGCCACTTGGCATTTATGCTTCACAGCCAGCATTCCATAGGAATCCATTTACTTTAACCCATGCTGGCAGAAAAGCAGTAGTTCTGCAGGTGGAGCGGAAAGGAAAGGCGAAAACGTATCCCCTTCCGTCTCCCACTCAGCCTGAAAAAACAATTTAAACCCTCATTTTTACACTTGCTCCACCCCCCACTTTAGGAATGACCAAAGAGCTCTTACTGTGGTATGTAGAGCAGTCTTGGTGACACGTAGCTACTCTGTGATGCTTAAGCAGCAGTGCATTATAGTGAAAGCTCTGTTATAGTGTTGGCCATTTTGTAGATGCTTGTACTTCTATGTTAGTTGGGGAGACAATTATTAAATGCTGCTTTGAAGAGTTCCCATGCTTCCATGCTTCTTGATACAGTGACTTTTCTGAAGTTGTGCTGCGTTATAGTGTAGTTAAAGAATCTGGCATTGAGGCTTCCAGTAACCAAAAAAAGTGATGGGTGGAAGGTTTTTAATGAATCTGAACCACTGGCACTGCTCTGCGCAACCTTCCACACCACCGTTTTTTAGCCCAGCCATATGCAAATCAGTCAGGTAGTGCACCAATTGGAGCAGCGCTGCCGGAACTGCTAGGCCAGGTCCCCTCTGCACAGAAACACAATCAACCCCAGACATGTTTCGGCCTTGTTAGGCCTCATCAGTGAGGTGCAGCTTGGTTCCCTATGATGCAGCGAGCAAGGGATACACGTCTGGGCATACCCTCTCTCACTTAGGGAGACAAACTATACCCAAAAAAGTGATGGGTGGAGAGTGATTGAATGTATCTGAACCACTGGCATTGCCCTGGGCATCATTCCACACCACTGTTTCTTAGCCTGTCTGTGCCATTGCAAAAGGGGTCCAGCCATATGCAAATCAGTCAGGTACTGCCACCAATCGGAGCAGCCCTGCACAAACTGCTAGGCCAGGTTCCCTCTGCACAGAAACATAAGCAACCCCAGACATGTTTCGGCCTTGTTGGGCCTCATCAGTAAGGTGCAGCTTGGTTCCCTATGGCGCAGCGAGCAAAGGACCCATGGCTGGGCATACCCTTTCTCACATAGGGGGACAAACTATAACCAAAAAAGGGATGGGTGGAAGGTTTGAATGAATGAACCACTGGCACTAGTTTGGGGAACCTTCCACACCACAGTTTATTAGTCCGTCTGTGCCATTGGAAAAGGGGTCCAGCAGGGGTCCAGTCATATGCAAATCAGTCAGGTACTGCCACCAATGGGAACAGCCCTGCCCGAACTGCTAGGCCAGGTCCCCTCTGCACACAAACACAATCAACCCTAGGCATGTTTTGGCATTGTTGGGCCTCATCAGTGCGGTGCAGCTTGGTTCCCTATGGGGCAGCGAGCAAGGGACCCACGTCTGCAATTGTAGTCAAGTCAGACTTGATTACTGCAATGCTCTCTTCGCAGGTACCTCGGCACACAGCATCCATTAACTACAGACAATCCAAAACAACTCTCTAAGAGCTGCAGTAAACATCCCTAAATCTGAACCTATCTCTGCCACCCGGAGAGCTGTTCATTGGCTCCCCATCCAAGAAAGAATTATGTTCAAGACCCTCTCCATCACACACAAATGCATCTCCAGATTCATCCCTCGGTACCTGTCCCAGAGAATCACCGAAACCACCTCATCCAAGCCTACTAGAACTCCGTATTCCCACCGGTTAGTACAGCCCACAGTCAAACGATCCAAACAGGGAGGCTCCAGCTTTCCCTCCATTGCAGCCAAACACTGGAACTCCTTATCACATATGCTTAGAGCGGAAGAATCATACTGGGCCACCTGTGCAGCTCTTAAAACTTGGCTGTTTACTTAACTGTGTATGCCCCTTGTGATCTTCCCTCCTCACTATCTCCTGCAACATCCTACCTCATGTAAAGTTTGTCTGTATATTCCCAAATGTAACTGTAATCTGTATGCTTTTCTCCTCCAATTTCCCTTGGGTCGCATGTAACTGGTATCTGTAACAGCTGCTCGATTACTCTGGGTTTTTGTGTGCGCTATAAATGAAATAAATAAATACCCTGTCTCACATAGGGAGAGGAACTATAACCAGAAACTTGATGGGTGAACCACTGGCACTGCTCTGGGCAACCTTCCACACCATCATTATTTGCCTGTCTGTGTCATTGCAAAAGGGGTCCAGGCATATGCAAAATAATCAGTTACTGCCACCAATGGAAGCAGCCCTGCCCAAACTGCTAGGCCAGGTCCCCCCTGCGCAGAAACACATGCAATGCCAGACATGTTTTGGTCTTGTTAGGCCTCATCAGTGAGGTGCATCTTGGTTCCCTCTGGTGCAGAGAGCAAGGGACCCACATCTGGGCATACCCTCTCTCACATAGCGCGACAAACTAAAACAAGAAAGGTGATGGGTGGAAGGTTTCGAATGAATCTGAACCACTGGCACAGCTCTGTGCAACCTTCCACACCACTGTTTCTTAGCTCGACTGTCCATTGCAAACGGGGTCCAGCCATATGCAATTCAGCCAGGTACTGCCACCAATGGGAGCAGCCCTGTCCGAACTGCTAGGTCAGGTCCCCTCTGCACAGAAACACAAGCAAACCCAGAAATGTTTCAGCCTTGTTGGGCCTCATCAGTGAGATGCTGCTTGGTTGCCTATGGTGCAATGAGCAAGGGAACCACGTCCGGGCATACCCTCTCTCCCATAGGGAGACAAACTATAACCAAAAATGTGATGGGTGGAAGTTTTTAAATGATTGTGAACCACTGGCACTGCCCTGGGCAGCCTTCCACACCATTGCTTTTTAGCACAGTTGCAAAAGGGGTCCAGCCATATGCAAATCAGTCAGGAACTGACACCAATGGGAGCAGCCTTGTTTGAACTGCTAGGCCAGGTCCTCTCTGCACAGAAAAACAAGCAACCCCAGACATGGTTCAGCCTTTTTGGGCCTCGTCAGTGAAGTGCAGCTTGGTTCCCTATAGCGTAGCGAGCAAGGGAGCCACGTCTGGGCATAGCCTCTCTCACATAGGGACACAAACTATAACCATAAAAGTGATGGGTGGAAGGTTTTGAATGAATCTGAAACACTGGCATTGCTCTGGGCAACCTTCCACACCACCGTTGTAAACTGAGGGGATGGGGTTGTGGTCATTTAAAAAAAGTAACAAGAGTAAACAAGAGTAACGAGATTTTTTTTGTGTATGAAGAAAGAGATATAGCTCTCAAAGAGTCCTCAGCCATGTGGTTTTAGAAGAGATTGTCTCATTCTCCAACGGGAGTAATTTAGGCTATGTGGAGGAATGGTCCACATAAATTGACAATCTAAACTCTGTGAATCATGGTATTAATTAGGGGCAGAGAAGAGAAGTGATTACCAAGGTTTTTATGTAAAAAGTCGACTTGTCTCTTGTTTATGTATTTGTGTTGAAATAAGGTGTTGCGGAGCGACACAAACTATTGTATGAGAACTGAGATGAGGTTAAAAAGCCATACTATCTATCTAGGGAAACGATTGGTGCCGACCCAGAGGTAGAGAGAGAAAATTGGAAAGATAAGGGTTTTGAGCGGCGATTGTTGTAGCACGCTCATATTTGTTGTTTTTATAAAAGTATTTTGTGAACACTGGTAAGTATTGACAGTCAATTGAGACTTGTCGCAATGGGAGACATTACTCCTCTGATGTATTCATGTAAGATATTGCCTATGCACATGCCCAAGCTCAACAGTATAGTGCAGAATGGGTGATAGGCACGGCAGATAAGATGTTCATGCCATGGCCAAAAGGGGGATCACTGTCAAAAGCAGTATTGCAACACATGACCACATATTTGCACGCTGCGTACACGGGAAATAAGTTAGAGAAAAGATTAGCTATTTTAGAGCTTTGGAAGATGTAGCCAGAAGAGAGGGAAGATCTGCCACCTGAAAAGTGGATGCTTAATCAGTTTAAGGAGGAAGGTGTTGAGCCCTCAGCTCCCCTTATCTTGCCAGAAGTAAACAGTGATAGTACGGAAGACGTAGGATTGTTTCCGTTAAAAGAACTGAAAGCGGCGACCGGATATAGTAACCTGATATATGAACCACCTGCTTATAGCAGTGATGATAGTCCAGAAGCGAGTAAAAGGAAAGAGGAAATCTTTAAGATTTACAGGACAAAGAGGGGAAAAGCGAGCGATCGAATGTATCAACGGAAATAGAACAAGAGATTAAGAAATGGAAAGGAGAGGAGGATAGAGCTGATGATGTAACACTCGTACAGAATGAATGGATGGGAGGACAGACATTGCTCAAGCTAGATGGGAAAAACATTTAGGAAGTAAGGCAAAGGGAATATCAGGACAAACAGGATAGAAAAGGCAGGGAACGAGAAAAGAGATTAAAGGAAGATGAGCATAAAAGAAAGAGCAGACAGCGGCGAGAACAGATGTATCAGGAAGAGCAACAAAAGAAAGAAGAAAGGGCAGAGGAGCAATGGAAGCATGACAACAGGCGGAGAGCAATAGAAGAACAAGATAGGCAAGAAAGGAAAAGAGAAGAGAAGGAGTTGCAGAAATTAAAGGACAAAATAATACAGAGACAACAAGAAGAGGAAGATACGAAGAAGAAATTGTTAGATGGGAGCTGATAAAGCAAAGAGAACTAGATGAAGGACTCAGAACGCAAGAGAAGACAGTGGAAGCGCAATATTAACCTCATTCAAAAAGAGCTAATGGAACCAAGTCTGGCAATACAATGGGGCAGTATGGAGGCGTTCCTCCCATTACAGGGAGCAACGTCAGAGACATCTAGAGTAGCCTTAGAAGAGAACTTTGATATAGGAAGCATCAGAGACAGGATCGATACAGCCTATCAAGAATTAAGGGAAGGTAGTAAATCAGGAAGCCGAGGGAAGGGAGATCACGCGTTGGTCTTCCAGTCACGAAGCGAAGAGGAAAATCCGTTCAGCTTCCAGCATAGAGCCTTATCCCTAAGCAGACTGACATTAGATAAGGATGAAGGGGAGAAGAGTCACACTAGTTGGGGACTAGATATGTCAGACGAAGCAAGGGAATCCCTCCATGGGGAAGAGGGAGGAGGTGCATGTGCCCCTGAGGGAAGCCTGCAGGCGGATAAGTGAACAAAATGGTCTTATCTAGAGCAACCAAGGGATAGAACACCAGATCCCATAGCATATCCAGAGTGTCCCAAAGGATGATTGTATAGTGAGAAGGGAGAATCACTGCCATATGTGAGCAGGTTAAGATCGTTGCCAGGGAGGAGGCGGTCAGGAACCGTTGTCCCTACTATGGATAGGTAGACGGTGGGAGCCAATTGTGGGATAAGCTTTATGCAGTTTCCCTTGTTGCAAAAAGGGGGAGCAAGACCACAGTATATTCCATGGGCACAGATGGATAAGGACAATTTGAGATGCAAGCTCCCGAGTTTGGTATTGGGCGCGGGATTATGGATTTATGAATTAGAAAAAATGACAGGAGGAAACACACTAGCCATAGGGGACATTAAGGGTCTCTTAGCAGCCATTCTTGGGGAAAGAGCTGATGACATATGGAAGAGAGCAGGCTATTCAAGCGTGACAGCACAGAACACAGCAAACAATGGAGCGCTGTTTAATAATTGCAGAGCAGATGTCTGGAGGGCTCTCAGGGTACAGTATCCTGACACATCAGACATGGGTGCAATCATAACATGTAAAATGAAAGAAGACAAAGATCCTCTTGCTTACATTTAGAACATTCAAGAGCGCTGGACTCTTGAAACGCAGGAACTGTTGGAAAAAACAGTGGCATTATTTTACCACATTCTATGTCAAGGGTTACCAAAGCAAGTGCAGAGGTAAATAAAAAATCATGTGGGAATGGAAGCAAGACCATGGGCAGAAATACAGTTGACAATAGTGCATTACTGTCGGCTGTTGCAGGAGAAGAACAAGAAGAGAGAAGAGGCTGGGTAACTTGAGGAAGCCAAATTAGTTCAGAAGAAATTGTCAAAGTATGCCATAGAAAGGGCGGTACTGACAAGCGGAGAAGGACTGGGAGTACAGCAAGCAGCGGGTACATCGCAGGCAAATAATCAGCACCTGATGGACCAAGGAGGGAGTGGGTTTGTACCACGTGGTAGAGGCATGGGATACAGAGGAAGGGGTGGATTCCAATACAACCAAGGTGAGTTTCAGAACGCACAGAATGAGAATCAGAATGTGCAAGGAGGGTTCAACCAGGGGGACTAATTAGACGTGATCCTCCCGTTGGACTTGTGGGATGACAGGGCATATTGCGCGTATGTGGAAGCCGTTTACCCAAGAGCAGACAGTGTATCAGACACAGATGCCAGAAATGCAACAGGCACAGCAACCACAGCAATTACAGCAAGCACAAATGAATCCACTGCAAGGGCAGTTGCAGCACGCCCCTATGTAGATACAGCAGAATGCAAACACGGGACATTTATTGACACCTAGAATTGGGGCTGTCACTGTGGTGGGAGGAAATCCTTTTAGGGGTACAAGGGTATGCATGTATCCACAATAAAACAGCACACAGGGCGACTTGATGTGTTCAGTACTGAACCCTTATGGTCCTTTTAATTGAGGTACTACATTGTACGATGGAGAGGACAGAGAATAACTCTCACACCAACTAATAAGACCGACTCAGGAAGTTGGCAAAATGTCTCTGTTTTATTCTCAATTATCTAAAACAGGGTGTTACAACAGACATCAACGGACGTCACACATCATGGTCTCAGTGAATTTCATTTTAAAAATTCTTATATATCAAAATGTTGTCATTCGTGATGTCATACTACCTGTCAAACTAAGAAAACCGGTGTGGTATTGTGGTTGGTGTAAGGGCAACATCTAAGTATACTTTCTATAAGGGATTGGATTATGATTGGGTCTCTACAGTCAGGTGGACAAACTATGGCCTCCCCTCTTCAACAGTTAAGCACACAGCATATAATTGGCTCTCAAACTATAAGGTCCTAGGTTACATGGCCCTCTACAATTGGTTGGCATGCAAGTACTCTTCTGAACATAGATTCTCTAGCAGCATGTAAGCTGGTACCCCAGGTGCTAGTGGGTGGACTTGACCATACCTCTCCACCTAATTAGCCCATCATCTCTCATCACTCATGCCTTCTGCCAATCAGATTGTCTTTGAACTTGGCCTTGCAGTAGGTACTCGTCTCTGGGAAAAAAATGAAGTGTGAGCATGTTCTTATCAAGGTTCAGGTCTGCATGCCAACTTCTATTTCCATCCTGGACTCACGTGACAGGAGACCATGAATTAGCCCATTTTATAGCATTTAATTGTCTTGAATAAAGAAACTTGGCACTCATGGTGTTCTCTCTTTGCAACTTAACAAGCAATGACTCGGTGTTTCACATTTGTGGTTCTTCAAGGATTGATAACCAGTTTTGGCTGCCTTAGCATTTGACACCAGGGCCAAACAGCCTTCATTTAGTCCATCTTTGAACTGCAGCGACACACACACAGATATGCATCCTTCTTTCTCCATGGGTTTGAGCTTACTAAAATTGTGACATCGAATATCCAGATTCTATGCATATATTTTGGCATTTATATAATGGCAGCACTGCCTGCAGTATATTCACTACGTATAGCCAGCCTTTATGATTACTTAGTCAACTTGAGTTGCAGCATCTGTACAGTTATCGAACGGCTTGCATTTTCTGCAGTGCTTCTTCACATCTGGAGGCTTCATTCTGCACATGAAAGTCTTCTCGATTCTTTACTTCGCCATCAGATTGTATAAGGTCTATGCATTCTCTTCTTCAGTCATCCTTCAACGTGCATCACGCTAATTTCTTGTGATGTCACCAGCATCTCCTTTTCATGTTTTCACTCTTCTTCCAGGATCTCCCTCAGGAGACAGTCACCTTTTCGAGGATACATCATATAGTGATTTCTCAGTGGATACCTTGTCTCAAAGGCTCTTCATGGGATATGTACCATTGCTGGAGTTGCACATGTCACAATTTCCGGTTTCCAACATATAGGCAGAATAGGGGCTGGACTTCCTCCAGAGGCATTCAGCTGCTCCTCTACACCCGCCCCTTCTGGTTGATCTATAGACCACTCCTTCACCAGGCTCCACATCTTGATATCCTCTTTTGAAAAAGTGCTTCTTTGGAGTCCAGAACTTCACCACTCCCTTCAGGGATCCTGCTGATTTTACATGTTTACAGATCCATCGTCCTACGTACTTCCTGTGATTTCTTGGATGCAGGAACGTTGTTCCCTCAGGTGCTAAAATGCTGGCCTCTATGTATTTTTTGATTTTTGATTTCTTCATCTGTCAACTCCTTGGGTCCAAACCGTATTTGACATCGATCATGATCTTCATTCCTACTGCCTTCTTTGCTGTCTTCTTACACTGTGTGATTATTATCCTGATCACACAGAATCCAAACATCACCATCACCAATATTGCTCCCAGGAATTTGAAGATATTCGCCATCCATTGTGGAACCCATGAGAAGATATACACGAACCAGCTGTCATCTGCAATATTTTCTGTCTCATCTTCCATCTTGTCGTGCAGCTTCATCAGCAACGTGAGAAGGTATGAATGTGCAACATGATACTCCTTTTTCGGCACAAACACCTTTATCCATCGCTGTGATCATATCAAGGACGTATCTGTTCTGGAGGGTCATCAGCCTTATGGCCCTCAATTCTTCCTTGATCGCATTGAATCCCTTTATGGTATTGTTGGCTGTCTGCAGGAGCTCCCATCTGGTAATCTGTAACCATTTGTCGTTGGCCATCGTCTGGATGCCAGGCATAAAAATAGTTGTGAATACCGCTGAAGTCTGGTTGTATTCTGGCTGAACAACCTGTGCTCATATTGAATAACATCAAAGGCTTCTATCGATTTAGCTGAGAAATAATTCTCCCTCTGTGTCCGGTTGAGGAATGTGGGTGATCTCTTTCTCAGAGGAGCATCTGCTTTTGGAAACCCTCCAATTTTCAGGTCACTTTTTGGAATTCCTAATGCTGGAACATGAATAAGCACAATGGAGCACATCCCTCCCCAATCCTTGGGCAGATTCATATAAGCTCTAGGTCCACAGGCTCAGTAGTGGTCTATTAGAGCTGCTGTCCTATCTTTCATTTCGGAGACAACAATTTTCTTGCAGCCTATGTTATTTCCTACATGAATTCTTCCTTCTCTTCAGAAGCACAACGTTGCATTCATCAATGGAATCACCATCATTGGGCCTAATTCATCTTCAAGCCACATTAATAGTTTGGCGTACTTGGCCCTTAACATAGAACACTCATTATCTACCTTCTGTACTTATCGTATATATATGAATTCCTTAGTAAATGAACAGTGCACTACATCAGCCCTTCTTCCAATCCATTTTTGAATTTCACTTTTCCATAAATCAGCAGCTGAGCTCGTTCCCAGCATCCGGGCATCCAAGTTCAGTCTTTTCATTTTTTCAACAATTACCTCATCCTGTCCTTCAGCAAGATACACAAGCATTTTGTCTTTCCATTCAAGCTCCTTTTCCATCTGTGTAATCTTGATATAATCATCCTGGAATGCAAATGACCATTTCGCTCCCCAACACAGAGCAGCCCGACTTCCTTGAAACTGCCCCCTTGTCGTACATGCTGCAAGATGAACAAGACATTTGGAGTTGTTTTCACGAACTTCTCTAGGAACTTCTCTAGGAATTAAAGTTTGTGCGGCTTTCATGGCATGAGGTATGAGAGCACAAACATAGTGTTAGAACTGATATAATATTGTTTCGTCCTCATTGTATATGTTGGCCTATGCCCAGTCGCTTTGCTGAGAAATCCGTATTACAAGATCGTGACCCCAAGTGAATCGAGCCTCCATTTTAGGTTAGAACCGCCATTTTAGTTTATTGTACAAAGTCACCCTGTATTCTAAAATGGCCACCTCGTGTGCTCTTGTTCTTGCCTTAACCTCTTCAACCTCTGTAGGAGGGTTAATGTCCAACCTGCCTTCAGGCTACATGTTAGGGTCATGTAGACCTTGTCCTTTGTTGACCTCGGGATCAGGGGATTACTTGAATTAGCAATGTTAACCTACAAGTATACAAGAACAATAATGCTATCCAAATACGACATGCGAAACATTTGTTTGATCTGTATTAAAGCAATATGTAAAGAGTGTAACGTTAAATTAGAGAATAATAATGTCTGTTAGTAAATGTATTTCAAAGTAAACCGCATGCACGAGATATGTAAATTAGGAAATGAACCTGGCGCGACCCTAGCCCGGTGTATAATTAACTTGTAAGAGGCTGGATATCATTATAACAAACTGTATAAATACGCTGATGTCCAGTTAGGAAATTCTGCTCACTGCTCACATTGAATCCTGCTGGTGGTCTCTGTGATGTATTGACAGCCAAATAGCTATTTGTGTACTTTGTGTACTTCTGGGAATCTTTACAAGCCCGTGTCGGTGTATTTTCCTTTGCTTGGTGTAACAGCCGTAATATTGTATTTTTCTGATTTCACAGATGGCGCCCGAATAGGGACCCTCCAGATTGACTTCGTCTCGTTGAAGGTTGGCTCATCTATCGGACCGGGATCAGACGGTGCCAACAGAAACGGCCAGAGACGAGAAGCGAATTCCTCGAAAAAACTGCACGATCCGATGCCTGAACGGTGAGCTGTAGCCCGAGACGACGTCTTGACGAGGGTCCATGTATCGAGGTGGGTAAATTTGCCGAAAACCACCAGACACGTGGGTCCTTAGCATTGTCCTTACTAACCGATCGGGCCTCCCAGTCCTTTGGTCAGGTGAATCGTGTCCTGATTCCTAATCTAACCCTGGCAATTTGAATTTAGAGCATTGTACTCGCGAGCACAATTATTTAACCAGGTAACACCAGAACTTTGATATGCCTGGGAAATTGTCTGCCTGCTTTAGGGCATTATTCCGCAGCGACAGATAATCTTTGGAAGATAGCTGTCCCGCACCACAGGAGGGGTCGCCGGCATGTACTATGTACTGTAAGAAAGGCTTTGGTAGTATAGCATTTAATGACATTTGGCACAGACAGACCAGACATAATTCTAATCTACGGTGGCCAACCAATGGTAGTTTTGAAATCCCTCGTATAGAATATTTAGAGTCTTTATTAGTGGAGAAAAAGGCTAGACCTGCAGCATTTGACGCATTGCACAGTTGGAAAACAGAAGCTTTGCAGCAGCAAAAGAGTAGAGAGAAACATATGCATAGACATATGACAAGTGTCGAAAAGGCACGGTTATATGATCAAAATAAACAATTGGAGTCAGTTAGGAACACGAACAGGGCGTCTCAATTAGGCATTCAGAAAATCTACCCTTCAAAAGATTTTCATACGTCAGATGAATTGATTAATAAACTTTTGCATGAACAAAGGCCCAATGCCTCCGCGCCACCTCTGTACGTCCCTCCTCCCGGCGCTTTGCCCCTTCCCGTTGTTGTTCCCCCTTCTATAGTTCCTCCGGTCCTCCCTGCTGTTCTTCCTGTTGTTCTTCCAGCCGTCGCTCCTTTGCCTGCCCCCTTGCATCCACCTGTTGATATTCAGAATGTGCCTACCCTTCCTCTTCCAAGTGATTCTACATCGCTTGTAGTAGATCAGGGAGCGAGACCAAGGGTTGTGACTCATAATACTGTGTCCCCAGACAAAAAGAGTGAATTGATTGCTTGGGCTAAACATTGTATGGAGAAGGGTGAACAAGCCGATGTTTTTTCCACACTCAAAAATTTAAAAAGTATTCCTGTGAAGAATGTTTTTATTGAAGGATTAGGGACCCATTTGAGTATAATGTGGAATAGATTAAATGATGAAGATTTCCCACAGGGTTTACGAGATACTGCGGAGAAGGTATATGAGCATGTTGAGAGGATTTTTGAGTATAGGAAGGAGTTGGAAGGGTTACAGAATGAGGAAGCAGATGGTGGTAGTTTAGGTATTATGTACTTACAGAAACGGTTTTCTCCTCGCCGTGAATTAAAAGGTGAGGAAGCGCAAATTTGTATAAAGGATGTGATAAGATGGATTTCGGATATGTCGATAACTCCAGATGAAGTATATGACACATATAGTCAGTATACGTTAGAAATGCAAAAGAAAGTGATACAGGTGATGGTAGAGTACCTGCAGGATGAGTGTGTAAAAAGAAAGATTTGTTGTCCCGCAGAATTGTTGAGTGTTTATAAGAGAGCTTTTTCGATTGATACTTCTTCGACTGCCCTAGCGCTTGATTTGGCTCTGTTGCTTAGTAAGCGTTCGGAGCTGCCTACTTCTCAGTTGCCTATGAGAGAGGTCCCTCCGACATTTGTCCCGAAAGTTGAGATTGCGGCTGATGCTGCACGAGGTATAGTCGCCGGAGAAATTCCTGCACATTACGTTTCACAGTTTGTTCACGTCCCGTTGTCAAGACAGGAAGTGAACACCATAAAGCAATCTATTCCCGATATAAGAAAGAATCCGACCGGGTTCTATAAAGAAATAGAGTCAGTCTTACAGTCGTCGGTATTCACCTTAAGTGATATTGTCCTATTATTTCCCGTACTCCTGCCAGTCGCTTTGTGGAAACAGATTAGGACTATAGATGACATACCTGGGTTGGGAGCTACATGGGATAACATGGTTAGGCTAGATAGGGAAAGACCAGCTGGCAAACGACTGCCTCAAGTGATATTAACCTTGCCTGATAGAATTATTGTAAAATTGAAAATTATAGTTCCTGAAAAGAGAATCGTTTGGGACAAGCTTACGGCCTGTGTCCAAGGAAAGTCTGAGGGTGCTACAGATTTCTTCAATCGGTTTGAGCAGGTATTCTCAGATTTCAGTTGCCAAGACTTAGGCACAGAGTCAGGGAAAAGGCTGTTTGTCGACAAATTTGTACGTGGATTGCTGCCTGACATCCAGTTACAGATTATGACTTCTGAAAGCGCTTGGCAGGCGAAGTGGCAATCAGAAGTACTGCATATGGCTCAGTACTATGAAAATCGTGTAAATACTGAAAAGGGAAAACTTGAGAAAAAAAAGGGTGACCTGAAAACAAAAGTTTTATTACAACAGATTGTTAGAAGCACTAGAGGGGGTAATCAATTTAGAGGTCAGTACATTCCACAGGGAAGTGCGCCCTTGGCTCCGGTAACCATTAACCAGTGTGCCTATTGCCGGCAGGAAGGCCACTGGGGCGCACAATGTCCGACCTTGCAGCAAAGGTCATTTGGGAACATGGGTAGACGATCCAGAGGTTGCCCAGGTGCAGGGGGCCCTGGCAGAGGTCAGTTTGCACCGGAATCACAGCAACCTCCTTCACAAGAAAAGCAAGTCTCGAATGTGGATAATAGAAACATTTTTGATCACCCTTCTGCCGCCTACCTCTCTGAAGAGCTTCCTTTTGATAATATTATGTTTCGTTAGGATTGCCCGAAGCAGGATTTGGAACCTACGCCTATTCCCGTTCATCAGAAAGGCCCCTACGTTGAGATGGCGGTGGGAAATAGGAAGCATCTATTTTTAGTAGATACGGGAGCACAGAAATGTTCCATTGATTATTCACGGGTTCCAAATATTCCCCTGTCAGGGCAGTCCAACGTTTCTGTAGGGTTTTCAGGCACACCTGTAGTTTGTCTGGTCTTTTTGCCGGTACCGATAACACTGGGTCCCTTCACGGAACAGTGTCCATTTCTACTTACCACAAACTGTGGGGAGAACTTGCTGGGGCAAAATTTTTTGAAGGCATTGCATGCAGTAATACATTGTTCTCCGGACGGAGTTCGGTTAACAATTTCACCTCAGCAATCACTCGCCTCTCAGTTTTTGACTCGACCTTTACCGCTAGAATTCAGTAATGTTCCAGAATGCTTATGGGCAATTGATGATAATGATGTGGGCATTCTTCAAATTGAACCTGTTAAAATTATTTTGAAACATGGAGTAAAATTGCCTCTCATCCTGCAATATAAGATCTCAGTTGAAGGCGAACAGGCTTTAAAATGTATAGTTTCTGATTTTGTACATCGTGGAGTAATTGAGGAAATTACGGGTAGCCTATCTAACAGCCCCATTTTGCCAGTATACAAAAAAGGTGATAATGCGATTCCCTTTCGTTTTATAATTGATTTACGTGCTATTAACAAAATTGTGGCCCCTCAATTTCCTATTGTACCTGATGTTACAATGATACTAACCATGATTCCGGCTTCTGCCACTCATTTTAGCGTTGTTGATCTTAAAAACGCGTTTTTCAGTATTCCTATACACAAGGAATGTAGGTATTTGTTCGCGTTTATCCTAGGTAGACGCTAATTCACATTCACTCGTGCACCACAAGGGTACACTGAGAGTCCAAGTATTTATAGTAGGGCATTGAAAGAGCAGCTCGATACTCTCGAGTTGCCTACTACTTGCACATTACTACAGTATGTAGATGACCTCCTCTTGGCTGCTGATTCTGAGAGTGCCTGTAAAGAAGGCACTGTGTTGTTGCTTTGTCATCTAGCGAAACATGGCCACAAAGCTTCACTTAAAAAATTCCAAAATTGTTGTCAAGAGGCCACCTATTTAGGCTACCGCCTGTCAAAGGAGGGAAGACGATTGACACCTGAACGAATAAAGACTATTTCTGGCATGTCTGTCCTAAATACGCAGAAGGAAGTTAGAGCCTTAATAGGTATGGCTTCTTATTGTAGATTGTGGATCCCTAACTTTTCGTTAACGATTAAACCAATGCTGGCTTTGACAAAGAAGGGCATTTCTTTGCCATTGCCATGGACTTTGGAAGACCAGACAGCATTTGATTTGCTCAAATCCGCGCTGTGTTCAGCGCCGGTTTTAGGAACTCCAAATTATGACAAGGCCTTTGTATTGTTTGTGCATGAACGTGATGTATGTGCTTTGGCTGTATTAACGCAGGAGCATGGAGGGAAGAATAGGCTGTGCGGTTACTATTCCTCCGCCCTTGATCCTGTAGCATGCGCTTTGCCAAGATGTTTGCGCGCTGTTGCTGCTGCGTCTGTAAAGCTGAGTGAGGGAATGGTCCTGGGTCATGCGTTAACCCTGATGGTACCTCACTCTGTAGATATTTTATTGAATAGAACTCAAACGCAACACCTCACTGCTGCACAATTGACAAGCTATAAACTAATCTTGTTTGCCCCCCACATTCAAATTCAGAGGTGTTGTGTATTAAATCCGGCTGAACTTTTACCTGTCTCGCAAGATACTGTTGATGGTGACAAAACGTCACACGATTGCCTTTATGTGACAGAACAAGAGACTAAAGGCAGAATCGATCTGAAAGACACGCCTTTGAATAGCCCACAAGGAGAGCTATTTTGTGATGGCTCTTGTTTTAAACTTCCAGACAGTACATCCACGGCCGCTTATGCCGTCACTACTTTAAACACGATTGTGGAAACCAAAAGAATTATGTATAATTCCGCGCAGGCCACAGAAATGATAGCGTTAACTCGAGCTTGTGAACTTTCTGAAGGGCTTGCACTAAATATATATACCAATAGTCAGTATGCTTTTGGGGTGGTCCACAATTTCGTAGACTTTGGAAAGAACGAGGTTTCTTGACCTCGCACGGAACGAAAATCCAGCATGGCACTTTAATAGTGCGATTACTTTCAGCACTCGCACTCCCTGTTCAGTTAGCTATTATAAAATGTTCAGCACATCAAAAGGTTACAGATGATGTAGGAAAAGGGAATGCTTTCGCCGATCAGATAGCTAAACAAACTGCCACTGATTTCAGTTCAGAAATGTATTCTGTAGGAGAAACTGTAAATGTTTGCACATTGGGTGAAAGTATTGATGCTGTAAAAGACATTCAAGCAGATGCTACCATAGAGGAAACTAAGAGATGGATCGACGGTGCAGGGAGACTGGATAATGATGGATGTTGGGTGGACAATATTGAAGGAAAATGGTTACTCCCTGACGCCTACATTACAATGATGGTTATTATGGCTCATGGTCCGACACATGTTTGTGCGCATAAATTGACTAAAATGCTACACAGTGTATGGGCCAATGATAAGATTTTCAAAACTGCGGAGCGTTTTGTCCAAGGCTGCATGGTCTGCTTGCAGCACAATGTAGGAAAAGGTACCTCGACTCCCAGAGGAAGTTTTGCTCCACCTTCTGTCCCGTTTGAGGTTATTCACTTTGATTTTATTGAAATGGAACATTGTAACAATCTTAAATACGTGTTGGTTGTCATTTGTGCCTTTAGTAAGTGGGTTGAGGCCTTCCCGGTTAGAGATGCAATGGCCATAACCACGGCAAAAACTCTATTTAAAGAGTTTTTTCCTAGGTTCGGGCTGCCGAGAGTCATCTGGTCGGATAATGGACCACACTTTATCGCTACTGTAATCCTACAAATTTGCAAAGGATTACAGATTGATAAACAGTTCCATTCGGCCAGACATGCCCAAAGTGCCGGATTAGTGGAAAGGCATAACGGCATTATAAAAAACAAGCTTGCTAAGACGTGTGCTGGCACCAAGTTAAAATGGCTGGACGCCTTACCGATCGTGTTGCTGTCGATGAGAACAACCCCTCAAACTAAGACTGGGCTCTCTCCCTTTGAGGTGGTAATGGGGAGACCTGCTAATATTTGGGGTTTGCCAAAAAGCCGTTCACTGCGATACATAGAAAATGTGCTTCTTTCAGATTACTGTAACCAGTTGACTAAAAATCTGTTTTCAATTTATCACCAGGTGTGAGAGGCATTACCTGTACGCTACAAGGGTCCCGGTCACAGTCTATGACCGGGGGACTGGATCCTCACGAAGGTTTTTGAGAGGTTGTCTTGCCTTGTACCTCGGTGGAGGGGTCCCTACCAAGTCCTGCTAGTCACTCAGACTGCTGTGCGGGTAGCGGGTCGTAAGAACTGGATCCATGCGACAGACACCAAACGGATCCCACAGCCCGTGCCATACGATACACAAGATGCAGAATCCCTTCCCACTGCTGTAACTAGCGTGCCTGAAACAGCAACAACCAACAAGGGAGAATCAGCGACCGCTTCGGAATCCGCAAGGCCAGATAAAATGGCCATCTTGTCTCCGCACTCCCCAACAGTGGAATTTCCGGATCAATCCTTTTCTGATCCCATTTCCGTTCATTCGCCACTTCCAGGAGGAAGTGACGACACTTTGTCCTCACCAGAAACTGTGAAATATAATTTGTGTCCAAGGAAGTAAACGTACAGCATGGTCTGACTGTGCGATTGGAAAAAAATCATTTGAGGGCTTGTCTTTTGGCCCGACTTTACGGGAAGATTCTGTTGGCTAAGGGTTGTGGGAAAGACATTAAGAAGACGCGCGACTGGAGTCGCCAGCAAACAAACAATTGGTGTTTTTTCGGTTGAAGACTACAATGCCTGCACTCACTACTGCTCGTACCGAACTTTTAGATAAACATGTGACTAGCAGAGACAATGATCAAGCATGTAAGGAGACCCCCAAAGTGTATTGTTGCCTTTTTGTGATAATTACTGGATTTTTAGTAACTGTTGGTTTTGGGTTATGGTATCTGGAGGAAGCATATCCGTTAGAGGAACTTTTACCTATTGAAAGTGTATCTGTTATCCCCACTCCTTCCGTGCAATTGCATACTTTATCGCCTAGAGATTCTTTGCATAGACGGAACTATCAGAATAATACCCTTTTGCTAATTATGAAAGCCACTCATGCAATTTTAAATAAGACCAATTGTTGGATCTGTTCACATCTACTGCAACATGGGGATAAGGGGCTAGGTTGGTATATTCATCCTTTACCTTTGACAACTGCCTGTTACGCTTCTCTTAGAGCTTTATTTTATGGCCGATGGAAGGCCAGCATCTCAGGGAACTTTGATGGTACAAATTTAAATAGCTTTGAAAAGCATGTTTTGATGCCCCTGGGATGCTCGCTTTTTGCAAATAGGAGTAAGCCAAACGTTGCTTCTGTTAGGCCCTCTGATAGATTGTCTCATCCTTTTCAGTCTTTAATCTCTTTCAAAATGGATCCTATAGGCAATAAGGATGCCACGCCTCCATCTTATTCTGTTAACCATAGCCCCGATTCAGTATCCTTCTGCATACAGAGGAATGGAACACGGTCAATGGGTAATTTTAGAAATTGTGCCAATGTTGCGAATTTGACTAGTGAGAACAGACCTCTGTATGTAGGCGAACCTGTCTATTTTGTTTGCGGTAATGTGGCATGTCCATGGTTGCCCAGGGATTGGCAAGGAACCTGTTATTTAGGGATTCTACTACCTGGGGTATTTATTGCTAGTACTGCAGATGTTTTGAAAACTCGTCCACGACGAGGTGTGAAAGGGGATACTCCTGCGCAAACTCTAGGAGATATTATGAAATCCTGTGTGCCATTTTTTGGGCAAATTACGAATTCAGAAGACATCAGAGGACTAGCGAGAGTATTGGAGAGAACCATCAATCGGACCACTGACATACTCTATAATATGACGTTAGAACAGAAAGCAATAAGATTAGTGGCTCTTCACAACCAGATGGCATTAGTTGTCATTCTGGCCGAGAGTGGAGGAGTATGTAAATTAGAGGAGTCCGCTTGCTGCGTTTACGCACCAGACTCCTCTCCGACGATCTTTAGGGCTATCCAAAATCTACATGTTCTTAGTTCCGAAGTACATGTTCCTGAGGGAAACTGGGAACTTGGTGCATGGTTTTGGGACCTCCTACGGTCATGGGGATGGAAGCTGTTTTCGTCCCTGCTGATTATCTTGGGAAGTTTTCTGTTTCTTTGCTGTTGTATACAGTGTCTCCCTGGTATATGCTCAGTATTAGGGGGATGTTGCGCGCAAGCACCAAGTGTATTAGGGCATAAAATATACGCCCCAGAGAAGGTTTCCAAAGAGTATGTGTTAAAAGAAACTCTGGTGTCAGATCTAATGGCAATAGATATGTCAGACAATGATTCGGGATGTATAGATGTTGAAGTGTGGAGTTAGTAGCAAAGTGATTGAAGGTAGTTTAGCGCTTGGCATAGGCCAAAAGGAGGCCTTAACTGTAATGGTACCTCACTCAGTGGATGTTCTGTTAAATAGAACACACACTCAGTATCTCACATCTGCTAGACTCACAAGGTATGTATTGATTCTATTTGCACCTCAATTAAAATTAAGATATGCTGTTCTTTGAATCCAGCTGAACTATTGCCTCCTTTGAATGAGGATTGCACTAATAATGCATCCCATGACTGCCTGTATGCTACTGAACAGGATACAAAAGGCAGAATCTATTTAAGCAATACACCATTGACATCGCCAGATGGAGAGCTATTTTGAGATGGCTCTTGTTTTAATGGTACTTCTACTGCTGTCTATGCAATCACCACGTTAGACAACATTATCGAAAGCAAGAGAATTCCACACAACTCCGCCCAGGCTGCAGAGATAGTTGCCTTGGCTAGAGCTTGTGCTATATCCCAAGGGCTTAGTGTTAATATTTATACTGATAGTCCGTATGCCTTTAGAATCACTCGCAACTTTGGAAGGTTATGGGCTGAACGGGGATTGTTAACATCTCATGGTACAAACATTCAAAATGGTCCCCTGATAGTGCAACTGTTATCTGCATTAGCCCTTCCCAAACAATTCACTGTAATGAAATGCGCAGCACACCAGAGGGTGACTGTCGACACTGGAAAAGGAAATGCCTTTGCAGATAAAATAGCTAAACAAACTGCCACTGACCAGCACTCACGAATGTATGTGTTAGATTCTGCTAAATGGGTTGCTGAAACTGGGATGATGGAGGAGGGCATTAGTAGTGTGAAAGAGATTCAGGCTGAGGCCACAAAGGAAGAGATTGAATCTTAGGCTTCAGGACCTACAAGGTTGGATAAGTAGGGATGTTGGGTTGATCGGGAAGAACAGAGATGGATGCTGCCCACCGCATATGTAACAACGATAGTTACTATTGCACATGGGCCAGCACACATTTGTGCAAAAAACATTTGTAAACACTTAGATGCAGTTTGGTACAACAATGACATTCCCAAAGCTGCAGAACGATTAGTTCAGAACTTTATGATTTGCCTACAACATAACATTGGTAAGGATACACCAGCACCCAAAGGTAGTTTTGGACCTCCCGCTATGCCATTTGAAGTGATACACTTTGACTTCATCTAGATGGAGCGATGCCAAAACTACAAGTATGTGTTAGTAGTGATATGTGCCTTTTGTAAATGGGTTCAAGCTTTCCCTCTGAAGCATAACACTGCCATGTCAACTACAAAAGTAATGCTAAAAGAGTATTTCCCTAGATTTGGATTACCCAGAGTAATTTGGTCCGATAATGGACCATATTTTACAGCAGCTATCATACTACAGGTATGCGAGGCGCTACAAATAAATAAAAGATTTCTATCAGCAAGGCATCCACAGAGTGCTGGTTTAGTGGAACGTCATAACGGTATCATTAAGAATAAACTAGCAAAGGTGTGTGCACATATCAAACTGAAATGGCCTGACGCCTTACCATTAGTCTTACTGCCAATGAGGACAGCGGCTCTGTCGAGAACAAGACTTTCTCCCTAACAGATCATCATGGGGAGACCTGCTAGTATATGGAATGCACCCAGACCTAAGAAATTATGTGAGATAGAATACCCGCTATCAACTGATTACTGTGACCAATTGACTCAAAACCTCTGTTTGATTCACCAACAGGTTCGAGCTGCTTTGCCTGAGAAATACGAAGGACCTGGTCATCGCATTCGACCTGGGGACTTCGTCTTGGTGAAGGACTTCGAGAGGAAGTCCTGCCTTGCAGCTCATTGGAAAGGACCATATCGGGTGCTACTGGCTACTCAGATAGCTGTTCCAGTTGAAGGAAAACACCACTGGATTCATGCAGCGCACCGGATACTAGTGCCCTTGCCTTTACCCTGCGACAAATGGGTTATTGAGGGGGTTGATGATCCTGATTGCAAAAATGTGCCTTTGAACGAGGGCTCCCATTCTGATCTGGGGCAAATTTTGAGCCCAAACAACTCGAGAATTCTTCACTTTCTTCAGACCCTGTTCCATTGTTCATGGACCACACTGTACCTAGAAACCAACGGCCTTCCCTCCGATCCCCCTAAAGATGGTTCAAGGAGTTCCAGAGGTGGGCAGGGCAATAAGAAGACTACAAGCAAAATCAGCCATGTGGTCAAGTGCCACCTACGGATGAACTTATGAAGCCTGTTTCAGTGAGGCTTCTTAACGGACACCGAAAACTATGCATATCTTTGGGGCACATAGAAAAGAGGACATGGAAAGCATTGCCACTGGGAAGCCCAAATCTAGAGGGGTATGGTCCACAAAAGAGACGTTTATAATAATCACACTTGCAGCTTGTGTTGTGATCATTTTAATACCTGTATTATGGTACTTGGAGAGTTCACATCCGCTTAGTATACTACTGCTTACCGCCAGCACCACTTTGTCTCCTCTCTATGTACACTCTCACACTCTTCGTTCCCTTTAACTGAAACACCGATAAGGTTATCATAATAATACACTTATACAGATAATGAACGCAATGCATGTGATCTTGAACAAAACTAACTGATGGGTATGTTCTCACCTGCCACAACACGGTGAGAAAGGTTTGGGATGGTATATCTATCCGCTTCCACTATCGACTTCTTGCTATGCATCCTTTAGAGCCCTATTCTTTGGGAAGTGGAATGATAGTGCCACTGGTAACTTCGATGGACCGAACATCAATGAATTCAATCGATTAATATTGCTGCCACTAGGATGTTCTGTCTTTGCGAATAAGAGTACGACAAATATTGCCTCCACTAGAAATACTGATAAACATGCTAGACCCTACCAATCCATGATCTCATTTAGAATGGCACCAGTAGGAAACAGGGAAGCAATTCCTCCATCTTACACCATTAATCATGATCCGGATATAGTACCATTTTGGTTGAGAAAAGAAGGCTCCCGGTATATGGGCACGTATGATAAATGCTGTTTTGGTGAACAAAAATAGACCCTTATACATTGGGGGACCCATTTACTTTTTTGTGTGGAAAAGAAGCCTATCCATGGTTACCTAAAGATTGGAAGGGAGCTTGTTATCTGGGGATATTGCTGTCAGGAGTTTATGTCACATCCACTGCAGACATACTGAAAGATCGCCCTAGGAGGGGAATAGACGATGATACCCCCCTCCAGGTATTGGGTGATGTAGCGAAAGCTATGGTTCCTTTTTGGGGACAAGTCATTAATTCACGGGATATAAGGAGATTGGCTAGAGTGTTAGAGAACACTATCAATGAAACTACTGCCATTTTGTTTAACATGACATTGGAACAAAAAGCAATTAGATTAGTGGTTCTTCAGAATAGAATGGTTTTAGATGCCATGTTAGCTGAACGTGGTGGTGTATGCAAATTGGTCGGGTCCGCGTGCTGTGACTACATACCTGACTCCTCCCCCACAGTGTTCTAAGCGATAAAACAATTATACATACTTAGTACTGAAGTTCACGTTCCCGAAGGTGATTGGGACATAGGAACATGGACATGGAATTTGCTCAGAACCTGGGGTTGGAAAATCTTCTCAGCACTTGCTGTTATCATTAGGGTAATACTATGTTGCTGCTGTTGCATACAATGTCTGCCCCTTCTAGGTTCTGCACTAGGTGGTTGATGTTCTAGATCTCTAATGAAACTAAGACCTGGTCCTCACCTTCCTGTAAATATAACTAATGCTTTGATAATGCAAGAAGCCACTATCAAACAGTTTATGTCTATCAATATAAATGACAGTGATGACAAGCATTTGCTCAGACCTCCCGGCGGGTGAACACCAATAGTAGGAAGTTCATAACTACATATTTTCATGCACTCCCCAAATACATAATGACTCAGTTGGTGCGTGACTATCACGAGCATAGGACCCTGGATTGGGTGATTGAACTCGCCACCAGGATTTATCAGGCCCAGAAGCCTGATGAGAGTAAAACTACTGCCAGAACCCCCAAACCATCTAACACCCCTGCTGCTGCAAAAGTAGCAGAGGTAAAAACTACCCCTCGATTGGATCTGGAAATGGGGGCCTAAAATTAACCCTCCTGTCGCAAGCAAAATGGACAGCAGAAGGAACCCTCCAACCCCGCCTAATTGAGTGGTAGTCAGGCAGGGGCCCAGAACAATGATCCTGCTGACCCTACCACCTATATAAGTCCTAGGTACAAGGGTACAAAACCAATCCTGTGGTATGTATAGACTCCCCCAGCCCAAGAGGGGCATTCGCGCTCTGAAACACTTGTGTACGAGCTCAATATGAATAAAATATCATATCATATTATATCATGAGAGGGGGGAACTAATCCGGTAAGTACTGCCCCAGGAAACTTCCCACCAAACTTCCCTCAGGAGGGAAGTATCACTCCACCTCCCAATCTTAACCCTTTCCCCAGATATCCCCCAAACCAGAACTTCCAAAACAATCCTCGTCTCTCTGCTTGGTTCCAGGACAATAGATCTCTGAACCCGGGAGAAGGGAGATTCAGGATGGAAGATTATGGGGACAATTTCCAGTACCCAAGCTACTCTGGGAGAAGGAACAGTTACCCTTTTCAGGAGCAGTAGAAGTATGAATGCAGACCTCCCTACAACCCAGACAAGGTCTCGCAACTGGAGCAATAGGTCCAGCAACTGGCCGATGATCTGGGGTGCATGCTGAGGACTCAGTCCAACTTTAAACCTATCCCTGCATCCCAGAATTCCCCAACACACAGGTCTGATGTCCAAGGGGGAAATGATGGGCGGAAGCCTCTGACTAACCACAGGTTCCTGAGGAGGGAGCCTGGGTGGAGGAGAGATGCCAAGCCCTAGAGGAAGCTTCCTTTCTCACCCAAACAGAACCCATAAAAACCTCTCAGCCTGAGTCTTAACTACCCCCGAGATGTTAGAACCCAAAGAGCGAAGGGTAAGTAGGAGAGGCCAAAGAAGAACTCACTTTGTGGAGGAACTCCAGTTTTATCCCCTTTGAAAGAGAATAATCCACGAGGATTCAGGTAAGCAGCCCCTCTCTTTAAAAAATGTGGGGATCCCTCCCAAAGAAAAATGGGCCCCAAAAGATCCTGAGTGGGACAGGGTAAGCATGGAGACTGACTCAGAACCAGAAACTGTTCAACCCCAAACATGTGAGCCAGACAGAAGTGAAACGGAGGGCATGTCCTTTCTCCAAACATGTTCTGAAAACTGTTGCCAGGTAATGGGGAACAGCCAAGGAGCTGGGCACAAGTAGGTTTCCCCAACAACTCCCATTGCAAGTTGAAAAGTTTGTTTTACAGATTCCTGAACTCCAACTCATAAAACTGCCCAAGATCACACAGTGTCAGAGTTCAATATTAAGAAAATGACCAGCGGGTTGTCTCACACTTTATTGGCACCTTGAAGGAGAAAGAAGGCCAAATGTATAAACCGCTCAATGTGCAGGGTCAGTGTGAATCATCAGCTCTGGTGGATACTGGACCCCAAGTCACCCTCCTGTCAAAAAGGGCCTTTGACCAACTAAATACAGGACTTGGCAGGGCCACCAAATTCCACTCACACCACTTCCCAGACAACTCCAAAATTTTGACTGGAATGATATTTCCGTTGAGGGACTGCGGATCTGGACATAAATATTAATCGGCACCAGCTGAAACCTCCAGTGATAGTTGTGACTCCAGAGGGCACACCTTGTTTACTGTGGAACGATAACCTCTGATCGACAGTGTGAACATGGTCCTCTGGGCTCAGACTAACCACTCTATCAAATTAAAAATGAGTACCAATTATGTAAACCTGAATGGTATCTATCATGTTGCTCAAAGTTCTGAGAATGTAGAGTACCATTTCAATAATAACCAAGTCCAAACATCACTGTCATCTCTGTATGAGAACAAACTGGTGATGGGAACCTTTCTCCATTTTTGAAATTCAACCTTTCTCCCAGTTTTAAGTGGCTATCCACACTGGAAGGGAACACCCTAAAGTTTTACACCAGTCCAAAATCAGAAGAGATACTGAGTCCCGTGAAACCAGACAAGGAAGAACACGCTCAAAGTCTGACAGACGTTCAGAAAAAGGGCGAGCAGTTGTTTTTCCCCATTCAGTTAAATGATGGGGAGGATCCGGTGCTCGCCACAGTATGCCTGAATAATCGAAGGAGCTTCATCAGCGAAGAACTTTTCAGGAAACTCCCAAAAGATCAGAGAATTCCCACATTTAAATTGATTGGCAAATGGGAAATAGGTCTGTAAACCCCAAACTCTAAACATCTCCTGCCTTGCAGGTGTATGCTAAAAATGTCCATTGACAACAAAAGCATACACCATATGGGTTGGGTCGTGAGAGATGTCCCGTCTGCCTTTTACCAGAGAAGTGACATTCTAAACCGATTTGCAATCAATTTGGACTTAATTAACCGTAAAACCCCGTCCCGACTGGGGGGTAGCCCCATGGGCTTTGAGAACATTGAAAAAGCATTCCTGTCAGCTTAATTGTGCTGCCTTATGCCATTGAAGTTCAAGTGAGAGAAGAGGTTACCATCCCAGGACAGGTGCAACAATTCACTTTTCCCCTCAAAATTAAGCGAGGACAGAACCTCAAACCATATATAAATCTAAATTCCCATCTCCAAAAACAAGGTTTGTATTTAAATCCGACACCTCTAGTAGACCTAGAACACAACACCATTCGAATATTGGTGGATAACCGCGAACCTTGAAGTATCACGTTGGGCGCAGGCACCTTTATTGGAATGGCGGTTGATGCCCAACATTATTCTATTGATTTCGGTAATGAAATCATGGGACCAGTCCCAAACGACTGTTTTGACATCAGCAACACTATTCCTCCTGAAAAGATTATTACTAGGCATGGGGGGAATTTCCTAGTGTACTCTTCCTGCCCCTACAGTGTTGAAGAGGTAACCTGTAACATTAGGAGGCAGGAGGCAGTGTTCAGAGTCAAGGAACACTACCTCGAAATCCCTGTCCAGGTCAACATCATCAAAATAGATCTCTGCACCCACCTTGAGGATACTGCTGAAATTGCCAAGCCCGAAGACTTTCCAGGTTTCAAGCAGATGCTCGAGGAAAGGATCAATCTTGCTGATGCCTGTGAGACCGAGGAACAAAGACAAAAGCTAAAACAGGTCTTCCCGGATTTTCAAGATATCTTTTCAGTGGACTCATACGACTGTGGACACACATCCATTCATTCAACCACCATTCCCACAGACCTTGAGATGGCGCCAGTATTTGTGAAACAATACCGGTTACCTCTCGTGTCCATGGAGTCATTCACAGAGATTATTAAGAATTTAGAATCCTGTGGGATAATTCATCTGATCCACAGTACCTTCAACAACCCAGTACTGGGGGTATTCAAACCAAACGTCCAATGGAGACTATGTGCAGACCTGAGGGAGTTGAACAGATGGGTCCACATGTCAAGATGGCCCCTTTCCTATATAGATCAGATACTGGCCCAGATCCAAGTGTGAAAGGTGTACACCGCCATTGATCTGCCAACGATTATTGGACAGTACCCGTGAGTAGGGAAGACCAATACAAGCTTGCCTTTACCTTCCTGGGGGGTGGCAGTACACATGGACCCGAAGCCACTTTGGATACATAAACTCTGGCAATGAGATCAACATCTTCCTACATAAGGCCATTCCCGTTTGGGCAAAAGGGGATACCTGGCTTATGTGGATGATGTTTTGATCAAGAGGTCAACTGGGGGGGAACATATAGCAGAAATCTGCTATGTTGTAACCCAGTTGCAGAAAGCCATAGCACAGGGGTGTAAGACCCGAGCGAATTTCTTGGGGCACGAGATCACCCCCGATGGTCTTAATCCCCAGGTGAAGAAGGTGGAAGCCTTATTGAAATTAAAAGTCCCTACCACACTGCGAGAATTAAGAAGCCTTCTTGGACTTACTAATTATAGTCAAATGTTCATTGATGACTATGTAGAGGTTACTCGACCCTTGGTCCATTTATTAAAGGCCAGAGTGAAGTGGGAGTGGGGTCCAGACCAATCCGAGGCAGTTAAACAACTGAAAAGAAGCCTCTCCCAGGCTCCTTGTATGGCTTACCCCATGAAGAACAAGGGGTTTTTCTTGGAGACAGGGTTCTCAGATACTTGCCTATCAGCGGTGTACCAAAAGCATGACAAGGTCAACAAAGTCATCTCATATATGAGCAAGACTTTGTCCTCTGTGGAGGAAAATTCAATGACTGTGAGAAGGCACTCCTAGCAATGGTGTGGGTGCTGAAAATTACTGCCCATTCATACAGGCGGAGCACATCATTGTCGAGATTCCTCACCAACCCTTGGAATAGCTACAAAATGACAGAATCTCGGCGTGGAACATTAGTAATTCCAGAAGTACTTCTGTCCATGCAAGGCTTTCCTGTGGAGGTCAGATATGGCCAAAACAAGAAGAGTCCCCTAGCGCAAGGGTTAGCGGACTTGCATTATTGTGCTCAAGAGAACTGTCTTGAGGACGAAAGTCTAATGACCAGCAACAACATGGAGGCATACTTAACTTCCCAACACAAGGTCTATGAAGAAGACACGTGTCATGGGATACCTACAGTTTATGTGGATGGGTGCTCCTACCATGTTGATAACAACAGGGAAAAGAACTGGTGGCTGGCATTGGGAATGCCTGTGTGAATGATACCCAGGACCCCTCTGCTGGTTATAAAATAGGACCCTGAAGTAGTCAAGTTGCTGAGTACTGGCTGTTTATCAAGCCATCCTCTCAAGTCAATGCACTGGTTAATCACTGACTCTGATTATGTCAGGAATGGGTTTGTGGTGCACCTGGTTAACTGGAAGAATCGAGGCATGCTTTGTGACAAAGACAAACTCCTAAAGCATGCCAAACTGATCCAGTCAATCAATGATCTGGTGACCTCCAATGATGTGACAATCTATTGGAAGAAAATAAGGGGTAATTCCAAAATAGAGGGGCCAGATAAGACTGGGAATTACCTGGCTGACTAGCTTGCCAAAATTCCGGAACTCTGCATGGGGATTTCATAGAAACAGAATCCCTGCTGGGTGAAATCCAAGTTGTCGCTGCCACCAGGTCACAAACTTGTGCTAACAGCGAAGTTTTGACAGACTATTGGAGTAAAGATACCCCAGATGCAGACTTGATCACTGCACAGAAAGAGGACCCGATCATTGGGACAATTTATTGACACATTGAAGACCCTGTAAGCTTTCCTCTAACAGGGTCGGATTGTAGCGGTAAAGAGGATCTCAGGGTGTTGATAAAGTTTTTCCAAGATGTTCCGGATCCAACAAGATTTGTTGGTAAGGGGTGGTATCTACCTCATTCTGAAGCCTGATGTTGAACCACACCCATGATGCAGACAGGGGGTTTCATACTACATTGTAAATCTTGCGTGAGGTTGCCTACTGGCCACACATGGGCCAGGACCTCAACATTTACCTAAAGGGGTATCTTGTGCATGCTCAATTCCAACCCAGTTCACTGACACACAGAGCTCCCCTACAATAAAAGGGAATGACATTGCCTTGGTCAGATTTGCAAGTCGATTTCATCAGGCCAGTGGTTCGCTCCTCCAGAGGAAATAAGTACTTGTTGACAGTGACATGCTTGTTGGCAAAGTGGGTAGAATGTCTTCCAGCCCCAAATTCTAAGGTGGAGACAGCTGCTGCACTAATGATAAACCACATCTTCTCTTGTTTTGGCCTCCTGCAAAAGATTCAGTAGGACCAAGGAAGCCATTTTACCAGTGAGGTGATGGCGAAGATTTGGAAGATTCAAAAAGAAAACTCCACATTGCCTACCGCCGGCTTCAGGCGGGGGATAGAGAGATATAACATAACAAATGTGAATATATGAAATAAGTTTGTGGCAGACTCTGGGCCCAGTTGGGACATCTGATTGCCACTTGTCCTGATGGCTCTTAGGTCTACACCATCTTCTGCAACAAAGATGTCTCCATTTGAGCTCATGACCAGACATAAAATGGTGTTATCACAGCATCTGCCCTATGGGACAGACACTGATAAATGCATCCACTACTCATGAGTACATTGAAAATGTAAGGCAGCACCTCCAGCATGCTTTTGCTTATGCTCAGCGCTCAGCGCTATTTCGAAAAGTTGGCTGAAGGAATGAAGACCTATTATGATCTAAAGACCACCAAGCAAGAGTATGAAGTAGGTGACAAGGTTTACCTGTTCAATTTTCAAAGGAATCAGGCCAAGGAGTGACAATTCCTCCCATCCTGGCGTGGTGCCTTTGAAATTGAAGATAAAATATCACCTTTTTCTTACAAGATCCACATCCCAAAAGGAGAACAGACAGAAGAAAAATCAGTCCACTTCAATCAGTTGAAAAGCTGTCACCCCAGACATGCTTTATGACTGACTGAATACCCAAATGAAAGTCGAGCAAATAAACCATCTTAAAAAAGAAAAGGAAGGATGAAAAATTTGATGGAAACTAAGATGAATATATGCATATAACAGGGAGTAATTTACTTGGTGTTATTGTATACATGAAGAAAATAAATAAAATGTGTTTTGTGAAATGGTGAAAATGTCATGTTATAATTGCATGTTGTTGTAAATTCTATGAAAATCTCCAGGGAAATCTGTGTGTGAAAGTGCTGACACTCTTTTTCTATCTTTCATCAGAGAACTAACCACCTTAACTTCCATCCTGGAGGTGAGAGAGGAGTCATGCATACCCTCCAAACCAAAAGATGGAAGGGGAGGTTGGGGTGCCCACTCCCAAAAGAAGGAAGGAAAGGGGGTGCCATGCCATACCCCCAAACCAGAGATGCAAGGGGAGATTGCAGTGCCCACTCCCTAATGAAGGAAATTATGCTTAATGAAACCCCACTCTGCCTTGCTCTTCCCCAATAATGAGTCACGAAAGACGGGGGGGAATGTGGGGTACATTCAAAGGCCCCAAACAGAAGTCCCTTTCACATGAACAGCAGAATTTAAACACTGAAACAAAAATATATTGGCCTGCTTACCTGTCATTACCAAAGAAAAAGCAGCATTTTAATTTACAAAAGAAGGAGGAATCAAAGATCCCTTTCACATGGAAAACAGGATTTTTAAACAGTGACACAAAAATGGCTTGCACAGGTGTGTGCAAATAAAAGCACTTTAAATTTGAAAATGTATCACTGCTAACAGAAAAATGTCAGGGAAAAGACATGATGTGCGGGTTGACAAAATGCAATGCATATTATGTTTCACATACAAAACACCAGTGACATTTGAAAAGGCACTTTGTTTTCATGGAAAAATGTCAGCACAAGACAAACCCTTTTGCTGGCTGTGGGTAAACTTCACAAGAAAATCTCCCAGTCTGGATGTTACATATCCTATCTAATTACCAACTGCAATAAAGTGTCCTGCTGAAGGTGTCAAAATTCAGTGTTTTCCAGACATGCTGGCCCTGAAGGTATTGACTGCAGGATAAGTTCTCCTTGGCTGGAGCATGACCAATATGTGTGAAAATGGGGGCAGCATGCTTCCAAAACAAAGAGACTGATAAAAAAAAAATAAACTCTGGGTACAGGCTGACCCAGTAAAAACAAATGGCCGGAAGGCAGGAGACCAGCCATTTGTCCTACATGAAGGTTCACAATTAATTAAAGGACTATTATCATGCAGGCCTTTTTCCAGCAATCTTAAGCCATACTGATTTCATTTATGTACCATATTGTATGTAATTTCCAGGCGATTTGTGAGATATAAAATTCAACCACCTGTGACTCAGGGAACTGTAATGGCCAGTTGAACTTGGTTTCTGGCTGATCTGAGCATGTTCCAAATGTGAGAGTTGGTGAGCGGGTGGAGAATAAAATTAGGGACATGGGTAATAACGTACATATTCATAACTGTTATGCTTTTCATGGAAATGTCAGAAAGGTGCCACAGGGCCGTGCTACATGGTATGGACCTGTTGGTCGGCTTATCTAATTCCCCATGATTAGCAGAATCAGAATGTATGTATATTATTTCAGTTGTGATACATTACTAGTTTTTGCCAAAAATGTGCAAGGAGAACAAATGGCGATTACCAATGGGAATTGCCATATGTTGCTCCAGACCCCTAACCCAATCCTGACTTGGATGCTGGGTATGGCAGGACAGAGAAGGGTAACTGTTTGATCCTAGTTGCGGGAATTATTGCTGGGTACTTCCCCAAGATTGTAACATTAGTGGTGTCTTCAATGCTTTATAAGGGGGACTGCACTAGGAGGAGAGGACACACAGACTGACAGACAGAGACAGAGAGGGCTGCTGAAACTTACCATCTATCACGTTTTATTACACGCACATGCCAGCAAGGGAACTCCTTCCCCCACAATGGACGTGACACACTATAAAACGCTGTTTATTTTTAATATGCTACAGATTCTTTTGAGTAGGCCTCCAACCCGTCTCGCACCCAACCTCCGCAAACACCCCGTGTCAAAATGAACTAGGAACCAGGCCGGTGTGTCTCAACGAGATATTTATAAATTTAATATTTAATGAAAAAGAAAAATAATCAATATGCAGCAGCCACCATTGTTGTGGCAACACAAATGCAATGATCTGAACAGAACAATTAGGTTAAGATATCCTATTACAATTCACACAGTTCGTTAATGGCAAAACAGAAAAAAAAAATTACAAAGTGATAGTTCCAATGGTTTAGCACTCACCCTTCAACAATCACCCCCAAACATCAGCTACACTTCATTCCTTTGAATGGAAGGCAGTGGCAATGAGTAGGAATCGAGACAGAAAATTGGATTTGGGGTAAAGCCCACCACCACAAGATGGGAAGCTAGCAAAGAAAGTGAAAACCCAATTTTTGGACCAAAACGGCAGAATAGGATTTTGATTATTACTCACAACTGTTAGGGGACAGAATGAAGGGAGATTTGTATCGCTTACATTTTAGGAGATAGGGAAAGTTTAGAGAATACTAATCAGCACACCAGGGTAACAATAGAAATGAAGTGGGAAGATCGGTTTTGGGAGAAAGCAAATGCAATAGGGAAAAATACAGTGGCAAATGAAAATTAGTTTACACTGGGTTTACAATAACAGGCAGCACAGGGAAAGGGTTTAGCTTACAACAGGAAAATCGGTTTTCAATGACAAGGACAGAGGCACATAACAGGTAGACTTCTAGACAAAAGGGATTGCTCACAATGGAACAATGGTTTGGGGTTTAATAAGACAGATGCAAATAGGAATTATTTTGGTAATGCACACAATACACAGACAAATTCGGTTTTCAGTTAGAAGGAGACTAATTCGTTTGAGGCAATACTTTAATGACTATAATAATTAAATACAAAACCAGGGACAAGATAGTTGATTTGAACTTCAACAATCTTGAGCCGTGAATTTCAATGGGGAAATTAATTGATTTACTTAAGAAAAATACTAAGGATTTACAAAGACAACTGAAAGGTTTTTTTATTTTTAAAGGAGATCTGCTAAGATACACAGCCTAATAATAGATTCTTCTATGGGAAGGTGACTGAATTAGACTGGCAATTTTGGGGGTTTTCAATGGGGTTTTCAATGGGGGAAATATTAGATGCAATGCTACAATAATGAAGGGAAGCCAGCTGGATATCAGGACACTCTGGACAGCTAGGGCAAGGAATCTGATCACTGCACTCTCAAAGATGGTAAGGTTCAGCAGCCTTCTCTCTGTCCTCCTTCTCCTGTCTCCCTGGATTTTGTGTGTCTGTCTGTCCTCTACGTTCCCCTTTGGATAACACAAATGACATCACTAACTTTACGATCCATGGGGAGTACCCTGTAATTATCCCTGCTGCTTGCATAGGACAGTGTACCATTCCTCTATCCACCCCCAAGGGAAGAGAGCACCATCTGTCTGTTTGCATTTATTACAATTCTTTGTTCTCATTATCACTTTTTGGCAAAAGCTAGTAATGTCTCATAACTTCATAATTATACTAGCCCCTGCCACAGAACCTAGATATGTGGTTTTAGTTGGTCATAAGCAATTAGGTAAGCTGACCGCCAACACCGTACGAGGTAGCATGGCCCTTCAGCACATTTTTGTCATTTTCATAAAATGTACAATAGTTATGACTTTGGAAATGATCAAGCATGTTCCTAATTTCATTTTCCATCTTTTCACCACTGTCCCATTCGCCAGATGTTCAGATCAGCCAGACACTAGTCTTAACTGGCCATTTCAGTCCCCCCTTGGTAAATACAATTTATTTATTTTAAACCGCCTGGAAATTACATGATAAAATAGCATAAAATAAAATTAATTCTCATTCTGCTTGCTGCGAAAAATGCCTAAAATGAAATCAATCTTTTAATTTCAATTGGGAGTGTCGGCCCCCCATGTGGGAGGGCTGCTTCATCCCCCACAGCCATTTGTCTTCCTCTGAGCTCAGCCGGTGACCAGAGATTTTTACTAGTTTGCTCTTTTAGGTGGGTGCAGAATGGGCTCACAGCTCCAGGTCAAGCTTTAGCCACACTTTGCCTTCTTAGAAATCTCTGTGATCCTGCCTTCATGTCTGGCAGGACAGGGAATTATGACGCCCTCAGCAGCATCACATTTTTTGCAGGGTTGTTCACTTGTAGGTGTGGCTTCCAGCTGGAAGCGGGGCTTTTAATTGTGAAGATTCCTGCCTCAGCCCAAACTGTTTTTTCCTGTGATAAGTGTCTTTTCAAAGGTGACTGGAGTTTTGTGGGTTGGAACCTAATATGCATTCGCTTTGGTCAACCCCCCACATCATATTTGGTTGCCATTTGCTGCGTGAGCAGTGTTATCTTTTCCCACTGTGGCTTTTTAAAGTCGTTTTTCTTTTCACACGTGGGCAGGCTTTTTGCATCTAATGTTTAAAATGCTGTCTTGCAGGTCACAGGATTCTTTGATTGCTCCTTTTTGAGTAAGTTTGCATTTGCTGTTGGTCCATTGATAATAAGGGGTAGGCCCCCTTCCACGTGGTAATATGTTATGAACAAAAGAAAAAGCCAAGACATTTTTCGTTTGCAGTGTTTAAAGGGATGCTGTTCAAGTGAAAGGGAAAGCAAAAGCCATTTCTGGTTGTAGTGTTGAAATTCTTGCCCCTCATGTGAATTAAAAGTAAATCAAGGACGTTTTTGGATGCAGTGTATACGTACTGGTCATTCAGGTGAAATAAAAGCAAAGTAGGGCCATTTTTGCTTATAGTGTTTCAACGCTTGCCACTCATGTGACAGGGAAAGCAAAGCAGGGTTGTTTTTGCTTGTAGTGCTCAAATGCTTGCCACTCATGTGAAATAAAAGCAAATCAGGCCATTTCTGGTGGCAGTGCCATAATGCACCTTTTCAGGTGCAAGGGATTTCTGTTTGGGGCCTTTAAGGCACCCCACACATTTGACAGCTGTAAGGAAACACAATAGGAGATTGCTGAGAGTGCATCTGGTTGGAGCTGTCTATTTATAGGAAGGCCTCAAAGCTAACTGGGTCCTATGGTGGAGAGCGGGAGGCCATCTTTGAGAGTGGAGTGACCAGAGCCCTGCCCTATCCTTCCAGAGCGTCCTGAGAGGCAGCTGGGTTTCCTGAACTTTAAACAGAGGCTTTCTATGTAAGTAGAACTGAACCCTGGGAAACCAAAAGGTGGGGGAATCTGCTTGCCTTAAATACTTTCCCTGTACAGTGGGATGGGGCAAAACTATGTAGATCCTTAGCATATTTAACTAAAAATATTAATTTAATTAATTCCCCATTTGACAGAACACTACGGGTGAATTTTGTTAAAATTTGAAATTAACAAAGCTCACTTCCCACTGTGTGCTGAAAACTATAGCCTATACATTAATTGGGTAATCCTTTTTGTCAAAAAAACCCGACTTCTTTAAGGAAGAGCGGTATCTTTGTTTTTAAATCTGTCCAACCTTTTTATCCTCCTTCCCGATCACAGCCCTGTCAGTGGAGGGGGGTCTGAAATCCAAAATTCCACAAATCATTCCAATTTTTCTGTCCAGCTTCCCCAACACAGACCAATATAGGGGGAGGGTCTGAAAAACAACCCGCTAAATCCCCCTGTGTTTATTTTAAACCAAAAGTGTAGGCAAAATCATAATTGCCATATGTATTTGTACCAATCTTGAAATCCTACTGCTAGCCTTTTAAGCCCACAGGAAAATCTAAATTGCACAGCACTTCATTGATTATTGTTTTTTTTATATTGATCTGTTTCATTATTTCTTGAAGTGAAATTGGTAGAAAGTAAAGAATTTTGAGTCGTTTGTTTTTTTTTCCTAACTAATTTGTGTAATTGATTTGAGTAACAAGAGGTTAACAGTGAACCACGGATAAAGTGGTGTTTGACATTTTTGTGCAAATTTCTTTAACTTTTTATTTAAATAAATACCAATATATTTCCCGTACACCGGCCTGGTTCTTGGTTCATTGTTAGCTCACGGGGAGGGATCCAAGGGGCATGATATGCACCTGAGATAGAGCTAAAGAAAAGAATCCATGAACAGTTTGTTGCATAACAACTTGAGTGGGGAGGGAAGGAACTCCCTGTGTTGAGGGTGGTTTCTCAATAAACTGTTACAATAGTTAGCATTTCTCAACCGCTGCCCCATCATTTGGACAGTCTCAACTAGTACCTTTAGGGGGCATGCATACAGAAATCACTTCCACTCTACAAATCTAGCAAAAAACCTCACATTTGTTACACCCTGATAATTTTCTAGTTAAAGTTCTATCATACAGAGAGGTCTCTTGCGGTACAGTGCTCCTCTACATATAATACATCCCTGACAACCTCTAGAGCGCAAGGACAGACCACCTGCTTTTGAGGAAAACAAGCTAACTACATCCTTAAAGGCATAACAAACTGCTATGGGAACAGGCCAATTTAAATGGATTTTGGAGGACAGGGCGCAGACAAATTTGTTCCCCAGGGAAACAAAAGTGACCTAAAAATCAATTGTTATACCTACTTCTCTACTTCGTTTCCATGACAACCGATAACTTGATATGTTGCCCTGGTAATGAATAAAATAACTCAGTTGAAGTCCCCTTACTTCTTCATTGGTGCCAAAATGAGAATAACAAATGCTAATGTTGATGTTAAAGGACATTTGTACCGTTCACTATCACCACCGGTTCGGTCCCCTGGAACTCAGGCAGATCTGAAAAGGAAAGGGAGTGGAGTTATGTTATGTTATCTTTATTTATAAAGTGCACGTACACCGAAGTATTTTGGCGCTAGAAGGAGTATAACAGGAATTATTTTAGGCCAATATCGAGATGTTTAAAACAAATAGGTTTTTAGGGTGCGGTGAAAGGCAAGATGATTGCTTGTGGCACGAAGACTGAATGGGATGGAGTTCCATAACTTGACTGCTGCCCCCGAAAAGGATCGGCCGCCAACCCGCTCAAAACGAGACTGAGGCACCGGATTGAGACAAGCATCTTTTGAGCGTAGCAAGCTCAGTGGACCAAGGAAACTGAATTAAACTGTACTTGTTGCAATACAGGTAGCCAATGAAGTGGGCGGAGAACCAGTGAAATATGAGAGCCATACGGAGTGCCAGTGCAGATCCGGGCAGCAAGATTTTGAAGTAGCTCTAATCGGTGAAATAGATAGAGACGCTGGGCAAGAAATAGAGAATTACAATAGTCTAGCTGAGGACCAGGGAGGCTGTCACCACATGGTGAACGTGAGCCAGGAGGAATGGTAAAACATTACACAGGACTCTAAGTTGAAAGAATCCAGCTTTACAAACAGCGCCTACCTGGGCGCAGGTTGTGAGAGAAGAGGAGAATTTGAATCCCAGATTCCTTACCCCGGTGTAGGGCAGGGACCAAGATCAGAGGGCTAGAAGGCCGAAGACCAGGCAGAGTCAGATGGTGATAGAGTAGAATGGGGGCCACAGGGGGGTACACCACCATGACCTCCATCATGTCCCCGTTGAGTTTCCACCAGTTGTCGACCATCCACCTACCCACCCCTGCCAGACAGCTCCTAATCTGAGATGCTGGGCAGAGTCAAGCCGGATGATGATTTGAGTGTCATCAGCTTAAGGGTAACACCTGAAGCTGTTGGAGCGGATGAGTGGAACAAGAGGCTGAATGTAGATATTAAACAACGCCAGGGACAAAGCTGAGCCCTGAGGGACCCCACAGAGTAAAGAGATAGATGCAGAAGAAAAGGAGAAGAGCGTTAGTGTCTGGCTTCGGTCCCCCAGAAAAGAGGCGAACCAACAGAGGACCTGTCTTGGGAGACCAGCCAGGGCAATGCGGTCCAACAGCATGAGATGGTCTATCGTGTCGAATGCCGCTGAAAGATTTAGCAGAATCAGGGCACCCACCCTCCTCCACCCCCCTGGTCGGCAGCCTGGACAGGTCGTCAAAGACAGAGACCAACACACTCTCTGTACCCAACACGGGCCGGAAGGCAGATTGCAAAGAATAGGAAGCTTTGAAGAAAGGAGGTGAGGAGAGGAGAAGCCAAAGATTAAAGCATCTTCATAAAGAACAGAAGGAGTGAAATGAGACCGAAATTGGCAGGTACTGCGGGGTCGAGAGATGGTTTTTCAGAAGTGGAATGATAACTGATGGCTTGAGCTCAATGGGAATAGAGCAGGAATTGTTGACTGCTTGTGTAATCCAAACCAGAATGTTGGGCATCATTTCCATTAGAATTCTCAAAGGTATTGCATCAGAAGGTGATACACATTAGGGGCGTGAGTTAGTTAGGACCGAGCGGGAAAAGTGCAAGAGAGGAGTGATGTGCTGGTGTCAGCTTCAGTTCGGTTAACACTGTTCGCTGAGCTTACGTGTGCTTTTCGATTGGTAGCCGTTGTGTTCTGTGTGGGATGCTATGTGTGATTTGTTTCGTTGTTGCGGTGGCAAGGGCAGCATTAGCTGTTCACAATGATGGTACTTGTTCTACCATTGGTTCAGGACACATTTTAACAATGACCAATGAGGAAGCAATACAGGTTGTAGTGTAGATGCAGACTAAAAGAGCTCATCTCGGTTTTAAATACTGTAATTTAAAAAGATTTAAATACATTCAACAACAAAAAACTCTGACGTGTTCACATTCCTAAATATCGTATAGTTTGTTATTCATAATGTGAAGAAGAAATTTTGAAATTGTAGAAAACAACGAACCTTGTTTGTGTCAAAGAGGCAGACCTGAAAATAAGCTTGTCAAGGAGAGCTCTGTGCGATTTGGTTGGCTTTCTCCTGCCTAGGACCCCTTGCACTCAAATCAACCAGTTGAAAATAAAGAGCAGGCAATTGGCTAAATGATACCATCAAAATATGAGATGGGAGACCTTTTCACCTAAGAGAACACAGCACTGTACAGCGAGATAAGATGATCTGTTCAGGATCACATTATTGTCCAGACGGAAAGCTGAGACATGACTCTTGTCATTTTGACTCCAGTGTCTAAAATGTGACTACCTAAACATCTTTACCCACAAGGACATTATGCTTTATTGTGGGAAGGTACAGCTCTCCAGGCCTGCACCATACTGATGCGATGTTTGGTTATATAACTAGCGCTTTCTGGAGGAGGTATGTTGTTTTGTAGTACAGTAGGTTTTACTATTACCAAAGTTATATAATCAAGTTTATCTACCTCAGAGAGCAGAAAGGCCCGGATTGAAACATGTGACATGGCATGTAAAAAGAGAACTCTGCAACGGGTGCTTCCCATTATGAGGTCTGTGTCGGCAGAGGCGTCAGGCAGGTGGCCAACAATCGCTGTTCACCCATCTCTGTATCAGCGTGTTGTGCCCCTTGTGCCACTTGCACCACCTAGAAAAACGACCTTCATCTAGGATCCCATTATAGTTGTACCAAAGCTCTGGAAGTGGCCACGGGGGTGCGTTTGCCACTACGTTAAAGAAAACATAACTGAAATATAGATGAACACTTGTAAATGTAGCTTCCTCTGGAAATGGCTGACATTTTAGAAGAATATCTAATGCAGTTTCTTATGGACCATGGTCTGGAAGTTATTTTCCCTTTCCCTGAGTTTACCTGGCGCACAGCCACAGAGTGCACGGCTGGAGTTTCCATGGAAATAAACCAAAACTAGAAAAGTCCCTGGAATTCGTGTCAGGAAATGAATGGCTATGAAAGGAAACTGTAACTGAACCACCTTCAGGGGTCAAGTCCTAAAATTTAAAGTGGGGGGACTCATCAACAAATGCAATGGGATGTGAAGTCGCCAGACATTAGCTTATCAAGGTGAAATATGCACCCAAATTGCGAAGGACGAATGGCATTTGCCTTTTATAAAATCAACACACACACAAACCCAAGAGAGGATATTTTCTTCTAATAGTGATTTAGAAAACGTTAAAATGGGTGCATGTTTTAAACTCCAAGAACCAATACAAATGTTTTCCCTGGGGCTCGCAGTACCGAAATGGGACATTTCAGCTTTATTTTGTTATTTTTCTTCAGGTTATATAGTGCAGTGAAGTGCCTGGCCTGCAAACCTGACGACTGCCGTTTGATCCCTGAGATTGGCTTTAATTCATAACTTCTAAAAGGACATTCAGTGTTTCTCATTTTAGCTAGGGGGGGACTGAGTCTACCATCTGAATAAAGTGGGTGGACTCCATCCCCCCGCGTGTACCCTCGACTTGAGCCCTGTCCACCTTTCATTGTTCGAAACCCGACAGGGGGCATGGCAATGTGTTGACCTTACGCCATGCTTTTATACTGCACCAAACCACCGCCATAGTTGTAGCTGAGCACCTAGGCTTGTCCCTTGAGTGGCGTGCTGTGACACTGCCAGGGGTATCCAAACCTTTCCCTGCGGGAAGGAAGAAACATGAGCGAGGGGAAGATGAGACAGCTGGAAATACCAATACAGGGAGGCAGGGATGCAGCGTTTGGAGTATGTTTTTTGATAGCATGGGTGAGTGCAAGTCCGTTAGGTGGACCACAGTTCTGTGAAAAAGGAGGAGGCGGTGATGTCCTAAACTGTTGTGATGATTGGGTTGTGTTTCAAAGGCAGATTTGGAGAATTTTAAGTTAGTGCACAGTATAATGTTAGATGCATGCAGAACTCGATATGGTGCTCAGGCAATTCTGGAAGTTTGGGGGCTTAAACGCTGGGCGCCTCTATACTTTGTACCCCAGGTCGAACACCATAATATTTTATTCTGTAACTGCCAAGCCTGAGCCAAAAGTGGCACAGTCAAGAATGGGATGTGTATAAAGGTGCATGTTGCTTGTAAAAGAAGGTAAAGGTAGGTAGGGAGTGGTTAAAAAAAAGGCCTGGCACCTTGATGTCAAGAAGGTTATTTTGAGGTGTTTGTTTCATGTCCTGTTGCACTAGGCTTTATTTTACTGCACAGTTAGACGGGGTGGTACCTGGATGGGAAATTGGAAGTAGGCCATCAATGCAGAGTAATAATTAGCCTTCTATAGTGAGAGCATGCAATCTGAGCTCCCTATGCAGGATGTGTTTATTAGACTATGCGAAAAGCAGGCGTGATGTGCGACCCAACAGGCTACGTAGCAAGGGAAGGGCCAGATGTATGCAGTGGCAAACTGGCACCCTTCTCGCATGTTATCTTACCATGATTTGACTGATACCATGAGGCTATGACATGCGCGTCTCAGCGCTTCACGTCACTGTAAGGCCCCCTCACATGACTGAGGAGCAGGGAGGGGAAGCTTTCAGGTCACATGCCAGCAGATTTAGCCCAATTCCACCCAATCATCAGCACCAGGGGGCCCATCAGCCAGTAGCGTAGTCAGGCTGCATTAGGGGCAAAGCCCATCCCCAGTTCTCCTGGGACCAGACTGCTCCGTAAATGCAGGGGAGGCATGAAAGTCTAGTGGGAAGCTGCTGCTTTGTTGAATTAACTTTCAAACTGATTACTGCGCTAAGTGGACACACCTAAAACTATGGCAGGGCCCCCACCCAGTTGCCTGATAAAAATAAATCAGTAGTCATTTGTTATCGTGCTGTCTGACTTTTGTTTATAACTAAGGTATGAATTGATCAATTCATTCTTTAATGCATTCTGTGTTCACTGTAGTTCATACAGTTTCTGGGTTCAGCATAATTTGGATTGAGTCATTCCTGAGCAAAAGGACTATGAGAGTCTTCTCACCTACGGCATCAGCAGACCCCTTCCCTATAACTTGTGGTGTTCCCCATGGATCCTGTGTGTCACCGAACCTCTATAATGTATTCACTAAGCCCATCTTTGATGAAATGGACCATTTGGGTATCGCCTACACGAATTACGCGGACGATACCCAAATCCTCCTACCTCTTTCCGGAGACTACTCCTTGGACCTGGCCTTGGTGAATAGAATTTATAGTATCGTTCAGGCATGGATGGCCACTCACGGACTATGCCTGAACAACGACAAAACAGAGCTCATTATCCTGGGCACCACGGCTCATTTGTCCAAATGAAGCCCCAACTATGTCCACTTCACCATTGATGGCAATGATATCAAAGTAGCTAAGGAGGTGAAGACCCTAGGTTTTTACCTTGATGCCACCCTTAACTTTACTAAACAAGTCAATTCTCTGGCATCTGCTACTGCATACACGTGCAAATTAATTAGAGCTAGTAAAAAATTTCTCTCCACAAACAGCTGCCTAATTCTTTCTAGAGCCCTTATACTCTCTAAATTGGACTATTGTAACGTCCTATATATCGGCACGAACAAATATGTCATACAAAAAATACAGGTACTCCAGAAGAATGCTCTGAGAGCAGCGCTAAAGGTAAATAGAATGGAACACATCTCCTCCACTAGGAGAAAATACAAATGGCTCTCCACCTTTGACAAAATTCGACTCAAAACTGACACCCTTACCTTCAAATGCCTAAATAATAAAGCACCACCATATCTAACTGATAGGATTACCAGAAAGACATCCCACAGACTGACCAGATCCACTAACTCCAACTGCCTACTAGTACCTTGTTTTAAATTATCCACTATCGGGGGATCTAGTTTCCCAGTTGAGGCTGCGCAGTTATGGAACTCCCTGCCCCCATGCCTCAGAGAACACCAAACATTTGCAAAATTTAGGCAGAACTTGACTGTTTGGTTGAAAGAAAACAACAAGTAAATTGTTTATGCTATAGCTATTCAACAGCTGCCTATAACTTGCAGATGCCAGCCGCTGCATTTTGCTACACAGTGTATGACTGCTAACGCTCTCTCCTTATTGTACATTTTTTTTCTCTATGTTTGTAGTTTATTGTGTCTCGTCCCTTCTAGAGATTCACTCTGTATATTAATGCCTATCACCATGTACCTAATCCTATATGTAATTAAATGGCCATATTTGTGCCTTATTGTATTTCATGTATATATGTAATGAAGCTGAGCATTTTCTTATGTCTTGCGCCCTGATGCCCTTGGGTCTGGCGCGCACTATAAATAAATAAACAAACAAACAAGCTCCATTTAGATTACGTTTTCACACTTGCATGGGGACTATGTTGATAATCAAATTTGAAATGCATGTTGTCGAGATGGGTGACATGATGGTTCAGAAGATAGCTCAGTTTGTTAAGCACTTGTTGCAGCGATCTGTGTTCATATTCCAGATCACAGTTCCAAATCCCGGCAAGGCACGTTTCTCTCTCTGATGTTGATGAGATTGAGTATATAAACTTTAATCTTGGTCAACTTTGACTCCGCTCTCTCCTTCACCCCTCACATCATGAACCTTACCAAGAAGTTCCACTTCGAGCTCCACCTCTTCAGAGGCATTTTTCCTTTTCTCACCTTCCCACGGAAGCTCAATATCTCCCGAGCTCTGGTCCTCTCCAGGCTGGACTACAGCAACAACCTCTTTCTCAATCTCCCTCTTTCCTCCCTTCGCCCCCTCCAGCTAATCCAGAACAGGGCTGCAAGACTTACCCTTGGCCTCAAGCCCAGGGACCACATCTCTCCAGCCCTAAAATCTCTCCACTGGCTCCCTGTGACTGCAATGATCAAATTCAAGGCCCTCTGCATCGTTCACAAGGCCTTCTGGGGCCTGGGACCACACTATCTCCAACTTTCCCTCCCTAAATACTACCCTGCTAGAGCCTCACGCTCCTCTAATTCTAACTCTCTGACTATCGAACGCTTCTCCAAGCAGGGAGTGGGGGCAGGTCTCTCTCCTCGGCTTGTGCCTCCCTTTGGAACAGCCTCCCTGCCCCTCTTAGACTTAAGCCGGACCTCCTTAAGTTTCGGAAACTGCTCAAAACTTTTTGCTCAACCTCTTTCCCTCTTTCATTTCCCTGCTAATCACCCCACTGCAGCTGTGACTGGTGGCCTGAGCCTCATGAATATCTCGGGATCCCAGGGTCTTCCTCACAGTCAATACCAACACCCCTCCCCCATTGCTCTTCCCTGCGGGCCCCTGCTTGGTGACGCCTCATCCCACCTTGAGAGTTGCCTGTACCAGCACTTAGCCTGAGGTTCTCCTTCTTGGCTCCCCTTAGTACTTTCCTCACGGGCCCTCCTCCAGCACTTGTTCACTCCTCTGTTCCCTGCCCCAACCACTTCCCCTGCACTTCTCCTCAATGCACTTGCACAACCGAATGCCACAAGGACTAGTAGGACCACAACTGTATATTATTGGTTTGCCATTGTTTTTTATTTCCCCTGTTCCCTTCCCATTTAGCCTTTTTTGCGCTTTGAAACACAATTCTGCTGTCTAAAGCGCCTTACAAATGCTCAATAAAATACAATAAATAAAATAATGATGGTAACACTTACATTGCCGCTAGAACAATGCACCTGCATCCGAAAAGGTGAGTTAAATAATTCACATAGCATCTCTAAAGCTTGGTGCTTCCAAGCAAGGTTTGGAAGCACTGCGTAACCACCCCCACCAAAGACCATAATGTGTTAGTCAGAAAGGATGATTGCATAGACAAACTAGAGGCAGTGCAGTGCACTTGCCCGCCCTGAATTGTCTCACAACCTATGAAGGACATTACAGTCTGTCTCCTCCCCTGTTTCTCTCCTACTTCACGCCCCTTCTTTTTATGTTATTGCACTTGCCTGCCCTGAATTGTCTCACGACCTAGTAAGGACATTACTATCTGTCTCCCCCCTGTTTTCTCCTACTCCACCTCACCCACCCTTTTTATGTTATTGGACTTGCCCGCCCTGAATTGTCTCACGACCAAGAGGTTTCTAAACACGGACCCAGGGATCACACCTCTGTTGCTCCGTGCCGTCCTGCTCCCAAGGTGAGCACGTTACCCCTGAGCTATCCTCCCGAGACAATTCTCCTTCTTCCATGCTTCAGCAGTTGTACAATCTGTTAGGATGCTGACCTGAGTTATATCCCTGTGCTGGGTTATATGTACCTTTGTCACATGCCTCGCGATCCCTGCCCTGCATCCGTACTGAGCATGTATACCTGCCTTGCGGCTGTTAATGGAAGAATGTGTCATGTACCTATGCTAGTATACAATTATCTTGACCACAGAAAGCTAATGTTGGCCTTGTAATTCATTTTCTGTATTATTCTAGTTTCCAGCGTGGAGGACAAGGGGATATTGATGGAGTTCCCACACTTATTTTAATCTCTAACATCACAAAATATCCAGCTATTGGTTGTGATTGTGAAGAAGGGGCGGGGCAAGGTGAGGACAACCAGGGAGTTTTGGGGTCACTTCATTTTTTTGGTTCGGGGACCCCAAAATTGTCTGTGCCCGGGCCAAAAGGTTGTTAAGATGGCCCTAATAAAAAAGGATCACACAAAAACTCACAGGGAACAGAGGACAGACATGGAGGGAAATAAACCACCAGATCCTCATCTGTACCAGGCCTATGTCTGTACTTCGGTTTATACCATTAGATAAAATAAAACATTTCACCAATTTCTGTGCCTTCCATGTATGCAACTGGCGTCTGGACACAGGAGTCAATGGACAAGCATGCACAGAAGCCCACATCCATGTTAAGAATTCTTTCCCACATGGGGCACTCAACCATAAATTAAAACAATGGGGACCTTTTCAGAAAGACAATGTTGCTATAACAAACACAAATAAAGCCCTGTCTGGGATATGCCCAGTTCTGACCCAATAAGGAGACTTTGACCGGCCACCTGTTGGAAGGGTTTTAACATCTACAATTGCAGATGTAAAAAAGTCATTCATATTATGCATAGTACGAAAATGCTTGCATGTGTCAAACAATGACTACAAGCAGATGACTATAACACATGCTCGTCTTGGTTCTAAGTATGAAAGAAATGCAGCTATATGTGGAGTAGTTTGCAGAGATCTCAAATTGTGCCATGTCAGGTGTGAAATAATAAACACAGTTCCTGCTTTTAGGTTTATTACCTATTGCATTCTGGCACATGTAACCCTTTGTTTATGATATGCACAGAAATACAAAATGCCATGCAATACAAATGCCAGTACTTACAGAACATGATTTTGGCGCTCTCTTTTGGCAATTTCTAAGAAACAGGAGAGCCCATGAAGGAATGATTTTAGAAGAGAAAGAGGGTTGTATTTCTTTCTGCATTTCTACCTTTAGCAGGCTTATGCGTTTTCATATCCAGGCTTTATGTGGATTGTAGTGTTCTGTGCCAGAAGAGAGAGCTTGCATTTGCTTAAATTCTACCAGTGCCAACTCTTTTATCATTTCACAGTTAATTAAATTAATACCCTTTAGCTGGCTAATACGAACATGCATTATTCACAATATTTCAAAGCTAAGGTTACCTGTTGGAGTCATTCGCACAGCAATGGGTGCAACTGGTTTCAGAGCACCCACACTCAAAAAGCAATGTAATATTATTCAACAATAAACTGAAACACAAAGTAGACACCCTTGCCTTTTTTGTAGACATTCACATTGTGTATCACAGCACACAAAGCAACAAGCTGCAGGTACCCTCATCATACAGTTTCTTTTGATGTGTGTCTTGAAGATGTGCTTGTAAAACTCAGAGGAGATTATTTTTGGGCTCACAACACTTTATATTCTAGGACAATTGGAGCAGGCAGTTGGTTGGATTGTGTCCATTAACTGGTTAAAGGTATTCAATGGACTAGACTAGTTTAAAGTTTCCCAGGGTCCACAGGAGCATACGAAAGAAAACTATCCAATAAAATAAATATATCTCCTTTAGTTGCGGGGGGCCTACATTGAGCCCACATGTATGATGTCCATGCCCGCCCTGTGAGGAAATCCTGGCTACACCACTGTCCTCAGCCAGCCAGCCAAAGTGGAGCGAATGAGCCTGAAACAGAAGGTGATGTGCCCCGAAATTGACTTGCAGGGCAGAGAATAATAATAACAACATTGAGGGCGAGGGCGGTCTGGTGACGTAGAAAGTGAAAGAAAATACTTTGGTAAGAGTTCTGTGGGGCGGCAAAGCCTCATGAAAGTGAGCACTTTCTTGAGTGAGGCGGGCTATCGTAATGAAGATTACCATCCGTAATTCAGGCAATAATCATTTGGAGTTTAAAGTGAAGCATGGTTTTGTCATTGCTCCAGTTTGAGCAGCCAAAAAAGATGTCTGCGGGGAACAAGCATGCAATTCTGTTTGCCTGGCATCCATAAGGGTTTGATGCGATTTGATTTCATACTTGATTATGAGTGCATTACATACAATACAAAAATAAGCTCAGGATAATAGTCAATTAACTCAAAAATAGCAAATATAGCACAATAGAAATCGAAAACATTGCTTACAAAAAGCTAACGCGCTTAGTTTCATCACTCCTCTGGTCTCTGCCTAGTCTGATCAGTGCCTCTACAATAAACTGCTGCTTTCTACCTACCGAAGACACACATCACGAATTGGTGGGCGCAGTCTTCTTCTTTGCTTAATCGCAACAAGGCTTCTGTGTAATACATAATTTAAAAAAATGCCATTAACGTGTATGAAGTGGTAAGCAAGAACACGCAGATGCTGGATAAGAGTGGATTTCAAGAAAGCGCCCTGTGGAACCCCACAATCGTACAGAATAAGACGGAAGGCCTTTATGCGAGCCCGACTAGAGACACACTTTTGATTAATTCTATCTATCTATCTATCTATCTATCTATCTATCTATCTATCTATCTATCTATCTATCTATCTATCTATCTATTTTATTATTATATAGCGCAAACTGTCACCGGAAGGCATCATGGCGCTAAAAGAAAGACTAACAGAAAGACCAAGAGATTATACAAACATTCTGCAACACGGCAACGCCTGTTTATCAAATAGGAGGGTTGAGCCAGCAAGGTAGTATTGCAATAGTCGAGGCTGCCATTTATAGTGGCAGCGATGACTAGAGCATAAAAAGCCTTGGGAATAAAATGAATGACTTTCTTCAACTGCTTCAGGTTTTTTTTAAAACAGCACTACAAATAGTGCTAATCTGGGAGCCAAGTGAAAGTGAGGTAGATATTTTAACACCCAGATTTTTCACTAGCTTAGCTGGGGCGGGCAGCGGACTCAGAGTAGATGACCAAAAGACGGCAGTCCAAAGAATGGACGCTGTAGCAGGGACGACACCAGAACTTCTGTCTTCTCCCCTTTGAGTTCAGACAGTTTTGGCCCATCCAGTCACTCACAGTTTCCAGGCAAGACCTGAGACGAGCAATTGTTCCCTTGCTTTCAAGGTTGAGCCTGAACAACAACTGAGTATCGTGCACGTAGGAGTAAAAGTGTAAACCGTGGAAATGAATGAGACTGGCAAAGTGCTGAATATAGATGTTAAACAATAACGAGGAGAGTGCAGAGGCCTGCTGTACCCCACATGTAATAGGAACCATAAAGGATTTAAACTGGAACAAGGACACAGACTGACAGCGAGAAGACAAAAAGGCCGGAAACCAATCAAGTACTGGCCCGGAAATGCCTGCCTTCTCCAATCTGACCATATGGGTAGAGTGATCAATGGTGTCAAACGTGGCAGAGAGGTCTAACAAAATCAGGCCTGCTACGGCATCCTGATCACACATAAGAGTAAGATTGTCAATCACAGATACCAAAACAGATTCCGTACCCATCAACGGACGGAAACCAAGTTGGAAAGAACCAGAACATTGGAGACTTCAAGAGAGGATCTTAGCAGAGGTGTAATCACAGCCTCAACTAACTTCATAAAGAGAGAAAGCAGCGAGATGGGACGATAATTAGAAAAAATAGCAGCATCGAATAGAGGTTTTTCTAAAAGCAGAATCACCAAGGCGTTTCAAAGAGTCAGGAATTCTACCCGAAGTAAGGGATGAACTAATCGCCTCAGCAAGAGTTTCACCAATAGGACTAGCTACAGTTTTCACAAGATGAAGTGGAATAGGATCCAAAGGTGAAGCAGATTGAAGACGTGAAATAGCGCAAACAACTTTGGAGCAATCAGTGAGTTGGAATACATTAAAACAAAGTGACTCTGCATTCTTCTGGGAGATCAAAGCGCCTGGGACAGGGAAACACTTAATCGGGCAACAGGAGCAATATTGGCTCTAATAGTCACGTTTTTTAACAACAAAAAATGTGATAAATTGTCACACAGACTCTGGGAAGGTGAGACTGGAGAAGACACTCTAGAAGCAAGAAGATCTTTCGGTGTCTGAAATAGCTGCATAGAGGTATTAATGGCTGACTGAATGGTTTCTGCATAATAAAAGCACTTGGCTTCTTTTAAAGCTTGATTATAACTTAGTTGCTAACTTTTAAAACGCATCTTAAGCAGAGGATCATAGTTTATCCACCATTTCAGTGCATATTGCCGTGATTTAGAATGCTGCAAAATAAGAAGATCGGGTGTAAACCAGGGGGCTGAGGGCCAGGAAGAATTTGCCCCAAGTTTCAAGAGTGCCATAGTATCGGCCACCTCCCTAAAAGCTGAAATAAGCCGAGTTAAAGGCAAAAATGAAGGCCCCAACTGCGGCTGATGACAATTTAAGGAAATCTGTTGGGCCAAACGGTACCAGGTAATGCTCCGACCAAGTAACTGGCAAAGAAGGCAGGACACATACTAGACCAGAAGGGGCAAAGATGAGATCTAAGGTGTGCCCTTTAATATGAGTTGGGCCAACAACGAACTGAGGAAGCGACGGAGCCGGCAAATCAGCTAAAAATGAGGAAAATGCAGCTGACCGTCTACAGCGTCTGCACAGATGTTAACATCACCAACAATGCAAAGACTACAATGTCTTGGAGCCAAATCAGGAAGTGCAGCCCAAAAAAGCTTCATTCAGCAAACACTGATGTGCTAGAGGAAGAAGAACAATAGACAATCAACAGATGGAAAGTAAAATATGGAGAGACAGCCGAACCAGCAGAGCTTCAATCTTAATGGCAAGATGGATAAGAAAGCAAGAAAGGACAGTCTTACATATGAGTGCCACTCCCCCTGCCGCGAAGGCAGAATCCCGTAAGCTAGAATAACCAGCAGGTAGAATAGGAGCACTATCCGGACCAGAAATAGAAGAGAACCAAGTCTCAGTAGTGCAGACCAGGTCAGAATCGTGCACCTGAAGAAAGGTAACATCTGAAATGTGTGTGCGACCAGACAGCGAGCATTCAGTAACGTGGGAATGGAAACCACCTTACACCTTACAGGCTGGGACGTCCGATGAAGACATCCGGCCAGGAGGCAGGCTACTATTAAAAGGAATCAATGACAAAACGGAATCACGAGAGTAAAATAAAGAAGCACAGGGAAGCGCCTATAATCCAGGCTTACCATGGACAAGCGCAGGCGGGCTAGACTTAGGCACGCCTTTGGCACACGCTCAGTCGATCAATGGCACATTTTATCAGGCCTGCCCATACTATTACAGAGACCAATCGGAGTGTACGCTCCGTAGTGACCCCAGGAAGAGACTCTCCGCGTTGTCCGTGAGAAACAAATGAATGTATTAGGGCCAGAAATTAAAAGACCCGGGCGATTCGCTGTTGCAGGTCCTGGGCGTCCCTTTGAGCCCATGCAAGCTCAGTGCCATCCAACATCTACAAGGAGTTAATCAATCAAAAAAATAAAGAATGAAACTGAAAATAAACTAATTAGAATTAAATGTGTGAATAAAACGAAACCAGGCGTCCAGTGACCCGCCAGTACCGATTGTCAAACGCAGCCAGTATAATGAAACGAAATTAAATCAAACCATAAACAAGATTAAAAAGTTCAAAAGTAACACTCTGAAGGTGTGCGTCTTACTGCGGCATTTGAGGGAAACACGCGACTCCAGGGCACGAAAAGCCCAACAAAGGACCAATCGGAGAGCACGCTCCATAGCGACCCCAGGAAAAGAGGCTCCCCTTAGGCCGTGAGAAATGCATGAACGTATGAGGGTCAGAAATAAAAGAAAGACCAGGAAGATTCAATGGTGCAAGTCACAGTAATCCACGTGAGCCCAGAGAAGCTCAGCGCTATCCAACGGCTACAAGGGGATAATAAATTAAAATAAGAAAGAAACATGAAAATGAAAATAAACCAATTAGAAATAAATGTGTGCTTAAAATGAAAACAGATTGAGGGCTTGGAAGAAGCCTGTAAAAGGGCACTGTCAATGACGGTTTTTAAAAATTAAAATTGCTTACAAGTTCAAGGGGGTCACAGTTCTGCACCATCTTTATTTATTTATTTATCCGTATTTTTAAAGCGCACAGCAGCCCGTGGGCATTGTAGCGCTGTTACACAGATACACTGCTGGTTACAAAAGAAAGGCTTAGGAGTTACATTGGCATTTTCATTTACGGTTCATTGTTAGAGTTATATAGTACAAAGCAAGCAGTATTTATAAGCATTTATGTTCATTTTGGAATTCCATAGTACATGGTAGATACCAGCTAGTGGGCTAGCAAGGCGCTAGGGTGGCCATAGTGTGGAGAGGGTTATATGAATAGTGTGGTTTTGAGGGATTTGTGAAAGGCGAGTAAGGAAGGTTCCGCTTTTAGTGCATTAGAGAGGGCATTCCAGAGTTTTGCTGCTATGTGGGGATACCAATGCCGCCGGCGTTGGTTCTTTTTATGGAGGGTACGCACAGTTGGTTAGCAAGGTGGCTTCTTATAGGGCAGGCAGAGATGTTTTTGGAGATTGTTTCTGATAGGTAGGATGGGGCAGAGAGATTGATGCATTTATGTGTAAGGGTGAGGATTTTGAAATTGATCCTTTCCCTGACTGGGAGCCAATGGGCTTCGCGTCTGGCCTGGGATATGTGGTCACTTCTAGGAATGTGCAGAGCTGCGCGGAGTGCGTTGTTTTGTGTTATTTGTAGTCTATTGATGTTTTTAATGGAGGTGCCTGTCAGGAGGGCATTGCAGTAATCGAGTCTGGCCCCTATAGTGGCTCTGGCTATGAATAGGCAGTTTTGAGTGGTAAGAAAGGGTTTTATGGCAGTTATGAGTTTAGTTGTGTGGGCAGAGGCGGAGGAGATGGTGCTGACCTGTCTAGTCATCGAGAGTGTAGAGTCTAAGTAGACACCAAGGGTCTTCACAGATGTAGAGACTGGTATCTTAGTGTGGTCGATGGTGAAGTGGGTATATTTAGTTTTGAGTTTGGTGAGGATTTCCTTGGGGCCCAGGATAATGATCTCAGTTTTATCCCCGTTTAGGTAGAGACCGTTGATTGCCATCCATGTTTGGATGGTGGCATATATCTGGAGGAGAGCTTCTAGATCGTGGTCATAGTCTCCAGTGAGTGGGAGGAGGACTTGGGTGTCGCCAGTATAGTTTGTGTATGCTATGCTGAGCGCATCCAGCAAGATCAAAGAGAGGTTTGGTGAACAGGTTGTAGAGGGTAGGTGCAATACATGAGCCCTGGGGGACTCCACAATTTATGGTGGTGGGGTCTGCGTGGGCTTGGTCAGAGTAGACCTTCATGGCCCTTCCTTCTAAAAATAAGGTGATCCAGGAGGCGGCTTTGTCAGAGAAGTGGGCGGCGTTGGATAGGTGGGAGGTCAGGATATCGTGGTCAACAAGATCAAACACGGCGGAGAGATCGAGGAGGAGCAGGAGGGCAGGTTTGCCAGTATCCATTATTTTGGTGATTTGGTTCTTAAGGTCTAAGAGTGCGGTTTCTGTGCCATGGCCTTTGTGGAAGCCTGATTGTCTTCTGCCTAGGATGGCATTAGATTCCAGATATTGTTGGCTTTGGATGTGGGCAGCTTTATCCAGGATTTTGAGGAGGAATGGAACGGTAGTGATGGGGCGGTAGTTGTTGGGGCAAGCAGGGTCTAGGGTAGGTTTTTTATGAGTGGGCAAAACCAGGCTTCTTTTAGGCTTTGTGGTACGATACCAGTGGAGAAGGAGGCATTAATCAATGCTGTGATGATGGGGGTGAGTGAGTCTGCGCATTCTTTAATATTGGTAGGGGGACAGATGTCCCTTTTACTGGTGGACGGTTTGATGTGTTTCATAAGTTTAGTCACTTCTGTCTCGGTGACGTCTCTGAAGACGAACAGGTATATGTGAGAGAGGAGTAGGTAGGGGGTGCAGTTGTGGAATGTCCTGATTGGGAAGGGCTTTACACTGAGCTATTATTTTTTCTTGGAGCATTTTGACTTTGTTGATGAGGGCATCCTGAAGGCTGGAGCACTAGGCTTTGTCTTTGGTGATTTCATCCGGGGTAGTGGCAGGGGAGGTGAAATCTTTGAAGATAGTGAAGATTTCCCTGGATTTGGAATTAGCTTTGGAGATTCTTTGGTTAACTGAATCTGATTTGGCTAGGAATATGGCTTTTTTATATGTGGATGAGATCTCTTTGAATTCTTTTAGGGAGGATTGGTTGGGCGATGATTGCCATTTGATTAGTGCTTGACGCTTTTTTATGCATAGGGCATAGAGTTCTTCCATAAACCAAGAATTAGAGTGCATTGATTTTTTCTCTTTTTTGTTTTCTAGGGGAGCAATGGATTCAATAGCTTGGGAGAGCACGCTTGCATATGTGTTGGCTAGAGAGATGGGGTCGTTGTTAACTGGATGTTTAAGTTCAGGGATATCGAGAAGCAGAGCTAGGTTGATTTTGGTTAGTTTTTTAGGAGTGGTGGGGATTGCAAATTGAATGAGGTGGTGATCTGTCCATGGGAGGGCAGAAATGTTAGTGATGGATGAGGCGCAGTTGTGGTCTGCGATCCAGTCGATGGAGCGGCCTTTGCAATGGGTAGGTGCAGTGATTTTATGTTCAAACCCAATGTGGGTGAGTTCTTTGGCTAGGGAGGAGACTGCTTTGTTCTTTGGGTCATGCAAGCCTAGGTTAAGGTCACCGAGTAGGATCGTTTTGGTAGAAATGTTTAAGTTATTACCTACGATTTGGAGGAGGTGCTTTTGGTAGTCTTGTGGTGGGCCAGGTGGTCTGTAAGTGATTAAGATGTTTATGGTTCAGTTGGGGGAGATAGTGTCATGATCTCTCCTTACAAAAGATCAGGACTGGCCCGACTCCCTTGGAAGCAGACCCATAACCCCGGTTCCGAGTGCCAGCCAGTCCCAATTGGGACCTTTTGGACCCTGTCCTGGCGCCAGTGGCACCAGGCTCATAAAGATGCCCAGTCCCAGCGCTGGAAGCGCCGGGCTCATAATGCTTGGGTGGATTTACCTGCAGCAGACCATGCTGCTTACTTACCTGCCAGTTGAACCCCTGATCCTCTTCTGTTTGGGACTACTTTTCCTGTTGGGTGGGGCAGGAGCCACTCCCTAGGTTCAGAACACTGGAACTCTTCTGGAAAGCAGGAACTCTTTTCTTACCTAGGCGTGGCTGTGGAAGGAGACACCTAAGCACTACAGGAGGCTATTTAAACCACACCCGATGGATGAATCTTGCTTTGCGTTATTCTGCATTCTCTGCAGCAGAACGCACATCGTGTCTTCTGCTTCTGATCCTGGGCCTAAGGGAACAAAGGCTTACCATCCTGGAATCCAGTCTTCAGCAGCACCTGTAAAGACAAAGAAAGAACAGGTTAGCACTACGGTCTTCAGTGGCAGCGCATCTCTTACCTGGTCCATCGGCTGTCACCAACGCCTCGCGCTGCATTCCGGCATCTGAAAGACAAAGGCTTACCTACTCTTCGCATGCTCCGGAGGTCTTCGCACTGCATTCCGGCATCTGAAAGACAAAAGCTTACCAGCTCTTTGCACGCTCCGGAGGCCTTCGGCGCTGCATCCCGCATCTGAAAGACAAAAGAAGGTGCGTTTAAAGACATTGGGCAACTTTATTACTCACGTGCCATTACTCCTTCCCACGCCGAATCCAGTGGGTATTCCAGCACCCTTCAGCTTCTCTAAAGCTCCGAACTTGTACCTGCAAGATAAAAGGGACAGTTAGTGCGCATCGTGAAGCAGGCTACAAGCGCTTACTTACGTGCTTCCAGGCGCTGCTATTCCTCACGCGGGTTCGATCCTCAACTCTCATCAGCCCGCCATCCGCCATTGCCGGAACCCTGCAAAACAAGAGATATCATTACAAAAGACTTTTAAGACATTTGAAGTGCCCAGAACTTACCGTTCGTGCAGTAAACGACGGACGGCAGTCCTCTGAGGTCAAGAGGCCTGCACCCTTATCCAGTGAAGAAACTGGTTACGGCACCCTGCCCCGAGGCAGATGGAGAGCTCGGCGTTCACTTACCTAAGGTGAGGGTGTTAACCTTTAGGGTTCTACAAGAGAAGAGAAAGGGAAGAGGAGAGAGGCACCCAATAACCCCAGTTCATTAATCCCATATTTTCTATCTGCAGACATCTTACTCTTCGAGTCAGACATACAGTGCACAGAGGTCCAGCCCAAAGAGCCAACCGTGTGTTACACATCACCTTTGAAGATACGGCATTCACCCAGTCAAGACCGGCGCCTCTGCGGGAATCAGGTGAGCGTTACAGAACGCAAAGCCTATCGCAAAACTCCCACCCAGGCGCTATGGAAACCTCAGATACCAACCAGCTAGCCCAGTTACTTGGGGAACTAAGAGCAGAAGTGCATGCAGCCCGTCAGGAAACGAATGCTCTAAGAAGGGAACTGATTATTTCCAAGGAGCGAACAGACGATCTCGCTAGACAATTGCTACAGTCACAAGCCGGACAAACTCCGTTACCCGCATCAGGGGCAAATCTTCCTTCAACATCCTCTACGAACCCAGTGCAGATCAACCTACCTGGGAATGTACCTCTGGCTCCGCCCGAACGATTTTCTGGTGACCCAAAGAGGTTTGCAGTATTTATTAATCAGTGCCGGTTGCACTTCTTATGCCGGCCAGCAGCCTTTCCAACTGATCAAGCTAAGGTAGCTTTCGTGCTTTCGTACCTTAGTGGCAATGCGGCACACTGGTCGATCCCTCTAGTTAATCAAGATGATCCGGTTCTCCATGATTTTCAAGCTTTTCAGCTCAGTATGGAAAAACTGTTTGCAAGACATTCACAGGGGCAGGCCTTGGACAATGAGCTCCTTTCATTGCGACAGGGTAATCAAGACCTTTTGGCTTATATTGCGTCTTTCAACAGACTGATAGTGGAAACTCGATGGCCTTAGGACAAAAGGATTACGCTGTTTTATAGAGGTCTACGTGGAGAGCTCAAAGATGTGTTAGCCGAAGTAGTGAATCCCCCGCAAGACTGTTCGGACTATATTGACTTAGTCATTCAAATTGACCACAGACTGCAGAACAGGAAGGCCGATCGTTCCAAGTTTGATGCTCGAGTATTTTCCAAACCACCAACTCCTACCAAAGGAGTAGACTCCGGGGAACCCATGCAAATAGGGGGCCTGAAAGGACCACTAACACAAAAGGAGCGGGAAAGGAGAAAACAGCTGCAATTATGCCTCTATTGCGGAAACTCGGGGCACTTTCTTCGAGACTGTCCGGTGAAACCAGCCAAGAAGGCAGTAGGAGCTGCAGTTACCAGGGTCACAAACTCTGAGCAGGGAAACGACCTCGCCCGACAAGAATAGAGGTCCTCTTGCCGAGCGTTAAAACCAGTTCCGTGACCTCGCATTTCGTGATACCTATGGTCCTCATTAGCCCTGAACATCCGGATCGATTACATGCGATTGAAGCTTACATCGACAGCGGTGCCATCGGCAATTATGTGGATCATGAAATGGTTTTGAGGATGAATCTGACTCTTTGTCCAAAGGCTGTAAAGGACGTCATTACTACGGTGGATGGTACGGAGATAGCCTCCGGACCAGTAACGCATACCACCCAAGAAGTGACGCTAGTAAGTCAAGATGGACACCATGAGAAGATCGTGTTCGATGTGATCAAGGCCCCTCAGTTCCAGATTATTCTAGGAATTCCTTGGTTAGAGAAGCACAATCCTCAGATCGATTGGCGAGCAAGAACGGTTCAGTTTCCAGAATGTGTCTCTACTTGTCACCCTCGACCTGGTGTTGCACTGGCAGCAATTTCCTCGGAGGCTCCCCAGTTACCTCCTGAATACCTAGAATTCCAAGATGTTTTCCGGAAGGATCAGGCTAACTCTCTACCTCCTCATAGGTCTTATGACTGCCAGATAGACCTGATACCTGGATCTACTCCTCCTTGTAGTAGAATTTATGCCCTCACCGAGCCTGAGAATCTTCACCTCCGACAATACCTGGATCAATACCTAGCGAATGGGTTTATTCGTCCTTCCAAGTCCCCTGCTTCCTCAGCTTTGTTCTTCGTTCCAAAAAAAGAAGGGGACCTTAGAACTTGTATAGATTATCGCGCCCTGAACCAGATCACCGTTAAGAATAGATATCCGTTACCTTTGATCCCTGAACTCCTGGACCAAGTCAGAAAAGCATGCATATATACAAAGCTGGATCTTAGAGGAGCCTACCACTTGGTACGAGTAAAAGAGGGCGATGAATGGAAGACGGCCTTCCGCACCAAGTATGGGCTATTTGAATATCAGGTCATGCCCTTCGGACTTTGCAATGCCCCGGCCGCCTTTCAATATTTTATGAACGATGTCCTCAGAGAGCTCATAGATGTGTGTGTTGTTGTTTACATTGACGACATCCTCGTTTATTCTTCATCGGTTACTGAACATTGGAAACACGTGAAAATGGTCCTCGAGAGATTGCGTCAACACAAACTTTTCGCTAAGTTGGAAAAATGTGTTTTCAACGTGACTGAAGTTGAATTCTTGGGATTCATATTATCACCTAGCGGAGTGCGTATGGATTCAAAGAAGGTCGATGCAATTCTCAAATGGCCATCGCCATCCTCCGTAAAAGGTGTTCAAAGCATGTTAGGCTTCGCTAACTTTTACCGCAGGTTTATCCCCGAATTCTCTCGAATAGTCCAGCCCATCACCGCCTTGTTAAAGAAAAACAAATGTTTTGAATGGTCTACCGAGGCGGAACAAGCTTTCCAGAATTTGAAGACTAGATTTATCTCTGCACCGATCTTAAAACATCCTCGCCCAGAACTCCCCTACATTGTTGAAACTGATGCTTCGAGCCTTGCCATGGGGGCAGTTCTATCACAAAAGGACCCAGTAACCAATCAGTTGCATCCCGTGGCATTTTGGTCCCGCAAATTCTCGCCTCCTGAAATCAATTACACTATTACTGATAAGGAACTTCTAGCTATCAAGTCCGCCTTTAAGGCTTGGCGGCATTATCTTCTGGGGGCCCGACACACCGTTACTGTGATTACAGATCACCGAAACCTGCAATATTTGAAAACCGCAAAAGCTCAATCCTCTAGGCAACTCCGTTGGGCACTATTCTTTGCCGAGTTTGACTTCATAATTACCTATCGACCTGGTACAAAAAACGGTAAAGCTGATGCCCTTTCTCGGATGGGAGTGGAAGAACATTTGATCAATCCTAAACCTGTACCTATCATTCCCGAACAAAGAATTCTAGGTGTAATCGCCACACAATCCATAGAGGAAGTTAAGGATAAAGCCAGGCTACTGGTAACTCCAGCAGACATACAGAATTGGCATCTGCAGGGAAAGGACTTTACGGTGAAGGACAACCTATTATATTTCCAAGAACGGTTATACCTGCCCAGCACAGATTTACAGAAAAAGGTAATCTCTTGTTATCACGATTCTTTAATGGAAGGACATCCCGGTATGACCAAGACCTCGGAAAAGATCAAGCGCTACTTCTGGTGGCCGTCTTGGAAAAAAGATATCAGAGACTTTATAATGTCCTGTGGAGTATGCGCCCAAAACAAGAGTCAAAAGGAAAAACCAGCCGGCCTCTTACGCCCTATTGACATCCCGCCTCGCCCTTGGCATACGCTTTCTATGGAGTTCATTACCGATCTACCTCCATGCTCCGGATACAATACGATCCTAGTAATCGTGGACCTATTCTCCAAGATGGCGCATTTCATTCCACTCAAAGGCTTACCAACAGCAGCAACTCTGGCCCGAGAATTTCTCGAAAACATCGTCCGACTGCACGGCTTTCCTTCAGTTCTAATTTCGGATCGAGGTAGTCAATTTATTTCTCATTTTTGGCGGAGTTGCTGTCGGTCGGCTCAAATTGATGTGAGACTTTCGACCAGCCACCACCCTCAAACCGACGGACAAACCGAGAGGACCAATCAAACTCTGGAACAGTATTTGCGCTGCATGCTACAACAAACTGAAAAACTTGGAAAGATATCCTTTGGATAGCCGAATATGCCTACAATAACTCTGTCCACTCGGGAACTGGGAAGACCCCGTTTTTTCTTTTATACGGTAGCCACCCTCGAACCTCGGAGTTGGATCCACTCCAAGATCTTGGAACACCAGCAGTAGACCACCTGCATTCTACAATCACCCAAGCCTTTAAGGAAGCCGTTTCTCACCTTCAAAGGGCTAAAGAACAATACAAGAAAGGAGCAGACCAACATCGGAAGGAAGCCCCCCAATATCAAGTAGGAGATCAAGTCTGGTTATCCACCAAATATCTACCTCTAAAAGGACCACGCACATTCAACCCAAGATACCTTGGTTCCTATTCCATCACTACCATACTAAATCCAGTAGCGGTCAAGTTGGACTTGCCCCCTCACATGAAGATACATCCGCTCTTCCACGTCTCTCTATTAAAACCCGTGCAACCTCAAACCCGACTAACTACATCTCCAAAACCTATTCTAGTTGATGGAGAACTCGAGTTTTAAGTCAAAAGCATCCTGGATTCCAAGATCTCCAAATCTAAACTATTTTACCTGATTGACTGGAAAGGCTACGGTCCCCAAGAAAGATCCTGGGAACCTGCAGAATATGTCCACGCGCCTCGTCTAATCAAAAGATTTCATCGAACATTTCCTAACAAGCCCAAACCCCCGGAGATGCCCGGTTTGGGAGGGGCCTTGAGGGGGGGTGCTGTCATGATCTCTGCTTCCAAAAGATCAGGGCTGGCCCGACTCCCTTGGAAGCAGACCCATAACCCCGGTTCCGAGTGCCAGCCAGTCCCAATTGGGACCTTTTGGACCCTGTCCTGGCGCCAGTGGCACCAGGCTCATAAAGATGCCCAGTCCCAGCGCTGGAAGCGCCGGGCTCATAATGCTTGGGTGGACTTACCTGCAGCAGACCATGCTGCTTACTTACCTGCCAGTTGAACCCCTGATCCTCTTCTGTTTGGGACTACTTTTCCTGTTGGGTGGGGCAGGAGCCACTCCCTAGGTTCAGAACACTGGAACTCTTCTGGAAAGCAGGAACTCTTTTCTTACCTAGGCGTGGCTGTGGAAGGAGACACCTAAGCACTACAGGAGGCTATTTAAACCACACCCGATGGATGAATCTTGCTTTGCGTTATTCTGCATTCTCTGCAGCAGAACGCTCATCGTGTCTTCTGCTTCTGATCCTGGGCCTAAGGGAACAAAGGCTTACCATCCTGGAATCCAGTCTTCAGCAGCACCTGTAAAGACAAAGAAAGAACAGGTTAGCACTACGGTCTTCAGTGGCAGCGCATCTCTTACCTGGTCCATCGGCTATCACAAACGCCTCGCGCTGCATTCCGGCATCTGAAAGACAAAGGCTTACCTACTCTTCGCATGCTCCGGAGGTCTTCGCACTGCATTCCGGCATCTGAAAGACAAAAGCTTACCAGCTCTTCGCACGCTCCAGAGGCCTTCGGCACTGCATCCTGCATCTGAAAGACAAAAGAAGGTGCGTTTAAAGACATTGGGCAACTTTATTACTCACGTGCCATTACTCCTTCCCATGCCGAATCCAGTGGGTATTCCAGCACCCTTCAGCTTCTCTAAAGCTCTGAACTTGTACCTGCAAGATAAAAGGGACAGTTAGTGCGCATCGTGAAGCAGGCTACAAGCGCTTACTTACGTGCTTCCAGGCGCTGCTATTCCTCACGCGGGTTCGATCCTCAACTCTCATCAGCCCGCCATCCGCCATCGCCGGAACCCTGCAAAACAAGAGATATCATTACAAAAGACTTTTAAGACATTTGAAGTGCCCAGAACTTACCGTTCGTGCAGTTAACGACGGACAGCAGTCCTCTGAGGTCAAGAGGCCTGCACCCTTATCCAGTGAAGAAACTGGTTACGGCACCCTGCCCCGAGGCAGATGGAGAGCTCGGCGTTCACTTACCTAAGGTGAGGGTGTTAACCTTTGGGGTTCTACAGGAGAAGAGAAAGGGAAGAGGAGAGAGGCACCCAATAACCCCAGTTCATTAATCCCATATTTTCTATCTGCAGACATCTTTCTCTTCGAGTCAGACATACAGTGCACAGAGGTCCAGCCCAAAGAGCCAACCGTGTGTTACACATCACCTTTGAAGATACGGCATTCACCCAGTCAAGACCGGCGCCTCTGCGGGAATCAGGTGAGCGTTACAGATAGAGAGTTTAGCAATGAGGAGGTTGGCGTTGTTTTCCCATTGCTGGCTGCAGAGTGTAATTCAGAGGTATCCTTGAAGATGAGGGCAACCCCTCCACCTTTGGATGTTTTGCGGTCTTGTCTCAGGATAGTGTATCCTTGGGGGAGGGCAAGGGATAGGGAGGGGCCTGATGCTTCTTCGTGTAGCCAGGTTTCAGAGATGGCTAGTAAGTCGAGTTTAAGGGCAGTGATGAGGTCGTTGATCTCCAGTGCATGTGCTGGGAGTGATCGGGCGTTGATAAGCGCGCATTTCAGTTCAGTGTGGGGGTGGTGGGGTTGTGTCGGTGGATGTTTGGCGAGAGTGCCGAGGTTAGGGCTCAGGGGTGTGGTAAGTGAGTGAGTGTGTGGACGTGAGGGGATGGGGTTGGGTGTAGTGCAATGGGTGTGGGGGTTGGTGTTGAGCAGCTTGTGGCATGAGGGATGTGTGTGTGTAGTTGGGGTGCGAGAGCCAAGTCTGGTGTTTCTGAGGTCGATAGTGGGTGGAGTGTTGTGGAGAGTGACGTGCAGCTTGGTGCGCATCATGAGCCTGCGAAGCCTATGGTTGGGGAGAATGTGGTCATAGAGCTTGTAAGTTTGAGGGCTGGGTTGGGTGTTCTGTAAGGGGCATAATGTGGCAGGACTATGGGCTAGTGGTGGTGCGAGATTAGTGTGTATGAGTGACATGCTGCAGATGGACCAGAGGGTGAGTGTGATGAGAGAGATGGCAAGGTGGGTGAGGAGAAGTGAGGTGTGCTGGGGTGGTGATGCTGTAAGGAAGGACATGGGCAGATACATTTCTAACAGTATTGTGTATAGTGCTAGCATAGGACTATCTGTGTTGATTCAATACACTTTGTTCAGAGTAGGACTTTCAGCAGTTAGGCGTGGCAGAGGTAGGGCAATAAAAAAAAATAGGCTAGTCCGACATAGGGCACTTCACAATAGGCAGCTAAAAAAGGCTAGTCCGGCATAGGGCACTTCACAATAGGCAGTTAAAAAAGGCTAGTCCGGCATAGGGCACTTCACAATAGGCAGCAAAAAAAGGCTAGTCCGGCATAGGGCACTCACACAATAGGCAGTTAAAAAAGGCTAGTCCGGCATAGGGTACTTTACAATAGGCAGTTAAAAAAGGCTAGTCCGGCATAGGGCAATTCATAGTAAGCAGTTTCAAGAAAGGCTAGTCTAACTTATTGGGCAGGTTGATATGTCAGATGCATTACAAGAGAGCTGCAAGGTAGAGATGTACTTTACATATGCATACAATTAGCAATTTAGAAAGGCAGCAAGGTGGTACCGGTTGGAAGGTGAATTTTGCAGTTTATATAAGGGCAGTGCAATAAACGGGCAGTCGTTAGGCATGAATGGTTAGCAGTTATACAATTGCATGAAGTGTACTGTATTAGCCAGAGACAGTGTCAGGTAGAACAGCTCTGTATTGCAATGAGAGAGTACACTGAGTCAGGCAGCAGTATGGGATGCGGGTATTACAGTAGGCACATTGAGGAGAAAGCAGTGGAGTGCTTAGTACATAACAGTTCTGGGGTGCGAGTGTCAGGCTGTGGCAAGTATCGTGTCACGCCAAGTGTCATTATAAGATTATGTTGCATTTAGAGGGCAGTTTACAAGGCGCGTGTTAGCAGGCGAAAGGCAGGAGGCTGACAGGCAGGGTTACTTGCCCTGGCCTCTGTCACTTCGAGACAGGCAATTATCCTTGTTGTGAGGATCCTTAGTGGGGGGGCTGGCGTTCGCCTGCCGGCACGTGATTGACCCTGAAAAGGGGTGGCTGGCCAATCGGGTCGCGTTGAGCAGGTCCTGTGGGTAGTCTGAGTTAGATAGCATCAAACAAGAGGCCGACGGCCATTTTGGAATGGGAACACCTTGTGCGTTCCAATTGAGGCTCGGCTGGAATGAGGGAAATTAACATTTTGCAGGTCGATTCTGTGCCAATCAATGGATCGGGTGCAGAAGCAAAGAAATAACATGTGGTTTCCGCGTATGTTGGCCTGATAGAGATGTTCTCAGGAAGAGGAGGCAAATTGGGCTAGGGGCCTACCTTACTCCAGGTGGGCCCAGCAGTGAAGCTGGGGCACTGCTCCTGCAGTGGGGAGGGCTCCTGTGCCTCAAAAGTCGAGTGTGCACTGGTCTTTGGCCATCTCTATACATCCAGGACCAATCAAAAGTTGATTGCCACTTGGCTTGACAAAATGCGATGAATCCAACATGTTCTCGATTCCAATTAATTTCAAGTGCCTATATCCAATTACCTTCCAGGCTCCTTTGCTGGGTACATAGGTTGGACATTCCACAGTTCATTGAATTCAAATGACGAGTTAACAAGGGCGTAAATCAGTGCACGTTTAAGCAGCAACATTGGAAAAGCCAACAGATTTGGATTGTGTACAGTGACACTGATTTCTTTGTTGCCAGCTATTGACATTTTATGCCCAGGAACTCACATAGCGCACAAGCTAATCATATTGCATGCCAGGTGCTCATATCTCAGGACAGGCCTTACCATCAAAAGCCTACGTACTTATATGCCAGTTATTCCCGTCAAATTACAGGTATTCAGATCACAAGACAGTTCATACCATTATATTAAAGGCACACACATCATATAATAGGTATTGGCCTCAAACGGCAGGTGCTCACATCACATGACAGTTCTTGCCATTATATGAAAGTTGCACACACCACATGATGGGTATTGGCGTCAAATGCAAAGTATTCAGCTCACATGCCAGCGGAGTGCGGATATAGTGGAAGGGGTAGATTCCAGGCTGCAGGGCTTCTGCAAGGGACAACATCAAGTATCGCACTGTTGAGAAAGCATAAGACAGACGCTAGTGTCAATAACAGCTTTGAAGAAGTGGAAATGGAGAGGGGAAGGGAAGGACAGTGACACATCAAAGCTGAAATCCCAGAGAGAGAGAGAGAGAGAGAAAGAAACATAGAGAATGATTGATCAAATGGGATTGAGGACAGTGATCAGAAGTGCAAATCCTTGTCCTTAATCCGGCAACCTGGCATAGTGCCAATATAGCTTCTTCAGGCTCATCCATGAACATCAACATTGAGGAGGTGGTAATAATGACATCCGAGCATCCTTGACAAGTACCCTACCCCCATGGAAGAACGTTTGCTGTGTGCTGCGGCTGCGCAGGTCACACCTTCTGTGCCCTGATAGAGATCATTCAAACTCAATGAAGAAGACCCACAAGACAAATGTCCAAATATTGAATGTGACCATTCTCGTGTGAATAGCTCAGGGGCAACGTGCTCGCCTTGAAAGCAAGACGACATGGAGCACTACAGAAATCTCTGGGTATTAAGCACGTTATAAATAACCTTTCATATGATATCATTATCATCAACTAGCAAGCCAGATAACAGCCCAGGTACCAGACCTGCGTCTGCGGGCTAATACCTTTCACCAGAAATTCCTAAGAGGAAGTACTTAGTGCAACACCTCAAACTCTTAGTAGGTATGTGTGAGACAAACAGCCATTGTGCAAAAACTCCAGGACTGGCTTGGAATTGTGGAGTAATGAACAGAAACACTTCCCTTACAAAGTAGTTCTATATACTTTCTGCTTTGTATTACAGGATTATGATGCACTTAAGTGCACTAGGAGCTAATACTGACACAAAAATAAAGTGCACAAACCACTGGCTCCACAAAGTCCATGCACTGACTAGTCCCATGAAAAGTTGGATGCATTGCCTACAGCAACTAGAAATGAAAATAAAAAAAGTACACAAACTTCCCACACCCCTCAGTAACAACAAATACTTGGCAGGTTTCCCTTTTGTTGTGTGTAATGTTTTATGCATACCTTTCTCATATATCATTTACAAAATACATCACCATAAAAAGAGCAAAGGAGAATACAAAAACAAGTACATTATTTGAATAAGATTCAACACTCCCCTACAATTGAACAATATATTCAGCTCTCCAACCCCACCACCACGCTATATTCATCATTATCGAGTCCTACCATAACTCTGCATGGAAACAACCCGACTCGAGTTCCATGTAGTGGTGAGGAAGGAGAGGCAGTTATCGTATCGAATATTTCCTTTACAAAGCTACACAATTTTAAAATTAATGAAACATTGTACCTTCTAAAAGTCTCAGCCATGAGGTCTCATCTCTTTGTCCGTTGCTCCAGCCCCATTTCATTTATGAAGGACTGGTAGCAGAGTCTGTAATCAGGCTGCATACCTTTCCACACACCCACCAGGAACCTCTGCCTTTGACCCTCCCAATTAAAGCTTAATCGGTTTTAACAGACAGGATGGTCTCCTGTCTCTGTACTACCCTCAACCTATTATAAAGAGCACAACCACACCACCTGCTCTTTAATAAACACATGAAATGTGCCTTTTTGGTTTTGCCGCAAAGGTGTTTCTAAACAGCACCTCATTGACACAAAAATAATGTTATAGAGCACTCATAGGCAGCACAGTCCATTGGTCATGCTTATACAGACTATGCCATGAAAACCCATTGGCTATTTGTGGCAGGATGTGTTATGTCCATCGCTTGTCATTTTGTCTGGTCATGGGGTTAGCCATTTCTGCCGCATGTGATAACTGTTGTTTGAAAGGGGAAAGGCTAATTGCAGTTGATCTTTTTCTAGTCTCCTGCCACATTTAAGCAACTTAAAACATCAATTTCTACCTGAAAATGCATCCTCTGCAAAATAATGGATTCATGGCAGTTATCACTTTATGGTTCCATAACACATTTTGCCCAAGTGAGTTCTCAGCCACTTGATTTCGAAGCGATGCTGCACCCCATCCCACAGCCCTTCATTAAGGTACTTTGTTTTCTCATTCTTTACTCAGAAAATGTAAAGTCTAGCAGTCATGTTTTTGTTTTGTTAAGATACAATATGATATGATAGGTTATAACGCGCTTAATACCCAGAGGTTTCTAAGCACGGACCCGGGGATCGAACCTGTGCTGCTCCGTATCGTCTCCATTCCAACGGGAGCACATTGCCGCTGAGCTATCCTCCCGAGAAAGATAAATCCCAGTAGTTTTATTGGGATCACTTGTAAAGAATTGCAACATACAAAAGTTGTAGCGTTCACAATATCTGAATGGTGTACATGTCTGCTTAAGGAAAGTCCCAAACTGTTGGCTTGGCCAAATCTTGTTTTAAGAAGCCAAGGGACAATGCTCCCCATTCGTGTTGAGCAAGAAGGGCCTAGGGCCTCCTGCCAAGTACTGACTGACTTGTTGTGGCACTTATGCCAACGAGGCCATTTGAATGGATCGGGGACCCCATTCTATCAATGTCAAGGGGCTCTTAAGTGGCCAGAAGTGGACATGTTTACTACTGTCCTGATATATTCTGGTTTCACCATCACCGTCTTGTGGCCAATGCTGGATTTTACTTTTATGGACTTCATTGATTCCTTTCTCAACTCTCATGCTGGACTTCCTTTGCATCTTGTACTCATGGTGGCACTGAATCATGCTGTTCCATCTTCATCTTGTATCTTGGCTTGCAACATTATGTGTTACTACTGACTTCTGCAATTGGAATCGCTCTCCTCTCTTGCTTCTCCACTCTTTTTGACTCCTTAATCTCTGTTCACTCCTCCCCTCCCCTCTCACTTTTCCCATCTCCTCCCCTCCGCCCCTTACTTTCTTCTATGCAGTTACTCTATCAGAATTGTCCCTGGACCTACTATGATAGCAACCTCGTCTGTCGCTCCTCTTTCCCCTTAATGTTGCCCCCCCTCCCTCCAGCACTATCTGAAACGTTGTCAGGCCTAGTACGATAGTCACTTGTTTTGTTCCTCCCCTCCCTTTCTGCACCCCTCTCCCTCACCTTTTGTTTTCCTCCGGCTCTACCAGAAATGTCGTCAGGCCTAGTACGGTAGTTGTCTGTCTGTTTCCATTTCCTTCCCACTCTCCCCCTCCCTTATCTATGTCTTAGCTCTTGCACTATCTGAAATGTTGTCAGGCCGAGTACGATAGTTAATTTCACATCCTTACTGTTCATGGCCTGTAAGAATGCCATTGTATTTTCCCTTGTTCCCTTCCTTGCCTTGAAGCGCTTTGAAACACATTGTGTATAGGCGCTATATAAATAAACTATCATATCATATCACTATGCTACAGAAAGAAAATAAAATAAACCGGGACAATGCGGATGCAGCATGGTTAGTTGGTGACTGACATTTCCACTTAATGTTCTTTTTACGCTCTTAAATGGTCGCTGGCGGACGGCCACCACGAGCACAGTTGTAGTTTCCGTAGAAATAACCCAAAACAGGACACATTCCTAAAATGATCCAAAAAGTCCCAGGCAGCATCATTCACCATGACATTAACAGTTATAAGAAGACTGTAACAGCATGCCACAGTCTGTAACAGCATGCCACAGTGTTGATCTTAAAGCATAACCTAAACTAGCTGATTATTGAAAATATTATTTGAAGACAACCTCTATAAAAGCAGTACATGAAGATCTATTAGGTAACACGTCCACAGTGCTCTTTGCATCCTTTTGACTGGGTGCTCTAACACACTGATAGATCTCCAGAGGGTATGGCTGCCCAATTGCGGTCCACAAGCATACAAACACGTGATGTCCAACATGAATATTCATGAGAAAAGCGTGCGCACAGCGGATCCAAATGAGAAATCATCTAGTCAGCGGTTATCCATTAAACCTGATAGGTTTTCAGTCTCGAGGTCCCCAACACTGCCATGAAGCCATTTAGTATCCACCACAGATCCCGAGGGCTCGATCCAGCAGTGGCGAAATGGATTTATTTATTTATTTTATTTATTTTATTCGGAAAGGTTGATTATGGTACAGGCATTTTGCTTTACAGTCTGTGCATATAAGGTGTTGTATACAGGGCATAATGTATACAGTACTGTTGCTTTGTTACATTTGTATTTAGTTACATTTCAAACAGCAGAACGTTTGCGGTACAGCTTGGGCAAGAGTGTGAGAGGGGGTAGAGGTGCTGTTTTAGGTAAAGAGCTTGGTTTTGAGTGATTTGCGGAAGGATAGCAGGGATGCCACTGCTTTTAGTAAATTACCTCAAAAGATGGCGGCGTGGGTAGCACTGGGCCTGCTATTGGGCTCCATCGTGCACACGATTCTATTTAATAGTTGCAAAAACAGTATTTCACTCGGAATGGTGGGTGTTTTGAAATGACTCAAAGATCTACAGCAGATTGGCCACTCAGGAAATAATCAAAAAACATCTTCGTGTTATCTTATCTTCGAAACATTTTATACTGCACCAAATCAACTCGCAAAAAGTGCATAGGCTTGTATAAGAGAAGTGGAGAATTGTGCCCCTAACCCCTCTGGGGGTTCCAGGTCATAGTTTGCAAAGGAAAGGGAAAAGAGAAAGATAAGGACAACTAATACGAGATGAACAAAGGAAGGAAAAACAAGCAGGGAAACTAGGAAAGCTAATGTTTGGGAAAGTTTGGATGCATGCTACTCCTATAAGCGTGGAGAGTGACTGAGATGTGAATAAGCTTAAAAGTAGAATCCAATCGTGGATGCATGCAGAAAAGGAAATGTAAATAAGGGCAGGATTGATATCGAAAATTAGAGAATGGAGTGAGGAGACGCGTGAAAGGCTGAAATGGTTGCTTGAAGTGTGAAAGATATTTGCGCTCTAAGCATGCATTTACTGTCTCTACTGCCTCCAACGCTAATCTAGTGATGCTGAGACCGCCCAATCTAGGGGTCAGGAGCAGTCTAGTCCAGGATAGACTGTGTTTGAATGTGAAAACGAGAACATGGGGGAAGGAGACCCTAGAATGGAATCTGTTTCACATGAAACAGTGCAAGCCATGGCACCTACACATATGAAATCTTAGACCTTCTGACTCTCAAAGCAGTCGCTGGCTTAAGGGACTAGTGGAGGCCCCTACATTTGTCAATAATGGAGGGACATTCTAAATCCTTAAACAGCTCTTCCTACCAGCGAGGAAAGGATTATCATAACATCTCGGGACCTAGCAAATCTAAATCCAGGTGGAGTCAAAGGTCCATGTCCGTTTGGCTGGATTTAAAAGGCCTAGATCAGGACTGTCTCATTTGTTGTTATAATAGTGATTTTTTTAATCAAAGATACACGACCTGTGCCCCAATATCTATCTTAGCAGTTCACCTGCTGCTCTCCATGAGCACCACAGCACCTATCCCACACCCCTACCCCTCTGCGCTTGCACATTCTGAACACTCACAAGGCATAGTAGGCTCGTCTCCCCTCCCCATTACTCTTCTTGTTGAATTAAATTATTTATCATTGTTGTAATTCATTGTTTATCTCCCCTTGTCGCCTCCCTATTGCCCTGTGGGCACTTTAAAACAGTTTTTCTAATTGTATAAGCGCCTAACAAGTGACCAATAAATAAATAAGGGCCGTGTTTAATGCAATCTAATACACACTACTCGTAGCCGGAAAGAAAATGGAGGCAAACGTAGTGAATTCACTGTTTGGGCAATTTAACATAAGAAGGATCTATCATCAGGTAACGAGAAAGAAGGCAAAGGTGTATCATACGTTTATCCAACGGGCATCCCAATGAGCAGTGTCGCCACAAGGCTATGAGGAAGTGTGAACTCGTCCTAAAAGCAAGCCCTTCATTCAAACAAGATTTAGAATACCAAAATCAAACAGTCTCTAATCATAAACCAGCAAGAATGGGCCATAGTTCCAGATAGTTTGAGAGTAGGATGACACAGTTCCTTTGATGTAAAGTGCCTGGTAAGGGCTGCGGCTAGAAGCCGACTTTGGTGTTTAATTGTGAGGGACAGGTTTAGCGAAAAGGCGCATTTATATGGCGATAACTATACCGACTTTGGTGTTTAATTGTGAGGGAAAGGTTGAGAGAAAAGGGGCAGTAATATGGCAATAACTTGCCGACCATGGTGTTTAATTGTGAGGGACAGGTTTAGAGAAAGGGGGCACCAGACTACTTGAAGGATAAGATTAGTCAGTACCAGCCCTCCAGATGTCTAGCTTCAAGGAACCAAGCTCTTCTGTCTATTCCTCTGTCTACGTTTGCATCAAGAGGGGACAGGAGATTTGCAGTGTTTGGCCCCAGACTGTGGAATAGCATACCTAGGGAAATCAGGACTCTTGACTCACTCTTCAAGTTTCGCAAGGCCTTAAAAACATCCTTGTTCAAATAATAATCAGCCATATCTGAGCCTGTTAGGAACCTATTTGGTTACTGGGATGGAATCTATGGTATTTTTACCAGAGGTTGCCAAATGGTCGATCGCGGGCTTGAACATACCAAAAAATAAACACTTGCTTAAGATAAATTATTTAATGGTGTATTTTGCGGATATTTTCCGTGTTCAGGGTCCGAACTCTGGTCGTCCCAATTGCAGGTGGGGTGCTTGGCTACTGTGCCACGTGAATCTGCTTGTAAATTAACAGACAAGTGTCACTATCACAATCTTCTTCTGCAGGCCGCCTGTAGTACCACAGTTGGCCTTGTGCGCCCCCACGACACTGTCCTGCTTAAGCAAGCTGCTCTTGTTTACCAGAGATGTCGGAGGAGCTGGGGAAGGATCCGGATCATTGTAACCATGCAATGAAAATATCACAGTAGCACTGCCGCTCTCCTGGAAGTGTTGAAAATAATATTTTTAAAATGGTGCAATTTCTTTCATGTGGCTTCTTTCCAAACTCCACACTGTACATTTCCACTTTAAATCACTTCCATGACACAGGTACATCCACTTTTAGTACATTAAGCGATCCATAGACACGCTGTACAGTAGAAGCCTACCAGGGTAGCTCTGCAGGTTGACAGACCGATGCTGAGATGTTATATATTCAAAACTACAGGTTGTTAATCGTATGAGGACTCCAAAAATAGCCTTTTCACAATACCCTCTAACAGCAGTGGGTATGCACACCTATTTCATTTTCTGTTTTATAATCCTCCACCGTTTCTCATATCTTCTCGCTTTTCAGCATCCCGCCTACGCATGCATCCTTTCTCCTTTTTTCACGTTTCTACTGGCTCAGCTCCTCACAGTTTTAATACCATTTTCTCCAACATAGCACAGGTGGTTACTTTGACAGCTGCAAATGTCTCTGTTTTGCCTGCATGAAAGAGTTGAAGGCCCAGTGGTGCGGCCTCATTAGCCTCTTCTTTTCAGGACCGATTGAGTGGGTGCCACTGATTTGGAGGACTAGTAACATCTTTTAAGCCAACAGAGATAAATCAGTTCATGGTAAGTGACATATCAATTGAAAATTAATCTAGCCTAATTAGTTTTCAGCCCATATATTCTTCGCTTGTATGCCCTGTATTTGTGCACCAAATTTTTTTGCAGGGAACTTGAAATTTAAAATGCTGGGGCAGGGGAACAATTATACTGTCTTGTGAGGCATATGGAGTGTGACGGGGGCTATAGTCCTGGCTATTGGTAGCAACCGAAGACAGATGCAATGTGGGAATACCTTTCTATGTGCAACCAGCCACAATATGTCTGGTCTGGCAGTTTTATTGTACAAAATGGTTTATTTCAAACCTTATACATTTTGATTTTTAAAAAAGCAATTCATACAATCATATATTTTAAAAACAGAAGAGAGAGAAAAAAAAAACTTTAAGAATAACACAATCATAATATTGGTCATAAACATGACTAACACTTTATTACATATTGGTGCTATTTAAAACTTTGTATTCACTCATTCTCCAAGCTATTCATTCATTCAGTCAACAGTCTTAATCGGTTTAAGAAGGTTACTAATTCATTATTATTGCATACTAGTGCTCTTTACAAACTTGTGTTCATTCATTCCTCAAGGTCACTACTCATTAATTCAATCAACAATATTACTCATTTTCAGAAGGTTCACTGCTCTAATCACCATGGAATAGGTAGAGCCTTGTAGGATCTATCTCCAAAGGTACTCCGAATTCAGCTAGTCTATGGAGTGGACACATTGGGAGAAGAGATCTTCTCAGAGCTTCTGAAGGGCCTCACGGTTAATCATTAAGTGTTTGAGGGTTTCTACCACTATTCCACAATGTAGACACTGTGCAGTTTTTTGGATTTCACGTATCAATTGAATCTCTCCAGTTAGGAGGATATTGTGTCAGAATCTTAGAAATATGTCTCTGAATCGACTATCCGGGGACTGTTCTAAATATTTCTGCAGAGTTCCTTTCTTTGTGCATTCAGTGTTTGTTTCTCTACTCAGACTGTATCAAGCTCTTTTATCACAGGTTGAAATGAAATGATATTTTATTTATATCGTGCTCGTACACAAGTGTTTCAGAGAGCGACCAGGCAATAAGGCAGGGGAACAAGGGAGAGAAAAAAACTGCGATTTTACTAGGCCCAGTGACATTTAAGAAAGCGCAAGTGCATGGGAAAGGAAAATGGGGGAAATGTGCAAGGAAGGGGGGGAGTGGAAAGTGCGAAGCAGAGGAGAGAAAACATAAATAAGTATTAAAATATAATAAATAATAAATAAGGGCTATAAACCATGGTAGTGCAGCCAGAAAGTGGCAGGTGAAAGTTAGTCAGAAAGGTATATCTGATAAGTGCAGATGAAACGTGGGAGGGGGACTCTATGGGTACAGATACAGAACCCTAGTGCAGATGGTGGCCTGGAGGCAGTGCAGGAGGGTGGCAGGGTGAGCAGATACCTGGGCCCGAAAGAACAGAGGATGGCCAGGTGCACAATGCCATGAGAAGAAACAGATCAACAAGGGAGAAGGGGGGCAAAGGCAGAGGCAAAGAGGAAGGTCTTGAGAAGTTTCCGGAACCAAAGATGTTTTTCCTCAAGTTTCAAGGTGGCCAGGAGGCTGTTCCAAAGGGAGGCACCAGCCGAAGACAGGGATATACCCCCAGCTCGTTTTCTTGCAAAACGTTGCAAAAAGGTTATGATCCAATCTTTTTCCATCAGTTTCTGTTTTACTTTACCTGGCATTTTCGCACAGGAGTTCTAAAGACACCTCCTCCTGCTCCAATATACATTCACACAGTCGCTTAAATTATGCTAGCGGGCCTATCCCACTCCTACATACCGTTTCATTCATGAGGGCGTTATAAATCGAGTTTTCTCTGCTCATCACTAACTTGCGATATAACAAGACAATCCTCAATTGAGCAATGGCCTGGAGAGAAGTCAACCCCAACTCAAATCAAATTACCTAACCCTTTCCTCCATATCCAGGCCTCAGGTTTTTCCAATTCAAGACTTTCAAACTTAGAGTAAATGTCTAGACCATGCATCAGAACAGGTATAGCTTTAGAACGATAGAATTTTACGAGCAGCCTAACTGAGAAGCGACAATATTTTGTTTGCTGTGCATTTCATTTGTGCTATTAATTGTCTGGCCTTTAGCCATGAGGCTTCTCTGTAAATATGAATTTCTTTTGGTCTCACCAGCAAAAAGCCTAAATATTTGGTGCTTCTCACGGCTGGAATATGTTGACCATTCATTACCCATTGAAATGTATTTGTTTTGTATCTTTCGCCTTTGTAATTCATAATGCAGGATTTCTTTGGGTTTACTGTTAGCCTATTCAATTTGGCATAATCTTCGAATTTCATTATCAGCCTCTGTAGTCCCACCTGTGTTCTGTCCAGGAGTAACCTGTCGTCCACGTAGGTAATACAGAAACATCTCTCATCTGTTAATTTAGGTGAGATGAAAGCAGTTCTTTCTAGGAATTCCCACACATTGGCCAAATACAAATTAAAGAGGCATGCAACACTTTTAAAGCATTGATCCCCCTGAAGGTGTCTACGGCAGCCTAAAAGGTTCAATCTTGAAGCTTGCACATATCTGATCACTGGGCACAATGCCATTTGGCCCTACTGTTTATAGCCGGGTTTATTGGGTTTATTCGGTGAGAATGACCAAGAGTCTCCAAACCAACTGGCTCAATTGGATCTCTAGGCACAAACAAGTTCTCCATTTTAGAATGTGAAAAAAGGCTGGAAAGAAGAAGGGTGGAGAGGAAGGAGGCCCCATGGGCCTAGGCACAACTCCGTGGTAACGGTGCTGTTTGGTATCTGGTCATATTGTGCTAACTGGGCATAATGGTACCTAGTGGGCTGTAGCAACTGTGCATAAAAGAATCTTGTAATGCTGTGCTAAGTGAGTATAATGGAATCACGCCCTCCTTTGCTAAGCATGCAATATGGAATCTGGTGCTGCTGTGCTAACTGGAAGTAATAGTATCAGCCCTTATTGTGCTTAACTGGGCATAATGGAGCCTCGCACTGCTGTACTAAATGGGCGAAGTTGAGTCTGACTCTGCTATACTAACTGGGCAGGATGATATATGGTACTGCTAGACTAGGCGGCCATAGGTGTTTCAGGCCATTCTGTTCTAAATGGCTTATAAGGCAACTTTAAACTGCTGCCCTAAATGAGCATAGCGCTGACTGGCATCGGTATACTAACTGGCATATTTTAAGAAGGAATAAAGAAGGAAAGAAAGAAAGAAAGAAAAAAAGAAAGAAAGAAAGAAAGAAAGAAAGAAAGAAAGAAAGAAAGAAAGAAAGAAAGAAAGAAAGAAAGAAAGAAAGAAAGAAAGAAAGAAAGAAAGAAGAGAAAGAAAGGCGAGAGATGGAAACAGGGACAAAAGGAAAGAAAGAAAGAAAGGAACATAGAAGGAATAGATGGGAAATATGTGAAGAAACGGAAAGACTGGCCAGACACTGGTTTAGGTTTAGTTAGGTCAGCAGAGTAGATTTTGTGGCTTCTGTGTGTAATTGAGTTTAATCTGAACCAACCTCTGCAAAGTAATTCTGTTCAAAATAAGAGCAGTGAAAGGTAAATGTTATGCACCCCTCCAATTTACTACCAGCGGAATAAACATCATCAAACTAACTACTGGCACCACTTGTGCTAGCTGGCTTTTTCCTTCTTTAGATGCAGTACATATTCTCTTAATGTTGTTTTTGGCATCCCCCTGAGTGACCGGGGTCACATCCACAATTAAAGTCCTAGTTTGTCTTAAAATACAAAAAACCTGGAAACCCCCTGAAACTAGGCCAACATTCAGCAGACGTGGTACCACAAAAATAGCGACTGAAGGTGAAGAGCCTGAAAGTGAAACAAGATTAATTTTACAGGCGATGAACCGCGGAATATATGGTTTGATGCATAGTGTGAGGTTTACTTTATTAATTTTTTTTTTTTATAACGTATTTTATTGATTTTGGTGTAAAAAAAAACGTGCAATACAACAAGAAATCAAACGGTGGTTCAAACAAAGGAGGGGACGGTGCAAGGGGGACAGGGGAGGGGGAGGGAGCAAACAAATCAACAACAGTCTTCATGTTACAGCGAACTTACAGTGGATGGATGGGTTAGGGCCTGCGACCCAGAGTTTCAGGAAGCAGGAGGGGTCGCATACAAGGGCTGTCCTTCCAGTGCTGGCATCAGGGGATAGTGTCAGTGTGATGCTACGTGATTTCAGGGGGGTTTGTAGTCGGCGCTGAAGCGTATGTCTCTGAGGAGGGCCTTCCATGATTCCAGAGTGCCGCATTCGGTTTCGCCGCTTGACGTGATTCCTTCTTGCCAGGCCCTGGTTTCAGCTGCTGTCCATCTCTCGAGTTCTTTGAGCCATCGTTCATGCCTGGGGCCCGACGGCGTCTTCCAGGCCATTGCAATTGTTCTCTTAGCCAGGATGCATGAGATGTCCATTAGTCTGACAGCGTGCTTGGACTTGCTAGGTCTGGGGTAAATCCCCAGGAGGCACTCGCCGGGGGTCCATTTGTACCTCGTCATTCCGGCGTCCATGCAAGTCTGTTTGGCTTTGGACCATAGTGTCATCGCCTTAGTGCAAGTCCAGAACATGTGGATCATGTCCGCTTTATCATTCCCACACCATGGGCATGCAGGGGAGGATGTCTTATATAAGGAGGCGACCCTATGTGGGGTCATGTATGTCCTATACAGGACGTTCAGTTGAATCTGGCCGAATCTGGTATTCCTGGACACTTTTTTGGGAAATATTAGCGCTCTCTCCCATTCTTTATCCGTGATCGGGGTCCCAAAGTCCGCTTCCCATTTCGCCCTCAGATCTTCGCCTTTAGGGTTAGGTTTGTCACATAGTCTGCTGTAGAGCCTGGAGACTGGTCTCCAGCCATCCGAGAGGTCATGCATTTCTTGAAGTAGAGGGTCAGGGGAGGGTTCCTCCGGCCAGCCGGTCCATTGTTTCCTGGCAGTCTGTTTAAGGCGGTGGTACCAGAGGAACTGGCCCGGGGGTATTCCTTCGGCGGCCTTAAGAGATTCAAAGTCCCTGAATTCCCCTTCCTCGTACATGTCGCCCCATGTGTATATGCCGGCTTCTTCCCACCTCCTTGCCGTGGAGAGGTCTGCGTCCGTTCGGCAGGTGTCTGCTAAAATGGGGTTATCCGGAGAATATGGGTGTCGTACTCGCCTGATGTAGCAGGACCTGGCCCATATCTTCCTCCCCAGGTCAATCACTTGTGAGGTGACCAGGGATTGCCGTGTAGGGTGCCACAGGGTTTCCTTGGGGATCACATTGTTCGAGGATTGCCTCAGTAGTTCCGTCTCAGCCGAAGGTTCGTCCGAGAGACATTTTCGTTATGTGACACAGCTGGGCGGCCAGATAGTATAACTGGAGATCCGGTAGCTTTATTCCACCCTCCTTATGTGGCAGGGAGAGAACAGATAGCGACAATTTGTGGCTGTGGGGGCCCCAAAGGAAGTCCCTGATGATAGCCTCCAGCTTCTTGAAGAAGGGCGGTCGAACGTAATGGGAAATGTTCACGAAGAAATATAGGAATCGGGGGAGTACGATCATCTTGACTATCGCTGCCCTGCCCACCATGGCCAATGGGAGCTTGGACCAGAATTTTATAGATCGTCGAAGACTCATGATGGCGACCTCAGAGTTGTGTTCGTGCGTGAGTAGCGGGTTATGGCTTACGTTGATCCCCAGATAACGGAACTTGACCAGTTGCCAACCTATTCCTATCACTGGAAGATTGCTTTCTGGAATGTTGCGTAGGCCCGCCAGGGGGAAGGCGGAGGACTTGCTTCTGCTGAATCGCATCCCCGAGTACTTCGCGTAATTATCTAGTACCTCCAGTGCTGTTGGTGCGTTAACTTCGGGAGTGCTTAGGTAAAGGAGGACGTTGTCTGCGTATAGAGATATTATGTGGTGTACAGTGCCCACCTTGATACCAGCGTCGAAAAGCTGCTGCCTGATGTACAATGCAATCGGCTCCAGGCCCAGTATGTACAGCATGGGCGATAGCGGACACCCCTGTCTCGTTCCCCTTTGCATTTCCCAGGCTGCTGATACCGTTCTTCCCGTTTTCACTCTCGCCATTGGGGAATTATAGAGGACCTCGATCCACCTAATGAAGCCCCCTCCGAAGCCAAATCTTCTCAGGACCTCCCTGATCCATTCCCACTATATGGAGTCGAAGGCCTTGTTAGCATCAAGCGACAACACCGCCAGGTCCTCGTCCCTCTCGTGTGTTTCAGCCATAACATGCTGCAACCTCCTGAGGTTAGCAGTGGTGTTGCGCCCAGGTACAAATCCGTTCTGGTCTTCATGGACAATGGATCCCACCACTCTGGCCAGCTTGCGGGCTAATATGGATGTGAGGATCTTGGCATCGTAGTTTAGCATGGCCAGAGGGCAGTAGGACTCACAGTCGGTGGGCGGTTTGTGCGGCTTGAGCATAGGGACGATTATGGTTTCTTTCATGGTGTTGGGGAGAATCCCATTCGTGTATGCCTCCTGGTAGACCTCGTGGAGGACTGGGGTGAGGATGGACTCATACGTCTTGTAAATCTCAGGTGGGAGGCCTTCGCTGCCAGGGGCTTTGTTGTTAGAGAGGGACCTGATCGCCCCTTGTACGTCCTCAAGAGTGATCTCCATCTCCAGTTCCTCTCTCTGCTCGAGTGAGATGCGGGGAAGTTCTATCTCCTCAAGTGTGTCTATAATGTCTTCAGTAGGAATTTGCATCTTGTGAGCATACAGTTCGGTGTAGAATTTGGCAAAGCTTCATTGATCGCCAGCTGGGTCGTGTGGGATGTCCCATCGGCGTCCCGTATCTCCACTGGGAGGTGTTTGGGGTGTTCCCGCTTGCAGAGCCAGGCCAGTAATCTCCCTGGTTTATCCGATTCTTTGTGGGATCGGGTGGTATGCGTGGTGAAATCAAATTTCTCCAGTCTTTCCCATGCTTGTTGACATTCTGCGCGAGCTTCCTTCAATTTATTCTCGGCTTCTGTGGAGTTGTCGTGAGCAGACTCTAGTCGGGAGATCTCAGCTTCTCGTGCTTCGAGCGTTCTCTGCAATTGTCTGCGAGTACCACCGGCTCTCGATATAATTTCACCTCTGGTCACCACCTTCATAGCTTCCCATAATGTGCCCCAGGAGGATACCGACCCCATGTTGATTTCCAGGTAATCTTCCAATTTTTCGGCAAGATCTTCCCTGAACTCGAGATCTTCAAGTGCTGCAGTCGGCATCCGCCACATGGGGATCGGGGGTCTGGGGCCCCTCAACTGCCATAGCATGGTCAGTGGGGAGTGGTCGGAGATCGTTCGCCCCAGGTACTCTGTAGCTGCAGCATGTGGGGCGAGCTCCTTGTTGATGAACAGGTAGTCAATTCTTGTATGGACTCCGTGTGGGGCTGAGTAGTGGGAGTAAATCCTGTCAGCCGGATGGTGTTCCCTCCAGATGTCCACTAGATTGAGCTGCTCCAGAGTTTCCCTCAGGGCACAGGATGCAAGGTTGCTCGGGTGTGGGGGGGGCAGCGATCTGTCTGCGCTTGCGTCAGCAACACAATTGAAGTCCCCTCCCCATATGAAGGTGCGGTCCCGGTGCCGAATCAGCTTTGTAATCATTGTGGCGAGGTACGCCGGTATTCCGTGGTGTGGGAAGTAGGAGTTGACCAAGCAGACTGGGGTCTGTTCCATTGTACCCCAAATCACTACGTATCTCCCTTCTTTATCTTGTTCACTCCCCTCCATCTGGAAGGGCACATCCGGGCTTATCCATATTAGCACCCCTCTAGCGTATTTGGAGTAGGGGGACCCTCTCACAGTCCCAGCCCATCGGTCTGCAATCTTGGACATGGCCTCCGTCGTGAGGTGAGTCTCTTGAAGGAGTGCAATCGAAACTTTCTTCCTTTTGAGATAGGATTGTATACGATTGCGTCTGAGGTATGAGCCCATACCCCTCACATTCCATGTCATCACAGTGAACTGTGCCGCCATCGGGTCTGAGTTTCGGATTTAATGCGGGACTCGGTCTCCGGAGTCCGGCTCTGCTTTAGTCCTCCGTAGGTGGGCTGCGGGGGGAATATCACTGAATTCCGGTCGTCGGGGTCACGTCCTGGACCCATCTCGGTCTTTGTTGGCGAAGGAAGCATGAAGACTGTACAACTAATAAAACTAATAACAAAACTCAAACTGGTGCGCCCAGCGATTACAACTTTGTCGCGGTGCTCAGGCGCTCTCGAGCCGTCGGAGCCCATCCGGGAGTCGGGCGCGAGCTGGGTCAGGCGGGTGCCTAGACCGGGTGAATTCTACGCTGGGGGTGGGGCGAGGGCCTGGCGGCAGAGCCGAGCGAGGCCGTTTCCGAGAGAAAAACTGAGGTCTGGGGTGCGATCCAGGGGGAGGGCGCCTCTGGAGGGATCTGTGGGCCCTCTCGACTGAGAATCCCTGGGTCAGTCTGCCCGCCCCTATTTCTTGCAGCAGAAGGGTTTCGACGAAGGATGTGGTATTTGCCCCCTCGTTCCCCTCCGGGACACCCAGGATCCTGATGTTGCTCCGTCTGGCCCGACCTTCGGCCTCCTCCGCCCTTTCCTCCAGGAAAGCAACTTTCCTCTTCAGGAGGGCAACCTCTGACTTCATGGCCGTGGTGGCCGTGGACGTTTCCTCCGTCGACTGTTCGACGGTCGCAACCCTCTCTGCTAAGTTGCGAGCGTCTTGGCGGATCAGTTGAATATCAACTTTGAATTCGTCGATCTTAGAGTCTATATGCGTTTTTAGTGAGGCTATGGCATCAAGTATCTGCGAGTGGTTATCGACGGCCACCCCTTCGCTCGTCCGGGCGACTTCAGAAGAGCCGGCCCTGGCTAGAGTGGGGGTCTTCACCTTGGCGGAAACAAAGGAGTCCATGGTGGCGGCTCTGGTCTTATTCTTGGCGGCCATCTTGAGGTGATGGTTGCGGATGTCCTAGGCCTCAAAGGATAGTTCGCTTGCGGGGTTGTTGGTGAGGCCCTCTTCTTAGCCGAATTTCGGGCCGTGAGCTGTGTTTTGTCCCCGTGTCTGGTTGTGCGGCCCACAGAGGCGAGTTTCAGAAGAGTAAGGGTGGGCGGGAGGCCCCTCTCACGGGTGAAGCGGGATCTCGCGCACCTTATCTTGTGGGGCTGGATCGGTAGAGTGACCCGAGCCAGGCCAGTCCTCTGTCAGACGGGCGGCACCCGGTGGAGTCGTTTTCCTTTCTCGTGCTCCGCCTCACCCCACCAGGCCTGGAAGTCCGTTGGGGGAGGGATGCCCCTCGTAGGCTCCGCTATGCAATGCGAGGCGCCATCTTGGATCCGATCAGAGCGGGAGGGGGGAGAGCCGTTTTAGGGCCGCAGCTGCGTCTTGGGGGTCCAATTCGGCGGGCCCAATGGTTATTCAGATGCAGAACCGCTTCCCCCAACCGCACATCCCTCTGCAAGGGCTGGGGCCGCACGTGAGCCGGAGAGAAAGGATCAGGAAACGGCGTCTCGGCCGGAGCTCGGCAGATCAGCTACTGCTCGCCATCGGCGCCAAGCCACGCCCTTACTTTATAATGTTATTGTTAAGCCCTGGTTTTAATGGAAATGTGAGTCTCTCAATAGCGCTGATGGACAACAGCAACACCTCTTCACTGCCTCGCCAAGCACGTATGTGTTCACATCGTACTCCTGTTTTATTATAACAACATGCCTTCACTCATTGTTCTGGTTTATTTATTCACACTTTCAGCGTTGCCGCCTTTTGCGGTCAAATAACAGGTAAAATGGGAAAGGACACAACAAGTTGCAATAAAACAATAACAGGACAAATACCAAGGCAGACTGGAATCTGGCGCCATTGGAGAGACACTTTGCGTGATAGCGTGTGGGCGTGGGAGACACTGAAGCACTAACATGGAAAGAGGAGTGGAAAGGGAAGGAGCCATGGGAAGCGAGGGAAGGAGCCATGGGAAGTGGGGGATGGAAGAAGATGGGAGGAAGGAAAGAAGGGAGACAGCGCAGCTGCAGACCTGACTGCTAAGTATCCTGCTTTGGCTTCACAAATGGCACCCTTTTGACCAGCTGACTTCTTCTTCAAATTAACTGCTCCCCCTCCAGCCTTTACTGGCACAGGCTCGCATTCACCAGAACAGCTTTACTTTACTTTACAACATTTATACAGCCCAGCCTTGGACCCTTGGGAGTTAGGGCACAACATGACACCGACAGACATAAAGACAAAGAAGCATCCTGGAGATGAGCAATGTGGTAACATGAATCCGCAAAAGAGCTATGAGAACAGCAATGTTATCCATTTTTTCTTGAAACTAATAAGCAGTACTTGATCCCGCAGGTCTGGGGGAGAGCCTTCCAAGCAATGGGGGCTGCCAAGGAGAAGGCACCTTTTTCCATCTTCTTGGACTTGCTTCTGGGAATGGTCATTAAGTTCTGAAGGCTAGACCTAAGGGGGCGGCTGTTAGATTTATTAGAGATCAGATCTTGAAGGTACTTCGGCATTAAGCCTAGTCTACATTTCAGGGTTATTGTTAATAATTGTTATAGCTCATCTGTCTTCCAACCCTCATTCTATGCCGTGGCGCCAAATCCTTGCCGTTGAGTCCAAGATGGACACCGGCCTGACTGAGACGGGCAGCTTCTTTTCATGTTGGGCTTTTCTGTTACATCGACCAGCTAATCACCACTTTTCGTCTCGCAATGCCCATGCCTCCACCAGATATCGGTCTACTCTTATGATAGTTGCTTATTTTGGTGCCCCTCTAGACATGAAGCCCTGGGCCTGGCGTGCCTTAATCCTGACTTTCTGGTGGAAGTCCACGTGGTCCTCTTGCTTTTGGGAATAAAGGCACGGTACTGTGGAACTGGGTGCATTGGTGCCTTGTGATGGTACCAGGGCATTAATAGCCGGGCAGCTTGGATGGAGCTACCTTGCTCAGAATCCTATTGCAGGGTAGTAAGGCATTCTGGGACATGCCAAACATTGCTTTTGGCGAAGAAGATATTGCTGCTCTACTGTCCTCTGCTGGTCCTCTTAGGTCACTATATATTTTGTTACTGCAGAGAGTTGTGGGTCTATGGGGTGGATTTAGAATCGATTTGCACCTGTTCCAAATGTGCTGCATTGGGTGAGATGCAGGATTTCCCTTAAACCCAAGGACTCAAATTATTTTTCTAAATTCCGCAGAAAGCAGTTTTTAATCAGGTCTCTGTGCTTCTTTTCCAGTATGCTTTGATTGTCTAGTTTGTAATGCTGAAAACCTTTCAGATTGACTGAAATGGATTAGAAATAGATCAGCCTTGGAAGCTTTTGTTGGTGTGGGCATTGATAATCCTACCCACTTTTTCCAAAATGAGCCTCCTAATATGGAATTCTTGAAGTAAAAGCTCCTCGACACGAGATGTCATCTCCCGGGAAATCACTTTCGATGCGTGATCTATTTCGGGTGTATATGTGCATTGTACTGATACTGGCTGGAAAAATGAAGGATTCCCGTTCCAATTCCTGCTCTGGTTTCAACTTCAATCCAAATTAAGATTTCAGCTGAGGGTGTGTGGCATAGTTCTTACTTTCATGTAGACCTTCAACATAATGATTGGCTTCACTCCAAAAAGGAGTAGTTTTCTCAATGCTCTTTATACCCCAGGACCCCAAAACCACTAGCCTATATTTCACTGGGTTTCTCATCAACATATTTGCAGTGCATTTGGTTTCTATGGCTTTAGGTTGGGCTTTCTGGGTATGTGACAATAGTATTAAATTGTTTGTGTACAATAAAAGGGAGACATATTTCTTCTACCATGTACATGGCTTTGGAGGCTTCAAACACCACTATCTATACATGTCATTGGTTGCACTCCTGCTTTACTCCATGTTTTTTTCCGGAATTCAGCACTTTGTGACAGTTGCTGGCATTGACTAGTTTCTTCCACAGGGCCACGGTCCAGCAGGCCCAATGCATGTGAGGAATCTAGAAACTAAGCTAATTGTGTCATTTGCCCAATTCCGGAGGATTTGTGCCCTGGCTTGATCAGGTCAAACACCTGGTCTACAGTAGCAGACCACTTTTGGAACCCACCAGCACTGGATTCAGGATATAGTTGATTTTGGTAAATATATTCATCCTTCGCAATGGGCTTTTGTGAGCCACTTGGAGTTTGGGTGAACCACACGGCCTTGCTTTGAAATCAGGGTGATCAGGCTGTCTTCAAAAGAGCCCTGAAAATTAGCTTCTTTTGCAAGGACCATGAAGACCATAGCGAGGAGGCACGCCCACTGTTGGGTAAATTGCTTGATGCCATGCAAGGGATCATACAGGGCTTATTGAACTACATAGCTTTGTAAATCTTCTCCGTGCTGAGCACCCTCTCTAGTCCTGTGTTAATAGGCAGGGGCGCATATTTATCTATGCGTTCCTATGTTTAATTAAAGGTCACTTGGTCCTCTTAGTTTCTTCCGAGCTCTGAATTTTCTAAGAGCCTTCTGGGTGTGGTAGCCTGAATAAACACAAAATGTGGTTTCCTTCTGTAATAATTGCATTCAGGTTTCTTTGACGGTTCCTGAACCTCTGCTGACCATATCCCAAAAAAACAGGTGCTGTGGTAAGTCTGAAGAAGAAATATTCTGGAAGATAACATGTTTCTGTGTGCCAGCTCACCCCCCTGATTGCCTCTCGCTGGATATTCATGGATGAGCACAGAGACCCGGGGCACTCCTGGCCTCCCGATACTGCTCGCTGTCCCCTCCTCGTGTTCCCAGTTTGGCCTCAGGTCTTCCACTGTCCAATCTTTGGGTGTCAGAATCTCTTTTACCACTTTCCACTCATGTGTCCCCATTCAAAACCCTCCATTATTCTCTACATCAACAATTTGAAGATCGTGTTCTTAAGTTGTACAAAGTTAACGACTGCCTTTCCCTGGTGAAGCTCCTTTGTGTGGATCTTGTTCTCTCCCCAAAAGCACTTCTTCTTTTCATCATTCAGGGTCCATTGTTCTTCTTTACTCTTCTCCCTCTTGAGATTTAAGTTGCCTTTGCCTGTTAGCAGTGTCTTTTGAGTCTGTGTGGTCTTTGAGCTCTTCAAGCAGCTCGTTTTGATTTGGTAATTTAGTAACCCTTCTCCTCGATTATTCCTTTCCTTCCTGTTAGAGGAATTGAAAATAAATGGAGCAGATGGTCATCCGTGGAAAGTCGCATTTCCTTTACGTTTTGTAGCACTTCAGTTCATTATGTGGCTTGAATTGCTAATGGCAAGCTCCCGACCCTCCCGCTGGGCGATCTCTGTGGTTATGGGGTTAGCCCCTTTTATGTACGTTATTGATCGTGGCTGCATGTATAGCCCACCCTTACACATAAACAACAATACAAAATGGGATATGAGTTTGAAAAGGCACCTGCGAGCTAACCTATGCGGTAAACAGGAGGGACATTACAGAAGCAAAAACTAAATTCTAGGGTAACAATTAGCCATGACAGAGTGTGGAAACATTGAAGTGCACTGTACTGCAGCATATACTGATAGTAGGATTATACATATTGGGCCTCATTGCGGGTTTGGCGGTAGCTATGCCACTATTGCCTCCAAAACCGGGTCCGGGTTCCCTGAATGGGGAATTACCTGGCCATTCCGAGTTTGGAGGGCCCGGTAAATCCTCCCTCAGGGAACCATAGGGCTCAATGGGAATGGGAGAGGGAGCTAACAAGGGGCCGATTATGACCGGCCCGTTGTTAGCTCCTTGGTCCCCTCGCGGGACCCGGTAACGACGCCTGGTTTTATATAAGTGCATTGTTCGATTGCGTGGCGTATACCAGATACTGAAGTGGTAAGAGTATGGATTTCACCCCTGCAGGGGCGGCCATGATCAGTAACAGTGTGCAAGCCCGAGCAAAGATAGATGGCTGTGGGCTGTTACCGGCAATGGCCTCCCCCACTGCAGGAGTGAAAGCCATTAACATCCTGGGGTTTAAACCGGGGTGCTCATGTTGTTTTCATCCCTCTGGAGATTTGCGCCACTTGCGCAGCCAATCTCCCAAGGGAAAATACATTTAAAAAAAGATGTCTGCATCGTAGGGAAAAGGGACTCAAAACTTTTTCCATTTCTATGGTGGCTGGGATACGGGACGTGCGCTGTGACCGGAGCACAAAGCTCCAGTCCCGGAGGGAAGTGGGGAGGTAGGGAGGAGGTGGGGAGGGGTTTGGGGGTATTTGGGGCAGATGATGAGGCAACAGGGAGAGTCTCCCTGTTGCCTCCCCACATTAAAAACAACAACAAAAAATGACGCCACCCGGGAATGTGTATTCTCACTTGATGTTCCAACCACCTGATTCTCTAAACTGTCTTCCCCGGGTGCGAATGGGACATATGCCAGAGACAGGGACTAGAAGGCATAACAATATTCTTTAACATTGACAGCCTAAGGCTATTATATACACATTTCCAAATTGCAAAGAGTGGCGCTGAAGGGAGAATGCAGGAGAGGTGGGTCGGGTGGTTAGCTTGGATAGGAAGGTGGAACGTTTTGGGGGGCTCCTTCTATCACTAGCAGGTGGAGTTTAGACTCGTTTTGAAAAGTTCCACAGAAGAAAGGACTTTGATGGCCCGGGGGCAAGCATTCCAGTGGATTGAAGCAAAGAAGGAAAAAGAGAAAAAGCAGGAAGAGGCACAAGGAGGAGGAGGAGGCTGATAGGTTGTGAAGATATGAGGAGCAGAGAGTTGCAGAGGGAGAGTACAGTTAGGTGCAGACATCGAGGTAGTGACGGGCAAGGTCATGGATGGATTTGTAGATGAGTAGCAGAAATGTAAAGAGAGAGTTATTTCGCCAGGTGAGGCTTCAGTAAGGTGACAGTAGATAAAAGTGGAGGAGGATATGGGTTGCTTTAAAAGGAAGTGTGTTGCAAAGTTGTGGACTTTTTGAAGGAAGAAAAGGAGTAGAGGCATTTACCAAGAATTAGGCTTGTGCAGTAGTCCAGATTTCTGAGCGCAAGCAGCGAGATACGCTTTTTTGTTGATTGGTGTGTAGCGTCGAGATACATATTTTGGTTGACTGGAGTGTAGGGTGTGGGTGGATTTTCTGATGTTGAGGATGTTACATTTGGATGCAGTGGCAGCAGCCGTTATGACCTGCAAGAGTTTCAAGGCACTGTCAATGAGAACTCCTAGGTTGTGAGCCATGGGTGAGGTGGTGAAGATGTCACACGGAAAGAGATGGGAGAGGAGGGAGTGGGTTTGGCTTTCGAAACAGGTGGAGAGAGGACTTCCGCCCTTCAGGAATTGAGCATGAGGCAGTGTAGGGCTATCTGGTGGTCGATGGCAGTTAGGCATTAGTTATGCATTCATAGATTGCAGGGGTGAAGGAGGGGAAGAAGAATATCTGAGTATCATCAGCAAATTGGGGAAAGCTAAAGCCAAAGGCCAAAGGAGGCAATCAGTTTGCTGAGGGATACAGTGAATTCAGTGAAGAGAAGTTGTCCAAGGACTGATCCTTGCTGGGGGTGTTGTCAGGTAGGAGATGATGTAGTTCCATGAGATGAAATAGGAGCGATCTCAGGGCGATCTCAGAGATAGGCGGACACCCAGTTGAGTACAATGTCCTTTAAACCAAGGGGGGATAGAGTTTGAGGGAGGGGTGATATACAGTGTGAAAGCTAGCTGTACATTCTAGATGGAGGGGAATGAAGGAGAGGTTGTGGAGTGTATGGATCAGAATCCAGATTGAAAAATGTCAACAAGTGATTGTATCTTAATATTATGGACTTTGCAGTTGAAGACAACGCTCTTCAGGATTTTGGAGTTGTAGGGAAGGAGCGAGAAAGGTCTGTAGGAAGGTGGGCTTTTGGGGTCAGCACTTGCTTTCTTTGTGAGAGGTATGCCAGTGACTGCTTTCACTAAAATAAGCCATTTCAGCTAACACGCCACACATGCCACAATGCTACCCAGTTGCCATCCCTGGAAGTTGACTCCGATTCAATGCATTGGGGGTATGACAATTAGCCCAAAAGCATGCTTTTTGCTCCAGAAATGTGTCTTTCTCTTATAGTGCAGTGCTATTTTATACTTAGCATAATCCACCCAAGACAGCAGCTCTCAAGGATGCAGTCAATCATACCTGTTTTTACCCTCATTAGGGGTCATCTGGCATACATGTAATTGGAGCATTTGAGATATGTTCAGCAAACACCATCAAAGGCTGTTTTGAAACACACTGGGAAGATAACAGTTGAGGGTGAGGTTGAATAAGGCGAAGAGGGGAGCGCAAGTGACAGGTGCAAGTACCTTAATGATTTGTGCTGCAAAGGGGTCAATTGGAGCGCAGGACGGGGGAAGTCGGCAGGTGCCATGAATACATTTAATATTTTATATTTATTTAGCAGCACAATATTTTTTAAAACATAACTTTATTTCAACCAGTATTTTTTGCTGAATAATAGAAAAAATATAAAACGTAACAATAACTCTATACACAAATCCAAATCAGTGCTTCACACTGGCCCCATAAATCATCACAAATTAGGGTGATGCTATACAGTGGTAGAGATGAATGATGATATTGCACAACCTCCCAGCAAGGCTGAATTAAATAAAAATGTAAGTGGATATTCAAGTTTTGCAGTGAACTCTAGTAGCATTAACGTAAAATGGTGCGAAACCTTCTTGGAGACAAGAGCAATCTGCCCTGTCAGGCAGAGATGTAACATATTGTTTTAAACAGTGTTTTATTAACATTTTGCATATCAACAAAACAGAACCCCAACAAAGGGGTAACATTCCCCCATCCCCCCCGACTTCTTCCATACATTATACAAGTGTTTGCATTGCACACAAAGCTGGCATTGTCACGGCTAGCGACACAGGTTTCATAACACCCATTCAATTACTAGCATTTGTAAGTCCGACAAAGGCCATACAAGATCCTCACTCGAGAGTAGACGCAGACTGTTGCATCCCCGAACAAGATGCGAGGGCTTCGCCAGATGTAGTGTACTGGAGAGACCCCCCGGCCGGCGCATAGAGTCGGGGTTTGCTCCGCAGTACTTTAAGACGAGATAGCTGTACCTTGAGATGGATGGGGCGCAGGTTTTCTTACTCCAGCACCAATCAATAAGGACAACTCAATGGTTTGGCAAAGGGGAGTCCATTTAATGACAAGTACAAAAAACGGGGAAACATGCAAATCAACAGTGATGTGATAGCCCATCTCACTTCAACTCCCAAGAACTTCATACAAACAGTAACATTTATACCCAAAACTCGTCATCATTGACGTGTAACACTCAAAGGTTAACATGCAATTCCATTGGTTAGGAAAAGGTAACTTTAATATAGGTGCTATAGCTGTATATGGTAACGGAGTGAGGGGATTGGATAAACACTATCAGGTGGGTGTCTAAGCCCATCCTTCTAACATTACTCTTGTAGACGTCACTAAAAGTACGACGTCCCATTTTTACTACTATCTATAGGACCCTAGATTATTTGGTCCATTGTGATTGGGTTGGCTTCAACCCCATGCATAAATCTCCAGTTTAATTAGCAGCACGCAGAATGGTCAACTAGGTGCAGGATGCCCCAAGATTCACCCGGCCTCCCTTCCATCAACCATTACTTCAGTGGCTATGTGTCAATTAGTTGGCTATGGTTGGCCTCGAAACTGTATGTTCTTGTTAGCAAAAGTTATGATGTCTCTGTCTGGGCGACAGCCAGGCGTAGGTGTGAAACTGTGCCTCTTCTCGCTCGGCTGGTCACGTGCTAGAACACTGTGAATCTGCCTTCTATTTGTGCATTTAATTCTTGTTCGGCTTGCCACCTGCCTGGGCCTCCTTATCTCGGCCTTCCTAAAATGGGCTGTTCTGTCTTAAGTTTCGATTCCGCGAAGCTACTGTTCACTCCTTCTCTTGGTCTGACCTTGGCTCTTCCTGGCTCACATTGCCTCTGCTGAGTTTCGATTCAGCCATCTCTTCTCATTTTAGCTGCAATACGAATCCTGTCCTGTTTGACTTCTAGTAACCTGAGTTAATTCTGCTTTTGTGTAAAGGGAACTCGCACTTATATAATGTGCTTCGTTGAGGTAGATATGTATAAGTGGTGCTTGCCACGGTCTGTCTTCTACTAAGCATAGCAAGCCGCACTGTTTTCTTAGCTTCTTGCGGTTACAAGCATATGTACAGGCGTTAGCTGGTTGAATATCTTCATCCTGCTTACGGCTTAACTTTCTTTATATGTCAACATCGTCTCTCCTTCTAAGTTCACGATATCCTTATTCATGGTGTTTCGTCTCTGTGTGTCATCTTTTGGTTGTTGTTTCTTTCATATGTGAGTTTGTCCGGGCCCTCATGACGTCACCATTAGTCTTCAATTAAAGCCTTTTACGTTTCTTCCGGGACAGTGTTTAAGCAATCTTCATTTCGTGTCATTTGCTGGTAGGGTTTTCTCAATGGATACCTTACTGTCCATGGTTGTCTGGTTATTGGTGCTTCAATAGGTATTATTCTTCTGATAGCCGCACTGCGGTTCTCTGCTGGTTTATCTGCTCATCATATGTCACATATTTCGGTGCAAATGTTCCTGGGACTTCAAAATGGGTGACTGGAGTGCTGGCCTCGCTCGGGACCTCCTCTACAGTAGCCACCTCCAGGGGTTCAGTTGTATGGTCAGTCTCCCTAGCCATATAAGACCTAAAGGATACCCAATAGTCCTTAGGTTGGCTATTAGGAGGGAGCGACAGCTTGTATTCTGTCTCCCTCCGCTCATAGCGACATAAGATTAAGCCAGTGTTGAAAAGTGGGTGCACCAGCCGCCCCCCAAGTACGCGCCGCCAAAGTTCTAGCCACAACCGAGGCCATGCTAACCAGACGTTTTTCACTGCGGGATTTCAGTTCAGCTAGGACCAGCAGCCAGGTCTCAGGGGCGAGTGGGATCGGATCATCAACCATACTCTCAATTGCAGCTGCAATCTCAGACCAGAAAGGGTGAATGCGGGGGCAGGACCACGCAACGTGATAGAAATCAGCTAGGGATTGCTTGCATCTCTTACAATTCAGAGACCTAAGCGGAAACAGTTTATGTAGGGCAAGAGGAGAATAATATGTCTGATGCATAAATTTGAAGTGGATCAAGCTGAAGCGATTGTTAATGGAAACAGTTTTAGTCTGGGCATGAATAGCATTCCACTGGGTATCTGAAAGTGAGCTTGCTACGTAGTCCTCCCATTTAACCTTATACTGGGATGAGGGTGTGGGCCCAAGAGACTGAGCCAGCCCATACAGGGTCGAGACCAGCTTTTTGGGGGACGTCATTGTAGTAACATAATCCAACAAGGGGGATACTTGGGGTGTGTTCAGAAAATCAGGCCACCTGGCTCTAATACTTCCCGAAGTCGAAAGTACAAAAGCAGGGTAGCAGCGGACCATGTGCCCCTGCCCTTAAGGACTTCCCATGATATAAAGGTGCCACCCGGAGCCAGATCACCTATAGTGTGGATCTGCAAGTTAGTGAAGTGCTGGATAAAAATAAGCTTGTGCGTGAGGGGGATGCCACGGATGTTGTATATGGCCATGGAAGGGCAGTACCACGCACCCTGCCCGGCCCACGTCGCCAAGCAGTACCAGGCCCTAAGGGTTATCTCTAGGGGTTGCACCTCTGCCCTCATGTGATGCTCGCAGTTAGCCCATAGTAGACCTCTGAGGTCGTCGGGCCGGGTAATGGCCTTCTCAAGACGTGAATGAGGGAGATTGGTCGTTGGGTGACATATTGAATCTGGGTCACTAGGTAGTACAAAAAGAGATCTGGTACATCCAACCCACCCCGTGAATACAGGCAGCACGTTGTGCGTATAGAGATACAGGGTTATTTCCCAGCCCAAATCAATGTAATCATCATCGCCTTCACGCGATTCCAAAAGGCCAAGTGGGGCCACACCGGGACATTTTTGAAAATATATAATAATTTTGGTAGGATAATCATCTTGGATAAAGAAATGTGGGCAGATTGTGAAATAGGGAGGGACACCCATGTGTCTACTCTATGTTCCAGGTATTGTAGGATCGCTACATAGTTCTCCTTGTACAGCTTGGACAGGGAAGTGGACACCTGTACTCCCAGGTAGCGTATACCCTGCGGGCACCAGGCAAATGTGTCATCGATGTCTTGTTGCATTACCCCCTCGGTGAGCGGGAGCACCTCCGATTTGGACCAATTTATGCAAAGGCCAGAGAGAAGGCCAAATTGGGTGATCTCTTCCACCACTGGATTAAGGTTGATCTGCAGGTGTTTTACATATACCAACATATCGTCGGCGTAGAGAGAGACGATGGATGCATGTGAACAGATAGTTACCGCGCGGTGGGAATGGAATTCGCGCAAGGCGCAGGCCACCGGCTCAATGTCAAGGGCAAAGAGAAGCGGGGAAAAGGGACACCCCTGCCTAGTGCCGCGAGTGAGGAAGATAGGTGCAGATTGGATACCATTAGTGTAAAGCAGGACATGCGGGGCAGTGTAGAGGAGCCGGACCCAATATAGAAACAAGGTGCCCGACCTGAACGCCGGAGAACTTCAAACAAAAAAGGCCACTCGACAGAGTCGAATGCCTTCTCCGCATCCAACGTTGCGACAGCTATGGGGACCTCCGGGTTCACGTTGTGCATCAGGGTGAACAGCCTCCGCAAATTGTTTTGAGTGGAGCAGCCTGGTATGAATCCTGCCTGGTCCGGGAGGACCAAGGCGGGCATATGAGGAAGAAGCCGGTTGGTGAGAAGCTTCACCAAAATCTTGTTGTCCGTGTTTATCAATGAAAAGGGCAGATAGGACGGACATTTCTTAGGATCTTTATTAGGCTTAAGCAGTACTGTTACCAAAGCTGTCCTGGTGGATTCCGGGAGGACCCCCGAGGAGGCCGCCTCCTCAAACATACTGCATAGATGAGGAGTAAGTAGAGACGGAAAGGCCTTGTATAGCTCAGCCGTGATCCCATCCGTTCCCGGGGCCTTACCATTCGGAAGAGAGTTGATTAATTTAAGGATTTCCGCCTCTTTGGGTGGATCATTAAGAAGCAAACCGACCTCCGGGTCCAACCAACCCAGGGCGATCTTGTCAATATATTGGGCAATATCATTGTGAGCCGCTGTGCTCTGAGTCAAATAAAGCTTCTCATAGTACTGGCGAAATGCTTTGTTTATACCCTCAGAATCCTTGGTGAGACCCCCCTCAGTCTCAGCAGTCTCTATCTCAATTATAGAGTCCAGGTGACGGTTCTGTCTGATGGCCCACGCAAGGGTTCTACTCGGACGATCCTCCTCCCCATATCTAGCATCCGCAATAGGGTCACCCGTAAATCTCTCCTCGCTATCCAACAGCAAGCGAAAGGCACATTTCAGGGCCTCCAAGGCAGCCTGGGGTTCGGGGGAGTCCCTCCGGGCCTGGCGGAGCTCCAAGTTTTTTATGTCTTTCTCTTTGGATGCGATGGCTCTACGTATACTTTTCAGAACACCTCCCTTCTGTGACATGCACCAGCCCCGAATATACACCTTGACCGTCTCCCAGATGGTCTCAGGACTTCAGACGGAGTCCTGATTTAGTTGAAAGAATTCCAATATGGCCAGACGCATATCTTCATGGAAATCTAAATCCTCAAGCGCCCAAGCTCGAAATCTCCACCTAAGTTGCTTGGAGCGGGAGGAAGGACCTGTGAATTGTACTAGGACCGGGGAGTGGTCCGACAGAGTGCGCGGAAGAATCACCGCCCTACTGGACACGCGCGCTAAGTCAGGGGACATGTGAACATAGTCAATCCTGGAAGAGCTGCCGTGCACCCCGTAGTAAAAGGAAAACTCCTGACTGTCAGGATGATGAAGCCGCCATATATCGACCATCGAGCAGTCTAGTGCAATGGACTGCCATTTTTGGGCCGCACGAGTAAGGGATGTCTGGGCTGATGAGGATCTGTCCAGTGAAAGAGCTAAATTAAAGTCTCCCGCCAAAACCACCTCATATTCATGAAAAGACTGCAGGTGGTGAGAGCATGACTGGAAGAACTCTGGGGAATAATAGTTAGGAACATAAAGATTTACGAATAAGACGGACCAGCCCGCTATTTCCCCAGCCACCAGGATAAATCGACCCTCGACATCAGTCACCTGCCTGTGCAGTTTAAATTCCGAAGAATGATGAATATATATAGCGACCCCGCAGGAGTGGGTAGTGTAAGAGGACCCAACCAGTCAGAGCAGGGAGTTTGTGGTCCCACCCTAGATGAGTTTCTTGTATGCAGAGGACGTTAACATGGTGATTCCTCACATAGTTAGAAATAAGGCGTGTTTTCTTCCCATTGGTGAAACCCTGAATGTTCCATGTAAATAGAATTATAGTCCTATCCGTAGAGGTTGACGATCCCTGGAGGGGCATCACGTCCTGCGAGAACTATATTCAGTACCCAAGCAATAATCCACCAGTATATTGCTAGGTGTGTGACATTCGAGATATCGTGCAAGCATAAGGTATACAAAGGGCATCATGGCCCCGGAAGAAGGATTAACAACAGACTAATAACTACCAGTAGCAAGGTACTATAGCAACCCCAACCCGCTCCCCACCCACGCCAAAAACTCCAACCTACCGGCTGATACATCCCACCCCCCACCCACTCAACTTCAACCGTGAAACTTTAACTCGTTTAGTTGCCGCTGGGCATGGGGGGGTGCCGGCGGCTGTCGTGCCTCCCAGTGGTAAGAGGCTCAATTACCACATTTAACACATAACTTCCTCTTTCTTTCCCTTCCCCTTTCTTTTTTTAATTGTTTTTTTTTCCTTTTTTCCCCCCTTTTTCTTTTTTTTCTTTTTTCTTTCTCTCTTCCTTTTTTCCCCCCTTCCTCCTTCTTTATTTCTTTCTATTTTCCTTTTTTAAGATTCCAGCCAACGATGAACAGAGCCCAAGGATAAGACATTAGGGTACCGGGCCTGAGCCACAAACCTAAAGGGGACCCTGGACCCCAGGGCATGCTAAGGGGGATGGCGGGGGAAGCCCCGGGTCAGGGACCTCGGTGGCAAATCTCTCTGCAGATTCAGGAGACGTGAAAAACAAGGTTTTCCCCGCATGCACCACCCTGAGTTTAGCGGGATACATCATCGAGTAGCGAACATCTTTTTTCTTCAGGATATTTTTCGTGTTTGAAAAGGTTTCCTTAGATCCTGAACCTGCTGGCTAAAGTCCGGGAACAGTCTTATTGTTGCCGATCCCCAACGTAGGGGGCCTTTATCCCTTGCAGTACAGAGCAGGATGTCATGGTCCTGGTAGTTAAATATGCGAGCGATTATGGCTTTCTCGGGGTCCCCAGGTAGAGGTCTAATCGCGAGTGAGCAATGGGCACGCTCGACCGTGACCATGTCCGTGACATGAGGATTGTCCAGGACCTCCCTGAGGAGTTTTTCAACAAAGAATTCCATATTGTTAATGGGAGTAGATTCAGCCACCCCGGTAATCCTAATATTGTTTCTTCTCGACCTCCCTTTCGAGGTCATCGTTCTTGGTGACCACCTATTTCACCGTCTGCTGTAGGGACACCACCTCCTGTTGAAGTTCTGCAATTTTGTTCTCCCCTTCCCCAATGCTTAGGACATTCTGCCACACAGTTTTCCAATCTGGACCATGGACATGTCCACTTTGCACGTTAATGCATCAATTTTGGCACCAAGATTATCTGTGCTATTTTTCAACGCTAGCAAGGTATAGTTGAGGGCAGAAATTTCTAATTGGGAGTGGCCGGATTCTTCCCCCTGCTGTGGTGGATCAGGTCTGGCATATTGCTGCATTTTTTCCTACTTTTTCTGGTTACCCATCGCCAGTGACCCTCCCTGGAAGGGTCAGTTGTGGAATCCGCTTGCTCGTGGGCTGTCCAGAGAAGGGAAGAATCAGTCGTATAGTTCTCAAAGTGGAGCAAGGAAATAGGCTAAGCTGATGGATTCAGGTACCACAGCAGGGAGATGGTGCTGGGAGGCGGAGGGCAAAAGTACTTGACAAAGAGCCGAGCCCGGGGTATGCTGCCTGCAGTGGGTGGACTGCCGGATCGTAGTAAAAAAAAAAAAAAACCCAGCCAGAGGAGGGGGGCGTAACACCCAGGAGAAACACGGAGGGCGTGGAGCAAAGAGTAGAAATGTATGAGTCTGTACACCCAGGACCGGGCTCCAAGTGGCGACCCAAAGGTAACGTGAGCCGGGGCCTCTGGAATGATTTAACTCCGTCCCCGCTCACCTGAGAACGGTCCGTTGTTGGTGCCCCAGGCGCAAATGACCAGCCAAGCCCTCTCCAACGTCCGAGGAACTGTCCTTCCCCGAGGGCCGTCACAGGAGAGCCACCTTCTCAGCCACCCAGGATTCCCTGCCGACAGCCCGGAGTCAAGTAGAAGCCGGGAGCGTAGAGTGCGAGCCCGCGCCCAGCACCGAGGGAGGCGCGTCCGCCACCAGCAGATGAACCACAGCAGAGGTGTCCCCGACAACACAAACAGACGGAGCTCCGATGAGGCTCGCAGATGGCCCGAGCGAGCACCGCCACCACCCTCAGCCGGCAGGTTATGGTGAGGGGAGCATCCCCACGCCCCCGGGCCAGTGGAGTGCAGTGTGCAGGATCCGGTGGGGGCCAATGTAAGGGACAGCCCCACCACTGACGGTGAGTGTCGCCAGTGTAATGGGCCCTGGGATGGAGGAAGGCTCCCGAGCCAGCAGACGAACCATGCGGGAGCGGGGGATGGGCACCCCACCGTACCAAGGCCAGTGCCGTACCCCCGATTCACAGGCTCCGGGGGGGTTCCGAAGGCCCAAACAGGAGACACTTGCCTCTGACATGTAATAACCTGTATCTTTAGGGCTGAATCACCGCTGGAACAGAGGGAAAGTTGCCATATAAAGGAGCCCCAGCTGGAGCACTTTCAGGCAGTGGCCTTTCCACGAGCCCCGCAACAGCACCCCCAGGGCAGAGATGTAATATTAAGGATTCGCCCAATTGGCTTTAGCACAGATACCCTAGGTGGTGTTTGCACTTAAAATGGAGTCAGCTTTCCACTGATGCTGACACAAGAATAACGACACCCAGCCCCACTGACACCACATGTAAGCTGTGCTACAAAGCAGGCACAACCCGGAAAAATAAATGGCTAACTGAACCAGTATGGGCAAATCTATCCCCTAATTACCACAATCACTTTGGTCCCCATTCGTGGAACTATTTGCACGGTTCAAAGTGATTTGCACTGCTGAAAAGTGATTTTGCACTGCCAACACAAACCCTGATTCATGGAAATGTGCACAGTGTTTTGTTGCAGCTTTTTTGAAACCCTGATCCCAGGTGAGTGGATCGACCACTGCGACCCCTATTGAGGCCTTAGTTTTGTAAATTATGACCCCTTCGCCGCCTGTGCAGCACCTCCAGACCCCTCTCTGCAGCATCCACATCCCAGTAGCTTGCTCCCACCTCCCTGGCCCTCACCCACACCTGATTGGCTCTCCCTCCCCCTCGTCCACAACCTAGTGTGCCGCTCTGCCCTGAGGCCCCTCTTTTGAAACCCTGACCCCAGGTGAGTGGATTGACCACTACAGCGATTTTAGGCCCTGCACCCTCCAGTCCCTGATTCCCCTCCCCATCCCTCGCTCTGTCCCCGCTTCCTTGTTCCCCACCTCCCGCCTCCCATTCCGCCCACCGTGCCCTGATTGGCCCTGAGGACCATGTTAGTCAAGCCATTACTGCCCATTCCAGGGCAGCCCTCTGCCCGGCAGCCCCATCGGTTAAGGACCCTGAGGCAAAGGGCAACTCCTGCAGAGGCGGCTCCAGAGAGTATGTGCAGGTATCCGCAGGAGAAGCAAGAAGCCAGTAGCCTGACGCCAACCAACACCAACCAAAAAGTAAGTGTGGCAAAGGTTGGGACTGAAGCAATTACTTCACGCCAGACAACCCTACCACTCATACCTACAAGCCCTACTGTTGTAATTCTTGCATTTAGACTGTACTCCCGAAAACATTGAGCATGCCTACATTGTTCCACTGTATTCAATCTCAGATTTAGATAGTCTACACAAATATCATTGAATGTACCCTAAGCGTAACTGTGGTATAGCTGAATTTTAGAAAGTGTGCCTAATATCTTCACTGTGCAAAGTTTGAACTTAGAAAGTGTGCCTAATAGCGTAACTGTGGTATAACTGAATTTAGAAAGTATGATTTATAGCGTCAGTGTGTTAAAGTTGAACTTAGAAGGTATTCCCAACATCATTGAGTGTGCCCCAATAGCGTCACAGTGTTAAAGCTGAATTTAGAAGGCATTTCCATCATCATTGAGTGTGCCCAATAGCGTCAATGTGTTAAAGTTAGAACTTAGAAAATGTGCCCAATAGCATCACTGTGTTAAAGCTGAATTTAGAAGGTATCCCCAACATCATTTGATTGTGCCCTAATAGCGTTAGTGTGTTAAAGTTCGACCTTAGAATATATTCCCAACATCACTCAGTATGCCCTAATAGCGTCATTGTGTTAAAGTTGAAATTGGAAGGTATTCCCAACATCATTGAGTGTGCCTAATAGCGTCACTGTGTTAAAGTTGAATTTAGAAAGTCTGACTAATAGCGTCACAGTGGTAAAGTTGAATCTAGAAAGTGTCAGTAATATTGTCATCTATGGTGCGGATAGTGACAACACCCATTCTCCATGTGGATGGAAAGGATGGAGTGGATGGAAAGGACGGAGTGGATGGAGTGGATGGAAAGGATGGATTGGATGGAAAGGATGAAGTAGATGGAAAAGGAGGAGTGGGTGGAGTGGATGGAAAGGATAGAGTGGATGGAACAGATGGAAAAGGTGGATAGAGTGGATGGAATGGATATACCTATGTATATTTCTGTATCTCCTGTATATGCTATGTATCTGTATCCCCATGCCATCTGTATCACATGTTTACCCTATTCATCCTGTCGCTTTATATATGTAAGCCGTTATGTACGCCCCCCGGCTCTCATGCTTGGTCACAGCCGCGTTACTAAAAACCACCATATCACACTACTACGCTTACTCTCTATTATACACCATCATTCAACTAGAACACAGCTATGCTATGACACATTCAGCCTAGCTGTTCTCATACTAACATGACCCCACAAATACCTCATCATCCTAATAAAACACAGCTAGCTGAGCACATACCGGGTAGCTTAGGCGTCTCCTCAGGCCTAACGCAGCCAGAACTGAGTTTGGGTGTCCACCCTCCAGACTGAACACATCCAAATGATTTCCTCAGCACGACACCTACCGCTCAGAAGCAGCTATCATGCAACAACCACACCAGCTGCACACATATCCTATGCGCCCACGCACCATACGACACTCCCTCTCTCTACTGACTTGAACTACAGTTCCTGAGGGCGTTCAACCTACCAGCACTTTGAGGTCATACCAATGATACATAAGGCGCTATATAAATGCCAAGTAACATAACATAAAATAACAGCAGGGCAAAGTCAATACAAAGTCATTTTTGCATTACAAAATGACTTTGCACTGCAAAAATACACTTGGCACAGTTCCATGAATCAGGGTTTGTGTCAGCAGTGCAAAGTCACATTTCATCAGTGCAAAGTCACTTTGAAACGTGCAAAGAATTCCATGAATCGGGCCCATTGCCTATTCTAAAATGCTGCTGTACTGTCATATGTGAATCAGACAAAGTCAAGGAAATCCATTGATCATCAGTGCCTAAAACTCACCTTGGGTTATATTCACCCTATTACTAGAGCATTCTCCCTCTTGAAGGGCCATCCCAGGTGTAAATGAGTCAAGCAAATTCCAGATCAAGGAAATCAAATACCTGTAGTTGTGGGGCTCCCTCCTCATATCGAAGGAGAGGGGGCCTCAGGAGGAATATAAAACTGCTGTAGAGACCTTTACCAGAGCACCTGATCCGCCAGCTTTCACCACTCCAACTGCAATGAACCAACAATCCTGTAAAACCAAGAGTTAACATACTCTCTTCCTATTGGTTCTAGCGGCCGCCAATACACTAACCCCCCCTCCACACCACAGCATAATTCCAAATTTAGCAACACTGCCCCCTACAGGAAACAATGGTCCACAACTGGCACAGCTGATCAATGAAACTGATCAATGCGAATGAGGTTACTGCAGTTCAGGATTAAGGAAGAGGACAATCCTCTGAGTACCAGGCTTTAGCCCCCGAAGGTAAACCTGGAGGAAGGACAGATACATGTGTTAATTCACATGACTGCTTGCCTCAAGGTCAGAGGCATTGGAGTACGGATTTTGAATGGAATCCTGGTGTCATATCCAGTGATGGCTTTCTCAGCTGGCTATTTGTAATGTGATGCCTGGGACTGGGCCCCTTTGGCTGCAGCGCTGTGTCTACTTGAACTACTATGCGACATTCCATTGTTACACTTTTCAGATGAGGTGGCAAACCTGCAATCTCCCTTGCATCTATATCAGTGGGGAAATCATCAGTGTGTGGTGAGCACCAGCGATACAGTGCTTTGCTGGGACACACACTCATCTCTCCAGGAGCTCATGGCACACGCAGGCAGTTTCTCAGGTCCCCAACTGTGATCACACGGTCTTAGCCTCACCCCTCTTAGCAGAAGCTGTGGCATCATCACTGGCTCCAAGGTGGACTACAGCAATGGACACATGTGCATCCCTTGTGCATGCGCTCTGGGACCAAGGAACCCTGTGCCCTTTGGAAGCTGACCTCCAAGACACCGTCGTGCCAGATCAACCCTGACAAGAGGATTGTTTTCTGTCTGATACAAACTGATTAAAACATTCTAAAAGAACTATAAAAGAACTCTACTAAGTAAAGGGCTGAGTGCCTATTGACAACAGACTCTCAGAGAGGTTCTCTAGATAACTGTAAGCAAATGTTTGAAGTTCTAAACTCTCCTATTCTGACTTGAGCAAAGCGCTCTGGGAGGAACAAGGATAGCAATGTTAAGATCATTCTCTTACCACCCATGGACTGATGTAGTCTCTGGCGGAGTAGGTGGTGGTCCCCCATGTTAAAGGTGGGTGGTTGGTAGATTGGGTCAATTTGTAAACACAACTGTCTGTGCCTTGGTAGCCTAGGTGGGTAAAGCATGTCAGTACCCTCTGCCTATTCCAGCAGCTTTACTCCCCTTGCTCCATTACCCCACCCATCCTCTTGTCCATCAGTCCTCTCTTTTGCTTTGGAGTAATCAGGGTGCACCTTAGGGTGTGACGTGCATGTCAAGTGGCAGTGATCTCCTGCTTTGGCAGGCCCCAATATCACGTCTGCAGGAGCCCCAGCCGGCACAAACGGTTCCATGTGTTAATATCCCCGCAAAAATATTGGCATACAAAAATATCGCCATATTTTTGCGGCAATATTAAGGCATGGAACCTGCGGGGGACACCCCCGCAGCCCCTGCATTATTTTTAAAGGAGTGCAGGACACCCCCGCAATCCCTGCTCCCAAAAAAAAACAAAATGACCCCCCCAAAAAATATCGCCTATGGCCGTTCCAAAAGACCTTATGTACAGCAATATTTTTGGTGGGGATAATATGTACTGATACCGCACAAACACCAGCGAGTTTTCAGTCCCCCCCAGCTCCTTTCAGATGGGGCTTTGCCTCACCCCACTGGCTCTCGCTCCATCAGTATGATGTCCAGAGTGGCCCCCAGTAATGGGCTCAGGCGCACTACTTGTCTATGCACTCTACTGCACACATGAGAGCTATGCCTTGTGGGAGAGCTGCAGGGGTGCCCCATCGATCCCAAGACGTGGATCGCTGTATCAGATACACCTGAGGAACATTTTCATGAATGAACTAAACAGCAATCTCTGACAAGAGAGGGCCACCTGCCACTTAGCAGCAGAATCTCAGAGAGAATCACTTAATAACTGTAAAACACGTGCTCCAAATCCTAAACTCTCCTCTTCTAAGTTGAGTAGAGTGCTCTTGGCAGAGCCAGGATAGCCATTGTAAGTTCATTCTCTCAACAGCCATTGAGTGATGTAGTCTCTGGTGGAGTACGTAGTGGCCCACCATGTCGTAGGCGGCAGACAGGTCGAGTAGTATCTGAACGGAAGGTGAAATGAAGGACACAGAGCTTGGTATCTGTGTTCACTTTTAAGAAGAAGTGCTGACAGTGCTCCTTCTGGGTCTGAAGGCTGATTGCTGGTATGATTTTTGTAACAAAAGGGACAGCCTAAGGTCGGGCAGGATGGAGAGGCTGAACTGATACTTTGTACGAGGGGGTGGTCCTGTCCTCAAATGTTTGCAAACTGCAATGATTCGTTGCAGTAATTATTCAAAAACCTCCACATTTTAGTAGTAATACATCTTGACAAGTATGCGTTGCTGGAAAAGAGGTAACAATCCAACTACTGGAGAAAAACTACTGTTGCCTTTATTTTAATTCGGCCACACATGTAGGTATTAAAAATGGAAAGTAAATAGACAAATAAACACATTACCAAGTGAACAAACAATCAAACACTTTGTGTTAAGTCAATAACAGATTATTCAAATGTTCTGTACATATAAATTTCAGAAGGTGCATGTGCAATTGTAACAGACGGACACTGAATGGCGCACTTTAGGATGTGTAAAAAGCCGAATTCTAAAGTGCCCTGTAGAGATACATTGAAAATTCAAAGGCACACATTAAGAGTTTATAACACACATGTACAATTGTGTGGTATGTTTTCTCCTGTACCCAGTTTGGCTAAGTATTGCTTCATATTAGTCAAAAAACAATGTCCTAGACAGTTAAATAATGTCGTGGGAGAGTCAAAGCAAGTTGCTTTCTGACCAAAGAACCTTTAAAATAGGGTCTGCTGTAGGCTGGTTTGGAAGGGATAACCAAAAAACTGGTCGACGTCAACATAAAGGTAGTGGTGAAAATTGGGGTCATAGTTCATAGTGGTTTCAACAGGAACATCATGACCTTTGATTGATTGTTTGTTCACTTGGTAATGTGTTTATTTGTCTATTTACTTTCCATTTTTAATACCTACATGTGTGGCCGAATTAAAATAAAGGCAACAGTAGTTTTTCTCCAATAGTTGGAGTGGTACCTCTTTTCCAGAAACGCATACTTGTCAAGATGTAGTACTACTAAAATGTGGAGGTTTTTGAATAATTACTGTAACAAATCATTGCAGTTTGCAAACATTTGAGGACAGGACCACCCCCTCGTACAAAGTGATTGGTGGTATGAAGCAAGTATTTTTCTTTGGTGTAATTCTTCATTACCGTGGCTGCAAATTTTCAGGAGGATCTTCTAAACAACTGTTTGCTCCATTCTGCCGTGCATGTTTTATTGTTCTTACTATACTTTACTTGAATTTCTGTCAGTTACTTGCATCTGTTAAACCTCAACTTTGCTAATGTGTTATACTTGCACTCAATTGATCATATGCAATTCTAGCGATTAGATTTTCTTGTGTGCACATCAGCTTTTTCCTTTCTGATGGTTTTTAGTCCTAGGGAGCCCTCTGCTCCTCACTGTGTCCTCGCTGGGCTGCTGCCAATTGCCCGCCCTCCCCTGTTAGCTCCCTGCTCCCTTTTCTCTGCTTCCTTCACTGTCTTCTTTCCCCTATGATTGTAAAGCGCTCCGCTGTTTAATGAAGCTCGGGCTGCACTCAATAAATACCATAATAATAAGAATAATAATAATAGTGTGCACTGTGCGTTTTACTGTTGTGATGAGATTTGTCGCACTTTGCGCATTTTGTACTTTCTACTCTTGAAATGAGTGGCGTCTCATTCTGATTCCACGCACTTTACTTTATTCAGTTAGCATAGGTGTCACCTTTACGTGTGGTCGGTGTGCGTTTCAGTGTTTGTGTGATACACGGAACTGGGTTCTTTTACTGTTTCCGCGATAAAGGTTTTCACGTCCCGAACGAAAATGGGGCTCGTGTGGGTGGTCCCCTACTATAAGAGGACCCACAGGACTGCACATTGGCCATGTAGGTAAGGGGAGTTGGGGGATGGTGGGGGAGTGAGGCAATAGCTGCGGAACGCAGACCTGCGAAAAAGGTAGTCTGATCCGCGCTCTACATGAGGGTGTGCTGAGGAGTTCAGGGGCATGGGAACTGAACACACAACTACTTCCTCTTATCTTTTCCTTCAGAGGCGTGGGTCGTGTGTTAGTGTATGTGCATCATGTATGTCATTTTTCCGACTACTATTCATAATTTCCCAATGGTTAGAAGCTCTCGGACTCTCTGAGGGTGTAACCACACTCCTCCGACATAGGCACGTTCCTTCACAATGAAGCCACATGGAAAATTGGTCACATAAAAGCACACCCTTCTGATGCAGTGCTATGACTTGGGGACGGTTCCTACCCCATGGCCACATATCTGCTCCAACCAGTGTACACACCAGAGGAAATATATCATCCCAGATCCTCTGAGTGTCACCCGTGGCCTGAATGGCACAGGATGTTATTCACCTCAGCCTTTTCAATCCATGCTTCCTTCCGTGGCACTTCAAGATGACGTGTAATCGCTTTCTGTGGAACATTTTACCACTAGTGGACTGGATGGCCCGGATGCAGTGGCGTAGCCAGCGACCTGCTTGTTGGTGCTGACATTTCCCCACATTGAGGAAGATGCAGCATAAGGCAGCAGCACTCTGCAATGACACTCAGACTGAGGCACCAATGGGAAACTGGTGCCAGGGCCGGTCTTACACCAGATTGCACCCCAGGTGAGATGCATCATTGACGCACTCTCCCCAAAATGATAATAACAAACATTGTATGTTACAAATGTTGTAAATAGAGCACTGGATAAAGAGCTCGTGCTACACAAGCAACATATTTCAACATGATGGTTGGGGGATACCTCGTTAGAGAGAATACAGTCTGAAGCACTTGTGGGGTGCATTATGCATACATTACAATGGGGATAAAGATAAGGTAATAGCCGCTGATTATCACAAGACAGCCAGCCGCCAGGGAGTTTAAAGACAAAATGCCCACTGAAGAGCTCTAAACCAGACTTTGTGAGCAAATGGCGCATGTGGAGGAACCAGTGTTAGAAGGCAATGAGGCGATAACACTTCTGTATATCCTGTGGGAAGAGAGGACGTAGCTTGTAATGCAAGCGCTGCAAAGTGCACATTTAAAGCCCCAGAACGAAAATAGAGGAATGAATATATTGCAAGACTGATGTGTTAGAGACAATTGATATACCCAATAGACCCTTTTATCTTGTGTTATTAATTATAATGATACATAAATAGTCCATTTATGTATAGCGCTTCATTCCCGATCACTGCCTGCCAAGCACTGGAATACCAGGCGATAGTTAGCATTTTGCTAGTAATCAATGTATTGACCCCTGAAGTATGAAGCGTTGAGTAGGCCATATGCGATTCAAAGGTGTGACTGCAGGTTGAACATGGATGACTGTTATGCTGTTAATGAAGCCTGTGATGTGTTTGTTATTTTCTTTTCACTCTCGTCGACTCCCTAATTTGGTATGTATTGCGGATCTTATATTAACTGTAATAGATATTCAATGTATTTATGATATTCATTATTTTATGATAAATGACGATATGGAAATTGTTCCAATTTATTTTCAAATGTCAAACAAACAGCCTTGAAAAAGACAGAAAGTCGAAACCCGTGTTGGCTGTTATACTTTGGCTGTTATTATACTTTTTGGCTGCATCCACATCAGATTGAAAGAATAACTAAATATAAAAATAATTCAAAAATGTCTACAAATTTCAAATTGTTCACTTTTTGCATCTATTGAATCAATGATATTGCATTAGAGAGATTGTATTGGGAGTTCTTATTTTGCGGCTAAGCGCGAAGTGCTAGTAATACAAACATCCTGAGAGCTGAGAGCTTGCTTGTGAGTAGGGCCTTGCACAGGTATGACACAAGCTGATGCTTTCTGATTAGTTGGCATTTACTCTTATTAGGTGGCTAATAATGTCAGGGTTCACTGACTTGCTCTTGGAATGTGATTGCATTCTGCTCGACTCCTTTGGATGGCAGCCAAGTGGACATGCTTCAGAGGGCAGTAGTAGTTATTAACAAAGAGCTATAGTGACCCGATACTCAAACTATTGTGGATAGACACACAAAACACCATCTGTGCAGTCTCCAATTAAGGTATGAACCATACATAAACAAGTACTGGTAAAACCGGTAGTTTAGGCTTTTCTATAGTTAAAAGCTTTTCTGTTCTGCGGCTACCAAGAAGTGTCATTATATGCCTAGATATGTATGCCATTTACCATATTTTTGCATCATATGGCAGACACTCAGATCTTTTGTTGGCTATTGCCAGCATATGCCCAGGCACTATTTGATAGGTACTGCCATGGTATGCTCAAGTTCTCTGATTATATGGCATGTATTACCATCATATATGAGATATTGCCGTCATGAACGTATTACTCTGCCCTCTAGGGGATGCCATCATGCGCTTGCTCCGGTACTACTGCCCTGGCATTACTAGCAAAAATATGAAAATGACATGTTAATGTCCCAAGATTGACATGTATGTTACATACATATTCTAGGTATTGTCATCATAGACGTAGGCATTTGTTGTGTCTATTGCCAGCTATTGCCAACATATGGCCAGAGTTTGTCATGTATTGCCAAGGTGTGCACACCATTAGCTAAGCATTGTCACCAAACACCCAGGTACTCAAGCTGTGCTGTTGCAAATTTTCTGGAATGCTTCCTCTGATTCCACAATTGGCAGCATAGCCCCAAGAGCATATGCCTTTCATTGTTCAATCAAACCCACTCCTGCTGCACTGAGCCTGCAGGCCCGGCTTCAGTAGCAAGGCCTAGTGCTGATGGATGTCCAGCAATGCACACAGTGACTCCCTGAAAGGGCCTGGAAGTGGGCAGAGTTTCCTCCAGGCCCGAGCTCCAGGAGTCACTTCCTAGAGAGCACGATGGGAAGCCAGCCCAGGGAGCAGCCCCGGGAATGGCCCTCACCTCAGCATAGGCTGAGTAGTGTGGATTCCCTTTGCTTCTCTTACCAGATCCCTACCTAAGTAATAAATTACAGACAACTTATGTGTATGGAAAAGTTGTAGGCCGTAGGCATTTTATTTTCTTACAGAAAATACAACACAACAAAATAATTACACTACCATATGCTTTTGGGCACATTGTGTCCAATTCCGAAATTGCCCAAGGCTCCTCCTGAGTCCTTGTTATCCCTGAGCCTTCGTTCCTGGGCACATGCCGCCTACGACGTGTCTTGGACCGTGTACCGAAAGAGTACTCGGTGTTCCTTCTTCTGCCTGCTCCTTCTTTTCTTGGACCGTGTACTGAAAGAGTACTCAGCTTTCTTACTTCTGCCCGCTCCTTCTTTTTTGGACCGTGTACCGAGAGAGTACTCGGCGTACTGGCTCCTGTCTGCACCCCTTCTTCTTCCGTTATTCTTGTAGGGTGGGTTGGGCGGCAAACGTTTTTCCTTCCCCTTCTCCAGGTACTAAGAGCCTACCCGAGAGAGGTGAGCTCTTACCTGGTTTGTGCCGCCTCTCCTTTTCCAGGCTTACTTATACCCCCCCGGCCTTTTGTTCCTTCCTGGGGGTGGCCGGGTTACCCCCTGACCCCTTGCTGTTACATTTTGCACCTTCCCAGGTGCTGTTTTCCTGCCCTTCCTGGGCTTTTGTTTCTTGTGGCGCCATTCGGACGCCCCTCCCTACGCTTTCGCGCCATTTTCCCCCACCCCGCGCCTAAACTCCCAGACCCTCTATCGTCCCGCATTTCATGCGGCCCGGGGCCTGGGTCATAGGCTGACTAGTGTGGGTTCCCTTTGCTTCTCTTACCAGATCCCTACCTAAGTAATAAATTACAGACAACTCATGTGTATGGAAAAGTTGTAGGCCGTAGGCATTTTATTTTCTTACAGAAAATACAACACAACAAAATAATTACACTGCCATAATCTTTTGGGCACATTGTGTCCAGTTCCGAAGTTGCCCAAGGCTCCTCCTGAGTCCTTGTTATCCCTGAGCCTTCATTCCTGGGCACATGCCGCCACACCTGACTGGGTGTTCCTTACACCCGCTCAGGTCCCCCCCCAAAAGCACCCTACCTACAACCCCGTTCCTGGAGTGCCCTAAAAATGTTGTTGGAAAAAAACCCCATCCCTTCCTTTGATAGGTGCACCCCATCCTGGTGAAACATGTCCGGGTTGTTCCGGTGTAAGCCATGTCTTATGAGATGTAGCCCTGTGCTCTTGCAGTACTTTTCTACTGATTTATTTAGTTTCTTTCTGGCTATTTCAATTGCGTGCCTCTTCTCTGCCCCATACCAGACCCTTCTTGGTATTATCTCTGACATAAAAGTCTCGGTTTTCCACCAGCTGTGGGCTATGCTATGCAGTGACTCGCAGATGCTCCTTTGTAATTTACCCCTGCTTGTGCTCACCAGGCCGTTCCCCCTGAGATGTATAACCAGGTACTCGGGGGGGGTCCCTGAAACCTATCAGGTCCGACAGCCTGTCGTGGATGTCCTCCCAGTGCATCCCCGGGAGACCCCACCATGACGTAATTGTGTTCCTTAAATGTAGTCCTTGCTTCACCTCTTCCAGCCACCTGCCTGCCCAGGTCACAAAAGAGTGCCCCACTATCCATGCCGATTTGTATGGTCCGGCCTCTGTGGAAACGGGGGAGATAAGTGTCATATCAGTTCCTCTCTTATGTATTTTTTAAAACATTGTGACTTCCATCCCCCAATTCGTCTCACCCCCTTTGCTCCCAGGCCCCCGCCCACGCAGAGGTTGCTGCCCCTATCCTGAAAGAATGTGTCCCAAATTCAGCTGGATCCCATCCCGCTTTCGCCACCGCCTGTTTTAATACTGCCTGAAACTGGTACCTACTGAGCGTGCTGCCGTCCCTATGACTCAATAACTGTCCGTCGACCTCTGGTCGCAGATCTAGGAATCCTTGGGTGATGCATCTGGGACAGTGGTCCTTTTCTCTGATGCAATTGAGATCTATTGCTCTCTCCTTCCCCATTTGGTCTGTCTTAGATTTCCTTAGCATTATAGACATCCCCTTGACACCCATACTAACGTCTTTTCTTGCCAGGCCATCTCCTGTCCCCGTATTCCTGGCCACCAGTTCCCCTATTCTGAAAGCTCCATAGTATTCTAGCGCAAATACTGCCCTGAACAGCGCGGTTTTGTACGTGCTGCTGCATGTGTCTTGCAGCACTTTTAGCAGAATTATCGATTTCCCAAAATTTACCGGCCTTCTGCTATCTGGTTTTTTCCCCTCTAACTTCGCCCGTCCCCATATAGCATATTTTATCTCAGCGCTGTCAGCCGGGTCCGGTATGCCCGCCACTTTTGTGGTATATGCCACCGCCGCCAGGTGTGCTGCTGCCCAGCTTTTCTTTTTCCCTCTGGCAAATTCCCCTTCGAGAAATTCACAAATTTTTTCTGTTGATATTTTTCCACCTTTTTTACACCTGTTTCCACCAACACATCCTTTACATGCTTTTCGTACTGCTTACCCGTTTTGTACGTCAGGGCATTTCTGGTCAGCTTGTCGATGACCCTTTCCTTTCTCCGTTCTTCTCCCACTTCTTTTGAGGCGACCTTGTGGCCAACCATGCTTTCCTTTCTAGTGCCTCCAACGGGACCCATGCCTTCCGTGGCGTGGGCGTTCTTTCCTTGTCGGCGTCCGGTCTAAGCTCCCTGAATTTCTCCCACTGAAAGCGAGAGATTGCATCAGCCACCACATTTTCCTCCCCAGCGATATGCCTCGCCTTTATGCATGTATTCATCGTTAGGCTTTCCAGTGTGATTGCCCTCATTAATTCTAATACTATCATGCATGACGCCCTTCCTTTGTTTAACACATGCACCACCGCCATGTTATCTGACCATACTGACAACTCCTTGCTCCCTAGCTCTTCCCCCCATGCGCATAACGCGACCCATATCGGGAAGAGCTCCAGCAGCGTTATGTTCTTTGTCCATTCCGCCACTTGCCACGATTTTGGCCACTTGCCTGCACGCCATTTTTTCCCCAGTATTGCGCCAAAACCAAAGCCACCTGCTGCATCAGTGAACAACACCCTTTTACCTTTGTCGTTCACTGGTGAGCGCCATATTACCGCCCCCTTGAAGTTTTTCAGAAATTCTGCCCACACTTCCAGATCTCTCTTGATTCCTCCCCCTAGCCTGACCCTGTGGTGCCCTTTGGTAGCACCTCTTGTTTTCAGCTCGATACTTCTCTGGAACACCTTCCCCTGCGGTATGACTCTTCCTGCGAAGTTCAGTTTTCCTGCCAGCGCTTGCAATTCTCTCACTGTTGCTTTGTTTCTTCCTTGTAGTTCCTTTATTGTCTTCAGCAGCTCTGTCACCTTGTCCTCCGGGATCCGACACCTCCCCTTGTTTGAGTCGATTTCTATACCTAGGAATTGGATAACATGCGTTGGCCCCATCGTTTTCTCCTCCGCCAGAGGAAAACCCCACTCGCTCGTTATTTCCACGAATTTGTCCAGTGTTGCCCTGCATAGATCCGCACCTTTGGGGCCGACGAATAAAAAATCGTCCAGGTAATGCACCATCATGGACTCCCTCATCTCCTGTGTTACTGCCCATTGTAAGAATGAACTTACCCTCTCGAAATATGCGCATGAGATGGCGCACCCCATCGGGAGGCATTTTTCGATGAAGTATTCCCCCTCCCAATGCATGCATAGCCATCTTTGTGATCTGCTGTTGACTGGCAACAGGCGAAATGCCGATTTAATGTCTGCATTCGCCATCCATGCCCCTTTCCCTGCTTTTCTGACAAGTTCCACCGCGTCCTCGGAGTCTGAATATGATACTGGCGCCTCGCTCTGAGCGATGCCATCGTTCCCGATGCACCCGGGGGGTAGGATAGGTGGTGTATCAGCCTGTATTCCCCTTTGTCTTTTTTTGGCACCAGTCCCAGTCTTACTGGTCACTATATCCCTGTTTTCGATTGCCGATTTTAGATTCCTAGGAATGTCATGTGCTCCCTGCCCGGTAAACGGGATGTTAAAACCTTCTCTAAAGCCTTGCCTGACTTGTTCTGCCGCTTCTTGGTCGGGGTATTTCTGGAGCCACCTTTCCATCCTCTCGATTTTTACCGGCGTGGCCCCTTTCCTGCCCCAGTTCTTATTTCCGCGTCTCATCTCTTCTGCCACTTGGCGCTGCGGCCTTTGTGCACTTGGAGCTGCTGTGGTCACCCTTGCATCTCTCGCACTTGTGGCTGAACTTGCACTTCCATCCCCAGCTACAGGGTACCCCCTTTTCAAAGCTCCTGCATTGACCAGGTTCCGCTCGTGCTGTCCCCGTGCTCCCACTGCCCCCCCCCGTGTTGTCGGGGGCAGGCTGCTCTGCCACCCTCTCTGTGACCCGTAATTTCTGCTACGAAAACTATGGTCTCTATTTCTGTCATAGCTGGATTCGTATTTTCTGCCACTGGATGTATAATCCGCTTTGTAATCATTCTGCCAGTACTGCCTTCTCTGCTGTCCCCCTGTGCTCCGCTCCTTGGAATCCCATTTCTCCTTTAGCACGTTAAAAATTTAGAGGTTAAAGTTTTCTTCATCCCAGCCCATATCCGGAAAGCAGTCCATCTCCTTTCTGAACTCATGGTCATTCTCCAGCCATGCATCCCCTCCAAATGCTGCATGGACCTTCAGCACCCTCTGTTGATATGCAACTAATGCTCCCCGTCTTCCGGGAATTTTTGTAATATGATTGTAGACATTATAGTGAAGGCCGCCATCCAGTTGTCAAAGCTCCTCACTACTGGCCCCTTTCTTAGTAAGCTTTTCTCGTCCTCCTTCATGTCCTCTAGGGCCACATTCATCCCCCTCTTTTGACAATCTAACAATGTAAAGATATTGATCAATTCCTTCCTCCAGATTTTTTTCTTTACTTTGTCATTTATGTACCAAGCCATCGCTTTCATCGACCTGCCCTGTGCGTCTTTACCCATGGTTGGCCTTCCATATTTCGTCATGAGTGGCCCCTCATTTTCTGCCGCTGTCACCGTTGGTGCTGCCCCCGGTGGTGTGGCCCCTGCCCCTATGTTTGGCCCTGCTGGTACACCTTGTGGTGTCGGTATCATTAGTGCTCCTTGCGCCACCGGGACTACTGGTGCCCCTTGTGGTGCCGGGACCGGGGCTTCCCTGGGCTCTGCTGGTGCCCCCTATATTGCTGGGATCGGGGCCTCTCTGGGTTCTGCCCCTGCCCCCCTGGCCCTCTCTGTCTTTCCTTGCTCACCACTCCTCTCCATTTAACCCAAGCCTTTAGATGATCCCTTTCTTCGTCATCACTGCTTGATTTGTCTGATGAACTCCCCTGCTGCTCTTCCCTGCTTTTCTTCCCCCATCTGCTCTTCTTGTCATTGGTTCTGGGCGACTTACCCGAAACCGTGACGCAATTTCTTTACATTTTTACTATTTTATTCCCCACATTATTATTCACAGTACCCTTCTTTTTATCTTTTTTCTTTCTCTTGGTCGGTGCCTCCGTCTGTTCCTCTGATCTCTTCGACTCCGCTCGTCCCCTTTTCTGTCCTTCGGTACCTCGTCTTCTCCTTCGCTGCTGCTGGGCTCTATGAACAGCAGAGGTGACGTTGCCTTTGCTCTTTCCTCTTTCTGCATTACTTCCAGCACCCATTGTGCCCCATACTCCTTCTCCGCCTTTCTTGCCCATTCTGAGAATTCTTGAGCCTTCTTCGCTCTTCCTTCCGCCATCCTTCTCGTCTGAATTCTGTCAGTCGCGCTTCTGTATGACCACGGCGAAAGTGTCCTTCGTTCGTTTGCAGCTGGTACTTCTGGGTCGCTCCTGCTCTGGCACCATTCTAACCACTGCGATCAGTATGAACTCTAGAGAGGTAGAAAAATGCGTGAGCCTGCAAGAGCAAACGTTTTTCCTTCCCCTTCTCCAGGTACTAAGAGCCTACCCGAGAGAGGTGAGCTCTTACCTGGTTTGTGCCACCTCTCCTTTTCCAGGCTTACTTATACCCCCCCGGCCTTTTGTTCCTTCCAGGGGGCGGCCGGGTTACCCCCCTGACCCCTTGCTGTTACATTTCGCACCTTCCCAGGTGCTGTTTCCTGCCCTTCCTGGGCTTTTGTTTCTTGTGGCGCCATTCGGACCCCCTCCCTACGCTTTCGCGCCGTTTTCCCCCACCCCGCGCCTAAACTCCCAGACCCTCTATCGTCCCCCATTTCATGCGGCCCGGGGCCTGGGTCATTTGCTGTGGCAGAAGGCCTGGATGCTGGTCACACTTGCTCGCGCCAGTTCATACGGTGGGTGCAGCAGGTCGGTCTGTGCAACAAATACACAGAGCTCTGTTCATGCAGAAATGTGTGTAACATAACGTAGCAATTCATTGCCACCTGCTGGGAAGTGAGCGCTCTGCGTGTTGCCCAGTGTAAAGATGGGGACTCCTCGTTGCCACTGTTGAACGCGCTGCAAACTGAGACATCTGAGCAACTCTTAAAGTTGTTGTTTTTATGTTGATGCAGCCGACATCATACACCTGAATTATGGACTGTAATCGTGCGTATGATGTGAGTACTAGGAAATAAAAAGATTGAAAGCAGTAAGAAGAATGGATGTAAAAAAATAAATACTTTCCCTGCATTTCCTTACAGAACATCACTGACAAATCGTATAGGTCTGGCGTTGCTACATGCCACTTGCAGCACGAGATGTCTAGGGACTTCATTTGGGGGTCACCAGAGGTCTCCCTTGCAACCCCTAAAAAGAAAAAAGAAATAATTAATGTTTGTATTTTCTTTTTAGATTGAAGCTCCTGGTTTGTGGACAGCGCCATGTGGCTCTTTATTTTTGGAAAGGCTGGCTTTCTTGTTCAGGCCTCTTAAAAAAAACAGGAGGTTCCACAAGTGTAACACTTTGAGAAGTGATCCTAAATAAGAAAGAATAGGAATAACCAATAATTTGTGTTTCTGGAATTCTATATAATAATTGCTAGACTCATTAAAGGTTTATTTCAGGCACACTTCAAGGGGTGACTTACTGATTTAGTCTGTTCTCAAACACCTCAACTTAGCCTTTCATCCTTCTGAGGTTCATAAATGAGTACCAACACAGGTTAGGTGATATTGTATGTAAATTTGTTCTATATAAAGCGCTTAAGGGTGCTATATAATAACACATCATTATCATTTGGCCTTAGACGCCTGCTTGCATTCATAGTAATTTGGTAATTTGTGCCTATACGCACTGATATTAACGATACATATGGTGAGCCATTCTTGTATGAAATGTATATCACATTTGAGTGATATTGTAACCATATTTTTCGTAGTGTCTTTAGGAACAATGCTATGTTTTTGTCAAGAGGTGAAAGGTCATGTTCCATCACTTCCCGTGATGTCACTTTGGGGTTGGCTCAAATGACATCACTTCCTGTGATGTCATCAGAGGTCGAGGGTCGTGTGATGTCACTTCCGCTACCCCTAGCATTTTGATGAAATGACGTCCCTAGATATGTCCAGCTACTCCCTTCCTACATCCTGGGACATTCTTGCATATCCAGAAACTGCAGCCCATCACAGGCCAGATGAAGACACACATGCTCAGATACTGCCATTATATGCCCGCAGGCAATGCCATGTATGCTCATCTACAGCGTACATGTGTTCAGATTGCAGGCCTAAGTTAATAAAAAGGTCAGAGTTCATGTTGATGAAACATACCGTGCACCTAAACGGTCTAAGTTTAAGAAATATGACTGGAGAAGACAGGGTTAAATCGGTAGACAGTAGCGTTATAATAAATACAATTATTTGGGCAATACAGATTATGGAAGCTCAGTGGCCCTGAGAGATTGTGCCAGATCGGGGGTACAAAATCTTACCCAATAACACGGTTAACACAGTTATGTCAATCTTGGTGGCACACGGTGGCTTCCCCCTCGCTGCTTGTCCTCCTCCTGAGTTCTGCCCTGGGCGCCTGCCTGCCTGCTGGACCTGCTGGTCCTATGCCTGGGAGTATGGGCCTTGATCCGCGGCTTCCTCCAAGCCCGATTGGCATTCAGCAATGATGGCAATTAAAGTTTAGAGTGTCCATCAACTGTACACACACAGCCCAGCCCCTTCCCCCCTCCCACCCTCGTCACTGCAGCGCGTGTGCTGAGAAGGGAGGCACGTGCATTCAATCCTGGCCGGGGAAGTGAACTGATAAGCAACACATGTTGCTGCTTGCTGCCAGCATCATACAATCAAGCGAGCGTGGTGCTAGCCTGGCTTTGCTGGACAGCAGCAGGCATGCAGACTGTCAGTGCTCAGTCTGACTTTGAGGCGCTATGATAACGTACAGAGTATTAGCTTAAATTAACTAACTTTAGGAGGTGAAATGATGCAGCAGCATCATGACGGCAGAGGTGTTGGATCCTGGAGGAATCTCGGCCTGCTGGTGGTGGCGCCCCCTAGAGATAGGCACGCCAGGCAGCCGCCTGCACGGCCTGATACAGAGACCGGCCCTGACGAGCAGAGATAGTGTTGTCTGCGGGCATTGCATTGTAGAACTGAACAGTAAAATAATGAAGCACGAAGCCTTAAAATTCAATACTATTTGTGTATACTTGCATTTGGCATTTGTTGCAGTATTGTAATGCAGAACACAGTGTGGTGGACATTTACATTATATTGCATGTTTAAGTACATGTCCAAACCCTGTTATGGCTCGGCTGTACCCTGTTATATTTATTGTACCAAAACCAGTTCTGCCACATGCTTTGCTCATGTGTGGCTTGCACATACCTTGCACATGTGTACACCTTGAAACACCAGGCAATCACGTTCCTTACATGGCCTGTGTGTTTCTCATGCTGTAATTTGCGGTCACCACAGGCTTCCAGGCTATTCAACATCAATTGCATTGCTTAAGCCTCGAAAAACGACCAGTCATAGCATTGTTGCACATGTTTGCATCTTTTTTGCTCTTTGAATGTTTGTTTTAGGAGTAGCAGTCCACTCGTGCTCTTAGTCCATGACGGTCCTTCGGATTGGCACTGCTCTCTGAGACAGCAATGCAGCACATGATACAGCGCAACTCATCGGGCTCCCAATGGTGCAAAGCAACAGTCTGCATAGCCTGCCACTTCCTCTGAGGAACACTTTCCTTTTTTCACTATGTGGACTTCATTTTCAACTTTTGCATGAATTGCAAGGAGAGGACCACTTGTGTGCAAACATGGTGTAAAAAAAACAGTCCCAAATCACCGTCATACCTTCCTTGTGCCCTTTGCACTGCAGATCACGCAAACAGCTCCTGCCCTTTACTCAGTTTCAATGCATTCCCATGGAATCCGCCTGCCGTTTACTCATGACAGGTAGCGGTTTCAATGCATTCCCATGGAATCCGCCTGCCGTTTACTCATGGCAGGTAGCGGTTTCAATGCATTCCCATGGAATCCGCCTGCCGTTTACTCATGGCAGGTAGCGGTTTCAATGCATTCCCATGGAATACGCCAGCTTTTTGATCATGTAAAAAGCTGCACCATTTGCGCTTGACATGCAGCGCCGTGAGGAAGGGCGTGTGCCTTTGGTATGCTCTTGCTCCTCTCTGTGTCACAGCTGCTTTCATCTGGCTGTATCTTGGAGAAACACACAGCGGCTTGTGTTCCAAGTTCCCAGAGCTTAAAAAAGTCTGCTGAATACAGGCGGCAAATTGTGACACCTGGGGCGTATGTGCGTGATTACTGGAGGCAGAGGGTGTGTACGGAACGGCAAAGGAACGTTTCTGTCTCCCTTTTCCACCCTGCCCCCTAAAACCAGCTGGCTTTAGGCCAGCATGATATTTACATGCTCGAATAGCCCCAAGGGATTCCTATTGAATCCAGCTGCTTTTTCAGGGTCGGATTGGCACCTCGGCCTTTCGGCCTGTGGCCGGCCCGAAATCGTCCCTGGGGAGTGAGGGCCAGTTTCTGCCCATGCCTGGGCCGGTTTTGAAAAAAAATATATATATATATTATTTTTTGTTCAATTTTTATTTTTTGGGGAGAAAGACATCCTTCTTAGGTCAATAAATGAGTACCAAAATAGGTTGAGTGATATATGCATATTTGTTCCATAAAAAAGAGCTTAAGCGTAAGTGCTATACAAAAACATAATTTGGCCTTGGACGGACGTCTGCTTGGATTCACAGTAATTTAGTGTACTTGGGGACAATGCTATTTGATGACACTTCCTGTTTTGGCAAGGGGTGAAAGGTCGTGTTTCATCGCTTCCCCAGATGTCACTTTGAGGTAGGGTCAAATGACATCACTTCCAGTGATGTCATCAGAGGACAAGGCTCGTGAGGCGAGGGGTGGGCCACTTTTTTTGGGGTGACCAGGCCTATTTCTTGTCCCAGTCCGACCCTGGGGAAGTCCCTTCACCAAGTTTGGCTAGCTGAGGAACTTGGGGCCATCTATGAATAAGTAATATCATGATGTCACAAGATGTTATTCGCATTTTAAGACAGAGGCGCTTCAGGTATGCAGCCAGTAGTTTCCCCGGAACATAACAAGGGTTTTTGCTGGGTCTGAATATTGGATTAGACTGTTCCCTCTCAGGGGGCTGCTAAAGTGAACTACGCATTTGTCTGAGGAGAGCACAACATCTTACAGATGAGAGCTAGCCTATAGGAACTGTGACTTGCGGTGACTCCCCCGTTTCATAGTGCTTGCAATGCATTATTCCTTCCCAAATTCATATGTGTTTAGTTTAAAAAAAGTTGCACCATAAAATTACAATGTTCTGATAGGTCATTTCCTTTAATAAATTCAGTCGCTGGAAAAAAAGCATTTGTGAGGACGGGGACCACCATTCTGATAGAAACCAAGACATGGCCTCATTATAAGTATGGCGGTAAGGCAACAACGGTGCCGGTAGCGCTACGGGCACCGTTGCTACCGTACCGCCATACTACGAGCTGTGCCTGTCAGTGCGGTCCCGCGAGCACAGCATGTTGGATGCACCGGTGCCCCAACGTCCCCATTGAGCCCTATGGGGATGGAGATGTACCGGGCCCGCACCCGTGAAAGGGCAATTACTGGGTCCGTCCAGGCCGGAATAGCCTGGTAATTACCCATTTGCGGGTGCCGGACCCGGATGCGAGTTTGGAGGTAGCCTTGCTGGTTTTAACGGCAAGGCTACCTCCAACCTCGTAATGAGGCACTGTACTTTTGGTGGGATTCACAGCGTCTGTAACAATGACAAGTGTCTTTCCTCAGACATACAAATGGCCCCAAAAAAAGACACTGGCAGCTTTTACAGTACTGTACAGATATAAAATGAGAAAGCATACTTCAGAAACCAAGACGTCCCTCGGAAAAAGCCACTGGCCGCACGTTCTCCAGGGAGCACCCGATTGCTAGTGGAGCACTGCAGACATTGTTCACCCTCCACTTTCAAGGAGGGTGCTCCAGAGGCTGTTGCTGTGTCATTCTGAAGTAGACCCTTCATTTGGAAGCGCCAGTCCGTGAATATTTGCATCACTGCTGGCCTTTCCCGAGTTTAAACACTCACAACATTTTGTTTCAGCAATCACTGTGGCTGTTACAAATGAGCAGTAGTTATCAAAATGCAAAGCTAATAACTCAAGCGGGCAGGAGGTGAAAACATTTCAACTCCTTATTTCAGTGTTGGTGGTGAAGTTTAGAAGAGATTGGGCATAGATATTTTTGCTTCCCTTAAATGGCCTGATCAAGTGTGATAAAATGTTTCAAGAAATCGGTTGAAATTATGCTTTTTACAGCATACATTTCGAAAATTGGAGAAAATGCCATACGATTTACAAAGGGGTTTGTAGAGGAAAGCGTGTACAATAATCGAATAATGCTGGTCACCAAAGAATTTACAATACAGGTTCAGGACGCCTGTTCCAGCAATCAATGTCGATGATGCCACTGTAAATCTCATTTTCATGATCACGGTGTTCATTATGTATGCCAAAATTACCAATGTGAAGCAAATTTTCATGATTCCTAAGCATGCAAAATATATGCCAGCAGGCATGTCCTTTAAAACATATTTTCATGATGCGTGTGCTCATAATACATATCGCCACTCTGGCAGCTAATGTCTTGAACAAATAACTGTCTAACTGCAGTCAGCTATCGGCGACAATGAAAACCGATACCTGTTTATAATATTGTTATGACCGTTATGTTATATGTTTTCTTTTATAAAGTACTTTAATTACAATGTGATAAAACCAGCTAAATATGAACAGCAGTGATGTATTGATAATGACGAGGAGTTGTGCCAGGTGACACAAAGGTGTAATTTGGGAGTGGCTTGTGGCGGCCAGTGTGAGGGAAGAGGGCGCATTCTAGTGTTTCACACTGGGCACCACATTATCTAGAAACTGCCCTGAGAAGAATCAATGAGATGGAGACAAGAGCAACGGGGACTGTATAATGGAAAACACCTGCCAGCATTATTGTTCAAGATCCCTATTTGTTATAACAGCTAATGTATGGAAAGGGAGAAATACTGTGAAAGAGAAACATATTTCTTGACAGCAAGTCAGAGGATCCTCCAGTGGCTTCCCCCTTCCTCCACGAGGCTGCAGGACCTGCATTCTTCATCTTTTCTGTGAGGTAAGCCCTTACGGGCTTTGTTTGTGGGGCAGCGTTTTTTTTTGTGGCCGTAGCCTTGAGTGCTCTACACAATGCAGATTTGCCAGAAATGTGCCTGATTCAGTCCTAATTAACTTTTGCAGCGCTGCACTCCTGAATTTGTTTTCTTGTTCAGGCACCAGCTGGGCTGTTTTCATAATTCAATTGAGCCACTTTCCATCATGGCTGCATCAGCATGCATCACTGGAGTGCCTGTCCCGCCCCAGCACTGATTGGCCCAGCCTACAACTTCAGGGCCAATCTTGGGAGCCAGCAAGCGAAAGCAGGCCCCCCTCACAAAGGCCCTCCCCTAAGGCACCTGACTGGCCCTGTCCGGTGCTGGAGGGTGCCCCCCTCCATGCCGCTGAAACTGCGACGTTCCCAGCCCTGGCTGCACACATAACAAACTAACTGCAGTCCTGCATTCAGGACCATGAATATCGTGCCACCACTCTGTACTGGTAAGCACACTGGATCACCTGTCCTGGTCCAAAACTCTCCAACTGCTGATTCTTGCTTCCCTGTCACACAACCTCACTGCTAACTGTTTTCTCCTCCCACTCGACACGGGCATTTTCTGTACATGCCATTCATAGCCTACTTCTGCTGCCTACTTGTGCCTGACCCATTTCTTTCCTCCTAGAGCGCATATCATCTCTACCCACCCTTATTTACACTGCACTGGTGCTCTTTGGCAATGTCACATGTAGGCGTGCTTTTTAAATTGTTGCATCCTCCATTTTGTGCTATTTTAGTGCTCTTTGGCCAAGTCAAGTCTAGGTGTGCTTTTTAAATTGTTGCATCTTCCATTGTGTGCTATTTCAGTACTCTTTGGCAATGTCAAATCTAGGTGTGCTTTTAAATCACACACTGCTTTCAGCTGCTACACTGCCTGGTAAGTTGTCTCTTGCCTCTGCAGTACATCCTTCTTTCCCTTTACTCCCTTCTCTAATTATCACTTTGGCTCTCTCCATCCCTCCCATCTACTCTAACAGCTATGTCCGCTATAACCTCTCCTACCTCTCCTACCTCTCTCATGAAGTCTGGAAGACAAAAGTTCCAAAAGCATCTCCTTTCTTCTAATCCTGGCATACCTATCACAGATACCTTTGCAGCACCACTTCCAGCAGATTGTCACTGATATCCACTTTTCTGTCCCCTCTCCAGACCTATGGACTCCACATCTGATCTCCACTCTCTCCCCTTTCTCTTCCTCACCCATTAATGGTGGCACTAGATGGGAAGTACTCTTGGCTGGCTTCTCATCCTCCAGGTGCATCATTAATGTCTATTTCAATGGCACTTTTATGGCTAAGGCTCCTCAACCCAATCTCCTCCTCTTTGACCGGTGCCTGCCAACTCTCATCAACTTCCTTCCCACTCCTGCTTCCCCTCCCTTCTCTCTCTCTGCACCTCCTTCACCACCTCAGACTGGCATCCCACCCCCCTGCACACCACCTCAGAAAACCTTCAAAGTGTATGACCGGCTGCACTTGGCCAAGTTTAATGCTCACTCTGCTGTCAAACATTCTTCTGACATCTGCCTCCTCCTACACGACTTTGATCTCGACGTTCTCGCTCTCACCGAGATGTGGTTCAATGCCAGCTAAGGTACTGCTTTTGACTCACTTTTCCCTGACAGCTACAAGATCATCTCTAAGCCTCGCCCTAACCGTGCTGGTGGTAGGGTTGCCTTGGTCTTCCCTGAGTGGATCCCTTCTTCCCTCATACCCACCCAGCACTACTCCTCCTTAGAAAGCCTTGTCTGCAAGCTCGGCATCTTTCTTACTTCCTCTCTAACAATTGCCACTATCTACAGGAAGCCTGGCCCTATCTCCCCATTCCTCTCAGAATTTGCCAATTTCTCCTCCTCTCTCCTGACATCTACCTCTAAACTCCTCCTCCTGGAGTACTTTGACATCCACCTTGACTCCTCAATCTCAGCTTCCGCTCTCTTCCGTGACCTCTGCACCTCTCTCTCCCTCTCTATTCTCCCCTCTGGTCCTACCCACATGGCTGGACACAATCTTGATTCCTTCATCCATACTAATCTTTTGTTCTCTGCTTCACTTTCCAGCCCACTTTCCTTGACAGACTACTTCCTCCTCTCCTTCCACCTGGGTCCACTCGGCCCTCTCACCGCAATTCACCCAGCCCTGGCAGCCTCGCTCATAAACATCTGCCCAATGAAACGATTCTCAGTTGCTGCCTTCTCCTCCACCATCAAGCCCCCCACCACCTCCCACTGCTGACTCTACTTCTGACTGGGCTCTCAACAACCTACATCTTGCCATCACTAACACTCTCAACTCTCAACATTCTTGCCCCTGTCATGAGGTTCCGCCTGAAACCTGCCACCAAGCGTAACACCTGGTACGACTCTGATCTAGCAGCTCTGAAACACAAGTGCAGAGCTGCTGAATGGAAGTGGCAGACATTGAGTTCATCCTCTGGTAAAGGCAATATTGTATCTCCATTTGTTCCAAAAAAAGGACCCAGACCCAGGCTTGCATCTCTGGAGCATCCAACAACATGTCCAAACTCTTTAAAATCTGCAAGGAACTTGCCAATCCTTTCACCTCGCCTCTTCCTTCCCAGGCCGTGTGCTTTGCACTGGACTCCCACTTCACTTCAAAAACTCACAACGTCATGAGTACTCTTTCTTCCTCCCTTTCCCCCTCCTCCCATCTCCCAGCCACCCTTGGACTCTCATCCTCCCTCTTCCTTCCTCTCCTCCTTCTCTCCTATCACATCGGAAGAAGTCACTAGAGTTGCCCGCTCTATGAAGGTGTCCTCCAAACAGGTCTCCCCTGTTCTTCCATAACTATTAAGCACAACAATTTCGACTAACTTGCTCCTGCACTTGCTGATTTCTGTAATCATTCTCTTGCTACCGGGTCCCTCCCCTCTTCCCTCAAGAACATCCTTGTGTACCCCCTCCTGAAAAAGCCTCCCGCCGACCCCTCGTGTCCAGCTTACTACCGACCCATCTCTATCACTCCATTCCTTGGGAAACTTCTGGAGAGGTTGATCTAACCTAGCATACTGAGCTGATTGGTTGCCTACATGACCATCATTCTGGATTCTGAGAATTCAGAAGCATGGAAACTGTTCTCCTGAACACCCGTGAAGAACTGCTCTCGTCTCTTGACTCTAACTCACCCACTGTTCTTATTCTACTCGATCTCTCCTCTGCTTTCAACACTGTCAACCACTCTATCCTCATAAAGCAGCCCCATGATACCAAGGGTATCTTGGAGCGGCCACTAGACTAACTGACCTCCTTCCTCACTGACAGTCCCTCCCTGGTTATCCTGGGATTTATCTCCTACCCCACCTCTATCTCCACTTGTGGTATTCCCCAGGGCTCTACCCTTTCACCCTGATTCTTTAACATCTATCTCGCCCCACTTGCTCACCTAATCTCCACTTTCTCCCTGCACTTCCAGTGCTATGCAGATGACACCCAACTCTTTTTCAACCTTCCCTCTGAATCTCTTCCCACTTCCTCTACATTCCTGACTTCTTGTGTGCTATCCAGTCTTGGTGCACTTCTAATGATCTCTGTCTCAATGCCAGCAAGACTGAAATCATTCTCATTAGGACGCCTGTTCCTTCTTTCATCCCTTCACTCTGGACACCCTCTTTGGGTTCTCCCCCTCTCCTTCCTCTGAAGCCAGAAAACTTGGAGTCCTCTTCAACTCCTCTCTCTCCTTCCTTCCTCACACCCTGGACCTTGCCAAGAAGGCCCATTTCCAACTCTACCTCCTCAGAGGTACCCTCCCTTTCCTCACTTTTCCCCAGAAACTCAATGTCTCGAGAGCTCTGGTACCCTCGAGGCTGGACTATTGCAAAAGCCTCTTCCTTAATCTACCCTCTTCCTCTCTCCGCCCCCTCCCGCTAATCCAGAATAGGGCTTCAAAACGTATCCTTGGCCTCAAACCCAGGGACTGCATCTCTCCAGCCCTGAAATCTCTCCACTGGCTGCTGGTTGCTCCAAGGATCAATTTCAAATCCCTCTGCATATTCCATAAGGCTGTCTGGGGCCTTGGAACACGCTATCTACAACTTGCTCGCACCAAATATTCTCCCTCCAGATCTCTCTGATCATCCGGCTCCAACTATCTGCTTGTCAAGCGCTTCTCTAAGCAGCGAGCAGGTGGCCTTCTCTTTCCTCAGCTAGTTCCCTCCTCTGGAACAGCCTCCCCCTTACTCTCCGTCTTGAGCCGGATCTCCTCCTTTTGCAAGCTCCTCAAGACTTTCCTTTTCTCCTCCTCCTTCTCCCTCTCCCTCCCATGCTAACCCCCAGTCGCTGTGATTGGTGGCTCTGGGCCTGTATGTGTCCTTCTGGGCCCTGGCCTTGTGTCCAATCGCCTGCAGCCTCTGCCTTCCAACTCCACTTGCCTTTGGGCTCCCACTGGCCTGTGTTGTCTCACAGGCCTGCACTTATTGTACTTGCTTGTGACCACTCTCCTACCAAGTGGTCCCTGCCTGGCACTTACCAGTTACCCTGCAACAGGCTCTTTGGCCCTTCCCCCTCTGTAGAACCTCTAGCACTTACCAACCTTCCCTGTCCCTTCTCTCTCTCTGCACTTGCACGTTCGGAATGTTCACAAGGCCATTGTCTTGTTCTGCTCCCTTGTTCCCTCCCCTTTGCCCTGTGGGCACTTTGAAAAACAAGTTCTTGATGTATAAGCGCCTTACAAATGCACAATAAATAAAAATAAATATTGATGACATTGGTTAAGACTCTCATTTACATGTTCTTAAGAGAAAAACATGATCTGGTTTCTTTTCTATTAACAGCGGCAAGAATATGTCTCCTCTGGCCTTTGTGGGGTTGGCAAACAATGAAAACCCATTCCAAATCTCTCAAAAGCATCTCTACATAATAGTTTTGGAAGCAATCCTACCTGGCATTGACTGGATGAAGGGTCCTATTAACTATTCTCGACATTTGGGAAGTTATTGTGCTGCTTAGTGACATATTGTCCACTGCATCGCCCTTTCCAGGAATTATGTGAAAGCAGGGAAGTATTTAGACATTGGGCCTCATTATGAGTCAGCCAGTCCGGAAAGAACGGTGGTGGTAAAACCGTCACCACCGTTCCTTCCAGACCGGCTGATTCCGACTCCTGCAGGCGGGAGGTGTCACTCCCGCCAGGTCTGACCTGGCGGGTTTAATACTACCCGTCTGCAGGCGGAAATGGAAAGACTGGCTCCGTCATAGATGGAACCGGTGTTTCCATTGTCCCCCTCCCCATGGAGTCCTATGGGACTCCATGGGAATGGGGACTTACACAATTCCGCCTCCGGAATTCCCGGGTCACCGGGGTCGTAATGCCCCGGTAATTCCGGGAATCACAGAGGCGGAATGGTAATACGAGTCCAGTGGTAACCTGCCGGTTTTTCCGGCTCAGTTACCGCCGGATTCGTAATGAGGCCCATTGTCATAAAGACAGAACTGTCTGTCTGCCAAGGTGTCAGGGTACAAGCGGTCAATCAGTTTCTGTTAGATTCAGTGCTTTCTACCAAAGCTCATGTATCTTCAGCATGTCTGAGAAATGACACTGGGATTGTTGACCCCACATCCATGAGGGCTGTATCCTACTGTTTTTCACCTTTAAAGGCATTAGACTATTTGGGCCTCATTACAAGTGTGCCGGTCTAGAAAAAAGGAAGGGGAAAATGGCAGTAATTCCGGCTTTGGCATTTGTTCTGGGCCGACACACTTCAAGTTTTCTGGTGGTGGCCACGGAACTCTTGGCAGGTCTGACTTGCCAGGAGTTCAGGCCCCTACTGCCAAACACATGTCTGACTCACTGGCACTGTTACTAACGGTCCCAGTGATTCTGGAAATCCCAATCCTTGAAGTCATATCAGACTCCATAGTAATGGGAAAATACTGCCACTCCGCGGCCTGTAATATCCCAGTAACACGGCATATTGGGCAGTGGGGATGGAAAGTGCTGTTTACCGTTACCCCGTCAGTAATACTGGAGGGATACCGGCACACTTGTAATCAGGGCCATCTTGGAGTGCAGCTGTCTGGATGTGTTTAATAAAGATGAGATATCAATAAAATGGAAACTTATCCTTTTGGTACATGACTTCTCTCTTCAACATGTTGTACAAGCATTGTCTATGTTCACTCGCAACCTGAATGCCATTCATGGAGAATTGCCTGTAGGATCCTTGAGACTTAAGCCTGACATTTGAGGACTCAAGAGAAGACACTGGAAAGGTATGAAGAATGCTTGGGCAGGCCCTCACAGTAACCCAATAGCTCTTAGCATTTGCTTATACAGTATTTTGATGTACTTAAAGACAGTGGGAGCTTTCAACACTGCCTGATTTGCCATCAGCAAATTGACACAAATATTCTGTACACTGCCTCCAATAGGTTGAGTGCTCCTGGTTTTATGCAGCTACTGTTGTCCCAAAGGTGGGTTTACACTGCAGGGTAGAAGCCCTGAAGATCATAGCACACAGCCAAACGATGATATAGAAATACTTGATGAGGTAGTCATTGTACAAGGGTCTCTTCAACAATGTATAGTCAACGAAGGAGTCAATCTGACGGATCCAACCAAAGCATTTATGTCACTGCAGGTAAAAAAATACCTTTTATGAACAAAATGCCATATAAAGTGCATATGTCGGCAGCCATGCATTAGACGGATTCGAAAAGATGGTTGAGGAATTATGTAGTGGTTTTCCAATGGCTAAGGAATCATCTTTTGGAGGATCCTTGGGGTGTTTGTGCCTTGATTGGCCTTTCAGTGGGACAGGAATAATTATTTGCAGATCATTAATCGCAATCCCACAATCATCAAAGAGCATTGTCCTGTTCTTTACCTCTGCCCCATGCCATCTACATCCCACTGTGTCCCTTTAAAGTGACATAGAATCAACAGCTACACCCTATTTAAAAAATACTGAACTTTGATTCAGTCTTTAGTCTTCGAAAGGACTTTTATTTCTTATTTACCTTCTGGCACCCCCTCTTCTGTCAGCACTATGGGAATTATGTGCAGGTCCCACTATGCCTCTTTCATATTCACTCAGCGAGAGGACAATTTCTCACACCCAAATAATGTTGCCAGACATAGACCATAAGAATTCCTGCAGAACAGGCATAAGGAAAAGAAAATGACATCCTCTAATTGTCATAATTCTGTTTTACTTAGAGGTCCTAATCCCAATATTAAATCACAAAGCTTTTACATAACATCCCCTGACTTTGACAACTCTCAGTTTACAAAGCAATACAAACTAACTAAATGTCAAAGGACCAAAACCACTACGGACATCAGGATCCATAAAGCCTGTGGTACTGTGACGAGGAAGAGGGAATCAGAATTAGTAAGGTGCTATTGAACAGAATGTGCAGTCTAGCTTTTGTAGAGCAAGGTACCCGAGTGGGAAATTTAAACCCAAGCATGAGCTACAGCTGGGCAGAGACGCGGAAGGAGTAGTAGAGGCAGAAACAGTCCGGAGTTCTGGGATTGCCACAGAAGCAGAAGGAAGAGCGACAGCTGAAGCCGACGAGGGATGAGAAGGCGTGCAGTATTGCAGAGTGCGCGCAGTAGGAAGCTGCATGGTGGATGGCAATGGGAAGAGAAGCTCAGCCATATGGGATACTTGCTCCCAACCTGACGTGAGTTGCTTCGGTGTGCGGGAGGACAAGGAGGCCCAACAGAGCTGACAGAGTTCTGGAGAAGAGCCGTGTAGACTGCTGAAGTTATACAGGAGCTGGTAACTGAGTGGGCAGAAGGTCCATTGCAGCAGCAGAAAGTGAAGCAGAGACGCCAAAAGAGACCAGTGAGTTGGCCTGAAGTTAAAGGTGACCCTGGGATGCGACAAGGACACGATTCCCCTTTTATGGGATACCAACTTGGGGAAACCTGTAACCCTCGTTGCCAACAGCCAAGAGGCTGTAAAGACACAGTACAAAGGCAAAAAGGGCACAATTACCATTTTATGGGATACCAACTTGGGGAAACATGCAACCCACATTGCCAACAGCCAAGGGGCTATCAAGAAGTAGTCAAGAGGCAACTTGGGTGCAATTCTCCTTTATTAGGTTTCCAGTTTGGGGAAACCTGTAACCCACGTCGCCAAGAGTCAGGAGACTATAAAAAGAGGCAGCCATTGCTCAGCCCTCCTCACACGGGATACTGGTGTGGGGAACATTGGAACAAATATTGCCACTAAGACAAATTGTAGTTTTAGGAGTGTTCTTCCTGGCAGTAGTGTATCAGGAAACAAAAAGATGTTTTGAAGAACTATGGTTCTGGCAAAAAAGGTGTGGTGGAAAGAACTTAACGCTTATCATCTTAGTTTGCCTGGTTTCTTCTCATTGCAGCAAAATTCGCTATGTGGGGTCTGCAAATTTGGATTGACTCATTTAACTGCCTGCTGAAATTTTCAGAGCTCCATTAACATTCCTACCCATCTGGGCTGGGATTGGCTGAGGTAGCAGGACTTCAAAAGGAGAACGATGCATGTCAGCACATGCGTCTGGGAGTGCATCGTTGAGTGCAGTCTTGCTGAAGCACTCTGTCAGTTTTACTTTGTTTTCCTGGTTTCCTCTAATCACAGCGAAATTCGCTCTGTGTAGTCGGCACACTGGGATTGACTCACCTGTTTGCTGAAATGCTCAGAGCTCCATTAACATCCCTACCCAACCGGGCTGGGATTGGCTGAGGAATCAGGTCTTCAAAAGGCAACTGACGCACATCAGCCCGTGCATCAGGGAGTGCATTGTTGAGTGCAGTCTTGCAGTCTAGCAGCCGAGCAACCGCTCAGAGAACACAGGGTGAGTCGATTACTTTTATATCACTTTTAAATGTACAACACCCTGACTCCTTGACTTTGACGGGGCCCATTTTCTTCATATTAGAACATCCCGTATGAACCCCATAACTGCACTCCCTTCCTGCCTGCATTATTACTGACTTGGGACTTGTACCCAGTTTGAAGAACAAGAAACCAACAAAGAAGAGCACTTGTATGCTTTGAAGCAATATTGCACAGCAAGGGAAGCGAACACGCAGTCCATCCACTATCTTAGAAAACTGAGGCCCTCATAAGCCAATCGAAGAAGGACACGATGGATACCACTCTTGTGGCCTAGACAAAAATAAAGATTTTCTTTTATGCCATCCCTTCCACCTTGGCGGGCGATCTTGAGATTATTTTTACAGCGCCTACTCATTTGCCTTGTAATAACATCTCTGCACAGTGGATTCAACACTTATACCCCACGATCAATAATAACAATTCACTCTTGAACCTGTGTCTGTCTTTACAACATGATTCTTTAGGCAGTAATGGCAGATTAACTAAAACCTCCACCCAATATGACAATATTATAGGCACAAAATTATCTGCCAGTCCAGATCTAGAGCAGTATCCAGCCCTGATTCATCAGCATGTGAAAGTGCAACAGGCTTTTCCACCTTAGATTCTACTTTTGAGGAGGAGGAATCTCCGGTCCGTACTTTGAATGCAGTCACTGTAATGCTTGATGCATTATTTGGTCTATGCTCTGGAATGGCAAAAGAGCAAGGAGATCTCAAGCAGATACTGTCCATGGATGTGGACATTCTTTTAGAAAATTATAATGGGTTGGCTGTGAGAAACGACAAAGTATGCACTGCATTGACGACTAATGTTAATGAAGTAACATCTACAGGACCTTCCTTGAACGGTGAACTGTACCATACTGCCCCCCTGTTTGGTCTTTTGGTTCCAACGGATTCGGAAAGGGCTAATGTTGCCCCACTGAACGTAGTAGAGCTAAATAGTCCTCCTTTGTCTACATTATCTATTGAAAGGATTGTGGTCCCTACCAAATCCTCGCCTGTCATTAGCAAAGGGCGTTCCAAACGGTGGAGGAGTCAGGCTTGTTTTAATCATGGACCCAATCCACCAACCTGCAAGAAGGTGTCATTTGCGGAATTGATCAATCTCGAGGAAGGAAGTAACTGCCTACAAGTTCCAAACAGTCAAACTAAAAATAAAATGCTACCAGGAACCATCTTACAAATACCTTACCCAGCCCAGCAGTGAAATCCACTAGGTTCAATTATGGTGTGCCATGGGAGGCTGGCTTACTTCTAATGCAGCTCCAGCTAAACTTAGCAGCTTGCCCGTGAATTAACATCCAGCTGTCTCTGGAATAGCCTTGCATATTTCTGATGATGGTAACATGCCCACTTGCAACCCAAATTTGTACGACTCTCTGTCAATAGTACCTATCCATACAGGCTATATTGATAACAATCTTGGGTCAACTCCCAACTGGATTCAGCAGACGTAGTTGCCACCTATGCCCATTTATATGATCCAGTAACTATGCCAGCTACCACCAAGAAAACGTTACCATCTACCACATGGGAGTGCCACCCCGTCAGAAGAACCTTGGGTAAATGGACGAAATTGGAGGAGCTCCAACCGACCTCCATGAGCCCATTTCTCAACAGATCTCTTCCATTGGATATTTTTCAGCAAATTGGCCATCTTAAGTTCATCTGCTCCGGAGATATTGCACATATCGAACTGCCTGAATACGATAGCCCAACAAATTGTGTTTCCAGCAGAATTTGTTTCTCCGGTGACAGTTGAACTGCTTAGCAATTGTTACCTGGAGTTCCAAACTTTGGGCTATCCACTAACGGTATGCCTCAAGCAAGCTCTCAATGTCCCTTTAGTGGAACCCTTTGACCCGCCTGTGGGAAATCAATTTTTGGTGGGCATCAATAACTCTGAAAGATCAAGTCTCCTTACATCATCTCAAAAACAACCCATAAGACAATTGAACCAACAGGAAAGAGAATGCTGGTTTCCTGAACTCTTGGGTGGTACCACTTGCTTAGGTTCCTCACAAGAAGATTTTACAAGGTGGTACTCTTGGAACACTGACAGCTTTTGCTTGTTTCTGTGCCAACCAGCTGGTTTTAATCATGTCACAGAAAGTGACGTGTTTCTTTTACAAGAAACGTGGGTCCGTATGAACTTTAAAATAGATGGTTATACTATTCTCTGTCAACCTGCTGTAGTTAAAGAGATAGGTCATCCAGCAGGAGGTTTGGCAATTGGGGCATGTGCTCTTTATAAATTGACGAATACACTGCAGGCACTAGTATTTCAGTTATTAGCTGCATTTCTGGAGCAGTCCTCAATACCTAGAATGTATTAATTAATCATAAATGTATATAATCCCCCTGGTGGAGCACGCACCACCTCCATTACGAAAACCACTGAGAGTATTTTAATGAAATGGCTGGAGCACTCCTTAGGCAATAACATCATAATTGCTGGAGATTTTAATGCTCATTGTGATACATCCTCCTGATTAACCAGCGATGGTAACATCCTTCATACCTGCTTACAACAGGGAAGATGGAAGACCTTGAATGGGGCAAATTTATGATTATGCACAATTTTGGCTGTTTGAATTTGAAAGACCCGACGAACATGGTCTGAATTCCTTATCAACATTAGATTATGGCTTTGCACACCTCCCAATATGGGCCCAGGTCAGCCATTTACAAGTGTTTTTTACTGCGTTAAGCGATCGCGCAGTGCTAACCTTTTCAAATGGTGTTGTTAAGGAGTGCTTTCCGTGGATGAGCTACGCCAATGATACTATCTTATTAGACCACACACCCATCGGCCTGCAACGATCCATGGACAAACTAGCGAAATACGACTTGGTAAACAACATGAAAATTAACCCAGCAAAGACATGGTAATTGGGAACCGGAGCAGAAAGAAATTTCCATTTGAATGGTCTCTTCCAGGTCATACCTTGGAAGTGGTAGATGATTACATATACTTGGGATTCCCCACTAAGCAAACTCCAACAATTCCCTCCTATGACGATTATATCTCTCCTAAAATAATGAAAAAATGGTTGTTAATAAAGAGGTTCATCGCCAAGAAGGGAGGCTTTAATGTGGAAGGCCGTTGTACAATATACAACACCAGTACGGCTCCTGCCCTACTGTATGGCCTAGAAGCCTTGCTTCCTTCTCACTCCTTTTGGGTCGAAAAACAGGAAGGGAAGATCTTGTGTACCGTGTTGTCTGTACCCAAAGCAGTACCAGTTGAGGGTCTAAGGAGTGCACTTGCAGTGATATCCACCAAGGCCTATTGGTTAATCCAGAGGAGCACAATTTTTGTAAGTCTATATAACAACCCGTTGGACACCCCAACATTGTTGAGGGCATTGCCAACCCATTTGTAGGACAGCAGGCCAAACCACTTCCTGCATGACTTTCAAACATCTGTTCTAAAACATTTTGAGAACATCCCCAATTCAATATTTTACCTTTTTACCTGCGATGGAGTACATTGGTGGCTGGACTAATACACTGCATGGTGACAGGAGATGTTTGTGTCTAAAAGCAATAGAATTAAATCAGCATATCATGACTTCATGTAGTGTCATAGACACGTTTTACATCAAGGGCTTTAGCAATTATGTCCATGAGGGGAATTTTACAACGGACCAATTTTGGAGCACGATCTATGGTGCAGAGTCCTTGGTTATCACTTCAGCGGCCCATACCATTTGGTAAATTGCAAAAGAGTTATTAGAACCTGGCACATATTAATACATGTTATTTTATCAGAATCGTAGTACTGTTTTTAGAGGATTTATAGACATAATTCTAACAGTTTTTGTTATTTTTGTATATAGTATTTTAGTATTTTTATAACTATGCTGGATATCAATAATAATGGAAACATTTTTCATTAAATAAATTCATGTAAATGTATATATGCGCATATTTATTGTGTTTAGTACAAAAGGTTGACATTTTTAACCAAAAAGACTTCAATACAAAAAACTTTAAAACATTCTTATTTTGACAAACTATTTCATCACCGAAGGTATTTGCTGTGCTGTCCTGACAAAAGTATTCCATTTGAAGAATATGTGTGATATGCTAATAATTGCTTTGCATCCTGAGGAAAACCAATGCCTTGGTTTATGAACTTGTGTTTTGTGAGAGAGACATTTGCCTCACCAAGAAGGACACTGTGGAGAACAACAATTGCTTTTTTATTTTTCCTAAAGTCTTTCTGAAAGAGACATTTACTTTACCAATGGGAAGGACGCAGTGGAGGGAAAATACATTTTGTGTTGAGCTCAACAGAACTGTGTTTAATCAAAACTTTTCCAAGGGTATTCCTGGATTGATCCAGGGGAAGGGAGCCCAAACCTGGTCCCAAGGAGTAGTTTCTAAAACACATAAGTTTGAACACTGTTTTATTACACTGAATATCGACAAATATTCCTTGTAAACTTTAGTTGTCTGTATTAGTTTGAGGGTCAGAGACTTTTTGGACGCTAGATCCTCTTTCTTTTATTTTTAGTTTGCTAGGTAGGGATACCTTCGTTAGGATAGGGAAAGCTAGGCGTTCATCTCCCCCTTTTCATTTTAATAAGTGGCAAACATTTAGAAAACGATATCCTTGTGTCCTTCTGGCATTTCTGAACCCTCACATCTATAGGGCAATAGCCCGAACCAACAACGAAAAATGCTAGTGTGGGTGTGTTTTTTTTTTGGTCAAAGTGGGCCCGTTTTTGGACCAAAGCGGGTCAGTTTGATGAGCTACTTCAATATGCAGCTAGTAGTTTTGACCAGTGTTGCTGGATAAATATTGTTTACAATGCACAATTTGCAACACATGTCATCAAAAAACTCCCCCTTGGGTACTATTCAAACCCCGAGTCCGACCCTGGGCTTAAGGGCGGTCACACTATTATCTACCGCAGATTTGTAATGTAGATCACATTACAGATAGCATAGTATCGTACATTTTTAACCCAGGGCCCATGCCTACCTACTGTTCAAGAAATGGGAGCAAGTGAGTTGATAGTTGGGCACAATACTATTCATGGGCAAGCCCTTTGTGGTATAATAATGGAATCAGACAGCTGGGTTGAACAACTTTATTTAATGTAGTAACTGCCAGCACTTAATACTGAACAGGGTTCTTCCAGTGTCCATAAACAATGGATGGAGGTAGCGAAGGACGGAGGTTTCCTGGGCTGCTAAAACGTCTTGTGGCTGTCTTATGTCTTTGTTTAGGAGGAGCGCCGAGAGCACGACCTGTTCCGGAGCATTGGCGCCTTCACAATGATTCCCGGTGCTCTTTTGGGCTCTCGCAAAGTCACGCGGGAAGTCTCGAGAGACTAGGCCGTAGCGCGTCTCGCGAGGTACCTACACCCTTTGCACGGTTTACCGAGAAACCAAAAGCCTCTGAATCATGATCGTGCAGGCTGCGAGCTAGTTCAGTCTTTCTCTTAAAAGAACACTGTGCTCTGAAACAGCATGCATTTGGCAGAGGCGAAAGCCTGGGAAGGACACCGCGGGTCAAGGGAGAGGAAGGATACGGTGATGAGCAGCCGTAAACTGAACAAACATTACCCTGAGGAAGGCGAGAGAGGGGGGTGACAAGGGGAGGGGTAATGGAATGATGCCAGATAAGGTGCTTGTGATGTGGCGGAACTGATGTCCCAGCGCACAGAGTGATGACCTTCAGTTCTAGTTTTGAGCTGTGACCATGCTGCTTGCCACTCGGCAAAGAGCATTTCCTCTTCTCATGCAGTGAACACACAAAACATGGCAGTAATCTGATGGAAATGTGCCCAGGGTCACCCAAGCGCAATACAACAAGCAATGAAAACAATATCAAGACCCCTACAATTGTGTAAACCACAATACACGGCTATCATACACCTTTCACCTTTTCCTGTTTAGAATTCCATTTTGGCGAATTAATGTTTAGAAGAAACAATGAAGCCCATGCCAAGCAAGCTGGTACAGTACCCTCCTTTCCATCAGGCTCTGCTGAAGCCGTGCCGTCGATGGCTTTCGCACACACATTGGGCTGAAGTGCCACGCGCGCGTACACCAGACTTACCAAATGAAATATTGTGCAACTTGAAATCTTCGAAACTACTGCTGTGCTGCGGGCTTCACGAGGTAAGGCTCAGTGAGTAAGATACTACTAATGCACACAATTCAGAGCTCGGTTTGAAGCCTTCACGTTACAGGTTCAAATCACAGCTCAGAATGTCATCCGTCATAGAGTGGCGCAATCACTAATGTTGAGTTGGGACATAATGACGCCTACTAGCACATGGAAGCAACTCAATTCATAAAGCAGACAATGTCCACTTTAAACACTTTAAAAGTTGTACATATTTTTCTCTAACTAAATTATGTAATGTGTTATTTTATGTCATACCTCGAGTGGGGCCATAGGACACAAACACACTCGATTGGTTTCAACAGTTTTATTCCGCAGGACGCAGGTTTGAGTGGGGGGGATGAGGTACACGATGGGTATGTAACTCAAGAGGTCAATCTAAGCAAACAGGTCAAAGAAAGAGGTTTAGCGTAAAGTTCAGGGAAGGGCCCAGTCTAAAGGACCAGTGGGCCAGATGTCGTGTCCGGCAGGGAGACAGTTAACTGGGCGTGACGAGCAACCCTCGTCACGCCGAGTATTGGCCAATGAGGGGCAGAAAGGAAAAGTAAAAATAAAGAGATGATATACGCTCCGTGGCTCCATCTCCCTCATTTTGGCACTGCTGCGTGTTGGGGGCGTAAAGGGCATAACCCGGTGTGACGAGCAACCCTCGCCATGCTGAATATTGGCCAAGAGGTTCGTGAGGTTCTGTCGTGAGGGGCAGAAAGGGAAAAGTAAAAATAAAGAGATAAGATATATGCTCCGTGGCTCTGTGTCCCTCATTTTGGCACTGTTGTGCGTTGGGGACATAAAGGGCAACATTTAAGCTGTCTGGTGTCCACAGACAGGAAAGGCCAGACACCATTCCTAATCTAATATCAAGGAAAGCTCTCGGGCAACTCACAGTCTCAATTCTAAAAGCGCCCCAAGCCCACTCAATTCACAATGATGGTGGCGTGGGTCTTTGGCCTGGCTGTGGACCTTGTCTTTCCTTGGTCCTGGTGCTTAGCATGGTCTATGTCAATGGGCCTCATTACAAGTGTGCCGGTCCGGTAACAACGGTGCCGGTAAGCCTACCGGCACCGTTGTTACCGGACGGGCACACTACAAGCCTGTGGGCGGGTGCTGTCCCTCCCGCCCGGTCAGACCTGGCGGGTGGAATGGCACCCGATCGCAGACTTTCCGGGAAGCACCGGCATCGTTATTAACGGTGCCGGTGCTTCCCTCATCCCCATTCCCGTTGAGTCCTATGGGACTCAACGGGAATGGGGATCAACATTATTCCGACGCCTGACTTTCAGGAACACTGGGATCGTAATCCCCTGGTGTTTCTGTGGAGCCAGGTGCCATAAAAATGCACAAGTACGGCGGCAGCCTGCCGATTTTACCGACAAGGCTGCTGCCGGACTCGTATTGAGGCCCAATGTCTTGTTTCCGTGTGGAAGGATGAAGTGATGCCCTTACAGCAGTTACCTGGTCATGGCCTACATGGAACCACTCTAGCCTTAGGGTTATCTCTGTGATAAGGCTGGTAAGTATTCTCCCAAAAATGGGTCTGTCCGAGAAGGATTTGCTCCCCATTTACTGGTTGCCAAGCAATCACAAAACATCTTTATTTTGTCTGGTAGTGTCACTACTTCAGCAAGAGGGTAGAGGATTTCTCCCAGCATAATAGTGTGTGACCCCTGGCAGTCTCTAGGCTGATGCAGTCTTCTCAGCCTAGCCCGTCCTCTTAACCTCCTGGCTTCTCATAAACTCTGTCTCCCTGGCTTAGCCAACTCGATCATTCCCTGCTCCTGGTGGGCCCTTTTGCCCTGGCTGACCAAGGTTCTTTTCTCGTGGCCCCTTCCCCTCATCCCCACCCTGATCTCTTCTCAGACTATCCCCACTCACTCTCAGAAATCTTAGCATGTCACCCACCCTTTATGCTCTCCCTGGCTGAGTGACTGACATAATGAGGGCACCGGTTCTCCTATCTGTTTCCCGATTTGGCTTTATGCCTCGTGATCCTGAGGCTGGCTCACTGGTCCAACTGCTCTGCAATTGAATGAAACATGACTGGGGCGTGTGCCACGCCTCTCGTGTAGGATTGGCAGTAAGATGCCTTGCACGGGGCTTCATATACAGTGATCTAACTTACATTCTGACCTTCCTGTGCTTCCGTAGCCTTTGGGTTTTGTAAACAAACAATTCTTATATATTTTGAGCTGTGGCCTTAACATTTGCACTGCATATTTCCTCTTCCTGCTCTCACAGTGTTATCTGAATCTTCCCAATGTAAGTAGACAACAATAATAGAAGCGGTTACTATAGAGGCAAGGTTTCTGGCGTTGCTCCACTTGCTGTATCAGCAATTCTTAGCCGTTTTCCTTTTCACATTTATATCCATATACATTTTGAGAAATGAAGGCAGTGTATCTGAAGTCGGCTGTGTTTTCCTTTGGGTTTTTTGCTGCTGCCTTTCAGTGATATATGGGTGTGTTAATCCATTTCTATGAAATAGCAAGATTGTGCCGTTGAATGTGGGAGCTTTTTGTCCTGAATGTCCAGCGGTCGCCAAACTTCAGGAGGTGTTGCAGGAGTTCACAGCAGCGCCATTCAAGCATGTCACGTGCAGCTCCTTACTATGCTACGTGGCCAATCATCGGCGCGGTTACTGGGCGGTGGGGGAGGGGCTGGTAGGAATGAATGGTTGAAAGTATGTTATGCTTCCGGCTCAATTAGACTTTTATGGCAGCATTCATTTAAGATATAATGAAAAGTGGTAAAGTAAATGTATGCATCAAACGTACATATCTAGTAAACACCAGAATTACAGTCCGGTGCTTGTTTTAGCATGTAAGCGTTTTTTGTTTAAAATCCAAAATAAAAACAATGTAAAATCAATAATAAAATTGCTGAGCCTCGCCGTTAGATGCCACATTCAGCTTTAAATGCCTCACTGGTGCCACCTAATGTCAGATAATACCTCATATGGCTGGTATAGTCACCATATGTAAGTAGGGGGGCCCCGGGGGGAACGCGAAGCGTTTCCCCCCGGGGAGTTTTTTGGCGCTGCACACGGCCAGCGAGTGGCCGTGGGGGTGCAGAGCGCCTCCCTGGGGGGTACTTAAGGGCTCAGGGAAGGTTCGGGAGGCAGGCGACGGTTAGGACTTGGTGATTGTATCAGTCCTGTCGCCCGCTCCCGAGCCTTCCCTGAAGTTAGCTGGGCCTTTGGTTCTGCAGGGTAGAGTAGGGGAGAGGGTTAGTTAGTAACTGGGGGCGGTTTAGATAGTAGGAGTTATTTAATATAAAGTTATAATAAATTTAAAAAAAAAAACAATTTTGTGCCGGCGAATTTCGCCCATTGGGGAGTAGCGTAAATAAGTTACCCCCCCCTCCTTACCTGAGCTGCCGTCGGCGTTTCCGTGCACGGTGGGGCGGTGGGATTGTGGGGACGGGTTTTTCCTTCCCAGCCTTCGGTCTTCTGGGGACCCGGGTCGCTGCGTGGGAGCGGGGATTTCCTCGCCGGGCCCATCTCTTGTTTCTTCCTCCGCCGCTCGGGAGTAGGGGAGCGCAGGCGGGGGTGGGCTGCATATTGCGGCGGTTCCGTACGGGAGCTGGGGACACTTCCTTTTCCCTCTTCCCACGGCACCGGTTCCTCGCTGCTCGGGTCCTCTTGGTTTTGCGGGGGTGTCGGCGGGGGGTGGTTAGCAGAGCCCAGGTGGCCCTGTCTTGTTGAGTGTCCCGGTGCGGTGGCAGCCTTCTGTCAGAGGGGGCAGGGCAGGCACCTTAAAGGGGCCGTGCTATTTTGCTGGTGCTGCTGGTAGTGCGGTGCATCTCGTGTGCCACCAGGGGGCAGGGCGGGCGGTGCTAAGTGAACTTTTCATCTGATTTACAGGGTTAAAAAAAAAAAATAATAAGAAAAAGGGAAATAGTGGTGATTGTCAGCAGCAGTAGTGGGGGCTCCTGGGTGGTATGCATTTATCGGGGGAAGAAGTAGAGTTAGGAGAGGGGGGGTTTTCTTTGGGAGAGGGGTATTTTTGAGGTGGGGGGCAAATAAAAAAAAAAAAAATTTGAATAAAAAAGAAAAGGATAATTGTTGATTTGGGGTTATTTAACCCCTTTGGGCTATTAGTGTTATAGCGCAATTTCTTCTGGTTTTCCCTCTGCTAGGAGTATTTTTTCCACGGGTAGGTACCAGCTCGGGGGCGTATTTAGCTAGTGAGCGTCAGGGCAAAGTTTAGTGTGCTCTCAGATTAGTGGTGCACGATGGTGGGCCAAGGAGTTAGCAAGAAGGGGCTGGTTGATGCTAGGGCTCTGAGGGAGGCCCTGGAAATCATCAGCAGGGCATCGAAGGCCCAGCTGGAGGGGGCGGTGGGGGAGGTCATGGGCGAGGAGGAGATAAGGGGGGGTAGACCGCAGCGTAGAGCTGCAGCTGATGGGGCTCTCGCGGCAGTGGTGGCTTGCACCCCTACGGCGGGGAGGGGGGAGGTTTGGGAATCCAGGGGCAGGAAAATGAGGAGGGAGATAGACAGGAGGGCGGGCGGGGGAGAAATGATGCCGGGTGGGCAGCCAGGGAGGGAGGAAGGGAATGATAGCCCTAGGGAAGCTGGGAATGCTCAAGAAGGTGGGGGTCGAGGGAACAACAGTAGGGGCAGGGATGGGGCACAGAAGGGGGTGTCAGGGCAGAGGGGAAGAGGGGGTAAATACCTGCAGAAGAGTGCAGGTGGGAGAAGGAGGGAGAGGTCCCCATCAATTGAGGAGGGTAGAGTGGGGCGCGGAACGGCCCCCCCGGGTAGGAGGAGTGAGGGTGGAGGGCGCTGCGCAGCCCCCGCTGGTCAGGTGGAGGTTGAGGGTTTCAGTACGGCCCCTCCTCGGTCAAGCAAGGAGAGCCTAGAGGGCGCAGCACAGCCCCTAGCAATGAGGATTCCAGGGTGGAGGTCGGAACGCCTCGCCCGAGAGAAGAGGACCAGGCAGGGGTTCCCACAACCCCGCCGAGAAGACGTCAAAGGAGTGGCGGGGCGGACGCCCCGGGCTCGCAAGAAGATCATCAACTGAACTCGGGCATGAGCTTGCATCCGCAATGGTATTTAAGGGGTGATGAAGTTGGATGGGAGGAATATGTGGGGCAATGGGAATTGGAAGATTACAGGGCGGAAAGGGAAAGGGGGGAGGAGAGAAGAAGTTCGAGGTGGGATATGGAAAGGGAAGTGCAGGGTGGACGGGGTGAAAAGGGTCAAGGGAACTATTGGCTGGGTGAGTGTGCTGACATGTTTTGTCCCCGCAGTAGGAGCCCTCTAAGAAAGGAGAGGAGGAGCATCGGTGTGGACGCCAGACCGCAGGTGGCAGGTGTGGAAAGAGGTGAGCGGGAAAGGGAATGGTCATCTGCATGGCAGAGAGGGGTTACAAATAGGTGGACAGGGGATGAACGGTCTGGTCTTCAAGGTGTAAGGAAAGAAGTTGGTGTGCAGGCCATTGGAGCCGAGGGGGTTGAGAAGAGCATTTGCTCAGTGGAGGTCCAAACGGACAAAGTGGTGGAGCCATTGGGGCTCGAGGTGCAAGCTGGTAAAGATAAGGAGGTGGAAGTGAAAGGAAAGGAGAAAAAATTGCCATACATGGGGATAACAAAACCATTGGGGGCGCACTTGATGGCAGCGACCAGGGAGAAGATTCAGGCAGGGGAATTTGTGGATGTCTTCAAATTGCTCCATAGGGAAGTGAGAGCGAAGGAGGGGTCTAAGGAGGAAGAGAGGGAACTGGCTTCACGCCCGAGGGTCCCGGTGACCATTGAGAATTGGACGTCGGCGTTTATCATTTATGCCAGTGTGTATTGCGAAAAATTCCCGGAGCATTGCGTGGCCCTGCTTAAATATATGGATGTAATAAGGAAGGCTTTCACGAGCTTTGGGGGCTTTGCCTGGGTAAGGTATGATGAGGAATTTAGAGCGAGAATGGCAGAGGACAGTCAGGCGGTCTGGGGGGAGATAGATATGGATCTCTGGCTGCAATGGATGGCCCCAACGAGGCCTGCCCCGACATTACACACAGCAAGTGGGCTGCCTGTGCCTTTGCGGCCCTTTCTTGGTCGCCCCGCCCATGAGGGGTTCGGGGGAGGAGGCAGGGGTCAGGTCTCAGCAGCGTGCTGGGGGTACAATAAGGATAGCTGCGCAAGGACCCTGTGTAGGTTCAGGCACGAGTGTAGCAAGTGTGGTGGAAAACACCCTCTCACGCAGTGTTTCCAACAGGGAGACAGGGGGAGGGGGAGAGGTTCAGGAAAAGGGGTTGGGGGGAAAAGCTTTTACTCCAATTAAAGTGGGTGTGTTGGAAAGATGGTTGCAATTTTACCCGGATAGGGAAGGGGCTAAGATTTTGAGTGAGAGGTTTTGTCAGGGGTTCAGATTAGGTTACCAGGGTCCAAGGGTGCGTCGGTGGGTGGAAAATTTGAAGTCGGCGAGAGAGAATGTTGAGGTGGTAAGACAAAAATTGAACAAGGAAATAGCGGCAGGAAGGATAGTGGGCCCATTTGATGACGTGCCGGGTGACTTAGTGATATCCCCATTGGGGGTGGTGCCCAAGAAAGCTCCGGGGGAGTTCAGACTGATTCATCATTTGTCATGGCCGGAGGGTATGTCAGTTAATGATTTCATTGCCCCGGCAGAATGTGGGGTTGTGTATGCAAGTGTTGACCAGGCGGTTGAGCTGATAAGGAAGGAAGGGCGAGGGCCCTTCATGGCCAAGTGCGATATCAAGGCGGCTTTTAGGTTATTGCCGGTGCACCCGGAGGATTTTTGGTTGTTGGGTTTGCAGTTTGAGGACCGCATATACATAGACAAAGCATTGCCAATGGGGTGCGCAATTTCCTGTGCTTTGTTTGAACGGTTCAGCTCTTTTCTACAATGGGTTTTCTCATTCAGCTCGGGGTGGGAGAGTGTGCTGCTGGATGATTTTCTGTTCATTAGCGGGGCAAAAAGAGACGAGGATTGCAGAGAAATGCTAAAGTTGTTTCAGGAGTTGATGGAGGAGTTGGGTGTACCATTAGCCGAAGACAAAACAGAAGGGCCGGCAGTGGTGTTAACATTTCTAGGAATTGAACTGGATTCAGTGGCCATGACCTCACGCTTGCCGCACGACAAGGTGAGCAAATTGGTGGTACTGTTGGAGAAAGCGGTGGGGGTCAAGAAAATGATGCTGGTGGAGATGCAGAGATTGGTTGGGCATCTGAATTTTGCATGTAAGGTGGTGGCCCCAGGCCGGACGTTTTGCAAGAACATGGCAAGGGCCATGGCGGGAGCAAAGTGCCCACATCATCGGATAAGAGTATCGGGGGCAGTGAGGGAGGATTGCAGAATTTGGCTGCGCTTCTTGGAGAGTTTCAATGGAGTGTCAATGTGGTTGCAGGGAGACCCGGTGACATGGGAAGTTCAGATACTCTCGGATGCAGCGGGGGCCGGTGGTTTTGGAGTTTTTTGGGGGGGAAAATGGTGTGCGGAAAAGTGGCCAGCGAGGTGGTTGAAGGAAGGGAGGAGTATAGCATTTCTTGAATTTTTTCCATTACTAGTGGCATTGGAGTTGTGGGGGAAGGAGTTGCAAAACAAGAAGGTGAACTTCAATGTCGACAACGAATGCGTGGTCCATGTGGTGAACAGACAGTCAGCTAGGGATCAGAGAGTGGCAAGACTGAAGAGAGAATTTGTCCTGCGTTGCATGGAATTGAATGTGGTGTTTAAGGCAACACATGTGCCGGGGAAGGATAATGGCATCGCTGATGCATTATCTCGTTTTCAATGGCAGAGATTCCGTGGATTGGCTCCAGATGCAGATCAGGAGGGGCAGCAGATTCCGGAGGAGCTGTGGAAGATAGGAAGCTGATCCTCTGGTGGAGGGTTCATTGGCCGCGGCATCTAAGAAGTCATACAGGAGGGCCTGGGAGGATTTTATTAGAGGAGGAGCTTGTAGTTGGTAGTTGGAAGGGTAGATGGGATGCGGAAGAGCAGAGGAGGGATGATGTCACGAATTTCCTTCTGAGGTGCATGGACAGGGGCTGGTCAAGGGCAACGATAGCAGGAAAGATAGCAGGGATTGCCTTTTACGGGAAATGGTTTTGGGGTTTTCAACCAAGCGGGGGGAGATGGCGAGTAGGATGTTGGAAGGATGGGCTAGGGAGAGTAAGAGGGACAAGGATAAGAGGAGGCCGATATCGGCGGAATTGCTGCAGAGGTTGATTGAGGTGGTGGGGGAGTTTGCTGGTCGGTATGGGAAGGGGAACTGTTTGCGACTTGTTTTACATGGTTATTTTTTGGGGCCTTCAGGGTTTCTGAGTTGGTCGGGGGAAGAGGGGGGGTAGGGGGACTGCAATGGGAAGATGTTCAAATTACAGAAGAAGGTTTAGACATCAAGATTAAAAGGTCCAAGACGGATCAGAAGGGAAGGGGCTCTTGGGTTCTGCTGGGTCGAGGGAGCGAGGTTTTATGCCCAGTTCAGGCAGGCAAGGTGTGGAAGGAGCGCTGTGGGGGTAAGTCAGGCTTGGTTTTTCAGCATGCGGATGGATCGCCGGTTACAGCGGCACAGGTGCTAGGGGTATTGCGGAAGGCGCTGGTCACGGTGGGAGAAAAGGCTGAGGAGTTCGGGACTCATTCTTTTAGGATGGGCGCAGCATCTGAGGGTACCAGACTGGGTTTTTCGGAAGACAAAGTGAAAAGATTGGGGCGTTGGAGGTCGGGGAAATACAAGGGTTACGTCAGGGATTTTGGAAAAGGGGATTGCTGAGGAAAGGTGGAGGAGGACTTTGTGGGCAAGATGTTGTTGTTGTAATAATTTTGACTTGTCAGTAATTTTGTAATTTCTGTTTCAGATGCTGCGCAAAAGAAGGGGGAGTTGGCGCAAGTTTGGATTGTTGGCCATTCAATTGTGAAGTGGGCTGGGAAAGAGGCGGAGAAAAGGGTGTTTGGAAGGCAGTTGGGGTGCAGTTACAAGGAAGTGGTGGTGAGATGGCACGGTTTGGGGGGCCTGCGGTGGGATCAGCTGCTGCCCATATTGGCAGGGATGAGGGAACGCTATGGAGTTCCAAGGGTGGTGATGCTGCATGCTGGGGAGAATGACCTGGTGAGAGATACGGGGGTGGCTCTGCTAACGAAAATGAAGAGGGACTTAGTGTGGATTAGGGATATGTGGCCTCAAGCGGTGGTGGTGTGGACTAAGTTGTTGCCGCAAAGAGTTTGGAGGGGAGCAAGAAGTGAGGGAGCAATAGAGCGGGCCAGGAAGGGGATAAACAGGGAAATGGTAAAATTTTGTGCCTCAGTGGCGGTGAGGGTCATGGACCATAAGGAAATAACATATGAGGGTTTTCTTATCTTTAGAGAGGATGGGGTACACTTGTCCGTGTATGGGAATAATCACTACCTGGCGGACTTGGGTTCTTGGCTGGGAGACTGGGTAAAAAGTTTGAGGTAGAAAAGTTGGGGGGGGGTTGGGGCAGAAAGAACTCCTCGGGGGAGGGTTTTTCTGGTGCCGGGGACATGGCCCCTTTTGATGTGGGGGGAGGGAAGCACAATGGGGGAATGACACGGGAAAGGAGGGGGTGGCGCTGTTTGCACAAGCAGGTCACCCCGGGGGAACAGGTATTGAGCCTGGAGGGGCATGGCCCCTGGGAGAAAGCGGGACGCCTGGAAAAGGGGCAAGGGGACGGTAGGATCCAAGGGATCATTAGGGAGGAAATTGGTTATTTAATTATTTAATTGTTGGGGGAAAATGAAAATGAAAATGTTTAAGTTATTTAATTGATTGTTCAAATATCTCTTTAGTTTGTTAGGCCATGGAGCCAGTTAAGCGTTTTGATTGTAAGCTTTGGCCTGTCACATTAAAGCGACCTTTTCCACTTTTAAATGAGTCTGGGTTTTTGTGCAGTAAGCCAAAAGGGGGGACCCGGGGGGAACGCGAAGCGGGTGGAATGGCACCCGATCGCAGACTTTCCGGGAAGCACCGGCATCGTTATTAACGGTGCCGGTGCTTCCCTCATCCCCATTCCCGTTGAGTCCTATGGGACTCAACGGGAATGGGGATCAAAATTTTTCCGACGCCTGACTTTCAGGAACACTGGGATCGTAATCCCCTGGTGTTTCTGTGGAGCCAGGTGCCGTAAAAATGCACAAGTACGGCGGCAGCCTGCTGATTTTACCGACAAGGCTGCTGCCGGACTCGTATTGAGGCCCAATGTCTTGTTTCCGTGTGGAAGGATGAAGTGATGCCCTTACAGCAGTTACCTGGTCATGGCCTACATGGAACCACTCTAGCCTTAGGGGTATCTCTGTGATAAGGCTGGTAAGTATTCTCCCAAAAATGGGTCTGTCCGAGAAGTATTTGCTCCCCATTTACTGGTTGCCAAGCAATCACAAAACATCTTTATTTTGTCTGGTAGTGTCACTACTTCAGCAAGAGTGTAGACGATTTCTCCCAGCATTCCCAGCATAATAGTGTGTGACCCCTGGCAGTCTCTAGGCTGATGCAGTCTTCTCAGCCTAGCCCGTCCTCTTAACCTCCTGGCTTCTCATAAACTCTGTCTCCCTGGCTTAGCCAACTCGATCATTCCCTGCTCCTGGTGGGCCCTTTTGCCCTGGCTGACCAAGGTTCTTTTCTCGTGGCCCCTTCCCCTCGTCCCCACCCTGATCTCTTCTCAGACTATCCCCACTCACTCTCAGAAATCTTAGCATGTCACCCACCCTTTATGCTCTCCCTGGCCGAGTGACTGACATAATGAGGGCACCGGTTCTCCTGTCTGTTTCCCGATTTGGCTTTATGCCTCGTGATCCTGAGGCTGGCTCACTGGTCCAACTGCTCTGCAATTGAATGAAACATGACTGGGGCGTGTGCCACGCCTCTCGTGTAGGATTGGCAGTAAGATGCCTTGCACGGGGCTTCATATACAGTGATCTAACTTACATTCTGACCTTCCTGTGCTTCCGTAGCCTTTGGGTTTTGTAAACAAACAATTCTTATATATTTTGAGCTGTGGCCTTAACATTTGCACTGCATATTTCCTCTTCCTGCTCTCACAGTGTTATCTGAATCTTCCCAATGTAAGTAGACAACAATAATAGAAGCGGTTACTATAGAGGCAAGGTTTCTGGCGTTGCTCCACTTGCTGTATCAGCAATTCTTAGCCGTTTTCCTTTTCACATTTATATCCATATACATTTTGAGAAATGAAGGCAGTGTATCTGAAGTCGGCTGTGTTTTCCTTTGGGTTTTTTGCTGCTGCCTTTCAGTGATATATGGGTGTGTTAATCCATTTCTATGAAATAGCAAGATTGTGCCGTTGAATGTGGGAGCTTTTTGTCCTGAATGTCCAGCGGTCGCCAAACTGCAGGAGGTGTTGCAGGAGTTCACAGCAGCGCCATTCAAGCGTGTCACGTGCAGCTCCTTACTATGCTACGTGGCCAATCATCGGCGTGGTTACTGGGCGGTGGGGGAGGGGCTGGTAGGAATGAATGGTTGAAAGTATGTTATGCTTCCGGCTCAATTAGACTTTTATGGCAGCATTCATTTAAGATATAATGAAAAGTGGTAAAGTAAATGTATGCATTAAATGTACATATCTAGTAAACACCAGAATTACAGTCCGGTGCTTGTTTTAGCATGTAATGCGTTTTTTGTTTAAAATCCAAAATAAAAACAATGTAAAATCAATAATAAAATTGCTGAGCCTCGCCGTTAGATGCCACATTCAGCTTTAAATGCCTCACTGGTGCCACCTAATGTCAGATAATACCTCATATGGCTGGTATAGTCACCATATGTAAGTAGGGGGGCCCCGGGGGGAACGCGAAGCGTTTCCCCCCGGGGAGTTTTTTGGCGCTGCACACGGCACGCGAGTGGCCGTGGGGGTGCAGAGCGCCTCCCTGGGGGGTACTTAAGGGCTCAGGGAAGGTTCGGGAGGCAGGCGACGGTTAGGACTTGGTGATTGTCCCTCCCTCCCACCCTTTCATTTTGGTTTTAGGGTAATGTCAGTTATGGAATAGGGGGGGTCCATTGTTCATGGGATTATGCGGGGGGGTTTCTAGATGTCATGGGGAGATTTTTATGGTTTTTTGGGGTCTGTTATGAGGGTAGGGTTGGTAGTTTCGTGTGACAGGTCAGGGCATTGTGAAAGTTTGTGTGTAATATATGTTGCTGATGTGGCAGGTCAGGCTGGCTGCAGGTCATAGGAAGGGGGACTTTGGTGTAGAGGGGAGTTTAAAAGGGGTTGAAGTGGGTCGGGCGCCGGGGGCATGGCCCCTTTTGTTGTGGGGGGAGGGAAGCACAATGGGGGAATGACACGGGAAAGGAGGGAGTGGCGCTGTTTGCACAAGCAGGTCACCCCGGGGGAACAGGTATTGAGCCTGGAGGGGCATGGCCCCTGGGAGAAAGCGGGACGCCTGGAAAAGGGGCAAGGAGACGGTAGGATCCAAGGGATCATTAGGGAGGAAATTGGTTATTTAATTATTTAATTATTTAATTGTTGGGGGAAAATGAAAATTAAAATGTTTAAGTTATTTAATTGATTGTTCAAATATCTCTTTAGTTTGTTAGGCCATGGAGCCAGTTAAGCGTTTTGATTGTAAGCTTTGGCCTGTCACATTAAAGCGACCTTTTCCACTTTTAAATGAGTCTAGGTTTTTGTGCACAGGCTCACTCTTGTTGTGCCATCCCACAGTATACCAGTGGCGGGCCGTGCATTTCACACGCCTTCAGTGATGTCCTACTTAGTCCGACTTCAATAAATATCTCTCATAATACCATCATTTATGACACCACGTGACCACGGCTGGAGAAAATAGACCTTTCCCTGTCTCTCCCTCTTTCTCTCAGCAGTGTGTGTGTTTGTGTGCATAACCGTGATTCACATCTGCAATTGTTCTCACTGTACCTCAAATTGGCAAAGTTCACCCAGCAACGGGCTCATGCTCTGATGCCCTTCTATGTGAGGGACAAACACTTGACAGGCCACTCCACAGCAAGTGTCCCTTGTTCAACCTGAGTTCGTGAAGAGCACGATTTTTTTCATGTTTAGTATATTTGTCATTTTAGTTCGTTATCATTGATTTGATATGAACGAAATAAAATGACAAATATACTAAAAATGAATAAATAAAATGTTTCCACTCACCAAAACGGCTGTCCTCCAAAACACTTATTTCAACACAAAATCCATTCTCCTGTCTTTCCTCAAGAAGGCCTCAATTGGTTGTACGGTTTATCTGTGCGTTTCAGTTCCAACAATAAATCCTTTTCTATCGACATGAAGGCCAATGCTGAAAGACGCGTCTGTCTAGTCGAGTTTCTTGCATATGTTTTGATTCGTTTTAAGGCCGAGAATGACCACTCAACAGAAGCAGTGAACACAGGGATTGTCACAGCCAACAAGCCAGTGCATAAAGCTGTCCCATACTCTCACTCAGTTCTTTGTTCCTAAGAAAATCAAGGAGATCCGCTGGACTTTTCCCTTCAAAATCAGTCATGGCATACATTACAGTCAGTTCTGTTTTTAGTTGGGGCAGGTTGAACAGTGCGCCTTGACTTTTTGTTAAGCTGGAAAAGGCTGTTTGCAGAAACTTTCTCCGGTATGTCTGAAAGTGCTGGGGGTCGAGAAGGGAGAGAAACAATCATTTTTCGTGGTCTTGAAATCGATTCCGTATCTGGCAAAGAAAGTTGTCCAGAATGTTGCTGTGGAGTTGTTGGTAGTGTGCGCGAAGGGTCGCATTGCGCCGCGCCGTGGCCTCTGCGAGCGCTTGCACCCCCTGAGATGCTCACCGTTTCTTCATAAATCTGATTGAATTCGCAACTGTGTCACAGAACTCGTTCACCCTTGCCATGCAGAATTGTACATCCAGTGTTGTCTTCTGTAGTATTCCAAAGAGCACATCAGCATGCTCAAAAAGCCCATTAAATGTGTTGAGCAAAAAAAAACTAAAATAAATCCATCTGCACAAAGCACAGTGTCCTCATCATACACATCATGATGTTCCAGTATGTGATCAAACAACTCCTTTAGGGCAATCCTCTTCCCGTGGACAGGATTCACCAATCTCAATGCATATTGCCACTGTGTTGGTGCAACATGAGGAAGATGCGGCTTGCACATGTCATCCAGTAGCCGAGTGCGCTTAGGGGATCTGGAGAAGAACGCACCGAGGCCATTCAGGTTGGCAAAAAAGACCTTGCATTCTTTAAGCTTTGAGGTCCCTTGAGTCAGTACTAAATTAAGACGATGAGCATAGCACTGAATGAATAAGGCCATAGGTGCCCTCTCTTTAGCTTTCGCTTGCACCCCATTTAGTCCAGATGCTATTACCGCTGCACCCTCGTAGCACTGTGCCACAACCTTGTCCAGACAACATTCATATTCCTCGAGGAAACGGAAAATAAGAGCAGCAATGTCATCAGCTCGCTTGTCACTAGTTACATCATATTTGACAAAACGCTCCTTGACCCCTGATGTCGTTACATAGCGCAGGACAAGTGCGAGCTGTGCGGCATTACCCAGGTCTGTTGTCTCGTCCACCATTACAGCGACGAAAGGTGGTTTTTTGTCTCCGTTTTGATCTCTTTTCCCATCACTTCAGCAATAGCATAAATTAGGTAATTTTGTATTTTCTCAGATGTCCCAGTAAACACTCTGTTAGTGGACAGGTGGTAATGTAAGTTTGTGGCATGCTCAGCAAGAAAAGAAAGAAGTTCCATGTAGTTGCTCGGTTTGTGGACTGACTGCTCTCATCGTATCCCCTAAATGAAAGTTATTGTTTACCCAAGAGCACGACACAATCAAACAGTCTTTTCAATATCTCCCTATTTTTCTTCAGCATTTCATTGTGCAGCTCTCTTTTCATGCGCACCTGTTTGTTAAGCTGTGTATCCACGCGGGTGTCCCCAAAAGTTTTTAAAAGCACCGCAGCTTGCAAGTTTCCAGCCGTGCTTTGGTGTCTGGTTGCTGCCTTAGTTAAACAATGTAAGTTTACAAATCCAGTGTAGCTCCACACACCAAGTTGATCCCTTGCAAACAAAAGGCATTCCCAGCAGAACAATTTGCAGCACCCATCGGAAGCCGGAAGCCAGGAGTGCCGCTCATAGTTGGTTGATTGGAAAAGGCGGACAAACCCTTTCCCAGGCTGGGACAGATTAGCTAGCTCGGGGTTTAGCCGTCCTCGTCATACGAGATCTAGCTTCTGTTGAAAGGTCCGTCTTGAAAATGGCCTTGCAAGTATATCTGCAACCAAATCATCGTTTTGCCCCCCATCGGTCATTGTGGGTTAAAAAAACGAGCAGATATATTAGATTTCTCGGCAGTTAGTGGGTATTCAATTACAGGACGCGTACATGTTATGTTCAACGTGAGGCCAGCTAGAAGGCCTACTGTCAAAAACGCGTGATCTGATTGGCTATCGCAACTGTCTATCAACTGTATGTGCCCGTTCACTTAGATTGCACAGACGCCTGCATTGTTGATTCTGAAGGCCTCAGGCAGATTTCATACAGGCTGGTAACACAAGTTAGCTGAATTCTGATTGGATAAAAACTCTAACCTAAAAACAACACGAACATGAAGAGAATATGAAGAATATTTTTATATATTTAGGGAAAGTAAATTCAAAATTAAATTAACTTTTATCAAATTATGTCTGATCATGATTTATGTTAGGCCAGCAGATTTATGTTAGGCCAGCAGAGAAGGCCTTGCTGGCCCTGATGGCCCACCACTGCAATATACCAGGTACAGAGGGTAATGCCTGAGTAATGTCATGTAATGACAGCCAATGTCTCCTTTACCTGATAGATTCGTCATATATAAAGGTCATTATCACAAGTGCAGATGCCGCAATCCTATGCCAAGTGCAACCACAAATGCCTCTGTGAATGCCAGATAATGTCAGACCTTGCCTCATGCCCCTGGTGGGATCATTGTATATAATGTACCTCCCCACATGTCCATCTGTTGCTTTTCTATGCCAAGCGTAGCCTCAACTGCCTTCGAAAATGCCATGTGGCAGGGTAATGTTTCATGATCATTGTATAGTCGCCATAGGTAAGGTACACCCCTAAATGCCCTGATGCTTTCATATGCATGACCCAGCACCTGCCATATTAAATCAAATGCAAAGTACCCCTCAAGTACCATCCACCGCCTCCAACTCCCTCGGGGTCAGTCGCTTATCCAATCAACGAGTTGGTGGTAAATCTTTCTTCGGCTGGGGCCTCCCTCTGGAACAGCCTTCCCGCCTATCTGAAACTTGAGGAGAACCATCTCTGGTTCCGGAAGCACCTCAAGACCTTCCTCTTTGCTTCTGCTTTCGCTCTTCCTCTCCCCTGCTGAACTCCTGGCTGAAACTGAAACTGCACTGGTCACCTGACTACCCTCTGATCTCGGGCCCAGGTCCCCTCCCCGCCAGTTGCAATCCTGCACTGCCCCCCTGGCGACCCTTGCACTCAGGATCTGTTTCTGTATCCCTACAGTCCCCTTACCAGCACTTGGACACTTGATGTCTGCATTTACCCTTGCACTTGCCACCAGCTTGCTGCACTTTTAAAATTATTTTTACTGTGTGATCCCATGTACTGCACTGCCCCCTACCCTCTCCCCTAAACTTGCGCGATCTCAATGTCACCTGGCCTAGTAAGATCGTTGTCTTCCCTTTTGTTCCCCCTTCCTTGCCTCGTCGCGCCTTGAAACACTTGTGTATAGGCGCATTATAAATGCCATATCATATCATATTACCCTCAATAGAGTTAAATTACATGAAGCTGCCAAGCGCTGCATGCAGCTTGTGTACCACACTTACCTGATTGCCTGTCCTAGTTAGCAAGTCGAAGTTCTCTGGTGCACGGTGCTGCACAGAACAAGAGTCGACCCACGTTCGTCGACAGCTGGTCTCTCTGCTGCTCCACCTAACACCATGTTGTTGACACTCTAATATGGTGTGGCATTGAAGAAGCATTGCCACCCCTTGCCCCTTCAGCAGCAGAAATCCTCTGAGGGGATAAGAGAGTGATGGGGTGGGAATTACAGAAAGTAAGACTAGCTCTCTGACCTAGGTTTACCTTCTGCTTTACAGGGCTTCTGGGCCAGAGAAAACAAGTTGGCAGGCCACATTGTGGCCCCCGGGCCGCATGTTGCACAAGTCTGCATTACAGCATGTCCCTTCATTGACTGTATGGTCATCTCCACTTGCCAATCCCCTTGTTGTGTACAGCTTCCATCAGAACCTATTAGCTATTTAGCTTTCTTAATTTTGCATCCTCCTACTATGACGTCATGGCAGAGGCACAGGACTATGGAATTCATAATCAACTTGTTTTGACTTCCTTGCAGAGGTGGGGAGAAACATAATTTTTTTCTATCAGTTACAGCGGGGAGGGAACCTGGCATTTATTATGTTATCTTATGTTAAGAAGTTGGAAATCATTCCCTCATTCCTCCTGCCAACAGCCTCTGCAATACTTGTCTCTGGGGACAGCTTAGAGGTTGACAAAGGGCCCATGGTGGGAACATACCCAGCAAAACATTATAGATGGGTATTGTTCATCGATGGGGTATATTCAACCTAGCACTTCTGAGTGACATCATGCACAACTCGAAATTTGTTCTCTTTGCGTGTCAGATGACTCTCGGAACCTCTTGGTGTGATTTATCCCCATTGGCCTTTACATTGAATCCTTGTACACCCGTATACCTCAACAGGCTACTCTTTAGGTGATTGAAGAGGTTTTGTTGGCCAGAATGATGATCATCCAGTAACTAATGGGTTCATTATGTGGTGTGTTGAAACAGCATTGATTAAGAAACTTTCAAATTCCAAGACCATGTTTACCAACAGATAGAGGGTATGGCCAGGGGGGCAGCCAAGGCCCCTAACCGGGCTAATTTGTATGTAAATCAATTAGAACAACTGAGTGTATATATAGCAGGACCAATCGTTATAAGAACAACATAGGGAGGTGGCTGAGATATATTGATGACATTTTTATAATCTGGACTGGTTCTAAGGAGTTGGCGTTGGAGTTTATTGAGTGGTTGAACCAGCAGAACAGGTATTTGAAATGTAGCCACTCGATGAGTTCAGTAGAGGTTAATTTCTTGGACATTACAGTATACAGTGCAGATGGACATCTATTGGTTCATCCTTATCATAAAAGTACAGACAAGAACTCCCTCCTCCAATATCAAAGTCATCACGCCAAGCATGTTAAGAACAATTTACCTTTTGGTCCATTTTTGCACCTTAGACGCAATAGTAGCAGTGGAGAACATTTTAAAAATGAATCTCACACCTAAGTAACACGTTGAAAAATAGAGGCTTCCCCAATAAATTAGTGAGACAATCCATGACGAGAGCTTACAACAACCATGAGGCACTACTTGATGAGGGTCCTAAAGACAGAGGCACATCTAGGAACATCCTTTTTGCTAACACTTACACGAATATGTCATACAGAATGAAAACATCTATTAGCAGAAACTGGAGGAAATGCTTTGACAACACTAGACCTAAACCATTGGTGGGATATAAACAGAGAACTAATATTAGGAACCTAGTGACCCATAATGGTGTGCAATTTGTGTTGAATAAACCACATACTATCGCTGAGGTATGGGGGTTAAATTCCATTGTGGGGCACCATAGATGTAGAGTTCAGTGTGTGATTTAACAATGACGTCATCTGTAGATTTAGGCCTACCTAAGATTTGGACTATGAAAGAATTCACAACGGTAATACTGTCAATAATACATTAATACTGTAATACTGTCAATGTTATTTACATGATTAAATGTCCTTGCAAAAAGATTTACCTAGGAAAGACCAATCACAAATGCATAAATGTCCTTGCAAAAAGATTTACCTAGGAAAGACCAATCACAAATGCAAAGTACCCATCATTGAACATAAGAGTTGCCCCAAGAATCAAGTCGAGATGGCCCCATTGGTCAAACACTTTCTGGAAAAAGGCCATGGCTTTACCGACTTTCAGTGGGTGGTGTTGATGAAAATGAAAGGCCCTAACCAGGTTGCTATTAATAATAAATGACTGAGAGCTGAGCAGAAACTCATTTATTTGACGGGTAGCCATTTGACGGGCCTGAATGAGAACATTGATTGGCAACATGCGTAAACAAGAAGTCTGTCTCGTTTGGGGGTTGAAGACTGAAGAGCTTTCTAAGTTCCAGAGTTTGTGGGGTGTGTTTGTGTGGGCACTTTTCGAGGCTTATAAGTGGCATTGATGGACTTCGCCCCATTATACTAGATGACAATATGAATGCTTATGTGTTCAGCGACAGGCGTGCATGAGCCACAATATTTGCAGTGTGTAACCGTACCGTGGCGCTGAAAGAGTGACCAGCGTGTTATCTATAGCTGTGTTGCCATGGTAGGCACAATAAGAAGTGGAACACTAGTTCGTTAGTATTGTGGAGCATATCACATGACCATGCTGGACATATTTCTCACACTATATGCGTGGCCCAGAGCCATCACATGGGGCACGCCAGTTGCGCAGCACATGACCATCTGGCCACTTCAGGCTTGCCGTCTATTAAGGTGCAGGTGGAACTCTGTGTTTGTGTGGTGCCACTGCGCATATTGTTGTAGTTGGAGTTATCCTCAGCTGTGAGACATGTGGAGGTAAGCTCATTGGGGACAGTCCCGACCTCAAGAGGTAGAGGATCCAAAGCAGAAAGACATGTAGTTTTGGGTTTCAATACTGCAAAGGAAAGTGTCCAGCATATTGCAGCGTTTATTTATAGGTTATCACTATTGTTGTCCACTATATTATAGACCATATGGAATGAAGGATGTTATGAATCATTGGAACCTGGCACACTAGGTGATTGGATATTTGTTCCACCAGTCACTGGTGAGCTAGTTGACAGAACGGATGACTAGAGGTGAGCAGGTAGGCCCTCTGATTTGTTGGGGGCAGGTGGTGCCGGCACTATGATGAATTGGTATCTGGTTGCACTGAGACTTGTGGCTTTTGGGGTTGATATGTGCTTTCACAGGTTCCCCCTATTCTCGCTAATGACTAGAAGGTGATGTTGTGGTCCCGATAAGTGTATGACACTGGTGTCTGATGCTGTAATGGATATTCAGAGTATGCCTAGTATCGTATGTTTAACGATATGTAGTTTGCAGTTTGGCACTAAATGAGTTGGTTCCTCATCTTTATCAACAAACTGTGCAGAATCTAGATGACCTTTGCATTTGGAGGTGACACATTCATGGTGGCAGCATATATATAATGTCCAGGACCATCAGGTATGGCAGATGTGAAAAGTGTTGGAAAGGTTTCATACATTAATTGAGAACCTATTGATGTTTAGTAGTGCATTGATGTAATTATAGATGTTTTGTTTTTGTTTTTGTAGTGGTTTTTATGAAAACATTGCAGAGTGTGAGCACCTGTGAAGACATGTTATTGGAGATGAACTGTTGTGGTCTATATGAACAATACTAGTATATGGATCTAATTCAATTGAGGAGATACTATTGAGTTTCAACACCCCTGAAGAATGTCAAGCATAGAGCGTTTTGACAGAAACATTTTCAGTTTAGGCGTGCATTGCATCAGGTTGGACAATACTGATATCTACATATCAGGTTTATCTCGGATGTTGATATATATTTATACAGAAGTATGGGTAATGAAATCATAATACTATTTTTGATTGTAGCATATCCTTGTGTTGGTATTAGTTAGAAGTTTGGACACTTCTAAAAATTGTATATGGACATGTGTTTTATGATGTTTCAAACACTTGTGATTGTTTGTACTTGATGAATTTTTGTGTCACATAATAAAATGTTTTTTTTTGCAACTGTGTTGTATGTCCTTGCACTACTTAATGACAAATCACTGCATAGTGGAGCTATGAGAGTAGTTGGATGAATCTACATTTACCCTTCAAGCAGGACCTAGTGATGGCAGAGGAGGCGTGGAGAACAAAAATTGTCAAGAAATACTACAATAGGTAATGGTAATGCTGACCCAGAAAAACCGATGGCACAATGGAATAAAAATATAGATATGGTAACAGATTCAGGTGCCAAATACACCTTACTTGCCAATACGTTTTTTCAGGAGTTGTTTGGAAATACAATTGTGTTATATGACAGACATCAACCCAGTAATTTACAAAGGGAAGAAGATTGAGTTGATAGGATGATTTTGGGCTGAATTTAAATTTAAAGACCGCACAGCTGAAGGAAAGATATATGTTTCGATCACAGGAAGCTCTCGATTATGAAGTTCGTCCCATCAGAAAATGATAAAGATAAAACTAGATCTAAATGTGGAAGAATCAATGTTCACATATAACAAATTAAATACATGCAACAAAACACAAGTAACCAGTAATACATAAGAATGGAAACATGAGGTGTTCAGAGAAAAACCTTAGGGTGTCTAAAAGGGTGTGAACACTGTATTAGAATTAGATCAGCAGCTAAACCAATAGTACAGAAGATAAGGAACATTCTATTTTCTCTGAAGGAGGAGGTCAAAAGAGAAATTTAAGCAATGGAAATACAAGGAGTGGTAGAGTAGAGTCTGCAGAGTGGGTGTCACCATCACTAGTTGTGAGGAAGGTCAATGGTAACCCTAGACTATGGGCCTCATTACAAGTTAGCCGGTCTGGATTTAACGGTGCCGGTAAAACCGTACCGGCACAGTTTCCAGACCGGCTAACTATGAGTTCTGCGGCCGGTGGTGTTACACCCGCCAGGTCTGACTTGGTGGGCGTAATGCCACCGGCCGCAGACAGATGTGGAAACACCGGCACCATTACTGCATGGTGCCGGTGTTTCCACGGCCCCCATTCCCATGGAGTCCTATGGGACTCCATGGTAATGGCGAGTAACGGAATGCCGGCTCCGTAATTACCGGACCACCGGGGCTGCAATGCCTCTGTAATTCTGGCAATTCTGGGGCCGGTAATTCATTCCAAGTCCGGCGGCAACCTGCCGGATTTTCCGGCTCGGTTACCACCGGACTTGTAAAGAGACCCTATGTTGATTCAAGAGCACTAAATAAGACTATAGTTCCAGATGGGTATTCAATTCCCAAAATAGCAGAACTATTGAGCACTTTGGGAGATGCAAACATTTGTTTTCGACTTTGGATCTCAAATCTGCTTACCATTAAATTAAATTAAATTACATCCCCCTTCAACCAATTTAACAGCATTTATTACACCACTGGGTTTGTTTCATTGTGTGAGAATGCTGTTTAGCCTTGCTTCAGTCTCGGCTGTGTTTCAGAGAGTGATGTATCATTTATTTCAAGGTGAACAAGGGATTGTGTGTTTTCAAGACAACATACCAATTTATGTCAGAGATCCAGAAGGAAATTATTAGTGTCTTAAACATGCATTATATGTCATAGGCAGAGAAGGGGTGTTCTAAGTAAAGGAAAATACACATTTGGAAAAAGATAAATAGAATATTCAGGTAATGAGATCACATTTATACATCTGATTAGTACTCGATACCCTACAAGCGGATGTTTTAACTGCTCCATGAGCTATTTCACTTACCGTAGAGGTTTTGACCACTTCTGAGTTTGATTCTGTAAATTACCTGGTAGTTTAATTCAAACCCAATCTCCTGTCTTGTATCTTCTGTGTGCCACTGCTTTACACTCTTACCTTTCACTGTCCTTGATTCTCACCTTCATTTGACCCCAACATAACCTTAGCTCACAACCTCTACCAATCCATGCAGAGCAAACTCTTGTGTTGGGTTTCCTCCCACTTAACATTTCAAACAGTGAAACCTGTGGTCGAGTGTGGAGTGAGCTGATGGTCAATTGCTGTCGCTTTAACTGCTGTTTTTCAATCAGATCCTACCACAATGGCACTTTGTATACTTTCTTTTATGGCCCTATTAAATCTTTTTAAAAATACCATTCGTTTCTGGATGATATACTGAACTGTTGTGGTGTGTAATTCCATTATTCTTGAGATAAGTCTCAATTTCTTCAGATACTAACTGAACTCCTTTGTATGTGATCAATGTGGTTGGATATCCCTCTCTGCTGAATATAAATTCCAAAACTTCTACTACATCTTTTGCACAAAACTAACTTCTGGCCATCTGGATAAACACTCAAATAATAAATAAACACGTTTGTGTCCCTAACCTCTTAACTGGACCCCCAATGTCAGATCCTACTTTTTCCATGGTACGCTTGGTATAGTCATTACTGTTATGGGATTACACTTCATGGGGCATACCTTCTCACTGTTTATACAAGAATGACATTCCATTAGCACCCTCTGAACTTGTGCATCTCAATTTATTTGGCCATCGATAATCTTGATGAATGATCTTTTTCATCTTTTTAATGTCCTGGTGCCCATCGTGCGCTAGCTCTATTTTTTTTTTCTAAGTCCTTCTGGGTGAATTATTTGATCATCTCTAAAAATGAACTCTTTTGTGGAACGCAATTCAGCTCTCGTGTTAGCAGGGGGCAAAATGGAAATACGGCAAGTTACCTGCTGCAGCTGATGTACCTGCAACCCCTTAGGCTGGAATGGCATTAAAATATAGCAAAATCACAAGTGAAATGTGTAAACCCTGCCTGGACATAAACTCCTCAGTATAGTAAAGACAGCTGGAGAAGGTTCTTGGAATCTTTTGTACTAGATGGACCCCAGCCAGCCCATAGGACTGGGGGTTTCCAAACAGCACTTTAAGATGAGCAGCAGCACCCTTGAGATGGATGGGGATGCAGATTTGTACTCTTGCACCAAATCAATAATGACAACTCAATAGTTTGGCAAAGGGAGTCTGTTTAATGACAAGTACAAAAAACAGGGAGTTCAATGAATATCAGCAATCGAGCGATCTTTCTTCTCGCTACAACTCCAATTATTTTCAGAAAAAACATAATATTAATGCCAAAAACTCATAATCACTGACGTGTAACTCTTCTAAACTTAGCATGCAACTTGATTGGTTCTAGGAAGGTAACTTTGATATAGGTACTATATCTGTATATGGTAACGGGGAGAGGAGATTGGATAGACAATGTCAGGTGGGGCAACTAAGCCCTTCCTTCAAAATGGCTACTGTAAACGTCACTAAAATAACGACGTCTCATTGGTTCTACTAACTTTAGGACCCTAGATTACATGGTCTACTATGATTGGGTTGGCATCAACCCCACTCATACTTTTCCACTTGCGCTTAGCAGCGTGCAGAATAGCTGGCCAGGTGCAGGGAGTTCGTCTGCACCCCAGATTTCCCTCCAATTATTGTTACAATCAATCATCACCTCAGTGGTCATGTGTCAATTATTCCTTTGTGGTTGGCCTCGAGTCTGTTTCTTGGTCTGATAAAGTTAAGGCATCTGGGCATGGCAAAGGTCCATGTATAGGTGTGAAAGTTTCATCCCTTCCTGCTTGTCTGGTCACGTGATTCCGACACCGTGAAATCGGCTTTTTCCTTCATGCAATTTCATATATTTGATTTAATTCTGCCAGTCGTCTACCATCTGTGGCTTATCTTGACCTTTCTGAACAGGATACTCTGTTCTTCGTCTCTTTAATTGTATCCACTGTCGGCCTATTTCAGACGATATGACCTTGGCTTCTTGGCATGGTTACCTTTGTCTGAGTTTCTCTCCGTCTTTAATTCTCGATTTGCTTGCTGCGAAACTCTCCTCTTTAGACCTTTAGTAACCTTTGGTTGATTCTGCTCTTGTGCGTAGTGGAAGTATACTTATATAAAGTGCTTTCTTGAGGTAGATATGTACAGATGGCACTTGCCGCAATCTATCTTCGAATTTTTCGAAGTCTGTTAAGTCCCTCCTCAGCGTGGCTCCCCACCTACTCTCAGTAAGGGCACCCTTGAGTTGCAGATATCGAAAAGGGGAGAGGCTGGGGAGGCCCAGGGCCTCCTTCAGGTCCCCCATGGATATGAACCCCCCCTCCACCTAGAGCTGTCCGGCTCTACAAAGACCTGCTTCATACCATTGTTGGAAGGCCAGTGGTTTATTGATCCCTTCCCAAAGTGGAGGAGCCCAGATACAGCTTAGGGGCGAGGGCCATGTTGTGAGCCACCTGAGGTATCCCCCCTCTTTCCATATGGACCACAACACCACCAACACCGGGTGTTTCAGAATCCTTCCCGGGATAGATGCCTTAGGGACCCATAGCAACTCGTCTAGTGTGACTGGCGCGAAAACTGTGTTATCCAGAATTACCCATTGTTTCTTTGGGCCCGTCACCAAGTGGTCAACGAGGATTCTCAGTTGTGATGCCTTATAATAAGTCTCTAGGTCTGGGAAGTTAACTCCACCCTCGTCCTTGGGTCTTGTTAGAGTGTCGTAGGCAATCCTGTGGGACTTTCCGGCCCACAGGTAGCGGAGAAGAGTCAGCTTGACCTCTAAGAGGTATGTCTTCGGTATCTGGGTCGGCAACATTTGAAACAGGTATAAGAATTTAGGGAGGATTACCATTTTAATGGAGTTAAGGTGATCCATCCATGAAAGGCCTGATTTCGACCAGCGCTGCAAGTCATGTTTGATTGCCATCCAAAGGGGCGGATAATTTGCCTTAAATAGATCAGCCAGGTCTGATGGTATCTGGATCCCCAGGTGACAGAGACCCTCTGTTTGTTTACAGAACAGGAGGTTGTCGACATATTGTCCCCCCCTATCATTGAGCTGGCCCACTGGAAAGGCAACTGATTTGTCTACATTTACCTTGTAACCCGCAAGGGACCCATATCGTTCTAAGCTATGCAATACCTCGGGGTCTGATTGGGATGGGTTAGAGAGGTACAGGAGGACATCATCTGCGAATAGGGATATCTTGTAGTCAGTTTCCCCTATTTTAATACCCTGAATCTGGTTGTTTCCCCTGATCGCTATAGCCCAAGGCTCCGTCACTAGTGCGTATATGAGGGGAGACAATGGGCACCCCTGTCTCGTGCCTCTCTCCAAAGGGAAGGGTTCCGACTCTCCCCCGTTCACCACCACCCTAGCGGAGGGGTGCGAGTAAAGGGCCGTCATCCATCCCCGCCACTTGGATCCCATCCCCAGAGACGACAGAACCCCCTCCATGAAAGCCCAGCTCACCCTATCGAAAGCCTCCTCCGCATCCAGGGACAGAAGGAGAGCTCCCTCAGATTTCACCCCTTTTGTGCTCAGTTTGTGTAGGGTTTTGCGCATGCTGTCTGCTCCCTGTCTGTTCATTACAAAGCCTACCTGGTCAGGGTGGATCAGTCGGGGGAGACACTTTTCCAAGCGTGTTGCAAGGATCCTAGTAAAGATCTTAGCGTCTGTATTAAGGAGCGAGATGGGCCTATATGAGCTACACTCCACAGGATCCTTGCCGGGATTAGGAATTACTGTGATCATGGCCTGCAGGAACGACGGTGGAATGGTGTCCAGGGTTTTAATTTGGTTAAACAATTTGGTTAATGGTTGTATCAACTCAGATTGGAATTGTTTGTAAAAATCAGCCGTATATCCATCTCCCCCCGGGGTCTTGCCTACTTTAAGCCTTTTAATGGCCCCCTCCACCTCTTCCTCTGTTATTTCCTTATCAAGTGATTCTCTCTCCAGGTCCGTGAGCCTAGGTAGGGGGTGGTACTTGAGATAGCTTTGAATCTCCCCCAGTGATTCATCCTTTTGTTTAGCATTAAGGGCCTTATAAAAGGCCGCAAATGATTCGGCTATGTGCTCTGTTTTTATCTGGATGTTACCCGCCCCGTCCCTAATCCTCTCTATCCGCCTGCCGGCCCTGTTTCCCCTCAGCCTGTGTGCCAAGAGAGTCCCGACCTTATCCCCTTTCTCATAATACCTCTGTTTTGTATATCTCATTTTTTTGACCACCTCCCCAATCAAAATTGTATGTAGGGCTTGTCTCTTCTCTCTCATTTCGCTCAGGAGGTTCTCACGGTCCACATTTCCCTTGGTGAGCTGTGCCCTCATGGCCCACAGGTCTTCCCGGAGTTTAGATTCTATCAGCGCTCTCTCTCGCTTCTTGCTTGAGCCCTCCGCAATGAGGAGGCCCCTAAAGGTAGCCTTTGCCGCCTCCCAGACTGTGGCCATAGGGGTTTCCCCTGTGTCGTTGGATACAAAGAAGGCCTCTATTTCCTTCCTTAAGAATTCCCTAAACACCTGGTCCCTCACAAGGGTGTTGTTACAGCACCACCTGTATGATTTTGGGGTGGCTTGCAATCGCCATTCCATAATGAGAAGCTCGTGGTCCGACCAGGTCACAGATTCAACTGCAGGGTTCCCGACCCCCCTCTCCCCTGATACCAATAGCAGATCGATTCTAGTATATGTTTGGTGGGGAGGGGAGAAGAATGTATAACCCCCAGGGGCTAGCGAGCATCTATGCCACACATCCACCCAATAATATTCTTGTAGGAGGTCCCTAAAAGCAAGGTTATCCTTCATAGGGGCTTTCGGTCCTATCCCCTTGGCCGACCACCAGTCCAGATGAGGGTCTGTGATAAGGTTGAAATCCCCGCCCAGGATCGTGGCCCCCTCCGCCCATTCGTCCATGACCTTGAGGACTTTATGAATAAACTTAATTTGGCCAGCATTGGGTGCATACAGGGTGGCTAGTGTGATTCGTATGCCCTGGGATAACCCCTTTATCCCCAGGAATCTACCTCCAAAGCCCCTCTTTGTCTCAACATCGGTGGGATGCAGTGATTTACCCAGAAGGATGCCAACTCCCTCCTTCTTCGAGGATTTGTGCGAGGCCCAGAAATTTCTACCTATCTCCATTCCCTTGATTGTCGACTCCGCCCCCCTTCTGTAGTGCGTTTCTTGTAGGAAGAGGGCTAACAGTTTCTGTTTGCGGAATAAGTTGCTTGTGAGAGATCGCTTATTTTGTGAGTTGAGGCCCTTGACATTGAGCATGCCGATTCGTCCTTCAACCATGATCGTAGCTACCCTTGCTCAATAAAACTTAGGTTGTTACCCTCGTTGTCGTCCATAAAGTTGAATCCCAGAACCATGGTATGGTGTCCCCTTTTGTTTTACCCCCTCCCCCCTCATGTCCCTAGTTCCCTGTTTCCCTTTCCCATTTTGCTAGGCGTTCGTCTCCATCGCCCGACAAGCATCGGGGTTGGTCAATGAACCACCATGGTCGCTACCCGGGGGCCCCGGGAGAAAAATAAAAATAAATGCAATTAGAATATAAAGAGGTGCGGACTATACCCTCCGCGTTTGTCCCTTTGGGAACTTTTCCCGTGGTTAGTCGGGATTTAATCTCCCCACCAGACCTCGTTCCACTTGCTCCTCTCTTTGCCCCCACAGCTTGTGTTGTGTCTCGCCGGTCACTGGACCCGCACGGGTCAACTCCCAGTGCAAGTCGAGAGGGGTCTCTTTGCTCCTGGAGGTTACACTCGGCTACACTCTGAAAACTAAAGTACCTGTCGATATCTCTGACAGTAAGGCTCCAACGCCTTCAAATATTGATTTCAACATAAACCCCGCCAACCGCGGCAACACCCAAATGCTACACATAACTCCCCCCAACTTGGTTGAACCCACAGGGATTGTGTGGGTGGTTGTATTCCAGAGAGATAACATCACATTTATTTTCATCCTCTCCCTCCCATATAATCACATAGGGCCGCCTTGCCAACCGTGGCAACATCAAAACTGCGACATACAACGCCCCCCAGCATGGTGGGGCCCACGAGGATGACATGGGGGATCATATTGTAAAAAGGAAAAATTAGTATCTCATTTCTTTCATTCTCCATCTTCCCATGGTCACGTAGAGCCCCCGCGACCCCCAGGGGGATGTCTGATCTTTTGGAATTTCCGGGCGCCCTTCATTTTGTGCTTCCCCTGGCTTAAGACAGGGCCCCGTGGGGAGCGGCTCGGGTCTCTATCGGTACCGCTCTGTTCCCCCGAGGCTCCTGGGGAGTCCCCAACCAGTTTGTCGATGGCTCTTCGAATGTCCTCTTCAGTCACAAGCTGATGGTTTTCACCCTGCCATTCGAAAGCTAGATAGAATGGGTGCCCCCACCGGTACCTGACCCCTTTCTCCTGTAGCCATCTAGTAAGTGACCCGCATTTTTTCCTCATTTGTAGCGTGAGGGCCGACAGGTCCTGATTGATTGCCACTCTGGAGTTATCGTATTGTATGTCTCTTAGGGTCCTAGTCCTTTCAAGTATTCTTGCTTTGTCTCTGTAATAGGGGAATCTTGCCAGCACAGAGCGTGGACCCCTACCTCCTCCACCGGCTCGATGGACCCTATCAATCAGGATGGTTTCTCCGGAATCAGTTCCCAAGACAATCCTAATGATCTCCTGCACTTTGCCCTCCAGACCAGTCTGGGTCTCCCCCTCCACCTCCATCAGGCCGGAAAATCGCAAGTTACTTCTCCGTTCTCGATTTTCCATGTCGTCAACTTTGAGACAGAGTTCGCCCTCCCGTTGCTGCATTTCCTTAAACCTTGCCTCCATCTGTGTTTCCAGGAGGTCGGCGGATGCCTGGTTATTCTCCACCCCTTCCACACTGTCCTCCAGCGTGGCGACTTTAGCGGTTAGGTCAGCCAGTTTAGCTCTCATATCCGTTCTCATCCCCCTGATTTCATCAAGGATTGTCTGAATGTTGTTCTGCATGGTATTCATGTCAGGGGCCGGGGCAGGTGAGGTGTTGGTCTCCATCTCAGGGTCTCCGGGTGTGAATTGGTATTTCGCCAGTGTTTCTTTCCAACTCATGAGGTGTTTTCGCCCCCGGGTCTTTGTGGTTTCTCAATGTTCCCAGTGATATCCCCAGGGATTCGGGGCTTATTCCCCCATCCCCAGCTCAGTTCCTATAGGGTGTCGCAAGGTGGGCGAAACTTGGTGGTTAGGTTCGCTCCGTGGGGGGTCCGCACGTATCACAGGGGTCAGCTTAGGGGTCACCGGTATACCTTACTCTTTACTCCTGACTTCTTGTTGGGGATTGCGTCTATGGCTGTGGGGTGATCAGGTGCCTCGAGTATTTGCCTATGTAAGGCCACAGGGGACCCTCTATTTGTGTCTCTACATACAGTGTCAGGGGTTTCTTCCTTGTTGGCACTCCCTTGTCAATGGTTCCCCCGCGTGGTGGCAGGAAGGGGAGTGGTTGACGTAGGTGGCCTGGATTCCAACTGCCCCCGCTTGCTAGTACTCACGGTTACACCGGCATGGGCCTGGAGGATCCGTTTTGAGGTTGCTGGAGTGGTAGCCCCTTGAGCATTCCCCTGGGTCTGGTGGGCTCCACTGCGGATGGAATTTGAGCCCCTACATGGGGGGGTTGGGGTCAGCAGGGTAGAGGGTGGGCTTGTAGGGGTATGGTATGTTCACCCCTGCTGGAGGGGCCCTGTTCCAAGTTGTCTTGCCTGCTCAAGGGTCGCTGACCCTGTGGGGGGGCCAGCCGTGTTTCAGAGGGGCCCAGGCGCGCTCCCGCACCGGCCCGAGCCGATGTGCAGGGCTGCCAGTGGGGGCTCGAGGGACACAGCTGTGTCTGCAGGGCACCCGGCAATGAGAGCCTGTTGAATCCGCTCCTCTAGCCATGCCGTGGCGGGAGCGGGAAGCAGGCAAGTCGCGGGTGACTGGGGGGCGGGGGCCCAGATCCTCCCAGGGTCCCCGCAATCTCCTAGTGCTGCAGACAGGGCTGTGGAGTGCCGGCTCCGCGGGTTGGTCGTGGCGCTGTGCTCGGCTGCAGCGGGGAGGGGCCTGGCTGCGCGGCTCCGTTTCTCACGCGGCATGGGCCTGGAAGGAGGAGGGGGAGCGCGAGCGCTCCAAGTCGAATATCTCGGGGACCCGGGCACCTCCAAGGCTCGGGAAGGTGTCGCCGGGTTCCCCAGAAGTTCCCACAGCTAGTTTTCATCTTTGTGGGAAGGTAGCGTTCCTTTTCTTCTCTTTACTCCGCAGTTCTCCCAGGGCCTTCGGGGAGCAGAACGATCAGGCGGCCATCAAGCCTGCGCCCCCTGGTGGCCTCTCCACATTGGATTATTTTAATCGATGGATTTGATATGATCACTTCATAAGCAGAAGCTCTCTGAGATGTCAATGTGCCTTTTGGTTTCTCTAAGATAGCAAATAATGCATGCTCGACGAACAACGTCATTGAGCATCCCATCACAATGGCTGTAGCTTTCTCTATGGTGAACGCCGCGGCAGCTAAACTTTGTTCGCACGGAAAGTGACCTCTCATCACTGGGTCCAAATTCCCACTGTAGTATGCCAGAGGCTTGTACCCCAATGTGGTTCTCTGTGTGAGTACTGCCGTCATGACACTGCCATTCATGTGTGAAAACAGGTAGAATTCTTCTGCATAATTGGGAATGCTGTGCAAATGGCCTTTTTTAGTTCGACAAACCCTTCTTCCATGGTTTTGGTCCACTCAATTATTTCTTTCGTGATCTGTGCTTTCTTTAGGGCTTGTAACAAGGCCTTGGTATAAGAGCTGTAGTCAAAGACCCAAGTCCTGACATAATTGCATATTCCTAAAAAACTCTGCATTTGTTTTATCGTGTGTGGCTTCGCTGTGTTTAATATGGCCTCAGCCCTTTCAGGGTAGCCCTTTTCCCCTCATGTGAGATCAGCTGACTTATGTACAGCACTTCTTGTTGACAATACTGTTACTTCTCTTTGTCAACTTTATATCCTTTCTCAGCCAATACGGTCAATAGCTGAATAGAATCGTGTCTGCACATTTCCTCTGTCATGCTGCAAATTAAGATGTCATCCACATATTGCAAGACAACACTCTCTAATGCAATATTGCTTAAGTCCATCTGCAGGACTCTGTTGAAAATCAAAGGAGACTCGCAATACCCCTGAGGTAACCTTGTACTTTTCAGACGCATTTGTCTGAACGTGAATGATGTCAAATCTTGCAAGTCTTTGTGCAATGGGATTGAGAAAAATGCATTTTTCGAGTCAATCACCGTGAAATATTTCGCCTCAACGGGTATATTACATAGGATTGTGGACGGGTTAGGGGCTAGAGGGAACTCAGTGTCTACAATATCATTTATCGGGTGCAGATTTGGATTAAACACCAAGACCCTCCCTTTGATTTTTTGATAGGGTAAACTGCGGTGTTGCATGATGACTCTGACGTCACTAAAATACCCGGCTCCATCATAGCAGATAATGTTTTGAAAATCCCTTCATCTGTCGTGCTTTTGGTAAAATTGCTCCTGGTTTCAATTTAATCTTTACTTCTCTGACTCCTTTCAACAAGCCTACGTCATAAGGGCCTGTAGTCCACACTGAGACAGGCACCTTTGCCATGTCATCAAAATATTCAGGACGTTTTTGTGCCAACATCATTCTCTGGGGCACTTCTCCTTTGATCATTTTCACCCAACAAAGGAAATTAACCTCAACAGTTTTTTCATCTACACCTTTTTGCTCTTCAAACAGAGCGTCATCAGTGACGTCAGTCAGTCTGTATCCTTCCTGAATGGCGATTACTGTGCACCATTATCTGCTTTCATCATCACAACCGTCGATCAACACCTTTTTTCCTCGCACTACGGCTGTGTGTATTGCCAAGGGAAACACTTGTCCCTTTTCCTCATGCATAGGTTTTCTTGGCCTTAATAGAAACGCATCTGGGGTTCTCATTGGTTTGTTTGTAAGGCCTGGTAGCCATTACATTAATATACGCACTCCATACGCGAATATTTCTGGTTCCAAGGGAACAGCTCTCATAGCTGTTTGTACTGCGTATGCTCTGATCATTTTGCATACGTTCAAATAATGCATTCCTGGAGTTTAACATACTATGCCCTTCTCCGTGAACGAGATTGTCATGTTTAACTTCATCATTAGGTCTTGTTCCAATATATTTACTGGGGTTTGCCTTGAATACAGCAGTGGCACATTCATGTCACATTCTCCTATGGAAACTGGAAATTCTTTTATAAAAGAAACACGACTTGTTGCTCCTGTGAAGCCCTGAGTATTTATGGCATCACCGGACAAAGAAAACTTGCCTTCACGTATACACGAGCATGTTGCACCTGTGTCAACTAAGAAAGAATACTCTTTATCCCCTATAAGGACATCTACCCTTGGTTCCTCATGAGGGTTTGGTGTCACTGATAGGATACAACACATCAGGTTTCCCAGTGAGCTGTCCTAGTCCATACATAACTTTATCCTATCTTGAGTGAATGGACTTCCTCCATCACCAGTGTTATTTCTTATTCCAGAATTCGGTACCTGTCCTGTACTTGTTGTTTGTAACAGTTGCTTAGGCGACTGTTGAGACTGTCCTTGCGGAAAATTTGTCATAGTCTGAGGTTGCAAGCTTTGTTGTGCTCCTGGCGCTTGCTGTTGCACCGTGTGATTTTGTGCAACTCCATTTCCACCCTGCTGTAAAAACACAGGTGGATTCACCATCCCTACTCTTGTTCCTTGGTCGTTTTGCACCATGCCTTGACTTCTGCATGTGCGTGCTAGATGCCCTGTCATCCCACACGTCCAACATATTGGCCGTGGTTTGATTATTTGCCCATTGCCGTTTTGCATGTTTTGAAAACCTCCCTGATTACCTTGGAAACCTCCCTGATTACTCTGCCATCTTCTTCCTCGAAAGCGTCTCCCTAAGGGGTAAAACCCGTTATTGCCTAGATCAACCTGCCTTTGATTATTGACATGCTGTATGTTCGATCCGTCTGTGCTAGTTATTATTGCCCCTTCAATGGCATATTTTGACAATTTCTTCTGCACTAATTTTGCCTCTTCAGCTTTTCGTGCAGCCTCTTTTTTGCGATTTTTCTCTTGCAGCAGCCTACAATAGTGAGCTATGGTCAACTGTATTTCAGACCATGGTTTGGTCTCTATTCCTACCAATTTCTTGAGCTGCTTCTGTACTTGATCTGGCAGCCCTTGGCATAATATATGGTAAAACACAGGTATGGATTTCCCCCAAGATTCACGAGTTTCCAGCACCCAGGCATCTTGGAAATTCTGAATGTAAAGCAAATGATCCTCTGACTCCTTCATTTTACGTGTAATCATAGCTCCCATGTCTGAAGTATCTGGGTATAGCAAACATTATGCTTTCCAAACCGCGGTTCTGCAATTGTTAAACGGAGCTCCATCATGCGCAGTATTCACTGTAGTCACGCCAGGGTAACCTGCACGTGTCCACACATCGACAGCTCTATGACAGAGTATGGCAATTAAAAGTCCCTTAATATCCCTGACAGCTAACGTGTGTCATTTTTCCTAGCTCATGTATCCATTTTCCGGCTCCCAATGTTAACATTGGAAGCTTATTTTTCAGATTTTCTCGATCTATGTGTGGCCAGGTTATATATTTTGGCATTATTCCTCCTTTTTCGAGTAACGGGAATTGTAACACATGGCACTCCTTTTCCTCTCTCGTCATTTTTCTATCCACTGCAGGGGTAATGTAATATTCCTGCATCGCTGTCTACCTGGCAATGTCCTTAGTCTACTCACATATGGTGGTGGAGACACCCCCCTCTGCCCGTAAGATACTCCTTCGTGTCGGTCTGATTGTGTGGCTGACTCTGATGCCTTAGGTGCAGACCCACTAGAATCTGACCATCTTATTCCCTTTCTTCTAGAGATGTGTTTTTCACGTCTTCTCTCATCTTCTATTTCCTCACATTCCTCTCTTCCTGCGTCCAATATTATCTGTGCCCAACTCGTGCAACTCCTCTCATCTTACTCGTTCCTGTTTAGCATCAACCTATCTTGGGACAGTTCTCTATTTCTACTACTTCGGGAGGTGTCCTCAGTGTCGTACAACTGAGTGCTCTCAAGACGCTTGTCCTCTCCTCTCCCTTGGGGTACCTGTTCTAGCCCCATTTCATCATTTATTCTATCGATTGTCTCGCCGATGCTTCTGGTGTTGAAGTCATCTTCCACATTTGCCCTAGACGTGCCTGGTACTTAATCGTACTCAGGAAAGAATCCTTCCATGTCTTCCCAGTCTACTACTGGATCGGGTTTTTTAACCTCCCTTTCCAGATATTCAAGATCCTGTGCTCTCTGTCTTCGCTTGTGTTCTATGTCATCATCGACCTCTCTGCGCTTCCTCGCTTCCTCTCTGACCCTATCTTCTTCTTGTTTCCTCGCATCTCTTCTCTCATTTGCCCTTTGTATTTCCTCATCCCTTCAATTCTCTTCTTCTGTATCATTTGTTCTTCTTCTTCTATTCTCCTTTGTTCCTGCCTGTCCTGATCATTAGCTGTTCTTTGCTTATGATCACGTTTTCTTTCTTGCTCCTCATGATATAACTGCTCTCGTTTCTGCCTATCTTTTTTCTTAGTTCATTCGTCTCTCAATCGTTTTTCCTTTTGCTTCTCATTCCTTTTTGAATCGTCTGGCTTTCTCTTTTGCCTCATATCTTCAATGCCTTTACCGTCAACTTTCAATAAAATCTGACCTCCCATCAATTCGTACTGTGTGAATGCCATTTCATCAGTCTTGTCCTCATCTCCTTTCCATCTCTTTCCCTCTCTACTCATATCTAGATATGTACTTGCTTGTGCTTGGTCTCCTTTTTCTTTCTCGCGTCTCTCCTTGTCCCTCGGGACTTTGGAGGTAATATCTCTGTCTCTGTCTTTCTCTGGGCTTTCGTCACTACTTTGCCTAGGTGACTCATATGACGGGTTGCTATATCCCGTGGCTGCTTTAAGCTCCCTCAACGGGTATAATCCTTCATCTTTACTGGCTTCGATTTTTGTTTCAGACGGGGCAGGTGGCGCAGAAGGCGTTTCACCCCCCTCTGTGCATATGTTAAGTATCCAATCTAACGGTGGCTCTTCCTCCTTTTCCTCTTGGTACATCTTCCAAAGCTCTAAACTAGCTTGCCGTTTATCTAACTTTTTGCTAGTATACGTGGCGTGCAAATATGTCGTCATGTGTTGCAGGACCGTTTTAGATAGCGATCCGCCTTGGGGCCATGGCATAAACATTTTGTGGGCGGTTCCTTTAACCCATTCTGCACTGTACTTCTTCAGTTTAGGTGCATGTTTTGGCAACTGTTTTCACAAGTGTACTAACGGGATAACGTCTTCCATGCTTAAATATGTTTATCCTCTCCTTATATAACACTTTGTTATGCTTTACATTTCACAAACAAAATCAACAATATGAGCGAGCACCAATCGTTGCAAGCTCCAATCCCGTTTTTTCACAAAAAATGTTACTTTTACTTTTTCAAACAACAACCATCAATCCATGCCATACAACATTTTGTCTATTCAATCGCACAATTTTCATGCTATTTCCCCCAAAAATGTTCTTACCTCATGACGTCAGCAAAAGAAAAACACAAGCCAGACACAACAGACTAGACAGACTCCGGCCGGCTACATAAATCTCATGCCATCTGCTTCCTCAGATTCATTTCTGCCCCTATTATTATTCCGACATGGAATGTAAGCCCATTTCTTTCAGATCGCCTTTTCATTGATTCTGGTCTGCTACATCATACTATTCATTCAGGACTTTAAATGCAGGCTTCTTCTAGCGCTATATTAAAACCTAGGTATCTGGGCGTATACTCCTCTCTCGGGTATCCTCCTGGAATCTCTCTCTATTTCTCGGGTATCCTCCCGGTATCGCTCTCTATTGCTCGGCCACCCTCGAGTCAATATTTTCCCCTTACATATACATTATACTCTTACTCTGTCGCTATTTTTGTCCCTCCTCCCTCCGTTACCTTCCCTTTACTTGTTTTAAGGCATGCAACTTTTTGCCAAAGCATTCAGTCTTTTTCACTCACTGTTCGCATTTTGTTCCTCTCCGGATGCTCACCGCCTTCGTTACCGCCTCTCCATGCTGTTCGTCTGATTAGCTGCTCATAGAAGTGGGAAGGGGTTTATGGGGGAAAGCAAAGGTTCCTTCAGACCTAACCTGCAGGGTTTTTACTTAGACTAACCACTATCTACGGGGAGCCTCTCGTTCTACTCAGCAGGGTGGCAAAGTACTTGTGATATTGCCGAGGACCCAGAGTTACTTGTCGATGGCCAATGGGTGTCTTATCTAATCGATTCTAATCAAACCATCAATCTCTGCTACCAAGTGTACTAGATGGACCCCAGCCAGCCCATAGGACTGGGGGTTTCCAAAAAGCACTTTAAGATGAGCAGCAGCAACCTTGAGATGGATGGGGATGCAGATTCGTACTCTTGCACCAAATCAATAATGACAACTCAATAGCTTGGCAAAGGGAGTCCGTTTAATGACAAGTACAAAAAACAGGGAGTTCAATGAATATCAGCAATCGCTCGATCTTCCTTCTCGCTTCAACTCCAATTAATTTCAGAAAAAACATAATATTTATACCAAAAACTCATCATCACTGACGTGCAACTCTTTAAAACTTGGCATGCAACATGATTGGTTCTAGGAAGGTAACTTTAATATAGGTACTATATCTGTATATGGTAATGGGGAGAGGAGATTGGATAGACAATGTCAGATGGGGCAACTAAGCCCTTCCTTTAAAATGGCTACTGTAAACATCACTAAAAGTACAACGTCTCGTTGGTTCTACTAACTATAGGACCCTAGATTACATGGTCCATTATGATTGGGTTGGCATCAACCCCACTCATACTTTTCCACTTGCACTTAGCAGCGTGCAGAATAGCTGGCCAGGTGCAGGGAGTTCGTCTGCACCCCAGCTTCCCTCCAATTATTGTTACAATCAATCATCACCTCTGTGGTCATGTCTCAATTATTTCTTTTTGGTTGGTCTCGAGTCTGCTTCTTGGTTTGGGAAAGTTAAGGCGTCTGGGCATGGCAAAGGTTCATGAGTAGGTGTGAAAGTTTCATCCCTTCCTGCTTGTCTGGTCACATGATTCCGACACCGTGAAATCGACTTTTTCCTTCATGCAATTTCATATATTTGATTTAATTCTGAACAGGATACTCTGTTCTTTTTCTCTTTAATTGTATCCACTGTTGGCCTATTTCAGATGATACGACCTTGGCTTCTTGGCATGGTTACCTTCGTCTGAGGTTCTCTCCGTCTTTAATTCTCGATTTGCTTGCGGCGAAACTCTCCTCTTGAGACCTTTAGTAACCTTTGGTTGATTCTGCTCTTGTGCGTAGTGGAAGTATACTTATATAAAGTGCTTTCTTGAGGTAGATATGTATAGGTGGCGCTTGCCGCAATCTATCTTACTACTAAGCATAAGCAAGCCTCACAATTTCTGTGTTTCTTGGGATTACTTTGCATGTGTACATGTTTAAACTAACTGAATATCTTCATTGTGCTTATGGCACACGTTTCTGACATCTTGACATCAATTGTCTCACTTTAGGCTTAGGATGTCACTTGTCCATGGTGTTTCGTCTCCTTTGTCATCATTCTCACGTCATTATATCTTCTATATGTGAGTCAGTCCGGGTTCTTATGACGTCATTGTTCGTCTTCCTTCAGTATCTTCTTGGCTTCTTCAGGTATAAGATTCTGACAATCGTCATTCTGTCTCACTTGTCGATATGGTTTTCTCAATGGGCACCTTACTGTCCAGGTTTTCTTAGGTGTCGGTACTTCAATAGGTGCTGTTATTCTGATAGGCACTGGACAGAGCCCCACTGTGGCTCTTTGCTGGTTTATTTGCTCATCATACGTCATATATTTCAGCGTGAATGTACCTGGTACTTCAAAGTGGGCGGCAGGAGTGTGAATCGTGCTTGGCACTTCCTCTTCACTTTGGCTGTGTATTCTCACAGTGGAGTAATGGATAAGGGCAACCCTGAACATTCATGTGTGGGAAGCAACAGCATTCCTCTTAGATGCACAATGGAGGCACATGATAACACTCTCATCAATTGTTGAAAATCAATGATCCTGTAGGTCGCTGTTCCAATATGCTTATCGCTTGATGTGCTTTGCACCCTGAAGTAAACTGCACAGAGACAAGGTGCGTGTGGCTGCCTGACATACCCTGCAGCAGACGTTGGGGGTAGGCGTGAGTTGGTGTGCTGCTGCATACTGAGACCTTCTGTACTCTCTGCCCACCTGTATCCTCAACATGGCGGGTGCTGTTCGTTACGGTACATGCAGTGCAAATATCTCAAACTGTGCATCCAAGGGCTTTGCGATATGGTTTTCAGGTCCAAATGGACCTCAAGCTTTGTTCCTCGTGTCGGGTACGGACCTTCTACGACCACATTGATGTTTCGCTGATTTCAGGCAACCGTCTCATGTGTGAAGGTGCTGAAATCTGGGGAAAAGGATAGGGTGTCCAAATGTTATGTAGCCAGTAATGACCAAACGGTCCTAACAGGTAACTATGCAACATTTGGTGGAGATTGCTGAAACATGTGGAATTGTGTAAGGAACAACGCTTCGCTGAGCCACAAACCCAATTTTTTTTTTTGGACTTGTGCTGAAATTCAGGGTACACAGTGGGGTGTCCAAATGTCATGTAGCCGGTATTGTCCGGAGCGTCCTAACAGTCAACTGTGCCAAATTTGGTGCAGATTGGTGAAACGGTGTGGAATTGGATAAGGAACCATGCTTTGCTAACCCTCAAACCCACAAACACATTTTGACTTGTGCTGAAATCCAGGGAAAAAGGGCTGGAATGTCCACATGTCAAGTAGCCAGTAATGTCTGGAGGTTCCTAACAGGTAACTATGCAAACATTGTTGCAGATTGGTGAAACGGTGTGGAATTGTATCCAGAACAATGCTTCGCTGAGCTACAAACCCAAACATTTTTTTGACTTGTGCTAAAATTCAGGGTACACGTTGGGGTGTCCAAATGTCATGTAGCCGGTATTGTCCGGAGCGTCCTAACAGGTAACTATGCAAAATTTGGTCCAGATTGGTGAACCGGTGTGGAATTGTATAAGGAACAACGCTTTGCCACAAACCCAGCAACCAACGTTTATAAACATAGAAGATAGATAAAGTCCTACATACTTTTTACATCATTGCTGTTTGTGCAATTGTTCAAAATACCCAACACTCCAAGAGTAAAACTGAGCAACGGATCGGGCGTTCCAGCACAATATTTTTTCTTTGTGGGTGTAATTTAGGCTATGGGTCTTACCAGCTTGTGTTTAAGGTCATTTAAAATGTTTGTTAACTCTGTAGAGTTGGTTGGACTGTACAATACATGGGGATATTTTAAGATGTGTGGGTATAGATATAGATATCCTGCTGGCGTTTGAAGTACTGTTTCACAGTAAAAGTCCTATCTTGTATTTAATATAATGAATGTAAAGATTACTTGTAAGCATCACAGTTATGCATTGCGTACCCTACTTTGCAGTTGCTGCTCCTGGTAGTACTGAGCATGCAGCAGAATGTCATCAAAGACACATGATAAACCCAGCATCAATGCCATTTGCCTGCTTAGCACTGAGCGGCTTCTGCTGTAAAGATGGATGAATGGATATCTTTATGGGAAACCTTTACAGCAGTGAAACAGTGAGTAGCTTTGGCACACAGTGTTTGCTCTCACCCTTATATGGTTTGGGTATTCTTTAACAGGTTTCTTGATGCAATTGCGCATTCAGATTTACTCTTCGCCATGTAACTTCTCTATGATCTATTTCATGCTTGCACCTTTTGGGCAGCCACAGACCCCTGAAATGTGGGATCGGGGAGGGAAATTGGTGCTTGCTTCTGAACATCAATTTAGTGCCACGTGTGGAAACTCTGTGCTTGACTTAAGCAAAGGTATGCATTTAATACTGTAAAGTGATGCATAATTTTTAACCTTTACTTTTCTGAAGGGAAACCCCTCATTTTTGCAACAATTTAAAAAATGCATGTCATGTATTTGAATATAAAAGTGATTGCTTAACACAGTGCATGTGTGTATTGATTAGAAAGAAATCCAAAGATAATGTGAAGTAGCACCAATAAAACCAATGAGGTTTTAGCTGTTTTGCATATTAAGTTAAGAATGACCTAAGAGCTTTATATCTGTCATGTATGTCTGTGAAAGCTGTATGACTGAATCACTAAATCCCTAAAGCACGCTGGGTTTGGGACAGGTTTGATTTTTAAAAAAGAAATGTTTACACAAAAGTCACCCTAACAATAAAGCTTTTGCAAATATCAAGCATATATACACGTTTGGCCATTACAAACGTTCCCAGAGAGGAAGGACTGATAACAGCTCAAATGTACACGCATTTTTGTGGATCAACCATACTCAGAGAAACCAAATTGGCTTTATAATTTAAAAAAACAACAACCAGTGAATTGAAAATAAAATACCATAAAATACTGCTCCTCTGGCAATCTGCCGGTCTGGGCCTAGTTGTAAACACATCTATGGCCATAGTCCTGAATGACCAAGGAAGTCCCATAAGAATACAAAAAGAAAAGCTTAATAAGTACAATAAGTGATGACAAAATGTTAAAAGTAAAGTATGTACAAATGATGATAATAATGGTAAGAAGAAGGAAAGGGCTACTAAAAGAAATGGAGAAGGAAAAAGAGTTGGGGCCAAGCCCCTTATATTTGCAAGATTCTGTTTGATAAGTATCGTAATCCCAGCTGCATAAGTGGGTAAAAACAAACGTTATATGTTTGTGTTATACAGCGTTTAGTTCATAACCTTTTGTGTGTGTTAGTATCAATGTTTACCCAGTTTAATTTAATTACATATGTGTGTTAAGAATTCGTTTAAAGTATATTTAACATAGATATATGATTGCAACTATCTATCTCACCGTCACCATTTTAAATCCAACAAAGGGAGATGTGTAGCATCCACGTGGGAGCTACCATGCAGGCCACATTCCAATGGAAGCTTGAGGTGCAGTGGACTTGTGGAGTGTGTCAGTAGCACCTGGTGATGGTGGGATACAGCTGGGTCTTTATCTGTTAACTGAATTAATAACATTAAACATGTGTTCCCGTATATGCACTCCTTGTGTAGCTTGTGTGAAAGCATTTCACCTGCCCTTACTAATCCACCACCAAAAAACATCTATGCCATACCCTTTGAGGAACCCTTTCTGAAACTCTTTGCAAAACCCACTGCCTTAGTCCCCCAAAGAAACAAGAAAAGCACTGTGTTGTGATTTTTATCAGAGTTTCGAGATAGATTTATATAAGGTGATACTGGGTGCATTCCGTTGCATTCTGTTTTAGGAGGAGAAGGTAGCCGTGGGGTTATAGACCTGGTTGGGGCCCATGTGCAGCCTGTTGAAGTGGAGGCCGACACGTTGTCTGGTGGAGTCGATTTTCAGGGGGTGGTGGATTTGCCGTGGACCTAGAAATCACTGACAGGCAATTGCACGTGTGTGTGTATCTTGCAAGGTAGTCATCATGGTTCCCTCCTTTGTAGTCACGACAAGATGACCCACATGTTACAACTGCTTTTTTTTTTTTATTGTTGTATGATTAGTTTACATAAAACCTTATACAACATAAAGTGCATTACAAACAAATAAGAAAAGTACATTTCATTTTATGAACAGATATACAAATATACAAATATCTATATATACAAAAATTTCAACGCATTTATCAACCTTTAAAATCGTTCCCAGACATAAAATCAAATTCCATTCGTAATATATACAGTTTACATTTCATATACCGTATATCGTTTCATATACCATAGATCCACTCTAGTCTCTACGCATTGAATTCCTTATTTTTTACTTCCAGTTCCTCCTGTATATTAAGTAGGAGTGAATTCAATGCGAGGATTAGGGAGATATTTACACCCCACATGCAGCGACTCCAGAACAGATTCTTCGACATTTCCCAATCCCCATCAAATCTATCTGTAAAGTAGAGAGATCGTTTAGTCCCAAAATGGGTGCATGTAAGGAGAAGGTGCCTAAGTGTTTCTGTCATGTCGGTCGCTCCACAAAATCGACATGAGAAATTCGTAGAATTTTCATTCGACCCTTTTTCTTTATGGGTCCAATGGTAGATTCTTTCTAGGGTGGGCATCTGGTTAAGTCTGAAACGCATAAATGTGGTTCTCACCCTCTGGCAAGGAAATTTTTGAATATATAGAGGAATCGATTCCCTTGTATGCAAAAATTTAGCATACTCCTTATAGGTTACATGGGACTCTATATCATTTACTGTGTCTACCCAGTCTGACCTAAATAAAAGTTTTTTAACTAATCCCAGTCGTTGAATCAAATCATCTAAGCAAAGTCCCAGCGATTCCAACAGAGAAAACATTCTGTCACTAAAACTCTTGATAGATAGTACAGCCCCCGATTTGACTACCTTATTCACCAGCTCATATAAGGAGTTTATCGGAGGGTCATGTATTTTTCTAAAAGAGGAGAGTTGCCTCCACAAGTATCTGGCTTTAAGTGATATGAGACATAACTCGTGCCGAATAATGGAATTGGGGACTGCCATAGAAAGGCCCATTACTTCCTTCCACAGTTTCCCCTGGATCACATTTAGATAGGAACTCAAGTCCTTTGTACAAATGTCCAAACCGTACAAAAGAACCGGTTCACATTTTGCAAGATAGAAACGTCTAATAGGCAGGAGCGAGAATTTGCATACTTTTGCCCTCAGAAATTTCATCTGAATCTTTAGTTTAGCTGCTTTATCCCCAAGATTCAATTTCCACATCTTTAGGCTTGATTGGTTGGAAAAATTATAACCTAGATAGGTTATGGCCTGTACCTGTTCCACCGAATTATCTCCCATCTTCCAGATACCTGGTTTGACAACTCTCTTCCTAGAAATTACAATTGTTCTGGATTTCGAAGCGTTGGGGGAAAGATTATTCGCCAGTGCATATTGGTAAAAAATATCCATCCTTCTGCGAAGGCCTCTCGGGGTACGATCAAAGAGGATAAAGTCATCTGCAAAGGCCATCCACTCAATAGCCAAGCTACCCAACCTGACCGGAGCAATGGAAGGGCCCTGCCACATGTCCTCCGCATCACTAACGTACAGGTTAAAGAGCGTAGGTGCAAGGGAGCAGCCCTGCTTGACCCCAACCTCAGTATCAACAGGATCGGATAGGGAACCTTCTTGTGATAAACGTACCCTGACGGAGGTATTCCTATGTAAAAGAGCCAAGATTTGGACAATCTTGCGTGGAATATTCATAGCTAACATTTTTGTCCACAATCTTGCTCTAATAACCCCATCAAAGGCATTAGAGAGGTCCAGGGAAGCCATGTATACATCTCCCATTTTAGTTTGATGAACTGTATCTCTTAAATGAGCCAAAATCATCCCATTCAGGTCGGTTCCCAAGCCCTCTCTGAATCCCACCTGGAATTTACTATAGCAAGCCTTCCCTCTAATAACCTTGTTAAGGTCCCTCAAAAGCAAAATACCAAAGACTTTGCTCGCTGCATCTAACAGTGCTATTGGCCTGTAATTCTGTGGATTAAGGGCGTCCCCTTTTTTATAGATAGGGATTATGATGCTCTGCGACCAGGTTTTAGGGATGGTATGATATTTAAATACGTCATCAAATATGGGTTTGAGTAACTTAGCCCACATTTCCGGGGCCGACTTTATAACGAAAGGGGGAATGCCATCAGGGCCTGGTGCTCTAGAAGATTTAAGGTTGTTGATGGCCCATTTAATATCCTCTATATCCCACAGACACTCACCTACAACCGGAGGGCCTAAGTTCATATCCTGTTCCCTGGAGAGATTAGAGGGTAGAGCGAACTTTTCCTTATAGAAGAGAGTCCACACATCCGCTTGAATGGGGCAGTCTAATTTATCTTTAGCTGGCGAAAGTATAGAGTTAATGGTAGACCAAAATTTGACATCTCTGCCCTTGCATAGATTATACATCATCAGTTGGTGTGTTTCGTGATAGTGATCCATTCTCAGAGACTTGATAAAGTTTTTATATTTCTGAATTATTTTTTTCTTTCTCAGCCTAAGTTCCGAGAAAGGAATGGACACTTTGTTCAAGGCTTTGATTTCCCTATATTTAGTACGCTTGGCGTTTTGAATTCTGGGATCAGCCGCCCGCACCCTTGGTTTCGGCACCCCCAGATCTCTGGCCATACTAATTTTATAGACACAGGACAATATAATATTATAGTAGGAACCTCCCAACTCAATGTCATCTCCCCTAATAATTTGAAGCTGCACCTTGGACAAATTTTCCAACACCAAGGTATTAAATTTCTTAATTATTTTCTTGTTCCAAGTAACCCTTCTCCCATTGTTTCCCACCTCTAAACCCTGCAACATGGGATTGATATAAATACCCATGTCGGGGATGGAGAGATAAAAACATAAGGGAACACGATCACTGAACTCGACCTCCATAAGTGACAGTTTTCCACAAGCTTGCTTCCAGCCATTAGATACATAGAAGAAGTCAATTCTAGAGCTATTACTTCCTCTTTTCCAAGTATTTTTAGGAAGATTCCAATCTAAGGCATGGTCTAAAAGACCCAAATCCCAATTGTCCAAATAATTATTCCACCTTATACCTCTTTTAATAGTCGTACTGAGCAGTCTAGGTAATACCCCTCTTTCGTTGAGCACCGCACCGTCGGCACAAGCTGAATTAAAATCCCCTCCCAAGATAATGCGATTTCCCAACCCTTTCTCAAACCAACTTCCCAGGATCATATCTAGAGAGTCCTCCACTTCCTCAATGTCTACTTTTAGCGGATTCCAATAGAGATTCAAGAGGAGTATCGGCTCTACATTATTCTCCATTGAGAGCATAATAGCCAGAAGCCAGTTACTCCTAAAGATCACCTCACCTAGGAACCCTAAGTTACGATCAATGGCGATAATCAGAACTCCACTAGGTCTGCCCAACTGACCCCTAATAGCTACTGAAGAGAAAGTATAGAAGCCTTCTATGTGCATATCTGACAGCATCATAGTTTCCTGAAAGAAATAGATACGGGGGCGTACATAATTTTCCCTTTTATTCAGAAACGTGTAGAGATGGGTTCCCCCACAAGAATTCCAAGAGACCACCTCAATCTCTATATAGTTAGGAACACCCCTTATCCTGTCTAAATGTCTCCAAGGTTTTGAGTGCCGGTTGTAGCCATGACCAATCCTGATTATTATTCAGGAGGCTTGAAATAAGTGCCAATCCTCGACCCAAATTTTCTAATTTATTATTATCAAATTGAGTAGTTTGTTTATTTTGAATATTATTCGGTTCCTTATATTCAAGAAAGTTGTTGGCCTCTTTATTATCTACTAATGAAAATAGTTCGTAGCCCAAAGAATTAAGATTTTTTTCTTGGGTACGCACCATATCTGCTACCATCACCGAATGAAAACAACTTACCATTCTGTGATTATTACAGTTAGGAAGAGATATGGCATCTATATCATCTGTTGTTATAGCTCGTAACACGGGGATCTTCTTAAACAGATTTAAAAGATGAGTTCTGTTCAAGCTAACCTGTGAGTCTGTTATATTATTGTTAATCCAACCCACGATTTTCCCTGTACAGAGCTTAGTAGGGGCCTGAATCACAGTAGATTGCTTCTTTGTGTGATCTACTCCAGAAGTGATCATAACATTACCCTCCGGATCTTGTAGTTTGGAAGGTTGTGTATTTTGGGGATTTCTTCCCATAATATTAATGGTAGAACCATTATCCCTCCCAAACAATTCAGTCGGCCCCTTAGCGGGATGGATAGTATTACTTATAGCTGGCAGTGTTTCTTGGGAAACCGTTGGAAATTTGACTTGTTGTGTGCCTACGGATGTTCTGGCATGTTTGGTACTAATTATTGTGCCAAAAGCTGTCATCTTTGTTTGTTTGGTTTGAGTGAGCTCAAGGCCACATTTCAGCAATATATTCTTTTCCTTATTTAAGTCTATAGTAGTTTCCCCACTAGCCACAAGGCCTTTATTATTCAACTCGCCCTGAACTGGACTCTCTTCCTTATGAGCATCCTTGGGACCCCCCCTGACTTCCCGCTCTTCCTGGAGCGGGATATTTCTAATTTCTTTAAGGTTGGCATTTCTACCTTTAATTTTAGTGTTGGGCATGTTCTTACTTTTTTTAAGTATCTTACCCTGCTTTTTTGATTTTTTGCGTCTACCAACTGGAGATTGGGGCACCTCATTTATATTATGGTCGGAAATATTCATAGGGACTATTCCATCATTGTTACTCTTTGCCTCTAGTTCCAGATCTTGATTTACTGATTTTTTCTCTCTATGTTTGGTCTTATGTTTACATTTTAGCCCTTTTATTGATGTAGCGTGTTGAGGAGATCTTATATCTTCACTACTGATGTTCAAGGGTTCTTCGTCATTAAGAGATACACTCGCGTGCGTCTGTGCCCTGCGGTTATCCAACTCCTGTTCTTCGGAGCACCCTTCAGTTGCCATCATTATGACATCTAAGAGGGTAGAAGGACTATCTGGAGAAACCATTTTCTTTCCTTAATTATTATTGTTGTCCTCATTATCTCTTTGGCCCTGGGAATCAAGTTCCCCTAGCTCTCTCTTAGATGAAGTAGGACGGTCTCCTGTAAGCATAACTTCCAACAAAGTGGTAATTTTTGCATCCATGGTAGTTAACCTTATATCTTGATCCTTTCTAAATTTGTCACATCGACTCTGATCTTTAATAATCTGTTCATTCATGGTCTTGCCCTCTACTATTCCCTCCAAAAATGCCAGACGAGTCACCAGCTGATTGAAAGCCGCTTGTTGCCCTATCATAGAGCCAACAATAGTCTCTTGAGACTCCCCCAGAGTTTTCAAGGCCAAATTAAGACTAATATGTAAGTTGGAAAGGAGTGGTAACAAATAATCACCTCTCTCCTTCCTACTTAAACCAGATGTTTCTTGTTTATCTTCCTCTACTACATGGTTTTCTCGTAGAAATTGCTGAGGATCTGTTGCTTTATCCTCCATTTCCACTAAATAATCCTCCCCTTTGTCAGTTTGAGTAGAGGCTACCTTATTATGTGTAGACGAATTGTCTGTTTCTATATTCAGTTTAACCAGAGATTGTTGCATACCCACTAGTTGATTCCCAGTTATGCAGTTGTTTTCATCACATGGGTGTAAGTTAGAAGGCGCACCCTCTGATAGACTCCTTGCCCCCTTTCCATTACGCACAGATCTACATGCGGGTATCTCTAAATCCACAATTTCTTTAAGCAAAACACCCGTAGCATCTGCCATAGTAAAAAAAGAGTCATCTAAATCGCTTTCCCCAATAGGTTGATTGGGGTTATACTTAGGGCGACTAGAAGTCCCTTTAGAATGAACCCCCCCATCTTTTTGCTTAAGGGTTTCTAACCTTGGAGAATCTAGGGAAGACTGCGCATTATCCTTATTCTCCTTTCCAAAAATGAATGTGGCTGGCGAAATATGCGAAAATTGCATGAATCCGGATGGGTTTATTCCCTTCCAAGTTAACGATTCTAAACCTTCTCCAGCTTGTATTTTACCATTCAAGATCCTCCTCTGAAGAGGGGTGGAAGCGTGGTAGCGAACTACCCTTTTAGTACCAATAAAACTTTGTTGGAGGCATTCTTCATCTGTAAGGTCCTGTCTAAAGTCTGGAATATCCCTATGAACCCCATTAGATTCAGAATCTGCTAACTCCATATCCCCATTGCTAGGAGCTACAACGTCACACACTACGGGGTCGGTAAAAGAGGAATCCCTCTGACCCCCTTCAGCACTAAAAATGGAATTTTCTTTAGTCTTACCCACAGCTAAAATAGGGTTAGGCATATTTCCAGTAGAATTTATGTACACAGGTGCCTCACTCTGCATCCTGGAGCCAGGTTGAACCTCTACTATTATAGGTGCTTGATTCTCAACAGTTTCAAACCCACTTCTAAGTGCGGGCATTTTAAAAGTAAAAGCACAGGTACTATGTTACTTACAGAGGGGAGAACAACTCGCAGCCTCTAGGTATTAGTGATAATATCTCGGAAATGGCTATTAGCAAAATCAATGAAAATAATAACTGGGAACAAAAATATGCGGTTAAAAAAGTATATAGTGCTTATCAATTACTTTTAAAATCGCTGTCACATACCTTTTTTTTTTTTTTTATTATTTTTTAAGAAAATGAATTTATATGTAGTATAATATCATCACCTTGGGAACGCCCGATGGCTTGAGGAGCAGCCATAGTCCGTCTCTCCTCCCCAGTGTCCAGCTAAGAGCAACAGTTGACCCCTGTTGTTTCTCCTTAGTGAGCAAAACCCAGCAGGACTTCCTGCGCCACCCAGAGCCAAACAGCAGCAAAACAGTGCAGCTAAAGATGGACTGCACCGCCCTTTACTCCGCAGACGGGCTTAACGCCGCAAGGGTGGTTTGGGCTGCTCTATGAGGCTGCACAAAGTCACGTGATTGCCCACGTGATCGCCGGTTGGCTCCGCCTCCTCCCGGAAGCGAACGTGCCTCGGCAAGAGCCCTCCGTGGCTCGCAGTGCCAAGGACAATGTCCCAACAAATGAACGTTCTCTCAGGAAAAGCAGCTCTCTCCTCCAGCAACAGAATACACCGCTCGGGCGGTTTGGGCTGCTCTATGAGGCTGCACAAAGTCACGTGATTGCCCACGTGATCGCCGGTTGGCTCCGCCTCCTCCCGGAAGCGAACGTGCCTCGGCAAGAGCCCTCCGTGGCTCGCAGTGCCAAGGACAATGTCCCAACAAATGAACGTTCTCTCAGGAAAAGCAGCTCTCTCCTCCAGCAACAGAATACACCGCTCGGGCGGTTTGGGCTGCTCTATGAGGCTGCACAAAGTCACGTGATTGCCCACGTGATCGCCGGTTGGCTCCGCCTCCTCCCGGAAGCGAACGTGCCTCGGCAAGAGCCCTCCGTGGCTCGCAGTGCCAAGGACAATGTCCCAACAAATGAACTTTCTCTCAGGAAAAGCAGCTCTCTCCTCCAGCAACAGAATACACTGCTCGGGCGGTTTGGGCTGCTCTATGAGGCTGCACAAAGTCACGTGATTGCCCACGTGATCGCTGGTTGGCTCCGCCTCCTCCCGGAAGCGAACGTGCCTCGGCAAGAGCCCTCCGTGGCTCCCAGTGCCAAGGACAATGTCCCAACAAATCAACGTTCTCTCAGGAAAAGCAGCTCTCTCCTCCAGCAACAGAATACACCGCTCGGGCGGTTTGGGCTGCTCTATGAGGCTGCACAAAGTCACGTGATTGCCCACGTGATCGCCGGTTGGCTCCACCTCCTCCCGGAAGCGAACGTGCCTCGGCAAGAGCCCTCCGTGGCTCGCAGTGCCAAGGACAATGTCCCAACAAATGAACGTTCTCTCAGGAAAAGCAGCTCTCTCCTCCAGCAACAGAATACAACTGATTTACAGCCACTGAATATAATCTACTGCCTCCAACCAACTCTGGCATGTTCTCCTTCCCTAGTAGTCACTGACAGCAAATGTCATATGCATGTATGCAATGCGTGTAAGCTGTTGATCTTCTCTTGTCCCAAATCTCATCACAATAGGATGGCACGTGTTGCACACTAAAAACAACCACAGAATGTAGTCTTGTGTCTCCATATATAATGCACAAGGGTGGTGAGCCCTCATAAGTTGCCACATAACTACTAGCGTGCAGTCTATCTCTCAGGAAGTGCTACACTGTCCCTGTGGGGTAACAGGACTATCCCAAGGGTGGCAATGGTGCACTGCCTGTCTAAAAGCATAGTAGAAAGATCGCCCTATTCTAGATCCCCCAATCTAATGTACTGAATTTGTGAGAGAAAAAACTTCTTCTAAAATAAGCTTCTTCTAAAAGAGCAGTTGTCTACTCCAGTCTACACCCAAAAGACAGAGTGACGGTATATCTAACCATAGAACATAAACAAGGAGCATGAAAACATTTTAAAAGGCTACATTCAAGTGGGGATTGTTTTCAATTGTTATTAGACCCTCAATGGAGTGTGTAACTCAATCTCAAATTGTGACACTAGATAGTATTTAGATAACTATCCAGAAACATGAGTATTCTTCTTTTTTTTTTATTTCAATTTTATTGGTTTTTAGATGAACACTCCAATACTCAAATACAGACATTTCTAGTAAAACATGCCGGGAGAAATGAAAGGACAACAAACATAGTACAAATTATCAGCTATAAGATATATGTTCTTCTCAGTGACATTTCTAATAGTTTCTTTTCCCAGATTCCCACCCGCCACCCCACCCCGTATGTCCGTAGGCAAGGACAAGATATCCCAGTATCTCTTGATGGAGTCTTTGGTAGAGCCATTGCAATAAGCGAGGGCACAAATTAGTACGGGTGTTGTCAACCAGTCCATTGAATGTCCATTGTGTTTTGTCATATCGCGCACACATGTCTTCATGCGATATACTTAGCGCGAAATTCTGACCATTCATTATCAACAGGAGTATAGTCCCCATGAAGGGCTGCAGTCAGATTGTCCATTCTGAATATATTCTGAGAGACACCTATCCACTCAGTTTTAGTAGGGAGGGTTGCCCTCTTCCAGACAGTCGTGAGGAAGGCCCTCGCGGCCAACAGTAGGCCTAGATCATTTTCAGTGCCTTAATGATTGCCTCTTCCGTAACAATCAGACCAAATAAGAGCAGCAACGTTTGTTTCTCCCTCTCTTCCCCATCTAGCTCTTTAATCCAACTGAGCACCTCGTCCCAGTATGCTTGGACCGCCTTATATTCCCACCACATATGCCAATAATGTGCTTTCCGCCAACATCCCCTTCAGCAGTGTGGGCTCACACCTTGATACATTTTGGCCAATCTGAGCGGGTCATATTGCCATCTGTACAATAGTTTGATAGCATGCAGTTTGTATTGGCAAGGTATGGATGATTTTGCTGTCCTTCTACATATTTGTAACCATAACCTCTGGGAGAGGGGCCCCCCCAGGTCTGCCTCCCATTTACTCTTCAGCGTGATCGAGGGAGCCGTGTGAACCTCTACTAGTGCTGTATACATAGCGCTTATGAGGCCTTTGGAGCTTATGTAGGTGTCAAGGATTTTTTCGAATGGGGTGAGGTCCCTCTGCAACCGATCTTTCCAGACCTCCCATGTCATGACCCCTTTCAATTTCAAGTATTGAAATACTGAGAGTGGGCCTATACAAAGTGCTTCTCCGAGCTCTTGGATGGTGATAAAGGTCTTACTTCTCCACAGCTGCTCTGCCCTTTCGAGCCCAGCCTCATACCATGATTGGAAGCTCCCTGGGTCTGGGATAGCGTCTCAGACCCCTGGTACCCATGGGTGTACTAAAGGGGAGGGCTAGATCGTGACCCCTCTCATCCCTTTTTTTGTTGTCCACACTGCCCATATTGTCCCAAGGATGGGGTGGTTCTTAATTTTGTTCTGTAATTGGGGCCCGGGGACCCAGAGCCATTCTCCCACAGTAAATGGGCGGAGGTGATAATTGTCTAATCCTGTCCATTGTAAGTCTGACTGCTGCCTAAGGTGTGGAATTAGTACCCGCAATTGGGCTGCCCTATAGTAAAGTCTGGGAGGTCCACCCCTGCATTGTCCTTTCGGAGATGGAGTAATGCCAATAGGGATTTCCTGGTAGCAATAAAGTATTCTCTGGGGATTTTAATGGGGAGCATCTGAAACAAGTAAAGTATTTTAGGCAGGATTACCATTTTGATGGCGTTCAGGTGGCCCATCCAAGAGATGGTCAATCTGGACCATCTCACCATGTCTCCCTCTAGGGTAAGTGATAGTGGAGGGAAGTTGGCCTGACATAGAGTTCTGAGGTCCCAGGTAACATTAATACCTAAATACCAGAGTGTAGTGAGGCTAACCTTCATCCCTAGGGGGGCAAACCGCTCTATTTCTGAGTCCCTGTTCTTATTGATTGGGAGGATTGATTTCCCTGTGTTAATCTTGAGACCCGCTAATTGACCGTATGTCTCGATTATGTCTATTGCTGCTGGAACGGAGCTTAGGGGGTCTGTTAAGTGTAATAGTATGTCGTCGGCATAAAGGCCCAGTTTATATTCTCGCTCCCCTGCCCTGATTCCTTTAACCCTTTCATCAAGCCTCAGTTTCTGCGCAAGTGGTTCGAGGGACAGAACAAATAATATTGCTGACAGTGGGCAGCTTTGCCTTGTTCCCCTCTCCAGTTTGAACCACCTAGAATACCCATATTAAGGGCAGAACGCTTGATTGGATCACCGATCTCAATTGTAACACCACCATAAGTGCTAACTTTGCCTGCGCCTGGTCTGACCATCACACCATCATCTTCCACGTACCTGCGACCAACCTGCATACCATTCCTACGATAGCTCCTGCTGTCCCCACAAGGAATAAAAAAGACATCACCAGGGATAAACTACTCCCACTTATCCTTCCCATCTTGAATAACTCTGTGTCCCACTGCAATGACCCCACTGTCCTAGTAGATATCTTCAATCAAACATTACTTAAAGCCATTGACAATATAGCACCGCTCAAACTAAAGAAAAACGTAAAGCTGAATCACTCTGGAAGAGCCACCCATGTGACTCGAACAAAGATCGCCTTATTATCACCACCCACAACTATAAGGCCGCTATCCTACAAGCCAAAAAGGAGACATACAATTTACGTATCTCCCAAGCTGAATCCAATACTAAGGAGCTATTTAAAATCCTTAAAGAATTGGAATCCCCCTCCCCTGCCCCTGATACTTGCATTAAAGATAGCAATTGGTGCAATAACATCCAAAACGCTCTCCTAAACTAGCAATCAAAAATTAACGCCAAACAAACCACCTTACTCACCAACCTCCTACCAAACCGTCCATAACCCCCATGACCTCCTTTACTCATACCCCTTTTAGCTTCACCCCTCTACCATCCTCGAGGTCGAAAGCATCATTCGCAACTTAAAACCATCTAACTGCCAAGTTGACTCCTGCCCAGCACCTATCATTAAGGAAGCGGCACATGACCTCGCTCCTTTTATAACCACCCTCATTAACTCCTCATTCTTAACTGGAACGGTACCCAATAACTTAAAGGACGCATGGGTTATCCCTCTCCTAAAAAAAATGACTTTAGACCCTGAAATTCCAACCAACTACAGACCCATCACTACCATACCGTTCCTACTCAAAATACTTGACAGAGCAGCATACCTGCAAATTCAGAACTACTTGGAAATTAACAACCTCCTCGGCTCAAGACAATCGGGCTTCAGACCTAAGCATGGGACTGAAACGGCTCTACTTGACCTTAAAACCCAAATTGAGGACATTAAAGACAATGGCAAACTGGCCCTTCTACTCCTACTGGACCTATCCGCGGCCTTCGATTTGGTCAATCACCAAATACTATGTTGGCATCTGAAATCCACTGCTCACTTTTCCGACAATGCTTCCAATTGGATCAGGTCATTCCTTGACAATAGGCACGAGAGTCTTCTCTCCATCCTCATCGGCTGATCCCACTCCAGTCCCTTGTGGAGTCCCTCAAGGGTCTTATGTCTCCCCAACTCTCTGCAATGTTTTCACCAAACCACTATTCGATGTGCTTGACTATCTGGGCGTCACCTACACGAATTACGCCGATGACACCCAGATACTCATACCCATCACAGGTGACTACATTGCCGACTCCAAAGCCCTCAATAACACCTTGTCATCCAAGCTTGGATGGCCCAACATGAGCTGTGCCTCAACGATGACAAGACTGAGCTTCTCATCTTAGGTATGCAACAGAGACTCAACAAACTGAGTTCTCTGTTCAGCTCCTTTAACATTGACGGTAACCTAATTAAAGTTCCCAAAGACACTAAAACTCTGGGTATTTATCTGGACTCCTCCCTGTCTCTCACTAGGCAAACTAATGCAGTAGCTACCGCTTCTGCATACACCTGCAAATTGATTTCAGCCTGTCGCCCATTCCTTACCACTCAGAACTGCATCACTTTGGCCAGGACTCTGGTTATGTCCAAACTGGACTACTGTAATGCTCTGTACCAAGGCACTAGCCAGGGCAATCTTAATAAACTTCAGATTACCCAAAATAATGCCATCGGAGCGGCCCTCAATATCCCCCTCTCTGCTCACATCTCAGAAACCAGGAAGAACCTCAATTGGCTTTCAGTCGCCCAAAAAATCTCACTTAAAGCACTGGCCCTCACATACAAATGCGTAAACCATCAGGCCCCAACGTGCCTTATCTCACAATTCACACAACATATTCCATCGCGAGTACTCAGATCTGCATAATCCCAAGGTCTTGCGATCCCTAGATTCAAGCTCCAATCTGCTGGGGGCGCCAGCTTCCCAGTTCTGGCGGCCAAGCTCTGGAACACTGTACCCCTCGCTATCAGAACCTTACCTTCATTCAACCTATTCAAACACAAAGCCAAGCTCTGGCTAGCCACATCTCACTAACAACAGTTCTTCTGATTATGGCTGGCCCACTGTGGCCCTGTTATGCTTCGCTCCTTCACTACTGCTCTGCTTGTTGCTCGGAACTGTAACGTCAATTGCATATTTTGCTCGTTGCTCTGAATGGTAACGTCAATTGTATATTTTGTTCTTAATTTATTGTAACCACTGCAACTATATGTCATGCCTGTAACGTTCTTCTACGATATGCGCCTTGTTGCCCTTGGGCCTGGTCTGCGCTATATAAATAAAACAAATACAAATACAAATAACCACCATTCACTGTCACAGAGGTCTTTGGAGACGAATATAGGTCCTTAATGGCACGACGGAGCCTCGGTCCCAATCCTATTCAAACCAGCACCTTTTCCACGAAATCCCAGACCACCCTATCAAAGGTCTTCTCGGCGTCCAGAGATAGAAGAGTTGGATCACCGTTCATCCCCTGCGCTTCATGTATCAAGTGGAGCATTTTCCTCATTGTGTCAGCTCCTTGTCTCCCCATCACGAAGCCAACTTGGTCTGAGTGTATTAAAGCCGTCAGGTGTGCTTCTAATCGGGCTGCAATGATTCTTGCATATATTTTGGCATCAATGTTGAGGAGTGAGATGGGTTGGTAGGATCTGCAGTGTTTTGGGTATCTACCTTCCTTCGGAATAACTGTAAGAAGGGCCTGTGCAAAGGACGGGGGCACTCGGCCTGTCTCGAAGACATTGTATCCGGTCCGATAGCACAACAAGTAGAGCGCTCGCTTTGGCATCTGTGCAGAGCCTGCTGACGCAGGTTCGAATCCCGGCAGGGCCAAACTCAGCCTTTCATCCTTCCAAGGTCGATAAATGAGCACCACACAACGTGGTTAATAATAAGCAGCGCTCAGATACTGGAGGGTTTGTAGCGCTACATAAATGCTAAATTATTATTATTATTATGTTGAATAGGGTCACCAGAAAGGGGGTGAAGAGCATAGAGAATGTTTATAAAAACCGGGTGTGAACCCATCCTCCCCTGGGGCCTTCCCTGTTTTTAGCCGCTGGATAGCATCTAGGACCCCTCTCCCGTGACTGATGTTTCCAGGGCTTCAGCTTCTGCGTGGGTCTGTGCGGGGAGCCCTGCTCCTCTAAGGTATGTGTCAATACTCCCCGATTGTGGGCGGAGAGGTGGTTCACAGGTGTACAAGTCTTCATAGAAGGAGGCAAACGCTTCCTGTATTCCCTCCGGGGAGGATTCTGCTGTATCTTGGAGAGTGCCATTGGTTCTCTCTATTGAGTCAACCCATCTTTCCGCCCTTTGCGCCTGGAGCCGGGCTACCAAGAGGGCGTCTGCCTTGTCACCCTTTTCATAGTATTTCTGTTTTAGATATTGTAGGGTCTGGGCCACTTTACCTACGTAGAGCGCTCTAAGTTCCTACCTGAGCTCTTTAGCTTCAGCAATATGTTTTGATCTTTCGTGTGGGGATGAGAGTGCTAGTTTTTCCGCCACGTTTAGTTTCTCCCTAATGTTTTTCTCCAGTCTGGTGCGTTCCCTCTTTTTTCGAGCCCCCTCCCTGACGAGAATACCCCTCCATGTAGCCTTAGCTGCCTCCCATACGGACACCTTCTCAACCTCCCCGGTATCGTTACTGATAAAGAATTGTTTGATTTCATTCTCAAAGTCTTCCGTGAAGACTGTGTCTGACCATAGTGATTCATTGCATCTCCACTTTGTGTTCCGAGGTGCAAGGTCTTCCCAGCCTATGTCCACCATCACCATATCGTGATCTGACCATGCAATGGGGTGTATGTTCGCGGTTTGGAGAATTCGCAACATGCCCTCGGAGAGGAATATATAATCAGTTTGTTTAAGGGTTTCATGGGGGATGGAATGGAAGGTGAAACCTCTGTCTGATGGGTGTAGTGGCCGCCAGCTGTCAGTAAGGCCGTACAGGGCAAGGGTCGCTTTAATTTCAGCTTCTTCCTGTGAGGGCGGTGGGTTATGTGAATCATTTTTAGTTTGCCTATCTAGGGAGCTATTCATCCACGTGTTACAGTCACCTCCGAGAACAGTATGGCCCTGTGCTGTATTGAACACTTTCTCAGCCATTTTGTGGAGAAATCTTTTTTGCCCCTGATTCGGTGCATAGACCGTGGCAAGGGTGATGACCGTATTACATATAGTACCCACCACCAGTACTGCTCTCCCCTCCATATCGGCCCAGGATGTCAGGATTGCTATGTGGAGGCCTTTCTGAATCAGGATCCCCACACCTGCGTTTTTTGAAATTGCAGAGCTCCAAAAGGAGTGACCCACCCTGCCACTAGAAATTGCCCTCTCTTCCCCCCTCTGAGAGTGTGTTTTTTGAAGGAACAAAACATCAATGTCGAATCATCTGAATTCTCTGCCACCCATGGATCGTTTTGTGGGGAAGTTCAGGCCTTTCACGTTAAGTGTGCATATGCGTAACTTGCCGTTTCTAAGTGTGGTAGACATCGTGAACATGTGGTGTATGTTTGTGACAGATGTGCCCACTTTAGTGCCTCTGTTGTTACGTGTGGTTGTGTGCTTGACTCTTCGCTAGCAAATCGGGTCATGAGTGACCTCAAGAAGGTCGATGTTTGGTCTACTCGTTCTACGGTCAACTTGTTCAGAAAACTGTCCCCTTGCCCCTCTCCCTCCTGCCCTTCCTTCCCGTCAACTCCAACTCTCCCCATTCCCCTTCCCTCCCCCCTCCGCAACTGACGTGGAGTCTGATCCGGCCGGGTTAACATCACCCAGTCGTTCTCGGACCACCAGCGGGAACCGCACAACGAGTGATCCTACTCATATTGTGATCAAACTAACAGTGAGCCCCCAACGTTCCTCCTGTGTCATAAGAGATCCACATTTGTCAAGAATGCGACCTTGGTGTCAAATAACATGTTAGCGGAGGCCCTGCATCGAGCCTCCAATACCATACCACGAAAACAACAATTTTACCTGGATGTACCTCAGATTCCTTATATCCCTCCCCCTTCCTCTATGGTGCCTTTGGCATTTTGGTTTTTCTCCCTGCCATCAGATGATTGAGAGCCGGACATGGGTCACTAGTGTTTCACGTGAAGCAATTTGAGCGGATTGAACGGAGGGTCAGTGTTCCATGTCCAGAGAGGCATTCATTCTCCGGAACTTTCTGGATCCCTGTATTCTCTTTCGGCGTGGTTTAGTTTAGTTTATTATTTGATAATGCGCACCAAACCCGTGGGTAGCCGGGCGCAGCAGGTACAAGGTTACTTAAGCTTAGGTTACATACATAGGATAAAAATCAAACCAATACAATACATACAAGTCAGTACAAGCAGTTGGAGTGAAGAGCTAGCATATTACAGTATTACAAAAATGTACAAGGTAAGAAGGGAGAAAGCAGCATCAGCATTGTCTTAGACTAGGGTACAAGGGTATCATAGCTGTAGGGTGCCGCATGAGTTAATTGTCGTTGGACCAGAGCCAGTATTTTACCTTCCATCTGAAGTTAGAGTAGGGTAGGCTAGCTCTCAGTGCAGTGGGCAGTGCGTTCCAGGCCTGGGCAGCTCTGACAGGGAAGCTTGCTCCACCCGCTTTAGATCGTCTAAATCTAGGCGTTTCGAGCAAGAAGTGGTTGGTAGCCCATGTGTGGTGGCTAAAGGTTTTTCTGGTAAGTCTAGCCGAGATATAAGGGGGTCCCTTGATGCGCCATTTTCTGTCCTCATTTCTTTGCTCGCCCAAGAATGCTCCCTCAGCGTGGGTGCCCAGTAAGTATGCCGTGCAGCTGGAAATGTCTTTTTCGGAGATTAGTTTCATTGTAGTCCCCTCCCATTAGAAAGTTAGTCAGAATGGGTAGCCCCAGCGATATCTTAAGTCCTTTTCCTTGACCATTCTGGTGATTGGTAGACACTTTCTTCTCATCGCCAGTGTGAGGGAGGATAGATCTTAGTAGATGGAAATATTTGACCCGTCCATTGTTATCTGTTGTGTGTGTCTAGCTTTCTCTAGGACTCGAGCTCTGTCCGCATAGTTATGAAATCGGCCCAGTACTGTTCTCGGGCCACCCGGTTTGCCGCCAGCTCTGTGGATGCGGTCAATTTTAGGCTTGACAACTGAGTCGTCTTTAAAGAGTAGCTTCATTATGGCATGTAAAGTTCTTTTTAGAGCCAGTTCAGTTTCACCTTCCTTCTCCGGGATACCGAATACGCGTATGTTGTTGCAGTGCTCCCTATTTTCAAGATCGTCGATCTTTAATCGGATTTCTTCATCCTTGTTTTCGATCTCTGTGAGTCGCTGGTCAATTTGGGTCTCCAGATTATTTAGGGAGGTCTGGTTGTGCTCATCTTCCTCTAGCCTCTCTTCAATCTTGTCTATTATATGTGTAATTTTGTCTATTTTGCTTCCGATGTCGACTCTCATGCTTCACATTTCGGCGAGCAGGTCAGCAACGTCCGCCTTGGTTGCGGCACGTTGGGCCCTGTTGATGACATGTTTGGGACACTGGGTGGGCTGCGGGAACCGTAGAGCGGGGAAAACCTGTATATTGCTCGCTTTCCCTTAATGTCCATGAACAGCAGGTTTGGAGTGTGGGTGACGTCCCGTGTAGCAATTGGTGATCTTGTCAGGAGTGTTGGGCATGTGCTGCAATTTGAGGGTGTCACTGGGTGGTCATACAGGGTGACGATCTGCTGGGAGGTACACTTCCTGATCTCTGCATAGTGCTCTCCGATAAGAACCTCAGTGGCGTATTTGTGCAAGCATTGGGGCCAATGGCTTCAGGTTCACCAAAATATCGATCCCAGAAACAGAAAAAGTTATAGGCTCACTTAAACCATCCAACTGCAAAGGCGACAACTGCCCTCCCCAAATAATCAAGGATGCTGCCAGGGACCTAGCCCCCTTTATAACCAAACTGATCAACGCATCCTTCTCCTCCAACACCATACCAAGCAACCTCAAAGAATCCTGGGTCCTGCCTCTCCTCAAGAAACAAACCCTTGACCCTGCTATTCCCACCAATTACAGGCCCATCACCACGGTGCCGTTCCTGTTAAAGATTAGCATACCTGCAAATTCGCATACGCATTAGCATACCTGCAAATAATTTGCATTAGCATACCTGCAAATTCAGCAATATCTTGAAACTCACAAACTACTAGGTGCCCGCCAATCGGGTTTCAGACCACAGCACGGTACTGAGACAGCCCTAATTGATCTCAAGACCCAGATCAACGAGATTAACGACAAAGGGAATGCTACTCCTCCTCGACCTGTCGGCAGCGTTCGACCTGGTGGATCACACAGTCCTGTGTGCACACCTGGCCTCAGCTGCCCACTTCTCGATAGAGGCCATAGCCTGGATCCAGTCCTTTCTGGACAATCGAACTATGAGGGTCTTCTCCACTCTAGCCTCAGCAGACCCCATCAAAATAACCTGTGGGGTACCCCAAGGCTCCTGCGCCTCCCCCACCCTCTACAACATCTTTACCAAGCCCCTATTTGACAAGTTGGATAGACTGGGTGTCTCTTATACTAATTAGGCAGATAACACCCAAATCCTCATACCCCTTTTGGGCAACTACGAGTCGGATACGGCCTCGGTAAACAAAATATATCTCATCATTCAGGCATGGATGGCCACACACGGCCTATGCCTGAATGATGAGAAAACGGAAATCCTTCTCCTCGGATCCAACACCAATCTAAAAAAACTCAGCTCGAACTATAAGGCCTTCATCATTGATGGCAACACCATCACAGTAGCCAAAACAGTGAAAACGCTAGGTTTTCACCTAGATGCAACCATGTCACTAAAAAAACAAGTTAACTCACTAGCATCCTCAACCTCCTACACATGCAAGCTAATCAGGGCAAGCAGAGCCTTCCTCACCCAAGCTAGCTGCATCACCATCGCCAATGCCCTAATACTCTCCAGGCTTGACTATTGTAACGTCATGTACCTAGGAGCCAATAAATACATAACCGACAAACTACAGACACTACAAAATAACGCACTCAGAACAGCCCTCAACCTACCATCCAAGGAACACATCTCCAACAAAAGAAGAGAACACAAATGGCTCAAAATCTCTGACCGCATCTCTCTCAAAACGGCATCTCTCACTTTCAAATGCTTAAACAATGAAGCCCCACCCTATCTCGCAGCCAGAATAGCAAAAAAACCTCCACCCGCCCCACCAGATCGATCAACTCTTACTGCCTGCAGGTACCAAAATTCAGACAAAAGAAAACCAGCGGCAATAACTTCCCTGTCTTGGCAGCCCAATGCTGGAACACCCTCCACTCAACATCAGGTCAGACCAATCCTACCACAGCTTCAGGCGAAACACACTCACCTGGCTAAGGTCCAATGATCCCCATAACTAACCTTGCCCTCTCACACGCTCATGCCTCTGCTCAAACCCGATTGACTCAATGCACAGCATTAAAATACATATATGTAAATATGCCACCTCGACCGAACTGCTCTGTACAGCATCAAATATGTAAATATGTAAGCAAGTTATTAACTATATGCATATATGTACCTCTCGCTTCTTACACATGTGTGCCTTTCCAGTAACTAAGTTTTTATGTAATCGTACCTTCCTGCTCTCTGTTGCGCCCTGTTACCTCTGGGTTCTGCGCGCTATACTAAATAAATAAACAAACAAACAAATAAGCATATCAGGATGACCCCAGACTGATTCCAAGATTGAAAGACTTTGGATGTTGCCTGAATCACCCAAACATATTTTCTGGAAGTTTCCAGGATGTGTGTGACTCTTGTACGACAACGTGTGGAACCCAGTGAGCCATGGGGGGTGCCCGTGATTAGAGATAGCCGTGATGAGTAGGGTGTGGGAAATCTGAGGAGGGCACACGCCCTACACCGCAGGGGCCCAACCTTCGATCACTCAGTTCGGAGTAAGGTTCGTTGAGGTCTCCTTGAGTGCTATCCGTGCAGGCAGCACGTGAGGTCCGTCAGTGAGGTTATGTTGTTCTTCTACCACTGAGCATCAGCTTCGGTGGGGAACCGTTGCTCTGTAACTGTAGGGTCGCTTCTTGGTGTGCTTGGTGGTTCTGGAAAACGGGGTTGGTGTGTCCCGTTAGTCTGCCTGGTAGTACGGGCAAAGCAGTAAGGGACTGGGGTGATGAACCCCACGCCAGGGTGGTCCACAACACAACCCAACCAACGTTATCGATGAGATTCGAGGGGAGGGCTGAGGCTGCAGGGCGAGTCCCACCGGGTGCATATAGTGCGTGTTGGTTACCAGCTACTGTTTACTGAAAGGCTCTAATTTCAGGGGGGACTCGGGTTCATTGTATTTCTAGTACCATACCCCAGTGCCAGCTATGATATACAGGGATGGTAGCTTAGACTTTGGGTGTTTTCAGGATGTTTGCAGGGACTGCAAATGGCGCTAGGTTATGCAACCTCCTCTAAGACCCACCTTACCGCTCTGCCGGGTTCTCGCTTCGCAGAGAGCACCGTACTCTGGCAGTTTTTGGTGTGTTCCCCGTAGGCTTTGTGTGTCTCAGGGGTTACATAGGCAGGGGAGCTGCTCTGTATCCAGGTGTGGGGCCTGCAGACCGCTTCCAGGCTTAGAACACAGCGTGTTATGAGAGGGGCGTATAGTCTAAGTGTTCGGCATGTGGAGATCCAATTTGAAGATGGGTCAGCTACGGGCACTGCGGAGGTCGTCGTCGCCCTAATGTTTGATCATCAGGTGCGCCATCTGTTGAAAATCTCCCCTCGCAGCACTCGGTGAGGGCACGCACAGTGCCGAGGCAGGGGGGGGGCAGCCGCAGCCAGGCCAGGCCACTAAACCTCCGGGGTCCCAGTCACGTAGCCGGGTTGAAGTATGGAGACGCCTCCTCTCTGAAGCCGCGGGAGCAAACCAGCTCAGCAGCGGGTGGTGCAGTAACTCGCAGGACCGAGATGCAGCACACTACAGGCTTAACATGGCATCCGGGCTTGGCAATACACTGCCTCTAAGGCACAGCCAGCGGCGTTGGCTCCGCAGCCGGGACAAGGGCCACGCGAATCACACTGACCTGCCGTCCCTGGACTCCCTCATCGCCGAGTCATGTAGTGGGGTCGCTTCACTCACCCCTTGCAGCCTCTTGATGTCGTGGGGCTCGCTGCTGTGCCAACAACGATCAGGGGACCACCTACACGGGCCTCGGTTTCTCGTGGCGCAGCAGTCGGGCATCAAAAACAGCAGAGTTCTCGGCCAAAACAACTCAGATTTGTGTCTGATTTTTTTCTCAGCCGGGGGGGGGATGCCTTCCGATTTCAGTATCACCAACTTTCGTGGGTGGGGGGTACATCAGCGGGGATTCATACCGCTTATTGGGACCTGTTGAACGGAGCTCACACTGTAGGGACACTCATCCGTGCGCCCCCTGGAGGCCAGAAACATGAGTATCCTATATGTCTTTCTCTAGGTATCTCACACCATAAAGGATATCTGTGGGAAGCAAGGTCAACCAGTTTCTGCGACTCCTCTTTAATTGCTGTCGCATTAGTCAGGACCATATATTGAATTTCAGCATTATTTCTAGGATCAGAAGGATAAGTCTTCACTTAGTCTGCGACGGACTAGAACAGCACAGTACTACAAAGGAAGCATAAAAAAATGACACAATTTGCAATAGTTCACTTAAGAAGATTGTACGGCACGTGATTGATTCTTCTATAGGAATGAACCATACCTTCAGCGTTACTAAGAAGTGTGTTTGTAAATACTGAGGCGTCTATGCTTCCATACAATTCCTAACAAAGCAGCACCTTCCTTGCTTTGATTTAGTCACCTGTTTGTTCGAAATAAAAGTGTGCAGTCACATTTTCCTTCGCAGTGGCTAACTGTGTGGACTACATTGATTTATGAATATAAACGTGTTCCTATTACAGCAAGGGTATTATACTTTGCAAATAATTTACCTGTAGGACTTTGTAGAGCCATGTACATTGGTGTGCTGGTACCGCACTCTAAAGCAAGAGTGACCACGCCAACCCTACTATATTTCTTTACCTCCTCACGGCCGATCATGTCTGCACATGACGTACCCACGTTGGTTCAGTCTTGAAAGGAAATACATGGATGGACAGCGGCCGTAAAAGTCAGCGCCATCTTGGAAAAGCCAATTCTGATGCTGGAGGTGTATTTGAGCATACAAATTAAAACCAGCACCCCCACTTAAGTCACAATTCTGCTGTATCATAAAGAACTGGATATAAATACTTCATTCTTTCTCATTGCATTGTTTTCTGCTGAAAATAGAGAGGAAATGAATGTCTCATGTCATTTTCGTATAGTATGTGTGACAAAGTATCCGCAATAGGATATCACATGTTATTCCATATATGGTTGGATATGTTACATTACGGGTGGGTGCAAGAGAGCCCCTGACCGGACAGTAAGCAGAGAGCTATCAGTACACCGTTTTTAGGTGTCATAACACAGCAGTATGCTGTTGCTGTGTAGCATCAGTATGCAGTGACAGTTGGTTATATCATGTCCTAGGTTGGCAGAACTGCAAACTCATGCCAGTGTGCGACATCGTTCAGACCGTGACTGTTAGCATGCAGTCTAAAAATCCACTGTTGTTCTCTTTTTAGGAGCATGGATCCTAAGTCGCCTCGTCTGCTGGGTCTCTTGACTTTTTCCAGGACTGTCCTCGTCAGTTGATCAGGTGTGAGCAGAGATCCTTTTTGTCCTAATACAGGACTGTTCAATAATAATTTTCTTGATCGATCTCATCGTCATCCCAATATATTTTAGGTTGCATGGATATGTTATAACATAGATGACATTCTGGGAATTACAGTTGGTGAATTTCTTTGGGATCCACAGTGAACGCCATCCAATATCTACAGTTTTGCTGCATGTGGTTTGGGCACAGACAGAGCATGCCCCGCATGGTGATTGGCCTTACAAGGGTCTATCAGACCATAATCCTCTATAGTCGTGATCTTCTGAGTTGCTGTTCTAATTTCTAAACACTGTATGTACCACTATGTCACAGATATTTTGTCTCTGTTTGGTAGCGTAACATGGTTTTTCCATCAGCGGGGATTCATACCGCTTATTGGGACCTGTTGAACGGAGCTCACACTGTAGGGACACTCATCCGTGCGCCCCCTGGTGGCCAGAAACATGAGTATCCTATATGTCTTTCTCTAGGTATCTCACACCATAAAGGATATCTGTGGGAAGCAAGGTCAACCAGTTTCTGCGACTCCTCTTTAATTGCTGTTGCATTAGTCAGGACCATATATTGAATTTCAGCATTATTTCTAGGATTAGAAGGATAAGTCTTCACTTAGTCTGCGACGGACTAGAACAGCACAGTACTACAAAGGAAGCATAAACAAATGACACAATTTGCAATAGTTCACTTAAGAAGATTGTACGGCACGTGATTGATTCTTCTATAGGAATGAACCATACCTTCAGCGTTACTAAGAAGTGTGTTTGTAAATACTGAGGCGTCTATGCTTCCATACAATTCCTAACAAAGCAGCACCTTCCTTGCTTTGATTTAGTCACCTGTTTGTTCGAAATAAAAGTGTGCAGTCACATTTTCCTTCGCAGTGGCTAACTGTGTGGACTACATTGATTTATGAATATAAACGGGTTCCTATTACAGCAAGGGTATTATACTTTGCAAATAATTTACCTGTAGGACTTTGTAGAGTCATGTACATTGGTGTGCTGGTACCGCACTTCTTTGGGATCCACAGTGAACGCCATCCAATATCTACAGTTTTGCTGCATGTGGTTTGGGCACAGACGGAGCATGCCCCGCATGGTGATTGGCCTTACAAGGGTCTATCAGACCATAATCCTCTATAGTCGTGATCTTCTGAGTTGCTGTTCTAATTTCTAAACACTGTATGTACCACTATGTCACAGATATTTTGTCTCTGTTTGGTAGCGTAACATGGTTATTCCATAGTGAAGTTTCCGATGCTTAGGATTGGCCACAGTCTGTTGATTTCTTTCTTAAGTTTGTTAAGCAGAGGTGAGTAACTGAAGACTGCTCTGATCTTTTCTACAGCAGTCTCTTGTTGACTGTGAAATAGTATAGTCTCCCATGGGATGCTTTATGCTCTCTGTGAAGCATGTCGAAGTAGTAGCTTCCTTGGGAATCCTCTCATGGCGAGACGATTAGACAGCAACTAAAACTGTGCTTGTTGTTTGTATTCCTGAAGATCAGAACATAGGCTTCTATATCTCAAGAATTGTCCAAATGGAAGATTGTCATATAAAGGGTTTTGCTGGTAGATACTATATAGAAGGAAAACATTGCAGTCTGTTGGTTTTTGAAAGACCGGTGTTGTAAGTTGATCGTGCGAAACAGTGATCTTCAAAACTAAAAAAATAATCTCTTGTTTGCTGGAGGAGCGTGTGAACTTCAAAAAAGGGTTTATTTTGGTTAGCCATGTGCAAAATGATACAAGTTCTCTGTCATAGCCATTGAGTGTCATGAATACGTCATCAATATATCTCATTCATGCTTCGATCTGATGCCCACAGGGATATTGGGATAGGAATCTGCATATGTGTGTGTTTGTTCAAATTTGACTTCATATATGTTAGCTAAACTGTGGGTGAAAGTGGCCCCCATAGCAGTCCTGGAGATCTGTTAAAAAAAGTTTTGTACATAAAATCTTTTTTGTAAGAGCAATCTCGGCAAGCTGGAAAATGACATTTTTTGGCACTTCCACGTTGGTTTCACATGCTAGAAGAAGTTTCTGAATGGCTAATAAGGAGGCTTCTTGTGGTATTCTTGTATAGAGTGATACAATGTCTAAAGTGACTATAGTTTCTTCTTCTGGTCTAGATGGCAGTGTCTTCAATAGATTCAGAATGGTCATGGAATCTTTAACATAAGATCGCACTTTGGGGATTTCATCTCGTATGAAATAATCCACATACTGGGATAAAGGTTCAAGTAGAGAGCTGATGCCGGACACTATTGGATGGCCCATTGGAGGTGAAATGCCTTTGTGTATTTTTGGGAGGGTGTAGAAGGCCTGAATGGTAATTTGAGTGTTAAAAATTCAGCCTCTTTAGGGCTAATAAAGCTTCTTCGATGATTGGTGCAATCAAGGATTGTAAGTGCCTGTTTGGGTTCACAGTTAGATGTCGATAGCTGGCGTGATCAGTTAAGAGCATCTGTAAATGTGATCGTAGTCAGTGGCATTCATGACTAGGGTTGCTCCTTCTTTGTCTGCTGGCTTAATCACTACCATTTTGTTATTTTTCAAAGACATGAGTGCAAGTTTCTCATCTTGTGTGCAGTTGTTAAGTGTGAAGGGAATTGTTTTTTATAGTTCGCATGTTTCTTTAAAGATAGCCTGCACAAAAGTCAGAGATTCGGGTATAATACTCTGCGGGGGAAGATAGAATCGAGAAGGTATGTGCAACCCTGTAGTGTCCATTTGGCGCTCATCTTGTTCGGCAAAATATTACTTCTATCTGATCTTGCGGATCAGTTGAGTCAGTTCAATTCTTGTTTGAAAGCCATCATAACGGGCCTTTTTGGAGGACTTGTTTCTCAGATGTTGAATGGTGTGCAGATGGGTCAATCACTAATGCATCATGGGGTTGTTCGAACTCTGCCGTTCTTCTGGTAATTTGGGGTGATTTATTCTGCCATCGACCTCTGTATCTGCTGCATTGTCGTAAAAAAGTGGCTGGAGGATTTTGTGTCTCAGATTGTCGAGTGCCTTTGGAGTGCACTTGACATTCTCTATATCTTTGGTCTGGCCAAGTGTTCGATGGTCCGGCTCTCCCTTCATCTTCAGAACCTTTGCTGGATAAATTCCAGTCATCTGGATGAGAGTTATTGCGAAAACTATTCTTGTTGTAATGATGGAACTGTGAATCTCTCAGGTGTCCAAACCCTGGGCCATGTCTTGTTAGTAGTATTCATCTGTAATCATCTGTCCTTTTTATTGAAAATTCACGAAAATCTTTCATTGCAGTATTTAGGTCTGCTAGTATTTTGGTGTAATTGTCTAGTATCATTTGACCCATTAGCTTGTTCCTCCAACCAACTCTACAGTAATGTAATCACTAACATTGACTTAAAGCAAATGCCATATGTCATGCAAGCTGGTCAATGTGATTAGCTCTGTGCTAGTGGCAGCACGATGACACGTGTTCCATACTCAGTTACAGCCACTGAATGTTATCCTCTGCCTCTGAACCAACTCTGGGACTTTGTCTTCCCTACATGTCACTCTCCACGTATGTGTGTGTGTTACACATATTGTTAGTTGATTGTCTCTCCTAACTAATCAGTAAATCACAGAATGCATAGTTGCCTCCTACCAACTCCGGGACTTTGTCTTCCCTACATGTCACTCTCCACTTATGTGTGTGTGTTCCACATATTGTTAGTTGATTGTCTCTCCTAACTAATCAGTAAATCACAGAATGCATGTTTTTCACCTCTGAACTGCTGTAATCAGTTGCCTCCTACCAACTCCGGGACTCCTGCGGCCTAGTAATTACTGAATACAAAGGTCTCATTTGTGCCCACATGCAAGCTGGTCACATGGATTCTCTCCCCCCTGGTAACAACAGTATGTCACGTGTGTTCCACTTATGCTAGAGCCACTGAATGTAATCTACGCTAGAGCCACTGAATGTAATCTACGCTAGAGCCACTGAATGTAATCTACGCTAGAGCCACTGAATATAATCTACTGCCTCCACCAGCTCTGGGATCTTCTCCTCCTCGTTAGTCACTCATAACATACGTCACATGTGTGTATACCACGCAAGATCATCACTGTGATTCTCTCCTCCCAAGTCCCCCACAACAGCACACTTGCGAACTCACAATCAATCAATAGGGCCTCATGTGAAATGGTGCAGTATCACTGAGTAGGCCTACTAGTTTGCAACCAGCAAAATGGTGGCGCTAGAGTCGATGAGTCTGGACTCAATGCGTTGCTGCCAGTCTTAGGGTGGAGTGTCACTTTGTGTTGTGTTTTCCTGTTAAGGCTCTGTGAATGATTTAGAGAAAGACACATTTGTACAGCACCGTTTGAGTCTATATGGCAGGTTTCTCAGTGCAAACATGACGATTACTGAGGTTTTCTTGGATCTAACTTCATAGCAAATTCACTGAAAATAAGAAGAAATGAAGTACATTTCAGTATTATCACTCTTTCAATCTTTGCAAAATAAATGTAAAAACAATAGTACTTTTCAGGGGATTTCCTAGCTTATGTTTAGGTTTCAGAATAGATTATTCAGGATTTCCTCCAGTTTGAATCCAATTGTTGACTCCCAGATAGGAAGAGGGAAATAGTTTTCGGCCTATTAGGCAGAAATAAAGTTGATTTTATCCAAACATGAGAGCGTGCGGGGCCTTTTTCACATGAACTCAAAGTGCCTGTCCATTGGTGATACTAAGAAGGCACCAAATGGAAAAAACATGCATAGAGCGTTAAACTGTTCTTGTACCACCAGCTGCCTCAATAGAATGACATCATTAAAGACTTCAAACTAATCAAGAGGTAACACGGTGCAGTGATTCTCCTTTTAGTTTTTTTTCTTTAGCGCCAAGAAGGCATCCAGTCGCTTTGCATGTTGTAGACAGCAGATTTTGCTACTACATATTTGCATTGAGGTTAGTGAGATATCATATTGCCTGTTTGCAGCAGTGATGGACTATAATTTAAAGAATAACCGGTTAATTAATGTGGTGAGCCCAAAGTATAACTACTACCTACTCGGACATCAGGGATAATAGTACAATTCAGTGTTTCTCCCATACCTCTACCTCTGTATGTTCTGTGGATAGTTGCTGAGTGATGCGGTTTGCTCGCTGCTCTCAACATTATGAGGCCGACTTCAAAGAGCAAAACCTTTAGCCTTCTGCGTTCTCTTTGCCAGCACTTGATGTCAAATGTTGGGCCTTTTGAAGCAGTAGTAGTAAAAATGATTAAGCTCAATGTATCAGCAGTACCAACCAGTTTCAAGGCGCTGGACCGACAGAATACAGACAAATACAAAAACATATAAAGTAGTCATTTAGAAATATTAAAAAAAACATATAGCATGAGCTTTAAGGGATGTAAAATAACCCAAAATGCATCGTCAATTTATTTATTTATTTCATTTATTTTGACATGTACAGAGCGCACCTGACCCAGAGGCAACTGGCCGCTAGGTTAATCTATACTAAAAGATTGCAACGCAGGACAGTTTCTGATAGAAATTGGCAGAGGGTTCCCAAGGTGTCAACCCAGAGTACGTAGTGTTCTGCCACCATAGCAGACACTGTTGGATTTACCCATCACCAACTAATCCTTGGAACTGGATCTCAAGGTGCGCGTGGGGATATAACGCTGAGCCAGGAGCATAACCATTAAGGACCGTCCAAATCTTACAAATTTAGGCAGCTATCCCATGGCGATGGAGAAGGAGCGAGCCAGAAGCTCAGTGATCAGAAGCTGCTAGGCTTTGAACCTGCGTGGTGGACGCATGCACAGCAGCTAAAACACAGCGTCAAATGTTCATCCTTCAAGACAAAGAGCATCTTTGGACAACGGTTGTTTTCATGCCATTTTCAGACTGGGCTCCATCCTGTAGACTAAAATCCATGAATTGCATTTCTGATTAGATCAACATTTTTCTCTGATTTACCGAGTCAGTGCAGTCACTAGTTTTGGCTTTTGGCAGATACAAATCTTGAAACTGGTATTCCACTTGGTCCCGGGCTTAATCAAGCCAACCCTCGCAAGGACATGAAGATCACTGAGAACTATGCTACTGTTCAATATGTCAACATGTGTGGTCACTTTATAACCATTTCAAATATGGATGCATGGATATGGATGCAAGAATAATCATGGGCACTAAATCTTGTCAGTTTCTTCAACATGGTGTGAGATGAGAAGATAGGAGGGATCGTTTTGTGTGGGACCATGAACCTATGTCCCCGGAGCTTGACCTCTCTGAAAGTGCTTCAAATGACTGACTTTGAAGACTGAACACTAGGCTGCTGACAGACAAGGGATTTGAGAAAGTTATTAGTTACACATGAGACTATTGAATGTTATATCCAAGAGATCGATAACTCGGTAGATGAGTACTTCATTTATTTGGGAGAAGTTGAAGGCAACACTTATGGGAAATATTATTAGCTATTATTAGCTATTAGAGCTCCCGTTAACAGCCTTAGTGTGCATCTGAGCGCAGCGAGGAAAGACAAAGAGTCATTAGGACGGCCAGAAATATATTAGACATTTTGCTAAAAGTGGAAAAGGGCATCTTCTGTACCAGACAAGCTTGCTGGGAACATGGGGCAAAACATCAGATAACTTCCGGGTGCCTGCCTGAAAATATTAGAGGAGAAGTGAACAGTAGATCATCTATTAGTCCGAAATGGGAAATCAGTTTCTTCGAATGAGGATCTTGCTTCAGCATTCTTTGAGTATCACTCTGCCTTGTATAATGCTGAGGCAGAATCAGAGGATTGAGTCTTGGACAGATTTATGAATTAAATTTGATGTTCCTATCTTAGAGGCAGATAAGAACCACATTGTGGACTCTGGGGTGTCAGCACAACTGCCCACCGCATTGCCTAACTATCCTGATGGTGAGCCACACTACCTTGCCCACGATCAGTAGACCCAGCACCCTGCTTAGGGCATCAACCGCATCCCGTTGCAGCTTCTCGCCTGCCCCCAAAATGGCGGGTGCAACACGGCACCACAGTGAGGCTCTGGACCTTTCTAAGCAACAGAGATGCATTATCTTCATTCCTGCTTCCGCTGGCAGGCGGAAACGCTGGCGGCGGCCAGGAAAAGCCCCTGTTTGCCCCTGTTTGCACCAGGGTGCACCCAAACTAATTGCAACCCCTTTCTTGGCCCTATCCGCTGTTGATGAGTTACTGTCCCTTGCGAGCGTGGACCAGCAAAACAGCTATATCACACATACGTGAGTACTATTGCCTTTACATGTGAGGCCAAATTGACAGGCTCCCAATCGTGTCTACACAAATGATTACGTACTAGATGACTAATATTCCATTTTCCATTGGCCACATTTGCACGTGCCCTTCTGCATGACTATCTGTCCACGAGCAGATCACACATGCTAGATTGCTAAGAGTAACACGCATATGCTCATACGAGACTAACCTGCTGTTAAGCGCTACCAGCGACTCTCACCTAACCGTCTTGAGCCTGAAGGCTCACAATATCAGTATTGACTAATTACTGTCTCCTGTATTTGACCCGGGACGCCTGATTATAGACTCAGTGTACACTTGATACGTATTGCCTTCAAAATAGCCTATTAAGCCTGTTTGTAAACATAGTGACCATTTGATATGTACTACCTGTTGAAATAGCCTACCGAGCCTGTGTAAACCCAGTGACCATTTGATATGTACTACCTGTCGAAATAGCCTACCCAGCCTGACTGCATGCGTAGAACACTCACTACATACTATCTCCTGCATCAGATTAGCGAGCCCCACTGTATACCACGTCAGAAAGAATGCTAGCCATTACCCTTTACCTAATTGCTCACTAGACCACATTGACATCAACTAAACTAGTACTACAATACACAACCACGAAAATGGTGACTAGCAATACTAGGTTGACTACAACCCCAGGTGTGGAGTGTTTCCCAGGAAAGCCACCTACTCTTGACCATACTTCCAACCCCCCTAGATCTAACAAACCATTTGTGACCTCATGCAGAGAAACTCCAAACTACGATCGAGATTACCTAAAATATTTGAAATGCCCATCAGCCACTACACTGCATGTGACCATCACAGGAATAAACACACGTCCATCCCTATCAAGAGGAACCATATCCTACCCAGTTCCACATCCAATCATAATTCTAGATCAGCCAAACATATTAAATGACCAATTATTCCAGCTGCACGCAGAAACACTGCCCTGCCTACTCAACCTGCAGCAACCTCTGCCCTCAATGGAGCACTTATTAATGCAAGGTCACTAGTAGCTCACGCTACCGAAATCACCGCCCTTTTACAAATGGGCAACTATGATTTCTTAGCTATCACAGAATCATGGTTACACCAAGCAGCTGGCCCTGCCTTGATGCTTGCTGTGTCAGCCAACTATACTATCCTCAGAGAAGACAGAACTAACGCCCGCGGAGGAGGCATAGCTATCATAGCAAAATCCAGTTTGTCAATGAGAATAGCGACACCTCTGCACGCTAAATCCTGTGAATCCCTGACAGTCAAGTTACCTACTTCAAGCTCCCAAACCATCACTATACACCTTATTTATAGACCTCCAGGCCCCATCGGCTCCTTCGAGGAGGACATTTCCATGATCCTCTCGGATAATCTAAAAAACACATCACAGGCCCTCCTATTAGGAGACTTGAACTTAGGCTTCAACGACCCCAAAGATGCACAAGCTACTACCATAGCTAACGTCCTCTCAGAACTTGCATACAGCCTGCAATTTGTCCCTAGCACCGGCAGGGAACACAGGAAGCGGGGCAGAGCCATCTCCGCCTCGCCCACGGGAAGGGGTGATGTGCTCCCGAGCCCGGGGTGCAGTGGTGACCAGCCGGCTGTGATCCAGAGTGAATGGGGCGGGCCCCATCAACACCCGGGGCCTGAATAAAAAATAAAAAAAAGTGTGTTTATACTCCTGTGCACGGCAAGGCCGCCCGCAAAAAAGGGGTGTGGCCTACCGGGCCCAGCGGCGGCCCGAACAAAAGAAAAGGGGAGTGGCCAACTGAACCGGGCCACAGTGGTGAAGAAGGAAGAATAATCAGGCTGCCTGCTCCTCACATGCACAGGAGTCCAAGCCCCAGAACAACTGGTGAGTGGCCAATGGGACAACAGGAGTGGCAGAAAAGTATCCCAGATAATCCATCCTGGTGCCTGCATCGGCCTTCCGCCCCAGGGGTAGCGGCTCCAGTCAGAGTGCTCGTGCGCCCGCTGGGAGGGGCACATTGGGGGTGTCACTGAGGCCCAATACCAGTGAGTGCCAGGGGAAGGGCCTACAGCGGCAAGAAGCACATGGGTTTGGCCCAGTGTATGCCCTGACGGGCTGCCCCCATCTGGACACCCCTGCCATCATCAATACTCCAGGAGGTACTGGCCACCCACGGAGCACGGGTAAGCATACGAAGTACTGGCCACCCACGGAGCACGGGTAAGCATACGAAAGGCCTCCCCACGAGGGGTCAGGACCCCAGCGGCGCGGTGACTGAACAATCCACAACATCCAACTGCCATCGCCATAACAGCAGTCATCATGGCGGACGAGGACAATGAAGGCATATGTCGAGGACAGCTTGCGCCACTGCCCCACTTCGATGTGATGGGTTTGCCCGCCAGTTTGGGACCCCGGTGGACAGCTTGGGTGGAAAAGCTAGAGCTATACTTTGAGGCGATGGAGATCAAATATGCAGCAAAATGCCCGACCCTCCTGTATTCCGCCGGACTGGCCGTTCAGAGGCTATTCAAGACATTAAGGCCAGAAATCAGTCATACGGTGCAGCCATCGCAACCCTGAATTAATACTTCCGACCAATGGTCAACAGGAAATATGAACGGTTCAGGATAAGGTGTGCAAGGCAGGAGGAAGGGGAGAGCCTTGATGGGTTCCATGGGAAGCTGCGTGGCATTGCACTGTCCTGCGACCTGGGAATCTTCGACGGGGATGGGATCAGAGCGCAAATCATCTACGGCTGCAGCTCCTCGAAGCTACGCAAACAAGTCCTGAGGGACCCAACGCTTACCCTTGATCGAATACTAGACCTCGGCTGGGCCCAGGAACTGGCAGAGGTGCGGGCCTTGGTGATGGACTCCTCCAGACACCACCTCAAGTTGGAGGACCCCATGCAACGAGTAAAGCTCGAGGAGGTGGCAGCTGTCGGCAAGTGGCAAGGAGGAAAACCAATGAGGAGGGGAGACTGGCCAAGGAGAGACCCCAATGCCACAATATGTCATCAGTGCGGGTGGGATCTTCCACACCCGCAGGACTGCCCGGCGAAAGGACACATCTGTGAAAGGTGCGGGAAAGGAGATCACTTTGCACGGGTGTGCCTCGCCCCAACTCCAGCCAGCTTGCCGGGGACATCGGGGGGAACGAGTCGAAGGGGAGAAAGACCCCCAGAGTGGCGACGGTCCAGGTGGCGGAGGGTCCCCGAGAAATACAGTATGATACGGGAGAGGAGGAATATGAAGAAAATGTATTCTTTTTGTCCTGCAGCAGTGCCAGTGGCCAGTTTGATCCTGGGATTTTCAAAGTTCAAAGAGCCCGTCGTCGGGCACCGTGGGGTGCGGACTGGAACACACCCATTTGTTTGCAGTGTTAAACGTTTAAGATTAAGTAGCTATTAGGTGGTGCTCAGACTGGAATGCACCCAATATTTGCTGTGATGATGTAGGGGCACAGTGGGTGCGCGGACTAGAATGCACCAAGTGTAACCCAGTATAAGGTTCCGTTTGCAGTGAGGTGATTTTTGTTTGTTTATAATAAAGGAGGCATGTTGTGTGTTGGTCTAGTTCTTTGTGTCAGAGAGCGTCATGACCTCGTCATGACGCCTCTGTAATAAAAGGGGCTCTGCTGGCACGCACAGGGCAGTGCAGCAGAGCCCCAGGAAGCGGCAACTCGTGTCTGCGTGTGGTCATTTGTTTGTCGGCCTTGCCACGTGTTCGTGGCCTAGGCCGTCTGCCTTGGCATGGGTGCCACCCCGCCATGGTCGACCTAAGCTGGGTGCCCCCAGCTACAATTGCAGCAGCCGGTGATCCGGCCCGTGCAGGGTGATCCCTGCATCCTACACGTTGCGTGCCCGCAGTGTCTTGACCTTGTGTCGGTGCTCCGACACTAATCGTGGCCCGCCCAGGTGACCTGGAGCGGGCCCTCCACAATTGGGAAGGGGCACTTCATGTCCTTTGTGGAGGGACTTGTACTGAATTAAAGCATCACGCTTTGGTGCCCTTCATGCGTGATGGGCTGTACACGTTGAAATCAGTAATGCCTGTACATGTGGCCATCTCGCGGGTGTCAGTTATGCTTAAATCTACTCCAGTGAAAGCATCGCCTCTGATTGCGAGCAAAAGAAAATTAACTGGACTATCTTCTTTTATGCTCGATAAGAGGAACGTGGCTTAATATATACAAGATTTCTGCCAACCCCGATTGCAGGCGGCTGTGGAGGCAGCTGATGGCTTTATACGTCCGATGAAAACATTTGCTGGGTGTATGCACCCATTGCTTCCTGAGGCTCCCCAGGCAGACACAGTAAATCTCTGTCTTACTGACACTCAAATCATGTCAGGAGCTGGCGCTCCAATGGCAGCTCAGTGTACTAAGTCAGCGGTTGTTGATTTAACTAGCCAGCCTCTTAATAACAGCATATCAAGTGATGTTCTTGTTAACCATATAGCTCTGAACCTCCGGCGGAGGTTGGTCCCTCCACGTCTTGTCACGAGGTGATGGTTGAAATGAATGTATGTATTGGTGGGACGCAGAGACGTCTTTATGGGAGGGCAAAAGGGGCACTTGCCCAGGGTCCCCACCTTGGAGGCAGCCCCCAAAAAGGCTGCCTGATCTGAAGAAGTAAGATTACATTGTTAACCAGTCTTAAATAGCACACATCAGGATATTTTTACAGGGTACTGCTGAGTCCTTAAACCCATTGCCTTTCTGTTTTGACAAGTACATTAGGCTTTGATCAATTCATCATGTATTGCTTTCTGTGTTCACTGTGGTATACATAGTTTGTGTGTTCCTTACAGCACAACTCTGTAGCATTCTTTCCTTCCTGTGGGAATTATGTTGACCATGTGCAATAGGCAACAGTGAAATGCTTATTGATAAGTTTAGTGTGACAATGGTTCAGAAGTTAGCTCAGTGTGTGAAGCACCCATTGCAGAGATATGTGTCCATATGCAAAATTAGAATATCATATTCCAGCAAGGTTGGCTGAGCTTTTCCTATGTCTGAAGTTCATAAAACTGCCTGCATATGTACTTGGTTTTGCAGACCACCATCTGCTGGTATCAGCAATGTACCTGTACCAGATAGGGAATGCTATAACAACTAACATGTCATCCATATGGTGAAGGTCTAGAAATTGGTTTGTTCAGATGAGGTGTTGTAAAACCTAGACAATCGCCTCCAACAATGGCATAAACTGTTAGTCCAAGAGGCGAATAAGTATCGAAATTCAAGACTATGGAACGAAAGCTTTCATGCTGGTATCCTGGCTTTGCCAGCAGACGATACAGTGATCCTGGTCAAATCATCTAATATATCTTAAATTACTTTGCTGTCTTCTGTGAGGTTTGCCTTCTTGCATGCTTTTGGCATCATTTAGCCCATTACTTGATCTTTCTTCTTATGTAGAGCATTTGAGTGGAAGGGGTTTTAGACAGAAGAGAGCGGACCAGATGTTGCAGGCCTTAGGCAAGCATATTTCAAGGACTGCTTGTTTGACACAAAAAACGGTTAGCTTTTTGGTAAATGTCAAAGGTTTTTATGCACGTTTATAAATTAAAATGTCACAAGACATTGTTTTGGAAGTATTTAAAGCTTAAAATACAAAAGACAAACACAGATTACATTTGTTAAATCACATTGATTGTTATGCTGGTACTTATTTACTTCCCTTGATGATGGAGAGAATGAAGCTAGAACCATTCCCATTTTGCATAGAACCCTTCTATAATATTTTGTTAAAATTGGTCATGTTTGGCAATGTGATTTGTGTACATTCCAAGTCCGTTTTTATAAAATGAAATTGTTTTAGTTAATGGTAAGAACTGGAAAAGAAAGTGTTCAAATGGAGAAATTGCAGTGTTGGCACAAATCCCAGCTTCACCTCTTCAGCCCTTAACCAATGTGTGATCCTGGGCATATTATTTAATCTTATATTGCCAGTCCCTAAACCTTTCAAAATTGTCAGCCTTTCATAGTGATTTCCTTCTCATGGTATGATCTTCATAAAAGACGTATTCATGGTTTCACTGGCTATAGGGTTGCTTCCACTTTAATAGTGAGCATATTTATATCGCACACCACAGGCATTTTCTCCTTTGATATCTACCAGCAACACTATTTGAAAACCATATCCCACTTCTAATCTCAATATGTCTGGATAAAGACACCTTTCTGGTAGCTTCTAATCTGCATCCACTATCCATGCTACTGTATGTGTAGCGTTCGCCTTCCTTCCAATTGGTCTCCTCCGTTCATGCATGTGCACTTTTGCATTCTGTGAGGCAGCTAATGTGAGTTATCTGTCTATTATGGGTGACATGTGCCTTTTACATACGGTCCTGCATTAATACTACAAGCTGAACACCTTCCTGGATTTTATTGATAACAATTATCCTGTATGCACTAGAGCAGTAACCTATTCGTAGACTGATAATGTTGGTTTTCAAACGCTACTTGTTTATCATTCTGATTAGAGCAAGAATGAAGAAGGTAAGGGGACTTAAAGGGAGTAAACGTGCTTATTATGCTGCGAGACAGCATATCAACCTACAGGTTGTGAGCACAACGGGTGGGGGTGGGGGATGTGACCATTATTCTTGATCCCTTAATTCGTTTGGTTTGGTGGAAGGGGGCCCAAAGATGTCCGTGCCCAGGGCCCCAAAAGTGCCTAAAATGGCCCTGGTGGGACGGCATGCTTTTCACTGATAACTGTTGAGCAGTGCTTTAAGTGGGCCGGGGCCTGCCGGGGCCGGGCCCCGCCAGTCTCCAAAAAGTGGGACTGAGCCGGGGCCCTGCAGGGGCCCCCGGTCCCACCACGCCATGGCAGGACGCATTATCCCGCCACGGCCGCAGCCGCGACGGGAGATGCGCCCGCTAGTTTAACGTGGAGAGAAGTGCCAGCCAGCCACAGCGTAGCTGAGGCTGGCTGGCACTTCTGGATCTATGTGCTCTGAGCAGAGATCACTGAGCCCGAGGCGCCTTTCTCCTTTGCCAAGGCTTCATAAAAGATGCCTTCAACTGTGTACGTTTCAAGCCATCTTTTATAAACGTAGAAATATTTCTACGTTTATAACAGAAGGCTTGAAACGTACACAATTCAAGGCATCGTTTGTAAAGCTTTGTCGACGGACAAAGCCCCCTTGGGTTTTATCCGTCCTCAACGCTTTATAAAAGATGCCTTGAATTGTGTACGTTTCAAGCCATCTTTTATTAACATAGAAATATGTTACAAATGTCTATGTTTACAAAAGGTGGCTTGAAAAGTACACAAACCATAGTAAGGTAAGCACACAAGTGTGCTTAAATTACTATGGTTTGTGCACTTTTCAAGCCACCTTTTATAAACCTAGAAATATGTAACATTGCTATGTTTATAAAAGAAGGCTTGAAAAATACACAAACCATAGTGGTACGCATACAAATATATAAATGCTCACATACATTTATATATTTGTTTGCGCGCCCTACTATGATTTGTGCACTTTTAGGCCACGCCCATGTTGGATGCCACGCCCCCAAACGAGGGCCCCCCCTCAATTTCTTACCCCACTTAAAGCACTGCTGTTGAGCCTGTGAGCAAAAATTACAGAATAGGTCAATCCCATAGCATGTTTGATCAAACTAATCATACTGCTGCAAATCTTTCCTTGTCTTTCACTCGCCCGTCCCCACGAGACCCCAAACTAACCCTAATTTTCCTTTGCTTTTGCAATCGCCTCATTTTGCAGCCTATAGTCTTTTACCTCTGCTTCAAATTGCATTAAATGCTATGAATTCAACCATTTTGTCACTTGCTAAACTGTTTGAAACCGTGGATAGTAAAATTTCACGTCAATCTAAACAGATTGACAACATCATTCTGTGGATGAATGACTTTGGCAAAAAACATGAAGCTATGGGCAAGTTCGTTATTCCTGTCCATTCAGCTGACTGGCACTCTCAGACTGGTGGGGCGTCCAGCAGGTTGCAGCGCGAGTGCTTATTATAGATGTATTACCTTCGTTTCCATCTAAAATTCGCCCCGTGTTGTTAGGTCATGCAGAGAGTGCGGATCAAGGTGTATACAACCAGTCCACAAGTGTGCCTGTGCTTATTTAAAATAGTTCTTTGACTCATCTTTCAGCAATTGTTTCAGATTGGGTAATACACCATTGGTTAAATCTCCCACATTGTTTAACATGGTCCATTCAAAACCGAAAACAAAATCTGTAGAAGACTTGTGTGAGCTAAAAAAAACTAAGAATAAAAAAAAAGTATTTTCTCATGCAAAAACTAGTGTTAAACAATTTGTGAAACGGGTACTACCCATCCCAGTGCCTCGTCCCTTTGGGAATAATGCTGGACTCAATAAATACAAACAGCTTGCCATAAAAAGCACAGAGTATCTAATCCGAAGAAACTTTACCCTGAGAACAATGCGCCTTTGAATGCCCTGATTTCGGCCTTAGCTGTGGCTGGAGCAAAAGAAGGGCAAAATGCAATACATCTAACCCACCCTGTGCTCCATCGAAGACCTTAATTAATACATCGGATATAGTGGTTGCTTCACTCCCTACGGATTCTAATATGGCCGCCCCCTTCACCAAGAAAAATAACATCGCCAGAGACATTTTACCTCAAACGTTGGTTGCTCCCCATACCAAGGATTCCAACGTGGTTAGTGACATTTTACCGCAAATTAGAGCTGTGATACAGACAGCGATAGAGGAATTTCTCACACTGCAAAAACAGATTATTCCGATGCCTGCCTCCAGTCACACAATTGCTAACGCTCTGGAGGCTGTTCATGCGATTGGCGTACCTCTCCGCGTGGCATCTCGTGAGATATCTAGGGATGCAGCTTGGGTTAGACACCCTATTCCTATATAGTCCCAATGTGAGGCGCGTAATGTTCAGTTACCCACATCGGGCCAAAATAATCACTGCTTCATAATGGAATGCCGGTCGGCTCCTTTTCCAGCTTACGAATTAAACAGATCATCTGTGCTGGCCATTTTTGAAGAGATTGCGAGCCTCCAGGATGTCACCTCGTCTGACATTATGCGGGTGGAGTTTTTGAACGATAATGATCTCACCATAGTGAGAATATGGTTGGCTTCTAATGTGGTAGGAAATGTTATATGGCAAGCAAAAATTGAGTTTGTTTGTTTGTTTATTTATTTGTAACAGACGCCAGACCCAAGGGTATCAGGGCGCGAAGGATAAGAATACTTTAAGCTTGCATGGTTACAAAGTTATACAGTTACATGATCACATGGTTACAGGTTAAACAGTTACAAGATCATATACAGAGTTACAAGAACAACACAACAACAGTTACAAGAACAATACAACATTACAGAATGTGAAGTCAAATTAATGGAACAGCGTCGTTCCATAAGTGTAAAGAAAAAAGTCAGTGTAAGTTGTCAGTCAGATACAATAGACGTAACGGTGGTACTGAGGCTAAATGTCGTTTTCTTTAAGCCAATTGTTAATGTTTAATCTGAAGAGTGAGTAGGTGTGTTCAGTCCTTGGGGTGGGTGGGAGTGAGTTCCAGAGTTGGGCAGCTTTAATGGGGAAGCTATTGCCACCAATTGTTGACATTTTGAATGATGGGACTGATAAACAGTTAGTGTAGGCCGCTCTGGTGGGTCTGGACGTGAGTCTTCTTTTTAACCTCTCTGTTAGGTAGCGAGGTGCTGCGTTGCTGAGGCACTTGAAGGTTAGAGAAGCAGTTTTTAGTTTAATTTTGTCAATAGTTGAGAGCCAGTTTTGTTTTCGTGTTGTTGAGATATGACTTCTATCGGTCATTCCTAGGGCTGCTCTGATAGCATTATTTTGGAGCGTTTTAATTTTATTAGTGATATGTTTATTTGATCCTAAGTAGAGGGCGTTGCAGTAGTCCAACTTGGACAGCAAAAGTGCGCTTGCCAAGGTGGTGCCACTATTTGTAGAAAGGAAGGGTTTTGCCAATCTAATCAACTTACATGTGTAAGCAGTGGAAGATGCCATTGCGTTCACTTGTTTTGCCAGCGTAAGGCAGGAGTCAAGGTAAAAACCTAAAGTTTTCACTTCTTTGGCAACCTTAATCGTTTTGCCATCTATGTTGAGCGATGAGTAGTCTGGGCTGAGTTTGTTAATGTTTGAAGCATGAAGAATAGATTTAATTATTCTTCATGCTTTAATCTGGAGCATTAAATCCCACATCCGAGTAACACTTTGTGGCTATGTCACTTGTTCCCTTTCCACTGTGCCGACAATGTACATATTTCTCACATTTTTAGGAGGGCAGCAGACTCAGTAAAGGCTGGTATAGGATGGCTTCAAATGACATGGACACCACCTACAAGCACAAGTCTGATGCTTTGAAAAGAAAAGATAAGTATTGACTACTTTTGAATTATGCAGCAAACGATCCTAAAAAGAAGAGATCACATTTTTCACTACATATTGTCAGAAGAGCTTGAGTACAGAATGAGGGGGCAAAGGTATATTGGGTCCTCAATTGCTCTGCAAATTGGTGAACCTGCTGTGGCATTTCCATTGTCTATGTGCACTCAGCAGGTTTATAAATGTGCACCGTCAGCTACGGCTACTACAGCAACTAACCGAAACCAAAATGTTGACCATGTTGGTGTGATCAGAAACGTGAACCCACAAAAAGAACTCCAGAATCCTTCTGTAACCGATTTCAAAATAGGAATTGTGGCGATAGTAATACAGAGAATTCATGTATCACTGAGATGCAATCACCAGGTGATACAGAATTAAGATCTGTTTGTTTTGTATTAGATAAAGCGCAATACAAAAATGTTACTGAAGTTGAAATGTGCGCTCTTGTTTCTCATGGCGATTGTCAACCAATTGAAAAAGACATTCCGGATGGCCAGTATCCAAGAAATCCCAGTTTGTGTCACTTCTCCTCTTCATCATATTTCATAAAGAATGCATTAAATTAAAGCCTAAGAGTGAAATGGCTGGTATACTCATACACATAATTCTATGCATATTGCCATTATTGCTGGCTTTTGGGTGATCATGGAGGCAAAAATGTAAAGGGGATTCACAGCTTCAATGATTGGCGGGTCTTGCATAATTAATGATGCTACACGGAAAAAGCAAATCACACATGAGCTCTACTTAAACTTTTTTAGCTTACAACAATGACCACAGCATTTAAACATTTATTGTCAGACACATTTCCGAAGAGGCTAGACATAGTTCGAAGTTTGTCTGCTTTAGGAATGTCTTTTCGGGGTCATCGAGAAAACCTAGATGGTCCCAACTGTGAACTTTTTTTGATGGTTGTTAGGTTGATTACCAGTGAACTGAGGTTCCTCTGTAGAGGATGTCCCAGACATGGCCTACACCCCTTCCCCTCATTTCGAGGTACCAGGAGCGTACTCGCCAAGGTATGTGACATATGAAGAGCAAATGAACCTACAAAGAGCTGCACTGGGACTCTGCCCAGTATACATCAGAAGATCCATACCGGTTGAAGCACCCATAACCAGACAACCCTGCGCAGCACGGTACCCTATCAGACAGCCATACCAGCCGCTGATACGAAACGGGGAGTACCTACAGACGGTCCATGAAGTGACCCAAAGAGCCTTATTGGAAGGCCAGTGGAAATGACAGAAGGGCCTGAACAGACTTGTGAATGAACAAAAGCGGCTATCGAAGACAAGCACGCCTGTGCGAGTAACTACGAAACTAAATGTAATGGACACAGAGAAGAGACAATGTTAAAACGTAAGGAAACGGTGCTATGAGACAAACTGGAAGCAACCGACCTGTTAAACGTGTGTAAATAGGCTTGAAACGCAAGATGCTAAGAAATCGATACTGCGTGCAATGCTTAGTAGAAGATAGAGTGGCAAGCGCCAACCATATATCTACCTCAGTAAGGCACATTATACAAGTGCGACTCCATTTTGTAAAAGCAGAAATGTACCCAGGCTGCCAGGGGCCTGACAGCCCAAGTTTCGTAACCCAGCCAAAGGCAAGAGAAGGAGCGTAATTGAAACTCAACAAAGAGCGGCTCATGCCTAGGAAATCGAGGTCAACCAGAGAAAGGGAGGAGAGCGTCAGCTAACAAGACTCAAACTTCAGAGCATACCAGCCTGCCTCATGAAGGTCAAGATAAGTGGGGCCCATGCAGGTGGCGAGGCTGAAACAGAATTAAATGCACTAAAAGCTGGAAACTGAAGCAAATTCATGGTGAACTAACACGTGACCAGCCAGGCGCGAATAAGTACCATTGCCTGATGTCAACCAGGACCAGAGGATGCCATAACTTTTACCGATAAGAGACTACAGTTTCGAGGCCATCCTTAGCCAACTAATTGACACATCGCCCTAAAACACTGATTGATTGAAGGGAGGCAGGGTGCAACTTGGGACACCAGGCACATGGGTGTCCATTCTGCATGCTGCTAATTAAAACGGGGATTTATGTCCAGGGGTGTAACCTGCCCAATCACAATGGACCAAGTTATCTGGAGTCCTATAGATAGTAGAACCAATAGGACGTCGTAGTTGTAGTGACGTCTATCACGCGTGATGTAGAGGGATGGGCGTAGACGCCCACCCGATAAGAGTTATCCAATCTGCATGAACCATTATCATATACATATATAACACCTATACTTAAGTTACCTTTCCTAACCAATTATATTGCATGATGATTTTTTATAGAATTAGACGTCAGTGATGACGAGTTTTGCCTATAACAATGACTGTTCGACTGAAGTTCGAGGAAGTCGGAGCGAGACAGGTTATCGCAATGCTGCTGATTTCCATTTGTTTCTCTGTTTGATGTACTTATCATTAAATGGACTTACCTTTGCCAACTTACTGAGTCCTCATTATTGAGTCGTGTTGGAGTAAGTGAATCCTGCACCCCCTCTCCTCACATGGTGCAGCTATCTTGTCTTAGAAGTTCTAGAGGGTGAGCGCTGACCTATGGGCCTGTCAGTGATTTCCTCTCCTCCTGAACACTTGGTAGCAGAGGGTGGTTTCGGCCATTAATTATTGAGTATATAATACTAAGACACCTTAGACCGACGGCACGAAGTAACTCCGGGCCTTCGGCAAGATCATGAGTCCTTTCGCCATTCCACAGCCGCCTGCAATCGGGGTTGGCAGAAATCTTGTATATATTAAGCCACGTTCCTCTTATCGAGCATAAAAGAAGATAGTCCAGTTAATTTTCTTTTGCTCGCAATCAGAGGCGATGCTTTCACTGGAGTAGATTTAAGCATAACTGACACCCGCGAGATGGTCACATGTACAGGCATTACTGATTTCAACGTGTACAGCCCATCACGCATGAAGGGCACCAAAGCGTGATGCTTTAATTCAGTACAAGTCCCTCCACAAAGGACATGAAGTGCCCCTACCCAATTGTGGAGGGCCCGCTCCAGGTCACCTGGGCGGGCCACGATTAGTGTCGGAGCACCGACACAAGGTCAAGACACTGCGGGCATGCAGAGTGTAGGATGCAGGGATCACCCTGCACGGGCTGGATCACCGGCTGCTGCAATTGTAGCTGGGGGCACCCAGCTTAGGTCGACCATGGCGGGATGGCACCCAGGCCAAGGCAGACGGCCTAGGCCACGAACACGTGGCAAGGCCGACAAACAAATGACCACACGCAGACACGAGTTGCCGCTTCCTGGGGCTCTGCTGCACTGCCCTGTGCGTGCCAGCAGAGCCCATTTTATTACAGAGGCGTCATGACGAGGTCATGACGCTCTCTGACACAAAGAACTAGACCAACACACAACATCCCTCCTTTATTATAAACAAACAAAAATCACCTCACTGCAAACGGAACCTTATACTGGGTTACACTTGGTGCATTCTAGTCCACGCACCCACTGTGCCCCTACATCATCACAGCAAATATTGGGTGCATTCCAGTCCGAGCACCACCTAATAGCTACTTAATCTTAAACGTTTAACACTGCAAACAAATGGGTGTGTTCCAGTCCGCACCCCACGGTGCCCGACGACGGGCTCTTTGAACTTTGAAAATCCCAGGATCAAACTGGCCACTGGCGCAGTTGCAGGACCAAAAGAATACATTTTCTTCATATTCCTCCTCTCCCGTATCATACTGTATTTCTCGGGGACCCTCCGCCACCTGGACCGTCGCCACTCTGGGGGTCTTTCTCCCCTTCGACTCGTTCCCCCCGATGTCCCCGCCAAGCTGGCTGGAGTTGGGGCGAGGCACACCCGTGCAAAGTGATCTCCTTTCCCGCACCTTCCACAGATGTGTCCTTTCGCCGGGCAGTCCTGCGGGTGTGGAAGATCCCACCCGCACTGATGACATATTGTGGCATTGGGGTCTCTCCTTGGCCAGTCTCCCCTCCTCATTGGTTTTCCTCCTTGCCACTTGCCGACAGCTGCCACCTCCTCGAGCTTTACTCGTTGCATTGGGTCCTCCAACTTGAGGTGGTGTCTGGAGGAGTCCATCACCAAGGCCCGCACCTCTGCCAGTTCCTGGGCCCAGCCGAGGTCTATTATTCGATCAAGGGTAAGCGTTGGGTCCCTCAGGACTGGTTTGCGTAGCTTCGAGGAGCTGCAGCCGTAGATGATCTGCGCTCTGATCCCATCCCCGTCGAAGATTCCCAGGTCGCAGGACAGTGCAATGCCACGCAGCTTCCCATGGAACCCATTAAGGCTCTCCCCTTCCTCCTGCCTTGCACACCTCATCCTGAACCGTTCATATTTCCTGTTGACCATTGGTCGGAAGTATTCATTCAAGGCTGTGATGGCTGCACCGTATGACTGATTTCTGGCCTTAATGTCTTGAATAGCCTCTGAACGGCCAGTCCAGCGGAATACAGGAGGGTCGGGCATTTTGCTGCATCTTTGATCTCCATCGCCTCAAAGTACAGCTCTAGCTTTTCCACCCAAGCTGTCCACCGGGGTCCCAAACTGGCGGGCAAACCCATCACATCGAAGTGGGGCAGTGGCGCAAGCTGTCCTCGACATATGCCTTCATTGTCCTCATCCGCCATGATGACTGCTGTTATGGCGATGGCAGTTGGATGTTGTGGATTGTTCAGTCACCGCGCCGCTGGGGTCCTGACCCCTCGTGGGGAGGCCTTTCGTATGCTTACCCGTGCTCCGTGGGTGGCCAGTACTTCGTATGCTTACCCGTGCTCCGTGGGTGGCCAGTACCTCCTGGAGTATTGATGATGGCAGGGGTGCCCAGATGGGGGCAGCCCGTCAGGGCATACACTGGGCCAAACCCACGTGCTTCTTGCCGCTGTAGGCCCTTCCCCTGGCACTCACTGGTATTGGGCCTCAGTGACACCCCCAATGTGCCCCTCCCAGCGGGCGCACGAGCACTCTGACTGGAGCCGCTACCCCTGGGGCGGAAGGCCGATGCAGGCACCAGGATGGATTATCTGGGATACCCTTCTGCCACTCCTGTTGTCCCGTTGGCCGCTCACCAGTTGTTCTGGGGCTTGGACTCCTGTGCATGTGAGGAGCAGGCAGCCTGATTATTCTTCCTTCTTCACCACTGTGGCCCGGTTCAGTTGGCCACTCCCCTTTTCTTTTGTTCGGGCCGCCGCTGGGCCCGGTAGGCCACACCCCTTTTTTGCGGGCGGCCTCGCCGTGCACAGGAGTATAAACACACTTTTTTTTATTTTTTATTCAGGCCCCGGGTGTTGATGGGGCCCACCCCATTCACTCTGGATCACAGCCGGCTGGTCACCACTGCACCCCGGGCACGGGAGCACTTCACCCCTTCCCGTGGGCGAGGCGGAGATGGCTCTGCCCCGCTTCCTGTGTTCCCTGCCGGTGCTAGGGACAAATTGCAGGCTGTATGCATGTGGAGGCCACGCCCCTTTTTTTCGTAGTCGGGCCTGGCCTGAAGCAGACCCGCACCTCCCGGCCCAGATGATGATGATAGGGCCAGGGGAAGTGTGCCGTGACATACGCTGCTGCGCGCCCTGCGGCCTCAAATCCTCACTGCTGTGGATCCGGATCACTCTGCTCTGCCCGATATGGGCCGTGCCAGCCGGCCCCACCTACCAGGTTCGGGGGCCGCTCCAGCCCCACGCCGTATTCTCCAGGTGTCTTTTCCTTTACTTGTGGCTCCTCGCTGCCTCCGGCACACGCGGCCGCCTCCTCCCAGGCAGCGCCACGCCACCGCGTGGTACTGCACACTGTGGGCTTCCAGCAGCCTCCACACCACATGGGTGCGGAGGGCCCGGACCACCTCGTTGCCAATGTGGTGGGCCCGCTCAAAGGTCACCTGGGCAGGCGACGAATAGTGTCGGAGCACCGACACAAGGTCAAGACACCACAGGCATGCGGCGTGTAGGAGTCAGGGATCACCCTGCACGGGCCGGATCACTTGCTGCTGCAATTGCTTCTGGGGGAACCCAGCTTAGGCCGACCGTGGCGGGGTGGCACCCAGGGCAAGGCGGACGGCCTAGGCCACGAACACATGGCAAGGCCGACAAACAAATGACCACACGCAGACACGAGTTGCCGCTTCCTGGGGCTCTGCTGCACTGCCCTGTGCGTGCCAGCAGAGCCCCTTTTATTGCAGATGCGTCATGACGAGGTCATGACGCTCTCCGACACAAAGAACTAGACCAACACACAATACCAATGATAGGTGATTACAGATTGCTGCCGTGGATCGCCGTACTTGTAAATGGAAAAACTCACTGGTCGACCAAACGGTTCGCTGACGTGATGCGCTACAAGCAGCGAATAGCTGAACAGCAACTTATGAGGCAAGGCAAGAGCGCGCAGCCACCCCTTTTTGTTGGATTATGGAGAAGGGAGCGTGGCTTAGCCTAAAAATACAAAAAGGATAGTATATTAGGCTTCTACTATGAGTTAATGTGGTGTAAATCCTTCAAATAAAGTCCACAATCCATAGACATAAGTCAAGGAGCATGTAGCAGGCAAATTCCATGTGTGTAGCGACGTCTCAGGACAGTCTCTCCAGCCGAACAGCAATTTACGAGCAACTTGCTAAGAGTGCACACGCAAGAGCATGCAGCAACCCCTTTTTGTTGGATTATGGGTAAGGGGGCGTGGTTTAGCAGCAAGGAGCGTGTAGCAGGCAAAATCCACATGTGTAGCGACGTCTCAGGACAGTCTCTCCAGCCAAACTGCAACTTACGAGCAACTTGCTCAGAGCATATATATCTTTTATTTCATTTTCAAAAGTATTACTTTTTCTCAGTAAGAAAGGATACCTTATCCCGGTGTGTTATCTTTTTGACAGCTGAAAGATGGTAATTTATGAAAAGATTTGCTCTAATGAGTAACCTCACTCATAATTTCATGCCTTTTGAAATTGTTCATGCGTTTTCGTGTGTTTGCAATGCCTGTTGGTGTACCTGGCAGGAGTGTGAACTCATTCTGCATGTAAACCTATGAGAATGGACTTTGTTTCTAAAAGATAGAGACTGTAAACTTCAATATCTATACTAATGTGTTGGGGAACTCTGTATGTGCACAGTCTTCCATCTGATCTATGTAAGTAAAGTAACCTTACCATCTTGTCTCTATCCATTGAATATTTGCCAGAAATGTTGTAAAGAGAACAAAGCAAACTTTCCTGCAGGGGATATTTGTAACATACTAATCTAACTATTTTATACCAATCTTTGAAAAATAATCCTCATTAAATCTATTCTTCATTCTTTAATCTGGAGCATTAAATCCCACATCCGAGTAACACTTTGTGGCTATGACACTTGTTCCCTTTCCACTGTACCGACAATGTACATATTTCTCACATTTTTAGGAGGGCAGCAGACTCAGTAAAGGCTGGTATAGGATGGCTTCAAATGACGTGGACACCACCTACAAGCACAAGTCTGATGCTTTGAAAAGAAAAGATGAGTATTGACTACTTTTGAATTATGCAGCAAACGATCCTAAAAAGAAGAGATTACATTTTTTCACTACATATTGTCAGACGAGCTTGAGTACAGAATGAGGGGGCAAAGGTATATTGGATCCTCAATTGCTCTGCAAATTGGTGAACCTGCTGTGGCATTTCCATTGTCTATGTGCACTCAGCAGGTTTATAAATGTGCGCCGTCAGCTACGGCTACTACAGCAACTAACCGAAACCAAAATGTTGACCATGTTGGTGTGATCAGAAACGTGAACCCACAAAAAGAACTCCAGAATCCTTCTGTAACCGATTTCAAAATAGGAATTGTGGCGATAGTAATACAGAGAATTCATGTATCACTGAGATGCAATCACCAAGTGATACAGAATTAAGATCTGTTTGTTTTGTATTAGATAAAGCGCAATACAAAAATGTTACTGAAGTTGAAATGTGCGCTCTTGTTTCTCATGGCGATTGTCAACCAATTGAAAAAGACATTCCGGATGGCCAGTATCCAAGAAATCCCAGTTTGTGTCACTTCTCCTCTTCATCATATTTCATAAAGAATGCATTAAATTAAAGCCTAAGAGTGAAATGGCTGGTATACTCATACACATAATTCTATGCATATTGCCATTATTGCTGGCTTTTGGGTGATCATGGAGGCAAAAATGTAAAATGTAATGTAAATGTAAAATGTAAATGTAAAAGGGGATTCACAGCTTCAATGATTGGCGGGTCTTGCATAATTAATGATGCTACACGGAAAAAGCAAATCACACATGAGCTCTACTTAAACTTTTTTAGCTTACAACAATGACCACAGCATTTAAACATTTATTGACAGACACATTTCCGAAGAGGCTAGACATAGTTCGAAGTTTGTCTGCTTTAGGAATGTCTTTTCGGGGTCATCGAGAAAACCTAGATGGTCCCAACTGTGGACTTTTTTTGACGGTTGTTAGGTTGATTACCAGATAACTGAGGTTCCTGTGTAGAGGATGTCCCAGACATGGCCTGCACCCCTTCCCCTCATTTCGAGGTACCAGGAGCGTACTCGCCAAGGTATGTGACATATGAAGAGCAAATGAACCTACAAAGAGCTGCACTGGGACTCTGCCCAGTATACATCAGAAGATCCATACCGGTTGAAGCACCTATAACCAGACAACCCTGGGCAGCACGGTACCCTATCAGACAGCCATACCAGCCGCTGATACGAAACGGGGAGTACCTACAGACGGTCCATGAAGTGACCCAAAGAGCCTTATTGGAAGGCCAGTGGAAATGACAGAAGGGCCTGAACAGACTCGTGAATGAACAAAAGCGGCTATCGAAGACAAGCACGCCTGTGCGAGTAACTACGAAACTAAATGTAATGGACACAGAGAAGAGACAATGTTAAAACGTAAGGAAACGGTGCTATGAGACAAACTGGAAGCAACCGACCTGTTAAACGTGTGTAAAAAGGCTTGAAACGCAAGATGCTAAGAAATCGATACTGCGTGCAATGCTTAGTAGAAGATAGAGTGGCAAGCGCCAACCATATATCTACCTCAGTAAGGCACATTATACAAGTGCGACTCCATTTTGTAAAAGCAGAAATGTACCCAGGCTGCCAGAGGCCTGACAGGCCAAGTTTCGTAACCCAGCCAAAGGCAAGAGAAGGAGCGTAATTGAAACTCAACAAAGAGCGGCTCATGCCTAGGAAATCGAGGTCAACCAGAGAAAGGGAGGAGAGCGTCAGCTAACAAGACTCAAACTTCAGAGCATACCAGCCTGCCTCATGAAGGTCAAGATAAGGGGGCCCATGCAGGTGGCGAGGCTGAAACAGAATTAAATGCACTAAAAGCTGGAAACTGAAGCAAATTCATGGTGAACTAACACGTGACCAGCCAGGCGCGAATAAGTACCATTGCCTGATGTCAACCAGGACCAGAGGATGCCATAACTTTTACCGATAAGAGACTACAGTTTCGAGGCCATCCTTAGCCAACTAATTGACACATCGCCCTAAAACACTGATTGATTGAAGGGAGGCAGGGTGCAACTTGGGACACCAGGCACATGGGTGTCCATTCTGCATGCTGCTAATTAAAACGGGGATTTATGTCCAGTGGTGTAACCTGCCCAATCACAATGGACCAAGTTATCTGGAGTCCTATAGATAGTAGAACCAATAGGACGTCGTAGTTGTAGTGACGTCTATCACGCGTGATGTAGAGGGATGGGTGTAGACGCCCACCCGATAAGAGTTATCCAATCTGAATGAACCATTATCATATACATATATAACACCTATACTTAAGTTACCTTTCCTAACCAATTATATTGCATGATGATTTTTTATAGAATTAGACGTCAGTGATGACGAGTTTTGCCTATAACAATGACTGTTCGACTGAAGTTCGAGGAAGTCGGAGCGAGACAGGTTATCGCAATGCTGCTGATTTCCATTTGTTTCTCTGTTTGATGTACTTATCATTAAATGGACTTACCTTTGCCAACTTACTGAGTCCTCATTATTGAATCGTGTTGGAGTAAGTGAATCCTGCACCCCCTCTCCTCACATGGTGCAGCTATCTTGTCTTAGAGGTTCTAGAGGGTGAGCGCTGACCTATGGGCCTGTCAGTGATTTCCTCTCCTTCTGAACACTTGGTAGCAGAGGATGGTTTCGGCCATTAATTATTGAGTATATAATACTAAGACACCTTAGACCGACGGCACGAAGTAACTCCGGGCCTTCGGCAAGATCATGAGTCCTTTCGCCATTCTGGCTCAGTAGACTGAGAAGCTCCCCGTGGACAATGATAGAGTAAAATTTCAAAAATCTGCATTGGGTCTGAAGGAACCCGCCTTTCCAAGCATAACCCTTCTCATTCCCACGGGCAGCCAATCGGACGAAAACCTTAAAAGCCGGAAGAGGAAGGGCCGGTGATCCTGAAGTTCCAGAGAGGGAAAGATGCGATCGGTGAGTGAAACAACAAACTCATTACTTTGGCCAATGTCTTGTAGGCATCGGAGTAAGTAAGGGAAAGGTAACGGAGGGTGACAGAGAAAAAATAAAGTAGTTATAAGTAGAGAAGACTATATATATATATATATATATATATATAGGGGGTAATGACTCGAGCATAAGAAATAAAGAGTGGATAGCAGGGGGACACCTGAGATAAAACATAAGGATTACCAGGGGGGCACCTGAGATAAAACATAAGGATTACCAGGGGGGCACCTGAATAAAAAACGTAATGTTTACCAGGGGGGCACCTGAGATAAAAATGTAAGGATTCGCGTTATTCCTGTGCTTTAAAACAGCGGTCAGAAGAAACGTAAACTCATTGCCCACAGAGGGGAGAAGATTACGATACGGTGACGATTAAAGATGGCATCAAAAGGGTTTGTTTACACCCCATGTCGGGGTACTGATTAGAAGGCAGGTATATGTGTGTCCAGCTGGTGTTCGTCTAGTCTGTCAAGTGTCTGTAATACGTGTCTTGTTGTATGTCAAATGTAAAATAATTGTATTAATGATTGTGTGAAATACATTTTGGCCTTACGCGATTCTGTAACTAAAAGGGAATCACCGTTGAATTGATGGGTTTTGAGTAAATTGTTGGTATACATTTTGGAGGGAAAAGATTGGATTGGAGCTTGCGTATGTGGTGCTCGCTCATACTATTGGAAGGTTAAAGAACTGTATAAATACTGATAGTGACGAAATTAAAAATGGAGGAAGTTACCCCACTTGCGCATTAGTGCAAGCCACTGCCCAAGCATGCACCAAAACTAAAGAAATACAGCACGGAGTGGGTTAAAGGTACTGCCAATAAGATTTTTATGCCGTGGCCCCAGAACGGGTCACTCTCTAAAGCCGTCTTACAGCATATGACGACTTTCCTGCATGCCACATATACAGGCAATAAGCTAGAGAAACGTCTTGCTGTTCTAGAATTGTGGAAGATGTTTGAAGAAACGAAGGTGGAAGAACCACCCACAGACTGGATACTAAATGTATGTACGGAGAGGGGTGAGACGCCTACTGCGCCACCAGCCCCGCCTGAGCCATTCATTGAAGGGAGTAAGTCAGAGGGTCTTTACCCACTAAGAGAACTTAAGGCAGCCACGGGGTATAGCAACCCTGCATATGAGTCGCCTACGTACAATAGTGACAATAATAAGGGAAAAGAACAGGAAAACAATATCGCCTCCGTGGTCTGAAAGGACAAAGAGAGATGCAGAGATGAAGGGAAAGATTGGGCACGGAGTTGTGCACCTCCAGATAAAGAGAAAGAGGGAAATAAATGTAAAGGAATTGAAGGTAGAGGTGATGAGATAGCATTTGCGAAAGACAAATGGATGGGAGGTCAGATATTACTGAAGTTGGATGGAAAAGGAAGTGATGATTTGAGGCCAAGGGAGAGGTCTGATGAGACGCAAAGGAGAGAGAGAGAGAGAAAGGGATGGAAGTAAGGGATGAAAGGACAAGAAAGAAAGATAGGTTAAGGCGAGAACAACTATATCGCGAAGAGCAAGGAATACTGCTCAGTCGCACACAATACGGAGCCTATGAAAAGTACAGGCAGAACATGCTAAAGTTAGAGGAAGAAAGGAGAGTGCAAGAAAGGAAAGTAAAAAAGCGGCAAGACGAGGAAAGTAGAAAGGGAAAAGAATGTAGAAATGAACGGATGAGGGAAGTAGATAAGGCTAGAGAAGAAGCGAAGAAGCCAAAGGAAATAGACGAGGAAGTAGAACGTAAGCACAGACAGAGGGCACGGGATCTTGAATATTTGGAGCGGGAAGTGATTAAACCCAATCCTACAGTAGAATGGGAAGGCATAGAAGAATTCTTTCCTGCAAGCGATGCGGTACCAGGTACAAGCGGACAAATATTGAAGATGACTTCAACACCAGAAGCATCGGGGAAACGATCGATAAAATCTATGACGAGATGGGGCTAGAGCAGATATCCGATGGGGAAAGGGAAGATGAGCGGTTAGAGAGCACTCAGCTATATGACACTGAGGATGTCACCCGAAGTAGTGGAACCAGGGGACTGTCACTAGACAGGCTGGAGATTGGGCAGAACGAAGAAGATGCAAGGAATTTTGTAAACTGGGAGTATTCAGGATCTGACTCCGGTGGGGAAACGGAGGATGTGGCACATGAAGAAGGGAGACGGTGCGAAAAACTGCTCCATGGGGACCGAGGGGTACGATGATCAGACGGTAGTGGGTCCGTAACGAGGACACCAAAGTCTGCCAGACAGTCCAGCCGACATGGAGAAACACCCCACGGTCAGAGGGGGGGTGTCAGCACCAGCCTATACACACAGCCTAAGGGCATTGCCAGGTAGACGTCAAGGTGGGAATGCCACCCCGTTGACAGACCGGAGACCTATGGGGAAAGAGAAGGAGGACTGTGCATTCCAATTCCTGTTGCTAGAAAAGGGGGGAGCAAGACCACAATATATTCCATGGCCACACATGGACCAAGATAACCTTAAAAATAAGCTTCCAATGCTGACATCGGGAGCCGGAAAGTGGATACATGAGTTAGAGAAAATGACGGGGGGTGTCACCTTAGCTATAGGGGACATTAAGGGCCTCCTAATTGCCATACTTGGTGAAAGAGCAGATGATGTATGGAAACAGGCAGCTATCCTAGGGTAACCCTAACTAACCCCTCCCATGACGGAGTGCCATTTAATAACTGTAGGGCAGCAGTGAGGAAAGCGCTGCAAACGCTATATCCAGACACTTCTGATATGGGGGCTATAATGACTCGAAAAATGAAAGAGTCAGAGGATCCATTGATTTATAGCCAGAATTTTCAAGACGCGTGGGTGCTCGAAACGCATGAGTCTTGGACAAAATCTATCCCTGTATTCTCCCACATATTATGCCAGGGGGTGCCTGAACCGGTGCAGAAGCAGCTCAAGAAATTGGTAGGAGTAGAAGCAAAACCATGGGCCGAAATACAGTTGACAATTGCACACTACTGTAGATTATTGCAAGAAAAGAACCAGAAAAAGGAGGCAACTCGTAAGGGCGAGGAGGTGAAGCTAGTGCAAAAGAAGCTTTCGAAGTATGCTCTCGAAGGAGCCATGCTCACCATCCAAGCCGATCCAAGCGCACAACAAGCGACCAACCCATCGCAGAATAATCAGGGTAACGCAGGATTTTACCCAAGAGGAAGGAGTTTTGGAGGAAGAGGATGGCAGAGTAATCAAGGAGGGTTTCGAGGTAACCAGGGAGGATTTCAGAATAATCAAAATGGCTTTCAGAATGTGCAGATGGGCGGTCCAGCTTTGCCAGATGGACAGATGGCCCGACCACTGCCAGTGTGTTGGCTGTGTGGAATGTCAGGACATGTGGCGTGTATGTGCAGAAGCCAAGGCATGTGGCAAAACTGCCAAGGGATGGGTGCCGGCATGGTAAATCAGCCTGCCGTCCCGCAACAGGGCGGTGCACAAAATTACATAGTGCAGCCGCAGGCGTCAGGCGTGCAGCAAGGTGCACAGCAAGTGGTTCAACCACCAAACATGGGGAACTTGCCACAGGGACAGGAACACAGCAAGTATACAGTGGGCCGACAAGTGATCGCAATGCTGCTGATTTCCATTTGTTTCTCTGTTTGATGTACTTGTCATTAAACAGACTTCCCCATGCCAACTTACTGAGTCCTCATTATTGAGTCGTGTTGGAGTAAGTGAATCCTGCACCCCCTTTCCTCACATGGTGTCTTACAAGTTCTAGAGGGTGAGCGCTGACCCATGGGCCCATCAGTGATTTCCTCTCCTCCTGAACACCTCTCAGCCCTTTAAGATGGGTTAGCAATACCTTAGATATGGACGGTGGATGCAGAGTTTACTCAAACATCAATAATAGAAACAACTCAGATAGTTGGCAAAAGATACTGTTTTAATATAAATTATCTAAAAGTACAACGGATATCAACAGACATCTCTCATCATGATATCTTTTGAGACTTCTCAAAACATTTCATAAAAAATGAGATTCTTATAGTAAAAAATCATCATAGGTGATGTTTAACCTGCGTATTACTAGTGTCATCCTACGTGGCAAACTACAAAAACCTAAAGGCGAGTGTGATAGGTTCTTCAAGGATCATCTAGGTATACAATCCATACTCGGTGAGGGCAGTGGAAGAAAATGATTTGCTTCTTAGCATCAGGTGGGGCAACTAAGCACTTCCTTCAAAATATGTCACTATGAACATCACTAAATATATGACGTCTAATTGGCTACACAACTATAGGACCCCTGATTATGCGGGCCTCTATCATTGGTTACTTTCCAACCTCCAAAAATATTTTTTATATCAATATAAAACCGAGTTGATTTAGCAATTAAACATGTACTTGTGTGGTTTACAACAACAATATATCATCAGTACATATTCTCTTATGTAATTCACATGGGCTTGTCAAAAATCAATATCACATTGCAAGAACATAATTCATATTCAATTCACATATGTATCAACGTTGTACGTCTTTGATCATTTTTGATTTATCCCAATATCTTGGTAGGAGTAGATGGCAGTATGCACTGAAAACACTCAGGATTACGTCTCCTATCTCTTAAACTTCCTGACAGGACTTCCTGACCTTTCTTCATGTTTAGATATCAGATTTTTCAATTCTTTTTCTAAGAATAAAAAATAAAAATGTCCTGTATTATATTAAATAAAGTGTATTCATCCATTAATCATAGTTAATTAACAAACATGATTCTTGTTGCAAAAGGCTCTAAGGTACTAACCTGCAAATTGTTTTTTTAGCTGTGAGGCTTGGTTTTTCTTTATAATCAGGGGAGTTCATTAACTGTTAATAAAATAACACTGCATTAATCTGGCGTCTAAGTTAGAGGGGCGGATCTCCAGAGGGACAAGGCGCTGGTTAAGGCGCTGGGTCCCTCTATGAGACCCCAAGAATTCAATATATTACGTGCCTGATATTCCATTACAGATTCACTCACCTATTGTTTTTTTCTGATGTACTTGAACGTTTTATAGTTTGTGGCCCGTCTGGTCAGTTGCAGAGAGCTTTATATCTACAAAATATATGGTGACCAGTGATGCATTGTAATAGATTGTTGACTGTCTAGGTTTCTATATTGCTCAATCAATTCATGCATTTAATGTAATTTGTTATAGGTATCGCTTACCTTCAACCGCGGGACGTGTTTCTCGTTCCCAGGTTGTGGGGCTGCATTGTCAGGGAGACAACGTCTCCTGCAGTCACATATTACTATTCAATGACTTGTCATGTATTGAAATCCACCTTTGGGGATCTTTCTGTCTATAAGGACAGAGTTCTCAGTATAGGGTGTTGCTAGCTGTATCTTACTGATATGATTGAATCAAGTAAGAAGGTGTACACGTCCAGGTGTGGATAAGCTAGGATTAACCATAGCTTGCAAACAATTTGCATATCCATCCATCATCACCTCAATGGTCCACTGCCAATTTGGTCTTTGAACTCGGCCTTGAACATGTTCTTTGTTCCGGTAAAATCAGGGGAGTGAAGACAGTCTCTGCCCTTGTGTGTAGGTGTGACCATCACGCTCATCCAACTTCTCCTCCGCACGTGACTAAAGACCATGAAATTGAGCTTTCAGTATATTAAAACACTATTCTTTAATAGACCTCTGACGTCTTCTTGTTTTTGTCCATGCCTTCTGAACAGGAGCTTCGTTCTTTCACACGATATGTATCCAATGTCAGCTCACCCCAGTCTGATACAGCCTTGGCTTCTTGGGTCATCCAACCTCGCCTTTCTGAGTTTCACCCTCATTAATTCACTTATTTTCTAACTGCGCCACACTTAGAAACTGGAAAAAACCGCCTTCCTTCTTCTGCTCAGCACTGCTATCGTACATAGTGGAAACATCCATCTTCTACTAACTCCTATATATATATGTATACTTTCATGTTGGCGCATGCCGCAATCTATTCACTATTTAGATAGCCTTTAGAAATACTTCATCTGCTTGCATTTCTTTGCATGCGCATACGTGTAAAATAGCTTGATCTTCTTCATTATGTCTGCAGCATAGGTTTCTTCATCTTGATCCCAAGATGTCATTCATTTCGATATTTTTTTGGTGCCTTATAGACTTGTCTACATCCTCTAGTCTCTGCACCTCTTCCTTATATGTCAACTTTGCTCTGCATATCTTTGGTGGTGGTGACGTCACCATTCTTCTTCGTCATTAAACCGTCCTGTTTCATTTCCGGAATTTCATTCAGACAACCATCATATTGTGTTGTATGCAAGTATGGTTTCCTTAATGGGAACCTTGTCTCCCAGATTCTCCTTTGTATCAGTATTTTCACTGGTACCGCACGTGTTTCACACTCCAGCATCCAACATACAGTTGCTGTGGCCGTGATGTTTGAAGTGGGGGTGCTTAGCTCCTTCTCTACACCAGGAACAACACTACATTCAAAGTTAATTTCAAGTCACAAAACCACATAAAGTATGTCATCAAAACAATAACTGAAGAGCTCATTGCCATGATTGTAGTGGAGACTAGGAAGTCAGTCCTAGATTTGTGCATAGAGGCAATATTCTTTACACTGATTACTGATTCAATGACTGATATATCACATGTAGATCAACTGGCCATATTGGTATGATATGTTCATATTGATAGAGAAAAGTAAACGTGACCATCGATGAGGGCTTTCTTTCTTTCATTGATATACAACAAGCAGATGCAGCTGCATTGTGTTCCCACATTGTGAATGTTCTTTGTGAGGAATATGGGCTGAATCACAGTTATCTATGTGGGCAGGAATATGATGGAGCAAGTGTGATGTCAAATGCACAGGGAGGATTGCAGGCAAACATATACGATTATTTGGGAGATCCTATCTATGTCCCTTACATACCGCCCTGCTCATCAAATTAACTTGGTTCTGGTACATGCAGCAGAGAATAGGGCCAGCCCAACCACCAAAGGTTTCTTTTCCGTCATTCAATCAGTGTACACTGTGAGGAATCTGAGGGCATCCACACTTCTTTCCCTAATATGTCCTCCTCCCAGGGGGGCAGGGAAAGGCCATTGCTTTTGGATCTTGACCCTTGGGGTGGATATGCGATAGAGGATCATCTGGGTGGAGGAGACTTGGGGAGTGGGGATGAGGCCCCCTTGGGTGAGACAGTATCCCCCATTTCCGTTTTCAAATCAGCTTAATATTCCCCAGACCTTTGTAGGTTACTACCAGTCCCTTCCCCATCTCTCAAACAAATCATCTCCCAGAAATCAAAGTACAGGGACAAGGAAGAGACCCACCTGAGTCATACCTTCTGTGCTTATTGACTCTGACCCACGTGAACGAACCTTTGGTACCGGAACGAGGAAGAGGCATCAAGCAAAGAAGAAAGACTATTGGTTTGACAAGGAGCGGTCTAGTCTTTCTGAAGCTTCAATTGGTGCTGGGAACTTTAAATGGAGGAAACGACTGCAGTTGAAGGAGAACTTTGGTTTCCTTTTAGAAACACGGTGGGACCCAGGACAAGCGGCGGGGACCCGGCGAGGCTGCAGGAGCAGAAGAGCGGGAACCGGAGAGAAGCCAGGTCGAGACTCGTGGGTGAGCCTGGAGAAAAGAGGCTACCTGGGCATTCGCAGCTGCCGGACCCCAAGGACAATGTTTGCCGGTGCTCCAGGGGAGGGAGCAGGGTGAATCAGAGTCCAGGAAAAGTGAACCTGAGGCTGTGAAAAGATGGCGCAGATCAGGGAGAACCAAAAGAGGTTTTCCAGCACCATACGGAAGCCAACAGACATGCGACTGGAAACCGGTGAGTCTGCCCAAAGGCAAAGTGACGCGGCGTGTGTCCAGTGTACAGAGCAAGCTGAACAATATTGAATGAATATTGACAAAAGGAAAAATAAGCATTGCCAAGAGTCAAGTTTGTGATGAACATTGTTAAGGGGTGAACGAGCATTGCCAAGAGCCAAGTTTGTGATGATAATTGTCAAGAGGCAAACGAGCCTTGCCAAGAGAAAAGCAAGCGTTACCAGATATTGGATGATATTCAGAGATGAACTGTTGAGAAACAGAAACCTGTATGCAAGAGTAAAATACAGCTAAACCTTTGAAAAGGGTGCCAGCTACTTTGGCCAAATGAACTTTATTTAGTGACTAGTTTCCCTAGCAGGAGAGTGTACTAAGAAGCTTAGGATGGCTGTTGCTGAAACTGTGGCATTAAGCAAAGACAAGTAAGGTGTGCCGGTTGCGTGACCTGTGATGGGTGGACCGTGCGGTCTGACAACTGTGCCTAGACCGAGTACACCCATCTACCTGATTGAACCAAGGAAACTAATGTGGATTAAAATATAGGAGCTGAACTTTATTGAATGAGAACTAAACCTGAAGAAGCTGGGAAGTGTCCCGCGGAGTTCAATTATTTTGTAACTTTTAGAGACTTGAAAGCTTTGGGAAGGTAACCCGTCATTGAACACTTTTCATTTGACGCTGACATCCCTACACATTGTATAGATTTAGATGTGAGGGAAGGTATAGGTTTTGGACACAGACAGACATTTTGCTTGGACTTTCTGACACAGATTAGAATTATTTTAGGTTAGGTAAGGGAATCCTGTCTTAGCATAGGGCAAGATAGGTCTTTTACCAACCCTAATACAAGTTTGAAACTTAAACGCTATTCAGTTGTCTGTGTCTATTTCATGATGTCTCCACAACACTTACTTTGCATTTTCCAATCGTTGCTGGGCTCTTTTATTGAAAAAAGCAGAAAGCAATGCACACCTTACTTGTCTTGCCTGCGAAAGTGACTCAATAGTTACAAAGGACAAAAGCCCAACTAGATGACATTTGTAACTTTGATGCTCTAGAAGACTGCAATAGAATTCCACAATAGGAATCCTCCAGTCCAGTAGAAAATGAACTATATGATGCCATATCTAGTTCATCAAGCCAAGAATTTGAAAAAACTCATTGGTTTGCTCGTTTGAAGGCAGTTGATGTTATGAAAGAGAACTTTTTGAATATAATTGATGCTTTGAGAATGAAACCCATGCCCAACGAAGTAATGAACAGGATGTAATAAAGGCAAAATCACTCCTCTTATCAATGGATTGGGTGTTTTATATGAACTTGTTGTGGTGGCAGAAAGTACTGGCTGTTATGGATGCTATGCTACTCATTTTATAGTCTATAGGCCTCATCATGATTCCGTCAATATTCCAGGGCAATAACGGGTTGTGCGGCGGAATTAGCACTGCATCACAACTTGGTGTGAACGCATGCTTGACTCTGGTGGTAACGCTATTAGCACTCAGCGAAAAATGCACTGAAATAAGGCTTACCGCTGAAACATCGGCGCTAATAGCGCTACCGCCCGTGACCCCAGCGCATTTTATTTTGCGTCATTGCCAGAACGGGAAGCATTGCAGTGGCCATTTTGAAAAAAACAATCCAATATCTCCACTTCCTGCAGCCATACGGACCTGGAAACAAGCCAGAATGTCCCAGGAGGCAAGGAGACCAAAAATCGTTTGAGGAAACCTAAGTTTAGTGAGGGGGAGCTGGTCGTCCGCACCAATGAGGTTGTTGCTCACTGTGATCAGCTATATGGCATCGGACAATGTAAAACCTCAGCACCACACAGAACAGCCATCTGGCATTCTATCAGCCAGAAAGTGACTGCTGTGGCCAGTGTACCCCGTGATGGGGAAAACTGTCGGAAACGATGGAATGACCTCATGGTGCGTGGGCTGCTGTCCCAACACTGCCAGGAGTCCCTGGCGACAGGAGAAGGCACTGTGGAACCACTGGTTCTGACCACCTTGGAGAAAAAGTGCAGCACAGTGCTGGATATGGAGGGAATCGGAGTTGCAGAGGTGTGTGCCAGCATCCAGGAGGCAGGAGGTGACTCAACCCCCCTACTCCCGGCACAAGTGCATGCACAAATGACACTCTAGCATAAGATTCCCCAGTGTACAGGGACACATGTCAGCAGACCCAGAAGCTGGGCATGCCAACAGGGTGTAGTGAGGGGGTGGCACATCAGCCACCCTCCACAGCAGCCATGGGGCAGGGAACCAAGGGCACACCTGTGTTTTACAGCGGCAGGAAGGGGTGGCAAGTGATTTATCCAAGTGCCATGCACACCACACACATTCTGGTGCACCTTGTGCCAGCGGGATTGTGGTGCATGAGCAACCACGACACCGTGCAGCAGTCACACCAGCATGTTGCGTGCCCAGTTGGCCAGCCCCATGTTGGCATGACAGACAATACACAGGGAAGTACATGTACCCCTACACCGACATGGGCTCAGCTAGCCAACCGCTGTACACCACAGTGCAACCCTCCAGACTGCACAGCAGTGCCCCATAGAGCCATGCCAGTGCCATAGAGTAAGTCACCACACCCACACCCGCAAGCTGGGTGCCACCTCGGGAGGGATGTGGGGCCATGCAGGACCACAATCATGCATGCCAAACATCAACTGCCCCAGCCTGGACACGCTGCCCTCCTCACACACAGGCCAAAGACCAGCTGTCCATGTGTCACACACTAATTGCTGCAACCATTCCCATAATGGTGTGACCACATGCAATCTCCACTGACCAACCATGGCCATCTGCCCAAATGTGTGAGGTCCCACTCTGTACCATAGTGAATGTGTCTTGCATATCAACACACATGGGGAAACCATACTGGACAACATGTCGTATATCCCCTACATGCACTCAGGAGGACGAGGGGGCAGGCCCATCTGGGAGTGGTGCATCCAGACCCTCAAGGTCTGCCACCACCACCCCGAAAAGGTGCAGACAGACTACGCCAAGGCGGATGTGTCGCCATGAGACACTGCAACCCAACGGGCCAGGCTGATGTCCACTCCACAACCCACCAGAACCACTGCAATGCCCGCTGCACCCACTTCCACAGCAGGGCAGTCTAATACCAAGGACACACCTCCAGGCATGGCGACTGTGGAAACACAGGGAGACACCAGCTTGGTGTCACCGCATACCGAAGGGCCACAAACACTGGGGAGTTTTTTTGCCGCCGCCAGTGTTCACCAACCCCGAGAGCCCTCACCGCCACCAGCATTCCCCAACCCCTGAGAGCCCTCACTGCCATCAGCATTCACCAACCCATGAATGCCCTTGCCGCTGCCAGCATGCTCAGACACCAGAGCCAGACATTGATACACCTTTGTATGGCTCTCCTGACAAAAGCCTGGAGCCACGGCACAGCCCCGTCCCATCCAGCAAACACCAACAAGCAGCACTATGCGGCAGAGCCTGGAGGAAATGGAGCGGAGACAGAAGGAGATGGAGGTGATAGGGCACGCACTCGGAACACCTGCAGGCCATACGTGCCAGCATACAAGGGGCCATCCGCAAGATTGTGCGGGTCATCACCAGTAACCAGGCCAAGACATCTGCCAGTACGGCTGCCCTGACATTATATGGCCAGCGAGTCAGGGAGATAACTGAAGGGGTCTCGGCACTCACAGAGGCCATCCGCCAGTGCCCAGAGGTGACACCAACATATCCGGGGCCAGGCTCCATCTCTTCCAGTTCCACAACTCCCACAGAGGAGTCTCAGCAAGGCACGCCAAGGTGTCAGTACCAGCACCATTTGTGCCCAAGATCACTGGGGGCTGCAGGGGGGAAAGCGGCCACAGTTGTAATCAACATCGAGACACTTAGTGGCCATGCTGGGGAGTAGGTGATGGGAGGGGTGATAGTGTGCTTTGGACTTTGTGGTGGGAGGGGGGAATAGTGTGCTGGGGAGTTGGTGGTGGGAGGGGGATAGTGTGCTGGGGAGTTGGTGGTGGGAGGTGAGGAGGATAGGCGGGGCACTACATATCCTTAAAACTGTTAAACTTCATCAATGCAAGGACATTCCTGATTGTGTCCTTGTCAATTTTATTGATAGAGGTGAGTGTCACACAGTTGTGCATGGCTTGTGCCATTTGAAGGTGTTAGGAGAAATTGTCTATCAGTCTTGGGCGAGCCAATCTCCCATCCCTCACATCACCTATTGCCCTAAGTGGCAATGCTGGGGAGTAGGTGATGGGAGGGGGATAGTGTGCTGGGGAGTTGGTGGTGGGAGGTGGAAGGGGGGATAGTGTGCTGGGGAGTTGGTGGTGGGAAGGGGATAGTGTGCTGGGGAGTTGGTGGTGGGAGAGGGGATAGTGTGCTGGAGAGATGGTGGTGGGAGGTGGGAGGGGGATAGTTTGCTGGGGAGTTGGTGGTGGGAGGTGGGAGGAAGATAGTGTGCTGTGGAGTTGGTAGTGGGAGGTGGGGAGAGATAGTTGGGCCACTTTATATAATTAAAGCTGTTAAACTTCATCAATGCGAGGACATTCCTGATTGTGTCCTTGTAGTTTTTATTGATAGAGTTGAGTGTCACAGAGTCGTGCATGGCTTGTGCCATGTGAAAGTGTTAGGATAAATTGTCTATCAGTCCCTGGGGGGCCAATCTCCCATCACTCACGTCATCTCTGGCAATGCATGCATTTGCCTCTTGCACAGGCACTGCATCCTCATCCTCTGGGAGTGGCATGTCCACATCAGGGGGTAACAGTACATTTCATCTTCAGGCAGATATTGTGCGGCACTGCACACACAAGCACAATTTTACCCACTAACACTGGAGCATACATCATGGCTCCACCGGTATGGCCGAGGCAGTGGAAACGTGCCTTCAGGAGGCCGAAGGTATGCTCGATGCACACACAGGTCCTGCTGTGAGCGTGGTTGTAGGCATTGTCCTGCGCTGTTTGTGGATCACACATAGGGGTCATTAGCTAGGGCAGCTGTGGGTATCCAGAGTCACCTGCATGGGGGAGGTACAGGCATTAGTCACACTGTAAGGTGCTGGGGTGGCCTGCACAATATCAGGGTAATGGACATCTTGTGCACGCAAATGGGCCTTAAATTCACACCATGTGTCTATTCAATGTTTGTGCATTTTGTGCCACTCGTGTCATGCATTTATTCTGCTTCACAAGTACCCTGTTCGTTTGCAGCATGTGGTACATAAGGTGTCTGTCGGTGACATGTGCTGTCAGTGACACGTGCAGCTGATATGGTGGCTGTCATGTGGCAGTGTATTTCCAACGTGCATGTGGCATGCTGAGTTTCCCATGGGCCCTCCCTGAGCATCTGGTGCCACTGGGTGGCCATTGTGGGCTGGATGCATATGGTGCATGGTTGTAGTACTGGCAGGGTTGTTGTGTGGGGCGATGTGGCCCTTTGTCAACCTGCCTTTGGTTGGTGCATGTTGCATTGTGGTACCTGTGGTCATGCTCGTGTTTCTAGTTGCTACTGTATGTAAACGACAGCTTCTCCATCCAGGTAAGTCTGCATGCTCCCTGGGCTGTACTGTGATGTTAGTGCGGGAGGTGGTCAAGTACAGATTTAGCATTTGCTTCTCATGCCATGCTTTGTGTAGCTATTAGCATCTCCCCCTTTGGACATGTACTTTGCAGCGCATGCGTGCATGCATTTTTCCTAACCCATTATGCAGATCTGTAGTCTGCTGTGCCATGGTATCGTGGGTAGAACCAGGGTAGCGGGCACAGCAGTGTGTGATGTACAGGTTGGGGTCACAGGTCACCTGCTCATTCTGGGAGTGGTAGTGCTTGCGGTTATGGTACACTGCTTCATGGGCCTGGAGTGGGCCACCAACGCTACATGGGTGCAGTCCAGGCCAGCGATCATATTTGGTTATTTGGTTTTTGGGCTATGGCATAGAACTGTTCCTTCATGGCATTGACCCAGCTGGGATGGTAGGCAGTGAGATGTGGCATTGCACAAGCCGCAGGAGGGATTCAAGCACCTGGGCCAACACTGCAGAGGATGTGGGCTGTGCCCTGCCATGCATCATGGCCACAGAGTGCAGGAAGGTGCCAGTTCCAAGGAATTGTGGGACAGACACTAGCTTCAGCAGTGAGGGCACAGCTGTCCAGATGTTGATCCTTTTCCCTATGTTGTCCTGAATTGTGGTGAGGAGCTCAGTTATGGTCTCCCTGTTGAGGCGGGACAGGGTGACCAACTGGCTGTCAGTGAGGGTCCACGGTGAGGGCCTGGCCCTGGGGATCAGTGCACGCCTTACTTGGGCTCTCGTCCTCCATCTCCCACCCTTCCCCTGTACTCCCTGTGCTATGGCCTGGTTGTCCTTCCTCTCGTCTTCCAGGCGATGCATGGGTTCAGCTCACAGCGGCTAGTGGCAGCATGGTGTTGGGAACAGTGTTTGGGGTAGGGGTGTGCCTTATGTAGCCCTCTGGAGTGAATTAGGTTTACCTTTGGCTTTATTTCCGACACCTATGTTCATTTACCTCCAGCTACAAGCTGGAGGTAACTGTGCTGTGTTTTCAGCACTAATACTGCCGTACATGGACTTGTGATGCGGCTGTGTTTGCACTTAGTGTGGCTGGCGCAGTTACCACCAGCTGTAATAGCACTGGCTGTAATAGCGTCGGCTGATGTTACAGTCTGCAGTATTTACGCCAGCTCGTGATCCGGCAGAACGGTATTGGCGCCGCTAATTCCGTTACTGCCACTTTTAAGGGTTACTGCCAGACTTGTGATGAGGCCCTAAGTAAATTGACCTATTTTTGGTTGCTGAAAAGTTCAAAGTGACCACACAGAAGCTTCAAACTTAAAGGTCAGATGATGCCTATTTTGATTGTATTACATGTGACTGGGAAGATTGGGAAGCAATGGGGCTTTGACAGAACGATTTCCCTGTCCAACGTGAAAGACGTGCACCAAGGCATGATGGTGAAACTTTAAGGGGGGGTGCCACTTTCACCTTTGGAAAAAGAAAACTAGGATACTTTGAAGTGTTAGATAACATGCTTGGGGAAATGAGAGAGAGAGCGATGCAATACCTTTCAAGAAGTGAGCTAACTGTTTGGCTTCCTACAGCCCCAAAAATGATCAGGCTTGAGCAGAGTTGAGCTAGGGAAACACGTTGTAGTCATCCTAAAGAAATATTTTGTCTTCAGTCAGGAGCTACTGGACAACCTGGTCTTATTCCAGACCTACTACTTTGGAGTTCAAAAACATGTCAAAACTGCAAGTGCAGGCCTCACGAGTGCAGTGCTGGACTATGCAGTTTATAGTCTGCTCTTCTCTGGAAGATGTCTTACCAGAGATGCCTATGCTGTGCAGGATATTTTTCACCCTGCCAGTAGGCATTGCAAGCGCAGAGAGAAGCATGAGTACATTAAAGCATGTGAAAAAATACATGCCTAATTGACTTGACGCTTCTGCAATTGAAAAGGATACTGGGGGTCATTATGAGTTGGGCGGTAAGGGATACCGGACACCGGTAAGGAGACCGGTGCCGGTAATCCCTTACTGCCCAATTCCGAGGTCCCTTAGCGGGAACCGTAAAGGATGTGTGGTCCGACCACACGTTCTTTATGGGTCCCGCTAAGGGACCAGGGCGCTAATCGCGGGCCTGTAATTAGCGCCTTCCCCATTCCCATTGAGGCCTATGGGCGCTCAAATGGGAATGGGGAATGGCTGTTTGAATGGGGACTTACTGGGTCCGCACAGGTCGGAATGTCCCAGTAAGTCCCAGCTCAACCAGACCAGTTCCGGAACCTGTATTGGAGGCAGCCATGGCGCAAATAGCGCCATGGCTTCCTCCAATCTCAGAATGAGGGCCACTGTGTATCATTTAGACTCATCAAAACTGATAGAAGCATTTTCAAAGACAAAGGCACGAAGAGGCAGTGTATTCCTCTAAAATATATGTGTGTGTGTGAGTGCGTCCGTGCGTGCGTCTGTCTTTCAGGGCCACTGGCCCTCCTTGGAGTTCACCTCTAGAAGAAGAAAAAATAACACAACAAAACAGGCATGTTTTAGTCATATACAAAACACCAAGAATCAATAAAACATTTCAAAAGCAAACATTTTGGCGTGAGCAGCCCTAGTACCAGAATCTGTCACTAACACTGAAAGTTGCCTTGACCAGCGCACCCTTTTGTGAAAGTTCGGGTGGCCCAGATTCGATCTTACTCCAGGACCAATGACCTCCTGTACTCCTGCAGGTAGGTTTCTGTGGCACAGGGTCAGTGGTTCGGTATTCCTCACTTTTCTCACGTGCAACTTTACCAAATTTCTTTGGGTCGATTTCCTTTTTTGTTCCACTTTTCTTATCTCAAACCTACAGATGGTAAATGTGGGTTTCGTATATATTAGAGGGTAGGGGGGATTGGGTATAGGGGTTGGTTAGCTCTCCCTGTTCTGCAAAGTTGCATTTTGGCTTACTGCACAAAAACCCAGACTCATTTAAAAGTGGAAAAGGTCGCTTTAATGTGACAGGCCAAAGCTTACAATTAAACGCTTACCTGGCTCCATGGCCTTACAGACTAAAGAACTATTTTAAACAACCAATTAAATAATTAAATATCCCCCCCAACAATTAAATAATTAAATAAAGCCACTTCCTCCCTAACTATCCCTTGGACCCTACCGTCTCCTTACCCCTTTTCCAGGCGTCCCGCTTTCTCCCTGGGGCCATGCCCCTCCAGGCTCAATACCTGTTCCCCCAGGGTGGCTCGCTTGTGCAAACAGCACCACCCCATCCTTTCCCGTGCCATTCCCCCATTGTGCTTCCCTCCCCCCACATCTAAAGGGCCCATGCCCCCGGCAACCAGAACCACTTCAAGACCCCTCAAACTCCCCTCTACACCAATCTCCCCGTCCAATGACCTGCAGCCAGTCTGACCTGCCACATCAGCAACAGAAATTTTACATTACACTTCACTAGTGCCCAGACCTGTCACCCAAAACTACCAGACCATAGCTCCTTAACAGACACCAAAAAGAAATCCACGTAAAAACTTGACATGTAAAGTAAAAAACCCTGAAGAACCCAAGTACATGGTCCCCCCCCACTCTGAAATAAAACCAGATACCAGACCTAACCCAAAAGAAAAGGGGTGGGAGGGCGGGACAATCTCCAAGTCCAACCGTCGCCTGCCTCCTGAACCTTCCCTGGAACCTTAAATACCCAAGGAGGCGCTCTGCACCCCTACGGCCACTCGCTGGCCGTGTGCAGCGCCAAAATAATCCCCGGGGGGAAACACTTTGCGTTCCCCCCGGGCTCCCTTTTGGCTTACTGCACAAAAACCCAGACTCATTTAAAAGTGGAAAAGGTCGCTTTAATGTGACAGGCCAAAGCTTACAATTAAACGCTTACCTGGCTCCATGGCCTTACAGACTAAAGAACTATTTTAAACAACCAATTAAATAATTAAACATTTTTCTCCCCCCCCCAACAATTAAATAATTAAATAAAGCCACTTCCTCCCTAACTATCCCTTGGACCCTACCGTCTCCTTACCCCTTTTGCAGGCGTCCCGCTTTCTCCCTGGGGCCATGTCCCTACAGGCTCAATACCTGTTCCCCCTGGGTGTCCTGCTTGTGCAAACAGCACCACCCCATCCTTTCCCGTGCCATTCCCCCATTGTGCTTCCCTCCCCCCACATCTAAAGGGCCCATGCCCCCGGCACCAGAAAAACCCTCCACTGAGGTGTTCTTTCTGCCCCCCCACCAGTTCTCTTTACCTCCAACTCCCTAACCAAACTCCCAGCCAAGAGCCCAAGTCCGCCAGATAATGATTATTCCAATAAAGCGACAAGTGTACACCATCCTCTACAAAGATCATGAATCCCTCATAGCCTATTTTCTTATGGTCCATAACCTGTACCGCCACCAAGGCACAAACTGTACCATCTCTCTGTTTATCCCCTTCCTAGCCCGCTCTATCACTCCCTAAATTCTCACTCCCCTCCAAACTCTCTGCAGCAACCACTTAGTCCCTACTACAGATGCTTGAGGCCACACTTCTCAGAACCATAACAAAATCTCTTTTTATTTTCTTAAGAAGAGCCCCACCCGTGTCCCTTACCAGATCATGTACCCCACCATAAATAATCACCCCATCTGTAGGCCCATAGCTTTCCCTCACCCCAGCCAACATAGGAAGCAACTGATCCCAGCGCAGCCCCCTAAACCCGGACCATCTTGCCACACCATCTTTATAGCTGCAACCCAGATGCCTGCCAACAACCCTTTTCACAGCTTCTTTCCCTGCCCACTTAACCATAGAATGTCCCACAAACCAGATTTCTGACATCTGACCCGACCTCCTACAGCATCTGAAAAAGAAATTACAAAATCACTTACAAATCAACAACATCCTAATAAATGCAGCACTCATGCTACCTACTGAAAATGTATTTAAAGACATTCCGTTTGCCCCGGTCCCTGACATACTCTTTGTATCTCCCTTACTTCCAGCGTCAGAACCTTTGCACCTACTCCTCTGAATAGCCCAGCCTGCCACCTTCAGATGCTGCACCCCTCCTTAATGAATGAGGTCCAACCTCCTAGCCTTTCCTATCCACTAGGAACACCTTCTTCAGTAACCTATCCTTCCTGGCCATCTCCTTATCCCTCTCCGGAAACACCCCTGGCCCTCTCCTACCTGTCCCCCTATATTTCACACCTTTCACCTAACCTTTAAACAATACACCTAATCCCACTTAGACTCCTTTTTCCTCTACCTTTTACCCTCCTGCTCACCCTTGCCCCCACCTTCCTTCACCTTCCTAATATGGCCCTGCGTTGCCCACCCTGCACCGGGGGCCCACGTGCAGCCCCGTCCATGCACGCCCTTTTCTTTAATACTCCTCTTCGCCACTGCACCACGGGCCAACCTGCTCCCCGTACCTGCAGTCCATTCCCTAGAACTAATCTTCAAGCTCCTTGCGTCCATTATCACCTGTTTCCCGCCTGCACCAGGGGCCCTAGTGCACCCCTGTCCATGCAGGCCCCTTTTCTGCCTTACTCCTCTCCACTGCTGCACCAGGGGCCACACCTGCGCCCCGTCCATGCAGTCCATTCCATCTCACTAATCTTCAAGCTCCTTGCGTCCATTACCACCTGTTTCCACCTGCACCAGGGGCCCTAGTGCACCCCCGTCCATGCAGGCCCCTTCTTTGCCTTCCGCTGCACCAGGGGCCAAACCTGCGCCCCCGTCCATGCAGTCCGTTCTATATAAATTCCTCTTCCAGCACCTTGCCTCGTTGCTCCATGTTTTCCCCCAGCTGCACCAGGGGCCCTAATGCACCCCCGTCCATGCAGACCCATCTCATCACTTCCCCCTGCTGCACCAGAAGCGCTCCCGCACCTCCATGCAGCCTGAAGCTTACTCACCTTGTCGTGCGGCAAGCGTGAGGGTTTCGCCACCGTTGTCCATGCCCTCCAGACAACAGCCACCACCCCTTAACAATTTCCACAGTTACATCCCTCCTGCGGCCCTCCCCTACCCTACCTAAGCGTCGTCCTCCTCACCCCTCTCCTACCCCCTTTGGATCGCCCCCAAAACTTCTCATCAACCTTGTGCCCCCCCTCCTTTTCCGATAAACTGAGCCCGACCTACCAGCACACCCCAATTTACCTGGCATGCAGTCCTTCCCCCCCACTTCCTTGCCCCGCTCCTCGCCCTGACCCACTGTCCCCTGCCTGAAAACAATCTGTAACCGGATGCCGACCTGCACACCTGCTGCACTTTTGTTTAAATTTGCACATCCATCTCGTGCAGCCTTCTTTATTAAACGCCCAACATGCTGTTGAGGGCTGTCCTCTGCCTCCTCCCCCCACCCCCTCATGAGCGGGGCGACGAAGAAAGGGCCGGTAAGGCACAGGCAGCCCACTTGCTGTGTGCAATGTTGGGGCAGGCCTCGTTAGAGCCATCCATGTATATCTCCCCCCAGACCGCCTGACTGTCCTCCGCCATTCTTGCTCTGAATTCCTCATCATAGTGTACCCAGGCAAAACTCCCAAAACTCGTGAAAGTCTTCCTAATTACGTCCATATATTTAAGCAGGGCCACGCATCGCTCCGGGAATTTTTCACAATATACACTGGCATAAATGATAAATGCCGACGTCCAATTCTCAATAGTCACCGGGACCCTTGGGCGCGAAGCCAGTTCCCTCTCTTCTTCTTTAGACCCCTGCTTTGCTCTCACTTCCCTATGGAGCAACCTAAAAACATCTACAAATTCCCCCGCCTGAATCTTCTCCCTGGTTGCTGCCAACAAGTGCGCCCCCAACGGTTTTGTTATACCCATGTATGGCAGTTTTTTCTCCTTGCCTTTCACTTCAACCTCCTTTTCCTTTCCAACTTGCACCTCGAGCACCAATGGCTCCACCACCTTGTCCGTTTGAACCTCCACCGAGCAAATGCTCTTCTCATCCCCCAAGGTCCCAATGGCCTGTACACCAACTTCTTTCCTTACCCCTTGCATTCCAGACCATTCATTTCCCGTCCCCCTTCTCGTGTCCCCCCTCTGCCATGCAGATGACCATTCCCTTTCCCACTCACCTCTTTGCACACAGCCCGTCTGCAGTCTGGCATCCACACCGATGCTCCTCATCTCTTTTCTTAGAGGGCTCCTACTGCGGGGACAAAACATATCAGCAGACTCACCCAGCCAATAGTTCCCCCGACCTCTTGCCCCCGACCACCCTGCACCTGCCTTTCCCGGTCCCACCTCAAACTTCTTCTCTCCTCCCCCCTTCCCCTTACAGCCCTATAACCTTCTACCTCCCACTGCCCCACATAATCCTCCAATCCACCTTCACCCCTTAAATACCATTGTGGATGCGAGCTCATGCCAGAGTTGAGTTGATCTTCTTCGTGCGAGCCCGGGGCGTCCGCCCCGCCACTCCTTTGACGTCTTCTCGGCGGGGCCGCAGAAACCCCTGCCCGGTCCACTTCTCTCGGGCGAGGCGTGCCGTCCTCCACCCTGGAATCCTCATTGCTAGGGGCCGTGCTGCACCCTCTAGGCTCTCCTTGCGCTGACCGAGGAGGGGCCGTTCTAAAACCCTCTACCTCCACCAGAACAGCGGGGGCTGCGCAGCGCCCTCTGCCCTCACTCCTACCCGGGGGGGCCGTTGCGCATCCCACTCTAACCTCCTCAATTGATGGGGACCTCTCCCTCCTTCTCCCACCTGCACTCTTCTGCAAGTATTTACCCCCCTTTCCCCTCTGCCCTGTCACCCCCATCTGTGCCCCATCACCGCCCCCAACCTGGTTCCCTTAACCCACCTCTTTTTGAGCCATCCTAGCTTCCCCTCGGCTATCATTGACTCCCTCCCTCACTGGCTCCCCACCCGAAATCATTTCTCCCCCGGATGCCCTCCTATCTCCCTCCTCATTTTCCTGCCCCTGGATTCCCAAACCTCCCCTCTCCCTGCCGCGGGGGTGCAAGCCACCACTGCCGCGAGAGCTCCATCTGCCGCAGCTCTACACTGCGGCCTGCCCCCACCTACCTCCCCTTCTCCCGTCACATCCCCTACCGCCCCCTCCAGTTGGGCCTTAGATGCCCTGCTAATGATTTCCAGGGCCTCCCTCAGAGCCCTAGCATCCACCAGCCCCTTCTTACTTGCTCCCTGACCCACCATCGTGCACAATAATCTGAGTGTGCACTAAAAATATGCCCCTTGAAGCTAAACTAGCTACCCTAAGCCCCCGAGCCAGTACCTACCCGTGGACCACTAGCACTGTGTAACCTGGACCAGAAACCGGAACCAGAACCGCACTGTAGCTGCTATCTAATAAGCGGGCCCTTTAAGAACCCCGCACTGCCCCCTCTGTCCAGATACAGCTACCGTGCTCCCTTAAGCTTATCTCTGAGAGAGAAAACCCCGGGCCCCAGCCGCAGCACTGCAGACTGCCAATAAATTAAACAGCAATGACCATAAAACTACAAACTTGACAAGGATACGCGTCCCTACCCTCCCCGCCCCTCCCCCAGCGCTCAACACCACCCCCTCCTCCCACTTGGAAGCGGCCAGAACGTTCCGCTCCACAAACCTGCAAACTTTAACAGGCACCACTGTGCTCTACCGCGGCTTCTGTAAACAGCCCGCCAACGGCGCTTTCCTACCCGCAGGTAAGAAAATGGAGGTACCTTATTTACGGTACCTCCACTATAAAATCACTTTTTTTTAATTTTTTTTTTTATATATATAACTACCTACCCCACAACCCACTAAGCTACACTGCTCTACTCCTCACCTCACACACCAAACCCCCCTCGCAGGCCCCACTAAGGGAAGGCTCGGGAGCAGGCGACAGGCATCTCCAAGTCCAACCGTCGCCTGCCTCCCGAACCTTCCCTGGAACCTTAAATACCCAAGGAGGTGCTCTGTCCCCCCACGGCCACTCGCTGGCCGTGTGAAGCGCCAAAATAATCCCCGGGGGAAACGCTTTGCGTTCCCCCCGAATCCCCCCTTTGGTGGGAAAACGCGAGGAAAGCTCATAGGCACAGTGGCTCTGCTCTCCGCGCTTGAGGCCTTTCGAGCTCATTGCCAGGCCTCTTAGTAGCCGTTGGCACAGTCACTCATTCAAGCCCTCGATTCATCTCAAACGCCGATTGCTCAGCTGTCCATTTAATTGATCAATTTATTTCTCAGCTCCCGTGTCCAGGAAATTAATATGATGCATTAATCACACCTTTGAAGCTGCCTTTGGTGGAGTCGCGAATGAATCTCTTCATCTCTACTTTGGTTCAATGTTTTTCTCCTCCCTCTCATGCGCCGAATTAGTTCTCTTGGTCTTCCCATTTCCGGTTATGCAAATTCCATGTGGGCTATAGGACTAGCTCCCACATCTGAGCGCAGCACATGCAATGTCTGTGCGCTGGCTCCAATAAGTCCTCGCACATCTTTGATTCTGTTCCCAAATCCCAGCAGTCATCCTGGCAGACCTTTTCATATCAATGTCATCATCACCATCAGTTATATTTCTGGTTAAGTACAAAAATCTTCCCAAATACGATAAACGGGCAGGGTAGCTCGGAGGCAACGTGCTCACCCTGGAAGCAAAACTACACGAGCAACACAGGTTCAATCCCCGGGTCTGCTCTTAGAAACCTCTGGGTATTAAGCTCATTATAAATAACCATTTAAAATAATATGAGACAATGGCATGGCTCATCATCAGGAAACCTCTCTCGTCATACTGCATCTGTCCTAGATCACATGACCCTAACACTTTATGTGTGGAGATTGTGTTGCCCCATTAGCCTGGTATTTTGTAGTTATGTCTCCCCTGCAGCTGATTCACCGTGCAGATGTGAATGCGTCACCGCTGGATGACGGGGCATAAACTCGCTTGTTTTTAGCACGGGGTCATATACGTGCAACACGGTGGGCAGAATAAAAAAGTTCAGAAGTGTGTGAAGAAAGGCATTGCCACATAGGCATTTACATGCATGATATGGTGTGTCCTGCTGCGACTGTAGCTGAGGGGACTTGAAGCAGGCTGAGGTTCCTTAATGTCACCCCTCTTTGCTGTACGTTACAGCAGGGAATCCTCCACCCCCACGTTTTTTTTAGCAGTAGATTGGCCTGCGCAGCTGGTTCTGATATTTCGGTGGCAGAGGCGTTGCTGGGGGGGGGATGGGTGGGTGGCTGAACAGGCTATGGCCCTGAGTCTTTTTGTTGTAGCCCTGGATAAAAGCTCATGGGCTTGAGCCAAAAGGCTCGCTACCCCTGAGTCCTGACAGTCCGGACATTAACGTAGCCCCGGATCTTTTCCAGACCTAGCAACACCCCTGCTGCATAGATTAGTGCATCAGTCTAATATGATTTTCACAGCCCTGTTGGTCATGGACTCAATGCTGTAAAACCACTTGCCGAGTCCCAACTTCTCCATTTCCCACTTCATATCCTCTTACCAAAATCTGTTTGTCACAACATCACCACGTGTAATAAAGGGGAGGCTGTCAGACCTATTAGGGCGGCGCCATAAGGGTGCTATGTGACATTTCCGCACATTTGAGGCCGAACACAAAAAAAACGTTTTCATGCAGCCTTTAATATGCAGAAATATCACACTTCAATGACGCCAACCCCACCCCCCTCCGAATCTGATCCCCTGCCCACACCTACCCAATGAAAATCAAGGGTGGGGTGTAACCTCCTTTTCCTCCACCACCATCTCCCTTTCCCCAACCAAAGCCTCCCTCCTCTACCGACCCTCGCCACAGACGCACTAACACAGCCACACACACACTCACATTTACACACTGCCCGCCCCCTACTCTCCCCAAACATTGCTCACACACACACACAGATGCACAAAAACGCACACTATCACGTACCCAGGCCCCAGCGACTTCCCTTTTCCATCTCCGTTGTGCCTGTCGGAACCTGCGCTTACTCGTGTGCGTCGCAGGGGCTGACAGCTCGATTTAGAAAGACCGATCAGAGCGGTCTTTCTAAATCGGTAATTTCATAAACTGCTTACTAAAAAGCGATTTCTTCTTTTAGTACCAGATAAAGAGCTGCTTTGCTGGGGAGACGAGCTCACAACCAAGTGCTAGAACAAAGGACAAGCAAACAGACATTAACCTCAATGCAAGTACTCGTCTCTATAGTAAAGGACACCAATTAATTGTGCTCCATATATGCTTTATTCATATAGGTTTGTTCTAAAGAGGTATATACATGTGATAATAACCAAGAATCCATGAAGTGTATGTTAGTAAAGTGACATAAGAACATACATCATTTGGTAAATGACAAAAACAAATGAATAGCTAATCAATTATGTCAAATGACAAGCACAAGTTGCCAACAGTTTGGCAATCAGTTTTGCCCAATCCAGTGCTTTGTCAACGCAAAAAACAACCTGTCCTATACAATCACGTGTGCGTTAGCTGTGGTCCAATTGCATGAATGATAGGGAGAAGAGTTCAAGAATCAAAAGCTTTAAAAAATGATCAAAAGGTGTATGAAGAATAGAAAAAATGAAGAAACAGAGGAACTGTCATTAGTCAAGTTTCTGGAAAGCACGAGAACATAAATAAGTAGCTAGTTAAGGACATGTCAATCCCACCTGCTAATGTGAAATTAGAAATGTGCCAGCTGAAATGGTATAGGGTTAAACTTGCTGCCACCACATTGTAATTCCTCCATTACACAATAAAATCAGAATTAGTGTTTCGGATATAATGCCTATAAAAGTCCATGCTGATGAGGAGGTGAGCGATCTCGCTCCTGAGTGGCTGCCGACATCCTGCAAATGTATCCTGGTTCCCCGATGCGGGGAGTGTGAGAATGCACATGTATGCGTGGCCGAATTGACTGACAGCAATTCGCTGCCATCCCGAGGCTAATCGGTGCCAGGAAGGTTGTGCGGTGCAGAGGGACCCGGGTCAGAGTGATAGCGGCCACCGTCTTGCCTTGTGTATCCCTGGCCGTGCACACTGAGGGCCGTGCTGGACGGACACATGACAAGCAGCTACTAGCGGAGCATCTGCCCTCCCCGGAGCCGAAGAAGACAGAAGCGCAGTGGTGTGGGTCGTCTGCCCTATCCCCACTGGCTTGAAAAGGTGTGCACAGCAAAGGCGGCCTGCAAAATGGGGAGGACGCTTTCCGGAGGCCGTTCAGGACTGGCGGAGGAGGACGAGAGCTCCGCTCGCCCTGACTTCCCCAACAAAAACTTGCTAATAGACACACTGGTCCCCCTGATGCGTGGACTGTGGGTAACAGCATCTCTAGCCAGCATATACGCAGACCCTGCCGACATCGTACCTGGTGAACGGATCTTCTGCCCAGGCTCAATGCGCTGTTTTGGGGCCATCCCGGACCGCACTTCTCTTATGCCTGACAAGACCCGCCTACATGTGAAGCAATCACACCGCCGAGAGACCGGACACCATTTTGCCTCCCCTCTGGGGGATAACCGTTCAGATCTGCTTCTGGTGGGCTGGGCGGACCAGAGGGAGGCCCGCACTTGTGGAGGGTTGGCAGACCAGAAGGAGGCACGCCTTCCCTCCTCTTCTTCATTCCAGGCGGCAGGTGAACCGCGGAAGTAACGGCGAGCGCCCGACTGTGGCGGGGACGCTCGCTATACGGAGCCACTGCCTGCGCATACCTGGACAAACAGCCACTATGAGGTGAGGAGTGACTCCTCCTCCCCCCTGCCCTATAATCCAATGGCATCGGCGTCGCTAGGGAGGGCCTGGGGGGGCCAGTGCCCCCCCCTTGAAACACTGTGCCCCCCCCTGTGCCCACCCTACCTTAGGCGAGCAGTGACTGTGTTCTCTGTTCGAGGTGTTATTTGTGACACTCACTGAGGCAAATGTCTGCAGATCACACGGCAATACTCCTTTTGTCTCAAAGCGAGCAGTGATCGAGCAACTAGCAGCCCCTCCCATCAGAATGTAGTCCATGAAAGTGCTAATGATGGGCCATTAGTCACTGAATTGTTTCGTGCAGGCATTCTAATGGGAGGGGAGCTACAGTGGGGTGTGGGTAGTTGGTGTGCACAAAAGCCTCTCTGCAAGAGTGCTTTCATAGGTGCCCCCCCACTTTTTTCTGTGCCCCTCCTGAATTTGATTCCTGGTTATGCCACTGCCAACAGGGCATCAGAGAACAATAAGCCCACACTTGCAGGCCATGCCACAGTGGGTAGACCGCGCGGGCCTGGGAACCCTTTGCCCTTCACATCTGGCTGGGACTGTCTGGGGGGGAAGTGCCAGGGCTCCATTACCTTGCGAGAAAGGAGAATCAGGGCCATCTTGCTCGCAGCCCTACCCATACCAGGGAAAGCATGCAACATGCTTGTGACCCATTGAGGTACTGATTGCCAGCTGAATACCATCGCTCCAGATATCCAAACCCACAGTGGCTGGCCTCGTCTGACAACAGCTACCTGGACCCCGGTATGGAGATCATCCTGATAACAACAGGTGCAGAGGCACTGAACATAGGCACTGGGACTGGCCGGGGGTGCTGTGACTATGGGTCCTCACTCTGCAGCTGTCGGTCAGAACAGTGACAGGTATCCCCAGGGGCTGAAGCCGGAAATACACCATAGTCAAGGACAAAACCCAGAAACCCGCCCTACAGAGGAACTAGACAATTATTTGCAGTGGGAACGCTCCAAAGGCCCATAGCCCATGCGTCAGAGACCACGGACATGCGGGACAGATTGCAGGACTCGCCCATCTCCCTCAACGATGTCATGAAGGCCATCAGTGAATCTAAATCATCCCTAGAAGAAAAGATAGGTGGCCCCTAGACCGAGTTGTCCTTCCTCCAACAGGATCTTTACAACCTGGCCTCGCGAGTGGGCGAAACAGAACAAGGATCTCGGACTCAGAGGACGCCATTAAACAAATGGAGAAACAATTGGCTGCGATCACTCAGAAGGTGATCTACCTGGAAAACAGAGCGGAGGACAATGAAGGTTGTGCACGCCGCAATAACATACAGATCCTTGGGGTCCCGGAGAGGGAGGAGGGGCCCAGTGTGGAACTCTTCCTCGAACAGTGGCTCAACCAACTGTTTGCCCCAAAGAAACTCTCCAAGTTCTTCTCGATTGAACGGGCGCACAGAATTTCAACTGGACCTCCACTACTGGGGGCGCCACCATGCACAATAATTGCTAGAGTCCTGAACTTTTGGGATAGAGACACCATACTCCAGATGAACCGAGCCACTGGTCCCATAACTTACAATGTCTACTGTATCAGATTTTATCCTGACTACACCAGCAAGGTCCAAAAGGCTCACCAACCTTTTGACTCTGTGAAAAAGAAGCTACAGTCGCTATCTATAAAATATGCCCTGTTTTTCACTGCACAGCTGAAAGTACACCATGAGGGAGTCACCCACCTGTTCTACACACCAAAATAAGCATGGGAATGGCTGGAAACCCAGATCTTTAACAGACCCACGCCACTACGATTACCAGAGGGCCCTTCGGGATGGAAACCAAGGGACGACCAGTCCCCCTCCCTATTTGACTCACAAGCCGGGGAACAGCCTATGCCTGTAGAGACCAGAAAAGACAGGGACGAAAATGGATGAACGGCAACGACCACTCAGGACTCCTGGTTAGACGAGAGTTGCACCGGGAACCCAATATTGGCAGCCGCTGACCACCAATGTGTGACCTATAGTCGCAGTAATAGGGTATACCCCACAGATGAGTTACTTAGTTGATCAGTGCCTAGACGGCGCACAAATCGGGTTACAGGTGCTTCAGGTTTCGGGGGGGAAGTACAGGGAGGGACACAGGTATCATCGCCTTATGGTTGGGGAGAGGCTGCAGAGGGGGGAGTTTGGGGTATTGTTTTCTTATAGTGTGGTTTTGTTGATCACAAACTGAGCGCTGAGATGGGGAGCAGGGCACTGGCGAGTTGTACACTTGCACAAAGAAAAGGGAAAACTGGATTCCAATGGCACATGATGGGCAACTAACTCTTTTGACATGGAATGTCAATGGACTGGACTCCAGCATCAAGTGTAGACTACTTCTCCAGTTCTTTAACTTGCACTCACCTGACATCGCTCTCCTCACAGAGACGCACCTGGTAGGCACGGAGTGCAGATTCTTTAAAAGATCCAACTATGCACTGGCCTTTCACGCGGGATTCTCTAGGGGGGCAAGAGGGACGATCATTCTTATACATAAAAGGGTCGCATTCCAACTGGGGGAGGTTCAAGTGGATCCGAGAGAATTATTTGTCATTGTAACCGGGGAAATAGGAGGTAACACCTGGGGCATTATAGCAGTATACGCACCCCCACCACTCACAAAAGAACTCCTACACGACCTCCAAGCGGTGACGCTTGATAAAGCAAATTTGTGGGTGCTTGGGTGAGACTTTAATGAGGCAATGGAGGTGGGTAGGGACAGATCTCACAAGGGCAACTGGAACCCCAACCTTACAACTAAAGTGAACTCCTTTGCGACGGTGCTTGGGCTAGTGGATGCATGGAGGTGGCTACACATGACAGAATCTGGGTTCTCGTTTTTCTCTATTGCACATAAATCCCTGTCCCGTATAGACTACTTCTTTGTCCCACAAGACATAACGCATAGACTGCTGACTGCCACGTATCTTGCCAAGGGCATCTCAGACTATTCTCCTTTTCTCCTAGCATTAGAAAATGGGCAAACCACACACAATACTACTTGGAGCCTCAACACATATTACCTCGGCATCCCTGAGATGAGGGAAAGAGTCTCCCAAAAAACTGTGGACTATTTCTCCCTAAATTAGGGCAATGTTGATAGCCAGTCACGCTGTGAGAGGGCTATAAGGTGGTACTTTTGGGGGAAACTCTCTCCCTAGTGTCAGCCCACTGCCGACAACACACCTGGGACATTGAAGAAGCTGACGAACGGGCGTCCAGGGCAGAAGACCTGTTCCTGGAGCCTGAGTCCTGAGCCAGACGCAAGGCCCTAACCACTGCACAAGAGGTCCTAAGGAATGTGGCGCTGGACAATGTGAGTGAATCCCACTGGGTAGTACGCAGCAAGATATATGAAATGGGGGAGAAGGCCGGGAAGACCCTGGCATGGCTGGAAAGAAGAGACAGGAACAGGGGGCACATGCAAGCTATACTGGAGACCGGAGGTGAGCTGCTAACTGAGGACTCTGAGATCGCAGAGGCATTTGCCACCTTTTATGAACATCTCTTCTCCCCCAGGGGAGTGCTAGCCAAATGGGGGGCCCACACTTCCTTAACTCAATCACGATCCCTAGGCTCACGGAGCAACAGACACATAAACTCGAAGCCAAGATCACAGAAGAGGAGGTTGTGAATGCTCTGTTGCAGCTCCAGTCTGGCAAAACCCCTGGGACTAAACGGCTTCCAGGTGGAGACCTGGAAACGCCTGGGTGAACCGGTGATAGGCCACATGCACCGCATGTTCCTACGTAACAGTGAGCAAGGGCTTCTCCCTCGGGACCTCAGGAAGGCATCTATTGTGGTGATCCCCAAACCCGGGAAACCACCTGAACTTTGTGCCTCCTATAGGCCGATATCGCTCATCAACAGGGAAACAAGTCCTGGCGTGGGTTCTGGCCAATAGACTCCTAGGAGTTATATACATCCTTGTACACCCGGACCAATGCAGATTCATACCAGCTAGATCCACCCAGATGAATCTGCGGAGGGTACAGTGCGCAATAGACCAAATTGTCAATGATAACAGACCTGCTCGCACTTTTGGTGGTAGACTTCTAGAAAGCTTTTGACTTGGTGGGATGGGAGGCCCTGTGGGTGATTATGGATTGCATGGGATTTGGGGAAAGATTCATGTCTTGGGTCCAGTTATTATACGATTCCCCAGAGGCAGTGGTGCTGGTAAATGGGGTCTCCTCCAGGGCCTTCACACTGGGGTGAGGAACTAGGCAGGGCTGCCCCTTCTCCCACCTGCTATTCACACTGGCCATAGAGCCGCTAGCGATTAAGCTCAGGATGACAGAGGAGTGGATGGGGATTGCGTGGCCATGCGGAGGGGAGTACCGGGTTTCACTTTATGCTGACGACCTACTTATCTACATGAGCAATCCGAAAACCTCCTGCCCGGTCATATAACGTATCCTCATGGAATACCAGAAATTCTGTGGACTCAGGGTGAGAGACAAGGCAATTCGAAGACACTGCCCATACTCTGTTTCGATCCAGAGCTTTGCATACCTAGACATAGGAGTAAGGCCCAAAGTGTGTGATTTCCTACATCTTAACCTGATAGATAGATTTGGGACAGATGTGGTCCACTGGCAAGCCCTCCCACTAAGGCTGATGGGCAAGGCGGCCCTTTTTAAAATGCTGACAATCCCGAGATTTTTGTATGTCCTCCAGAATGCCCCGCTTTCCATTCCCAAAACAATCTTCACATCAGTGGATAGCATCCTTCGGGGACTTCCATGGAGAGGGAAACAACCCTACATAGCTCTCAAAACCCTCCAAAGCTCAGTCTGAGAAAGGGGAATAGGACTACCCTGTCTTCGCACCTACTACTGGGCAACACAACTGGGAGTGGTGAACGACTGGCTTCACGGTGACCGGGAGCTTCCACACATAGGGGGCGAGATCAGAAACATGGAACAAACACACCCTTGCAGGTATTATACAGAGCAGAAAATGAGGGGGCAGATATGCCTAGGATGACGCAACATATCCGCCAAAACTGGATAGATGCTGACCAGCACATTGGATGGGGTGGAAGACCAACACTGGACCAACCCCTATGGAATAACATGCACATTCCTGAAGTCCTAAAAATGGGGCTCGAGGTGGGAGGAGCATGGGATACACACTCTTGCAGATGTGGTACAAGAAGGGTGCCTCCTGATGTTTGGGACTATGCAGGAAAAGATTGTGCTGCCCACCAATGAACATTATAGACACATACAGCTAACACGCCATCCGCACACAGTTCCCTGTGTTGGCTGAGATCCCAAAGTGCTCCCCTATAGAAGCCAACATTCTCCAGGCCAAAATACTGATGAAAGTTAATTCTACACTCTACCAGGTACTTACAGCATTTGGGGCCCAGGAACTATCTAGACTTCGCGAAAAATGGACAAGGAACTAGGCCCGTTGGAGTCTGAGGAATGGGTAGAAGTGCTAATGTTCCCATGATAGATTGGCATAGATGCCAGACTCCGCCTAATACAGTACAAGATACTGCACCAGGCCTATCACTCCCGCGCAGCGATGGCGAGATGGGGGTAACAAAAAATGGAAACTGCCTGCAATGTCAGAGGCTAGATGGCACCTTTTTCCACATGGTGTGGAGCTGTGACGTAATACAGGACTTTTGGCAGAAATGCATTCGCAAGATATCTGGCATGTTGGAATCCCCAGTCCCGCAGGACCTGAAGCTAGTGATATTGTGAATCTGGAGGGAAGTTGACTTCACTAAACACCAAAAGGCATTCCTGGCAGTAGCATTGGGACTGAGGAAAAGACTCACAGCTGGGTTCGGCAGATAGACTGATCTTCAGTCGATGGGTCAATGAGGGGGACAGATGTGCATCCCTTGAGAAACAGATTGATAACGCCAGGGGCTGCCCCAGGAAGTTCCAGAAGGTTTGGGGGAAATGGGTTGAAACCTTATGATCATTTAACACCCGAACGCCCGAGGAGGGCGAGGAACCCATTATGCTCTGGATAGGTATCATAGGCACTCAACCCCCTGCTAATCTCAACTGTGATCACATGTATTCGCAATGCCGCCCTAAACTCACTGATACGCTGTTCCTGTGCTATGCAACCTTTGTTTTGTTTTGTTCTCTCTCTTATTGGATTTCCCTTGATGTAAAGCAATAATCAGATTTATAAAAAAAGAAATCCCATTCAAAATAGAAACCGAATCTCTGAAAATAGAATAATGCTATTAAGCTTCTACGTAATATCCTAAAGTGTAAGGTCAAAATGTGATTGTTAGGACTCGGGGATGGAGATATGTACATTCATTTAAATCGTGATGATACATGTGATTTACATGATTCACTTGGGCATGGCTGGCACACTTGCCTGTGATAGTTAGCTATTTATTTTTGCAGCGGGCATATATGCCCATCGCTGATTTCACAGTAAAAGATCAGTGTGTCATAATACAGTAACAGTTTTTCCATCAACTAGTGTTTTGGGTGGATTTCCAGATATATGTTTTTCCATTCAGGTGTGACATCACACGCAAATGCATGATGATGTCACTGTTGCTACTTATATCACGTTCCAAAATGGCAGTTCTGCCACCATGTGAACGCCATTATTCACTCTAATGGGTTGGAAGGGAACGTTCCCTCATTTAGTAAGTATCATTCCCACCTAACACATTTTCACCTTGGGACATAGAGGCGTGATAACGTTATTCTTATTTTCAGAGATTCGGTTTCTATTTTGAATTGGATTTTGGAATGGTTTGGGGAATTGTGGATCTAAGGGATTATCGGTTAGGTACTATTATACTTTATTATTTATTGGACTTGATGAGGGATTAGTTGATCCTGTAGATTCTTGTCTACTTTATAGGCGATATATACAAACGTGAATTCTAATTTTATTGTGTATCGGAGGAATTACAATGCAGTGGCGTCAAGTTTAAGGAGATACCGATTCATCTGGGAAATTTCTGATTTCACATTACCGGGTGGGATTGACATGTCGTTAACTAGCTACTTATTTATGTTCTCTAGAGCCTTCCAGAAACTTGACTAATGACAGTTCCTCTGTTTCCTCATTGTTTCTTTTCTTCATGTACCTTTTGATCATTTTTTAAAAGCTTTTGATTCTTTAGACTCTTCTCCCTATCATTCAATCTGCATAAGCAGCGATCGGACCATAGCTAACATGCATGTGATTGTATAGGACTGGCTGTTTTTTTGCCATAACAAATCCCTGGATAGGGCACGACTGGTGGCCATACAGTCAGCAATTTGTATATGTCATTTGAAATAATTGATTACTTATTCACTTGTTTTGGTTTTTACCTAATGATGTACGTTCTTATGTCACTTTACAGTTCACTGATTCTTGGTTAATATTAAATGTATAAACCTCTTTAGATTTCCAAGAACAAAAAATATATGATTAAAGCATGTATATAGCACCATTAATTGGTGTAATTTGCTATAGAGAAGAGCGTTTGCATTGGGGTTAATGTCTGTTTGTTTATTGCAATGTGTAAGACACATAACAATGTGCTTAGTTGAGGGTAACACCACGGTTGCCATGGAAACACATTGTGTCCTATAGCCCCTCATCAGGGCATGTGCTGAATAACAGACAAGTCGATTACGTCCTGTGCCCAGTGTGTTTTCTTGAGTAAAGTAAGTTCAATACAGTTGGTTTCCTTTTATTTTTCAAATTCTCCTCCTTTGAACTCACTTGACTTTAGTAATTCTATGGGGAATGCAACCATGCCCGTGTCTTACCGGCAGCTGCAGATTTCCTAGCTGTATTAACCTCCTAGAGCGAGAAGTTCTCCAATCCTTCTTGTTCTATTAAGCACGCTAAATGGCTGACCAATTTTTCCCTTATCAGTGTGCTGCTTCACCGTTACACAAGGGTTTGTGGCGCTGCACCCTCGGTCTGCTTTGATGTTAGCCTTTAAATCACATGGAGTCCTTGCCTCGCTTGTCCCTGCTGCTACAAGTTGCCGACGCTGCCTCTGGTCCTTGCAATGTATTGCCTCCAAAGGTCCCTTGCATGCTAGCTTTTGTGTGATGTCTTACCTGGCAACTGGTGCCTTTGCGTACTCTTGCTTTGTGTCACGGTTTCTGCGAATCTTCATGTGCATTATACCTTGTACCGCAAGCTGACCTACTTTGTGCTCTTCTAGTAGGTGTTGCCAGAGGCAAAACCTTCAATGTTATTTTGTTAAAAGCTGTTATTCCTTCAGAATTCTTATTTGTGGAATGCAATCAGATGACAATCCTCAGCAGGGTTTCCCAAATATTGTGGATATCCCCTTTTCCGGATTTTGCATTGATTCTCTTACAGCCCTTCCATTCAGGGCTCAAGTCGAGGATACACACCCTAAATTACAATTAGACGGCGTCCACCCACTTTTTTCAGAGGATGGACGTTGTCCTCCCTGGTATTTTAGAAGCTGTGTGTAAAACGCTACACTTTTTTTCGCATTTATTATTGTAAGTGCAATGTGGGGATTTTAACCGCGGTTGTCAGGTGCAGAGGCCCAGCACTTCAACACTGCTCCATATAGCTGGCTGGTGAAAGAGAATGAACAGCAGTGCTGGTGCATCCATTAGGCAAGGTTAGTCGTTCACCTAGAGCCCACAATGTTAAGGCAGCATTTAAACACTTTTTTTGTAAACGTGTTTTTCATTGAGTACATATTTTCTGCTTCTGTATAGTGTCACTCGCACACAGATGTGTTGTCTCAATGTGAATGCTGCTGTAGGTAATGTAGGCTTTAGAAGCCCCCAAATATTACCGATATTGTGCATACACAGTGTGGTGCTGGCCCTTTAAGGGTTTAGCACGTGGCGGATTCATGTTGCACTCTGCTGCGTGAGTATAAATAAACGGGGCGTTCCCGGCGGCTAGAGCGACCGGGAGCCCGAACTGAACAGACTGTCTCCTGTGTCGGTCAGTGGCGGGAGGGGGCTCACGGAGGACAGCGCGGCTGGGGACTCGCCCACAAACCCACTATGGACTCCTTCTCAAGTGTGGTGGCTGGCCAAGCATTGGATTCGGACGGCAAACTCATTTCTGATGCCTTGGAGTGCGATGGCTGCCTGGATGCCTTGAGAATGATCCCGACTTTGTGCAGTGATAGTTCCTTTATATGTGGGCCGCTGAGGCATTTGTTGGCTTGCTATGGCACCCATGACTGCTTTTCTATTGATGTAAGATGTTTCTATTTCTTCTTTTAAGATGTGCGCTTTCAGTGTGGAGTTGCTGTAAATTCACGACTGCGTAGAAAGGTGACAACCTACTTTGCAGCAAACCAATGAAACTATAACCTTTTGGGAACACGTTTAAGAAACAAATTAAATATACATTGTAAAATAAACGACAAGCATGTACAGTATTTTGCTAAAAATGCATTTTAAATTGAAACGTGAAAGCTGCACGTTTCACTTGCCATCCCATTTTCATCAGCAATGAGTGCAACATGTGTGCAATGAATCAGACCTTCGATGTAATGCACTCGCTAAGAACGCGTACACTCTGTAGCTTTGGCGACACTATGCCTCTGGGTGCACTTTCTAACATACACACACGTGGAAGAGTACTGAAGGTGACGACGGAAAAGGTACCCAAAATGGAGGAGGCACCCCGATAACTGGGGCAGGGGCAAGGGGGAGGTCTTAGCCCAAAGAGCGCCAAAGTGTGCATAAAGCCTGCGAAGTGTGACAAAAGAAAGGGGCGGGACAAGCCCCATATAAGCGGCGGGCGTCCTGCTGGAAAGGACTTGCAGTTTTAACCAGCAGGACGCCCGCCACTAGTGAAGAGGATTTTGTTTTCGTTGAAGGATTTCATCTCGGAGTGCTGCCGGAGGAGTCGACGTCGCAGGGATTGCCTGGAGGGTCTTGGCAAAGTGAACAGAGAGTCTTACCCGCACAGAGGCAGGGGATCTTTTCGAGGGAACTCCTCCTGGAACAACCGTTCCAGCTACCAGGGGGAGCAGCAGGGCTCAAGTCGAGGGTACACGCTTTATTCACTTTACTCAGAGGGTGAACTCTGTCCCCCCCAGCTAAAAGAGAAACTTTGGATGTCCTCTTTAAATTTATGAATTACAGCAGACCTCGGGGATCAAGTCGTCAGGTTTGTAGGCCGGATACTTCACCACTGCACTATATAACCTGATCAAAAATAACAAACAACTAAAGGTGAAATATCCCATTTCGGTACTGCAAGTTCCAGGGAAAACATTTGTATTGGTTCTTGGAGTTTATAACATGCACACATTTTAATGTTTTCAAAAACTCTATTAGAAGAAAACATCCTGTCGTGGTGTTGTGTGTGTGTGTTGACTTTATGAAAGGCAAATGACATTTGTCCTGCTCACTATGGGTGGTTATGCAAAGCCAATTTAATGAAATGGGCATATTTCACCTTGATATGCTAATTCCTAGTGACGTCACCTCCCATTGCGTTTGTTATTGAGTCCCCCCACTTACATTTTTAGGACTTGACCCCTGGGGAGCAGCCTGAATGCTGGGGGTTTGCCGAGGGGAAGTGTACCTTCGGCAACGCTTGGAGATTCAAGCACACGAAGGGAAAAGGCTCAGGGGGACGCAGCTCCACAGCCAGGGAAGGGAAACAGCAGAGCAGTGTCAAGCCCAAGGGGAAAGCGAAGCATGATTAAAAATCATTTACCCACACCTGTACGATTGCAGGCCATGATTCCTTTTCTAAATGTGTATGACATTAGCGATGACAAAATGCTATGGGAAGGTTTTAGGTGGGGGTTCAGGATTCCTGTCACCGGGTCTGTGGTTGCCAAAGAGATGTGCAATTTAAAGTCGGCATTGGCAATGTCGGAGGTATTGGCTCAGAAAGTGGGAAAGGAAATGCAATTGGGGAGGGTGGCGGGCCCTTTCGCTTCCCCTCCCCTTGAGAATTTTGTGGTGTCACCTTTGGGTGTGGTACCCAAAAAGGAGGAAGGGCAATACAGACTGATACAGCACCTTTCCTTCCCTGAAGGTGAATACGTGAATTATTGTATAGCGGAGGAGCAATGCAGGGTGCATTATGCGTCATTTGATGAGGCAGTAGAGATGGTGAAGGAGACACGGAGAGGGGCACTAATGGGTAAGACGGACATAGAGTCCGCGTTCCGGCTGTTGAAAATACACAAGGAAAGCTATTATTTGCTGGGTTTCAAGGTGCTAGATGATTATTTCTATGATAAATGTTTGCCAATGGATTGTGCTATTTCATGTATATACTTTGAAAAGTTCAGCAGCTTTCTGGAGTTTGCATTACGGCAAAGGTCTTCGGTGGGCGGTGTATTGCACTACCTTGATGATTTCTTATTTATCGGTGAAAAGGGGACAGATGAATGTGAGTCACTCATGGGAGTATTTCAGGTTTTGATGGATGAAATGGGAGTTCCGCTGGCCAGGGGGAAGACGGTCGGTCCGGCCACAACACTGACCTTTCTCGGGATCGAGATCGATACGATCGCGGGGGAGTGCCGGCTGCGCAGGGATAAAGTGCTGAAATTGAAAGACACAATCAAGGGGTTGAGGGGTAAGGCGAAAGCCACCCTGAGGAAACTCCAATCACTGGCGGGCAACCTTAATTTTGCGGGGAAGGTCATCCCGGCGGGGAAGGTTTTCTCTAGGGGCATTGAGTTTAAAACAGTGGGGTTACAGCACGCGGGTCAACATGTCCGCCTGGGGGCAGAAGTCAAGCAGGACCTCAGGATATGGGATGCTTTCTTGGACAACTTTAATGGGGTGTTGCTCTGGAGAGAAGAGCTAGACTGCGGCAAGGGGCTCAAACTGATCACAGATTCATCAGGGTCACACAGATTTTGGGGAGTGAGTGGTGTGGTCAGGCATGGCCAGCATTATGGCAGTGTGAAGGGATCACTAGGGATATCAGGCTGCTAGAGTTGTTTCCAATAGTTCTGGCATTTAAATTGTGGCCCAACCAGTTAAAAGACAAGAAGGTGATGATATGGTCTGACAACCTGGCTGTGGTGCAGATCATCAATCAAGGCACGTGCAGGAATCACAAAGTGCTTAAGCTGCTTAGCGAGCGCACAAGGAGCCTACTGAATCTGAACACAGAAGTAAGGGCACACCATATTCCAGGGGTGAAAAATGTGGCGGCTGATTCTCTCTCTCATTTGCAGTGGGAGAAGGTTCGGGGGAGCTGGCCAGAAGCAAGTGTGACAATGACCACTTTCAAAGTGCAATGGTGGGGCATGATTGGGGGAATCTGAGTTCCCTGATCAACACCGCCCTGGCACCTGTCACGACAAGGAGATACAAAGGGTGCGGGAGCAGTTCTTGGCATTTCAGAGGGATTTGCTGTCAGAACCACAGAGGGATTTGCCAGTACGGGCTTTTGTGGGATAGTGTTGGCAAACTGGGAGGTCCAGATCTTGGGTGGCATACCACTTGGCGGCAATTGCTCACTACTACAATTTGGAAGGTAGGCTGGATCCCACAAAAGAACACTACATTGTCATGTCTATGAAAGGTTGGGCCAAGCGGGCTGAGAGCAAGCCTGATGACAGTGCATCGATGTGGGGAAATTGCACAGTATGATTGGATGCCTAGCAGGAGTGTGCTGGAATGAGTATGAGAAAGTCTTGTTTACAGCGGCCTTCACATTGGCCTTCTTTGGGGCATTCAGGGTGAGCGAGTTGGTACCAGAGAATAAGGAAGGCAGGGGTTCTGGGTTCCTTAGGATGGGCAACGTACACTTGGAAGGGGGGTGGTTGAACATCCTCCTTAGAAAATCCAAGACTGATCAGAGAGGGAAAGGGAGGTTGATTACACTCTGAAGCCCGCAGGGCAGCACGGTGTGCCCGGTAGGGTGTGTAGCGGCGTACCTACAATTGAGCGTTTCTACAGGGGAAAGGTCTCCGTTTCTCGTGCACATTAATGGGGCGGCATTGAGTCGTTTTCAAATTATGAGGGTCATGAACATGGCACTGGTGAAAGCGGGGGTTACAGTAGGGGTGTTTGGGGCACACTCCTTTAGGATAGGGGCAGCCACCTCAGCAGAAGGGATGGGCCTAAGTGCCGAGGCGATCAAGCAAATAGGGGCATGGAAATCGGGATATTTTAAGAGGTACATCAGGCCTGATAAAGTATAGTGCTAACAGCTTCCCTCTCAACTCCTCCTTAGTAGCTGCAGCACAAAGAAGGAGGTGGTCCGTCTGGGTGGTGGGCCATTCATTTGTGTCAAGGGCCGGGGCGAGATGGACGGCCTATCAGGAAGAGATGACCGCTGGCGAGTACCGGATATGGAGGCACGGGGTGCCTTGCATGAGATGGGCACAACTGCAGGGGCACGTGTGCAAATTGCAGATTAGGGAGCAAAAACCTGAGGTGCTGGTCGTGCATCTCAGGGGCAATGACTTAACAAGTCTGGGGAGAGGGAGCCTGTTGAGGGAAATTATGTCTTCTTTGCAGGAGTTGGCAGCACAGCTGGGGGAGACTGAGATTGTATGGTCGGAAATCATTCCAAGAGAGGGATGGAGGGGTGCTTAGAGTCACTCAGCTGTGGAAAACTCAAAGAGGAAGTTGAATTGCGCAATGGTGAAATTCTGCAAGGGCAGAGGTTTCCCTCGCATCAGACACGGATTGATCAACCTTAAATCCCCAGAATCTTATTTGAAAGACGGAGTGCATTTGTCGGCATTGGGGATGGAGCTGTTTTGTCTGGAATGTGTGCACAAAGCTATTGGAACTGTGAAGGAGAAAAAGGGGGAGCCGCGATGGGTGGTAACCCACCTTCGGAGTGGCAGTGTTTTGGTGAATAGTGAGGAGAGACAGACTCTGAATGAGCCATTGCTAAGCCGGAGGGGTCGTCGCTCTTTCAGACCAGCACCTCCTGGGAGCCTGAACGGCGGGGACGTCTGGTGGTAGCAATGAGGGCTCCGCGTCCCCCCAATAAACGGCACTCTCCCAGCCCAGGAACACATGCAGCAGCAGGTGGGTCTCAGGCACAAAGGGTTTGGGGAGTTGTGCCTATTAAAGACTTTGGGAAAAAGGGGGAAGCATGTTTTGGATACGGAGCAGTCGCCGCACCTTCGGAGCCATTTTCACTATTGTTTGCTGTGTTATTATGTAGGAAAATAAATCTGCGGCCTTTTTATGCCAAAAAAAAGAAAGCATGTCTCATTCTGCACCTTACTGGAGAGAAAATGAAGGTGCAAAATGAGTGAGCAAGGGTGATGTGAGTTGGCATAACAAATGGACAAATGCCCTGGTTATGTTAATGCAGGCTTTCAACTTGGCCTCGAATTAGCAGAGGAAGCTCACTTTTGCTTTAGAAAAAATGCTAGATCACTTAATTTATTTGCAGGGGAAGCTTTGCAAATTACAATTAGTCAGAAAGAAATGCAAGGTGACTGTCGGGTCACGGCACACCCTGGGAGAGGAGGAAACATAATAAATCATGTTGGAGCCCTGGAGCCTATAGGGCCAGTTCAGGCCCACGCACGCGCAGATACTGCTGCTGTTTCATAAACTGCTTATCAGTGACTGTCCTCCTCAGGCTGGCTCGTACACGCTCGTGCTGAAGTACTTCGATGTGTCCAGGAGGATGGTCGGTGATGTCCACTGCAGATCTGTTTGTGGTACTTAGATGTGTGCAGAAGGAGGCGGTCGGTGATAGCCACCGCGGGTCTGTTTACGTCTTGATTTCATCCTGCTGAATGATCGATCCGATTATTCCGGCCTGCTTATTATTTCTTCTCTTGGTAATCGTATCTCGCCCATTTCCGTTCTCCTCCTATCTCTCCTACCCCTCCTATCCTAGCTTCAGATCATTCTTCAATCTTTCTCACTATAATTACTTCCCTAACTCTTTGATCTCTGCCTTTTTGCTCCAGCATCTCTCTTAATCCTGTTTTACAGTGAGTGCAGCCTTTGCTGCAACCCTGCCCAATCCTGCCATACACCATGTGGCTAGTGACTTTTGGAAAGGTATTGTAATTAACAGTCTGTCTTCTGCTAGGGAGCAGCAGAGCCAGCAGATGATATGGGGGCGCTAATTTCAAAATAATGTTTGAGCCCCCCCTTGGCTTCAATTGGGAAAACCCACCTGCCTAATCATAAAAATGCATTGAGCTGGTAAAGTTAAGGTTTGAAAATGCAAAATGGCAGTGCAACAAAATGGTAAATGTGGTTTTTGGGGAATAAGCAGTTTAATTAGCGGCAGATTTGTGTCCCATTAGCACACAGCTCAGTGTATAAGATAGGCAATGGAAATAATGAATTCAGTGCAATTTAGGTAAAGGACTTCAGTTGGGGCAGGGCTGTGGTTCATTGATTATGATGGAGAGTAGTTTCCCAAATGTAAACTCCAATGGGTAATTTCCTGGCCTTCATTATTAAGGTTGCATATCATGAGCCACACCTTCAACTGAGCTATCGTCGGGAGGATGCACATTTTAAAAACAGGTGTCTCTTTAGAAAATATGTGCATATCATCAGCCCCATTGTGCTACTCCATTCTGTGGAAAAATCCGACCTTAAGCAGTGGAGGGAGTAGTGAGTGGCTGCAGTTAATCACTGGCAGTGTATCAGCCTATGCATAACAGAACAAAGAAAGGTAGCCAATGGAGAGCTGAAAAAGTAAATTACCACTATTTGTTAGAGTCACTCCTCCACCCCATTAGGATTTGGGGGCCAATTACTAATGCAAAGGTTGAAAGGCTCTAATTGTGGCCGGAACAGCACTGTAACTACACCTATAGCGAGGTGAATATGGTGGCCTTGCTTGTGCTGCGCTGAGGTTTGAGTTAAATGTGAGGGGATGTGAATGACAGGGGCTTGCTGAATGGGATCTGTCATTTCCAGGTGGAGCTTGGTCTTGAGGGTTAACCCTGCAGCTCTATGGCTCGTTCTTACCCTCCAGGGGAACAGGAATGATAATGTCAACATGTATACATGTACCAATGGCCATGCGTGTCACAAAGTAAAGGATATCTCTTGTTAACAAGGAGCAATGTAATATATGGCTAAAGTGAGCCCTACTCCACCTTATAAGGATACTGTAAGTCACCGAGGAGTTCTGTGACCAAACAGGAAGGATGCCAAAAGCTGAGTTCCTTTATAAGGTCATGGATCTTCAAGGTGACTTGCAAATATCCTTTTATCGTATGCTAGTGGGTATTGTATTCATTGCAATATATGGCCATACACTGACAGCCTCTGTAATGCCTGGCCTTGTGCTTAAAGTATTGCAAGATCTCTTCCCGTTACTGGTACAGTTAATCAATGTAGGAGCTGTTTGGCTAAAAAGACAACCAATATGCATGTTCTAGTATGTTGCAGAAAAAAAGCTTAATAGAATGCATCTTTTTCCGTCCTGCCATAGAAAATAAGCAATACCTTACAGATTCTCAATTTCATGTGTTCACTCGCCATAAACTGTTGCAGAAAGCGAGTATACTGGAAAGGCATTTGGAAAGCTTGCCACTTCTTTAATGAAGTGCTGCAGAGGCAGATGGAATAATGTGCCCTGTGCTGGCTTAAGCAGCAGGCATTGTGACGTCACATCTGAAGCCGAATAACTGATTACAGAGCACTTCTGAGGACATTTTCTTATTACAGGTCCGTAGTGATGTCCCAACTGGTCTGTAATAAGACAAATATTTACAGGCTTTTCTATTGGTATTGCAGGCTGCCATGCATTGTAATATAATAAATATATAACATTACAAAGTATTGCACATAGAATTCACGTCACTTGAGACTAAGCAGCATAAGCATGTTGGAAAAAATAGTGCAGCTTTTTTGTGTATGTTTGCACACGCTTTGGGTAATGAAGAAGTTGTTTTGTGTTGACATATCAAAGAGCATAGCATATGCTGGCAGCCGAAATATGCATACGATCATGGCGGATATTCCTTTGCACTGTTTCCCTTCCTCAAGTCTGAGCTTTTGGTATGTTTTACTATGGAGATGTCACATTAGGGTTCAAAGGGGAATTGTTTGGATTTTCCCCAAGTGACAGACAAGACTCAGAATCAGGCCCCCATTCGCTTGACTGATCTGTTCAGATTGATCCTAAAATAATGTCATGTTTTTCAACTATATTATTCTGTTCTAAGACAGTCATTTGGATGTGCAATGTGTTGGAAAACAGCCATGTAGTCCAATTTAGGGCAACAGCTACAACTTTGTGGTTATACTTATATTCACATGTTTGAGATGCTCACAACTGTATGCATCTTGGAGGTTTGTTCTGTTTATATGAGAACTTCCCATCTCTGATGTCCAATGCAATGCATTGTTGATATCCCCATCTAGTAGGCACTTTCCGTGGCTCTAAGGTGCTGCCATCCAGAATCAGGTGTGGTAGTCATATAGCGGCGTTGACAAAGCTGCACATGAAAGAGATGCCGAGAGCACAGCTGTCATTCCTCATTTTGAAGTTTGAACACTGCATCCTTTTATGATTTATGATTCTTGCCCCTAGGTCTTTTTTCTTCCCCGACTTTACCATGCACCGATTATACTTTTCCGATATACATCATCCTTTCCCAAAACTTTGCAATTCTTTTCTTTGTACTTGTTTCTCCCATATCCGTCTCTTAATATATTCTCTTCCCCTTTTCTCTCATGCTCCCAGTCCTTCCACCACTCTTTCCTCATTGTTGCACTAACGCATATCCCATTGCCTTCCTCGCCACTTTGTGCCCTCACCCTCTCTCCCCACGTCTTTGATCCTCTACTATCCTATTATGATCTCTTCTTCCCCCACCCCTCTACCCACAATACACACTGTTACACTAACTCATACTCTTATCTCCTCATTCACCCATTGATGCATATGGTGACTGCACATACCTCACATCTTTCTTGTAATTACTGTATGCAATTACCTACCTTTCCCTATTATCCCTGATTTTAATTGGGGAAACCCCTCTCTTTCGCAATTTCTAAACATATGACAAATCCCTTCCTATCTACAGCGTTGGGACTGGGAACTGGGTCAAGTTGGGGGCGCCTATCAGACTGTTTGCCTAGTGTGTCAAAATTCCTTGCACCGCCCCTGACAACAAAACCTGGAAATGTCACATTGCGGGAGTGCACGCGCCATTGACAACACTGGCATTAATTCATGGTGTTTAAAACCTGAACACTTTTTTACATTTTCAAACACTTTTAGAAGAAAACAGCCTCCCTTGGTTTTGTGTGTGTGTGTGTGTTGATTTTATGACAGACTGCCCATTTACCTTGTGCTATTTGTATAGTTATGCAAAGCCAATTGAATGAAGTGTGCATATTTCACCTTGATTTGCTCATTTCTGGTGACGTCACATCCCATTGCGTATGTTAATAAGTCCCCCCACCTCTTTTTTTAGGACTTGACCCCCTGCTTCCATTCATAGTCACCCTTCACACATTCTATCTTTCTGTATTGATGTGTGGCTGCAGTACACTTGATTTGGCTGTCACCACAACATGCTTCTCCATGCATTCACCCGGTGACTAACATGGAGCTGGTGAGGTCACGCAAAAAGCCATTGTAGTTAACGAGCACAGAGGAGACTCACTTGTATGTGCTATACCCTCAGTTGCTCACATAACCATCAAGCAGTTTAATCCAGGCTTTCATGGGTTTCATACCATCTGCTTTCTGAGGGTAAGACAATAAACAATTAAATACAAAAACATAAAAATAAGGTACAAATGTAATCTTAAGAACCTAAATGTAAACGAGTCCCAAGAAAAAAAACAGACATTCTTGGCAATAATCAGAAAAATTAGATAAGCTTTTCCCATGTTGTTGTTTGCACGCACTAATAATTATTAAGAAAATAAAGGTGAATTCAGTGAAAGTGATATAAAAATATGAAAGACGGTAAAAAAAGAAAAATGATAACGGGCTGGAAGAAAAAGAAAACCAAGTTGAAATGGATAGAGTCGCAGAACACACCTGCTTCCCCACACATAACGCTGCCCTCCTGCACTGTTCTCACTTGTCCTACCTAATCGCACTATCCTTCCCTGCGAACATTTTGTAACTTCTTTTTTCACTCCCACCTTTTCAAACTTGGAACCATGTAAGGCCCTCCGAGACACTCTGGTTAGGGAGGGCGCCATAAATAAGAAATCCAATGCAATCCAAATAAAGTACAGTAGCGTTACCTCAAATAAAGCTGATTCAACATCAGCAAACTGTAATATTAGAAACAGACGTCCATACCTTAAGTCCTCCGAAAACGAAACGCTGCCCTGTGGAGAACTGAAGCTTAACCTGCGTACGAACTGTCATCCTGTATGGAGCTGTGATAGACACTGAAAAAAGTTGAGGGATAAAGGACACACAACTTGTGTACACACATCGTGTCATAATAGACATAGTAAAAAGATTAGGAGCGTGATATCCGCATAAAAATAAAAGACGGAGTCACAATGTAAATACAAGATAGATGCAATAAGATGCTATAACATTTTTTGACAAAAACAACATTTTGTCCAAATAAATAGAACTCATCCACATCCACCTGAGTGAACAGAGAAGCAGCACTGAAAATGCAAATGTAAAATATAAATAAATCAAGAAAAAAACCTTGGTCTTGAAAACATGTAAAGATTCTGTCCATGTCACTTCATGGTATAATGTTTATTAGTTTCCCTTTTCTAGTTCACCCGCTGCTTTTGTTAGAAGATCCAGGACACCCCCACATCCCACGTCATTGAGCATTTATTTGACAGTGCATTTAAGATATTGTGGGAGGACGTCTCTCCGCAACTGCCTAGTGTAAAATACAAGAGACATTTCACCAGCAATATGAAGGGTATACTGTTTCTTGTGGTTAAAATGTGATGCAGTGTGTCATACCCTGGTTTTGGGTTCCCAGTAGCTGTGACACATGCATGTACCAGATACAGATGATCATGTACACACTTCCACAAAGCAGGAGTGAGTAATGTGAGCCTTTTCCCAAGCAGTGGACTTCCTGCAGGGAGTGCAGACTTTTGCGGACTGGAGCTACCCATGGCCTTGAGATGTGGTGGACTGCGCCAGAGAGGAATAAGGGGATAAGGGAAAGGGCACCTTCAGTTTAGTGGGCAAATTAAGGCTTTACCAAATCAAGAGAGAGCAGAGTGGAGGAGTCTGGACGCAGGCCTCCACCTTGGCGCCCAACTAGCCAGCCACCTAAGTCCCCACGGGGAGGGCTGAAGAGTCTAAGTGGTACAAATGGCTTACAGTTAACCCCCTGCCCCCAAAGGTGCAGAAGCAAGGACTGGGTAGATGATGACAGGTGAGAGCCAGAAACCCATAGCAGGCCTGCAGCCTGTGTTGGTGATCACATCCTTGCAGAGTAACGTATGTGCTAGACTGGTCCAACTCAAAGCTTCGAGGGCTGGATTCATGTTGGTTTTCAGGATGCCCTCATTAATATTCATGAGATAAATTTGCGTACAATGATTCTAAATGTATGCACATTTTTCCTCAGGAATATTAATGAAGGATATCCTGAAAACCCATCAGGTTTCTGGCCCTTGAGGCCTGGAGTGGGGCAACCCTGGATGGGGCCACTGCAGGTTCTATTCCCGAGAGAACTGCTGCACCGACACCATACAGTGCACTGCAACCAAATCATTCCAACGATGCACGTGACACCTGGGTGAGGAGGCGCAGTGCAGTGGAGCTAATGGCCGCAGCGTTCTATTGGGAAGGTGCTTGTGTTTTGAACGCACAATTTGTGTTTATCGTGTGTACAGTTGTTTTAATACAAACTGTGTCTATTATTTCTTGACGTGACATAATGTTGCTTTCTGCTGGTTAATGTGTACAACCCAGTATACCTTGCGGGCAGGTGCAGGCATGTTACTTCAAGCAAACAGACAGATATTTAAGAGTTTCAGGCCTTGCAGATATCGAAACCGACCTCCTGTTACAGGTGGACGCCATGCTGGGCTCCAAGGAACATATAGGGAACAAAACGGTTGCACTTAGTTTTGTTTAACCCACGAAGTGCTCTCTTTTTGTTTCTCGTCTACATAAAGCAATACAGGCACGTTCCTTTCCTCCATTGTTGGGCTCTGCTCCCCTTTATGTTAATATCAATCTAATACAGGCATAGGACTCGATAAAGTTAAATCTGAAATTGTTTTTACACTTGGACGGGTGTAAGAGTTTTGATACGCCTTTATTAAAGCGCCTCAACGATTTGTGTTAGTGAAATTGTTTTACTCACAATTGTATATTTCGTGGTGACAAGAAAGTTACGTGAGTTCTCAAGTGTGTATATGCACAGACTGCAATGTCCACATTTAAAGAAACCCTTTACTACTCCTAGCCAGTTTCTAATGGGTTCGTGTATAGCCATATAGGTGGGGCATAGTTTGTTGCGTGCGGCAGCAGCCCTATGGTAAATAACATTAGGTCTGGTTCCAATGTATGTAATTGAGTGTTTCGTCCATTGCCTGTGTTTGTTATGTATTTTATGTACGTACCCGGGAAAGTGCCATTAGCCAATCAGGTGGCGAGAACAGCATGCGAGAATACACATTCTCCGTCTGCTGTTCCAGCCACCCAAGGCCCTTCCCCAGGTGACGCTATTTATTATAATTTTTTTCATGTGGGGAGGCAGCAGGGAGCCTCCCCCTCTTGTCCCCCCATCCCAAAAAATGAACACAAGCTCTTTCCAACCCACCTGCAAGCTCCGGTCCAGCACTCCTCCCACTCCCGGCTGCCATAGAAATGGAAAAGGGACGTAGTCCCTTCTCACTATGCAGCAGCCATCTTTCTTTCCTCTGGAGATTGGTGTCACTTGTTCAGCCAATCTCCTGAAAGAAAAAAAAAACATTAGCACCCCAGATAAACCCCAAGGTGCGAACGGCTTTTACCCCCGTGGTGGGGGGTGGACAAGGACAGTAACAGCGCACAGGCATCGCTGAGGCGCTCACCTCAGCTCAGGATGGCGGGCCATTACCGGTCATGTTTGTCCCCCCCACTGCGGGGTGAAAGCCATATACTTGATGGCTTTTGCTACTGCAACTAGTGATAAAGGGTGCCTGTTCCTGTATTTCTGACAACTCAATTGGAAATTACTTATTGGGCCTCATTCCGAGTTTTGCGGTAAGTATGGGTTTTTACCGGCATCGCCATGCCGGTTAATCCCCTAGCGGCATACCGCTAAAGGGCATGTAAAACCCCTTAGCGGCATGAAGCGAGACGGTCATTACAACACCGCCACCGAAGCTTCGCTGTCCGTTATTAGCGGTGACCGTAATTTACGGTATCCGTAAATTATGGTCACCACTAATTAACAGATACGGAAATTACGTCATCGCACAGGAACGGGAAGGAGCGCGGCGGCCATCTTTAAAAACACAATCCATTGCCATCCTCTTAATACAGTACCCGGAGGTATATTTTCACCCTTAAAAAAGCCATCACTGACCAGTATCATGCCGAAAGCACTGAAGAAAGGTGCCGCCCGCATCAGGAAGGAGCGTTTCATGCAGGGCGAGCTCCAGGTCCTGGTGGACACCCTGCACGCAAATGCTGAGATAGTATTCAGCAGTGACATGCGTAGGCCCACCATTGCCAGGAAGAAGGAGATCTGGGGCTTGGTTGCACAGAGGGTGAGCGCCGTAGGGAACACCCCCCGTACGACGAGGGACTGCAGGAAACGGTGGGATGACCTCCGTCTCAGAGTGCGGGCCATCCTATCGGCCAACCGAACACAGGCCCTGGAGACAGGAGGAGGCCCAGCTTCTCCCATCAAGATGATGCCCTGGGAGCAAACGTGTGCGGACATGATGGGCACTGAAGCCATAGAGGGGGTCGGCGAGATGGAGTGCGGTGCCCCGTCATCCGCAGATGGAGGTGAGTGTCATGAGTGAAGATAGTAAATGCATTCCCAATGTAAGGCACCGCCAAGGGCTGGGCAAGCAGTCACATCACGTATGGGAACCCCCCCCCCCCCCATCAAATCATGCCGTCACAAGTGAGACCCAGGCTGATGCTAGGTGCAAGGCTCCAACCCATATTGGCCATAGCACACAAAGAGGCAGTCAATGTAAGTCAGCACAGTACTCCACCAACATGAGTGACCCAGACACCTGCATGCATTTACCATCCATGCCCAGGTCACTGTCCCACTCCCCACCCAAATGTCAACAAAACGCTGCAATCCCATTGTTATACCATAGGCTTGAAGAAATGCTGACCCCCAAATCATAGCTCATGCCATCTCTCTCTTCCCCCCACAGGCAGCGGCCATGAAAGTGAGGGCCAGGAAGCCACGCAGCCCTGTACCTCCAGGGGCACAGCCAGGGGACAGCGTAAACCTGCAGGAAGGAAGAAGGCACAGGCAACACCACCTGCACCAGCAAATCCCACGGAGGCTGCACAACCCACACCCACACCCCTACCCATGCCTGCACTGCCGACGGAGACATGCCCCACGGTGCACTCAGAGGAGTCCAGTGTGGCAGGGGAGAATGCTGCCATGTGCCTCCTCGGGGAGCCAGATAGCCCAACATCAGTTCCCGTATCCGACGTGGAGGAGCCCCATGACATTGTACAGAGCCCAGACACCCCATCCTACAGTCAGGTTGCACACAGCGACTCCGGGGAGAGTGACACCCCAGGCCTCACAGGCCAAGGAGCACCACCTGCCAGTCCTGGATCCACCTCCCCTGCAGAAAGCCCCGAAAGGGCTGCAGGCTCAACACCACGGCTGCCGAGCACATCTGCCACACCGGCCATGGATGGATTGCACTCCCAGCGCCTCACGGGCCTGATTGAGGACTTTATCCGGGACAACCGTGAATCCAGGTCGGAGTGCCACAATGACCTACAGGCCCTGGGCGAAGTCATCACTGCCAACACAAACCGGCTCTGTGAGGTGCTGGGCCGGATCGCTGATGCCCTGGAGGCAGCACCCCCCAGACCACAGCCCGAGTGGGAGTACCCACCCTCACAGTGCTCCTCCACGCAGACCAGCCCTGTCCATCGGTCAATGCGCACACTCCGTCGCCAGAACATGGATACCCCTGGCTCTGGAAGTACACAATGACCATACTGCCACACACATGTGCCCTATGTTGCACTGATGGGACTATTGTGGGGTTGTTGTGGGGGGAGGGGGAGGCGGGTGAGGGTGTGTGTGGGAGTTGGGGGGAGGCGGAGGGGGTGAGGGTGTGTGTGGGATTTGGGGGAGAGGGGCGGGGGGTGAGGGTGGTGGTTTTGTTGTACACGTTCCTACATAAATGTTGAATACACTGGTTGTTCATTCCCAAAAAACAGAGTGGACATTGCTCATTTTGCTTGTGTCTTTTAATGTCGCACATTGCATGGTGTACATGTATCCCCACACCCAGTGCCCAATGTCCTCTCACCCTCACACCCTCAGCTGACTTGTGAGTCAGAAATATTGTCCAATCAATGATTGCCGCACTGAACGTCCCTCCTGTGCATCGGCACCGTGCTGCTGTCCTGCCATTCCTTCCTCCTCCCCCTCATAATCATCTGGTGGTAGCAGTTCCACGTCAGGGGGCAGTGGCACGTTCCGACGGATGCACATGTGTTGTAGCATTACACATGCCATGGTGATCTTGGACACCTTCTCGTGGCTGTAGATGAGTGCCCCACCAGACCGGCTGAGGCAACGAAATCGTGCCTTCAACAGGCCGAAGGTCTGCTCTATCAACACCTGTGTACGGGTATGGGATCTATTGTAGTCCTCCTCGTGCCTGTTCTGTGGGTTGCGGACCGGGGTCATGAGCCACGGCTTTAGAGGGTAGCCAGCATCACCTGCATGGAAGTGGAAAGGAGGTAATTGTGTGTGCATTCATGGTGGAGAATTGTACTAGTCTTACATGGCCTCAGATGACTACTGGGATGAGTATGCACCCCCCCCCCTTTCCCACCCAGGTGGAGTATGCATCCACTCCCCCTTTTCCCACCAAGGTGGAGTATGCAGGCGACCTACTCACAGCCCCAATGCACTGCCATGGCCCATTCAGGTTACTCACCAAGCAGCCAGGCACGTCGTCTGGCATGTCACTCCATGTAGTGTGGTAGTGTTGAGTTCCGCAGGACCAAGAAGTCATGAGTTGATCCGGGGTATCGGGCATTGCAATGTGTGATGGATTTACTGGCATTACACACCATCTGCACGGTGATGGAGTGGTATTGCTTGCGGTTGCGATACGGCACCTCCATGGCATGCGGGACCACTAATTCCACGTGGGTGCAGTCGATGGCACCTATGCAATTTGGCATGCCTGCCAGTGCATGGAAGGCAGCTTTGGTGTCATATATCTCCTGGGGAGTACGGGGTAGGGATATGTATTCCCTTGTGTGGGTGAGGAGGGCATCCAGCACTTGTTTGAGTATCCGTGAACATATGGGCTGTGAAATGCCATGCATGTGCCCCACTGTATGCTGGTAGCTGCCTGTGGCAAGGAAGTGGAGCACAGACACTACCTTCAGTAGAGGGGGGATGGCAGTGCAGATTTCTATGCGGCTCACTATATCATCATGTATCATGTCCACTATGCTGGTAATGGTGTCCCAGTCAAGCCGGTACAGGGTGTGGATCTGCTCTGGTGTGAGGTTGAAGGGGGTGGCTCTGATGCGGGGGATTGGGGGCTGGCGGCGTGGTAATGGTGGCTGCACCGGTAGGGCATGCTGGGCCTGTCTCACCCTCCTTCTCCTCCTGTGTATCCTCTGTGGTGGGGGTTGTGGTTGTTGCAGTTGCTGTTGTTGTAGTTGCTGCCTTGCAAGCAGGGCCTCCAGCTCCAGGAATGCTGCTACTATTGGCATCATCTTGGTGTGGGAGGGGGTGTGGTGTGTGGGTGTGCTCCTTTTGTGCTGTGCCAGACTCCATTGCCTCCACCTGTGCTGATTGAGTGCACCTGTTTCTCTTGGAAACACTGCTCAGGGTCCTTAACACCTTCTCGGCGATGCCGGTATTTACTCCATGGCGGTAAGGTACTTTGCGGTCTTGTGGAGGCCGTTTTTTCCATGTCCGCTTTACTTGGGATCAGCTCCGGTTTACGCCATTGCCGCTAATTACGGCATGGCGTGTCGGGCATGCGCCACTAAACCGCTATTTACGGCATCGTACTTTACGACGCCGTAAATAACGGTCTGGTGGGTCAGAATGGGCCGTAACGGGAAACGATGCCGGTAGTCCTTTACCGGCATCATTTTTCCCTTACCACCCAACTCGGAATGACCCCCATTGTCTTTTAATCCTTGCTTTATGAGCTGCTTCATTGATATTTTTGTCTGTATAGCCTCTCTTTTTGAATCCTTTCTTAACGGGGTTTATCTCTGTCTCGGCTACATCTTTTTCGCAACAGTTACATCTTGCCCTAATAATTTCCCCAACTGGCTGCTCCTTAGGTGGCAGCTGGTAGCCAATAGAGTCGAATTTACCTCTGTCGGTTTGTAGAATGTAGGTGATGAATAACACACTTTCCTGAAACACTTTATGAACAATTTTCCCATGACCACACACATAGGTTAGAAACATTGCAAAGAAACAGTGATCACTTTTCTGCAATTAGAAAAGCAGCACGAAATATACAATTGCGAGTAAAAAAATACGTCAGCAACAAAAATCATTGAGGCGCTTGAATAAAAGCCTATCAAAACTCTCATACCTTAACCAGGCACAGGGTTGTATGTGCTATGTCCTGCATTCCGTAAACAGCTTCACCTCAATTTATAAATGGCTATGACTCACATATAAGAGGCGTGGACGTTTATCTCTGTCAACCCAACCTTTGCACAGGTGACCTAGTATCTTTCTGAGGAGTAATGCAGACAAGTCCATTCTTTATCTGGGCTTTTTTAAAAGGAGACTACTCATGCAACAACTAATGCTATGTTTGATGTTGCATGCAGCGTGGGATTCCGGACTGGTCCGGGTGGTGGCTTTTTGCCATACGCATAGCTCTCAACCATTTGTGTCCACAAGGTGGGTGAATTCACCCGATTTTGTTTTTGGCGGGTGAGACGCCCATTGGAATGAATGGGCGTGCAGGAAGTTTGGTGGGTGACTCAGCCCTTAACAAGGCGGGTGACACCCGTCAAAAGCGTGTGAGTTGAGAGCCATGCATACGACTGGCTCTTGCAGTCTGTCTTCCAGCCTTCCTGTTCTTTAGTCGCAATGTGGTGACTGCCTCTCCGATCCCATCGAGTGATTGTCTCTCAAACTTCACGCCCTTAAGTGGACTGTGGGTGGGTCTCCCGGTGCTGGCAAGTGAAAGGATGTGTGCAGAGAATTCTGGGACATTTAGTGGAAGTGGTAGGTTTTCCCGCCGGAATGAATGCTGTTGCCTTCTACCATCCTCTGTTACAGATGTCAGCGACTGGCTGACTCTCTCTCACCCACAGTGACGGGGTGTCACTGGATCTGCAGTGCCCACAGTAGTATCGTTTACATCTTCTCCAATGTAAATGTCACTATTCTGCCTAATCTCAAAGTGTCACACCAGTAACGGCATTGGAAGTTTAGTGCCTTGTATGCACTGAAGGCCGCCAACAAGGGCTGCCTGCTTAACTTCTTCCCTGACTGCAACAATACAGGACCCTTCTGCTTGGCTGTTACTGCAATGGCAGCTGGGACACTGAGACCAGGAAGCACCAGCTGTTGATTTACACTGCTAGCTTCCTGTTTCACTGCAAGCCAGGGTTAGACATTCAGTATGAGGCTACAGCACTATGCCCTCGACAGATTATTACTATCAGCAGATATACTCCTCAGGACCTTTTCTGAATACTTTAAAATGTGTTGGGTTTACTGCTTATTTCATCTTTCGGCATTTCTTCTGGGAATACCACAATTGCGCATGGTACAACCGAAGATAGCGTGCTCTTTTCATATGGCTGTTTACCTGCCCATAAACCCCTTCCCTAGCTCTTAAGTGCACCTTGCATTTTATTTTCCTGTAAATGTGCCCCCTTACTGGTGAGCATTACTGGTGCTAAAACGAGTCAATGAGGTACTGGTCCTTTCTAAAAATCCCACATGTACCATATTTGCAATAGAACAAATAAAGCTAAATAGGACTCCTGAATAAAGAGAGTTTAGTCGATGCCCTTTTACAATCGACACATATACATTGGGCCTCATTATGAGTTTGCTGGTAAAAAAAAAAAATTACTGGCATCCCGGTGCTACCGTGTCCATGTAGCACTGCTGCCAGAATCTATGGTAGATTCCGAGTCAGCGTGCATGCGCATTCCGGCATGTTGGTAACGGTGGCACCGGCATGCAGGTAATGGCCCCCAAACCCTCCATACCAGCATCGTCGATGCCGCTGACACCAACTCCGGCACTGATGAGGCCATAATTGCCGGTACCGGTAATACCAGCACCGGAAGCAATTTCATTGCGCCAGAACAGGAAATCCACTGGCGGCCATCTTTAAAATCAGAATCCATTGCAATCCTCGTCCTACAGGAGTGCAACTGAAATCCAAAGTGCACAGCTACACTGAGGACTATGTCAGCCACACGAGGAACCGTCCATTGGCAAAACCACGCTTTAGTGAGGGCGGTGCTCAACATGCTTGCGGACACTCTAGTAGAGCATGCAGATGTTGTGTTTGGAGGAGATCTGCGCCTACCAGCACAGATTAGGAAGAAGGTGATATGGGTGGAAGTGGCCACTAAAGTGTCTGCTCTGGGGACAAAACCCCGGACTGTGAAAGACTGCCGCAAGAGGTGGGATGACCTGCATCTCAGGGTCCAAAACCTCCTTGCAGCCGAGCGCAGCCAGGAACAGGACACAGGAGGCGGTGCGCCATCCCCAATAAACTCCAGCCATAGGAGGAAACTTGTAGCTCGGTCATACACATGGAAAGCATTGAGGGGGTCGGAGATGCTGGGATGGGAGCAGCATCATCAGGAGATGCCGGTGAGTGCCCATGACTATAATCCCAAACCAAAAATGTCTCCCCAATGCAAATCCTAATGACAAGTCAGTGCCACCAGATCCCTGCTGCCTTGCCGCACACCAAGAGCCTCATTGCACGCAAGTATGCATCTGCCAGGAAGACAGGCAACAAACCCCACTGACACACCCCACATGTTCCCTGTAATGCACACACAAGTACCATCAGCATGAACAGACACACATCACTGTCCAGCAGCTGCCATCAGCCCTGTGCCACCACATGGCCCAATCCACCTCATGGCAAGATGTACACATCATTGACACCAGTCTCCCACCTGTCACTCCCACGATCTCCCTTCCCGCAGACTCAACATCAATGCAGCAACGTACACAAGGTGACTGCATCTTTGTCACAATCAAACTGAACATGTCACAGAGCCGCGGCTGCATGGCCACAACACCCAATCCACTACACACCAGTACCCCAGCCCACATACGCCATCCATGCCCACACTGTAAATATGCCCTCACACTGCTTCCCCCACACAATCATGTGTGCACCATGCCATGTCCTACACCGTGACATGACAATGCACATGACTATGAATGTACTAGCTTTGATGTATGTCACATGGATTTCACACACCTTAATAATGCCCTGCTACACTGTCCCCCACAGGCACATCATCTGAAAGTGAGGGTGAGCTAGCCACAACGCGCACCTCCACTGCAACACGTGGCCGGTGCACAAAATCTACCACCACTAGCCAGGAGCCAGGCATCAGCGCCACAAGACCAGAGCGTGCCTCTACATCTACCACTCATTCCCCCCGCCACCACCATACCCCTGCTGGCCAGCAGCACCACAAGTCCGCAACACCCGCGGCCAAGCAACCCCACAAACCAAACACCACCAGCAGCCAAGCCGGCACATCTGCCGAAAACACCTGTTTCCAAGGCGGCACATCACCAGGACGACCCGAATTCCCCAATCATGAGCCTGCCAGAAGACCCACAATCCCCTGTCCGGAGCCTGCCAGGAGAGCCACAATCCCCTGTCCGGAGCGGCCCGAACATCTGCATTCCTCCCCACCCAGCCAGATGCCCTTCCAGAAAGTGCAACGGATGACACAGGAGCACGCAGCACCGCTGAGGCCACTGCGGCTGGCACACAGAGCGATGTGGCACTGGATGAGGAAGCTGTGTTCTCTCCCCCATACCTCTGCAGCCCACCACCCTTGCCACTGGCCGGACTGCGCCACATCAGGGACATTGAGGGTCATCTCAGTCGAACGGAGGAGCAGCAAGAGGCTCTGCATGCCCTGGTCAGCCGATACCTCACCGAGGTTGAGGTGACACGCCAGACGGTGCAGGACACCTCCCCCAACACTGCGTGTATGCTCGGCAGGGTAACCAGGGGCCAATACCAACTGGCAAGGTGTGTGCGTGAAGGGAATGAGGTGATGTCATCAATGGTCGAGCCGATTAACATGCTGGTGACCGCAATTGCCGAGCAACAACACATCATACCACCACTTGGCACATCAGCAAGCGCAACACCAAGCAGCTCCACCCAAGGAAACCCTGTGTGTCCCTCGCAGAGACTGAATTGTCTGCAGGGGCCTCACCCCATCCACCAAAAAGGGGCGGCAAATAGGCTATGTAACCGGTGCATGTGTGGATGGAGTCGTTGGGAAGGGGATGTGAGGGTTATGGGGAGGTGGCAGCGGGTGTGTGGGTGGTGGTTGTGCGGGTGGTGGTTGTGCGGGGGGGGTGGAATAGGGGTTAGTGGGGGAGGGGCGTGTTGGGGCATTGTGTGTGGGGTTAGTGGGGGAGGGGGTGTTGGGGCATTGTGTGTGGGGCTAGTGGGGAAGATAGTGTGGTCCAAATTCAGGGGGATAGATGTGTACGGTTCAACAAATATTATCTGTATATAGTTCTTCATCTTTGAATACACCTGGTGTAGAAAAAACATATGCCTGGACATTGATTCTTGAGTGTGTATCAATGTAATCATGCACAGTGTCCAGCACCGAGTGTGACCCACACCCAGTTCCATGCCTTCCACATCCAATCAGAAGTAATTGTCAATTAATGCTTGCCGTGTGGTATGTCCATCATGGCCATGGTGTTGCTGAGGAATCCCAGCATCTTCACCATCATCATCCTCAGATGGCATCATGTCCATGTGAAGGGGCAGGGGGACGTTATTCCGGATGCACATATTGTGCAGCATCGCACATACCAGCACAATTCTGTGCCCACCTTCTTGGGACCGTAGATGGATGCTCCCTCGACCTGCTGAGGCAGCGGAACCAGACCTTCAGCAGGCCAAATGTCTGTTCAATGGTCATGCGAGTGCGTGCATGTGCACGGTTGTAGTCCTCCTCATGTCTGTTGTGTGGTTGCCTGATGGGGGTCAAGAGCCAGCCCATCAGGGGATACATGGCATCACCTGCATGTGAGCAAGAGAAAGGGTACTTCTGATGATTTTGTCATTCCATATTACCACACGAAAAAAACACAAATGACACAGACACAGGATGACATGACACTACATGGCAATTCACATTCTCTGTTGGCCGGAAAGTGAATGTAGGGCTGACCCTTGTGGGAATGTGGGGTAGGTGCAGTTTCTGCCACATGGCCCATTGAATGGGAACCTGCACATGCACAAATCATGTCCTACAGACCACTGTGGTCTCACTTTTCAGGATTGTGTTACCAATGGAAAAGGAGTGTTCATATACAGTGTCTACTGACACATTTGCCTGCTCGTATTGTCGTGATACAGGCCTTTCCCCATTATGCATTATACATACACAGGTATCCATGTACATATGCATCGACACATACCCCCATGTGACTAGGTCAGATGTTCATAGGTGGTATGTGGCACAGGTGAAGGGTTACGATATTGTAATATGTCTGGGTGGGTGCTAGCATGGTGGAATGGTGCTACATTGGATGTGTCCCACACCTCAATGCCATATCTGGGTGTAGTGAACAATAGTGCGTTTTCGTCTTTCTATATTCAAACCATTGTACTTGTGTATGTCCCTTAAGGTAACAGGACTGGCATACTGATCTGCGCTATACCAGTGGACTAAGTGAAGCCCCAGATTTTGTGTGTGTGACAGATGGTTTTCTTACTGGCGGAGCATCCTGACTCGTGATTTAATTTCCAGACTTCCCATTACATGCATTGTCAGTACAGGGTGGTGCATTATGGTACATGTGGTACAGGTTTTCAAATGTGCCTGATACATGTGCTGGTGTGAGCACCGGGTCTGTTTTTTTATTGTAGACGCGGCTGTGAAGGCATTGCATATCTGCATGCAGCAGCTGTGCTTTGTTATCTTGGAATTTACAGATATCATGCTTCAGGAACGTGACTCTGTGTGGTCTTCAACTGATCAATGTGTGAGGGTTCATGGTGTGTGTGTTGGTAATGCTGAGGTTCCTTGGTCTATTTCCACATCTGACTAAGCATTCTATTGGTCTACCCACTCTCTCTGCACTCCTTGTTATGTTAATGTGTTTTGCCAGGAGTCACGATGCATTCATGCATGCAGTGTGCACTTGTGCTCCTCATTGATTCAATACTATGCTCCCCTGCCCCTCAGGGCCCACCCAGCAGACAGGTTGCCTATCAACACCCCTCATGCCCCTGTGGTTAGACTCACCCAACAGCCATGTACGAGGTCCGGCATGTCGTGCCATGTAGCAGGGCAGCGTGGAGTTCCACAGCACCATGGCATCATGTGTGGAGCCAGGGAATCTTGCACAGCAATGCATTATTATTCTGTGTGCATGACACTCCATCTGTACATTCAGGGAATGGTACAGCTTCCTGTTGTGGTACACTACCTCCACAGCATGCCGGACCACCAGCTCAACATGTGTGCAGTCGAGCGCACCTATGACATTGGGCATGCCTGCGATAGCACAGTATGCAACTTTGGTGGCATTCACCTCCTATGCAGTCCATGGCAGGCTTATATGGTCGCATACATGGTTCAGGAGTGGACCTGGGTGAGCACACAGGGGAGAAGCAAGGTTGTGATATTCCATGCAGGTGCCCCACTGTGGCAAAGGAGTGTAGCACACACACTACCTTCAGCAGGGGTGGGGGTGGCTGTCCAGATGTTGATTACACTCACCAGGTCATCGTGCATGAGGTCCACTACTGCAGTGATGGTGTCCCTGTCCAGCCGGTACAGGGTGTGGATCTGGGCAGGGGTCAGATTGAATGGGCTGGCCCTTAGGCGGGGGATTGGTGGCTGCCTGTGGGGTACAACTGCCTGCACATTGGGTATGTGCTGGGCCATTCTCGTCCTCCTACGCATATGCTGCATGATCTGGCTAACTGCCTCCTCTTAGAGTAGTTGTTCATGCATGTACTCCCGCTCCATTAAAGCTAGTGCTAATGGTAGCATTTTGGCTTTGGGAGGGGTGTGTTGTGTGGATGTGCTCCTTTTGTGCTGTGCCTGACTCCATTGCCTTCACCTGTGCTGATTGTGGCCACCTATGGCAGGTATCTGCACACCAGATTCCTGTTAACACCTGCACCGCAATGCCGGTGTTAACGGCATAGTTGTATCCGTTATTACCGGCAGGTCCATGCCGGTAAGAGCCTGTCCGTGCACCTCTTGAATGACCCATTGAACTGCGGCATGCCGGTGTCACTGGCACGGCTGCCGCATGTCAACTCTGATACTGCAAGGGTGAGGCCGGTCAAAGCGGGTCCCTGCCGATGCCAGTGACACTGGCATTGCGGGTCGTAATGCTCTGGTCTAGTAAACGATGGCGGTATTACCGTACCGGCATCGATTTTACCGGACCGGCAACCTTGTAATGAGGCCCATTGTTTCTTAAATGAAACCATTGCAAACACACAACCATTACACAGAACAGCTGTAATCCTGCAAAATTCAACAAATTCGTCTTAAATCCTCCAACAGATAGTCCCACTGCACAATATCAAATACCCTCTTGGCACCCAGACACATTGAAACACCAGAGAAGTTTATTGAATACTGGGTACTGCATTTTCATGCATGGATTCTTAGCAGAGAATCCTCAGCCTATGTAGAGCAACACTATTTAGCAGATTGTGGCATCAGTGGAGGAGTTGGCTGTTCGGCATAACAACATATGATGCATTGCGAGTGATGCCAGGGGAGTGGCATGCACATTTGGTGTGCTTGTGATTAGGTTCCGTTTGTTCTTGGGCACCGTCTTTAGTGCAAGGTCTCATGTGAACCCTACCCCCCCCCCCCCCACAGGGATGCAGAAGGGTCTGTACCCTTCCGTGGCAATCATAGATATGATACCCTTGAGTCCATTGGCCTGTCACCCGCATTTGAGCCGAGTAGTCCACATGCTTTGGTGTGTGGGAATAATGGCACAGAGTGGCCCAATCCTTGCCAAAGGTCAATTAAAATGGAGTCATCCCATATTTAAATTGTGTACATTTACATTCATTTCATAAGGTATTCAAATAAACATTCACTTTAATTCACACATATAAACACCTATATAAATATGACAGGATAATATGAAATAAACTACAGAGCTAAATAAATCACAATTGCTTCAAAGTCAGTATCTATCATTAACAGGAAAATATTAATTTAGTTTTTTATAAACAAATGTATAAGCACCAGTAGGAAAACGTTAAAAATACATATTTCATAGAAGCAATATGTAGACTGGGAAGTTCATCCACAGTTGGTATCCTGCATTATTTATTTATTTTTTTAAACTTTATTGATTAAGCTTGACATTGCAACCGAGAAAAGCGAGCGGATTGATCAATCGGTAGGCATACAATCAATATACATAGTCTGGTGGAAAGAATGCAAAGAGCAGGGAAGGTACAATGGAAGGCACAGTGAACAATAACCAAGGTAATATGACATTAGTTAAGGCACATAGGTTGAGCAAAGTTCGGGACCGGGGTTGTCCGGTCGCTGGCATCATCGTCGCTGCAAAGACCCTTCGTCAGGAGAGCAGGAACCTCCCTTCATACATACATTTTCTATAGAAATATTTTTAAAAACACTCATAAGTAGTCTAATTGTAATAACGTGTTCAATGCTCTATACAGGGGTTACCAGTCAATTGGTCGAAAACATTTGGTCGACAGGACAATTGGTCGACACCATTTGGTCGAATGCCAAATGGTTGAATTTTTTTTTTACCCCTTTTTTGGTTTTTTTTGGGGGGTCCCCCCCAAGCCCCTTTTTTTCTTTTTTTTCCCCACACGAAAACCCACAAAACACATATAAAAAAAAAAAAAAAAATTCGACCATTTGGCATTCGACCAAATGGTGTCGACCAAATTGCAGTCGACCAGAATGTTTTCGACCAATTGACCGGACACCCTATACAGCAGTTCGATTTACTAATCCTGACTCGGTGTGGGCCATCCAATTGTGTAATCAAAGTTCCAAAGATCTAATTAACTTGTTGAGGATGAAATTGGTTTTGAATTCCAACACTCATAGATCCTAAGTTTGCTCAGACTAATGCCACAATTTATTCTTAAAATCGAAAATCAAATCAATGTATCTACCAATAATCCCATCCAATAATCCCATCCAGATCCCTAACACGATCCGCACATGCCCCTTCCTTCAATTGTGTTGAGTTATGCTTTCCAGGGAACCAGTAGTGTTGCTGGAGAACAAGGGTCAACGAGTTGAGGGAAACACACAGATCTACTGGGACGCCTTGGGCAAGGGAGGCACTAGCCCAAGCGAATGCGCATGACATTGTGAGGCTGGAAGGACCTGCATTTAGGAATGCATGAAGGCACATTTATTTATAAGCCTGGGGAAGTTCAGGTCACATAGGAGTCACTTTGGAGCTACAATTGAGGTGCCTACGGATACTGGATTTTAGGTGGAGGGAGATCTTTTGGTGCAGTGCCTAACCATGAGGGAGGAGGGAGTGCTACCCACCCAGCGGTTCTGTGATTCAGTGCATAAAGAAGCTCTTTTCCCTAGGGTTGGGAGAAGAGTGTAGGTGCTGAACTGTCATTATACTGGGGCACCTGGCCTGAAGACATACGGCCGGATCCAGAGCGGAGTACTTTGTGGAATATCTGACCCTCCTCGGGGAGGACGTAAGAGATGTAGTGGCACTGTTCCTGAAGAGGATCACATAACACTAGATTACTCGGGTCTTTGGCTCCTAGTCACTGGCGCAGATGCAGCTTTGAGCAAAAAGAGTGAGAGGGAAAATCCAGCTGTGTTACATGAAGAGCCTGAGGGCCTGCATCCACTGCCTGTGCCCAACCAACCGCTCACCAGCCACGATCTGGTAGATTGCCTGACACCACTCTGGAAGGATGGAACTAAGTCTATGAAGAAAAAAATCCATTTGTGCTCAGTGGAACTCAACATTTCTATGGCTGCCCTGGACAAAGATGTGGACTCTCAGGAGGGAGCAGGGCGGCGACAATGAAAAATCTGTTTAGGTGCTACAACAACATTTACCTGTAGCCAGGTCAAACTGGGAAGCTGCTGGGCACACATTGGACCTGGCCTTGGAGAATCTCAAGGGCTTGGAGAACCGTCGCCATCAAGGGAACCCAAGAGTAAGGTGTGTAATCGAAGGAACAGAGGGAACGAACGAGGAGGGATTCACCTGATGTTTCAGGAGACGGAGAGGGCATCATAACTGATGCTATCCACAGAGTAGGCCTGCTAAATAGAGGTAAGAAAACTCCTCCAAGATCTGTAATTATCAAGTTTCATATACACTCAGCGAGAGGGCAGATTTTGAAAGTCTTGAAGGAAGCTGGGACTAATTGATGCATCAAAGTTAATCTCTTATGTTTTACCAAGATGTTGCAACTGTCACATCGAAGAGAAGAGTGGCATTCCACCCTGTCAAAGATGTACTGCGCCAGATAAACCAAAGAGCAGATGAATGGGTGGGGGTGGTTAGGACATTAGTTGGGTGCCTGCTGTCCACCATTTCAGCTCTAGGCGCGTTCTCTCCTAGTCCAATATGCCCATCTCTAGATCCTGGGAGTATATGCCTAGGTCCAAAAATGCCTTTCCAATTTATCTGGGCTTTTTTGTGGGGTGGAGGTTTGGGGGATTGACGGATGTTTCATTTTCTCATACTGTACATTTATTCATACTTGTCACCATGTTTCTATATGAGTGAGCCCTGGATAAGACAGGGCAGGGGGGAGAATACATTATCTCATGGTTAAGCTGAAAAACTCCCCTGAGATCTTGCGAAACAAGGATGGCACAAGCGCGGGAGGCACTGGGGTGTAGCAGAATGAGCAGAGCGAGCTGGAGAGTGGAGCTTGCGCTGCCAGTGCTTCACATAACACCAAGGAAATATATGATGCTGAGACTGAAATGCATGTATAATAGTTTACTGCCAATGCAGTATGTTAATTAAGCTCCATTAACACCATCAGGGTATAAGCCTTTCATTTATGAGCCTGATCACAACATAATTGGTGATGAGGACAGGATCCACACAACTTTCAGAGAGTGATACCAAACAGTGTGATGCAAGGAGCCATGCCACCTCTACCAATCCCAGAGACACCAGGTAGGCCAGTTATTCCTTGGCCCGGTGGGAGCCTTTATTCAACACATAAATATATGCATTGGGAGGGCAGAAGACCCCAGAGGGTAGAAGACCATGCTATTAAATGTCAAGGGCGTGGAAGGACAGGGGATATTTGCAGGGTGAAAAGGAGAATCCGTAGGTAATGTGAAAGATGACGATGTATATAAAGAAGCTATTGTGAGGATAGTGAAGGGATTTTCTAATAAGGAGAGAACGATTCTGCACAGGATACGGTTTTTGTACCAGGAAGCAAGAGAATACAGAGCCAATTAACCATAATGTCACTAGGCCGCAAGAGATGGCAGCACTCTGTGACTTTGGGAACAAGGACAATATGATATGGCACCTGCTCATAGTACCCACCAACAGTAAACAGACTAAGGACAAGTACATATTGAAGAAAGAGCTGGAGCTAGACAAGGCAACGCAAATATCCTGAGTGGCAGAAGAAAATACACTGAGATACAAGGAAATTACAGGAAGCGTGCAAAGTGCCATGGTGCATGTACTGCCGTACTGGAGACGTTGACAGATGAATAGCTCAGTAATTGATGCCGGGGAGGAGAAAGACAAAATGAAAGAACCATTAAAGCGCCCAGCCAGAGGCAAGGAATGTGCCAACTGCAAGAAGTTAGGGGCTTTTGAGGTGGCTTGCCAATGGAGAAGAAGGTAAGTAAGGACGATAGAGCTAAAGGTTGAAACAGCAGAGGAAGATGGCCAACCCACATTCTTAATGGTGGACCACAGAAGAAGCAGGAGAGATAAAACCTGTTGCATCATAAAGATAGATGGAAATGAAACAAATGTAATGACCGATCCGAGGTCAGACCTAACCACCCTACCCTTACACATGTACAAGGAAATGATGGGAAGTTAGAAGGTGGAAGCACTAAAGGAAAAGACACCAACCTAAGATTTTTGGATGCCCCAGTGTACAACTGCTGGGATAGATAAAATGGTGCAAGGAATGCAAGTGTCGAAGAGTAAGGACAAGAGTATTCTTCTCAGAAAAGGGATCAGTTGTGCTAGGATGGGATGATCAAGCAAAGTTAAATATCAATTTAGACCCAGCACATCGGATCAGGTGTTGTCCATAAGATCACAAGGCCCGACCAGTGCCATACAAATCTGCCATACAAGAACAGTTACAGAAGATGGTGAGAGAAGGCGTCATAAAGAGTAGAGTCATCAGAGTGGATGAGCCCAGAAGCACTCACCAAAAAAACACAGTCAAAGGCCTAGACTTTGCATGACAAAGATGTTGTCACGCTATCAACTACCAGGCATAAATGAACTCATTGTAATGAGAAAAGAGGCAAGGTACTGCTCGAAGCTAGACATGAGACATGCGTACCACCAGATCAGTCTACATAAGGAGTCGAGGCCGCTCACAGCTGTTATAACTCCATTTAGCACTTAATAATTCACCCAGATGACCCTTGGTCTCCCTCCAGCTGCGTCTGTTTTCCAAAGGATGATGGACTCATTGCTACACACAATTGGAAATATGTTGAATTTCCAAGATTATATCCTGATCCTCGCATGGGGTGAGAAAACGGTTGACATTGTGCTGAGAAATGGGTTTAATAAACTGTAAAATGCCAGGGTGAAATTGAGGCTTGAAAAATGCACAATCAAAGCACAAAGGCTGAGTTTCTTGAATATAAAATATTGCAGGGTGGCATCAGGCCCAAGAAGAATCTCCTACAGCCAATTGTGAACGCCCCATCCCAAGCAACAAAGGATAATTGTTTTCTTTCCTGGGCCTGATAGAATACTATGGAAAGTTTGTGCCACACTTCTCTGAATTAACGGGAGACATGAGAGAACTCCTAAAGAAGGGGACAGAACATATCTAGACGACTGCCCAAACAGAAGTGTTTGAGGAAGGTCAAAGCCCTGTGTCTGAGGCCGTTTCAACCCACTGGGTAAACCCACATTCCTGCAATGCTAGTGCATATGGATTAAGAGTTACCGTGACACAGGAAAGTGGTGATGTTGAACATGTGGTGGCATTTCAATCGAAGGTACCATCAGAAGCGAAGAAAAACAATTGCACGATTGAGAAAGAAATGGCAGCTTGTGCGTGGGTAGTGGATTATTTCTGGACATATGTGTGGGGAACAAGGTGTTATTTAATGAACTAATCTTTTACAGCATGCTTAATACTTGAGACCATTCTCAAAGTGCGGGACCGGGACTCCAATCTGTGTTGTTCTGTGTTGTCTTGCTTCCAAGACAAACGCATTGCCCTTGAGCTATGGCTGTGTAAAGACATGAGGCTAGCGACGGACTGAAAATCTTGGGGGAATCCATCACGTACCCGCTGCAGGGCATGCATCATAGAGTGGATGGTAGGCTCCGCCCTCAGAGTAATTCCATTCCTATCATCTAGCCTCCAATATAGGACTTTGCCACAGAGGGTACAAAAGATGGGATGTCTGAGGAACTAGTGGGTTCCTTTGTCTCGCCTAGTGCTTTGCTTGAAGTTATCCTGGCCCATAGTTATCAGAAATTAGGATAGGTCCCGGCAGTCAATCACTTTCAATGAATTTACATATTTAGATTTGAGATTGTAGGACAGACCCACAGTAAAGCTTAATCTGTCTAATGCTGTTCATTCTTCAGAGTATTATCTCCCTGATGGAAGGTTGCTGAACTAGTGCATTTTTACATGAAAAGTGATCAAACACATCCAAAAGTTACAAACCCACTGCATTGATTGCTGCCACCAGCCAGTTATATGTTAAGGTTTGTTAAGGTTTATGTATCCTGAATCCAAGATTGAGCTGAATCCTTGGGGGTGATCAATAGGTCCCAGTTTCCACAGAGGGTTGGGGGGCATTGAACAGGGGTGGCATCAGGCCATTTTGTATGTGAAATATGAGGAGTTGTATGGGGGCTACCTTTATTTGGGCTTTGTTTATCTCAATGCAGCATTTGATTCCATTTAGCTGTATTCTTTGTGGGTGGCGCCCATGGCGGAAAGTATGGATAAGGAGTCAGTCACCTCCTAAGAATTTTACATAACAACATGGTCAGAAATACTAAGTTGGGATCTGAGCGTTGCCATAAGGAACTTTCCTATTAAATGTAGCGACCATCAGGGCTACCGACTGGCCTGTACGTGTTCTTGATTTTTTGTTGCTTAAGGATGGCTACTGCATAAGGGGCATGATTTCCATATTTTAAAGGATGCGCCTCCCACCCCGAGTATGTGTATGACTTTAATTTACTCAGGATCTTTAACTGGTGAAATGGCTCATTAGGAATAGAGGGCAGAACAATTTCCTACATTGGATTTACAGATGAGCAATATGATTGATTGGTCAACTGCAAAGAGAGTGTCTTGGAAGAGTCTTGAGCTTTGGAAAGAAATGAAGGTCTTTGATCATCGGCCATACCTTCTTAATTCAGTTACTTTTTCTTTGGATCTTATGCCACCATACATTTGTGAGAGAGGTGAACATCAACTAGAAGTAAACGTATGAAATTAATTCTTATTGAAGGACGGACAAATGTTTTACTCGATACTATAGGATCAATCACATGGGGAGGTTGGTTGTTTACTATCCTTGATTCTCTTTCTTCTATGTTGATTGCCTTGGGTCTATCATAGTTAATGGAATATGAAAAGTGTTTTATGTTAGCAATGTATTGTGGTATCCTAGATTCTTTGATTTGAGTATTTATATCGCGCTGAGGGCAGACTTACCCGTATAAAGACGCAGCTGATTCAAAAAAGTAGATGCAAGTATGTTACTAGCCCAAAGATAAAACAGATAAGTGAACTCCACACGCCCCTCAAACTCCTTATTTAAAAAGTTAGGTTTTAAGGGCTTTTTGAAACTGATGCAGAGATGTCAGTGCTCTAATCTCCAGGGGAATAGAATTCCAGAGCATAGGACCATATACTGCAAATCTATTGTCTCTCCTGGAAACACAAGCCGAGGAGGGAATTGAAAAAAGCAGCTGATCCCCTGAGTCCTCGCCGGTTGGTATCTACTGATTTTATCCATCAAATAAGACGAAGCAAGGCTGTGCAGAGATTTAAATATCAGAAAAATCACATTAAATTCAATTCTATCCCCCACGGCCAACCAATGCAAGGACCGTCTCAAGGTCGAAATGGGGGAAAATGTCCCCACCTGACCGAACAATCTTACGGCAGCATTTTGAGCTTTCGGCAACCTCTGCCGGTGTCTGGCAGGAATGCCGGCAAGGAGACTGTTACAGTAGTCCAAATGCGAATTCACTAAAGCTCCAACTACTGCCGCGTGATCATCAACAGGGACAAATGGTAGAGCTTGCCATAAAGGTTGTACGGAATAAAAGACCACATGTACCTTAGCACCCAACTGGGCTCCACTACCAAGGTTGTTTTGCCAGAAGCATCCCAGATTTTCTATCTTGGCTGCAAAATGAAATTCAGTCCCTAACAAACATGGGACATGTGGGCTCCTCTCTAAGTCATGAAGATGTTTGGGCCCAAACAGTGCTAGGTCAGTTTTACATGAGTTAAGTTGAAGCCAGTTTGAAGCCATCCAATAACTGACTTCATCTAAACACAGTTTGACCTTAGTGAAGGTTTCCTCAACATTGTCTATTTTGATGACCACCTGGGTGTCATCGACATAGGAATTGAAGTTTACCTTCTGACTCAACAGGATATCCATTAACGGATGTAGATGGAGATTAAACAACAGGAATAATGAAGAACCCTGTGGAACTCCACATCCTGAGGTAGTGAGTCTGAGATGAAACCTCCAGATTTCACATGCTGCTGACGATCCAAATGAAAGGGTTTGAACCATTCAATCGCTTGTTCAGAGACATTTCCTATTTCTCGAAGACGGTTAAGCAAGATATCATGGTCGACTGTGTCAACGGGTGTGGATAAGTCCAACATTACCAACAATGACAGCTCTTCTTCATTCGTGATTCTGAGCAGCCTTTCTCAGACAGCCAACAAAGCTATCTCAGTGGCAAACTTTGGCCGAATTCCGGATTGAAACAGATACAAAAGTTACCCCTTTTCCCCATATTCTTGCAGTTGGATCATCACTACCTTCTCCATAATTTTACCTGGCCATGGAGGGCCAGCTCCCGTACAGTAATTCTGAAGGTTATCTCGGTCTAAATTAGTTTTTTTCAGCAAAGGCGTAACATTCGACTTCTTCAATTCCCTTGGAACAAGGCCCTGATCAAAGAATTTATTAACAAAACATGTCATAAATGGGGAGATATATAATGCCAAACATCTTGGTTTGGGAAAAAGTAAATCATTAGTAGGTTTCAATCCTCCTAATAAGGACTGAATGAAATCCTCTGTGACTGGTCTGAAATCTAACAAAGTAACATTTTGGGAGTTCAATGATTGCACTGAAGACAGACCATCAGTAAATGTTGAAACTGTATTTGGAATGCGATGTAGAATTGTTTCCTGAATCCATTTTATTTTCTCCGGGAAGAAAATATTAAATGCACTCGCTTTTTCTAACAAAGGCTTAGTAGCAGGGGAAGCACAAGTCGGATGACAAAAAATTGGAATAACAGAAAACAATTCTCTGGAATGATTATTTGCATTAACACTTTTCTCATGTAAATCAGATTTTGCTTTAAAAATCGCCACTTTATATTTCTTCAAGGCCAGTTTAATCTTAATGGCCCATTCCTTGGTTCTAAACTTGCTCCACTTCCGTTCCATCATTCTAACGTTTTTATGTGAGGGAATATAGACTTTGAGAAAACCAAGGCTTTGATATTTTCAACTTCTTTGACTTAAGTGATGCAATTTTAGAGCATATATCATCCATCACCATTGCAATGTGAGCAACAAAGTCATCACTTTTCAAAGAAGGATCTATCATGGCTTAAGCTTGTTTAACTTCAGGTCCTGGTATTTCTGCCAGATCTTTAACTTTCCATGATAATATTATAGACTTTCCCCTGAGAGGAACAATCTTCTTACTACAAGAAAGTGAAAACATCCTGGCAGAGTGATCTGATGAAGTAATCGGGAGGGTATTGCTCAATGTTACACTGGTTCCTCTCAGCAGTAACATGTCTAGACAATGTCCTCTATAATGGGAACGAGACACGTCCAACAGTATCAAATTATGATTATCTATAGTTTCCCAAACCTCCTTAGAGCCTGACACCGAGTGATCATCTAACCAGATGTTAAAGTCACCCAGACAGAGGAATTCCCTATGTTTACTGCCTGTCAATGCAAGAAAGGAATCTAGGTGTTCCATAAAAACCTTTGTTGACCCAGAAGATCCATAACCAAACAAGGAGGTAGCGGAAATCTACACAATGAGATGGCCAACTTGAGAAAAAGTATCCCAATTCAGACACTGTAAATGGGAGATTTTCATTGCGGATCTATAAATCACAGCTATACCTCCACCCCTCTTTGCCACACAGTTTATCAGTTGGACTGAATATCCTCCAGGCACTAAGCTATGAAAGGACGACTGTGAAGTGTCAGTAAAAAATGTCTCAGTGATTAAAAATATATCCAACTCATGCTCCTCATAAACTCATAGATTTCAGTTGCATGCACAATTGCCGACCTAACATTTGTCAGAGCAGCCATCAATGTCAAAATTGCAGAAAGTAAAGATGTACCTCCATTAATATGAAAATCGGTCTGCAACCCCCAAATCACATATTTTATGTAGTATGCGTAGAGAGAGCTTACCGCAACAATTATTTAGTTCAAGTAAAGTGGCCTCATCATAAATCATGGCTTCATATTGCCGGAAACCAAGCAAATACCCTTATGATATCTGGATTCTAATCCAGGCGGGCAGTGTTTTCTGCCGAATGTCGCACCCGGCCGCAAACAGGCCTAGCAGTCGCATCAGCGGACACGAACCAGTTAATGACTATGGTGCGTGTAGATGACGCGACCAGCAGTGCGCACAGACCAAGCGCTACTAGGAATTGAAGTCCCAAGCTCAGTACAAGCAAAGTGAGGCACGAAGATGCCCAGACCCAATTTCTAAATCAAAATAAATGTTTGCAGCAATATATTGAACGTTAAAAAACACATTCTGCCCTTTCAAATTGCATTCCAATTATCTTAATATACCTGAAACATCGAGCCATTTCTAACTAATGGAGCAATTCACACCACGAGTTCAAATTAGCTGCTTCGTGTGTCTCAGCCACCTGCAAAGTGATTCCAGCTGCCTAAACAGCGTGGCAACAGGGATTCTTGCAATGTATACAGTTTTTAAATGTACATATTAGTAGCTAGGCATGCAAAGCAAATACATTCAATATTTAAAACTGCAGTGATGCTAAATTGACATTACCAGGTTTCAAAGTTTGAAAAGAGATAAGCCAGAAGTACTAGGTAGTCGTCGCTGTTGGCATAGTCCAGCCTCGAGAGAGCCAATGTGATGCTGGGCAGTGCTTTTTGTTTGCTATAAAGAATGGCAGTATACAACTCAATGATTTCAGGTAGAGAAAATAATGTTTTGCAATAGGTTTGATTCATAGTTCCAGTATAAGGTGAATGTCCATCAGGAGTCACAGGTTCTGGGCTATTTTTGACGGCTGGAACACATTTTGCCTGACCACAGGACGGTGGTGAGGATTTGCACCTTGGTGCAGCAGATGTGTTCACTTTTGTTGCGGTTGACCTTGAACTGGTTCCATGTCATCCAGTTGTCCAGTAGCGTAGGACAGTTGCATAGTCCTTTTGTGTGCCCTGGTTTCCCCGTGGACCTGGAAACTGACCTGCATAGTTCTTGCATGTCAGGTTATGTTCTTGAATCATTCTCATGATTGGCACTATGTAGATGTTAAACAAGAGGTGGGAAATCCTGGAACCCTTTGGTATATCTTGCAGGTGGTCTTGGATGGGGCTGATCAGACAGGTCAAAACGTAGCTCCCAGGCCTGCCGACGAGGAAGGGTGTCATCCACTGGAGTTCAGCCTTGAAACATTTTGGAACTACCCCTTGGTGGAGGAATGAGTTAAGGAAATACTTTGAACGCTATTAGGAAGATTTTCTCACGCCCTGTGTGTATTGAAAAGAAGACAGCTCCACTCTCAGGTTGCAGGGCTTCTCTTTCAATGCTTGACTCTCCTAGGGTACATGTAGCAGAGCAGTCAATGGCTATACGCCCATAGGGGAACCATGTGGCAAAGGGATTGTGTAATGTCAAAATAACACACCATAAGAGAATGTCCACACAAAAGATCTTTTAAAGTGCATTCTTTATATATGCTGTATATAAAAGGAAAATACAATGCATTATGGGTAGGTTACTTTTTAGGTATGGGGTCCTTTAAAGTGGTGATTTCAACAGAAGTCACTGAATGATCACGATTGAGTAATTTCGCTTTTTTGCTTGAAGCATCAGATTTTCATTGCAGAACATTGTGTCCAGTGTATTTCCTGATGAGTGTGTTGCTCTAATTCCCACTGTTTGCAGTGCATAACCAAGTCGGGAGATAGAATTCTGGCGGGTGTGTTACAGCACTTTTCAATAAAGAAATTAAAGTCTACTAGAATTTTAAGATGTTTGTGACCCACTACTACATCTGTGCCTGCATCTGAAAACAAATCTGCCAATATCAGGCTGTATGACTATGAATGATCAGGAAGCTCAAGGAGGCGCAATGAGTGATGCTACCATGAAGTAGAAATGATTTGCAATCCAGTATTGTTGTTGATGGGATCACAAGTGATGCAAAGTGGTCCTTAGGGCTAATGGCTATGCCTCCTTCGCAGTATGCCATGATGATCTTGAAGTTGGGCGGATTGCTTCCTGTACTCTTTGAGGCCCACTTGAAGGAGATTGTTCATCACTTGCTTGAGGGAATCCAATGCTGCCTCCGCAGAATAGACTTTGGCCAACAACACCTCCAATCATCCAGGATATGTGGAATTCCCCCGCCACTGCTGTCACAACCTTAGTAAAGAGTCTTGTATGCAGCTCAAAACAACATGGAGAATCTTTCACTGGACATTAATCACACTAGCCATCAAAAATCACTATTGGAGATCAGTGGTGTAGAAAGGTTTGTGAAAATGAGAATCGTTGAAGTGAATTTCATAGTGTCAGACTATCCTGCGAGGACGAGACGTATAACCAACAAGGAGGCCAGCAGTAGAAGCCCTATGTTCGTGATCATCTAAATTCAGCCCTGTTAGAACCGGGATGTACTCCTGCCTAGGATCAAACTTAAAATGTAGTGGTCAAAAAAATATTCTATGCCAATGAAGACAACTGGGGACAAGAGAAATCATTGCCATGCCGGGGGAGTTCCCCTTAACATTGTGCCCATTCTCGAATTCTTTATGTAGACATTCTTTGCACTATATGACCCCGTTATATTAAGTAGATAGTGGATGCATTTCGAGGATGACTCCCACAAATTATAAACGACCCAGAAGAAGTCTTTACTAGGCACTTTCAGACAAAGCAGGTTGGTTGTTAGAAATATGATTGTTCAAATGAAAGTTTTAATTCGAAGTACTTCTTTTGAAGCCTCCATATTGTAATATTTTTCAATACCAGTTACGTTGTTGATCTTTATATGTGTTTAAATGCTTTACCTTGTCTGAATAACGATTTAGAATGCGTGGGAGATGAATTATGAATGAAACGTGTTGGTAAAAAAATGGTTTGCAGAGACGATATTTTTATAATATTGATAAATAGATGTATTTTTGAGTGGAAATATGCTTTTTTTGCAGTGAATTACGTTATGTGTTCAATGTGGATTTGATCTTGTTATGCCTTTGTTTAAGTTTTATTTTAGGAACAATCGCTGAAGTGAAAAACGTTACCACCTTTAACAGTACACTGGAGAGAAAAATGGTGAAAGGTTGAAGGGCCAACATCGTATGCTGAACTCCAAACCTTTGTCAACCTCATAGTTTACAAAAGTCTTCTACTAATATTGTATTTACCTTATGAGATCTAGCTGAATGGCTATCCATCTGCTATGCATCCCTGGTAGCAATACCCCATCCTACAAAATGCTAAATCGCTGCGAACAATGGATAATCTGAAAAACCATTACAATAGTGCCTTAAATAGCCCAACAAAAACATGCTGAGTTTTTGTATGTGCAATTCCCAGTTGATTGTAGCAAAGCAGCAAGTAGTTGACTATGATCAGTGTGTGATGGAAATGATCAAGCTATGTCATGACATTCTCCCGACCTCACTCCCTCTCTGCGTGAACATCAATCCGCACACCATGTTTGGGCTTGCACACTCTGAAGTAGTCAAAATGATGCAGGTTAGCTCATATGACAAATTTACAGGAAGACCACAATACTTAGCTGGATGGTCAGCCAGACTCTTAAAAATAAAGTCACCAATTTGCCAATGATATCCCATGGCCAAGGCATCACGTGCGCTCAAACAAACTCATCAGGTGACACTAGAGTCCTTCACTTTAAATGTCCGTATCCATGTCGACTCCGTTACCTTTCTGCGGGAGCCTTGATGCCTTCTGACCACAATGGACCTTGAAGTGCTGCAAAGTCTGACCACCAGAGTTCCACTCTTGCAGCTCCTGTGCTATATGTAACTTCGGGAATTTAGACTATTATTATTCTGTCCCTGTGGTCCCTTACTGGCCTCTTGCTTGTCGAGAACTCTTGCAGATACTCTCCCCCTTGTCCGTAGGGTCGGGGTTATTGAATTCCCTGGTTCTTCACTTCATCCTTTCCAGTCTGTGTTTTTTTCAGGCTTCTCAATCTTTCTCCTCTTGGATGACTAGCGCGCGCAATGTGGGTGGGTGGGAGTTGTGGGGGGGGGGCATTGTCCCTCCCATATCAGTCTTCCCGAAGTGATTTGCTTTAGATGAATCATTGCGTTGCCCAAGACAGAGGCTTTATTTATTTGACTTCTGAATGTACTTCCTGATTCTCCAGTGAATCTTCTCTTGTTTACCTTCTCTAGTTTTGCACTCCTGGCTTCCCAACATTCTTCAAAGTAACTCTCACTTTATTCTAATGTCCATGTCTTATCCAGCATAATTCTCCTTTCCAGCCTCGTTGGCGCCAGATGGTAAGGCCAGCTCGATCTCGCAGCCGGGCCACTCTTGGTGGCTCTGCTTCTTTCTGGCTTTGATTCATCGGCTCAGTGGTTTATGCTGATGATTCTGCCCTGCTCTTTCCGTCTGATTGGGTATTGACATGTCTGATTGACTCCTCTCACTCCACATAATGATGGGCTTCTTCCAGATCTCTTATTTATACCCCCTGACGCCATGTCACTGCACCACACAAGGCTAAATGACTTGACCCCAATGATGTGACCTTCATATATGGTCATCTGATCTAATCACATGATCTGGTGCTCTGCTGATTGTCTGTTAAATGGCCTGCCTTCCACTTTTCTCGTAGGCTTCTTTGTGTGGGTGGATGGATCCCTGCCCACATGAGCTTTCTTTCTGATAGGGACAAAGTATTCTTTTCCTTCTTTCCCCCACATTCTATCTTGTTTTATATGGTCTAGTTTCATGGCTTGCCGACGTTATTTACTTATGTGTTACAGTGTTTTAGTGCAGATTGTGACCTTGTTGCTGCCTCTTTACTTGTTTTGTCGCTGTTTCTCTCTAGGGCCCTGTTTCCTCGCTTGAAACCTTATGGATGGTCTTCTTGGGGTATAACCAAAAATTATAACGCGCTTAATACCCAGAGGTTTCTAAGCGCGACATGCAGTTCAAACCTGTGTTGCTCTGCGTAGTCCTGCTTCCAAGGTGAGAACGTTGCCCCTGAGCTATCCTCTCGAGCCTTTATTCAGGTGAATGCTGTACTATTGGGATTTGTGTTATTGCTATTATACTTTGCTTTCACTTCTGGATTTCTAGTCACATTACTCTGCACACTGAGATGCAGCGAAAAAGTAAGATGACCTATGGTTTTGCTCAATTTACAAGGTTAGACTGTAAACCAAAGTGGCTCCGGATTATTTCTTCATATTGGGCCCATATTACTCAGTAGAATCCCTGTAAGAAGAGTATGGGGAGGTTCTCCCCCCAAGACAATTGAGGGGGAAATGGGTCTAAACTACTTATTTCAAAGCCCATTTGGCCATATATAGGTAATAAAAAGCACTATAACATAACACAAACCTAACCAAAAACATACTTGAAGCTTTATAATAGATTCTTTACTCCAAAGAACTCTGGGTGATGAGACGAGACAGAAAGGAAGGGCACAGGTGATGGACTCCAGAGAGAAGATAAGAGGAGCAGAAAAGCAGGGAGCATCAATCTTAGATTGCTAATGTAGCGCTTATAGCATCTAGAGGCCACTTCAAAGTGCTAAAGAGGAGGAAAGCAAAGGAAAGTTGGGGGCTGCCAAAGTGCATTTATGATTATTCGGTTCTGGGTAAAAAGTGTTCACAGACATTGACAGTTAATCAGTATGTGGTTCGGGACAAGCAGTATCTGTTTGACCTGCTAGACCTGTGAATGTGCAGTGCCACAGTGCCTTTAAAGAAAGCTGTCTCCTTGTGGTGAAGTCAGATGTCTTCTTGCTTCCAACTTAAGCCACTGCAGGAGCAGAGTGTCAGGTTCCACATCCTGCATCTATGAGTAGAATCATTTGGCCATGGAATCTGAAGGGGTTTCGTATCACATAAGAGTGGGCTTGCACATTAGTCCCGCCTACATTTTGGTCTTTTATGGCAATCATGAAGATTCTCCATGATTTTTGCATTATGGGCTTCTTAGTTTGAGTATAGGTGTCATTAACCAGGGATCTGCCGGTTTAAGCCAAGCATTGGTTTTTGCCAGCCCAGATCCAGACCCACGTACCCGTCTGACCAGTCCTCCCATGCCTAGAAATGTCCCACCCCACAACCAGGAGGCCCACAGCACCATGCAGTATCATACAGGTCTTATTTCTGCAAATCTAAGATCTCTAGATTTGTTCTCTCTGTAGCAAAGGGAATGACCTCTTTGGTCTTTGGTGTATCGTATATTAATTTGCACTTGCCTCTGCTATTGCCACACAGTTCCTCTATAGTCAGGACTCGGCCCTGTTGCCTGCTCTCTGACAGTCCCCCAATCCAGGGATTCATCACTGCCACACTAACATGCTTTGTCCCCAGAAAGGAGAGGAGACTGAGCTACTGCAAGTAGGAACCAACCATCTCCCTCATCACTGTCCCCATCTTAGAAATTAGATTGCAATGTATTTGCTTCCCGCCGCACCAAACGACGAAGGGGGGGGGGTCAGAGGGTCATATGTTGCATGCATTTTCTTCTTGTGCAAAGCTTTTATTAAGTCGAGAGGTTTCTTTATTTTTATGCTAGGAAATGTATTCATTATGGATCAGTCTTGCAAAATAAACTAGCAGTGTACAAATAACTCAAATCGTCTAATGCAAGGAAATGCAAAAGCATTAGGCCACACGAGTATGCTCCATTCTGGTGTTGCAATTCCCATCTCTTCTGAAAGCTCCAGATAATATAAATCATGAAATCCTGCTCACCCACCTTACAGAAATCTCCATTCGGTCCCTCCGCTAGCCTGCCGTATAAGTTTCTGCCTCTCACAGGGCAACTGAAATAGAGTTCAACTACCGTAGCAAATCAGGTCTCATCTCAGGCTAACTTGCATCCCTACAAGGATGCACGGATAGGGAATCCCTGATAGTGCCGCTGCTCTCAGCTACCAGTCGCGTCCTTCTGAGAGCCCTGGTGTGAAACATCTCAAGCATGATTCCACCTGGCTCTGATTTCAAGGAAACAGACAGAACTCTGCATACCTCAGCCACTGTAAGGTCTGCAGAGGTCTGTTTGTTGTTGTTCACATCTCATTGGGTGTGACCCATTTAATAATGTACAAAAAGCAAAGTATCCACACAAAATAGGCAGATGGCACAGAGGCTGACCATGAAATCGCCAAACATCTCTGGATGCAAGTCTTTTGCTGCCCATTTGCAGGTTTTGCACTTTGAAGCATTTCATGAAACTGATTGGAGGCTCTTTTATAGAAAAAAGTTGTAAAACTTCTAATGGGAACTCACATACAAATCATGCAGTGTGAATTAGGTTCAGTATCCTTGGAAGCTGTTGTGAAATGGACGATGTTGTCCCTCTCTAGGAAAATAATCATGGCTTCTAATCACCCACTGTGGGCAAGTTTGAACAGTCTGCTACAGAAGGGCAATGAACCTATGTTTAATGCATGGATTGCCTTTCGTTACTCAGTGCTATAAATGGTTAATAATACGAGGTAAATGCTAACAGCAAACCCCCAAATGGTTAAGTCTAAAATGTGGCATGCTGATTGGATTGAGACTATTTCTGATGCCAAAACATATGCATTCTATCTTCAAATTACTCAAATTGAGAAAAAGCGTAATATTGTGCCATCTTATTTAGAAAGATTTCCTGACACAAAATGGAGGATACATTGTTTAAGACTTAATTTGATGCCTACTAAGGAACTCCTGGGTGCTCGTAATTACATTGTGAGGTAAAATAAGTTGCATAGAGTGTGTCCACCTCCAGGAGTAGTAGAAACTTTGTTTCTTTTGCTGGTCGATTGTCCTCTGTTAAACAATTTAAGACTCAAATATTAGTATCTTTTTTTAAAAACAATGTTATATTGGTTTATACAAACGTTTAAAACAGCAGTAACAAAGAAAAAAAACCCAAAAGAACACTCTTTTCTCTCGTCAATTTCCAAGACTTTCATCATAAAGACTAGTAGTATTGTCAAATCGCCACTAGACACTAGTTGTGTCATATGTTACCTAACCTCATAGTCTGAAGGGTCATGCCTTACTAGGTGGTTTTTTTAGTTCTTTCAGGAAGGTTACAAGTCCAAACATGAGTTTCGAGTCGGACCCCTCAAACATGAGTTTCCACCAATCATCAGCACAATATGTTTGGCGCTCACAAATGATAGGTCCAAGTAGCCGAGTTCGCAGGCTCCTTAACGTGGGACAAAATAGAGTCAGATGTTTAAGGGACTCTACACATAGGTCACAAAGATGACAAGTCAGATTTTCATTTGAGCTTTTAGACCAGATTCTAGTGCGTTTGTTAGTGGGGAAAAGGTTGAGTCCAAATTGTATGAATAACAGTCTGGAGATTGTAATAAATATGGTTGCAGTTCGTCATAGGCTCTTGCTTCCGGTAGGGCGTCTTTCATTAGACAAGATCCTAGTCGTTGTGCACAAGTTTGTTGCCAATCTGATCTCCATAGCTTTTTTTTTCACCTGCTCGGGATTGTCTAATAATGTAGAAAAGAGGATATCGTTCTCCTTAAGAACTTTGAGATATTGTTTGTCGTACATAGAAAAGACTATATATTCCATATCTTTGTCCGGATTTTGTAGAATTTTAAACTGTGGCACAGGGGTTGTTGTTATAGTCTTCCTGAAAATATTTAATCGATTCCAGCACACTCTAGCGTGGATGGATATGAGACCCAATTCGTACCTTACGTTCACAGTTGGGCATCCCTTGGGCAGTTGTAGGGCTCTAGTCCCAAAAAAATTCTCCAGAGTGTTCCACAGGTCATGTGAACATCCGAACATGTTTTCGGCTCCATAAATTAGAGCCAGAGCAGCTTTTTGGCAGTAGAAGGCTACCATTGACATTATGGAGAATTTCCCAAATATTTTATTATTAATAGTGGCTTGGCAAGCTAGTTGTCGACATTTCCTTTTTGTTGATTTGACCCAAAGTGCATCATTTATGTTGGAACTATTTGATGTTAGAGGTTGTTCTTAGACTTATTTTTTCGAGATGCCAAACATATTTTTTGTGTCTCAGTTTTTGGGTTAACAAATTTTGAAGGGTCAGTATTTCGCATTTCTGTTTCTTGATATGCAGACTGCATATCAAGATTGCTTGCCACATATGATTGAAGAGCATCGAGCTTACGTTGAAGCCCAATGGGTGTGGTGTCTAAAAGAATTAGATCATCGGCATAGATAATCAAACTAACGTGCGATCCTTGAATCTTAGGAGGAAAATCAGCCACGTCGTCAAAAGTTTCTCCAATATCAGATATAAAGAGGTTGAAAATAATTGCTGCCAACGGGAAACCCTGTTTCACGCCTTTAAAGGTGTTTATTGCAGTAGACAGTGTCCCACTGCGATCCAATCTGATTTTGATGTTCGTTTTGGAATTAAGTTCCTTGATAGCCTCAAGTAAACTTGGTGGAAACTTCCAGACTTTTAGTTTATTCGACAGGATCCCTCGGTCGACACTTTCAAGGCATGAGAGAAGTCTATTGCAGCTATGTAGATGTTGGTGTTAGTTCTGATGGTTTCCATTTTCATGAGGTTCAGCAGTAGTGTGTTGAGACCACAGCTGTGTTTATTTATTTTTGACATATGTCATCAGAAGCACTGTGGTCTCAAATAGTTGATGTTTCTTCTACCTCATGGAATTTGTCTGCTAGAAGGTTTTAAATCATGTACTTCTAGATATTGGTAAATTATTGACCTAAATATTTAATTGTGAAGTGTTGGGAAGCATTTTAACTGATGTTAATCTGTATATAATTTTCTGTATTAAATATTGTTATTTGTATGAAAATGTTATTGTTTTAAAACACATATTGTATGATATTTGTATTGTGAACGATTTTAATAAACCACAACACAAATATACAAAATGAAAATAAACTGGCTATCTGAGGGCTCAGCCTATAAGAGAACACTGAGCTGACCTCCATCATTTGTAATGGTTTTTCACTAATAGCCAGTGTCCAATAAATTCTTATTTATTTGCTGATTATATGCTTGCGTTACTAAGGGTGCAAAGACAAGCTTGATGTTCTCTTAGTCCAATTTTAGAATCATGCAAAATCCAAGTTTTTTAAATCTTTTATTGGACTCCATGACAAGCAGAATTGAGGAATACATGTAACACATGATACCAGACAACCCAACTCCTGATATATTCTGTGTGCTCCCAAAATTCCACAACCAGAAAAACTGAGCCACCCAATCATTTCTGGAGTCAATACATTTAACCAAAGTCATCTTTGGATAGATTGAATCCATCCTAAAACCTCTGTTCATGGAAATAGAAAGCTTTGTAGTGGATACAACACGTTTCCTCAGGAAGATTGAAAAGGTAGAAGGAGTAGCATCAGATGAACTTTGGGCCACATTGGATGCCACCTGTCTTTATTCCAGCAATCCACATGAAAATGGAATAGCTGCATGCCAAAGATTCCAGCAAAATCTGAAGGCCAAGATAGACTCCCCAATCAGGTCCATCATGCACTTCACGAGATTCATACATGCTCAAAACAATTTTCTTTCAATGGAAGACATTTGCAAAAATAATGCTAGAATTGTCAAGGGAACATAAATGGTACTGTCATGATGCCTATCCTCAGGGACCCAGACCAAGTCCAGCAACCCCAGAAGCAGGCATCAAGTTACCCCAAGCAAGCCCAACAACCCCTGCTAGGGGCTATTTGGGTGCAGTCCTGGCGCCTATGGTGCCAGGCTCATCTGGAGAGTCAGTCCTGGCGCCATAGGTGCCAGGCTCATAGATTAAAACATACCTGATGCAGACCATGCTGCAAACTTACCTGATGCAGACCATGCTGCAAGAGCTTCAAGCCAAAAGAGGCTTGGAAGGGACTATTTTTTCTAGGGACTATTTTTTGCTCGGGTGGGGCTGGAGAGGAATACTTACCTGGGATTACTTTGGAGGCTATTTAAACCACGCCGAAGAGCAGCACACGCTTCGCGTTATTCTGCATCCAGCAGCATAACGCTCACCGTGCCTGCAAGTCTGCATCCAGTCTTCTGCCACGCCCGCCGGGAGTTTGGAGCTCCTAGAAAAAGGGAGAAAGAAGGAGAAAAGGTTAGAACAAGAGCAATACCTTTGATCCTTACCTGAATTCCCGATCCATCGCGCCTTTGAGCTGGAAGAAAGAAGTTATTTTATGCGCGTCGCCTCGCCTGCATCCAGTCTTCTGCCACGCCCGCCTCGAGTTTGGAGCTCCTAGAAAAAGGGTGAAAGAAGGAGAAAAGGTTAAAACAAGAGCAATACCTTTGATCCTTACCTGAATTCCCGATCCATCGTGCCTTCGAGCTGGAAGAAAGAAGTTATTTTATGCGTGTCGCCTCGCCTGCTGCAGCGCTGCTCTGAACTCACCTGCCTTCGCAGCATCTTCACATTCCACCGCATCCTACTGCATGTCCCCGCCGCACTCCGGCACCTAAGGAGAAGACAAGAACAGCAAGGTGAGCCAAGGGAATACACAGAGGAATACCCCCCATAGATTTACCTGATTTTACCACCGGGGGTACTATTCCTCTTCACAGGTTGGTGCAGCTTCCACATGACTACTCTACAGACACTAGAGGACATTCAGGTAAAGATCCAGCAACTCTTTGATCTTACAGCCTTGCAGGACTAGGTAAAGAAAGGCCCGGACTACTCTGTCACCAATGGTCTGCCTTATTACCAAGGGCGGCTATTTCTGCCACACAAGGAACTACAAGAGCTTTGGCACAGCTTCCACTGCATCTTAGCCGAACCCCGGGACCTAAGGGGAAACAAAAGGACAGCAAGGTGAAACAAAGGGACTAACAAGGGGAACCTACCTCACCACAATAGACTTACCTCATTTTACCGCCGGAGGCATTATTCCCCGAGACTTCATACTTTCTCTCAGCGCCTGAATAAGGGAGAAAGCAACAGGTTACATATTGACATTATTTTATCGAACTGTGTTGGATAATACAAATCCTTACCAGAATGTTACCGGTTGCCACGAGGAACTCTTCAGTAGGGTCAAGCTGCAACCTGCAAGGAATCGGACAAGAGTGAAAGTCAGGCATTTGAACTCTTACGAACTACAAATTTACGGCGTCTTGCCGGGAATATCAGAGTCAATATTGTTCTGGAACTCACCTATTCCTTCGGCCAGTGAAGCAACTGGTTATTTACGCGCCCCTGCGCTCAATGCAGGATGGAGAGCTCATCTTTTCAAACCATCAGGTGAGACTATAAGAGGGCACATCAAAGGTGATCAGTGGGGAGAACAGCGGGGTTGGGGGGATTTACGCTCAACTCCACGGGTGGTTAATTCCCTTTCTCCATTTGCAGAAGAATATTTCTACGGGCTAAGCAAACGGAGCTAGGTGGGCCAGTCCAGTCCGTCATCTCGGCCCTACGTGTCACATTGGTGGAGACTGCAGCTGTCCAGTTCAGATCGACGCCTCTGTGGGAGCCAGGTGAGCGTAACAGGTACCTCTATTTGCCAAACATGTTGTGGCAGGCCTGAAGCAAAGGTTATTGCAAAAACATTCTCAGAAACCACTAACATGCCTATGGCATATTGATGAGACTTCTTGATTTGGACTGAAGGCCAAGATTCTCTTAAATCGTTCCATGAATAACTAAATATCTTCCACCAATGGATTAAAAATATTTCCGCAATACTGGAGTACTTCAAGAAAACCATAAACTTCCTGGATACCACTATCTCTGTTTGACGGAATGTCCACATGGAAACAGCTCTACACAACAAACTCATTGACATGAACAAATACCAGCAGAGGACAGGTTTTCATCAAATTCACACAAAACAATTGTATCTACAGCCAGGCCATCTGGTACCAATGTATATGTTCCAACAGGAGAAGGGGCGATCAGCTCAGCACACTCAGTACATTCTTCTTTCAAAAGGGCCATTCATCCAGATAAGTTGACAAAGAATTTGTGCATTGAAAATACCCAGAGACGCCCCATACAATACAGAAACAGTAGAGCTACAGAATAAATATCCTTGGAGGTCACATCACCTAGCAATAACACTACTGCACAGAATTGTTATGCACCGACAACTAATAATCAGCAGGGATTAACTTAAAGACATTTTCAAAGAGACTCCCTTAATTGCATCAAAGCAACCATTCTCTGACTTGTAGTGCATGTTTACACAATGAAGAACAAATAAGATTTTGAAACATTCCAATGTAATGTTAGTGGATATAAAACCTACCCGCCAATACATCTGCACTGAATCTGACAGAACAACCACAAAGAATTGAACAATACAAATCCAGGGAACGCAGAACTACTGTTGTATACCTCTTTAAATGGAAAAGAAAGGAAAGTATGGCCGGGAACTACAGGAACGAATTAACCTGACCGATATACCATCACGAAGCACAAAGCAATAGCCATGAGGTAACCACTTCACAGAGGATGGGAACACACTAAAGGATTTTTTGGTGATGAAACTGAAAGGTGGCCTCTTGAACACACATCCAGAGATACATAGGAGCTCAAGTACTTAAGGATGCTCAAATTAAAAAATAGAGGTTTGAACACAGATGTAGGATTTATGACCCACTATGGTTAACTTTGAACCATGCGCTAAGAAGACAACCACATCAAAATTGCCAGAATACAACAGGGATATGTGGGTGAACTACCACTACCACAAACTGCGAGACACTACTGTTTGGACCCTTTGGTAGGTGAGGACTCATGCTGTCAACAATGGCAACCTTGCTGCCTAAGCTCAAATGATTAGCACACAGCCATTATTGAGCCTCCGGCATACTGAGAGCATGGTGGGTATTGCAGCGCTCCAGCAATGGTAATTTATCTTGCATTGGTAATTTATTATGCAATCCTGTAAGGAAGGAACTATAGTTAAATCCTTCTACCCACAAACATTGCATAGAGGCTGCACAAGATACACACACCCCTATAACGTACTGCTTTACTTTTCCCAGTGAGGCAAAGCGCCATTCCTAAACTTGAGTCCTGTATTCACTGCAAATAACTTTATAGGTGGGGAAGATGGGCGGCCAGCGAGGGGCAAACATTTTATAGAGAAAAACTGAAGTGTGATTGCAGTAATGGAATTGTATGCATACCCATGAACACCTTCTGACTATGTGTGAAGTATTGCAAATGTAAAACGGTTCTATGTTCATTCGTTCCCATTTCTTTTTTTCGTGGAGTTTTTTGCCAAAATATTTTTGCTGAAAAAACAAACATAATTTTACATTTTTTTATTGGGGGTTGTCCCCCCAAGCCCACCTCCCCTTTTATTTATTACCTATGCTCCCACCCCCCACTAACCCTTATACACTCTCCACCCCGTATTTTTCACAGAGTTTTTTTCACCAAACATTTTTCGGTAAAAACTCAGTGAAAACAAACGGGCGATGAATGAACGTCATAAGATGTAAAACAACATGCCCTGATATCTAAGTGTGTGTTTTTAAAGCTAACATTTCAATATTGCAATACAATTCCATTCATGTTTTTTTAAACATAGCGGGTCCCACTTACAGAATGCTTGAGCCTTAGTCTGCACATGGATCCAAAGAGCTACTCTTATCCTTAATTGGGCATTGCAATAACGGCAAGTAATTGCATAGTTGGGGCTACAAGGAGGTCCAGACAAACTGTTATGTGGAATCACCACTAAAGTTCGGTTGCATTGCCATATTAAGCATACTAAAGTTCGGTTGCATTGTCATATTAAGCATACTAAAGTTCGGTTGCATTGTCATATTAAGCATACTAAAGTTCGGTTGCATTGCCATATTAAGCATACCTATGAAGGATCTATTAGACTTTAACGAATTTTTTTTCCTGCAGAATAGCAGCTTTGCTGATTTCATTTCCACTGTTTTGACCTCTTCTTGTTTACCACAGAAAGCGGGGGGAGACCCCCCTCAACCTCCTTTCATCCTCCACCCCACCACTGTACATACCTCACCCATACTTACCATCTGTGGCGAAAAGAAAAGCTCAATAATTAGGCGAAAATACATTCGGGAAAGAGGCCATTCTGCAAAAGGAAAGTACACCCCTGTGGGGCCTCATTACGAGTATGGCAGTAAGTGGTAACATTGGAGGTAATTCCGTTACTGCCAACATTACCACTACGCCAAATTCTGAGTCACAGAAAGTTGGCGTTAATTCCACCTGTGGACTTACCTCCGGTGGGATTAGCTCCAGTGGTAAATCCTCGAACAATTGGAGGAATTAGCACTGGGGCCAATTCCCGTCAGCAGAATTACATCCAAAAGAAAAATCAACATATTTCCGCTGAATTACAAGTTCGGAATCAGTGGAATTACCTCCAAAAATTGGAGGTAATACAGCCAAAAACACAGAGCATATACCTCCACCAAAAAGGTTGAGGTAAATGCAGACAGGTGATTGAAATCAAGGCGCAGGTTCACAAGATCACCTCAGGAGGAGAATCTAAGCCCAACACACATACAGGCAGCATGGAGCCACAATCAGATGTCATTCATGGGCTTAACAACCCCCTACTCTACATCCAACTGCAGCAGCATGCGAAACCCCAGCAGGGAAGGAAACCGGCACCACAAAGGTGCAGGAGATGCATACCACAGAGGGCATCCATACCACGAGCCCTCCCAACCCAATGGACACCGACAGTCAGCCAATTTGGATCTCCCAGCCATCACAGACCTGCCCACCCTGATCCAGGCCAATCTTCATAGTGCTGTTGGAATCTGAACTGCCATAGCTCTCCACCTCCCTGCTGAAGTTGTCGTTGGTTCCACATTTCTGAGCATCGGGCGAATTCCAGCACACAGTTGGTACACTGCATGGGATGTCACAGCCCGCATTCTGCAAGGTGCTGGACCAAGTCCTGGATGCGCTCATGAGGCATGGCCATCTACACATCTCCATGCCCATCACGCAGGCCCAGGTGCATGCAGCAAAGGCACGTTTCAACAACATTGCCCAATTACCCAACACCATAGCAGCATTTTACTGCACACATGTGGCATTGGTACACTCCAAGGTAATTGAGCAGGCATACAGGAACAGGAAACAGTACCAGTCACTGAATGTGCAAATGACATGTGACACAGACCTCACAATCAGCCACTGCTGCACACAATACCCTGAGGCCACACATGATACCATGATACTGAGCAACAGCACCCTTCTAGCGTTCATGGAGAGACACAGAGGACAGCTCACCTGGCTTGTGGCTAGGTAATAGGCAGACCAGACGTGCAGGATCACCATCAGACCCCTGGCATACATAATGTGCAGCAAAGTGTAATGACTATAAGTCCCATGATGCACCAACAGAAGTGCACAAAACAGGCCTAGTACACTGACTGGCCCACCCCTGTACACAAACAGTACTCATTTGATGACACAGGGTATCCTGCAATTCAAGGCAGCACACTACAATCAGGCCACCCATCACACCCATGTAATAAATGTAATGGCCCGCACGTGTTGTACTGCAATACCATAACTGCTTTGCTGATGACATTACATTGACTTGATGCTGCTGAATCCTGCAATGTGACTACTGCAAGTGCACCATATTTGAAAAGTCACATGAACCTCAGACAGTCCATTCATGTCTTGCAGGTGATGCTGGCTATCCAAAGTCAACATAGCGTAGGACAGCCTACGATGAGGCACAGAGGAGGACCAGGTCAAGCATTGAGCGCACGTTTGGATTGCTGAAAGACAGGTTCAGGTGCCTTCAACACACAGGTGGTGCCCTCATGTACCAACTGGAGGAAGTAGGTTACCTGGTAGTTATTTGTGCAATGCTGCACACCTTGTGCATACAAAGGCACATTGAAATGCCTCCATATGAGGACCATCACCCCCTAGCTCAGATGAGGATGATATGGAAGGTGTAAATAGGTCACCACAGGACGGATGTGAGGGAAGGACGGATGGTCTGCCAGGATCTCATGGACAATTACCTTTGACTATGCACTTATGCAATGATGAGTCACTGATTGCACAACTTAAGCAACCATAGCATAAACACCCTGCAAGAAGAATAGTTCAAACAATTATTTATTCAGAACATAACTTACCCAGATCCCGAACTCCACCACCCACCACACACACTGATTCCCAACTTCACCACTCACCCCAACTTCACCACTCACCCCACGCCCTGATCCCCAACTCCACCACCCAACAACCTAGCCCCTGGACATACACCCACTAGCACCACCTCTTATCCCCCTTGCTAGCATGCTTTTCAGCATGTGCAGCATGGCACTGTGAGCACCTGGGTGGGGTGCTTGCTAATAAACCCTCAGTGGGGTTAGTGGGTTGTGAACTCCACTGTATGCTTCCCTGGACATGGTCCATGGTGAGGTGGATGGCTCTGGCCATGGCCTCATGGGAAGATGACATCTGTTCGGCCAGTTTAGACACCCTCTGGCTCATCAGACACTGGCTTGTGTTGCTGCGGTCCATGCTCCTGCACAGCTTATTAATGGACTTGGCCAACCACCTGGATGCCCCCTGGATACAGTCCTGCATGGCGTGAGAATGTCCTCATTGCTATTGAGCCATGGACTGAATCTCATCCTGCCTCAGCTCGATCCTGCCCAGACGGTCCCAGATGGACTGCATTGTGGGGCCATGCACTGACTGTGGTGAATGCCTGGTGCCATGGTCAGCCTGGTGCAGTGGATGGGGTGAACAGCGATCTGCCTCAGCCTGACCATCGGCGGAGGACTCATGTTGGTACTGGAGTGCATGGCGGGATTCCCGATGTGAAGGCGGTGTGTGCAATGCGAAGCGGCTACGCAGGGGTGAAGATTCTGGGGAGAACTGGTAGACAGGGGAATGTGGCTGACTTGAAGAGGGGGTGCAAAGTCTGACAGCACGTCTGCCATGCCAGCTGTGGCCTGCTGGGATTGTGTGCCCTCATCAGCACCTTGTCTCTCATGAGGGTCCACAGTCGCCCCAGCTGTGGTTGTTTGTTGCCTTGTTGCTTTTGGTGTTGCTTTCATGGTGGGGTCCTGTGGGTGCACTATGGCTGTGTCCTTCCCAACGGGCATTGTGTCTGTAAACTGCACACTCACAAGGTGCCTTTTTTGGGTGGCACTCTCCCACTCCCAGAACTGCATTTGAGTGTGTGCTTCTTGAAGCTGGTTGGTGCAGGAGTCCTGGAGGGTCCGGCAACATCAGTCTGTTCCAGGGTGTATATTGAGTAGGGGCAACCAGGTGCCAGGTGTGGGGTGCTCTGCTTAATATGAATGTGCAACCCTGGGATGAGTTGACCTACAGGGTGTCCTGCCCAGATATGCTTCCGGACTTGTGGCACTGCAGTGAACTGAATGCACTGCATTGAGTTGTGTGTGAGTAAAGTGGACGTGATGACGGGTATGGAGCGGGCAATGAGTGTCTACATGGCACATTGCTGTTGATGGGCTGTGGGTCTGACACAGGCATCCACTGATATGCATCCATGCACATGCTATTGTCAAATGGTTGTATGCTGCATGTGTTGCCTGTGCATGGGTGATCACAGTGAGGCAAGGGGTGATTGTGCTGTGCAATGTGGTTGCGCATTGACCCTTCGGTCTTGCATGGCAATGTTGATACTTGGATGTCATCCCCTCATTTCCTGCCAGGGTTTCTTGCAAGTGGGTCATTGCTTCGCTGACTGGAGTCCCTGTGGACTGATGCCTCGCAAAGATTGTGTATCCTTGCTGGGGTTCGTGTCATTCGCATGCATGAAAATCTGGTTTGCTGCATGCATGCAGGGTTGGCCATGTATAGGAGAACATTTCACACAGGTACTCACCAGATTCAGCTTGGCCGCTGACTCCATACTCTGCAGTGCGCATACCCTAGTCTATGCCAACCATATTGATGATGCCGGAGAACATTTCCTCCCAGAATGTGAGCTTGAGTGGTTTAACTGTGCCACCTTCAGTGGTAGCTGTCTCCCTGCGCTGGATTGCCATCAGGCTCCGTACCCTGGCCTTCAAGCTGTTCCAATGCGTTTTCATGTCCTCCGCATCGCGTGGACATTTCCTACGGCCACCACCTTGTCACAGATGTCTGTCTATATGGTCTTTTTCTGCTTCTGGGATGTGTTGCAGTGTTTCTCTCCATACAATTCCTCTGAGTGTGCCACCACCTACTCAGCCAAGACAGTGAGCTCTTGCTTGGTGAATTTTGGTTTCTGCATTCTCATGGCCTCCTTGATTTCCGCTTTCCCCGTGGCATGATTGCACTTGTCAGTCTTGGATGGCACTCCTGTTGTCGGATTTAGATGGATTCTGATTTCAAAAATGGACACCCCAGTGCTTCCTTTATATGCCACGATGGACTTCCATCGGCGGAAATTCCATCAACAGAAATTCCACAACTGGGCAAGGCGGTAATGGTAATTTCACGGATTTTGGCAGGATTTACTGCCACTGTGTCAGGGTTCAGCAGTACCTCCGATGGGCGGAAATACTGTTACCACCAGTGGGGTGTGCGCATGCCCGCTAGGTTGTAATACGGCAGTAATTCCGCTGATCCACAGGGCAGTAACGCTAATTCCACCACTGCGGAGTTACCGCTGATTTTGCGCTTAACTCGTAATGAGGTTCTTTATGTGAAATACTGTAAATGCAAAACAAAATATCCTCCTTTGAAACTGTGCATTTTAAAATCTCTACAAACCATGAATGCATTTTTCTGGTACCACTAAGGACCCTTTGGCCATTATCTATCTTTGGTTGTGTCAGATGTATTGCTCTGGAGAAAGGTTGCCTGCATATCATTCACTCTCTTCTGACATCCTTTGGAGTTTAAAGTGAGAATTCCAATTGTTTGGGGGGTTTTATTTTGTTTTTCCCCATTGGGAAAGCAATGTTGAGTTTGCTTTTTGTTACACATTTCTTACTGTGTCTACCATAAAAGCTAACTCATTTTACCATCACAATATTTCCAGTTAGTCCAATAAAAGGCATCAAAACCTGGATTTGGAATGACGGTGTGTGTAACGGCCACATTATTTATTTATTACATTTATAAAGCACGCAGAGCTGCCCTGGTGCATTATTCAAACCTTGGTTACAAAATCCATGATCTTCCTAACAGAAGATTTTGATAAAATAATCCATGATGACCACAGGAGGATAACCAGCTCCGCTGAACACTGAAAGTCGTGTGGCATATTTTGTTGGCAGGTCTTCAAGCAAGACTAATGAAGGCTTTTGTCTTACAAACTTCTGCTTAAAATAAATTCCTAATAGCACTACTTTCTGCAAACAGTATCAAAGTGCATCACAAAGCATCAAATGCGAAGGCACACACAATAGACAATTGAAACCAATTATTTAATGACACATGTTAAGTGCTCAGTTACTATAGTAACGAGTGACAAGAATTTAGTGTGATTTCGTTGCATTCAATAAAAGCCCTATGGGAGAGAAAGGATTGGAGTCCTTATCAGATGCATCCCGTCTGGGTATTTAGTGGGCAGGGACCGAAAGGTAAAGAGAAACTGAATGATGAGAAAAGCTAACATTTATAGCCTTGAGGCACATTTGGCAAGACTTGGGTGAGTGGGCATGCCGAATGATAGGCAACTTGGCATGTCCCCTCAACGAACTTCAAGGGTTTCATTTAAAAAAAAATAGCACGTCCATGCTGTTAGGTTCCCACCCAGGCTCGGACTGGCCTATAGGGCAATAGGGCAAAAACACAATAAGCTTGTGTGGGTCGTTTTTTGTTGTTGGTCGAATTGGGACACTTTTTTGGTTCATGCGGGCCAGTTTGCTAAGCTACTTCGCCATTCGCTAGTAATTTTGATCAGTGTTACTGAATACATATTTTTTTTAAATGCACTATTTGTGTCACATTTGATCGAAAACCTCCCCCTTAGGTACTATTCAAACAGTGTCACAAAAGGAATTAATTCCCATTTGCAACTCTGGACCACGTTTTCATTGGTGCCCCAGGCAATTCTATGCCCCAGTCCGACCCTGTTTCCGTCATGCAATTTTGATCATTTACAAACCAAATCTGAAGAGTAAAACAAGACTAAATTGGCTTTTTTTTTTACGGCCTCCGATTTACTCTCTCCCTGATGTGAAAAACGTAAATCCTGCCTGCCAATTACGCTTGCTATGAAATCTGCATGCATATTAGAAGGTGCAGACGTAACATGTGGTGCTCTTCCAAGGCAAATGAGGAAAGAGACATGCGGAGAAGCAATCTCTGCTTCGTGCCCCGCCTACGCCTGAGAAAAGAACGAAAATGAGCTCAAGGGTAAAATGAAAGCATAGACGTATTGGCAACCCATACGTTTGGGTGGGGGGCACCACCCCCTCACTTGCATGGCACGAAGCACAGTCCCATTATTTGCCAGGGTACTGTCCAGCTTCCCTCTAAGCAGAGCCGCATGCCTGTGCTATTGTTTTTGTGCTTTTTCTATGCACCACTCATCATTGCACGAGTAGCGTAGGAGTACACTGGCTCCCAGGAGGGGAGTCCTCTCCTCCTCTTCTTTCAATCAGCCTGCTCTGCACGGGGTGGGCCTTCCGGTCATATCGTGCATGCTGTCAGGGTGAGCATGAGGTAAGTGAAAGTGTGTTGCGTTGTGTAATAGGTTTTTATTTATGCATTCATGCAAAGACTTGTCCGAGGGTTGTCTGAGTGCGCTGGTGAATGGGAGTGAATGTTGTTTAAATTAGAGTATGTGTGTTCCTGCCCTACGCTGAGGGAGAGCGGGCTTCTAATTTTGGGGGGTGGGGGGATGCTACTGGCGGCATAGCATTTATACTGAGCATCAAATGTAAGGCAAACATAAGTGGTATTACATAACTAGACTGGCATACTTATGTGCAGCCTGTCCAGCTATACTTTCTTACTGTGGCATGATATTGTTGGGGGGAATCAAGGGTAAAGCAAACATACATGCCATTATGTAGCTAGACAGCTATACTTTGATGCAGGCAGTCCAGCTATACTTTTTTACTGTGGGTGGCATTTACACTGGGCATCAAGTTGTACATCAAATATGATGAGTGCTAATATGCAGCTAAACTGCCATACTTGGGTTCAGCCAGTCTAGCTTTACTTTCTTATGTGGCATGGCAATTTTTACTGGTCTTCAAGGGTAAAGTAAACATGATGAGTGCTATTACCTAGCTAGACTGGCATACTGTTGAGCCAGCAGTCTAGATTGACGAATCTGAGGAGGGGGTAACTTTCCCATGGGACCTCAGAGGTGCGTTCACAGCACAATAACCAAATAACCCTCTGGGGGTGGTGTGCCATGGGAGGATCACATGGGGAGGAAAGGCCCCTGTGGAATTTGGAATGATTATTCTCAGGGAAAGGTGTATTTATCTGCCTTATGACCCCCCAACCCCTTCTCCAATACCAAATCCCCACCCCTCACCTTGTAGGGAGAATTCATATACTTTGTTGTAAGGTTCACCATTTTGAAACTCTTGGCACACCTGAAATGCCCAAAGACTCAAGTATCCTGCTTCCGAGGGAAAAACTAGTACTGGGATGAGGAAGATTACTTCAAAGAAATGAAGCGAGCGGTCTAGTTTATTCCAAGATGTCAATTAACGGAATGGAAGCAGGTGGCTGACACAGGAGTTTAAAAAGGAACTCAGTTGTCAAACAGCTGAGTGAGACAAGCCTGAGGGAGATGAGCCTCCCTAGAACAAGATCCAAGAGAACGGTCTCTGAGAAGGCACAATGGGTTGGGTTGCCTGCACCAAGTGAGCAGAGGAAAGCCAAACGTGAAGCCACAGAGCGACATAGAGAAAAGGCTGACGAAGGTCCAAGTTCGAAGCACTGAGTGCGTTGGTGTTGGTACTTACCTAGAGGCTACCCGTGCTCCGGTGAACCACTTGCAGCGTGGATTGTGCAGCCAGGAAGGGAGAGATTCCAACAACGCACTACAGAACCTGCCTGTCTCCCAGAAGCTGGCACAACCTCAGTGAGCAACACAGTGACTGGGGAAATGCTGGAAGCGTTCAAGAAGAAGCAAACAGGTACGCAAGTTTACCAGAAGTTGTTAGAGGTCCGGGAAAGCTTGAGAATAATCCAAAGAAACAAAAGAGTCTGGAACCCAAAAACAAAATGAAAGACTGTTGCCGACTTGGCAGAAGAGTGAACAGAGGGGGGGTAAGACCACTTTGTGAGTCAGTGACCCGCACCCAAAAGAAAGGGTCTGAGACCCGAAACAGAACCAGAGCCAGTTGCTCACTTGGCAGGAGAGTAAACCAAGACAGAGTAATGCCGCTGTGCACCCACATCAGGAACCAGTCTCTGACGACAAGAGGGTCTGTGACCCTATGAAAGAGACATTTATTGAGAATTACCCAGTTTGGCAAGAGAAGACGCCAAACTGTCTTTACAAGTCTTATAATCAAATCTACATAAAAAAATAGAAAATTGGAAACCAGGGAGAACCTGGGAATAATAAAGTGAAATCTAAACTTGGCAGAGAGGCCCCTGGAGTCAATAGGATATAAAGACTGTAAATACAGAGACCTTATCTTATCTGTGATCCAGCCTTGATGCAAGAATAAGTCTAGAGGAAAGGAACTCTACCCCAGTCTTGGAACTTTGTGGCTCTTTTTTACATATCTTTTTATCACCTTACTGCCAGCTAATCTGGGATCTTTTTGTCTTTATTGAGAACATTAAGAACACTGTTTTATTTAGTAAAGAATAACCTTGCACAGTTATCTAAGAATATAAGTGTTAGGGGCAGAAGTAGGTTTTTTGACACAACAGTGACATACTGTTTGTTTTTGGATTTCCTGACATTTTCATTTGTTTACTTTGAGGCAGGGAAAGCCCTCATACTGTGTAGGGATAAAGAGGCATTTTCCCAAACTTTTGTTTGTGTTATTAAACATCTTTGCCCAAAACCATGCCTCTCCTTCTCCAACTCTTCTGCACCTTTCACTAGCAATACATGTTTACTGTGGCATGGTATTCTTTTATTGGCATCAAGGGTAAAGTATAAATGATGAGTGCTGCTATGCAGCTAGATGGCCATATTTGGTGCAGCCAGTCTAGATACAGTTATGTACTGTGGAATGGCATTTACACTGAGCATCAAAGGTAAAGTAAACATGATGTGTGATATTATGTAACTAGGCTGGCCATCATTGATGCAGTCCATTTTGGATATACTTTCTAACTGTGGCATGGCATTTTTACTGGCAAAGCCAAGAAGAGTTCATTCTTATATGGTAATAACTTCATATATTAGTGAACTCTGCATGGATATCTATGGGCACCGCCAGTATGAAAATGTTTTTTTATCCTTGCCTATATTGTAGACAAAGGCATCATGAAAACATTTTGGAAAAAAGCTCACGTGCACTGTTGGTGACTTGCATATTGGATTTTTTCATGTGCTATCATACAAAACCGATTGCAAACTTTGTGGCTTCTTTCCTAATTTTTCACAAAAAGTGTGCGAACATGCACCGTTTTCGCCCATTACTTTGAACAGGGCAGAACCCCCCGCCCCCTCGGCCTCAGAAGTGATCTGACCAATGAAAGTGACGCCCATTTCTATATCACACACAACAAATGCTGAGAATCATCAGAGCGTTTCACAAACTGAAAGTTGCTCGCCACCACATCCATTGGTACAATGGCTTCATTGCTGATGCTTGTACTGTTTTCTTGCTTGCTTTGCTTGGGAATTTTGCACCTCACTCTCTCTGCTCTCCCACGATTTCACTTGTATTCCCCAGGCCAGCCTACCTATCCTCAGATTTACTTTTTCCTTTCTTACTGTCCTTTGCTACCTGAGCCCCCACCCGCACTTTTTCACTCAGTCCTAAGAGGCGTGCAGCCGGGGACAAGGTGGGAGATAAATCACCACTATCAAGTAATTTATGTGTTTTTAAATCTGTGTGCCTGCCGTTAGTGCTGGGTTGCTGTGTGAATGTGTGATGCGAGTACACATGGGTGTCTGTGTGTGAGCGTGTGTGTGTGAATATGGGCTTGTGTGAATAATTGAGATGTGAGCGAGTTGGTGCATAGTGATTTTTATGTGGGAATACTGGCCTTTATTGGCACAACCAGCACGGGCATGGTTTATACAGTAATATGGCATTATTGCTGGCATTGTGGGAAAAGCCATTTATTCCAACAATCCACATAAGAATGGAAGAGCAGCATGCCCAAGATACCTGCAAAATGTGCACACCAGATAGAAACCCCAATCATGGCCATGATGGATTTCATGAGATTCATAATTACACAATTTTACTTCAATGATAGGCATTTGCAACAAAAGACTGGAACATAAATGGCACCTCAATATGTCAAATTGAGGGTTCTTACATGGTGATACTGGCCTATATTCGCACAGCCACTATGGAGGTGTTTCTTACAGTTGTATGGCAGTATGATTGGCTTAATGGAAAAAGCCAGTGTTAGTATTCTTACATGCGAATAGTGGTACAGCTAGCATGGACTGGTTTTCTTACAGTTGCATTACTGGCAATATGGGCATAGCCAACATCAGTATGTTCCTAAGTGAAAATACTGCCATATATAGCAATATTGGCAGAGCCAGCATGTTAATTTATTGTTTTACTGTGCCATTGCAGGTAGTATGAGCGAAGCCAAAATGAGTGTGCTCTTACATTGGAATAGTAGCATATGCTGGCTGAGGAAGCATGAACTTGTTTTTTATACAAAAGACGGCGGTTATTTTATTTTAACTCTGTAAGCTCTGTTGCCCTGCATTCCTTTCTAAGGAAAGTGAGTGGGACCAGTCCTCTTGTAGCCTTCCCAATCGAGAATGTGGGAGGGGATGAGCACCCCCTGCACATTGTGGTTCCTCCGCCCCTACCTCAATGTGATTCAAATCAAATTCTCAATAATGGGGTCCTTTATCGGCGGAACTATTCACAAACCCCCTTTAGCTGAAAGGATTCCTTGAGGTCATGGTTGGACAGTAATGATGTGCCCATTTGTGAAGCCAGACCTATTGTCTTGGCCTGGGATTGTGAAGCCCTGAGGTACTATGCAGGAAACTATCTCACCTGATCCATTACACCTGGAACAACATACATCCTGCCCCTTATTCTACCCTAATTAAAAGGATACACACAGGAGTTGGGGTGAAAAGGATACCATCCAGATCTACCCCGTAAGTGCAATGGCATTTCTGAAGCTTAGAGCTTCTGCCTTGGGCAAGATGATGGAGCTGGGTGGGACTTGTATCGGTGTGGGACAATCTTGCACCTCTCTCACCTAACACCCTCCTGTATGCAGGGTGTGTCTCCCATTGACTATGGAAAAGGTCTATTTGTTCACGAAGTGTAAATTGAGTCCACGCTGATTACATGGGGGGAGGGTGGGTTGACGGGAAATCCAGACGCTCATCCGAGGAGCATAGATTTTGGGACGTCTGTTTTTATTTGATAATAGTGCTTAATACATGCCTATGAAGAGGGCTTAGGAACCCCTCTGAACCTGGGGTGAGGCAGTAATCCAGTGCCAGTCCTACCCCAGAGTGGGAGTTGGGAGTTGAGAGGGGCCCATTTCCTGTCCCTGCATAAGTACCAGATTATGCATGAACAGCAAACATTTTCCTCACACCATGTCTCCCATACTGTATGCTCACCAGGTTTTCTCTCTCCTTTTCAGATTCCACAACAATCTCCCATCAGAATGGAAAAGCCGCCCAAGAGACAACCTCCCAACAACACCACATGGCAACGGGGCTGAAAAAGTAGAGCCGCTGAAGCGGCATCCAGTGAGAGAGAGACTGTGCTATGAGAATTTTGTAGAGCTCTCGTGGACGCAAAGCGGTGCATGTATCATTTCCCAGCGCAGGCGTGCGCTCCAGCGAGACCAAGGACAAACCTCTAGACACCACTGACGTAAAAAGGAAACTTACCTGGGGAAGGCTTAGCCAAGGCTCCCCACCCCCAACACGAACCTGAACACTTTACAGTGCAGGCCGCCATCATGGCAACACGGCATCCCTGTGTGGAGAAGGGGGTTGGGGCTTAAACTAACTCTTTATGCTTTCATTTGTTTGTAACACGCCCCTGGGTGGACATTGCAGGGCCAGGTTAGCCAGATCAAGTGATCCAATGGACAGAGGAGAGGAAGGATAAGAGGGGCAACGGAAAACAGGAGATTGTGGGTAATTTGAGGGAGATCAGGGGAGGAGGAGGTGGCGGGCCATGAGACCATCATGAGGAAGAAGAAGCGCAGTTTGGAGGGGATTTCTCTAGCCGTTGAGGTATTGGTTAGTGAGTGCAAGCGATACTGCTTTGTGAGTGTGCATGAGTGGGTAGCGAGTATGGATAGGGCAGAAAGTATAGGGAGTGATATTGAAGTGTTTGTGTGAGTGAAAAGAGGGTGTCTGAGTAAGAGATGGGGTGCAGTGCTGGTAGTAGTGTGGAGGAGGCGATAGTAGTTGTCACTCCAACTCTCTGAGATTGTTCAAAGGTATTTATGGAAGGTTTAATGGACCCTAGGGTGATCCCTCTCTTTCCATGTAATGACCCTCCTCCCTGACCCAGGCTCATTGCTACCAAATGTTGACCCCTTCTGTCTAAAGCTGGCTTATGCTAGAGATGGTAATCCAAATCTTGGCTGTCTAAACCTTTTCAGGGACTTCCTAACTGTCCCTACTCTAGACAATTAGTGATCTACCAGGATGTCAGATGGTGCCTTGCAAACACTCAGAGTGATTTAAGCTTGGGCTAACATGCCCACTCTAGCCTCTCTCTCTTCTCTACTCTCTCCTCTTGTCTGCTCTGTCTCACTCCTCTCGCCACTTCTCTGTTGCTTTACTGTTTCTCGCCTGCTGATCTTGCCTCCACTACTCCTCCTCAAAACTCCTACTCCTCCTCCATACTCCCACTTCCCTCCTTTACACTACTACGTCTTCCCCCTACTACTTCCTCTTTCCCACAGCTACTTAAACAACCTCCCCTCTCCCAGTACCTTCCACTTTACAATCACTCCTTACACTACCTTTGACTACCCACTTGCTACATGACCAGGCACACTCACACTTCAGAACCACTTTCACTCCTCAGCAAATATCTCACCTGCTACACAAATTGCCTCCAAACTACACTGCTCCTTGCTTCCTCCTGCTGGTCTCTTGAACGCCCTCCTCCTCTGACCTCATCTGAATAACCCCCACTTCCTGCTTCCTCCCACATGATTAAATCTCCCTATCTCTGTTGCGATTGGATGACTCTCTCAGGGCATGAATGTGTAGCGAAAAGTCATAACAAGGGGGCTTAGCCCCACCCACTTGTACTACGTCCTTTTATTGTGGCAGGCTTTTTGGCAGGGTTTTCTACCGCACATTTATTGCTAAAAAAAACTCATCACATTTTTTTGGGGGTGGGGTTTAGAAAAATATATAAAGTGGGTTCGGGTGTTCGTGAATATATAAAAAATGAAAGGGGACTGGGGACTAGTGGGGAACCCCATTGAGATAAAAAAATAAAAATTCGATTAGTTTTTTCGTTAAATAATCTGCAGTAAAAAAACCCAGCAAAATAGCATCCCGCAATGAAATGACATGGAACCCACCCACTATCTCCACATAGCCTTAACTTATACTGAGACCTGCAGCCTGTGAAGCCAATGTTCAAGTTTGTGTTTCTGTACCCCCATTCCATGGTCTCTCTCAGTAGGTTTTTCTAGAATGGGTGGCTTCTTCTCCCTTTTCAGCCCCTGGTAGTCTAGGGGGGCTTTTGGGTGTTGCACAAACTTGTTTGTGGGGGAGCTCTGCGAGGCTTGCAGCATCTTTCTGTTGTTGGGAAGCGGTCTCTCTTGCTCTTCACAGCGGCTGTCTGCAGCCCGTCTGCCACATATTAAGTTTGCCTCTGGAGGTCTATCTCACTTGATCTTCAATTTGATCAGCTCTCCAGTCTTCTGATGTTTCTACAAAAGACAAGAGAATACTAGCAAGCAATGTTTTGCAGCATAGTATGAAACATTATACACAGAAATATTTCAGCCATGGGGGACAGGAACTGGGGCCTCTATGCTGCCTCTGTGTACCTCAGGGATATGACATGGCTTTGTATTTCCACCTTATAGGCCTCCAACCCTGGCTGAGAGGAGTTATCATCCCCTCATGACATGGCCAGATTACAGGTCTTATCACATAGTATGGAGAAAGGATAAGTGATGTGGAAGAGGGAGTTGCAGAGTGATGGTGGAAGTGTGGAGGAGAGAGTAGAAATATGGAGTAGGGAGTAGTGAAATGGAGGAGGGAGTAGCGGTGTGGCAGTAGGGATAATTGTGTGGAGATTGGAGTAGTAGCGTCCTATGGAGAATAAAAGAATTAAACGGTGAAGGTGGGGCTTAGAAAGAGCGAGAGACTTTGGAGGGATAGAGAAGGAAGATGATGAGAGTAGACAAAGTAGAGGTTGGGGGAGTTGGATTGGAGGAGACTTGTGTGAGAAGAACATTAGGGAAGAGGGAGAGGAATGTGTGACTGTGGGAAAAAGCAGACTGAGTCAGGCAGTCTGTTCGTAAGGCACACTTCCATTACCCCTTAGATTATTAACCAGTGGATAGTATAGGGATAGTGTCGGAAGTCCATGAAGGAGTTGAGTCCGGAAAAGCATCCTGCCTTTACGTCTTCACCTCCAGCACAAGTTGCTTACCTCGAATATGGATGACCAACCGAGCATAGCAAGGGAGCCTGAACCAACCAATTGGTTGGAATTCCTATGAAGTTTGACCACTCCAATAAAACACAAAAGAGGAAGACACATTGTTGCACCTGTTGGAATACGTGAAAGTAATTGATGTTTTGCTTACCTCTCCAGCCAATTGAATGCAGTCAAACTTGTCCTCCTGACCTGATGTGCCTATCATGGGTACTTCTATAGGGAATGTGACACCCACCTCCGACACTAGTGCTGATAACATCAAGGTGTTTTGAGAGGTACATTTGGGGTGCCCCAATACTTGAGGCACTGGAAGAACACTTGATAAAAGCCTTGGACGATTGTCAACATGAATACACACCTTGGGATGAGCAAAAAGTCCATCCATGGAAGAAGCAGCATGAAACAGACTGCAGTGAGGACACTTGGAAACACAGCCGCTCCATACCAACCCAAACATGATGCAAATGGTACCTTCAGTGGATATGGATACCTGGTAGCTGCTGAAGACATTTGTACACAAAACTGTCCCTCCATACATGCAGAGCCACGATACAAACTGGTTTCCGAGACATTTCTACAAACAACTGTCCCTACGTGGAAACCTCACATATGTTGTGACAACGTGGAACTTGAGTAGCCATCCAGGCACTTTATATTGCTATGAGAAAGGAAGACAAAGCCCCTGTCTGTCTGCATTGCAAAACATGTTTTTTTCCAATATACCTCATTCTCTTCTACTCTTGGTGTCCTGGTTCTGATGTAAATGAGTGGCGAGGCCTGTTCCCCAGGCCGAGACTGAACCTTAGATGGGAAGAAAAATCCCTCCTAACATCCAGTGCCAAAACCTGGGAACTCCTGAAGACTTCTCCTCAAACTAACACAAGGTAAGTGATCAAGTGTTTCACTTCAGATTTACCCAGGCATGAGCGTTCGGGGTGAACCTCAGAGTATCGCTGTATGGTGTGTTTACTCCGAGCGCAGTGAAGTGTAAATGCCTGGTCCAGTGGGCAGTGGGCAGTTGATTACAGAATTGCAGGTTTCAGTAAGAGCATGAAAGTGCAGGGTCTATGCTAGTATGTAATAGGGTTGAACTCAAGGACATATGAGGGCGTCCGTCAGTCCATTCACCGGATGGGTGGAGGTATCTTTGGGTTCAGGGTGAACCCTAGATTATCTGATAACAGAGTAGATTTCAGTCAGAACACCAAAAGTGTGGGATCTATGATATGATAGGTTATTTATAACGCGCTTAATACCCAGAGGTTTCTAAGGGTGAACCCGGGGATCGAACCTCTGTTGCTCCGTGTCGTCTTGCTTCCAAGGCGAGCACGTTACACCTGAGCTATCCTCCTGAGAAACGTTTATCTTTATAATAGGCTTACAGACTTTGGACTTTGGACCCTGTGTCTTTCCACTGAGTCTTTCTACAGTTGGAACTTCCTGTGGAACTTCCTGTGCCTGCTTAAAAACCCATTTCACCCACGGAGTGTGCTGCTGAGTGTGCTTCTGAGTGTGCCTGCAGACTTTGGCAGACCTTGGCGGGACTGCACGGGACACCGCAGGGGCGGAGTTTCTGCCCAAACCCGCCCGCTTTTGCCGAAATCCACGATCAATTTGGCACCAGCGGATCCGCTCCAAGATGGAGGCTCATCTCCCGACTGTAACACTCCAGAATCAGGACTTGAGGTAACCTTCTTGAGCGGCATCAGAAGTCCCGGCCTGGCACCCCCTCCCTTGCAACATCCCGCTGCAGCCGAAAGCTCCCTTCCCACCCTCTCCCTTTCCCAAAATATCGTCCTACGTTTCTCCCCTTCCCTTCCCACCCCCCTCCCTTCCTTCCACTTCTTCCATGTCCACCCTTCCCACTCCTGTACCTGCTTTCTGCACCCCGTCCCTACCTTCTACTCCCCTTTGTGCTGTTTCAGCTGGCTGTGGGTCTGCGTGACCAGAGGAGGAGGGGGACACGCCTCCCCATCGCGCTCTCTGCATACGGAGGGAGGCTGCTGTGCGCGGACCACCCACGAAGAAGCAGGGTGAAAAACTGGCGACCGCCAAACGGGCTTCAAAGCGTGCTGCTTCCCCGGGCTTGCTCGACATGCCCCCGCAACCTACAGACCCGGCGAGAAAGATGGGGGGGACGCTGGCTCCCACAATGGTGTGCGGGGAGGCTGTTTACCCTGACTCCTCCCCTTGCACTCCATACTGTTTGAGTGACCGAGCTGGCCACTCCCCAAGCCTGTCTGAGCTGCCCGGCTACACTGCAACAGAAAATCAGCGCCCCCCCACCATTGCTCGAGAAGAGACGGGGAAGTGGACTCATCCGCTAGTATTGGGGAACATGGCACCTAGTACACCTAGAGATTATGGTGACACAACCCATTTGTCCCAAGGCGACCGGAACATTGTTGCAAACCATATTGTAATTTCCCAAGATAAATATGTATATGTAACCCCAGTTGAACATTTTTCATCTGCCCAAATGCATACTCAACCTAGCCATCGGAAAAAAACACTCCTTACCATCGAAGTGCACCCTATTCCTAATCGGAATGACCTGATGAGTCCTAAAGGGACTCCATCCTTCAGAGTTGGAAAAAAACTTTAATGAGTGCATGAGGAACTGGATACCTTTCCCTAACTTGGAACCTCACTCATCTGATGTAGACACTTTTAACAGGGAGGAGGTCCCATCGACAGAGCCCGGAAGCTTGGGGAGTCCCTCCTTTAATACACCACTTGAGGAAATACCCCAAGCAGTCCAGGCTATGGCTGTTCGGCAACCCCCACCCGCACAATCCAAGAATTCAGACAAAAAACTGTCAGTCGGGGACGATCAGAATTTAACAACCAAAATGTACATCAAACATCAACGCCCTATGAACATTAAATGTAGAAAGTGACAGATCACGAAACCCACGGTACCGCTACACAGAAAAATGGGCCCTAAGAAACATCCTGCAAAACCTCTTACAGGGGCAGCTCTGAATGACTTCTTTAAGAAGAAATTAGAGAGTCGGTGGACCTCCCAAGATGAACTCTCGGATAGTTAAATCTTAGACAGCCTAATGCAACAAGAGTCATCTGTCACCCACCCAAACTCATCGACAGGGTGCCATTCTAAAACACTCCGAGCAGTGCAATCACAAACGCGCCATCGGCGGTGAAAGGTTTCCCCGTGGTAAAATGGCACTGTACTCCTAAACCTACACCAACAACGAAAACGGTCAGCCAGTCGTCTGACTTAATTTCTGGTGTCGACGTAGCTCCATCAAACAAAGAAGTCGAGGGGTTAAGCATCATACCCCCAAAAGAAAGCCAAACCCCAGTCTTCGCAGAGACTAGTGCGAACTCGATCCACCATGGTAATGACCGAAGGAGCACGCCCAATGCTGGCCAAAAGGGACCGGGCTCGTCTGTACCTTTGAGCCCTTTTGTGTCGGAACAAGCAACTACAAAGTCCCCGACATTCAGGAAAAAAAGTCCTGATGTAGTAAAAATCAGCGGACCAAATAGCTGTTCCAACCTCTCTTGCACTCCAACACAATTGTGAAGACTGAGTGAGGGGGACCACCTGACAACCCAATAGATGCCGCAGCGAAAAAAGGCGGACCTGCCGTCTATTATGTCCACGGTGACGATTGCGCTTGCTCCCTTCAGCAAGCTCTACGAGAGCATCAACGACACTCTACGAGATCAGACGTCATTAATAGCCTCGATGCAGTCAAAGCTGAACTATCTTGAAGGCTTCATCGTTGGAATCGACTGTAACTTGACTACAAGAATAGACCAATCACTTAAACTGGCCCTCTCTGGAACCTCGCCACTTATGCATGGCATACGGGGGGAACAAGGCAACAGAGTGTCAAACTGTACCCAAACAAACCCAGAACTTTTTCAATCAGTAGTTCTGGAGGAACATGACGCTGTAGCTTTTCAAGCACACAATAATAGCGTCTTGGAACCTGAAAGTCTGACGGATCCTCTTGACGCAATAATTGCGATAATAGATGAAGATAACGAGACAAACCAAGAGGACAATCGAACTACAACCATCATTGAACCAAACCCTCCAACGACAAACCCTTTCTCCTATACAAAACCGGCAGGTCACCAGAAGGTGAACAGCAACGGACCTGACATAATTCCAAAGGTTTTTACCTACAGCATCTTTAATCAGCAACAGACTGCAGTACATTTTGGTACAAATAAAAATCTAAAAAAGTCTGTGACGTTACAATGTCCTCAAACAGCAAAGAGTAAAAACAAGTGGGTGTAACAAACCCAAGACATAACTGCAAAGCCTCAAATGGAAAACCCTGTCTTGTTGAATCACCAACCGATCACAATAAACGGAATTTGAAGAAGTGCCAAACCCAATAATGATCGTAGAGGACCAATTGGACTGGAGTTCTTTAACGATCGATGAAATCGGCTTCGAATCTAGTACTAAAAAAAACTACAAAGCGGAAAGTCGATAAAGTGTTTACTTCACCAGACAAACGAGAACCGCCAATCAAAGTATTACTGCACGACCAATCTTCAGCGGAATCGCCATCATCAAAAAAACATTAAAAAAAACAAGGCCATTCTACAGAAAACCTGACGAACCGAACAGTAAACAAAAAAATCGGCAACCTAGCCGTCAAAATAGCAAATACCTCCAGTCGAAGAAACAGATCTCAGTTTGTGAATCTACGCCCTTGTAATTCTGAGAGGATAACTGACCAGAAAAGTTTCACACACAGTGTGCGAGACGAATACAGAGAAAGACCTCAACCTCTCTCCCAGAACCATCGTGCAGCAAAGATCATCAAAAACTCGATAAGGAAAGAGGGAGAAAGGGACCCAAAGGTCTGTCAGGTTGAAAAGAGTTAACTCTAAGGCCGGAGAAGAAACATTGAACAGAACCAACATTCTGAGAGTGCTGGCCCGAATTCCAAGTCTAAGACAAATTCGGAATAATGACTTATGGATGGTGGAACCCAGTACATCAGGAAGAAGGGACTACTCATATATTCATCTAAAATCAAAAATCATCAAGTTTCAACTGATGAAAGAAACGGAATCCCTGCTGCTCCTTGAGTATGAATTAACAGAAATCAACCGTCCGAACGACCAAATTGAACCACCAACATAACCAGTCGTGGACTCGAGAGAACCAATAACAACAACGACAAAGTTTGGTACCTCTCATATCCACTATATCAGCAGGATGGATCATTTACGCCCGTCCCACGACAATCGACCTAACGAGAAACCAAGAGAATGTACAGCCCCAGCAGTGGATCTCGACGCTCCAAACAATCGACCCAGTAGACAGCTAATGCCTGACCGATTTCCAGCCCGGTTGCAGAGAAGATCACACCAACCACAGAAACCTGCACCACGGAATATCTTGGAAAAAACAGAGGGGGCAAACAGAAGGCCTTGGACTTGGCACAAGGAAGACACATACCGCAACAGGAAAGAATAGCAACCAACAATTGAAGACGGAACCAACCCACCAGATGCATGGAAAAAGGAAAACAGACCGAAAACAGGCCTAAACAACCACCTAAAACTAGGAAGCTGGAACAAGCATGGCTTTGACCACCTAACTAAAATCACGGACGTCAACTTGGGCCACTTCGATATCCTGTGTTTGCAGGAGACCTGGCTGACAACTAAACGCCAATTGGATGGGTATGAAATAATGTTCTCAGCAGCAAAAAAAGGGGTGATGGGCCGACCATCAGCGGGGCTCATCACAGCGCTCAGATCGGGATCTGGGTTTGATGTGACCGAAGTCTTGGTCTCACCTAACTGGGTCCAGGCGATGATCCTAAACCGTACACTTACCCAGGAGCCCTCTCAGACCCCTAACGAGGGGAAAACCCTCCTACTCAATATATATTGGAACCCAGATGTAACATCTAACAAGGAATTTGAAACCGTCCTATGAAACCTGTTCGACAAAGCCGACGAAAAAACTCAGTGCCACAACACCATCATAAACGGCGACTTTAACGCAGTATGTGAAGGGATCGGTCGAGAACACAAACAGCAAGACCAAAATCTCCTGGCAAGAAGACGAGGGAAACTTCTCAAGCACCTCATGAGAACAAGGGACTTACATAACCTTCATTGGCTTCGTCCTAACCTTAACCTTAAGATTCCCACGTGGGAAAGAGGAGACCAGCATGCTACGATCGATCATGTATTCGTCTCCAAGAACCTCCTCTCCGTGATCCACACTTTCAGGGTTGAGCGGACGGCTTTCAGTGGTCATAATCTCCTCATTACAGAGGGAAAGAAGTTCAGGCCTCAATCTCTCTCATACCCGATCCCTTTAGAGAAGTCGACAACCGGGAATCGGGTAAAGATATCGGATAAAGGCCTTCGAGACATCGATTTCCAATATTCCTGTTCCCAATACATCAGTGGGACTACTGGAACAAACACCAGTGGCGCCCTGGACTACACCCCACTGCTGACCAGGTTCTTGATCCCAGTGTCAAAGTCTCGTAAACCAACAGCTGCCCACAACCACTTATATAACAGCGACCTCGTGGAAAAAAGAAAGCTCCACCGACGTCTAAAGAAAATCTATTCCAAATAACCAACCGCAGAAAATGTCAGCTTGTGGGTATTGGCTGTCTGTGAGTACAAGAGCTGGCTCAGACACTACCGACACAAGTTATATCAGAACGACGCAGAACAAATGCTGGCAGCCATATATGTAAATAAATCAAAATAATTTTGGAATTTGATCAAGGGGACTCTAAACAAAACATCCGGAGACAACCAGAACAACGTAGGAGAGGCCAAGTGGTTAACCCATTTTTCAAAACTGTTTGCGCCGATAGCTGATAACTTTTCGTCTGGCTTTGCTGCTAGAACATCAGCACACAACACTGAACCATGGAACATCCCTGCAGACGAAGAAACAATCCTTCTCAAAATAAACAAACAGAATAATTCAAGGGCCCCCGGGCCGGATGGTCTCTGCAACACAGAGCTCAAGAACCATCCTGAACTGTGGGCAACCATAATGAGCAAGATCTTTAACAACTGTAATTGCCTTCAGGACATCCCTCTGTCCTGGAAAAAAGGCATTATCGTACCTTTTTTCAAGAGGGGTTCGACAAACGACCCGAGAAATTACAGACTGATCGCCCTCCTGGACTTCATGGGCAAGGTGTTTGCATCCCTGGCCTTGGACGTCTTCCAAAGATGGATCATCGACTCTGACCTTATGGACCCTTTCCAGAATGGCTTTGTCAAAAACTCCGGAACAACAACTAACATTCTCCTCCAAAGTTCCCCGAAAGCCAAAGTACTGCAGGAGGGGGCCCTTCGACCAGGGCAACAGACAATGATTATGGGGAACATTGCAAAGTTCAGACTGTCCTGGCCACATACTGCAGCCCATAAAAGCCTTACACCATGGCACCTCAATACGGATGCGACTCAGTGCCGAAGGTAGACTGTCAAGGGAAATACAGACATCAAGAGGCGTAAAGCAGGGACGCCCGCTCGCACCCGCCTTGTATAATGCCTACATGGCAGACTACAGGAACGCATCGGAACTGATCAGATGTTTCCCTCCTTCGAAAGGAGGTTCAAAAATCGAGCGACTACTCTAAGCAGATGATATCATCTTGATGGACCTAACCCCCATAGGCCTCCAACGCCAACTAGACAATCTAACACGCTACATGGCAGAAAACAACTTAACATTGAACAAAGACAAAACTAAAATCTTAATCCTGGTAACAGAGGCGACAAGAAAGAAAAACATTTCTTGGCATGGCGAAGGGAAGATGCTCAAAATAGTTAACGCCTTTAAATATCTGGGCATCACGATCAGTAATGATAAGGAGGAACAAGCCATGCAGGAGTCCCTCTGGTCAAAACTGAAAAAGCTTATGGCGCAGGCCAAAGCAGTGGACAGGAAGCATGGAAGATTCTCCATCATTCCCATCATAAGATTTTACAAATCTAAGGTTGTTCCTGTCCTGATCTATGGTACGGATGCAATGCCTCTCATCCCTGACTCAATCTGGCCAAAATACAAAGGTTTCTTTTGGCGAGGGGTTTTGAACTTGGCTATCTCTACACCGATAGCCCTGATAAGAGGAGAACTCTGCCTACCCTCCCTTCGGCTTTAAAAATGAGAGCCACCGTCGTGCTGTATTGTAAAGTCTCCAACTCTCCAGAAAATAAAGTTCTGGACCTTATTTGGAGAGAAACCAAGTGCGTGAACAACACAACGCTGGCCAGATGGGACCAGCTTAACCTCTCCATCCTTCAAGAACTAGACACCACTCTGGAAACATTGATACAAAACCCAAACCAGGTATCAAAGAAACTCTTCGAAGCTGACTGGATAAACACTCTGGAAGTTGCAAATAACTACTCGCTGACAGCCAACCTACCCAATACGCCGATGAAACTTGACGAGGTGCGTGGATACCTCAGCATGTTTCCAGACAAATGGCAAAGTAGAACCTTCCTAAGGTTCAGACTGAACCAACTAAAAACAAACGAAATCTTGTCAATTCGTAAAAAATCCATTTCAAACAACTGTCGCTATTGTGAAGCACCAGACACTGTAGAAACTACCGAACATTTGATCCTTGAATGCACTGGACTAACTGCGAATAGACATCGCTTTCTGGTCGAGCCACTGAAGAACTACCGTACTTTAGACCTAGAAAGCCTATGGATTCTATTGGTCAGCGGTAACCACAGAAGATGCTCCATTGGACTCTCCTTGTTTCTGAAGAGGTTGAACTTGTGAAAGTGGCCCTCCAGTTGAAAGTTATTTGGTTTTAACTTAGAAAGAACAAACGAACTACCATTTTGGTTGGATCCATTTATTTTGTAAAAATTGTAACACAATTAAATCAAATAAAAAATTTTAAAAACGCAGAGGTATTCAAAACATCCATAATCCATTTGAGTTTGCTCTTGTTGTCCAAATTAAGATGAATTATACCATGAATTGTTGCTAAAGTGATATTAGTGCTGTAACTAACAAAAGAAAGTGCACATTATACGTTGAGCAAAGACAGTGCTCAAGACTAAGAATATTTTTGCATGGCACATTTGACGAAACAGCACCGAAAAATTGTCCTAGATTTCTTTCAACACTGCCAGGTTTCATTGACTTTTACTTTTCTTTCCTTCTCTCTTCAGAATGTGTCTAGACCTTTCTGCATGTGTCTGTACCCACGCTACCATGCAGCTAGGTAAAGCATTTTCATGGCAACTTTCCACATGGCTATCCACACTGTTTCGAACTGAACTGTCTTGAAGTGTTTGGGGATCTACATCTCCTCACGACGTTTCCAGACATAAAAAAATAGGTCACTAATTGTACTAATCTGGCATTACACATTACACAAATAATGTGCAATATTCTGCAGGTTGTCTATGGAACTGAATGTATAGGGTTGGGGTGCGAACACAGGCTTTCAAACAGGAGACAACATGGTCATTTGATAAAAATACATGTCTGCATTATAGTGTTGGTGCAAGGTCACACAATGCAATGTGCCGCGATTTCAGATTCAGATTCAGATTTCTAATTCTGAAATTAACAATGCATCTGCTAGGCACTAATAAGCATGTGAGCAAGCTCCCCTTATTATTAGAATTGAGCACACTGTACAGCTAGGTAGGCGATTGATCATTTGTTTCTTCTGTTATTTCTGTATCATTTGTATGACAGGCATTTGTCAAATTATTACAATGTAATGCTCAAGCTTGACCGTGAGTTCATCAAGTACAGATGCAATGTAAATTGGCCAAAGTAAATGAGGGAATTATTAGTGTGACGAATCCTGGGATCTTGTCCCTTCTCCCCTAGGGCGAGCCCCTTCCCATGAGGCCAGAGAGGTGAAGCCATTAGCCGATAGTCCCCGATGGTTGGTGAAGTTGGATCTTATGGGGAGGGATTCCTCTCTATGGGACTAGGAACTACTAACCAGGGAAAACGCAGTATACTTCACCTCAATCTCCCTCAGCCAACCCTCCTTTACCCTTCCATCCGATGTACATGTGCCATTTTGGGAGTAACAACAGTACTGGGATGAAGAAGAACATAGTTGACCCAAGGGAGATCTATAGTAAAGGTGCTGGGACTAAGAAGAGACACGCTTACCTTATAGAGAGATCTCAGAGAAGTACTGGCTAGAGGAGGAGGTGCCGAGGCATGAAGAGCGATCCTCAAAACACTGTAAAGTAGTCTAGTGTTTCGGAAGTCCTGATTGGCCAAGGCCAATACAAAATAGAAGAGGGAAAACCAAACAGACACAGAGGCCCACCCTGGAGGAACTGCAAGTACAGATGCTGACCAGAGTGAAGAAACAATAGCGTTGCTAGCTGGGACCCAGGCGGAAGGGTTCCAAATTGATCCAGAGAGGAAGGCCCGACTGGCGAGTGGGGAACACCGGCATCCTGGCAGAAGCAGTGGCAGAGACACGCTTTGGGATCACTGCAGCTCCCAGAGGACCCCTTGGGACTGCCAATAATGCAGAGAAGTATACGAGAAGGTTCGAGACTGACTGGAGAGGACTGGCAAACACCCTAGAGCTGAAGAATGGGAGAGGGTGCACAGCTTGATTATCTTGTTTTTGCCAGATTAATTTATTGCTGATATTAACTTGAATGTAGTAATGCTTAGAAGGCTGTAGTCCACTATAAAGTGCCTCCGTGTGGGACACACGTTATATGCAGAAAAAGAAAGGACCTAGGCTACGTAGCCGTCGGTGTGGGCCGCACTCCTAAAATACCCAAAGGGTTTAAATCCCTTGTGTTGTATCCTTTTTGAAAGTAAAAGTTGGTTCCAAGATTGCTTCTACAAAGTTCTTTTATTCATAAAAATGATCATTACATTTTTTCATTTTTCTATTTTATTTCCTTTTTCTGGTAACGATTGGTTAAATATCACAGAGAAAAGAGAACATATATCAAATTGTTAGTGAATTTTGTAAAACAAGCTGCACATATGCCATTCTATTATGTTATAATTAATCCCGATTTAGATAGATTTCATTTTTGAATTCTTATCAATTGTCTAATTAATGTTATATGTCACGAGACCTTGTTATGTTGAGCAGCATGATGCTATGTTAAAGCGTGTGATTAATGCTAGGTTTAGAAGGACAGGTATTATCTGATTAGTCATCCACCTTCACCCAGTTGTGGCACTGACCTGAGGCTGATGTTGTTAGCGCTCAACTCGAACGTGAGATTTGCTTATCATCGTACGTTCACTGAATGCTGCAAAAAAAGGATATTGCAATGTGTTTTAGATTCGTGTCACAAGTGACCGTGGATCATCCACTCTACCTTTCGCTTTCCTAATAGTGTGTCGGTACTGCTTACCTTACGAACGCTTCTCGCGCTAAAGTAGGTGAAACTCCAGTGACGGTCAGTTCGAAACTGTGCTCCCGTCTCAGTGTCCATGTAAAGCGGTGTCTTGACAACGTTGTTAATTAAAATGGCGGTGCATGTTAGCGTGAGCCGGCCATTTTGGCGTGGGCAAATGCTGGTAGATGTGGAATTATGGTACGAATAAGGCACAAAGTCTAAAAATAGTGAGAATAATATAAATGAGGGATTGTGTGAAAATGATGAGAATGGTGTTGTAGAAAAAACGTATGCTGCAGCTGCAGATTACTTCTATATGGGTAACGTGTGTACGAGTGTAAGATAATAAAGTTGTAAACATAAAAAAGGGAAAAGAACCTTAGCTGTAATAGGGTCTCAGATGGACATTTTAAGGGGAAAGCTAGAATTTCAATTTGAGTTCGACTTTACACTACATGTTGTGTAGCTACATAATCCCTAATCACACTACTATCCATGAAACTGATATGTTTGCAAGAACTTATGCCTGTCAAGTATGGAGGGGCGATATTATCTCATTATGTGAATAACACAGTGATACGTGAATAACACAGTGTAATCAACATTGAATTCATCACTATCTGCATATCATGCAGTGCCTTAATTATGGTTCATTGTTCATAGGTACATGAATACTCAAAAATAGTGAAACCCTTATGGTCAAGAGTCTTATACAAAAACAATTAAGATGGAACTAATCGTTCATTCCTCGTGGTGAAAGTGCTTCCAATCTGTCGATCCAAAACGATTCTCTATGTTGTCTTTTCTTCTTGGTGTCCATGGAGGTGTTCCCAATGATTTCTAGTACTTGAAATTTGATTTGTGAAATATTGTGCTTCTTTTTGTTGAAGTGCTTGGCCACAGATAAATTTAAATTTTTGTTGGATATACATGATTTGTGTTCATTGATGCGAATGCGAAACTTGCGGCCTGTCTCTCCCACATAATACAGCCCACAGGGACAACGTATGCAATATGCACAATTCTCTGTGTTGCATGTGGCGTGGCATTTTATCAGGATTTTTTCTCCGGTGTATGGGTGTAGCACAAAACTTCCTTTAATTATGTTGTTGCAGTTGCTGCAGTTCAGACATGGATGAGTTCCAGTTCTTTTTAATGGGTTGCTTCTTCTTGGCTTGTCGTCACGTGTATTCACAAGAAGGTCTCTCAGATTGTTAGATCTTTGGTAAGCGAATGTTGGTGGGTCGGAATACAGATCTTTAGTTCTCTCATCTTTGGTAAGGATTTGCCAATGTTTTTTGATGCATCTCTTAATTTGCATACTTTGGATTGAAAATCTGGACACATATACCAGGGATGGTGATGATTTATTGTCTTTGGGAGTAAGAGTGCTCATTCTTGTTTTGGATGCTACTTTTAATGTTGCCTTTTTAATGTCTTCCTCTGGATATCCTCGATCTTCTAATTTCTTATTCAATTTGAATAGTTCATGCTCAAATTCACTCTGATCGCTGATGATCTTTTTGAGACGGAGCATTTGTCCGTAAGGTAAATTGCGTAAAGTGTTTTGCGGATGGAAACTCATCCTGTGCAGTAAATTGTGACATTAATGTCTAGATAATGTATCCCAGGGTTTCTTATTTCAGAGGTGAATTGTATCCGAAGGTCAATGTTATTGATGTATTCCAGAAATTCGTCCAGTGTTTCTTTTGTGTCCTGCCATATACCGAAAATGTCATCGATATATCGTACCCACCATTTGCGCTTGTCCTTCCACTGTGCATTTTCTAAAATGTTGGTCTTTTCAAAACGATACATGAAGGCATTTGCGTAGGACGGCGCCACGGTAGCGCCAATGGCGGTGCCTGATGTTTGGATGTAATAGTCATTCTTGTATCTAAAGTAGGAATTTGTTGAAATAAAGATCAGAAGAGACATTATGAATTCTTTTGCAGCTCCTATCTCACCTTCTTGTAAGAGGAGCCACTCAACTGCTTCTTGTCCCAAATCGTGTGGGATGCTCGTGTAGAGGCTTGCCACATCAATTGTCATTCTCAGTCAAACGTACATTTTCCAAAATGTTCAAGAAGTGTGGGCTATCCTTAACGTAGGTTTCTGTTTTTTGTTTTATGGGGTTGAGAAAGTAGTCTATATTGGTACCTAGAGGTTGCAGTATGCCTCCTATTTCTGCCACGATTGGTCTCCTGGGTGGGTTTGTGAATCCTTTGTGAATCTTTGGTAAATGATAGAAGTGTGGGATAGTTGGTCTTGTTGTCTGTAGGAATGCGTTAGTTTTTTTAGTGATCATTTCTTCTTCTTCTGCTTTGGTTAAGAGGAATGCCAAATTGTTGCTAATGTTATCAGTGGGGTCATGTTCAATTTTCATGTAGACAGTCGGATAATCCAGTTGTCTTTTGCACTCTCTTTCGTAATCATGTGTGTTCTGTATCACCAATGCTCCGCCTTTGTCTGCTGGTCTTATTGTTATACTGTCGTCGGAGTATAGGTTGCGTACTAATGACATTTCTTCTCTACTTAAGTTCTTTTTTTGCGGTGCTCCATATTTGATTTTTTTCAGATCAGAGATTACCATTTTTTCAAAGATATCAATTGCAGGTACACTGATTGGTGGAATGAATGTGCTTTTTGGTTTGAACTCGACAAATTCAGTTGGTGCCTGTTCTCTAACTTCTTGTTCCATTCCCGCAAAAAAACACTTTTAATTTCAATTTTCTTGTTAGTTTGTGGAGTTCAACCTTGGTGTTGAACAGATTGGTTCCAAAGGTGGGTACAAATTTTAAACCTTTTTGTAATACTGCTTCTTCATATTGGCTCAATATACGGTCCGAAATGTTGACCCCTAGGTTGTTCGAGCTTGGTGTCGTGTTTGTACTCTGGAACCTTTTCCTCTGCCCTCCTTGTTGGTTTCCTATTTGGTTTTCGTCTAAAAAAGTGGAGGGATGTGAAGTAGTGCTACTTGTGCCTGGTCTTGTCAATCCTCTTGCACCATCCTCTGTTTCTGTTGATGTTGCTGTTGGAATTTGTCCGTCTCTACTGGAATCTGTGTCAGAACTGCTATTGTCTGAATTAGCATTGGTGTTCCTTGGACGTTTTGGTTGGTTCTGATATTTATCTGCCCAGGTGTAGACTTCGTCCCGTAAATAATCAAAGGTGTCGCGTCTAAATTTCCTTATTTTCCTGGCTTCTAAATCTGTTTTGTAGCCTTCCAATTTTTTATTGATGTCAATCAGGATTTCCTTAAATGTATCCGTGCTTGTGAGTGTGGTGATCTCAACTGTGAGGTCTTTAATTTCTTGCTCCAAGACTAATAAGTTTGCTGACAGTTCTTTAATGGTCAATAAAATTAAATCTAAAGAGCACTTATTAAGGATTTGTTCCCATTTTTTCACGAACTCCTTACTTTGTTTACATAAGGTGGCTTTTAGACCAATTCTGAGTCCTCGTGATATTCTCTGTGCTTTATAGTACCGTCCTAAAGTTACTGCATGCAATTTACGATTGATGTTTTTCCTGATGGCATATTCTAACTGTTTGATTTTTTTCTTAGGATCAGTGTCCTGTGTGGTGATGTTAGCTTCCTTTATAAGTCCAAGGATTTCATTTGCCTCTTCAGCTGAAAAGCCTAGTGTAGTTGCTCTTACTTCGGTTAATTTCTCAATTTTGTCATAAGACATTCCTGCGTGCTACTCCTCAATTGATTACACGGAAGTGAAATATAGAATTGAAGAATGGGAGAGGGTGCACAGCTTGATTATCTTGTTTTTGCCGGATTAATTTATTGCTGATATGAACTTGAATGTAGTAATGCTTAGAAGGGTGCAGCCCACTATACAGTGCCTCCGTGTGGGGTACACGTTATATGCAGAAAAAGAAAGGACCTAGGCTATGTAGCCGTCGGTGTGGGCCGCACTCCTAAAATACCCAAAGGGTTTAAATCCCTTGTGTTATATCCTTGTTGAAAGTAAAAGTTGGTTCCAAGATTGCTTTTACAAAGTTCTTTTATTCATAAAAATGATCATTACATTTTTTCTTTTTTCTATTTTATTTCCTTTTTCTGGTAACGATTGGTTAAATATCAACAATTCGTTGTAAGCTGATATGTAGGCAAAGGAAAAGAACCTAGGGCTAATGCATTTCAGAAAAATAATTTTCCTTCTTCAGAGCCAGGTTAAGTTAAAAAAAAAATCTTTCTGCTAGAACATTTCAGTAAAGCATCATTATGCATACATTTAGCAAAACAGGGTACCCACAGTTGACGGACATGAACATATAACACAGTATATGCTTCGCTCGGGGCCTATACCTATGGGCCCCGGGGCATTACCTGAATCGGTAATGCCCCCGTCGCTTGGGTCATATTGCTTAAGTGTCTACTGTGCAGCTCTTGAGTATGTGCCTACTGAAACAGCTGTACATTAAATAGATTTCACAAAAAGAATTCTTGGATCTCTTGTTTGGTTTTAAGGCTGAATATGTGTCTGGAGCTGCTTCAAGTGGTGCACTTACCTACAGAGCAACAACAAAAGCTCTAAAACTGTATCACAGGAAGTGTTTATTTTACAGATATATTGGAATGTTTTATGGATATGCTGTTATCATAATGCACTTGTTCCCATTCACAAAATATATATACAGGATTATGATACTTAACAGAAAATAGTTTATGTGCCTCTAGTCTGAATAATGTAGATTACCTTACAGTCTGCAAGTGAATAGTTAGAATCAGCACAGCTGATTCTGGGCTTGAAATACTGCCTCTGAATGACTGAATATTTACTAACTCATAGCATGCAATTAACATTCTATCCACATATGCACATTTTGGACTTGTGCACACAATTTAGTATATGACACAACTCATGTAATGTCTTTACATTTCACACCTATAATTCAAAAGGTGGAATGGACAAGTGTTTTGCCTACTTACAAGGATGACAGTGTTTGGTCTACATGAGATGGGTCAAAGCTTTGCTTAAACATGTCTGTGCTCATGCCAGAGACTGTTCAACGAGCCATTTGTTGATGATGGAAGCTATGTCACTCTCTTCCAGGCGGAGATATTTCTTTGGGCAACTACATGTTAAAAAAAAGAACGGGTATGTGATCTGGGATGAGGGCTCTAACGAGACAGATATAGCACTTAGAAGCATGTAAGGCTCTACCATGACCCACTGGGCATCTTTCTGCTACATTGAGATAGACCAATTTGACAACAATGCACATAGTTCAGCATTGTTGTGAACAATTGCAGCGCCCAAATGGTCCTTTCCTTCCAAGATAGCATGACACTCACAGCAGAGACAAATCATGTCACACTTTAAATAATACAGCACGTACTGTACTGCACTCTGACAGCACACCACAAAACCTTGCTATCACTGTGTGGGCATCTTGGATAAGACACAGACAACACATTCAAAGTTCAAAATAAACACTTTTATTAACTTAAATGTCAGGATGGAAAAACGCCTATCTTGCCCTAAACTATGGTGGGTTATCAATACCAAATTAAGGAAAGTCAAAGTCTGCCAGATCTACTTAGGCATCTGTCAGTGTCTAAAACCTATCCTTGACCTCACAACTAATCTTATAGAACGTGTTGGGATGTCAGCAACCAACAAAAAAGTGTTCAGCATAAACGTTTGGACTTTGTCCAGTGCGCAGCTTTCTTTCAGCTCCCTTGCCCAAGTATAAAACAGGTCTAACAAATGTTTCAGGATTGCCTTAAGTTCCAAAGCTATATAAGGTTAACCAGGACTCTGTGTTCTTTTTGCCAAGTTCCAAAACACAGTTTAATGATCTAGCGATGGGATGAGGTTTCCAAATTTTCTTAATGTTCTGTGCCCCACTTGCACTCTAGTCTTTGCACAACAAAATGTCTTGGTCAAAAATGATAGCTCATTTTAATCCACTTTTTAAAGTTCATCTCCAAAGTTCCATTGACTTTGGATAGCAATACATCTTGGATTTGCTGCTTTGTTAAAGTTCTATTCAATATGCATTGGTTTCTTTGATTTAACACCCACTGATTTGTAGATTCAATGTAAAGAACGTTGCTTGCAATGTAAGTTTCATTAATTTTTGGAGTTGGCGTACAGTCAAATGGTAAAGCTTAATTTCTTTTGATTCTTCACAAGTAAAAATCTTCTCTCAGTTCGGTATTCGGAACGTGAAGATTTATTTGTCAAGCTTTGTTTTCGGTTTGGCATTCAATAATGTTTAAAGGTTTTCATATAAGTCACTCTATTGTTATCTTCAATTCACTTCGTTGTAATATGCTTTTGTAGTTTGCCTTTAAATATGCACAGCACTCAGAGATGTCCGAAAATGTGCTTTCATCTGCATGCGACCACTCCATAACAAAGTATTCTTACTTGTTTAAAGATTAACAAGTCCTATTGTTTGGTAGTTTGCAAGGATTCGGATCTGAGACCTTCGAAAACGTGTTTCACCATTCATGCAACCACTCCGATACAAAGTAACCTTGTGCGTAAGATCAAACACTTGCACACCGGTTTCTGTTCGCTTTGATACAAGTTCCTGCAGCACAGATCTTCTGGCCTTCTGGTTGATGGCGAAGGGCTCCACCTCCTGCCCCTCATGCACTCCTGACTCAGCTTTTGGCCCCTGGATGATGAACATTTTGAGCAATAGACAAAGGGGCAGCCTTCCAGCAAGGCTCCTCTTTCAAGGATCCTTCGGTTCTACAGGGACCCAGCTCCCAAGCCACTCTTCCCTGAATAATAAGCATGCTCCACATGGACAGCTTCCCGCTGTTTCTCTCTGCTGCTGCTGCAATTTCACTGCCACTGCTCCCCCTCTCACTCTCATTTGATGGGGTCTATTATAGACCTGCAGCCCTTTAATAGGCGGCAAGGGCGATTTTACAATTAGCCCTGCCTGACCATCATTAAGGGGACATTCCTGCTGTAAGGGAGGCATGGTATCACAAGTATGACGCTGACACAAAAGGTAGAATTTGTAAAAGCTTTATTTTCGCGGTTTGGAAAACTTCTACTTTGCCCTATTGCTAGGATGGGAGTAGTCTCTACCATCAAATAATAAATAAAAGAGTCCCAGTTGAGTCTGTCAAATCAAAATGACCTACACTACCAAAACCTAATGCCTGCCCTATCGCTTGACAAAAAGTGTGTAAAGGAGACTATGTATTCAAAGGAAAATCAGTGTTTCTGCTCTCCTCCCCATGTTAGACAGCACAGAGAAAGGCGGTCCCCTTAGACAGGATGACACACTCTGGCTCAGGTTCTCAAAACAAAGCCAGTTCAAAATGTGGATCGAGGCCAGCCTGGCCTTCCATGTTAAAGTCTCTCTTTCCAGATTTCGAAACAAAGTTCAACAGAAAGTTCCCGCAGGTCTACCTCAGTGGGCTCAGACCTTTCAAATACAACACTTGCAGGGATTCCCTTCCCTAAGCTCAATATAGACCTCTGCAGGACCACTTTGACTTTCTCTTCAGCTCACACTCTTGTGTTATTTGCCCCAGTGTCTCTTGTTCTGGGCAGTTCAATGTCATAAGCACAAAAGTTCAATGTTCACCTTTTACTCCCCCTCCCTTTTCCCGGGGTTAATTTTGATCACTTCACTTATTAAAGTTCATTCACTTTATCGCTTTATAACAAAAACATTTCACCTTTCACTGAGACTTTCTAGTGGGCTACTTCCTTTCGCCGGACCACTCCGCTACTTAGTATTGTTGGTTTCACCGCCATCGGTAATTCAAAGTTCATTACAGGCCTGCCTTCCTTTGCGTCTCATCACCACACATGCATCCTTCAATTGTGCGATATACTGTTACAACTTCAATCTTTCCTTAACACACAACGATCTTTCATGTCGATTGCCAACTCACCGGCTGTGTGCATTTCTTTATTGTCTTTGCAGTTTTTAATTCAGGAGTGAAGGTTGATACCACAGGCTTGGCCTCGCCTCCCCAACTCTGCCATTCACCAGGGAGGGTCGCTGACGTCCTTGAAACACAATGCAGTCTTCTTGTCTGGAATTTGGCCTGCTCACGTGTCTTTCACAGCCTTTTGAAGGCAACGACCTCCTGCAGGGAACTCTCCTCCCTCGGTCCGTCGCTCTTCTCCAGTAGGTTCGTTTTTGCGCCGGAAGTTCTGCTGTTGCTCATATTCCACCGTGCTCAGAGTGTGTCTCTATGTTCCGCCTTTTATCCATGTGAGGAGAGCTAATTGGTATCAGATGTATTCACTTAGTGCCTGACTTTACCTGACCCGATTATATGATATGATATGGCATTTATAGCGCACCTATACACATGTGATTAACGCAATATGTCCTATTAGATATGTAAGGGGTAGCAACTTTACTCTCAGTCACACTCTTCCTCTGCCCAGTGTTTGCGTAGAAAGGGGTGGGGGTGGGGGCTTTGGACATTGGAGAATCCTATAAAATAGGATGACACACTCTGGCTCAGGTTCTCAAAACAAAGCCAGTTCAAAATGTGGATCGAGGCCAGCCTGGCCTTCCATGTTAAAGTCTCTCTTTCCAGATTTCGAAACAAAGTTCAACAGAAAGTTCCCGCAGGTCTACCTCAGTGGGCTCAGACCTTTCAAATACAACACTTGCAGGGATTCCCTTCCCTAAGCTCAATATAGACCTCTGCAGGACCACTTTGACTTTCTCTTCAGCTCACACTCTTGTGTTATTTGCCCCAGTGTCTCTTGTTCTGGGCAGTTCAATGTCATAAGCACAAAAGTTCAATGTTCACCTTTTACTCCCCCTCCCTTTTCCCGGGGTTAATTTTGATCACTTCACTTATTAAAGTTCATTCACTTTATCGCTTTATAACAAAAACATTTGACCTTTCACTGAGACTTTCTAGTGGGCTACTTCCTTTCGCTGGACCACTCCGCTACTTAGTATTGTTGGTTTCACCGCCATCGGTAATTCAAAGTTTATTACAGGCCTGCCTTCCTTTGCGTCTCATCACCACACATGCATCCTTCAATTGTGCGATATACTGTTACAACTTCAATCTTTCCTTAACACACAACGATCTTTCATGTCGATTGCCAACTCACCGGCTGTGTGCATTTCTTTATTGTCTTTGCAGTTTTTAATTCAGGAGTGAAGGTTGATACCACAGGCTTGGCCTCGCCTCCCCAACTCTGCCATTCACCAGGGAGGGTCGCTGACGTCCTTGAAACACAATGCAGTCTTCTTGTCTGGAATTTGGCCTGCTCACGTGTCTTTCACAGCCTTTTGAAGGCAACGACCTCCTGCAGGGAACTCTCCTCCCTCGGTCCGTCGCTCTTCTCCAGTAGGTTCGTTTTTGCGCCGGAAGTTCTGCCGTTGCTCATATTCCACCGTGCTCAGAGTGTGTCTCTATGTTCCGCCTTTTGTCCATGTGAGGAGAGCTAATTGGTATCAGATGTATGCACTTAGTGCCTGACTTTACCTGACCCGATTATATGATATGATATGGCATTTATAGCGCACCTATACACATGTGATTAACGCAATATGTCCTATTAGATATGTAAGGGGTAGCAACTTTACTCTCAGTCGCACTCTTCCTCTGCCCAGTGTTTGCGTAGAAAGGGGTGGGGGTGGGGGCTTGGGACATTGGAGAATCCTATAAAATAGGATGAGTCATGTGTACGGGAAAGTGGGGAATACCAAGTCTCACCATGGGTCGCCTCACCCCCACTCCCCAAGACCCCTCACCCAGGTGATCCTCCCGCACTGGTCTACCCCCAGGGTCTGGATCCAAAGGCGATGGCCGTGCTTTGGCTACCTGAGAGAGATCAGCTGGGACTAGTAGGTGAGACACCCTTTGGTTTCTCTCACTTACCTCTACTACTCTCAGCAGGTCTCTTCCTCGTCCGAGTACCAAAGTGGTGAAAGCAACTAGTCTTCATTGCTCCCAGTTGCCTCTTCCTCGTCTCAGTACTTTTTGTAGTCATGTATGAGGAAGTCAGGGGAGTTGGTTTTTAATACCCCATGAAGACGGGAGAAGGGCTGGGATGGTCATTAGTAGGAAAAGGGGGATACCATATCCCTCCCAAAGGCATCCAACTCCCAGTCCCCACAGACCCTCCACCCAGGTGATCCTCCCTCGCTTGTCCACGCCCCCAGGGTCGCGATCCAAGAGTGATGGCCTTTCCCTGGCCAACTGCGCAGAGGATCCATGGGGAATAGGAGTGAGGACACCCTCAGGTTTCTCGCACCACACAGCCAATAAAATGGTCTATTGACAAATTTGCAGAGCTACAGAGACATTATTTACCTAAAGTGTGTACAACGTTTTGATCATTTAGATGAGAAGTGGACTACAAGAGCCTACTGCATAACTATGTGGTGCCTGTCTTGAGGAACACAGACATTTTAGAAATGTTGAGATTGCATGTGGGAGATGAAGAGATTTTGCATCATGTCAATGTCATGTCTGGGTTTTCATTTTCTTGTGTGTTAAAAGAATTAGAATTCCTAATTGTCTATGTTCAGCACCATGTTCTTCATGCTGGATAAATACACTAGAAATACCCATAGGTTGTGCTCATATTTTTCATTAGATTGCTTGTCACCAAAACATTATTTGCCAATGTGTTCAAATCAAATAACTCAACTCCCCACAAATGTGCCCTTTTATTTGGCTGAGCTTGATGCAATGATAAACTGTTGAGAGCAAAATGAAATTGGGGGTATATTGGAATATGTGAAAGTAAATGTCTTGTTTACCGCTCCAGCCAAAGAAATGGGGTCAACTCTATCCTGATCTGATATGCCAAGCATGGGTCCAGCAGAAGAAAATTCAATCCTTCCTCTGACACTGGTGCTGATAAAAGCCTTTGACTATTGTTGACATGAATACACACCTCGAGATGACGACAGATAATGCACAAGCAAGTTGCCCCTCTATTGAAGCAAAAACGTTCTACAGAGTGTTGCCAGGTCACTTGTAAATGCAGCTGTCCCTGCCAAACATGATACAAACGGTTGCCAGGACACTTGTAAACGCATCTGCTCCTGATCAAGCCAAACATGGTGACCTGGTAAAATCCACAGCAACACAGGCAAGCAAACTTGTGGTTGTCTGGACATTTTGTACACCCTGCTCTCTTTTCCTGGAAATATTGCTTATGTTGTGACAATCTGGAACGGGGCGGGGGGTAGCAGATCCAGACACTATAAAAGGGCCTGAATGTGAGTGAGGCCTGGCCCATAGGTTGAGTACTGAACCTAAGATGGGGATGGGAAGCCCTCCTGGCAGCACCAAGCAACAGGGACACAAAACATGCCTTTTAAAGCAACTTTAAACACATTTCTCTTTATTGTTTTTATTTTATTGGGTTATATTTTACAAAGAAATGTTTTGCAACAATCTTCATCTTAATGTCTGTATATAATTTATATTTAAAAGCCTAATAAGTGCACAAATCAATGATGCATTAGAACCCCACATTAATCTTGAGCAGAGGTTCTCTCACATCGCCATGTTAGGATTATGTACAAATCTTTCCAACCATAATCTTCTATATGACTGTGTAGTGTCGCAGTGTAATAAAAGATGCTTCAAAGTTTCAAATTGTTCAGGATTTGTACATAAACTACAGGTATGATTTATAATCTCCAGGCCATGGATGGGCCCCATCTCTCTAGGGTGCCTAATAGGTTACATGGGAACCTCATTAAGATATACCAGTAATGTTTATTAGGATAGTGAGTGAAATAATTTGGAAATTGATGAGGTCTCCAAAACTTTACATATTCTGGGTACAATTTATACTCATACAAACTTTGCAACTGTTGACAAGAATCATATATGTTCAGTTGTCTCATAATCTTTTTTGGATTTTCAACAACGTTATTAGTTTTACTAACTAGTTTTACTATGTAATTCGGATAGAATGCTCTCACATTCCTGTGTAAACTTTAAAATAACTTTGGAAGTGCTTCCACAATACATTTTATTCAAATCTACATACAAGGAGTCGCTGATGGGATTTTAGTTCTGACAGAAGATATCTAATGTATTCCTACTGAACAGAGCACTCCAGGACCGCAGTCCCAATTCATGGCAAATTAAAGCTTGAGGAATTGATTCAGGTAAACCCAATAGTTTCTTCCAAAAAACTCCCTCTAAGCTATTTAGTACAGCTGGTTTCGGTCATGCTAATAATCCAAGGCCATACATTACAGTAGGTATAACTTTCCCATAGTAATACGTTTTAAGGGGAATCAATGTCTAGGCACAGTACTTTGATTTAATTTTCAACATCTGTGCCAAAAACGGAACCAACGTATTTTCTATTCCCTGAGTCGTCTTTTTCCTACTAGGCTTTTCTTGAATAATGAATACAAAATATGTCAGCTGTATTTGGTGTCCCATTTTTATCCCCTCCTATCGTCCATGAAAATCGCCCATTGGATGTTATGACAACCTTAGATATTAGAATTGCTGATTTTACTGCATTAATCATCAGTTTATTAAGACTCATAATTCAGTGCTGTAAATGCTCTCTGTAAACCAATTGGAGGCTGGTCAGGCAATATAATATCATCTGCAAATAACAAAATACGAATACATGGATGACCTAACTTTGGAGGAAAGGAGTTTATATTTCTCACTTGCTCTAATATGTTAGCCACATATACATTAAATAGTGCAGGAGCCAACAGGAAGCCCTTCCACAGTCCTCTAGACTTGCTAAGGGATCCACTTGGATCCAATCGAATGGTTCATCGATCGCCCGTTATTTTTTGTGGCAAAAAACTCAGAAAATATGTGGGGAAGTAAAGGCATATAAGGGGTGGGTGGGGAATAGGGAATACATGATAGGAGATATCCCTCAAATAAAAAAAAGAACAACAATTTGATGAGTTTTTTCAGACAAAAATGGTTGGCAAAAAACGCTGTAAAAAAAACTGGGGATGAATGAACATAGAACCCGATTGAGTACTTATAGAAGTAACTTGGCCTTTACCCATCCCCCATGACCACCATTTTTTCCACAAACGATTACAACCTAATCAAATGCGAATGATACACCTACACCTGCACTAAAAAGAGGTCCATTTTGTATGAACAATGCCTGTTGCTCCAAAAAGGAAAAGATAGCACCATTCAGGGAAGTCCCTATTGAAGATCTAAAACCTGTTTAAAATTTAGTTGCTGTCCCTATTTTTTTAAGCAATGCATTCGGTGTGTCCAAGAGGACTGACGCAAAAATGTTTGCTACTGAACAATGTAAAGCTATAGGTCTGTAGTTCCTCCTATCGCCAAAGGTTGGTATGATATTGCTATGCCTGTATGTGTTTGGAATGAAGTGATCTCTCCTAATATTCTCAAATAAACTACCCAGAAAAGCAACCCACATACCAGGGTTTACCTTTAGGACTAGGTTTGGGAGGCCATCTGGGCACATAGATCAAGAACTTTGCATTTAATTATTTTCCTTTCAATATCCTCCACAGTAAATGTACTGCTCCATGTCTGTGGACTCGTAAAATAGAATTGCAATTCCGTTTTTGACATTACTTCAATTTTTTTTTAAGTGGGCAAAGCACTGAGTTTCCTGTATCACATTAGTCATACCACTCGTTGAATCATTGAACAGGCCATTGACATATTTTCAGAAGGAGTAGGAATATTTAGGGCCTCATTACGAGTTGGGCGGTATTCCGGAGGTAACTCTGCCATGCCAGAATTACTATCACCACTTTGTGGCTCAGTGGAATTTCCACCAAATTACAACCAGGAAGGCATGCGCACACACCAATGGAGGTAAAGATAATTCCGCCCAGCAGAGTTACCGCCGAACAACTTGTGGTACGATGAAATCCTGCCAAAAATTAGCAGATTTACTGTTACCGCCATGGCAGTCAGCAGAATTTTGGCGGGCAGAAATTCCGCCGGCGGGCAGAAATTCCGCCGGCGGACATTCGTCATCGCTATATATGGAAGCACTGCGACTGCCATTTTAGAAATCAAAATCCATTGAATATCTCCAGATAGGAGTGCTATCCAGACACCCAGCTAAGGCCAGTCAAGAGCAGGGTGCCGATATGAGGCAGCGGAAGCATAAATTCACAGAGCAGGAGCTCACGTTGTTGGCTGAGCAAGTGGTCGCCCTTCTCTTAGGAGCTGTATGGGTAATCGCACAGGAAGACCAGCCAACAGCGCAAGAACATATGGGTGCAAATCAGGAACAAGGTGGGGGCCATAGGGCACATCCTAAGTGAGGTGGAGGACATGGAAAAAGAGGTGTAATTACCTCAATACCAGGATCAGGAGCCTCATCTCGATCCACCGCAGGGAGACATCTGCCACTCAAGGTGGGTCAGTGGAACCTTTGCAACTGACACTCTGGGAGGACATGGTCAGTGGCAACCTGCACATGGTCCGGATCGATGGCGTGAGCACGGCCGCGCTTGGAGCCAGCAGGCAGGCTGAATCTGGTGAGTACCCCAGTGACATATGCTCCCATAAATGGACAACACTACAGACAACCATGAATACCCACACTGCCATGCAAGCAAGCAACGTGAACCATGTCAACCATCCATGGGAGCCATCAGGCCACAATGACATTAATCAGTGCCTATAGGACCCACCTGACATGACACCCATGCACAGTCAACATAGCCACCATGCAACCATACAACTTGCCCATTCGCATGGATGCACAACTGTGGATAGTTGCATCAGAGCCACTAGCCCCTCGGCCACAATGCCCCATGTACATACACATTGAGGAGTACATATCTGACTTCATGGCCACCTGACCCATACACAACCATAATGCACTGCATGCACCCGACTACACCACTAAGTTAGGGAGGACTACACCACTAAGTTCGGGAGGCCAACAGCCTGATGCACCAGTGGACAGGACAGCCTGTATCCCAGAACATCCCAGGGATGCACCACCAAATTAAGCTGGTCAACAAACAGCTGGCCGTGCAGACGCAATACATGCCATGTACACAGGGGCCAACACATGATGCCAGCCCCCACGGAGGCCCAACACACAGTGACGACATAGTACAAGTGACAGTGAATGTTGATTAGCCAAGCACCTCATTACCAATGTGGTATGGCACATGTCCATTTGTCACAACAGGAGCGCAAGACACCCAGGAAAGGACCGACAAGAATGGCCCCTCCACAACACCAGTACCAACCACTGCCAGCAAGCAGCCAGGCCAAGGGAGTTTGGGGAGTGGGAGTGTGCCATCCAAGAAAAGGCACCAGCCATCAGGCTACTCACAGACGCTCCAGCCGTCCAGACGGACATGCCCACGGAGCCACCACAGACTACAATTGTGCAGTCTTTGCCACCAGAAACAAACCAGTACATGACCACAGCGGGTCCAACTGTGGATGCATAGGTGGGGCAGAGTGTGGACAACAGCCTGCAATCAGAGCAGGCCCGGCAGGTACGGTAGACCAGCAATATGAGGGTGCCTCCCCTGCATCCAAGCCATCCGGTACTGTCTGGACCGGATGGAACAGAGACATACGGAAATGCGCACCATGGCACAGGAACACTTGGAGCATGCTGAGGCCATGCGTGATTGCATCCAGGGCACCTCAAAATGGTTGTCAGTCAATCTATCGTCTTTGCAGAAGCACAGTGACAGGCAAAACAAGCCTGTGCCTCACAAGCCAGAGGGTGGAGGAGCTGGCTGAACAAATGTCCTCGTCCCATGAATCCATGGCCAGAGCCATACATACCAGCATGGACCATTTACGGAGGAGCGTGCAGGGGAGCTAAGAGTCTGCTACCCCTACTGAGCGCTCATTGGCGAGCACCCCACTCAGTCACTCACAACGGCATGCCTCAAATGCTGCAAAGCATGCGGACAAGGGGGATAAGCGCAAGCGCTAATGGGAGCAGTACTTGGTGATGGGGGTGGGAGTTGGTGTTGATGATGGGGTTTCCTTGTTGCCAGAAATAAACACACTTGAATTGTGGTCAGTTTGACGGTTTTCATTCAATGCATTGCATGTATAGGTGGCATGTTTCTAGAATCAAAAACGTTTTTCCATGAACTCATGGCGGGCCATTGACCTTCCCTTACTTCCCCACGTATGGCCTGTGGTGCCCTGTTCCCTCCTCCGGCCTCTTCCTCATCAGAGCTAGGAAGGTCATTGGCCTCATCTGCAGACATTTCAACATTCCTATGTATGCACATGTTGTGCTGCATGGTGCAGACCACTACGATTTTCCCAACTTTTTCAGGGTTGTACATCAGTGCACCGCCTGTGTGATTTAGGCACCTGCACCTCGATTTCAGAAGACCAAATGTCTGCTCGATACATGTTCTCCTCTGCGCCTCATTATAACCTATCTCCTGGGGTGTCGCAGGGTTTGTCACAGGGGTCACTAGACATGGCAAATGCAGGTATCCAGCATCACCTGCAAAAAATGAATGGACTGTGTGAGACATGGCCGTGTGTAGGCTGGGTACCAAATGAATGGCCCTGACGTGCAGACCCCTATGTGCACGACTCATTGGATTGGCACAGTGCACCTTGTGTGCATCGAGGTTGATGGGACATGGGCTACATGGCTCACTTGCAGTCATTCACATTGTGGGAGTCGGCAGTCATATGGTGGCTGTCACTGCTGTGACATTGGCAATGCACTGGTCAACTATGGTGAGGCAGCACGCCATGTAGGGAACATGGCAATGCTTACATGGGTTGTACGTGACCCAGATTGCATGGTGCCGCCTTGCATGACTGGATGGATGCCTTGTGTCATCACATGGTTCAAGTCTGTGTCCTGGGGTGGGTCAGTCAGGGTGCTTGCCCTATTCTGTGTATTGGTGGTGTTGCAAAATGGGACTTGTAGTTCATTCACTTTACTACTGCTTACGTACCCCAGGTGTGTGTCAGTGCGTTTGGCAATTACGTCTCAGTGCTACTTAACCACAAGCCAGGTGTGCTGTCATCTGTGCCGCTTCATGTACGCAGGTAGGGCGTTGTTGAGCAGAATCAGTGAATCATATGTGGCACTAAGATACCAGGCACAGCAGTGACTGATGGTGAGGTTGGCATCCCAGGTCATCTGCACATTCATTGAATGATATTGTTTCCGTTTGGGGTATGCCTGTTCTGTTGCCTGGGGGGGGGACCAATGCCACATCGGTGCAATCCAACACTGAAAGGGTGTTGGGGAAAATGGGCAATGTTGTAGAACCTTGGCTTGGCTGCATGCACCTGTGCCTGGGTGATGGGCATGGAGATGTGCATGCATCATTAGGGCATCCAGGACTTGATACAGCACCTTGGAGAATGTTGGCTGGGACATACCAATCAGTGTCCCTACTGTGTCTTGGAAGGCACCTGTGCCCTGAAATGTAGGAGTGCCACAAGCTTCAGCAGGGGTGTGGGGGCTGTGCTGTTGGAAATGGCACTCTGCAATTGTGCCTGTGTCAGGGTGAGCAGTTTTGCGATGGTTGGGCGGGCCAATCGGTATAAGGTGACTAATTGGCTGTCCATGAGTGTTCATGGGGGTGGTCGGACACGTGGTATGGGTGCCCTCCGCAACATGTGTCTCCTGCGCCTTTGTTGTGCCTAACTCCTTCCCTGCTGTGGTCCCGCATGCTGCTGTAGCTTGATGTAGAGTAGCAGGTTGTGGAGCCCTTAATCTACGTCTGCTTGTGGCTTGTGGCTGCATGTTGCTTGGATGTGTGTTGGGGGTGGGGGTGGGCCTTTAATACTCCACTTCACTGGGTCAGGTGCACCTCAGCCTTTATTAATGACACCTGTATGGAAGGGGCTCCCTCTGACCAGATTATTATCTGGTCTAAGGACCTCTGGAAGGCCATGATGGATTGTTTTCATTATGAGTGTAAGCAAACACTTGTGTATAGGTGCGCTATAAATAAAATATATCATAATGGCGTAGCAGGATGGTCAGCTAGTTTGATGAGGAATGCATGTCTTCGCAGAACAACCTATTAAGGACCTTGAGAGATATGAAAAGCTCTAGGGGAGACAATCTTAAGGCAAGGGCTGATTATAAAGGCACTGTAAAACATAGAAAATCTCAACTGGAGAATAACGCATGGGAGGACCTATTGATGGTTGTCTCCACAAGGGACTCAAATAAATTTTGGTAGTACGTTGCTAGAGGCCCCCCAATACAAATGAGTCAAGACTCACAGGGAAAACCATATTGCAGCTAAATCCTGGTTCGATCATTTCTCATCCTTATACCAAGGATAGGCCTGTAGGTTTGGGTACGGGGCTAACTTTGCAGGTGGTGGAAAAGGCAGTCAACCAACAGGCACGTAATCGAGCTACGGGACTGGATGCAGTCCCCGCCGATTTATACAAGGGTGAGATGAACCTATGAGTTCCTGTTCAGGTAGCCTACTTTAATTACTATCTGGCTACAGGCATCTATCCGCAGTCCTGGAAAAAAGCCATCATTCAACCTATCTTCAAAAACGGTGATTCTGGAAGTCCTCTCGCTTGCAGGCCAATTTCACTGCTGGACACCTCCTTCAAGTTTTGTTGCCAGGTCTTTTTGCCAGGTCATTCTGCAGCACGTAGAAGACTGGATCTCAATCAGTCAGGTGCTCTCAGAGGTCCAATATGACTTAGACCTGGAGTGGGAACCCGGGATCAAGCCGTGAACGTGTATATGGTAGGGACCTCCTCTGTCTATGGTAGGGAGGAGCCGATTTATTTATCCTTCATGGACCACAGCACCGCATTTGATAAGGTGGACAGAGCTTCTCTCTGGCGGGTGCTCGGGTCCATGGGCTTGTCCACCTGAGCTGCTATGGCTCCTTCAATTCCTTCATGAGGACAGCAGGCCATGTGTCCGTTTTGGGGAACAGGGTGAATGCACTGATTATTTCGAGGTGGTCACTGGAGTTCATCAGGGCTGTGTGCCTGCGCCAGTTCTATTCACTCACTATATATGTTCAGTGCACTGTTGAAAACAAAAGCAGACTTTCCGTGGGTGGGTAATAAAACATTCTCTTTGCTTGCATATGCCGAAGACACTGTGCTCATTGCCCGTACACCAATATCCCTACAAAACACTTGTGTATAGACGCGTTATTAATACCATATCATAAAAGCTGAGTAATGCCTACACTGACTGTATGACAGATTTAAAATGCACCATAAACTTTTGTAAATCCGCAGTCATGGCATGTATTGCCAGGAGAGGGAAAACAGTCAAAATGCGCACTATGATGAGCATTGGGTCTGAGATTCCCATGGCAACCAAGTTTGATTATCTAGGCATCTGTTTCTCAGACAACTGGAGGGGGGTGGTCCATGTCCGGAGAAAAAGCACAAAAATTAAACAAGCGTAGGGGAGCATTGCAAGATTTATGAAAATGTGTCAGGGTCAGACACTATTATGGAAGTGTTTCGTGCACAAAGAAAGGCTGTGGCCAACTACGGGGCTACACTATGGGGGACTGAAAACGTAATGGCCATCGAAGTCATAGAGAATCACTTTGTAGAGAAGGTCCCAAGTACAGCCCGCACTCCAACCGTCCATTTTGAAGTACCAGGAACATTCACGCCAAAGTATGTGACGTATGACGAGCAAATAAACCAGCAAAGAGCCACAGTGGGGCTCTGTTCAGTACCCATCAGAAGAACAACGCCTATTGAAGTACCGATACCAAGGAAAACATGGACAGTAAGGTACCCATTGAGAAAACCATAACAACAAACGAAACGAAATGAAGATCATCTAAGTACAGTCCCTGAACAAGCAAAAAAGGTCTTAATGGAAGACGAATGGTGACATCACAAGGACCCGGATTGACTCACATATAGAAGATATGATGACCAGAGAATGACATAAAGAGACGAAACGCCATGGACAAGGGACATCGTGAACCTAAAGTGAAAGAACAATGTGCAATGCAAGAAGCTTATGCTGTGAGCATGACAAAGATGTTCAACCAGTTTACGCATGTACATATGCTTGGAACCTCAAGAAAGCTAAGAAAATTAGTGCGGCTTGCTATGCTTAGTAGAAGACAGATTGCGGCAAGCACCACCTATACATATCTACCTCAAAAGAAGCATGTTATATAAGTATACTTCCACTATGCATAAGAAGCAGAATCAACCAAAGGTTACTAGAGGCCACACTAGGAGAGCTTCATATTTAGCAAGATCGAGAAAAAGCGGCAGAAACGAAACTCAGCAGAGGAAAATCGTGCCAAAAAAGCCAAGGTCGTTTCAGTTAAAATAGATGAACAGTAGCTACAATTAATTGAAGCAAAGAAGCAAAGAACAGAATATCCTGCTCAGAAAGGTCAAGATAAGAAACTGAAGGCAGGTGGTGGGTGAAACGAAAATCAAATACACGAATTACATGAAGAAGAAGCAAATTCACAGTGTCTGAATCACGTGACCAGTGAGACTTTCACCCCTACGCATTGCAGTGGGCCAGGCGAAGATAACAGAACTTTTCCAGACAGGAGATGCAGTCTCGAGGCCAACCACAATGAAATAATTGACACATGGCCACTAAAGTGATGATTGATTGTAACAATAATTGGAGGAAGGCCGGGGGAGCTAGAGGGCACCCTGCACCTGGCCGACCATTCTGCGTGCTGCTAAGCAAAGTGGAAAAGTATGAGTGGGGTTGATGCCAACCCAATCATAATGGACCAAGTAATCTAGGGTCCTATAAGTTAGTAGAACCAATGGGACGTTGTACTTTTAGTGACGTCTACAGTAGCAATTTTGAAGGAAGGGCTAAGATGCCCCACCTGACAGTGTTTATCCAATCCCCTTACTCCGTTACCATATACAGATATATTTCCCATATTAAAGTTACTTTACTAGAACCAATAGAGTTTTCAGTATAAATGTTATGTTTTTTATGAAGTTCGTTGGAGTTGTGAAGCGAGAGAGATCACGCATCCGCTAATATTCATATGACTCCCCGTTTTTTGTACTTGTCATTAAACGGACTCCCTTTGCCAAACTGTTGAGTTGTCAGTATTGATGTGATGCTTGAGTAAAAATCTGCATCCCCATCCATCTCACGGCTGCTGCTATTCCATCTTAAAGTGCTATTGGGTAAACCCCTGCTCTATGGGTTGGTTGGGGGTCCTGGTGCACAACTTTCTGAAAAAACTGTTGGGTTTCCCCAGTTCTGCACCCAACTACCCCATGCACATAGAACTGGGCATAACCCACCTCAGCAAGGATTGGTATGAAGCAGCCTTTTTGCACTGGTTGGGGATCTGGTCAAATCAGAGAGGCACTCTGACACATGACATTATTAGATCTTTGTTGCAGAGCCCCCCATTCGCAAAAAAAACCACCATGGTTGAAACGTATAGTTGAATATGTCTCTCTGGTCAATGCCCCGTCTTTAGAATGCCCAGCCCAAATTTTAACAATAGCACAGAGTACTGTGTAAAAGAGCTCCTTCCGCTCGCTTATTACAACAAAACGTGAATTCATCGGCCTTGCCCTGCAATCCAACAGGCTCCATTTCTCTATTTCAAAACTGGATATCATTCAACCATACCTGACGCATAGCGACAAACAGGCTGATTGATGGGCACTCACTAAGGCACGCCTCAATCTACTCCTGGTGAGGGATATTACACAGAAATGGCAGGGGCAAGAGCAGAATGTGGCCTGTCCGGGTTGTGGGGGAGTGACAGAAGACCTTTTACATTTTGTCCTGTTTTGTTCTCATTATTATGACATCAGGAAACAAACCATTACCCCACTCCTAAGAGAAGTGAATTTCACTCACTGTCGACCGGCACTTTTGTTCTTGTTGCGTGCAGAACCATTAATTGGTGCCTGGGGCATGTCAGAATATCTGAGGTAGGCATGGAACAGAAGGAAGCGCATTGCGAATCTGTTAACATAAACTTCCGCCTCTCTAAAGTTAATGTTTCCCCTCCAATCTAGATGTCAGACGCTACATGGCTGCCCGTTTTTTCATGCCCTTGGGCATTGTGGGCCACCAGTATGGACTGTGTACTTTTAAAATGTGTGCATTGTAAGATTCATTATGTATATTGTGTTTTTATATTACTGTGCATATCTGTATGTGAGCTTTGGTTTATGGACTTTGATCCGAATAAACTTTAATAATGAATGCATGCAATTACCTCCACTTTTTCTGTGGAGGTAATTGTGCTATGTTTTTGGCAGAATTACCTTCAATTTGTGGAGGTAATTCTGCTGTGTTTGTACTTGTAATCTGGCGGTAATGGGTTATTGTTCTTTGGCTGTGATTCCGTCAGAGGAATTAGCCCCGGCACTGTTTCCGCTGATTCTTGGCGATTTTACCGCTGGAGGTAATTCTGCAAGAGGCAATTCCGCTGGAGGAATTACAGGCAATTTTCGGTTCACTCGTAATTTGGTGTAGTGGTAAAGTTGGTGGTAACAGAGTTACCGCCAATTTTACCACTTACCAACAAACTTGTAATGAGGCCCTTAGCCTTTACACTTAATAAAAGTTTCCTATTATCATGAATGTAAAGAACCTGTCTATAACTTCACCCAATTACAATATTTTAGTTTGCCATTGCGGTACTCCTCAGCCTAATACTACGGTTGTACTCTTTTTTCCCTCATCACTAGAGTTTCATTATATACGTGTGTTGTAGCAAAGTGCACTTGGTTTTGAAGTTTTCCTATCTGACATCAAGTGATTGCAAGCCTGCCCAGGTTTTCTACAATAGTTTTCAACCGTTAGAGATTCCAACTTGGAATAAACTTTCAACACATTTCTCGTCAGCTTAAACAGCTCCACTGATCATTTCAAAATGACAGCTGCTTTAACAGAGCTTAGAGCAGGATGGTCCACTAGTCAGTAGCTGACTGACACAAAGCCTCTCTGTGCAGCTTCGTTAACTCTTCCTCGCTCCAGTCAGACCAAAAAAGGAACAGGGGACAGGTTACAAAGTACCTACGTTCACGATGGGGCACCTAGTGAGACAGAACCTGACGGAAATAATTTGTGAATGAAAGACTGTCGGAAGTGTTATCTGCAAATCAGAATGCAAGTTAACTTGAAAATTACAAAACAGAAGAGAAATGTCTTCCACTTCATGTTCATGTCAACACTGAAGTGTGGGGAAGAAGTCAATCACAGGCACACGTTTCAATTTAGAAACCCCTGACGATTTTACGGGCCGAGCTCAGCCTTTCATCCTTCCGATAAATGAGCACCACACACCATGGGTAATAATAAGCAGCGCTCAGATACCTGAGGGTTCGTAGCGCTATATAAATGCTAAATTATTATTATTAATAAACACCGTATGACAAAGCTTTTTCTCAAAACGTTTTTCAAGGAAGAACAGAGGCTCTATGTGTCAACTACCATGCCAACTGCCACATCCCAAGCTCCTCTGTGTGATTAGAACACTTTGCGTGCCTAGCAAGTTACTCTACTTCTGACACCGCTGCATTTAGTCTGACTAAGAGGATGAAATTAACATTGGGAACTGTCCAATAGCTCCTGCTTGGAACCATACAATAGACACGTTTTGGTCGAAGCAAAATCTGATGAGAGCACCATAGGGCAACAGCCATAGCCCTGTGCCTTTACAATCAGAGACATCTTCATGGGAGGGCAACATGGGCACTTTCCTGGTCCCTCATCTTAGCAGGGGGCCCCAGAAGGCATCCTGATTAAAAGAATTCAGTTCCCATTAGTCACCACAATTAAACATTACACGTCAGGATTTTTTATGGTGTGCTGCTGAGGCTCTAAACATATTGCCTGTCTGTTGTTGACAAGTACATTCTGCTCGGATCTTTTCATCCTGTAATGCTTTCTGTGTTCACTGTGGTCGACATATTGTGTGCGGCACAACACCTGTAGCATTCTCACCTTTCTGTGGTGATTATATTGATCATGTACAATAGCCAAAGTTGAAAGGGATATTAATAAATTTGAGTGTCGCGATGGTTCAGAGGACAGCTCAGTGTTTCAAGCACTCATTGCAGAGATCTGCAGTCACATGCAACATTAAAATACCAAATTCCAACAAGGCCGACTCCACCTCTCCAATGTATGCATTTGATAAGCCTGCATGTATATGTACTTTGTTTTGTAGCACCCCAGGTGTTATTATAGCCAATGCAACTGCACCAGACTGCGGTTGCTATAGAAACAGTATCAGTATGGTGAAGATCTAGACATTGGTTTGTTCAAATGGGGAGCTGTAAAACCTAGGCAGACACATCTAATGACGAAAATAGTCCAGAGGTGATTATGTATCCAAATTCCAGACTGTTAAACCAAAGTGTTCATTCCTGGATCCTGGCTTTGCCAGCAGGCGATGCAGTAATTCTGGATGAATCTTACTTTACAGACAGTACTGTACTGTGCTGTCTTCTATGGAAAGGATTACCTTCTCACATAGTGGTGGCATTGTTCAGCCAATTACCTGAATCTTCCTATTATGTATGCCATTTGAGTGGAAGATGTCTTAGAGAGGATAGCAGACCAGATATTTCAGTCTTCTAGCAAGCATATTTTAAGGTCTGCTTATATGACAACAAAACGATTTGTTTTTTTGTGCAAATCAAAGGGCACATTTTTAAATACCAAGGCACAAGCCTGTGTTTGGTGTGTATTTAAAGCTTTAAAATAGGAAAGAGAAACCTATATGAAATCTTTTAAGATCACATCAATTATGTATTTATTTATTTATTTATTTATTTTGTGTTTGTAGAGCGCACTACAGCCCACAGGCAACAAGGCGCTTTAAGGAAACTTAAGGAGGCTTGCTTAAGGGTTACAATAAGCAGCCCAAGAAAGAATTCTTAGATAGATTTTGTTAGGTTACAGTTGTTACAGTTTGATACGTTTCAGTTGGTCACGGTATTCTTTTCTTATATAAAGTAACAAATGCAGTACAGATAGGTTTCATATACATAGTGACACATGCAGTACAGAGTTCATGGGGATCTGCCCTTTAGATAAAGAGCCTCGTTTTTAGGGCCTTGCGGAAGGCTGTGTGAGAGTTGATGGATCTAATCTGAGCTGGGAGGTTGTTCCACAAGGTTGCAGCCATTGTAGGGAAGCTGGTGCCTCCTGCACGCAGTCTGCGCGTGTGAGGAACCGTGATGCGGTTGGCATAGGCCGATCTCAAGGGTCTGGACGATGTTTGTTTGGTGATCCTTTGTGCTAGATACAAAGGAGCCTGATCATGAAGACATTTATGTGTTAGGGCCAAGTCTTTGAAAACCACCCTTTCCTTGATGGGGAGCCAGTGTACCTGCCTCCTGACCCCAGAGATGTGTTCCTTGCGCAAGATGCCTGTTGCGGCCCTTAAGGCATTATTTTGGGCAATCTGGAGCTTGGCAAGGTTTTTTTGAGACGTTCTGATGAATAGGGCATTGCAATTGTCCAGTCTGGAACCAATGATGGCTCTGGCTATGGTGATGCAATTCTGTTGGGATAAGAAAGGCCTAGCGGTATTGATAGGTTTGGAGTGGTATGCTGCAGAGGAGGCGATGGCATTGACCTGCCTGTCCATGGTGAGGCTGGGTTCGAGGTACACACCCAGTGTCTTGATCGTTTCCGAGACTGTGATGGGGATGTTATCAATGGTGAAGGAGTGGTACTTTTTATCAAGGGAGATCCGACCAGTAAGAGTTCGGTTTTTTCACTATTTAGGCAGAGCCAATTCTCTGCCATCCAGGATTGAATGGTGGAGTAGATGCTGTTCAGGGTGTTCAGGTCAGTAGTATAGTCACCCGAGAGGGGAATGAGAACCTGGGTATCATCTGCATAATTGGTATATGAGATGCCCAGAGAGTCAAGTATCCTGAACAGAGGTCTTGTGAAGAGGTTATATAGTGTAGGGGCTATGCAGGAGCCCTGTGGGACTCCACATTTGATAGGGCTGGGTGTGGCATTAGCGGTGTCCGAAAAGACCTTCATAACTCGCTCCTGAAGGAAGGAGGTTATCCAGTCACATGCTTTGGTGGAGAAGTGGGCTGAGGCGGAGAGATGGTGGCATAGTGTTTTATGCTCTACCAAATCAAAGGCCGCAGAGAGGTCTAGGAACAGGAAGAGAGCTGGTTTGCCTATGTCTCTTAGGTCATCTATTTGATTTTTTAGGTCAAGTAGTGCCGTCTCAGTGCCATGACGAGGGCAAAAACTGGACTGGCGTAGTCCAAGAAGGTGGTTGTCTTCAATACATTTTTGGACCTGTTGGTAAGCCTCCTTGTCCAAAATCTTTAATAGGAAGGGGACCGTTGTGATAGGTCTGTAGTTCCCTGGGATTGATGGGTCGAGAGACTTTTTTTTAGGAGTGGTCGGACCCATGCTTCTTTTAGGGAAGTAGGTACATGCGACAATTGGAATGACGTGTTGATGAAGGCAGTGATGATGGGGGACAAGGCTGGAGCGCAGTCTTTGATGATGTGGGCAAGGCATGTGTCACCCTTGCAATTGGAGGGCTTAATGGATTTTATGAGGGCACTGACTTCAGATGCACTCATGTCTGAAAATTCAAATTCAGGTACCTGACTGGGTGCATCACAGGTTGGTGGAGCTGCTGGCACTTCTAAACATCCCTTGATGATGGAGACAATGAAGCTAGAATTATTGCCATTTCGCATAATATGCATTATAACGTTTTGTTTTTAAAAATGTCTGTTGGGTTATGTGATGTGTGTCAGTTCGGTAAAATTGAATTATTTTTGTAAGGGGTAAGTACTAGAAAAGTAAGTGGTTAAGTGCAGAAATTGCAGAGTGGGTGCGAATCCGATTTTCTCCTCTTAACCAATCCAATTACATGAGATCCTGGTGATCTCATGTAATCTTGTATTGCCTCACCTGTCAAAATTGGCAGTCCCTAAACCTTTCAAAATTGGCAGCCCTTCAGAGTGATTTAGCTCTCAGGGTACGATCTTAAAAGAAGACTCACTCATGGTTTCACTGGCTATAGTGTTGCTTCCTCTATAATAATAGTGAACATTGATATATTGCACACTACAGCCACTTGTTTATTTGCAACACTACTTGAAAACCATTCCCCTCTTCTAATCTAAGTCTGTCTGGGTACAACACCTTCCTGGTATCTTCAAATAGCTATCTGCACTCTATGGTATGTGTAGCTTTCATACAATGTACACTATACCTTCCATAGGTTTCTGTGCCTATGCTAGACCGCAAGTATCCTTGTCATGGACTGCTTATGTTGCCCTTGAAATGCTGCTTGTTTATCATTCTGATTGCAGCAAAAATGAAGAGGAGTTTACCATGCTTACTCCGATTTCTGTGAGGCAACATATCAACCTATGGCTTGTGATGGTAATGAGAGGGCTAGGGGGTGTGTGAAAGTGAGAAGTCCCAAAAATACAATAAAAACTCTCGAATGAGAGTCAATAACGGACACACCCCGGTAGGGAATGAGACCTTGACCAAGTGCAGGTGAAGTTTATCAAAATCAAATAGGACACACAGAGGACTCTGCATACTCCGAGAGCGCTCTGCCAAACATTACACCGTCATTGCTTTATGAAGGGTTACAGCGTCATTAGTGACGAAACATATACAGTACAAAAGTTACATTTCTATTGGTGGAGCCGCAGGTCCAGTATATCTCCATATGGGCCACTTCCATGCGATTGGATGGCTGGTTGGTGGGAAGGCGGACATCACGTGCATCAGCTGGGCTGGTCAGTGCGAGGTGAAGGTCATGTGGTTCTGGATGAGGTGATTGATGCTAGCTCTCTAATCTAAACACTACTTCAAAGTATACAATAAATGACAATCAGTTGCATTTCGACAGTTGGGGAGAAGACCATATATTTCACATGTTGTATTTTATACGTTAGTTAGTAGTCAGGTTGGAGGTGTGGGGGTCATCTCTGTCAGGGGGTTTGGGGGTGAGCGCTCAGTGCGGACCCAGTGGAAGGACGAAAGGATACATTTGTTGTACTGAGACATCCGTGAGAAATGGGCCTTTGGCAGCACAGTCATGAGGAGGAAAAAGGTGGGGGCCTGTATGCACACTGTGTGCGGTGCTGCTGAGGGGAGAGAAGGCCCTGCAGTTACCATAGGATGGCCTAATTCAGATAATGGAGTTAGAGATCCACAGAATGGGGTTTTAGCAAGTTTTGCATGGCCTTCAGATATTCTAGATCCCTTAGTTCCTTTGCTCCAGTGGGAGGGGGGGCCCAAAGGTGTCCATGCACAGGGTGCCAAAAGTGCTTAAGATAGTCCTGTTTACAATGTTATTTTCGTTCTTGCATTACCAAATTCACAAACACTGAATATGAAGAAATACAGACAGCTGCTGTCTGCTGTGGCAAAAAACAGACCTAGCGGGGATCCAGAAAGAAAATAAAGATAATGGATTACATTGCTTTGGAAGGGCATCTAAGTCTTGCAGCATGGACTTCCTCTTCCCCCCAGTCCCCCAACCTCTACACTGGGAAATCAAAGTCGTAGACATATTCCCTCTTGTTCAATTCCAAAACTCTGCAACCTGAAGGCGGTGTGGGTCACTCAGAACTACAAGGTGTGTATCTCCTTTTTTTCAACTACATTTATTTTTCCCTCCTTGACATTGACTTCAATCTGTGCAAGGAGCATGGCAGAGGGCTTACTCCTTTTAGTATTTTTTTTGTTCTTCTTCACTTCCTCTCAACCCTGGTGTGGGGCACCAAAAAAAGCAGGAAAATGCCTTGCCCCTTCTGAAACCCCTGCACTGAGGCAATCTTCCTTAGCTGTGCCCGACAGTGTGCTGGCATCCCTTGGCTGAACTCGCTTCATTTCTTTTTCTTTTTCTGTGGATCGAGTGATCATACTTAATTACATGTTTGTCGCCTGTCTGCTGTGCTAGGGTTATTCCATTTTGTTGGGGTGGTCAGGAAGGGTCCCCATGCTTACGAAGGGTTCATTTTGCGCGTACCATATTGATGACTGGGAGTGGCTGCAAATTTGGCATGATTTTGCAATTTTAAATACATCGAGTATAGGTAATTATGGATGGGATATGTTAGCTTTAGAGTTACTGTTTGTCAGAATGTAAACATATTAGCTTGCACACTTGTAATCTCCTGCTGCCTGAGAGCGTGACAGAAGACGTTTCGTTGTTTATTTTGGCCAGTAGTAAAGTACAGGATAAGCCAGTGCCTAAAGCTATTTAGGAGTTTCCATTGTGCAATGAAGTGGGGGGTTTTGTAGATTGGAAAGTTTCAATGAAATGGTGACGTGGGAAATGAGATAGCATCACAAACAAAGAGAAATCATTCACCCAGCCTTCTCATATCACGGAGAACATTAATGCGAGCAATGTGCAAATCAAGGTTTAGCATTTAAATGGCTTAGGCAAGTTATTGCTAATAATGAATTATGTTTTCAATACCAATGTTTAACCATGTGTTGACATCATGACCTACTACGGATGAATCATAAGAAGGTGTGCTATGAATATAATCTGAAGATAATTATTAAGATAAAACTGCCCAATGAAAATGTAGGAATTGAGAAAAGATGGGATTTCTTTGAAGAGGGTTTTATCCAATCATGTTTGGGGGGTGTATTGCAATAACGTATTTGGGAGTGTTTTAACTGTAGCAAAACTGTATAAAAGATGTGAACTGATTTGGTTTGTTAAGACTTGGACTAGTTTGGTCCTGCAACACCATCTAACTGCTCCCAGGAACATTGTACAATAAACTTGCTTTATGCACAACCGTGTACTCACTTCTTAAGTGGTGGACCTGTTTGGATTAAAATGATTAACGGGCCATCTGCCCAATTTCCATATAGTCAGTGCCTCAGCTGTGTTCAGAAGGAACTATTGCTCCCCTGGCTGGGAGTGGAGCCCAGAGGCTAGAGTCTCCATTTTTGACAACAGGAGGTCCAGGACAAGGCCCACAATTTGTAGTGAGTTGTTTTGTCTTTCCTAGGCTGGATTGACATGGTGCAGGAGCTTGGCGGAGGCTGGGGCCAGCCCATTGTCAGGTTATGTTCTAAAGCTTTTGTACTATGCCAATCACCAGCATAGTGGTCGTACAATGGGGATAGCTTACCTGAGAAATGTGTGTATTGTGCATCTGCCCAGGGCAACCAACCCATAGTCTGTGGAGGAAGAAAAAGGAAAATTGGAAAAGTGTAGTGGAGGGAGAAGCAGGGAAAGAAAAAGGGATACACACAATTAACAAATGGTCCAGATTCAATGGGATTGTAGAGGGAATGTTATTGTATACATTGTGGTGCATGTGTAATGGTAGGCAGTGGTTCAAGTGGAATGATAATCTAGAATGAGGCAAAATAAGACATCTTGTGGTAACAAGCATCACATGATGGCAGTTTCTAGTACCTTGGAAGGTAGCACAAAAATGTGTGTAAGCATGGTTGTGTGAAGTACTCAGGAATCCCTAGAAGCATGGAGGGCTGAATTGTCAGGGAGCGTGTTTAGGCCACACCCACACATACGCATGGGATATAATCTGGGACTGCCAAGTCAACTGTCAAAAGGTGACAGGTGACAAAACCAAGAATTGGTTGTAAAAAAACTCCCAGTCCAGGATTGCCTTAAAATTTTTTCCCACATGGCAAAGTCCAGAACTTGTGGATTGCCAAGCCCACTGGCCATGTTCGGCCCAGTAAAGAATAGACTGTATGAAAGGTGAAGGTGGTCACAAAACAAAGGAAAGGAAGGGCAAGTGTGGCCTTAGTACGCAATTCCAGCATATGCTGAAACCCTGACCTCCTCAACTGTTAGAAGTTCTCTTGATGAGATGGAGCCAGTGTTGGAACTAACCCTATTCCAAGTGAATAGGGTGAAATGGCATAATGTAATCGCCATGCAGACTTGGATGTGCCTAAAAGACAAGCTGGGGGCAGCAGTTGCATTTTGACTATTGTTGCAATACTTGCCTTTAGTCTTACTGGCGGGCAACGATGCCTATAGTACAAAGAACTCCTGGCGGCGAAATCACTGGGCACCAAATTAGCTCGCATAAAGTACCCATTTCCCTACCATCTTGAAACTAGTCACATAGTTGCGGGAGGATGATATAGAAGTATATACTGTACATTATTTATGTCTCAGAGCTACATTGCATTGTCTTAAGGATGAAAATGACCATGCCATGCACGTGCATCCAATGGACTGAAAGTCGGTCACACTGCTGCAGTTGTAACATTGTATGAGCTAAAAACCATGTTAAACTGTACTCGCTAATAAGTAATGGGAGGTTTAGTAAGTGCCGAAACACCCAGGTGCATGGCAATGGGTGTCTATTGTGTTGCGCTATAGCTAGTTATATACCTTTCAGCATCTTCTAAAGATGTTCTTTGGGTATGACAATGGCAAATGGGAATGTGCTCAGCAGAATAAAGACAAGCATTGGAAAAGCCAATAGGTGTGTCTGTCCTATGTCATAAGCTACTTTAAATGGCCACAAACACTTTTTGTAAGGACCAAAGGAAAGAAAACAATCACACCTGGTTTAAAGTGAATACAACACAAAAACACATTCAAACAAAATAAAGAGAGCAAAATAGACTCTGTTTAGTTAGGACCCAGGCACGTTGGGACCTTTCCGTCAAAATGACAGCAGCACCAAACAAATGCATCCAAGGTACCCAAAAATGCCCACCCTTCAAACAATCACAATGCCAAAAATACACTAAAGGTGGAACAATGACATGAGTACAATGTAAGGGTACGCATGCACCATTTTCATATACCACTAAGTATACCATTAGTTTTGCTCATAAAATGCCTCTTTAACAGGGAGCATGAGCCGCTCAGGGGCAGGGACAGTCTAAACCTCTCCACTCCACCACTGCTCCCTTGGTAGTGTTTGGCTAGAGAGGGGAATTAACAGGCCCCATTGATGACTGGGAAGGATTATCAGTGGCCCCTAGTAGACTAAGAATGGGTCATAAAGACAGCCAAGGTCGGATTCCTGTCCCTCCATCTCTGTGCCCCCAGAATTTATTATTTGAAATAATGAGTTATTTCACACCTGGGTCCAGTGGGATCCAGCACTTGAGAAAGAGGAGACGTCACTTCAGGCAGCACAGCCTGACCTTTGGCAGCGGCTGCAGCCTTCACTAAGAATATATCAGGTGTGGGTAGCTCTCTCTCCCTGGTAGCTCGGGAGCTAGGGAAGGGTCTCCCTAAGGATGACAAGCTGTACAAGAGTCCAAATGACAGGAGGCAACAACGATGAGATAAAGAAGCTGAGGCCCAAAGGGAGAAGAAAAGGGGCTTGCGCTATGAGGCAGGGAACTGGGGTCTGAGGGCATCTATGGCCACAAATGTAGAGTGTGGCAGGAAAGGCCATATGTCAGAGGTAGGATGTTAGTTGCTGTGTGTAGCTTGAACTTCAGCCCCATGGACCTGCTTTGTGTCAATACCATTTACTTGTCTGGACCCATGTTTGGGGAGGGGAGAGCACACTGTAGAATGTTGCCACTGGTGAAATCCCTGTGGTTGTGTGGCGTGCCGTGTGGTACGGCATCAGGAACGATGCTAGCACTGTTGCTAGGGGTATGCCTTTGCCTTCAGGTATCATGAACACTTTGTTTAAAGTTTTCATAAAGCACTCCCTTTCCTGGTTGCATCTTTTCCAGAAGCGGGTGATATGTAATTTGTAATTGGTTATTTACAACGCGCTTAATACCCAGAGATTTCTAAGAGATGACCCAGGGATCAAACCTGTGTTGCTCCACGTCGAAGCAAGGTGAGCGCAATGCTCCTGAGCTATCTTGCCGAGTTGCGTACACTTTGTGAAGGCATCATGAAGATACAGACAACAGACAACAGATTCACTTTTCTAAAATAGAGCTTTTTACTTCTCAAATGTCAGGATGGAGTAAGGCCTAACTTGCCCTACACTAAGGTGGGATTTCCCTGCCTTAAGAAACTAAGGATCGTCTGTGTCCAAAACCTTGCCTTCACTCCTAAATCTATACAATGTGTAGGGATGTCGGCAACCAAAGAAACAGTGGTCAAAGCAAAGTGCGGAGTTTCTGCTAGCTCGAGGTATGTTTTCAGCTTCTTCTTTATTAGACTCAAACAGTTCCACACTAGGGTTTGGAGCTCCCTTCCCCAAGATCAACAAAGTTCCATATAACCTCGGGGTTCCCTTCCACAAGTTCAACACAGTTCACAGTTAATTCAACTTGGTTCGTTTTCAGTGCGAATGGTATTCTTCTAGGCTTCCTCACCATTAGCTTGCCTCTCCTTTCTCTTCTAGTCACTTCCAGACTGATGAAACAAAACAACCAAACTTCAATCGCCTTGTTTTCCTTGGCTCACTCCAAGTAAGGGCTTCTTGGTATAGGCGCAGTTGTCGGACCACACAGTGCACCCATCACAGGTCACACAACCGATAGATAACCCTTGGTACTTTATAAGGTTCTTTGATTCTCATAGGACTACTTTGCCACCATTTGTTTCCTTTCTGTACTTGTGGCATTAGTCTATTTGAAATCTTGTTTCTTCTTGGCAGTTTCTTGATTCTGCCAACACGTGCCTTTCACACACTTCACTTCATTGTATTCTTCACTAATTCTCATTACTGGTTTTCATTTGGCTTTCACATTGTTCATAAATGTGTTTTCCTTGATTTCACTCTGTTTGTAAATACACATCACTTTCTCTAATTCGTGCAGTATTTTCATTTCACTTGTGTATAACTTTTATTTAGTTTGGTATTCAATATTGGTAAATACTTGGTAATTCTCTGGACAATGGATAATGTCTCTGGGGTCTCCAGACCTCTTTATTATATGCATGCATGTGTTCAGCCCTCTCTTTGGACCAGATTAAGCCCTGCAGCGCCCCAGTTCGAGTGCTCTTTCCGTCACTCACCGGTATGCGGCTTGCACAGTCCTCTTCTGCTTTTGCTCGCTCCCCTCAATCACATCGGGAGCACCGGCGAGTCGCACTTGCCTCTTACTGAGGTTCACGCGGCCTCCTGCAGCAAACTGACAGCTTCTGTGTCCCCCAGCTCCAACTGTGGGGACACAGCATGTAGCTCTGCATGGCTCTGGACTCTCACAGCTCTCTCCGACCTTGGCGTCCTTCCCGCTCTCCTGCAGTCGTTGGTATCCTTTTCACAGGCTTCTCTCCTCCAGCTGCTCCATGGAATCCTGACTTCCCAGGTGGTCTCTCTCTCTCTCTCTCTCATGTAGGTCACTCCCTTTTATATGCACCTGTAGCCTCTTAAGGGGTTGCAGGTGCAAATTCTTTGCCAGACTTCATTTAACTCTATTACTGGGACATGCCTGACTTTTCAGAATGGTGTTCTACAGTCCTCTTCCTCATCCCATTACCAAAGTGGTGTGCATAGGTGAAATTGTGCATTCCTCCTATGCTCCTCTTCCTCGTCCCAGTCTTAAAGGCACCTGAATGGGATATTTGTGGAATATATGACAGAGTGGTAATAACTTATGATGTTTGTGAGAGGGTGGGATGTGTTTTGTCAAGTTAAGGGGGATACCATACCTCACCTAAAGGTACCCTTCCTCCACTCCCTGGGGACCCGCCACCCAGGTGATCCTCCTTCGCATTTCCACCCCCAGGGTCGGGATCCAAAAGCAATGGCCCTTCTCTGGCCACCTGAGAGGAAGATCCAAGTGGAGTAGGTGGGAGGAGGTCTTCAGGTCCCTCACACAGTCCATAAAAGTGAAAACAATCCTCAAAGTGTTTGTTCTGAAAAGATGGCCCAATGTATGAGTGTATAGAGTTGGCAACACTGTGGGCGCAAACAACTCCTCCGCGGTGGTGGAAGACTCAACCCTCTCTTCTGAGTACCTAGAGAATTTGTTCAATACTACTAAAAATACCTGGAGTGTTGCACAGTACCAAAATTGACACTGAATTTCTATCACGGATGTGAGACCTTTGGGGAGATTCAATCTGGGGAGGACAAGCAGCCGCCACCACCGCTTGGTACTACACACAACTGCTCAAGATCATGCTCACCTTCCCTTCATGTTCGGGGAACCATACTTTTTCCTGCAACCTGGCCTAGGTCTTGTTGACCACTTGGTGCCCCACATAACCGGATGATACAGTGGATCAGCTCTGGAGGAATTACAAGCCTGGATCCTTGCAATAGAAATCCTTCAAAACCAACTGATAGCTCTCTCTGGGCCCTGCAAGAATGCCTGTGCTTCTGCAGTTCTATGCTGATGCTCCACAAGGAAGGTGAGCCATTGTCCTAATTCCAGTTGTTTGATTAAAACCTGCATTCCTTCATGCCACGAGCTCCCTTCCACTATGTCTTGCAGAGAAATGGACTTGGGTACCAAAGCCCTTGTGAGCATGTTTATGAACTCCTCTGTGCCACTGTCAAAATCCACCATCTGGCAGACTGCAGGTGCCATGACAATTAATCGGCAGAGTGATCTGCTCCGGCTCAGAATTGCAGTGCTACTCTGTAGCCCTAGAACTGTAACAACCACCACTGAATATCCTAGCATTATTGGAATGATAGGATTATGATCCATGATAACGGTGATGAGTCGGCCTAAAATGTACAGGTGGAAATCGTGAAAGCCCCAAAGGACTGCCAGTGCTTCACAATCTGGGAGTAGTGTCTTTCAGTAGGAGTCAGTGCTTTACTGGCATATGCCACCAGATATCTTATGCCAAAATTGTCTACTTGAACCAGTACAGGCCTTTAGCAGACCAGGATGGCATCCACCATTATCTCTGTGGGCCTTGACAATCAAACAATGCCATGGTCTTTTCAGCGACTAGAGCTGATGTTGTGTCTTCAAAGGAGCATGCTCCTTCAGACCTGAAGCCCACTCCTGATCCTTCTTTGTTAGCACTCTCAGAGGGTCTGTTAATGTTGGGGGGTTGTGAATAAAACGGCCATAAAAATGTATCATTCTGAAGAATTCCCCTAACTTTGATGGTGATTACTGGGGTACATCCAGTTTGATATTTTTGACATTGGGAAGGTAGGAGCTTGCACTTCTTTCTATTGAGCGTAAGGCCATGTTGCTTGAAAAGCTGAAATAATGCAACCAGTCTTCTTAGGTCTTCCTTATCTGAGGAGGAGTAGATGAGCAAATGGTCACTGACACTTATCACTCTGGGAAGTCCTGCCAGCAACACTCGTATGTTGAAACACTTTGACGGCTGACACCCCAAACCCTGCCGCTGGTACCTAAAGAGGCCAACATACAAAGAAAAAGTTGTGCTTGGTCTGAACTCCACCTGTAGAGGCACCCGGTGGTACCCGGTTTTCAGATCAATAGTCAAGAAGATTATGGAGCCTTACAGATCAGTGAAAATATAATAGAGAGTGTGGGTGGGGTGGCTCTTTCAGCTTACCACATAGTTTGGTAGCCTCACGTCTATGCAAATTGGGACCTCCTCCAGTTGTTTGGGCTTGCACGCCGCCTCTAGTGGAGACACCCATCGCATGAGGTTATCCTCTCAATGATGCCCGCTTCTTCTAGTTTTTGTAGCTCCACCTCCACCTTCTTCTTCCTTAGATGGAATGTGATTCTGCAATGCCTGAGGACCTTTGGTTGGTCCATGGGATTAATGTGGAGCCTGACCTCCTGGCCCTGGAGGCAGATAACGGCATTGAACAATTGTAGGCAAAGTGGACCAGCCAGAACTGTGCAGCTCAAGATGGTGTCTTTGGGTGCCAGAGTCACATAGAATGTTGCTGGGGATCAGGCAGTGGTAATGATGTACTCTTGTATGGAATGAACTTTTGAGTGAAAGCCTAATCGGCCCCCAATATGTGAAGATGCCGATTTTAGGTTTTGCCAGTTTGAGGGCTTGTTGTATCAGGAGGAATTGGCATTCACCAGCACACCAGTGTCAATCAGAACATGTACCTGTTCAGGCAGAATAGCTACTGAAGAAGGGGGCTCCACCTTGGCAAAAGGCTGAGATGAAGAAAACATATTCAACATCCTCTACTGGTTTGTCGATGTCTTATAATGGGAGGGTTTCTGGTCACTAACTGGATGGGTCACGGCACTCAGGCAGACCTTGGTGAGATATTTAGTATTCCCACACATTCAACAAGTCTGGCCAGATGCTGGGCATCTTTTTCCATATGGCAGTAACCCACCACTCGAGTCACAGAGTGCTCTCCCCCACCACCCTAGTCTGTTGAGCATGGGCATGCCCTCCATCTCGGCCACAAGTTCTTGGAGGGAATTTGGCCCCGATTGTGTGTACTTCTTCCACCTTCAGAGCTTTGCTTACCACTTTTATGTGGGAAGCCCTTATAGCTGGCTTGTTCCTAAACACTACTCAACTCCAGTATATGCTGCAGAGATATCCCTTGTTCTTTCAAAACTGTTCTGTGCAGATGAGACAAGTAGCAGTTATGATGTCCCCGTATGCCAAGCCACATATAAATGCCAGCTGCCGCAACCTTACGTAAATGAGATCTAGGGAGCCTACCACACCCTGGCTGCCCTGCTAGAAACTCTCCTAATCTTGGTTCACCAGCGGGCTAAAAAATATTTGACGCACCTCTTTAGCCACCTTGGACGTGCCATCTCCAGCCGGCAGTACCTTAAAGGGTTTGTGGACCTCTCCACCAGGGTAAAATAGGAGCATGGATCGTTTGGAGGCACCATCTGTTTCACCTGCGGCCATGAAAAACATCCCACATTGAGGTCTCACCCTGGTCCTAGCGTAGTGGAGCCACAACAGATGTCACATTTTGGGACTGGGGCGACATGGAATGCGGGTGCTAGGATCAGGCCAGGAGGGTGTTCCCCCTAGAGGTCCAGGGTGCCTACCTAGAGATGATTACAAAGAAGAAGGGAAGACTGAATCTTAATCCTCAAACATGGCTCCCTCGTTGTCATAGAGCTTTTGAGCAGCTTTACAAGCTGCTGTGCAGTCAGGGTACCAGAGGAAAGCACAGGTCATCTTGATATGTGGCCTACTTTGGAAGCAGGAGAAGATGGGCCAGAGCATACAGCCCTTGATGATGGTGACAGGGTTCCCCCTACCCATGAGGGGTGAGCCTAGAGCTCCAGGATGCCTACCCAGAGATGCTTACAAAGAAGAAGGGAAGACTGAATCTTCATCCTCAAACATGGCTCCCTCGTTGTCATGGAGCTTTTGAGCAGCTTTAGGGAACCAGAGGAGAGCACAGGTTATCTTGATATGTGGCCTACTTTGGAAGCAGGAGAATATGGGCCAAGAGCATACAGCCCTTGATGATGGTGACAGTGTTCCCCTACCCATGAGGGGTGAGCCTAGATGACCCCAGAGCTTTCACAGGATGGCCCTGTGCCACATGCAGACAGGGCCGTGTGAAGATGATTCAGCAGACGCCTAGAGGGTGATGAGTGGATCGGCCAGTGAGCTCAGAGGAATCGTTCTTGTACCGACTTCTCATCGCCTGATGTTGTGGTGGCCCTAGTAGGGGATTGCACCACCCCTACTCGACTGCTCGGGACACGGACACACACATGTACCCCATGAGTTAAGATGTAATGGCTTCCATGCCAAAGGGCATGGCCTCTTTATCTACATTCCCCACACCCACTATTATTGACGCAAGATGTTCCACACAAGACATTGTACATCACAACAATGGCCAACATGTTTGAAGTGGGAGGGCTTGATATGCTGAGAGACATGCCTAGCGAACTGTACAAAAATGTAGAGCTCTGCTGGGTGAGTGGGCTGGAGGAGGAATAAGGACTATAGGAATCCAAGGATTATGGATCAGGTTGGCCCAGAATGAACAAGATGACATCTAGAAGGGATAATCAATGGCAAGGAAAGGGTAACATGTTAAATATAAAGGTTGTCAGATGTGAGGATACACACTGAAGAGCCTACTGTAAACATGTGAACTATTTGGTTGATTAGAGGCAGTGCTGGAAATGGAAATTGTTTACTGGGGGAACCCTCCTGTAAGGAAATTGACTAACTGAAGGGTGGGCGTACGCTTGCCTGTGCTTTTTTGAAATGCTTAATTAAAAGGAATGATGGTAGACCAACCTCAGGAAAATGTGTGGGGCTAATGCACACACATTTTCCTATGCTCAAACCACCACAAAAGCATAGACATGTGTAATCCGGCTGGACAACACCTACAGGCACCATCCGCCCCTGTCATATTTAGTTGGAATGTGACAGCCGGGGACTCCACAATGTCATTACCAGGAAGGGGGAGGACCAACCTTCCCCCTGCCATAGTCAGCCGGATTAGCTGACAAAGGCTCCATGGATCGGCCCTGTTCTTTTGTTAGGCCCTGCAGCTGGTGGCAGTGATTATCATACCAACAGGGGGTACTATAAACAGGCCCATACAGGGCCTGGATGCACAGAATAAGAAGGCAGGCAACCCACCAACCTTTCATATGCAACTATGCAACTGTGACAACCTGAAGCCAGATAATGCCTCTCAGTATCGATGGCAGCAAACTGTCATGTCTGAGTCTGTGGTTTACAGTAGGCCACCCCGCTACAGGGACCCCATTCTTAAGGTATGAGAATGTGGTTTGCAAGAGCCACATAGTCTGGTCTTGCTGCAGCTTCAAGGGACACCTGCCGCTTTAATAGGGACCACACAGGGAGGACTATTAACCAGCGAGACTCTTGGAACAACATACATAAAGATGGGTGGCACTTAGTAGCATAAGGGAGTGAGCCCAGAGCTCTTTCTAATGAAGAAGGATTCCACCATATTAGTTCTGGGGCACATCTTGTTCCTGTTTTCACCTTTTTACCTTTCCTGATGCAAAGCACTCTAGTTATGACCTCACGCATACAGAAGATTGTTGGCCGGGACCCCAGGATTGGTTCACTAAGGTAGGCTTAGCCTACACCAATCACTGTGGCACACTTGGCTATAATAGAGGGCTGAGCCCCTCTTTTGGCAGATCATCTGAAAATGTCAAAAGAAGTAAGGAAGAAGAACTCAACCTTGGACCCTGGCTGAAGGTATAGTCTTCCTTCCATCTTCCACCAGTGAAGGAAGGACAGGATATCCAAAGAGGGAAGCAAGATCCCTCCCCTAAACGTCTCCCAGGAAGCAGAGGGAGAAACAGAACTCAGAGGACACCCTCTAGCTGCTCCAGAACCGGTACCCAACCAACACACAGGTTGCCTTGCTAGGGCCTGCAGCCAGCTTTCTCAATAGGGAGTGCCATAAGGTCTCTGAACATACAACCAAGGACAAGGCAGCTACCAGCAACACACTCCACAGTCAGTATCAAGAGTGCATACCTTTTCCTTCGTAAGAAAATGTCTGTCCTCTGCATTCCTTTACAGGCTGGGTTGTAATTGAGTAGTGTTTTTAGGCTGTCTATTGTGGAAATAATAAAGTAGATATCTCTATATAAGTTTGACTGGTCACTTCTTTTATCATTGGATAATAATTGTATTTTCGCTGTGTTGAAACTAACCAATGATCCACGACCTTTAGAGGAGATAAGCCTGCCGTTTTGCCCACGTTACAAAAATAGGACAAGGAGGTTTATCAATTTAATTGAATGCTTGTTTATTCCAATCTGTCACATCCATTCTTGCGTATTAAAGGTGTGGGGCTGATTAGTGGTTTAAAACCGATATTCACCCGTGGACCACTTGTACCCTGGAATCTGATTCGTCACACCTCTCGTCCTTGGAGGGACGGGCCGTGGGGCGTGGCCCGAGGCCAGGTAATACCGTATTATAGTTCACTTGATACAACCCAATCCTGGTCATTTGCATAAAAGCAAAGAGCCTTATTGGGAACATAAGAATGTCCACAATTTAAATATGTCTTAAAGTGATTCAGTAAGAAACCTTTTTGAGAGAATTATGGAAGTTCGACTCTGAAGTTTTGATTGGTCAAACAAATCACCCTAAGAAAAAATGTCTGTACATTGCAGAACATATATACTAGTTTCGGTAGCAGAAAAAGTATGTGAGGCGTTGGCTGTTTCTGTATGCTGTTTCTCTATTCAGTTTCCCGTGCTGAGTCTACTGAAAGTGTCTGCTTGTTGAACTGTGGGTTGCTCGTGCATGTGATAAATTGGCTTCAGGGCAGATCTTGCGGGGGAGTATCCTGTTCTGAAGCATAATTATCACACACAAGCTACCCACGCTTCAACGAGCAGCTCTTGCTCCGGCCCATTTCTTGCACTGATTAGAGGAAGTAATCTGCTATCTGCATTGGCAAGTGAGGATTGAGGGAGAGATGAGGGAGGTATGAGAAAAGGACATATCTCATTCACATCAGGTTGTGAGAACATCTAGTAATAACACAACTTCCAACACTTGAAGCAGTTCAAAATGGTAAAATAAAACTTTATGAAAATTCAAACACTCAAGCAGTTGAAAAAGTAAAATAAAACATTGCAGTTACCTCAGATATAAAAACTGTCCACTCACTCATGATCTGCTCCAGTTCTAGAGACTCTTCTTTGTGATGAAAATAAAGTGGAGGGGGGTGGAATTGGGACAAGGGTTGATAAGGATGTAGAGGGAGGATACAATCTGGAACCTCTGAAGGACACTAATGGCCAAGTGGGTGCGTCATTTTCGGTGTAACCAGTTGCATGTAGGTTGCAGCGACATTTGGGGGTCCCCAGGGCTCACAGCCATTACCCCTGGTGTCTCTCCTGCGACCGCTGGTCTGGAGCTTGTGTTTTCTTTCAAAAAGGGCAAGCTGGGTGGCCGGCGGGCGTGCGCCACTGTGTCTGCACTGTCTGTAGTGTTCTTCTCACGCTCATGGTTGCTAACCAACCATGAGCTTGTTCGACGTACGTGGCTTTTGGTCTGTGGGCTAAATGTGTCATTACACATATCTGTTGGCCGTGATGTCCTTGGTAAGGAAGAAATGCATAGGAGTAGCTTGTCACATTATAGGACTTGGCCCTCTGCCAGTCTGCCTAAACTTAATAGCTGGTGAGCTTGATTGAATCCTTTTTCCATATATATGGTTGTTGCATCATACACTTTTGGTATCTTGTGTGGTAGGAAATCCTGGCTCATTAATCATTGAGGAATGATAGTGTTTCTATAATAGTCCAACCTCTGCTTGTGCGTTTAATGCGTTTGCCAAACATGTTCAGGGTCTGCCGTTTGTAGCGGCTTGTAAGCAAATTGTTTTTTTGTGCTGCAGATAGTGACAACCAGGTAAAGTCTGCCATTGAAAGATGGTGGCCGTTGTATCCGCTCGGGAGGTGGATAGAGGTCCGTGCAAACATGAGGGCGTCATAGACCGACATCCCACTCGCATGACTATGGTTCCTCCCATGATAGTGGTGAATATACAAATTGCTTAGCACTCACGTCTCAGTGTGTTGTGCACAGATGCTAGAGGTGGAGTAGCTGAAATGCCTAAACAGCTGATCTGGCCGGTGATATGCTGGATTTCCCACTAAAGAAATGTATCCACTGGGGCTGGTTTGGAAAGTTTATTTCTCTTTTTTCCTCCATTTCCTGCAGTATTACCATGTTAATACAGTTCCCATTCTCATCCGTGATATTACCCTTGTTGGCAGCTCATGGTGGTTAACAGACGGGCCAGCAGCTTGCACACACAGTGAGCTGCCTTTCAAGATAACAGCTACTTTGACTGCGGACATATTGGGTCAGGCTCTTGTTCATGAGGTCTCCCTGGAACACACCAGTAAAAATTACAAAAGTAGTCAAAAAGGAGATAAGCCAGGCAAGAAGTAATACAATTTTATTCAGGGCCCCAGACGTCAGCTGGGACAGCAATATTAAAACAGAACGTGGAACAGAACTTCATGAAAATGCGCTGTCAAGGGAACGCTGCTAAATCAAAAGCTTTTACAATCATCTAAGCTAATTAACATTAGTCACTTTGCAACATAAAAAGTCTCCCCACAAATAGCTGATTGGTGATTGCATAACAAACCCCTATAGAGCAGCATACATTACTTTCTATGAGTTAGTCCTGCAGACCTTACCACACCCCCCCTGGCTCTCCCCTGTCATGTCACAATACACCCCCACCCCAATTCCCACATCATAATGCAAATTCATTGAAACATTTGAGATGATCAGCAGAACTTTATTCATCTGTCCCAGTCATCTCATCTTTGTTTTCATGAGAAAGCCTTTTAGTATGGCACTATCAGAGCCTTGAACCAAGAATAAGTTACCATGTAAATGTAGCACATTAAGAACTATTTGACCTTCTTCTCAGGCAGAAATGTAGTCAGGGGCAATTTGAAACCACCATGGGCTTTCTCAAACCATCAGTAGATCAGGCTTTGTAAATTAATTATGCTACATTTATGAATGGTTGTGCATTCATTGCCTTTCGATGGGACCTATGAGCTCTGGTTTATGACCTTGAAAATAACAAATGCTGTTTGCTTCCTACCGTGCGATCCTGGATTGTGGGATTTGCAATGTTCTATTAGCTACTGCAGCTTCTTGCAATTTATTGAAACTAACACACATTTCTGAAAAAGCATGCTTGGATGCCTGTTTGCGGCACCTCAGCCTAATGCTACATTTCATATATTTAACTGTGATCCATTTATTATCTATGTTTCTTTAATGTGAGAATGTTATTCAGGTCATTCTCCAGCCTAGTTCAAGTTACTGTGTGGCTATCAAGGAAGGCCTCTCCCGTTTAGCTTTATTTCTCTGCTTTATTATCCTTATCAATACTCAGGGGCAACATGCATTTTCCTCTTTGTTTGCTAGTATAAAGTTTCAAAAGGTGTTTGCCAATGCAGAAGGTGATGAGAATAAGGACCAACGAAGGGACAGTCACTCGAAATACTGCAGAAAGCTAGGTGGGCACCCATGTGAAGATTCCGTCCAACCAGTTACTTGGCTGCACTCCATTACCTTCAATTGTCATTTTTTCATGGAGTGTATGTATTTCTCTGATAGCTGCTTTCAAAGTTCCATTCAAAGCTTCTCCATTGGGTATAATGGTGCAGCAACTGCCCGCAAACTACGCACAAACTCCACTTTCTATGGGAGTTAAAAGGTCTAACACGTACTGGTTTTGGAAAGCCACCAAAGTGCCCTCACTTCTTCCTTTATTGCATTTAGGCCTTTAACTGTTCATTGGCCAGTTGCAGCAGCTCATTGTTACGCTCACCTGGTATCCACGGGAATGCCACCCAGCCAGTTGGTCGCTGATGCCCTTCTCAATGGTTCCCTGGTGTGGTTCTCGGTGTCGCTGGGATTCCGCCTGGAAATGAAGGCTACGTTAGGACTGGACGACCAAGGTAAGTTTTTCCCACCTTTTATTTATCTTATTTATTCCACTTCCCATGTACTGCACTTTCCCCTCTCCCTTTCCCCCCTTGAACACTTCCTTTCCCCCTTCCCATGCACTTGCGCGATCTGAATGACACCTGGCCTAGTAAGATCGTTGTCTGTCCTCCCTTTGTTCCCCCCCTTGCCTCGTCGTGCCTTGAAACACTTGTGTATATGCGCGTTATAAATGCCATATCATATCATCATATATCATACCTCCCTTGTGATTGCAGCCCCTCCGGGTTCTCTTCTCACCTGGTTGTCGGAATTGGTGGGCTCTCCATCCTGCTCTCTGGGCGTTATCTATGGTGGGTGCGTGCTGTCCAGTTACTTCACTGACTGCGGCCCTAATAATGTCTTTCAAGTAGGTCTTATTGCGAGTTTATGAAGTTGTTATTCTTGCATGCCTTTTCACTGTTCTAAAATGTCTCTTTTTTTATCTCCCTTAGGTGCGCGGAGTGTCCGCTTGGAGAACTGGGTAGGCTGGTTCTTGCCGGTAAACGATGGCGCACAAAAGCGCTATGATGCGGTAAGGAGGCGCTTTGCGCAGCATAGCGATGTCTTGTCTTCACTGACCTGTGCTTTTCTCTTTTTCGTAGGTCGCAGTGTGCTCCCAGCGCGGATGGAGTTCCGGAGCTATGCCGGTCGAAAATCAGCCAGCCAGGTAAGTCTCTAAGCGCTTCGTGGTTGTAATGTCTCTTCTACCTCCTTTAATAATGTCTTTCTCCCTTTTTTCAGGTCCTTCGATCTGGGCGGCAAACTCTTCAAACGGAGCTGCCCAGGAGCTGCGAGCAGTGAAGGATGGAGATTATAGGTAAGATTCTGCTGCTAACGATGTTCTTTTTTTTTTTTGCAGGTCCGGAATTCGTCAGGCTCGTGAGAAAGCTGGACACGGTGAGCATCATGTTGCTAGTAGCAAAGTAACGCGAAGCGTGTTGTCTTGTTCGGGGGTGGTTTAAATAGCCACTGCAAAGTAGTCCAGGTAAAGTAGTCCCTAGGCCACCACACCCAAAACACTATACCACATAGCTTGGTTCTAGGAATCAAGCTATGTGGATGCCTCAATGTTGGCTGAAAGCCCTGAAAAGTAGTTCCACAAGCAGATGTCTATCTTTCTTTATGAGCCTGGCTCCAAAGACGCCAGGACTGGCCCAAAGAGGGCCTGAGCAGTGGATGCCAGGCCTTATAAGTGATCTGAGTCCTGATTCCACCTGGCCAATGGGCTTGCCAGTGGGGATCAGGGCTGAGGGTCGTGACACTGATAGCGTGAGCTGAAGCCACTTTGCATTTCCTGCAGCCTGCACACCTGGAAGCAACAGGGATGTAAAAAATTGTGGCAGCCTTTCAAAATAACTGGGAATCGTCAGGGATAGCAGACAGATTTTCAGCACTCTTTTCTGAAAAATAATTATTCTCCCTTTTCCTCATGCTCAGCGATTTTTGCTTCTCACTTTGCTGCTCGACTTGTTACTGCAGCCCAAGTTCTATGGCAGTACTGTTTTGAGGCACCAAAAGGGCAGGGCAGGGATGTGCGGAGTGACGATTACACAGAGCCCACTCCAGTCAGGCAGAGGTTGGGTGTAGGCTTTTGATCCACAGGCCCATCACAGGTCCAACACTGCTGCAATCCTCTGTGTGAATGCCGCACTCCTCATCACCTTGGCACAGCCTGTGTTAGTCCCCAGATGGATAGACCCACTCGACCTGAAACATAGAGGGAATCGTGTAAATCTCTATGTCAACTGGTTGATGTTTTTCTTGTAACCAGGTCAATGCATGTACATATTTTCCCCAAGTTGTCTTACAAGTGTCATTCACTTTAGCTGCCACGCTCTGTTCATGTCCCACCAACCCTTCAGCATGACACTGCATTATTTCCCCCCTCCCATTGGCCATCATAACACACTGCCCCTTTTATTCTCATGAAAGGTCTTGTGTGACACCAGGGGATGCATTGCCCTTTCTTATTTATGCACTGAAATCTTTTGTGTTCACTCATTTTTAGCTACCCCCTTCTACAACCTTCCGTTATATATTCCACCATTATATTTCTGGTCTCTTTTCGGCCATTGTATTTAGTTTCACGTAATTGTCAGCATAGACATTTTCCCCCTCATCCATCCAATGTACAATGACATTTGCTCCAGGAAATAAACCCCATATTTTGCAGAGGTATAGGTGCATTAGGCATCCTGCTTCTCAAAAGACACACCTTGAGGTAGGAAAAGTGTTGGCGCCCCTTTTAAGTGTGGGATGAGTGAACAGACGTAGCAAGTACATTCGCCCTTTCTCTTCCCACGCGCAACATGTCATCATACCAAATGTTTCCAGATGATAAACTTTGCTCCTTTTCAGTGTCATGGTGAAAACCCTCTTCATCCATCAAACTCCTCTATTTACATTGGGCCTCATTACGACCCTGGCGGTAATCGCCCGTCATTACCGCCATGGCGTAATGAGCGTTTACGCCGTGGGACGATGGCGTAAAGAGCGCCACATCACGACCCATCGCGCACGAGCATTACGCCATGGCGGTAATGCAATTAACGCCATGGCGGAAAAGGCCCCTACCGGCATCGCTAAGCGAGCAAGGTGCCCTTCCGCCAGCGTAAGTAGCGGCCACCGTAATTTACGGCCACCGTAATTAGCAGCGGCTGTAAAAGGCCAAACCGGAAATAGCTTCATCGCGCCGGAACGGGAAGCAGCCCGTCGGCCATCTTTAAAAACACAATCCATCGCCATCCTACCAAACAACACCAGACCCAACCCTGACACCTGTCCCAACCAAACACCCACCCATCCAAGTTCCCGAAAATGCCAAAATCCGTGAAAAAGGCATGTGACCGCCAGCGCCAGGAGCGATTCAGCCGGGAGGAACTCTGCATGCTAGCGGAGACCCTGCAGGACAACGCAGGTGTTGTTTTCTCCCCTGAAATGACCAGGACAGCAATCGGGAAGAAGAAGGCCATCTGGGCCCTGGTGGCTGAGCGCGTCAGCGCGGTGGGGACCGTACCCCGCACCCCACAGCAGTGCCGGAAGCGCTGGGATGACCTGCGCATACGGGTCAGAGCCGTCATCGCAGCAAACCGCAACCTTGCCCAGGGAACCGGTGGAGGGTCGGAATCCCCCCTGAAACTCCAACCGTGGGAGGAGATCTGTGCAACCACCATCGGCATGGAATCCATCGAAGGCGTTGGAGGGATGGAAAGGGGAGCCCCGACATCAGGCGATGAAGGTAGGTGCCTCATACAAGACATGCCATAGTCACAGCAGTCCAATCATGTGTAGCACAAGGTTGCCCTAGAGTGTAAATGCAACACAAATCAATACTGCCCATAGCCACATGCGAGCACCACCCTGCATACACTGCTGGCACCCGCATACCTGCATCCACATACCACACTAAAAGGAGACAACCTGCATGGCACTGCCTGAAATCTGCCTCATCCACTGGCCAAAATAATGTCAACCATTGTCATTCCAAAGTCCGTAGACCCATCAATAACGCCCTCCCACCTTTGCTCCACCACAGGCACAGAATCACACCCAGAGGACCAGGACACCCCTGCGCCGAAGAGAGCGAAGTCCAACAACAACGTCCCTGCACCCTCAACCTCAGCTGCAGTGAGGCAGACCCCACGACAAGCAGGTCCCACTGCAGGCATACCGGAGGTCCCACCGGCAAGCACCCCTGTTGGCAGCAGGCCAGCAGCAGCTGCTCCACCTCCACTGACATTGCCTGCCACAGAAGGCAGGGGGTCAGCGGCCAGCAGCAACATCGGGGAGACAGCTGCAACAGCTGCATGTTCTGACTCGGACATGGAGCAGGAGGTCAGAAGCCCCACTGACCAACTACATTCCCCCTGTTTCTCAGACGCCAGCCCCCATGAGGGTGACACACAGGGGCACACTGAGGCAGAGGAGTGGCCTTCCACCCCATGCCCTGTCCACACTCCACAGGAGGGGAGCAGCCCCTCCATCACTCCACCTGCACTGGCCATGGGCCAGCACGGCCAGCAGTCCCTCGAGGACATCACTCAACGGCAGCATCAACTGTCCGCAATGCTGGATGAGCATGCCGCGGAATGTGTGGGGGCTAGGTTTAGCATTGAACAGGCCACGGAGACACTAAGGGCCGAAGTGGCGCAGAGCACTGCCACCCTGAGGGATGCCATGCAGGCCATGTCCAGGGACATCTGTGCCGAACTTGCGGGCTTGCGTCGTGCGGTCACTGACCTCACCCACACAGTACAGGAGCTGCATGCACAGGGGCAGCCAGGGACATCCTCCACTGCCAGTTCTGCGCAGAGCAGCCCCGTGCGACGTTCCGGACGCAACCTGCGCTCCACAGCCAGGGGTGCCCCGGGGGCCGGGAGAGGGGGCTTGTGACGGCCTGTGGACACTGTCACAGGCATCTGTTGACACCTACATGGGGTGTGTTGGGGTGTGCAGGGGGGAGGTGGGAGGTGGGAGGGGGTGTGTTGGGGTGTGCAGGGGGGAGGTGGGACGTGGGAGGGGGTGTGTTGGGGTGTGCAGGGGGGAGGTGGGAGGTGGGAGGGGGTGTGTTGGGGTGTGCAGGGGGGAGGTGGGAGGGGGTGTGACACGACAGTTCATAGTTCCAATACACTTTTTTCTTTCAAAAAAAGAAATGTGTGGACATTTTCATTGCGTATGTGTGCTTTATTGGTGTACAGTCCACAGTGTGCATGTCCCAGAGACACACAGTGCCCCAAGTGCAGTCTCCATGCGATAAACACCAGCCGTGTGTGCTAGAAGCAGTGGTCGATGATACTTTGGCGCATGGCACGCCCCTCCTGTGCATCGCCTCCTCCATGTGGTGGCGCCCCATCTGCACCCTCCTCATCCTCATCGTCAGGTGGTTGCAGTTCTGCGTCAGGGGGCAGGGGCACATTCCGTCTGACGCACATATTGTGCAGCATGACACATGCCATGACGATCTTTGCCACCTTCTCATGGCCATACAGGAGTGCCCCACCAGACCTGCTGAGGCTTCGGAACCGTGCCTTCAGGAGGCCGAATGTCTGCTCTATGACCACACGAGTACGTGTATGTGCACGGTTGAAGTCCTCCTCGTGCTGGTTCTGCGGGTTCCGGACTGGTGTGAGGAGCCACCTCTTCAGGGGATAGGCTGCATCACCTGTATGTAGGCGAGAATGTATGTGTCAGTCATGTTGTCTGATCAGGAACATGATGTTCCACCATGGCTGGCATGGAACTGTTACCTTGGCTCACTTCTACATGCACTAATTGATTCACACAATGCAACCAGTATATGCTCATTGCTGCCATGGCCTGTTTTGCATGCCATCACCCTATGTATGCAGAGGGGTTGTGTGCATTGTGAGTGCCCTTCCTCTGTCTCCGTTCTCTGTGTTACTCACAGCCAGGTGGAGTATGCATCATCCCCCCCTTTCTGCAAGGTGGAGTATGCATCACCCCCCCCCCCTTTCTGCCAGGTGGAGTATGCACTGGTACGTCATTCCCATGCCCACTTCCATGACATTGCACTCACCGAGTAGCCAGGATCTTGGGCCTGCATGTCGCTCCATGTAGCGTGGTATTGTGGAGTTCCTCAGGACCAGTGAATCATGGGTTGATCCGGGGAATCGGGCACAACAATGTGTGATGATCTTGTTGGAGTCACAGACCATTTGCACGTTGATAGAGTGGAACTGTTTCCGGTTGCGGTACGGTACCTCCATGGCACGTGGAACCACCAATTCCACATGGGTGCAGTCGATGGCACCAATGCAACCGGGTATGCTGGCTAGTGCATGGAAACCCACTTTGGTGTTTGCAATCTCCTGGGCAGTCCGTGGTAATGAGATGTGGTCGTCTGTGTGCTTGAGGAGGGCATCGAGCACTTGGATGAGTGTTCGTGAGAATAATGGTTGTGAAATGCCATGCAGGTGCCCCACTGTGTGCTGGTAGGTGCCTGTGGCCAGGAAGTGGAGTACAGCCACTACCTTCAGTAGGGGGGGGATGGCGGTTGGACTTTCTATCATGCTGACGATGTCGTTGTGTGTCATGTCTACGATGGCGGTGATGGTGTCCCGGTCCAAACGGTACAGGGTGTGGATCTGCTCAGCAGTGAGGTTGTTTGGATTGGCTCTGATGCGTGGGATTGGGGGCTGCCTGCGTGGTGGCACTGGCTGTGCTGGTGGGGCTTGCTGGGCCTGCCTTGCCCTCCTTCTCCTCCTGCGTCTCCTCTGTGCTGCCTGTTGTTGTTGTTGCTGTTGTAGTAGCACATGCATTGCTATCAGGTCCTCCAGCCCCAACATTGCTAGTCGTATTGGCATCATTGTTGAGTGTGACTGGGTGTGGGTAGGGGTGGGGTGTGCTCTTTTTGTACTCCCCTGAGTCTGTATTGCCTTCACCTGTGCTGTTTCTGTGCACCTGTGGCAGCTGCATTCACTTGACATGGCCCTTTACGGTTGGTTCGCGATGGCGTTATTTGCACCATGGCGGTAAGGTACTTAGCGGCCTCGGTGATGGCGTTAGGTGCATGTCCGCTTGGGTCGGCATTTGCGTACCTTTCCGCCATGGCGCTGAGTACGGTGTGGGCGGTCGCGTGCGCGCACCCTTAGCGCAGTTAGCGGCAGCGTTAACTACGATGCCGCTATTGGCATCGTAGTTTACGGTCACGAGTCATGATCGGACCTGGCGGAAAACGATGGCGGTAACCATTTACCGCCATCGTTTTTCACTTAGCGCCAGGGTCGTAATGAGGCCCATTGTCATTTAACTGCATAGCACTTTTCTCTTATAAAGATCAAATAAAACAAAAATATTAATCCTATCTTAATTAATCTCCACCAAGAGAATTGCACAAAGCAAAAAGTACAAGAGGCAAGCAGTGCACCCAGGATTTTCCAAGCATTTGCATAAGCTTGCTAGGCACATTTGTAGCAGGCCATTCATCTTTTGTACCAACCCGTTAGCTTGTGGGTAGTAGTCATGCATAATTTATGACTTATCCCCAGAAGGGCCGTTATTTCTTTTAGTCATTTGCAAAATGCTGACCACTGTCTGAATGAATTTCATCTGGGATGCCCCACCTTGGGAACACCTCCCTCACCAGGAATTTTGCCACTGACCAGGCATTATAGGCACAGAGACCAGCCTCAAGCCAATATGAGAATGGGCACACAACTACAAGCATATACCTGTAAGAGGTAGATCTTTCTTGCATATCAACATAGTCTATATGCAAGTGCTGGAAGTGCCCCTCTGGGTGTGGCAGCATTCCCAGCACAACTCTTAAAGTGTGACCTGGCAGAAATTTCAGGCATATCATGTAATTATTTAAAATTCCAAAACATTTTTGGATAAATTTGGGACAAAGCAGTCTTCACTTATACCCACAGCCACATGTTATTTCGATATGTGGACAGGGTAGTGAAGCTGTTCTAGTGCCACTTCCAACAACTTTTTCAGCATTAGCACCTTGGGGACAAAACATCCTATTCTCTTCCACAACTCTTTTTCATCATCCGGTGCTTCTCCCTGCAATTCTATTATCTCTACTATTGGGGTTGTATTGACTGGCAATGCATCTTTTTCCTTGCTAGTTTTTATCAATGCTATAAGAGGTATTTGTTTTCCGCTTTGCCAGGGAGCAGCACATGCGTTCCTTCTGGCAAATATGCTGCTTCTTTTGCTGCTCTGTCTGCTTTTTCATTACCTCATGAAAGAAAATCTTGCCCTCCTGTGTGGGCTTTCCACTTTATTAAAGCCAATTCTACTGGAAGTGATAACACTTCTAATAGCTTACTCAATAATGCTGCATGTTGTATTGGTGTACCATCACTTCTTTTGAACCCTCTCCTTTCCCACCTTGCAATCCCTGAATGCACAGTGGATGTTGCGTATGCTGAGTCGAAAAACATGTTAACTGCCTGACCCTCTGACATGTTTAGCACCTCAATTAGGGTCACTAATTCCGCTGCTTGTGCTGAGTAGTGTGCTGATAATCATGTCTGTGAACACACCATCAACTCATCTTCCTTGTGTATTCCGTGTTTCTCTCCCAATACTGCTGAACCAGAATGTCTCTGTCCTGTACTTTGGTCGATACTTGTACATCCAACAATGAAAATCATGTCTCCCCCTTCAATCACATCCTCTTTTACCAGAGGGTTCCCTTTGTTCCTGTCTATGCATGCAATACAATCATGTACATAATCTCCGTCCTCAATTTTTTCTGCAATTAACTCTGCTGGGTTTATTGTTCTGCAGCTTACTACCTCGATTGCAGGGTTTGTCAATATTCGTACCCTAAAGATCTCTGAGCTATCAAAGTTGATTTAGTCCTTTCCAGTATTGAGAACAGTGCATGTTCCACATACAAAATTACTGGGCACCCCATTGTAATTGTGGAAGCTTTCTAAATTGCAAATGCAGCAGCAAGTGCGTGCTCACCTGGGAAGTGTCCCTGCATTACTGGATCAAGCAATCCACTAATAGGCCAGCGGTTTGTGTGCCTGTACCTTCTTTTGTGTTAGTACAGCTGTTATTACCTTACCATCGGAATGGGAAAACAAGTGAAACCTTTCTTTGTAATAGGGCGTAGACAATACTTGTGCCTGTGCTAACTCGGCCTGGTGTAAGTGGAGTAATCGAAAACCCATGCCCTGCAATAATTGCTCAGCCGTAGACACTGTTGCATTTCTTTCACTGTCTTTGGTCTGGGAGTTTCATGTATTGCCTCGACTCTTTCTGGTGTTATTTTTCAACCGTCCACTGACACAATCTGGTCCAAATAAACTATTTCTTTTTGAAAATACTGTAATTTGTCCTTGTCCACTTTGTACCCGTCAGCTAGCAATGTCAGTAGTGTCACTGAATTTTTTCTGCATTATTCATCTGTCATGCTACACACTAAAGGGTCGTCCATGTATTGTATCACTGTGTTCGCAACCTGTAAGTTGCTTAAGTCTATCTGTATTACTCAATTGAAAATGCTGGGTCCCTCACAGTACCCTTGCGGAATTCTTGTGTGTTGGAATCTGGTCCTGCAATATGTAAACGTGGTAATAAACCTAGAGTCGGGGTATAGGGCAATGAAGAAGAAGGCATTCTTCAAATGTACCACTGTGAAATAGTGTGTCTCTATTGGAACGCTACAATTGCAGGGATTGGAACTAATGGGTATTCGGCCTCTATGATGTTGTTAAGGGGGGTGTAAATCCTGTATGAAATGCCACGCTGCTCCCTTTGATTTTTTTATTGGATAGATAGCCGTGTTGAGAAGTGGTGTGGATTCCTGTATTATACCTTGCTGTCATAGGGCATGCAATGTCTCATATATGGTAAAAAAGACATTTCTAGCCTTTAACAGTAAATGGCGCTTCACTGACACTGCTTTAAGTTGAATGCAAAGATTATTCAAAAGTCTACAAAGTGAGCTGCTAACAAGGATTCAGTATTGTGAGGCTGACCAGGGCTGCATAATTAATAGAAATGAGAGCAGAATCCCACTTGGTTGCGCTTTCACTTCAAATAATTTTGTAAATTTGGATATATGAGAAAAGAAAAGGATACTTGGTTTCCTTCATTCCTTTTGGTTTTAATTGAAGTGACACAAATGAAAGTAAAGCATGATGGTTAAGTACGGTTCAAATAATTAGCATTTGACAATAGAATTTGCTTCATTTCATTGCTTGGATAGCATAATGGTTGAACATCCGTCCTGCAAAGGGCCGCGAAGAACATCAGAAACCTTAAAGACAAGTACCAAAGGTATAGAAATACCTGCTGTCCTAAGATTTTGAGATCATGCTGAGACATAACAGTCAGAGCAAACTAACAGGAAATCAAACACAGACAGTATAAATGGCATTACCTAAATTTTAGAAATTTTTTAATCAAAACTTGCACCTCCTGAAGAACCGCCCGGCAGGGGAAACACGTCTCAGGGAGCAAATAGAAATTGTGTTTACACAAAGTGTGAAGTGAGAAATACAAAACTAACACTGTTTTGCGATACAAACATTGAATTAAGTCAATTTAATGAACTTGCAGAACGCATGTTCAATCATCATGTTATCTAAATACTGGGAAAGAAAGACAAATGTTTAAAGCATCAAAGCACATTGAATGAAGTCAATTTAATGAACTTGCAGGACGGATGTTCAACCATTATGCTATCTAAGTACTGAAAAAAGTACTGATATAGAAAAAAGACAGATGTCTAAAGCATTCAAGCATTAAAACTATGGAATGAAACAATTCTATTGTCAAATGCTAATTATTTGAACCGTAGTTAACCATTATGTTTTACTTTCATTTGTGTCACTTCAATTAAAACCAAAAGAAATGAAATAAACCAATGTGTCATATATGTGTCATATATGCCCTCATCTGCTTTTTGGGAAAGGGGGTATTACTTCACTCGTGGTAAAAGTGCTCCTTCTTTTAATTTGATTTGTACTGCCCCAGAACCTTTTAGTATCACTACATCATGGGGTTCTTGTGTCCATAGGTTCTTTCGTACTTTCTCCTGATCTTCCTGTTTATATATATATATATTTTTTTTCCAAGTGCGTCATCTGAGAAACCACTCTTTCTTTTATATGTACAGGACATGGTTGCTCAGTTCAAACACCACCTCACCTATGATCATGTCCTTTCTTAACACTACTCTTAACACTACTTCCTCTAGGTACAGGGGTGGGGGGAGAAGAGAGTGAGAGAGAGCGAGAGAGAGAGGGAGAGAGTCATTGTGCTGTGCCAGTCTCTTCCTAGAATGTTAACAGGTGTGCCTTTTGAGTACAATAATGGCAGTAGGATATGCTGCGTCCCTATTGTTAAGGGTAAACCTTTAGTCAGGGGAACCATCAAAATCATCCCGAAAAGCATTGTGTGTCCAGATTTGGGTTGGGTAATGGAAATCCCTCTTTTATGCATGTCTGGTTGCTCCAGTATCTATAAGAAAGGAAAATCCCCTCTGTCCTAACTGAACGGCCACCTCTGGCTCCTCCTCAGGGTCTTCAGTTACTGCTAGGACAGGACACACTCGCACTTCCCGTGGGCACCCTTATTGGGAAAATGTGTTCCCAGACAAAGTGAATGGATTGACGCCTACCACTGTCACTCCTGTGTATTGGGTTACAGTATATTCTGTCCCAGGATCATTACCCTCTCTTGTACTTGTGCCTGTGCTGGTGCCTGAAGTATGCTCACTGTACCTTGCATTCCCGCCATTTTCCCACCTTGCACCTGTACTTGTTCCTGGGCTGGTGCATCTTGTGCTTGCGTGGTCAGCGATTGCAGCTGCTGCTGTGGTATCACTTGCATCTGTTGAGTTGTGTGTGTTTGTATATGCCTGCTGTTGCTGCACCTCCTGCTGACCTGTTTGAGCTATTAGTGGGCATGTTTGGGCAAAATGACTAAAGTTACTGCACGCAAAACACTCTCCTCCAAACCGTGGCCCCACACCCCTGTACCCAACTGCCCTTCCTCTTGGTATGATACCCTCTCCCTGTCTGATACTGTGCTGTGTAATTATTTATTCCGCTCTGATGTGAAAACCCTGGCTATTGTGTGCTTATAAATGCTGGCTGTTGTTGCATCTGCACTGTCCCCCACTGTTGATTGTATGGTGGTTGTGTGTATCCTCGTTTTGTTACCAGTGCCACTGGGCTCCCTTGTTGGGTGGGTGGGACGACAACTGGTCCCGTGAGCACTGCTCCTTCCATGCATATTTTAGCCAGTTTTCTCTGCACTCATTTATTTTCCGCTTTTACTGCATTGTCTATTATCTCTTATCTTTCTCCTGCTTCCTTTTACAATAGTGCACAAAATTGTTGCCTGAATCTCAGGACATCCTTTCTCTTCTATCCCCACTGTTCCAAAGGCGATAACGACTCTGTCCTCACTAAGAAGAGAGCTCACATCCAAGCCCGCTTTTCTGCAGCATCTAACAACTCAGCCGAACTCTTTAAAATCTACAAGGAGCTGGCCAATCCTACAGCAGTCTCTACCTCCCCTCCCCCTCCCCAGGACCTCTGCATGGCCCTGGATTCTCACTTCATCTCTAAAACCCAGGACATCCTGTCCACCCTCTCGGCTTCTCCTGCTTTTCGCTCCACTCTTCCCTCTGGCCCTGCTGCAGCCACCCCCCTCCCTTCTCTGCCTTTCCTCTCTTCTCCCCTTAAGAGGTTTCTAGACAAGTCTGATCTATGAAAACCTCACTTAGCAGGTTCTTCCCTGTTCTTCCAAAACCATCAAGGATCACATTTACAAGCTTGCCCAAGCCTTGGCTCACTACTGCAATCAATCTTTCTCCCCTGGAGCCTTCCCCTCCCCCTGCGCCCGATCGCTATCACCCCTTTCCTGGGGAAACTCCTAGAAAAGCTGACCATCTCCCAACTTTATCTTCACACTGAATGTGTTGGCTGTCTCCATGACCATCAGTCTGGCTTCAAAGCAGCCAGAAGCATGGCAACTTCTCTCCTGAACATCTGTGAAGACCAGCTCTCTAACCTTGATTCTAACCTCCCCTCTATCCTCATCCCACTTTATTTCTCTTCTGCCTTTGACACGGTCAACAATGCTATCCTGCTCAACCGGCTCAGTGATAATCTGGCTATCACTGATCAGACTCTGGCCTGGCTGACTTCTTTCCTCTCTGACCGACCCTCCCAGGTTCAATTTGGGTCCTTCCTCTCTTCTATCTCTCTCTCCACCTGTGGTGTTCCCCAGGGTTCTAACCTTTCTCCCTGGTTGTTCAACCAATATCTGGCACCTCTCGCCCACTGCATTGCTGCTCTCTGCTCCAACTTCCAGTGCTATGCGGAGGATACCCAACTCGCCTTCAGGCTCCCCTCTGCCGCCTCTTCACCTTCTCTCATCCCTGATTGTCTGCAATCCAGGAATGGTGTGCTGCCAATGATCTATGCCTTAATGCCAGTAACACAGAGATTTTCCTCATCAGCACACCTGCACCCTCCTTTCCTGTCACTCTCTGGCCGGCCCCCCTTGGCCCTCTTCCCGCTCCCACCTGTGAGGCTAGGAACCTCAGGGTTATCTTTGACTCCACACTCTCCTTCTCTCCTCACATTTCCGACATCTCTAAGAAGTCAACCAACTGCACAATCTCAGTGGTATTCTTCCTTTCCTCTCCTTCCCCCAGAAGCTCACTGTCTCTAGAGCTCTGGTTCTCTCTAGGCTTGACTACTGTAACAGCCTCTTTTTAAATCTACCCGTCTCTACTCTTTGTCCTCTGCAACTCATCCAGAACAGGACTGCAAGACTTGTCCTTGCCCTTAAGCCCAGGTATCGTATCTCTCCAGCACTGAAATCTCTCCATCGGCTCACAGTGGATGCAAGGATCAAATTTTAAACCCTTTGCATTGTCCACAAGGGCTTCTGGGGCCTGGGACCAAAATACCTGCAGTTTTCTCTTCAGAAGTATCTTCCCTCTCGAGCTCTTTGCTCCTCCACCTCCAACTCCTTGAGGGTCAGTCACTTTTCTAAGCAACGAGTTGGGGGAGTTCTCTCTCTTCGGTGAGCCTCCCTGCCTCTCTAAAACTTGAGCAGAACCATCTCCAGTTCCGGAAGCAGCTCAAGACTTTCCTCTTTGCTTCAGCCTTCTATCTTTCACTTCCCTGCTGATCTCCTGTCTGATACTGCACTGGTTACCTGCCCTCTGAGTCACAGGCCCAGGTCTCTGCCCTCCCAGTTGCACACCTGAACTGCCTTTGGCAACCCTGCACTTGGGGCTGTATCTGCATCCTACAGCCCCCCTACTTGCACTCATCTAACACTTGTCTTATCTTAACCCCTGCACTGCCACCTGCCATCTTTTTCTATGTCTTGATCCTATGTCTCGCACTTCTTCTCCTCCCCTTCCCCAGGCACTTTTCCCCTTCTCTCTCCCCTTCACTTGCGTGATCTCAATGTCACTTGGCCTAGTAAGATCATTTTTTGTCCTCCCTTGTTCCCCTCACTTGCCTTGTCGCACCTTGAAACACTTGTGTATATGGGCACTATAAATATCATTTTATATTTCTTCAAGGGACATCTGCCCATCGTGGGGAGCCCTCTCATTAAGATGTGATAAAACAAAGGGATTTTGTCATCCCAGGACTGTTTATTTTCCTGTGTCCACATCTCTTGTATGGATCGTATATACTCTGCGGGGTCCTCGTCTTGCTTCATTTTGCATGCTAATATTGACCCCAAATCCGATGTACCTGGATATAGCTCTCTCACAGCTTTCCAAACGTGTGCTCGATAATTGTTAAAGGGTGCTCCGTCATGTAAGTTGGAGCTTAATTTTACACCTGCATATCCTGCTTGCTACCGAAGGTTGTCACTTCGCTCCCCCACCAGTACAGCCAATAAACTCTTATGGTCCCCTATAGCCAGCAGAATGCCTGCTGTCTCCTTTTCAAAAACATAAATCCACTTACTCGCTCCCGCCATTAATGAAGGTAGACTATAGATCAAATTATCCCTAGCCATTGTCTGCCGAGGTACGTAATGCACCTCACCTTTTGCTTTCTGAAAAAGGGGTGCCTGCGTTCATGCTCTGGGTTTATTCCCTCACCATGGTCTTTTAGCTACTGCTAGTCTCGTTTTCCTATTCCGAAGACTGTTTCCACAGTACGCCAATGATTCTTTTCTTTCCTCTTCTTCTCTTTCGTCTCTTCTCCTTCCCCTGCTTTCATTTGTTAAAATGCATGTGTCGAATTCGTCATCCCTATGATCGATATCACTGCTGTCCTCCCAGTCCGATACAGTGTGATCACCCTCTGTCATATCTACTTTGCCGTCGTCCATGTCCTCTCCCCATTTATCAATTTTAAATGTAATGTGCCATGCTGCCCATCCCTGCTTGTCAGCTGCCCTTCCTTGTTCCTTTGCTTTTTTCTCTATCTCCCTTTCCATTGCTTTTTCTGCTTCCCTGAACATGAGCCAAGTGTCTGTTGTGTGCTCTTTTTAATGTCCACTAAATATTTCTTTCTCCCCTTCTCATCCTTACTAACAGGGTTAGCTTTACACTCATCTTTCTTTTTGGTTGTTCCCTCCTTATCTGGAGATACTCACCTAGGGTTTGTATATCATGAAGCTGGTTTTAACAGTGGGCACATTGCACAGGGAGGGGGTGGCACACTCCCCTTTTCCTCCTCCCCTTCTCCGTCTCTTTTTTCTTTTCTTCATACAGCTTCCAGAGCCCTAGGATGTCCTCCCTTTTTTTGAGCTTGGCTCCTTTATAGGTAGCTGACAGGTATGAGTACATACTGTTGATAATGCTTTTATCAAATGTTTCCTCTCTGGGCCATTTCGATAACACTTACCTACTGTGTCGTTTGCCCACTGAAAGTGGTACTTCATTATTTTATCGCGATATTGGGGCCTATTTTTGCATGTATGATCAATGGGTGCTTCCATCCATAGGACGTTATCACACCCTCTTCCTAATTGTTAGAGTACTCTTCCCTCCACCTTCTCTTCCTCCCCTCTTTATTTAAATCTTAAACTCTTTTATCCTTATTCACTCATTTCCACTCACTCAATCGTATACTTACCGCTTAACTCGTTCACCCTATTTCATTCACACTCAGCCTCTCCAGATGCCCCACCCTCTCACACCTCTTGTTCCACTCTTAGACACAATGGCCTTCTCCACAGACTTTCTCATTAGTTTTATTAGTACATGAATGGCCCTCTTCACAGGCCTGCCACCTTAACAACAATGCCCTATGTTGGTACACAGAGTGTGGTTGCTCCTCCCTTTGTTTGACCGCACCCCCTGTATGCACTACACATCTCTTTCGATAGCTACATCTTAGTTCGGCTCTGGCTCTTCCATAATCTCCACAGCCACAATAAACAAAAAACCGCGACAACTTCCACTCTACTGTGACAAACCGCTTCTACTCACAAAACATTAGCGCATATGCCTCTTTCCCCTTTTTCTTCTCTCATTCAAACTCTTTAACCCAAAAGATAATTTAAAAAATGAAACAACTATACCAATTGCCTGCACTACGCACAACTCTCATCTAACAAGGTCTGCAACTTACTATGCAACCTGCTGCTCTAATGAAGATGTGCCACTACCCACTTACTTCGTATCGAATAAGTGGACCTAAAATCTAAGACAATCACAGCCAATCGACCTCTACCTCTTGTGGATGCGTCCTATGCACCATAAACATAAACCCTTGTACTGTAGAGACTCCCGGGTGGCCCATAGAGTCGTGGTTTGCTCTGCAATACTTTAAGACAAGATAGCTGCACCTTGAGATGGATGGGGGTGCAGGTTTTCTTACTCCAACACCAATCAATAAGGACAACTCAATGGTTTGGCAAAGGGGAGTCCGTTTAATGACAAGTACAAAAAACAGGAAAACATGGAAATTAACAGTGATGCGATAGCCCGTCTCGCTTCAACTCCCAAAAACTTCATACAAACAGTAACATTTATACCCAAAACTCATCATCATTGACATGTAATACTCAAAAGTTAACATGCAATTCTATTGGTTGGGAAAAGGTAACTTTAATATAGGTGCTATATCTGTATGTGGTAACAGAGTGCGGGGATTGGATAACCACTATCAGGTGGGCGTCTAAGCCCTTCCTTCAAAAATGACTATGGTAGACGTCACTAAAGGTACGACGTCCCATTGGTTCTACTATCAATAGGACCCTAGATTATTTGGTCCATTGTGATTGGGTTGGCATCAGTCCCATGCATAAATCTCCACTTTACTTAGCAGCACGGAAAAGGGTCAACCAGGTGCAGGATGCCCCAAGATTCATCCGGCCTCCCATCCATCAATCATTACTTTAGTGGCTATGTGTCAATTAGTTGGCTGTGGTCGGCCTCAAAGCTGTATCTTCTTGTCAGGAAAAGTTATGATATCTCTGTCTGGGCGACAGCCAGGCGTCGGTGGGAAACTGTGCCTCTTCTCGCTCGGCTGGTCACGTGCTGGCACACTGTGTATCTGCCTAATTTTCCTTCTATTTACGCATTTAATTCTTAATCGGCTTGCCACCTGCCCGGGCCTCCTTATCTCGGCCTTCCTGAGATAGGCTGTTCTGTTCTTAAGTTTCAATTCCGTGAAGCTACTGTTCGCTCCTTCGTTTGGTCTGACTTTGGCTTCCCAGGCACGAGTTGCTCTTGCTGAGTTTCGATTCAGCCATCTCTTCTCGTTTTAGCTGGAATATGAATCCTGTCCTGTTTGACCTCTAGTAACCTGAGTTAATTCTGCTTTTGCGTAAAGTGGACTTGCACTTATATAATGTGCTTCGTTGAGGTAGATATGTATAAGTGTTACTTGCCGCGGTCTATCTTCTACTAAGCATAGCAAGCCACACTCTTTTCTTAGCTTCTTGCAGTTTCAAGCATATGTACAGGCGTTAGCTGGTTCAATATCTTCATCCTGCTTATGGCTTAAGTTTCTTTATATGTCAACATTGTCTCTCCTACTAAGTTCATGATATCCTTATTCGTGGTGTTTCGTCTCTGTATGTCATCTTTGGGTCGTCTTATTTTCTATCTGCAAGTCTGTCCGGGTCTTCGTGACGTCAGCATTCATCTTCAATTAAGACCCTTTGAGTTTCTTCCGGGACAGTGTTTAAGCAATCTTCATTTCGTGTCATTTGCTGGTAGGGTTTTTTCAATGAATACCTTACTGTCCAGGGTTGTCTGGTTATTGGTACTTCAACAGGTATTATTCTTCTCATTGGCACTGGGCAGAGCCCTACTGCAGCTCTCTGCTGGTTTATTTGGTCATCATACATCACATATCTCGGTGTGAACGTTCCTGGTACTTCAAAATGGGCGACTGGAGTGCAGTCCACGCTCGGGACCTCCTCTACACTTCCCCCCTCTGGTTGACTCATCAACCACTTCTGCTTCCTCTTTTGGGTTCATCTTACTTGGTTCTTCGGTATTCATTTCTTCTTCATCTTCTGGGTTTGTTTATATGCTGGTTTGAAGAGGTGTCTCTTTGGAGTCCATATTTTTATCACTCCTTTCAGACTTTCTGCTGTGCTTACATGTTCATCTTTGTTCCATGTCATCAGCTGACATTGTCAATTTGGGCTGCAATAAATCAATTTTCCTTCATAATTTCTGTGTTTCCTGGGGTAAAGAAACTTTGTACCTTCTGGCGCATGCGCGCTGGCCTTCACAAAGTCTCTTATTTCTTCATCAGCCAGATCTCTGGGCTTCCATCCGGGTTTGACAGCGATCATGATCTTCATCCCTAGGGCTTTCTTCGCAGTTTTCTGGCATTGCGAGATTATTATCTTGATACTACAAAATCCTAGTAATATCATCACTAGCAAGACTCCTAGGAACGTGAATACATCTACCATCCATTGTGGAACCCATGAAAACAGTGATCCAAACCAGCTGTCATCATCAACTTCGTCGGTTTCATTGATCATCTGGTTCTGCAGGTTTGTCAGCATACCTATGGCTTCTGTAAAGTTCAATTTTCTTCATCGTGAGAAGGTATAAATGTGCAACATGATTCTCCAATTTTTGCACAAACTCCTCCGTCCATAGCTGTGATCATGTCAAGTACATATCTGTTCTGGAGAGTCATCAGTTGGATGGCTCTTAACTCCTCCTTGTTCGCATTGAATCCTTTTATTGTCGTGTTGATGGTTTGCAGTAACTCTCATCTAGTTATCTGCAACCATTTAGTATTTGCTCCAACTTGAAATCTTGGAATCAGAATTGTCGTGGACACTGATGAGGTGAGGCTGAACAGCCTGTGCTCATATGGGATTGCATGAAATGCTTCTTCTGATTTGGCAGAGACGTAATTCTCTCTCTGCATTCGGGTTATCAGTTCCACAGATCTCTGCTTCCTCAGAGGAGCATCTGCTTTCGGGAAACTATCAATATTCAGGTCACTTTTCGGGATCACTAATGCTGGAACGTGGACATTCACCATAGCGCATATGCCACCCCAGTTTTTCGGCAGTCTGATGTATGCTTTGGGTCCACATGCCCAATAATGATCCATGATCACTACAGTCCCATGAATCATTCCTGGCGCTTCAAAAATTCATCCGCAGTTCTGATTCTCTCCCATTTTCCTTGTGACATTGTTCCTGAAGCACAATTTTGGACTTTCTAGTGGCACTATCTGCAGGGGTCCGCCTCTGTCTGCGACCCATGTCAGTAATTTTGTGAGTTTAGGCCATAGTGGTTTGCATAGTCTTTGTGAGTTTTCGATGGCTTCCTTGCAGGCTCAGAGGACCATCCATGCCCTGCAGATCACTACTCCTTCTTCCCATCCATCTGGTGAAAGCACTGTTCCCCAAATCTGCATTTGGCCTCTGTTTTTCCAAATGTGAGCCTGTGCTGGAGTTTTTCCTTGGACATTTAGTCTCAGGTTTATTTCCCATCTTATTCCTGCTCCTTTAACTCCAGGCTTCTCGTACCTGATCACATGATTCCTAGTATGAGCTCTGTTTCTCGTCTTAATGTCTTGGACATAATCATCTTCATCGGGATAAGCTTTCTCAGTTGCCCATATCAATGAGGTATCCCTTCCCATGAACTGGCCTCTGGTGTTGCACATTGCTACGTGTGACAGACAGTGTGCTGTTGGGACATTAATTTCTACGGCCACAAAGATCTTGGACTTCCCCATGCTGTATGGTAGAAGTGCGCAAACAAAGCATTCTCCTTCTGAATTTCGTCTTCCAACATCTTTCATGTGCTGGTACCAAATTTTGTTACCTAAGTGTGCTGTGCTATCCAGGTAATCGTTTAGTTCATTATTATCTTCATGCATGCTTCTCTTGATTCTTAAGGTTTTTCTGTAGTTTGCTATAACTACATCTCTGAATGCCTCTGTATGGCTTTTTCTTGCTGGAGGATTCTCAGGTATCCTGGCCCATGGTGCAGGCTTCTCCATCTGCGCCATTTGAGTGGACAGGAGTCTGCCAGCTCTTTCCCGGACCTTGTGCATCTTTTCTCTGCTGCGTGCAAATGCCCATGCCAACCAGCCTAACACTGGTCTGGTATATGGCTGTATTGCAGGCCGCTTCTGTTGTCTTAAAGGTTTCTGATATGACTGCTTCTGTTGGTCTTTCTCTTAATTCTTCTTGTTTTCTCCCACTATCTTCTGTGAAGGTTTTTATAGCAGGCAGTCTCATCTCCTCTGCTGTTTTCGTTTGTGGTTCTGCGGTCATTGACACTAGGCCTGTTTCATGTGCATTCAGTGTGTGTGTGCGTGTAATTGTCAGTGTTTTTTCTTCATTCATTTCATGCCGACCCTGTCTCCGGCTTTTCTGCTCATTCGTTACCATAAGTGTGTGCATGTGTTATGTTATGTTATTTTTCATTTATATAGCGCCTTATATACCATTGGTATGGTCTGAAGGCGCTGGTAGGTTGAACGCCCTTGGGAACCGAAGTTCAAATCAGTAGAGAGAGTAGATAGAGTCAAAAGGTGCATGTGAGCACCGGGTATGTGTGCAGCTCGTGCGATATCCGTGTAGTAGCTGCTTCTTAGCGGTAGGTGTGGTGGTTGAGAGGTCAGGAGAATGTGTTCGTTCAGGCAGGTTTTATCCAGAACGGCTGTGGCTGCGTTAGGCCTGAGGAGAATGCCTGGCTGGGGGGTGTGAGACCAGCAGTGTCCACTTAGAATGATGTGGGGTGAGCGGCAGATGTTGGTATGAGAACAGTTATACCGAATGGTGTCATAGTATCTCAGTGTTCTAGTTGAGTGTTGATGTAAAGGAGAGAGTAAGCATGGTGGTGTGATATGATGAGTTATATGCTCTTTCAAACGTTCTTTGCATTCTAAACCATACTATATACGTCACGCAATATTTATGCGTTCCAGTCCGTACCGTGAACAGCTATCCATTCTATGCACCCCAGTCAGGTCCAAATACGCTCTGGTCCGCCCTGCGCAGTCTAGTCTGCTCCGCGCATGCGCTCTTGTCTGCCACACGACTGTCCACTTGTCCGCACCACGCATGCCCTCTTGTCTGCCTCACGCATGCACTTTGACTGCCCCAGGCATGCACTCTTGACTGCCCCAGGCATGCACTCCTGACTGCTTCATGCTCTATGCATTTAGTAGCTCAAAGTACTCATCCATTCTACGTACTCATCAGTACTGGATGCGTCAGTGCTCGTTCGTTCTACGTGCTCGTTGGCTCTACGCGACGCGTCAGTTCACTCTGGGCACTTGATCGCTCCAGTTACTCATCCGCTTTATGCCCTCACGCGTGCTATGCGTTTACCTGCTTTACACACTTATCCCCTCTACGCACTCACCCCCTCTACGCACTCACTCCCTCTATGCACTCACCCCTTCTACGGACTCCCCCCCTCTACGCACTCACCCGCTCCACGCACTTAACCGTTCCACGCACTCATCCTCTCTGCACTCATCCGTTTTAATCACTCGTGATTTTCACGCATCCAGCAGTAATATCTTGTTCTATATATTCATCTCTACACTCATCTGTCCTATACGTTCATTTACTCTGAGTATACATCCACTTCATATATTCATCTGTTCGATATGCCTATCCGCTCCATACTCCATTCGGCTTCATACACTCAACCCCTCCATACACCGATCTGCTGGCTGAATACCTTCATTTACTCTGAATATATATCCACTTCATATATTCATCTGTTCGATATGCCTATCTGCTCCATACTCCCCTTGGCTTCATACACCTAACCTCTCCATACACCGATCTGCTGACTGCATACATCTAACCTCTCATACACCGATCTGCTGGGTGCATACACCTAACCGCTCCATACACCCGCCCGTTCCATGCACCCATCCGCTCCATACATCCATCAGCTCCATACATCCATCCGTTCCATACACCCATCCGCTCCATGCACTCATCCGCTCCATACACCCATGCGTTCCATTCCACCATCCGTTCCAAACACTCGTCCGCTCCATACATTCATCCATTCCATACACTGATCCACTCCCTACACTCACCCACTCCCTACACTCATCCACTCCCTACACCTAGCCGGTCCATACCCTCATTCGCTTCCTACACTCATTCACTCCATACATTCGCCAGGTCTGTACAATCGTCCGCTCAGGCGATAAACACACTCCGCACTTCCGCATTCATCAGCTTTCCAGACTCGTTGGCTCTACTTACTCATCCA